>NC_091248.1:52517500-55017500 GCF_042477335.2 Ovis canadensis | reverse complement strand
TGTTTAATGTTGAAGCCTTGATGAATTATTACAATTCATGAACCAAAATTTAATACAATAGTATAAAAAAATAGAAGAAAAACAAGTCAATACAGTAAAGCCAGAGTTTACAGGAAAAATCAGGTACATGTGGACAGTAGGAGTTTAAGCAAAATTGAAGACGTGGCTCAGGTGTCTGTGTTTTAGTTATTAGTGCCTATGCCCCCTTGTAAATAGAGGAACACCTGACTCAATTTTCCCTAAATGAAGCCTTTAATAATCATATGTGGCATCAGTGTGGCCTGGTAGGGTGCAGGGAGGATTTTCCACTTACATTAGGTTCCATCCACGCTTCTTCCCAGGAAAATCAAAAATATATATACAATCAAAATAAAAGCAATATACTTGCTATGAAAAATTACAACTTCAAAACAAGTCTTCTTACTCTCAGATTGTTGACTGTATGCTGTCTTATACAGAAGTTCTGGAGCTGCCACTGATGATGACTGACCTTCTATTATGCACCAAAATTATGATAACTATTTTACATGAATTATCACAACTAATCTCGAAGAAAATTTTGTATTTCCAGTAGCCAGGGATTCACCAGCATTCATTCTATCTATCTTTTTGAGACATTATAGAAAATTTTAACAGTGCAAATCTGTTCATTTTTTAAATGTGACATCAGTCAAACTGAATTATTAAAACAGTGAAACAGGACATGCAACAGTATTTTCTGTATGTAAGAATGCGAACTTGGGCCTCGGAAGACCACTCAATCTTTTGTTCTGATGCTTTCTGCCTATATTTATTCACTAAAAAGATTGAATACTTCTGCCTACAATCCATCTGAACAGAATATTCAAAATGCTAATCTAATATATTCACACTGTAATGAAGGAAATATTGTATCACCTTTAAGACCTGGCATTAGTCAAGTAACAAATAAGTTATGATTAAACAAAGTAATACATATGACCATTTATACAATAGACAGAAAAGATTACCCAGTTAAAAGCCATATCACAACAAAACTTGTTCTAGTGGGAAATATGCTTTTAAAAATGAAGTGTAATAGTTGTAAATTCTTCTGAATTCTTCCCTGGAACTGTTACATGATATATTTCATCAATGCTTAATGAACCCTGAATATCCAGTATCTTGGGTCTCTATGTGGCTAAATTGAGGTGAAAGATGGAGAACTCTCTAATTGTCACTGTCACCAAGTATATTGATTTTTCTTAAACATCTGATTGTTGCAGTGGAAAGCTACTGCTCTTTACACAATGTTTTTTTTTTTTTTCTTTACAAACAGAGAACACTGTTCTCTGCAGATTACTTGATTTAATAGATTTGGAAGATTCACAGATATAGATTTCCTTAAACAGGCCTCATGTTGAATATTTAATAATTATGCCTGTGGGCAGATTTATAAACAATTGAAACATAAGAAGATGGATGTACAGGAGGGAATAAAGCAAAGATGGTAGACCTAAGGTATGGTTTTATTCACAGAGAGAATAAACCAATAGTCTTTTTGAAAGTAACAGTACATACACCACTAAATGGAGGATGGTCTGAAGGGACAGCAAGGAGTGGAAATGCTCATGCAGAGGAGATTTAATGAGTGACCCTCCTCATCTGACTGCATGCAGCTCTTGAGATCTGGAAAGGAGGCTTCCACGTTCCCTGGAATGGGAGAATAACTGCCTTATCCATGAAGTGCATCAGAGAAGTTTTCTCTCCAGCTTGAGAAGCTGGGCTAATTACTAGAAAATAAGACATCTTCAGTATAAAGAAGGTCAGAATTACCTATTTTTTCCACAACTTTCTGATAAGTACTAAGTACTTACCTTTCTTCTTTCCAGGGAGCAAATGAGTCTTCACATTCATGCATCGGCTACATTAGGACCATTCTCAATATCGACCAACAAAATGAAGATTTGATATGCTTTATCTTTGCAAGCACACCTTATCTTCTAGTTGAAGAACTCGTGGCATTTTTTGTTTTGTTTTTGTTTTGCCTTGAGCATAAGCACATTGCTAAAGGATCACTAAGATACCACCCACACTTTGAACAAAGATAGGTTTTAAAATTCAACATACCTTTTAAAATTCAACATACACACACAATTGAATTAAATTTCTACAGACCTCACTTATTCATGATACACTTATTTTTATTGGGTATTGATTTACTAATTGGTTCCCTGGTGGTAAATATGGAAGAGGACTGGACAACCTAAACAAATCCTGGATCTTGAACACTTGTCTTCCTCAAAGAGGAAATGTCATTACCCTTATCGGTGTCCCTGCAACAACACAGATCCCAAGACTGTTGGTACATTGCATTTCATGAGGATCAACTATTTTGAAAAGCATTTAAGAATGGTAACCAAATGCTTGGCCTCTGAACCATTTATTATACATTACTTCAGTTTCTTTCTTTATTGAATTGTTCATAATCATGCTCTCCTTAATAATATATGCTTATATTTTTGTCAATAGTTATATAAATGGGTATGTAAAAGGATTTTGTCATTTTCCATGTTCATTAGCACTTCTGGAAAACTGAGTACATTTTGATCTTTTCCCTCAGCTGCATACAACTTATGCTTGGCAATTTCAGAATGCTGTGCTAGAATTCTCTGATGGTCCAATGCAGGGGACCCAGGTTTGAACTCTGGTCCAGGAAGATTCCACATACAGCAAGACAGCTAAGCCCAAGTGCTACAGTTACTGATGCCCATGCACCTAAGGACCATGCTCTGCAATGAGAGAAGCCACAAGGAGAAGCCCATGCATCACAACAAGTAGCCCCTGCTCACCACTGCTAGAGAAAGCCTGCACACAGCAATGAAGACCCAGCACAGCCGCAAAGTACATGAATAAAACTAAAAAGAACCCTGTGCTAGTGTTAAAAGATGTAAATGAAAATAAAAAGTATTGCATGAAATGGTATGATGAGTAGAATGTGCATTAATGGTTACTTATTGTAATATTTCTTGCTTTCACAGTCACTGCAGAGAGACTGGTTTCATTCATTAAAAGATGCCCTTTCTTATTCCTGTGCTTTGCCTCATTCCTGTTGTATCACAAAACATTTAGTCTAATATTCTGTCTGAAGTAATCTATTTGAATTTTTATTTCTTTATACATTTGTATTTCTTTCTGAAACATTCTTTCTAAATTCAATCTTGACCACATTTTCCCAAATTAATTTTTATAAGGTTTTTCATTTTCTTTTCCTTTTTAAAATGCATTTCTTGAACTTAAAAAAAAATGTATTCATTGATTTATTTTTGGCTGCACTGGGTCTTCACTGCTGCCCATAGGCTTTCTCTAGTTGCAGTAAGCAGGGGCTAAAATTGTTGTGTGTGAGCTTCTCCTTGTGGTGGCGTCTCTTGTTGCGGAGCTTGTCTGCAGCAAGAGAAGCCACAAGAAGCAGCCCACATGTCACAACTGGCAGCCCCTGCTCACCACTAGCTTGGGCTCTAGGGCGTGTATGTCTCAACAGCTGCTGTTTGTGGGCTCAGTAGCTGCAGCACATGGGCTTGGTTGCCCTGCGGCATGTAAAATCTTCCCAGACCAGGGATCGAACTCATGTCCCCTGCAGTGGCAGGTGGATTCTTATACACCAGGGAACTCCCATTCTAAGTTAATTTTTAAAGCAAGTTGGAAGAAAAGAAAAGGATACTTGGTTTCATCTTTTTCAGCAACAGGACTTCTAGACTGTGAAGGATCTTTTCTTTTTATTAGAATACATATTGTTAGGTAATCCTGCTTTCCTTAGCAGGGGTTCATTTGTGGCAGAGAGCACGAGTTCCCCCTAAAACAGCTTTCCACAGAAAGGGAAGACAGACTACACTCTGTCTGTGCTTTACCCAAAGAAGTTTATAGGACAAAGTATTAGTAACTGCAGTGTTCACTTAGGAAGGCTCTCTTATCTCTCCTTGCTATTTTTTGAAACTCCGCATTCAGATAGGTATATCTTTCCTTTTCTCCTTTGCCTTTCACTTCTCTTCTTTTCTCGGCTATTTGTAAGGCTTTCTCAGACAGCCATTTTACCTTTTTGCACTTCTTTTTCATGGGGATGGTTTTGATCACTACCTCTTGTACAGTGTTATGAACCTTCATCTATAGTTCTTCAGGCACTCCATCTAAAGGATCTAATTCCTTGAATCTGTCACTTTTCACTACATAATCATAAGGTACTAGAGATCTCTTTGAGAAAATCAGAGATATCAAGGGATCATTTCATGCAAATATGGGCACAATAAAGGATAGAAATAGTATGGACCTAACAGAAGCAGAAGAGATTAAGAAGAGTTGGGAATAATACACAGAAGAACTACTCAGAAAAGATCTAAATGACCCAGATACCCACGATGCTATGATCACGCACCTAGAGCCAGACATACTGGAATGTGAAGTCACGTGGGCCTTAGGAAGCATCACCACAAACAAATCTAGTGGAAGTGATGGAATTCCAGCTGAACTATTTCAAATCCTAAAAGATGATGCTGTGAAACTGCTGCATTCAATATGCCAGCACATTTGGAAAACTCAGCAGTGGCCACAGGACTGGAAAAGGTCAGTTTTCATTCCCATCCCAAAGACGGGCAATGCCAAAGAATGCTCAAACTACCGCACAGTTGCATTCATTTCACACTCTAGCAAGGTAATGTTCAAAATACTACAAGCTAGGCTTCAACAGCATGTGAACTGAGAACTTCCAGATGTACAAGCTAGATTTAGAAAAGGCAGAGGAGCCAGAGATCAAATTGCCAACATCATTGGATCAGAGAAAAAGAGAATTCCAGAAAAACATCTACCTCTGTTTCACTGACTATGCTAAAGCCTTAGAATCACACAAATTGTGGAAAATTTGTCAAGAGATGGGGATACCAGAGCACCTTAGCTGCCTCCTGAGAAACCTGTATGCAGGTCAAGAAGCAACAGTTAGAACCAGACATGAGTAATGGACTGGTTCCAAATTGGGAAAGGAGTATGTCAAGGCTGTATATTGCCACCCACTTATTTAACTAATATGCAGAGTACATCATGCAAAATGCTGGGATGGATGAAGCACAAGCTGGAATCAACACTACTTGGAGAAATGTCAGTAACCTCAGATATGCAGATGACACCATCTTGTTGGCAGAAAGAGAAGAGGAACTAAAGAGCCTCTTGATGAAGGTGAAAGCAGAAAGGGGAAAAGCTGGTTTAAAACTCTACATTCAAAAAATGAAGATCATGGCAGTGGGTCCCATCACTCAATAGCAAATACATTGGGAAACAATGGAAACAGTGACAGACTTTATTTTCTTGGACTCCAAAATCACTGCAGATGGTGATTGCAGCCATGAAATGAGAAGATGCTTGATCCTTTGCAGAAAAGCTATGACAAAGCTGGACAGTATATTAAAAAGCAGAGACATCACTTTGCCAACAAAGGTCTGTACAGTCAAAGCTACGTTTTTTGTTTTTTTTTTCAGTAGTCTTGTACAGAAAGAGAGTTGGACCATAAAGAAGGTTGAGCATCAAAGAATTGATGCTTTCAAATTATGGTGTTGGAGAAGACTCTTGATGGTCCCTTGGACTGCCAGGAGATCAAACCAGTCAATCCTAAAGGAAATCAACCCTGAATGATCATTGGAGGGCCTAATGCTGAAGCTCCCATATTTGGCCACCTGATGTGAAGAGCTGACCCATTGGAAAAAGCCTCTGAGCTGAGAAAGATTGAGGGCAGGAGGAGAAGGGGACAACAAAGGATGAGATGGTTGGATGGCATCAAGTCCACCGAATTGATGGACATGAGTTTGAGCAAACTCCAGGAGATGGTGGAGGATGGGGAAGCCTTGGGACTCACAAAGAATCGGATACAACTGACTAACAATTTTTAATTGCTTTGTTTGCCTACTAAAATCCAAGAGTAATTCAGTCTCCTCACATGAGGTGCCACAGTAAACACTGAAAACCTCAAACTGAGATATCACCGTTTCTGAAGGATCTTTGAAAAATCCAAAGATACTCAAAACATACTGACAAAATGTCTTTAAACTGGGAGGGTTTAAAACATATTTTCCTAAGCTACAGTAACACATCAGTGTGGCACTAGCACAAAACCAGAGATATCGACCACTGGAAGAGGACAGAATGCCCAGAAATTAACCCATGAACCTATGGTCAATTAATCTATGGCAAAGGAAGGAAGAATATGCAATGGAGAAAAGACAGTCTCTTCAATAAGTGGTGCTGGGAAAACTGGACAGCTCCATGTAAAAGAATGAGATTAGATCATTCTCGAACACTACACACAAAAAAATATTCAAAATGGCTAAAAGACCTAAATGTAAGACCAATACTATAAAACTCTTAGAGGAAAACATAGGCAGAACACTCTGACATAAATCACAGCATTATCTTCTTGGATTTACCTCCTAGAGTAATGAAAACAAAAGGGGGGGGAGAGACCTAATTAAACTTGAAGACTTTTCACAGCAAAGAAAACCATAAATAAAAAGACAACTCACAAAATGACAGAAAATACTTGCAAGTGAAGCAATTATCAAGGAATTAATATCCAAAATGTATAAACAGCATATGTAGCTCAACTATGGGCAGAAGATCTAAACAGACACCTCTTTAAAGAAGACATACAGATGGCCAAAAAGCACACGATATGATGCTCAACATCTCTAATTACTGGATAAATGCAAATCAAAACTACAATGAGGTATCACCTCACATCGTCAAAATGGCCATCATCAAAAAATCTATAAACAGTAAATACTGGAGTTAGTGCTGAGAAAAGGGAACCCTCCCACACTGTTGAGAATGTATTGATATAGCCATTCTGGACAACAGTATGAAGATTCATTAAACACTAAAAATAGAGCTACTGTATGATCCCATTCAATGACAACAGCATGAAGGTTCTTTAAACACTAAAAACAGAGCTACCATATGATCCCAGCAATCCCATTCCTGGGCATATACCCAGGGAAAACCACAATCTGAAAAGATACACACACCACACTGTTCACTGCAGCTCTATCTAGCTAAGACGTGGAAACAAACTAAACAATCCAGTGATTGAGGACTGCGTAAACAAGATGCGGTGCACATACACAAAGCAACATAACAAAGCATGAAATAATGGCATTTGCAGCAACACGGATGGCCCTAGAGATTCTTATACTAGTGAAGTCACAGAAAGACAGATATCATATGGTATCACATGTATGGAATCTTAAAAAAAATGATACAAATGAACTTTACAAAATAGACTCAGATTTCAAAAACACATTTACAGTTACCAAAGGGGAAGGTGAAGGGAAGGATAAACTGGGAGTTTGGGATTAACATATACATACTTCTGTATATAAATAACTAACAGTGACTTACAGTACAGTATAAGGAACTCTCATTCTGTAACCATTCATTTAGGAAAAGAATCTTTTTTATTTTTTATTAATATAAATTTATTTATTTTAATTGGAGGCTAATTACAATATTGTATTGGTTTTGCCATAAGATAAACTAGACACAGTCAGTCGTGTCTGACTCTTTGCAACCCCATGGACTATAGCCTACCAGGCTTCTCCATCCATGGGATTTTCCAGGTAAGGACACTGGAGTGGGTTGCCATTTCCCTCTCCAGGGGATCTTCCTGACCCAGGAATCGAACCCGGGCCTCCTGCATTGCAGGCAGACACTTTACCCTCTGAGCCACCAGGGAAGCCCATATATCAACATGAATCTGCCATGGGTGTACATGTGTTCCCCATCCTGAACCCTCCTCCCTCCCTATACCATCCCTCTGGGTCATCCCAGTGCACCAGCCCCAAGCATCCAGTATCATGCATCGAACCTGGACTGGCGATTTGTTTCACATAAGATATTATACATGTTTCAGTGCCATTCTCCCAAATCATCCCACCCTCACCTTCTCCCACAGAGTCCAAAAGACTGTTCTATACATCCATTTCTCTTTTGCTGTCTCACATACAGGGTTATCGTTACCACCTTTCTAAATTTCATATATATGCGTTGCTGCTGCTGCTAAGTCTCTTCAGTCATGTCTGACTCTGTGAGACCCCATAAACAGCAGCCCACCAGGCTCCCCTATCCCTGGGATTCTCCAGGCAAGAACACTGGAGTGGGTTGCCATTTCCTTCTCCAATGCATGAAAGTGAAAAGTGAAAGTGAAGTCACTCAGTCGTGTCTGATTCTTTGCGACCCCATGGACTGCAGCCTACCAGGCTCCTCTGCCCATGGGATTTTCCAGGCAAGAATACTGGAGTGGGGTGCCATTGCTTTCTCCATATATGCATTAGTATACTGTATTGGTGTTTTTCTTTCTGGCTTACTTCACTCTGTATAATAGGCTCCAGTTTCATACACCTCATTAGAGCTGATTCAAATATATTCTTTTTAATGGCGGAGTAATAAATGTATCTATATTTATAACTGAATCACTATGCGGTACACTTGAAACTAACATGTTGCTAATCACCAACACTCCAATTAAAAATAAAAAGCTAAAAATAAATTGTGATACTGACACACACACAAAAAAAGACCTTGCAACTTTGGAAGATCACGGCATCTGTGAATTGACTGCCCAGTAACTCTTATTTCTCCTCTGTCAAAACTAGTAGCCCAGGAAAAACTACTCAAACTAACTTATGGAAATAGCAAAAATCTTATTATTACTATGCTGCACTATTGTATTTTAGACTTTACATTACTTACAAGCTAATACATTGGCAGGAGACACACAAAACTCCTGGGACAGAGGCAAAAGACTTTGTTACAGCTCAGTAAAAAGCATGAGCACCAGCCTACCTGCCATCAGTCTCCCCTGATCTCAAATCTCACAGGGGAGATGCAGCAAATTCAGACAGACTACACACACGATAGGTTTACATCACAGCTGAGGAAGGCTGAATTTCAGGAATCAACCACTTTGAAAGCCAACTGGCAGGAAAGCCTTTTTTTTTTTTTTTCCCAGTTGTATGCCAGGCTGAGCAGGGTATGGCAGGTTAATTTTTCTCTATTCTTTTTACCTATATGATAAAAAGCTTGGTCAACTTCAGTAAAAGACACTGATTTCTTCTGGAAGGCTTCTCAGAGCTCTTAATGTGATAGAAAATATCCAAGAGGAAAAATTACTATTCAGGGTTTCCTTTAAATTTTATGACTATGGATTCATTCTACTTAAGAATAACAAATGCCGAGCACATTTTTTAAAAAGTACTGTTGGCTATTGCTATTTTGCTTGCCTCTCATAATTCATTTCTTTGTCTTTAAAAATCACTGTACTACACTTAATCTATGCATGAATATGGGCTTCCCTGGTAGCTCAGCTGGTAAAGAATATGCCTGCAATACAGGAAACCCTGGTTTGGTTCCTGGGTTGGCAAGATCCCCTGGAGAAGGGATAGGCTACCTGCTCAGTTACCCCATCCTTTGGGCTTCCTTAGTGGCTCAGAGGGTAATGAATCCAAATGCAATGCGGGAGATCTGGGTTCGATACCCGGGTTGAGAGGATCCCCTGGAGGAGGGCATGGCAACCCACTCCAGTATTCTTGGAGGAGCCCAGCGGGCAACAGTCCATGGAGATGCAAAGGGTCGGACAAAACTGAGCGACTAAGCACAGCACAGCACATGCATGAATATAAAGTACTTAGTGCAAAAAGAGGTATGTATAAAGCGCTCAGTATTTGAAATGGTTGTTTTCCCTATTCTGTGGCTTTCATTGACACACTAACCTTAATCACATGATCATAGTAGTAACTACACTGTTTTATGAAGTTTTTGTACCGCAATGTACTACATTCCTGGACTACAGAGCTACTTACATAAGTGCTAACATTCCTAACTCCCTGATGTAACTTTCTAAATTTTTTTGCTTACTCTTACATGTGAGATATCTTAATATTAATTTAATACTTCTTTATATTCAATATACTCACATTCTGTGCAAATTCTATTCACCATCTAACTACAGTTTGTGTCCCCTGAATTGTATGATAGATGAATCTATCTGTTAATGCCATGGATATTTTGCTTAAAAAGGGGGTGTTGTCAGCCGTGGCATAGATAGTGGTGGCTCTAAATATTCTGTCCACTCCCCTGAATCTCTCAGAGACCTATAATTAGGAGCAGTTATACAACAAATTCTAGCAGACTAGATGGAAGTGCTATGCAAGACTCCCTCAGAAGCGCTACCGAGCACTTAGCTGCTGCTCTACCTGACAACATGCAGATGAGATGGCGGCTCCCATCAGCTTGACTTCCTGGGAGACCTTGTGGAACACAGCCCCATCAGCTGTCAAGTCTGAAGCATGTGGCACAAGAAGGATATCCACAGATTATCCGGACTAGGGCACAGTCAGTTTCGGAGGGCCACACTGCTTATTGCAAATGCTAAGTCCTCATAGAGGTCTTCTCTGATTGCATAATATAAAGGAAGTACTCAGCCACTTTATCACATCACCTTAATTCTTTATACAGACTTTTTTTCAAAAAGTGTTTTATCACAGTGTAATGTAAGCTTAGTAAGAAATGAGAACTAGAATCTGATGATCCTGGAATAACATTTGGCACTTTGTAGGTGTTCTGTAAATATTTTCTGGCTGAATTTTAAGCCACTAGGTTTTCTGAACTCTTTGTTTATAAAATTCAGGCTATATCCTTGTTTGAGAAACCATTCTGTAAAGAAGACAATTCTTATATTCTTACTGTGTACACAGACATATGGAAACAGACCCACACGCACACGTATATACCTGTGTGTGCACACACATGTATTTCTGTGTGCGTGCACTTGTACTTCCCTTAGTTTCTCCGCTTCAAAACTTTATATATAACAGGAACTTTTTCTTATGACTGAGAGGTTAAGGTTCAGGGGCTTTAGGCACCTGCTTACATAACCTATTCGCATTTTGAGCTTAAGTTGAGTGTCATCCTCATTTACTTCCATTCAGTCACTTAGGGGTAAAGCGGCTTCTTTTTTGAGCCAACATGTTCCCTCATTCCTGTATGTTGCACACATTTCTCTGGAGCCCTGGAATATGCATAATCCCTCTAACTTAGCAGCCCTACTGAATCGAAGTACTGAACATTTTTTTATGTTACCTTTCCCAAATTAGACTGCTGTGTTGCTACCCTCAATATTTTAATGGAATAGAATTATTCTTCGGTTACATTAAGAAACACTGGACCCCATGAACCACAGCATACCAGCCTCCCTATTTCCTGTACTATCTCCTCGAGTTTGCGCAGCTTCATGTCCAGAGGTGAGAAGTTAGATTTCTCAACATAGATTGTATCATTTTCATAATAAGGATTTCCCAAGAGTTACCAAGAACAAGCTACGTTATTCAGGATTTCTAAAAAAAAAAATATTTTTGAAGAACAACCTACGGTGTAGAACGCGGTTCTAGGAAATGGTCATCCAGACAAACGGTAAATGGGAAAGAACAGCTGGCTGAAGAACAATAGACCAGCCCAGAAACTTAGTCCTGGCATTAGCTTTCTGAGTGGATTTCATTTGCTTCTTCTATAAACTGAAGCAACTGAGCTCAACTAAGTGCTATTTATCTTGAAAACACGAATTTTTTTTAAAAAAACAGGAGTATATAACTTACCATACACTGTTACATGAGTACACTAAGAAAGTTGGTAAACAAGAATCACACTGATTATATTTTGAAAATAATCCGACTGAAATTATTCAGGAGAGAAAGGCCAAGAAAATAGAAGGTCCCTGAGCTCATAGCCCCTAGAAAAAAGCAAAATCACAAATATTTGTAGAAAGTAGAAGGTCCCTGAGCTCATAGCCCCTAGAAAAAACCCAAATCACAAATGTTTGTAGAAAAACCATCAGTAAGAAGAGCAGAATCTGTGAGAAAAGATCTTACAGAACTAGAGATTTATTTTTTTAAAAAAGACTAAACAACACAGGGAGGAAAAGCACACCTGTGATATAGTCAACTAACATACATTGGCAGGGGCTTCCCCATCAGGCTAAGGATTAAGACTCTGCACCACCAAACACCAAATGAAAACATGATCAGCATCACACGTAATTAGGGAAATACATATCCACACTACAAAGAGATATCACCTCCCAATGGACACGATGGCTGTCATCAAAAGACTACAAACAATAAATGCTGGAGAGAGCCTGGAGAAAAGGGAAGCCTCTAGGCCACTGGCGGAAATGTAAATTGGTAATAGTGCTGTGAAGAACAGCATGGAAGTTCCATAAAAACCTAAAGACAGAGATACCGTATGATCCAGCACACCAATTCTTAGAACTCTATCCTGAAAATAACTGTAATCTGGCAGCAAAACAAAACACATGCACTCCAAGGAACACTGCAGCTCTGCCTACAGGGGCCAACACCATCAAGTGACTGTGCCGTCCAAACAGAGACGAGCGGATAAAGAGGTTGCACTAAGTTTATATACAGACAAGGGAATGTTACTCAACCAGAGAAAAGAGTGAAATAATGACTCGCAGCCACTTAGTATTATGATTGCTAAGTCCTTCTAAGCGATGCAGGTAAGAGAGGAAAAGATAAATGTCATATGGTATCACATAAGTAAAATCTCAAATTTGACACAAATGAACTCATTTACAAAACTGAAACAGACTCACAGACTTAGAAAACCCAATTCAGAGACAGTGAAGTGGAAATGTCAGGGTGAAAAGTAAATCAGGAGATTCAGATTAACATATATACATCCATGTACAAAGACAGATCATCCACAAAGACTGACTGTATATAATGGGGAACCCTAGTAAACACTATGAAATAACCTACGGGGGCAAAGCCTCCGAAAAAGACTACATGTTAGGTCTATGAATACCTGAACCTCACTGCTGCTGCTGCTGCTGCTGCTGCGTTGCTTCAGTTGTGTCCGACTCTGTGCGATCCCATAGACAGCAGCTCACCAGGCTCCCCCATCCCTGGGACTCTCCAGGCAAGAACAGTGCAGTGAGTTGCCATTTCCTTCTCCAATGCATGAAACTGAAAAGTCAAAGTGATGTCCATACAAAACCAACATTGGAAATGAACTATACTACAACAAGAAATATCCACTAATCTGGTAAATAAAATGAAATTCCAACTATATCACCCTCAGCCCTTGGTGGCCTGATCTGAGGCTCACAACCCTGGGCCTGTCCTGGGGCTGAGGGAGCTGAGAAGGATGTGCCAGCAAATGGGCCCCTCATGGACCTGTCGTGTGTCCCTCTGTACGAATAGACAGTCTCCACTCCAGGGTCAGCCCTGAACAGACAAGAATAATGCACCCAAAGGAGGCGGGGACCTTTGGGCTAAAATTTTGAGCTTTGAAAATTTATCTGGACTCAACAACTCGCAGTGGTTGGGTTCCCACCTCTAGTCTCTTTCTTTAGAGTCGCCCCAATCACGGTGTGCCACAGTTCATGGGGTCACAGAGTCAGACGCGACTGAACTGAACTGAATCCGAGGGCACCACGTCAGCGGCACAGTAGGTTTGAAGGTTTCAATCCTAAAGGAAATCAACTCACAATATTCACTGAAATATTCATTGGAAGGACTGAAGCTGAAGCTCTAATACTTTGGCCACCTGATGCCAAGAACACACTCATTAGAAGAGACCCTGATGCTGGGAAAGATTGGAGGCAGGAGGACAAGGGGATAACAGAGGACAAGATGGTTGGATGGCATCACCGACTCAATGGACATGAGTTTGAGCAAGCTCCAGGAGATGGTGAAGGACAGGAAAGCCCTGCCTGCCACAGTCAACTCGGTTGCAAAGAGTCAGATGCAACTTAACAACAAAGGCTTGAAGGGGCTGGGATTTGTGCTAGGCATCAGGGGTGGGAGGGCTAATGAGGAAGAAATAATGAGATACAAATGCTTGTGTCTGTGTTCTGCCACATGACACTCATTGACAAATTAGGACTTTTCACTAAGGCTCTGGTGCTCTAATAACCAGAGCTGAGGAATGAAAAAATCCTGCCGCCTTGTGGTCATTCCTCTAACAACAACTTTACAACCTGTGCTGATGGGAACTTATCCCTCACAAGGCTGAGGGCCTAGAAATGACTGCTGTCCTCACGAAAAGGTTTCGGATAGGTAATACCCTAAGAATTTGAAACAGGGCAGGCTTTCAAGAAGGCAATTTCACTGGGTAAGTTGTATTCCAACGGATTTTTTTAAAAATCACACATGTAAAGATCCTCACTGTCACTCAATATTGCACGCGGGTGGGCTAAGTCGCCTCAGATGTTTCCCGACTCTTTGTGACCCTATGGACCACAGCTCTCCAGGTTCCTCTGTCCATGGATTCTCCAGGCAAGAATAAAGGAGTGAGTTGCCATTGCCTCCTCCAGGGGATCTTCCTGACTCAAGCATCAAACCTTTACCTCTTACATCTCCTGTACTAGTTAGCGGATTCTTTACCATTAGCACCACCTGGGAAGCCTACTATTAGAGAAATACAAATCAAAAATACAAGAAGGTATCACTGCTTCCCTAACAGCTTGGTAAAGAATCCACTGCAATGCAGGAGACCCTTGGTTTGATTCCTGGGGCGGGAAGATCTGCTAGAGAAGGAATAGGCTACCCACTCCAGTATTCTTGGGCTTCCCTTGTGGCTCAGCTGGTAAAGAATCTGCCTGCAATGCAAGAGACTTGGGTTTCAATACCTGGGTTGGGGAGATCCCCTGGAGAAGGGAAAGGCTACCCATTCCAGTATTCTGGCATGGAGAATTCCATGGACTATATAGTCCATGGGGTCCCAAAGAGTCGGACACAACTGAGTGCCTTTCACTACACTATCACTGAGAATTACCATCATTTAAGTCTACAAACAGTAAAAGCTGGGGAGAGCCTGAAGACAAGGAAACCCTCTCAGGGTTCAATATAGAGATAGAATATGATCCAGCATTTATACTTTGGGGATTCTACAAGAGAGAGAACTACAATTTCAAAAAGTCACATGCAACCCAATGTTCAACAAAGCACTGTTTACAGTATACAAGACGCAGGAGCAACCATAATGTCCATCCGTAGATAAATGAAGAAATTGTGGTATATTTATACAGATGAGAGACCATTACTAAACCACAAAGAGAGACTGAAATAATGCCATTTGTAGCAACGTAGTAGGATGATCACTAGATCCCTCTAATGGAAGAACTAAAAACCTCAGTGGAAGAAAGATACCATATGTATCAGTTATAGGGAGAATCTAAAAATTGATATAAATCACTTACACAGATGAAAGAGATTCACATACTTGGAAAATTGAGGGGAATATTGAGGATGAGGAACAAATCAGGATGTAGGGATTAACATGTACGCATTCACGTCACAAAAAAACGCATCATTTACAATGGGCTACACGACACAAAGGGGATCCCACTCAAATCCCTGAAATAGCCAACAGAGTCAAGGACTCAGAAAAAGGCTAGAAGTTGGTTTATGGATACCTGAAGCTCGTGACTGAGCACCTTCAAAAAATACAACACTGGAAGTGAAGTATATTCCAATAGAAATAGTGATTAATTCCACATGTGAAACGGCTGCTGTACTTCGCTCAGGCCTGGGTGTTCTGGGTTAAGGTCACCTCCTGAGGCATCTCTTGGGGGATCCAAGACGGCGCTGTGCCTCTCCAGGCAGAGCTGAGGAGGAGGTGCCGGTAAACGACCCCAAATGGACCTGTGGTATTTGTCCACTCTGAATGAAATCAGTCTAGAGATCAGAGTTAGCCCTCCACAGGTAAACGGGATTTGCCCGCGTAGTCACGTAGTCATGTCCGACTCTTTGAGACCCCACGGACTGTAGTCTGCCAGGCGCCTCTGTCCACGGGCTTCTCCAGGCAAGAACACTGGAGTGGGTTGCCGTTTCCTTCTCCAGGGGATCCTCCAGGCTCAGGGATCAAACCTGTGCATCTGCACTGCCCACGGAATCTTTTACCAATGAGCCATCAGGGGAGAACAAACAAACGAACCCAAAGAATGCCTGACCTTGGGCTACAAGAGCTTTGAAGACTGATCCGGTCTCCTCCTCCCCAGGTGGTGGGGTAGCCACTGGCACCATCCTTCCTCCGTCATCCCACTTTCAGATCGCCCCATCAGCAGGGTGGATTTGAAGGGGCTGGGATTTGTCCTGGGGGTCAGTGGGAGACTAATAGTGGGGAAGGAATGAGAAACAAGCCCTTGGGTGTGTGATTTGGCACTTATCACTCTCTACAAGTCAGAAACATGACTTTCACTAAGCCTCATATAACCAGAGTGTGGAATGAAGACATGCTGCTGCCTTCTCGCCATTTCATGTAACAGCTTTAGAACTGATGCTGAATGACACTTATTACTCACAACGACTGTGGGCGTGTAAATAACACCTGCCCTCATTAACGGCCTGTAGTAGGTAATCCCGTAAGAATTCCAAACAAGGCAGGACTTTAAAAAGCCAATTTAAGTGGGAAAATTTTACTCAAACACGTTAAAAAAAAAAAAAAAGTAGCAACTCTCAGTATCAATCATTACTAAAGAAACGAAAATCAAAAATACATGAAGATACGACTTCCCACCGGTCATAATGGTCAGTTTCAAAACTTTATGAACAATAAATGCTGGAGAGAAACTGGAGAAAAAAGAACATTCCTAAGACACTGGTGAGACTGTAAATGAGTAACAGCCGCTGTGGAGAACAGCATGGAGATTCCTTAAAAACCTAAGGACAGAGATACCGTAAGATCCGGTACTTGCACTTGTGGGCCTTTACCTGGAAAGAACTGTAATTTGGAAATGTTTATGCTATTTACACTATTTACAGTACACAGATACAGAAAAAAATACGGTACAACCACAGATGCATGGATAAGAAATTTTGGTACATTTATATAAGACAAGGAAATGCTAAGTCAGTTTAGTCACTCAGTCGTGTCTGACTCTTTGCGACACCATGGACTGCAACACGCCAGGCCCTGTCCATCACCAACTGCCAGAGCTTGCTCAAACTCATGTTCATCAGGATGGTGATGCCACCTAACCATCTCATCCTGTCATCCCCTTCTCCTCCTGTCTTCAATCTTGCCCAGCATCAGGGTCTTTTCCAATGAGTCAGTTCTTCACTTCAAGTGGCCAAAGTATTGGAGTTTCAGCTTTAGCATCAGTCCTTCCAATGAATATTCAGGACTAATTTCCTTTAGGATGGACTGGTTGGACCTCCTTGCAGTCCCAGGGACTCTCAAGAGTCTTCTCCAACACCACAGTTCCAAACCACACCAAAGAAATGCTACTCAGTCATAAAAAAGGTTTGAAATAATGCCACTTGGTACAACATAGTAGGAAGACCGCTAGGTCATTCTAATTGAAGGAAGTCAGAGAGAAAAAGACAAATATCTTATGGTTATCACCTATGCAGAAAATGTTAAGTTGATACAAAACTGAAAGAGACTCACAGACTTCAAAACCCAACTTAGCGACACTGATGGGGTAACACTAGAAGTGAGGAGTAAATCAGAAAGTTGACCTTTACAGGTGTGAGTGCATGAGAGCTCACTTAGTTATGTTCAGCTCTGCAACCCCATTGACTGCAGCCTGCCAGCTCCTCTGTCCATGGGATTCTCCAAGCTATAATACTGGAGTGGGTAGCCATTTTCTCCTCCAATTAACATATAACACACTCATATAGAAAAACAGAACATCCACAAGGGCCTCAGTATAAAATGGGGAAAACTACTCAACACTCTGAAATAGGCTAGAGTGTGAGGGTATACCAAAAAGCCTTGGCACTGGCCTACACATATTTGAAATTTGTTGCTTGCATCAAAAAAACATACACAACTTGGAAATGAACTATACTCCAATATAATCAATGATTAATTGCTCAAGTGAAATGTCCCCTATATTCCCCTCAGCCTTGGGTGACCTGAGCTAAGGTCACTCTGAGGCCTGAGCAATGTTGGAACCCGGAGTTTCCTGTCCTGGGCTGACAGAGCTGAGAAGGATGTGCCAGCAAATGAGCCCAGATGGACACGTGGTCTTTTGTCCACACTGAATGATACTACAATCTCCAGACTAAGGTCTATCCTCCAAATTAAACAAAGACTAGTGCACTCAAAGAACTCTAGACCTCATGGCTAAAAGAGCTTTTAAAACATACTTCACCCCCTCATCCGCAAGTACTGGGGTATCCACTTAACCCTCAGTGTCGGCCCAATTTCAGACCACAGCAGCATTAAGGTTGATTTGAAGAGGTTTGGATTTATCCTGGGGGTCAATGGGAGATTAATGGAGAAGATGTAATGAAATACAAGCCCTTGGTTGTGTGTTCTGGCATTTTCCACTCGCTATTACAAGCCAGAAACACTGCTTACACTCAGCCTCAGGTGCTCCAATAACCAGCGTGCGAAGGAATATATCCTGCCACCTTGTGGCTATTTCTGGTAACAACAACTTTAGTGCTGATGCTGACGGGCCCTTACTACCCACACGACCTGTGGGCTTGTAAATGAGTCCAGCCCTTAAGAATTGGCTTGGGGCAGGTAACTGAGTACAATTTCAAAAACAGGCAGGATTTTAAAAATCCAACTTCAATGGGAAAATTTTACTCAACATTAAAAAAAAAAACATGTAAAAATTCTCTCTATCACACAATATTAAAGAAATGAAAGTCAAAAATACACAGAAGTATCACCTCCAGCTGGTCAAAATGGCAATCATCAAAAGTCTACAAATAAAGGCTGGATAGAGCATGAGCAAAGGGAACCTCATAAGACATTAGTGAGAATGTAAATTAGTAACAGCCACTGTGGAGAACAGCATGGAGTTTCCTTAAAAACCTAAAGACAAAAACAATATATGACCTGGCATTCCTCTCTCAGGCCTCTACCTGAAAAGAACTATAATTTGGAAAAGACACATGCACCCCAATGTTCAACAGTGCCCTATTTACAGTCTGCAAGACACAGAAGCAAACATAATGTCTAACCACAATAAATGGATGAGACGTTTTGGTACATTTATATACAGACAAGGAAATCTTACTCAGCCATGAGACATGTTTGAAATAAAGCCATTTGATGAAACACAGCAGGATGATCACCAGGTCTTTCTAACTGAAGGATGTCAGGTAGAAAAAGCATATATACCATATGGTATCATCACTTATAGGGAGAATTTAAAGACTGATAAAAATGAACTCAATTACAAAACCAAAAGATTCATAGACTTCTCATTATATCTTAGTGACACTGCTGGGGAAACACTGGAGGTGAGGAATAAATCAATAGCTTGAGATGAACACATATACACTCATTATACAAAACATCATCTACAAGGGCCACCTGCATAAAATGGGGAAACATACTCAACACAATGAAATAAGCTGTAGGAACAAGGCCTCAGAAAAAGCCTGAGATTAGTCTATGTACACCTGAAACTCGCTATGTACCTTCAACAAACAGAACATTGGAAATGAACTATACTCCAGTGGAATTAACAATTAATTTACAAGTAAAATCTGTACTATATTCCCCTCAACCCTGGGTGAGCTGAACTAAGATCAATTATCTGAGAAGTGAGGATTCTTGGGACACAAGGATACACTGTCCTGGGCTGACAGAGCTGAGAAGGATGTGCCAGCAAATGAGCCCAGATGGACGTGTGGTGTTTCTCCACTCTGAATGAAACCACAATCTCCAGACCAGGGTCAGTCCTCCATAGCTAAACAAACACTGCTGCTGCTAAGTCACTTCAGTTGTGTCCGACTCTGTGCGACCCCATAGACGGCAGCCCATGAGGCTCCCCCATCCCTGGGATTCTCCAGGCAAGAACACTGGAGTAGGTTGCCATTTCCTTCTCAAATGCATGAAAGTGAAGTCGCTCAGTCGTGTCCGACTCTTAGTGACCCCATGGACTGCAGCCTACCAGGCTCCTCCGTCTATGGGATTTTCCAGGCAAGAGCGCTAGAGTGGGGTGCCATTGCCTTCTCCAAAGACTAAAGCACCCAAAAATGCTAGATCTTGGGGCTAAAGGAGCTTTTACAATTGATCTCATCTTCTAACCACTGGCAAGTGGGTTACCTCCTTACACCTTGCTTCCTCAGTGTCAGCCCATCTTCAGACCAACTAATCATTAGCAGTGTAGATTTAAAGGGGTTGGGATATGGCCTGGGGGTCGGCAGGAGACTAATGGTGAAGAAATAATGAGAGAGAAGCCCTTGGGTGTGTGTTCTGTCATTTTCCACTTTCTTACAATTCAGAAACAACATTCGCTCAGACGATGGGGCTCTAATAACCAGTGGGGAATGAATATATCCTGCCACCTTGTGGCCATTCTTGTAATAACAGTTTTACTGCTGATAACTGATGGGCACTTATTACTCTCAAGCCCTGTGAGCCTGGAAATGACTCTGTCCTCAAGTAATGGCCTGGGATAGGTAAACGGGTAGGAATTCAAAACAGAGCAGGATTATAAAAAGCAAATTTTAATGAGTAAATTTTACTCAAACACTTAAAAAAATCCACACGTAAAATTTCTCAATATCACTCAATATTAAAGGAATGCAAATCAAAAATTCACAGAAGCATCACCTTTAGCCGGTCAGAATGGCCATATCAAAAGTCTAAAAACAGTAAGTGCTGGAGAGGGACTGGAAAAAAAGGAAACCCCCTAAGACACTGGTAAGAATGTAAATTAGTAACAGCTACTGTGAAGAACAGCCTGGAGGTTCCTTAAAAACCTAAAGACAGAGATACCATACGATCTGGCACTTATACTCTTGGGCCTCTACCCGGGAAGAAGTACAATTTGGAAAAGACGCATGCCCCTCAGTGTTTATGCAGCACTATTTACAGTTCACAGACACAGAACTTCCATAATGTCCATCCATATATAAATCGATAATAAACTTTGGTCCATTCATATACAGAGGAGGAAATCTTCCTAAGCCATAAAAGTGTCTGAGAAAATGCTATTTGCTACAACACAGCAGGAAGATCACTTGCTCTTCCTAAGTGAAGGAAGTCAGATAGAAAAAGACCATCCGGCAAAATGCACGGCTTAATTTATTTGAATATAATTGTCTCCACTCTTCCCTGTTAACATGTATGTTCACTGAGGTCAGGTACCATGTTCCAGCCAGTGCTATGTAGATCTGAACTTGGCCACGAAGGTATACAATAAATACTGAACAGTGTTTAAGCTAAAAAAGAAAAGAATAAAACAAATATACCATGGTATTATTTACAGGGAGAATCTAAAACTTGAAATAATTGAACTCATTTACAAAAATGAGATTCACAGACTTCAAAAAGCAACTTAGTGACACTGATGGGGAAACACTGGAGGTGAGGCATAAATGAGTAGGTTGGGATAGTGTGCATGGGAGCGTGCATGCTCAGTCGTGTCAAACTCTTTTTGATCCCATGGATTGCAGGCCACCAGGTTCCTCTGTCCATGGGTTTTTCCAGAAAACAATACTGAAGTGGGTTGCCACTTCCTTTGCTGATTAACACATACACATTCATTAAAGAAAAACAGATCATCCACAAGGGCTTACTGCATAAAATGGGGAAACCTACTCAGCACCCTGAAACAAGCTACAGGGTCAAGGTCTTGGAATAAGCCTAGGCAGTGGTCTTGGTATACCCAAAACTCATCGCTGTGCACCTAAGATAAACACAATGTTGGAAATGTACTATACTCCAGCACAGATGGGCTTTCCCTGGTGGCTCAGTCGGGAAATAATCTGCCTGCAATGCAGGAGACCCAGGTTTGATGCCTGGGTCAGGAAGAGAGGGGAATGGCAACCCACTCCAGTATCCTTGCCTGGAGAATTCCAGGGACAGAGGAGTCTGCCGGGCTACAGTCCATGGAGCTGTAAAGAGTCAGACACGAGTGTGAAACTAATGAACACTCCCAGTCTCTCAGTACAATTAACAAATGATGGCAGAAGTAAAATGAAATGTCTACTATATTCCCCTCAGTCCTGGGTAACCTGGGCAAAGGTCACGTCTCTGAGGACTGAGCATCTTTGGGATCCAAGGATTCACTGTCGGGAGAGGGATGTACCAGCAAATGCACCCCAGATGAACCCAATGTATTTGTCCAAACTGAATGAAACTACAATCTGCAGACTAGGGTCGGTCCTCCATAGCTAAAACAAAGACTAATGACCCAAAGATGTCTATATGTTGAGACTAAAAGAGCTTCTAAACTGATCTTACCTTCTTGACACTGAGTGGTACTGTATCCACATACCCCTTGCTTACTCAGTGTTGGCTCACTTGCAAACCCTTACATCACTAGCAAGGTAGATGTGAAGGGGCTGGGATTTGTCCTGAGGTCTGTGGGAGACTAATGGTGAAGAAATAATGACACACGACCCCTGACTGCATGTTCTGACATTTTCTGCTCTCCATTACGAGCTAGAAATATGACTTTCCCTCCGCTTCTGGTGCTCCAGTGCCCAGAGAGGCAATAAAGACATCCTCCCACCCTGTGGTCAATTCTGGAAACAAGAGCTAAGAACTGATACTGATGGGCACTTACTACCTTGCAAGGCCTGTGGGCCTGTAAATGATTCCTCCCCTCAAGAATTGTCTTGGGGGAGATAACTGCATAAGAATTTGAAACAGGGAAGGATTTAAAAAGTCAATTTCAATGGGTCAATTTTTCACAAAGTGATTTAAAACACACATAAAAATTCTCAATATCACTGTGTTAAAGGAAAACCAGAAATACACAGAAATGTCACCTCAAGTGATCAGAACTGCCATCATCATAAGTCTACAAACAGTAAGTGCTGGACAGGGGCTTGAAAAAGGCGAACCCACAAGGACACTGGTGAGAATTTAAATTAGTAACATCCAATGTGGAGATCAGCATGGAGGTTCCTAAAAAGCCTATGACATAGATACCATATGATCTAGCACTTTCACTCCTGGGCCTCTACCCAGAAAGAACTATAAGTTGATAAAGACACGTGCACCCCCATGTTCAACACAGCACTGTTACAAAGACACAGAAGTAACGATAATGTCCAGCCACAATATAAGAAAGTTTGGAATATTTACATACAGACAAGGAAATGATGGGATTCCCTGATAGCTCAGTTGGTAGAGAATCCGCCTGCAGTGCAGGAGACCTGGGTTTGATCCCTGGGTTGGGAGGATCCCCTGGAGAGGGGAAAGGCTACCCACTCCAGTATTCAGGCCTAGACAATTTCATGGACCGTATGAATTCCATGGGGTCGCAAAGAGTCAGACATGACTGCGCGACCATTGAAAGGTCTAAGTAACGTCATTTGCTGCAACAGCAGGATGGTCACTAGGGTACTTTCAGTGAAAGAACTCAGATAGACAGAGACAAACATCACCTGGTATCACTCACACACAGAGTCAAAAGACTGATACAAATGAACTCATTTACAAAACTGAAGGAGATTCACAGACTTCAAAGACCAAGTTAGTGACACTGACTGGGAAACACAGAGTTCAGTAGTAAATTAGCAGGTTAACACACACACACTCATTCTAGGAAAACAGATCATTCACAAGGGACTAGTGTATAAAGCTGGGAAACTTACTCAACTCCCCAAATAAGCTCTAGTGTCAAGGCCCTGGAACAAGCCTAGACATTGGTCTATGTATACCTGAACCTTGCTGTACACTTTCCACAAGCATAGCTTTGGAAATGAACTATACTCCAATACAATTAAGGATTTGCACAAGTAAAATGAAATGACTACTTTATTCCCTTCCAGCCCTGGGTGACCTGGGCTAACACCCCTTCTCTGAGGACTGAGCAGCCTTGGCACCAAGGATGTACTGTCCTGGGTTAATGGAGCTGAGAAGCATGTGCCATCAAATGAGCCCCAGATGGACCTGTGATTTTACCCACTCAGCATGAAACCACAACCTTCCGATCCAGGTTGGTCCTCTATAGCTTAACAAAGACTAATGCACCCAAAGAAAGTAGACCTTGGTCCTAAAGAACTTTAAAACTGATCTCGTCTCCTCGTCATGGGGTAGTGGGATACCCACTTATCCCTTGCTTACTCAGTGCTGGCCTGCTTTCAGACCACAGCATCGTTACCAAAGTAGATTTGAAGATGTTGAGAGTTGTCTCGGGAGTTGGCAGGAGACTAATGGTGAAGAAGGAATGACACGCAAGCCCGTGAGTGTGCTGTGGCATTCTCCACTCTCACTTACAACCCAGAAACTCCCACTCAGCCCCTGGGGCTCCAATAAACCAGAGTGGGAAGGAAGACATCCTGCCGCCTTGTAACAACAGCTTTAGCGCTGATGCTGACGGGCACTTACAGCTCACGTGACCTGTGGACCTGTAAGTGAGTCCAGCCATCAAGAAATGGTCTGGGGCAGAAAACTGCATAAGAATTAGAACAGGGAAGGATTTTAAAAAGCCAATTTCAATGGGAAAGTTTTACTCAAACCATTGAAAAAAACACACCCATGTAAAAATTCTAAATATCACTCAATAACAAAGGAATGCAAATCAAAAATAGAGGGAAGGATCACCTCCAACTGGTCAGAATGCCCACCATCAGAAGTCTACAAACAGTAAGTGCTGAGCAGGGCCTGGAGAAAAGGGAGCCCTCCAAAGACACTGGTGAGAGTGTAAATGAGTAATAGCCCTTGTGCAGAACAGCACAGAGGTGCCTTCAAAACCTAGACAGATACCATATGATCTGGCACTTCCACTCTTGGGCCTCCACTTGGAAAGAACTATAATTTGGAAAAGACACAGGCACCCTATTGTTCAGCACAGCACTGTTCACAGGATGCCAGTCACAGAAGCAACAATAATGTCCAACCACAAATAAACTGATAAGAAATTCTGGTACATTCATACACAGGCAAGGAAATGTTACTCAGCCATTTAAAAAAACACCTGAAATAATGTCGTTTGCTGTAACACAGCAGGATGATCACTAGGCCCTTCTAAGTGAAGACAGAAAAAGACAAATATCCTATGGCATTATTTATGGGTAGAATAGGGGCTTCCCAGGTGGTGCTAGTGGTAAAGAACCCACCTGCCAAGGCAGGAGATATAAAAGATTTGGATTCAATCATCCCTGGGTCAGGAAGATCCCCTGGAGGAGGGCATGACAACCCACTCCAGTATTCTTGCCTGGAGAATCCCATGGACAGAGAAGCCTGACAGGCTACAGTCCACGGGGTTGCAGAGTTGGACACGACTGAGGTGATTTATCACGAACGCATAGGCAGAATCTATACATTGATATCAATATAAATGAACTCATTTACAAAATTGAATGAGAATCATGGACTTAGAAAACCGACACAGCAACACTGATGGGGAATCTCTGGAGGTGAGGAATAAATCAGTAAGATGGGATTAACACATGCAAATTCAATATAGAATAAACAATCACCCACAAGGGCCTACTGTATAGAATGGGGAAATCTACTGAGCTCTCTGAAATAAGCTATAGAGTCAACGGTCTGAAAAAGCCTAGACATTGGTCTATGTATACCTGAACCTCACTGCTATAAACTTTCCCCAAACACAACACTGGAAATAAACTGTAGTCCTATACAATTACTGATTAATTTTACAGGTAAAATGAAATGCCTGTTTTATTCCTCTGAGCCCTCTGTGACCTGGGTTAAGGGCCCTTCTTGGAGGACTGAGCAGCCTTGAGACCCAAGGCTGCACTAACTCAGGCTCATGACGCTGAGAAGGAAATGTCCCAGCAAAGGAGCCCCAGATGGCCCTGACCTATTTCCTCCTGACAAAACCACAATCTCCAGGCCAGGTTTGGCCCTCACCAGTTAAACCAAGATTAATGCACCCAAAGAACGCTACTTCCTTTGGCCTAAAAGAGCTTTGAAAAACGATCTCCACTCTTTATCTCCTGGCGTTGGCATTCCCAACTCCAGCCTCCTTTGTTAGTGTGACCCACTTGCAGACATCGTCAACCTCAGCAGGTAGAAGTGGGTAGGGCTGATCCTGGCAGTCTGGGGGAGACTAACGGGATAGAAGTAGTGAGGCACGGCCCTTCGTGTGTGTTCTGGCACATTCCACTCTCATTTACAAACCAGCAGCAGGACAAACCACCACTAAGGCTCTCTTTGTGCTCTTTTGTGAAAGTCGCTCAGTCATGTCCGACTCTGCGACTCCATGGACTACACAGTTCAAGGAATTCTCCAGGCCAGAATACTGGAGTGGGTAGCCTTTCCCTTCTCCAGGGGATCTTCCCAACGCAGGGATGGAACCCAGGTGTCCCGCACTGCAGCGGATTCTTTACCAGCGGAGCCACCAGGGATGCCTGGTGCTCCAATAACCGAAGAGGGGAATGACGAAATCCTGCCACCTTGTGGCCGTTTCTTTTAACAACTCCACCAGAACTAGCTCTGACGGGCACTTATTCACAAGGCCTGTTCAGTTCAGTTCTTTGCGACCCCATGAATCGCAGCACGCCAGGCCTCCCTGTCCATCACCAACTCCCGGAGTTCACTCATACTCGCGTCCATCGAGTCAGTGATGCCATCCAGCCATCTCATCCTCTGTCGTCCCCTTTTCCTCCTGCCCCCAATCCCTCCCAGCATCAAAGTCTTTTCCAATGAGTCAACTCTTCGCACGAGGTGGCCAAAGTACTGGAGTTTCAGCTTTAGCATCATTCCTTTCAAAGAATTCCTGTATAAATGACTCCTGTCCTTAGCAGCAGTCCTGCTGCCGCTGCTAAGTCACTTCAGTCATGTCCGACTCTGGGCGACCCCATAGACGGTAGCCCGTCAGACTCCCCCGTCCCTGGGATTCTCCAGGCAAGAACGCGAGTGGGTTGCCATTTCCTTCTCCAATGCATTAAAGTGAAAAGTGAAAGTCGCTCAGTTGTGCCCAACCCTCAGCGACACCATGGACTGCAGCCTTCCAGGCTCCTCCATCGATGGGATTTTGCAGGCAAGAGTAACTGAGTGGGGTCCTACGGTATATATTATTCATAAGGTTGTGTGCCTGTAAATAACTCCTGCTCTCAAAAAATGGCTGTGGTAGGTAATAGCATAAGAATTCAAGACAGGGCATGATGTAAAAAGCCAATTTCAACAAGTAACTTTTACTCAAATAGCTTAAACACACACACACACACACGTAAAAATTGTCAGTATCAATCAATATTAAAGGAATGAAAATAAAAAATACAGAGAGGTATCACCTCCCAGTGGTCAGAACACTCATCACCAGAAATCTACAAACAGTAAGTGCTGGAGAGGGACTAAAGAAATGTAAACCTCCTAAGACACTGGTGAGAATCTAAGTTACTATCGGCCCCTGTGGGGAACAGCATGGATGCTCCTTAAAAACCTAAACACAGAGATACCATATGATCTGGTACTTCCATTCATGGTTCTCTACTCAGAAAGGACTATAATTTGAAAAAGACACATGGACCCCAATGTTCAATGCAGCACTGTTCACAGGATGCAGACACAAAAGCAACCACGATGTGCATCCACAGATACATGGATAAAACATTTTGATACATTCATATACAGACAAGGAAAGGTTACTTAGCCATAAAAAAAAAAGTTTGAAATAATGTCATTTGCAGCAACATAGTAGGAAGATCACTAGGTCCTTCTAAGTTAAGGAAGTCAGAAAAAGACAAATATCCCATGGAATCACTTACAGGGAGAATCTAAAAATTGATACAAATGAACTCACTTCACAAAACTGAAAGAGACTCACAGACTTGGAAAACAAGTTTAGTGACACTGATGGGGAAAGACAGAATGTGAAAGACAAATCAGTAGATTGGGATTAACACATACACACTCATTATAGAAAAAAGATGACCCACCAGGGTCTACTGTTTAGAATGGGGAAACCTACTTGACACTCTGAAACAAGCTGTAGGGTTAATGCCTCCAAGAAAGCCTAGACATTGGTTTATGTATACCTGAACTTTATGGCTGTACACCATCAACAAACCCACCATTAGATATGCACTATTCTCCAATGTGATCAATGATTAACGTGACAAGTGAAATGAAATGCCTACTGTACTCCCCTCAGTGAAGGTGGCCTCTCTGAGGACTGAGTAGCCTTGGGTCGCATGGCTGCACTGCCCTGGGCCGGTGGAGCTAAGAAGGATGTATCAGCAAGTGAGCCCCAGATGGACTGGTCTTATTTGTTTCTTCTGGATGAAACCACAATCTCCAGACCAGGTAGGCTCTCACTAGCCCTCACCAAGACTAATGCACTCAAAAAATGCTGAACCCTCCAGGCTACAAGAACTCTGAAAACTGATCTCTTCTCCTTGTCTCTAGGCACTGGGGCTCCCACCTCCAGCCTCCCTCCTTAGCGTCATCTCACTTTCAGACTGCTTCATCCTCAGCAGGGTAGATTTGAAGACGGTGGGACTGATCCCATCTGGGGGAGACTAGTAGGGTAGAAATAATGAGACACAAGCCCCTGGGCGTGTGTTCTGGCATATTCCACTCTCACCTACATACCAGACACACATTTTCACTAAGCCTCTGGTGCTCCAATAACCAGAGTGAGGAATGAAGAAATTCTGCCACCCCGTGGCCATTTCCTGTAACAACACCTTTACAACCGGTGCTCATGGGCACTCACAAGGCCTGCGGGCCTGAAAAAGACTCCTGTACTCAAGAAAAGGTCTGGGGTAGGTATTTGCATAAGAACTGGAAACAGGGCAAAGCTTTCAAGAAGCTCTTTTCAACCGGCAAAATTTTTTATCAATGGCTTACAGAAAACACATGTATAGAAATTCTCAGTACCCCTCAATATCAGAGAGATGGAAATCAAAAACCCATAGAAGTATTACCTCCCACTGGTCAGAATGGCCATCATCAAAAGTCTGCAAACAGTAAATGCTAAAGAGGGCCTGCAGAAAAGGAAACCCTTCCAGGCCACTGGTGGAATGCAAATTAGTAACAGCCACTATGAAGAACATCTTGGTGGATTCCTTAAAAGCCTAAAGACAGAGATACCATATGATCTGGCAGTGTCACTCTTGGGCTCCTATCCAGAGAAAACTAATTCAGAGAAGTCCCACATACCCCAATGTTCAACCCATCACTATTGATAGTAGCAACCATAATGCCCATCCACAGATGAATAGATAAACATGCTAAGGTACATTTATATTCAGAAAAGAGAGAACGTTGTTCAGACCAAAAAAAAAAAAAAAAAATACTGAAATAATGTCATTTGCAGGAACACAGTAGGATAATCACTACATCCTTCTAACCGAAGGAAGTCAGAAAAGGAAGATAGAAATTATATGGTGTCACTTATAGGTACAATCTAAAAATTGATACAAATGAACTATTTACAAAGCTGAAAGAGAAAAACAACTTAGTGATCAGTTCGAAACTTATCACTTTGAAAACCAACTTAGCCATACTGATAAACACTGGTGGGTGAGGAATGAATAAGGAGGTTGGGGTTAACATATACACACTTACTATACAAAAACAGATCATTCAGAAGGCTCATCGTATACAACAGGGAACCCTACTCAACCATCTGAAATAACCTATAAGGGTAAAGCCTATGAAAAAGGCTAGACATAGTTATATGGATACCTGAATCTCGTTGCTACACATGTTCAACAAACACATTAAAAATGAACTATCAGTTCAGTCACTCAGTCGTGTCTAACTCTTTGCAACCCCATGAATTGCAGCACTCCAGGCCTCCCTGTCCATCACCAGCTCTCAGAGTTTACCCAAATCATGTCCATCATATCGGTGATGCCATCCAGCCATCTCACCCTCTGTCATCCCCTTCTCCTCCTGCCCCCAATCCCTCCCAGCATCAGGGTCTTTTCCAATGAGTCAACTCTTTGCATGAGGTGGCCAAAGTATTGGAGTTTCAGCTTCAGCATCAGTCCTTCCAGTGAACACCCAGGACTGATCTCCCTTAGGATGGACTGGTTGGATCTCCTTGCAGTCCAAGGGACTCTCTAGAGTCTTCTCCAACACCAAAAATGAACTATACTCCAACATAAATAATGATTAATTTGACAAATAAAATAAAATGCCTACTATATTCAGCCCAGGGTGACCTGGGCTAAGGTCATTACTCTGAGGAATGAGCAGTCTTGGGACATAAGGCTGCACTTACTCATAAGGCCTGAGGGCCTGTAAATGACTCCAGAGTTCCTTGCAGGACTGTTTAGAGCAGCCAAAATTGGAAAAAACTATCATGTCTATTTATAGATGAATGGATAGAGAAGTTGTGGTACATTTATATACAGACAAGGGGAATGTTACTCAGTCATAAAAAAAAAAAGACTGAAATAATGCCATCTGCTGCAACATAGTGTGATGATCACTAGGTCCTTCTAAGTAAAGGAAGTCAGATTGAGGAAGACAAATACCATTTAGTATAATGTAGAGGTAGAATCTAAAAACGGATACAAATGTACACATTTACAATATAGCAACAGACTCCCAGACACATAAAACCAACTTAGTTAGAGTGAAGAATAAAAACGGGGGGGAGGAACAAACCAGTAGGTTGGGATTAACATATGGACTCTCAGGTACTGGAAACGAGATCACCCACAAGGACCTACTGTATACAACAGGGGACCCTATTCAACACTCTGAAATAACCTGTAGGGGGAGGCCTGCGAAAAACACCAGACGCAGGTCTATGTATACCTGAGTCAAGTTCTTCCCAGGTTGCTTGGTGGTAAAGAATCCGCCTGGCAATGCAGGACACGCAGGTTCAGTCCCTGGGTTGGGAAGGTCCCCTGCAGGAGCAAATGGCAACCCACACCAGTATTCTCGTTTGAAAACTCCCATGGACAGAGAAGCCTGTCCAGTTCATGGAGTTCATGGAGTTGCAAACAGTCAGACATGACTGAGCATGCAGCAACAGCTGAATCATGTTTGATTATGCCTACAAACACAACATGGCGAATGGACTACATTCCAAATAAAACAGTCATTAATTTGACACATGAACTGAATTACCTACTATATTCCTATCGTATATACTATAACTCTCAGTGACAATGAAGATTGCCAAAGGCCTGCGGAGGGGGGAACCATCCCACGCTTCTGGTAAGCAAACCACACAGCCTTACAATAAAGCTGAGTTCAGATTTGACTCAATTACCACAGTATGAGGTTACATGGACTATGAAACAAATGTCTCACTGCAGCAGGCAATACGTGAAGACAACTGTGATATCCCATACATGAGAGTGAGTGCTTATCAGATCTGTAGCAGGTTAGCACAATGTTTCAGAATACCCTCCAACAAATATTGTGGCTAAGCCCAGTGACGTGGGACCCAAGGGCATGAATTGGGAAGTGACCTATCCCTTCTATGTAAGAAGAGTGGGTTTCCCTGTACAGTCTGTAACGCTTCTGACTAATAAACTCTAAATTTCAAATAATGAAATATTTATTTGGAATTTACAGGCTCTTTGAAATGTGTGTTCTATCACGAAAACTTTCCTCTGTCCTTTCTGTTAACAGTTTTTCACACTAAGGCTTTACCTTCTCAGTTGTTACTGTCATCAGGATAAGCTCTTGTCCTCATTTGCGGAGGAGGGGGAGTGGGTCCATTGTGACTGCTCTCTGATCACACACCTCTCTCAATTTCTAGTAATGTCCCTAAACTCAAGCTTTTTCTTTTCATATCTATCAAATTCAGCCTCTCAGGTCTGCATTTACACTGAATGATAAATGCCTGGTAAATTTAGATTATATTAAACATTCCTTCCAAAGCTTTTCACTTCTTAAAGGAATTACAACACGATGAATCAGGAAGAATGGTTGAGATTTTAAATGATTTCTAAGGTCCCTAAAAAACAAACAAACAAACATTAGATTGAGCCATCCTAGCATCTTTTACTGGTCTACACAAATGCATTATCTTTCTGCCTTTTTGCTATGAAATTGAGACAAGATGATTAGACAGAGTAGCAGCAAATTGGAAGACTATGCTTGGAATGATTTGAGTTGAAAGAGGCTACACGAGTGCACATCAGTATGCACCCGTTGATACATAATTTTTTATCAACAAGTTATGTATCAAAAAGTTGATAAAGTATACTTTGTAAACAAAGGCTGTATCTAGCCTTTTTCTACCTGATCCTTCCAGAATTTGGCTTCTCCAGCTGGCTCCCCTGTAGACTCAACCAGTTATACTAATCATTGTTTTGATTTGTTCTCTTTGTTATGAAATTGTTTATGCTCTTTTTCTCTGGTATAGTAGGATCTTACTAATGTTACTACCTGTAGGACTTATTTTGTCTATTTTGTAAGATTATCTCTTGCATTATCCACTGTGTAAATAGGTCTCCAAAAAAATGAAGACCAAAAATCTTGAGGCATTTGATATATTTACATATATGTAAATTTTATATATTCACTTATATATTTACATACATATATATGAATATTATATATACTTGCACATATATAAAAAATCACTCCATTTAGAATAATTGTAATAGTCCAATTCTAATTATGGGAAGAAGCAATAAGGGGAAACATCTCCTGGATTATCACAGACTAATCAAACAGGTGAAACAGGGAATTTTAGATTATCAACAGGGCCTAAGGCAAAAATTAACACATTGAGTGGCCTATTGAGAGAATCTCTGCCTTGTCTAGGAATTAGCCCTCTATAGGACAAAACTGGCCATGGAATGACTCTCAAATGTTGGTTGATTTTAAAACCAAGAGGATGCACTGCTGACAAAGAATGTCACCTGCCATATTAGTCAACAAAGAATGTTGTCACCATCAAACCATCAGCTACTGCAGCTGTCCCCAGACAGTGCACCCTGGGGGATTCAGGGTATTAGCCTTAAATAGTTAAGGTGCACATCAGAGCACAGATTTCAGTGAGCTCAGACTCTAACATCTTCCACAGGCAGAGAAGTGCTAAATTCGTTAACCTCAGACGTCTCTTTTTTCTTTAATTAACAATAATCTTTTGATATTCAACCACCTGGTTTTTGTTGCAAAAACTCCTATGTATACCAGCTCCTCCCTTTCCTCTTCAGAACAGTCCCTCAGAGCATCAGAGAGGCTGTTTCTTGGGCACCTGAGAGGCTGTTTTTTCTCAGTATGTCTGCTGAATAAACTATTATACTCATTTTTTAGATGGCTCATTTCTTTCAGTCAACATATAGGGCAGAAAGGGGCAGCTGTGCGGCACTGGGGTAGCGAGGAGCCGAGAGGAGAAACCCCGTGTCCAAGGTCAGGAGGGGCGACCAAGAGGAGATACCCCTCGTCCAAGGTAAGGAGGAGCGGCTGCGCTTTGCTGGAGCAGCCGTGAAGAGATACCCCACAACCAAGGTAAGAGAAACCCAAGTAAGACGGTAGGTGTTGCAAGAGGGCATCAGAGGGCAGACACACTGAAACCATAATCATAGAAAACTAGTCAATCTGATCACACGGACCACACCCTTGTCTAACTCAATGAAACTAAGCCATGCCCTGTGGGGCCACCCAAAATGGGCGGGTCATGGTGGAGAGGTCTGACAGAATGTGGTCCACTGGAGAAGGGAATGGCAAACCACTTCAGTATTCTTGCCTTGAGAATCCCATGAACAGTATGAAAAGGCAAAAAGATAGGATACTGAAAGAGGACTCCCCAGGTTGGTAACTGCCCAATATGCTACTGGAGGTCAGTGAAGAAATAACTCCAGAAAGAATGAAGGGATGGAGTCAAAGCAAAAACAACACCCAGTTGTGGATGTGACTGGTGATAGAAGCAAGGTCCTATGCTATAAAGAGCAATACTGCATAGGAAACAGGAATGTTAGGTCCATGAACCAAGGCAAATAGGAAGTGGTCAAACAGGAGATGGCAAGAGTGAACATCGACATCTAGGAATCAGCGAACTAAAATGGACTGGAATGGGTGAATTTAAATCAGATGACCATTATATCTACTACTGTGGGCAGGAATCCCTCAGAAGAAATGGAGTAGTCATCATGGTCAACAAAAGGGTCCAAAATGCAGTACTTGTATGCAATCTCAAAAACGACAGAATGATCTCTGTTCATTTCCAAGGCAAACCATTCAATATCACAGTAATCCAAGTCTATGCCCTGACCAGTAATGCTGAAGAAGCTGAAGTTGAATGGTTGTATGAAGACCTACAAGGCCTTCTTGAACTAACACCCCAAAAAAATGTCCTTTTCATTATAGGGGACTGGAATGCAAAAGTAGGAAGTCAAGAAACACCTGGAGTAACAGGCAAATTTGGCCTTATGTAGGGAATGAAGCAGGGCAAAGGCTAATAGAGTTCTGCCAAGAGAATACACTGGTCATAGCAAGCACCCTCTTCCAACAACACAAAAGAAGACTCTACACATGGACATCACCAGATGGCCAACACCGAAATCAGATTGATTATATTCTTTGCAGCCAAAGATAGAGAAGCTCTTTACAGTCCACAAAAACAAGACCAGGAGCTGACTGTGGCTCAGATCTTGAATTCCTTATTGCCAAATTCAGACTTAAATTGAAGAAAGTAGGGAAAACCACTAGAACATTCAGGTATGACCTAAATCAAATCTGTTATGATTATACAACAGAAGTGACAAATACATTTAAGGGACCAGATTTGATAGACAGAGTGCCTGATGAACTATGGAATGAGGTTCATGACATTGTACAGGAGACGGGGATCAAGACCATCCCCAAGGAAAAGAAATGCAAAAAAGCAAAATGGCTGTCTGGGCCTTACAAATAGCTGTGAAAAGAAGAGAAGCGAAAAGAAAAGAAGAGGAAAGATATACCCAACTTTGCAGAGTTCCAAAGAACAGCAAGAAGAGATAAGAAAGCCTTCCTCAGCAATCAATGCAAAGAAATAGAGGAAAACAACAGAATGGGAAAGACTAGAGATCTCTTCAAGGAAATTAGAGATACCAAGGGAATATTTCACGCAAAGATGGGCTCAGTAACGGACAGAAATGGTATGGACCTAACAGAAGCAGAAGATATTAAGAAGAGGTGGCAAGAATACACAGAAGAACTGTGCAAAAAAGATCTTCACGACCCAGATAATCACGATGGTGTGATCACTCACTTAGAGCCAGACCTCCTGGAATGTGAAGTCAAGTGGGCCTTAGAAAGCATCACTACGAACAAAGCTAGTGGAGGTGATGGAATTCCAGTTGAACTACTTTAAATCCTGAAAGATGACGCTGTGAAAGTGATACACTCAATATACCAGCAAATTTGGAAAACTGAGCAGTGGCCACAGGACTTGAAAAATTCAATTTTCATTCCAATCCTAAAAAGGCAATGCCAAAGAATGCTCAGACTACTGTACAATTGTACTCATTTCACACGGTAGCAAAGTAATGCTCAAAATTCTCTAAGCCAGTCCTCAGCAATACGTGAACCGTGAACTTCCAGATGTTCAAGCTGGTTTTAGAAAAGTCAGCAGAATCACAGATCAAACTGCCAACATCCACTGGATCATCAAAAAAGCAAGAGCCAGAAGAACATCTATTTCTGCTTTCTTGACTACCCCAATGACTTTGACTGTGTGGATCACAATAAACTGTGGAAAATTCTGAAGGAGATGGGAATACCAGACCACCTGACCTGCCTCTTGAGAAATCTGTATGCAGGTAAGGAAGCAACAGTTAGAACTGGACATGGAACAACAGACTGGTTCCAACTTGGGAAAGGAGTACGTCAAGGCTGTATATTGTCACCCTGCTTATTTAACTTATATGCAGAGCACATCATGATAAACACTGGGCTGGCTGAAGTACAAGCTGGAAATGAGATTGCTGGGAGAAATATCAATAACCTCAGTTATGCAGATGACACCACCCTTATGGCAGAAAGTGAAGAAGAACTAAAGAGCCTTTTGATGAAAGTGAAAGAGGAGAGTGAAAAAGTTGGCTTAAAGCTCAGCATTCAGAACACTAAGATCATGGCATCCAGTCCCATCACTTCATGGCAAATAGATGGGGAAACAGTGAAACCGTGGCAGACTTTATGTTCTTTGGGCTCCAAAATCACAGCAGATGGGGACTGCAGCCATGAAATAAAAAGGTGCTTACTCCTTGGAAGAAAATTTATGACCAATCTAGATAGCATGTTCAAAAGCAGAGACATTTCTTTGCCAACAAAGGTCTTTCTAGTCAAGGCTATGGTTTTTCCAGTAGTCATGTATGAATGTGAGAGTTGGAGTATAAAGAAAGCTGAGTGCCGAAGAACTGATGCTTTTGAACTGTGGTGTTGGAGAAGACTCTTGAGAGTCCCTTGGACTGCAAGGAGATTCAACCAGTTCATCCTAATGGAGATCAGTCCTGAGTGTTCATTGGAAGGACTGATTTTGAAGCTGAAACTCCAATACTTTGGCCATCTGATGTGAAGAACTGACTCATTCAAAAAGACCCTGATGCTAGGAAAGATTGAAGGCAGGAGGAGAAGGGAATTACAGAGGATGAGATGATTGGATGGCATCACTGCCTCAATCAACATGAGTTTGGGTAAACTCCAGGAGTGGTGATGGACAGGGTCTGGTATGCTACAGTCCATGGGGTTGCAAATATTCGGACAGGACTGCACGACTGAACTGAACTGATGTAAAAATGACTTTGAAATGCCCAAGGAGCACATTTCAAAGACACAAGCAGGCAGCCTCCAGAGTAAAGTCTACTGGGTTTTATAAATGAAGGCCCCTATGACTTCCAGTGGGCCAAGGAGCATCAGACAAATTAGGATATTTCATATAGAGAAAACACAGTGCTTTTAACTGAAGCCCCCTAAGCTGAGAGTGGCAAGAACAGATCTTCCAAAATCAGGTGCTAATATATGCTTTTCTCTTAAGGAACTCCAGAATGTGTGGCAGATTTACACAGACTGAGCAACACAATGGAGGAACAGTGGTACATAAATTTTCTATTAATAACTTTATTATTATGCTATTATCAAGTTAAGAAAATATGTTAGCATATTAGTACCTGTAGCAGAGTCTAAAGAAATGTAGAATAATTTTTGATAAGTTGCCAACCTTGACATACTTTCTACTTAAACCCCTTTAAGGTGTTAGATGGAAATTGAGGGCCAGCTTTCATCTTACCATGTCTTGCTTAAACTGCTCATCATTTCACCCCTAAGTCACAGAGCAAACAGTCTACTGTATCACTAAACTTTTTACCCAGCAAAATGATTTCACGTATTGCCATATATATTTCTTCAATGCCATATTAGTGCAGGAAGTATTCTCTTTTCCTAAGGCTAATTCTTCCACCTTAGCATATAAGCATCCTAAAATACTTCCTATCATTCAACTGAAATTAACCAACAAAAACTCCTTTGCTACTGCAGTATTTTAGCTAAGTGGTCAAAGCAATCATTGCCTTTCCCAACCGAAGGAAATTCCCCTCCCTGCCATTTTTCCCACTCCCCACCCAGTGTATTTTCATCCAAGGAGTCAGAGTGTCCCCGTTAAAATGTTGATTCATGTCCTTCCTCTGCCTAAAACCTTCATACAGAGCATAAACTGAAGTTCATGACCTCTCCTTCCAGATCCCAGGTGATCACTCTACCATCCACCTTTAACTCTCGACCTTACCTTCTGTTCCTTCTCTCCCTACGTCACTCAGTTCTAGAACTAGTGAGTCTAGACCCAGTGACTCAACCCCTCACCCAATAACCCTTGTTGCTTTCAAATCATCTTTCCAGGTCTTCCCTCACATTTCATTCTGCATGCAACTCTTGGTTCCTTCACTCTTGCTCAGGAAATACATGTTGAACAAAAGAAACTACCATACTGGTATGGACTAAGAGAGTTGGTAGTTAGGCTGGAGAGGAGTAGATAGATGTGAGCAACACAGAGGAGACAGAGATGTAAGGCTCAGTGAGTGACGGGATATGGCCTGTTAGTGGAGAGAGAGCCAACAAAGGAGAAGACACAAGCAAAAAAGCCAGGGACGTGAGGACATAACAAGAGGCGAAGGATGAACTCTTCCTGGAGAGTGGGAAACAGCCAGGATTATCAAAAAGATAGAGACTAAAATGCATTCTATTGGATATGGTGGCATGAAGAACTCTGAGAATAAATTTGATAAAACGCTACACGTACTCCAAGATCACTCTTGCATTATGCTTCTTCTCACCAAACAAGCCTCCTCGTCCCTCTTCTCTTCTAATCAGCACACATACATACAAATCTACGTAGTATACACACAAAGCACGCAAATACTCCTTCACTGGGCATGGTGACTAACTCACCCACAAATTCCTTGCTATCAAGAGGCAGAATCAAATTCTCTTCCCAGGGAGCCGTCTGGGCTTTAGGGACTCACTTCTAGCCAGCAGGATGCGGCAGAAGCAGTGCTGCAAGGCTGCGGAGGGTCGAGTCCTACAAGTTGGCGCAGCTTCCTCCTAGCTTTGTCTATTCCAGCACATCCCTTTGGAGCACTAGGCCACCATGTAGTGACACTACGGCTGGCCACTCTGAAACCACAATACTGGAGAGATCAGAATGAGAAAACAGGGACAGAGAAATGTCTCTGAAGCCCCAGTGCTTCCAGTCTTGAGCTGTGTGACTCTCCTCAGCCCCCTCCAACACAGGAGAGAGGAGTCTTTGGGGATGACCTGGGCTTCAAACACCATTTGACTATAGCAACAAAACAGACCTGGATCAGTTAGCTCAGGCCACTGAAACTAGATACCACAGACTAGGTGGCTTAAAGGAAGGAATTTGCTTGCAGTCTGGAGGATGGACGTCTGAGACTGGGCTATCGGCATCAGTCTACTGTCCACTAACAAGAAATGGTTAGTAGACAGCTGCCTTCCTGCTGTGTTCTCACATGGTGTGGGGACAGAGAGAGCAAGCTCTCTGGTGTCTCTTCGGTATAAGAGCGCTCACCTCACAACGAGAGCTCTGCCCTCATGGCCTTATCTGGTCCTAATTACCTCCCAAAGGCGCCATCTCCAAATCTTACCACATTGTCAGGTAAGGCTCCAATATATGAATTTTGAGGGGACACAAGATTCAACAGAAATCCTATTCTAATGCCTCAGGCTGGCTCACACCAGAATGATGATAATAGCAACTCATTATTGCTGTTTTATGCCACTAAATTAGGTATAATTTGATATTCAGTAATAGAAAACCAGACCATTGGTGATTCTTATTCATCTTATAGGCTTCTGACAGTTATTTCTGCAGAAAAGAATTTTCAGTAGTTTCCTTGCCCATTTCTCCCACTCAGGTTTAAGGTAGCTATTTCTATGTGCTTTCCAGAATCTTTTATTTCATTTAAACACACCATTTATCACAAATGAGTGTAACTGTCTGTGTCCCCTATGAAAGTCTCTGAGGGTAGACAATATAAAATTTAGATTTTACAAAAGTTTGTTGAAAGGATAAACATTTAAACCCATGCATGTAAGGTAACCTTGAAAACAAGCTTGTAGGAAGAGAGGAATTAAGAACACCATCAGATGAGGAAGGAGCAATATATTACTCCTAAAGAAAACACCATCAGTATTCCCAGCAACTTCATCTCCCGCCCAGAGGAGAGCAGCATCAGAGGTAGCATGCTTGTTTTTGATATAATTATATACAAATGATTACATGCAGCCACAGATGGTGATAAACATTGCAAACATTAAACAGAAAAAGATCCAAATGTACTCAATTAAAGCATATTTATTGAACATCTGCTATGTTCTTATTTGCTGTGAGAAAAATGAGAGAATTATAAGGAAGCCTCCAAGGAAGTAATTATCTAATTAGTGAGATAAGACATAAACACAAAAGAAATTCAATGTCTGAGGAGATAAATGGCTTAGTTGAGCATATTAAGATCTAATGCAACCCCACAGGAAATAACTCATATAAATAAGTGACCAATGCTTTGTTCAAAAACATTTTTCAAGGCTATGGCATTTAGGATTTAAGGATATGAGTTATACTGAGCTGAAAAATAAGAGGAATGACTTATACATTTACTAATACCACAATTATAAAAATTAAGAACTCTCTATTTAATTTCCTAATTAAGAAAAACAGAAGTGGTATCCTTTGGGATCTAACAATCAATACACTCACTGACTGATTTTCCTCTTTTAAATTTGTTTCTAAAGGATATTTACAGATTTCCCCCTGCTATTATGAGGCCTAGATAGTTTTAAAACTTTTCTTGTGACTTATGGAAAAATGCTAAGTCAAATTTAATTCAGGCCATCATACAATACAGTAAATTTCTTGTTGTCTTTCTCCTTGAAATTCTTAAATCCAATTCCAAACAATTATTACTTATTTTGTAGGCTTTGAGGCTCAACTTCATACTTTTTTCAACAAAAATTGCAGTTTTCAGTTTTATATCTAATGAGAAGTTAATATAAATGCAAAATCAGAAAAAATACAGTAGATGCAAAATGAAGAGATCAGAGAAAGCAAATAGACATGTGTTAAACTAATTACCCTTTTCCATCCCATCCCTTCCTTTTATTCTCCATAGTAGTGAATGAGTCCATCATTTATCCCACTGTAAAGATCAACTTTAGTGGCTTTCAATTTAGTGGGGATACAAATAGGTAAATAGGAAACTGTAATACAATGTTCATTGTTATAATCAGGTTAAGATAGTAGGTGATGTATGGTCAATCAGACTGAGAGAAATGGAAAACAAACAAACAAACCAACAACAACAACCAGGAAGGATCAGAAAACAAATTGTTAACAAAATCAAACGGAGAATTCTAAGCAGGATTAATATTATATGAAAACATTTAGAGAGAAGGGAGAAGAAAAAACAAGTTCCATGTGCCTACAGTTTTAAGTGCAAGTTCAATTCAGTTCAGTTGCTCAGTCATGTCCAACTCTTTGTGACACCATGGACGCAGCACACCAGGCTTCCCTGTCCATCACCAACTACTGGAGCCTACTCAAACTCATGGCCATCATATTGGTGATGCCATCCAACCATCTCATCCTCTGTCATCCCCTTCTCCTCCCACCTTCAATCTTCCCCAGCATCAGGGTCTTTTCCAATGATTCGGTTCTTTGCATCAGGTGGCCAAAGTATTGGAGTTTCAGCTTCAGCATCAGTCCTTCCAATGAATATTCAGGACTGATTTCCTTTAGGATGGACTGGTTGGATCTCCTTGCAATCCACGGGACTCTCAAAAGTCTTCTCCAACGCCACAGTTCAAAAGCATCAATTCTTTGGCACTCAGCTTTCTTTATAGTCTAACTCTCACATCCATACATGACTATTGGAAAAACCATAGCCTTGACTAGACAGATTTTTGTTGGTAAATTAATGTTTCTGCTTTTTTCAAGCGCAAGTTAGGGACTGGCAAGACTAGGGCTGAGAGATGAACAGTTAAGAATCTGTGAAGCAGGCTAAGGAGTACTGGACATTCTGAGGGTAAATTAGAGACACTGAAGGTTTTAGGTAAGAAAGTGACTTGACCAGACAGTATTTTAGGAAGATCATTCTAGCTACTGTGTAGAGAATGAATTGAAGGGTGTTATAACAAACAGTGAAAGATGTTAGTGATCTGAACAAAGCTAGTTCAAGTTTGAAATGAATGTGGAAGGTAGTCAAGACATACGAAGGGGATGGAAATGACAGGATCTGTTGATTAACCTGTGGGCTATAAGATGACTTACCTTAAATGGTTGGGTAACATGATATGTCAGTCTCCGACACAGGCAACACAAAAGTTGGTGGGGTGAAGTGATGTGCTGAGCCATAGATGTGCTGAGATTTTCACAGCTGCATATGGAATGTGTAAGTGGAACTCAAGAGATGGGGTCAGAGCTCTAATTAAAGCCTTGGAAGTGAATGAATTCACTGAACAGAAGTGCATAAAGTAAATAGAAAAGCTTAAACTGAATCCCAAGAAACACTAATTTTAAAGGATTGGCTAGGACAGGAAGCCTTTCCAAAGACACTAACAGGGACTCCAGGAACTATAGAAGGAAAACCACCATGGAAGCCAGGATAAGGCTCTGCTTTAGGAAGGGAAGGAAACATCAGTGATTAGCAGCATCCATGCTTAAGCTGAACCCTGGAAGGTAGCAGGGGCAGAAGGGTGGGGGTGGAAACCAGACTGCCCAAGAGTGAATGAAGTGTTAGAAATATAAAAAAGCTGTATGTAACTCTTTCAAGACTTCTAGATGAGAAAAAGAGGTCAGCAACTTAACCTCAGAATGTACAGTCATCAAAAAACTAAAAAAAAAAGGGTAGCAAGAACGTTGTGACATGTAAGTGTGTATTCTGTCACTCTGTCGTGGCTGACTCTTTGCGACCCATGGACTGCAGCCCGCCAGGCTCGTCTGTCCATGAGGATTCCCCAGGCAAGAACACTGGAGTGTGTGTGACATGCATAAAATGCGTAATTGTCCCTCTGTTACTCAGTGAGCACGTTATCTTCTCTGATAATGCGCAAGCAGACAGTCTTGATGAGTTTACAAAGCTTATAAGGTCCAGCTCATCACTAATATAGGGTACACGCTCCTGTATGTGGGTCTCTCGTGTTCACCCAACTGAGGCTGCTGTTACTAAACTCTTCTCCTTTTTCTTCCACCCATGCTCAGTCAGAGGTTAGACCCTGCAATGACTGGGGTAAGGTGGTATGTAAAAGTGATCACTTAGCTTCAGTGCCTAGATAATTCTGGAGAATTGGAATGTGGAAGTTTTCTAACGGCATGCCAAGAAGATGACAATAAAATGGGAAGTTTTACATGATGCTACAACTTTAATAACTGCTGCTGCTGCTAAGTTGCTTCAGTCGTGTCCGACTCTGTGCAACCCCATAGATGGCAGCCCACCAGGCTCCCCCATCCCTGGGAGTCTCCAGGCAAGAACACTGGAGTGGGTTGCCATTTCCTTCTCCAATGCATGAAAGTGAAAAGTGAAAGTGAAGTCGCTCAGTCACATCAGACTCTTCACGACCCCAGGGACTGCAGCCTTCCAGGCTCCTCTGTCCATGGGATTTTCCAGGCAAGAGTACTGGAGTGGGTTGCCGTTGCCTTCTCCTTAATAAATGCACCACATGCAAATAATGGTTATTTCTGGTCAAAGCTGTAATTTTTAAGCATTTTCGCAAGCATTTCCAAATGCTGGAAGTGTGATAAATACAGCTGTCATGTCTGTTATAAATTTGTATTTATTATTACCAAGCAACTCCAGTCTACAATTGAAAACTCCCTTTCACCCAGCTGTCCTCTTCTTGTATATGTAATTGACTCAGTTTGGCCTCTCAGAGTCCCGGGGGTGCCCTTTGGCTCTCTGCTCACACGAAGTCCCTCACACATAGCACACTGCACATTTTGTTGTCAGGCACTCCCACCCGGAACCTTTCTCCTGCTGACTTACATGTGATACTGCCAACTTCTTCCTCATCTTGTTGAGTCACTACTCCCCTGTGGTCTTGCATCTGGCCCAGGGACTTGGAGAATAGGGAGGCAGGCCCAGAATTCCTGGATATCTCTTACTGCCAACTGGGATTAACATCTGGGTGAGCCTAACAGTGCTTTCAGCTTCTATGAACTGGGGAGTGCAGTGAACTAAGCATGTCCAGCATGACAGCTGCCCAAGTCTTAATCCCCAGGCAAAGGTTAAACCTTCTCGGTACACAGCCAGGATTTAGATTTCTTAATTTTTATCCCTCGTTCGGTTGCACTAGGACACTCCTATTTTCTTCTTTATTCCACTGCACAATGAAGTTAAAAATGTTTAATATAACTTAAAGAATTTTGTCTTGTTAGAGGAATAAAAGTGTAGTGAAGAAGAAGTGAAGTTGCTCACTCGTGTCTTACTCTTTGGGATCCCATGGACTGTAGCCTACCAGGCTTCTCTGTCCATGGGCTTTTCCAGGCAAGAGTACTGGAGTGGGTTGTCATTTCCTTCTCCAGGGGACCTTCCTGACCCAGGGATCGAACCCAGGTCTCCTGCATTGCAGGCAGACGCTTTACCCTCTGAGCCACCAGGGAAGCCAAGGTAAAAAATCATTGGAAGGCAATATAGAAGCTTTCTACTTTTGCAAGGCCTACTTTGCCTTGGACATGACTCACTTTTAAATGGTCAAGAGCAGTGTCCTCCAAACCATGACCCTGGAATATTGATCCCTAAGAATGTTAATGCTATGTACTCAAAGGAAAAAATAAAAATGAAAACGAGTAACAGACTGAGAGTAAGTCGGAGCAAAGCTGTTGGAGCACACAAAAGTAATCAGGTTGCTTTACTGCAGGCCCCTTCAGCTGTTAGTAAATATTAGTCAGTGTGAATACCTAAAAGACAGGAATGAGTGTACAGCACTGCCTGCTGGAGCTGCCTGCAGGGGCAGGATTCGCGTTCCACAGAGCACGACTAAGATATGCTCCTATAAGGGCATCACTACCGACAGCCTCACACAGGCCCTGCACACACATGAGCTCCTGATTCATCCACGGTTTTGAATTTGCTTTAGCTCCAACACTGTCGAGGACCATCACCCGAACTGCTCTCTGGTGCTCTTGTTTTTTCCTGTAGAATAGAGAAACTAAGTACACTTGACCCTTGAACACAAGTTCGAACTGGGCACGTTCATTTATGCACAAATTTTTAAAAATACATACAACAGTACTACATGATCCAAGGTTGGTTGGCTGAAGACACTGATGTGGAACTGCAGATGTGGAGGGCTGACTGTAAAGTCATAGACTTGACTGTGCAGGGAACTGGTACCCCTGAGTGCTGCATTGTTCAAGGGTTAACTGCAGTTTACTGACTGCATTACCTCGTGGGTACCAAAGGCATCATCACCTAATCATACAAATATCAGTTTCCACTTGCAGTTTCTATCCAAATTGAAAGTAGAGCAAAGTTTATCATCTCCTTGGCCCTACCTCACACTTTAGCAACTTATTGCCCATCATGAGTCCACATAAACAGGGAATTTGACAAAGAAGTTATGTTCAATGAGGTATAATATCCTTTAAGAAATAAAAGTAAAAAGCTGATATTCCCCACCTAGTGACCAGATTTTCTGTATGTATTTCAAGAAACAATTGGTATGCTGAGGATGTTGAAAGCACAATATGAGATCATGGTAAACTACACTCTTTTGGTAACATAGTTGAGTATGACTCATCTTCGAGAGCCACAGAAGTTGAATAGACTCTACTGCCATTCTTAGGGTAAGGGGCTGAGTGGTGGCAGGATAGAAGCTGAGGAAGAATCCGCCTTTCCTATTTGCCAGCACTGTGCTGTGTCCTGAAACAGAATATCAGGTTCTCCCATCTATGTGTGGAGAGGTTTTAAATTCTTAGAAAGAAGGGTATCTTATTAGCCAAAAGTTTTCAAAAATAATTTTCAGAGTGTTCTACTCATCTTATATTTGAGGAACAATGTTCTCTTGGGACTTACAGTTTGCCCTATTTCAGGACATGGTATCCATATACTAATGAGTTGTTACACTCTGGGCACTGGGGTTATTTAACAACGTGCCTCAAAACAGCATCTCCTGCTACAGACTGACAAGAGGGTCAGTAGTTTCTTAGAACCCAGCAAGCTAAGGGTCTAATTTTCTCATTTCAAACTTAAAGGATATAATATCAAAGAGATAAGAAATGAAAGCTCTCAGACTCAGCCATCATGGAAGGTGGTTTTCTTATCCAGACAATTGATGGAAGCAAAGATGTGACTATTATTAGCTATAATAATATACTAAAATTAATCTATTTGACAGATCCTTTATATAATTCATATAATATAAATATATCCATATCATTTATTCACTACATAACACACATAATTTACACAATGTAAGTATTATATATAATACACAATTTAATATATAATAAATTATGTGCACTATATTTATGAGAAACATTTTTAAAAATATGATAAAATATGCCATATATCAGCATGAGTATGACATAAATCCTTCCTGACTTTATTTCCCCTCATTCACTTCCAAGACACCACTGAGAGAATCCGAGAACATGAGGCTGAGGTGACTATCACACGCACAGACCACACCAGAAGAGGAAGAGGAACCGGTACGCACTGACCACACCGCCCCTCCCCCAGGCCAGAACAGCACGTTGCTAAGAGAGCTACCCTAAACCTTCGGTTCCTCCGGTTGGAAAAGAGAGCCCAGGGTGGACATCAGCTCCCCCAGAATTATACGTTGCTTCCTGGGCACTTTCACTCCAGGCTTGCACCTTAAGAACTGTGGGGGAATTGCCAGCACTTGACCACTAGAAATTGGGTTGTTGTGGAGAAGCCACGACAGGCTTGCAATAACTAGCGCTTGGACCGCGGCAGATCAAGTTCCCGCCGCCAGGGCCCGCGGTGTAGTCCCCACCAGCAGCTTTAGTCATCTGCGGGGCCAAGACAACGGTACAGTCTGACCAGGCAACTCAGCAGGGTGAAGGTCTGCCTGATTCAGGCCCTCAAATAAAGAACTTTGCCAATCCTGACCTGCCCCTTCCCAGGCAGGGGGGCTGAATCTTAGTCCAAACGACTGCTGAGTTTAGCTCCCAGCCCGTCCTGACCGGAGAGCATGACTGGGGACACACGGAAACTACCTACCCCAGCAACGCTTGAGTGGCAGAGTCTGTAAGCAGAGCTGATTGCTCTTGAAGCAAAGTCAGTGCACTCATCAGCCAAGGAACTTGGGGAGTGGGTTGGCTTGAGTCAAGACCATAAGGAGTCTTGTTGAACTTGAAGCTGGTTTCTCCATTCTGACCAGTCAGGGAAACTAATGCATAGCCCCAGCTATCACTAAACAGTTTTCAACTCCTCTATGAGGAGCACATGGGAAACTGCACAGCACATCCAATAGGCCTGCTTACAGAGCCACCTGAACAGAGTACAGCCCATCACTTTCCCTGTTTGCAGGACAAAATCCTTGACCTGTCTGGCCAGGGAACTCAGTTCATAATCTTGCTTGACTTGAGTGCCCCAAACAGTGAGCCACATAAACACACTCCGGGGTCCATTATCTTGAGTAACCCCCACCATGCCCTGGGCAGAACCTATAATTTATAGGCCTACCTGTGGCCTAGGACAGTACCAAGTCTGATCATCTAGAAAGCCTAGACAACCTAGAAAAAAAATCTGATTATCTAGAGAAGCAAGCAACCATGATGCCCATTCTATAGCATTACCTGGACTGGAAACCAAGTCAGCAGACCTATCCAACTATTCTCAACAAGCAGCATCCCCCACCTCAACCCATGAGCTTAGGGCTAGGCAACAGCCTTACTCAAAAGTAAACCTCAAACCCCTGTCCAAGGGGTTACCATCAGACATGTCCAGAAAACCAAATCATAAAATCTGCAAAAGAAGACGGATGACTCAAATGAACAGGTACCAAAGTAAGGAATCAAGAATTATAATAAGGACTTCCCTGGTGGTCCCGTGGTTGAGAATCTGCCTTGAAATGTTTGGGACACCAGTTCAATCCTTGGTCTGGGAAGACCCCACATGCTGTGGAGCAACTAAGCCCGTGTGTCTCAACTGTCACAACAACGCAATCCACACACCTAGAGCCCATGCTCCCCAACAAGAGAAACCAGCACAATGGGGAACAAGCACAGTACAAGGTAGAGCAGCCCCGACTCTCAGCAACTAGAGAAAGCAGAGAAGACCAATCACAGCTAAAATAAATATTAAAAAATTATAATAAATCAGGTAAATGTGACGTTATCAAAGGAAACTAATAAAGTTCCAATAACTGACCCTAAAGCCATGGAGATCTATAAACTATTAGATGAACAACACAGAATAATCCTCTTAAAGAAGTCTGCTGCTACTGCTAAGTCGCTTCAGTCATGTCCAACTCTGTGTGACCCCATAGACAGCAGCCCACCAGGCTCCCCCATCCCTGGGATTCTCCAAGCAAGAATACTGGAGTGGGTGGCCATTTCCTTCTCCATTAAAGAAGTCTAGTGAACTAAAAGAATACACAGCAACCAAGCAAAATTAGAAAAACAGTGTATGACCAAAAGATGAGGTTCGGCAAACAAACTGTTAAAAAAAAATCAGAAATCCTAAAGCAGAAAATTACAATGACTAAATTTAAGAACTCAATAAAGAGCTTCAAAAGCAGATCCAACCATGCAGAAAAAAAGACTTAGTAATCTCAAGGACAAAACATTTGATGTTACAGAGTCAGAAAAGCAAAAGGGAAAAAGGATGAGAAAAGAACGAAGAAAGCCTACCAGACTTAAGGAACAGGAAAAAAACAAAACAGAACAAAACTAACTAGTTGTACTGTGGGAATTTCAGAAGGAGGTGGGGGGGAAAAAAGTATTAATGACTGAAAACTTCCCAAACTTGGAAAGAGAAATGGACATCCAAATAAAAAAGTCCCGTTTAAGACTCCCAAAGAGTTTGAACCTAGACAGGGCTGTGCTGAGAATCATTATAACTGAATTATCAAAAGTACAAACAAAGAAAGGATTTTCAAAGCAACAAGAGATTAGAGAGAATGTACAAGGGAACCAACATAAGACATTCACCAGGTTTCTCAACAGGAACTTTTCAAGTCAGGAGAAAAGGGGATGACATATTTAAAATGTTGAATAAAACACACAGACAAAAACCCTGCCAACCAAGAACTCCATCCCCCGAAAAGTTGTTCTTCAGAAACAAAGAAAGACAACGACTTCACTTAATAAACAAAAGCTGAAAGAGACCATTACAAAAAATGCTACAGATTCTCTGAGTGGAAATAAAAGAAAGCTTATAAACATCATAAAACATAGAAGACAGCAGAAAACGTATTAGCAATACTAAATATAGTCACATTTAAATTCTTAAATATGGTACTGATGGTGTATAAATAAGTTACAAGTTTTTTTAAAGTTAAAAATAAAGACAGCAAAAATAACCATAACTACAATAATCTGTCATTGGTTGGATATGAAAATTATGTAAACTGTAACATCAGTAACCTAAATTGTGAAGAGGGAAGGGAGTGAGAGTGTAAAGTTTAGGAATGCTGTTGAAGTTAAGTGGTTATGAGTTTAAATAGGGCATTATAATTTTTTTATAAGATAAAAATAGAGTTGCCACAGGATCCAGCAATCCCACTCCTGGGCATATACCCAAACATAACTACAATTCAAAAAGATACATCCATCCCCGTATTCATAGCCACACTACTTACAATTGGCAAGACTTAAAAACAGTGTAAATCTTCATCAACAGAGGAATGGATAAAGAATACCTGGCGTATACATATGTGTGTACACACACACACACACACACACACACACACACTCAGTGGCATATTACTTAGCCATGGGAATGGGAGCTAATGAAATTACGCCACTTTCAGCACGGACGGACCTAGAGGTTATCATATTAAGGAAAGTCAGTAAGAGAAAGACCAATACCATATGCTATTTCTTATAGATAGAGTCTAAATACACAAATTAACATAGCTATGAAACAGAAGCAAGCTCACAGAGAACAGACTTGCAGTTGCCATAAGGGAATGGAGGCAGGGGAAGGAAGGACTGGGTGTCTGGGATTAGCAGGTGCAAACTATTATACAGAGAATAGAATAAAACAAGGCCTATTGATTCATCACGGAATATTGATTATAGGTCCATGCGTTATAGTTCCCCTCACTGTATAGCACAGAGAACTATAATCAATATTCTGTGATGAATCATAATGGAAAAGAATATGAAAAGGAACATATATATATATATAAATGAATCCCTTTGCTATACAGCAGAAATTAACACACTAAATCAACTATACTTCACTAATTTTGTTTTGAAAAAGATAACACTGACTAAACCATGTGGAAATGAATTAGAAAGGGATAAGCTAAAGAGGAAAAAATATCAGTAGTAGATGATCCAAGGGGTAGTGGGTTGATTCTTAAATTGAATGTAAAATTTTCCAAAATCAGAGTTAAGTCATATCTAAGCTATTTTGGCAGCTAAATCACACCCTCTTTGGCTCTGTGTATTTCAGCCAGTGGGGAAACACAGAAAAGTAGGGTCAACAGAAAAGGCAACAGGAACAACCACAGGTTAGTCTGTCTGAATCTGCAGTAAGTGGCTGACCTACAACAGCATCTCTCCATCCTGAAGCTCATCAGAACCACCGCAGAACTTTTAAAATGCTGATGCTAAGACAGAGATACTGATTTAACTTATCTGAGTTGGGATCCTGGAAACATCCCCATGAGGGATCAGCAGGGAGGGCTGAGATCCAACAAGAGCCAATGAGTCTACCCAAAAATTCAGGCCTATCTATTTCAGCTTGTTAATTTAGGCTTCACAGTCAAAGGCAGATGATCTCAAATTTTAGTAGGCTTCAGAAGTCCATGGAGTTTGTCAAGGCTCTGATGGCCCCTCTCAGAGCTGCTGATTCAGTAAGCCAGAGTGGGACCTGAAAACTTACACATATAACAGGTACTAAGGCGCTGCTGCTGGTCCAAAAACCAGACTTTGAGAACCACTAGTCTAAGGTAATCAATTTGGAAATGAGAACTTTAAAAATGATTTATTATTTTACTAGAGGAACTGACTTTTCTTATTCTTTTATTACTTTAGATACGTAGAATCATTTTAGTTTCACAGCTTGTGTACTGTAAAAACATAAAAATGGAAACAAAAATGAAGAAACTATGGTAGGATTTTATCACAGATGTGAGATGTAAATAGAACCTTGAAGGATTTCCTCACAATACAATGTATACTGACTCTTATTTTTTTTTAATAATTTAGAATGGAAGAATATATAATAATATGATGGTTCACTATTGTACATGATTTAGGAAAAGCTTGCCCACCATAATGATGACTGACCAATGTTTCTGTCTAAAATGAGTCTGCAGCTTATGACAAACCCGGCATCTGGGGTTGGTCAGCTATCTCGTAACTCAGTCAAACTCCGATCATGTTGATTCATTATTATTTTTGTGATACTATTGTTTTTTGAATTCTTTAGGAACCTTTGTTAGTTTAAAAAAGATTATTTTTCTCTGGATAAATATTACCGAAGAAGTTTTGATTTTAGTCAAGTCCGATGTGTTTCTTGAATGTACACAAATCGTTTCAAAGCTCTTATTAAAAGTTAAACCCTACCTTTACCCTAACTGTATAATCAAATATAACTTAGGTCAGGAATTTAATGTCTCTTCATATAAAACAACTTTCAGTATTTTAAAAAAATGACTTCCACAATGTCAAAATTCTTAGTAATACTTTTTCTGCTTAGCACATTAACCTTTCTTATGTCAACTAGTGAATCAAGTCTTATGGATAGCAAGGAATTTTCATATTGAATAGTTTTTTAAAATCACATGTTTTAAAATGCTTGGCATGTTTTGTACAAACTATACACCAGTATTATTTTCAACAATAACAAAACGAAATATACTCAAAAGCCAAAACATACCACCACAGACTTTTATTTCTAAAAATGTACCAGTATCAAACATCACCAAAACTATGAATATAAAAATAAAACCATCAGAATGAAATGATGCTGTTTTGAAATGAAGGAACTGCCTGGTTTTTTCCCAATTAGGAGAAAAAAAATCTGGCTCAACAGATTCTGAACTGATCACTGAAGGCAAACAGACTTGGCTTTATTGGATCGTGACCCATAACTCTGGACTTTTCCGTCATTAACTCAGAACACTTTACCAGGCTGGAATATTCTAGAAGTAAGTGGCTGTTAAATCAGCTTTGGGGAAAATCTTAAAAACTGGCAGGAAAAGCCAACAAACACTTTTTATTAACTTATTCCAGATTAAACAATGGAACATGAGAACTTTTATTCAGTTTTGGATGCTTGCTTAACTGTACCTTTACCCAAAGATTTCCTGATACACCTGCATTCAGTAAGATGGCCCCTGAACACGCCAAAACTCCATTACAAAGGAAACTGTGGTTTCTACTGTAATCTCACAGTTGTCACTTCCACGCTCTTTAGAACTCTTAATTTATTCAGAACAATTCCAGCATTTCATAGCAATGGGAAATTATTTTAAGATACATTAAAACTGTAGACAAAAGACCTCAAGATGAAGCATCTGTAAACCCATAGTTGGATTTACTGTTTATAGTTCACATCATGCAAAGGCATTTGAAAAATCACTGTTTTGTCAGAAATAATTTGTGGAGTAACTAATAACCATTCAAGAAACATTTACTAAACACCAATGCAAGACATGGCATTAACACTTCTCAATACAGGTTTAGTTTCTCTTTAAGGTATAGATTGCTTTTCATTATTTATTCATAAGCTAAGGAGACACATTTAGGTAAAAACAATCATAAAATATCTGAATGGTTAAACATACAAATCCATTAGCCACTAAAAGAACATTAATATAAATTGTATTTTTATAATAAGGAGTATCACTAAAATCAGCAACTGAGATAAAATAGAAAGTTTGCCATATTATTGACTTTTTGATGTTTTAAGTATTTAATATTTTCATTTGGAAGTAAAACCTAATTCAGTTATCTTGTAAGACTGTACAAGAATATGATGATTTTTAGTATTTTGAGAAAAAAGAAACAGTAAATATGTAAGAAATGGATCAAAGTACAAATTAAATATTTATGGCACTCCTGTCTCTTTCCCCTTTGTTTTGCACCAAGAAGAGAGACAAATTTGAAATACTTGGCTCTAGTCAATACAGTAAATAATGTGGTGAAGCAGGAAGCCCAAGGAAAACCATGTAACATGATTTATGGTTCCTGGAAGTGACTGTGTACAGATTGGTAAATACACAACTGAATCAAAACACTTTAGAACAAGAAAGAGGAACCAGAGATCACCTACAGTCTCATCTCCCCATGAAGAAATTAAAACTCAGAGCTAATAGCAGCCCTCTTTGTAGGTATCCTTTTCTCATATTTCCATGTAGTATAAATAGCACATCTAGTTGACACTTTTTCATGTGGTCTAGAATAAACTAGGGAAAACATGCCTGGTGCCTCTGAAATTTTCATGTGCAGATGTGTTTGTTGGACAGGACCCACGCCCTGACATCAAGTTCAATAAGTCTGAATTGAGCCCAGGTATATGCAATTTTAAGTGACTGTGATGAAGTCATCCCAGGTTAGTGCTGAGAAATACAAAACTGCAGACTGCAAGTTTTTAAAAGGGATATTATGTTGAGTGAGCACACTTTTCCAAACAAGTCACAGCTTTTTCATTAAAGTGTAATGGCTTTTCCTTACCTTTGCAACTCTAAGGAAAAGGGAATGCTTGTTTAATCAAGAAACTGGGGAGACCACAGTTTCTACACTTGACAATCAGAACTACCTGGGATCCTCGTGAGACTACAGATTCACTGGGCCTTTTCCTGTAGAGTGTTATTTACAGGGAGATATGTGATGGGACCCAGGAAATCTGTAGTTTTCAGAGTCTTTCCTGGTAATTCTGAAAACCAACCCAGTTTGAAAAATACACCATGATCTGTTGTGTTAAAATGTTCCAGCGGTTCTAAACTCTGGTTATAGAATCAACCCGAAGACTTAGGAAAACGCTTACCTCCAGAGCTTCGGGACGGGTCGGTCTGCAGTAGTTCTGAGAATTTGCACCGTTTCAGGCTCCTAGGTGGTGTTGATACCTTGATACCTGGGCTGAACTGTGCTCTGCAAACTGAGACAGAAGATTCACAGGAAAATGCCCAGAAGCCGCTGCAGTTTCTCTGCTGCAACCCTGGCCTTTGCTCCTGCTGCCTGAAGAATGTGAAAATGGCGGCAGCAGCTTTTTTTCAAGCCTGGAGCAGGTGTTGCCAATTCCCGAAACCTGAACGCGAACCTCCTGGGCTAGATTCTGGCCCATGGAGCTCCCAGGCCTCTGGGGCGAGGAGGGGCAGCGTGGCCAGAGTGCAGAGGGGTTGGGGGTGGGAAGCAGGAGAGGGGAAATCCTGCTAACTGCCAAAACGAAAGGTAACGCGTAGGCAGGTAGGTTTTATTAGTAGTTTGTTCCCAAATTAGTTAAATCAGTGATCATATTGGAAACAACACGGGGACTTCCCCGATGGTCCAGTGACTAAGACTTCCAGCTCCCAATGCAGGGGAGTTGGCATACAATTAGCCTGCCCTACAATGGCAACCCACTCCAGTACTCTTGCCTGGAAAATCCCATGGACGGAGGAGCCTGGTGGGCTGCAGTCCATGGGGTCCGGAAGAGTCGGACACGACTGAGCGACTTCACTTTCCCTTTTCACTTTCATGCATTGGAGAAGGAAATGGCAACCGACCCCAGTGTTCTTGCCTGGAGAATCCCAGGGACGGGTGAGCCTGGTGGGCTGCCGTCTCTGGGGTCACACAGAGTCGGACACGACTGAAGCGACTTAGCAGCAGCAGCATTCAGCCCCTGGTCAGGGAACTAGATCTCGCATGTGGCAACCAGAGTTAGCAGCTGCAAATGAAGATCCGGAGTGCAGCAAGGAAGATAGAAGATCCGGTCAGTGGCGGCTAAGACCCCGCTTGGCCAAATAAATAAATTTTTTTTAAAAATAATAATAACACAAAGTGTGGGTCAACACACACACACACACACACACATTACCTCATTTTTCATTGAACTTGTGTAGTGACTGTTACTACGTGCTACCCAGATAGCCCTCAGGACAGGCACACTTACTTCCTCCCTGCTAGGGGGTTGCTGGGAGTGATGCCCAGACAGCAGCCCTCCTCTCTCTTCAGGAACTGCATCATTTGATGGAGTCACTGTCCTCGGGCCCTGCTCCACTTCAGGAATAGCCAATATCCAGTGAGTGGACATCTGGGGTCCCTGCCAAAACTGAATGATCTTCTAAACTTTAGAGGTCTCCGCAGGTTGCTAAGGTCTTTATTGCGATTGCATAATACCCACCCGCTCCATCTTCCAAGTCTTATTAATTTGTTTACTTTGGGCTGCTCTTGGTGTTCCTTGCTATGCGCAGGCTTTTTCTAGCTGTGGCCAGTGGGGGTCGCTCTCTAGTTGGCATGCTCAGGCTTCTCATTGCATCGGTTCTCTTGCAGAGCTCAGGTTCTAGGCAGGCAGGCTCAGTAGCTGCAACTCACGGGCTCTAGAGCACAAACTCAGTAGTGGCGGTGACCGGGCTTACTTACCCTGTGGCAAGTAGGATCTTCCCAGACCATGGCTAGAACACGTGTCGCCTGCGTTGACAGGAAGATTTTTAATCACTGGATCATCAGGGAAGCCCTATCTGCTTAACTGTATTTCCTTCTCTTCATTCACCCTTCAAGAGAATGACCCCCAAATATTCCTGCACTCAAATCTCCATTCAGATGATCACATAGCAGGTTCTATTAATAAGACAAAAGAGAAATTATATAAAATTATTAAAAAGAAAAAATTTCTACCTGGAAAAAAAAAAACTAAAGAAAAGGAATAAATGAAAAAACTCATAAAAATTCCATAAGAGGATCAATAAAGGAATAAAACACAAAAATCTATTAAAATCTAAAAGAGCAATACAATAAAATTTAAGGCCCTTCCTGTGTCAACAAACAGAAACTGAAAATGTAATGGCAAAATTCCAGGTAAAAACAAAAAGATTGATCAGCTTAGATAGAATTCTGAAAAGCAAAATAAAGCACATGATGTACATGAAATAAATTTTGAAATTTAAATAATGGAGGGTAATGAGGAGGAATGTTTTATCCTACCAGCTACCAAAATACAGTAATTTTATCAATATTGGATGAGGAATAGATACAATTATCAAACAAGAGTCTAAAACATGCTCATGAATATATGAGGATTAAATTTGTGATAAAAGTTGTGACATTTACAAGTGGGGAAAGAATGAACTAGTCTAACAACAGCATTGAAATGAGTGACTCAGTTCAGTTCAGTTCAGTTCAGTCACTCAGTCGTGTCCGACTCTTTGCGACCACATGAATCGCAGCACGTCAGGCCTCCCTGTCCATCACCAACTCCCAGAGTTCACCCAAACTCATGTGCATCGAGTCAGTGATGCCATCCAGCCATCTCATCCTCTGTCGTCTCCTTCTCCTCCTGTCCCCAATCCCTCCCAGGATCAGGGTCTTTTCCAATGAGTCAACTCGTCGCATGAGGTGGTCAAAGTATTGGAGTTTCAGCCTCAGCATCAGTCATCCCAATGACTAACCAGGACTGATCTCCTTTAGAATGGACTGGTTGGATCTCCTTGCAGTCCAAGGGACTCTCAAGAGTCTTCTCCAACACCACAGTTCAAAAGCATCAATTCTTTGGTGCTCAGCTTTCTTCACAGTCCAACTCTCACATCCATACATGACCACAGGAAAAACCATGGCCTTGACTAGATGGACCGTTGTTGGCAAGTAATATCTCCACTTTTTAATATGCTATCTAGGTTGGTCATAACTTTCCTTCCAAGGAGTAAGTGTCTTTTAATTTCATGGCTGCAATCACTATTTGCAGTGATTTTGGAGCCCCCCAAAATAATGTCTGACACTGTTTCCACTGTTTTCCCATCTATTTCCCATGAAGTGATGGGACTGGATGCCATGATCTTAGTTTTCTGGATGTTGAGCTTTAAGCCAACTTTTTCACTCTCCTCTTTCACTTTCATCAAGAGACTTTTTAGTTCCTCTTCACTTTCTGCCATAAGAGGGGTGTCATCTGCATATCTGAGGTTATTGATATTTCTCGCGGCAATCTTGATTCCGGAAAGAAGCTTGTGCTTCTTCCAGCCCACCATTTCTCGTGATGTAGTCTGCATATAAGTTAAATAAGCAGGGTGACAATATACAGCCTTGATGTACTCCTTTTCCTATTTGGAACCAGTCTGTTGTTCCATGTCCAGTTCTAACTGTTGCTTCCTGACCTGCCTACAGTTTTCTCAAGAGGCAGGTCAGGTGGTCTGATATGCCCATCTCTTTCAGAATTCTCCACAGTTTATTGTGATCCACACAGTCAAAGGCTTTGGCATAGTCAATAAAGCAGAAATAGATGTTTTTCTAGAACTCTCTTGCTTTTTCCATGATCCAGCGGATGTTGGCAATTTGATCTCTGGTTCCTCTGCCTTTTCTAAAACCAGCTTGAACATCTGGAAATTCATGGTTCACGTATTGCTGAAGCCTGGCTGGGGAATTTTGAGCATCATTTTACTAGCGTGTGAGATGAGTGCAATTGTGTGGCAGTTTGAGCATTCTTTGGCGTTGCCTTTCTAAGCATTTGCAAAACTGTCAGATTTATAAGCCATATCATATATTATAAAGTTAACTCTTCACTTACTACTTAATTCTTTAATTCCCATCCTTCTTTTCACTTCCACAAATTCATTGTTGATTTTCCTCATCTTTACTGTATGTTCCTCCTCTCCCTTTCTGTTCTGTCAAGAATGAAGCATGCTTGTCTTTCCCATCTTAAACAGCCAGTCACAACAGAAGAAAAACTCTCAAGCCCACCTGCTTCTTGGAGCTACCGCCGCATTGGTTTCCTTGATGGAAAGAGCTGCCACTGTTACCGTCTGTGCTTCTTCCCCTCCAGCTGCCCCTCCTGCAGCAGCCTGCCTTCAGACCTCAGGACTCACACTGGGCCTCTGGAAACAGAGTCTGTGACCAGAGAATTCTGGACTAAAGGGGTTTGAGGATGTTCTCTCAGGAGATGCACTAGTAAAGAAGTGAAGGGGCAGGACTGAGCAGATGGAGAAAGTGACCTACAGTGCATTAATAGTTCCTGCTGAGGCCCCAGTTGATCCTGTGGGGGATTCCTCACTTGGAGTCCCTCCAAGTGAAGCAAGGGTGCTGGGCCTTTAAGGCCCCACCTCAGACAGTTGCTGGGCTGGGCTGCCTTGTGCACGGTGGTGCCCTGCAACTGAGGACAGCTGCCAATGCAGATGGGGCCTCTCGGTTGAGAATGGAGTGACTGGTCCTACAGCAGGGACCTGGGTGAAACCACAGTATCTGCTCCATCACCGCTCCAGGGACTCACAACCTCTGGCTTTCTAGGTAATTTCTCCCCATCAGGGAAAAAGTTTGCCAGGGGTCTGGTTGGCCTGATTTCCTGGAGGGAAAATTATGAGAGAAGGGCTGGTAAGATGAACTACAGCTCCTGTTGCTGAGTCTGATCTCAGAACTAAAACTGATACTCACCATCTCTCTCTCTACCACCGATTCTAGACTCCCTCTTCCCTCAGCCAGTACCTCTGCTGGTCCAGGCATTCTGCCTGGCTGGATGTGAGCTACACCATCATTCCTGAAGCTCTGGAGCTCCTGGTTACTGTGCCATCTCCAGGCGATGGCTGCTTCTCTACACGCCATTGACACCAGGCATGGCGGTGCCACAGGCATCCCAGTGGACCAACTGAAGTCCAAACATGTTCATTCCTCCCGCTCTGGACAACAGCTGGCCTGCCTCCCCCTGCAGATGGGATCCATCCCCACTGCGGGAGGGTGGCTCCTTTCTTTCCCTGTTGGCCTCGCGGCAGGAGGATCTTAGGTGGCTGCAGGAGTCCGTGCTACTGTTACTGGAAACGAGAGCCTTTAGATCTGTGGAATCTACACTATATGGGTGGAAAACACAAATGCCTTCAAAGTGGATCATTTTGAGTTGTTGTAATCAGAGCCACTCCTACTTTAACCCTTTGGTTCCCAGGCTCCAGAATTCTCCCTACTGTGGACACAGCTCCATGGAATACTAGTTGATTAAGGTTGTAGATGACACCCTGGAAGGTGTAGATGATACCCTGGAAGGCGGTTTCCTCCTCTCTGGATGCCCCCTTACCCGTAAGCTGGCACCTCAGCTATGCTTTTCAGAGGCCAGTCCATCTCCATCAGGCTGCTTGGTTCTGAGTTGTGCAGTAAAGTAACAGGCCCCGCAGACCCCTTGATTGTGTGCAAGGCCAGGATAGTGTGAGGCAAGAGAGGCATGTGTGGTGCAACACTCAAGAGGCACCAATCTCAGGCCACACCTTTCCACACAAACTGACTGATCAGGCCCACCAATAAGGGCTCTGCCCATCAGGTGGCCAGCCCTGAAAATTCCCTGCAATATGAAAGGGATTATAGTGAAAAGTAATCATCTCCCCTCAGTCTCCATTTTACTTCCCCCTGAAAGATAAGCATAATTGTAGATAGCACATATGTCTCTAGAAAATCTAAGCATATACAAGCACATACACATATACTATACACACGTGACCATTTTATCTACAGATTGTTAAACACTTTGTTCATAACCTTAGTTTGAAAAATGTATCATAGCTTAGAAATGATTTCATTGATTATATAGAGCTATCATTGTATATAGAGAGCTGTCACTGTATATACAGATCACTATAATTTATGGGTGGACATTTAGGTTGTTTTCACTCTTTTGTCATGAAAACAGCATTGCAATAGATATGACACAATTTAAGTTTTGACAGATAAATTAAGATTTAAATATTATGGCATTTCAATTTTTGAGTAAGGGTGAGCATCATTTCTTATGTGAAAGACATTCATATTTCCATCTTTTGTGGATGATTGGTTAATATCATTTGCTTATTTAAATTAGTTTATGGACTTTTTTTCTCTGTTTAGAGGCTCTTTTACTTATTTTTATAATTTGTGTTATAATTTTTGTTGTATAAATTTACCTTTTATGTTTTTATTTATGATGTCTGTGCCCTTTTTTCTAGCCTCACATAAATTCATATTTTACTTTATTATTTTATCATTTCATATCCTACATTTACAACTCTTTAGCATTTTAAAAATAATTTGACATAATTTAAAATCTATTTCTGTGATCTCTCTCTGTTCATTAATCTCTAAGTCTGGATAGATCAGCTGGAGGAGGGCATGGCAACCCACTCCAGTATTCTTGCGTGGAGAATCCCACAGATAGAGGAGCCTGGCAGGTTACAATCCATAGGGTTGCAAAGAGTCAGACATGACTGAGTGACTAAGCACAGCACAGCACATTACCTAATTAATTTTAACAATGCTTTTACTCTTTAATAACTCTCACTCCCGCTCACTATAACTTTATGTATGAATGTTCATATTGGCTGACCACGCCATAATATATTTATTTAAAAATTTTTTTCTAGGATACACAAAATGACTTAATATGCAAAGTTGCTGAGACAATTTACTAGTTTAAAAGGTATAGGCAATAGTTATTTCCTTCTTCTTGTGTCACCATTTCTATACTTTTCTCACCATTAGCTAGAACTTCACTCTAGATAACTTGCTTCTTAAAGGTTTGGAACTCTCATGTCCTTCAATATTGCCACTGAGTTTACTGCAATTGCCAGTTAGACTCCTGAGCTCTCATGAAAATACCAGAAGATGATCCGAGGAACCACATCAATATACATACCCCCATCTTCCCACACTGTGTTGCAGCAATTCCTCTTTAAGGCATTTAAGACCACGTCCGGTGACAATGGTAACTCCTTCCTTCACCTGCTTTCCATCCAAAAAGAAAACTAGAAAAACAAAATACCTGTGAGAAAAGATCGGATCTGTGGTTACTAGAGACAGGTGTTGAGGGAGGGAAAATTGGCTAATGGTGGTCAAAGGTACAAATTTCTAGTTATAAGACAGATAAGTACTGGAGATATAATGTGCAACATGACTACAATAATATAGACATATATATATAGCTCCATTCTATATAAAAGTTGAAGTAAATATTAAAAGTTCCCATCATAAGGATAAAAAAACACATTTTAAAAATATTTATATGAGATGATAGATGTTAAACTTATTTTGGTAATTGTTTCACAATATATACAGGTCAAATAATTATGCTGTACACCTTACAGCACTTAGCATATAGCAATTATACAGTGGTATAGATCAATTAAGGGCTTCCCTGGTGGCTCAGACTATAAAGAATCTGCCTGCAATGCAGGAGACCCAGGTTCAGTCCCTGGCTAGGAAAGATTCTCTGGAAAGGGAAATGGTAACCCACTCCAGTATTCTTGCCTGGAGAATTCCATGGACAGATGAGCTTGGAGGGCTATGCTCCATGGGGTTACAAAGAGCTGGACATGACTGAGTGACTAACACACACACACACACACACAGAGATCAATTAAGTCTCAATAAAACTGGGAAAAAGTAAATTAACAGAAATATAAACCTTAAACATACTTTTAAATGTAATTATTTGGGAAAGAAAGTTAATTTATATAATTGTATATGTATGTTCAGTTATGTCCAGCCCTTTGTGACCCCATGGACTGCAGCCTGCCAGGCTCCTCTCTCCATGAAAATTCCCAGCCAAGAATACTGGGGTGGGTTGCTATTTCCTACTCCAATTTATATAGGTGACTAACTTAATATTAGAGCATGTGTGAGTGTACTAAGTTGCCTCAGTCGAATCTGACTTTGTTGACCGTATAGACAGTAGCCTGCCAGGCTCTGCTATCCGTAGGATTCTCCAGGCAGGTATACTGGAGTGCATTGCAATGCTCTCCTCCAGGGGATCTTCCCCACCCAGTGTTCAAACTGTGTCTCCTGCGACTTCTGCACTACAGGCAGACTCTTTACTTTTGAGTCACTGGGAAGCCCACTAGAGCTTGTAATGACTCATGAAGAGCTAACTTTTCCAAGGCAATTTTGATTTTCGAACAAGTCACACAAATCTCTGTAGGGGAAAGAGAGTGCCATGCCTGGTTACTTGCTTTGGAGTATGAGGGCCTTCATATTCTTCTGCTTGTAAGAGTGGAACAAGCACCCTGAGAACAAAATAAAGTATCTCCTTAATCTGTCCTGCCATAGTTGAATACACACGCACTTTCAATAGTTCATTTCCGGTACTCATGTAGTTCTATGGTAAAAATTGCGTCATCCAATCTGCCAGTCACTGACCTTCACGTCACGGTGACCCGCATCAGTTATCAGAGGTGATGGTTTGACGCTATGCACTCGCTCCTTTGTCTCGTCGTTCATTTGCTGCATCGTCATGAGCCGTTGCACCTTGTGCAGCGAGCTCTGTTCTTCCTTCCACAGGGCTTCAGCTTCACTCTGCTGCTGCTGCTGCTAAGTCGCTTCAGTCGTGTCCGACTCTGTGCGACCTCATAGACGGCAGCCCACCAGGCTCCCCTGTCCCTGGGATTCTCCAGGCAAGAACACTGGAGAGGGTTGCTATTTCCCTCTCCAGTGCATGAAAGTGAAAAGTGAAAGTGAAGTCGCTCAGTCGTGTCCGACTCTTAGCGATCCCGTGGACTGCAGCCCACCAGGCTCTTCCGCCCATGGGATTTTCCAGGCAAGAGTACTGGAGTGGGGTGCCATGCCTTCTCTGCAGCTTCACTCTAGCATCCCGTCTTCCCAGGTCACCATACTTTCTGTGAGTCACCTTTGGATTTCTTGTGCCGCATTTCCCTGTTTGTGTCTTCTGTGAAATTTTCTGTTGCTCTTTCACAAGGAATTTTCTTTGTCTTGGTTACTCTATTTCCTTATAGACTCTGTTATGATTAATGATCAGAATTACAACATATTTTTATTCTTCTAACATAGTATTTCTAACACTCACTTTGTTGTGGCTATTGCAGAAATTCTGAATGTATAGCACTAAAGATTAGGTGAATAAACTTTTATGATTAAAATGAACTCATTTCTTCTGTACATTTGTCCTCCAGCTATAGTGGTATAGGGCTGTGTGTGTAGTGGAAACAAAGAATTAATGAAAGTTTTGAAACAACTTTTCATTTATGAAAGGAAGTTAAATCCTTCAAACTCTAGAATGCCTAAATTAAATACCAGGATTATCCCACTATGAAATGGGGCATTCAAATTCCAGTCCTATTCAAGGTAAACAGATAAATCTGCATTTTGGAAGCCCTCCCTGATAAACACTAATTGTAAGCAACCATTTGATTGATTACACACATTTCATAAATCAAAGGCACTGACCTAAAAGATCCAGATGGAAAACCAGCCTCTTTGAATAATCAGGTAGTCTGCTCTGTACTAGGTCCTGGGAAAAATTCAAAATAATCTGAAGCCTTTGCTTCTGCATACATACATGAAAGTTAAATTAAATATATAACAAGCAAGTCCCAAATATCAAAAATAGTACCTTTTTTCAGATAAATTCTATAGACAATATTCAGTTGAAACTTGTGAGAAATTAGAAATCACATGAGCAGTTATTCGGTTGGTCTTCTGTTTTATTTCAAAAGGTTATTCTTATTGGTACTGTAATTTAAACTTAGGGCTAGAATTCAGAGATGTTTTAAAAAGAGAAATGGCAAAATAAGGAGTGGGGAACAGGAGTAATGTAGGGGAAAGCAAGAAAAAGAAGGGGAAGTGAAAGGGACAGAAGTGAAAATAAAGGAAGAGAGAGAGAATGTCATAAGTAAGAGCCTTTCTGCTGAGGTGCCTCTATGCCACGGTCCCGGGATGCCCTCTGCAATAGCACAGAATGTCCAGGCTTGGATGGAAAACAAGTTCATGTGAGCTAATGACTTAATTTACCTTAGTCCCCATTTTCTTCCTTTCTATAAAGGAAGACTCTGACCCCAGTGACCACCAAGACTCCTTTTTGCTTGAAAATACGAAAAGTCTATGAGAGGTCACACTCTAAGCCAGGTGGCAGCTGGGCAATTCAAGTAAGTGTTTACATTCTAAACACGTTCCAAAAGCACCCTGTAGAGTTTGAAAAGGCCCCTGAATTTGTCCATCAAAAATTCTTAAATATGAGCTGCCCTTTGGACTTTGTCGAAGTGTTTCTTCTTTTGTAACAGACCTCTGTCTGAAAAAGCCATCTGGGAAATATTCACCTCAAGTTTCCTTGTAGGGTGGAAACATGGTTGCTTGCTGACCGCCTAGAATGAATACAAATCCACCCAGTGGTCATCAGCTGCCATCAAAACTCTAACTCACTTCAGTTTGGAGGAGGCATGTGTGTTGGGATGGGGCCCATTCAATTAGTCTATTTTAGCTGAACTCAAGTGAAGCAAGGCTTAAGCCAATTCTTAACAAATACACCAGATTTTAGCATCTGGAAGGAAGCTGATCCAAAACAAATTCTATGATCCCTATAACATGTAGCTCTGGTGTGTTATCTGATTCCTGAGCAGTGACCATACTCTGGATGAGTAAGACGAACTTTTAACCCAACAAATGACAATTTAGCAAACAACAGCTGCCCGGCCCTTTCACTAGTAGACCTATAAAAAGGCAAATAAAATAAATTGTGTTTACACTTATTAAATAATGGCTATTTTTTCTTTTCTTCTTTAGTCTGCAGAAAATAAGAAAGCTTGCAGCAATCACAAGGTTCAGCTCTTCTTCAGGAGATAAACTATGCCTTAGAAAAGCAGATAAGATTAATGTCTTTTCTTCTTTGGCTCAACTGGCTATTTGATTTTATCTTGAGCTCTGTTTTGAATCTTTTCTAAGGCAAAGCAGAATCTGTCTTGGATGGTTTTGTTAACAACGTGGGTTATACTATGTTTTATGACTAATTAAAATGAGACTGAAAACTGCATAATGGCGTCGCAAATTAATTCACCCCCCATTTGGTCCACCCAAGACTTGCCTCAGCAGGTTTTGCCTAATCCTGTAGTTCTAGGCACTGTCAGGTGGTTATTGATTGAATTCGCAGATTCAGTTACAGCAAATGACACTATGTGTCCTGCTTCTTAATTACTTAATGCAGTCTCTATCGGTCATAACAATAGCACATTAAAACAGGGGGAATAAATTTAGCTGCAATGAGCCTGGTTGAGGCAATTTTTATAAAAGCTGCTCTACCCAAGTGGGAGGATCTCAAATTCAGTTAGGCAAAGTGTTTCAGTGAAAATAGTTCATTATCTTAAAAGCCATTTGGAAGATTTTATCTGCTATATATGAAATAACCCAATGAAAAAATTAAATTGATAACAAAAGCATAAATGTCTATATATTAGGGTCTGGGTGGGCAGGATAGTATTTTGCTTGACAGCAAGCTCCTTTTTAAACTAGGATAAATAGGGGACATGATGTCTAATTATTAAGCAGGATTCAGGGAGTCACGTCTACATACTCGATATAGACATTGAGTAACCCACAAGGCAGGAAATAAATTTAACAATAGTATCTATCACTTTTATTAGAGTTTGAATACTTTATTATTATTTGAAATGAATTTACTTTTTTTTTTTTATTCAATTTTGGTTGGAGCTGACTGGTTAGCTGTTTGGTCCAAAAACATTACAAGGAAAGGCCAATGATGAAGATTTAGTAAAAACTCCCGAGGTCAGCAGTCAGTGTGTAGAAAAGGTCTTTAAAAGATTATCTTCAAGATTGTTAAATGTCCCATGAGTGGTTGAAAGTCAGGTGCATTTTCTTACCGATTCATCATGTCGTACTGCCTGGATGTTCATGTGCTCCTATTAGGTCCTTTGCCTATCAACCTTGGCTCTTGTGTTTTTTGAAGGATAGAGATTCAGAACCCAGAATCAAAACGCTGCGCTACATGTCACTCAATAGCATATCCATCCCTAGTTTTTCAAAAAATGCTACTGAAACTACAAAGACTGATCCAAATTGTTTTTTCAAAGGTTAATTATTGCCAAAATATAATTGCTCTTATAGCCTCATTAGTCTAACACTCGGAATGCTTAATTATATACTCTATTATCAAAGTTATATCTCATATTGATTCTGTGGCATGTAAGGGAGGTAAAAGGAAGGGCTGTGTCCACTAGAAGGATAAGGTTACTACTCTTCACTAACCAAGTTTGTTACTAAGAATGAAGAAAAGTATCATAGGAACTAGTTTTTGGTCAGAAAGTTATCCACAATAAAGATACAGCCAGCAAGACTTTTCAGACCTTGGTTACTGAGTCAATGACCAAGTTTTGAAATGTCTAGTCTATTGCTAAACTCCAACAGCTAGGCTTTCTTGCCTACTGATTCATCAGACTCATGTACTCGAGATCATGAGACTATAGCATTTCTTTAAAAATAAAGGAACTTGGGTAATTCTCTTGTGGCATATACAAACCACAGCTTCTGTGTCAGTTGAACTACTCTGGTGAGTGGCTTCATCTTCAATGGAAGTGATGGACAAGTTCCTCTTCACTGACCCTGCTGCCATCTGTCATCTTGGATTCCACCTATAGTGCATTATCCGAGCCACACTGAGCAGGTTTCACCCTGGCCAAGGTCACTGCCCAGCCAATCAGAACTGATGGGGTCACTGCAAATATCCAAATTACTTCCAAATGGAGGTGCTGACAGACACTGTTAATGAGGGCTGTTTTGTCAGACTTGTTGATGACCTTTGACTATATTGCTCTTCCAGACTGCCAAGAGGCGTCTAGTTTTTCTCCCTCTGACATTTAGGTGGTATCTGATACTTAAATGCACTTTTGAGGGTAATCTGAATACAGTGTCCAAAGATACATTTGCGCAGTGATAAAACTGAGAGCATCGTTACCCATTCATTAGCTAAGAAAATATTTCAGTCACTTTTCTTAAGACAGATCTAAACCTGTACCTCTGCATAACTATTATTAGAGAAGCAGATGTTAGATACATTAAACTATATAATTGTAAGTGCAGTACAATGATAATAACAGTGCAAATACTTTTACTTCTAAAAGTTGTCGCATACCTATTTTTCCATTTGTATCCTGTGCTGATCAGTGAGGCGCTAAATATGAGAGAAAATAGATTATTCAAAGCTATAATTTACATTCTAAAATAATGACATCTGCATCTGCTTAGACACTGTGATAAAACAACCAGGCTTATTATCAAATAAGCTCTTTAGTCATAGCCTTGATCTCAATATTAGATAACATTTCCAGTTATCCTTTGTAATAAATCAGCCAAGTCTCAACATTCTCAAGAAGTCACTTAAAATTATAAGGCTTTAGAGTGTCTGTGTGTGTGAGTGTTTGTATGAGAGTGTGTGTGTGTGTGTGTGTGTGTGTGTGTGTGAAGGTAGGAAACATATATAGCTAGATCACTGACTAGTCTATAGTTCAATAAAACATTCAGATTTTAAATGTTTAATATATAATTTTGTTCTTTTTCATTTTAAAACTATTCTACCCAGAAGCTTTCTATTTATTTCCATATTTTTAAGTATGCATGTCTCGGAGTTCTACTTAAATACCACTTTGTTTAATAATTCTTCACAGTCTCTTGATTCTTTGTTTTAATTGTCTAAGAGTTTAAATTATGTGAAGAGAGATCCTTGTATAATTCTGTTCTTTAGCTTCCAGTGTAGGCTCCATTGCCTGTTTTCTGCTTCCTCAACTAAATTTAATCTCTCTTCTCATAAGCAAACACTTAACCACCTCATGCCCCTCTCAGGATTCTATCATTCACCTTTCTTCCAACTTAAATCTGGAAGGCTGTTTCACGACTTTAGATAAAATTATATTTAGTTTCAGAAATTTCCTTACAATAGCCACAACTTAGGAAATACTGTCTATTCTCCCTAAAAGTCACAGATGATCACTTTAGATATTTACTCTATGAATACTTTTTTTTTCAGTAAAAATTATATCTGTAAACTTAGTCTTTTTCTTCCTTCAAAAAGAGTTTAATGGAGTCAATTTTTATGCTCCCCTTCTTTTGTAGTTCAACATCTACTTTTAAAAATCATTTACAATAAAGGACCAAAGACATTTAGAACATGATTTATGATCTAATGTCTGGGGAACAAACCTAAAATTAACTATGAGACAAAGATAAATTCAACATAAGACTTAATATTGATACAAAATTCTACAGAAGATGATCATCAGCATTCTTTATCCTCTGTAATTTTCCTTGAGTTATGCCATCCTTCCTTGCAGCTTCAACTCTCCACTTCTAGAGAGCCTTTTAGTGACTCCTATGCCAGTTCCGAAGGCTTTTGTATGAATATCCTCCTGGTCTTGTATCTGGTGACCTCATATTGGTAACCATGGTGGTGGTATTTATACCACAGAAATGGGTAAATGCTACACATTAGGGGCTTTGTTCAGAGAAGGCAATGGCAACCCACTCCAGTACTCTTGCCATGGACTGAGGAGACTGGCAGGCTGAGGTCCATGGGGCTGCTAAGAGTCAGACACGACTGAGCGTCTTTACTTTCACTTTTCACTTTCGTGCATTGGAGAAGGAAATGGCAACCCTCTCCAGTGCTCTTGCCTGGAGAATCCCGGGACAGGGGAGCCTGGTGGGCTGCTGTCTATGGGGTAGCACAGAGTTGGACACAACTGACGCGACTTAGCAGCAGCAGCAGCAGGGGGCTTTTGGGTTTCCCTGGTGGCTCAGATGGTAAAGAATCCGCCTGCAATGTGGGAGACCTGGCTTGGATTCCCTGTTTGGGAAGATCCCTTGGAGGAGGACATGGCAACCTACTCCAGTATTCTTGCCTGGAGAATCCCATGGACAGAGGAGCCTGGAGGGCTACCGTTCATGGAGTTGCAGAGTCGGACACGACTTAGCGACTAAGCACAGGACAAGGGCTTTGCTTTCTTTCTTTCTTTTTCCTTCTGGAGAGCTAGTTAAAACTTTGACTAGAACATCACTGATTTTAATTCCATCATAATTCAGATTAAACCTTGGTGAAAATAACATTTGTTTTTAAAATAAACATACAAAATCACATTAATTTAATGAGCTATTGCTATGAAAAATAAACAATGTTTCTTGGAGACATGTTGTCCCTATATTATACACAAGAGACAGGTAACTGTGTGCAAAGATAATTGTATACCTTCAAATCCACTTCAGCTGTCTCAGTTGATTGTCATGGTTGGCAAAGAAATGAAACAATTGTTTCACTGTGAAGCCTGTGGGAAAAGGCGAAAGCAATCAATTGTCTCTTCTCTTCCTCCAAAATCTACCTTCATCCTCTCAACTATCAATTATAAAAGAAATAGAGCCTTACCACTCAAAAGTGTAATCTGCAGCCCGGTAGCCACTGGCTTCTCCTACCAGTGGGTTAGAAATGCGGCCCTCCAGCACAATCCTATCAGATGAAAACTCTACCTCTTAACGAGGTTCAGGTAATTCATACACTCATTAACGCTTGAGAAGCACTGGAATCGAGGGGATGGAAGTATAGGGGAGGTTGAAAAAGAAAGGGGCTTGGGCTGGTGATGTTGGCTTAGGCCAGAGGCGTATCCGTTGGGTTGTCAGTACAGAGTACACTGGCTTGTCTACAAAGGACAGACACAATAGACGAGAAACTTGGACTTTTTAAGAACATTTGTTTCAGATGACTTTTCTATGCCCTACACCTGTGGTTGCTTGTCCCCCTCCCAGCAGCTGTTGAAGCAGACAGTGATGCTGACAAGATACACTTCAACTGAGAAAAGTGGAGAAAGTTGTCGCTGTGACCCGAGGGTGAAGCTCTTCATTTTTTCACCAAGTAGAAAATGTGGACTAAGGAAAAGCGCATTCTTTCATTTTGGCCCTGTTTTATACTGAGGCCATGTGTAGCTGAACAAAGCCAAATGAGACTGACCCCAAAAAATCTGATCTAGTTAGCGCAACTGAACAGCATCCAGACAATCATTTGGAATCCCAGAAACTCAAGTTTTTACTTATTTGATGCTGACAGCCAAAAAGAATAATTTTTTGGTCTCATATGCACTTTTCTGCACTATACAACCACATCTCTAGGTCACATATAAATATGGAAAGAACCCTACATTGAGAAATAAAAGACCAGCCTTAATAACAATATATGTGACCTCTTTGCAGATCTCAGTTTTACCATCTGTAAAATGGTTGTGCGTGTCAACTCTTGGGACCACCTTGGCCTTTCCACTTGTCCTCACACGTTTCACCCCAGAGTATTCTCATCTGAAAGAGCCATTCACTAAGAACGTTTATTCTGTGGCTCTGTTTCAGTGTGTCCTGACAGTGTGTTCCTCTTGCCCTAGATTTTTTGAATTCTTGAGCCATACATTTGTCAAATTTGACAGAAAGATTTTATCAACTAAAATGTGCAGAAATATTGTAAATAATTCTACATATGAGTGTTATTTTAACCTAATCTTAATCGTTGAGTTTTCTTGTGATTAAGTGATGTCCTGAGATGCTATAATTGTTGTTGGTGTAGTTGGTAGTTACTAGAAATTCTGGTATGCTGAAGCCATATTATCTAAAGAGATAAATATCTATAAATAGGAAGATAAAGCTGGAATTCCTCATTAATAGATATTGGTATAATACTGCCTATTAGAATTTGTTACCAACATTAAAGATCACTTTGAGTCTGACAGAGTACCTATGAATACATTATAATATAACAGGGTCTCATGGTTTCGAATACCCTACTTAGTCTCTTATTAATGTTAAATTTCTTAATATTTTTATGCCTTGGTTTCATCATCTGTTAGAGGGTAAATAATAGTAGTATATAATTCCTGGGTTTGATGATGAGAATTAAACAGAATAATGTATATAAGCAACACTACCTGGAAGTTACTGAGCATCCCATTGACATGGGCTATATTGTCATTATAAATAGCAGTGGTAGTAGCAGCAGCAGTAGAAGTATTTCTCTTATATAAAAAACTAAATAAAGCACAATGTAGGAAATATTCTAATTCATTCAGCAATTATTCAGTTAATCCACATCTAAATATTAACATCAAGGGCTTTCTTAATTTTGACACACTCATGCAATATAAACCTAACCTCAGTTTGCCCACTGAGTTATTGAGAAATGATAAATATTAATTTTCTTCTAGAAGGTTAAGCTTATCCATCTCTAACGGTATCCTCTCACTTCAAATTCCTTTGAGAAGCAGCCAGGGGCATCCATCCATCAAGCAAAGTAAATGTCTGCCCTCATTTCTTCCTTCTTAAATATATCCTCAAAAACAAAGAGCAAACCATGTTTATTTCATTATTTACTCCACTTGTGTACATGTCTAATTTTATCTTTGTTCTTCCATACCTTTGACTCTCACAATCAATCAATGGATTCTTTTTTGCATATCTATTTGGTTTCCCACTTCTGAAGCTCCAGAAATGTCCTTCTTCTCCCACATTAAGCCATGTGAATTCTATTCACCACAGTCTATTTGAAGATCTATCTGCAGCCTGGAACCGTATCTGGTTAATATAGTGAAGTCTCTGTTCTCTCCACTGCTATTCCTTGAGTGGTATGGGACAAAAAGTAAAGGTCATTTTCAACCCCAGTCTAGATGCTTGCTTGCTGTGGAACCTCTGGGCTTGTTTTTTCATCCATAAAATTCATATAACAATGCCTACCAAATCATTACTGCTGAGGAAATCAGATGAACTACTGAAAACATTGGACTTATGGCTAATCGAACACTAATAGAACAAAAACAAAGTAGATTATTTTAATCATGTCCTCTTGCTCTTGTGATATAAATTATTTCACTGTTGTTTGTCATCTTTTATTACTACATATTTAAAATTTGTCTTAGCTTTCTCTTCTAGGATTGAGATGGGGTTATTTATTTCTCACATGGCGGTAGATTGTATATTTCAAATTATTGATCATAAGTTTAAGTGTTTAGTTACCATAGTGGATTTTCAAAACAGTAGTTTCATATTCTGAAATCTGTATTACAGCATATAGAATTGATCCTCCCTTCATTATACATTATACTTCAAAATGATTTACTATGTACTATCCAAAAGGGATGACCCTTTGTGTTTATTAAGCACCTACTATGTAGTTAACAATGTCCTAGATACTAAGAATAAAAATGATTAAATTAAAAGCCCACAACATAGCTGGCAAGAGATAAAAATAAGACATTAAATGTTAATAAATGGGGTAAATGCTGTAACACAGATGGATAAGTCATGTGGAACAGCACAGAGGGATAAGCCAAACTTGGAAAGTGGAAGAAAGCCTCACAGAATTGCAATTTTTTTTTCCTCAATAAAAGTGTTGTAAGGAAGTCTACAGAAAAGGTTTTATGACTTCTCTTGATAACTTTTTTAAAAAAGTAAAACAAATTCTGGTAATCTCAGAAAATGTTAAGCACTTCCTCTACTGGTCTCTGGCTGTAAATATTTTTTTCTTGACCCAGCTTTTAGTTTGAATGGTGGCAGTGGTAGGGATGGTGCAGGGTAATGCTCTTTATTCAGAAACAAATGTCTCTTATTACTTCTTTCTTTCCTCAAATTCATCTTCCATAAATATTTTTATCCTCAAATATCCATAATTATTCTGTTCCTGAGAACACACCTGAACCCCCTCCATTTTCAAAGCCTCAATGCCAGCTTCCAAAGAAGCCGTCTCAAAGGAGTCAATCCAGAACCCATCTTTATAACACCACTTAATTTCCCTTTTTAACATGGCAGAGGAAAGCAGTCATCTGAGGTGGGGAAGGGTCGATTATGAGGAGCTGTAACATTTCCAGAATCATTACTTCAATGCTGACCCTGGTGCCTTAATTAAAGATTTGAGTATCTGCATACATTGCATTGTAATTTCACCCTTCTGAGAAAGGATATTTTACCACACACTCCATTCTCGAAATGGTCCTCTCTCACTTAGACAGCTTGTTTCTAAATGAGGGATGAAACTGTATCACTTGCCAGGTAAATAAAATCAGTATTAAGTAACTGGGTTATTAAGGCAGCTGGTCTTTACAAACTGTTGGTCTCTCATTCATGTTGCACTATCTTCAGGAGGTTATTTATTGTGGACTCTCATCCATAAAGGTTGTTTGCATCTTCTGCTATTTACAGCCACTGACCATGTGACCCCAGCTGATCTTCAAACATTCACATAAGATGTCATTAACGGCTCCTGGATTTTTATCCATGACTCTTTGAATTCTGAGTATTGAAACCTAAGTCACTTCCTCTTCTGGATATTCAGTTCAGTCGCTCAGTCGTGTCCGACTCTGCGACCCCATGAATAGCAGCACGCCAGGCCTCCCTGTACTGAGTAATAAATGCCTCTTTCTGTCAGTTTCTGCATTTTCTAGCTCCAGGACCAACTGTAGGGCTCTCTACAAGCCACCTTTGACTTCTTTTGGTGTCCCGTTTTCCATTTGGAGACATACCATCCCAACAAGTCTTCCTCAACCTCAGAGCATGAATACTGTCTCATATCACCCCTGCCTTCTTTTTCAAAAGTACACTCCAGGAGGAATTATTACTGGTTGTTTATACATCTCTTTAGTGAAAGTCAATATTTAAACCTACCAGTTATGTGCTCTTGTATGTCTTTGGCTCCTATTGATCTTTCTGTTCTCTTTGTTTGCATTCCTTGCTCTCAAAAGTCCTCTGAAATACAGCCAGGGATGTTTTGTATTGATGTAAATCACTCATGTAACATCTTGCCTTCATGACTTTTGTATTTCTTCTGATAAAACCTAAACTTCTCCCTATGGTCATCAGGCCCCATGTGACTTGGTTTCTCTGCCTTTGGGATACAGTTTAATACTTGACTCCTCTTCTTTCACTTGGATCGAGCCACTCAGGTTTTATTTTCTTCCTCAAATCTGCCGGAATTATTGTTGCCCTAGAGCTTTTACTGGCTTCTTGCTCAGCCTGACATATTTCTTTCCCCTGATCTTTGCATGATTTTTTCACAGTTAATTTCCTTCATAGAACTTATCTCAGTCTACGTTTTACATAATTATTTGTGTGTCTATTTTGTCTTTTCCATCCAGGAAGTAAATTTCACAACAACAAGGATGTTGCTTTGTCAACAGGCTGGTTCCAGATTGGGAAAGGAGTATGTCGAGGCTGCATATTGTCACCCTGCTTATTTAACTTATATGCAGAGTATATCATGTGAAATGCTGGGCTGGATGAAGCACAAGCTGGAATCAAGATTGTTGGGAGGAATATCAATAACCTCAGATGACGCCACACTTATGGCAGAAAGCAAAGAAGAACTAAAGAGCCTCCTGATGAAAGGGAAAGAGGAGAGTGAAAAAGTTGGCTTAAAATTAAACATTAAAAAAAACTAAGATCATAGCATCCAGTCCCATCACTTCATGGCAAACAGATGCAGAAACAATGGAAACAGTAAGAGACTTTATTTTTGGGGGTTCCAAAATCATTCCAGATGGTGATTGCAGCCATGAAATTAAAAGACGCTTGCTCCTTGGAAGAAAAGTTATGACCAACCTAGACAGCATATTAAAAAGCAGAGACATTACTTTGCCAACAAAGGTCCGTCCAGTTAAAGCTATGGTTTTTCCAGTAGTCATGTATGGATGTGAGAGTTGATCTTTAAAGAAAGCTGAGTGCTGAAGAATTGATGCTTCTGAAAGTGTTGGAGAAAACTCTTGACAGTCCCTTGGACAGCAAGGAAATCCAACCAGTCCATCCTAATGGAAATCAGTTCTGAATATTCATTGGAAGGACTGATGCTAAAGCTGAAGCTCCAATACTTTGGCCACCTGATGTGAAGAACTGACTCATTGGAAAAGACCTTGATGCTGTGAAAGACTGAAGGCAGGAGAAGGGGACGGCAGAGTATGGGATGGTTGGATGGCATCACTCACTGACTTGATGGACATGAGTTTGAGCAAGCTCCAGGAATTGGTAATGGGCAGGGAATCCTGGCATGTTGCAGTCCATGGTTTCGTAGAGTTGGACACGACTGAGCTTCTGAACTGACTGACTGATACCTTCAAAGCCTAAAATACTGCCAGACATATAGTAAGTGCTCAATAAATATTTGGTGAAAGAATTAATAAATTATATTCCCAGTATCAAAACATAGTAGTAAAATAGTTACTACTACCTGTATTCATGTTACATCAAGTCAGTTTTGAGCACTTTACATGAAGTATCTTGATCTTAACTTTCTCATGAGATTGGTATTATCATAATGATCTCAGACCTGTAAAGTTAGGTGGTAGTAAGTTAGAATATCTAACCTAGGCATTCTGACTCCATGGCCTGGCCTCCGTGTTACCTAGTGTCCTATAAGTTATACTATGAAGGCTGTTGAATATGATTGTTTTTGTAGCGGAAAGACTTCTTTGTGAGATTCTAGGTAATGACACATGGAAGATACTTTAAGTTTGGATCTAAACTCTTTATACTTCATACTTTGTCTTCTTTAGAAAATTATTTAACTCCAGAAAAGTAACTAAATGCACTTGACTCTCAGTTTTGCCAATTTATAAAACAGACTAATACCTTCAGCAGATCCTATGAATAAAGCAGATCATTATGTATAGTGTGCACCTTTAGGCTCATAGGAATTCTCCTAGAAAAATGCTCAGTAAATAGTTATCTTTAAGAGGATATAATTGTGATAGTTTCATGGTACTATCTGATGATGCTGGGAGTTGCCTAACACATAGTTTGCCTTCTTTGCCAATATGAATTCAGACATGATTCAGAAAGAAAAAGCTGCTACATTCATCTCATATATATCTTCAGTCAAGATTTTTTTAGTGATTTTTGTTTAGTGATTTTCAAAATTTGGAGTGGGTTTGTGTTCTTTGATCAAATTTGACAGCTTGTAATTTTAACTTAATCTAAAAGAAAAATATTATTACTTAGAGTCGTAAGGTCATGTGATACTTTAAATAAGATTTAGATAATGGTAATTAATAGTTTTGAAAATATAAACCTTGTTATAGTAGCATAAAATTGTGCAAAGCAAATAGAATAGAAATATGAATATGGAAAATAGGAATCATTTAAAAATTTCTGTTAAAAAAGAGCTTATTCTTTATGATTTAAAAATAAAATGGTGGGTACCAAATTCTATATTTTGATTTTATTTTTGTCATTTTAGACCATAATAAAAGTAATATAACTTTCATTTTAAAATGTCAAAATTCATATCTTACTGTAAATCATATCCTTTCAGCTACTAAAAAATAATTGAGATGTTATTGTAGAAATGCACTCTGGGCTACATAGCTTTTCAAACTTCTATTAGAGGGTACTTGGGTGTCAAAGGGTGAAATCTCATCAAGCTCATGGGAGATATTTAATGATTCCTCTTTGTTGTGTCCACGGCAATGAAGGGTGAGCTGAGGGGAAGAGATGGTGAGCAAACAGAGCTATGAGTTCTGTATTTCTGCCTCGCACCTAGGTTTGTGTCCTGAGAAGGAACAATATCCTGTAAGGGAAAGTAACACACACATATACACAGCTCCTAGTGGTTTTAGTGTAAGTGGACTTCGGCTCATCTTCCACAATAGTGCAAGAAGAGCTGAAAAATTCCTATTTCTCTGTGTGTTTGGATGTAGTGGAAAGCTCACCTGCTCTGAAAGACTGTCTCAGCAGCAAGAGACAAAGCAGAGGACAGCTATGAACTGTTTGCAAAAGTTAAATAGAAAATGACACGCAAATTTATGAAGCATCACTGACTCGATGGATGCGAGTCTGAGTGAACTCCGGGAGTTGGTGATGGACAGGGAGGCCGGGCGTGCTGCGATTCATGGGGTTGCAAAGAGTCGGACACGACTGAGCGACTGAACTGAACTGAACCACATTTTTAAAAGGAACGAAACAGTACCATTTGCAGAGATGTGGATATAGACTTAGAAAATGAAAGTTTCTCATTCATCTCCAACTCTCTGCAACCGCATGGACTATACATGGAATTCTCCAGGCCAGAATACTGGAGTGGGTAGCCTTTCCCTTTTCCAGGGGGATATTCTTAACCCAGGGATTGAACCCAGGTCTCCCGCATTGCAGGTGGATTCTTTGCCAGCTGAGCCACCAGGGAAGCCCGGATAGACATAGAGACTTTCATAAAGAGTGAAGTAAGTCAGAAAGAGAAGCACAAATCTATAGTATTATTTATATTACAATATTATATTCAAAATATTGATTAAATGTATAATATTGAAATCTACAAAAATGATGCATATAAACTTATTTGCAAAGCAGAAATAGAGACAGATATAGAGAACAACTTTATGGATACTCTGGATACAGACTTAAGGTGGGAAGAAGAGGATGGGATGAATTGGGAGACTACAGTTGACATATATACCCTACTAGGTGTAAAATAGGTAACTAACGAGAACCTACTGTGTAGCCCAGGGAACTCTACTCAGAGCTCCATGGTGACCTAAAGGGGAAGGATATCTAAAACAGAGGGGATATGTGTATACATAGAGCTGATTCACCTTGCTGTACAGCAGGAACTAACACAACATTGTAAAACAACAACAACAACTATACTCCCATAAAAGTTTAAAAAAAGAAAAGAAAAATGCTGCCACCACAGACACTAATATAGATAAATGACATCAAATATCAGTTGAACCATTTAGATATAGTCTGAGGTAAAAGAGGGACTAAAGTTCAAATACTTAAAATAGTTTTGCTCTCCTGATGGAAAAAATAATAGCATACACTTCTTGAGCTTTTACTATGTGTCAGACCATAAGAATTCCTCGTGTATTAATTCATTTAATTCTCACAACTACAGGATGTGAAAGGTATTACTATAATTCCAATTTTAGAGAAAGCAGCAATTCATCAAGAAAGACATAACATTCCCAGGCTATATCATTTTCAGTGGAGGAGTTGGAATGGTAACTTGGAGCAGAAATTGAGATTCATTTTGAAATAATAAAAAACTGAATACATCTGGTTCGGGGATCTCGACGTGTATAACCTGTGGATACAACACACACACATCTGCATCCGTACAAATATCACTGGGAATTCAGTTGAGTGTCTCAGGCAGATGTGGCCTGGATAGTACCTCCTCAGTTATTTTGTTTCCAGTGGTTGCTTTTCCTATTCATGAGTCAAGCTGACTCTCAGCATCAAACCACAGCTTACAACTGTGAATTCTCAACTCAGAGGTACTATGGAGGTCCTAAGTTCTTTGTTTGATGAGCTACAGTACAGCAGAGATGGGAAGCTGATTATAAATCATACCCTCTCCACCCTTCAACCCACATACATGAGTAAAGGGGGAAATAATAAAACAAGAGGTTATAATTTCTTTTCCTACATAGAATTGTAAAAATGACATTTTGAAAAGATCTAAGAAAGTAGGAAATTACTTTCATCTTATTGTACCCCCTTATGAGCCAAAGACTGTATGTATATTGAAAAATATTCAGAGAAACAATAGGAATGGTTTGATTTTTATAATAATTCCATCACATATCCATTTGGCCATGCAGAAGTCATTATGCTTTTGATTTCATAAAATGTTTGGATGACATTTTTATATAAATAATTCAGAGGAAAAAATCACTTAAGGAATATAATTCACCCTACTTTTGCACTTGAGGTTTGAGAGGTAACCTTACAAAGAATAAAGAGTTTTAATGTGTTTATTATAATCTCATTCTTCAATAGCACTTTATCTAAGTAACGCTCACGCATGGCAACATAATAGCCCTGAGAAATACACAATTCAACCTGGGTGGAAAGTATTGTGTTATGAGGTTAAAGGACAAATGCATTAGCCAGTAGAGTAAAGATGGCATTTTCTTATTTTGGAGCTAGTTCTTCCAGTTCTCAGTATCTGTGCACCAAGAAAGTAAAGTTATGAAATTATAAAAATTGAAATACATACCAGAGGCCCACTAGGAAAAACAGTTCATTGACAATGAAGTGCACTCAATGGCACATACACAAAATTTGTTGCAACTGGTTTTAACTTTGCAGAGGGGCTTGTATTCCCGTGCAAAAGGTGATTGGATAAAATGACAGGGGGATAAACACTTATAAGGAAGTTACTTTTCACAATAGTCTTCCAGAGTTTTGTTACCATGCATAAAATTCAAAGAAATTCTCAATGCCACTTGTTGAGTAACCGTTTTACTTAGTCTGTTTATTTACTTGTCTAGATTAAAGCTTTCAGTGGACTTGACTGTGCTGCAAAACAAAGCTGAGACGTGTCTCTCTTTATAGCCAGAAGAGTAAATACAGGAAATGGTGATTCTCTTGTTTTCTTAAAATTTGGGTATGAAATGTAAAGCATCAGAAAAATACTAAATTTATAAGAAATGCATTGATTTAAAAAAATAATTTTAAATTCAAATATAAGCAAGATACTGGGAAATGAAGCAATTAGGGAGCAGTTCAAAATCATCAGGTTGAAAAATTTGTGGAGATTTATTTACAGTTGTTCTTTTCCGTGTGGCTTCCTTCCCCTCACTTTTATTAAGGCTCATATAAAGTCTTACCCTGGTAAGGTATCATCTGATCTACTGATTACAGGCTCCCCGGCCTAGACCATTGGCATTTAACTTGTCAAAGGACACAACTGAAATATTCCTTCCTGTTGCAGCAATAGGGTACTTTCAAAATAAATAAAATATTAAGGTATTTATTGAACAATTATTATATAAGTTCTGCCCTAACACTTTACAGGTATTAATTTGGGCAAAAGCTATAAATAAAATAAAAGAGGTATTTATTAAGTATAGCAATTTTTATCTTTAATAATAATTTTAATTAATAAATACTAGAATTGGAGAAGGAAATGGCAACCCATTCCAGTACTCTTGCCTGGAAAATCCCATGGACGGAGGTGCCTCGTAGGCTACAGTCCATGAGGTCACAAGGAGTCGGACATGACTGGGAGAGGACATGATAACTGATTTCCCAGCAGTAATTTACCTCTGAAGTCATGCAGAGGGCTACTTGACATTTAGGGACACTGTGGTGAAGATTGAGAAAAAGGAGGAAAGAATTAAGTATTGGACTTTGGAATTTATGTTTGTCTTTACTAAATTGAATGAGGTCCCTCCTTACCTGGTACAAACTGCTAGAAATTATTGAACACCTAGAATCAGATTGGCTATGTAATTTACAGCATCTGGTACAACATGAAAATTCAGGGCTCCTTATTTAAAATTATTAAGAATTTCAAAGAGGTGACAACAGAGCATTAAACTAAGTATGAATCCTTCTGACCACAGAAATATGTGTGACTGAACAAGTCTAACACCCATGAAACCAACCATGATTGGAATATTTTTATAGAATAGAGAAAAGAGATTCGGCAGTTTTCCCATGATAAGACTTCAAATTCTGGCAGTCTGGCTCCACACTCAAGCATTTATAAACTATACTTTTTTTTCCCCCCAACTGTAGACACAAGTCTGAATAATGTCCACAGATGTGAGTGGATATAAAATGTCTCTTAAAGAGAAAACAAATATGAATTTGCTTGCTGTGTATAACGTATCATGGAAATATACACAAAAACTGACAATACTGGGTGCTTCTGGGGCAGGACTTACACAGAGGTACAAGGAAAGTTTTCAAGTGTATCCTACTGGAAATTTTGAATTTTGGAATATCCAGATGCATTACTTTCACACACACACAAATAAATAAATGGGGAAAATAAGAACAATTGTAAGAGTCAGCAGATTCTATCATATCAACAAGAAATTATAAACTCAATATTAAAAAGGAAAATTAAAGACATCTTTGGGGAATTCAGTATGTTTTATTTTGCCAGGCACATGATTTCTTCAATATCCAATTAAATATTACTGTGCTAACTACATTTCCTTACACAGAGTGAACATTCACTGTAATGACAGTTTCATCATGCTAGAATCTATTCACAAACCTACACTTTGAAAAAAAGTGCATTTCTAGGAAATTTTATGTACAATACAAATGAAAAACACATCAAGTCATTGAACTGTCAAACTACACAAAGTAAAATCAACCAATCAACCACCAACATTTAGTGTGTGTTAACAATATTTTTGAGAAAGAAAATTTTCTTTACATTTGGCAGTTTTGTTCAAGAAGGGTCTCTATAATTTTAAAAGTAAAGTGATAAAAGTATATACAATATAATAATGTTTAAAGCAGAAGGCATTAAATAGCACAAATAATGTTATAAAACTAAATACCCTTATTGTCTATCAGTTTGCGTTTACATGAAGCAAGGGGACCTGTATAATTTACTTTATCCTTTGAGTCTAAAACAATTTTACTTTTAACTCTGTACATAGAATAGATTGACCATGAACACAGAAGATGGTTTCAGCTTTATACACATTTCTATTTGTGCGTGTAGAGTGGAAATAAAGAACTATTTGTATAACAAACTTCTTTAGAGGCTACTTTAGAATCATACACACATTTGGAACAATAGCTTTTATTAATACCTTTCTTTTTGAAGAAACATTATTTATGTTGTGTTTGTTACTGCTACTTTTGCTCCATTGAGGCCTCCCCTTGTAATATCATAATTTACCACTTAAATAAGTTACTCATATTCTTAGATTCTGATAAGTGATTAATTTTGACAATGATTTCAGTTCTTGACACTTTATACTATAGTGCTTAGAAAAGTAACATATTTATCTTGATTTCTTTCTTTATGGATTGTTAACTACAAATAAAACTTTTGTATCAGATTTTGATTAGGTATATCATATAATTTCTCTTTGCACCTGGAAACATGGAAATTGTTAAATGTAAAACAAAACAGCAAAAGCTGTATTTTTAAAAGAAATACGAGAATATGAAGAAAATTTTATACTTCTCCCATCTAATTGGTATTTGGAATTAAAAAAATGAATATTAAATTACTGTAAACACAGGATCCAAGTATATAATAATAAGATAGTTATTTTATTCATCACAGACTTACCACATTTGTATTTATATACCAGTGAATATGATGTACCAACATTCTTTTAAAATAAAGTATGTCTATTACTGTTCAAATTAGAAATTTTTTCACTTCTCCATAAGATGAGTCTCTCTCCAGCATATACAAAAGAGCATTAAAAAAAAAGAATTGGTGACTTAAAATTCCATAATGGTATCTGATGTTGGTAAAGTAAACTAACCAATGAAATTAATTACTGAAGTTAAAAATTAGTAATATTTTTAATAAACTTCTGTCAATAAAATTTCTTTTTTTACCTTGTTTTTCTTTTTTCTCCCATTTTGATGGTTTTAGACCTCATATACAAGTTAGGTATTTCAAAAAAATTTTCTTCTTATATTTTTTAACTTGCCATGCAAACTACAAAATTAGAATAAACATATTAATCCATTAAACTGTGTAAGATTATATTCTCTGAGTCTAAAATAACTTAAATATCTTCCAAAAAGGAAAGTGCTGTTGTTTGGAAGATGACTATGTGACAATATAAACTTAAAAGCTTCACTGACATAACTCCAGTCAGATATTATTGGTGAGGGTTCCTTTTATCTTCCTGAAACAAGGGAACAGAGATCAGTGACGGATATCAGCAACTGACAATTTTTGCCGTCATAAAAATAACTAATACCATATTTCACTGGAAGCATATAAACTCCATATTATCTTTTAATGAACCGCTAGTGTTTTATGCAACTTTTAGATTCCCTCTTCCTTGTCTTTATTTTTTATTCTACATTTCTTTTGACTCTGTTACAAGCATTTATTTCACTTTTGCTATGTAAAAATTGTGAACTTGGCATTTGCTTTTGTATACAGATGACTATCAATTAGAAACCTAAATCCTTAAAGCAAGGATAGAAGCTCTCAGGTTATAGCCCTCATTCAATTAAGGGATGTAAGAATTCTAGTTTCATAGCCGCCATATTGATTCTGAAGAAAAGGTACATAAAGATATAAATAAAATCTAGGTTAAGTTAAATCTTTCTATGCACCATGAGGACCATGACATGTCTAGGGTTGTCAATATCATACAAGAAAATGCATACTCATTTCAGTTCATGTAACATTCACCTTTCTCAGTGAGAAACCACCTTCTTTAGGAATTTCCCAAGGGTAAATTCTTTGCTAAAAATTTGATCACTGAAGACAGACCTTTATTAATGGAAGCATAAGCCCCATTTAAGACAACATTATGACTCTGGCAGCTGATTCCTCCTATTTCTACTTTTCCGGCTATTGATGAGAGCCTTTAACTTGCCGTAGTCCCCTCTCATCTTCTGAGATTCTTCTCCCTGTTGATGCTGCTGCCGAGTGTCTTTGCAGTACTGATTAATCATCTGCATTTCTGAGTGGCTGAAAGCCCCCATGATGTCCTTCGGATGGAAGGGTAAAGCCCTTACAGAGCCGGCCCAGGTCCATGGAGACCATTTGTCTGTAACAACTGCCACCATTTCGGAATCTAAAACTTTAAAGTTGATTTTGGCTATGGTCTGCTTGAAGCTGTTTTCTGTTGCAATGCAGTGATACAATCCTTGGTCAGAATCCTGAACAGAGCGGATAAGGAGTCCTTGTGAAGTGGCTATGATTCGTTCATTCAGTTTGACCTAAAACAGAGATATCAGAGTTCTGAAATTCAACTCTATATATGCTAAAAAGGTGTGACTTGTAAAAAGAATTTCATAAGTTTTACAAAAGTATTGAGTACTAATTAACTTCCATCTTAGTGGACACACATTTTTGGCAAATTCCATTGCCTCTTTATTTTTTATTTATTTATTTTTGCACAGGAGATCTGGTTTCAGGGATACTGAATGTATTAAAGAGAAAGTAAAGGTATCACCCATATTGTCCCAAATAGCTTAAAGTGCATTCCCTTTGGGTAGAAGTAGTTTATTCACATCTAAGTGAGAGTTTTGAATGTTTCTAGAATGTAAATTACAGACAACATATATATATGAAATTCACAGTTTAAACTACCTATTTTACCCTGTATTTGTTGCCTGTTATTGTAACAAAAATACATATTGAGTAAGAACATGAAGCCATAATTAAATCATTGAATTTTACCTTTTTTTTCAATGAATGAATGAATATTCTCCTAACTAATAATTGTATAAGCTGAGGCAGAGTTCTGAACATTATCAAGGAGTTTTTCCAATTATGTAACACAAAGAATGACTAAAAATAAGCTGGAACTTATTATAAGTACTCCAAGTGATTTTACTTTCCAAGGAAAAGTAATAAGCTATGAGGTGAATATTTAATTATTTTACAGGTTTATGCTGGAAAAATATTATTTTCTGGATGTAAGCTAAATTCTGAAATCCATTTCCTTACAGGGCCAGCTATAGTATTATCAGTGAACACACAAAAACCTAAGTGGTAAGTAGTTCCTTCATATATATACTCAGGAATGCTCTTTCATTGAGGGAAAGAAATTTGACCCAAAGAAAAATAAGAATGAATGTGAAATGTTTTTCTAAATGATAAATTTCTATTTAAGTACATATTTTATTATTAATGAAATACAAACCAAAGATAGGTTGTTTTACATAAAAAGTAACTCACATAAAAAAGCAGAAAAAGGAAAAATATAGCACTGAAATATGAACAGAACCAAACTAGAAAAGAGAGATTAAGAAAAAGGACTGAAACATATAAAGCAAAGCTTTTATGTTCATTCAGTTTTTAAAGCTTTAATATGCCTTAGAAATATCTTAAATCATATATAAATGCATACAGAAATAAAATAGAGAGTCTCTTCTATTTGCATGAAATTGAGAAAAATTTTGGAGGCTAATTTGATAATATTCATTAATGTTTATATATAAGATTCAGTGCAGATATTTTATTTATAGGAATTTATATAGAATACGTGGTCTAACTAACATGCAGATATTCACTCACATGAACTTTCAAAAATTTTAAATTATTTTTTGGCCACACCATATAGCATGCAGGATCCTTGCTCTCCAATTGAATCCATGCCCCCTACAGTGGAAGCATGGAGTCTTAACCACAGGATTGCCAGGGAAGTCCCTACCTGATACTTCTGATAAGAGGAAAAACAAGAAATAATGTAATCAGTAGATAGCTTTAGTGAAGGCAAAGTATGTTCCTATAGCAAATACTATGCAGCCAAGAAAAATAAAGTGGCTCCATACATACTAATACTGAAAAGTGTGCGTGTGTCTCACAGAGAAAGAGATACAAAGAAGGAAAGAGAGGAAAATAGGAAAATTATGGAGACTAGTTGGAGGACTATATAATTCTTAGCAGCCTATACTCTGAGAAGTGGGAATGAGTACTGAAGTGGAGGAGAGGAGGGCTTTTAGTCTTTATGCTATTCAATAGGAACTATCTGCATTTTTCTCTGAAAGTTTTTACCACTTGTCTTACTAAAAAAAAAAAAAGTTCAGTATTTACACATCATAAATGTGAGAAATATGTGTATGTTTGCCTAAATTACTGAGGAAGAATTAAGATAAATTTAATTAAATATTAATAGCTTATTCAAATAAAGTGATAGTGAGTGGAAATGTGCTCTGCTTAAATTCTAGACAGACCAGAGTTTCATAATTAGGGTTAAGGTTTTTCATTATCTTAAATTATAGTATTCTTCTGTTTTTGAGGTTGGGAGAAAAATCAAGATAGCTATGCATGTCTCCACATTTTTGAAATTCTGAAATAAAACATTATAAATATCATGAAAGAGATAAAACACAAGATACATTCCTTTTAAAATTTCATTTGTTAATTTCTGTGACATGTAGTCAAGCCTGTATATATTCATATATTTTAATTTTACACAATAGAAATTATATTCATCCATTACATATTTTTCCACTGAACTTTTTACTGAATAAAAGAACAGCATTTTATCTATGTTAGGTAAGCCCCTGTTTGAGCTGTGGCTTTCCAACTCACATGCACATATACAGACTTTTTTGGCAGGATGGTTCGTGTCCACACGACATGTTCAAGCCTAAGAATCCATCCCTGTATGATGATCATCACCGTCATACATTATGACTTCTACCCCAGAGTAGTCTATAAGGCGATCATTCTTATGCTCCACATCCACTCAAAACAATTTAAAATTAATTAGACTGCAGATATTTCAAGACTAATTTGGTGATAGATAGCAACAAAACAAGCCTCAATATTTTTTATTAATGAAAAAAATTTAAAAATTTTATAAAGTTCTGCAGCAAGAAGGGGCCCTGAAGTCCACTGAGCCCATCTTTTCCCAGATATTTAAGTCTCATCTTATGTAAGTCGTCATCAGCTTATGGTTTAATATTCCTGTGACAGGGAACACAAAATTTCCTAAACAGCTCATAACATCTTTGCATAGGCAGGTCTGAGAGTTGGAAAGCATTTCCTCAAAAAGAGCTAACATCTATTGTAGTAATTCTGATGCAATGCTTCGCTTAGGACTGTATCCATTCTACATAGCTCTCATTAACCTAATATGTAGTATGGAAACTGCATAACAGAAAACACCCAAGTGCTGAAGGCTCTATTCTTCCCTTCCCTCCATCACGCTTTGTGACATACTCTTAACACCACTGCAGTTTCGGGTACTTTAAGGCTTTATATATACATATGTATTTTTCTTCTCATCCCCTCATTAGTTAGGACAATGTGACATCAATATTATGGAATTCATTATTTATAATATTTCACTCTATGCTGTTTTACAATGTTTTCCTTTTAAAACAGCTCTTTATAATCAGTGAAAGGTTAATACAAGTGTCCTTTCATTTGAAAGTCAAGGTTTTTTTTTTTTTTAACCTATCACTTAATAAAGGCAATGGTCCCATAAATAATGATTCCACACATTACCTATAACAAACCCCCAAGAGTTATGAATAATAAAGCAATGGAAGCATTACCACACAGTGGAAAAATGCTCTTTATCATAAAGGTTATAGTTAAGTGGAATTTCTTGTTGAGAAAAATTGAACTTTTTCAAAAGCCCCTTTTATCTTGTGAATCACACAAAGGTGCTGTTGTGTGAGAACCTGGCTTCTGGATTTGCGCACATCTTGTTTCTTTTACAAATGCCTCCTTACATCAGCACCCCCATCTGAGTGTGCAAGCTCTTGCTTTAATCACTGTGTTATAGAGGTGAGCAGGCAGATAGGATTTCTAATTAATCCATCAACTCAATGGACAAAGGATTTTAAAGAAGGTGGCACTTGTCATCCCAAAGACATTAAAGGATGTTCGTACGCCCTTCCTTTTTTGTTTGATCTGTGCCTCACTGAGGGATGGTGATTTAGTGCTCTTTCCAAGCCCTGATTGATTGCTGCTCCCGCATTACTCACCTCTTTCCTCCTGTCTTTGTCTTTCTGTAACAACCACTTGATAGATGCCTGTGGAGACTTGGGGGCACACTCAAGGAAAGTGGTGTTATTTTTTACTCCATACTGAACAATTTCAGCTGCATTTCTGTATGCTGAAGAGCAAAAATAAAATGAGAGAGAATGAGAGAGAAGCAATGGAATTTGGATCCTATTTTCTTATATAAATGTTTATTTCTCTATAAAATTGTGAGCAACTAAAGCAAAGCCCAAAGACAGTCTTAATTAGTTAACAAGTTTATACATTGTTTAGTGTGTTTAACCTAAAAGGAAGGAGAGAAAGATACAAGGGCATCAATGTTTATTCAAGAATTACTTTAAAAAAAAAAAAAAAGAATTACTTTACACCAAGGAATGCACTTAATATCACCTTGAACATTTAATTATTACAACATCTTTGTGAATTACATTTTCTCAGCTTTCATAGGCTGTGAGTTATGAAAAAACATATCCTAGGCAAAGAGTAAGTGCCAGGCAATACCAAGGCCAGGTTCATCCCACCCCTAAACGCCACACTCAGTGTGGTACAGATGAAATTCAGAAACACTGGGAAAAGGCAGAAAGCAAGGTGTGGCCACAGAGGGATGCCTTGGTTGAGAAAATAGTCTTTGACCTCAGAGATACCTGAGGTAAAAGCTTGACTTTATCACTACCAGCTGTATAACCTTAGAGAAGTTATTTAACATCTCTGTGCTTCAGTTTTACTTGGTTCTAAAACAGCTATTTTCAGACATTGTTATACTTAAATTCTTAAATTAGGAAGAGTATTCAGTATAGTTATGTGGTAGCTTAGACATGGGCAGAAATCTCATTCATAAAGTATGAATAGGAATAGATCCGACTTTAGAATAATTTCTTGAGCAGTAAGTGACGTAATTTATTTTAAAAAGCACTTAGCTCAGATTTTGACACAAAAATCAACACTGATGTTTGTTCCTCATGACCTCTGTTGCCAATACTCTTACCACTATGACTACTGCTACTGTAAGTGGGAACTGACACACAGATTTCTAAAATACTCAGCAAACAGAGAAATAGTAATCTGGATTGATTCCCTCAGTTATACGTATGAAACAATTAGGTAAAAATGTGTCTTAATTTTCTTCTTGTGGTTTGTGTAGCTAGTGACAAGAATGTCATTATTTAAATGAAAACAAAAAGGCCTGTGCTCACAAAGGTTAGCGACAGGAGTCTGTGTTAACCATGAACTCCAGAACCTCTATAGCACCTTGGTAAGCCTCGAGGAAGGTCTGGTGGGGTGGAGGTGGAGGGAGGGGTTCAGCGGAAAAATTATAACATAATGTCTCCATGTCAGGATGGGAAGAAAGGAATTAGATTAATCGTAAGACACATGGCCAGACTGCTGAAAGTGTATAGTACGGTTGTAAACTGTAAAATTCAGAGCAGGATAACTCGTAAGAGCCAAAAATTAGAAGCAGTGCAAGTATTCCTTGACAGACACACACACACACACACACACACACACACGCACGCAAGCACGATGGGTTACATTTTTGCCTTACGCAGGAAAAATATTCTGACACATGTTACAACATGAATGAACCCTAAATAAGACACTGTTGTTGTCTGGTTCACTGCTGGGCTCCTTCTGTCCATGGGATTTCCCACACAAGAATTCTAGAGTGGGTTGCCATCTCCTTCTCTCAGGGATATTCCCAATCCAGGGACTGAACCTGCGTCTCCTAAATTTCAGGCAGATTCTTTATTACTGAACCACCCAGGAAGTCTTGAAGAAGACATTAGGCTAATAAGCCAGTTATAAAAGGACAAATATTGTATGGTTCCACTTATATGAGATATTTAGACTATTTAGAATCATAGAGACAGATTAGACCAGTGGTTGCTACAAGCTGGGGAAGGGAGAATAGGGAGTTAGTGTTTAATGGGTATGGAGTTTAACTTTGGGATGATGAAAAAATTTCAGTGATGGGTGGTGGTACTCGTCATACAACATCATCAATATACTTTATGCCACAGAACTGTACACTCTAAAATGGTTAAAATAGTAAATTCTGTTATGCTATTTATCACAGGAAAAAAACAAACAAGATATCTTTTCTTCAGTGGTAAACAAAAATAAAGTACATTTTTTCTTCAGAAAGAAAATAATGGCTAGAAAAATCTATAATAACTATCTTTGTGAAAGACTTACCAAGTAACATATCTAAGGATATCTGTGTTCCTGGACTTTTCTTTTACATAAATCTTAGTATATGTACAAATAATATTTAATTTTTAATGACCATAATGAATGCCTCTAATTTGTACAGTGAATCTTTATTTAAAATGATACATTTTGATTTATCACAGATTTCCCTTACTAAAATATGATATGGAGCACTGCTACTCTTTACCAAGTTTGACCGCTTTTAATTACCTTTTAGGTTAAATCCTCTGCATTGAGTCAGTGGATTTCCATGTCTCACATCTTGTCTTCGGCTCCTCCTATGAAGTGCAGAAATATATACAAGCGACTTAGAATTAACACTGCCAATTATGATGTATTTAAAAGACTTCATTTTAAATTGTGCAATCTTATGATTGCCTAAGGTTTCATAAATAAAAAGGATCTGATTACCCATATTTTTTGTTCAGTGCTTCAAATATCATGTGGGCACTTTGTTTTCAATTTGAATTAATTCAGAGTTTCCCTATCTATCACTCAGGATAGATGAACCTCCTATTATATGTACTTCCTACACAGATGCTAGATTCCAAATCAGTAGGGTAAATTTTTATTTTAGACACAGTCCTAGAAAATTTTCCAATACAATAACCTCCAAAGTATAAACTTACTAGCATCTTCCACTTTATAATTTTTTCTTACTTTCAAACCATTTCCAGAAACATTAAAAAGTGTCCAGAACCAGAGAAACAAAGAAAATGGATATTTATATAAGGTTAAGCAAAATGTTTCATTTACTAGACTAAGCATTTTCCTTCATGCTCTTATTGTAAAAGTTTTCAAGACTGTAGAAACTTGGATATACACATACAATGAATGATGGCAACCTACACTCATAAATTGCTGTGTTGCGCCACGTTTATATGTCCTCTCATATCCAAGTATATGTTATATATATACTACGTATGCACATATATGAAGATCTTTAGAAAATAAGTTGCAGACATGATAATTTTATATGCTTAAATGTATGTACCTTCTAAGAATGAGTAATTTCTCTACATAACATTATAATTATACTAACCATATCAATATTTATTTAGTGATATCATATAAAGTACATTCTATATTGAAATTTCACTAGCTTTGCTACTCAAAATATTCCTTATGCTTTTTTAAAAGTTTATTCAGGATCCAAACAAGGTTCAATCATTGCCTTTAGCTATTACATATCATCGATTTAAGCATTTCAAAATTTTAGCTCATCCTTTTAAAATTGTTCACTATTTAAATAAAAGTTTAAAATTATTTGCAAACTAATTTCTTGTCTTAGATTCACTTATCTATTAGTGTCAATTATATTACATAATACAACAAATCAAAACAGAGTGATTGAAATGACCTTAGCAATGAATTATGGACATGAACCTTGTTATAAAGGAGAAGGAACAGAATGTTCTTTATTGTGATTAACAGGTGTAAACTGATTGTTTATTATCAATTCTGAAAAGTATATATGGATGAGCATATCATTTAACTGGGCTAGTGAAGTTTCTCTTAATATTTTTATCCTTAATGATAAATTAAAATATTCAGTAAGAGAAAGAAAATATTAACACTGGGCTTATAAAATCTGCAAATCATGATTAACCTCAAGGTCAATAATAATGAAAAAAAAGTTATGGCAAACAGATAATAGTTTATATAATCAAAGGATTATATAAATCTATTTATGAAATATAGGTATAAAACTTTGTGTCATTTAAGGATTCTCTTCCCCCGAAAGCCACATGATCCCTATTCAGTTGAGTATTTCTCGACAATTACAAACACAAACTAGTGGAAGTCACTCTTGTCTCAGGAATTATGATTAATACTGTACTTTAGAATAGGTCCTAAATCAGGTTTTTACTGCATTGTATTTGGTATATTATGAAGTCACACAATTATTTACTACCAGCCAACTTGTGAGTATATATTGTATGAGAACCACGTGATAGTTCTTATAGTTGAACTGGTCATTTTCAGCTGTCTAAGAAGGAAATGGCAACGCACTCCAGGGTTCTTGCCTGGAGAATCCCAGGGACGGCAGAGCCTGGTGGGCTGCGGTCTATGGGGTCGCACAGAGTTGGACACGACTGAAGTGACTTAGCAGCAGCAGCAGCAAGTAAGCAATATTGTTCACAATAGTTTAATTTATTGTCACAGGATCAGCACTATGTTATGGTTTACTCAAGTACATGGGCCTTTATGCTTAGCAATCTGAATTTGCAGTATCATATTCCTTCTGGACTTTTAAATATCGAAAAACATTGTTACGGCTTTGCTTTAACAATGAGAACAATAAGGCAGCCATCTGAGTTCTCCATATCTGTCACCCAGGGATCAAACCTGGGTCTCCTGTACTGCAGGCAGACTCTTTAATGTCTGAGCCACGAGGGAAGCCCCCTCTATACATATAGATTCCCTTTTAGGTATTTGTAGAACATCGTGAAAGCATGATGGTAGACAGTCATATTACACTGCATGCGGGACTGGGGATTTGGCTCAAGATGTCAGTTTCCTCCATTATATTCTATTCTTTTAGATAAACAATGAGATTATTTTCTTGCTGTGTAAAAAGCAGATATTTACTTGAAGGGTAAATTTATTCTTGTTTTAACATTTCCAACTACATGGCTATATCCAGAATAAATAACATTAGAGATTAAATTGTATGTAGTTATGTATGGATGTGAGAGTTGAACTATAAAGACAGCTGCGTGCTGAAGAATTGATGCTTTTGAACTGGGGTCTTGGAGAAGACTCTTGAGAGTCCATTGGACTGCAAGTTAATCCAATCTGTCAATCCTAAGGGAAATCAGTATTGAATATTCATTGGAAGGACTGATGCTGAAGCTGAAACTCCAATACTTTGGCCACCTGATGGAAAGAACTGATTCATTGGAAAAGACCCTGATGCTGGGAAAGATTGAAGGTGGGAGGAAAAGGGGCAACAGAGGATAAGATGGTTGGATGGCACCACTGATGTGATGAACTTAAATTTGAATAGGCTCCGGAAATTGGTGATAGACAGGGAAACCTGGTGTGCTGCAGTCCATGGGGTCACAAAGAGGCGGACACGACTGAGTGACTAAACTGAACTGATACAAATGCACAAATATTTAATGTGCTTGAGGATAAAGAGGAAAAATGCTTAACGCTGTTTACTATGAAAAACAGTAAAATGTTACTATGAAAAAGATGTCTTTTTAAAAAAAGAAACTACTCAGCCAATGACATTAACAACCTTATTATGTCAAAGTACACCCTCCCTTGATTTCCAAGTATAGCTGTACTTCTTTGTTTCCATACAAAGGGACACGCTTTTGATTTTTATGCCTATGAATTCCTCTGCATGATCTTTGTCTTCTAGTTACAGTGCAATCGAAAATAAAACTAAAGTAGTTAACACTATCAGATAAGATAAAAATACTCCAAATGATCCTTTACATTATTGCTATTTAATCTCCAAACAAAAGAACTACTACATATGGGAATTTAGGAAATAATTCATACAGCAAACATGTTTTGCATTCACTAAAACTGTATGCTTTAAAAAATTTGGGAATAATGTGGAGAATTTAAATACTATAGATAGTTTTTATGAAACTCCCAGTATGCTAGCCAAAGACAGGTAAGGGTAGACCAAGTAATATCTTATAGATGTGTGTATACACACACACAGGTCAAAACCATAAGGAGACATCACTTCATACTTATTAGAACGGTTTAAAGAGTAGGGAGTTCTCTTGCTGTCTACATTTTCTTTCAGGAGTTTTGTGGTTTCATGTCTTATGGTCAACTGTTCAATTCATTTTCAGTAACTACTTGCACATGGCGTATGGCAGTAGTCTAGTTTCATTCTTTTCTTTTGCACGTGAAGGTCAAGTTTTCTCAATACCATCTACTGAAGAGACTGTCCTTTCCACTGTGTATTTTTTTGGCTCCTTTGTTGCAAATTAATTGACCATAAATGCCTAGGTTTATTTCTGGCTCTCTAGTTTCTTCTGTTGGAGAAGGAAATGGCAACCCACTCCAGTGCTCTTGCCTGGAGAATCCCAGAGACGGGGGAGGCTGGTGGGCTGCCGTCTATGGGGTCGCACAGAGTCGGACACGACTGAAGTGACTTAGCAGCAGCAGCAGCAGCAGCAGCAGTCTCTTCTATTGATCTATGTACCTGCTGTTATGCCAATACCATACTCTCCTGATTACTATGGCTTTGTATAGTAATCTGAAGACTATACTCCCAGTCTGAAGTCAGGGAGCAAGAGTCTTCTTTCTGAGATTGCTTCAGATAGCCAGGGACTTTTGTAGTTCCATACAAATTTTAGGATTCTTTTTTCTATTTCTTTGAAAAATATCATTGGAATTTTGATAGGGATCATCTTTAATCTGTTTATTGTTTTGGGTAGTATAAACACTTTAGCAATATAAATATTCTAACCCAAGTGTATGAAAAAACTTTCCATTTATTTGTGTCTTCTTCAATTATTTTTTCCATAAATGACTTACAGTTTCAATCTTTTATCTCCTTCATTAAACTTATTCCTAAATATTTAATTCTTTTTGATGCAGCTATAAATGGGATTATTCTCCCTTAATTTTTCTTTCTTCTGGTTTGTTATTCAGTTCAGTTCAGTTCAGTCACTCAGTCGTGTCCGACTCTTTTCAACCCATGAACCACAGCACGCCAGGCCTCCATGTCCATCACCAACTTCCAGAGTTCACCCAAACTCATGTCCATTGAGTTGGTGATGTCATCTAACCATCTCATTCTCTGTCATCTCCTTCTCCTCCTGCCTTCAATCTTTCCCCACACCAGAGTCTTTTCAAATGAGTCAGCTCTTCACATCAGGTGGCCAAAGTACTGGAGTTTCAGCTTCAACATCAGTCTAGTCAATGAACACCAAGGAAAGATCTCCTTAAGGATGGACTAGTTGGATCTTCATGCAGTCCAAGGGACTCTCAAGTGTCTTCTCCAATACCACAGCTTAAAAGCATCAATTCTTTGGCACTCAGCTTTCTCTATAGTCCAACTCTCACATCCATACATGACTACTGGAAAAACTGTAGCCCTGACGAGACAGACCTTTGTTGACAAAGTAATGCCTCTGCTTTTCAATATGCTGTCTAGGTTGGTCATAACTTTTCTCCCAAGTAGTAAGCATCTTTTAATTTCATGGCTGTAATCACCATCTGCAGTGATTTTGGAGCCCCCCAAAATAAAGTCAGCCACTGTTTCCACTGTTTCCCCATCTATTTGCCATGAAGTGATGGGACCAGATCTATTTGCCATGAAGTGATGGGACCAGATGCCGTGATCTTCGTTTTCTGAATGTAGAGCATTAAGCCAACTTTTCCACTCTCCTCTTTCACTTTCATCAAGAGGTTCTTTAGCTCTTCTTCACTTTCTGCCATAAGGGTTGTGTCATCTGCATATCTGAGGTTATTGATATTTCTCCCGGCAATCTTGATTCCAGCTTGTGCTTCATCTGGCCCACCATTTCTCATGATGTAGTCTGCATATAAGTTAAATAAGCAGGGTGACAGTATACAGCCTTAACGTACTCCTTTTCCTATTTGGAACCAGTCTGTTGTTCCATGTCCAGTTCTAACTATTGCTTCCTGACCTGCATACAGGTTCCTCAAGAAGTAGGTCAGTTGGTCTGGTATTCCCATCTCTTTCAGAATTTTCCCCAGTTTATTGTGATCCACACAGGCAAAAGCTTTGGTATAGTCAAAAAAGCAGAAATAGATGTTTTTCTGGAACTCTCTTGCTTTTTCAATGATCCAGCGAATGCTGGCAATTTAGTGTAAAGAAACACAATAGATTTTTGTATCCAGCAACTTTACTAAATTATTTTATTAGTTCTAGCAGAAAACCCATGGTACAAGGTTTAATAATGTACATTATATCGCAAGATTAATAATTTCAAGAACGTTTCAGTTCTTTATTAAGAGCATATGATTAAAATAACAATTTGTTGCATTAGGATGACAATGTGGAAACTATGCTTAAGTACACATTTTAGAAAAGACTAGTGGGAGATTAGAACAAATAAGTTAACTCATATTTCAGCAGAAACTTCTATAATGTAAAAAAATCTCAAATATTCAATGATAGTTTTTGAATAAAGCATGGAATTTTAATTGTGAAATAGTTTTTGTTTGTTAAATAAAAATGCTTGGTGGCTAAAGCCAATGTCTGAAAATTTTGCAGGGAAGGAGTACTCATTTTCAATTTCTTTGTGTCATAGAGACGGCAGATTTGTGTATAGGACTATGGTAAGATTCACTGTGTGGTCCCTATATCACTTTCTTTCTTAGAAAGTGTAGTGCTTCAGTTCCCTTGAGCACTAAATTTGTTTAATAATAGATTGAAGATTGTTTTTCAAGTGTTTTGTTGTTCTTTAGTCCCTAAGTTGTATCTGATTCTTTTGTGACCCCCCAAAGACTGTAGCCTGCCAGGCTCCTCTGTCCATGGGATTTCCTAAGCAAGAATACTGGAATGAGTTTTCATTTCCTTCTCCAGGGGGTCTTCCCGAACCAGGGATCAAATGCACATTTCTTGCATTGGCAGGTGTATTCTCTGCCACCTGGGAAGCCGTCTGGGTGTTAGACATGCCAATTTTTAGAACTGCTTACCCAGAAAAATTAATTACTGCCTTAGTAATAGTTATGAAAATAGTTTTTAAATATTGCTGCTATCATAATTGTGAGTGAATATATAGTCAAAAATACCACAAGTGAGCACAAAAATCATTTTTTATCTGAGATTAGTTAGAATTTGCTTCCCTCATACTTTGTGTCCAGGTGCAGACACATCTCAGGATAATGAAGTCCAGAAATTCTATGTAGAAATGAAAAGAGGCCATAGACCTCCTGATTAAATCTTAAAATAACATGGTGGAATATGGGTCTTTGAAAACAGATACTAAAATCTTCTGGGTAAAGAGTGGGACTTTTCATCATACCTGATGCCTTTAATACAGAAGACTTTGAAATTATCTGGGCCACTTTTCCTTACTCCAGATTCAGATGTCTAACTGCCTATATGACAACTCCACTTGAATACCTTATAGGCATCATTAACTTAACATCGTCCTTTTCCCCACAAACCTGTGCCTTTCATAGTCTTCTCTTTCTCAGGAAATGACATGCAGATATTTCCAATGTTCAGTTCTGAAAAGCTGGCTTATTTCTGAGTCCTCTATTTCTATAACATCCCAACATGTAATATGTTCGCAGATTCTGTGAGCCCTATCCAGAATCAGAAGACTTTTGACCACCTCCAGCTCTACCAAGCCACCACTTTCTCTCACGTTGATCATCAGTTAGTAGTCTAGCTGTCTTGCACCTTCTATTTCCTCTCCTCACATTTTATTTCTATCCCAGGGCTTCGATTCCAGCCAAACCCACCAGATGAATTTTTTAAAACAAAATTCAAACAATACTACTCCTGTGCTCAAAAACCCTTCAGCAGTTTTCCACTTAACTCTAAATAAAAGTCCTTTGCTGATTTACTAAATCCTGTGTCATCTGGCATTTTGATCCCATTTCTTCCTACGTTTCCCCCTGCTCATTCCAGAATAGATAGCCTCATTAGTCTTGGTGTTGTTTTTTGGACAATCTTGGCACGCTCCAGCTCTAAGGGTTCTGGTGCTTCTCTCTAAAATGCTATTCTCCCAAATAATGCCATAACACATTCATCCTCATCACACATTCATCCTCATCACACATTCATCCTCATCACACATCCTCACATTCAAGCTTTTGTTCAAATATACCTTGAGTAAACCTCCCCTGACCACCCATTTACTACTGCAGTCCCCCACTTCACAGCCCCTATCTCTCTACCCTGCCCTTCAAAAAGTCATAGGTCTTACCATTATTTGATATGCCTACGGTTTCCTTGTTAATTGTCTGTATTCCCCTTCTAAAACTTATTCTCCCTCCAGGGAGGGATTTTTGCCTTTTTGTAGCTTTTTTTTTTTTTTTAAATGTTATGTGCCTAGCTCCAGAATCAGTTCAGTTCAGTCGCTCAGTCGTGTCCAGCTCTTTGCCACTGCCTGGCAAATAGTTTCCCTATGATACAAATACTTTGAAGTAATGCATAAAAGGATCAGAATAATCTTGATATGCAGAAGTGCTGGGTTGTTTTAATCTGTCAACCTGTTACTTGAAAGATCACTGGCACTCAAGGCTAGGCGTATTTGCTGTCTCCTGATGACCCTATGTTTCATTGGTTTTCCCCTTGTCACTCATCATGACCCATACTAAAATTTGAGTGAAAATAGCTGTGACTTTGACTGATCCTAAATTCCGCATATTCTTTGCTTTATAATTTCATTACTGGTGTTTCCTTCCAACTTGGTGAAAGTTGTTTCAGAGTTTCCTTCCTAAGCCTTCTCTTGGTTAAAACGCACTGTGCCTCAGACTACCTGAACCTCTTAATCTAACCAATAATCATACACTCACCATTGCAGGGGGTAAAGCATGGTTATCAAGGTTTCAAAAGTATTCAGGGTATCCATTCTGGAGCGAGCTCCTGTTGCCTGAACTGGGACAAGTGTTTGAATACAGAAGAATTAAATGGCACAAGGAAACCCTAGGAAAGTTAGGTTTAAGGATATCTGAAGCATATAAAACAAAAAAGATAAACACTGGGTAAATGTGAAAGTTAAATGCTGCTTGACATATTTTAAGGGCTGCAGGTAGAGGATTGTGTTGCAGAGTAACTTTAAAATGAAAAAGGAATTTTTCCAAACTGCCGCTGCTGCTGCTAAGTCGCTTCAGTTGTGTCCGACTCTGTGCGACCCCAGAGACAGTGGCCCACTAGGCTCCTCTGTCCCTGGGATTCTCCAGGCAAGAACACTGGAGTGGGGTGCCATTTCCTTCTCCAATGCATGAAAGTGAAAAGTGAAAGTGTAGCTGCTCAGTTGTGCCTGACTCTTAGCGACCCCATGGACTGTAGTCCACCAGGCTCCTCCATCCATGGGATTTGCCAGGCAAGAGTACTGGGGTGGGGTGCCATTGCCTTCTCCTTTTTCCAAACTATTGCACTCTAACATTTCTGTGAGAATCCCAAGTTAAAATTTATCCCCTCCCCTGACCCCCAGCCCTCTGTATCCTTTGGTAACCACACGTTTGTTTTTTATGAGTGGCCGTTTTCTTTATTTGAAGACTACATATGGTGCTGAACACAGCTACTACTTTTAGTGTCATTTTTACAGGATACTGCAATAGAACTGATTCCAATAATGTGGAGCACTGCTTAACCGTCTGATGATACTGACTTTGATTTTCAGCTGAATATTCAGTACTCACCGCTTTCCGGTTGGATAGAACCTAGAGCAAGAATGGCCATCCCAGGCACAGTAGGGATCCCTTGCCAGGCAGCAGTCAGCGCAGGCTGACCCGTAGATGTGGCAGCGATGCAGAGACACTTGGGCAAGTCCTTCATTGGAGCTTACATACAGCTGTTGCTATCAGAAGAATGATGGTGATTTATTTCAGACATGGAAGTTAAAAGAGACCTTTCAGCAGGAACACATAGTATATGCCCACAGACCCTTGGATGCATTTTGAAACAAGAAGCAAAGTACAGAAGGGTATAATGCCAAAATAAATAGACTTTCCCTATGTTAATACGCCTATAACATTACCTGACTCGTTTAAAAAAAAAGCAACAACAAAAAACTCAGAGCATCATGTACTCTGAGTACCATGTAATGTGTTTTAGACGTTGAGATTCATTGTTCTCTCAGATTTGAGCTGATGTATTACAGATTTAAATTGTGATGTTTGTGTTTTTTCTTTGAATGCTTTCTCTTGGCAAAGCACAAGGGAGTGTTCAAGTTTGGCAACTCATCACCTTGTAAATTTGAAAAAGTCAAGTCTAAAATGCAGGACATTTTTAAGTTGAGAAAAAATAGTAAGCATTAGATAAAAATTTTAAAACAATTTTCACCTGCTTTTGAAAGTGAATTATTACTCATTAGAGCAATTTTAAAACAATTCAGAGGACTGTATTTATATTTAGACATGTTTTAAATGTTCTGTATGATCCACAAATCTTCAAGAGCCTCAGTTATAAATAAAGATTCCATCTTCCTTCATTTGTATGGTGTCAAGAGCTTATTATGATACTGCCCCAGTTCTCTTGGCTATGCATAAAGTGGTTCTCAGGAGTTGAAGGGATAAGTTTCCAACTCAGAGTCCTTATTTTACAAAGGACTAATGATGTGTAACTCAAGTTAACATAGAATTTCTAAGTTGGAACTTGAATATATGCACATGTACACAAACGTGTGTGTATACGTGTGTATATATATATATATATATATTTGCAAATTATATATAGATTCACAATTAAATCAGTGAGGGCATCATTGGTCTAACAGGTTCTGGAGGCATATCTCAGAGATTCAGATCCCAGCTTCCAAAATTTTGCTGGGTAACTTTTCTAAATCTCAGCTTCCTCTTTGGTAAGATTGGGACTATGCAGCACTTACTCCATAGATGTTTTGTAAGAACAATATAAGGACTAATTCCACATAAATTGCTTAAAATAGTTTCTGGGACCTAAGTGTTTAATGAATATTAAGTAATAGTAGTAGTTGTAATAGAGTAAACTACCAGTGAACAAGCTAGCAATTTATATATTTTCAATTCTAATTAATTATTTGAATCACATCTCAGTTTACTGTGCCTAATATAAAATACTTTGTTCAGATCAATAAATTTTTCAGAAAATAGGCTGAAAATTACTGATCCTCATTTGAGACATTCAAGCTATAAGAAAGAACTGTATGTTTCAATAATAATCATTTCCCTAGAAATATTTTAAATAAATGTTTATTGACTACATTAACAAATAATACATCAGCTTCATTAACTTATTCCAAGGAAATGTATTTATGTGAGGAAAGGATACAGGTAATTTCATTCTATAAATAACCTTTTTATTAATCTATTTTCTGTCATGGAATGCAAGGTTAAATTAGAAAATAGAAGAGTATAAAATAAACAATAAATTTTTTAGTTTGAGCATGAGAAAAGGTACTAAATTCATGGAATTTAAGTATATACAAAATACCATTGTCGATTTGCAGTTCTTTTACATTTAAAAAATAGTGCAATACATAGTTGTTAAAATGAATTTCCCCCAGATCAGTTACCTTGCCTTGAATATAATTGATTTAACTAAAGATTGTAAATTATCTGTAATAGAAGAAGCTGAGACATATTTAATACTCGGATTTTCCTGTGTATGTGTGTGTTGTACATTGTAATTTAATGGAGTGGACTGTGTATTACAAGTTTACCAGTTGAATTAGGAGCTGGAATCTATAATTGTTTATTGGGCTACTATGACACACAAATGGCTTTGTGTCCATTTTGAATTTTGCTCTGATACTTTCTCTTTCCATTAAACTACTTTCAACGAAAGGATTCCCTGCTGACTTCAAAGATTTTCTGACTTGAGATCAGCTCCCTAAGAAATTGGGGAAAATGACAAATGGCTTCTTGCTACTTGGGAAAATGTTTGTTATGCACCATGCAAACATTTTGACAGATGAGATCTTTAGCTTTCTTGTACCCTATTTATTTTTCTTCATAAAATGTCATCAAGTGAAAATAGTACAAGACTGATTGGAATACTTCTTTATCTATAACAGACCAAATATGGTGAAGAACACCAAAGTTATATCATTAGTTATGCTAACACATAAAAACTTTATTCCATATTCCAAGAAAAATAAGTCTTAGGTTCTTACAACAAGTGTTACCACCTTATTTTAGGTAATTTATGTAAGTTAATTCATTTGTGAGAAAAGCATTACCTTGCAGAGGCAGATGTAGGTCAGTGAAGTTAATTATTTATAATTTAGGGTCAGGTTGGTATTCAAATGCACATCAGTATCATTCTGAAGCGTATCCCATTTTTGACTAAACTGCTCTGCCCCTTAGAACTTTTGCTTAGCAGATAGTGCCTTTAGGGTCTGGAGAGGTGCATGTTTTGCAAATGTAGAGACTGGAATTGGGCTTTTTCTTTCCATGATCATTGTGTATCTGCATATGCAGGTGCAAATTAGACCAAACATTTCTGGTTAAAATCATAGTAAAACATTTATTCCCCAAACCTTGAAGCCTGATATGGCTTAGATTTGAGACATCCAGATTATTTAAGTGACAGGTAAACCTTATAAAATAGTACTTTCTTAGAAATAAGCATTAAAGAACGCACTGCATATTTCAAACATTTGACAGTAGCAGGAACTCAAAAGAGGAAAAGAGGATTGATTACACATTTCAAGTCCCTGAGAATGCTTGTGATGTTATAGTAGCCCAAATATTATGCTAAATTCTTCCTTCAGAAAGATTATTTTTATTTTGGTTGGCTTCACACACTGTAATATTTAAGAATAGAGGATACAAAAAGATTGGAATATCTTGCTGCATACACACACACACACACACACATATATATTCTACTCTAATTAATTTCTGTACCAAAATAAACCTATTTTGTCTTCCACTAAAGCTAGTAAATTCCATATCAAAATTAAATGTGTGGTATATTATGAACAGTATTAATTATTTTGCTAACACCAAATTGAATTTTCAAAGTTATAAAATACATTCTTCTACAACAGTAAAATTTTTACATACAAAGAAAATAAATATGGTCTTGTTTTTACCTTTTTGGATGAAATCTTTATTGTTGTTATAGGAGCATGATTCTAGAAAATAAAAAAAAAATTGTTAGTTGCTCAAATAATCCTTAAAAAGGATTTTACATGAAAATACTTTTTATGCTAAAATTCAAGAAGTCATCATTTCTCTCTATATGCACATATATTTTCAAAGTTTAGCAATAATTATCTATAAACTTCATTTCTTCTGTTCAAAATAAGGACAGATTTGTTACACAAATATATGCCTAAACTAAAAAATTAAGTAGAAATTATAACACATCTATCAATATAGTCATTAGAAATAAATGAAAATTAGCAAAACTTGAGATAATTGAAAAAACTGTATGTGAAATATTGAATGCAATGAATAATTCAGGATTGGATCTGGGTGCTTGGGTGGGGGGCAGTGGAATGGTACCTCATTTTATTCCTCCACAACAAAAGCATTCTGCATAAGACACTTGTTCACCTGTCAAATGCTGCTATGAAAAGAAGTATTTGCCTAAACGAGACATGTATGGGTGTGAGAGTTGGACTATAAAGCAAGCTGAGCGCTGAAGAATTGATGCTTTTGAACTCTGGTGTTGGAGAAGACTCTTGAGAGTCCCTTGGACTGCAAGGAGATCCAACCAGTCCATCCTAAAGGAGATCAGTCCTGGGTGTTCATTGGAAGGACTGATGTTGACGCTGAAACTCCAATATTTGACCCCCTGATGCGAAGAGCTGATTCAATTGAAAAGATCCTGATGCTGGGAAAGATTGAGGGCAGGAGGAGAAGGGGACGACAGAGGATGAGATGGCTGGATGGCATTACTGACTCAAATGACATGAGTTTGGGTAAACTCCAGGAGTTGGTGATGGACAGGGAGGCCTATCGTGCTACAGTCCATGGAGTTGCAAAGAGTTGGTCACAACTGAGTGACTGAACTGTACACTTATTAATCCTCTTAGTTGAAAACAGAAGAATATTGTTAGATAAGGTTTTCTTTTGGTAAGTGTGAATTAGTAAAAGAACCTAACAGTTATCTGAAATAGTTATCCTTTTTTAAAATTCCTCTGTTCTTAACTTTACTTGTTACATATCATTAGTTCCTTTTAAAGATTAAGGATTAGATTTGTGATTATGTGATAAAGTTTTGTGAAGCATGATCTGAGTAACTCAGTGTGCACATGCTGCCAAAATCAACTCTGCCCATAATTATTTCACTTCCTGGAGTTACGTGTTCATAAAAACATTTAAAAGAGAATATAGTGATATCTCTAAATACTCAATTGCAACAAATCATGACATTCATTTAGAAATGCACACACATACAGGGCAAGATTTGCAATTTGTATCCACCTAGGGAAATATTAATAGCTGTACTTCGAATTCAAGTTAAGTTTAGGGAAGTTGGACATATTTTCAGAAAAAGTTCTGAAATGAGAATTAAAGAAGATATGATGGTTCTGTGCTCTTTAAAAATAAAGTGCCTGGTTTTTAAAAGTTACATTGAGTTTTCTGCAGTATATCAGTGTGACACTTAGCTAAGGATTTTTTTTTTCCAATTTAAATGTATTATTTCCTCAAGTACCCATCACCGTGTATCATACACACCCAATTATTTTTACCTCACCTCAAAAAATGTGACACAAACACCATGCTGAAGACAGTAACTTTATTTGGTAACTGTGTCTCTCAGTTTAGCCATATCAATCACTGCCACACACATCCGGAAGAAAGCTCAAGCATCCTCAGTCTCTCTTGGGTTGATTTCCCCTCACATGCATTCGGACTGACTCTAATTTTCCACTGAGAGTTTATTCTTTATGATGATAACACCAGCATAACTCATATAACAGATCATAAGTAGTTAGCACATGATCAGAATACCTCACATTTTTAAGACCTTTCCATAGAGTATATGTTTGGGTTTGTGTCAAACTCAATTAACATTTTCTGATTATCAAAAAAAGATATTTCAGAATTAAAAATGAAGTGCTGAAATACAATCTTTGTGCTATCTTCAAGAAAACTACTGAATAAGACACTTCATACTATTTTGGCCACTCATGTTGCCCCTATCGAACTGAATGAGAAATATATTGTTTGGTAAAATGTGATTTTGGTTAATCCAGTGACATTTCTTTACAAAGCAAGGCATAGAAATGGCACTTGAATGCACATGGTTAATATTTTATGAGCACAATATTAATCCACTAATCACAAGGAACCTGATGCCAAAGTTAGTCTAACATTAAAAACTGTAACTTTAATAAAATAATGGGAAATTGCCAGAATTACTCAGATTCTGTATTGGCTTTTTAAAAAATATTTCTTCATATTTAAAATGTATTAGCATGATCTAACATCATTGTATCCTAGTTACTTATGTGCTTAAAATCCAGTATCTTTGGTGACTGTGGGAACATATATTAATACATTCTGAGTTCAGTCAACTGAGCAAGGAAACTTTCTGGATTAGCAATAGTTTGCAGTGAGGGGTTTTGAAGTGCTATTTTCACTCCAGTACAAGCTCACTCCGGTCTTTTGGTGTCCATGACCATTGTTTCTTAGTTACTTTAGTCAGAAATATAAGTTTGCAGTGAATTGACTCCATACCAAAGTTTCTTCAAAATCTGGCTATGCTTTACTCATTTTTCCAAATGCAGGTAAGAGGGATCATTTGAACTATCAATTTAATGACCTGTACCCTAAGGAGAGAAGGGTTTTCAGGACACCATGTACCTGTTTCCCAGGCTCACGCATGTGAGCCTCTGTGCTAAGTTGCTTTAGCCATGTCTGACTCTTTGTGACCTTATGTAGCCCACCAGGCTCCCATGGGATTCTCCAGGCAAGAATACTGGAATGGGTTGCCGTGACCTCCTCAGGGGATCTTCTCGACCCATGTCTCCTGCACTGGCAAAGGGTTCTTTACCACTAGCATCACCTGGCCTGAATTTTCCTCTATGCCTTTTTTGTTGTGTTTTCATTTCCTTTTATCCCAAATTCAAGGACAAAGAAAATAAACAATGCAATTTCAAGACAGAACATGAAGTTCTAAGTTTAAAAAGACAACAATGTTTGTTTTATTTAACTGGAGTGACATTTGAATTGAAAGCAATAAAACAAGAGAGAACAAAGCAGTTTTTCTTGAAGTTCCTGGCAAAAAAATATGAGAAAGTTTTTCTAACAATCAATAATGTGGAATTATTTGGGTCTCAGTGGCTTGTGAAGCAAATGATAAAAGCCCTTTCAGGGCAGATAGTCTAGACCTTGACCATAAGAACTCATTTAAAAAAAATAATGATGACATCAAAATTCTTCAAGTTGTGATGATAGCTAAAATACTAATTTTTTTAAGATAACTTGAAATGTAAAAAGTGACTTCAGAAAAATATTTGTTCTATTCTTCTCATTTTATCTGGTATTTCCTACTCTCAGAAATTTATAACATTCATTTATTTGATCTTTTATCAACTTTTTTTCCTCCCAAGTGGTCATAAGATTACAGAATTCCATTTATCATGCATGCACTGAGGTTAACAGAATAGATGTTCAAACCTTAAAGACTTCCAGCTCCTCCAGAATGAGCTCACTGCGAGCAGAGCTGTTAGTAGGAAGAACAACCACCTTCTGCACAGTACCCCGATCTAAGAGAAAGAAACAATGAGACGTAGGAAACAAAGACATTCAGACATAAGACTACTGGCTTAACAATTTACAATATTATTTATATAATTACTTAGTCATCAAAAATGAGACTGTATACATTGAGCTATTACCGTTTGCAATATTCTTATTTCACTGTAAGTCTTATATGTTTAAATTGAGATTAATTCAAAAGGAATTAATAGGAACATTTTATTACATTTTGCACATATGCAGTAAAGCCATTTAACTATGACAGAAGAAAAGAATGTCCAAATGTTGTATGAAGTCAAAAGTTCTGTTTCTGAACCAAGTATGTGAAATAGTCTTAACTTTAAGTTTAGCCCTTAAGAATATTACTCCTCCTAACCAACATTATAAAGTGACAGTTTCATATTTCTGTTAACATTGACATATAATGATTTGATTATGAGAAAAAATTATTATCTAAAAATATTATTATAGAAAAAATTATTATGAATGAATTTTTATAATCATTGTCTTGTAAATCACTAGTACTAGAAATTGGCATTCAATCTGTAGCTGCAGAGAGTTTAGACATAGTAAAATGTTTCACTCACAATTCAAAATAATTTTAAAAGCAGAAACCTAGCTGTGGCTTTATTTCAGATGTGGGCACCAAAAGCTATGACAAACCTAGACAGCATATTAAAAAGCAGAGACATTACTTTGCTGAAAAAGGTCTGTCTAGTCAAAGCTATGGTTTCTCCAGTAGTCATGTATGGATGTCAGAGATGGACCATTAAGAAAGCTGAGCACCAAAGAATTGATGCTTTTCAACTGTGGTGTTAGAGAAGATTCTTGAGAGTGCCTTGGACTGCAAGGAGATGCATCCAGTCAATCCCAAAGGAAATAAGTCCTGAATATTCATTGGAAGGACTGATGCTAAAAGTGAAGCTCCAAAACTGTGGCCACCTGAACTGAAGAACTGACTCATCGGAAAAGACCCTGATGCTGGGAAAGATTGAAGGCGGGAGGAGAAGAGAACAACAGAGGATGAGATGGTTGGATGGCATCACCGACTTGATGGACACGAACTTTAGCAAGCTCTGGGAGTTGGTGATGGATAGGGAAGTGTGGCGTGCTGGAGTCCGTGGGGTCACAAAGAGTTGGACACAACTGAGTGAGTGAACTGATTCATGGAACAATTCTATGATTTTCATGATTATCATTTTCAGTTGGGCATGTTTCTTTAGAATATTTAAACTATAGTGAAAGTTTCAAGTTAGATGCGTCAAGTAAACTTAAGCAAATAAAAAGGTACTTGTATTTGGGTCTTCCCTGGTGGTCTACTGCTTGCAGCTATAGACAACACAGGTTTGATCCCTGGTCCAGGAAGATCCCACTTGTCATGGAGCAACTAAGCCCTCAGGCCACAATACTGAGGCAACTACTGACAGCTGCCCACCCTAGGGGTCATGCTCTGCAACAAGAGAAGCCATTGCAACGTGAAGCCTGAGCACTGCAACAGAAGATAACCCCACTTGCCACTACTTGAGAAAGTGCCAGCGCATCAATTAAGACCCCGGGCAGCCAAAAATAAATACATTATTACATCTTTAAAAAGTACTTGTATTTCTCAATTAGAGACTGCCAAAACGAAGATGTCTAAGTAAATGTAATATATACAGAAATGTTACTTATGTCAAAAAATTTAGTTAAGAAAATTTCATCTGTAACATAAGCATTTTCTAAACATATAATTGTTATTCTACCAATCACTTAAATTTTAGGTTTAAAGAAAACTAGTTGCAACTTGGTCATGTGAGGTTAAAGTAAATTTGTGAGTGCTTTGAGAAAGTAAAAATATGTTTCCTCACCAAAATATGTTCCTGTTAAAATAACTAATGAGTTGCTTTGTGAATATCAAGTCATCACTCTCTTACAGTACGAGCATGTAACTGTGAATTTATAATTTTGACAGGTGCATTATCATCAACAGACATTAAAGCATCTTTTAATTCTGTTGAGAAATGTCACTAAGAAGAGATACTTGAACCGAATCGTACAGGAATTAACAACTAGGAGTCTATTAGAGATGAATTTCCGTTCTGGCTTAGCTGGTAAAGAATCCACCTGGAATGCGGGAGGCCTGGGTTCGATCCTTGGGTTGGGAAGATCCCCTGGAGAAGGGAAAGGCTACCCACTCCTGTATTCTTGCCTGGAGAATTCCATGGACTGTATAGTCCATGGGGTCGCAGAGTCAGATATGACTGAGTGACTTTCACTTAAAAGAAAAAACTTGAAACCAATACTACAAGTCCCAAACCTCACATCTCAAGCTGTGCGATTACATAGCTAAGCATTACTCTGACATAAAAATTCCATTTATTATTTATAATTTCTATTTTATGAATCTAACTGTACAATAAAATAATTCTTAATAAAAAGTAAACTCTAAGATTTTACCAACTAAAAAAATTAAAACCTATAAATAATAATGGTGATGTTTATACAGAAAAATAAGACCTAAGAGATTTTGTCCAAACAATCCTTGGACCTTTACAAGTATACAAAGTTTAAGCACCTAACTGTTAAAGTTTCAAACTATAGTCTGTAATACAAAATTCACTTCTTAAGCCATACTTAAAAATACATAAAAATCCTCAAGATCTGTAGGCTCTAGGCATAATTAAGAAACCTAGAATTTACTCTGTTTCATCGATTAACTTCTTTAGAATTAGTTCTGTACCCATTTGTGCTAGTTTCTTGGAAGATAATTAATGTAGGTATAAACTGGCAGTAGAAAAACATTTAGGCATATAGTTCAGAGACACACCACAACTGAAAACAGCTGAAGGCGCTTGGAGGTGTCCCCTAGTTTCTGTTAAGAATTCAGCACAGAGAACAGTGTACACTTCTATGGGAACAGTATATACCAAAAACCCTAAAATTAAAGCCTTGAAATTAAACACCTAGGGAAGGATCTGTGTGATATTCTGTCTGTGTATGTGGTGTCTGTGTGCGTGGCTAGGTGAAAGTTTAGGGTGTAAAACTATCTTTGTTTTAGGTCATGTTATCATAAAGATCATCAGTTCAGTTCAGGTCAGTTCAGTTGCTCAGTCGTGTCCGACTCTTTGTGACTCCATGAATCACAGCACACTAGGCCTCCCTGTCCATCACCAACTCCCAGAGTTCACTCAAACTCACATCCATCGAGTCGGTGATGCCATCCAGCCATCTCATCCTCTGTCGTCTCCTTCTCCTCCTGCCCACAATCCCTTCCAGCATCAGAGTCTTTTCCAATGAGTCAACTCTTTGCATGAGGTGGCCAAAGTACTGGAGTTTCAGCTTTAGCATCATTCCTTCCACAGGAATTCTTTCCAAAGGAACACCCAGGACTGATCTTCTTTAGAATGGACTGGTTGGATCTCCTTGCAGTCCAAGGGACTCTCAAGAGTCTTCTCCAATGCCACAGTTCAAAAGCATCAGTTCTTCGGTGCTCAGCTTCCTTCACAGTCCAACTCTCACATCCATGCATGACCATCGGAAAAACCATAGCCTTGACTAGATGGACCTTTGTTGGCAAAGTAATGTCTCTGCTTTTGAATATGCTATCTAGGTTGGTCATAACTTTCCTTCTAAGGAGTAAGCGTCTTTTAATTTCATGGCTGCAATCACCATCTGCAGTGATTTTGGAGCCTAAAAAAATAAAGTCTGACACTGTTTCTACTGTTTCCCCATCTATTTCCCATGAAGTGATGGGACCAGGTGCCATGATCTTCGTTTTCTGAATGTTGAGCTTTAAGCCAACTTTTTCACTCTCCTCTTTCACTTTCATCAAGAGGCTTTTTAGTTCTTCTTCACTTTCTGCCATAAGGGTGGTGTCATCTGCATATCTGAGGTTACTGATATTTCTCCCGGCAATCTTGATTCCACCTTGTGCTTCTTCCAGCCCAGCCTGTCTCATGATGTACTCTGCATGTAAGTTAAATAAGCAGGGTGACAGTATACAGCCTTGACGTACTCCTTTTCCTGTTTGGAAGCAGTCTGTTGTTCCATGTCCAGTTCTTACTGTTGCTTCCTGACCTGCATATAGGTTTCTCAAGAGGCAGGTCAGGTGTTCTGGTATTCCTATCTCTTTCAGAATTTTCCACAGTTTATTGTGATCCACACAGTCAAAGGCTTTGGCATAGTCAATAAAGCAGAAATAGATGTTTTTCTGGAACTCTCTTGCTTTTTCGATGATCCAGTGCATGTTGGCAATTTGATCTCTGGTTCCTCTGCCTTTCTAAAACCATACTTCTTATTTTTATTTTTTTTAAGTCACAACAGTTTTATGGTTTCCGGCTGAAGCTTGCAAGGACCAGTGTCATCCTCAGTTCAGTTCAGTTCAGTTGCTCAGTCGTGTGCAACTCTTTGCGACCCCAGGGATCGCAGCTCTCCAGGCCTCCTGTCCGACACATGGCAGCAATGAACACTTCTGGAGTGGAAACTGTGCCGAAGCTATGAGTGGAAACTGAGCACAATCTCAAGTCAAGCTGCGTGAAAGGCAATCTTGATTAAAGCCAAAACTATCAGCTTTGAAAATAATTCTATTAAGTACTCTCAAATGAGAGAACTGACTACTGTGTTCACCTAATGTTTTAACTAACTGTGTATGTGTTAGTTGCTCAGTCGTGTCCGACTCATTTAGACCCCTTGGACTGTGACCTGCCAGGCTCCTCTGAGCATGGAATTCTCCAGGCAAGAATACTGGAGTGGGTAGCCATCCCCTTCTCCAGGGTATGAGAACATTATTTTACAGAAACAATCATTTCTTCTGAAAAATTCCTGTAACAAACATATTTTATTCCAGCCATTTACAAAATATAGCACAATGAACAGCTATAAAACTGGGCTAATAAGAAGCAAAAACTTACTTTTGACTCATTCGTGATGCAAGTTAGAACATTACTTTTATTTACTGTTTGCTTTCCTATTTTAGTTCTTTTTTGTTTTACTGTTAATGTGAGTAGATTTCCCTTGAGAGATTATTAAAAGATAAAAATATATTTTCTACCTAGTAAAACATCAACTTATCTGAAATTCTTACAAAAAATCAGTTAAATATTAAATATCAGTAATTTAAATATCAGTTTCTACTGCAAAATTAAGTTTAAAAAAATCATAGAAATGCAAGATCCCTATAGAGAAACAAATATTTAATGGATGCCTACTGTGTGCTTGGATCTATGATAAAAATACATTGTTCCAAGAAAATAAATATGTATTTTAATTCCTGTACTATTTCATATTTATACTTGAATTGACACTTTATGAGGTAGCATACCTCCAGAGTTCATTATACTGGTCCCTTTTTTATCAGTGTGTCACAAATGAACACATTTGTTCTCATTCTACATAATAAAGCTTTCATATACATAAATTAGAATAGTCATTCAAATTTGTGGATTCAAATATGAATGGAATAGTTTTAAATCCTGTGAGAATCATCACTATTAACAATTCAGATTTTATGAGACTTTGAACTTTTATAATAGGGTTACTATTTTAAATAAAGTGAAAGTGAAGTCGCTCAGTCATGTCCGACTCTGCAACCCCATGGACTGCAGCCTCTCAGGCTCCTCTGTCCATGGGGTTTTCCAGGCAAGAATACTAGAATGGGTTGCCATTTCCTTCTCCAGGGGATCTTCCCATCTCAGGGATTGAACCTGGGTCTCCCGTATTGCAGGCGGACGCTTTACCCTCTAAGGCACCAGGGAAGCCCTATTTTAAGTAAGGTAATACATAAACACAAAAAGAGAGCTGTTTGGCTTTTCCCCAAACACTTAAAAGTGAAAGTGAAAGTGTTAGTCGCTCAGTCCTCTCTATTTGCGACCCCATGAACTGTAGCCTGCCAGGCTCTTCTGTTCATGGGACTTCCCAGGCAAGAATACTGGAGTGGGTTGCCATTCCCTTCTCTAGGGGGTCTTCCTGACCCAGGGATAGAACCCAGATCTCCTGAATTGGAGGCAGATTCTTTACCTTCTCAGCCACCAGGGAAGCCAGTTACAAATGAAGAACTCTAAAGTTTATGATAAGTCCAGCTCTGACAATTAGTCTAATTTTCCAAAAAAGAAAGTTTTTATAAAACTGGACAATAACACTTTAAATTGAAGAATATCTAATTATCCAATGAAACCTTGCCTACAATATCTTACCACTACAATTTTATCATCCAAGATCAGTTTTCACATGTAGCAAAAGGTTGGAAAATTTCTTCATTAGTTGAGTGTAAATAGCTCTACCGCCTATCTGTTTTATTCACTGGCCTTTTTTCTGCAGGCAGATTGGTGGCTCAGATGGTAAAGAATCTGCCTGCCTTTCTTCTACAACTGCCAAGAATACACAGTACTCAATCTCTTTCTCAGATCTCTCTGAGTATATCTTTATACCCTCCACACTCTGTTCTCTGGTCTAAGCATGAGCACTAGGTTCAAGTAGGTCTTTTTCAAATTCAAAAATCAGATCTTCTTACCTGCCATTCTCTGAACACCCTGCAGTTTGGGATTATCCTATTTAAACTGTGATGCTTAGAATTATACATGACTATTCGGTTGTTTCACCACTCTGCAGACCTTGCTGAGATGGGACTATTTAAAAGACAAAGCAGTGGTTTTCCTAGTTGACCAACAAACTTAGGTGACTGGTCAGGATCTCTAGTACTTGTAATCTCAGAAACAGAGATCTCAACTCCAGTGTGTACACACTGACAAGGCTCCACTCTAGATGTGTTTGTATTTCTGGTCCTCTTACAAACTATCTGACTCCTATAGTCTCCAGTTCAGATTTTCAAGAGACAGACTTAATTTGGTTCAATGCAGTCATTATGAAGGCACACTGTAAACCGTTGCTTGGTGGACATATCAGCTGTCAAGTGCTAATTTGTCATTTCAATCCATTGTGGAACCAAGCCAATATACATGAAATTCCCCATGGCCACTCTCTAAGCTGGCCCAGGTTAATTGGATAATTTCTCTCAAAATGTATGGTAGACAGTTCTCGTTTCTTTTCCAAACTTATTCACAAAACCCCAGTTCCATATACAGAAAATACTTTTGAGGTATCTATCCTTGGGCTAAATCATTCATTACTAAGTAAATAAATGGATTTAGGTTGTCTTCCACCAATTTCTACATATAGGTTTAAGAAAAAAATTACTAATGTCTCAAGAGCTCAAAGTCTAAAATTTGCTTTTTTAAAAAAACGATTCTTTAATAGTGGGTACCCATTAAATGTTAGTCATTTAGAAAATATGCATTCCAGAATGTCTATAAAATTCCTAATTACTTATGTCTACGTAAAGTCATCTCTGAATCTATTAGCCTGAAGATGATAATACAGTTAACAAACGTCTTCCTTCTGGAGGTAGTGAGTCATTCCTTGAACATATATAACATAAATTTCTTTTATTGTTCTGAAGGATTGGGATATACAATACCTTATATTTCCTCAGGAAAAGCATCATGCCTGCAATATAATTACAGTGAAGCAGAGTATCTTTCTTTTCTCCTTACGCCTCAGTTTGCTTGTATGTAAATATAAATTACAATGATAAATTTTGTAATGAGTCTCTGTTACTATGGTCTATCCAGAATCACTTTCCCTTTCTTGGAAATAGCACCCTGAGACAACTTTTGGAAACAACACCTCTCTCATTCTCCATCTACACAGTTAAGGAGTGGAGAATCTCTCAGCCCCAGGGAGATGCCATGACTTAGGTCTGTGCAATTAGAACATGTCTTTGCCCCTGTGATTCATGCAGGAGTGGGCATAGTAACAAGTCAAGGCTTAGCCCTTCTTGGGAATTAGATAGGTGGGAGCCTCTTTCTATCTGAGATCAGGATTATTAAAGGCTTGTAAATCTGGAGGTCATTCCTGCCACCACAAGCACAGACTCCATCGGAGAGCAAACAATAAAGAGGAAGGCAGAGCTGAAAGATGGTGAGATAATTTCCTGAAAACACCACTTGGCAACACAAACTCAGCTATATCTGACGCTGCCTCCTACATTTCCCAGTGGAGTACACAAAAATTTACTATTTTTAACTAGTTTAAGTAAAGTGTAAACAAAGTCACTCTCTGTTGAAAAAGTTCTAATAAATCTAAACGAATAATACATGGAAACTGCTTAGTATGATGTCTAGTACATAGTATACCGTCAATAAGTGCAAGATATTTGTAGCTCGACCACTAACTCAACTTTTTACATGATTGGAGTCACAACTTTTTCTGAAGACCAACTGTCTTATCTATGAGATATACATAATAGGCATGCCTTGAAAACAATAAAGCACTGTGACATGAATCAAGCAGGACACATAGGAGAGCTGCATAATATAAACTTATATACAAAGATACCACAGTAGATCCATCAACCCATATTAGTGCTCTTAATTTTCTTTTATTTCATTGAATCTTTTAAGAAAATTTCCCAGACAAATTTCTTTGCTGTATTATAAACTTATTTCCTGTATTATATATTGCATACCATCTAGGGTTTCTTTTTTTTTTTCTTTGTAGTGCAAGAGATGATAGCAATATTATCTTTAAAATTTACCACAGTCTCCAGATAAAAGAACAGCTTGTATTTATAGCATAGTTTAAAAAAACTCATTACCAGGAGGTTATCTGAACAGTCCTATGTGTATCTTTCTACCGAGTCTCATCTAAACTAGTTGTTAGAGGTTTCCCTAGAAATTGTTCTGCCGAACTGTGTGCTTGCCACTGGGCTTCTGGTTGCCTGGAGATTTAGAAGAACTCTGCCTCCTTAATGAGATTTAGTCAGTTTCATAAACCTGGTTGTTATTCTATAAAAATATTCCAATCAGGGTTGGTTTCATGGGTGTTAGACTTGTTCAGTCACACATATTTCTGTGGTCAGAAGGATTCATACTTACTTTAATGCTCTGTTGTCACCTCTTTGAAATTCTTAATAATTTTAAATAAGGAGCCCTGAATTTTCATGTTGTACCAGACCCTGAAAATTACATAGCCAATCTGATTCTAGGTGTTCATAATTTCTAGCAGTTTGTACCAGGTAAGGAGGGACCTCGTTCAATTTAGTAAAGACAAACATATAAATTCCAAAGTCCAATACTTAATTCTTTTCTCCTTTTTCTCAATCTTTACCACAGTGTCCCTAAATGTCAAGTAGCCCTCTGCATGACTTCAGAGGTAAATTACTGCTGGGAAATCAGTTCTCATGTCCTCTCCCAGTCTTTTCCCGACTCCTTGTGACCTCATGGACTGTAGCCTACGAGGCGCCTCCGTCCATGGGATTTTCCAGGCAAGAGTACTGGAATGGGTTGCCATTTCCTTCTCCAATTCTAGTATTTATTAATTAAAATTATTGTCAAAGATAAAAATTGTTATAATTTATAAATACTTATTTTATTTACTTATAGTTTTCTACATCAATTTGTATACTGAATTTAAGAAATATATTTTCAAGCTCCCCCAGAAAAAGAACTGCAAAAGCTCGGTTTAGTAAATGAACCCTCTATAGATAATATGATGATGAGAAATCTTGCATTGTTAACCTCTAAATTAGATCTCAACAATTGGCTGCTTTAGTTTGTACTAGTTACAGTATAAACTCATAAAAGATTTCCTTTTCCATTCAGGTTATCAAACTGCTGTTACATGCTTTTAATAGTATTTTTAAAATAGTATTTTTAGTATTTATAGTATTAATAGTATTTTTTAAACTTGAGAATAAAGTTGAACCATAAGTTTATAAAATTTCTATTAGGAGTTTAGTGAATACACCTCTAAGATGTGGTGACTCTATGAATGTATGCCCCTAATTTACTACATATATATGTATATTCCTAAACTAGGTCATCCAGCACATTTTCTCACGTTTAGCAGAGCCTTTCTCACTCAATAGGTAATTTAAATGCCGTGATGGTGACACATGTAGCTTCAGCTCTCGGGTAGTTAGGGCCCTACTTAATCATCAAAGGCATCTCAAATATCTTTATTTGATGGGAAGTCCTTGGAGTTGACTGTATCAACAAATGTTCTCTATTCTGCGTCTCCCAGAGTGTGATAATGTTAAAAAGTTTGCAGAGTTAAGTAAACTTGGATTTTAATTGTGTGCAGTGTGCTCAGTGGTGTTGAACTCTGCGACCCCATAGACTATAGCCCATGGGGTTCCACTGTCCATGGAACTTTCCAGGTAAGAATACTGGAGTGGGTTGCCATTTCCTACTCCAGGGGATCTTCCTGACTCAGGGATGGAACCGGTGTCTCTTGTGTCTCCTGCACTGATAGGCAGATTCTTTACCACTGCACCATGTATTAGTACTAGATTAATCTAAGTTAAATAGGTTTCTTTACTCTTTACTCCAGAACCTTTCAGAATTGTTCGAATACTTTTCTGCATTGTGAAGAAAATGTAGTATTCAGTGACTTTCAAGTTTATTTGTTGATACCATAACTTCATTTGACTCCCAAGCACCTACCACTCATGCTCTTTTAGAAATCAGGTCCTATTTTACAAATAGTTTCTCAAAGTGTGGTTGGTATTCAGTCCACCTCACTCAAAAAATTAGATAGTTTCAAAAAATTTTAGATGTTTATTTCCATGTCAGATCACAGATTTATCATTTTTAGAAGTGCTAATTTTAAACAAGCTTTAAAAAATAAACATATATCTATTCAAACATTTGAAAATCACAGAAGATGAACAATGTAATTCTTTCTAATATATTTCATTTTTTGGTAGCTGTCTGTAATTCCCAAAAATGCTGCTAAATTAATTTTCAAATATCTCTTGATTTTTTTCTGCCTAATTTCAGCTAAAATAACATCTTTTCTATGAATATGTAAAACTAATGACTTATCTGGAATATACTTAAGTATTCTGGGAGAGTCCCCAGGCAAAATTATAACAAAAAGTTTCAGATATTTTGGAAATCAAAGTGTATATATATATATATATATATATATATAGTATATAAAAGTATACATATATGAAAAAGTACATATATCTATATACATGATATTAAAAAATTACTTAATCTCTAAACATTACAATAATATTAAACCTAGAGCTGGTATGGATATAAACATGCATTTTCATATACTTTTGGTAGAAATGCATTTTGAAAAATCTTTCTGGAGGGCAATATGTTGGTTGGTCATGATGCTATGACTAGAATATCCTTCTTGCAAGAAATAACTATAAAACTGGATGAATTATAGAGCTAATACTTTCTAGGTAATGAACAACTGACAGCAAAAGACTAAAAGAAGAAAAAAGTTCACAAGGTAGTCTTCATGATTATTCCACCTTCAACCTGGGAACAATTTTTCAACAGAGGCGCAGAGAGCAGGTGTCTAAGTAGAGCAGAGCCATCCCACTGAGATGAGAAGGCAGGTATGAGAATTTAGGGCAGCGGAAGTAAACTAATTCTGTGGCACACAGTATCAGGAGAGGAAGCTGTCCAGAAAAGCGGTTCTAGAAGGCCACGTGGCAATCTCCTATGGGTCTATGGTTGATTACTGGGCTATGTATTTGCAGGAGGACACTCCCAAGGCTTAATGGATTGCAGCCTCTAATAGGAGTATGGAACAGACAAACTATGGGTGCAGCAGCTCTGGAGAAAGGCAGTGCTGCATTAAACTGTAGTTCTGGCTCTATCCGAATATACGGATCACACTGACACCTTGTTAGAACTTCTGGTATGCAGCTGACACACAAAAAAGCTGATGCTGTAAGAGTAAGTGCCATGTTCTATAGTTAAGACGTACTTTAAGTCTGTCCTGACACTACTTGTAACCAAGATCTGAAAACACATACAAAGGAGAGAATGTGGAGTTTGTGTCCTGCTAAATTAGAGTGACTTACTTTAGCACTAGAATTTTAACACAGAGTAAATCAAGTCTTAACAAATTCAAGCTGATAACTGAATGCTTGAACCTAAAGCCAAGGTATTGTCTACAATGTCCAGGATCAAGAACAACAAAAAGTATTGCAAATGAAGAGAGAGAGAGAGGAAGAGAAAAAATTGGATGAATCAAGGGATGGTCTTCAGGAAGAAAAAGAAGTTATCCAAGATGCTGAACTTAGTAGGCAATAACTTTAAAGCAGCTATTATAGATTTTTATAACTATGTTTAAAAAATTAAATCAAAACAGAAATGAAAAGAAGATATGGTCTTAATAAATGAAAATATATGAAACACTCAGCAATGAAATAAAAACTATAAAAAGTCAAATGGATATTTTAGAACTTAATTATGATAGCTAAAATAAAATATCAATTTTATAGACTCAATAGCAGTTTGGGGTAGAAAGTCAGTGAACTTGAAGCGAGATCAATATAAATTGTCCAGTTGCAAGAACATAGAGAAAAAAATTAAAACAGTCTTTTGGGCATGGCTGACATCATCAAATGGTCTTATGTACATATAATTAGAGTTCTGAAAGGAGAATAAGGGAAGACTGGGGAAGACAAAGCTATATGAAAAAATAATGGCTGAAAATTTCCCAAATTTAATGAAAAATAACCCACTCCAGTATTCTTGCCTGGAGAATCCCATGGACGGAGGAGCCTGGTGGGCTATAGTCCACGGGGTCGCAAAGAGTTGGACACAACTTAGCGACTTCACTCACTCACTCAATATATTGTAGATCTAGGAATTCCATGAGATCTTAGCTAAACAGATATAAAAGTCACATCATATTTAAATTGCTGAAAAGAAAATTTACAGAAAGAAATCTCTGAATGCAGCCAGAGAAAAAAGGCATTATGTTTTTATTACAAACAATGGTATCTGAAGACAACGAAATAACCATTGTTTAATTAATGAAAGAAAAAAGTTAACCCATAATTTTATATCCAGTGAAAATATTCTTTAAAAAATAAGATGAAATCAATCATTTTAGATAATGAAAGCTTAGAAGTTTTTTTGCCTGCAGACTCCCTACATTTGAAGAAATGCTAAAGGATGTCTTTTAGTCTGAATGGAAATAATAAAAAATAGAAACACTTCATAGGAAGATTAAAGAGAATCCAATATGACCTCTATTCATCAGGGTTGATTGGTTGGTCTGTAGATATGTTTTGGAATTTCTGAAGCCATTTGAAAAAATGAGAAAGTTGACCTAAGACCAAAGCTTAACTCTGCCCCCAGCTAAGGAGGACAGAGCCAAAAACTCCAAAAAAAGAAGCTGGGGCCCAGGTCAAACCACATGTAAAATCAGTCTACAATTGTGTTTTCCCATTTTGTGATCCAATAAATCTGTGAGAAAATGTAAATAAGAATATTTCTGAGAATCGTATTACTAAAATAAAATACTCCTCTCTTCTCCCCCAAATATGTCAAGCAGAGATATTTGTGATATTTTACAGAGTAAAAAATATATTTATATTATAATCCCTCTATATAAGTAGGGGGTTACACTGTATTTGTAATGTGGGCTTATAATCTTTTTTCTGCAGCTCTAAATTTCAAAAGTTTTTTTTTTTTAATTGCTTTGATGGTAAAATCTGTTCTAACTTGAACTACTTCAGTTAGAAAATCTGACTTGCACTTACCTAAGGCTACTTATAACCTGTATGTGTTATACTTACTTTGAGGACTTTTAAGTTTCACTGTAGCAATAGTACTATGGATTTCCCTGTGATCCAAGGTTCTGCAAGCCATTTTACCTAATATATTAATATATGTGAATATTACCTTTTCCTATTCACATACTTCTGAACACTGAAATACATTTAGTTTCACATTAGGGAATGTGAACTAGGATTGCTTTTTTTTCCTTTTTCTTTTTGCTCACCTATTATTTTCTTGATTAAAAAATTAATATTTAGCTCAAGCAATAAAAAATAATTTGAGATGTAATTAAGTCAAGCTATAGACTGAAATCATGTTCTGGTTATTACTGAAAAGGATAAAGTAGAATGTAAGTATTTAAAATTAGACCTATTAGAAATAGATGGGGAAACAGTGGAAACAGTGTCAGAGTTTATTTTTTTAGGCTCCAAAATCACTGCAGATGGTGACTGCAGCCATGAAATTAAAAGACACTTAATCCTTGGAAGGAAAGTTATGACCAACCTAGACAGCATATTCAAAAGCAGAGACATTACTTTGCCAACAAAGGTCCGTCTAGTCAAGGCTATAGTTTTTCCAGTGGTCATGTATGGATGTGAGAGTTGGACTGTGAAGAAGGCTGGGCACCGAAGAATTGATGCTTTTGAACTGTGGTGTTGGAGAAGACTCTTGAGAGTCCCTTGGACCGCAAGGAGATCCAACCAGTCCATTGTGAAGGAGATCAGCCCTGGGATTTCTTTGGAAGGAATGATGCTAAAGCTGAAACTCCAGTACTTTGGCCACCTCATGCGAAGAGTTGACTCATTGGAAAAGACTCTGATGCTGGGAAGGATTGGGGGCAGGAGGAGAAGTGGACGACAGAGGATGAGATGTCTGGATGGCATCACCGACTCGATGGATGTGAGTCTGAGTGAACTCCAGGAGTTGGTGATGGGCAGGGAGGCCTGGCGTGCTGCGATTCATGGGGTTGCAAAGAGTCAGACACGACTGAGCAACTGAACTGAACTGAAAGCTACTATATAATTCAGGACACTGCTACTGAGTCTGCCTAATGCTATTCACATTAGAAGGAATACAACAAATTAGTACCGTTTTACCAAAGGCTGAATGCTTACTACAAGTGTAACTGTGCTCTATGATGGTTCTCTTTCTGCTGTTAGCTTTCAAGAGTAGATAAACATTACTCATTAACAGCCCAGTTAATGGCAATCTCCACACTACTACTGAAAAGAACATATACCTGTTTCCCCAAACCTGCAATAGTGTCCACTCTTCTTATTCTGGTCTTAAACTTGACAATGGTGTAAACTTGAACAAACCTGCCTCCTGTAATCCTTTGCGTTTTTCTATAACATGTGGATATAGTATTTGCTTTACAAATCTGACAAGGCTGTTCAAGATCAAAGCCAAAATCCTATATAAACCTTATCCAAGCAGTCCATTCTGAAGGAGATCAGCCCTGGGATTTCTTTGAAAGGAATGATGCTGAGGCTGAAACCAGTACTTTGGCCACCTCATGCAAAGAGTGGACTCATTGGAAAAAACTCTGATGCTGGGAGGGATTGGAAGCAGGAGGAGAAAGGGACGACAGAGGATGAGATGGCTGAATGGCATCACTGACTCGATGGACGTGAGTCTGAGTGAACTCCAGGAGATGGACAGGGAGGCCCGGCGTGCTGTGATTCATGGGGTTGCAAAGAGTCAGACACGACTGAGCGACTGAACTGAACTATAAACTTTACAAACAGTATACTTTTATTCTCAGTGTTCTGAAATTGTCCTTCCTTATTGTGAGTCTTTTTCTGTTACATAAATTACCTACTGTTCTTTTATACCAGGCAGATTCATCTATGATCTGTCATGAAAGGTTTTGCTTCCTTTCTACTTTTCCTAATACAGTGTACTCAAATTTATGTAATGCTGTAAAATAATTATGCACATATTATCCATCGCCTGTTTCCTCCCACAAGAATATAAACTTTAAAGAGACATTTGTGTATTTTGTTCACTGCTTATTCTACTTAATGGCATCAGAATTTGCAACAGAATTCAAAAATACTTGTGTATTCACAAACATATATATGTATAGATAGTATGATTGATGTCAATTTATATATATATACACACACTGTATAGATACATATATATATGTACCTGTCAAATGCTTACCAATTGTTAGGCAGTACACTCCAAGTTTTGTACACATCATCTCATTTAATCTTTAAGATACATCCATAAAGTAGTGCAATTAAGAAAAGCAGGCTTAGAGATGTTATATAATTTGCTCCCAGACATAAAACTGGTAGATGGTACATAGCAGGATTGAAACATAGGTCTTTTGAAGTTAAAGCATGTTTCCTAATCCTTAGCCTAGTCTAACAAGTTACTCTGTTTGCAACAAGGTTTAGGAGAAATCCCAAACATAATTGGAATTGGTTATTGTAGGAATATCTTTGGGAATTTTAATTTCCCATTTCACACTACCATGTGTAGGAGCTAGGATTTTATACATGCTTTGTATCCATTACTGCTGTGGAAAGCTTTGGGAGTTACATATTTAGATAAGTTAATGGAGAAGTAGATTTCTAGGGCAAACTTTTAAGGCCAATGATTTTACTGAACTGACAATTTTATAAGGAGTGACTAAATTATAAGCTTTGATTTAGCTGAGACTTACCAAAAAATAGAATACAGCAAAATGTGCCATTTAAAATTTTTGATTTGAGTATTTTTTCAACTAAAGTTTCTGTCCTCATGCAAAATATCTATTAATGATATATCTGATGTAGTAAAATATGTTTAATAAGTTACAGTATAATATGTTCTGGTTCTCAAAGTTAATTTTCCCTATAATGATTTAGGAAAAAAATCTAATATTAGACCAAGTGATATTCCATTAACATATGGCTTATTATAATTATTTCCTGGTGACACAGCTAAAAAGAATACTCAAATAGAGTCTCAGGAATCACCAACATTAATGTTTTAGGACTGTGTAAATTACCAAAATGTACAAATTACATTTCCGTATCCTTTGTTGTATTGTATTATGAATGTTTTATTTACAATATCAATTTAAAATAAATGGATTTCCATGCAGGTGTATGTCGTATGCAAGGTTTTATAGAACCGACACAGGATGAAACAACTAAATTTCCAATGATGCAAGGAGCTAACTCTTTCTATTTAATCCTTTAAAATTTGCGGAAAGAATTACTCATCCGAGATTAATGGATTTTATGGCCTCTATTAATTAGTTTATTTTCTGCACCAGTTTTACCGTAAGATGGGTGCTTCTACAATAGTTTGCAAAGACTAAAGCACATAGAGAAGCTGGCCTGGAACATCTGCCTATGTTTTTGGGTGCTCGGGTAAAAAGAGGAGGTTCCCCTCTTCATCTAGTCATCTCTCAATACACTTGCTCATGCTAACCCATTCTTACTTCCTCCTGTTCACAACCCATTCTTTCCACTGAAATGGTTATCCTCCTCTCAAGCTTCACTGGTCTTCCAGAAGACAGGCTAATGAGGAAAGGAACCTATTACAAGGGCACTCGGACAGAACTGTCACAACTGGTGATCTTGGCCACAGCTTTTTGTCCTGCCTGCTATTCTCTTTTCTTGAGGTCACCATGATACTAATTCTTCTTTCCTGTTACTTTAAGGTCACTTTTTCTCTATTTTCTTAGTAGATAATCTTTACTTTTCCTACCCTTTAAATGAGCTCCCCAGAGTTAAATCCTTATCTGCATAGTTCCTAGAGTGACCTCAAGAACTGTCAAGGATTCTGCTAACACCTATATAGCTAATGACTTCTGCACCTGCATCTCTAGCACAGCCCTCTCTGCTGAAGTGTATCCGCAACAACACCCTCTTTGGCTTATCCATCTGAGTGGTCCACAGAATCTCTAACTCAGTGGGAGACAGACCTGGGTTGAAATTTAGTTACTGTTTCTAATAGCTTCATAACCATAAGCTAGCCATTTAATTATCAAAGCCTCAGTTTACACAGGTCTAAAATGGGGATAATGATTCTCTCTCATTCAGTTGCTATGAGATTTTAATGAAATAATGTATTCTAGGTGGTACATTCAGCTTCTAATCATAACAGGTCATAGGAAAGGACAGGTGTGCCCTTCAAAAGGAATCCACTACTTTCCAAATCTGATTGCTGATTCTATATTCCCTTGTTCAATGAATGGTACTTCTTTTCATCCTTGTGACAGACCATATATTTACAAAACACCCTAGGCACTTTTTTTTTTTTTTTTCCCATCTGCCTACTCTTCCCAAATCAAGTTAATCACTATCAGGTCCTTTCTTCTTCCTAAATATCTCTTGATAATCCCTCTCAATCTCTGACTTCTAACACCTGTTTTAATTTAGGCTCTCATCATTTCTTGCCTATAAAAAACCAAGTCTCCTAACCAGCCTTTTTTCTCTGTCGGTAATGTATCCTCCCTATCAATGCCAAAGGGAGCTACAAAAATGTATCTGGGAAGTGACTGACCTACTCTAACAAGAGCCTTCCTAAGTCACTCCTTTGTGTAACTTCTCTCCTTGAATAAGAGTAGATGTGCGATTTGCTTCTAAAACCACAGAATAATGCTAAATGGATAGTATATCAATCCCATGATTATGCTACATTGTATGAGACTCTGCTTTAGCAGACAGAAGGAGCAAACAGGTGTTTTTTGAATGGGCAATGGCAGGGAAAGGCAGTACCTCATCCCAGCATCAGGAAGGAACTTAATTTTTCCAAATACTGTGTGAGTTTGGAAAAGATTTTGAACTCCAGAAAGGAATGCAGTCTGGTTTACATGTTGTGGCTTTGTGGGACCCTGAGCACAGAGAGCAGTTCCCACGGATTAGGATGTAATCTTTGGGGGACTATTATTGTGCTCACTACATTAGTGAAAGAGAAAAAACACATACAACTAAGGAAAACATTTATAACTAATAACACAGACTCACCTCAGAAAATTCACTTTCAAACCTTTTTGGTTCAATTCACACTACACTTCATATTCCAAATTAAATCTCTCTCTACACTTTCAACAATCTGAAAACTTTTCTCAGTTCCATACAACTTAAAAACAAAATAAAACAAAACCGGCTTTCAACAAAGACCACCCCCACAACTGACACCTGGATATGTACCTCCTTAGGTAGTCACATAGAGAGGGCTGGCCAGGCTGAGTAATAGGCTATGAGAGTTTCTCTAAGGGACAAAGGCTGCTAAGTCTGCTTCAGGGAAACTCGGCAGTGCATCAGGAACAAGAACATAGTGTGATTATTTCTTGTTAAAACACAGACAAAAGACTTTATAACTGAATGTCTTTGGGTTAGAAATTTTTTTACATTCATGAAAGAGTGAGGGTTAAAATGAAGGCAACCTACAGGATTTAGATTTGCTTGCACATGTCTTATATTAGTGAATAAATAGTAAAAGCACCAGTAATAAAGAGCATATCATTGCCATCACATCTGCTGAAAGGCACAAGTTTTAAAAGGCACAAAGATTTAGTAATACATCAAAAAGTGAGATGGATTACTCTTCCATTTCAGTACTCTCCTCTCCCCCCAAAATATTACCTCCTTCAACCCTAAATATATGGCGGCTGACATAAAAAGATACGAGATTCACAGGTTAACTGGTTAATTCACAAACGAATCCAGTCTGTTCCAGGATTTCTCTGTCACATTGCTGAGATGTATCTCTTTCACACGTAGGACTTGGTGACAATGTGTGGATGGGCAAAAGTGAATGATGTTATTCTAACAAAGCTGTGCTGAGCTAATGTTGAATGTCAACACATCAGCAAATATCTCCTGACATATGTGAGGAAACATTTAATTCACAGTAAAATGAGACAATGAGGGCTTCCCTGGTGGCTCAGCAGTAAGAGAATCTGCCTGAAATGCAGGAGATGTGGGTTTGATCCCTGGGTTGGGAAGATCCCCTGGAGAAGGGAATGGCTACCCACTCCAGTATTCTTGCCTGGGAAATCCCATGGACCGAGGAGCCTGGCGGGCTATAGTCCACTGGTGTCCCAAAAGAGTTGGACACGACCTAGTGACTAAACAACAACAAAATGAAATTACTTTAACTTCATAAAAGGTAAATAAAGTGGTGATGGTGGATGAGGTAATTAACTTGAAGAGGACAAATGCTCACAATATGAAATCAGATACCAAAAGGTTATATTCTGGTTGTATCATACACTCAGTATCAATGTGATCTTCAGTTATCTGAGCTTCAGTTTAAACATGGTGGAGGATAAGTGCCACTTATCCACTCATTCATTCAAAGAATATCTACTGAGTGACAACTTTGAGTGATGTGCTATTCTGAGGATGTACCAACGAATAAATCAGACAAATATCCTTGCTCTCAATGGAGTCTACATTCTCACAGTTCCTCACAGGGTAACTCCAAGGTTTGGATGAGATTCAATAACATACCTGGCAAAAGATAAGCATTGTAAATAACCTTAATTAGCATCACTATACTAGTAATAAAATAGTTCCAAAACTTGAAAAAGTGTACTTATTTGCATAAGAAGTAGCATATTAAAGAGATAAATAATTCCAGCAAACTAGCAACATCAAAATTTGTATAATAATTATGTGAGATTTCACACTATCTTTTTTTTTTAACCTTTGTCTCTGTCTTTATTTTTTTTTTCCCTTGTAAATGTTTCTCTGAAAAGCAGCTTAAAGGAAAAGACTTCTGCCTTTTGAAAAATATTTTGCAGCAAATATCATATATTTATTCTTGGTAAACTTTTTTAAAAGTAAAATTTAAATAAGAACATTTGTCTCTAGATTAACCATCACAATCTGGGCTCTCTTGCATATTTTTCTCTTCACATATTGCCTCTGCTGCTCTTCTACATGATCAAGCAGTCATCGCACCATAATTCATCATCTTTCCCCTTTCAATTCAGTCATCATTCCACTCTGTTCTATTAGTATTTCCTGCTGTGACAATCCCTGTAGAATCCTTGGTAAACTCTCAGATGTTTCTAGATTCTGATTTGGAAAGCAATGAACCACAATGTTATTAAAAACCAGTGACTTATAAAGGGATTTGTTCCTTACTTCTAAGCAAAGGGCAAGTCTAGACTAGACATTATCCTCAGAGTAACTGACACGCACAGTTTACAACTGATAGTCGTCTTTTCTGAAGTCAAATGCATGGCTCCAGCTATCAGATTTTACATCTTGGGTGTTTTTAGTTTAGGGAGTTCTGTAAAAATCAAAATGCCTCGTTCTGCAGTTCATTAGGTACACATTTCAAAAGATGTGACTGTCAGAACTGGTTAGTTACTATAAAGGCAGTGACCCTGTAATGCTGCAAGGCAAACATATTAAGGCTTTAGTCACATATGTGGCACACACTTCAAATCTCCACATTTTCAAAGGACTTACTGGAGCCAACATTCAAACTTAGTAATCATCCAGTTAAACAGAAGCTAGTACGAAGCATGAAATAGTACATACTATATAAGAATTTTGGCAAAGCACTACATGTATCAAACATACATTAAAAAATCATAATGGCATTAAATCATCCTAAACCTCTAACATCCATTCACAAGAACATTCTCTCTTTCATCAGAAACCACATGTCATTCTGATTCATATTTAGTGCTAAAAATGTAAATTTGACAAATGTGTCTAAACTTGACCCAGACACTTAACTATTTTCATAACTCCAGAGGCAAGAGGGAAACAGGCAACTCTCTTCACTGTACTTTATAGTCAACTTTGAACAAATAGCCTGGGTATAAGAGTAGGTGGCAAAGTTAAAACAGAAATGTTAATCCTATGAGAATACTTGCCTGCTATTTTAGTCTTTCCTAAAGACTGAAAAAAGAGACTAAGGAACAGTAAAAATACCCATCATCTTAACACTAAAAATTAATCTCAAAAACAAACAAAAAAAACCTAAACCCCAAATTCTACAAAATATCAAATAATAATACCAGATTTTAAAAAGCGCTGATTTTAAAACACACACACAAAACCAATAAATAATAGGGAGCACAACAACAACAACAAAAATACATTGTTTCAACCTGTGTTCCTTGTTAGGGGCATAGTAGCAGCAATGAATTGGAAAATAATCAAGTAACATGGTTTCTAGTTTAAATTTTAATAGATATAACAAGACATTTTTTACTGGAGACTAAATAAGATGTTTTTATACGAAGCATCATTATAAATTATTGTATTATAGCTACATCCTAGATAATAGCTTCTTTCAGAAGTCTTAATTTTTCTACAATTATACAGTTATTAAACAAAAGTCATCCAACTTTTTCTGTTAAAGGTCAAATAACAAATAATTTAGGCTCTATGGGCTGAGTGGTCTCTTTGGCAAGTACTTAACTCTCCTATGGCACAAACTCAGCCACAGACAAATGTAAGTGAATGAATGTGGCTGTGTTCTAATAAAACTTTATTTGTGGGCACGGCAATCTAAAAATCTTACAACTTTCGCTGTTCATGTAATATTCTTCTTGCCATTTTTCTTTCAGTCATTAAAAATTTCAAATTATTCTTAGCTTATAGACCATATCTGTAGCAAGCTGTGGGCTATCTCACCCATAGACTAGACATTGATAATGCAAACTAAGAAATAAAAGATGACAGGACAAAATTTACTTTTCTTTCTCCTTCCCTTCCTCCCTCCCTTCATCGCATTTACTGACTTATACAGGTACCTATGTATGTATGTGTTTGTTTATCGTGCCAGCTCACAGTACACAAAAAATAATGAGGCAGTCCTAGAAGAGTAGAAGGCCAGAATACCAGCCTCTCAACCTCAGCCGGAGTAGTAAACTACATAGACTAAGGGTAACATTTACCGAGCATTCAGCCTGCACAACTACAAGTCACTCCTATTATTCAAAGTGGATACAGTTACAAGATTTCCTGTTTGCATTCCAATGACTTGTCACATAAGTTTTTCCTATGGCAACTTTTTTGACAACCAATATCTTCATCAAATTCCCTTTAACTCTCCATGAAGATCCAGAGAAAAGGGAAGCCATGAGAGAAGCTTGCTTAATTGTGGCAATAATTGAAGCATCATTACTTATTAATAACAACTAAAGAGCTATTTGATACTTGGGGATTTGACAACACAAAAGACATACTATAATCCTTTCTAAGACACTTAGATACAGAAAGTTAAGAAATTCTGGGAATAGTGAACCATGATTCTCCCAACTTCTATTTCAGAAAGGGCTATTTTATTCACTTTCAGTAGCAAACAAACATAGAGAACTTTCTTTTGAAGAAATTTCACCAGAAATTCAAGATCTACTCAGGGAGAAAATATTTCATAACAATATACTGTTTGTTAGAGTTTCAGGCAAGTTGAAATCAATTACAATGGGATCTGATATAACCATGAGGATTAGATTCAATGGTTAAGTGAGTTACCATTTATCCAGAAAGACACTCTTGGCAGAGGCATTTCACAGCATAAATTTTCCTATTAGAATACAATCTTCAAGAGACTTATGTGGCTTTGTAAGCAGTCGTTAGTGGAGCTTCCCACTACAATTAAAAACATATGCCTAAATACTGGTTTTGAAAATGACACAAGTGTTTAAATACCAATATAGAAATGTCCGAGTAAAGGTGCCAGATACTTACGTAGTAAGAAAAGTCAAAGAACTTGTGCAAGGCATGCTTCTTACTGCTTTCTATCTAAGTGAACGTTGTTGGACAATTTCTAAAGACTAGAAAATTCCATCCATGAAACCCGTGTATCTTATGTAGACTTTCATGAAAAAGCAACCTGCATGTGACATCAGAGTCCAACTTTAAGAAACAAAGACACTAACAGCAGAATATGCCTGCACCTGTGTTCACTGCAGCCTATTCACAATAGACAAGACACGGAAGCAGCCTAAGTGTCTGTCTACAGATACGTGGTTTATACAGAATAGTATCAACGGGGTATACGCCTCGCTATCAATTTCCCATTCTTCCCGGGGAACTCTACTTCATGTACTGACTGTGGTGACCTGAATGGGAAAGAAATCCAAAAGGGAGGAGATATATGTGTACGCACGCCTGAGTTATTTTGCTATATAGTAGAAAATAACAACACTATAAAGTAAAGCAACTATACCTCATTCAAAAGTCATGTTTAAAAAAGGAAAAATAAGTGTGGTTTAAAACACAGCCGAATATTATTCTGTCATAAAAAGGATGAAATCTTGACATTTGCGACAACATGGATGGAACTTGAGTGCGTTATGCTAAGCTCTCACTTATATATGGAACAAAAAAGCAAAAACAAAATGAAAAACCACATTCATTACCAGAGATGGGGAGAGGAAGAATTAAATGAAGGCAATCAAAAGGTGCAAGCTTCCAGTTATAAGATACATAAGTACTTGGGATGTAATCTACACCTGTACAGTTATGGGATGCACTAGAGTTATACTGTTGTATGAAACATATGAAAGTTGCTAAGAGAGTAAATCCTAAGAGTTCTCATCAGAAGGAAAAATATATTTTTTCTTTCTTTTTACTGTATCTATATGATATGACGGATACTTAAAATGACTGCAATTATCATTTCACAATATATGTAAGTCAAACCATTATGTTGTGCACCTTAAATTAATACAGTGATGTATGTCAATTATATCGCAGTAAAACTGGGAAAAGGGTCCACCTTTAAGACTGGCTTCAAAAGGAAAATAAGAAACCAGTCATTTTTCCCTAAGTACTATGAGACATTAAGGACAGGTGTAACTCTAAAAGACCAATTCCGGAAAAAAAGTTTTGTTTTGTTTTTTTTTTTTAATGCAAACTCCACAGTGGATGATCCGAATCAAGGCTAAAAGATTGTAGTTATTTATATGGAGACAACATCTTTTGAAACCATAGTTTTTAAGCAAACAAAGATTCGTTTCTGCAACCAGTTATGAATTCATTTCATTGCATGAGAAGCAATGGATATAGTTATGATTTTCAATTCATCTTGACAAATATTTACTGAGTTTACCAAGAACCATAGTATATCTAGAGAGAATGACATCAAGGAGAAATAGAACCTTGAGAGGAACGTGTAGCAGTGAATACAAACATGGGAAACTAGATTGAGCATTGGTTAAGCAGTCTTAGAAGTGAATAAACTGAGTTTGAAGCATGCTGTTTGAAATATTAATGGGTTATACAACTTCTGTTACCTAATAATAAATTGTAAATACTAATACTGAGCTCATAAAATTGCAAGGACTAGAGATACACATTTGGGATTTGTTTGCACAGACGAATTAAAACCAAATGAGTGAATGAGATGGCCAAGGAATATGTAAAAAGAGGATTATGGACAAAACCTCAGTAAACACGTACACTCATGAGGAGATGGAAGCCAGACTAATGAAGGGACTGAGAGGGAACTGTTGAAGATAAAGGAAAATTATGTGACTTGTGGCTGAAGCAACAAGCAAAGAGTGATTCTACAATATCAAATGATAGAAGGGCACGGAGGCATTTGAATGGTTAAAGAACGTTGGACTCTTTATCATGAGAAAGCTGAAGACCTCGGCAGAATCAGCAGCAGAGCAGAGGCAGAGGCGGGTGAACGCACAGGCCTGATCTCATCTGCTGGCACACGTTTGCTAAGCCAAGGTTTCAGGGGAGGGTGAAATGGAAGAATAAAGTTTGTACTAATGTAATTGATATTACATTGATATTACAAATGTATACCTATGGCTGATTCATGCTGATATCTGACAGAAAACAACGAAATTCCAAAAAGCAATTATCCTTCAATTAAATAAATAAATTTTAGAAAGGTAAAACAAAAAATTTAATTGATAAAGAAATGTCGTAGAGATGGCAGGAAAGCATAGATGGCTTCATGTGTTTATGAAGAGGTCACAGAATTTGTTTTAGCTGAGAAGACACTCACTTAAAAATTCCCATCCCTTCATTTATTTCATTATCTTATTTCACCATATTAGGTGCCAGGAACTGTTTAAGGTGCTTTACATATGTTAATACTAAGCCATTGGATCCTCCCAACAATCCCATAAAGTAATTTATTTTAACTCCATTTTACAAATGCAGAAACTGAAACACAGGGACATTTAACACCTAAGAGTCAGACAGCGCAAACACTGAAGTTTTTCTGATTTCAATATCATGCCCTCAACAACCATGTTCTTTTATTACATATTAAGAGTAGTTTTAGCTAAAATACTTACCTGTTCCAAGAAACAGGACATTGTATGTACCATCAGCAGCATTCACTCGGTCCACAGCTATTTTTGTGTACTTATAGTCGGTGCCTATACGAACAATCAAAGGCCTTCTGTGTACTGGGTAGATGGAATTGTACATGAGGGGGTGGTTCCGAATAAAAGTGACAACATCATCTGGGAACTCCTTCGTGGTTCGCATATTGGGTGTAAATGCTCCTCCTGGGCACTAAAAAATATTTTAAAAAGGACTACATTAATATAATTGTAACTTCATGTTAATAATAATCCAAAGACCTCTATTTTTCAAAATACTTAGAAGCTCAAGTTGTTGTAAGTGTATTTGCTACCTATTGAGGAAAACCCAGCATGATTATACATAGTACGGTCTGAGGAAAATAAACATACAATGTATATAATTTGACCATTTAAATAGGCTAAGTCCAAGTATCCTGTCCTGTTTGTTTTCAGTGAAGCTGATGTCATTCGGTTCATGATGTAACTTATCACCCTTCTCATCCATCACTTTTATATTTCTTATCCTTTGCCAGATTCAGTGTTGCTAGAAAAAAAAAATGCTCTTGAGGATATAATCTAATGCTGCTGTGTGTTAGTTGCTCAGTTGTGTCCGACTCTTTGCCACCCCATGGACTGTAGCCTACCAGGCTCCTCTGTCCATGGAATTCTCCAGGCAAGAATACTGAAGTGAGTCGCATTTCCTTCTCCACTAATGCTGCTACTGGCTAGAATAAATTAGATTATCATTATCAAATTCAATCAGAACTCTAAGGCAAGACTTTCATTCCATCTGATCCCCTCCCTACCAAAGAGGACTCTCTGAAGTTGGAGCTTGGATTGGTCAATACACCTGGTAATTTCCCTCTGGAAAACTCCAGTAACTTCCATCACTCTCAGAATAAAATCCCAACAACTAAGCATGGCTATAAGCTCCTGAATGTCCGGGCTGCTTCACGTCTACCACGGCCACGGTTCTTGCTCTTTCTGAGCCTCAAGTCAGCTCCCCATCGAGGACCTTGGCACTTGCTGTTCCCTACCTGGATTACTCTTCTCCAGACAACTCCATGGTTTTCTCCATTGCCTCATTCAGTTCTCAGCTCAAAAGTAACTTTCTTTAAGGTAATGAATTAAAAATAGCTCCCCATCACCATTTCTACCCTCTTATTTCCTTAGCTTGCTTTATTTTTTTCACAGCTCTGTATACCTGTGTGTAATATATTTGTTGTTTGTTTCTTTATTGTCTGTTTCTTCCTCTAGAAGGTAAGCTGTGAATTATTCTCAACTGGGTATGTTTTGTTCATTATTTTACCCTCAGACCTATAATAAAGCTGACAAATATTAGCTATTTGACAGAGTAGCTGGATGAGTGAAATACTCTATGATATCTGTCATCCAATTTTGGTGTAGGGGCTATATGAAACAGGGGCGTTAATTCTGGTGAGGAGGGGAAAGATTCAGAGCATCAGGTATAAAGAGGCAGAGAGAAAGCAGTAATGAGACCTAAAAATGACTGCAGGACAGTTTCAGCAGTTCTAGCATGACAAGGATTTCCAAGAAGAGGATTCCATTTACCAGTCACCTGAGGACAAACTCAAGGGCAGGCTGGGAGGTGCTGAAGCTTGAAACTTGAACACATGCACTAATAGGAGCTGAGTATCAAGTTATATGAGCAACGTATAATCTTTAACACATAAAACATTATTTGTCTAACCCTATCAAACAATGTCAATATCTCTACTTTCATAAACAAAAATACTTGGTTATATATATTTTAAACAAAAGCACTACTGCTCTAGTTTTCATTTATCCTCTTTAGAGAGGTACAAATTGAAAGGAAAGCAACAAATCAAGCTTCCTGATCAACAGAAATAGGTACAGTATCTGTGGTGAATAGCAAGATGTGATACAGTAAGTAATAAATGAAAATTACAGTTTATTTAAATATGGCAGTGAAGACTTATTTCTAGGTGACTGCTCCTATGCAGGAATATAAATCTAGTGTGGTTAAATTTCAAAGGAAAACAAAAATGTAGAATTTTATGTGATGGGAATACCAGACTACCTTACTTATCTCCTGAGAAACCTGTATGCAGGTCAAGAAGCAACAGTTAGAATCAGATATGGAACAACAGACTGGTTCCAAATTCGAAAGGAGTATGTCAAGGCAGTATACTGTCACCCTGCTTATTTGACTTCTATGCAGAGTACATCATGTGAAATGCCAGACTGGATGCAGCACAAGCTGGAATCAAGATTGCCAAGAGAAATCACAATTACCTCAGATATGCAGATAACATCACCCTAATGGCAGAATGCAAAGAGGAGCTAAAGAGTCTCTTGATGAAAGTGAAAGAGGACAGTGAAAAAGATGGCTTAAACCTAAATTTTCAAAACCTGGAAAAAGTGGAAATAGTGACAGATTTTATTTTCTTGGCCTCCAAGATCACTGCGGACCACGGCTGCAGCCACAAAGTTAAAAGTTAAGCTCCTTGGAAGAAAAGCTATGATCAAAATAGACAGCATGTTAAAAAGCAGACACATTACTTTGCCAACAAAGGTCCATCTAGTCAAAGCTACCAGTATTCATGAATGGATGTGAGTGTTGGACCATAAAGAAGGCCGAGCACTGAAGAACTGATGCTTTTGAACTGTGGTGTTGGAGAAGACTCTTAGAGGAGTCGTCTGGACTGCAAGGAGATCAAACCAGTCAATCCTAAAGGAAATAATCCTGAATTTTCATTGGAAGAATGGATGCTGAAACTCCAAAACTCTGGCCAACTGTTGCGAAGAGCCAACTCACTGGAAAAGACTCTGATGCTGGGAAAGACAGAAGGCGAGAAGAGAAGGGGACAACAGAGGATGAGATGGTTGGATGGCATTGCTGACTCAATGGACATGAATTTGAGCAAACTCTGAGAAATTGTGAAGGACAGGGAAGGCTGGCGTCCTGCAGTCCATGGGGTCACAAAGAGTTGGACAGGACTGAGCAACTGAACAACTGCCAAAATTTTAATGTTAGCCCAGTGCAAAAAGAAAAACAACTTTAGGGACCAAACACAACATGGCAACCTCTGGGTTAAATTCGTGTAATGGCTATCCTACAATGTCAGTGCTTCTGGGCCATTACTGCCAGGCAGTCCTACATTTGCAAATAAGCCTTCACAAACTATGAGTGTGCCCTCCCTCATTTGAATTGTATCACCTAATGCTGGGAGTGATTGGGGGCGGGAGGAAAAGGGGATGACAGAGGATGAGATAGCTGGATGGCATCACTGACTCGATGGACGTGAGTCTGAGTGAACTCCAGGAGTTGGTGACCGACAGGGAGGCCTAGCGTGCTGAGATTCATGGGGTCACAAAGAGTCAGACACGACTGAGCGACTGAACCGAACTGAATGCAATTTTTAGGACTTCCCTGGTGGCTCAGACAGTAAAGCGTCTGTCTACAATGCGGGAGACTCGGGTTCGAGCCCTGGGTTGGGAAGATCCCCTGGAGAAGGAAATGGCAATTCACTCCAGTACTATTGCCTGGAAAATCCCATGGACAAAGGAACCTGGTAGGCTACAGTCTATGGGGTGGCAAAGAGTTGGACACAACTGAGCAACTTCACTAATGCAATTTTTAGACTAACTTTAACCAGTTAACATTACTAGAATTTTGTATAGGACTAGTAAATATAGTTCTCTTTTTGTAGAAAGGCATAAGGAGCAATTCAATGACTTCACTAAAGAGAGATAATGAGACAAGTAATAAAACTAAGCTTCTCATTCATTATCCCATTAACAAGACTTTCCTCTAGGGTTCATATGCTTGTCTTTTAGGCAAAAGTATTTTATTTAAGTATGCATATTTATAAATTAACTACAATAAAAGACCAAACGAGCACAAACAATTTCAAGTGAGTGTATTCTAAACTGATGAAAGTGTTCCATACTTCTGAAAGATGTAGTGTTATGGGTATTTTCCACTGTCATTTCTCACACAAAGTGGAGAAAGGGGAACACAACAACCAGAAGACGCACGTGGATCATGAGTTTTCACCGAATGAAAACATGGAAAGTACAAACGCATGGGCAATTTAAATAGCTCCAGCCCTTCAGAAAACACCACTTAAAGGATGCCTCCTTAAATATTTGCAACCATTGTTTTTATACATTCCAGGATTATCCAAAATTAGCATAGATTACTAGGCAATTTCTAAAATTTCCAGCTAGCAATTACTTTCATAAGCTTTTATTAAATTACACGTGTCTAGTTTCTGGGTTTTACTTAATGGTAACTGAAATTTAGCTAAAAAGTATGTTTCAGTTGCTCACAACCATAGTTACTAAATGTTGTGTGTGCTCAGTTGCTCAGTCGTGTCCAACTCTTGGTGACCTCTATGGACTGTAGCCCTCCAGGCTCCTCTGTCCATGGGATTTTTCCAGGCAAGAATACTGGAGTGGGTTACCATTTCCTCCTCCAGGGGAACATCCCAGGAATTGAACCTGCATCTCGGTATCCTGGGTCTCCTGCATTGTCAGACAAATTCTTTACCACTCAACCATCCAGGAAGCCCAGTTATTAAATAGGTAACCCAAATAAACCAACTGAAATCAATTATTTTGTATTCATTCAAATGTTCTCCATGTGGGACTTTTATATTATATTCACAATAAACTTTTTACTTGGAAACAATGTCTCCTAGTAAAAGTATATTTTCAAAATTACAGAATTCCTTTAGTTAATAATTAATTTTTTCCCATTGATTTAGGGCCTAAATCTTACAGATAAGAGAAAGAATGAATGACAATGATGTGACAAGAATGAAAACTGATTACCCTTTGCAGACTATCTGGACTTGTGAGTTTGCTCAGTATAAAACTGTCAAGTATAAAAAAGATGCAATTAACATATCCCTCACCTTGTGATATATGAAAGCATGTGTACTGAAACCTTAAGAAAATGTAATACCCACATGCTACTATAAAATAAAGCCTTTATCCATTAACTGGGCGGCTGTCTCATTCATAGGAAGGATAATTTTGCTCTACAAATAGTCATTAAGTAATTTTGGTTAAACTTCCCCTTCAGGTATTTGTTTTCCTCTAGTTTTAGCTCCCTGTTTATCAAGTGATGATAAGCATTCCTTTCTTTGTGTAAAGACATTTTAAGCGTTTCGATTACTAAAGTGCTAAAGTGAAATGCTAGGAACAACGAGGATGCCACGTATCTTACCCGGAAGTATCTCTAATTTCCGTCCTATTCTCAGGTGTTCCTGATATGTGTTCACATATCAATTCATAAGTCAATTTTTTGGATAGCTTTTATTCAAAATGCATTTTGAAGCACTCAGCGGGGGATTTAAGGATAGGAAGCAACCACTGTCTTCTAGACACAAGTGTTCTATGGACATATTCAAAGTAACATAACAATTGTGACATATAATTTAAGATAAATGTAAAATAAAAATAGAGTTTGACTCACAATCAATAAGAACCAATGTTTTTAAAATGAATTTATCAGAGAACTTAAGGCTACTAGAGTTAGTGAAGAGGTTTAGAGATTTCAAAAATAGTTTGGAATATTCTGGCAACTACAATGCCTGAAGCAATCCTAAATCATGAATCACAAAGTGAAGGGAAGAGGTAGGAGTCGAAACTAAAGACAGGTAGCAGAAAACAAAGGCAGATCTAATTACAGAAGGAGTACCTAGCTCGTTCAAAAGGAGCTTGACCCAACACTTGAAGGACAAATGGCGTGTGGATAAATAAATGGACATAAATAAATGATACTCTAGAATCTGGGCTAGTTTTTAGTCTTTGAAACTTGTGTTCTGAAAGAAATTGATCTGATGTTTAAACCCTTGGTAATCTGGGCCCTTTACTTAAAGTCCAAAGAATTAAATAGCTGAAGACTTGAATTTATGCACCAGCTGCCCTCATTTTTCTGGTATTTATCCTCCATGACTTAAAAGAGCCCTTTGTTCCAGTCCAGCTAGCCCATGCAGAGCTTCTAGGACTCACTGATTAATTTCTATCTCTGCCTTGTAATGTACACAGTAACCTTTGCCTGAAGCATCCTTCCTTACTTATTCAGATCATCCACAACTACCCTTCAGGGCCAGGTCAATCTCACATATTTTTACATGCCTTTCCAAACTAGACTGTCCCATGACAATCTCTTTTTTCTCTAGATTTCAATAATATTTATTGTCTGATTTATTCACATGCCTTGAATACTTATGTGAAACAATATGTAATTAACTTTTCATGTCTATATGCCTTCTGTGTTGAATTTTATTGTAAACTATGCTAACAATGTTTTAAAATGTCTATGAGGAACTGAAATGCTTCTACTGTAAAAACAACCAGAAGAGGCATGCAATTGACAAAAGTGTCAGCAAAAACGTTTCTCTTTTTCTTCTTGAATTTATGCACCAGCTGGCCCTCATTTTTCTAGTATTAACTTTCTATTAACTATGTAGATCATACATTTTCTGTGTTCTTTTGCTGCACCAGGTTGTAGATCTATTCAAAGCACAGTGAATGAAGCAGATGGTTCTGGTCCACTTATAAACACATGTTAAAACTGATCATTTTCATGAGGTTCTGCTTTAACAGTATGGGGTAAGCAAACACAGTCACAATCTTCTACAGAAGCTTATACATGTTGCATCAGAATAATGTTATATGTTAGCTCAGCCACAGAGAGAATCTGTAGTCTTTGGCTGCCCTTTGCAAATACCAAAGGTGTCCTGTTTCTTCCACAAACTTGTATTACTTATGGAAAAACATTATGACACAATTGGCAGGCTTCTTCCTACTGACTTGGGCTTGCTGGTTGGGACAGTTTGCTAACGCAGCTATCAACCCTGCTTTACGAGAAGCACCTACAGGGAACATTAGAATGAGGGTATCAGATTTCTGCTAGTGTCATTTCTTTAAGAATCCAGTCATACAGTTATGAGGTTGACCCAGCAACTGGACTACATAGGGAATTAAAGTATGATGATCATAGTTGATCTTACATTGGGAGGACTTCAGAGGCAACATTCTTAAGCCTAGAGAAAAAGGAATGTTTTGGGTCACTTGGCTGTGAGTCTTCTGGCTACATGAATGGATATTAAACCTTAAAAACCTAGGAAAGAGACATATGCAGACTGCTCTGAGTCAGAGAGCTGACTTCATGGTGTTTTGCTCAGTAAAGGGTGGAGGGACTGAATCTTCAGGAAGGTATGCTTTTCCAGGAGGAGTTCCAGAGGTTATTCCTCCACCCAGCCTTTTTTATTCTCTAAGGATCACTCATCTGACAACTTTTTTTTATTTTAAAGGAGCTGCTGTGATCTCAACACCAGATGTAAGCAACCACATTATAGAAATATGTCTCAAGCACTGACAGCTCACTCCCTTTTTTCACAGAGTCTGCTCCAGATGTGCCACTAAGCCCTGGCTTATTTCACACTGCTTTGGAAGAGGAAAAATGCTTATGCTTAGGAGCTCAGAAATAATGCAAAGTGGGACTGTTAGCAGAATCTTCTAATTTGGCAGTGGTTTACATGCTTTACTAAAAAGGAATTATCTACTCTCATGTTTTATATACAATAGAAGTTTGACATGAATGTTTTTCTCACTGTCATTCTCAGAGTCTTTTTGAGCTGCCATTGGGTGAAGAGTCTTATGAGGCACTGCGGGACCAAGGGGGGTGGTTTTCTTCAGAGGAAAAAAAATCCTAATTAGTAACATCGTCAGTTTCCATGATGCAGGACTCCATCCATGACTGATTTCAAATTGCTACTATGATCTCTTTGACTGAGATGAGGTGAATGCAATCTCTTCTTGCCAGTCAGGCACAAGCTGACTCTAGCATTCATAGAGCTCTGAGGCCTCAAACCATTATTTACTTGGCATGGCTCTCTTTTATGTGTATCTGAGGTATTTATCTTAAGGATTTATGGGAGAAAATGGAATTTTATTCAGTTTACAAATCAATTGCTCCTGTATTAATCTCACATGTATTTTGTTCAATAGAATAACTGATGAAAACAAATGCAACCACAACCATCTCTTAATTTTCTGACTGAAGATGAAACAGTGACTTGATCCAATTCAAATAGCAAGTCATTCTAAAAAATATGACTTATCTTTGGATCCATTATCAGTGAATAATTTGAAAATACACAAATTACATTCAATGAAATAATGCGAGCCTTGAGTCATGATGGATTTTGAAAGTTATTCAGCTTTCCCTTCTTTTATATAATTTTCTCAGCAGGGGATCTTCCTGATCCAGGGATTGAACCTACATCTCTTGCATTGCAGGCAGATTCTTTACTGTCTGAGCCACCGTGGTCTTCCCAGGTGGATCCCCTGGAGAAGGAAATGGCAACCCACATCAGGATTCTTGCCTGAAGAATTCCATGGACAGAGGAGCCTAGCGGACTACAGTCCATGGGATCACAGAGTTAGACATGACTTACCACGTGCCCGCATGTGTACACACACACACACACGCGCACACACACACATTAAGACTATGACCACTGTCCTGAAAACACTCAGTTCCAATCTGCCTATACCTTGAGCTGGAAAATGTAGTTTTCAATCTATCCCTTAATAGAACAATGCTTCAAGACATGTTTATATTTGAATAACTCAAAACTTTTTCTTTGAATTATAACCTCACTTTCATTGTCATTATTTGCTCACAAATACCATTTTATTTCCTTGAGAAATATACAATACATGATTTTTAACTAAATATATTCCTAAAATTGAAATAGCTTTGCAGATTGATTACTAAATTAATTCTCACATGAGGATAATTTCATTAAAATAGATGGGATTTCTTAATATAAGAAAAATTGAGAAAAGCAATTTGAATTCAAATTAATAGACTACCTCCAAAATGTTACCATTTTCCAAGCTATAGTTTCTATGCCATTAAAATTAGGAAAATATCTCTTCCCTATCTAACATATCCAGCTGTCTTAAAATATAAATGAGATTTTATTATTAATATCAAGAGCATTTAGAAAAAATGTATGGAATTCTATAATATGCATATTTGTAAAATCCCAAGTATAAGAACTCATCCAGTGAAACATTATAATGAGCATACCAGTAGGTCTATGTTTGTATTTAATTAACATCAACGTGATATTCATTTCTCAGTAAGTTATATCTTTTTAAAAAGTAAAGTAACAAAGAACATTTGCTGGATACTTACAGTTCCAGGGCGAGGATACGGAATTCTCCCCTGGTAGGAAATCAGCTGATGATTGGGCCCTTCTTTGTGTGCAAAAGGCCCATTAAACACAGTCTGTATATCAGAGAAATGATACACACATACTGCTGATCCTTTAAAAACTGAGCTGAAAAAAAAGAAAACAGAAAAATATTAATTTTACTATTTCCTCAATTTTAAAGTGATTGTATTGGTCGTAATGTTGTGCACCTGAAATCATCAGAACATTGTTAATTGACTATGCGTGCTCAGTGGCTTCAGTAGCGTCTGCTTCTTTGTGATCCCATGGACCACAGCCCACCAGGCTCTTCTGTCCATGGGGCTCTCCAAACAAGAATATTGGAGTGTGTTGCCATTTCCTCCCTCCAGGGGACCTTCCAACCCAGGGACTGAGCCCATGTCTCCTCAGTCTCCCATTTTGCAGGTTGATTCTTTAACACTGAGCCACCGGGAAAGCTCAATTGCAATGTAAAATAAACAGTTAAAAATAAATAGATAAATAAATTTATATACAACTTAAAAATAAATGGCAAAATCAATGATAAAAAGTTGAATGTTATGGTACACAAGTTAAGCAAAAAAACTTTTGAAATAGCCATTGATATAAAAAGCATTAAGACATTTATTTACAGTCATCCATGAACATAGTAGACATTAAGTTATAAAAAAGGACTCAACGAATCTGGCCCAAAATATAGAACAAATCAAAGTAATTTCTAACTGGTTTGTCTTGGCACCAAAAAAAGAACTGATGATTTATTAAAAAATATGATTTGAATTCTAAGTCACTATTGATACAGCCTATCATAGTTTAACTCACAAAATAAATCTTACTGATAAGGGAACACTCTATCTCTTTGTCTTAAGATTATTTTAATGTAAAAGTGCTCTTATAATGTCATAAATAATTAAAGAGTTGAAAGAACGTTTTTATAATTACTATTACTCAATAAAGGTTATTGTTTAACTCATACAATTTATTTGTTTAATAATTACCTTGATGTTGTAAAAATGCCATACACTAGTGTTGTCCTTGGGTTATCCATTTCCAGCAGAAATACGTCCTCTGTAAGAGGGAAAAATAATTTTTTAAAGTTTCCAAATATTTACAAAATTTACCCTAAGTGAACAATTTCAACTATGAAAAGTATTATTCAGAAAGATATTCCTGCAGCATTATTATAATTTGACAAGAACTAAAAGATAAGCACTTGGTAAAATACATAAAATATTCAGTTCAGTCGCTCAGTCGTGTCTGACTCTTTGCGATCCCATGGACTGCAGCACGCCAGGCTTCCCTGTCCATCACCAACTCCCAGAGCTTACTCAAATTCATGTCCATTGAGTCAGTGATGCCATCCAACCATCTCATCCTCTGTTGTCCCCTTCTCCTCCTGCCTTCAATCTTTCCCAGCATCAGGGTCTTTTCCAAGGAGTCAGTCCTTAACATCAGGTGGCCAAAGTACCAGAGTTTCAGCTTCAGCATCCATCCTTCCAGTGAATATTCAGGATTGATTTCCTTCAGGATTGACTGGTTTGATCTTCTTGTTGTCCAAGGGACTCTCAAGAGTCTTGCCCAACACCACAGTTCAAAAGCATTAATTCTTCAGTGCTCAGCTTTCTTTATAGTCCAACTCTCACATCTATACATGACTACTGGAAAAACCATAGCTTTGACTAGACAGACCTTTGTCGACAAAGTAATGTTTCTGCTTTTTAATATGCTGTCTAGGTTGGTCATAGTTTTTCTTCCAAGGAGTAAGCATCTTTTAATTTCATGGCTGCAGTCACCACCTGCAGTGATTTTGGAGCCCAGGAAAATAAAGTCTGTCACCGTTTCCATTGTTTCCCCATCTATTTGCCATGAAGGGATGGGACTAAATGCCATGATCTTAGTTTTTTGAATAAACACTAAAAGAATTTTTGAGGACTATTGCCTTATGGAAATCATGTTAATAAAATAATATTAAGTAGAAGAGGCATAACATTATTTAATATGAACTAGACTGAGTGACTGAACTGAACTGAACTGAGAACCATGTAAACCTTTAAACTATACGTCAGAATACAAGAAGATGACCAGTCAGCATTTCTGGTTGACAAACCTACAGAAATTTTTATGTTTCTTCTTTTTTTCCTGAAATTTCTAAATATCCTTTAATGATAAAATACTACATTTTAATTTAAAAAGTATTACAAATCTCAATTTCTTTTTAACCTAGGGTTAGAATTTGAACATGGAAGAAAAGTTTTTCACAATGACTTTATAAAGTAAGACCTTTTGTCTTTCAATCAAAATTGCTATAATCATTTTAAACTATATGGAGGCAAAAGGAAAATTATAGATGGTGAGGTGCAGGTGCAAAAAATGACAGAATCTGGGAGTAGATTTCTGATAGCAAATCTCAATAATAACCAATTGTTATAAATACAAGAAATATCTGGATTTAGGGGCCTTTTTGCAAATAACATTCTTTCTGACCAATACAAAGATGTATTTTCATTCACAGTAAATTTAGGACATCTTAAGTAATAAAGTAATAACCGCTAGTCTTTCTATGTGTGAACAAAGGTTGGCACTGTCTAGCTCTCCCTAAAATAAGGAGAAACGGAAACATTCCAAGTCACTGAAACATAAATATAAAATACTTGCAAAGAATTCTGGAGGAAATAGTGACTAGGTTATAACACAAAATCATACTTAAAACTTTTTTTCTAGAAAAAACTGAAGTAGAAATTTGTGTTTCTATGATCAACATAATGGCTTTTCAGGAGACCAAATGTCTATTTCAGTTGTTGTAACTGCTAAAACCATATTTGCACATGAATTTGAGCAAAATCCGGGAGATAGTGGAGGGCAGAGAAGCCCGGTGTGCTGCAGTCCACGAAGCAGCAAAGAGTTGGACTTGATTTAGTGACTAAACAATAACAGAATCATATTACAACACCTTTTGATTACTTGCCTCGTCAATCATTTTATATTTTAATGAATTAAAGCAAAATAAAAATCATTTCTAAACATAACTTGGTAAACATGATATTATGATATGTACCAAGTTATTCTGGTTAAAAAGAGAACCATTCGTTGATAGAAAGGAATCAGATTGTCTGTTCTTATTTGACCTGGAACGTATAACCCTTCTGACGTCGCACATGCTGAGAATATTTGGTCCCAGGGTCACCAAGAAGAGCTAAAACTGGAGAATAAGTCTAATTTCCACTCTGATACTTCTCTAACCTTTAATTCTCTTCATTAACTGTGGTAAAAATGTATAGCTATATTTTCATGCAAATTGATTTTAAACTAGAATATCTAAATTCAAACATATATGAAATACACAACCATTTTTTAAAAGCACAAGCATATAATTACTTATATATAAATTATACAAGTACTTCTCTCTGTCAGTCTCTATGACACATATACAAACACACATACAGAACACACTGATCTATATATCATGGTGGATTCAACAGACTATATGTTTCAGCAGTGCACTTAGGGGTAAGAAAGATTTAAAAACTGCTTCCGGAAATTCATGAGTAGTACCCAGATCATTAATTCAGAATTGTAAACTTTACAAACTCTCTTTCAAAAGCATTTTTAAATCTCACATTTATGTACCTAATTCATCAAAGTGTGTCTCTGGGCCATCTTCATCAGTTACTGAGCATACCAGCCTTGCTTTTAAGAAAGTAGTCCACTTGTTGACAAGGCTACGCAGTCCACCGGTGTCATTCTGAAATCATTTTGAAAACATATTTCAGACTGCTGAAATAAACATTGAAATGTATTTAAAATTGAATTTGGATTCTTATTATTTGGGGATTTGTTATAATCTGAAGGATGGAAATGTTAACCAAATCTGCATATCAATAAAGAGGAATAGTTGTTATCTGCTGCTGCTGCTAAGTCACTGCAGTCGTGTCCGACTCTGTGCGACCCCATAGACGGCAGCCCACCAGGCTCCCCCATCCCTGGGATTCTCCAGGCAAGAACACTGGAGTGGGTTGCCATTTCCTTCTCCAATGCATGAAAGGGAAAAGTGAAAGGGAAGTCGCTCAGTTGTGTCTGACTCTTTGCGACCCGACGGACTGCAGCCTACCAGGCTCCTCCATCCATGGGATTTTCCAGGCAAGAGTACTGGAGTGGGCTGCCATTGCCTTCTCCGAGTTGATATATAGTAATTTAAAAAAATAGTTATACTGTTATTCTTCTATTTTCAGTTCAACTGAAAATGCACCAAACTGAATTGAATAAACACATACACCTCAAAACTTTCTAAATATCTCACTGTCTTCAACACAAACATAAATTAATGTATACAGGGAATCTGGCAGATTCTACAGTGGTCAGGAGAGTGGGTTTGTACTTATGCCGAGTAGTTCCCATTACTTCTATTTTCCTGCCTTCATTTCTCTGCATTATTATTTAATTCTTAATATTTCTAATCAGATGATTTATATGCATATTTCTCTGGTGAGGGCAGAGAAAATGGTATTTGGATCATTCACAAATAGTCTCTATTGATAACATTTTTTTCCTGTACACCCTGAAGCCTTTTACCTCAGCAGGTGGTCTTACCGCCTAGTTCCAAACGACTGAGAAGCAGATGAGCTCCACAATCAGTGGAATATTGCAGCACTTTAAATTATACTACTTTAAACATTAAATGCTCTAAGAAATGCTTGTGTACAAAAGATGCTAATCATAAATACATCAGGATAAGCCTGTAACACTCCTGTGTGAGAAGACATCATGCGTTTTGAGTCGTGAGCTTCCCAGGTACCTCAGTGGTAAAGAACCTGTCTGCCAATACAGGAGACGAGGGTTTGATCCCTGGGTGGGGAAGATCCCTTTGAGAAGAGAATGGCTACCCACTCCAATATTCTTGCCTGGGAAATTCCAGATACAGAGGACCCTGGCTATAGTCCATAGGGTCACAAAAGAGTTGTACATGACTTAGCAACTAAACAACAACAACATGTATACTCACTGTTGATTAAAAAGAACATTTTGATCACTGTTTCTAACTAGAACGGTATTGTAATTAAGCATTTCTTAATTTCACTATTGTAGACAATTCTTCAATATTTGTCTTTTACTGTTGCTTTGCTGTATTCAGAAGAACTGCTTTATTTCTTCCTATAGTATACAATTTAGCAATTTGTTTTTAATACTAATACTTCAAATGCAAAAGCAAAATTAATAAAAACTGCTAATTTTTATAAAAGCATGACAAATTTCCTTGGATTGATTTTTTACTGAAATAGTACGCTTATCTCACATGACTAATGTGAAAAAAACATTGTCTAAATGTATGCTTTTAATATTTTATTAATTGGTAATAGAAGATAATAAAAAGTAGGAAGATAAACTTTTGGAAAAAGAAAATGTGTTTATAAAACATGAATTTCTTACTCTTCCAATTAGAACAACTCTAACACTTACCGGACATATTCTAGCAATCATGGAATGAATCTGTTTCGTATTCCTGCTATTGTCAGCCAGCTTCTCTTTGAAGAAGAAATACACCTTAGCATCGTTTGGATCAGTGCCATCTGGTATGACATGTGCATCCACAAACATAGGTTCTAGAAAAAAATACAAAGATGATATATATAGTCATGATGAAAACCCTTCTGCTCTCCATCCATGTAGACCACAGACACGGGCTTTCTCCATCTTTGGTATAAAGGAACAATTCAACATTCATAGGCAAAAAGTCTAAAAGCAATTAATTATATTCACAAAACATACTGCATTTGGAATGTCAAGTGCCACAAAGTACAGCTATAACATTATAGCTTAAACTATTTTCCTCTGTCTGCAATACATTCTGAAAGTACAGTAATTGCAAAACGTGTGCCTTGATGAGTTTTAAAAAATTGAAGTTTTCTACCAGCTATTGCCCATGGGATCTGATAGCCATTTAACAGAAAAAAAAGTTTGTTTTTAAATGTGTGGCTTTCAGTCTAGTACATATAAATTCAAATTCACTGAAGCAGAATGAAGAGTTCAGAGTCCAAGATCTGAAAAACACATTTTTCTTAAAATACAGCATGTGAAATGAAGGAGAAACTTTTCAAGACAAAAAATGCAGTCATTTGAAGGCATAGAAGGATTCCTTATTTCAAGAACAAAACAACCTTTAGAATACTCTATTTCCAGATGTACTGGAGGAAAAATCTGAAGAAGTAAATGGACAATCAATGCTTTCTTATGCTGGTCTATCAGTGAAATAGGATGCTCAATTATAGTGATTCATGCTTAACTGTGCAATGTTGAGTGAACTGCCAAATTTAAGGTCAGTTTAAACTATCCCCAGGGTGAAATGACAAAGATCTTAGTTTCTTCCTCCTCTAAACAATAGCAATTGTACAATGGAGCAAATGTACAATGGAAGTGTACATTAAAGTCAAATGAGCACTTTTCATCATGTGAATTCCATGTGACCCCCCAAATAAGAAACATCTGAATACTGAATATAATAAAATTAGCATACTTATGGTTTCCATAAATTATTGGTCAATTTGTGAAAAAAAAAATATATACCACTTTTATAGCTTTAGAATCTAAGCATAAAACAATTAGGAAGAGCTTCTAAATAAGCCCTACTCATTATATCTGTCATAAATTTTGGAAAAATTTTAGATTTTGCATTAAAATATGAAAGCAGACCAAATGAATAAATGACACTTCATTGTAATATGCTACAATTAAACAACTGGAGAAGATTCTTGTCTATAGGCCCATATGACGAGTATCTCTGTCATTTTATTATTAATATATCCTATGATAATTCTATAATCGTTAATAAAAAGTTACAATGTGAAACCTGGATCATTTCATTCATATATTTAGCCTAAATATTTAAAATCACAGAGTACAAAACTGTTGTCACTCATAATTTTTAAACAATTTTAATGTAATTTTCATTATGATATTAAACAAAGTAGTTTAAAGTCTGGCTCTCAAAAAATGGATAAACTGTTATTTTACCACTTAGCCATTTGGAATTGTGTTGATCAGTTCTGACTGCATTCCTCTTGGTTAAACTTCGAAAAATAGCTGCATCTGTCCCCATGAAATCTATATACATTCCAGAGAAAAGCTCTTCATCTATAAAAAAGCAAATGTCAACAAAATTAAAAGCAAATCAAATGTTTTAAAGGGTATTTTAAAAATCTGCTTATTAGATCATGACATATATTACAGAGTATTTAAGTGTTTAAGTTGCTAATTGCTTTCCATTGTCCACCAAATAAAAAAATTTGGATAAAGTTTAATCTGGTCTCATATATCACTACCAAAACAACATTTCCTATATAGAGATAAAATTCCTCTGCCTGACTTAGCTACACTAAATACCTATGTTCATATACTGTGTATCAGTAATGGCAGAAATAATATATAAATTAAAAAAAAGAAATGACTTACTTATTACTTGTTTAATAAGTAAAAACATATTCTAAGAATCAGAAAACTTGATTTCCAATTCTGGCAGGAATTAACAAACTGGAAATTAGGGATAAATCATTTAGCACCCTGAATCTCATTCTTCTATAGGAACTGGATTATGATCAGATAATTCTTGCTGTTTATTAAAAACTCTATGATTAACACAATTTCATCATTAAAAGTATATGTTTTGTTCTTTGATGCTAGAAGGTTTCTATAGGGTAAACAAAGTGCTACTTTATCAATTGTAGCACATAACATATTAACATTATGTTAATAATATAATACAATTTTAATAAACCATCTATAGCTTAACATATTAACTCATTTAAAATAAAATTTAAAGACAAGAAAAAAGATATTTTAAGATTGAATTAATTTATCATTTTTATTGACAAAAATAAGATATCCTAATCTGTATGTGCATAACATTTGACATTTTGCTTCTTTGTTAACATCTACATTAATTTTTAGTCTAGTAAGGAGAGTAAATAGCAAATTGGTATGTGTGACTTTTTTGTACAAAACAATAGTTGAGTTGAAAAAATAATAAAGTTTATCAGGTCTGGCCCACTGACCTACCAAGCATCTGATATTCTAGAATGACTCCCCTCGCCACTTCAGATTGTGGTCATTTTGACAGAACTGAAACATTTTACAGCATTCTAAGCTCACTGTTTAGTAATAAGCAATCCCAGTTGGACTAGGATAGAATGAAGAATGGAATGTTTTCAATATGTGCTCACCAGGTCACAAACTGGACCCCTACCAGTTAGCAAGTGGGTATGTCAGGCATTGTGTTGCCTTTTCTGCTTCCTAGTAGAGAGCTGAAGTCCATGGGAACAGATTATAGGGAGACAATGAAAAAAGAGTTGTATGAAAGGATTTTGAGCAATTAAGTTTCTTTACAATTTTGTGAATGTTTGTGAAGCATCTATGCAAGTATTCTGTAGATACAATGATTGTTAAATTGAGATAACTTTGTAATTAATTATTTCACAGCTTTGTTATACCCAATTATGCCCCCAAAGAGAAGGTTATACATTTTTTATATTCAACAGATTTATTAGCACAGCTCTGAATTATAATCTCATATCTGTTTACAGGAAGAAAAAAAAAAGGACACTCAGAGGATGGTTTATTGTGGAGAGGACTGATTCTAATCCTACTGCATACCACTTTTTTAGCTTTGTCTTAAAAGGGCTTCCCTGGTGGCTCAGTGGTAAAGAATCTACCTGCCAATGCAGGAGATTTGGGTTTGATCCCTGGGTTGGGAAGATTTCTTGGAAAAAGGAAACAGCAACCTACAGCAGTATTCTTGTGTGGGAAATCCCATTGACAGAGGAGCCTCAAGGGTTAAAATCAATGGGGTCACAAAAGAGTCCAATATATACATAACTAAGTGACTAAACAATAAACACTACAAAAGAATTAGATGGCTGATCTGTGTAGCATGGCAGAAGCCCTCCAATTAAAATAAATTAAAAATAAAGAAATAAAAATGATAAGATTATTTTAAAAGAGTTAGATGGTCAACTGGCTTCATTTCCTGTCATAAATTCTCAGTAACTTTAACAGCAAGTTAAAATAATAAAGTTTCTTCTTTATTTTGTGTAAGAAATAGTTAATTAACATCACTTTGGAAATAATTTTAAGAGTAGAAATTTTTATTCAGAATTTCATTGTAAGGTTTATGCAAAGATAAACTTGCTTCTTTTAAACTTTAATCCAAAAATATTTTGATTTCCAGTTGTATGTCCACTGACTAAAAAATATCTCAAGAGGTTTTGGATAGCTTCCTTAATAAGAGATGTCATCTGACTTCGATGTGCTACAACAATTACTAAAAATAGCAAAAGAACACTAGTGCGTTGGGCCAGATGCCATGCTATATTGTGAAATTTGAAATTCTTCTAAGTCTCAACATTTCTTGGCACTTTAATATTTTAACCAAATTATATAGTGCATTGTAATTGAACATAAATGATAAAACATCAAATGGCAAAGTGAGATGGCTACACAAAGAAATGCATAATATTGGAGATAATATTACAGAGATAATCAATGGAATAAATAAAATGATAAATACAAGGTTATAAAACTTCATGCTCTTTTTAGTTTCAGCTAAGTTAAGCAAATTGTTTAATGGTTTTCTTTGATAGTAAGAATCTTGTTAACCAAAATGTTAAAAAGTATAGTATAAGAACGTGAGCCTAGGAATCAAAGTCTCAGGTCTTTGAAAAATGAAGACTAATTATTATCTTCATTTTGTAAATGAATCCAATTCGCTAAGGGCAAAACTATTATATGACTTATCATAGTTTAACAGAAAAATTTATAATGCCTTGTTTTAACTCTTTTTTGTCCTAAATAATACTTGATGAGATAAAATTTCTAGTATCAGTGTTAACAATAATTTTGAATTTCTAAGTTTAGAAATTCATAGCATTTAACTTGAAATAAGTGAAAAATTTTTATATTTATCTAATAGTATACAAATCATAGTTTCTAAAGGCAAATACTTTCTGAGACATTGCTTCTATTAAATAATATTTGGATACTTATTTGAAAATACTTTGCATCAGACTTAATTATATATCCTGTAGTTTCAAAGCTTCCTAATTTTTTGTCCTAATGATACACTTTCATTTCCTCCCTGACCAATCTGAATGACTATACAGAAATAATTTACTGGATAATTTCCAAGTTCACATTTTAGTCAATGCTGGAGTACTTATCTTAATTTAGTTTCCAGATCTGAGAAAGAAAGATGAGTTGCTTTTTAAAATTAATCAAAGCAAAGTCTGTTGAACATAGTAATTATTTTCCCACCTGTTCTTTTGTTAAATGATGCAATTTTACCACTGGCAAAACACAGAGAAACAGAAAGGACAAAGTTTTTACTATATAATTGGCATACTGAAATTTAAGATTCGTCTTATAGTCAACTAATGTTAAGTCAGACGTATTCCAGCAGTGTCCTAATTACATATTATAATATGTCTTAAGACATATTCTAGAGTGTCTTTCAAGTGAGTTATAGATAGGCACTGATGACTGAGACTCAAGTACATTGATTTATTTATGTGTGTGGCAGGGAGAAATTGGGCCTGATTCTTAACTGATATAATTTACAAAATATGAGGAAATAAAAAAGTTATTTTACTAATACCTGTTTTTTTGTATGGGAACTTTTAGACATTTCATAGGGAATGTACTTGGCTAACATATGCACTTTGCTATTTCTTCACATGAAAGAAATACCAGTTTTAATTGTTTGTAAAAGATAACTAAAACATCAGAAAAAGAGAATACACAAAATAACAACTACACTGAAATTTACTTCCTAATATATATTGATATATGTATGCATAAGAAATTTATAAACATATGTATAGACACATACACTTTTTAAATGGTTGACTTACTCTATGAATGACATTAGTCATATTAGATGAAAAAACACATGGCTATCATTTACTCATGAATATTCTTAGAAATAAGAAATTAGAATTTCTCACAACTTGCTTTCTATTATTTTACTCCTGTACTATCATCCACACAACTATTCAAAATGGACATATGGTATAATTTATTTATTTTCTTTAATTTCCTTTTTTAAACCTCCCCTTTTATTTTCCACTTACTGATCATAACAGACACTGTGTTCACATTGGGGTTGAAAGAGCAGCGTCCTTTTCCAGATTCACACTTGGAGTCAATCATGAAAACTTGGTCCTTTATTATAGATAAAATTGAAAATGTAAAAAAAATAAATTGCTTTATCTTACTTAACCAATTGTTCTTTAGTAAAACAAAGCATCATGATGAATAACACGCCTTCTACTTGGTGGTTTATGCCTTCCCAATTTTACTATGTTAAAGTTTTCTTGGCCTATATGAAGAATGCATCTGTAAGTTATAAACTAACCTTAGCATGTCAAGTTCTCATCCTATCACACTCCCCATAAAGTTAATCCAACAAGTTCTCAAATCAATATCAATAAAAACACTTGGCTTAGAAAAATGGTACAGATAAGGCTATTCCAGTGTAAGAATATAGATGCAGATGTGGAGAATGGACATGCAGACACAGGGGAAGGGGAGGGTGAGACAAATTGGGAGCTTAGGATTGGCATATATAAATTACCACGTGTAAAAGAGAAAGCTAGTGGGAAACCTGCTCTAGAAGCTCAGCTTGATGCTCGGTGATGACCTAGTGGGTGGGATGGGGGTGAAGTGGGAGGGAGACCCAAGAGGGAGGGGATATATGTCTACTTATAGATGATTCACTTATTGTATAGCAGAAACTAACATTGTGAAGCAATTATACTAAAAAAAAAAAAAATCAACACTTGGAAATCAAGGATCATTGTAAACCTGAACTAGATAGGTTGAACATTGTCCAAAAGAAGAAAACTGTTCACAGAGAAACAATGTGTATAAGGATTATGATACTTTCAAAATAATCAAGATCTTTTTTAAATATAAAATTTTACATTACCACTTTGTTATAGAAAGCATTGTACTAGATTTAACAAAATAATTCATAATTTAGTTAAAAATGCTTCATTTACTTAACAAAAACTTAACAAGCATCTACTATGTGCCCAACACTGACAAAACATTGGGGACAGAGTAAACAAAACAGTCAAAAATTCTTACCTGTAGGTAATTTATAAACCAAAGATAGAGAATGGAAATACAGAATATAAAAAGAATCAACATGCAAAATATTGAGTATGCTAGATGGTATTCAGTGCTTTGGAGAAAATTTAAGCAGGGAATGGGGGCAGTGGGTTCAATTAGAAATATAATGGTCAGTGTAGCTTCACTGAGAGGGAGCATTTTGTTTGTATATTTATCTTTTTACTTAAATAAAGTTAGTAAAAGCTACTACTAAAATTCAAAGAAAAAATGATCACATTGTTGATTGTATTGGATGATGGATTAATTATTAAGCTGTTTTCCAAAATTATACCAAAGAAAATGCAAGCTCAACATTTTTTGAGTATGGAATAAAAGGATCAAAACATTGTTTTAAGAAGATTGGACCTTATCTTGTTCTTTAAGAAGACTGAGAATGGTGGTTTTAAAAACAGACACTGAATTCAAGAAAATAAAATTGTTTTCAACTCAGTAGTCCAGGAATTAGGGAATAATAATCTGACATGCTAGGATCTCTTGGTTAGGGTAAAGATATGAGAAGATCTGTAAAGTGAAAATAGATAGAGCTTGACAATAACTAATTAGATATAGTTCAAGAAGATGAAGAAAATAAAGTTGATTCTGAAGTTTTCTCTTTAAAGAAAAACTATTTCATTTTTGTTATACTGAGCTTAATGTATTGCAAGAAATCTCTGAGGTAATGGGAAATCATAGCGCTTGAAAAGAATCACAGTGCTCTAGCCTAGAAAGGTCCTACAACCCAATACTCTTTATGGATCGACTCCGAAGATGAGGAAAATATGGCTTTTCCAAGATCACACACAGATAGTGACAAAAGCAAAATTCAGTCATGTCTGCTTTCCAAGAGGGTATTGTTTATATAATGTTGTTCAGTTGCTAAGTCACATTTGACTCTTTGCAACCCCATGAACTCCAGCACAAAAGGCTTCCCTGTCCTTCACTATCTCACTGAGTTTGTTGAAACTCATGTCCACTGAGTTGGTAACGCCATCCAACCATCTCATTCTCTGCACCCCCTTCTCCTTTTGCCCTCAATCTTTTCCAGCATCAGGGTCTTTTCCAATGAATTGTCTCTGCATCAGATGGCTAAAACATCGGAGCTTCAGCTTCAGCATCAGTCCTTCCAATGAACAATCAGGGTTGATTTCCTTTAGAATTGGCTTGTTTGATCTCTGTGCTATACAAGCAACTCTCAAGAATCTTCTCCAGCCTGACAATTAGAAAGCATCAATTCTCCGGTGCTCAGTCTTCTTTATGGTCCAGCTCTCACATCTGCACATGACTACTGGGAGAACCATAGCTTTGACTATAAGGAACTTTGTCAGCAAAGTGATGTCTCTACTTTTTAATAAGCTGTCCAGGTTTGTCAAAGCTTTTCTTCCAATAAGCAAGTGTCTTTTAACTTCATGGCTGTAGTCACAGTCTGCAGTGATTTTGGAGCTCAAGAAAATAAAGTCTGTCACTATTTCACCATGAAGTGATGGGACCAGATGCCTCGATATTCGTTATTTTGAATGTTAAGTTTTAAGCCAGATTTTTCCCTCTCTTTCACCCTCATCAACAGGCTCCTTAGTTTCTCTTCACTCTCTGCCATTAGAGTGGTATCTTCTGCATACTTGAAGTTGTTGATGTTTCTCCCAGCAAACTAGATTCCAGTTTTTAAGTCATCCAGCCCAGCATTTTTCATGATTCACTCTGCAAAGAAGCTAAATAAGCAGAGTGACAATATACAGGTTAGATGTACTCCTTTCCCAATTTTGAACCAGTTGCTTGTTCCATGTCAGGTTCTAATTGTTGCTTCTTGACCTGCACACAGGTTTCTCAGGAGGCAGGTAAGGTGGTTGGGGATTCCCATTTCTTTAAGAATTTTCCAGTTTCTTGTGATCTACACTTATGTATGAACGTGAGAATTGCATTATAAAGAAAGCTGAGTGACAAAGAATTGATGCTTTTGAACTGTGGTGTTGGAGAAGACTCTTGAGAGTCCCTTGGACTGCAAGGAGATCGAACCAGTCAATCCTAAAGGAAATCAGTCCTGAATATTCATTGGAAGGACGAATGCTGATGCTGAAACTCCAATACTTTGGCCACCTGATGCAAAGAACTGACTCATTGGAAAAGACCCTGATGCTGGGAAAGATTGAAGGTGGGAGGAGAAGGGGACGACAGAGGATGAGATGGTTAGATGGCATCACTGACACGATGGAGATGAATTTGAGTAAGCTCCAGGAGTTGGTGATGGACAGGGAAGCCTGGTATTCTACAGTCCATGGGGTGGCAAAGAGTTAGACATGACTGATCGACTGACCTGATCTGATCTGACAGTCAGAGGCTTTAGTGTAGTCAATGAAGGAGAAGTAGACGTCTTTTTGGAATGCCCTTACTTTTTTTATGATTCAGCAGATGTTCACAATTTGCTCTCAGGTTCCTCTGCCTTTTCTAAGTCCAGTTTGCATATCTGGAACTTCTCAGTTCACATACTGTTGAAGCCTAGCTTGAAGGATTTCGAGCATTATTTTGCTAGCATGTGAAATGAGCACAACTATATGGTAGTCTGAACAATCTTTGGCATTGCCTTTCTTTGGGATTGGAATGAAAACCAACCTTTTCCAGTCCTGTGGCCACTGCTGAGTTTTCCAAATTTGCTGGCATATTGAGTGCAGCAGTACTTTTACAACCTCACCTTTTAAAGTTTTAAATAGCTTAACTGGAATTCCATCACCTCCAATAGCTTGGGTCATAGTGATGCTTCCTAAGGCCTACCTGACTTTGTACTCCAGGAGGTCTGGCTCTAGGTGAGTGATCACACCACTGTGGTTATCTGGGTCAATAAGATCTCTTTTGTGTATTTCTTCTGTGTATTCTTGCCACCTCTTCTTAATATCTTCTGCATCTTCATAACATTTATCTCCTTTATTGCACCCATCATTGCATAGAATGTTCCCTTAGTATCTCTAATTTTCTTGAAGAGATCTCTAGTTTTTGCCATTCTATTGTTTTCCTCTATTTCTCTGCATTGCTCACTTAAGAAGGCTCTCTTATCTCTCCCACTGTTCTCTGGAGCCCTACACTCAGTTGGGTATATCTTTGCTTTCCTCTTTTGCCTTTAGCGTCTCTTCTTTTCTCAGCTATTTACAAGGCCTACTCAGACAACCAATTTTCCGCCAATTTTCCTTCTTGCATTTCTCTTTCTTGGGAATGGTTTTGGTCATCATCTACTATATAATATTACAAACCTCTGTCCACAGTTCTTCAGGCACTCTATCCAATCTAAACCCTTGGATCTGTTTGTTCCTTCCACTGTATAATCATAAGGGATTTGATTCAGGTCATACCTGAATGGTCTAGCGGTTTTCCCTACTTTCTTCTACTTAAGGCTGAATTTTTCAGTAAGGTATTCATGATCAGAGCCAGTCAGCCTCTGGTCTAATTTTTGCTGACTGTACAGAGCTTCTCCATCTTTGGCTGCAAAGAATATAATCAATCTGATTTCACTGTTGACCCATCTGGTGACATCCACATATACAGTAGTCTCTTACATTGCTGAAAGAGGTTGTTTGCTATGACCAGTGTGTTCTCTTGGCAAAACTCTGTTAACCTTTGCCCTGCTTCATTTTGTACTCCAAGGCCAAACTTGCCTGTTACTCCAGGTATCTTTGACATCCTACTTTTGAATTCTAATCCCCTATGATGAAAAGGACATCTTTTTTTGGTGTTAGTTTTAGAAGGTTTTGTACATCTTCATAAAACTGTTTAGCTTCAGCTTCTTCAGCATTAGTGATTGGGGCATAGACCTGGATTACTCTTTAAACAAATAATGATAAACTTGCTGGAAAAAATAAAATTTAGTAAACCTGTATGTGTAGCCAGAGTCATATACTGATTTGACGGTAATAGTGATAGCTGTCACTGCAGGAATTGAGGAGATTGTGTAGGTATCACTGACTTCTTTCTCCATTGCACAGCCTCCTTGGGCTCATACAGTAGAGTCTAAATCTTGTCATCACCAGGAACATATGTGGTAGACCCGAACAGCCACTAATTCAAGCATCCTGCAACGATTCTTCAAACTCACTCCTAAGAACTCTACTTTTTACAGTTCATCTTTGTTTTCTCTTCTTGCTTTCTCATAACCAGTTTATGGTCCATGTTTTATAATCTTATTTTTTTTTGGCAAAAGTGTTAATTTCCTTCTTTCTGTGATTTTTTCATTGCACCCACAACCTGTAAACACATGTCTATCTACTTTCTTCATACTTGCCTCCAAACATCTAAGCGTTTTGCCAAAGGTGATCCAACAAGGTACATTCAACATAGTACAGATTTGTGATCATCAGCTTAAAATGAATCCGCTATACCTCTTGCATCTTCCAAAGGTGCTATGCCAACTGGTTCTTCCATTAATCACTTCAAACCAATGCCGCTATTGTCAAATCTCCTAATTTATTCTCAGCTCGTATGATTGACATGTTGTTGAGAAAGTGAAGTCCTTAAATGAGACATCTTGAGTTCATCACTACCAAATACATACACTACTAAAAACTATAAACTAACACATCCACTAATACATGAGAGGAAACATTTGTCTTACTGCAAGGCCAATCCTTTCACCAATGTTTTAGATCCTCTTAGTCTTCTTAGGCACACTTAGGTATACTTTTCATTGTCCTTACTATTTCTTTAATTTTATTAACTGGATCCTTTACAATATCATTTCAACAACTCCTGCAGTTCTTAAACATTGCTCTCCTTGAGAATTACATTTTTTAGAGATTCACATACACTTGTCATCATTTCTGACTTCTTACTTTCTTCTCAATCCATTTCAGTTGGGCAACCTCAGTTGCTCTATTGAAAATCATTTTGACAAGACCTCTGATGCCTATCATGTATACAATTCAGCACTTATATTTTTAGACTTCTTTCTTGGATCGCAATGGTATTTGGGATTGTTGCTCACTTGTGTCTTTTTATAATGACTTGTCTTTATTCTCAGCATCAACACATGCTTGGTTTTTTCCCTCTCCTTCTCTAGTTTCTTAGTCTTTCCTTTTCCTCCATATGGCTATTTAAATTTAGAAGATCCTCAAGTCTCAATCACAGTCACTCTTCTCTTTTCAAGCCGTATTCTTCCTACACGATTAACTTACACTTTGTTTGGGCTTCAGTTACTCCTGTAAGATAATTACTCAAATATTTATATAGCCAATTTTATACTCAGCTGCCTACTTGATATTTTTACTTGTATCTTTCAATAGCATCTCAGACTCAAAAGAATCATATCCAGGCTAACAAACAAAATGAACAACAGAAGAGTCAATGTAACACAAAATAAAAGTGACAGCGCAAATCTGTTCATGACACTTCCTGCTTAAGGTGGTTTCAGTTGCTTCTCCTTTCACACAAGACAAAGATCAGTACCCAAAAGGTAGCTTACAAGTTCTGACATGATTTTTTTTTCTGCCATTAAATGAATACATCTTTGTAGACTGGATCGACAAGAGGAAAAAATAGGACCAGAGAGACAATACATGGTGAAAGATCAGGAAAAAAGGCATAGCAAAATATCCCATGGCCAAAGATGTCAATAAAGGTGCTGAAAAATAGAGGGCATTACATGTTGTAGCTTGGTCTAGGAGAAAACATGCTGATTAGGGGAGTCAATATGATCACTGAGAGTGCTGGTTGTTAGGAAAGAGTTTTAATTAGTAGGTGAAAATTAAATTCAGATTAGGAAGGTTTAATGCAAGAGAGGGAAAATAGGAATATAAAAGCTGAAAAATAGTTTACTAGTCCAAGAAGTTTTGTGATAAAGTAAAAGAGAGTGAAAGGAGAGAGTTGGAAAAAAGTCACGGGAAGGGAAACCTACTGTTAAAGAAGAAAAACAGAGTAAATGCAGGGGAGAGGAAAGAAGATGTAAAACAGTGATGAAGGCTAAAGATGAAATAACTTTATTGGTAAGAAAAATGCACAGCTTTTCTTCTGACATGAGAAAAACTACAGTAAGATGAATAAAAAGAAAAGTTTGGTGATTAATTTGCTTTAAAAAGCACAAGGAATAAATTGAATGCCTGTGATATTCTTGATTAGTCAAAGTCAAAGTTATCTGATTGATGAGTTGCAGCATCAGGAGCTTAAACAGTATTCACTTATGGGAACTGATGCTATAGATGCATCTGATAAAAGCAATCAGAGATGAGATGTAACATTCTAAGATTGCACAGCAAAATTAACCAATAATTGTTTCTTATTAATGTTTTATTCATTATTTAAAGTCATCATTTACTTGTGTTGCTTAATTTTTTTTTTCCAGGACCAGAAGACAGGGGATAAAAGAGAAGAACCATGTTAGGAATCTATGCAGCAAGAACTGTAGACTCTTTGAGAAGCATCACTAAAGGCTCTAGGAAAGCACTGACTCAGTTTCACAATATAATGGAAGGGCCATAGAGTCTAATAAAAGTATGTGATGTTCCAAACATCAAGCAGGGTTATAGAATATCCTTTGAGAACCAACAAATTGCTATTAGACAGACAGGTAAAAAGGTAGTGAACAGTGTCTCAGAAATAAAATGTAATACTTAATGAATGTGCCACCCTAACCTTCATTTTCAAAGTGGTTTCAAGTACAAGAAACATGCCCTATCTTAGTACAAACAGGATGTTAGCAGTAAGTACCACCTCTGATTACTACAAAATACAGTGTTAGTGATGAATAAACAGAACTCTCTCAAAATACAATGTTCTGCATAATGGCCTTTTGGTTTAAACTAAATAAAATAAATACATTGGCTGTTTGATAAAACTGTGCATTTTGTATTTGTATTATTAATTACATATTATAGATATGTAAATATGATGTGGAAAAACACTGATTTAAGTTGACTATTAAGTAAGCATATAAAGCTTAAAATTTTATAACCCTTTCCACACTTAAATATGCTCTTAAGATATTTAAAGGGATTAACTAAGGGAAATGCTTCCCCTTTGAAACATATCTTTTGAAGTGAGACTGAAGTAGTTCTTATTTAGTAAAGTGATTAAAATTTATTTCATGCTGGTTTTCCAAAGGAGATTACTTTTTGGACCAACTTTCCAATTAAGGCTTGAAGTGTATGTTGGGCAATTTGTACATGGGAAAATGATTTTACTTAAAAATCGGTGCTCTGAAAAGTGCTATGCTATCACTGGCCTGTACAGTGACTGCATGTCCTTCTCAGTGGAGTGTCTGACAGACTGCAGATGTCTGGGGAAGTAGTTTATTTAATCAATTGATCACAGACCTGTGGTTCTAATGACAAGCTCAATGCAGACAACTGTACTCTTCTAAGAAGCATACCTTTGCTTTTCTTTAAGAATTTTAACATTTCATATCATCTTGAACCACTTGTAAACATCCCACTTTGGAATCAAATATTATCAATACCTTACACTTTAAGTAATTATGAAATCACACCATCTCCTTTCTTTATTTTCTGCAGCTTGTACATTTAGTTGAAGGAAAAAAGGCTACATTTTAAGTAACCTTGCAGATAGGAACCAGGCATATTTTGTGTTTCAAGGGCTTGAAACTTTTTATGGCCACTAATTATATTTCCAAGTTTTTACTGTTTTAAGAAATCTTTGACACTGACATCAAAATAAGAATAAATTATTGTTGCACTTACCTCTGATCTCCTCCCTCTGTTCAAATAAGCACAGACTGGGCTGAAAGCACCACTCCCACAAACATACAAATGCGTGCGGTTGAAAGCCTGAATTACACGGACAAAGTTCCCGCAGCCATGCTAAAAGAAAAGGAAAACTGAGCAGTTAGTAAGCCAATGACTTTTATTGCTGTTTCTAAATATTACTGTGACACTCTGCTGTACGTTTTTCTTTATGCCGTAACTTTTTAATTAGTTAGGAGATAGCAAGAGAACATGGTTTATTCCATGGTGTATTTTAGGAGGAAGGTTGTCTAACAGATAATGAGTAAAATGATATGTCTCTTTCATATTTTAGTATTTTTTATATTGGGTATGTTTTTATGTTCTGAAATTTTATTAACTTACTCTTTATCTAAGAAAGCTTAGAAATTGAAAAGTATACCACACTGTTTCTCAGTTTTTCCTCAAAACGTTACACACACACACACACACTCACCCATGTTATATAAAACATGTGAATTAATTGTGCTTATAGAAGGTCCACGTGTTATCATTAGTTACAGTGGCAAACAGTATTAGCCTTCATAATGGGGTGACTGAGACAAATGTTACGCAAATGCCAGCATCGTCGCTTTCTATGAAAAATAACGGACTCATGACCTCTCTGCTCTTGGTCCCCTAAAATACTTTCCTCTTTCCCAAAACTCCTTTCTCACCTGCTCCCAGACCAAAGGCTGTCATTTATTCACTCAATGAAATGCAAAATGATTATGGTGATTAAAAGCTCATTATGACCTTGCAGAAATACATAAATATGATCAGCACCAAATGCAGAGCTCAGTGACTGAATTAACCACTGCATGTTCTGTACTTACAGGGTCACTATCCTTTGCTGAGCACACATTAATCAAGCCTGAGGCTGAATAGTCTTCCCTTCACAAAGTCATTGTTCTAGCAATGTTTAATAATATTACACATTAGAGATAAACATTTTCATAAAGAAATATGTCAGACTCAGTGGTTTTCCGATAGGTGTTCATACAGTGTATTTTTTTCTCTTTTAGGTACCACATACTTTACTAATATTTTATAATGCACATTTATTATATTATTAAAAAGTTTTTAAAAAATTGCCAAAATTTAAAGTCAATATTATTTTATATTTTCTCATCATCTTCTCCTTTTATCCTCATTATTACTTGCCAGCAAATATATGCTTATTTTCATATGTAGTAATTGTATACATATATATGATTCTGTTATGGATTTTTATTGTTAAATAATCAATCACCAACTCTGCTGTTATATAAATTTAACCTTACAGAGCAGACTATATTCTTTATTTTTATTTTAAGACATTAAGAATTTCTGTTGTATATAGTGTCATTGTATCTTGACACCTGTTTATAGAGGTGCCTAGAAACTGACTACATACTGCAGCTGAAATGTGTTTCTCTGGAGAAAAATCACAGATGAAGTATGGTGTGTATACGGTATGTCTATGTTTAAAGGTAAATGTGAGCAATGAGACTTGTGTTTATTTTTTTTCATATCCAAGTTCAGTCATTCTGGGATTCTGTACATAATATTTTCCTGCAAAACATGAATTTGATTCAATTCTATTAATAAGAGGTTTGTCTGTTTCATCTTGAGGTTTGCAGATTTTTCCATTATGAATTATTAGCATTGGGATAAAGGAAGAAGTCACTAATATCTCTTTTACACTTCAAATACAGATTATACTTGTTTCATGTATATGTTTATGTCTACATATATGTTATATATATGTCTTTATTATGGCTACTATTTTTGAAAATTTATTATGCGTTAGAAACGAGAACAATCATTTTGTATATTTAACCTCTTTTACTTTCCAGGAAGATTGATTTTTTAACCTTTAGAGATCACATTTATTGAGCAAACTATGTATATTCACTAGGGTTTTCAACTTGGGTTTTAGAAGCACAAAGTTTAGATCTTGTTTACTTAACTTGCCTAAGGTCATATAGCTAGAAATAGGTAAAGCAGATTTTCAAACACAGATGTGTTTAACATTGAATCTTGTACTTTTAGCCACTTTATAATTTGCCATTTGGTAAGAACCCCACAGTTGTTAGATAGAAGTTTTTATAACAGTTACTAATATTTACAGAGCTCTTAATCTTTTTTTTTTAATTTTTATTTTTACTTTATTTTACTTTACAATACTGTATTGGTTTTACCATACATTGACATGAATCCACCACGGGTGTACATGCGATCCCAAACATGAACCCCCCTCCTACCTCCCTCCCAATCTTTTGATGTTTTTAATCTTCCCAGCAATGTTCCAATTAAAATATTTAGTCCCATTTTAGTGATGAGGAAATTGAGTCCACCAAAAGGTTAAATGAAGTGCTCTAGGTTTAATAAGTAACTCAGGTATGAATTTGAATATGTCTTAAATATGGTTGTCTATACCATGAAGGCTTCCCTGGTGGCTCATATGGTAAGAATCTTCCTGCAGTGCAGAAGACCCAGGTTTGATCCCTACATCAGAAAGATACCCTGGAGAAGGAAATGGCTACCCACTCCATTATCCTTGCTTGGAGAATTCCATGGACAGAGGAGCCTGGCGGGCTACAGTGTATGGGGTCCAGACACGACTGAGTGACTAGACTTCAACCATGAAGGCAAATTTGTGTACTATCTGATGATGTTTTACTGTGCTCTTCCAAACCCTCTTCAAAGGCAAAAACATAAAAGGAAAAATAAATCAGTCACTTTAATTATTGAAAATCATTTTCTAGGTCTTTTCTGTTTCCATTGTATTTAGTTTCTATCCACATTATTTCTGAACTAGACCACTGCAATCGTGTCAGTTCCATCCAGAAAATATTTGTTTACTGAACTCATTCTGTGCAAGCATTGTATATGGTGCTGCTGCTAAGTCACTTCAGCCGTGTCCGACTCTGTGTGACCCCATAGATGGCAGCCCACCAGGCTTCCTCATCCCTGGGATTCTCCAGGCAAGAACACTGGAGTGGGTTGCCATTTCCTTCTCCAAGGCATGAAAGTGAAAAGTGAAAGTGAAGTTGCTCAGTTGGGTCCAACTCTTCACAACCCCATGGACTGCAGCCTACGAGGCTCCTCTGTCCATGGGGTTTTCCAGGCAAGAGTACTGGAGTGGAGTGCCGCCACCTTCTCCAGTATATGATGCTAGCAACACTGAAATAAACAGATTCAATTCCCATTTTCAGGGCAAGGAGAGCATATACATCAGGCTGTAGCAGATGTTATAATAAGGTTATTTTTTCAAAATGTGCTATACAAGGAAAGAAGAGAAAATGAGTAATACTGAACTGGGTATAAAGGCTTGAGAGTGAATGTCATCTGAGCTGTAATTCGCAGAATAAACTACAGATTTCCACAGGCAAAAGCAGAAGAAAGGGACATTCCAACAGAAAACAGCATGAACAAAAAAAAAACTGAAGGCGTGACAATGCAGGCTTTAGTTGAATAGTGCCTAGAGAGTAGAGAGGATTGCTCTGTGATGAAACTAGAGGGGCAATTAGAACTGGACTATCACCATGCTGCAGGATGATGGGCAGCAGAGTGTGAATTCTCAGAGCCAGATGACTTAGGTGCAAACTCTGATTTTATCTTTTACCAGCTGTTTGAGCTTGAGATATGTACTTGCCTCTCTGTGCTTCAATCTTCCCTGTAAATGGTGAGGATAGTATTTGCTGAAAGCAGCATCCCACTGAAGCACTTGGAACAGTGTGTGGCACATAATAAATATACCCAACGTTAGGTATCAGATGTTTTCATATATACTTTCAGTTCCAACTGTCAGTACAAACCCTGTGTAGTGGACAGAAACTGTCCTGCATAAAGTTTAGTACAGGTCCTGACCACAACAGACATCCATAAAAGGTTAGTGACATGAGACATTAGGAAAATTCAATACTGTGGATGCTTTCTTTTTATTGCTTAATTCTCTTTCAAAACTATTTCAAGGTATAAAGCTAAAAGAAAAATGAAGCTTCTAACATTATGGAGAATATAATACCATTTAATGTATACATATACATACATACACACACACACACACACACACACACACACACACACACACATGACCTATACTAAAATGCTGGAAGACTATATCTCAAATTTTTAAGTTACTAACTATGGGTAGTATAATTTATTTTATTTATTTAACAGTGTGTGCTAACTATGTGCTATGTACTGTTCTAAGCTCTCTGCAAATGTTAACTCACTAATCCCCTTAGTAACTCAATAAGGTCGGTTTTATGTATGTATCCATTATACAGATAAGAAAAGTGAGGCACGGAGAGGTAATGGCACTGTTTTTTTGTTGCTCTCTATGAGGTCTTCTGTGCCGTCAAAGATTTTTGTGTTGAACAGGTATTAGTTGTATAATTTCAAAATAGATGTTTTAAAAAAATATGTCTTGGAGCTCAGATTAATAGGGCTTTAAAAATATGACTCTTCATGGTCCATACTACATTTTTTCCTCTTGGTCTGTGGAATGTATCAAGGTATTTTGATATATTTATTGCTAAAGAAAATACATTTTCAAGTAGTTTAGGGTCCTCTGGTCACAGAAACATGGAAATTGATATTCTACAATTAATAAATCAAGTTTGACATTGTACATATGTAATGTATATAGGTCTAAATATATGCAACCCTGCTTAATTTTTTTAATGATCTCTTACAGTATTTACTTAGCACATTCATTATATCCTATCTCATTGGATATGTTTGACAGCATGTGCTATTGTTTAGGACTCAATTATTTATACTATTAATAAAATATCAACATTTGGAAATAAATGGAGCATGTAGGAATGTAAATAAATAGGGGCAGAAAGGGAAATTGGGAGGTAAGTTATACTCTCTTTAGCTGAGGTAGAAAATAAGCTATATTGCTACCATGATATTTTATTTATAAACATTAGTTTATTATATAGTACTATTGTGATATTACCTTGGGTCAAATTTCAAATTATATTGAATTCTTTTCTAATGAATGAGCATTATTTTTATAATTTTAATTAAAATTTCATACATAAAAAACATGAAGAAGCAAAGGATGTTGGTATGCTTTTTGATTGCTATAGAAGTAGGAAGTCTGTTACTAGATTACGCTTTTATTAGTAGACAACTAATATAATATTTTAAAGTAAAACATTAATTTAACCACCATATATCTTTAAAATTATACATAATGAATTTATAAATTTAGTAAGCTAAAGGCATTAATAACTCATTATCCAGTATGTCCTACTCCCAACATGAGACAAAGACTTGGAATAGATTCCCATGCTTACTGCTTCCCTTTCTGTTTTTTCCAGATCTTGTTTAAATTTTATGAAGTGCCTAGATACAGATCTGGGCACTAGAGATAATGACACTTACTACCTGGCATTTCCAACCACTAAAAAGGCAGTGAAATAAGTTCTAGAGGGTTTCAAGTGCACACACAGGGAAGGGCAGCTAGCCTAGTTCTCAGTGGCAACAGAAGATTCTCCAGAGAAGTGACATCTGAATTGTCATTTGAAAGGATGTGCAGATGATTCCAAGGCGAAAAAGATGGGAAGGTAATTGTTCCTTGGAAGAAAAGCTATGACAAACCTAGACAGCATATTAAAAAGCTGACTAAGGTACATATAGTCAAAGCCATGGTTTTTGCAGTAGTCATGTTTGGATGTGAGAGTTGGACTATAAAGAAGGCTAAGAGCTGTAGAATTGATGCTTTTGAACTTTGGTGCTAAATAAGACACTTGAGAGACCCCTGGACTGCAAGGAGATCAAAACAGTCAATCCTAAAGGAAGTCAATCCTGAGGGTAGGACGATACTGAAGCTCAAGTTCCAATACTTAGGCCACCTGATGTGAAGAGCTGACTCGTTAGAAAAAACCCTGATGCTGGAAAAGACTGAAGGAAGGAGAAGGGCATGACAGAGGATGAGATGGTTGGAGGGCATCACCGACTCAAAGGACATGAGTTTGAGCAAGTTCTGGAGATGGTGAAGGACAGGGAAGCCTAGTGTGATGCAGTCCATGGTGTCACAAAGCATTGGACATGACTAAATGATTGAACAAAAACAAATCAAACAAGAAGGGAGTCACCTGAAGCCTGTACCAACTGCTGAAAGAGGGAAAGGGTACAACTTGTTTGAATCTCAGTATCACTGAAATAAACAGGGGAAAAGTTAACAGAAGACCTAACATAGCTGCCACCAGATCTATCAAATTTTTCAGAAATACCCCACCTGCGATGAATTTTTCTTTGTCTTTTGTGTGTATCCTTAGCATTTATCATAATCTCCCTGGAGAGGTGGCGTTTCATCAACTAAAAGCAAAAGGTCTAGAGCCATATGTGCTTGAGCCAGACAGAGGCCTCTCACTGGTTAGTAGTGCAGCTTTGGGTGAATTCTTCATTCTCTCAGTGATTCAGTTTATCTATCTTAAAAATGAGGATGATGACAAGGCCCATCTTGTAGCACTGTCACAAGGATTAAATCACAACTCTTAGAATAGCACCCAGCCCGGTCTATCAGGTATTGGCTAATATTAGTTGATAATTACTGTATATATGTCATGTCATCTCTAGGATATTGTAGAGACTCTTAAAGTTAGGAATTCTACTTTAATCACTGCTGGTTTCTTCATAAGATCTAACTGATTTGTACAAATTAAAATAATCAGTTCCTGCATTAAAAAAATGAAATATTAAGTAATTAAATGATATTTATTTCAAGAGATCCAAAAGATTCTTAAATATTTGGTTTCATGAGAAGTATAATTAAAACCCATTGTTTGTTCTACAGAACTTCTATTTAACTATCATTCTACCACTAGTATCTTGACTTAAATAATTGTTTATAAGAACCTCACATGTATTAAGTGAGATGAATGTCAACATTCTCCTATCTTGCAAAAAACAGAACATACATTTGAAATTTAGTTTGATTTTTATTTCCTAGGACCCAACAATGTTGGCTCTACTACAACTCTCTACAGTTACCTCTGCTATATATATTAACTGGCTGTTTGGCAAAATATAAAGATATTCATGGATGACATCACACCATGATAAAACTATGTAAAGACATAAGCATGTATTAATGGCTTCATCTAAAGACCTTTAATTATAATAAAGCAAATAGCAGAGCATTTCTTCCTTGCCAAAGGGAGAAAGGAGTTAAATGACCTGGCTAATATCCTTAAGAAAATCAACATTTTTTGGAAAGAGAATGTGCAAAGGAATCTAAATTCTATATATTCTGCCTGTGGCAGTTTGTATGAATGGAAAAAAAAAATTAAACAAAGAACAATTAAATACAGTAACTGTAGCCCAGGATATTATTGTGACTAAAGGTGAGACATGTTCATATATGCATCCATGGGAAAAATCTCTACATTAGAGAATTAAAAGAAAATAGTTTACTTCATGTAAAATTATTGGAATAATAGCTTCAGGGAACCAAAAAAATGTTCTTTTTTTACAACATTAAGCTTCATTCTACTATTGGTTTCCAAGAAGGCAACTGCAATATACTCTTTTGAATGCTTCTTTCACATTTTTCTGGATTTTTTCCTTTCTGATTTTGGTCCACAAATCCTGTGGGTAGCAAATATGCTCCAGTGAGCTCCTGTCCATTTTGAATTTTCTCTTAAAGGTGAATTATGAAACTGAAACAATAAAATCCTGAGCTGAGTCACTCCTGATAAGCACTCTTGCCAAAACACCATCTGGTGATACCTGAAGATCTTCTGTGGCCCTGCCTTATGGCAGGCTTTTTCAGAACCTTGTATTGATACCTAAACTGAATCAATAAATATAAAATTTAAGTTTCACACTTCTTCTTCCACAAGGAAAAGTCTGAGACAAGAGGTGAAATGAATATAAGCTTCATTATAAATGTTAAATGTAGCAAACAGATCTTACATGCTGCAAGCATGGCAAAAATAAACAAATAAAAACAACGAAAATCATTAAATGACTTGTGCACTTTAAGAGTTGCTCCATTTTAAAAATAATATTCAAGAATAATTTATGTGTCCATTTCAGCAAGCTATTTGTAGAAATAAATATAGATTTATTCCTTGACTCTGTATATGAAATCTCACCTAAAGGAATACATTTTGTAAAAGTGTCGCACACTGAACACTTACTTATGCTTATATCCGTCTTGATTTTGTTTCTGGGGTTATTTTTAATCAACAAAGATACCAGTCATTACTGGTGATTTATACCTCTGGAATGTGCTGGCTAACCATAACCCTTTGCCGAGAATCTTTCTTTGGAAAAGCCCACATTGTATCTGGGAGCTACTCCAGACACTTGAATTATCATTATTTTAGCAGCATGCTGAGAATTCTGCAGGTTGGATCCACTTTGAACAGGGGTTATTACTAAAATCCATCATGAAAAGTGTCAGGGTGCAATAATAAAAGCAAAGCAGGAAATTTTCACCCAGTCAGGAATTCCTAAGTTACAGTGTTTAAGAGTTCCAATCACTTTGCATTTACATTTTTTGCAATATGTCCTGCAGAGGATTCAGAACACCAACACCCTTTGTCTTACTTTTGGCTGCACTTAAAGTACATGAATTCAAAGACCAAATATTTAAGTTTTGCATTTTTTTTAAGCACTCACTGTGGGATCTTTGCCAGCCATTTTGCACTCTTCGACTTTGATTGCAGATGCTGGCCAGAAAACCTGCTCAGAAAGGAAAACAAAGGTTGCATAATCTCATTTGTACATATGACAGCCCAATGTTCTTCATTTACTTTATGCTAACAGATATTTTAAAGTTATTTCTATACTTATATTTCAAAATTATTCTTTCACTTATGAATTCAAGTTAATAAGGTTTTATTACTTTATTTTAGCAATTATGTTTTTGTTTCTCCCATGAATTTTTCCTTTAACAAGTCTTTCTATGATAAGTGCCCATTTACTAGTAGTACAATTTTTCAAATAAGGAAATTATTAAGATGCACAGTATAATGTGTTTTTCCCTCCTTCTGATTTACAGTACTCTTTGCACAACTGGTCATATCACAGTAAATTTATGTTCATATTGCTATCTCATTTTCTCCAGTAAACTACAGAGCTAGGCTGGTAGATTTACCTGAAACTATGTACTTCAACAGCTAAAATGACTCGAATAAAGACTCTGTCTGACATTCTGTGACAGCATTCTAAGTTGCTGTAGCCTTGGATTAGGGCTGGTGAGGATGATTTTTTTTTAATTGTCATGTTAAAATAATAAATTCAAAAGTCTCCTTGTTGTAACAAATTTATAATTAATCTACTTTTATTTCTTTACTCCAATGAACCTCATTTTATTTCCTTGCTGTGAAATATTTGGGTTGGTACAGAAGTAATTGTGGTTTTGCACTGTTGAAATTTGCTGTTAAACATCAGAATATATTCATAAATAAATGAGGACATACTGTACATTTTAATGCACATTTTTGTTTTATGGGTTTTTTTGCTATGACTTGTTACTTATTTTTTATTTTACATGTATTTTAGACTATGGAATGGAGAAGGAAATGGCAACCTACTCCAGTATTCTTGCCTGGAGAATCCCAGGGACAGAGGAGCCTGGTGGGCTGCTGCCTATGGGGTTGCACAAAGTCAGACATGACTGAAGTGACTTAGCAGCAGCAACAGACTGTGGAAATAATATTAGACAAAAAGCAAATTTGAGTGATTTTCTTACTAAATTTCAAAATCAGTTGTAAAGCAGCAGAAACAACTTGCAACATCAACAATGCATTTGGCCCAGAAACTACTAATGGACATACAGTGCAGCGGTCGTTCAGGAATTTCTGCAAAGGAGACGAGAGCCTTGAAGATGAGGAGCAGGGTGCCTGGCCATCGCAAGTTGACAACTACCAATAGAGAGTCATCACTGCAAATTGACAGCGACCAATTGAGATCCATCATTGAAGGTGATCTTCTTACAACTACATAAGAAGTTGCTGAAGAACTCAATGCCAATCATTTTAAGGTTGTCTGGCATTTGAAGCAAACTGGAAAGGTGAAAAAGCTTGAGGGTGCCTCATGAACTCACCGCAAATCAAAAAAATTGTTGTCTTGAAGTGTCTTCTCTTTTCTGTGCAACAACGACAAATCATTTCTTGATTAGATTGCAACATGTGATGAAAAGTGGGTTTTATATGACAACTGGTGATGACTAGCTCAGTAGCTGGACCGAGAAGCAGCTCCAAAGCACTTCCCAAAGCCAAACTTGCACCAAAAAAAGAAAAAAGGTCATGAAGGTCATGGTCACTGTTTGGTAGTCTGCTGCTGGTCTGATCCACCACAGCTTTCTGAATCCTGGCAAAACCAATACATGTGAGAAATATGCTCAGCAAATCGATGAGATGCACTGAAAACCGTGACTCCTGCAGTCGACATTGGTCAAAGAAAAGGCCCAATTCTTCTCCACAACAATGCTTGACCACGTCACACAACCAATGCTTCAAAAGTTGAATGAATTGGGCTACAAAGTTTTGTTTCATCTGCCGTATTTACCTGATCTCTCGTCAACTGACTACAACTTCTTCAAGCAGCTAAACAACTTTTTGTATGGAAAATGCTTCCATAACCAGCAGGAGGCAGAAAATGTTTTGAAAGAGTTTGTTAAATCCTGAAGCAGAGGTTTTTATGCTACAAAAATAAACAAATTTACTTCTTGTTGGCAAAAATGTGTTGATTGTAATGGTTCCTATTTTGATTAATAAAGATGTGTTGGAACCTAGTTTTAATGATTTAAAATTCATAGTCTGAAACCACAATTACATTTGCACCAACCTAGTACAATGAAATAGTTAACCCTTGAATAACTTGCTGGTTAGGGACACTGACCTTATATTCCAATTCCACATCTAAAGATTCAATCAACCATGTACTATATAGTATTTATAACCCTCAAAGATCTGCATGTAATTGGACCCATGCAGTTCTAACCCCTGCTGTACAGGCCACACTTGTTCACAGAACAGTGAATTTAATAACTGTGTTCCTTTCAAGGCTGTCTTGGACTACATACAGATGACAAGGTAGGTTATCCTTTAAACTAACCGTTTTTCATGCTATACTCCATGCTTCTCTTTTTTGCATTTGATGTATGTATACATAAGAAGGATTTTCTCACTTAGTTTCAAGTTTTAGATGGCTAAAACTATGAAAGTAGACATGGAGAACTGAATTTATTATATTTTCAGTCTTTGAAATAAGTACTTTCAACTATTTATTGACATGTGGCCTATTCTAATGAAATTCATAATTTTTTGTCATGTTTGAAAGTTTTAAAGAACAAGGCATCTAGGAATTCAGCACTGCCCTCATGAAAATGATAAACTTACACTCAAAGGTTCTTGACTTATGTTGTTAATATTCAAGGAAAGAATGTGATCTTTGCTGCCCACGTACATCCGGTCCTGATCTTCGTCCATTAATAATATCCTGTAGTCTAAAGGGTGCTGGGATAGGCTGAAGTATTCAGATGTCTTGGTTTCTCGAAGCTCTGAAATGGTGAATACCATAAGCGAAAATTGAGAATCTTGATCTTATTATTTTAATGAAAATTATATTACTGAAATATTTACCAAAAAAAATCAAGATATATTTTCCTCTTACAACAAATTAAAACAGTTGTCTTATTGGATTTTTTAATTTATTGCCTTTATGGTGAATTAAAACATATATCAATAAATGCAATGTTAAATAGTAGTATTACTTGATTATAAAATTATACACATTTCATAAGATCTCAACTCAGTTTGTTAGTTTCTCATCAGCTCAAAACTAGTTAAGATAAATCAACCGAAAACAATTGAGTAGACTGAACAAAAACAAAAGCAATGACAGCGTAAATGTCCTCCTAGCTTCTCTTAATGTTTTATTGTTGGATTCAATATGTTCATCTTTTTAGGACTGTTATTTCCAACTTTAAATATTTATCATATACATATGTATCGAAAGTAAAACATGAATTTTCAAATGTTCTGAATTTTTAGATTTTCAGTATCTCAATGGTCAGTGACATATGTGCATTTACATTCTTGTACATTAAATATGTGTCTGTATAGCTAAATTTTCAATACAATGAATGTGCGTGACAATTTAAAAAATCAATAATCATTGTAGTAGGTTCAATTTTCTTGCCAGTCAAAATGCTCCTTTGCACAGTTAAAGACTCTTCCACTCAAATGGTTCAAAAGTTGTTTGTTCTTTTGATTATGATCTTAAGAAAGTGATAAACTCTACAAAACCGTCTGTTTTCAGGCATTACTCTTTCAATGTTGAACTATTCCTAAATGTTAGTCGTGAACAGCAAATACATTTCGAGAAATTCTCATAGGGCTGTGATTTGACTTAAAACAAAATTAAACATTCTATGAATTCTTATCGGCAGCCATGAACTTTATTCTGTGAACATTCAGGCTCAAGTGTGAAGACAGAGAACAACAAAGTTAACCTGTTTTCTGGGCACACCAGTTCAGAATGCCTGTCATAATATCTTTCAAGTGGTTTTATATCTAGCCAATGATCTAAAAATGCTGTGGGAACAGAATAGTGATTATGAAGCCAGACTGTGGCACCAAACTTCCTATGACATTGAGCAATTTACTGCACCTCACTGTGTCTTAATTGCTTCATTGGGAAAAAATAACAATAATGGTATGCTCTACTGAGAGTCTATATGAAAATCAATAGAATTGATACTGTAAATATATATCTGAAATGAGTAACAAGCTATTCAATTATAATAATCTTTACTGTTTGTCTGAACAATCTGAATTACTAGTTATAGGAAAGCATGAAATTAGGAAAAAAAGATGCAAATTTTCCTATTTTTTTCTTTTTCTTTCTTTTTTAATTTAAAAAGCTAGATTCCTAAAATTACTAACACATTCTCTTAAATCATAGTCTCTGACATTCTGTCCACTCAGTGACAGTAAAGTGCAAGATTTTTTTAATGTGGAAAGAACCATTAACAACTCAGTAAAGTATTTCAGAAGAATCTTAAGAAGTAAATCATGAGAGAAGACAAGAACAAAAGATATTGAAAGACCATTTAAATAAGAGACTCAGATAACAGATCTTTGGAAGTAACAGACATGAGGGTGTAGCATGCTAACCTAGTTACTGAGCCTCACTAGATATCACAGACAGCCAAGTGATGCAGCTGGCAGTCCTGGTGTAACAGGCCTGGAGACTGAAACACCTTTCGTGAGCAGAGTGAAAAAGAGTGGGGAGATGTCATTCAGGAAGAAAAGTCAGTCCTTGCTAGATGAGAGGTTATTGTTGAAATAGAAAAAAAAAAAAATCCAAGACTTCAGAACATGGGAGAACATAAAATACAACAAATGTCACTCAAAGGGTGGAGAAGACACATTCTGCTTAAATTTGCCTAAAATCCAGAGCGTTTAATAAAGCTTGCTTTTCACCCTATGGAGCAGATTCATGATTTCGCAGTTTCCCTCTTAAAACATCATTTGTAGGGTTCCAGTTGGGTGCAGGATCGGAGAAGGCAATGACACCCCACTCCAGTACTCTTGCCTGGAGAATCTCATGGACGGAGGAGGGTGGTGGGCTACAGTCGATGGGGTCGCTGAGAGTCCGACACGACTGAGCGACTGCACTTTCACTTTTCACTTTCATGCACTGGAGAAAAGGAAATGGCAATCCACTCCAGTGTTCTTGCCTGGAGAATCCCAGGGACGGGGGAGCCTGGTGGGCTGCCGACTATGGGGTCGGACAGAGTTGGACACGACTGAAGCGACTTAGCAGCAGCAGCAGGATAGATTTTCAACAAACACCTCATGAATAAGAAACTCTCCAGCGAAACACATGGACTAAGTAAAATGCAACTGAGTGGGTCGCATCTGGGATCTAACTACCAGAGTCTGAATGTTGGCCCTGCCATTTCATTTATCGATATACTTGGCAAGTGCCTTTACCCCTCTAGACTCCAGTGTTTTCACCGGTTAAGTCAAGACAATAATAGTTCCTACATCACAGGGGGATTGTGAGGTTTAAATAGTTAATATGCATCAAGTGCTTAAAAGAGTATCTGTCTTATGGTGACGTGGGTTACATGGGTTATGTATTATTATGACTTGGGACAAGACATCAAGCTTCAGCCAGACAAGTAAGAAGGACAATTTGTTACACAGGGAGCAAATATGGAGGGACCACACTGTCTGATTTACATTTATTAATATATATATATAAGATTTCTGCTTTTCCCATGTAGAATCTATTCAACTTATTTGAGCAGGACTGTAAAATAATAAACTATCTTTAAGAATAATAATTTGAGTGTGCAGGATAATTTGGGGGCATGTGAGACTGGAAAACTAGGAGATGCTGTTCCAGCTATGATGTTAATAAAGATCTGACATGCCAGAAATAGATGTAAGGGATACTTGAAAGGATTTGGAATGATTTTATATGAAGCTGGCCCTTAGGTATAAGGAAGAGGCAATCATCTTCCAAAGTTGTAAACTAAGAACAGGATGAATTGAACATGGCCTTTACTACTTTTGAGGGATTTGAGATGGAAATTTCTTTGGTAAAGAGATTGAGTGTTGATAGATTCAATTCAAACCAAAGCAGAAATATTCCAGAAGCATGTAAAATTTAGATAACTAGTTTCCCATCAGGAATATAAAATCTTCAGGGAGAGACCTCCAGTTCCTCTCATGGATGATATGCAATTCTGAGAGTATACAGGTCTGAAGAAGTTCCGGGCAGAAGCTCTGAAGAAGAGTAAATATAAGTGAAAAGCAAAGAACAGAGACACATTGACTGTTAGATCCAAAAAGAGTAGCTCGTAATCAAAATTCAAAGTGTGTCTTGAAGTATTGAAGCAACGTGATATTATGGAAAAAGTACAGAACTGGAGTCAAACAGTTCTGAGGTGAAATCCCAGTTGCATTACTTACTAATCTGTTTTAAAAAAAAAATCAAAAAACAAATTACCTCTTTTCTCCCGGGTTTTGATGTTCTCATCTACATACTGGTTATGTCAATACATAGTTCAAAGCTGCACTAGCACACGGTAGAGGATCAGTGTGCTCGTTTCTGCAGGAAAGATCAGTGACCCTCTGTCTAACAGACAGTTTCTTTTTCTTTCCTGTTGGCAGAACTGGTCTGTGCCAACTACACTGGATCCCCTAGAAAGCTAGTGTCTAAAATGTGGCCACATGACTAGTGCTGACCCAACAGACATAGAGAAAGTCTTCTGCAAAGTTACTGGAAGAGGGTCTTGGGTCTTAAAACTGACACAAAAGAGAGGTGCCTTCTTTTTCTGCCTCTGGATATTGGCATGTAAGCACAATTTTTCAGCAGTTGCTGCCACCAAAAAGACTGTTTTCTGAGAATGCAGAAATTTAAAAATAAAAAAAAAACCACTTAAGTTCTCTAAGAAATCATTTAATGCCCTAACTAGCCCTAGAACTGCTCTATTACAGGACTACTTCTCTCGTTTTTTGGCCATACTGCATGGTATGCAGGATTTTATTCCCCAACCAGGGATGGAAACTGCCCCCCATGCTGTGGAGGCTCTGAGTCTCAACCACTGGCCCAGGGAAGTCTAAGGACTACTTCTGTTACATATGATTAAACAAAAAAACAATCCTTGAATTTTTTAAGGCACCTTGAGTTTCCAGTGTTCACAGCCCCTAACACCTTCTCACTCTTCCTACCATGGTTTGTTGAGTTTGGGTTTTTTTTTTTTTCTCAAAATATTCTTCATTTTTTCTTTCTTTTTGCCTTATTTTCCTAATCTATACTGAAATAAAACCGAGAGTGTTTATAAAACTGAGCTGGGAAAACAGCCTCAACCAAATTTTATTTGCAAGTAACGAACAATGGCAGTTCTCTTTACCTATTTCATTAGAAAACAATCAATTTCTTGCATTAAATTCAAATACCAGAGAGAGTAATAACTGCATTAACTTAAGACTTTTCTGGTCCAAGGATTTTATCTCTTTTTGTGGGCCATAAAGCTATCTTCAAATTTAATTACCTGTAGCTCATTGACAGTTGACAGCTGTTAAACAAGGAAGATTTACTTTAGAGGTACCTCTGTTAGAAGCCTAAAAGCTGAGGTTATTTTTTTAAACTCTATTTAAATTGCTGTTAGTTAGCCAAAATTGAACTTTGGTGCCTGGGAAAAACTAAAAAAAATATAAACAAACATTTTTTTTTTCCCCTTAAAGAATAAAGAGAGGAGTTCAAAGCATCCAGAATTTTTATCTATAAAAAGAACAAAGAATTCATCATTTTGACTTAACACAGACCCAACTTAAGTCAACGAATGATTCAATAATTTGACCACAGTTACAGAAAATAACTGATACAATGATTTGGCAACAGTGAGAGAAGGAAATCACAATTATTAGTCTCTCATCTAAACAAGTCAAAGAATAGCACTGTCCTGCATCTGTCTCTTTATATCTTAACAATTATGTCATCCTTTTTACAGCATTGGAAGTATATCCAGTTGAACTGTTTCTCAGGACACGTTCAACTGATTCAGAAGGAACTTTGAGAATAAGTGCTATTAGAAAATGCAGTGGCACCACAAAGGGCAGTATGGGTCTCTAAGTCCCTGGGAAGATCTCCTGGGAAACAGTATTAAAACAAACAAACAGCCACAACAAAACCTGCACGTTTCTAGTTTGAATCCACATTACTGTAGAGTTCAAGGGTAGAAAATTACTCTAATGTCTTCCATGCCAGGGAGGGAAAATTTGTAGCATTATATGCTTACCTGGAATTCCTGTTTTGATATGGAAACCACTGTGAGCCTTAAGAATTTAACCAAGGCTGGGAGAACAAGAAGTTTCCCCAAAATATAAACTCTAGCAATATAAATTTCTAGAACCACTTGAATATCATCAACATCTTACTATACCAATTAAAACATAGTTTTATTTACAGAATGTATTCTCTCTGTTAACAACACTCTTTCCCTAACCATATTAAGAATTACCCTTTGTATTCTGGGCTTCCCTTGTGGCTCAGCTGGTAAGGAATCCGCATGCAATGCCAGAGACCTGGGTTGGGAAGATCCCCTGGAGAAGGGAAAGGCTACTCACTCCAGTATTCTGACCTGGAGAATTCCATGGACTATACAGTATGTGGGGTCACAAAGAGTCGGACACGACAGAGTGACTTTCACTCTGTACTCTGTTAGCGATCTTAACAGTTCCAAGATGACTAAGTCAATAAGAACTTATTCCTGTGATGTGGAATGTGATCTTGGTGGAGGAAAGATGGGAAAGTCTAGGATTCTCTTCTATCAATAATATATATCTGTTAAACTACTAAGTAGAGGAACTTATTCCCTCAGAATACTATCTCATCTTTCAGGCTATTATAAATTTCAAAACAAACAAAAGATTGCTTGATTGAAAAATCAACTCTTAGGAGTCTCTTTATGAAAAGCATATGCAACAGTCATTTAAAATTATATTTAATAGTTCATGATGTTATTAATTTATATATTCAATGCATATTTATTGAGCCCTTATCACAGCACATGCTCACTCCTTGGAAGGAAAGTTATGACCAACCTAGACAGCATATTAAAAAGCAGAGACATTACTTTGCCAACAAACATCCATCTAGTCAAGGCTATGGTTTTTCCAGTGGTCATGAATGGATGTGAGAGTTGGACTGTGAAGAAAGCTGATTGCTGAAGAATTGATGCTTTTGAACTGTGGTGTTGGAGAAGACTCTTGAGAGTCCCTTGGACTGCAAGGAGATCCAACAAGTCCATCCTAAAGGAGATCAGTCCTGGGTGTTCATTGGAAGGATTGATACTGAAGCTGAAACTCCAATACTTTGGCCACCTTATGTGAAGAACTGCCTCATTGGAAAAGACTCTGGTGCTGGGAGGGATTGGGGGCAGGAGGAGAAGGGGACGACAGAGGATGAGATGGCTGGATGGCATCACCGACTCAATGGACATGAATTTGGGTAAACTTCGGGAGTTGGTGATGGACAGGGAGGCCTGGCGTGTTGCAGTCCATGAGGTCGCAAAGAGTCGGATATGACTGAGAGACTGAACTGAACTGAACTATCATGGCATACTACATATCTGTTCACAAAAGAGGACACTAATATGAAAATATCAAGCCTCTATGACAATTATAAATCTTGCCTTGTTCTTGTTGTTTTTCAGTCACTAAATGGGGTATGACTCTGCAGCTCCACAGATTGCAGTATGCCAGGCTCCCCTGTCCTTCACTATCTCCCTGAGTTTACTCAAATTAATGTCCATTGACTCGGTCATGTTCTCCAACCATCTTATCCTCTGTCGCCCAAGTCTTCTTTGACATTCGCTCTTTCCCAGCATCAGGGTCTTTTCCAATGAGTCGGCTCTTTCCATCAGGCAGCCAAAGTACTGGAGCTTCAGCTTCAGCATTAGTCCTTCCAATGAATATTCAGGATTGAATAAAGGAAATTTAGCACTGACTGGCTTGATCTCCTTGCAGTCCAAGGGATTCTCAAGAGTCTTCTTTAGCACCACAATTTGAAAGCATAAATTCTTCAGCCCACTCAGCTGTCCTTATAGTCCAACTCTCATATCTGCACATGACTCCTGGAAAAACCACAGGTTTGACAATACGGACCTTTTTTTGGCAAAGCAATGTCTCTGCTTTTTAATATACTATCTAAGTTTGTCGCAGCTTTCCTTCCTTCCTCCTAAAGAGCAAGCATCTTTTAATCTCATGGCTGCAGTCACCGTCCACAGTGATTTTGGAAAACAAGGAAATGAATTTTGTCACCTCTTCCACTTTTTCCCCTTCTGTTTACCTTGAAGTGATAGGACTGGATGCCACGATCTGTTTTTTTTTTGTTTTTTTTTTTTTAATGTTGAGTTTTAAGCCAGCTTTTTCACTCGTCTCTGTTAATTTTGTTTGGTTAAGTCCACCATGACAGTTTCCTTACCACAAACCTCACCTCACCTATCTGCAGAATGCACACCAACAGATTTTAAAGAAAATCCTTAGCATATCTTTTACTTTCAGGACATTGCTACTCAGAAAACAATTTCCTCTCCTAATTGTCTTATCTCAGAAGAATTTTAAGTAGAGTGCTCTTAAGTGACCCATTCTCTCCTGGAGGCTTACTATCTCGAAACTAGGATAGAAATTGAACTTCACCTACCCCTTTAGGACAAACAGGCAGATAAAGATAAGAGCACTGAAACTTCAGCTGGCTGACACTACAGTTCCTAATTTCTATGGCAAAGAGAGACCAGAAGGAATGTAGTAAAAGTTCATTTGTTCAAAAACAATAGTCCCAAATAGCTACCATTTGTGGGATTAACGGTAGGAGAAATTAACTATTCTGGGTACTTAAGAAGCTTATTCCCATTTGAAACCTTTGTGTTAGGCTTTAATACTATTCCTCTCCATATTTAAGGAAACTAAACTTCAGTTAATTTGAGCAATCTAACCAAGGCCAAATAGTAATGAATACTGATAGAAGAGGCCAGAGCCAGGAATCAAAGCATGGTGGGTTCCTTCGTCTGTGAAGTCAGTCAGACACCCTTTTGTTTTTCAAAGGAGCCTGACAACTTAAACACTTATTTATTGGGTTTTTATCTTGCTCTTGACCTGCACATGAGTCTGTGTGTTACCTAGTCCAAGTTTGGCCTGCTTGCAACATGCCAGGCCAATTAAATGAGAGATGAAGTATTGAGGCAAGGGATATGACTTTATTCAGAAAGTTGGCTGAACAATAAGATGGCAGACTAATGTCACAAAAGAATCATCTCACAGGGAAAAGATATATTCAACTGAATGCACAGTTCCAGAGAGTAGTAGGCAGAGATAAGAAAGAATTCTTAAGTGAACAATGCAAAGAAATAGAAGAAAACAATAGAATGAGAAAGACTACCGATCTCTTCAAGAATATTGGAGATACCAAAGGAACATTTCATGAAAAGATGGACATAATAAAACACAGAAATGACAAGGAGCTAACAGAAGCAGAAGATATTAAGAAGAGGTGGCAAGAATACACAGAACTGTACAAAAAAGACTTAATGACCCAGATAACCACAATGGTATGATCATTCACCTAGAGCCAGACATCCTGGAGTGTCAAATCAAGTGGGCCACAGGAAGCATAACTACAAACAAAGCTAGTGAAGGTGATGGAATTACAGCTGAGCTACTTACAAATTCTAAAAGATGATGCTGTGAAAGTGCTGCACTCAATATGCCAGCAAATTTGGAAAACTCAGCAGTGGCCACAGGACTGGAAAAGATCAGTTTTCATTACAATCCCAAAGAAAGGAAATGCCAAAGAATGTTCAAACTACTGCATAACTGCATTCATTTCACATGTCAGCAAGGTAATAATCAAAATCCTTCAAGCTAGGATTCAACAGTATGTGAACTGAGAATTTCCAGATGTACAAGCTGGATTTAGAAAAGGCAGAGGAACCAGAAATCAAATTGTCAACATCTGTTGGATCATTGAGAAAGCAAGGGAATTCCAGAAAAAACATCTACTTCTGCTTCATTGACTATGCTAAAGCATTTGACTTTATGGATCACAACAAACTGTGGAAAATCCTTAATGAGATGGTAATGCCAGACCACTTTACCTGCCTCGTAAGAAACGTGTATGCAGGTCAAGAAGCAACAGTTAGAACCAGACATAAACAATGGACTGGTTGAATACTGGGTAAGGAGTAGGTCAAGGCTGTATATTATGCTGCTGCTGCTAAGCCACTTCAGTCTTGTCCGGCTCTGTGCGATCCCATAGACGGCAGCCCACCAGGCTCAGCCGACCCTGGGATTCTCCTGGCAAAAGTACTGGCATGGGTTGTCATTTCCTTCTCCATTGCAGGAAAGTGAAAAGTGAAAGTGAAGTCGCTCAGTCGTGTCCGACTCTTGGCGACCCCATGGACCACAGCCTACCAGGCTCCTCCATCCATGGGATTTTCCAGGCAAGAGTACTGGAGTGGGTTGCCATTGCCTTCTCCGAGTTAACTTCTATGCAGAGTATATAATGAGAAATGCCAAGCTGGAATGAATCACAAGCTGGAATCAAGATTGCTGGGAGAAATATCAACAGCTTCAGATATACAGATGAAATGAAGGGAAAGTTGCTCAGTCATGTCCAACTCTTTGTGACTCCATGGACTGCAGCCTGCCAGGATCCTCTGTCCATGGATTCTCCAGGCCAGAATACTGGAGTGGGTAGTCATTCCTTCTCCAGGGGATCTTTGCAACCCAGGGATCGAACCCAGGTCTCCTGCACTGCATGCAGATTCTTTACCACCTGAGCCACCAGGGAAGCCCCAGATATGCAGATGATACCACTCTAATGGCAGAAAGTGACGAGGAACTAAAAAGCCTCTTGAGGAGAATGAATGAGGAGAATGAAAAGTCAGCTTAAATCTCAATATTCATAAAACTAAAATCATGGCATCTGGTCTCAACACTTCATGGTAAATAAATGGGGAAAAAGCGGAAACAGTGACAAATTTTATTTTCCTGGGCTCCAAAATCACTGCAGACAGTGACTGCAGCCATGGAATTAGAAGACACTTGCTCCTTGGAAGACAAGATATGACGAACTTAGCATATTATAAAAGCAAAGACCACTTTACTAATAAAGGTCCATATAGTCAAAGCTATGGTTTTTCTGGTAGTTATGTACCGATTTGAGAGTTGGACCATAAAGAAAGTGGAGTGCTGAAGAAGTGATACCTTCGAGTTGTGGTGCTGGAGAAGACTCTTCAGAATCCCTTGGACAGCAAGGAGATCAAACCATTCAATGCTAAAGGAAATCAATCCTGAATATTCATTGGAAGGACCGATGCCGAAGCTCCAATACTTTGGTCACCTTATTGGAAGAGCTGACTCGCTGAAGACGACCCTGATGCTAGGAAAGATTGAAGGCAAGAGAAAAGGGTGGCAGAGGATGAGATGGTTAGATATCATGACCAACTCAGTGGACATGAATTTGAGCAAATTCTGAGAGAGTGTAGGACAAAGGAGTCTGGTATGCTGCAGTCCATGGGGTTGCAAAGAGTGGGACATGACTTAGCTACTGAGCAATATTAACATAATAACAAAAGCAACTGAAAACAAAGGTTAAAGTCAAAGAAAGAGATCCATCATGGAGTCAGAATTGGATCTTTCCTGCAACATGTCCAGTGTCAAATATAGCATACCAAATGTCTTAGTCTCTCAAATTTTCTTTATTTGCCAGTTTGATGAGTGAGGGGGCTACATGGGATGAGGGGAGGAGCACATTCTCCAAACAATTTGAGAATAGTCAAATTCTCAGTGATGCTATTCTCATTAAATCATCATAGCAAGTCTGAGAAGAACAGCAGTCAGACGAAGATTCCGGTAAGAGGTAAAAAGGTTCCACTTTTCTATGTTTTTGATGGATGGGCATGATTGGCTAAGTGGAAGCCAAACTGCCAAATGGATGAAAGAAAGAATAAGTGATAGAGTTCTATTCTGTGACTCTGGCCAAGGAAGGGCAAAAGTAAACACAGAATCTATCTCCCAGGCACTGCATTCGGAGGAAAATTAATCAATATAAGGATGATTCTCATCTTAACTTAACTTAACTTAACTAGGCTGCCCCAAACAGCCTAGTTTGGGGTGTTTATCAGTATAATTATTAATAGTGCCCTCTTTAGACTCTCAAGAGATTCACGTTTAAACGATCATTTTAATTTTATGTTCTCTCTTCCTGTCTTGAATGGGTTTCTATTACTTTTAGAACAAAATCAATAATTTTTAACATGGCTTTTGAGGCCTGATGTAATCTGGTTCAAGACTATCTCACTAGAAAATCTCAATCATCACTATTTGTTCACTTTTTTGTGTGTTCTCGTTCTTCTGACCTTTTCACATCTTCAAACTTACCTTCCACCTTTCTGCCTCAGGGCCTTTGTATTAATATATGCTATTCCTCCTGATAACAGGATTTTTCCTGCCTTTTACTAGCTCCTGCCTTTTACTAGCTCCTACTCATAACTCCAGCAGTAATTTCAATGTAATTTAAATTGGACTGCTTCATAAAGGCTTCGGAGAAGGCAATGGCACCTCACTCCAGCACTCTTGCCTGGAAAATCCCATGGATGGAGGAGCCTGGTGGGCTACAGTCCATGGGATCGTGAAGAGTCAGACACGACTGAGCGACTTCACTTTGACTTTTCACTTTCATCCATTGGAGAAGGAAATGGCAACCAACTCCAGTGTTCTTGCCTGGAGAATCCCAGGGACGGGGGAGCCTAGTGGGCTGCCATCTATGGAGTCGCACAGAGTCGGACATGACTGAAATGACTTAGCAGCAGCATAAAGGCTTTCCTGATCCTCTAGATGATGTCAGGTCTCAGATCTGCTGAAATTTGCTTTATTTCCCTTAGAATTTTCTCTTCTCTTAAAGGCTGCCAGGAAGATCATTTGAAATAGTTTAGATGTCATGGATTAGGGGTTGGGGGACTACACTGTATGACTTGCTAAGACCCACTCTGTCTTCTGTATAGTTTTGCAGATGAAACTGCTTCTAACTAAGAGACAGAATTCTTCATTTATTCACATTCTACCCTCTTTTATTGTTATGTTGAGTTTTATGATCTTTTAATCACACACGCTAGTAAAGTAATGCTCAAAATTTTCCGAGCCAGGCTTCAGCAATACGTGAACCGTGAACTTCCTGATGTTCAAGCTGGTTTTAGAAAAGGCGAGCCAGAGATCAAATTGCCAAAATCCGCTGGATCATGGAAAAAGCAAGAGAGTTCTAGAAAAACATCTATTTCTGCTTTATTGACTATGCCAAAGCCTTTGACTGTGTGGATCACAATAAACTGTGGAAAATTCTGAAAGAGATGGGAAGACCAGACCACCTGACCTGCCTCTTGAGAAACCTATATGCAGGTCAGGAAGTAACATTTAGAACTGGACATGGAACAACAGACTGGTTTCAAATAAGAAAAGGAGTATGGTCAAGGCTGTATATTGTCACCCTGCTTATTTAACTTATACGCAGGATACATCATGAGAAACACTGGGCTGGAAGAATTACAAGCTGGAATCAAGATTGCAGAGGGAAATATCAATAACTTCAGATATGCAGATGACACCATCCTTATGGCAGAAAGTGATGAGGAACTCAAAAGCCTCTTGAAGAAAGTGAAAGAGGAGAGTGAAAAAGTTGGCTTGAAGCTCAACATTCAGAAAACTAAGATCATGGCATCTGGTCCCATCACTTCATGGGAAATAGATGGGGAAACAGTGGAAATAGTGTCAGACTTTATCTTTTTGGGCTCCAAAATCACTGCAGATGGTGATTGCAGCCATGAAATTAAAAGATGCTTACTCCTTGGAAGGAAAGTTATGACTAACCTAGATAGCATATTCAAAAGCAGAGACATTATTTTGCCAACAAAGGTCCATCTAGTCAAGGCTGTGGTTTTTCCAGTGGTCATGTATGGATGTTAGAGTTGGACTGTGAAGAAAGCTGAGCGCCGAAGAATTGATGCTTTTGAACTGTGGTGTTGGAGAAGGCTCTTGAGAGTCCCTTGGACTGCAAGGAGATCCAACCAGTCCATTCTAAAGGAGATTGTCCTAGTGTTCTTTAGAAGGACTGATGCTAAAGCTGAAACTCCAGTACCTTGGCCACCTCATGCGAAGAGTTGACTCATTGGAAAAGACTCTGATGCTGGGAAGGATTGGGGGCAGGAGGAGAAGGGGACGACAGAGGATGAGATGGCTGGATGACATCACTGACTCGATGGACATGAGTTTGGGTGAAGTTGGTGATGGACAGGGAGGCCTGGCGTGCTGCAATTCATGGGGTTGTAAAGAGTGGGATACGACTGAGTGACTGAACTGAACTGAATCTTGCTAAATTAAAAATTAGGAGCATGAACCAATAAAATGAGAGAAAACAGTTATTCAATTTTTTAAATGAATGTTTTCATGATAATAATTTATTACTATGAAAATGTAAAGTAGGGGGTAGGAAAAAAGGTGCAATTTTGAAATGAACCAAGTGGAGCTGAATTTCTAGCTTCACCATTTGTTGATACAGGGCTTGGTTTGGCCCCCTTCACCCAATTACCCATCTTTGTACTTCCCCCGCCTTAAGTTATACATCCACAAAATAGAAGGAAGAATGAGATTATTTATTAACCAGAATGATCTCCAATGTTCCCTGTAGCAATAAAAATGTCCATGAAACTAATTCCTTTTTATGTGGTTACAAGTATTATCTACTATTGCAAAATATCTATAAAGCCAATGTAATCCTTCTCATTACTATAAATCTGATAAAAAGAAAGAGCCTCTCTAAATATCTATCTTAGAAACATATTTATATACAGTAATACTGCGTCCTTTCTAGAAAAATAAGCTAAACCAAAACCCGAGGCTTCCCCCACCCCCACCTAAAGCATATTCCATTTGTGTTGTGTGATTCAGTCAGCCAGAGACATAAATTCTGACTTCCCTTCTTCTAAGCTTACTTGGGAGACATGGACGCTGACTTCAAACATGTTAGATGCCAATCTTTGGCCCAATGTACGGCAAGTTGTGGCTGGAGTCTATCTCAGAATAAGGAAAATATACAATTTGGGAATGGCTAAGGTGTCTTGAGAGTCTTTAAACTAGTCTGGAAAGTAGAACCAAATCTAGTGCCAAGCTGTGGAGGACAGCACTGATGAGCTGAAATGCCTTTATCATCAACATTCCAGCTATCAGGAAGGCTTTGGAGTGCCCACTTAAGATGTAAACAAGGGAGATAAACTTGTGGAGGAGGAAACACTTCATCTGACACCTTCTTTCTAGAGCTCTTGACACTTTTGGAAAAGCTTCTTTGGGGAAAGTTATTAAAACAAAACAAAACAGTGGGTCCAAGGTGAGAACAGTAGGTAGGGAGACAACAGCTCAGATTCAGATGTTTGCAGTGGTGCTGGCGGGGGGGTGGGGAGGGGTGGGGGGGGTGGGGTGGTGAAGCACTCACACTATAAATCAAGCCAGCAAAATTCCAGGGCAGAGAGAATACAACAGACCCTGTGTTCCTCAACTCTTAATCCCCAAGTGAACCACTGCCTATGCAAAGCATCATATGGAAAGATTTTTACAGTAGCACTTAATACTTGATAGACATTTAATACTTGTCTACCACAACATTTAATCACTCTCAATAAAACATTCTTTGGATACCTTGAAGCCCTTCAGTGGGAATTTCTAGTTAGCATACTTGATTAGAGCAAGAACAGCAGGCGATCCTATGTGTTAAGAAGTCTCTTTTCCTGTCTCACCCCATAAAGTTCTTTGACCCTTCATGCTACAGTTCCCTATGATGTAAAGTGAAAGTGAAAGAAAGTGAAGTCGCTCAGTCATGTCTGACTCTTTGCGACCGCATGGACTGTAGCCCACCAGGCTCCTCCGTCCATGGGATTCTCCAGGCAAGAATACTGGAGTGAGTAGCCATTTCCTTCTCCAGGGGATCTTCCTGACCCAGGGATCGAACCCAGGTCTCCAGCATAGCAGGCAGATGCTTTAACCTCTGAGCCACCAGGGTTAAGCCTACATTAAAAAGATGATATAAAGCTTACATCTAAAAAAAACATATACACACTCACACATAACAGGTTGTTCACAAAATTCAAACATTTTTGAGGTACATATTTATTCAATCATTCAAGAGACAGTATATGAGAAAGGGGTCAGTAAAAGATGAAAATTCTTGGTCTTTCCCCTCAAAACAGATAGTTCAATAATGGAGGTACACAAATAACTCTAGTACAAGATGATGCATGAAGTTAAGGGAGCATTGAGGATGGAAGATTAGAGCTTTCTGGAAATAACAAGCAAATCTTAAGTAGAAGGACATGCCTGACCTTATTTCTTCATTCAACAAATATTAGTTGAGCTACTCTATTAAATTAATAACCACAGTACTAAATGCACGTGTGTGCATGCTAAATTGCTCAGTCATTTCCAACGCTGTGTGACCCTATGGACTGCAGCCTGCCAGGCTTCTCTGTCCACAGGATTCTCCAGGCAAGAATACTGGAGTGGGTTGCCATGCCCTCCTCCAAGGGATCTTCCCACCCCAGTGATGGAACCCATGTCTCCTGCAGCTCCTGCCTTGCAGGCAGATTCTTTACCACTGAGCCAGCACGGAAGCCACACAGTATGGTAAAAGACAGGATAATGTTTAAGGCAAGGGCAGTTGCTTTACATCAGGGATCAGAAAAAGCTTATGTTGAAACACTGAGGTGGGAAATTCAAATATATTTAGAATTTTATAGAGTTGATAAAATAGAGGATTTGGGTGGGCACAAGCAAGGAAACAAGCAGGAAGCAAAATTGCAAAATTCTTGAATGTCACGCAAGTAACATTTAAAGATACAAATTCCTCCTATGTCAAACTAAAGTGACTGAATTTTTTCAGAGTTGCTTGAGAAACCAATGAAGAAAATCTAAGAAAGCTCATTACATCATAACTTACAAGCTATACAAAGATCATTTTACTAGCAAAGAATTGTCAGGAGTGAGATTATTTTATAATGCAATATTAAGTAAATAAAGTAGAATAAAACCTTTTGTACAACTAAACTATAAGATGCCTGCATAGAAATAAATATGCATGGACAGAAGTCTTGGAAAAAATTCAACTTATTAACATTCTTCTTCATGATATGGTGAATTAGAAATAAAAGACTGATAATACTGATGGATCAATTCAACATTCTGTCAGTTTAAAGAACTGTAATTACTCCTTAATCAAGAACCAAGCAGCACAAACTTTCTCTACAGACATTTGTAATTTAAATACATTCTCATAATGGACTCTGGTTGCACTGCATATAACAAAACGCTGAACTAGACAAGGAAAGAAATACCAGTTATCACTAACTGGAAAACAGCTACATATTGCCAAAATTTTTCAATCTCTAGATTCTTAGAGCATGATGGAAGACCACCCACAAATTTTAGCAGACAATCTGGAAATTAACCACCCACTTCCTCCAACTTATCAAAATTCTTGAACTCTATTTTCACTTGATGCATCTTTAAACCCATTTTCCTTTGCACACAGGAAAAAAGATATAATAAACTGTATACCACAAAATCTCAAATTTAAAGAACCAGACTTTATGAACAAAGAATACTGAGATGTTTTCCTAAAGAGACAGCTATTTTATCTAAACACTATTTAATTCAACATGACTCATTGTTTAGCCGAGTTACTGCATTTGGCTTAAAAACAAAGAAACAACTTTGGAAAAATGTAGAGGACAGAGGAGACATGTTCATTACACTTTAAACACATTCATCAGTCATTCAAAGCAGAAGCCCCCTTTTCTCTTTTTCTCTTGTATCTCTATCTCCTGACACTGTCTAAAATACAAGGTCAGTGACTGCAGCACTCAGCTGCTGGAGAGGAGAGTTAAACAGTCCTTGGGAGTGTGCCTCTACATAGAAAAAGAGCTACCCGGTGATTCTTTTCAAGAGAAGCACAAAGGATCTGACCAAGTTTCCTGCAACTTTGAAAAGCCCAAGACTCATCATATATACAATGGCTTTTCAATGTATATGTAAGAGGTTTCTCTTTACTTCATCCTATATTGGGAAACCATTTGTTTCCAAATCTCACATGATCCGATTTTGAGATGGAGTGGACGCAGCCTTACTCAATCTTTCAAAATAAAAGATCAGTGTTGCACTTTTCTGCTTTCGCTCTGGGACAAAATATTTATCATTCCTGCACGCACTTCAAGGATAAGAGCAGATTATAGACTCAAAGCTTATTTATTTTACAAAATACTGTTGCTTCCATGAGGTAAGCATTAGCCAAGGCTGTCTCTTTAATGTTCAGGGTACAAGTAAAATCTTTTGGAGGAAATAAGGCACACTTAAAAGAGGAAGTAACAAGCTCTTAAAAGCCAAAAGTTTGACCTGAATATTAACAGCTCACTGTCGCCTTTTTAATGTGGACAGAAGTTTGATTCGCTTGATTGATAACCATTTTTATCCCTGAATCTCAAAAACACAACATACTTTCATTAGGCAAAATGACAGGTGTAGATAGTTGGAACAGTGTTATTTGAGGGATTTCACATTACAAATTCAAGTAACTTAGCAAAACGAAGTCAAACAAGCCACTTAATGTCCTAAAACCAGAAGAGGTTTATCCTAAAACCCGTTTATCCAGGTTTTAGGTTTAAACAGGTTTTAGGTAGGCATTTACCTTTGGCTTATATTCACCAAATATATACAAGTTGTACTTCCCTAATTGAAAAACTCTACAAGCATGATTACTCATAATGAACATAAAAGCAACCAAGATTGTCTTTTAACATCCAAGTGGAAAATTAAATCAGTACAATTCAAACCCCAAAAGTGTTTTTATCCCACTATATGTTGCTGTTGTTTAGTCGCTCAGTTGCGTCTTTTGCATCCCAATGGACTGCAGCCCGCCACGCTGCTCTGTTCATGGGATTTCCAGGCAAGAACACTGCAGCAGGCTGCTTGGAGCGGGTCACCATTCCTTTCTACAGTGGCTATTGCCAACCCCGGGACTGAGCCCACATCTCTTGCATTGGCAGGCAGATTCTTTACCACTGAGCCACCAGGGAAGCCCAACCCACTATATACAGGTAATTCACTTTTTTTTTTTTTTAATGCAGTTTTCTGGAGTAAAGATTGGTCTTTTTGACACTGCATCTAACTAATTATGTGGCCTTAGGCAACCAACTTAAATTATTAGTCACTAACTGTCCCCAGCTAAATGATGGAAATAATAGTATCTATCTCAGGGGACAATTGTACTAATTGAAAGAGAAAATAAGTGTGAAGCACCTGGAGCATAGTAGCTATCATTCAGCTGTTAGCTTCCATGCCAAGACAAGAGTTTCAGGTTTAAATCGGGTATTTGTACACTGTCATAACTTTGGAGCATTATTCTTCAGTTGCATTCTGAACCAATCCTACTAAATAAAGTTAACATTTAATTCGTATTGAAGTGCAATCTGTGCACCAATAAAAATATTACAATGTGTAAAAATTCTAGCAAAACTGATTCTCAAATTCCAGCACAAAAGTAAATGATTTTTGTAGAATACAATTTTTCTTAATCTTTATCCAGTCTGCCTCTATTAAACTATCACTCAACACTACCTACTATCTATAGAGAACATACAAAGTCCCTAATTTACTGAGAAAAGTTTATACCATTTCACCTGATCTTCACAACAATCCTATTAACTTGCCCTATTGTTTTCTGCATGAGACATATGGAAAAAATGGTTGATGAATTTTGGGTAACTTTCCCAAGTTTTCAATTTAAGTCTGTAGGACCCAAAGTCCATGTTCTCCAATTCAAGCAGGATAAGAATGCCCAGCTGAAGAACTTGGTCTCTTTCACTTTTCCCTGAGTACAGTGGTGGTTTTCAAATTTTAACATACATGAGAGATACATGAAATGCTTACTAAAAGTAAAAAATTACAGGAATAAAATTAGTTCCTTCCATAATCATTTATTCAGAAGGTCTTCGCAGATTCATCTGTTGAACACAGTCCAGGGCTCTTGTTAAGGAGACTAATTAGATCTTCCAAAGATTGCTTCTTTCTTCTGATTCTAATCTGAAATGACACCAAATCTGGAGGGATAACCCTTTTCACTTTATCTAAGGAAGCCTCTTCCATTTTGTTTTTTAGGGATTTGTTCTGTTTTTATTATCTTCAAGACCTTAAAATTATTTCTGGCCTTAAGATTCAGATTTGTTTTAAATATTGTGTGGCTGATTATAGAATTAATAACAATGTATGACTAGAATGACTTTTGACTCTATGCATTTATGTGCTAATTTTTAACAATTTATTTGAAGCCATCTAACAAAGAATTCAACATCCTTTAAAAGATGAGCTCACTTCTCTTCAGAAGACTTTGTAAAGATCAGATTGCCCAAATCTCAAAGAATTTGGAAAGAATCTGAAAATTATGTGAGAAGGAAACTGGTTAAAGTGATTGAAGTCTTGTGCACAACTACTGAAAGCTTGTGCAGAAAACCTTTTTCCACAACTTTTGGTACCACAAATCCCAATCTTTTATACAAATATGATCCAAAAGTGAATGAGCAAGCCAATCATTTGAGATTCAAAACTAAATCTTCCTTTAAAAACCCAATGTTATAAGTTGTACTGAGGTCCATAGTTTTTCCTTAAAAGTTAATTGTTGTAGTAGTATTGCTAATGAAAATATTGAATCAAAAGCTTGTCTAAGATTTTCCATAAATTACTTCTCTTCATTACAGTCCTACAAGGTTTATAGTGGTACACAGTATAGGCCCTAAGTCCAGAGTGCCAGAGTAAATGATCTCTTTGATACTTACTTCTGTGTTATCTAGCAAAGTTACTTAATTCCTTGAAGCCTCTGTTTAGTATCTGTAAAATGGGGATAATGATATCATCCATCTTGCGGATTTGTGATTAGGGTAAATTAAGTTAATAAAGCAGTAAGAATAGTTACCGTCACATTATATTGCTCATAATATAGTAACTGTTATTGTTATTCCTATTTTCAGGAACTAATGGTTAATATTTCTCAGTAAGATCAGATACCTTTCTCAAGATCACACTATCAAAAACAGCCAATGGAAGGAAATTGAAATTAGGTCTTCCTGGCACTAGAAACACTGTCCTTTCCAATTAACCATACCATATTTATATACTATCACAGCACTAACCTTTGAACTCTACCCAATCATCAATGAACGGTGTCTTTTGAGGAAATTCATGAAATATGCTAATTTAGTACATCATTGCAATCATTTTCAAGATATATAAACACAGCCGTATTGAATATATCCCTCTAAATTCTCTGCATCTGTTCTGAGAAAACCTATCTCTTTGTCAGAAAGTTTCATTCCCTACCTGCTTGAGGAGCAGAACTTGCCAAATGAAATCAGAAAGTCAAAATATAAAATAGATCAGCAAGAAATAGCTCTTTTTGAGTCTCTAGTGGGAACTCCTAAAGCCTACCTATCTGACCTCTCCTGCTGCTGCTGCTGCTGTTGCTAAGTCGCTTCAGTCGTGTCCAACCCTGTGTGACCCCATAGACGGCAGCCCACCAGGTTCCTCCATCCCTAGGATTCTCCAGGCAAGAATACTGGAGTGGACTGCCATTTCCTTCTCCAGTTCATGCATGCATGCTAAGTTGCTTTAGTCGTGTCCGACTCTGTGTGACCCCACGGACTGCAGCCCACCAGGCTCCTCTGTCCAGGGGATTCTCTAGGCAAGAATACTGGAGTGTCCATCTAGTGCCATTTCCTTCTCCATCCGACCTCTCCTACTTCACTATTTACAAAGCACAGTCATACTGCTCAGCTTTTCACTTCCATTCCTTAAGAAGTTTCTGTTCCCTCACACAAAATCAAAACAGTTTTGTGAGGCAAAAAAAAAAGACAAAAAGTCTGAAAATAGGATACAAAAGTAATCGCTCCTGTGGGCACTAGAAATTGAACTATACCCTCTATGGTATCTTTAATTTTTTTTAAGCATATATTTTTTGAGTGCTTCTTGGCTGAACACTGCTAAGCCAACTGCTAATTACCATAAAATTTAAAAAGAAAAAAATTTTCTAGACACTTATAATCTTCAAGAAAAGATGTGGTATGTTCAAACTAATATAATATAAGGTAGTAAAAGATAACTGCCTTTAAAGAGAGGCACAGACAGCAGCATCATTTATCCAACCTATAAACCAGGAAGCCATTCTTAATTCTTCCCTCACAGCCAATCAGTCAGTTGCTGAGTCATACTGATTTACCTCTAAAATGTATACAGATTTGACATTTCTTGTCCCATCCCAATTATCACTCTTTAATTCTAGACACTTATCATGTCATCTCTGACTAGATAATTGCATGAACCTTCTAACTGCTCTTCCTGCCTTTAGTTTTATCCTTTGTTCAAATATTTATTGAATGTTGGAGAAGTGATGGGCACCATGGGGCAGTCTGTGTGCTGGGAGCTAGGGATAAAAGACTCAGACACCAGGCTATAACTCAAGTGGAGTTCTCACACCAGCTTCATGTTTCTATCGGAAACAAGTGCCGTCCAAAAGCTAAACATGATAGCGTCTTTTACACACAGCGCTCCTGTCCCACTTTATTTTTTTATTTTTTATTTTTCCCACTTTAAATCTATTGTCAGTGACTTCCTATTTTCTAAAACACTAGTCATGAGCTAGTTCGTTAGAAGCCAGGGGTACTTTTTTCTCAAAAATTTCATATATGAGCACAGTCATAAATCATAAAATGTGGGAAACTTCAGGGTGTCAGTTACATGCTGGAATTCCTTCAAGTACCCCTCCATATTCCATGGAAGAGGCGTGCATAGGAGGGAGGGGTACTCATACACTCAGGTTATCAATGTCCCACCTAAAGAGAAACTTTGTTACCTCCAAATATACTAAGCAAGACATTCCGTGACCTGACCCTTGCTTACTTCCTCAACACAACACTTGGCTTTTCCTCTTTGATCTTTATGTTCCTGCCGGTAGATCTGCCTGTAATGTCTTAAGAATGATCCTCTTAACTCATGCTTCTCAGCTATGTTCATATTAGTCTCTTTGCCTTGATAAATTTTCCTTATTTTTTAAGGTTTAGCCAATACTACACTTTATATAAAGTCTTAGCCAATTCTCATTTTCTCTTGTGATAAAATTTAAATAATTACTTATGTTTTTAATAACATACTATTTTACTGGCACTGAGATATGTGCTTTAATTGTATACATTTAATCTTTGCACTATGAGGTGTACATTTTGTACTTCATGCCCTATACACAAAGAAATTATGCTTAAAGGAGTTGAGTGTGTTGATGGATTATAGTTGGGGAGTGGTAGAGTCTTGATTAGAATCCAGGAAAGCTAGATTTTAAAGTTTTTTCCATTGTAACATAGTGAGTATACATCCATTCTTACACATATTAGACCACACTGGATACATCTGTCTCATAACTATGGATACCTTAAAAAAATGTTATTATTTTTTAGAAATCTTAAGAATGCTTTAGAAAGATAGGAAGACTATATTTGTTCAATAAAAATTGCCTAAAATGGCCTTCAATTTTCAACCCAGTTTCTGGGAGAGGGAGGAGAAAGAGAAGAGAAAGAATTATTTGTCCAAGCAGGTGTGTGTGCACGTGCTCAGTCGAGTCCGACTCTTTGCAACCCCATGGATTGTAGCCCACGGGATTTCCTAGGCAAGAATATTGGAGTGGGTTGCCATATCCTCCTCTAGGGGATCTTCCCGATTCAGGGATCAAACCCACGTCTCCAGCAATGGCAGGTGGATTCTTTACCACTGAGCTACCCAGGAAGCCCAGGTAAGTGAACACACTCAGTCACTTCCAACTCTTTGCAATCCTAAGGACTACAGCACACCAGGATCCCCCGTCCATGGGATTTCCCAGGCAAGAATACTGGAGCAGGTTGCCATTTCCCTCTCTGTCCAATCAGGTAGTGTTGCCTAACTTCAACTATTTGCCATTCACTAGGGAGGGAATTTGAAGCTCACTCAGGGAGAAGGCAATGGCACCCCACTCCAGTATTCTTGCCTGGAAAATCCCATGGATGGAGGAGCCTGGTAGGCTGCAGTCCATGAGGTCGCTAAGAGTCAGGCACGACTGAGCGACTTCACTTTCACTTTTCACTTTCAGGCATTGGAGAAGGAAATGGCAAACCACTTCAGTATTCTTGCCTGGAGAATCCCAGGGACAGAGAAGCCTAGTGGGCTGCCTTCTACGGGATCGCACAGTGTCGGACAAGACTGAAGCGACCCAGCAGCAGCAGCAGCAGGGAGGGAATTTGAAGCTAGAGTTCTACAGGCTAATCCTTTTCAAATGATTAATGGACAAGTGTTTTGTTTATGTTTGTAACATACAGGAAAAGTGACTGTCTAGGTAAATGAAAATTAAACAACAACTCAACAATACAAAATTCAACCCCAAATTTTTTAACATTAGATTCAGTTGACACTATAGTACTTTGTCAAGGGGTTGTACTCTTAATTTCTGTATTTACCTCTTTGTGGGCATAACAACTGTGAGCCTTCTCTGCCATTTCTGGAAGACTGAATCTGAACAGTACTAGTACAGAGTAGTTTTTTCTTTTTCCAAAATTAAGAGCAAATTTGCTTGGCATTCTCATTTTGCTTATGAAGCATTTCAGATGAGCCAGCAATGCAGTCAACAAGTCTTCCAAAAATAAATAGTTTGGAGTTAACTGTGGCAGCAAGCATGAAAGTTTGTGAGTGTAACTACTAAACAGTAAGTATACACTATGTATAAACCAGGCAATTTAAACATTATTATATTTTGGATGAGAGCTTTGCCACTTTCATATCTCCATATCCTGAACATAGAATATGGCCAAGGTCAGGTCATGGAGCATGGGTAAATATTTCTTCCCTTAATACATATGGGGGAAAAAGAGGCAGTCTTCTTTGGAGAAGTCTAAAACAACATCTTAGTCCCATCCTTTTTATAGTTTTTGATGTTTTTATTTTTCAAAGGATTTATACTCTGCCTATTCCTCTATTAAGTATATTTAGAAAATACAGGCAAAATATTCTGAGTTCAAAAATTTCTTCCAACTGAGCATTCTTTTTCATCAATCTTCATTTATCCTATTTTAATGACGTTATTTCTTTCTTACAAATAATTTACTCAGCCTTTGTATTTTATAGAACATTGTCATTTTCATCCATATTTTCTTTTAAAAATTTTTTAAGAAACCTTTTTGTTTTGTATTGGGGAATAGCCAGTTAGCAATGTTGTGATAGTTTCAGATGAACAATGAAAGAATGAAGGAACTCAGCCATACAAAAGAGATCCAACCAGTCCATCCTAAAGGAAATCAGTGAATATTCATTGGAAGGACTGATGCTGAAGCTGAAACTCCAATACTTTGGCCACCTGATGTGAAGAACTGACTCATGTGAAAAGACCCTGATGCTGGGGAAGATTGAAGGCAGGAGAAAAAGGGGACGACAGAGGATGATATGGTTGGACGGCATCACCAACTTAATGGACATGAGTTTAAGTAAGCTCTGGGAGGTGGTGATGGACAGGGAAGCCTGGCACGCTGCAGTCCATGGTGTCACAAAGAATCGGACATGACTGAGCAACTGAACTGAATACTGATTCTCCCTCAAACTCCCCTCCCATCTAGGATGCCACATAACATTGAGAAGAGTTCCTTGTTATTAATCGATATTCTCTTTTCATTTTTCAATCTATAATGGGTCTATTTGTGACAATTTTGTTATAGAATCTAGATCAAGGAATTCTGCCTTTTCTAACTCTAGAATCCCTCTCTTGCAATTGCCCATAGTCTCTTACTTGGGGAAATGATAAGAAGATTGCTCATAAATTCACTTTGCACCCTTCTTCTTATCATGTTTCACAGGAACACATTTCTGAACGCAAGAGACTTCACAATGTTTTTCATCCATCTTTTTAATGTTATATAAAACATCATTCTGTATCTAAGTTTCTAAATTTAGCTTTAAGTGTGTCTAATACTACTGTGGGCAGGAATCCCTTAGAAGAAATTGGAGTAGCCATCATGGTCAACAAAAGAGTCCAAAATGCAGTATTTGGATGCAATCTCAAAAATGACAGAATGATCTCTGTTCGTTTGTAAGGCAAACCATTCAATAATCACGGTAATCCAAGTCTATGCCCCAACAAGTTGAGCGGTTCTATGAAGACCTACAAGACCTTTTAGAACTAACACCCAAAAAAGATGTCCTTTTCATTATAGGGGACTGGAATGCAAAAGTAGGAAGGCAAGAAACACCTGGAGTAACAGGCAAATTTGGCCTTGGAATGCGGAATGAAGCAGGGCAAAGACTAATAGAGTTTTGCCAAGAAAATGCATTGGTCATAGCAAACACCCTCTTCCAACAACACAAGAGAAGACTCTACACATGGACATCACCAGATTGTCAACACCGAAATCAGATTGATTATATTCTTTGCAGCCAAAGATGGAGAAGCTCTATATAGTCAACAAAAACAAGACCAGGAGCTGACTGTGGCTCAGATCATGAACTCCTTATTGCCAAATTCAGACTTAAATTGAAGAAAGTAGGGAAAACCACTAGACCATTCAGGTATGACCTAATTCAAATCCCTTATGATTATACAGTGGAAGTGAGAAATAGATTTAAGGGCCTAGATCTGATAGATAGAGTGCCTGATGAACTATGGACAGAGGTTCATGACATTGTACAGGAGAGAGGGATCAAGGCCATCCCCATGTACATGAGTCTGAGTGAACTCCAGGAGTTGGTGATGGACAGGGAGGCCTGGCGTGCTGCGATTCATTGGGTCACAAAGAGTCGGATACGACTGAGCGACTGAACTGAACTGAATTGAACTGAACTGAATTCTACCAAGAGTAGATAATTGTTTCCTTTTCTACAGTTACTGTTCTGCATTAAAAATCACACAAGAATATGTATTTAGCCTTCATTTGTATCACTTATAAAGTTTTTCCACCTAGAGTTTCAAACCAGAGGGGAAGTAGCAAGACTTAAGTCATAGTAATAGTAACAATTAAAGAATATTGATGCTTTTGTAGAGTAGATATGTAAATGGAAAAATTACTATTGTTGATATAAAATCTTTTCCTGGTTTTAAAGCCTTAATATACATTTTACACTGATAAACAATATGCTATTTTTACCATGGTCTCTGCTACATGCATAATAAAAAGATCCATAGGCATAAAAATACATTTTCTGGACTCCCCTGGTGGTACAGTATTTAAGAATAATCTACCTGCCAATCCAAGGGACAGGGGTTCAATCCCTGATCCTGGAAGATTCCACATGCCTCGGAGCAACTAAAGTCCACGCGCCACAAATACTAAGCCAAAGCTCTAGGGCCCACGAGCCACAACTACTGAGCCCATGTGCCTCAACTAATGAAACCCACGCGCCTAGAGCTTCTCTTGTTCTCCACGACAAAAGAGGCCATTGCAAAGAGAAGCCCAAACACCACAACAGAGTAACCCCTGCTTGCCACAACTAGAGAGAGCCCATGTGCAGCAACGAATACTCAGTGCAAACAAAAATAATAAAATATTTTTTAATAAAAACACATTTTTAAAGGAGGAAGTGCTACTGAATGTAGTAGATAATAATGTACATTTTCATAATAATTTTTCAAAGAAAAAAGAAAATAAACACTATAGAGGAGGGTACTCTAAATCTCAGTTGGTGAACAAATCCCCTAGAGAACAAAATAAAATACTATTATCACGGCCTTGGAATAGGTCAGATTTCTTTCCTTCTCTTTCTTTTGTCAGCACGTGGGATCTTAGTTCACTGATCAGGGGTTGAACCCACGCCCCCTGCATTGGAAGCACAGTCTTCAGCACTGGACGACCAGAGAAGTCTGGGATAGGCAAAAATTTCTTAAATAGAGCAAAACCCATGTAAGTCTTAAGGAAAAGAATGATGAATTGTAATAAACTAAATTTGGTGTTTGCATTTATACAAAAGCATCAAGTGTGTGAAAAGCAAGCCAAATAATAGATTTGTAAACTCACACGTATAAACTATAAAGGGCTGATATCCAAAATGTAAAAGAACTCCTAAAAACAAAGAAGAAAAATATAAACTAAATAAAATAGGCAGTGTCTTGTACCCTGCAAATATCTACATTACCAATAAACATTTGTAAAAAGTGTTCAAATGCATTAGTAATGCAGAGAATACCAATTAAAACTACATGGAGATATTACTATATTGCTACCAGATGTTAAAATTTTTGTTTTAATAAAAATAAAAAATAAAGATGACCATTTCCATTTTTTCCACCCAAAATATATGACAACAAAAGTAAAATAAATAAATAAGTAGGGCTATATCAAACTAAAAAGCTTCTGCACAGCAAAGGAAACCATTAACAAAATGAAAAGTCAATAAACTGAATAGGATAAAGTATCTGCAAATTATATATCTGATAAGAAACTAATATCCAAAATATATAAAGAGCTCATACAACTGAACAGCGAAAAAAAAAGGGGGGGTAAACAATCCAATTAAAAAATGAGTAGAGGATTTGAATAGATATTTTCCAAAAAAGACATACAGGCCAACAGGCACCTGGGTACCTGAAAAGATGCTTAACATCACTAATTATCAGGGAAATAAATGCAAATTAGAGCCAAAAAGAGAGATGACGTCACATCTCTTAGAGTGACTATTATCCAAAAGATAAGAGATAACAAGTATTGGTGAAAACATGAAGAAAAGAGAACTCTTGTGTACTGTTCATAAGAATACATCTCGGTCCAGTCACTACAGAAAACATCATGGAAGTTCCATGAAAAATTAAAAACAGAACTATGATATGATTCAGCAATTCTATTTCTGAAGAAAATGAAAACAATAACTCACAAATATATGCGCACCTCTAAGTTCATTGCAACATTATTTACAATAGCCAAGATACTGAAACAACCTAAGTATCCACTGGTAGATAAATGGATAAAGAGAATGTGAGAAATATGTGCATGCTAAGTTGCTTCGGTCATGTCCAACTCTGCAACCCTACGGACTGAAGCCTGCCAGACTTCTCTGCCCATGGGATTATCCAGGCAAAAATACTGGAGTGGGTTGCCATGTCCTCCTCTAGGGGATCTTCTCAACCCAGGATCAAATCTGCTTCTCTTATGTCTCCTGCACTGGCAGGTGGGTTCTTTACTACGAATGCCACTGGGGAAGATCTATCTATATCTATCTATATCTGCATCTATCTATATCTACACACCTATATCTATATCCATCTACACACACACACACACAGTGGAATATTATTTACTCATTATTTCATTCAGAAAGAGTGAAATCCTGCCATTGACAACAAAGATGAACCTTGAGGGCGTTATGCTAAGTGAAATAAGTCAGACAAAGAAAGACAAACACTCATGATCACATTTATATATAGTACATAAAAACAAGCAAACCAACCCAAGATCAAAGATAGACAGAACAAATTGATGGTTGCTTGCCAGAGGTAGAGGGTTGAGGTGGGTGGAAAAAATGGGTCATAAGGTACATACTTCCAGGTATAAATTAAATAAATCACAGGGATGTAATAATACAGCATGGCAACTATAGTTAATAATACTGTATTGCATATTTGAAAGTTAAGAGAATAAATCTTAAAAGTTCTTTTTAAGAACATTTTAAGAACAAGAAAAAAAATATATAACTGTGTGATGATAGATACTAAGTAGACTTATTGTGGTGACCACTGTTCAATTATACATGCACATATTAAATCATTATGTCATATACCTGAAACTAATATAATGTATGTCAAATATACCTCAGTATAAAAATAACAAAGTATGGTCATGTTCATGTGTAGCAAAGATGTAGAACAACTTCATATACTGTTAGAAGGAATATAATTTTGTATAACTACTTAGAAAAATAAATCGGGTTTATCTGTTCAGTTTCAACATATGTGTACCATATGACGCAGCAATTCTATTCCCAGGTATATACAAGAGTTCAGAGTGGCTTTATTCATCATAACCTCAAATGGGAAATGACACAAATGTCTACGAACAAGAGAACAGATAAATACATTGTGGTATTTTCCTACAATGGGTGATACTCTGGAATAAAAATGAATAAACTACTTTCAGTCTTAACAATGCCAATGACTCTCTCAAACAAAATATTAAGCAAAATAAGTCTGACAAAAGGGAAAATATACTATACAATTTCACTTATATAAAGTTCAAAATCAGTCTAAATTCATCTATGGTGTTAGAAACTGGGACAGCAGATACATACAAGGGGAAGGGAAAAGATGTTTATTTAGATGGACAAAAAGGAATTACATATATTTTTCAACCTGGGTGGTAATTAAACAAGTATGTGCTAACTCATGTGATAATTGACTTTTAAAGAAGGTTTTTTATAATTTTTCTGTATCTATGATTTGTGGAAAATTGTATTTTTGAAAAGAAAGGGTATTTAAATTTACTCATGATAGTTTCTGAATCAAAGTGTATTAGTTTCCTCATTGCTATAACAAATTATGATGAGCTTTGTGGCTTAAGAAAAGAAATTTATTCTCTCACAGCTTTGTACACTAGAAGTCCAAAATCAGTATTACTGGGCTAACATGGACGTGTTGGAAGGACCACATTCCGCCCAGATACTCGAGGGGAGAATCTGTTCTTCGCCTCTTCTCGTTTCTCTTGGCTAGAAACCACCTCATTCTACTCTCTTCCTCTGTAATCACATTACCTTCTCCTTTTCTTGTGTCAAATCTCTCTTAAAAGTAAACACTGACAGTATTTAGGGCTCACTTGGATAATCCAGGATAGTCTCAGGTCTCAAGAGCTTACTTAAATTTATTCACATCTGTGAAGTCGATTTTGCTATTAATATATAAGGTAACATTCTTGGTTTCAAGGATTCAGATGTAGTTATCTTTCAGTGACCCACTACTCAGCCTACCATACCTAGTGCTATTGACACTAATCACTATGAGTTCAGGAAGGGGAGAAATAACCAAGTACTAGAATAAGCTGAAATTCCTCATAAAACAGAAGTAGGCAAACTGCACTTTCATGAATAATGGTATTGGAACATGTAGAGAAAAACAGGCCATCACAGTTCAAAAAAATGGCCACAAAGGATGCTAAGTGATAAAGAAAAACAAAGTTTAATGTAGTCCACTATTAGTAAAAAGAAATTAAAAAATGCGCCTAAAACATGGTATATTTTCATGAACTGTGAGAATATTAATTTTAGCTATATTTTCCACATCAGAATTTATACCAGTTAAAAATTTAATATGAGCACATTTTAATGTGATGAAAGTAATTTTAATGTGATAAAATGATTAAAATGTGAATATCATCAACAATTTTCACGTTGGTTTGTTTTCCACACTTCTGAAACCTTTGCCTTCTTTAAATGCCTGTGCTTATTACAGTTAAGCAGAGTTACTTAGGTTGCTAACGCAAACAAAATGAGAGAGTGTTGCTAGAGATGAAGTATTTCATCATCACCCTGGCACTGCAACACGACTCAGACACAGTTTGAAAGCAGAAGAACCCTTTCACTACAATCCCTAGTTGCGTCTCTGAAAGCAATCCCTCCGGAAAATCAAGATACTCTCATACATCTGCTCCTCACATTATTGTTAGAATCGCAGTTTAATCCCTGGCCTTTACTGATGTCACTGATTTGAAATGCAGGTCTGTTCCTTCAGGATAGTAGCTGGTGTCACTATACTATTTACAAATTTCTTCAAAACAAAAGGAGATTTTCTTTTGTGACACCCTTACAAAGAAAAATATAATTTCGTTGCCATAATTGAAAACTACGGTTACTACACGATTAAAAATTATTTTACTCTAATATAGTTCAGTTATAAATTAGGCATTAAAATGATATTTAAAAATAGGTTATGTAGTTTTAAGTGAGGTTATTGAAATACATTCTTTTAATTCTGCACCCCCGGCCCCTAATGCTGTCAAAGACAATGACTGAAAGCCTTTCCAAGTGTTTCCATCTGTCCTTAGCTTGAGTAGATCTACAGAGCAGACTCCATGTGAATTTACACAAGCTTATGAATTTACATGGAAAGGGCAGATACATTCTCCTTTATCTGATTATGCTTTGGAACAGTTTTCTTATGCCATCCTTTTCCAGTGGGGCTATTAAAGGAATAGTGCAGATACCTCCCATAAGAAAGGTTATAGCCTTATGCTACAGCCAAGTTTTGGCGATCCACAGCTGGGCAGAAATAATCCTCTTAGTTCTTGGATCCTGTGTGAGACAAAGGTTCTTGGGCAGGGCTTAGGCAACCACACTGAGAAAGGGCAATCTAGGGATTTTTGATATTTTAATACCAGCATAGGTATACTGATCAGGTGAACTTCAGACTTGTATCCATTGTATTGAGTGGCCATCTGTGCTCTTTTACATCTTTATGGAGAGGATGTTTATCCAAAAATTAAGCCCAGCTGTATTATGGTTATGTAATATGGTATTATGGTTAATGTATAATATATCGTTTGCCTAAAATAATACCTGCTTGAAAGACCAAGACAACTTCCATACATGTTTTCTACCAGTAACATTATTTTTCATATTTGCATTTTATTAATCACAATGAAATTTCACAATGTAGACCTACCAATACAACCACTTTGTTTCTATATTTATATATAAGACAAGATGCAATCAGATTCTTTGAAAATAAAGAGTATTTTGGACACCCATGCTACTCCACTCTTCATGTTATTGCACAGGGCATGTACAAGTCCTGGATTTCCCTTGTCAATTCTGATTTTTTAAATACTGGAATTACACTGGAATTAGACAAAAATTATAATAATCTTACAAGAAATACAATGATCTTACATTTATAAGATTTATAAACATTTATAACATTTCTCTAAGTCCTTTACATAATTGTGAATATTTACTATAGCAATTTAAGAAAAGAAACTCTATAATTCATCAATTTAAACAGGACATTTTTGAGTGTGAAATGGAGAGCTAGTAATAATTATTTCAGGACAACTGGCATAAATGGCAACTGTCCCTGGCAAACTAAGATGGATGCTACCATATATATGAGAATTATTTTTATCCTTACACAGTGGAAGAAACTGGCATTTCAGTTTTTCAGTATTGAAACATATATTTCAATAATATGCTCATGTTTATAGTATTTAGTAAGTGTCAGAATCAGGCCTGGCCCTTGGGTAGCCTGCCTCCAGAGTCCTTGATCTTAACTGTAATCCTGGAGGACTGTAGTAGCATCAACACATGGTAAGCTCTAAGGAACTGATAGAGATAAAAGATTATAATGTTAACAATTTGTCTCTGAAATAGTTGTAACACCAGTTTGAACTGAGGAGAAAATCGTTTTTATTTGTGTTTAGATTTCACTTCATCATGAAGCTCTTTTTAAAAAAGAGCTTTCTTTTCTGTCACTTATGTTGTTTTAACTAGATTTGGTATATTTTTAGCAGTCTTATTTAAATGTATTTACATAAAAGATAAGCCTTTATGAATTTATTTCTTGCTTCTTTAAAAAGGGTTTGTGTGTGGAGGGATATCTGGATTAAATATATTCAGTTAACATAGTTTAAAATAGTTTTTCATAAATTAGAAAATTAAATTTTAACTATTGTTATGAATTTTTAATTTTAAAATTATAATTATTTCTTAAAAGACTATCCTTGAATATGCAGATAAAAATATACTGTTCTTCCAATTTCATAAATGTGTCAGGATAGCAATGAATTTGATAGATGATCTAAAATTAAAAAGTGACCCCTACGAGGCTGCATTTTTGTGGGTTTTTTGTTTGTTTGTTTGTTTGGTCCATTTTTCCTATATATTACAGGTAAAGCATGTCAAACAAAAAAAGAACAAGAATTTGAATTCACCATGAACTAACAAAATGATAATCTGGAAGAAATAAGAATTAGAAAAAGCAAGGAGAGGCTGGCACTATCGTACTGCACTTCATTCAAAATAATGGTGCCACCCTGACCAGAGATTTTCAAAGGACACACAATCCTACAATGGTTGGGTAAAGTAGGTTAGAAGAAGAATTTATGCCAACAAAAAACTGCACTTTAATCTTAGAATTTAAGGATTCATAAACAAAGGAACAATGTGGATATAAATTATTTTCTGGAAAAAAATTTTAAATAGTATCTTATTATCTTATACTTTTCTGACTGAGTAAAATTCACAGAGAAAAGATTGAAGGTAAAAGGAGAAAGGAGTAGCAGAGGATGAGACGGTTAGATAGCATCACTGACTCAATGGTCATGAATTTGAGCAAACTCCAGGAGACAGTGAAGGACAGGAAGGTCTTGCATGCTGCAGTCCCTGGGGTCACGAAGAGTTGGGCATGACTTAGCAACTAGACAACAACATGTCTCTACTGCTGAAGGAGCTAGAACTGAAAAGAAATAGATCTGATTCTTTACTGGGTCCTATGGCCCCCACCAATGAAACACACCCTACCCCAACATATGCCACCTAATATGGAGGATATTCAATGTGTTAATCAACTTAAAAGGTCACTCCATTTGTCTCCCCTATGCTTTGGGATGAAAATTAAAGCCTCTGGGGTTGAGCCTGAAGTAAAAATCAACATTAGCTCCGTCCTCCCCTTCCTCCCTCGTATTTCATTCTAATAACCACATGCCACTGGATAATGGTGTCAGGATGAACAGTCATTGAGCTCACAAATTTCATCATCAGTATCTTTTAAAGAAAAAGTCTCTCTTCACCTTCACCTAATAAGCCTTTCATTAAATTGATTCTTGAATTTAATCCATTTTCCTTTCTGCTTATATATGTACTGTACATGTATTCCTTAAATTCAAGTCAAATTCCTAACTTCCAAGAAGAGGATATAAATACTTCAAATGATGCAGTCTTTGGTGACAGTGATAAAGGGGTCCTTTACCAAAGAGAATTTGAATTTTTAAGGATGTGCTCATGTGCCATATATTCTTAAATCAACAAAACAATACTTTCATAAGTGTCCAGCAGTTAAAAGAAAGGAAAGGACAAGGCAAGAAAAGACCAAAAATGAAAAACAAAACACTGTTTTAATTTCATGACTAACTGCTAGATTAGAATTATTTATCACTAGATAATATATTTGATTAGAGTATATTCAATTTAAAAAGTTATGCAGATTCTTTACCATCTGAGCCACCAGGGAAGCCCATAACAATTATTACTGATATGAACTTTTTTCTCCATCCAACAATACATCATAAAATTTAAAATGATATATTTGTGAGTATTTAAAACTGTTAAAAACATTTTCTGATGAGGATGGCCAGTTCTTCCCTTTCTCCATAGTTCTGGTCATCTGACAATAATATTAAGGAAATATTTTGATTAGACCAACTAGCTTAGAGTTAGCATGATGAATATTTTACAGGAACTAAAGATTCTTTGCTAACTAAACACACTAAAAATTTCTACCAGCTCAAACATTTTTACCAGCTAACCATTTACCAGTGTTTAAGTTATATGACATGTCTGTTAATATCTTGTTATCAATCATGATGTTTCTAAATATGACTAAGGATAGTCTATGTTCACAAAGTTGGAAAGTGAATCAAATAGCCTGGTAAGGTTTTCTTTTCTCCTTAAAACTTCTACAGTGTTTCCATATTAGACCTTGATATGGGGAGTTTTGTTGTGTTATCTAAGGTATTGCCTTAATTTCACTTTATTTTGTTAAGCATCTAAAGGACTCAACCACACTTACAGCATTGACAAACTGAAATGCCCTTAGGCATTTGTGATTCTAGGTTCTGCAGGCTCCTATATCTGTATATAAGGAAGGCTTTAAGGAGAGTCATATAAGAATATGTATCCTGGACCCTACTGTAAACCACTGAATGACAATTCCTTGAGGTGGGGCTCAAAAATGTACGGGCCTCTCTGGTACCTCAGATGGTCAAGAATCTGCCTGCAAAGCAGGATCAAATCAATGGGTTCAATCCCTGGGTTGAGAAGATTCCCTGGGGAAGGAAATGGCAACCCATTCCAGTATTCTTCCCTGGAGAATTCCATGGTCAGAGGAGGCTGGTGGGCTATAGTCCATCGGGTCGCAAAGAGTTGGACAAAATGTACGCTATAAGTAAGTCTTCCTGAGAATACTGAAGTTCAGGCAGGTTTGAGACTCACCAATCTATATATGGGCTTCCCAAGTGGCTCGGTGGTAAAGAAACTGCCTGAAATGCAGGGGATGCAGAAGATGCGGGTTTAGTCCCTGGGTCAGAAAGATCCCATGGAGGAGGAAATGGCAACCCTCTCCAGCATCCTTGCTGGAGAAATCCCATGGACAGAGGAGCCTGGCAGGCTGCGGTCCCTGGGGTCGCAAAGAGTCGGCCATAACTGAGCACACACACAATCTATATTATGAAAGAATGAAGATATTTGCCTGCAGGGCTTCCATCTGGTTTAACTGATGACTTGACACTAAGTCCCAAAGGAAAAGTTTTAGTTATGCAGATACCCAGATATTTTCCAAAGTGAAAAACCTCTGTGAATACTCTACAGCAAACTGAGGTACTACTCTCTCTTTTTTTCTAAATGTACTATGCTTAAGAGACTGTGAGATTAGAGTTTTATGTTGTAGTCATAAAAATAAAAAAGCTTTTTGGAGGAAAAATTTCAGTCCCTATTTTTACAAACAATGAAACCATCAAATAAAGTAAACCCTACATCAAGTATTGGTGTTTACAAATCAAACATGCTCAAACGAAGTATATAAAATGAATAAAAATAACTTAATGCACGACAGTTCAGTTGGTAGAGAATTTGCCTGCAATTCAGGAGACCCCGGTTCGATTCCTGGGTCAGGAAAATCCCCTGGAGAAGGGCTGCTAAGTCACTTCAGTCGTGTCCAACTCTGTGCGACCCCAGAGATGGCAGCCCACCGGGCTCCCCCATCCCTGGGATTCTCTGAGCAAGAATACTGGAGTGGGTTGCCATTTCCTTCTCCAATGCATGAAAGTGAAAAGTGAAAGTGAAGTTGCTCAGTCGTGTCTGACCCTCAGTGACCCCATGGACTGCAGCCCACCAGGCTCCTCTGTCCATTGGATTTTCCAGGCAAGAGTACTGGAGTGGGGTGCCATTGCCTTCTCCAGGAGAAGGGCTAGGCTACCCATTTCAGTATTCTTGGGCTTCCCCTGTGGCTCAGCTGGTAAAGTATCTGCCTGAAATGTGGCAGACTTGAGTTTGATCCCTGGGTTGGCAAGATCCCCTGAAGAAGGGAAAGGCTATCCACTCCAGTATTCTGGCCTGGAGAATTCCATGGACTGTATAGTCCATGCGGTCACAAAGAGTTGGACATGACTGAGTGACTTTCACTTTCACAAGATAAACTGAAGTAAGAAGCTTAAGATACATCAAGTTGAGCCATCCAATTCATAAATTTGCTAGGTGTAGATCAGAGCCCATTCTTTTTAAATCCTCTCACACTGCCCTGCAAAGTTTAATTAGACCAGATGCATTTTACCCGAGACTGGGTCCAGTTTTATGTAGAACAAGTATGAATTAGAGGTAATTCTTCATTCCTCTCGTTCATTTATTTTAGGAGTCTTAGCTAAGAGTCGGAGAAGACTGAGTGACTTCACTTTCACTTTTCACTTTCATGAACTGGAGAAGGAAATGGTAACCCATGCCAGCGTTCTTGCCTGGAGAATCCCAGGGACGAGGGAGCCTGGTGGGCTGCCATCTGTGGGGTCGCAGAGAGTCGGACATGACTGAAGCAACTTAGCAGCAGCAGCAGCAGTTTAGGGAGAAAACAAATTTTTCCAATACAACTTCAGTTTGAATATAACTGACCCCTAGACATATAGAACTTAATGGTATCTAAAGAGGATGAAGTCTGGGCTCCTGACTTAAGAGCTGTATATTTTGTCTCCTTCCTTGCAACACTCAGACTTTATAGGACCTTTTGATTTTTTAAAGCATTTTCCCTCTCTTTCATCTTTCATCATTTGAAACTGTTCTTATTTGAAAATCCTGCCTAAAATTCCCTTCTGAAACAGGCCTCCATCACACTTTAATTCTTAGACCAAAATGACAAGAGAAAATAGAGCTGAAAACTCAAGATAATTCATTTTTTTTCTATGTAAAAATAAGTACATTTATATTATTTATGTAGATGAGGCATTGTGATAATTTGGCCTGATTATATGCTTCAGTTCAGTTCAGTTGCTCAGTCGTGTCCGACTCTTTGCCACCCCATGAATTGCAGCACGCCAGGCCTCCCTGTCCATCACCAACTCCCGGAGTTCACGCAGACTCGAGTCCATCAAGTCAGTGATGCCATCCAGCCATCTCATCCTCTGTCGTCCCCTTCTTCTCCTGCCCCCAATCCCTCCCTCCCTCAAAGTCTTTTCCAATGAGTCAACTCTTTGCATGAGGTGGCCAAAGTATTGCAGTTTCAGCTTTAGCATCATTCCTTCCAAAGAAATCCCAGGGCTGATCTCCTTCAGAACGGACTGGTTGGATCTCCTTGCAGTCCAAGGGACTCTCAAGAGTCTTCTCGAACACCACAGTTCAAAAGCATCAATTCTTCAGCACTCAGCCTTCTCCACAGTCCAACTCTCACATCCATACATGACCACAGGAAAAACTATAGCCTTGACTTAGACATGCTTAGACATGCATATTTAGATAACTTTTTTGCCCCTTCATGTTTACGGGTCTAGAAATCACTCCCTTTGGTTTTTATAACAAGTGTACTGCTAAGTTTAGGTATGCTTGTCTTAGAGTTTTGGTTGTTTCAGAAAAGTACCCTTTCCAGAAAGGATAACTGATCTTCTACTCTATCATTTCCAAATTCATCCTAAAGATTTATGTCAAGCCTCAGGTGGGTCTAATGAGTTCACAAATGTTTGCAAGGGCCTCTCTAAGTCAGGGGAACAACTAGTCATCTCATTCATGGCTATGCAACTGCATGAAGTGAATTCCTTATGTTGAAAACAAAGATATGATCTTTGCCATGTGTATTTTCTATGTTAATTTGTTCAGGAGCATACATTTTGAGTATCAGCACACTTCCATTGCCACAGTTTGCTGACAGCCTCCATTTGGGTGTCTTTCACGTTCACTGGATGGTAGGCTCCTCTCTGAGACGAGGCATGAGGCCTTATTTGGTGCTGATAGCTCAGCTCCCAGCTCAGCGGCTGGCACAGAAAATGTTTCTGAACTGAACTGAAATTTAGAAGTCTCTAACACCTTTTGCATATGTTTTGGCTTAGGAGTCCCTTTGTAAATCTGCCAGATACAACTAATTTTTTAAACAATCAGTTTTCAAGAACGTCTCATTTATTGGGCTATAAATTTATATTTAAACTTGGGAAAACTATTTTAATGAAGATGTAAAAAAATATAAAAGGCTATTTATACAAAATCCACTTAACTTTTATTAAAATAAGTCTTAATTTCATTGAAATAGTCCTTGTGGTTAAATGTATGGCCAGTAAATGAATATAGGCTAATGTTTTTTATCACACTCACGTTTCAGCAATACTACTATTCTTTAGGAGATATGAACTACTGTCTATCTTTTACTGAATAAAGTAAACTGTGACTAAAGTCTAACAGCCTAAGTTTATAATCATAAAACTAACCTTTTAAAAAAGGTTATGAATCGTCTATGAGTGCCAATTATTTTCTGGCTTCTTCATTAAGATTTTAGAAATGCATGAATACTGCTATTGCTTCCCCAAGATATTTTATCATCTCTATTACAGCCACTTTTCAGAGTGGAACATTGTCATATTTCTGCTAACATGAGGCTCTGGACATATAATGGTCCAACTATGTTCCCTGAAACATTGCTACATGACAGAAAAAATTGATTTAACTTGGTAAAACCTGTATGTAGCTTGAGCTCTGATCAAAAGCCTGAGTATTACAGAGACATTATCCTGTTTCTATTTGATAATAATAACAAAACAATCTGAGTCAGGGAACAAGACGTAGGTTTTAATTGGTAGAAACCCAAGTGTAGGTTTGAGATCCAAACTTTGCAGAGGTCAAGGGCCCACTGCCAATATTCTTCCAGCAGTGGCAGAGACAGAACCAGGAAGCACATTTAATCAAGGGGATGGACAGTGAGTAGAAGGCCACCCACACAAACCTTTGCTTGCTTGCTTGCTTCTTGCCACAGGATACCATGAAGACAGATGCTGTAGGGCTTGATAAATTCTGTTTGGGGAGACCTACTTATTGGTGCATGCTTTTGCTTCTGTAGGTACCTCCAAAGCACAGTTTTGCATTTCTTCTTTAATTGATGTTTGTTTACTTAATGTCAGTAGTGTTGACATAGCTTTATTGTGTGACTTTAAATCAAAGACAAACAAGATGAAATAATACGGATTTTCACTTAATTAACAAAGACCTTTATCCAGTTGAACAAACATGAGAAAATGAGATCTTAGTAGTATGAGCATTCTTTGTAATTTATTTCCTGACAACAGCACTTTAGAACAGATTTTAAGTATAGGACATATGAAAAATATTTTCTCCTATATTCAGTAAAACTTTGATTTTTAATTTGTTCATACATCCATTACCCCTAAACCATAAAAATGCCTATACTTACAAGAAAAGAGATATATATCATAAAGTGTTTTCAATGAGGACTGTTTCCAGATGAGTTAGTTCTGAAAATTTATTATAAATATATTAGAAATAATTCAGCCATTTGTAACAATGTAATATGCAGTTGAATTCACTGAGCAGCATGATGTCACAGTCACATATTTATTTGCAATGGTTTTCAATATTATGGGTCTGCCTTAACTATCCAATAAAATACCTCAGTTTTATATATCACTTCATTTTATGGCTATATCACATTTTATAAGAATTATTTGGAAAATATATCAAGTGAAATTAAATGGTTAAAGCCTTTAGAAAGATGGTCTTAAAGTTTAAAAAATGTAGCTATTACTGCCATGCAAGGTTAATTGTTTCAAAGAATATTCTTGAGTGCATATTATTTGCCAACTACTAGGCCCTGACAATACAATGATGAATTAAACACCATATTTCTCTCCTCATAGAGTTTTTATTTAATGTTTAATTTATTGCTGTAAGGATTATTATACAGTTACTAAAGAAATCTTCAATTACCTACTGATTAGAGAAAATATTGACAAAGATTGAATATAATGTAGGAGATTTAAAAAATAATAAAGCAAAACAAACAAAACTTCCACTAACACCTTAAAGCCTCCAAAATACAGTTAACCTTTGAGCAACATGGGTTTGAACTGTGTGGGTCCACTGATACTGCACTTGAATTTTCTTTCAATAGTAAATTCTACAGTACTACACAATCCACCACTGGTTTAATCTGTGGATATGAAGGAATTGCATATACAGAAGGCTGTCTATAAGTTATATGTGGTTTTTCCACTGTGTGGATGGTCAGCACCCCTAAACCCTGTGTAGGTCAAGGGGTAGCTGTGTATATACTCAGACAATAATATTAATTAACCTCCCTAGCCATATCATGGCATCTGGTCCCATCACTTCATGGGGAAAAGATGGGAAAACAGTGGAAACAGTGTCAGTTTGCAAAATCACTGCAGAGGGTTACTGCAGCCATGAAATTAAAAGACGCTTACTCCTTGGAAGGAAAGTTATGACCAACCTAGATAGCATATTAAAAAGCAGAGACATTACTTTGCCAACAAAGGCCCGTCTAGTCAAAGCTATAGTTTTTCCAGTGGTCATGTATGGATGTGAAAGTTGGCCTGTGAAGAAAGCTGAGTGCTGAAGAATTGATGCTTTTGAACTGTGGTGTTGGAGAAGACTCTTGAGAGTCCCTTGGACTGCAAGGTGATCCAACCAGTCCATTCTGAAGGAGATCAGTCCTGGGTGTTCTTTGGAAGGACTGATGCTAAAGCTGAAACTGCAATACTTTGGCCACCTCATGCGAAGAGTTGACTCATTGGAAAAGATTCTGATGCAGGGAGGGATTAGGGGTAGGAGGAGAAGGGGACGACAGAGCATGGGATGGCTGGTTGGCATCACCGATTCGATGGACAAGGGTTTGGGTGAACTCCGGGAGTTGGTGATAAGACAGGGAGGCCTGGCGTGCTTGATTCATGGGGTCGCAAAGAGTCGGATACGACTGAGCGACTGTACTGAACTGAGCCATACCATTCATGATAACCTCTAAACTTATCTTTCACCTGGCCTTCTGGTCTACTTAACATAGTACGCGTGTGTGTGTGTGTGTGCGCTCAATCATATCTAGCTCTTTGTGATCCCATGAGCTGTAGTCGACCAGGCTCCTCTGGACTGTAGCCTGCCAGGATCCTCTGTCCATGGGATTTCCCAGACAGGAATTCTGCAGTAGGCTGCCGTTTCCGTTTTCAGGGGACCTTTCTGACGAAGGGATCAAACCCGTGTGCCTTGCATCTCCTGTACTGGCAGGTGGATTCTTTACCAACTGAACTACCTGGGAAGCCTCCTATTAACACACTACAAACACATTCCAATCACTAGATCTCCATGTCTTGAATTTTGTTGTCTCTTTTATCTGGAATGTTCTTTCTCGAAATTCATTTTTATATCTTTAAAGATGCAAACCAAAGATCTAGATTTTCCTGGTCTCTCTAGTTCCATTGTTCATAGCACTTAATTTATAGTGCTTGTACTCTGCTTGACATTATAGTACCTAACTATAAATATATTAAGAGGAAGCACTATATTTTGCTTTTCTTTCTATCCCTGAGTGTCTAATTCAGTATTTTGCATATAATATTGAATAAATACCTGTTTCATGACATTTATCAATAGTTATCTAATAGTTAGAAATTATAGGTAATGATTCCAAAACTGCTTTCTGATATTTCCTCAATTAATATGCACAAAATCCACAGATTTAATTTATGTATAAGGAAGTTGATTCTTAGGTAAGTTTTTTGTCAAGATTATATAACTGGTGATTATAGAAACTAGCAATGGTGATACTCAGGCCTCAGGTAAAAAGAAAGACTGTTTTCTGAGGAGTTCAGTGTTTTTTTTCCATAATATTATGGTCAAAAATAAAATTAAAAGAAATGTATTTGAACAATTAAAACCTCACTTTAATATTATCTCTCTAACACAATTATTTTTATTTCTACTTCTTTTTCATAGTTCTTTAAGAAGCAGTCATGTCACCTGGTTAAAGTCTATTTTATCAGTACATTCCACATTGATGGCTATGCATAATTATAATCAGCACTCCTTTAAGGTGCTAGGGCAGCCAGATAAGGTGTTTGCTTTGACTGAAAACTAGGCATTCTGAAGAAACAAACAGTGAAGGGGCTCATTCTCATAATTTTTTGTAACTCTATAATAATCTAAAATAATCACTCAACATATAAAACATTTAAAATATATAGAACATTTTATGCATTTAGAGACACTGCATTTTAACATAATATTTCTATGGTATAAAAATTAAATAAGACATATTTGCTTAACTAGATGTGCTTAGAAAGAACACAGAGAGTAATGTGACACTGAGGATATGGAAACAATGATGCTTGTGAACCGACAAAAATGAGTAGGTTTCTGATAAGCAGAACAAACGAGAGAATTCCAGGGAATGGGTCCTCCTGGAATGCCTATTTGAGGAATACTTATCTGGGAAGTATTTGTTTGTTAATATATGAGTACACAGTAAATTACCAATTTAACATGCTCCTGTGAGAATTAGTAATATTTTATGTTAATGGTTGCAGGCGAATATATTGAAATAATCAAAATATGTCCTTTCAAGCAAAGAGAAATATATTTATGCTGGTATATACATAAGGCAACTATTTTCATACTGGGAAAATATCCTAATGAAAATGGCAGTAATGCAAAGTATTACAGTTTAGAAATCACTAATACATAAAAATATTGTGAAATTAATTCTACTTTCTTTTGTGTACAGTGTTGAGTCCGTTGACCTCCCTGTGTTTCCCTTTCTTATACCAGGTGCTTTGTGAATGTGATAAATTTGAAACCAGGGAAGAAAATGAGGGTATAAAGTGGCATTATACTGCTGAGTGTACATTTATCAATTCTTTATATATTCAGTATAAACACACACACACACACCCCCACACACACACTAGTTAACCTTGTCCCTGAAGAAAATATAATGAGAGGGAAGCATTCTATAACTTTAGAGACCATATATGTAATGCAAATGAGTCAAAAAGGCCAGGAGATACTATAAACTGATGATAAATAGAAACTTATTCAAATTCTTTTCCCATTTAGGTTATTACAGAATATTGAGCAGTGTTCCTTGTGCTATATAGTACATCCTTGTTAGTTATTTGGTAATCTAGTTTAAATATAGCAGTGTGTACATGTCAATTCCAAACTCCCAATCTATCCGTTCCTCCCCACCACTTGCCCTCCAGTAACCATAAATTCTTCTCGAAGTTTGTGAGTCTGTTTCTGTCTTGAAAATAAGTTTATCTGTATCATTTTTTTTAATTTTGCAGATTTTTTTTAATGCTGTGTAGATCTGAGGGTCAAACTGACCTGCAGGTAGCAAACTGTGACTTCTAGAAGAGAGGATGCTGAACTTCTGTCCTCCAGTTAAAACAAACAAAACAAATGACAGACTGATGCCACACCAGAAACGACAATCACTTCTTTTCTCTCTAGATCCCTACTTATAATTTAATATGGGATACTGATTATTAATATAGATATTCATTAGTCATATATTTGTAACCAGCTGATGACCATATGCTTTCCTTTCACAGGAAGCAAAGATTATTTATGAAAGTTATGTGATGATGTCAAAGTGTGTAGTTTGGAGTAGAAGGAGGAGAGTTTATTGTAGTAGGCTGGAGAAATTCCACAAGTAGCAGACTGCAGGACTCCATAGGTGATGTCTGTGTGATTCTATAGTTGCTATTGTGGCTATTCCAGGTGTCATAAAGGGAACTAGAACAAACAACTAACAACATCATGGAAAATAGTTTATTATTAAATTGGGAATTACCCATATTAAATGCATTACAAGCTTGTTTTGTCAAAGCAGAAGTTATATTATAACACTAAAATACACATTTAAAATTATGATGGACTATTTACTATTCATAAAACCTATGTTAAACGTATATTTAAGAGTATAAAATGCCTGGTATATGTCAAATGGATAAATTATGAGTAACTAAAATTTTAACTGCAATGAGGATACAGGAGATTTTTCAAAAGGGTATTTTAATATAAAATCCTGGTATTATTATAACTCAGTAAGAATTTTAGTAAGTTGGATGAATGAACTAGAATGCTCCCATGCACACACAGATTTGGCAAGCTTGTAAGTAATCACATATGAATTTAATGTTATAATTAACTGTAATTAGCTACCAAAATGCTAGTGTAAGTGTGGTTTTTAGCAGCAAAGAAAATCAGCATCTCATTACAAGAGAAGCAGAAACCACTTGATATATAAACCTACTTGTTCATAGATCAATCCTTAAATGCTAAGAGCACAAATTTTCTGTTACTTTTAACATTTATAGCCTCATAAAAACTCTCACTGAAGAAGTAAAAATGTGCAATCTATGATGCTTTTCTACATAGCTTCATCCCTCTTTCTACATTCTTTGCCTTTCCAGACCCCACACCAGAGCCCTTGCATCAGAGCTGGACTCATATTTATGATGCTCTCCATGCCAGGCACGGCGGCACGAGAGAGGTGAATCAGAGGAGCCATGAGCACCTCAAACATGTTTTTGACTAATATGTTTTCTTCTATTGCTAGAAGTATTATTTTCTTCCCCCAAACCAGGTTTTCCTTTCCTTTGAACACTATTTACTTAAACACATCTTTCCAGTTTCTGGGATACAGACCCCAGTATCATCCTTGACCCTCATTCCTTCATTTCTCAAACCAAAAAAGAGCCTCATGTCCAACGGTTTCATGTCTAGAATCTCCTCATCTATAACTCTGACTTCAGGTCCCTCTTTCTTCCAGTTACTTTCTCAGACTTTACTCTCACTTCTCACCATTTCTTCCCTTGCCTTGTTACCAAAGTTTATTTTTTATAGAAGAGATGACCACAGATGATCAAAACCTCTCAGGTCCATAAATTTTCAAAGTGTCTCTTTCTTGAAGAATGAAAGCCCAATCTGTAACTCATAAACTTCCATGTTCTCTACAGTATTTCTGAACTCTTTTTTCCCCAAATTAGGTTTCCACTAAGTCACCTCCTATTGTGTGCTATGTACTGCACATTCCTCCTTATAGAAAGAGGTTCAATCAGAAACTTTCCTACCTGGAATTACCCTATCCCACTCGAACTGCATAAAACCTTTCTAATATGTCCAAAGTCCATCTGAAAACCTCCTTTCTCTTTCATGTCTTGTCTGATGACAATCAAAACTGCCATCTTCCTTTTCCATGATTCCACAGCGTCTTGTAGATGCCTCCATTAAAGCACTCTGCAGAGTGTATATTAGTTCTTTCCCCATCATTAATTTTTTTAAGGAAGTTATTATGTATTCCTTTCACTCAGCACATCCATTTGTTAAAAAACATTTTCTTCCTTTTAACTGAACTAAAGTCAGCTGTCTCTTATTTTTATTCATCTAAATTAGTATATCAAAGCTTAGATATGCTAAATTACTTAATTGCGATTTCTTGGTCATTTAGTTCCAAAGTTAGTTCTCCTTAACACCCAGTCTCCTATGCTACCCACAATGACATAACAATAAACACTAACACTGCCAGAGGACATACCACATGTAGGGACCATACCAATTGTCTTTACACATGTTATTCAGTTCTCACAACAACTCTATTGGTGTCTCTATTTTACAATGCCTAAACTAAAGCATAGAGATGTTTAATTAGTTGCCCAAGATCATGCAGCTAATATAACATAGAGGCAGAATTAAATACAGCAGCTTGGTACCAAATTCTTAACGTTCTCTATGGGATTTGTATTTTAAAAGAGCACAGCAGAAAGAGTCACTTCAAAGAAGGTCTCTCTAATGGTAGAGTTTAAACACTTGTGCCCCCTGGGTGGAGGGAGAAAGACCTCCCCTGGAGCCCTTCAAATTACGCCACAGATACATCTCCTTGCTTTATATTAGCAGCTTGCCTTGGAGGAATATGTGTATTTTTGCCCCAGTGAGTTCAGACTTTTAATACTGCCCACATTTAATTTATGTTCCTCTATAAAAGTCAACACGAGTTTCTGACTATAAATTTGTCATGCTTTACTAATGAACTAAACTGTGTTTTCTGTCAGTGTTCCATTTAAATTGATATGACCTCATTCATTAGGTCATAATGTATTTACAGCTGTAAGAAAAGTACATGGGTTTCAAAAACTTCCTCCTCAAAAAGCCAAAGGAAGAGTGGGTTGAAGAGTTGACAAAGATGTGTGGGAAAAGAAAAAAAAAATTAAGGATAATTTGATTTCATTTAACTTATACTATAAAGTAATTTCTTAAATACACCACTTACAACTGTTACTTCCTCATTCGCAGACCTTTAATTTTCTGCATTAAGTGCATGATCAATTTCACAGCCCTTCCTTGTATGCTGGACTTTTTACAGAGCTTGCTCAAACTTATCCTTCCAAACAGAATTCTCATTTACACATCTTACGTTCATTTACTAATTCACTTATTCCCCATGTTTGCTGAGTGTCCATTATGCTTCAGGCACTGTTTTAGATGCTGAAGATGGTTGAAGTGGTGAATACAACAAAGTACCTACCCACAATGAACCTGTATTTTAGTGGAAGAAACAAGTAAATAAAAGGCAATTTTTGTGTTTGATATATACAATATCTATAAAGCAACAATTCTCAAAATTTTGGTCTCAAGACCCCTTTCATCCTTAAAAATTATTATGTACATCAAAGAACTTGTTTTGGGTCTATGTTTAGTGATATTTACCGTAACAGAAATTAAAATTGAAAAAGTTATAATATGTATTAATGTATTAAGAACCACCATAAAGCCCATTGCATATTAATGTTAGTAATGTGATTTTACGAAAATATCTATATTTTCAAAGTAAAAGTTTAATGACAAGAGTAGTGATGTTTTTCAGATCTCTCTGTCTGGATAATAGAAGAGAGTAGAATTTTCGTATCTGCTTCTGCATTCAGTCTGTTACAGTATCACCTGTCATATGGCTTCTAGAAAATTCCACTACTCAATCATGAAAGAATGTAAGTGAAAAGAGACAGCAAAAACAATGCATCTTACTACTACAGTGGAACTAGTTTTACTTTGTGGGCCTTCTTGAAAGGATCATGAGGATCTCCAGGGACCCCCAGACCACACTTTTGAGAACCAGTGAAAGAAAGAAAGAAAGGAAACAAAGGGCAAGGGGTCAGGTAACAGTTTTAGACAGGAGTCAGGAAATACTACTCTAAGGGAGTGAAAGTCTTGCTGAGGCCTGAAGAATGAGAAGGACCCCAAACAACTGTAGACAGAGAAAATAAAAAGCATGAAGGACCCAGAGGATGGAAGAGATCAACAATTTTTATAATGTGAAAGGAAGCCACTGCGGCGAGAATGTTGTGAGCAGGAGAAGGTGTAGCATGAACTGAGGGTGAGGAGCAAGGCAGAGCCAGGCCGAGCAGAGCAGAGGTCAGACACTAGTGGCCCGGGGTTCTGATCTAGACATCTGTCTTACAGATGTATTTTGTCTGCACAGTGCTTTTTTTTTTCTTCCACTTATTCTTATTGAGCCAAATATTTTCAAAAAGGGATTTCACATAAAAATCAGGATTTCTGGATGCTCTTAAATGGACCAGAATACCAAGCAAAAGAAAAGCTCCTTCTACATGGGGCAGCTGGAGGGGAGTAGGACTTCATATAGCATTTGAGGAAGCCACAAGCTCCACCACTCCTCACGGCTTCTTCAAGACCGATGCCCTCCCCAGAGCTATCTGTTCTGGCCTGATTCACTAATTAAAGTCACCTTTCTCTTCCCACACACACTGTGTGGGTGAGACTTCTCAGCAGGGACTCATTCTGCAGCATTTGGTTCTTGATTCTCTGTGAAGTATAAAATTATTGACTTGCAGTATACAGGGAGAAACACTTTCTCATTTGTTTTAAAAAGACAACCAGTCGTTTTGTGGAAAGTAGATAATGAGGGGCAAGAGCGGAAGTTTCAATGAAATGTTCACCAGGCTCCACGCCTTTCAGCTCTCAAGTGCACAAGTGCATCATGAATTTGGTCTTTGCTTTTGCCTTTCCTAATGATAAAGCCCTTCCTCCCACCTACACCTTACTTTACCTTTTCTTCCTCCAAGATCCACCTCAGAGCCCCTTTCTCAGAGTGGAGATTTGTGGGAGGTATCCTTAAACCACAACTGCCCCTCTGAGACTCTTATGCTACTCCTTGTTTACACTAAAATTTTATAATCCATCATTTTACAGTTTTTCACAGTATAAGTAATCTCAACAATTAGACTGCAAATTCCTTAAGGGCCTGCTTATTGCTTCTACTAGTTAGAACAGACTGTTCCAACCAACCCCTACAAGAAAAAGTCACAACTAGCAGTCACAGTTCCTCAGGCATTTTCCTCACACTCTTTAGGCTCTCACCATCTCTTGCTTAGTGGCTGATTGATACGATAAGCAAACTAATTATATCTACACAGTATGCAATTGCTTTTACCACAGATGTATCACCTTGTTCTATGCATTATTTAAAATGCTGTGGGCAAGTTACTTCTCTCTCTAGCTTCTTCATCTGTAAAATGAAGTGATAATAAGCAACACTTTTCTCATGGGCTATTGTGAAGATTAAATGAGATAATACATACACAGTGCCCAGATTTTGTTGACTACGAGCAGCAGGATGACTTTTAGATGCCTGTTTTCATGTATAAGAGAAATGTCTGTGCCACTTATAAATCAGAAAAGGAGTTGGGACATTTGTATAAAGTCCCCCCACCCCACTAAAAGGCACATGAAAGCATATCTGTTTGGGGATGTTAATTTTTTACTAATAAAAAGCATTTTTCAGCATCCTTAGTATATATACATTTACACACACACACACATGATGCAGAAGATATAAGAGACTTGGGCTCAATCCCTGTGTCAGGAAGATCTCCTGGAGGAGGCTATGGCAACCCACTCCACTATTCTTTCTTGAGACTCCATGGATAGAAGAGCCTCTCGAGCTACGGTCCACAGAGTTGCAAAGAGTCAGACACAACTGAAATGACTCAGCATGCATATTTATTTATATATATATATATATAGGCACTTATAGTGCCTTTAAGCTTTATATATATAACTTAAAGGCACTTTTCTGAGGAGAAATTTATGAGTAATCAATTCATATATTAATAATTTCTCTAATGATCTATTTTTTAGTATCTTTGGAATTTTAGATTATCTTCCATTATGTTTTCAGTATCAAGCCCCATAATCTTTATAGGTACTACTTTGCTACACAGGTAGATTGAGCATTTTTAAGAAACATACAAGGCAGAATACAGAGAAGTAAAATGATTAAGAACAAGGACTCCGAAACTAGATGTCTTGGCTAGGGCCCTTGATCTACCACTGGTTTTGTGTCGTAAATTACTTCTCTGTGCCTCATTCACCACCTATAAATTGGAGCTAATGATAATATCTAACTTATAGGGTTGTTTTAAAGATTAAATTAAATGAGTAATTTACAATGTATGTCTGAAAATATAACAAAGCATTATCAAGTTATTTAGCAAACAATTTAAATATCACTGATATTGCTTTTTAATCATTAAAAGCATTTTTTTTTCAAAACCGTTTTGAGCTATTCAGCTCCTTCTGCAATATAAATAAAAGACACTCTGATAATATTTAAATTAGGTCACACAGGAAATTGATAATTTTTTTTTCAATTTGCTTGTCAGTTTGATTTGCCACATGAAAAATACTTATTCTCAAGCTGTGTGAAAACACTTGTCAGTAAAATGAAAATGCTACTGGTCTCAAAAAGCTCCCATTTCTTTGCTCTTTCTATCACTGCATTGCTTCCAGCAGTTTCTGGGGAACTGCTTTCAGGGTCACGCCAAACTGGACCCAAGAGATTGCAATAATTACATCCCAGTGGTGTTGACATTCAGCTTTGTCCCACAAGCTGCTTAAGACAGGCAGGGCGCCATCTGTCATGTTAGAGGGCCACTAGTTAGCTGTAAGTTGTGGAGATTACATTTCTGATATACAACAGTTTGCTTCTGAGCCAGCTCTGTAAAGTCCAAAGCAATTATAGTTATCCTGGAAAAAGATAATGGTAAGATTATGAATATATGTTGATCACATACAATTGTAAAATTTAAGCACAATATCACAGGAAATGTGTAAATCATTCTTAATGACAAACTTTCTCTGCAGAGGCTACCATATATTTTTAACAACTGTTCTAGCTTATAGTGCATTCCCAGTTATAATATTTGTTAGTCATATCCTACTGAATTTTTTTTTCAAATTTGGAATGTTTTGCCTCATTCTCCTACAACTGTTAAGTTCTTTGTATCCCGAGATTCTTTAATTTTGGCAGAAACACTTTCCTTTATACTAAATGCTTATTATTTTTAAAATTCCTTTAAAGAGTGATGTAAAGTGTGATTTTAATTACCATATACTCCACCATCTAATCTTATCTCAATGTTATCTTTGGCCATTGGTGATAATGACCACTGATGTCTCAAACAGTATTTTTACTACATTTCTCTTGAAATACACTTATTAGTTGACAGATGTAACTAAAAATATATATATACACACACACATATATATATATTCACATTGCTTTTTCCCTCTTTTCTTAAAATTAAATTTCATTTTTACAGTTTTAGAATTATGTACTTTAAATATTTCCCCATCCTAGTCTTTTTTACTGCATTAAGAAAACAGATTTAACATAGTATTTTGTATTTAAAATTTTTTCTCCAAATTAACTCATGGACATTGAAATGTAAAATATAGTTTATGACATGTGAGGTTGGATATAGTGCAACTGGAAGCAATATGACTCAAAAAAGGCAAAGTTTTTCTCAATAGATCTTATGTAATGAATTATCACTAAAAGTAGAATTATTTCTCTCAATCTAAATCACACTTTTGCTTTTGCAATGACAAGGTTAAAATTTATACATTATTTGTTCAAATTTAATAACTTTTGATGATTAGAGCCTCTTCCTTTAATGTGAATTTTATTTTCATGATGGAATTTATTATATCTGTTTCAAGTTTTATAGAATAAAAATAAACATAATTTCACAAAAGTTTACATTGGGACACAGGTAATTTAGAAAGTTTTGTGTTATAAACTATAAAAATCATAGTAATTGACCATATAGGGCAGTGAAAAAGGAATTAATTATAGTGCTCAAAGAGAATATATTCTGTATGCTACTACAGTGATGGATATCTGTCATTATACACTTATCCAAACCCACGGAATAATGTAAACTACGGACTTTGGGTGATAATATTGTGTCATAGTAGGTTCACCTGTTGTAATAAATATACCTCCCTGGTGGGGCTATTAATAATGAGAAAGGCTGTGCAAGCAGAAGAGTATATAGGAAATCTTTGTACCTGACTCTCAATTCTCCTATGAATTTAAAATTGCTCTTAAAAATGGTGCTCAGGTTCTTAGCTTGGACACTGGCGTATTTAGGGCTGCTATTCACTAAATATAGGGGAAAGAAGAGAAAGATGTTTGGAAGATGTTTAGAGTTTGACATCTTGAATTTGAGGGTGCTTATGGGATATGGATTTTCACACCGGTGTCTAGGACACAGTTCTACATAACTGTGAAGAGACCTCAACTTGAGATACATCTGGGAAGGATGGTACCATGAAGATACTGATGGAAATTTTGCCAGGAGTTGAGACTGTCCAGAGTGTGGAAGGTGGCCCTACAGACACTGGTATTTACCACGTTGGTACAAAAGAGGGATTTGAAAAGATTAGAAATAAGTTGTGTTGCCTTAAAAGTAGAAAATAACTTGAAATAATATTGTCACTGAAACCAAAGAAAAGAATATTTTCAAGGAGAAATGGGGTCCATTGCCTCAAATGTTATAAAGAAATCAAATCAGATAAAGAATGAAAAGAACACTAACAGCAGTAAAGAGGTAGGAGACTCATCGGTGAGATAACAGGGGAAGAATCCCAACTGCAGAGGCCTGCAGATGAAAGGGGAGGATTTGATGTGCAAACGGCAGACACAGAAATGCATATAAAGAGCCTGGTATTAAACAGGAGAAAACAGTTAGACGCTGCTAGAAAACTGGACCTACAAAGCAATAGCTTAATGACTGGAGACATCGAGCAAGTATTAACGGAAAAGGTCGTTTAAGCAGGATTTGTTGGGGGACTTCCCAGGAGGTCCAGTGGTTAAGATTTCACATTCCAATGCTGGGGGTGCAGGTTTGATCCCTAGTTGGGGAGCTAAGATCTCATGGGAATTGCAGATAAAAGTAAAAATGTAAAACAGAAATAATACTGCAAGAAATCCAATAAAGATTTTTTTAAAGGTCCATAAAAAATCTATATTAAAAAACAGAATTTGTTGGACACAAGGGACAAAAAGTGACAGAACAAAATCCCTTCACAGACAAAGGCTACAGAATTTCAAAGCACAGGGAATCTAATAGTACTAGAAAAAGTAGCACTTGATTCTTTTCAGTCAGGGGGCAAGAGATAAGATATAAAGACAGCAAGACTGCAGCCACCTGATAATACTCACAAGATGCTGCAGAAGGAAGTGGGGGCCAAGGTGCACAGATTTCAAACACATATAACACTCTTTCAGGACATGTATCAAATTATTCATGAAATTTTATGAACATAAATATATGCATTTATTCATGAATATTAATTTATATACATGAATATAATTGGCCCTAGAAAAGAAAATTTCTTTCTAGTCATCCACCCATCCATCTAGTTTTGTGTGCATGTATGTGTGTGCACTTTATTTCACCACCAGACACATCCACACCTGGGCACTGCTTCCACTTTGGCTCAGCCTCTTCATGCTTTCTGGAGCTATTCCTCCGCTCTTCTCCAGTACCATACTGGGCACCTTCTGACCTGGGGAGTTCATCATTCAGTGTCTTACCTTTTAGTCTTTTCATACTATTCATGGTGTTCTCCAGATAAGAATGTTGAACTGGCTTGCCATTCCCTTCTCCAGTGGACCACGTTTGGTCAGAACTCTCCACCACGACCCATTCATCTCGGATGGCCCTACACTGCATGGCTCATAGTTTCATTCACTTAGACAAGGTTGTGATCCATGTGATCAGGTACTTAGTTTTCTGTGATTGTGGTTTTCATTATGTCTGCCCTCTGATGGATGAAGAAAAGAGGCTTGTGGAAGCTTCCTGATGGGAGAGACTGGCTATGGGGTAAACTATGTCTTGCTCTGATGGGGAGACAATGCTCTGTAAATCTTTAATCCAATTTTCTGCTGATGAGTGGGGATGTGTTCCCTCCCTGTAGTTTTTATTCCAATCCCAAAGAAAGGCAATGCCAAAGAACGTTCAAACTACTGCACAACTGTACCCACTTCACAGGCTAGTAAACCAATGCTCAAAATTTTCCAAGCTAGAAATTTTACAGTACGTGAAGTGAGAACTTCCAGATGTTCAAGCTGGATTTAGAAAAGACAAAGGGACCAGAGATCAAATTGCTAACAGCTGTTGTATCATAGAAAAAGCAAGAGAGTTCCAGAAAAACATCTACCTCTGCTTCATTGACTATGCTAAAGCCTTTGACGATGTGGATGACAATAAACTATGGAAAATTCAAGAGATGGGAATACCACACTACCTGACCTGCCTCCTGAGAAACCTGTTTGCAGGTCAAGAATAGTTAGAACCTGACATGGAACAAAGGACTGGTTGCAGACTGGGAAAGGAGTACACCAAGGCTGTATATTGTCACCTTGCTTATTTAACTTAACATGCAGAGTACATCATGTGAAACGCCAGACTGGATGAAGCACAAGCTGGAATCAAGGTTGCTGGGAGAAATATCAACAACCTCAGATATGAAGATGACACCACTCGCATGGAGCAAAGCAAAGAGGAACTGAAGAGCCTCTTGATGAAGGTGAAGGAGGAGAATGAAAAGCTGGCTTAAAACTCACTATTCAAAAAACTAATATCACAGCATCCAGCCCCATCACTTCATGGAAAATAGATAGGGAAACAATGGAAACAGCAACCGACTTTCTTTTCTTGGGCTCCAAAATCACTGCAGATGGTGACTGCAGCTATGAAATTAAAAGACTCTTGCTCCTTGAAAGGAGGTGAAGTCGCTCAGTCGTGTCCAACTCTTTGCGACGCGGTGGACTATAGTCCACAAGGCTCCTCCATCCATGGGATTTTCCAGGCAAGAATACTGGAGTGGGTTGCCATTTCCTTCTCCAGGGGGTCTTCCCGACCAGGGATCAAACCCAGGTCTCCCACATTGGAGGCAGACGCTTTAACCTCTGAGCCACCAGGGAAGCCAGAAAGCTATGATAAACCTAGACAGCATATTAAAAAGCAGAGACATTTACTCTGCCAACAAAGGTCCATCTAGTCAAAACTATGGTTTTTCCAGTAGTCATGTATAGATGTGAGAGTTGGACCATAAAGAAGGCTGAGCGCCAAAGAACTGATGTTTTCAAACAGGTTTGGGGGAAGACTCTTGAGAATCCCTTGGACTGCAAGGAGATCCAATCAGTCTATCCTAAATGAAATCAGTCCTGAATATTCATTGGAAGGACTGATGCTGAAGGTGAAGCTCCAATACTTTGGCCACCTGATGCAGGGAGAGCAGACTCATTGGAAAAGATCCTGATGCTGGGAAAGACTGAAGGCAAGATGACAAGGGGATGGCAGAGGGCGAGATGGTTGGATGGCATCACGGACTCAATGGACATGAGTTGCAGCAAGCTCTGGGAGATGGTGAAGGACAGGGAAGCCTGGCGTGCTGCAGTCCATGGGGTCAAGAAGAGTCGGACATGACTGAACGACTGAACAACAACAAATGTGTATGCACATGTGTGCATTCGCTAAAGCTACACCAGCATGGAGTACAAATATAATAGGAGAAGATAAATCATGAAGCGATTAGCTGGTGTTTAAAATGCATTTGGACACCATACCAAACCTAATCCCAAATAACCTTGAGCCAAGAGATTTAAAAAGTTTCTCTATCCCGTTTGCAGAAGATCCAGTGCTCTTCTCTGAAAGGCAGTCATCATGGTACTGTCTTAAAGGTATCTGCAGCAACCTGTCCCTTCAAGGCATTTTTACTTTGAGGTGGCTCAGCTGGTAAAGAATCTGCCTGCCCATGCAGGAGATGTAAGAGATACGGGTTTGATCCGTGGATTGGGAAGATCCCCTCGAGAAGGAAATGGCAACCCCCTCCAGGATGTATTGCCTGGAAAATTCCATCAGCAGAGAAGCCTGGTGGCCACAGTCCTTTGGGTCTCAAGGGGTTGGACGTGACTGAGCGCACGTGCAGGCATGCACATCGCTCCATCTCTCTCGGCTCCAGTCGCGCTGGCCTTCTTCTTAGCACACTGTAGGAGTGCTCACTCACCCCGCTGAACCTTTACTCTGGCTCTTCTCCTCTGTCTGGAATGCTCTTCCCACAGATACTCCCTGGTTATCACACATCTTCTTCAAGTCTCTGTAAACCTCACAGTCTGAAAGAGGCCTACCCTGACTACCATTTTAAAACTGCCACCTGACCTCCCCCACCTCTGCAAAGCACCATCAACCTTTCCGTTTTTCTTTTCCATAGTATTTACTACTGTCTAAAATACTAATTTACTTATTTGTCCCTTTTTATTTTTTCTACAAGAACATAAGGTCCACAACAGAAGGGGGATCTGTTGTGTTCACTGATGTGTTCTAAGTGGATAATAGTGCTAAATAATACATACTTGTTAATTAAATGAATGCATTTGAATGATGCCCTGGAGATTCACTATGTTTAAAAATCACAATGGTTGCTTACCTTAGAAATACATGCTACATAATTGACTGAAATCTTTCAAAAGATCTGTGCCTTTTAGGGTTTTGAAATGTTCACTCTTATCTCCATTTAAAACAATAACCTTACCCAAATATAGACCATACTACAGTAAGAAATAAATCAGCATGTCCCCTGCATTGTAAATATTCAATAATAATCATTCTTATGCAACTGTAACTTTTTGATTGCTGGGATGTACAGTGTTGCTTCTTTAAAGAATGATCTTCTACCAAAAAGTTTTAAGCCTGTTATTTTTTATTGCCCGGGGACACACAGACACACAAGAGTCTCAAGTTTATCAATCATTTTACTCAAGAACTCATTAAGACCAACACTATTATTCTTCCAAAAGAAACTCAAATATTATTCTATCTATAGTGAAGTGAAGTTGTTCTGACTGTTTGTGACCCCATGGATTATAGCCTACCAGGCTCCTCCATCCATGGGATTTTTTAGGCAAGAGTACTGGTTGCCATCTCCTTCTATCTATAGTTCTTAGCTAATCTTGGGTCATATTAAAAAACAACCAGTAAGATGCAGTTTATGGTGTTGATTTTTAACATTAATGTAGCAGCACTAGCTTCCAAGAAAAGAGATTAAAACCTTTCTCTGAGTACACTCTGAGTTTTACACACTGCTTACAAGAAATAATGGACAAGTTATAGCACCACTGGAAGAGTTCTGCATGTGTAACTGATTAGGAAACAATGCTACAATTGCTATTACATTCCCCAGAGCTGATCTTCTGTAGTATGAAAAAATCAATCCTCTCTTACATGTGGTATTTATCTTAGTAATCATGGAAAGAATTATTTGCATCTATAATTGGTTTCATAACAGCAGCAGGAGCAGCAGCAGTGTTGAAATAAAGTTACAGAACTGGACTGATATTGTTCCCTGTGGAGATAACCAATGAATAGGACTAAAAACTCCTGATTAACCTGTGCACTGGGTCCTGTTCTAACGGGCAGGGCCTTGCTCAGTAAATCTTTAATCCAATTTTCTGTGGATGGGTGGGGCTGTGTTCCTGCCCTGTTTTTTGACTTGAGACCAAACTATGGTGGAGGTAATGAAGATAATGGTGACCTCCTTCAAAAGGTCCCGTGCACTGCTGCACTCAGTGCCCCCGACCCTGTAGCTGGAGACTCCTGGACACTCACAGGCGAGTTTGGGTCAGTCTCTTGTGGGGTCACAGCTCCTTTTTCCTGGGTCCTGGTGCGCCCAAGGTTTTGTTTGCGTCCTCCAAGAGTCTGTTTCCCCAGTCATGTGTAAGCTCTGTAATTTACAGAATTTAAATCCCAACGGCCTCCAAAGTCAAATTCCCTGGAGATTCAGACCCTTTGCCAGATCCTGAGGTTGGGATATCTGTTGTGGGTCCTAGAATTTTCTTAACAGTGAGAGAATTTATTTGGTTTAATTCTTCTGCAGTTTGTGGGTCTACTGCTTCAAGGATCTATGGTGGGGTTAATGGCGACCTCCTCCAAGAGGGCTTATGCCCCACACTGTGTGACCCAGGTCTACTGCACCCAGAGGCCCTACCCCTGCGGTAGGCCACTGATGACTTGTACCTTCGGAGACACTCAAACACTCAAAGGCAGATCTGACACAGTCTATATGGGGTCTCTGGGTCCTGGTGCATACAAGATTTTCTTTGAGCCATTCAAGCATCTCTGACGGGTATGGGGTCTGATTCTAAAGGCAATTTTGCCCCTCCTAAGGTTTTGCTGGGCATGGCCTCACCTATCTAAACAAGACCCAGTATCCTCCACAGTCAGTCTCTCCCATCAGGAAGTTTCCACAAGCCTCTTATCCTATTCATCAGAGGGCAGACAGAATGAAAACCACAATCACAGAAAACTAACCAAACTGATCACATGAGCCATGGCCGTGTTTAACTCAATGAAACTATGAGCCATGCCATGTAGGGTGACCCAAGACGTACAGGTCTTTGTGGAGAGTTCTGGCAAATGTGGTCCCCTGGAGGAGGGAATGACAAACCACTTCAGTATTCTTGCCTTGAGAACCCCATGAACAGTATGAAAAGGCAAAAAGATATGACACCAAAAGATGAGCTCCCCAGGTCAGTAGGTGCCCAATATGCTGCTACTAGAGAAAAGTGGAGAAATAACTCCAGAAACAATGAAGAAATGGAGCCAAAGTGAAAACAACACACAGTTATGGATGTGACTTGTGATGGAAGTAAGTCCAATGCTATAAAAAACAATATTAGGAACCTGGAATGTCAGGTCCATGAATCAAAGTAAATTTAAAGTGGTCAAACAGGAGATGGAAAGAGTGAACATCAACATTTTAGAAATCAGGGGACTAAAATGGACTGGAATGGATGAATTTAACTCATATGACCATTATATCTACTATTGTGGGCAAGAATGTCATGGAAGAAATGGAGTAGCCCTCATAGTCAACAAAAGAGTTCAAAATGCAGTTCAGTTCAGTTCAGTTCAGTTCACTCACTCAGTCATGTCTGACTCTTTGCGACCCCATGAATCTCAGCACGCCAGGCCTCCCTGTCCATCACCAACTCCCAGAGTTCACTCAGACTCACATCCATCGAGTCAGTGATGCCATCCAGCCATCTCATCCTCTGTCGTCCTCTTCTCCTCCTGCCCCCAATCCCTCCCAGCATCAGAGTCTTTTCCAATGAGTCAACTCTTTGCATGAAGTGGCCAAAGTACTGGAGTTTCAGCCTTAGCATCATTCCCTCCAAAGAAATCCCAGGGCTGATCTCCTTCAGAATGGACTGGTTGGATCTCCTTGCAGTATTTGGGTGCAATCTCAAAAACAATAGAATGATCTCTGTTCATTTCCAAGGCAAACCATTCAATATCACAGTAATCCAAGTCTATGCACCAACCATTAATGCTGAAGAAGCTGAAGCTGAATGGTTCTATGAAGACCTGCAAGACCTTCTAGAACTAACACCTAAAAAAAGATGTCCTTTTCATTATAGGGGACTAGAATGCAAAAGTAGGAAGTCAAGAGATACATGGAGTAACAGGCAAGTTTAGCCTTAGAGTACAAAATGAAGCAGGGTGAAAGCTAATAGAGTTTTGCCAAGAGAACGCACTGGTCATAGCAAACACCCTCTTCCAACAACACAAGAGAAGACTCTACACAAGGACATCACCAGATGCTCAATACCAAAAATCAGATTGATTACATTCTTTGTAGCCAAAGATGGAGAAGCTCTATATAGTCAGCAAAAACAAGACTGGGAGCTGACTGTGGCTCAGATCATGAACTCATTATTGAAAAATTCAGACTAAAACTGGAGAAAGTGGGGTAAACCACTAGACCTTTCAGGTATGACCTAAATCAAATCCCTTATGATTACACATTAGAAGTGACAAATAGATTCAAGAGATTAGATATGACAGAGTGCCTGAAGAACTATGGATGGAGGTTTGTGAAACTGTATAGGAGGCAGTGATCAAGACCATCCCCAAGAAAAAGAAAGGCAAAAAGGCAAAATGGTTGTCTGAGGAGGCCTTAAAAAAAGCTGAGAAAAGAAGAGAAGCGAAAGGCAAAGCAGAAAAGGAAAGGCATACCCATTTGAATGCAGAGTTCCAAAGAATAGCAAGGAGAGATAAGAAAGCCTTCCTCAGTAATAAATGCAACAAAATAGAGGAAAACAACAGAATGGGAAAGACTAGACATGTCTTCAAGAAAATTAGAGATATCAAGGGTACATTTCATGCAAAGATGGGCACAATGAAGGACAGAAATGGTATGGACCGAACAGAAACAGAAGATATTAAGAAGAGGTGGCAAGAATACACAGAAGATCTATACAAAAGAGATATTCATGATCCAGATAACCACAAAGGTGTGATCACTCACCTGAGCCAGACTTCATGGAACACGAAGTCAAGTGGGCTTTCAGTCCAGTTCAGTCGCTCAGTCATGTCCGACTCTTTGCGACCCCATGAATCTCAGCACGCCAGGCCTCCCTGTCCATCACCAACTCCTGGAGTTCACTCAGACTCACGTCCATCAAGTCAGTGATGCCATCCAGCCAACTCGTCCTCTGTCGTCCCCTTCTCCTTCTGCCCCCAATCCCTCCCAGCATCAGAATCTTTTCCAATGAGTCAACTCTTCACATGAGCTGGCCAAAGTACTGGAGTTTCAGCTTTAGCATCATTCCTTCCAAAGAAATCCCAAGGCTGATCTCCTTCAGAATGGATTGGTTGGATCTCCCTGCAGCCCAAGAGACTCTCAAGAGTCTTCTCCAACACCACAGTTCAAAAACATCAATTCTTCGGCCTTCAGCCTTCTTCACAGTCCAACTCTCACATGAATACATGACCACTGGAAAAACCATAGCCTTGACTAGTTGGACCTTAGTCAGCAAAGTATTGTCTCTGCTTTTGAATATGCTATCTAGGCTGGTCATAACTTTTCTTCCAAGGCCTTAGGAAGCATCAATACAAACAAAGCTAATGGAGGTGATGCAATTCTAATTGAGCTATTTCAAATCCTAAAACATGCTGCTGCTAAAGTGTTTCACTCAATATATCAGCAAATTTGGATGACTCAGCAGTGGCCACACAACTGGAAAAGGTCAGTTTTCATTCCAATCCCAAAGAAAAGCAATGCCAAACAATGCTCAAACTACCACACAATTGCACTCATCTTCCATGGTAGGAAAGTAATGCTCAAAAATCTCCAAGCCAGGCATCAACAGTATGTGAACAGTGTACTTCCAGAAGTTCAAGTTGGATTTAGAAAAGGCAGAGGAACCAGAAATCAAATTGCCAGCATTCAATGGATCATTGAAAAAGCAAGAGAGTTCCAGAAAAATGTCTACTTCTCCTTTGTTGACTACACCAAAGCCTTTGACTGTGTGGATCACAACAAACTGTGGAAAATTCTTAAAGAGATGGGAATACCAGACTATCTTATCCTGTCTCCTGTCATATCTGTATGCAGATCAGGAAGCAACAGTTAGAACTGGACATGGAACAACAGACTGGTTGCAAATTGGGAAAGGAGTTCGTCAAGGGTGTATATTGTCACCCTGCTTATTTAACTTATATGCAGAGTATATCAAGCGAAATGCCAGGCTGGATGAAGCACAAGCTGAAATCAAGACTGTTGGGAGAAATACCAATAACCTCAGATATGCAGGTAACACCACCCTTATGGCAGAAAGTGAAGAAGAACTAAAAAGCTTCCTGATGAAAGTGAAAGAGGAGAGTGAAAAAATTGGCTTAAAGCTCAACATTCAGAAAACTAAGATCATGACATCTGGTCCCATCACCTCATGGCAAACAAGCAAACAATGGGAACAGTGAAAGACTTTATTTTGAGGGGCTCCAAAATCACTGAAGTCATGAAATTAAAAGACACTTTCTCCCTGGAAGAAAAGCTATGACCAACTTAGAGAGCATATTAAAAAAGCAGAGACATTACTTTACTGACAAATGTCCATTTAGTCATGTATGGATATGAGAGTTGGAGTATAAATAAAGCTGAGTGCCAGAGTATTGATTCTTCTAAACTGTTTTGTTGGAGAAGACTCTTGAGGGTCCCTTGGACTTCAAGGAGATCAAACCAGTCAATCCTAAAGGAAATCAGTTCTGAATATTCAGTGGAAGGACTGATCCTGAAGCTGTAATTCCAATACTTCGGCCACCTGAATTGAAGAACTGACTCATTGGAAAAATCTCTGATGCTAGGAAAGATTGAAGGCAGGAACCAAGGGGAAGACAGATGATGTGATGGTTGGATGGCGTCACCGATTGATGGACCTGCGTTTGAGCAAGCTCTTGGAGTTGGTTATGGACAGCGAAACCCCCCGGTGTGCTGCAAGTCCATGGGTTGCTAAGAGTTGGACACAACTGAGTGACTGAACCAAACTTGAACTGAGCCAGTGCACTATCATAAAGACAGTGTGAGAAGAAAATGTCAAGCCACATAAAATCTGTAGTGACAAAGAAAGAATGCTGAAAATCATAAAAGGCTGAAAAAGTTTGGCTACAAATGAATACAAATATTGTTTACTGGCTGAAAATAATGAAATAAACTACTCAGTGATTCTGTTGATTTAATATAATAATAAATACTTTGGAATACATTTTATTTAAATAAAACCTAAATATAGCTTTAAGAGGGAAAAATCATAGCATACAGAAACTTTGGGTACCTAGGAAGTGATTGTATTCTTTTAAATGTCCTGATCATTTTCTAAATTTGCTGTGATCATGTGAAAAAGAACCACATTGACAGTTAACATTAGTCATTATAAGTGATTGTATACGTTACTACATCTAGCTCCCCAAACACTATGATTCAATATTGCAAGGCTTAGATCACTAAAATGTTCCTATCCCATCTCAAATAATCTCAATATATGAAATGAGATGTGTTAGTCATGTCTATGAACACAGTCTTCATTTACTGGGAAGTATTTTCACGGCCTAAACTGCAATATGCCTTCTAGTATTTTCATTTTCTTCACTACTAGATGTAGCAATAACTTTGAATCACTGTATAGCACTGAGTAAAATCTCAGAATACATTCTGGAATTTTTAGGAAATGCATTTTTTTCCCTGGTATTTAACACTGTCAACTGTGCCTCATATAATTTACATATTTGCTGAAATGCGAGCATATGAAGAAAAACCATTTAACAGAGCTCCTGAAATAGTAAGTATTCATCGAACATTTGGTGATTTGTTAAGCGCTAATGTCAATGAAACATTTCATCTCCAACCAGCACATTAGAAGCCAGATTAGTACTGGCTTCTCCCTTGAGGAGTCACGATTACCTCATGTCTCACTTCAAACAATTTATTTTTCTTGTATGCATGGCTGGGTTCAAGAGTTCTTTCCTTGTTTTAATTGGATATGGTCTTTGTTCCCTTTTCTTGGTATAAGTCTTATAATACAGTAAAGACATCCAATAGAATTCTTTGAGAGCTCTCTGGAAAACTTTCATACACAAATGTTTAAGTTGGACAGTTTCCACATAAAAATGGATCTACACATATGAAAATTTTAAAGAGAAAAAGATCCTGAATGGAAGGTTCGTATCAACAAGTGAAATGCATTTAAACTCATTTTTGAAAAAGGAGGAATGATAGTAAACACACTTGGAATAAAAGAATGAGGATTCCATGGCCTGACATTCCATGACACTGGGCATTTAGGAGACAAGTGTTCTCTTCCACAAAGTAATGACTTCTCTCATATTTTACTATTATAATACATTTTTTTCTCGAGTATTTGCTAATATGCCACAACCTTCCATACATACTTCTTTTTATATTTAGCAATCAGTAAAAAAAAAAAAAAAAAAAAAAAAGTACAAATTGCTAATTCGAACATTTAGCCTCTTTCTAAAATTGAAAGGGGCCTAGAAAAGTAGATTCTACCTAAGTACATCACAGGAAACATGGAATGTAGAAATTGTTCCAACTCTCAGGGGGCAGAAGCATAGACCTTTAACAGTATCCCTTGTTCCAAATTACAAACAGCAGTAATAGGCTAAGAAAGGTCTATGTTTGGACTCTGTCTCATCTGGGGTAGTTTCAAACCGAAGCAGAGGTAACTCACTTGGAATATCAAATAAAAGTAATTCTATAATTCAATGGTATAACCTTCTAAGGGAAAAAAATTGGTTTTATCCTCATTACATGAACTTCTGAGACAAGACAGCTTATTTCCCCAATTTGGTTTCTGCATCCTCAGACATAAGGTCACCACTCTCTCTGGAATGGCATTCTGTGTTTTTGTCCTATGACTCATGCATGCTTCTTGCTGCTCCTTCCACCCTGGACACAAATAAAAGCTCCCAATTTTTCCTAAGACATACTTCACAAGCAGCTTTGCAGTGATTCACTGCTCTGCAGCCCTTCACAGTATCAAAGCATATCTTTAAATCATGAGGAAAAGACCCAAGATGTCAACAAAATTACCTCATACCAGCATAACCCATAATTTGCAAGAATCATCACTCATCTTTCATTTTCACTTGGTAGCCATTATTTCCTATAAGAAATGTTTCTAGCGTCCACACTAAGTGGGAGGCACTATGATAAATGCAAGGAATTATACCCTAATCTCGAGAGTCAGTCAGTGTCAAGGTTACTTTGTGAATAAAACTGGCATTTCAGTAAAAAACATCTACTATGTTAACGCTGTTCATTTGAATTTTATTAGCTTCAAATTTAAATTTTAATTCATAGACTTATTTTCCTTTTATAGTCATAAAAACAGTTGTAAGAAAAAGAAATGTATCCCTATTTTTATATACTGACATATATGAGTAAAATTTCATATATTTGATAAACTTATTTCCCTTAAAACCTTTGAAATATTTTAGATACAAGGATCCGTTTGAATTTTACAAGTAAGAAACACTTACAGGTGGGAAATTTGAGACTGGGCCAAGATCAAAAGGCTGTTACAGGAAGAATCAAGGTAAATTAACTAACTTTTCAAACATGAGAGACATTGTAAGAATATCTGATTTTAAAAAATACAACTATGCTATACTATGGTGAAGAAATGAATAAAAAACTGTGTTTTTACAGGCTTTTGTACGGACAATTCTATAGTGAAGATGAGCAGCAAGTGTCTCCCAGCAATCTAAACAGAAAGCCCTAGTAGAAACTTTAACCTCTTTGATGGGAGAACATCAGCAGTCTATTCTCATACAAACAGTAGAACTGTTTTTCATAGAAGCTTGTGCAAGGTAGCCAAGATGTAAACTCTAGCCACATGTTCAGCAGAAATACTGAAGTAACTGTTTCTTTGTAGAAGAATTTCTTTATGTGTATATTACTGCTTCAATGTATACCATAAATTTCTGCTAAAAGGTCACAAGATTGTGTTGAAACATCACAATTCAGGTTGTAATAATATGTTGACTGTAGAGAAAAACTGTGAAATTAACTAGAGAATAATAAACATTAAGGCCAGTGTATGAATTAAAAAACATAGCTTTAGTGCCTGTATAAAAGTCTTCTAAGGAAATCTCTGGTTCCCATGAGGAAGTATATGTAAAACAATTTACTGGTGAGTTGAAGTCATTCTTTTTATGAGCTCATTTCATTTGCAAGCTTTCATAAGATTACAATATGGTGATAATATTTCACTTTAGAATGAGACAAAGAAGATAATCATTATGATTGAATTTAACTTGTTAAATGTTTTACATCTTGGGATTTTTCCCTGTATATTGTTTTTGAAGCAGACTATTACCTGATCTCTTAAATATACATAGACTTTCTTGTTATTTTTTCAGATATGCGGAACATAGCTTTTCCCCCTATTTGATCCTTAGATTAATTGTGTAAAGAATAACTTTTGCCTTTAAAAGAAAATGGTACATTGGTAAATTCATATAAAATTATTATCATTTAAAATAAAAATTAACAGCTATTTGATAATGAGATTTAAATGCATGGGTAAATTCAAAGTGAGTGTTACATCCATGTAAATTTGTTATGTTTAAAATGTTTTCAGTACTATATTCCAACACAGGTACCTATGAACTCTGACCCATACTCCCGTCTGGCCCTCTTTCTACCAAAAAAACACTGCATTTATATAGTTGCACGTCTTGCTGCCCCAGTGATTCTGCCTATGCAGTCATTTAATATAACTGTCCTGTCATGCCTAATAAGCCATTAGCTCATACAAACCTGCTGTGCTAAGCATCTATTACAACAAACCTGCTGGTGACATATTGATTTTGTTTTGTTTTTTTTTTTAGTTTCAGTTGTTCCCCTTCAAGATTATAAAGCAGCTGTGCTTTTCTAAGAGCCCACTCAGTCCAGAGCATACTCACATTACCCATTCAAACTAATTCAAATTGAAGGACAGTTAATCACTAATGAATGCATGTCCTGTTGAAGATGCCATCTAAAGGTAAATACCAATCAGCAAATTAATTAATTATAGCTTTGCACATATTGTCTATTTTTTTTCTTTACTTTTGTGAATTTATTTCTAACAGCTGGTAAAGTATTTCTAAGCTGGCATTCGTGCAATAAACTTATACTGTATATGCAATATGTATTGATATGTTCACATATAAGGCTCAGCTGAGTCTGTTAATACTTACAGTCAGAAATTAAACTTCTTAAAGGATTACTTGCATTCTCAGGCTTTCCCATTGCAAACAACTTTTAGAAATTGCTCAGTGAGCAAAGATTCAGAATTCTAGGAGTTAGTTAAATGTAATATGTTAAAATTTATTGAGCCAGCTTTGTGCTAAAAAGTCACCAGAATTCAGTCTTGCTTTTAATGCTGAAAATATAGCTGAATTTATATAAGTATTTAAAAATTTCACTAACTCAATATTTCCTTATAACAAGACCAATAAGAAAGTTATTAGAATATTTCTAGGTAACAAATATTGATGGATTTTTCTCTCATTCCAACACTGATCACTAGGGTTTTTTAAATGTGTACATCTATGTGTAAAATCAATAACAGGTTTTTTAATAAAACTATGGCATGCATTGTCATTCACTCAGTGTTTAGTTTATACTCAGAGTTATTAGATAGTTAAGTTAAAATGTCCCATGAAAAGGTTTATATGTTAATGGAGCTATGTAATTTTATAGAGCAGATGCAATTTAAAGCATAATATATCAAGTAAATTTACATTTTCACCTGAAATATTTATTTAAATATTAAAAAAATTTTTTAAAGTAGCCAAAGTTTTAAATGGACAGAGGTATTCAATATCTAAACAGATTGAACCTAGCAATTTTTAGCTGGTGCCCAAACAATTATTTCAATTTGGCGTAACAGAAACAGACAGGTTGAAGAACTAATGTTAATAAAGAGAAAAGAGTGACCCTCTGACATTTTATAACTGAGTTTTTGAGTGCCTCTCACTAGAGTTCTATCTTCAGGAAATATACTGAATTTATAATAAGCAGAAGAATTAAAACAGTGGTTCAACTCCCTAAACCAAGATTAAATGGATGAATCAAGTCACCAAATCAAAGTACTGGTAGTATGTCTAACAAATTAGAGTAATGAAAACTACAGTAGCCTTGAGGCAAAGGTTAGATTATTATCTTCAATCTTTCAAACCAGTTATTGAGATGCTGGTTACAGGTTCCATACTTCCGAGTTAATTATAACACAGATTTGAAAGCACTGCCTATCTGAAATATAAAGAGTAACTGAGATTGTATTTCATGCAATTACATATCTATCGTGGAAAAACAATCTTAAGACTCCAAAGATATTCATCTCTTTACAGAAATATTCAACTATTTAACATAATCCAGTACAGAAGCTTTATGAATATTGATTTTTATGTCATCTTAGATATTCCAAAGCCTGTAATTTGAATTTTAGTTCATCAATAGTAAATAGTCTATATACAGAATGTAGTTTGGAGGACAATATGCAGAGTACATCATGAGAAAAGATGGACTGGAAGAAACACAAGCTGGAATCAAGATTGCCGGGAGAAATATCAATAACCTCAGATATGCAGATGACACCATCCTTATGGCAGAAAGTGAAGAGGGACTAAAAAGCCTCTTGATGAAAGTGAAAGTGGAAAGTGAAAAAGTTGGCCTAAAGCTCAACATTCAGAAAACGAAGATCATGGTATCTGGTCCCATCTCTTCATGGGAAATAGATGGGGAAACAGTTGAAACAGTGTCAGACTTTATCTTTTGGGGCTCCAAAATCACTGCAGATGGTGATTGCAGCCATGAAATTAAAGATGCTTACTCCTTGGAAGGAAAGTTATGACCAACCTAGATAGCATATTCAAAAGCAGAGACATTACTTTGCTGACTAAGGTCCATCTAGTCAAGGCTATGGTTTTTTCTGTGGTCATGTATGGATGTGAGAGTTGGACTGTGAAGAAGGCTGAGCGCCAAAGAATTGATGCTTTTGAACTATGGTATTGGAGAAGACTCTTGAGAGTCCCTTGGACTGCAAGGAGATCCAACCAGTCCATTCTGAAGGAGATGAGTCCTGGGATTTCTTTGGAGGGAATGATGCTAAAACTGAAACTTCAGTACTTTGGCCACCTCATGCGAAGAGTTGACTCATTGAAAAAGACTCTGATGCTGGGAGGGATTGGGGGCAGGAGGAGAAGGGGATGACAGAGGACGAGATGGCTGGATGGCATCACTGACTCGATGGATGTGAGTCTGGATGAACTCCGGGAGTTGGTGATGGACAGGGAGGCCTGGCGTGCTGCGATTCATGGGGTCACAAAGAGTCGGACACGACTGAGCGACTGAACTGAACTGAACTGAATGTAGACTAATACTATTTGTCTAAAGAAGTCTCTATAGGTTTTAAAGATAAATGAATTTACATATTATAACATGCAGGAAACATTTTAGAAAGATGTTTACTGGCAATTTTCCCCCTTAAACCACTTAAGAGATGATTGCTTAGGTGGCCTCTAGGAAACATAAAATGAAAGAACTCTGAGAACTTTGATGAGATACTGACATAAAGAGTAAGCTTGTGACACTAACGTAGCCTCCCAGGTGGTGCCTATGGTAAAGAATCCACGTGCAAATGCAGGACACACAAGAGATGCTGGTTCAATCCTGGGTCAGGGAGATCCCCTGGAATAGGACATGGCAACCTACTTCAGTATTCTTGCCTGGAAAATTCCATGAACTGAGAAGCCAAGTGGGCTATAATCCATGGGGTTGCATAGAGTGGGACACGACTAAGCATGCACTCGTTACACACAGTACACACACTATAATAATAAAGTAGTGAAGAGATATCTGAAAGGAAGGAAGTATACACTAAATACATATTTACCCTGTTATTAACAAAGAATGAGGAAGGTCTGGTACCATTCTTAGCTGTTTGATTTTTCGTCTACACCACTAATTCTGTTCCATGTCTCAAAAGTATAATGACCCTTAAACTGATTTTGATTATCCTTAGATGGAAACCACATTTTAAATATTTATAATGACAATTATTGATATTAAATAAATTTATTAAGTTTAATTAATGAAATAAAGTATGCTGTATTTTGTATCTTAGTTTAGGGAGAAAACATATTTTGATTAAACCTTATACTTGAAATGCAAATGCGAAGAAATAGAAGAAAACAATAGAATGGGAAAGAATAGAGATCTCTTCCGGAAAAGGCAATGTCACCCTATTCCAGTACTCTTGCCTGGAAAATCCCATGGACGGAGGAGTCTGGTAGGCTGCAGTCCATGTGGTCGCTAAGGGTCGGGCACGACTGAGCAACTTCACTTTCACTTTTCATTTTCATGCACTGGAGAAGGAAATGGCAACCCACTCCAGTGTTCTTGTCTGGAGAATCCCAGGGACAGGGGAGCCTAGTGGGCTGCTGCCGTCTATGGGGTCGCTAAGAGTCGGACACGACTAAAGCGACTTAGCAGCAGCAGCAGCAGCAGCAGCAGAGATCTCTTCAAGAAAATGAGAGATACCAAAGGAACATTTCATGCAAAGATGGGCACAATAAGGGACAGATATGGTATGGACCTAACAGAAGCAGAATATATTAAAAAGAGGTGACAAGAATACACAGAAGATGTAAACAAAAAAGATCTTCATGACCCAGATAATCATGATGGTGTGACCACTCACCTAGATCCAGACAATCCTGGAATGCGAAGTGAAGTGCACCTTAGGAAACATCACTATGAACAAAGTTAGTGGAGGTGATGGAATTCCAATTGACCTATATCAAATCCTAAAAGATGATGCTGTGAAAGTGCTGCACTCAGTATGCCAGCAAATATGGAAAACTCAACAGTGGCCACAGGAATGGAAAAGGTCAGTTTTCATTCCAATCCTAAAGAAAGGCAATGCCAGAGAATGCTCAAAATACCATACACTGCACTCATCTCACATGCTAGGAAAGTAATGCTCAAAATTCTCCAAGCCAGGCTTCAACAGTACGTGAACCATGAACTTCCAGATGTTCAAGCTGGATTTAGAAAAGGCAGAGGAACCAGAGATCAAATTGCCAACACCCACTGTATCATCAAAAAAGTGTAAGAGTTCCAGGAAAACATTTATTTCTGCTTTATTGACTATGCCAAAGCCTTAGCTGTGCAGATCACAACAAACTGCAAAATTCTTAAAAAGATGGGAATACCAGACTATCTTAACTTGCCTCCTGAGAAACCTGTACGCAGATCAGGACGCAACAGTTAGAACTGGACATGGAACAACAGAATGGTTGCAAATTGGGAAAAAAGTACGTCAAGGCTGTATATTGTAACCCTGCTTATTTAACTCATATGCAGAGAATATCACGAGAAATGCTGGACTGGATGAAGCACAAGCTGGAATCAAGATTGCCAGGAGAAACAGTAATAACTTCAGCTATGCAGATGACACCACCCTTATGGCAGAAAGTGAAGAAGAACTAAAGAGCCTCTTGATGAAAGTGAAAGAGGAGAGTGAAAAAGTTTCCCTAAAACTCAACATTTAGAAAACGAAGATCATGGCATCTGGTCCCATCACTTCATGGGAAATAGATGGGAAACAGTGGAAACAGTGAGAGACTTTATTGTTTGGGGGCTCCAAAATCACTGCAGATGGTGACTGCAGCCATGAAATTAAAAGACGCTTGTTCCTTGGAAGAAAAGTTATGACCAACCTAGACTACATATTCAAAAGCAGAGACATTACTTTGTCAAGAAAGGTCCATCTAGTCAAAGCTATGGTTTTTCCAGCAGTCATGGAAGGATGTTAGAGTTGGACTATAAAGAAAGCTGAGCGCCAAAGAATTGATGCTTTTGAACTGTGGTGGTGGAGAAAACTCTGGAGAGTCCCTTGGACTTCAAGGTGATCCAACCAGTCCATCCTAAATAAAATCAAGCCTTAATATTCATTGGAAGGAATGACTGATGTTGAAGCTGAAACTCCCAATACTTTGGCCATCGGATGCGAAGTACTGACTCAATGAAAAAGACCCTGATGCTCGGAATGATTTAAGGCAGGAGGTGAAGGGGACGACAGGATGAAATGATAGGACGGAGTCACCGACTCAAGGACATGAGTTTGAATAAGCTCTGGGAGTTGGTGATGGACAGGGAAGCCTGATGTACTGTAGTCCACGGGGTCGCAAACAGTTGGACACGACTGAGTGACTGAACTGAATTATACTTATGTTTCGAATTTTCAGTTCACTTCAGTCAGTCAGTCGTGTCCGACTCTTTGCGACCCCATGAATCGCAGCATGCCAGGCCTCCCTGTCCATCACCATCTCCTGGAGTTCACTCAAACTCACATCCATCGAATTGGTGATGCCATCCAGTCATCTTATCCTCTGTCGTCCCCTTTTCCTCCTGTCCCCAATCCCTCCCAGCATCAGAGTCCTTTCCAATGGGTCAACATTTTGCATGAGTTGATGAGTTTGAATTTTATGTTCCATTTAATCTCCCTGTAGCCCTGCTTGAAAAAAGGTAGTTATAATTATTTTAATCTCAATATGAGAAAAGGAAAGTTTGTGAAGCTTAAAGGAGTAAGACATAGTAAAATTAAAACTAGAATTAGGTCTCAATATCAATTCTATATACCCAGTGTTACATATAATCAATCACCTTATGTGTTATAAATAAATTTGCAAATAATTATTATTCATGATTTTCTTTAGTACCAGTTCCAGTTCAGTTGCTCAGTTGTGTCTGACTCTTCCCATTAATAGCAGCACGCCAGGCCTCCCTGTCCATCACCAACTCCTGGAGTTCACCCAAACCCATGTCCATTGAGTCAGTGATGCCATCCAGGCATCTCATCCTCGGTCGTCCCCTTCTCCTCCTGCCCCCAATCCCTCCCAGCATCAGAGTCTTTTTCAATGAGTCAGCTCTTCGCATGAGGTGGCCAAAATACTGGAGTTTCAGCTTTAGCATCAGTCCTTCCAAAGAACATCCAGGACTGATCTCCTTTAGAATGGACTGGTTGGATCTCCTTGCAGTCCAAGGGACTCTCAAGAGTCTTCTCCAACACCACAGTTCAAAAACATCAATTCTTCAGTGCTCAGCTTTCTTCACAGTCCAACTCTCACATCCATACATTACCACTGGAAAAACCATAGCCTTGACTAGACGGACCTTTTTGGCAAAATAATGTCTCTGCTTTTTAATATGCTGTCTAGGTTAGTCATAACTTTCCTTCCAAGGAGTAAACGTCTTTTAATTTCATGGCTGCAGTCACCATGTGCAGTGATTTTGGAGCCCAGAAAAATAAAGTCTGACACTGTTTCCACTGTTTCCCCATCTATTTGCCATCTTTTAGTACAGAACATATGAATTTCCTCTTTCTTATATTACCTCACATTCCTGTAACAGATCTGTCATCTGTTATATTGGCTTGAAATGATAATTTAGTCTAACCTGCAAAACGTATCCTTAAGGAAGCATGGTTACAAATATATTATGCATTATTAGTTATAATAAGTATTCAGTTCAATTCAGTCACTCCATCATGTCTGACTCTTCGTGATCCCATGGACTGTTGTACACCAGGCCTCTCTGTCCATCACCAATTCCTAGAGTCTACCCAAACTCATGTCCATTGAGTCGGTGATGCCACCCAACCATCTTATCCTCTGTCATCCCCTTTGCCTCCTGCCCTCAATCTTTCCCAGCATCAGAGTCTTTTCAAATGAGTCAGTTCTTCACATCAGGTAGCCAAAGTATTGGAGTTTCAGCTTTAACATCAGTCCTTCCAGTGAATACACAGGACTGATCTCCTTTAGGATGGACTGGTTGGATCTCCTTGCAGTCCTAAGGACTTTCAAGGGTCTTCTCCAACACCACAGTTAAAAAGCATCAATTCTTCAGCACTCAGCTTTCTTCATGGTCCAACTCTCACATTCATACATGACTATTGGAAAAACCATAGCCTTTACTAGACGGACCTTTGTTGGCAAAGTAATGTCTCTGCTTTTGAATATGCTACCTAAGTTGGCCATAACTTTTCTTCTAAGGAGCAAGCATGTTTTTATTTCATGGCTGCAGTCACCATCTGCATTGATTTTGGAGGCCAAAAAAATAAAGTCTGCCAGTTTTTCCATATTATTTTAGATAAAATAAAATAATCAAATCAAAATAATTATATACATTTCCAAATAGAGCACAGTGTTTTAAAGGCCGAGCTATATTTATCTTAAGCATAAATATGATGACAAAAATGAGGACACATTCTATTAATATACTGTAAGAAAAAATGATTTATTTGCAGCACCCTCTTAAATAATGTCCAATGATACAAATATTTCCCCATTTATGACAATTTTAAATAGCATAATCACAAATAACTAATTCAGTGAAGACAACCACGTGGAGTTGAGAGTGGGTGAATAATCATTCAAATCATAACTTTGGCAACTTTATGTAAAATTGGAAGGCATATTCTTCATTCTTCAAATGCTTGCTTTCCTCATATGTAGTCTATTGTCCTCATAATTGGGAAAAGTAATTCAAATGTTCAGAAATGAATCAGATTAGATGTGTGTTAGGGGAAACTTTGTTTTTAGAAGTTTGGCATATTGAAGGCATTTACATTGTGGTTAAAATGTCTGTTGTCTTTGAGAATCTGGGCACTTGTTCAATTTAATTTATCCTATTTTCAATAGGTAAATTTTTAATATCCATTGCTATCACTTTTGGATAAAATTTTACAATGGCTCGAGCAAGGCAAAGAAAACAAGAAAGCTTTTTTTAGAATTATTGTCTCCTCCGTGGTTGATAGGGGCAAATGCTTTCTTAAGGAAGGGTCTTTCAAAGTTCCAAAGATATCTTTCCCTTTGCTTGTAGCACCCTTTTCTATATAGACCATGCTGCTGCTGCTGCTAAGTCGCTTCAGTTGTGTCCGACTCTGTGCGACCCCATAGATGGCTCCCCTGTCCCCGGGATTCTCCAGGCAAGAACACTGGAGTGGGTTACCATTTCCTTCTCCAGTGCAAGAAAATGAAAATGAAGTCGCTCAGTGTCAGACTCTTCACGACCCCATGGACTGCAGCCTACCAGGCTCCTCCGTCCACAGAATTTTCCAGGCAAGAGTACTGGAGTGGGGTGCTATTGCCTTCTCCATAAAGCTCAATAAAAATTAATGCTAAGTTTAAGAGTATATAAAGAAATGAAAGTAAGTTCAGAAAACTTAAAATCTTGAAAGGGCACTTGGTAAAATAAACTTTGGAAACCACTTATAAACAACTAAATCTAAAGACTCAAAAAATGGCCAAAGTTGCTCTTCACTTGAGGTTTGGCTGAGTTATTTTATTATATATACTTTCTACTTTTCTAATCTGTTGGTTTGAAGGTGGAAATATACATGTCCAGCAGTAAGTAACCTTCACCAGCTAGTCTGGCACACTACAAAATTCATGGAGTTCCAAAAACATCAAAGAAGAACCAAAAGCTCAGTATCAGAGAAATGTCTCCATAGAGAAAGTTTAGATTCTGACAAGGCTTTAGACAAATACTATCAAAGGCCATATGATATTCAGTTCAGTTCAGTTCAGTTCAGTCGCTCAGTTGTGTCCAACTCTTTGCAACCCCATGAATCGCAGCATGCCAGGCCTACCTGGTCATCACCATCTCCCGGAGTTCACTCAAACTCACGTCCATTGAGTTAGTGATGCTATCCAGGCATCTCATCCTCTGTCATCCCCTTCTCCTCCTGCCCCCAAACCCTCCCAGCATCAGAGTCTTTTCCAATGAGTCAACTCTCGCATGAGGTGGCCAAAGTACTGGAGTTTCAACTTTAGCATCATTCCTTCCAAAGAAATCCCAGGGCTGATCTCCTTTAGAATGGACTGGTTGGATTTCCTTGCAGTCCAAGGGACTCTCAAGAGTCTTCTCCAACACCACAGTTCAAAAGCAGCAATTCTTCTAGCATATTACTACTTTCTCCAAAATCCAAAGCAGCAGTCAAATGCCTAATGCAGCAAATGCATGCATTATTTAGGTGCAATGCTATTATTTTATGATCATTGTAGTACTGGATGTCAGTGTTTCTTTGAGAAGTATATACACATGCAATCTATATATTACCTGAGGCTTCTCTGCACTTACAAGATGTGGTGAATCTTGCTTCAGACACCATGTTTCTGGGGTTGATACAGTTACAAATCTAGGAATTCTACAACAAATTCTGTTGTGTTTTTTCTCTTTCACCTGTTGGTTCAGAACAATCAGCATGCATCTACACTATGCAAAATAAGGCTTGTGAATTTCAACTTTTTGTTGGCTTCCACTGAAATTTTGGACACTTTTAGCATCTGTGATGCTTAGCAAATTTACAAATAGTCTATGAGTGAGATAGGAGGGGGTCTCACCAATCATTGAAACCCTCAGCCATATTTTCTCTGTATCCCTTTTGAGTCCAAACTCCTGATAATTGTCCCTCTTCACTGTGCACAACCTGTTGCAGAATGAATCTCCCTACTTTTCCTCCTCCTCATGATATCTCAACTACTTCTGTAGTAGTAATAGCCTATTGGACCAGCTTATCTTCATGGACTTCACCCATCACATTACACACATGAAATCATCAAATAATTTGGGATACAAAGAACGGAAGGGGAATGAGGAAAAGAGAACAGAAAAAGCAAAGAAAACAAGCAGGCATAAATATGCTTCCTTTTCATGCTTTTCCCCTTGTTTTAAATAAAGTTCATGAGTAAGATAAATTGATAAAACTATATTCAAAGAAGGAAGTGCCAAATTTCCTTAAAGAACAAACAAAATTATGCAAACTATTTTCTTAAGTTCTGGGAAAAAAAATGTCCTAACTTTTCTGCTAAATATAATACTCAAAATCAAACTAGAAATTACAAAGTGACAAAGACTCGTAATTTTGCCTTCTTATACAAAAAATATTCTCCAGATAATGAACTATTACACTTTCCTAAATGAAGAATATTTTCCCCATGCTAACTAGCAAATGGTATTACTGTTACATTTACTCTTGAATATAAAAAGCATTAGAAATTGTAGTTGTGGAATTCAAGCAACAGCGATCAACTACGAAAATTTAATTTTTCTCTGGTCTTTCTAAAAGTAATATATAGTTAGGATAATAACATTATCAAAAGTCTGAAACAGTTAATATTTTTAAAGTACATATATTCCTCCATTTATTTTTCTGTTGGTAATCAAAGTGAACGTGTTAGTCACTCAGTTGTCCCTGTTTCTTTGTGATCCCATGGACTGCAGCCCACCAGGCTCCTCTGTCCATGGAATTCTCCAGGCAAGAACACGGGAGTGGGTAGCCACTCCCTTCTCTAGGGATCTTCCTGACCCTGGGATTGAACTGGGTCTCATACATTACGGACAGATTCTTTACCACTTGAGCCAGCAGGGAACCCAAAGTAGGCTGTTTCATTTAACCATATAAACACTCAGCATAATGGTACTACTTTAGAATCACATATAAAACAACTGGCTTGTGTAGGTAACATATTTACAGGAGACAATAAACTATCACTGTACAAATTCACTAAGACCACTCTGACATTTAATTCATCTTGCAGTTCTCTGTGATATTTCATAGTTAAAGTTGATTACATATCAGTGTTTGTATAGGAGACAGGACAGATTATTGAATTGTATCTATAAATCAGTTTTAATTTTACCAGTTAATGTGGGTCTTTTTTATCATTATAATACCAAAATAATTTATATCCTTCACTTACATGGATTCTTTCCTTGGGGGTATATGCACAATATTTAAAAGACAGTCATGATGTTTTCTTCTTTCGAGACAATTCTCTGCTTCTTATTATAGACCTAACTGTGATTAAGTTCAGTGTGTACACTGTCTAAAAGGGAGATAGAAGTAGGTCCTAGACATGATAGGAAAATGATTCACTAAAACACTTTGAAACAGAAGGGAAAAAAGAGCAAGATAATATCCTATATCTAATAGATACCTTAGGGGCAGTGATCTTTCCTGAGTTGAGTATTAGCCAGTACATCATTTTCCATAAATATAGACTACTGAAAAACATGCTAGCTAACATGCATTTTTTAAAACAGGCATTTCTAATGATTCAGGTGTAAAGTACTTTGCTCTTTATCTGCTCAAGTTCCCAACAAAACTCCTACTCTAAATAACTACCTCCACTGTTAAAGTCTGGAATGTGTGGCTATATTATCATCTTTTTCTCCACTTTTTATTGTTCTAACAAGAAAAATATTATATTTCTTGTAATTTTATTCTGAAGGAGTATTTTGACATTGACTATTGATTATTCTACCATTCTCCAGAAAGGGATGGAAGCTAGGAATGGTGCTGCACTGGACAGTCTGAAGTTGTACTAAACCTTATGAAATCTTTTGTACCTAAACTCTTTCATTAGATAATTAATGAGGAAGAGGCAGAAAATGTGATATCCAGAGTTTCTACTTTTAAAAAATCATAATAATCCCTTTCACTAGTTCAGTTTACATTGATTTCCTGCCTAGTCCTTCATTCTCCTTTTGTTGTACCTTGAGTTCCACACAACTGCCTTGCTATGGCAACCAGCCTCATCATTAGGACCACATACTAGCCAGGTTAGTTTCTCCAATCCCATTTCATCCTAATCCCTATAGTCAACATTGTTCAAATTCATCACATGCTGTCTTAGACTCAAACAGATTGAGTTGAGAAATTGATTTCTATACCACTGTCTATCAGATGCACTCTCTACCATCTTTCTTGGTTATATATTCTTAAACTGTATTGTTTCTTCAGGCTTCAGGTAAAGCTCAGATTTTATATCCCCACTTTCATTTTTTTCCTTATCTCTTTAGCCTCCAACACTAATCATAAACAATGTCATCTGCTCTATAGTTATTATTCTCTTCATCTTCTTAATGGGATTGTGAATTCCTGGAAAGCAAGAAATCAGTCATTTACTGATATTCTACTCAACAGTGGAGATAATGCCTTAAATGTGGTAGGTTCTCAATCAGAATATTTTAAATTAGAAAATATACTGAAAGGCTAAGGGACATGTCAGATTCATATGTACCATTATGAACTGTGTTAGTTTTCATCCTGTATTGATGCAGTCTCTTATTCTGAGATTTCATGAATAATTTAGGTAATTATATTAACATAATTTCCAGAATATATCAGCTAATTCCTAAAAACTAAAGAAAGATCACTCTATCAAAAAATTAACTTAAATTGCCAGTTAGTCATTATGAAATAGCCAAGTACTTTTAATGTAAACAAATCCTTAAAAGTTAGAAGACTTTTAATGCTGTACTATGACTGAAAGGTAACTGAAGACATTTCTGTTCTTTGAATACTACTGCTATGATTCATTTGAGTTTTAGCCTTTGTCACACATGAATCCTGAGAAAACTAATCCTACCTCTCAAAGATAACCCATTTTTGCCACTGTTATGAAATAAATATGCAATTTATAGTACAACAATGAGATAATTTTTCCCTTGGTAGACAGTACAAATACTTCAGACTGGTTTCTGAACGTTGTGAATTACAATTTTCTTGTGGCAGCTGCATAACAGAGTGTATTAGAATATATTGATTTTTCTTATTTAATGTGTTGACATCTATTGGTAAAGAATATTTTAAAAAGCACAGTGAATTATATTTAGATACATGTAAAATAAAGATAAATTCTTTGTGTCTCCCAAATAAAGTGGAATATAAACTGCATTTCATATGCTTTATAGTTATTTCACATTATCATTGCAGTAGTATGTTTGTTAGAATTAAACTTACATGACTTGTTTTTTTCTGATTCTTTTTCCCTACAATAAATATGTGAACTTTTCAGAAATGTAGAGATCATGGATGTATGTTTCTATCAACAGATGTTCTGTGTGTGTGTTTTTTAAGTCATATATTTCACTAAAGAGCAAGTTTCCAATGTAGAGAGATTTGGACCTTCTCAGATACCAGCTAATTAGCACTTAATGGATTTTTGGAGGCAGATGACTGTAAATGCTTTAATTTCATCTTTCTTGAGATCAAATTGCAAATAATAGGTATTTTTTAATCAAATAATTTTCATTTGTTTTTAGTCCCAAAGCTCCTAATTAATTGGTGTCAGTTTACCTTTCACAATTATGTATTTTTAAAGCCTGATTGGCTCCATTCTTATCTTGTCTCATCTTCCTTCACACTGAATTTCCAATTTCTCCATGTACCCCTTTAGAGGATAGGTAGAAAAGAGAGTGACGATGATGTGGGAATGCTATCTGCAATTAACTACTACTGATGTTGCTGCTAAGTTGCTTCAGTCATGTCCGACTCTTAGCGACCCCATGGACTGCAGCCTACAAGGCTCCTTTGTCCATAGGATTTTCCAGGCAAGAGTACTGGAGTGGGGTGCCATTGCCTTCTCTGATCTGCAATTAACAAGTATACCCAAATTCTACTTATTCTACCTACTAACCAAGACATTTAATCTCTTTGAGTCTCAGTTATCAGATTAAGTGATATCTAATATCCCTTTCAGCAACAAAATTTTGATTCTAAATATAGTAAAGTGATACATATTCTTTCTGGTCACTAGGCTGCTACTAAGTATTTTTACCACAGTTAGTTTCAATTAGCAATAGTCTTGCCTCAGAGAAATGTCATTGGCTACAATACTGCCGCTGTGCAAAGCTGCATTTGTACTACAATTAAACTGTACATTTTTACTACAAATAAGACTGCAACAGAAAACATGTCTCAATGACTAATGACACTCAACCCAACCACTATGATCTGATTTTTTCCTTACTGATTTACCCAGACACACACACACACACACACACAAACTCCATAAATCAAGATTCTCTTTGAAAGCGCCATTTATTTTAGTTAAAACCTTTGCTAAACTAGTCTTTACTAATGGTGCTTAATCTCCGTTGGCTTAAAGTAACAAACTAAGGAGTCTGTGTGTGGTGAGCATGTGGTCATGAACAAGAGGAAACCTGAATTTAAAGGGCAGAAAGCAATGGAAAATGGAAGCCAGCCGACTAACTCTGTTTTTCCAGCTGTTTCACTACTAAAAAAGTTCTAATAAAACAGATAGTATTTCTTTATAGCCTCATTAGTTTTCCCTATGTAAACTGACAAAGCAGGGCAGTGTTCCCTGCATCCAGTGTTCAGATATAGCAATCTTTTAATTTTAAAAATGTATCTCTTTGCTCAAAAAGTGGCAAACTTTCATAAAGGTGTTAAATAAAAATATACAGAAATTCTAATCACTGATAAATAAAACAAATCCAAATTTCTAACATGCTCACAAAGCTATACATTAGCAAAGAATGATTAGAAAATTGTATAGATTAAGTTTAAACAAAAAGGGGTCTAGTAATATATGCAATCTTTTAATTACCTAGATCTAGAAAAATGAGGGACACTAAAAAACACACAGCAGAACACCTAAAAAGTCTCCTGTTAAATATCCAAACAGATACTTCATTTTCTAAAATATTTCTGTAAACTGGAAAAAGGAAGGATGATTCAATCTAGAGCTATCTAAAGCAAAGTTTATCCTACAAAAATCGATTTTTTCAATTGCCATCATTTAAAAAGTTTTCTTATACAATTCACTCTTAAATTAACTGATCTTTAGGCATATGATACTATTATATAAATAAAGTTTGTTGTGTTGTTCAGTTGCTAAGTCCCGGTGGCTCAGAGGGTAAAGGAGTCTGGCAGGCTACTGCCCACGGAGCTGCAAAGAGTCAGACACAACTGAGTGACTAAGCACACACACAGTCATATACCTAATGTCAAAAACAGGTATATCTCAGTTTACCTTTTGCACAAGGATCTAAACAGAAAAATATATAGGAAAGATAGAAAGGGAAACATAAAAAGTCATCTTACAACCACCTGTATCAGCCCAATAGTGAACTGGACCTCAACTGGAGTACACCAGTAGCTCTAACGGTTGAATGGGTCTCTTATGATCCTCTATCAACCCTAGTAGTTAGTTGTTCCTTTAGAAGTGCCATCACTTCTGTGTTGTCTACTCTAGTATTGTCATCTTGCAACACAGCTAGCCTGCATCTTGGCTTCTTTTCCGCTTATGCCAACTTTTATTTTGTATTAGGCTTCTTCCTGAATTAACCTCTCAAAAATGGAGATCTGATAAGACTCTGTGGTAAGGCAGCAAGGCTTGAGGAGAACATGGCTTTTGGGGAGAGATGGGGGTGAGAGAGACACAGAGTCACACAGACCCCATATGGCAGCATGGGGCTATGCAACCATCCAGCAGCTTGCATGGCCCAACTAATCCACTGGCCTATATGCTCTGAAAATAGGTGATTCTCTTCCCTTTACCTTCTAGTTTCCCTTTTCAGTTCAGTTGCTCAGTCTTCTCCAACTCTTTGCAACCTCATGGACTGCAGCACGCCAGGCTTCCCTGTCCATCACCAACTCCTGGAGCTTACTCAAACTCATGTCCATCAAGTTGGTGATGCCATCTAACCATCTTATCCTCTGATGTCCCCTTCTCTTCCTGCCTTCAATATTTCCCAGCATCAGGGTCTTTTCAACGGAGTCAATTCTTTGCATCAGGTGGCCAAAGTATAGGAGTTCCAGCTTCAGCATTAGCCCTTCCAATGAATATTCAGGACTGATCTCCTTTAGGGTGGACTGGTTGGATTTCCTTGAAGTCCCAGGGTCTCTCAAGAGTCTTCTCCAACATCACAGTTCAAAAGCATTAATTCTGCAGTGCTCAGCTTTCTTTATAGTCCAACTCTCATATCCATACATGACTACTGCAAAAACCATAGCTTTGATTAGATGGACCTTTATCAGCAAAGTAATGTCTCTGCTTTCTAATATGCTCTCTAGGTTGATCATAGCTTTTCTACCAAGGAGCAAGCGTCTTTTAATTTCATGGCTGCAGTCACCATCTGCAGTGATTTTGGAGCCCAAAATAATAAAGTCTCTTCCTATTTCCACTGTTTCCCCATCTATTTGCCATAAAGTGATGGGACCAGATGCCATGATCTTAGTTTCCTGAATGTTGAATTTTAAGCCAACTTTTTCACTCTTGCACAATTCATTTTAGATCTTTATTTTTTACTATCTACTAAAAGGGAAATTTCCCTTAAAAAGTAAAGATCTAAAATGAATTAGAGGTAGATGAACTATTCATTTTTTGATTCCTGGCTTGTGCAACAGAGTATGGGGATGTAGGGCACTGAATGGCAATATTAAACTTCTGAATTTTCACCAAAACATAAAAAACAAAAAATCCATTAAAAGTCAGCATTTATTTCTTTTGTTCTTTGAGGAATAGGGAGATACCCAGAGGGAAGGAAGGTCCTCCTTTTGGCGGGGGCTGGGGGCTGTATAAGATTTAGTGGTAAAATGGTTGCTTAAGTAAATTTTAAACCACAGTCTTCAGACTTAGCTGCGCATCTAGGTCAATTTCAGTCTCCCTGCAAGAATACCAGAGAAGAAAACTGAAGGGAATGCGAAAATGAGCGGGCAGGTACACGACAAGAACACACAGATGGAAAAGAGTGTTCAGAGGTAAAGAAGGGAGGAATGAGAATCAGGACACTCAAAGAGAAGAAAGATAACTAGCTAAGGACAAATGCTGGAAAACAGTGTGAAGCTAAGTGTGATTGTAAGATTTGATACTGAGGAAAACAAACAGTTGAATGGAAATTCAGGCTAAGAGAACAAGGTTGCTGCATTTACAGTTTAAAGATTAAACCTGTGTGCTACTTTGACTATGAATTTTCAAATTAGGATTTTTTTAGTTTGCTATGCAGTACCTTTACTTATTGATAGTACAGTCAGACAGTACATGAATTATGTTTGAATGAATACATAACTTTCTAAACTTTTCATGAACTTGGAAATTGTATTATTTTTCTTTGTAGTTACAGCTTAACATGCCCTGCTAAAACTCCTGCCAACTGTCATAAAGAATAACAAGGGAGCATTTAGATACAGTTTATGTTGACCATTTCCAAAAGATTTACTTTTTCTAGATAATCTCCAAGATTAAAAAATGAAAAATATATAAACCCAAATGCTAAATGTGAAATAATTTTTGTTAAAGATGAGTAACACTGAGCTCCATTAAAAGAACAGAAACAAAGATAAAGATGTCATAATACTTAAAAATAATAAAACAAAAATTTATGTACACATTGATACATATGCTCCAGGCAGTGTTATTTTGTCTGGTAATATTTAGCAAAATATTTGTTGTTCAGTCATTCACTTGTGTCTGGACTCTTTGCGATCCCATAGACTGCAACACCAAAGGCTTCCCTGTCCTTCACTATCTCCTGGAGTTTGCTGAAACTCATGTCCATTGAGTTGATGATGCCATCCAGCCACCTCATTCTCTGTCACCCACTTTTCCTTCTGCCTTCAAGCTTTCCCAGCATCAGGGTCTTTCCCAATGAATCGACTCTTTGCATCAGGTGGCCAAAATACTGAAGCTTCAGCTTCAGCATTAGTCCTTCCAATGAATATTCAGGGTTGATGTCCTTAGGATTGACTGGTTTGATCTCCTTGCTGTCAAAGGGACTCTCAAGAGTCTTCTCCCACTCCACAATTCAAAAGCATCAATTCTTTGGCAATCAGCATTCTTTATAGTCCAACTCTCATATCCGTACATGATTATTGGAAAAACCACAGCTTCACTACACATATCTTTGTCGACAAAGTGATGTCTCTGCCTTTTAATACACTGTTTAGGTTTGTCATAGCTTTTCTTCCAAGGAGCAAGTGTCTTTTAATTTCATGGCTAAAGTCACCATCTGAAGTGATTTTGGAGCCCAAGAAAATAAAGTCTCTCATTGTTTCCATTGTTTCCCCATTATTTGCCATGAAGTGATGGGACCAGATGCCATGATCTTAATTTTTTGAATACTGAGTTTTAAGCCAATTTTTTCACTCTCCTCTATCACCTACATCAAGAGGCTCTTAAGTTCCTCTTTGCTTTCTGCCATAAGGGTGGTGTCATCTGTGTATCTGAGGTTATTGATATTTCTCCTGGTATTCTTGATTCCAGCTTGTGTTTCATCCAGCTCGACGTTTCACATGATATACTATGCATATAAGTTAAATAAGCAGGGTGACAGTATACAGCCTTGATGTACTCCTTTCTCAATTTTGAACCAGTCTGTTGTTTCATGTCCAGTTTTAACTGTTGCTTCTTGACCTGCATACAGGTTTCTCAGGAGGCAGGTAAGGTGGGCTGATATCTCCATCTCTTCAAGAATTTTGTAGTTTGTTGTGATCCAAAATCATAACACTTTTGCAGCTCACAGTTCAGTTCATCACTCAGTTGTGTCTGACTCTTTGTGACAACATGGAATGTAACACGCCAGGCTTCCCTATCCATCACCAACCCCCGGGGCGTGCTCAAACTCATGTTTATTGAGTCAGTGATGCCATCAAGCCATCTCATCCTCCGTCATCCCTTTCTCCTCCTGACTTCAATCTTTCCCAGCATCAGGGTCTTTTCTAATGAGTCAGTTCTTTGCATCAGGTGGCCAAAGTATTGGAGTTTCAGCTTCAGCATCAGTCCTTACAGTGAATACTCAGGACTGATTTCCTTGAGGATGGACTGGTTTGATCTCCTTGAAGTCCAAGGGACTCTCAAAAACCATAGCTTTGACTAGATAGACCTTTGTTGGTAAAGTAATGTCTCTGCTTTTTAATGTGCTGTTTAGGTTTGTCACAGCTTTTCTTCCAAGGAGCTCATGTCTTTTAATTCCATGGCTGCAGTCACCATCTGCAGTGCCTTGGGAAGGGAAGGGAAGCTGCTCAGTCATGTCTGACTCTTTGCAACCCCGTGGACTGTAGCCTACCAGGTTCCACCATCCATGGAGTTTTCCAGGCAAGAATACTGGAGTGGGTTGCCATTTCCTTCTCCAGGAGATCTTCCCGACGCAGGGATTGAACCCGGGTCTCCCACATGGTAGGCACTGTAGGCAGACGCTTTACTATCTGAGCCACCAGGGAAGATAGGAGCCCCCCAAATTAACATCTCTTACTGTTTCCATTTTTTCCTCATCTATTTGCCATGAAGTGATGGGACCGGATGCCATGATCTTTGTTTTCTGAATGTTGAGTTTTAAGCCAACTTTTTCGCTGTCCTCTTTCACTTTCATCAAGAGGCTCTTTAGTTCCCCTTTGCTTTCTGCCATTAGGGTGGTGTCATCTGCATATCTGAGGTTATTGATAGTTCTCTTGGCCATCTTGATTCCAGCTTATTTGTCATCCAGCCAAGCATTTCACAGGATGTACTCTGCATATAAGTTAAATAAGCAAGGTGACAATATACAGCCTTGTATATACAGCCTTGGAAACTCCTTTTCCAATCTGGAACGAATCTGTTGTTCCATGTCCAGTTCTAACTGTTCCTTATTGACCTGTATACAGATTTCTCAGGAGGCTGGTAAGGTGGTCTGGTATTCCCATCTGTATAAGGATTTTTCACAGCTTGTTGAGATCCACACAGTCAAAGGCTTTGCCTAGTTAATAAAGCAGAAGTAGATGTTTTTCTGAAATTATCTTGCTTTTTCTATAATCCAAAAGATATCTGCAATTTGATCTCTGGTTCCACTGCTTTTTCTAAATCCAGCTTGAGTATCTGGAAGTTCTCAGTTCACATACTGTTGAAGTCTGGCTTGGAGAATTTTGAACATTACTTTGCTAGCCTGTGAGATGAGTGCAATTGTGTGATAGTTTGAACATTCCTTGGCATTGCTTTCCTTTGGGATTGAAATGAAAACTGACCATTTCAAGTCCTGTGGCCACTGCTGAATTTTCCAAATATCCGGCATATTGAGTGCTGCACTTTAACAGCATTATCTTTCAGGATTTGAAATAGCTCAACTTGAATTCCATCACCTCCACTAGGTTTGTTCTTAGTAATGCTTCTTGAGGCCCACTTGACTTCACATTCCAGGATGTCTGGCTCCAGGTGAGTGAACACACCATCATGGTTATCTGGGTCATTAAGATCTGTTTTGTATAGTTCTTCTTTTTGGTATAGTTCTTCTTTTTGGTATAGTTCTTCTTTTTGGTATAGTTCTTTTTGGTATAGCTCTTCTGGTATATTCTTCACACCTGTTATTATTCTTTGCTTCTGTAAGGTCCATACCATTTCTGTCCTTTCCTGTGCCCATCTTCGCATGAAATGTTCCCATGGTATCTCTAATTTTCTTGAAGACATTCCTAGTCTTTCCCATTCTATTGTTTTCCTTAAACATTATGAAAAATAGGTACATGATGGCAGAGTAGAAGAATGTGCACTAATGTTTTCCTGCAAGAACTCCAAAATTGCTACTTGCTGCTGAACACCCATCAGCAGGAGAATGTTGAATCCCACCAAAAAAAGATATGCCATATCCAAGAGCAAAGGAGAAGCCCAGCAAAATTGTAGCAAGGACGAAACTGCATTCATAATCAAACCCCATACCTGCCAGAGAGGCTCAGAAGACACTCAAACAAAACCTTGTGTCCACCAGGACCCAGAGACCACACAGAGACTGAGCCAAACCTGCCTTTGCACATTTTGAGTGTCTCCTGCAGAGGCATGGGTCAGCAGTGGCCTGCCACAGGAACACTGCCTCTGGCTGCAGCAGACCTGGGACGTGTGGCCTATGGCATAAGCCTTCCTGGAGAAGGTTGCCATTAGCCCCACCATACAGCCCCTGAGCAGATGACCCACAAACCACAGAAAAATTATACCAAAGAAGTTCTTGCACTGTTAAGAAAGTTCTAGGATTCACAACAAATTTCCCAACCTGGGGATCTGGCAAGGGGACTGAGAATCCCCAGGAAATTTGACTTTGTAGGCCACAAACAAAAGCTTGTGCTCACCAGGATCCCGGAAAAAAGAGCAGCGTTCTCACAAGAGACTGAGTCAGACTTGCCTGTGAGTATCCAGGAGTCTCCAGCAGAAGGGCGGATCAGCAGTGGCCTGACACAGGGACACTGCCTCTGGCTGCAGCAGACCTGGGACGTGTGGCCTGTGGCATAAGCCTTCCTGGAGGAGGTTGCCATTAGCCCCACCATACAGTCCCTGAGCAGACGACCCACAAACCACAGGAAAATTATATCAAAGAAGTTCTTGCACTGTTGAGAAAGTTCTAAGATTCACAACAGATATCCCAACATGGGGATCTGGCAAAGGGACTGAGAATCCCCAGGGAAATTTGACTTTGGAGGCCAGTGGGATTTGATTATAGAACTTCCACAGGACTGGGGAAACAGACTCTAGGAGGGCACAAACAAAAGCTTGTGCTCACCAGGATCCAGGAAAAAAGAGCAGTGTTCTCACAAGAGACTGAGCCAGACTTGCCTGTGAGTATCCAGGAGTCTCCAGCAGAAGCATGGGTCAGCAGAGGCCTGCTGCAGGGTCAGGGGCACTGAACACAACAGTGTGGGCATAAGTCCTTCTGAAGGAGGTTTTCTTTACCTTCATTACCCCATCATAGTTTCACCTCAGGCCAAACAACAGGGAGGGAACACAGCCCCACCCATCAACAGAAAATTGGACTGAAAATTTACTGAGTATGGCCCCGCCCATCAGAACAAGCCTCAGATTCCAGAGTCAGTCTCTCCCATCAGGAAGCTTCCATAGGTCTCTTATCCTTATCCATCAGAGGGTAGACAGAATGAAAACCATAATCACAGAAAATTAACCAAACTGATCACATGGATCACAGCCTTATCTAACTCACTGAAACTATGAGCCAGGCCATTTAGGGCCACCCAAGATGGACAGGTCATGGTGGAGAGCTCTGACAAAATGTGGTCCACTGGAGAAGGGAATGGCGAGTCACTTCCCTATTCTTGCCTTGAGAACCCCATGAACAGTATGAAAAGGCAGAAAGATGTTGCACATTGTTCAAATGGCTCAAACATAAATTGTGAAATATTGAACTATTACATCTCATTTCATAACAGTGCACTAAACACTTCTGGCATAATTGGATGGTAGAAATGAGTCATAGTTTTGCCTGCTGAAGAGGGTGGTACAAAGAATTACCACACTTCACTTTGGTGGATGAACTCCAGAAATGAATTAAGAACCTGATGTTATAAGATAGTGAAGCAATTTTTTCAACTGTCATTAGAATTAAATGATAATTTAAGTTTAACAACAATATTCCAAAGCTAACAAAAAAATAAAATACTCCAGGAAGAATTAAAAACTACCTTTGAGTACATGATGCCACGATTTATCAGTGCGGCTATTTTAGTATTTTACAGAAGTAATTTCCACTTAGCAAAGTGAGTTTTCATAACCTTCAGATAAATACAGTTGGGAAACCTACATTTTGATGCACATGGAGTTGTATTCTTACAGATATTGATATTTATTCCTGGAAATATTTTAAGCTTTTATTTCTTACTTGTCAGTTCCCACTTACTTTGCATTGCCTACATACTTTGCAAGACCTGCCACAAAGTCCTAAATAATAGGAACACACTAAATCTAATTCTTTCAAAGGCAAGATGCGTATCTTCCCATTAAAGATCAATCAGTAAAGTTACAGGTGGAGGCATGGAAAGAATGACATCTTAGCTTCATATGACCAGAATTCTAAAACCCACACTGTCCTAGAATGTAATTTGTTTTTTCATTTAATAAGATGGCTGCCCTTTTTTTTTTTTTCTTTCCTAAACTGCATCCAATGAGCAAAACATGTTTTCTTAACTTGCCCATCTGAGGTATGCTATACATTTTAAGGTGTTGAACTTACAGTGTCCAGAAAAAGAGTTTTTCTCGATTTCACCTTCAATGAAAGACATCATATCAGTAAATAAACATATACTACAATGCTCCTGACAATGGCCACATAAATTTTTAAACCCATGTCATTTTAATAAGAACAGGTAAGCCTGACATGTCCTTCACACCCAATACTGACATTTTCAAAGATCTAAAATTCTCAGCTTGTGTTCTGTTTACTCTTGACTTGTCCATAATATTGCTTAGTTTATTTCTACCATAATAACTTGGTATTGAAGGTTAAAACATATTAAGAAAGTCCTCTTTGAATTATTGGCAACTTATCATCCTGAAACATAAACTTGGAAAGGGTTTTATTCACTATTTTTGTTTCCTGACCTACTTCTGCTCCCTTCCAGTTCTCTAAAACTGCTAATGAAGACATCATTCATTCATTCTTTTACTTTTAGGAATTAATTGAGCATCTACTATACATCATTAAAGAGACTGGAAAAAGAATGACATACAGAAAAAGATCAGGACCTATTGCCATAGGTGATTTTTTTTCTGAGAAGAAACCCTCCCTATCTTCCACTCCCACTCTGCCTACAACTGCCATTATAGAGGGCCTCTTTGCCTTAGAGAATCTGATATCCCACATTTAGACACAAGTGCGTACAAATGAAATTGTCTGTGAAACAGTACAGATCTATACTGAATTCTCTTGGCATCAGGCTCTAGGTTAGACCATAACCTAAGTCAAGACTAGCTTAGACTTTCAAGAATCTCATTGAAATGTTACTACATTTCAAAGTATAATGGAAAGAGAAAACAGAACATAATTTTCCAAGTCATGACTTTGACATGACTTTCACATCTTACACAGAAGTAAGTGAAGGGCATCTGCTCACTCAATAGGCAGTGAACCCTCAAGCAGCACTGTGGCTACACTAATGATGATTTCTCTGGCAACGAAAATCTCCACTGTCGAGTAAAGTGACTATATTTCAATGTTTAGCAAAGACTCTATTTTGGAAACCATTAGAGCAACAGACTGAATAGAATTATCTTTTATCGTTAAAAGCTCCTTGGAGAGTACACATTCTCTAACAGAAACTGAATCTGGGGGGATTTGGAGGCAGTGGTCTCTAAACATGACTGCAGATCGGAACCACCTGGAGTGGTTTAAAGACAATAGTGGCTACACCCCATCCCTAGAGATACTGACTTAATTGGTCTGGGTGTGGTCTTGGAATCAGAATTTTAAAGCTCCCAGGTGACTCGAATGTGTAGCCAACATGGAGAATCACTATCACAGATTCTTGGGTTTAACTTAGTCAGTGTTTTCAAACATGTAGATTTATAGATTTTTTTTTTCCTGGTCTAAATTCTTCTGTCTTGTAGTTCTTATGACGAGATGGCAAACTGCTGATGGGAATGAAAACTCAGAGAAAGGAACTTCTGACCTCTAATATGGAATTCATTTTTGTGCATAACAAGATATTTGTGAAGAGCTATTTAGTTTGAATCTATTTAGTTAGATGTTTAAGGCAGGCTGCTTCAAGTCTTTATTCCATCCTTCAAATATGGCCAACATTGTGTGTGTGTGAGAGAGAGAGAAGGAAAGGAGAGAGAGGGAGAGAGGGAGAGAAGGAGGAGGAGGAGAGAGAGAGATCAAATAAGAGAATGAGAGAGATCTGGAATCTGAGAAATGGAGAAGACTGGAAATAGTCCCCTACCCCTACCACTTCTATAGAGAGTCTAGGGGATTTTAAATACCCTAGGCATTTGTGGACAGTTTGGCAAATTGGTGCTAATCTATTTGTCAGTATATCACTCATAATGATTCCACATTGCACAGGCCCTGCTAGAGATTTGGAGGTGAATAACAAGACAAAACAAAGCCTAGCAAAAGTGTTTTGCACCAGAGGCTTAGAGAGCCTTGGTGAAGCGCAATAACCTCTCCCTCTGCATTCCAACTGAACTCCCCCTCAATCCAGTTTATAACCAGGATAAAACTGTAGCCCTGCTTGCAGAATGATTAATAACCACAATGGGTTTAAAGCCAATTTTCAAAACCAAGTTAAACATAATGTTTTTATTTCAAAACTGGCATCTTCTGTCAGTTGTTTGTGCCTCTTTTGTGGCACACATTAGGTAGTACCTGGTGTAGTATTTATATAGTTGGCTTATCTTGTTGACTAAATAGGTGGTCAGTGAGGAAAGGATTTGTGCCATACTTCTCTTTATACCTATATGTGTAGCAATCACATTGTACAAGGCAGGTTCTCTAAAATATTCACGGAATTCAATGAAGTTCTTTGTGTCTCTTTAAAAAACTGAACAATGTATTTAGTGGAATCTCTCCAAAGTAGGGTGGATGAGTGGGGAGTAAAGAGGTAAGAGACAGGTGGATAGAACATTATTTATAAAAGCCTGAAAGCTATTTTCTTACATTGACTCACAATTTGCCAACAATCAATTCTAACCAGATTTTCAACCTTCTAGTTTAAGGTGAACATAATGTATGTTGTTGGAATTTAATATAGATACTTGTATATCCTGAAAAATATCCATGCTTTATTATCAATGGACCTCAGCAAACTTATCTTCAGTTATTAAAATTCTAGTTTTCTTTCTCTTAACCCAGAAGCAATTTTAGAAAAGATGTTAAAATTCTGCTTTAGCATCAAATATTTATTGTAAACTTTGGAAACCAAAGATAGTACTGCTTTAACAATAATTTCATCTAAGTGTCCGTGGTGCTAAATTTCATTTCCAAAGCACATATGAATGGCGCATCTTAACTCCAGGCCATCTTTAACTCGGTTCCTGCTACATGTTCCATCAGGACATTGGCTCTGAGGCTTTCACCATTCTGTGAATAAGTCCAGGCTAAGCTTCATGATCTTTTTCTTAATTCAATTAAAAAAGGAAAAAACCAAAGAAGGAATGCGAGGAAAAAATTAGAAATTTTCTAAAGTAATATCTGAAATGTCTATACATAGCGATAAGTATAGAAAAGTTTCAAATAAGTATCAAAAAAGTAGAAATATATAAGATGAAGTAAATCAATGAAGATCATTATAAAATATCTACAAAGACAAACGGCTGAAAATAAGCACTTTATAAAAGGGACATAGATATTACAGACATGATAAAAAGAGAGAGAGTCATTTCCTTCCACCTGAAGTCAGAATATTTTATTATCTGTAGCAAACCGATAACTGATTCTTTGTCCTTCAACATAATAGAACCTATTGAATGTTCTTTTCCTCCCATAATAGAAAATTGCTTATACCACTGTAGTGAATATAATTAAATGAATAACCAAGGTATATGACTAGTATAAAGACCTATGCTAGATATCATGATAAAAAATAACTTTCTGGAACATATGCATTATCAGATTCCCCTGGAAAAATATGTATAACTAGATTTTCACACAGAGGTTTTAAAAATCCAGGCATATCAGCAGGTTTTGAGTTCTAATGGAAAATGGAATTGATGCAATTATTTTGAACAGTGGCAGGAAGCATGGCTTTTAGGAGAATCAGCTTAAAGGGGAAAAAAAAAAATCCCAATTGCATGTGCATTAAAGCTGTCAAGACTCTAAGCTAAAGATCTGCTCTCTGTGCCAGCTAAACCCCTACCCGCCTCCGGAAAGTAACTTTCTGAAGCCTTGCCAAGCCCTTTGCTTGAAAATAACATCCTAATTGGTTTCTTCTAATAAAATTCAAAATGCTCTTTTGGTGATGATAATACCTTCATTGTTTTATTCCAGCTTAATGTTCTGGTCTCCTGGAATGTTCTGAGTATTACCATTCAGGGGAAAGAAAAAAAAAATCCATGAATGTGAATTTATGGAGTGACAGTCTGGCTGCATGGACCAACAAAAGTTGGAAACTTCTGATGCCAGAAAAACGGCCTCTAAAAGCTATGGCTCTATTTAAACCTTTAAGACTTGTAAATAACAGCAATAAGATTCCAATCTTTTCCCATTGTCTACATCATTATTACACAATAACATTTAGATATGAATACAGAACCAGTTTGATCATTTTTAGAGAAAGCTTAAGGTTCTTATTGACAACTGACACAATTAATTATCCAGAGAATCTTTCAAATGAAGAGACAAGTTAAGGCATGAGGTCTTGGTTTTGCTTGAATTAATGACAACTCGTGTATGTTTAGGGCTTCCCTTGTGGCTCAGCTGGTAAAGAATCCACCTGCACTGCAGGAGACCTGGGTTCAATCCCTGGATTGGGCATATCCCCTGAAGAAGGGAATGGCTACCCGCTCCAGAATTCTGGTCTGCAGAATTCTGTGGACTGTGTATTTAAGAGGCTGGTAAACTTATAAAAAGTGCTTTGAAATATTCACCACATCATATTATCAAAACTTCTGCATGCCTTATCATCATCTTCAGTTTTAAATATATTTAAAATTCAGTCTACTGAATGATTTGATACATATAGATTCTTAATTCCATTATGAAATTCAATGGAACACTTTCTTATACAAGCCAAATTTATAATCACTTCATTAGAAAAAGAGGTCTTGTGTTAAGAATTACAGTTCTGTAGAATTGTAAGTCTCTACCATTTAAAACAAAGTGTGGCCACATACACCACTTCTACCTGACCCAAATAAACAAGGAAAGGAGTATTAAGACGTTCTGTTCTATTCCCCTTACTCCCAGTTTCTAATTATGTTAGTGTTGTCTTAAAGGCTTCAGATCCTTGTATCCATCATAAAATTTCAGTAATGAATGAAGCCCAAGCTTGGTGCACTTCACATCTGCTTGTATAGCGTTATGTTTATTTAGAAAAGAAAAAAAAAAAGATTTTCTAATCCGAATTTTGCAAAGATTTTAGAAAGAGAAGCTCATAATGAAAGATTATGTTTCATATACTACAATTGGGACTCTGCTAAGTCCTTGGTAATTGATGCTAACCATAGTTAACACTAGCAACTTGGGCTGGAAGACTTAAATTGCTGTAAAAGAAGCAAAGGTTGTAAACAAATTTAGGTATTTACTTTATAGTTACTTTACGTGTTATTTTTGTCCCACTCACTTCCTTTAAGTTCCTGTTATCTATGCTAAGGATGGATTACTTTGTTCTGGCAACAGGTCATTTTGTTCCCACCAGTACTAGCCATCAGTAGTGGGAGGGAGGAAATGCTCAGATACATAAGCCACCAATTTCTTGTCCTGGTCTTCAGCGCAACTGTACTAGCTATTACTGTATAACTGTTACATTAATATTTATAGTACTAAAGTGTTTGTCAAGCTGATTATCTGATTATTAAATGACAAATTTGTGGTAATCACAACTTTTAAATAAGAAAACATATAAGTAATGCATAATAAAAGTGGTGTCAGGAATACAACTCTTTCTGTTGTTGTTACTTCTCAGGTTTTGTTATATGCACTTAGAATGCACACTTAGGAAAGACTGAAACCATACTGAAATATAACTGACCTGTGAAAGTGAAAGTTGTTCAGCTGTGTGCCACTCTCTGCAACTCCATGGACTGTACAGCCCATGGAGTTCTTTAGGCCAGAATACTGGAGTGGGTAGCCTTTCCCTTCTCCAGGGAATCTTGCCAACCCAGTAATCAAACAGGGGTCTCCTGCACTGCAGGCAATTCTTTACCAGCTGAGGTACCAGGAAAGCCCCTAACTAGATCTTTACCCACAGAGTATGCATATGTACATGCTCAGTCATTCAGTCGTGTCTGACTCTTCGAGACCCCGTGGACTGTAGTCTGCCAGGCTTCTCTGTCCATGGCATTTTCCAGGCAAGAATACTGGAGTGAGTTGCCATTTCCTTCTCCAGGGGATCTTCCTGACCCAGGGATTGAACCACGCTCCTGTGTCTTCTGCATTGTAGGCCGATTCTTTACCGCTTGGCCACCGGCAAAGCATATGTGTATATGTGTATGTGTATGTAAAGACTGTGCATTTATCTTAACTCAGATATATATCCCCTCTCCATAAATAATTTATCTTTAGAAAGTAAAAAGCTGGACTTCCCTGGTAGTCCAGTGATTAAGAATCTGCCCGCCAATGCAGGGGACACAGATTCGATGCTGGAAGGGAAGATCCCACGTGCCGTCAGAGCAATTGAGCTCCAGTCCACAACGCCTGAGCCCTTGCCCTAGAGCGCATGCCCCTCCAGACTTCATGTTGCTAACATGAGGAGGAGTCCGCGCAGCACTGGGAAGAGGAGCCCCACCTCGCCACAACTAAAGAAACCTGTGCGCAGCAACAAAGACACAGTGCTGCCAAAAAAATTAATTAATTTAAAATTTTTGCAAAAGGAAAAAGAAAGTGAAAGGCTATAACAAGGGAATAGGAAGTTTTTCAAGAAAGAATTTTACATTCGTTTCTTTAACACTATTACTCCTAAAGAGACTTATGATTTTCTTTTTGCATGATCAGCAGTCTGATCTTCTTAGAAGAAAGAGCAATTACCTTCTGCAAAATTATTTTGGTTTGACTCCTTCGGTCTATCAATTCTGTATTGGCTAAAGACTTGACATTAGTTATTACATCATATATATGACTTAATATAAGCAATCATATCAAAGTCTGGTACCTGCTAATTTTTTATAAGAAAACAGTTTCAGTGAAGTAGTAATTTAGGAATTAATTACATAGAATATTTTTCATTTTTATTATCAAGAACCTTAAGTGCTAGAAAATGTTAAAGTTGAGAAAGGCAAGAATATTTGGCACTTTCATCGGCATCACTTCAAGTCAGATCTTAAGATTATTTAAATGATTGCTTCCTTCTAAGATAATACATAGAATACTCTCTTCTAGGGATTGACAAAGGAGAAAATATAATCCTGATGTACACAGCATAGCAAGTGAAACTCCTGACTACAAGAGCAGTAACTCAGAGAAGGCAAGACAAAGAAAGTATGTTCATCAACTTACATAAATTAGAAATAAAAATATGAAATTTTGGTATTTATGTATTGCCTCAATCTTTTCAGAGAAAATTTAGAGTTATTGCTGATTTACTATTCAATATATTTGCAACCTGACATATAATAATCCATACATTACTGCTGTAGCCCACCAGGCTCTTCTGTCCATGGGATAACCCGGCAAGATTCCTGTAGTGGGTTGCCATTTCCTTCTCCAGGGGACCTTTTTGACCCAGGCATTATTGAGCCCACGTCTCTTGCGTCTCTTGCATTGGCAGGCAGATTGTTTACCACTGAAAACACCTGGGAAACTCCAAATTATTGCTACAAATCAGTAATTAACAATTTAAGGTAAGTTAAAGCTACAGTGTTGTGTATAATTTGGGAAAGCAAACAGCAGGAGACAAATTTGCTAATATTCAAATTAATGGCCTGGCGTTTCTTCAGATTTTGTAATATGCATTTGCAGAATGTCTCTGATTCTCTACATGATTAATTTCCTTCTTCCTATACCATTTCCCTCTTCTAGTCTTGTCTCTGCTACCATCAAGCTGTAGGTCCTTAGCCAAGACATGCAGTCCCTCAGGGACTCCATGCCCACTCATTTCCTAAGAATTCTGTAATAAATGAGATAACATGTGGAAATTCTCTGAAAAGTTGAAAAGCACCCTGTAGAAGTAACATATTACTACAGAGGGCTCAAAGGCAGTTCATTCTTACTAAACAAGGAGGGAAGGTTGAAATGATTGTTTCTGAGCATGTTCCTTGGAAATGTAGTATGTACTTGCCATCTTTTACAGCTCAGCACATTGTTTCATAGTTAGTGCTGCCCTAAAATAGCACATGGCTCAGCGCTGAGCTCTGCCTTTTATGTGCCCTTCTTGCCAACCATACTCTGCCTTAGAAAATGTCTAACCTTTCTGCTCCTTGCTTTTAATTTTGTTTTCATTAACAACAGAGGTTCTAAGTAACACACAAATGAAAATGTAGAAGGCAAAAAAGAGTATTGGAATTTGCCCAAAGTTTGCAGCTCTCTTTCTCAATACTTTTATTTTGGACAGTAATGGAACTAAATCAAGATGACTGGATTTTTTTCACCTCGTTATATAAAAGATATTTGGGAAATGGAAACATTGAATGTCTCTCACTGCTATAGTCACTTGACACTGTAATGGTATTCATAAACAAGAACACATGATTTTTTTTTTCTTTAAAGAAAATATAGGCTATATTGAACTTATGTAGACACATCCTGATAAACCTGCATAGTGAGGTGAGGAGAGTGAATAACTAGTTTTCTATCATTTCTGAGTTCAGTCTTAACTTTCAGAGCCACAAAAGGAGACCTCAGCTATAGCAACAAAATAAACTTGCTCCAGAGGGCTGATTCCCTCATCGTCACCTTGATGAATCTGAAATTGAAGAGGGGATTAGGAATGGTGTAGAGAATGAGTTTTAGATCCATTATGTTCATGAAGGTTTGCTGTTTCAAGAGGAAACCAAAAATATACTGACACCTTTAATGTCAGTGATAAAGGGAGTTATATATGACTTCCACAGAAAATGTTTTTTTCTTTCCATTGTGATTTTTTGTGGAGCTTAAAACTAATTCTAACAGTATTTCCAGAAATGGTTCCACACTCTGATTGCTCGTGCTTTATCATGTTCTTTTCCATTCCTCTGACCTTAGGCAAGTTACTCTGTACTTTTTTATGAGGATAAAAATAGTCCCTATTCACAGTGTAGTTACAGAATTAAATAACATGAAGTGTATAAATAGTGCCTGGCATAAAGGCAATATTAATGTTAGTGATTACTATTATAATGCATCAGTTCAGTTCAGTTCAGTCGCTCAGTCATGTCCGATTCTTTGCGACCCCATGAACTGCAGCACGCCAGGCCTCCCTGTCCATCACCAACTCCTGGAGTTTACTCAAACTCATGTCCATCGAGTCAGTGATGCCATCCAGCCATCTCGTCCTCTGTCGTCCCCTTCTACTCCTGTCTCCAATCCCTCCCAGCATCAGGGTCTTTTCCAATGAGTCAACTCTTCGCATCAGGTGGCCAAAGTATTGAAGTTTCAGCTTTAGCATCAGTCCCTCCAATGAACACCCAGGACTGATCTCCATTAGGATAGACTGGTTGGATCTCCTTGCAGTCTAAGGGACTCTTAAGAGTCTTCTCCAACACCATAGTTCAAAAGCATCAATTCTTTGGCGCTCAGCTTTCTTCACTGTCCAACTCTCACATCCATACGTGACCACTGGAAAAACCAAAGCCTTGAATAGATGGACCTTTGTTGGTAAAGTAATGTCTCTGCTTTTCAATATGCTATGTAGGTTGGTCATAACTTTCCTTCCAAGGAGTAAGCTTGTTTTAATTTCATGGCTGCAATCACCATCTGCAGTGATTTTGGAGCCCCCAAAAATAAAGTTTGACATTGTTTCCACTGTTTCCCCATCTATTTCCCATGAAGTGATGAATAAATTATCAAAATATTTCAGAAACACAGAAGGCAAAATGGTAGCACACATCTATGAAGGATGGAAAATGCATATATTTAGTTCTAGGTATAATTATCTAAATCAAAACTGCAGAGAAAGTCTATGTAACATACACCATTATTCACTCTTGTGAAGAACATATTCACATATTTGATCAATATAAAAAGAAAAAAGTGAAAATGTTAGCCACTTAGTCGTGTCCAGCTCTTTGTGACCTCATGGAATGCAACCCGCCATGTTCCTCTGTCCATGGAATTCTCCAGGAAAGAATACTGGAGTGGGTAGCCATTCCCTTCTGGATCAAGGGACCAAACCTGGGTCTCCCTCACTGAAGGTAGATTCTTTACTATCTGAGACACCAGGGAAGTCCTGATCAACATGTAAATGTATTAAAATTATCTAGCATCACTTGAACTGTCTTCATTTGACAGTTCAACCACTAATATTCACATGTATCTATGGATAATCATGGAATATAACATCCTTTTTCCATGGAATTGCTATTGATGGTTGACTAACCAGATAACATAAGCTCACTCTTCTGATTTCATTTCACTGAAGCAACCCTCTTTGTTTCCAACTGCAGAAATCTGTACCTCTAGGAATGGCTTAACATCACAGCATCATGCTTTGGCAACATAATTAAGCTTATTAGATTCGGAGAAAGCTTACCTAGTACAAGAATTGACAGCAAAATACAGGTTTCCAACTTTTTTCTAAAAATCATTTAGAAAGAGATTTACAAAAAAAAAAAAAAGAAAAGAAAGAGATTCACAGCATATCACTGTAATGCATTTCTGTACTAATTAATACAAGTAATTAATCAATACAATTCTGTAATAATTTCTAATATTTCCCAAGAGACAGTCTTTGAAATAATTAAAACTTCTCACAATTCAAGGCTATGAAACAGATTCTGTCTTATTTGACTACTAGAGTCTCGTGTCAATAAATTCCTTACAGAAAAATATACATTTAAAACTTCTGACAATTTCTTCTCATTGTCTATATCCATAGTATTTTACAACTATTTTAACTTGCTCTTTACATAACAAACTTACTGTTACTCTACTTAAAAATCTTCATGCTTTAGGTAATGTCCAACTCACACTTGTATTCATCAACCTCTTCCTGAGTTCAGTGATTCTCTCAGAGGAGAAGAATGCTAAGAGCTTCTTATTCACACAGCACCCCTTGTTGAGCTAAGTTTATTAAAACACGCAGGTGTTATTTAATATGTTTAATTGATGTTTAACTGAGACCACTGGAAGGGAAATTAAAGGAAACTGTAGAAGCATAAGTTTTCCCAAGAACTAAATATTTCAGAAGATTCCATACAATCAGAGTGAGCATTCTCTAAAATTAATGGAGAAACCAAGAACAATTGAGTTTATTTTTATATCTTGGGCAGCCACTAGACAAACAGTTTTCAACAAATGTGCCTTGCAATGTTAATGCTACCAGAGTTCATAAAGAGGTGATTTATTATTTTGAGTTTATTGTCCAGTAACAATTCATCAGCATTTAGATTTAGCCTATGAATTCACAGGGGTCCTTTCATTTATTGTCTAATTAACTAAGCTTCTTGTCAAATAAGACAGATATTAAAAGAGAAAAGAGGTTTTGTAAAATTCCATCATCTTTCATTTATATATTATCAATGACCTGGAGATTTTAACAACTTATTAATTAAAATATAGCACTGAAAGAAGGCAGAAAGAATCACAAGGTAAATAACTGAAAGAGCTTATACTCTTACGCAACCCTAGACTCTGCAGTTAATACACTTGTTTCCCAATACAACTCACACTGACATTTTTATGTTTTTAAACTGCTCTCATACATATGTAAATGTAACTGTAAAACTCAACTTTGGACTGGAAAACTGGCCAATAATAGCTATGCATCCAAATAGTAAAAATCTTTATTGAGTTTTAATCTTTTAATTGTCATTTTTCTTTTGAGCTTTAGGAAATTAGTCACAGGCTTAAGTGGGAGTAGAACACTTTAGCAGTGGGAAGTCATAACTATTTTGGTGAACATAAGCAAAAAATTACTAGCAATCACAAATAATGGACTTTTCTGCCATGCGTTTTACTATCAGTGAATTTACTTGTGAGCATTCACAGTTTTATAAAGCATTTTAAAATATTTCCGTAGGTACCATGATAACTCATAAAGAGTTTTTAGCCAAAAGAAAACCTGAAGTAGAGCCAGGCAGCTGCCTGTTTAGTAAAATGATATTTAGACTTTTTGAACCCTGTGTGTTAATTGAGCACACCTTAGTTTTATCCTACTTCTTTATTTCAGAATATTATCTTTCTAGATTTAAAAACATATAATAAAAAAAGATAATCCAGTATTTTTCAGGATTACTTAAAAAATCAAGTCTGATAACTTAGAGGATTGTACTAAAAAAAATCCACATGGTTGAATTATTGCTTCTTTGGTAACTGAGGGGACGCTATTGTGTGATGCACGATAAGTTAACTTCTGCAGCTGATACCTGATCTTAGGGGTTTTCCTGGTGGCTCAGTGGTAAAGAATCCGACTGCAATATACAAGATGTGGGTTCAATCCCTGGGTCGGGAAGATGCCCTGGCGAAGGAAATGACAACCCATTCCAGTATTCCTGCCTGGGAAATGCCATGGACAGGGAGCCTGGTGGGCTATAGTCCATGGGGTCACAAAAGAGTCAGATACTACTTAGTGACTAAACAACAACAACAATCCAAACTTAAAACACACACACACACACACACACACACACACACACACACACACTCCAAGATACTGTACTCTTTCAGAAAGTTAATAATATATATCTTCATTGGTTCATATAAAATTAACAAATCCAGTAATTCTCAATTAAAATATCAGACTTAAGGTATATTAAATTTTCTTATACAATGCAAATATTCCTGAATCAATTTCAACTACATCAAAAGTATGAAAAAAAAAAACTATTTAACAACCATTGTTTCGAGTGTATGCTCATATTTGTTATTTATATGGGTATATTTATATTTGTGATTGATTTTATTAGCATGTTTTTATGGATATTTTTATACACATAAATTTTATATTATAGTGCAGAAATGGATCAGGAATCATCCCACATGCTCTCCTTTCTGAGGTTTTATGATACTCTTAAGTGCGCCAAGAATGACAAATTGTTGTTTACAATTTCAAGCCACATACTATGTGTCATGACAATCAAAAAGTAGATTAAATGCTTATAAGTTTAAGCTCATCATGAAAAATTCAACTTTAGAAAAATAGAATCTTAAAAAAATTATTCATTTGGGTCAATACTTCCAAATTCTAGACATAATATGCCAAACATGCTAGCATACATAAATGCCAAGGACACTGAGGATTAAGACAATACTACCTATCAATTAATACTATTAATACTACTGGCAGGTTACCTATCAATTAATACTATTAATACTACTGGCAGGTTACCTATCAAGGGCCTCTATGCAGTATCTTTCATTTAACACTGGAAGCCAGGCTTCTAATCAAAAAGCACAGAAGGTTCTCTTGTAGAAAATGTTCAAAATTTTACAGGTTAGATGTTGATGGGGAAGGACACAGAATAATTAGAAGTTTGAGAATTAACTGAAAAGGGTCAACATAGAAAGGTGAATTCCCGGACCACACTGAATCTTTAGCGTATACTGTGAAGAGTTTGGAAGTAAATAGAGGCTTCCCTTGTAGCTCAGTCGGTAAAGAATCTGCCTACAGTGCAGGAGACCTGGGTTTGATTCCTGGGTCAGGAAGATCCCCTGGAGAAGGAAATGGCAAACCACTCCAGTATTCTTGCCTGGAGAATTCCATGAACAGAGGAGCTTGGCAGGCTACACTCCATGGGGTTGCAAAGAGTCAGATACAGCTAACTAACACAACAACATGGTCTTCATTTGTACTGTAATTTATTTCACTCCACTTAGCATAGAGACTGCTATTTGTTATTGCTCAATAAATGATGAATTAACATAAGTTTTGATACCCATTTACCACTACACGTCCACAGCCAATAAAGCTTTTGTACAGTACAATCACTCTTCAGGGAATTTTAATTTTTTTAAATTGATAGATACCAGGTAAAATGCAATAGATACTCATTTCTTCACCATAGCACCAGAATAGGAACAGCACGAGAGAGGAATTTTTGTTACTTTTTACACAAATGAATTTAGATCCATGCCCTGCTATGCAGGTGATGGTCAGGTATTTTCTGGTGGTGGTTTAGTCACTAAGTCATATCTGACTCTTGTGACCCTGTGGACTGTAGCCTGGTGGGCTCCTCTCTCCATGGAATTCTCCAGGCAAGAATCCTGGAGTGGGTTGCCATTTCCTTCTCCAGGGGATCTTCCTGACCCAGGAATCAAACCCAGGTCTCCTGAACTGGAGCATATTCTTTAACGTTTGAGCCACCAGAGGAGGCCAAATGAAGATCATATTTACAAACAATAACTCAGGCAAGCCTTCATGTATAATAGAATGAACACTACATACAACATTAAACACTTTACAAACTTAACTCATTTAATTTTCAAACTGATTTTACGAAGTAGTATCATCATGTTACAGACTATAAAATTCTGGATTAAGAAAATTAAGTAACCACCCCAATACCGCATACCCAGAAAGGAGCAAACAACTATGATTTAAAACCAGTAATAAAATCCATGAATTTTTAAAAAATTGTTTAGGTTTCTTTTCTTCCACTTGCCTAGGTTCTTCACACAAATGTTCTTAAAAATACTAAGGGTATTATTGTGAAAGATTTACTCAAAGGAGGTCATATTTATAAAATAAAACTAAGCTCAAATATCATATAATTTTACCAATGGCTATAGCAAGGGGTCTTAGAAACAATTTAGTCCAAATTTTTTTGTACCTGATTGAGGAAACCGAGGTCCTGACAAAGTTTCACAGTTAATTACTGAAGAAGTAAAGATTGAAACCCCTGAAGGATTTATTTCCATGTAAACACTGTTCTCATTATACCACACTGCCAATCTAATATTCATACATTTATGTACATAAAAATATTTGTTTAAATGTATTTCATAATATTTTATTAACAATTTCCTCAAGGGCACTGAAATCATAACTAATATTTCCCCCACTAAATTATAATTAAATTTTTGTTAATATTTTTCATTCTACCAGAAAAATGAAATTGTTACATTCAGACAAAATACATTTCAGAAGAAAAATTACTACCAGGAATAATCAGAGATATTTCATAATGGAAAATTTATCAAGAAGTGTAACACTCCTAAATAAGTCAGTACTTAATAACAGAAATTAAAAACATGACTATAAAATCACTGCAGATGGTGACTGCAGCCATGAAATTAAAAGATGCATTCTCCTTGCAAGAAAATCTGTGACAAACCTAGACAGCATATTAAAAATCAGAGACACTACTTTACTGACAAAGGTCCGTCTAGTCAAAGCTATGTTTTTACCTGCTCATATTTGGATGTGAAGGTTGGACCATAAAGAAGGCCAAGCTCCGAAGAACTGATGCTTTTGAACTATGGTGTTGAAGAAGACTCTTGGGAGTCCTCTGGACTTTAAGGAGATCAAACCATTGAATCCTAATGAAATCAGTCCTGAATATTCATTGGAAGGACTGTTGCTGAAGCTGAAGCTCCAAGACTTTGGCAACCTGATTCGAAGAACTGATACATTAAAGTCCCTGATGCTGGCAAAGATTGAAGGCAGGAGGAGAAGGGGACAACAGAGGATGAGATGATTGGATGGGATCACCAACTCAATGGACATGAGTTTGAGCAAGCTCCAAGAGTTGGTGATGGACAGGAAAGCCTGGCATGCTGCAGTCCATGGAGTCACAAAGAGTCCAACATGACTGAGCAACTGACCTGAATTGAATTTGGTCAGTTCAAGCCAAACATAGGAAACATAGGAAGATCCTGAACTCACCATGTCACATGAACACAACCAAATCTTCTACTACAATAGGAATGATTCCCTCTAAAAAAAAAAAGAGCTAGAAACTAGGTAAACAGCTCAAAGGATAAAAGAGGCAGGACAGGCAGAGATGTTTTCTTGCCAAAAAATCCATCTCTGGTACAGCAACCCACAATCAGCTCACAAATATGGAACGTCTCCTTGAGGAGTGGTTTGTGCCCCATATCAAGTACCTCAACCCTTGGTGAGCTCCCATATGTCTGCCTTTGAAACCAAGGGATTTATTTCCAGGGGCTTATGTTCAGGCTCCAAAAGGCTGTGAGAGCCTAGATTCTGCTATTTAAAGACTTATAGACAGCTCACCTCGGGACTCAGCAGAACAGGAGCAGCCTAGAAAGTTCCTAGTCTATACGTGAAGGTAATTCATTCGCCAGTCTTAAAGCATCTGCTGGGGTCGGGGGTGGGGCGAGGGGGCAGTGCGGGGGAGGAGCAGTGGACTGCTGGGACTCTCTCTGGGGACTGAGGTGTTGGCGAGTGACATTTTTTGTGTTCTCCCCAGCACCTGGCTAGTGCCAGTAGGCACAAACAGTCACAGCACTCTCCTGTTGCTCTGCAATATTCCTGGCATTCGTGACTTGCCCTGTGCTCTCCTGCTGCTTTCCTAAAGCTGGAAGTTGCATTACTGCACTCTTCTGCATCATCACTACTGTTAAAGTCTGCAGATTCATCATGACCCTGAGCTCTCCTGCTGGATCACTAAAGCCAGCAGGTATGCCCAGTCCACACAGAAGATGCACCCTGATTATATGGCTTGGTGGCCTGGTGAGCTTTTTGGACTGAAACAATCAGAGTCGGTGTTGGGAGGCTACCACACCCAGGACATTGAACAGACACAGCATAGTGAAACACAACCCGACTTTCTGTGGAAAAGAGAGAGAGAGAGAGAGAGAGAGAGAGAGAGAGAGAGAGAGAGAGAGAGAGAGAGAGAGGGAGAGAGAGAGACCTATTTTCTTGAGCTTCAGTCTTAGGGGGAGACTTAACATTTGCCACACACCAGAGGCTATGGAAGTGCTCTCAGGGAATGTAGGCCAGAGAATGCCATGGTTGTACTCTCCTCTGGCCTCATTTCAGCTCACTAGTACCTACCAGAAAATAGTTTATACACTTGTTTGGAGCCCTGAGTTTCACAACTGTCATCTAGGGGACACCTTCATATCACCTGGTCTAGAGGACAGCAGGGCTTAAAACTGTGGTCCCACAGAGCTGTATATATTTGCATATCTCAAAAGCTGCTACATGAGCAAAGTCTTCCGATCAGCCTGAAACTAGGTTTTTCCTGAGATCCCTTGCTATGAAACTCTCACAGTCATTGTTACATCCTCATCTGTGACCCATCAAGAATGAATCAGACTGCTTAGACAATCACAAGGCTTCCTTAGACAATCAAAAAGCTTGCAGAATCTGCCTGCAATGTGGGAGAGCGGGGTTTGATCCCTGGTTTGGGAAGATCCTCTGGAGAAGGGAATGGCAACCCACTCCAGTATTTTGGCCTGGAGAATTTCATGGACAGAGGTTACAGCCCATTGGGTCACAGAGTCAGACACAGCTGAGCTAAACACTTTCACACTTTCAGACAATCACAAAAGTTTGAGAGACAAGTAAATGTTAGTTCAAGGTTGAACAATTAAGGTTCATCTCCTCACAAGACCATTCCTTCAATACTGAGGGAGGTAGCTATTTCATATAATACACAGAAACAAAGTGTCAAGCAAAATGAGGAAACAAGAATATGCTCCAAACAAAGAACAAAATAAAACCTCAGAAAAAAATCTGAATTAAATGGAGATGAGAAATTTATCTGATAAACAGTTCAAAGCATAAGTCATAAAGATGCTCACTGAATTTATAAGACTGATGAAGACAGTGAGAACCTGAACAATACAGAAGAGATAAGAAAGTACAAAACAGAAGTCTCAGAATTAAAGAATATACAAACTGAACTGAAAAATACAGTAGAAGGGTTCAACAGCAGACAAGATCAAACAGAAGAAAGAATCAGTAATCTGGTAACAGGGCAGTAGAATTCACCCAAACAGGGAAACAAAACAAAACAAAAAAAAAATTTTTTAAAGTTAAGATAGCTTTGAAGGAAATGGCTACCCACTCCAGTACTCTTGCCTGGAAAATCCCACGGATGGAGGAGCCTGGTAGGCTACAGTCCATGGGGTCGCAAAGAGTCGGACATGACTGAGCGAATTCACTTCACTTCACAGTACCTGTATGACAACATGAAAAGGAGTAACATTTGCTTAACCAGGGTCCCAGAAGTAAAAGAAGGAGTTCTAGAAAAGGCAGGAACTTTATTCAAAGAAATAATGGTTGAAAACTTCCCTAATTTTGGAACAGGACATCCAGATCCAAGAATCCCTGAAAGTTTCAAATAAGAAGAACCCAAGAGATCCACACAATGGCACACTGTAATTATAAGGTCAAATTTGAAGATCACAAAAGAATCTTAAAAACAGCAAGAAAGGGGGAAAAAAAAGCAACTTGTTACATTGTTACATATAATGGGATCCCTATAAGACTTATCAGCAGAATTTTCAGCAAAACCTTTCAAGGACAAAAGAGAGTAGCATGGTATATTCAAGACGCCGAAAGGAGAAAAAAAAACTTCCAACCAAAAATACTCCACCCCACAAGGTTATCATCCTGAACCAAAGGAAAGATAAAAGTTTTCCAGTCAGGAAAAAACCAAAGGAGTTCACAACCAATAGACTGGCCTTATAAGAAAAGTTAAAGGAACTTCATTAAGCTGAAAAGAAAGGGAACCAACAGGTAACAAGAAAACATATGAAAATAAAAATCTCACTGGTACATAAAAGATAAGAAAAAAAATCTGAGCATAACAGTAAAGAAAGCCATCAAAACACAAAGGAAGATACCCTGTAAAAGCCTATATGGGAAAATAATCTAAGGGAAAGAAAGGAGTAGATATACGTATACACATCCCTGATTTAATGCACTCTACAACAGAAACTAACGCAATACTGTAAGTCAACTGAGAGGTGTGTGCTGAATGGCTCAGTCATTTCAACTCTTCGTTTCCCCATGGACTGTAGCCTGCCTGGTTCCTCTGTCCATGTGATTTCCCAGGCAAGAATACTGGAGTGGGGTGCAATTCTCTCCTCCAGGGAATATTTCTGACCCAGGTATCAAACCTGCATATTCTGTGTCTCCTGCATTGACAAATGGATTTTTCAACACTGAGTCACCTGGGAAGCCCTGTAAATCAGCTATATTCCAATAAAAATTGGAAAAAAGAACTATCAAGCAATAAAAAAAGAAACAAACAACAACAACAAATGGACAAGGGAGGAGAATAAGAGAAGAAAGGCAGAGAAAATAGCAAGAAAACAATTATTAATAGAAAAATCATACAGACTTGTTTAATATTATTTTAAATATAAATGGAATAAATTCTACAATCAAAACACACAGAATGGCTGAATGGATTAAAAACAAGACCCAACTACATGTTTCTTATAAGAGGTTGACTTCAGATGTAAGGCATACATACACTAAATGTTAAGGGATGAAAAAAAAGATGTTCTTTGCAAACAGAAACCGAAAGAAAGTTGGAGTAGATATATTTATATCAGACAAAATAGACTTTAAACCAAGAATGTAAAAAATAAAACAAAGATGGTTATTATATGATAAAGTTGTCAAACCAACAAAAAAAGATATAATATTTATAATATTTATTCATCTAAAATAGGAGTACCTAAATATATAAAGCAAATATTAACAGTCCTAAAGGGAGAAAATGACAGCAATATAAAAGGAGATAACTGTAATATCTCCTTTAAATCAATGAATAGATCATCCCAACATAAAATCAACAGAAATCAGTCTTGAACAAAACATTAAACCAGAAAGACTTAACAGATATATATAGAACATTCTATCTAAAAGCATCATAATAAACATTCTTCTCAAGGGCACATGGAATATTTTTTCAGGATAGATCACGTTTTAGGTCATATGCATTTAAGAAGACTGAAATCAAATCAAGTCTCTTTCTGGTCACAATGGTATAAGACTAGAAATCAACTACAAGAAAAATCTGAGAAACAAAAACACAACTCTGCAAATAGGTGGAGATTAAACATGTTACTGAACAACTTGAACACAACTTAGCAGTTAAACAACAACAACTAAACAACCAACTGGTCAATGAAAAAATCAAAAGAGAAATTAAGAAAATATCTCGGGACACATGAAAATGGAAATACAACACACCAAAATCTATCATGCTAGGCTATGTTATACTAAGTCCCTTCAGTCATGTCCGACTCTTTGCAACCCCATGGACTGCAGCCCACCAGGCTCCTCTGTCCAAGGGAGTCTCCAGGCAAGAATACTGGAGTGGGCTGCCATGAAAATCTATCATAAAGGACACCAAACACACACACAAATTATAGGCCAATATCCCAGATGAACATAGGTACAAACATCATCAACAAACTATCAGCAGACAGAATTCAACAATACATTAACAGAAGCATCCACCACAATCAACTGGGAGTTATTCTAGGGATGTAAGAATGGTTCAGTACCTGCAAAACAATCATCATGATATACCACAGTATCAAAATGAAGGAGAAAACCCAGAAAAACTGATTGTCTTAAATAGATGCACAGAAAGTATTTGACAAAATTCAACATTCATTTACAAGAAATATTAAGTGTAGGAATAGAGGGAACATCTTTCAATATGCTTGCTCCTTGGAAGAAAAGCTATGACAAACCTAGACAGCACATTAAAAAGCAGAGACGCTACATTGTAAACAAAGGTCCGTAGAGTCAAAGCTATTGTTTTTCCAGTAGTCATGTATGGATGTAAGAGTTGGACCATAAAGAAAGCTGAATGCCAAAGAATTGATGCTTTCGAACTGTGGTGCTGGAGAAGGCTCTTGAGAGTCCCTTGGACTGCAAGGAGATCAAAGCAGTCAATCCTAAAGGAAATCAACCCTGAATATTCATTGGAAGGACTGATGCTAGAGATGAAACTCTAATACTTTGGCCACCTGATGTGAAGAGCCGACTCACTGGAAAAGACCTTGATGCTAGGAAAGATAGAAGGCAGGAAGAGAAGGGGACAACAGAGGACAAGATCATTGGATGGCATCACTGACTCAATGGACATGAGTTTGAACAAGCTCTGGGAGACAGCGAAGGACAGGGAACCTTGTGAGCTGCAGTCCATGGGGTTGCAAAGAGTCAGACATGACTGACTGACTGACTGAACATTAAGAATTTAATATTAGCAATCAAAACATGTTCTGTCTATTTATGTACATAGCCTTGCTTTTCCTTACGAACCTTATTGGTCCTAAAGATTTTCTGGAAAGAATATGACAATAATGTTATGAAATACAAATCCATAAACTACTGCATTTTTTCAAGAAAAATTCAATTCAAACAAAAATAATTTGCATGAACTTTTTATTCATTTGAAAAGCTATTTGGCGTAAAATTTTATGAAACACAGTATCTAATTGGAATAACAGTTCTTTTAATATTAAAGATTTATCCAGCATACATAATTATTTAATAATGCCTGAAGTATATTCTCCCCTAGGAGTGATAACCATCTGGGTGACCTTGTGCTAGATTAATAGGGAAGGCAAGTCTGTAAGTCACTGTTCCCCAAATGCTATCACTCCATCACTCCACCACCACAAGAAGGGACAGAATGTGTATGGGAGAAGAGATCTCTTTTTTCACACACCTTTAAACTGACTGTGATTCTTAACTGGACAGTAAGACAAAACTGAAAGGATTCTTCTAACGGGTCACTCAGAAATTTTAAACTATTAATAAATGAAAGAAAGTATATATGTCAACCCTGTATAAAAATTCTATATCTTTAGTAACCTATTCAGTGTGATACTCAGACAAATCATAATAAGATCACTGAGACACTTTAAGTAATAAGAAATTTGGAACAAGACTTCAAGCAGGTGCAGTCAAATCAGTTAAGAAAATTACTATGACCTAATGATTAAAATTTATACATTTTAAACAACTGGTTTTTCTCAAGATACTTTTCCTATTACATAGTTAATTTTTGGAGGGTTTTTTTGTTATTAATTTATAAATTGTGGGATTTCATTATCCTTGGTGATATATATTTTTAAAACAGTATCCAAATTAAGTGAATTCTATCTAGTTATTTCCAAGTAAGACTCTTGGGGAGAATAAAATAGGAATTATAAGATTTTCAGATAGTTATCTTATCTAATCATGCTGTATTCGGCATATGTTATAAATTAAGTATTATTCTATAAGATTTTTTTTTAATTTCAGAGCACTTAAAATTTTAGATATACAGTATTTTAAAAAGTTCATCATAATTTCCAGTCATGTTGTAAACAGTAGTCATTATCCTATAAGATACTGAAGTCTGGTTTCAAAAGACTGTATTACTTAATTTCCTCTTTAAAAGATAAAATGTAACTGTCTTTTCAAAAACAGCCTTGATGAACTATCTCTAGTGACAAACTTGTTTTTAACAGTTAAATATTCAAGCTTAAGTTTCAGTTTAAAATTTTTTAATTAGTTTCAGTGTAACAGAAAGCAGGTTTAGATACCTAACCTATGCAATCACTTCATCTTCCTATGCATGCATGCTAAGTCGCTTCAGTCGTGTCTGACTCTGTGCGACCCTGTGGACAGCAGCCCACCAGTCTCTTCTGTCCACGGAATTCTCTAGGCAAGAATACTGGAGTGGGTTGCCATGTCATCTTCCTATATACTGAGAGAAATACAGAAAACAGGGAGGGAATTACACTGCTCCTTAGTGCCTTTATTTTTTTTACTTGATTAGATAATTCATAGCTCTAGGGCTTCCCTGGTGGCTCAGTGGTAAAGAATCCACCTGCAATGCAGGAGATGGAGGTTCAATCCCTGGGTCTAGAAGATCCCCTGAGGAAGGAAATGGCAACCCACTTCAGCATTCTTGCCTGGGAAATGTCACAGACAGAGGAGCCTATGGGCTATAGTCCATGGGGTTGCAGAAAAGTCAGAAACAACTCAGTGAGTAAACAACAACAATTCACAGTTTTCATCCTGGGAGAAGAGGTGAAAGCAGCCAGCAAGTTGTGTTAGTAATTTAAAAAAAAAAAGACATTTCAAAAGGTCTTTTTTCTTCCCAACTTGATAGCCATGGGTTCTTGAGGGGAATGGCTAATTCAGAAGCTAAGGAAACAATCAGAAGCTCACACACTCTAAGTTCCAAATAAGGCTCCTTCAGTGCTTGTGATGACCCTGGGGAAAGTGCTGGTGATTTAAGAAACTAAGAAAAAAGATGGACATTTGACTCATAATTGTCAGTCATACTGCTGTTTGAAATTCAAAATAACAGAGTTTCAAAGGCTCACAGCTATATAAGGCCTAAGAGTATACTGTTTCTCAAATGAATGAAAATATGCCCAGTGACACTAATGTTTATGCAGAGATAAAGCTGAAAGGAGCAATAAAAATATAAGTGACTCTGACTGGCAAGATGATCTTCCTGATCCATCTCTTATTCCATCTGTCCAATTATTTTGGGTTACATGACGACCAAAATCATCCATCTCCAAGTCTTTTATATTATATACATTAAAGCTCACACACACATTTGGCAAACCATTCCCTCAGAGGACCTTAATATGCCTTTCATGTTCGTGAATATTTGAAATCACACTCATTTTCCAAGATTCGGAAGAGAGCATTTGCATATAACAGCAATCCAAAGCATATTATTTTAGGTCCTTTTTAATTACTTAGGAGAGTTTGCCAACCTCAGGATCTCCTCATGGAAATAGAAGAACACCATTAGAACAACATATGGAGAGACCTAGTCTTGAATTTAAGGCTCAAAAGGTATTAGAAAAAAATTTCAATAACTAAACCTGCACAGCTCTTTCTATGGATGAGAAGTTCCGTATAAGGGGTATTCCTCATCAAAGGTAAATGACTACTAAGCTTAAAGATCTTAGGCTTTGGAGTCCTCACCATCTCCTCATGAATGTACATGTAAACACAGAAGGAACTTCAAAAAAGGGCAGAATCCATTTCAAACATTTTCATAAACAAATGAAATAGAGGGCTTTGTCTGGTAATCAATAATTTAAAACAGCCACATCATCCAAAAAGCAATCCAGTAGACATTTTTTAATGCTAATCAATACTCAATTATTATTTTACTCTCTTTACTAATTTTTGTATCTGGATTAAGAAAAAAAAAGACTTCAAAATTTTTCTCAGATTGTTTATCGACTTTCTTACCATCAAATGTTAAGTAAACTCTTGCTTGGGGCTGAGACGATCCTTTCACATAGGTAGAACAAACAAATACTCCAACCAAGAGGCAAACTGCCTGGAATGCCATTTCTTCAGATTTGCAAGTTAATATCCAAGGGAAAATACCTTTACAATAAAGATAATAAGTTTGTTATATTTTACTTCACACTTTAGGAGCACACACCCACCCATACACACAAAACCTGCAATCTAGACAGCACCTTATTCACAAAGACATATCTGAACTTTCAGAGTCATGCAAACAGTAGGAGGTGCTGTGACTTTCTGTCTTACATGTGAAAATTTGGATCTGAATTCATTTGTGTCTGGAAGTCTTTGTTAAAAGTGAAATTATTTCATCATCCAGCAAAATAATGTGAATATTAAACAAAGCAGCCAGGAAAATGTTGTCAATTCCCAAAGGAAAAACCAATATTTAAACTTGTTATTCTCTTTAAACAACAACAGCAAAACACACATTACATTGAAAAGATTTGAGAATGGTGCCAATAGGGATTAACAGATGGAAACTTCTCTTTCTACCATAAATACAGTAGCAGTAGAAAAACCTCACATAAAATTTCACTTCCACACACTCATTAGCTCTTTGGAGTAACCATCTCTGAAATGATAGTTCTACACAAAAATCTACCAGGGCTTAATTCCTCATCACTTATATCACTGGAATTAGTTATCTGCCAGTTTATACAGATGACCATACAGCTGTTAAATGATGTAGATGAGGTAACCATGAATTTGTGCCAAATACAAACCAATGACCTAGTGGTGAGCAATCCAGTGAACCATGTATCCCTCAATGCTTTTTTAAAATAAATCACCTAGAAAGTGGGCTGTCAAAATTTCAAAGGATAAATCAGAGGGACAGGTATTACTGTTTAAAACCATATCTATATAATTGATATATGCTATTAACTAATGTCTGAATACCAGAGATCACATGTGTAATATCAAATCTATAGGAGCTCCAGTAGCCACATGCAAAATAAACTCAGGACCATCAAAAAGAAAAATCATTTTGAGTCTAACACAATTATACAATGAGATGACATGACAGAGTTTAATCTAGAAATTTATTTTTACAGGTTATAACAATACTGATCTTCAATAGTATGTGGCTTTTAAAAGTAAAATCTTACCACAATTATTCAATAAAGAAATGCCAATAAAATTTGACAAGTAATACAGTACAGGAGCAATAGAGAAGCTTCAGTAATACAGAATCAAAAGAACAACTAAACTGAATATGCCATTGTAAACAAAACTTCTATTGATTTCTTAGGTGGTACATGTAAGAGGTCGAAAAAAAAAATTCTATGCTTCTTTGACCACACAGATGGAGAAAACCCTAGAGATGTTTGTGTTCCTAATTTTCAAAAGAAACACTTCCTGCTTCCACAACCTCTTCACCTTGTTATCCCTAAATTAACTTGAAAGAAAACCGATTTTATAGGGTGATTTTCCCTTAGTAATTTGCTCCCTGGTTTTGCTGACTTTATAGTTAAATTCCCCACCAAATATATAAATATGCCTAACCTTTGCCTCTGTATTAAGCAGGACAATAAATACACATTTTTACATACTGCTATTATCAATATCTTATCTGATATGTCCCTATGAAAGCAACATATGCCACAAATTGCAAAAAATAACATTGGAGATGAAATGACAGGTCAAGTGGAGTGAGTATAAAGAGCAACGTGATTTCAAGCCATCCAGAGATGAGAAGTGAGGGAAAGTCAAGTATCTTATACATGCCCCCGCCCCTCACATTTTATGACTTCTCCCCTTTAACTCAAACACTTAAGACACGATGCTTACTGTGTTCACTTGTAACGACTGAACACTAATAACATGTAATGAAAGGCCTCTTATAAAATTCTCTCCAGTAATTTTGCCTTAGAAGGCAGGGATACTCAACTTTAAACTCTCCGCAGGTGTCATAACCTAAAAAAACAATTCCAGCCAGGCTCTCTGCTAGGGAAACACTTCCATGACAAACTACATGCGCTCTTAAGAAAATGCCCAGATTTGAGAACACGGATGTGTGAAAAGTCTATACACAGATCCAAAGTTGTATTTTGCTAAATTTGTAATGCTGAAAACAACGAATCCAGCTTACCGAGGTGGAAAGAGATCAGCGCGGAAAAGTCGTCAATGCGCTACAGGTTTGGATCCTCTTTTCTAGCGCTTTCCCCAAAAGACCGTAATTTCTAGGACGTCCCAGCGATGAAATTCTTTCTTTCCTGCCTTCTGAGTTCCTTTGTAAAGGAATCCTCAGCGTTGCCGCGGCGCGGCACCCGGAGCCCTGCTCCGCGTCGCTCAATCAAGCACTCGGGAGTGAATGGAAAGTGGCCGGCGCAAGGGCGAGCGCTCGGGTGTCCGATTACAGCTACGCGGCGCACGGCTCCGGCTGCCCCGGCGCGCCGCCCAGCCAGCTCACATCACCCGCCCAACACACTCGGCCGCATCTCCACCGGCCGCGAGGCCCCACCCAGAGCGCGCCCGCGAGAGGGTGGCAGGGAGCCGCCAGGGCGGGGCCGACCCCAGGACAAGCTGCCCTCGAGATACAGGAATGCGCTGCAGCAGGCTAGGGGGCCAACTAAACAACTCTGCTCCTTTCTCACTCCGCGGTGGAGTGAGCAACTTACAGGGTGTGTTCCAAGGTTTTTGTTTGTTACCGGCTGCTCTGGGAAGGCATTCAGGATTAAGCTTGGCCTTAAACTATCAAAGTGCAAAGCAGTTTTTGCCAGAAAAGGATCACAGCATCCTTTTAAGGCAAGTAGATGGGTTTTTAAAAGGCATGAGTCTCGATCTTTTCCTGTAGAACGTTTTCTAAAACCGGTCGACATAAAACAGTCTCATCGCAGAAGTTTATCCTTTTAATGGGTATTGTTTCCTATTGTGCTTCCTTAATGTCCCCAATGCAGTAACTTTGTCGACCTTTCCACGGTCACTCATATACAATACCCTACCTTCCGGGATACTCCCAAAACATAATATTAAGAAATTATTTCACAGTTGTATAGAAGAAGCCTGTTTTGAATTATACCAACAGAGGTTTACGAATCTAGACATCAAGGGTATATATTTCCAGCACTACCTTCAGGTAACCTTGTTAAATTCTGGAACTAACGTTGATGTTTAAGTGAAAATTATTTCTCTGGATCACAATTAACTACATATTTGTACTTGGGGAGGAATGAGCTTCCATCTCCATAAAATGAGCAGGTACTTGCTTAAAAATCACTGTGAGCTACAGCCCAGTAGATGTCACTATACAGAGAGAACATGGAGTGAAATTTCTCTACCGTGTTTCTTATAATTTTCTTTATGAAATAAGTTAGATCACTAAATTCTTATAAACTATCATAGAAAATACTTCTGAGAGTGCAAAATCTTTGATGGAGTGGGACAGCTGAGCTAAATCTCACTAGAAGGAAGAGAAGAAGTGATTAAGACACATCTTTCATGTATCTAAGCACCACTTCTTATGTTATGCTACCAACTTTTTCTGTGCAGTGAGATATGAAGGGATTATGCCAAATAAGAATGCAAACTTGTGTTCAAAAATTATATTCCATGACCAATATTATCTTCAGACACAAACTATGTTTATGAAAGAAATTTCAAATTAAGTGGATCTGTTCTTTAAAAAAATCTAATACAGTTAAATTATTTTTGTGATAATTAGTGAAATAAAAATGCGAGCAGCTCCTTGACATGTTTGTAATAATGAATTTAACTGACAAAACATCTGACAGTATTAGAAACCAGATGTAAACATGAGTAACCACTATGCATGGTTTTCTCTGAAATACATCTGAAACTGATTAAGATCCGAGTTATAGTGATCATTATTACTTTCCTACTGATGTATTTGTATATATCCTTCAGCATTTGTAAATTAGGGAGGGAAAAGAATAAATCATTAGAAAGAAGAATGCAGTGAGCATTAACAAACTGTATAATCCTTAATTTCCAAATGTGGAGTCATTAGACACTTGCTGCTGCAGTTGCTTAGTCGCTTTAGTTGTGTCTGACTCTGTGTGACCCTATGGACTACAGCTCACCAGGCTCCTCTGTCCATGGGATTCTCCAGACAAGAATACTGGAATGGGTTGCCACACCCTCCTCCAGGGATCAAACCTAGATCTCCTACATTGCAGGCAGATTCTTTGCTGCTGAGCCACCAGAGAAGCCCCATTAGACACTGATTAATCTGTAAACCCATGCAAAGTAGAATATATTTACACAGGGAACCAAGATAAAGAAATGCAAGGTGAAATGCATGCCAAATTTACTACCAAAACTCAATTCTTCAAAAGGCTTTAGAGAGTATGAAAATAGCTTATATTTAACCAGTCTATGAAACTTGTGCTATGATACTCTCTTTCCTTGCTGAATAAACTTCTTTCAGTGTATTTAACTGAACAGTATTTGCCCAGTACTGAGACGTTAATAGTATTTGCACAGGACTCAGACATTTACCATTGACCACACCTCAAAATGAGTGATGAAAATATTGATAGGCATTAGTCAAGTCAGATTCAAGCACAAGGACACAATTACCTCTCATGTTTGACTGAAACTTGGGCCATATAGTGAAATTTTAAGAGGGTCAATAGGTGACCATAATAAGATTTATCTCTGCCCCTCTTTTTCCAAACTACTTAGAAGCCTAAAAAACCTTGACAGGACTTATATAAGAAACATTAATGGCCAGTGACACTTTTCTTGGATGCAGTTTTGACCCTGTCCTCATAGGTGGGAAATAACTTGAGCTAATTGAATGGCTTGTCTAATTTTTTCAATGTGAGTTATATTGTATGTTTCCTCCCTTCTGTAATTCTCTTCTCCTCTTTGACTTTCCTGCCTCCTAACTTCCTCATTTGCTCAAATTCTAGATGATAGCATTTTAAATCTCCTGAACCATATCTTTAGAATGTTTGTGCTGCAAACGGTTATTGACTTTGTTCACATCAGCATTCTCTTTTGGTTACCTTAGTTGTTCTGAGACCAAGCCAGTCAAACAGGTCTGGTCTAGAAATATGTGTGTGGAATTGCTATCTGCATGGCTAATAGGCTTTAGTATTTCCTCCATTAAAATCATTCCTTATTTTTCAATACGATGAGTGTATCTCTACTTTCATTCTTAACCCATTGCTAATCTATATCCTTGACCCTTGATCTCTTTCTCTTTTGATGTGTTCTAAACCCTAGGCTTCTCAACTTGTAAAGTTCCTGGCATTAAACAAAATAAACTGGTGATAGTGGTTTGCTCTGGAGAGAGAAACTGCCAGAAAGAAATTGCTGCTTCTTTGCACCTTTTTGCCTTTGTGATTTTATAGCAGGTGAATGTATAAGATTTTATAAAATGTGAAATCTAGTTCAGCATTACTTTAAATATTTTTAAATTGTTCATACACAATAAAGTTCTATATTTCCCAACTCAGCCAAATGAAAGTATGTTCTCTCTAATGTCTATATATTACTGTATTTCAAACACAGAAGTAGAATGGTAAGGAATTTCAGTAGTAAGAGTCTGTTAGTGATTTTATTTTATTTTTTATGTGCACATGACAAAGCTTGTAAAACAGTATTGTGGTCACTCATATTATCACAGGGGTAAAATGTGAACTCTGCATTTGTTTTGTCCTTACAGGAATATTTCACGGGAAACTTCATGAGGGGAGTAGTATCTGTCTTCAAGATCAACTGTAAACAACTGCAGTTGCGTTTTCATACTGTTCATGGCAGAAAGTGAAGAGAAACTAATGAGTCTCTTGAGGAAGGTGAAAGAGGAAAGTTAAAAAGCTGGCTTAAAATTCAACATTCAAAAAACTAAGATCATGACATCTGGTCCCATCACTTCATGACAATAGATGGGAAAAAAAGTGGAAACAGTTACAGATTTCATTTTCTTGGACTCCAAAATCACTGTAGATGGTGATTGCAGCCATTAAATTAAAAGACAGTTGTTCCTTGGAAGAAAAGTTATGAAAAACCTAGATAGTGTATTAAAAAGCAGAGATATCACTTTGCCAACAAAAGTCTTCTAGTCAAAGCTATGGTTTTTCCAGTAGTCATGTATGGATGTGAGTTGGACCGTAAAGAAGGCTGAGTGCCAAAGAACTGATGCTTTCAAACTGAGGTGCTGGAGAAGACTGTTGAGAGTCCCTTGGACAGCAAGGAGATCAAACCAGTCAATCCTAAAGGAAATCAATCCTGAATATTTATTGGAAGGACTGATGGTAAAGATGAAGCTCCAATATTTTGGCCACCTGATGCTGACTCCCTGAAAGAGACCCTGATGCTGGGAAAGATTGCAGGCAGGAGGACAAGGGGACAACAGAGGATGAGATGGTTGGATGGCATCACTGACTCAATGGACATGAGTTTGAGCAAGCTCTGGGAGTTGGTGATGGACCAGGAAGCCTGGCAAGATGCAGTTCATGGGGTTGCAAAGGGTCAGACAAGACTCAGCAACTGAGCATCAACAACTGCAGTTGCAAAGTAAATGATAGTTCCTTAATAAATAGAGTTTGCTAATTGAATATATGCACACACACACACACACACACACACACACACACACACACACACCATCAGACTTGGCTTAAGAAAGGCAAACCACTTTGCTAGATCTATTGTATCCTGAGCTCTGTTTCTCTATCTGGCAGTATAAAACTCTTTCCCACATGTTCTCACAGAAGAGCTACAAGAGGCCAATGTGAACACCTCTGATTGTCAGATGTGTGTAACAAGGCTCAAAAATAATTACCAGCTGGAGCAATAAGTTCAGGATTGTTAGTTATAGCTGATTCCCATCTGCAGCTTTTTAACCTAGTCAAAGGCCTTTTCCACATTATCTTCAAATTTTACTACTTTTCTATTCTTCATGAACCTTAAGTGGTTGATTAGAAAGTAGAATATTGTATAAACAACTTTTACATCCTAACAAAGGCAGCTTCATAATGAAAATTACATGACAAAGTCGTCTTCCCTACCATTGATCTCTGGGAGATAGAGAAGGCTGTGCAATAAATTTTAAAATAATCAACTACTTAGTGCTTTGACATTTCAAGTGGGGTTTAAAAACTTTAAAGGAGATAAACAATTTTCATTTTTTAAAAAAATGTGACATAAGATATGCAACTTCGGGGTACATTTCTACAAAATAGCTTTTCTTTGATGGATTGTATCCATGGCAATGGGCTTGTTGAATTTTAGACCAGAAGTGTACCAGAAAAAGGAGTATGAGTTAGAAGAGAATATGTTATTTAATGAGCTTCCCAGGTGGTCCTAGTGGCAAAGAACCATCCTGCTAATATAAGAAATGTGGGTTCAATCCCTGGTTTGGGAGGACTCTCTGGAGGAGGGCATAGTAACCTACTCCAGTATACTTGCCTGGAGAATACAATGGACAGAGAAGCTTAGCAGGCTACAGTCCACGGGGTCACAAAGAGTCAGACACGACTGAAGCAACTTAGCAAACACGCACATGTTACTTAATAGATATTTTACAAACACTATTTCTTTTAAACTCCTTAATGGTCCTAAAAAGAAAATATAAGTGCTTACATTATGCAAATAGAGAGCCAGTGCAAAAAATTGAGTCGCCTGCTCTTACTTGGGCCCTGTCTCTAGGCAGTGAATTCAGATCTGCCTGTGTCAAAGTCCACTTCTCACTACTGTGGGTACATTGGTTCAGTCTGGTAAGCAGGAAGAAGTGGAAAACTTTACCTGGCTTCCTATTTAGGTCCTGAAGAAGGCTATTTAGGTCCTGAAGAAGGTTTTTTGTTTTTGTTGGATACTAAATACTTTATCTCACACATCTGAATTATAAATTCAGATGTTTTATTATCACCATGAAAGTATAGGAAGTTTCAAAGCAAAATCACTATGTATTTCTCCTTTGCATTTATAGAATAGCTAGAACCGTGATGATTAATGAACAGCCTTGAAATATAGATGGAGAAGTATTTCAGGAAATACAGGTAGAAGAAGGAATCAATAATAAATTGTCTAGGTAAAAGACCACACAATTATGAAACAAAATCCCTGAATAATTTTTTGTCATCTATCCGAACATATTTATAGTTATATATTAACAAATTAGTTCTCTTCCTCTAAGCCTAGTTTGTTACTTGTGTAAATATAGTAAAAGCCAATCCAGAAACAAATCTGCACAGTGAATTCAAGCCTAAGTAACATGAGGTTCAGTGATATCAAGGCAGGTCACACCTGACTTTTAAACGGCAAGTTACAGGTTACCTGTTATGCCAGTTGTCACCAGGGTTTCTGAATAGTCTTTTGTTCATTCACTGGGGATAATGTTCCAGCTTATTTTCATGGCTCAGACATTCCCTTTCACTGACTGGTCCAAGATAATCCTTCATTCCCCTCTCACCTATTCCTTCCCCTTGCTCCTTAAACGTCTATATATCAAATGCCTCGCCTTACAATTGTTTGACCATACTGTACCTCGTCACCTTTTGTGGTTTTCACATGCCATTTCCTCTGTTTTCCTCCATCTCACCCACTTGGCAAATTCTTTCTCATTCATTGAGACAAATCCTCTCTGTAGAACACTCCTACAATCCTAGGCAAACATTAGTGAAGTTGGGTATTATACATAAAATGATAACAATATCAATTTTGATGTCAAATAGATTTTTATTTATATTTTTGATACATTAACTTACTATTTTGAGTATCGTGTGATTTCCAGTTTTATTTTTATTATTTTTAAAATGAGAATTATACCAACTACTGTTAGCTTGATGGTTAGATATTATAATGTATGATGACACCTTCTCTCTCATTATTACCATAAATTTGTTTATCCCTCTGCTGTATACTTTAAAAAATACGTATTTATTTGTTTTTTTGGCTGTGCTGAGTCTCTGTTGCCACGCTGCCTTTCTTCCAGTTGCGGTGGGAGGGGGCTGCTCTTCCTTGCGGTGTGCGCGCTCCTCACTGCGGTGGCCTCCTCTCCTGTTGCGGAGCACAGGCTCTGCGGGCGTAGGCACTGTGGACGTGGGCTTCGGTAGTCGTGGCTCATGGGCTTAGCTGCTCTGCAGCATGTGGGATCGTCCCAGACCAGACATCGAACCCGTGTCCCTGGCACTGGCAGGTGGATTCTTAACTACTGGGCGACCAGGGAAGTCTCTGCTGTATATTTTATGTTACCATCGTGTGAAAATGTTCTCCTTTAACTCCACTGCCACAGGACAGGACATCGACCTCTAGAGATTTTGTAGCCAGAAGCAAAGCCAAATCGGTACACAGTGACTGCTTGATAAATGGTTGCTCAATTAACTATATCAAACTTTTCTTTTAGTAATGTTTTGTGGACCTGAAGAAGCCTAAATAATATATTTTATTGTTACTAATAGTGTTTCATTGCAATACATGGAGTTTCTTACTGACTTTTGAAGTAACTACTTTCCAAGGTTCATAACTTTACTCCCAAAGGTAATTATGTTTGTATTTTCCTCTTCAGGCTGTATTTGAATTTTAATTTGAGTTTGTAAATTCTGTGAGAACATTTGAATTGGCTTCATTCTTGATAATCAACTGCTATAAGAACATGTGGTATGAATTAATTCAAATTTTAAACTTTGAGGTTTAAAATTAAAATTCAGAAAACATGTTTTGAGTTCTCCATTTAAAATTTAAAACAAGGTTCTGGGAAACTCCTATCACATTAAACATAAAAATAACAGCATACATGATTAAAAAGAGCCTAGTAGCAGCAACTCTTGGGATAGAAAGGGAAAAAAATATCTATTTCCAATAACTGAATATAATTTTGTTTCTTCTCATGTTTTACTCTAGAGTTGTTTCATTTAAGCTTTCTTCTACCAAGGTCTTAATTTGAAGCAACAAAAGTATAATCTTTTAAGATTTAAACTTTCTACAAATTTTATTTTCATATTCTGCAGATTTCATCCCAATTTCATTACTTTTAAGTATATATCATTTAACAAAATATCGTATATTAAATATCTTGGATTACCTAATGCTGTAATAATAGCATGAATTTTAAAAACTTACTTTATCAAAGGGTTCTTCAATCGATCCAAAAATTTTATTTAGTTAGCATTCATGTTAAAAGCATATATATTTTCAGAATATATCTATGGTTTAAATGAAGAGCTATAAAAAATAACACCAATAATACCAATTCAGTTTTAAAATTCTGTGAAGGGTCTTTCCTGATAGTGTAGTGGTTAAGAATCCACTTGCCAATGCAGTGGACACAGGTTTGATCCCTGCCCAGGGAAGATTCCACATGTTGCAAGGCAACTAAGCCTTTGCACCACAACTGCTAAGCCCTTCCTCTATAATCTGTGAGCCACAAATTACTGAAGTCGCCATAATGAGAAGTGCATGCACCGCAACTAAAGCCTGCATGCAGCAACAAAGACCCAGCACACCCATAGTTAATTAATTAAAAATAAAACAAAATTCTATGATGAGTAAATTAATGCAAAACATTTATAATTATAAGCATATTATTTCAGGAACACATGGTATATTATTTTTATTTATAGAAAATTCATATTAGCTAGGGGAAAAAAGCATTTGTACTTCCTATATTTTTCATAATAGAAAATATGAAATTTTTATAAAAGTTTGATAAATTTTAAAAACTTCAAAGATTTTATAAAACTTTTATAAAATATTATAAAATGTACAGAAGTTTGTTTTTTTTTTTTTTTAATTTTATTGAGAGACATTGAGCTCCAGCCATAGGATTAAGTGCTAGTGTTGGATACTTTTTTATCGATCCCTTAGAAAGTATAAATGTGCATCTGTAACCCCAGAAAATTCATCACATTGTAAGATTTTTATATGGAGAACTTTTCTTTTCGGAATGAACTATTTATTTTCCTGGAGTTAAAAACAGCACCTCTCCTATCCCCATACATACCCATATATTTTGAAGAAATATTAAAAGTTTCTAGGAATATTCTGACTCTGGATCTACAGTTTAAGAATAAACATTAAAAGATAATATAACTCTATTAGAACATAGGTATACTGAAGGTATCATCTCAGTTTTGAAAATACAAATTAGAACTTGCACCCATTATTGATGCTGTCATTTGCCTATGGATGTATGTATAGACCGAATATAAAGGTTTCTAAAAGGCAACAATTTTTGATATTAGGAAATATTTCATTATTTAACTTCCATTTAAGTCTATCTTGGGAGCTCCCCTGGTAACTCAGCTGGTGAAGAATCCACCTGCGATACAGGAGACCCTCGTTCAATTCCTGGGTCAGAAACATCCCCTGGAGAAGGGAACAGCTATCTACTCCAGTATTCTGGTCTGGAGAATTCCATGGACTATCCATGGGGTCGCAAAGAGTCAGACACGACTGAGAGACTTTCACTTTCACTGTAAGTCTCTTGAGTGTGCATAAACTCTTGGTCACAATATGTTGTTTCTCCATGGAATTTATGTTCTTTATATACTTTAACATCATATGCACATACATACCCTGGGGTATGATTTTGTTGTATATCACTTTCATACAAAATATGAATGTTCTTATGATTCTTACAGTCTTTCATTTTCATTTAAGGCACTCGTAACTCCAAAATGTTCCCCCCCCCTTTTTTTTTGCATTTCCTCCCTTATCAGATTTTTTTTTTTATTATTTTAGGATTATTATTTGAGTGAAACCAAAACATGATGAGAATATCTGCAAATTGAAACACAATAATTTACTTATAGGAGAGAAAGTAGCCTTTGGCAATATTTTAAACACTGACTGCTTCAACAATTCACTGGCTAATACTCAGTGAAGTTTTTGCATGTGTTATGATTTTATCTTCTCAGATTTTGAAGGGCAAACAAATGTGCTTTACTTTTAAAGTTTAGCATTTTCCTCATATTTAGACTTAGAAAAAATAACCAGTTCATTGCTCACTTTCACTATTTTTAAGTTACGATACAAAATCACAGATTGGCATAGATTTAAGTATAAATCTACTTTTCTCAGACTGCAACCTGGTAATTAATCAAGTCACATAGATGATCCATATTTCACTCTACTTGTCAATTTGTGTAATAGTTTAACCCAAAGAAGGTCCTCCACTAGTATAAAAGCATTTCTTGAAATGTTTAACGCTCTTACAGTCAGGTACCCTGTCTCTTTTCTCTTCTACTTTTGAGTCAAAGCCTCCCTGTCTGCTATTAAATATGGACGTCTCTAAGGAAACAAAGTTTTGCTGTGCACAATGCCAAAGAAGGTTGGAAGTCCAGGGAAATGGTGATACTTTGTAACAGAGAGCTGTATGAGGTAAGTTTGCATTTTGCAGGGAATAGCTCTGTTAGCATTTACAGCACATTATGTTCACCATATTTTACTTTATAATCCTCACCTAAGATTTTAAAACAAAGAAAGCTAAGAAAGGGAATAAATCTGAATGAACACAGGAGAAACACAATGTAGTACTCAGGAATCTACATTCCTTTCCACCTCCCTTAGGTCATCACTGTCTGGCCCTGCTATATCCTGTTGGACATCTTTTCTCTATGTAAGTCATGATCACACTGTCTTGACTATAGTTTCAATGGTTTTTTAAATTATGTCAGCATTATTTGGGAGGAACTGTGGATTGAACTGTATCCCTCAAAATGATATGCTGAAGTCTTAACCCTCATACTTGTGAATGTGATCTTATTTGGAAATAGGGTCCTTGCAAAGATAAGTTAGAAGGAGGTCATTGGAGTAGGTCCTTAATCCCATATGACTGGTGTCTTGAAAAAAAGAAGGTCATATGAATTATGGTGACAGATTGGAGTTACGTTACCACACACCAAGGAGCACCTGGGGCTATCAGAAACTGAAAGGAACAAGGAAGGATTCTCCTATAGAGAGCTCAGAGGAAACGTGGAACTCTCAACACCTTGATTTTGGACTTCTAACCTCACAACTGTGACAGAATAATTTCTGTCATTTTAAATGGCCCAGTTTGAGGCACTTTGTTACAGCAGAAATTTAATGTTAACTAATTGTTGGTTCCTGCTCCCTGTACCGTTCCATCTTCTTTCCTCTGAATTATACTATTTGTTATAAACTAACATTCTGTGAGGATTTAGACAAGTTCTGTTCTCCCTGAGCTGAAGATTTCTGACTTGAACAATGTTATCAATGATGTTTCCCTCCCATAATTGTATAGTTTAAGCAAAATAAAAAATATGAAATATCTAACATGTATTAGGAGTCATTGATCATTTCCCTGCTTCACTAATTTCAAACATTTTCTAATTACAGGTAACATACAATTCTCAATTTCACATTTATTAATGAAAGTCAAGATGTTTCATGTCTTAAATATTTAGCTAAAAAATTAAGACATATTTACAAAAATATCATTGAGACTGGCTAAGAGTCAGAACTATTAAATGAACTCATATTTGTTGTTGTTGTTCAGTAGCTAAGTCTCATCTGACTCTTTGCAACCCGGTGGATGGTAACACACCAGTCATATAAATACATATAAATATGTATGGAAACAGAAGCAGTTATAGATACATATGCAAGATGGCTAACTTTATAGGTCAACGTGACTGGACCACTGTGCTTAGATATTTGGCCAGATATCATTCTGGATGTTTTTCTGAGAATGTTTTTGGATGAAATTAATATTTAAATCAGTGGACTGTGAGTAAAGTTTATTGCTCTCCATAAAATGGGTGGGACTCATCCCATCAGTTGAAAGCCTGAGTAGAACAAAAAGACTGTCATCCTTTGAGCAAGAGAGAACTCTGCAGCAGATGACCATTGCTAGTAAACTGCAACACTGGTTCTTCTCCGAGGCTCCTACCTGCTGGGCCATCTTGCAGATTTTGTATTTGTCAGTCCACATTAACTGCATGAGCCAATTCTTAAAAGTAAATCTCTTTCTATGATACACACACCCTACTGGTTCTGTTTTTCTAATGCATATATCCTCAAGGGTTATGGCTGGTATATGTGTGTGTGTGTGTGTGTGTGTGTGTGTGTGTGTGTATCATCTAGCTATATACATTGATAAGCAATAACACACAGTAACAGCAAGCACATCCAATACCTAGATCTTGGCCTCAAAACATTATTTTCCAATAAAAAGGAACTGTGGATCCTTGGAGAAATAGCTGTTTCTAGGATCAGGGTTAAAAGATAAATAAATAAACCTAGATCATCTTATAGCTCCAAAGAAAAGGAAATGTTCAAAAATGAAAGGATGGAGATACTTCAAAGAGACATGACTAACTTAGAAGAGTTCCCAATGGCCTAAACGCAAATAATCTGAGAATAAAATAAATAACAGGGTGTGTGTGTACTCAGTCATTCAGTCATGTCCCCTTCTTTGTGGCCTCATGGACGATAGCCTGCCAGGCTCCTCTGCCCATGGAATTTTCCAGGCAAGAATACTGGGGTGACGTGCCATTTCCTACTCGAGGATGTTCCTGATCCAGGAATCAAACCCACATCTCCTGCATAGGCAGGTAGATTCTTTACCACTAGCGCCACCTGGGAAGTCCAAATAGCATCATACTGGGTTATAACCGAAACTATAAAATAAGTATACATCAGTTCATGCTGATATAAATAAATGACTAAATAAATGAATAAATGTTTCTTCCCAGAAGAATTCCGAATAATATGTGTAGATACTCCATGCTACAAGAGGTAAACAGTAATTCCTGTCCCTATCCTAAGTTAAGGCTGGACTAAATAAGAAAAGGAGTACGTCAAGGCTGTATATTGTCATCCTGCGTATTTAACTTACATGCAGAGTACATCATGAGACACGCTGGGCTGGAAGAAGCACAAGCTGGAATCAAGACTGCTGGGAGAAATATCAATAAACTCAGATATGCAGATGACACCACCCTTATGGCAGAAAGTGAAGAGGAACTCAAAAGCCTCTTGATGAAAGTGAAAGAGGAGAGTGAAAAAGTTGGCTTAAAGCTCAACCAACATTCAGAAAATGAAGATCATGGCATCTGGTCCTATCACTTCATGGGAAATAGATGGGGAAAGAGTGGAAACAGTGTCAGACTATATTTTGGGGGGCTCCAAAATCACTGCAGATGGTGGCTGCAGCCATGAAATTAAAAGAAACTTACTCCTTGGAAGGAAAGTTATGACTAACCTAGATAGCATATTGAAAAGCAGAGACATTACTTTGCCAACAAAGGTCCGTCTAGTCAATGCTATGGTTTTTCCAGTGGTCATGTATGGATGTGAGAGTTGGACTGTGAAGAAAGCTGAGCACTGAAGAATTGATGCTTTTGAACTGTGGTATTGGAGAAGACTCTTGAGAGTCCCTTGGACAGCAAGGAGATCTAACCAGTCCATCCTACAGGAGATCAACCCTGCGATTTCTTTGGAGGGAATGATGCTGAAGCTGAAACTCCAGTACTTTGGCCACCTCATGCCAAGAGCTGACTCATTAGAAAAGACTCTGATGCTGGGAGGGATTGGGGGCAGGAGGAGAAGGGGACGACAGAGGATGAGATGGCTGGATGGCATCATCGACTCGATGGACGTGAGTTTGAGTGATCTCTGGGAGTTGGTGATGGACAGGGAGTCCTGCTGCTGCTGCTGCTGCTAAGTCACTTCAGTCGTGTCTGACTCTGTGTGACCCCATAGACAGCAGCCCACCAGGCTCTGCTGTCCCTGGGATTCTCCAGGCAAGAACACTGGAGTGGGTTGCCATTTCCTTCTCCAATGCAGGAAAGGGAAAAGTGAAAGTGAAGTCACTGAGTCATGTCCAACTCTCAGCGACCCCATGGACTGCAGCCCACCAGGCTCCTCCATCCATGGGATTTTCCAGGCAAGAGTACTGGAGTGAGGTGCCATTGCCTTCTCCGACCTGGCGTGCTGCAATTCATGGGGTTGCAAAGAGTTGGACACGACTGAGTGACTGAACTGAACTGAGACCTAATAGTTTACTTTCAAAGAACAGAACATCAAAAGGAGAAATAGAGTGTACAGTGGTGAAACATAGAAAACACTACCTTAACCAAAAAAGAATAATGCCATGAATGATGTAATCAAGATAGCATGTACTTCTGATATGGTGAGAAGACAGGGACACTTCATCTCTGTTGTATTCTTTCTAAAACCTTTAGCCTCAGTCTAATTTCATTAAACAACAGACAAACCAAGATGAGAAGACATTATGCAGAATACCTGACCAGTATTCTTAAATACTGTCAAAGTTATAAAAGCAAAGAGAGACAGGGAAACTGCCACAAAACAAAGAAGACTGGGGAGGCCTGACAACCGAATGCAATGTGCTACCTTGAATCTGGAATGTAAAGATGATGTTCATGAAAATCTTGGTGGAATCCAAATAAAGTCTAGAGTTCAGTTAACAGCAATGTACCAATGTCAGTTTTTTAGTTTTGATAAATGTATCATGGTAATATAAATTACTAATGGGGGAAACTGATTAAGTGTATATGAACTCTGTATACTTTTTGCCCCTTTTCTGTAAATCTAAAGTTATTACGAAATAGGAAGTTTATTTTTTAAAAAGTAGTACCAATTTTAAAAGAAAATAGTAGAGGTGGACTTACGATTCTCTGGCCAAGTACTCTCTTTGTTTAGTCTCATTTTAAACATGTATAAAGGCCTATGTTAATATTTCTTAATTTAGAGATCATGTTTCTTGTTCATGGAATGACGTTGGTGGAAGCAGAGATTTCACACAATATTTAATTTACTTTCAATCTTTGATCCCTGTAAAAGAGAAATTGCTATCACTTTTTGTTACTGTTTTAGTTTTATTTTTATTATAAACTATATTCTTACACGTTCACTCCTTATTCCATCAACAATAGCCAGTATCTCCTGAATCATTGTTTAAGACTTGTATGTAATACCACCCACAGCCTCTCCTCCAGCTCTTCTCCATCTTCCTCTCTTCAGTCACTTGAGCATTTTCTTATTTATTGTCAAGGTTGGTTACAGTGTATTTTGTTCCATAGCAATAAGTGACCCTCTGGTCTCTACCTATAGCTTAGTTTTAAAATTGAAAGGCAATATGAGGTATTTTTTTAAAATTCATTTTCATCTAAATAGTGTTTACCATGGAACTATGTCATACTGTGATAACATTTTCTTTTCTACCTAGTTTCATTCATTCTTTCACACCATCATTTATATTTTTGCTATAGTTTAGGTGACTTTCTTTTTTGTAAATTTTACTTTTTTCGTTCTTTAAAATTCTCAAAATAACAAACCTATGAAATCTTTTTTTACCTCATGAAGTCATTTCCTTCTCTAACTTGTTCTTCTCCAATATGGGCTGATTTATCTATGAAACATTTTGGTCCATATCTATATGACTTGATGATTGAATTCTTTATATTCTATATTCCATATGTCTGTCTTCATTTTTTTGATATTAGTTTATTCATTTATTTCTCTTTTTTTTCTGGAGCACACACTTATTGTGAGTTGTGAAGTCACTCAGTCGTGTCCGACACTTTGTGACCCCATGGACTGTAGCCCACCAGGAACACCCACTTAGGGAACCACCTAAAAAAGGGCTATGTGGAAAGTAACCTCCTGATAGCTTAATTGTGTGGCAGTGACTTTATTCTGCTCACCATTTTCTCCATATGATCCGGGATGAAGACTGACCTAACTTTGAAGGCATATATCACTTTATTCCAGAATTCAATTTTACTGTTAAGAAGTCTGATGGTAGTTTGAGTATTATTTCTTTGTAGTTTAAGCAGTTTGACCTTTTAAGAACTCCTTTTTGTCCTTGCTATACTGAGCTTCTATAATACTTTTTAAAATGTGTATCTTTTTCACACACTCTGCTAAACAATAAATCAGTCCTCTTAATCTGTAGACTTACACCTACATCTTTCACAAGTATCTGTTAATTTCCTTTTAACCCCTTTCCTTGTATATTATCTCTTTATGCTTTCTAGAGATTTTTACTAGTTTGATGTTCAGTCCCAAGGATTGATCTTCTCTTTTATCTTCTTTATCTTCTTGAGAAATTTCTTTGACTTTATCTATTAAGCTTCTTAATTAACTATTTTAGGTGCAATAAAATATTAACTGCTAAATAATACCTTCTGTTCTCTGACTACTTCTTTGTCATAGAATCTTATATTATGAAAGCAGTATATTGTTTATAAAAATCTAAAGACCCTATTAAGTTCTTGGATGTTTTATTCTCTTTTGTTAATTATCCATTTCCTTAGGGTCACTTACTCATCTGTTCACTTGGCTTTCTTATAGTTCATACTTTTCTAAACTTTCCTGTCAACTTTGGTTATCCATTTATGTGGACTCATGAGTATGAGGTTTTCTGATGTGTGAGGTATTTGCTCATTGTCAGCCTGCTTAGGATAAGGTCAGAAAGCTGAATTGTTACGTATTTGGATCCTTAAGTCAGAATATAGATGGTCTTATTATAGGGTGGCTACTTCCACACACGTAAAACTTTAAAAGGTTAATTTTTGATCTCATAGTTAAAAAGATAGCTGTCAAGTGTTCTGTATTCAGTTGTGAGAAATAGAGTGGATTAATTTTTCCATCTACCTGCCATAAATTACTCATCCCCTTTTATGGTAACTGGAAAATCCGGTTCCAAAACATCCTGTAGGTTTGTAGCATATATTGACGCTTTCCTGGGTACTGTTACTTTTCCCTCATATTCTTTAGGCCACAGATTCACAGATTTTTCTATCCTTCTGCAATAGTACCACTTTATCATCTGCTTTCTGTCTTCTAGAAATGTGTCAAAAGCTTATGGGTAGCCCCATTCTGATCGCTTTGTTGTTATATATGAATTTTAAGGTTAAGTTCAGTGGGGAATAATATAAATAAAAACAGTCCATCTACCATTGTAAACAAAGCTTCCCTACTCCCAACTTGCTGTTTGGAATTACTGTTTTTCCATCTCACGTCAACACTGGTAAAAATTGTTCCACACTGGCAAAATTTACTAAGAAAAATGGAATGCTCATAAAATTGCTTTCTGTAGGCCTTGTTTATTAGATGCTGGTTGTTTTAAGGGCTTAATATATAAGATACTCATTGTTCAATCACTCAGTCATGTTCCACTCTTTGTGACCCCATGGACTGCAGCATGCCAGGTCTCTCTGTCCTTCACTATATTCTGGAGTTTGCCCAAACTCATGTCCATTGAGTCGATGATGCCATCCAACCATCACATCATCTGTCATCCTCTTTTCCTCCTGCCTTCAAACTTTCCCAGTCTCAGGATCTTTCCAGTGAGTCACCTCTTCCCACCAGGCGGCCAAGTATCAGAGCTTCATCTTCAGGATCATTCCTTCCAGTGAATATTCAGGGTTGATTTCCATTAGGATTGACCGGTTGGATCTTCTTGCTGCCCACTGAACTCTCAAGAGTGTTCTCCAGCACCACAGCTCAAAAGCATAAATTCTTCGGCACTCAGCCTTCTCTAAGGTCCAACTCACATCCATAGATGATACATGACTATTGGAAAAACAAAAGCTTTGACTAGATGGATCTTTGTTGGCAAATTGATGTCTCTGCTTTTAAATACACTGTCTATGTTCATCATAGCTTTTCTTCCAAGGAGCAAGTGTCTTTTAAATTCATGACTGCAGTCACCATCTTCAGTGATTTTGAAACCCAAGAAAATAAAGTCTGTCACTGTTTCCATTTTTCCCTCATCTATTTGCCATGAAGTGATAGGACTAGATGCCATGATCTTAGTTTTTGAATGTTAAGTGTTAAATCAGCTTTTTCACTCGCCTCTTTCACTTTCATCAAGAGGCTCTTTCATTCTTCTTCACTTTCTGCCATCAGGGTGTTGTCATCTGCGTATCTGAGATTATTGGTATTTCTCCTGGCAATCTTGATTCTAGCCTGTACTTCATCCAGCCCAGCATCTGCATGATGTATTCAGTATATAAGTTAAATAAGCAAAGTGACAATATACAGCCTTGCTGTACTCCTTTCTCAATTTTGAACCCATCCATTTTGAAATACAGTATATGTAGTATAAAGAAGACTATCTTCTCTCATTCAGCTCTTGGCCCCAGATCCTCACCTACTGAATTAAAAAAAAAAAAATTTCTGAGCTGTCTTCTAAATTGATTTTATTTTAATTTCATACATAAACTCTCCATTAGAGATTGTTTTCATAATTTTAAATAACATCTCAATAGTATAACCAAACAATATTTTTCAACACTTTTAAGGAACTCACAGAAGCAATTTTGAAATATGAAAGGCAAACATAACTTGCAATTTGTCCACATAAGTCTTCCTGTTTAATTCCACATGTGAACTTAAATACAGCTTTATTATACACTATGCTTTCTAACTTGTTAAATTAATAAGGTAAGAATATAGGTACCAAATACATTCATATAAGATTTATCATGCATTCTCTAATCTTGAAGACTACGTAGTTCTCTACATCTCCTTATAACGACTTTTCTTTTCAAATCATTAGACAGTACAATTACCTTCTCCTGTAGAACAGGGCTATGATTTCAATGGCATTTTAATGGATTATAAGTGGATCTTTACCCTGAACTTATCTTATTTGTGTGTGACTTTCTGTAAACCATTAGGCCTACATCCTTTATTCAATTAAATTGTGTTAAGCAAAGCTGGTACATTCATCACTTCTGATTCATTTATTTTGTCAATGTGATGAAATAATATTTGTAAATGGCTTTTACACAAATGGTGAATTACTGATAAAGTTAGATAGTTATTTTCAATTATGGCATAAAAAGAATATTGGTGAGCCAATTTTGGATCAGTACATTTGAGCTGAAATTCCATTTGATGACATTTGTCAGGAATAGCCTCTGTCTAATGTACAGCCATTTTAGTAAGGGCTACGCCACCCTGTCTTTCTCCACTGAGGGTATTTAAAAGTTTCCTTATGGGCTGCCCAGTCTCTGAACTACTTATTGTAAAAACCTGATCATCTTTATTTTTGTATGTAAAGTTCAATTGTCAACAGATGTTTTGCTTCCACCACACTCCCATATCCCAGTAAAAAAGGCAGTTGCTCTCCACTGGCCCAGAGAACTGAAATAAATGCATTAATATGTCAAAGGCTATTTGTCACTTATCATTGTACCGGAATTCATAGAGTCCTGGTATCACGGAATAAGAAAGATCTTAGAGGTCATGCTATATCATGTTAGATTACATTTTACCTTCTGTACCCCAGGACTGTGTGTTACATATCATATTATATAGGCTTAATATTGATATACTATTTTTGTATTAATTTTGTATCCTATGTATATGTTTAAACCTTGATTTTGTTATTCAATTAAAACTGCATCCCCTGGAGGAGGAAATGACAACACACTCCACTGTTCCTTCTGGGAAAATCCCATGGACAGAGGAGCCTGGCAGGCTACAGTTCATGGCATTTCAAACATTCATACATGGCTGTGACTGAACATACACACACACACACACACACACACACACACACACACACACTGAGTACTTTTCTATGTAAATGATATAATGCTTAGCACTTTACATATCATCTAATTTAATTTTCACAATCACCCTGAAAACTTTTCTTATTACCAATTACAGAAAGGGGAGCAATGCTGAAGGAACTGTCTTTGAGAGACTGAACATCTCACTTCATATCTCACAAAGCAGGAAATCAAAGTCAAGTCTATCCTTCTTCATAGTCTGTATTGTTAGCCACACTGTTCTTTGGTGCCTCATACTTAGTTCTGCCCCATGAGCACAAGATTCGTAGGAATTTTCCCGCCCGCAGGGGTGCAGGGTCACTAGCCAAGCCTCAGATTGCACTGTGAATATGTGCGCGTGCGGGTCAGCTGCTGAGCAGCCGTGGGAAATTTTCAAAAAAGTCAAAACACAAAAACCAATACGAGGCAAAGTCAAATTTTTAAGCCACAGAACTCGGGCGGTTGGCAGCCTTTCCACCACTGCCCAAACTGCTGAAGTTGCTCTGGCGGGGACCACCGTAATACATATAAGGTTTAAGGTCAGGAGCTGCTGCAGTGAGGAGATACCCCTCATCCAAGGTAAGGCGCAGAGGCTGCACTTTGCTGGAGCAGCCATGAAGAGATACCCCATGTCCAAGGTAAGAGAAACCCAAGTAAGATGGTAAGTATTGCTGGAGGGCATCAGAGGGCAGGCACACACAAATCATAATCACAGAAAACCAGTCAATCTAATCACACGGACCACAGCCTTGCCTAACTCAATGAAACTAAGCCAAGCCCTGAGGGGCCACCCAAGAGGGGCGGGTCATGGTGGAGAGGTCTGACAGAATGAGGTCCGCTGGAGAAGGCAATGGCAAACCAGTATTCTTGCCTTGAGAACCCCATGAACAGTATGAAAAGGCAAAATGATAGGATACTGAAAGACGAACTCCCCAGGTCAGTAGGTGCCCAATATGCTACTGGAGATCAGTGGAGAAATAACTCCAGAAAGGATGAAGGGATGGAGCCAAAGCAAAAACAATACCCACTTGTGGATGTGACTAGTGATAGAAGCAAGGTCTGATACTGTAAAGAGCAATATTGCATAGGAACCTGGAATGTCAGGTCCATGAATCAAGGCAAATTGGAAGTGGTCAAACAGGAGATGGCAAGAGTGAACATCGACATTCTAGGAATCGGCAAACTAAAATGGACTGGAAAGGGTGAATTTAACTCAGATGACCATTATATCTACTACTGTGGGCAGGAATCCCTCAGAAGAAATGGAGTAGCCATTATGGTCATCAAAAGAGTCTGAAATGCAGTATTTGGATGCAATCTCAAAACAACAGAATGATCTCTGTTCATTTCCAAGGCAAACCATTCAATATCACAGTAATCCAAGTCTATGCCCCAACCAGTAACACTGAAGAAGCTGAAGTTGAATGGTTCTATGAAGACCTACAAGACCTATTAGTATTAACACCCCCAAAAGATGTCCTTTTCATTATAGGGGACTGGAATGTAAAAGTAGGAAGTCAAGAAATACCTGGAGTAACAGGCAAATTTGGCCTTGGAATACAGAATGAAGCAGGGCAAAGGCTAATAAAGTTTTGCCAAGAGAACGCATTGGTCATAACAAACACCGTCTTCCAACAACACAAGAGAAGACTCTACACATGGACATCACCAAATGGTCAACACCGAAATCACATTGATTATATTCTTTGGAGCTAAAGATGGAGAGGCTCTATACAGTCAGCAAAAGCAAGACCAGGAGCTGACTGTGGCTCAGATCATGAACTCCTTATTGCTAAATTCAGACTTAAATTGAAGAAAGTGGGAAAACCACGAGACCATTCAGATATGACTTAAATCCCTTATGATTATACAGTGGAAGTGAGAAATAGATTTAAGGGACTAGATCTGATAGACAGAGTGCCTGATGAACTATGGACGGAGGTTCGTGACATTGCACAGGAGACAGGGATCAAAACCATCCCCATGGAAAAGAAATGCAAAAAAGCAAAATGGCTGTCTGAGGAGGCCTTACAAATAGCTATGAAAAGAAGAGAGGTGAAAAACGAAGGAGAAAAGGAAAGATATAAGCATCTGAATGCAGAGTTCCAAAGAATAGCAAGAAGAGATTAGAAAGCCTTTCTCTGCGATCAGTGCAAAGAAATAGAGGAAAACAACAGAATGGGAAAGACTAGAGATCTCTTCAAGAAAATGACAGATACCAAGGTAACATTTCATGCAAAGATGGGCTCTATGAAGGACAGAAATGGTATGGACCTAACAGAAGCAGAAGATATTAAGAAGAGGTGGCAAGAATACACAGAAGAACTGTACAAAAAAGATACTCACAACCAAGATAATCATGATGATGTGATCAGTTACCTAGAGCCAGACATCCTGGAATGTGAAGTCAAGTGGGCCTTGGAAAGCACCACTACGAACAAAGCTAGTGGAGGTGATGGAATTCCAGTTGAGCTATTTCAAATCCTGAAAGATGATGCTGTGAAAGTGCTACACTCAATATGCCAGCAAGTTTGGAAAACTCAGCAGTGGCCACAGGACTGGAAAAGGTCAGTTTTCATTCCAATCCCAAAGAGAGGCAATGCCAAAGAATGCTCAAACTACCGCACAATTGCACTCATCTCACAGCTAGCAAAGTAATGCTCAAAATTCTCCAAGCCAGGCTTCAGCAATACGTGAACCGTGAACTTCCAGATGTTCAAGCTGGTTTAAGAAAAGGCAGAGGAACCAGAGATCAAATTGCCAAAATCCAGTGGATCATTGAAAAAGCAAGAGAGTTCCAGAAAAACATCTATGTCTGCTTTATTGACTATGCCAAAGCCTTTGACTGTGTGAATCACCATAAACTCTGGAAAACTCTGAAAGAGATGGGAATACCAGACCACCTAACCTGCCTCTTGAGAAACCTATATGCAGGTCAGGAAGCAACAGTTAGAACTGGACATGGAACAACAGACTGCTTCCAAATAGGAAAAGGAGTACGTCAAGGCTGTATATTGTCACCCTGCTTATTTAACTTATATGCAGAGTATATCATGAGAAACGCTGGGCTGGAAGAAGCACAAGCTGGAATCAAGATTGCTGGGAGAAATATCAATAACCTCAGATATGCAGATGACACCACCCTTATGGCAGAAAGTGAAGAGGAACTCAAAAGCCTCTTGATGAAAGTGAAAGAGGAGAGTGAAAAAGTTGGCTTGAAGCTCAACATTCAGAAAACGAAGATCATGGCATCCAGTCTCATCACTTCATGGGAAATAGATGGGGAAAGAGTGGAAACAGTGTCAGACTTTATTTTTGGGGGTTCCAAAATCACTGAAGATGGTGATTCTAGCCATGAAATTAAAAGATGCTTACTCCTTGGAAGGAAAATTATGACCAACCTAGATAACATATTGAAAAGCAGAGACATTACTTTGTCAACAAAGGTCCGTCTAGTCAAGGCTATGGTTTTTCCTGTGGTCATGTATGGATGTGAGAGTTGGACTGTGAAGAAGGCTGAGTGCCGAAGAATTGATGTTTCTGAACTGTGGTGTTGGAGAAGGCTCTTGAGAGTCCCTTGGACTGCAAGGAGATTCAACCGGTCCATTCTAAAGGAGATCAGCCCTGGGATTTCTTTGGAAGGAATGATGCTAAAGCTGAAACTCCAGCACTTTGGCTATCTCATGGGAACAGTTGACTCATTGGAAAAGACTCTGATGCTGGGAGGGATTGGAGGCAGGAGGAGAAGGGGATGACAGAGGATGAGATGCCTGGATGGCATCACCGACTCAATGGATGTGAATTTTAGTGAACTCCAGGGAGTTGGTGATGGACAGGGAGGCCTGGTGTGCTGCAGTCCTTGGGGTCGCAAAGAGTCAGATACGACTGAGTGACTGAACTGAACTGAACTGAGTTAGTTCTGCAAAACTGCTGATGTTGTTCTCACTGTAGGGTCTTCAGTGTAATGGATCCCTCTGCTGGGAATGCTTTCTCCTTCATCCTTGTATAGTTCCCAACTTTCAGTCACTCAGATCTCAGTTGCAATGTCAATTTTTCAGAGATTTGTTTCTTGTTCATTTATTTATCATATTTTAGTTATTCATTTTTAAAATTACTCAGACATTTTACTTTATATTCTTATTTGTTATGATTAAATTTTCCATAACTTTTAATGTGTCTTCCTTTCTTCCTTCTTTTTTCCCTTCATTCCGTCCCTCTCTCCCTTTTTCCATTTCTTTCTTTCTATAGTCCTTTTTAGACATTTCACTAGAATGTAAATTCATGAAAGTAATACATTTGTCTCCTTTACAATTACTTAGTCCAATGCCTGGCATGGAGTCTCTCTCAAAGATTATGACTTGAATGAATCAATGAACCTATATGTACAGACCCTCAGAATTTTTTGTTGTTATAATTTCATCAAAGGAGTTAATACTTTTTTAAATAATGTTTTTTATATATACTATTTCACCTAAGATATGCATCATAATTTACTTATTCTTATTTAAAAAAATATTTAGTTTCATTTCCTTTTGAGCGTGTGTGTGTGTGTGTGTGTGTGTGTGCGCGTGCATGTAAAGTTTCTCAACCTTGGCAATTATTGACATTTTGGCCCAAATAATTCTTTGTTGGGTATAAAGATATGATACTATCTCTTGCACTGTAGAATTTTATAGCTGCAACCTTGATCTTTACCCACTAGTAACTAGTAGCTTCTCCATCTCCATCCTGTGAATACAATAGTGTATACAGATATGGCCAAATCGCCTCTAGTTGGGAATCATATGTCTAAATTAGGCTGCAACAAATACCTTTAGGTATAAAACTTCTCTCCATATGTAAAAGTATTTTTAAGGGTTAACATCTCAATATGTTTTGTAGGTGGAAAAGTAGAGTCTTAGAGAGTAAAATATCTTGCCAATGGTAACACTTATGAAGTGGCAAAGTTGGAACTTTATCCCCAGTCAGCATGAGTTCAGGACTTTGTGTTTAACCACCATGTTTCAGGATCCCCAAATGAAGGTCCCATAAAGTCTGGTCCCAGACTACAGTATCCTGCATTTTGATCCTTTCCTTCACCCTACTTCTACCCTTTTTTCTTAGATTATCCTGTTCTCTCCCATCCTCCTTCTAGTAATATATTTTGCTATTTTGTACTTGGAGATTCCTATTCTCCCTGTCTCTTCCTTTTCACTCACCTCTCTCTCTCTGTTTTGGTCAAGTTCCAAAGAAGCAGACCATGAGCCAAGGACATATGTGTAACTGATTTATTAAGGAAATGACCATGAGGGATACTAGTTAAAGAGCTGGAAGAAGCAGGAGAGAGAAGGGAAGGAAGCCAAGCAACAGTGCAGACTCAGTCTCAGGCATAAGTCCTGCAGAAGGTAATGTAAGCCTGATCACGCAGGGAGCTCTGGAGTTATATACATTATGCCTTAAAGGTACCCCGACTGAAGGCAGGAAAGCTGGGTTTCACAGCATCTGCCAGTCTTCTGTCATTGTGAAGGAGGTAGAAGACAGGCTGTTGAATACACAAAAATAATTAACACTTCACCACTTCCACACAGGAAAACTAAAAGGGATCCAAATGAACGTGTGAAGATCCCGCACACTGACGACTACACACTTCTCAGGTACTGAGTCAGCTCTGTGCTAAAAGTTACCATCTGCTGGTGTCTTCTGTCGCTGTTGCTACTCTACTGTGCTGTGCTGTGCTTAGTTGCTCAGTCGTGTCTGACTCTTTGTGACTTCATGGGCTGTAGCCTGCCAGGCTCTTCTGTCCATGGGGTTCTCCAGGCAAAATACTGGAGTGGGTTGCCATGCCCTCCTCCTGGGGATCTTCCCATCCCAGGGATCAAACCCAGGTCTCCCACACTGCAGGTGGATTCTTTACCATCTGAGCCACCAGGGAAGCCCAGGAATATTAGAATGGGGAGCCTATCTATTCTCCAGGGGATCTTCCTGACCCAAGAATCAATCCATAGTCTCCTGCATTGCAGATGGATTCTTAACCAACTGAACTACCAGGGAAGTCCCCTACCACTCTACTCGGTCCTGGTTAACAAACCAGGAACACTTAAGCTAGCTGTGAGCAATTGTTCTGGAACCAGGAGTTCTAGGATCATCTCCTCTGAGAATCTTTTGTCTTTATCACATACACACAAAAATCTGAGTTTATTTATGTGTGTGGAAATTCACTGGCACTCTAATAAGAGGTCCCTGGACCAAAAGCAGCCTCTTGGGAACTCCCATCTCAAGGCTTTGTCTTAGGCAGAACTGGAATTTTTAGCTTGAGGAAAATGATAATTCCTTTACTTACGGACAGCTGGAACTTTCATGGGGTGCTAAATTTAATTTTACAGCTAGAAACTGATCATCTTTTGATTCATAAATAGGAATTCATTGTTAGAAGGAGTATACCAGGGACAGGCAGAAAGGCCACAGCAAAGCCAATTACTGTTTTATTTCAGAGCCATAAAAAAATTGTCACATGAGCCTTGACACACAAATTCCTACATACTGAAGATCATGCAACTATTGCCCAATAAAACAGAAGGACTGCACTTGGCCTTAACTGTGCAGTTTCTGTCATAAGAATCAGGCACTGAATAATGCCATGACACACAACTGGAGACACATTTTTCAACTTCTTCACAGGAAAGACTGTGAATACAATCCTAAAATAAATATCAAACCATCAAAACCCCAATGCAAAATACATATTCTCTGGCATATTATATCACTTACAAGAAAAATTTATACAATTGATATCCTTGACAATTGATACAATGACATTGATACAATGTCATTTGATACAATGACAATTGATACAGTTGATATGACAAGACAATGACAATTGATAGACAAAGGTCATTTGTGACATACTTCTTTCATTCTCTCTGCTGCGCTGTTTCGTCACTTTCCTTTTCTCTCTTCTCTTTCCTCTCCCCTTCCCTCCCTGTCCAAGTTAGTGTTTATTGTTTAGGAAACAAGTTTATATACCCTTTAGTTACCTCTTTGCAAACAGAGATATCTCATTTTTCAACTGCAAAAATCAAGATATTTTTCTAATGAGTCCATTCTAAGAGGAATTCTAAGGTCCACTGATTAAATAATTGTTTTCAATGTGTTTCAAATAAATTGATGATATTTGAGTAAGTTATTGTAAGCAGAAGACTTCTTAATATTGTAGTGCTGACAAAAAGTAAGTTTCTATAATCAGATTGTTGTTAAAGAACTCCGATTCTGAATAAAAGGCTCAGTTTCCTCTTCTACGTCCAAGAAACACTGTCTGAGCCATGACTCTTGCCAGGACTCTCGTAGCTGCTTCAGACAGCCAGTTGCAGAAACTCTGGCTGAGTCATGTCTCTGCTCAACTACTCAGTAATGAGCCATCTCTAGGGACATTCCTGAAATGTGTCAGAGATGTATTTCTAGTCTCCACCCATTTCTCTGTCATGCCCTAGGCCATGTCCACACTGGTGGCATTTCCAGTGCAATGCCCACTCCAGAGGATAAAAGGAAAGTTTGCGGAATAGCTACTGAATATTACTCAATAAATCAGTTACTGAAGAAATGAATAGAGTGGAATGCAAAAATCTTGGCTGCTAGCCCTAAATGGAACCACTTCCTTCCTATGAGCAAGTAGTGGTTAATAGATTGGCTTGGAGAGCTGGAGAGTGGAATAACTCTAGGTATTTAATTTTACTCTGAAAATATGGAAAACACCCTTTTCTAGGGGAAGAATTATGCTCTTTCTTTTCCTTTTTCCCTCTTGGGGCATTGAGTATTTACTCAGATAATATAATCAGTAAATAAATGTTTGCTAATTTTGATTAAACAAATTGATTCAAAAGAGTTACTGAATGAACATTTGCTGATTTAATAAATAACATTATGATTCATGTATACAGTGTATTAGTTAAGTTCTGAAAATATTATCTTCTTTCCCTGGAACCAATATTCTACCTTTATCCCAGGAAAGTCTCCAAAAGAAAATTGATACTGCCAATCTGGAAAGACAGTCATCTGAGAATAGAAAGTATAAAATGTAATAAAAAGATGTTGGAGACAGTGAATTGTAGGGAGAATGCACCAATAACTCTTTTCTCCCCTATTTTCCTAATAGTCATATCTGCATGAAAACCAAGAGATAGAAATGAACAAATTTTCTTTCAGACTCATGATAACTGCTTCACATCACTGTTCCCTAATTATCTTTTTCAACATGCCAGATGATGTTAACTTCTCAACTGTCTCTAATTTGAGCACTTCATTTGGTGCCCCCCACTTCCGTCTCCCCTCAAATGTTCTAGACCTGCTAGAACTCCTCCCTCCTGAACTTCACCCTTGATTTACAGATGAAATCTGCTTGCTCGAGTAATTGTAGCCATTCATCCTTTTAGTCCATGCTTCAAAATGCCACCACATTTTTTTGTTTTTTGATATATATGAGTATTCCACGTGCATACATGTGCGCTAAGTTGCTTCAGTCGTGTCTGATTCTTTAACCCCATGGACTGTGCCCACCAGGCTCCTCTGTCCATGAGATTCTCCAGGTAAGAACACTGGAGTGGGTTGCCATGCCCTCCTCCAGGGGACCTTCCCAACCCAGGGATCGAATCCAAATGTTTTATGTCTCCTACACTGGCAGCTGCGTTCTTTACCACTAGTGCCACCTGGGAAGCCCTGAGTCTTTCACTTTTCTATTTAAATCTTATATGGCATATCATTTCCCAGAATATAAAATATAAACTCTGGCATGGTAAAAGAGCTTTCCAGGGTGACCTTAACCAGCCTTTTCTTTGCTTGTCATATAGTGGGTTCCAAGCTCAAAGTGCTCTAAATCACTCATTGTTATAACATGTGGTTCCCTTTCAAGTCTCTATGTCTTTGCATTTGCTCTTCCCTTTAGCTGAAATAACGTCCTCTCTCATACTACCACTTTTTGTGGGTTTTGGGATTTGGCTTGAACGCTATCACAAATGCGAACTCTTGCCTGAATCTCCCAGACAGAGATAATTATTTACCTACTCTGTTCTTCAGAAGCCAACAAAAACACTGAGTGTCTAAACTGTGTTAGGTGGTTGTACTAAGCATAAGACATGATTGCTGTCCTTTGAAAGATCATAAAGTACTTGGATCTGTGAAGGTATTCTAACTATAACTTTTGTTTTGCTCTGTTTTAACTTTTTTTTCGATAGTCCTCCCTAAACTCTGAGCTCTTTAAAGAACTGTTTGTCAACACTGAATGTGATGTTTAGGCAGAAATCACTGGAGGCATAGCACGTTGGTTTTGAGAGAGAGGCAGAATGCACATGTTAGAAAGAGCATTACAGGATCTTCCCATTACTAGTTGAGTATTGGCAAGTGCATTAGTTAAAGACAAACATTTCCAACTTTCCAAAAAAGCATCAGGTTTTCAAATTATTTAAATGGAGCAACAACTGCAGATCTACCTGAGAATAAGCTTGCTATTAATTATCTTTCAAACAGAGTTAGAATAGGACTGAGAACAGTAGGCAGTTGAAGAAAGTGGATTATGGATATCATTTTAAAAGAAAGCCAAGGCATTATATTTTCTCCCTTAATAAAGAAAATTTCCTTTGAAGAGGTAACACATTAAAGAGTATCTTTACATGCATTTTTTTATTATCTTTTCAAAAAATTTATATTGCTGCTCTTCCTCTGTGTAAAAGAAAGTGTTAGAGTTGATATAGCAGATAGATATAATCTACGGAGTTTATATTCTGAGGGCAAAGACAATAAAGAACTAATGTGCAATAACATAAATTATAAATAATCAGTTAACTATTTCATTGTAATTTTATTTTTATTTTTTCATTTAATTTCTATTTTATATTGGAGTATAATCGGGATTGGGGGCAGGAGAAGGGGACGACAGAGGATAAGATGGCTGGATGGCATCACTGACTCGATGGACGCGAGTCTGAGTGAACCCTGGGAGTTGGTGATGGACAGGGAGGCCTGGCGTCCTGCGATTCATGGGGTCACAAAGAGTCAGACATGACTGAGCAACTGAACTGAACTGAACTGATAATCAATATGGCTCAGGTGGTAAAGAATCTTCCACCATGCAGGAGATCCAGGTTCAATCCCTGCACCAGGAAGATCCTCTGGAGAAAGAAATGGATACCCATTCCAGGATTCTTGCGTGGAGAATTCCATCGACAGAGAAGCCTGGCAAGCTACAGTCTATGCAGTCACAAAGAGTCAAACATGACTGAGTGACTAACACTTTCACTTTTTTCTTTCATAGTTGGTTTACAAATTTGTGTTAGTTTCACGTGTACAACAAAGCGATATATTTATATATATATGTGTGTGTATATATATGTATATATATACATATACACATATACCCATATATACTACTATATATAATCAACAAGGACCTACTATACCACACACCTACTCTACTCTCTGTTCCATAATAACTTACATCGGAGATGAATCATTGTAATTTTGAGACATAGGTAAAGAAAGAACAGAACAGAATAATGCAATCTAACCTTGTAGTCAGACACCTTTTCTATGAAGACCTGATATCTAAGCCATGATGTGAGGAATGGTGGGACTTAGATGAAGAGGGGATGACAGAATACTCCAGGCTGAGGGAATCATCTATGCAAATGCTCACAGTTTAATGGTATAGAATGCATTCAAAGCATATGAAGGCAGATACAGTTGGAAAAAACCTAGGGAGAACATGCATTAAGCTGGGGTGTAGAGAGTAATCAGATTTTGAAGGATCATATTCAGAAGTTTGAATTTCACTATAAAAGCAAGGAGGAGGCATTTTCTCTTACCTCTAAGAGGAAAGGATTTGAATAGAACACTGATCTCATCAGATTTTCTGGCTAAAGAATCATAGCTCAGACTTAGATAATGTTGACATGAAGAGTCTAGGTAGCATATAAGAAGTGAAAACACTTGAAATGCATTTGATATAGAATTTATAGGTCACAATGTTAGACTGGACATAAAGTTTAAAGGAGAGAGAAGTATCAACAATTATTTGCTTCCTGGCTTAATTAAGCAATTAGGTGGAAGTCCAAGTTACTCTGCCAATGGAACGAAGGGAGCCTGCTGGCTTTGAGGAGATCATGTGTTTAATTCTGGATACACTGGATGTGAGGTAGCTATAGTACATCTGGATGGGGCTACCAGTAGGCAAATGGTTAATGGTAGAGTGGAGTCTTCCATTGGGCTTCCCTGGTGGCTCAGAGGTTAAAGCGCCTGCCTCCAATGCGGGAGACCTGGGTTCAATCCCTGGGTCAGGAAGAGCCCCTGGAGAAGGAAATGGTCCCACTCCAGTATTCTTGCCTGGAGAATCCCATGGATGGAGAAGCCTGGTAGGCTTCAGTCCATGGGTCACAGTGAATCGGACACGACTGAGTGACTGCACCCTTCACCTTCAGAGTGGATTCAGATGACATTATAGGATTCAGATTTCAATTTTAGACTCTTCCACTTACAGTGGAAAAATAAACTCATTGGAGAAGATAACAACGCCCTGGGGAAAGTGTGGAGTGGTAAAGGAAGAAGGCCAAAGAAGGAGCCCAGAGAAACTTCAACTTTAAAAGTTTAATAAAGAAAGAGGTGTCAGTTATCAGACTGAAAGTATATATGAAGTACTTTACCAACTATTAGCCAGATAGCAATTTAAGGGGACAGAGCACTTTTACAGAGACTACAAAAGACTTAATGGTGTTTTATTATGATTTTTTTTCTGAAGAAAAGAGAAATTACTTTTCTAGCAAATTAGTTATATGACTTCCAACATTGTGTTATTAGAAAAACATTATAAATGCCTGTGTGCTGTGTTTAGTCACTCAGTCATGTGCGACTCTTTGCAACCTCATGGTCTGTAGCCTGCCAGGCTCCTCTGTCCATGGGGATTCTCCAGGCAAGAATACTGGAGTGGGTTGTCATGCCCTCCTCCAGGAGATCTTCCCAACCCAGGGATCGAACTCAGGTATTCCACATTGCAGGTGGATTCTTTACTGTCTGAGCCACCAGGGAAGCCCATGAATACTGGACTGGGTAGTCTATCCCTTCTCCAGGGGAACTTCCCAACCCAGGAATTGAAATGGGTCTCCTGCATTGCAGGAGAATTCTTTACCAGCTAAGATAATAGGGAAGCCCTATAAGTACCTATAACTATTACAATTAAAAAAAAAAGTTTAAAATGTTAGTCTTGGGAAGAAATGAAGTATTTCATCCCATAGATAAAAATCTGTAAGCTACAAATAAAAGTTTTATTTTATATGTCACCATTTTGACATTCTCCATTGTTTAGATAATTTAATCAATTTTGTCTTTACCAAATATTGACTTCATAGATCATTGCATTTGTTTAAACATGAGTTGTTTTTATAAATTTACCTCCTTATTTTGAGATGGCATCTTTTTCTGAGAACATAGTAATGTTCTTAGAAGTTCCTGATGGAACAGTGAGTTGGTTTTAAATCTACCTGCCTATGATGAGATGGCATCTTTTCTGAGACCATAGTAATGTCCTTAGATGTCTCTGCTGGACTTCAAAGAAGTGAACTAATGCTGATATGTGTAGAAAATTTGTGTACAAAATTTCATTTTCTAAAAAAATAATAATAATAACATGATTAAGCATATGCCAGAATACCGTTTGTAGATTTTTATGTTGGAATTTAATCATTTTAGTTTAGAAAATAATTCTTAGTAAAATCTAATTTTTGATTCACTGACTGCCTTTATAAAAAAAATCTTCGGAGGATTAAATTTTCCTTTGCAAAAAGGCAAGTAAAATGGCCCAGAGACAATGTCACTATTGTCTATTAGCGCCATAGATAGATTTGAACTAGAAAGTAAACTTTGCATTCACAAATTTCTCTAAAGCAAAACCAAATATCCTGGATTTTTGGAAAGCACTTGAAGTAACTCTTGAAACAGGAGACAATTCAGAAACAGGATAGACAAGTACAAACAAATCTTCCAAGTCAAGATGGTTTCTGAAATATTTAAGCAATGAGAAAGAACAATATTTGCTCTTGGATTCATGACAACATGATTTTTAAAACTTTCATTTAGTAGTAAGTGGTTTGAATATCTGAGGACTAGACAGTTCCAGAAATCTACTTCACTTCTAGAAGAAGTAACTTTTGAGTTATATTTAGAAGGATGAGGGTTTTTATGGCAGAGAATGACAAGAAGCCTGTACTATCTGAGAGAAGATATGAAGGGTATGTGAAAGTGAAAAGATGTTGGAGGAACCAGATGGTATTATGGGGGTCGCAAAGAGTTGGACACGACTGAACGACTTCCCTTTCACTTTTCACTTTCATGCATTGGAGAAGGAAATGGCAACCCACTCCAGTGCTCTTGCCTGGAGAATCCCAGGGACGGGGGAGCCTGGTGGGGTGCCGTCTATGGGGTCGCACAGAGTCGGATACGACTGAAGTGACTTAGCAGCAGCAGCAGAGGCAGAGCATTGGGTGCCTAAAAGGAAGTACCAAGAGGTTAGGGTGAAATGGAAGGACACTAGACACATTATTTGGTCTCCCTTATTCTGAGAAAAGTTGTCTCCTCTCTCAATCATCTGCTCCTCATCTAATTCAAAAATATGTGATTCTCCTTGGGGTTGTCAATTATGATATATTGCTGGTCTGCCAATCCCATTGCTATCACTAGAATAGGGAGGTGGCTCTTGCCAGGTTGATTGGAATTCTTCTCTAGGATTTTATTTTTCAGTTGAAACAAAGTGCAGCTACATCTTTGTCTTTTCTGCAGTTTGCAGAATAGTAACCCTCCAAGATACCCGTGTTCTAATTCAAGGAGCCTATAGGCATGTTCAGTTATATGGCAAAGGGAAATTAAGGTTGCAGATGGAGTAAAGGTTACTAATATGCTGATGGGATGGGGAGGGAGAGGGAGGGGTGCTCAGGATGGGGGACACATGTACACCCGTGGCTGATTCATGTCAATGGATCGCAAAAACCACTACAATATTGCAAAGTAATTAGCCTCCAATTAAAATAAATTAATTAGTTCAAAAAATAAAAATAAAAAAGGGAGATTATCCTGAAATATCCAGTAGAGCTAAGTGTAATCACCAAGTCTTTAAAGGGGGAAAAGGAAGGAAGAAGTTGTTCAGTCACACAGCCATGTCCGACTCTTTGTGATCCCATGGACTTCAGCACACCAGGCTTCCTTGTCCTTCACCATCTCCTGAAGCTTGCTCAAACTCCTGTCTATTGAGTCAGTGATGCCATCCAACCATCTTGTCTTCTGTCATTCCCTTCTCCTCCTGCCTTCTATCTTCCGGCATCAGGGTCTTTTCAAATGAGTCAGTTCTTCGCATCAGGTGGCCAAAGTATTGGAGTTTCAGCTTCAGAATTAGTCCTTCCAATGAATATCCAGGACTCATTTGCTCTAGGATTGACTGGTTTGATCTCCTTGAAATCCAAGGGACTCTAAAAAGCCTTCTTCAGCATGACAGTTTGAAAGCATCAATATTTTGGCATTCAGCCTTCTTTATGATCCAGCTCTCACATCTGTACATGACTGCTGGAAAAACCGTAGCTTTGACTATGTGGCCCTTTGTCAGCAAAGTATAATGCCTCTGCTTTTTAATACACTGAAGAAGTCAGAATAATAAATACCAGTCTATTTGGGAGCCTTGAGAAACTGTAAGGTCTTCAGGTAATTTAAAATTTCACTTTTTCATTCTCCCTTATATTTTGTGCATCCTTGAGCGCATTTTCTTCCTTTGGTGTCCTTGTTACTACAGGGTTGGGTACCATATTTTTTTGGTCCTCTGACTTAAGCTTTATATCTTAAAATATTTATTAGTTTGGGATGCATAGTACCATGGACCCTTGAACAACATGGTTTTGAACTGCAATGGTCCATTTTTACATGAATTTTTTTCACTAAATGCATACCGCAGTACTATAGACCCCAAGGTTGATTAAATTCAAAGATGTGGAACTGCAGATAGGAAGGGCCAATTGCAAAGTCAATACTCAAATTTTACACTTCAAGGAGAGTGGAAGTCCCTAACCCCCATGTTGGGGGGTGTCAAATGTATTATTAATATCACATTTAAAATAATACACATCATGCTTCTATTTTTTCTTTGAATGTTGTTATCAAATCAATACTCCCTACAATGAACAATATCTTAAAATTAAGGAAATGTGCTAATTAATGTCTAGTTGTCACGAGAATTAAATGAGTTAGTACATGTAAAGCACTGAATAGTACTAAGTGTATAACTATCATTTAACCAATGTCAGTTATTATTGTCAATAAATATCATCATGAATTATGCTAGGCAGAATAGTGAAATCATTAGCAGCACAGTTTTTGAAACCTGAGCTCAAATCTTACTTTGCTAGTTATGGCCTGTGGGTAATGACTAGTTACATAATTTTTTTAAGCTTTGGTTTCTTCTTATTAAAAATGGAAATATAAGGCTTAAATTAAAAAGAGAATGGGATTAAATGAGACCATCTACTTTATGAACCTATCATAGTGCCTGAAGCAAAGCAAAATCTTAACTCAGGAAATAGCAATCTGCTACCGATTAGCTGCCAATCATTAGAACATTCAGCAATCTGAATCTTGGGCTCTGTTCACAAGACTAGAATTTGTCAGCAGGTGTTTTCAGGAAATGGAGAGAGAAGAGACAGCAGAATGTATCTGATGTCTTGGCTTGCATCCTTATTCCTATATCCAGTATCACTGCTTCTGGTTTTAAACTTGATGACCTCTCTGGGCCTCAAATGACAGATGATCACAGTATTGTTGCTGTTGTTTATAGAAAGGGATAGAAAATTGTCATGAGATATTCTGATAGTGACCTTGAATACAAGTTTTGGCAGATTCATGCTGTGACCCTTTGGCTTCTGTGTAGAGGTCTCTTAGTTTGGTGTGTGATTCCAAATGTTTTCATTGTTGTCATATAATTGGCAGGAAGATATGTGGTTGGTAAATATGGCATGCTATGTAGACTGGTACTGGTCTTGCAGAACCAATTGTTAAATTTTCAGTTTTGTAAAGCCAGTTGTCAAACATAGTCGTTACTGAAAATTAAATTACATAAATTTACAATTAAATTATATTGAAAGCAAGGTAATAAGCCCCTAAACCCACCACTTCCTAATTATTTTTACTACATAATATTATTTATTCTGGTGTGGCTGTTTACATCAGTTGTATTTGCATAGTGAAATGTTATTTATTGGTATGCTATTGCACATCACCACTCTTCAACACTGCTCACTGACAGCACTTTGGTAGTCTTAAATCAGCCAAAATGGAAGTATACACTGCAGAATAGTGTCTTCTTTCCCAAGTTGTTTCTTAAGCATTTACCAGGACACCACTTGAGTTAGCATAGAGTTAGGCACATTAGAGTTTAATGGAACTATTGTTAAGCAATCATCACGCACAAGGCTCTTTCTAGAGGGATAAACTAGGAGTTTGGAATTAACATATACACAGTGCTATACATAAAATAAACAGCAAGTTCCTGGTGTAAAGCACAGGGAACTATACTTAATATTTTGCAATAACCTATAAGGGAAAAGAATTTGAAAAATAATATGATTAATTGAATCATTTTGCTTTACACCTGGAACTAACACAACACTGTTATTCAGCTATATTCAATCAAAACAATTTAAAAAACTGAACCTATAAAAAACAGTAAAATCATTTATTGTCACAACACATGTATATAATACAATTATATATATATATACATTCCTGTTGTTTTAATGTTATTCTCTGCATTCCTCTATCATTTATTTCATTTGAATTCTGTCTCCTACTATGCACCTGAAAACATATTGGAATTTATTTTGTCTTGTTAATGGTTTAGGTCAGTAGGTAACTTTCTTAAGAGGTATAAAAAGACAAAGTAAAATGCTTTGTACTCAGTTTTCTAGACACTACTACAAAATCTACATTTTACAGAATTTGAAATAGAACTACTTACATTCCAATATATATTCTGAGAGTCACATTCTAGAAAATAATTTTGAAAGCAAGTATTCATAAATTGGTTGCTAGAAGTTTTTCCTTGGTTGTGTTTGGCTTGGGTGATTAATGAATTGCTAATTTTTGGAGATCTAAATATTCACTCATTACCAGCTGAGAGATAAAAACTAACTTATCTTCCTTTAATTACTACTTCATTTATAACACTGAAAATGTTAAAATAAGTTATCATAGAAATACCAAGTCCAATCAGTTTTAACTTATCTGATAATAAACTAGCTAATAAAAAATGCCATTTACAAAAAAAAATATCTGTAGGTATATTTTTAGACTTTTGGAGAATCCCTCTTAGAATATCTTTAAGAGAAGAAACAGTTTGATAATACGGAAGGTCATCAGAACTCTAGTAGTTTATCTTTTAAAATCTCTAGTATAACCGGTTTTGTCTTTCCTATTTTAAGTACGGTGCATCATTGCCAGAACATTCCTAAGGCTTTTGAAACTTTATCCTCAGATTCCAGAGGGTTTCTCACATCACGGAACCTTCTTTGATTTTGTATATCTACTAATCCAATGCCTACCCAGATGATGTTCCCAGGATAGAACCATGGGGCCCCATAGTTTGGCACTCCGTTTGTATGACATGCCATGAAGAATTATAAAAGAGAGCAAAGCTATATATTATCACCTAGAAGACTCACTAAATTTATTTCAATGACAAACTGGATATGATTTATATATTGTATATATTTCACATGATTTTAGAATTTTCCCCATTTTTGATATTATATTCTATTTTAAGGACCGAGAGCCAGTGCTTAGCTTAGTCGTTGAAATGATTTTGAGTGATAAAGCAAAAACTATGCAAAATCATGAAAATTAATGATTAAGTTTTTGTGCCATTTTATTTATTCAATATCTATCATTCATGTACTTAGAATGTGCTGGATATTGAACAGACTCTAGAGAGCAGTGATTTTTTAAAAAGAGAGACATATTTCTTGCTCTCAGGTACTATGGAGTGTTGTGAAGAAGACAGGCACTAGAGAATAATTATAAGTGCATAATAAGTGTTACAAGAAGCATAAAGTAAAGTGGTACTCCATAACACAGGACTCAACATAATTTGAAGAAGTTAGGGGATGCTTTGCGGAGGAAAGCAGATCAAAGGTGTTAATTAACCAAAGAAAGGGGTCAGCATTAGTGGTTTACAAGCATCCCTCTTTCTCATTCATATTTTATACTATTGTCCTCTTATCACTTAACTTAGTCTGTTTAAGCTGCTATAACAAAATACCACATGGTTTATGATCAACAAACATTCATTTTTCACCATTCTAGAGGCTAAGTTCAAGACCAAGATGCAGGGCTGGGTGTCTGGTGAGGGCCTGCTTCCTGGTTCATAGACAGGCAGTCTTCTAGCTATATCCTCACATGCGGGAAGAAGAAAAGGAGCTCTCTGGAGTCTTCTTTCATGAGGGCACTAACACCATTCATAAGGGCTATATGTTCATAATGTAATCAACTCCCCCAAACCCCAAGTTCTAAAGTGATCATACTGAGAGTTAGGATTAATCATATAAATCATGGGTGAACATAAACATTCAGTTTTATAGCACCACTTTTTGAACTATTCTGGAGAATATGGCTGTTGAGGGGATTCATTTATAAAGAGAAGTGAAGAGACTACATTTAAACTGAGTGTATACTGAAAATATATACGTATACGTATATGAGTATACGTATACTGAGAATACACTTAAACTTACACTCCCCTACCCTGCACCCCATGCCACCTCATACTCATAACCTTCTCATCTTCTATTATTCTGAAACTTAAGCAGGATTCAGTTTAATAAGAAACTGATTTCTGGGGGAAGGAATTGAGAGTAGTCTACATGACTTACTGTTAATACTTTTCTTTATCCTCTATTCATTTATCCTCTCTTCAATATTTACATATTAAATATAATTATAAGCAAGATGTTTTATGTATGCATATATATGTTTCCCTTCCCCCCAAAAAAAGAGAGGCTTCATAGCCAGTCACTTAATTTTCAAATAAGTCTGAGCTTAAAATAATAGGATTGTCAAAAATGTCAGAAAAATGGACCAACTTAACTATCATCAGTTAAATATTTACCTGTATTTTCTTCTCATTCTTTTGTGGCTTAATTTGAAATTTAATTATTTAAATAATATGGCTCAATTTGGTATATAGTATAAGGCAAACACTGATTTTATACTATATTATTTGTAGAATAATGTGTCCTCATCATCAATTTGCAAGGCATCATTTGTTATGTACTATGTTCCCATATGTTATAAGGTTTATTTCAGGGCTCTTTATAATTATCTTTTAATCTGTATGCTGCTTTTTTAGAACAACCTCTTTGCTATTTTAAGTCCTAAAGTTTCATAGTGAACTTGCACAGCTGATCTAATTCTTTTTTATATTTTCTTTTTTTTAATGTATATGTTAAAACTGTCCTATCTAGTTACCAAAAACACTCTACTGAGGTAATGATTTGGAGATCTTTAATCTATAAAGTCATCAAGAAAACTATTTACTCTACAAAATCAGACTTCATTCAGTGACCTAGCTTTCACACACACACACACACACACACACACACACACACACACACAATGTATTTCTTATATAGTCTGTGTATTTATTGTTAAAGTTATTCTTAACATTGTAGATTTTAGATGCTATCACAAATGCAGTTTTTCTTGATGATCATTCTAATAAGTTCATTCTAAAAGATATAAAGTTAATTTTTTTTACATAATATACAAATAATTCAAATGTAGATTATCTATATCTAAATCTGTTTGCTTTGATTTTTATCCTACTATATTTTCTAGAAATTCCAGTGTAATATTAATAGTACTAGTGAAAGTGGACATATCTGCCTTTATCCTGATTATAAAGGAAATAATACTGTATGAATTGTTGTTATGGCTATTCAGTCACCTAATCGTGTTCAACTCTTTGTGACTCCATGGACTTCAGCACGCCATGCTTCCCTGTCCTTCACCATCTCCAGGCGCTCGCTCAAACTCTTGTCCATTGAGTTGGTGATGCCATCTAGCCATCTCATCCTGTCGTACCCTTCTCCTGCCTTCTATGTTTCCCAGCATCCTGGTCTTTTCTAATGAGTCAGCTCCTCACATCAGGTGGCCAAAGTCTTAGAGCTTCAGCTTCAGCATCAGTTCTTCCATGAATATTCAGGATTGATTTTCTTTAGGATTGACTGGTTTGATCTTCTTGCAGTCCAATGAGAGTCTTCTCTAACACCATGATTTGAAGCATCAGTTAGTGGGTGTTCTGCCTTATTTATGGTCCACCTCTCACATCCATGCATGATTACTGGGAAAAATATAGCTTTGATTATATGGACCTTTGTCAGCAAAATAATGTCTCTTCTTTTTTAATGCATTGTCTAGGTTTGTCATAGCTTTTCTTCCAAGGAAAAAGCATCTTTTAATTTTATGGCTGCAGTCACTGTCCACAGTGATTTCGGAGCCCAAGAAAATAAAGTCTGTCACTGTTCCACTGTTTCCTCATCTATTTGCCATGAAGTGATGGGACCGGATGCCATGATCTTTGATTTTTGAATGTTGAGTTTTAAGCCAGCTTTTTCACTCTCCTCTTTCACCTTCATCAAGAGGCTTTTTTAGTTCCTCTTTGCCTTCTGCCACTAGTGAATATTTGAATAATGGTGAATAATCTACTTGTGCTTAAGGAAAATGATATTCCTGGGAGAGGGCACATTTTCTTTAGGATCATCTAACAATCTGTGTCTATTCTCAATATTAAAATATTCATTTCACTATAGATTCTCATTCTTATCTTGTGAAACTTGTATGCAGGTCAAGACAACAAGCAACAGTTAGAACCAGTCATGGAGTACTGGACTGGTTCAAAATTGGGAAAGGATTACGTCAAGGCTGCATATTGTTACCCTGCTTATTAAACTTCTATGCAGAGTATATCATGTGAAATGCTGGGCTGTATGAAGCACAAGCTGGAATCAAGATTGCTAGGAGAAATATCAATAACCTCAGATTTGCAGATGACACCACCCTCAAGGCAGAAAGTGAAGAGGAACTGAAGAGCCTCTTGATGAAAGCGAAAGAGGAGAGTGAAACAGTCAGTTTAAAACTCAACATTCAAAAAACTAAGATCATGGCATCTAGTCCCATCTTTGCTTGGCAAGTAGATGGGGAAACAATGGAAACAATAATAACAGGCTTTATTTTCTCTGGCTCGAAAATCACTGCAGATGGTGACGGCAGCCATGAAATTTAAAGACACTTGCTCCTTGGAAGAAAAGCTATGACAAACATAAGCAGTATATTAAAAAGCAGAGACACTGATTTACTAACAAATATTCTTCTAGTCAAAGCTATGATTTTTCCAGTAGTCAGGTTTGGATGTGAGAACTGGACCATAAAGAAGGTTGAGTGCCAAAGAATTGAATCTTTTGAACTGTGGTATTGGGGAAGACTCTTGAGAGTCCCTTAGACTGCAAGGAGATACAACTCTTCTATCCTAAAGGAAATCAGACCTGAATGTTCATTGGAAGGACTGATGTTGAAGCTGAAACTCCAATACTTTGGCCACCTGATGTGAAGAGCTGACTCATTAGAAAAGACCCTGATGCTGGGAAAGATAGGGGCAGGAGAAGAAGATGACAGAAGATGAAATGGTTGGATGGCATCACCGACTCAATGGACAAGAGTTTGAGCAAGCTCTGGGAGACGGTGAAGGAGAGGGAAGCCTGGTGTGCCGCAGTCCATGAGGTCGCAAAGTCTACATGACTGAGCAACTGAACAGTAACGTAGATTCCCATCCTGTAATCTTTAGTTTTTGTTTGGTTTTAATAAATGTATTTATTTGTTTATGGCTGGGCTGGGTCTTCATTTCTGCCTGGGCTTTTCTCTAGTTTGTGCGAGCAGGGGCTACTCTCTAGTTGTGGTCCTTGGGCTTCTCACTGCAGGGGCTTCCTTTGTTGCAGATCACAGGCTCTAGGGCAAGCAGGCTTCAGTACCTGTGGCACATGGGTTCAGTAGTTGCAGCTCCTGGGCTCATCATTTGTGGCACATGAGCTTGGTTGGCCCTTAGTATATGGGATCTTTCTGGATTAGGGATCAAACGTATGTCTTCTGTATGGGCAGTAGGATTCTTCGCCAGTGAGCCCTCCAACCCTGCTATCTTTTATATGACTCCAATGTATTTGATGACTCCTAAGATAGTTACATTCATTCTTCTTCACCTTTGGCTTTTTATATATTCCCAAGACTGCAAGGAGATCCAACCAGTCCATTCTGAAGGAGATCAGTCCTGGGTGTTCTTTGGAAGGACTGATGCTAAAGCTGAAACTGCAATACTTTGGCCACCTCATGCGAAGAGTTGACTCATTGGAAAAGACTCTGATGCTGGGAGGGATTGGGGGCAGGAGGAGAAGGGGATGACAGAGGATGAGATGGCTGGATGGCATCACGGACTCGATGGACGTGAGTCCGAGTGAACTCCGGGAGTTGGGGATGGCCAGGGAGGCCTGGCGTGCTGTGATTCATGGGGTCGCAGAGTCAGACACGACTGAGCGACGAACTGAACTGAACTGAAGAAATGCTGTATCTCACTTAAAACACTTTAACTCATGAGTAACTATTATGCACATTTTAATTAAAGTGAGTTGCTATGTGTGTGTCTATTTACAAGCTACCATGCACAACACTGGTGACAACCAAGGAATATAGCTCAAATTTCACTTCTTCCATGAAGCTTCTCTTTACCACTTACATATAAATAATTCTTCCCTTGTAAACTTCTACAATATTTTGTTTCCAACATTCACACAGACTTCAGTTTAGTTCAGTTCAGTTCAGTTCAGTCACTCAGTCGTGTCCGACTCTTTGTGACCCCATGAATCGCAGCATGCCAGGCCTCCCTGGCCATCACCAACTCTTGGAGTCCACTCAGACTCAAGTCCATTGAGTCAGTGATGCCATCCAGCCATCTCATCCTCTGTCGTCCCCTTCTCCTCCTACCCCCAATCCCTCCCAGCATCAAAGTCTTCTCCAAAGAGTCAACTCTTCACATGAGGTGGCCAAAGTACTGGAGTTTCAGCTTTAGCATCATTCCTTCCAGAGAAATCCCAGGGTTGATCTCCTTCAGAATGGACTGGTTGGATCTCCTTGCAGTCCAAGAGACTCTCAAGAGTCTTCTCCAACACCACCCTTCAAAAGCATCAATTCTTTGGCGCTCAGCTTTCTTCACAGTCCAACTCTCACATCCATACATGACCACTGGAAAAACCATAGCCTTGACTAGATGGACCTTTGTTGACAAAGTAATGTCTCTGCTTTTGAACATGCTATCTAGGTTGGTCATAACTTTTCTTCCAAAGAGTAAGCATCTTTTAATTTCATGGCTGCAATCACCATCTGCAGTGATTTTGGAGCCCCCCAAAATAAAGTCCGACACTGTTTCCACTGTTTCCCTATCTATTTCCCATGAAGTGATGGGACCAGATGCCATGATCTTAGTTTTCTGAATGTTGAGCTTTAAGCCAACTTTTTCACTCTCCACGTTCACTTTCATCAAGAGGCTTTTTTAGTTCCTCTTCACTTTCTGCCATAAGGGTGATGTCATCTGCATATCTGAGGTGATTGATATTTCTCCCGGCAATCTTGATTCCAGCTTGTGCTTCTTCCAGCCCAGCATTTCTCATGATGTACTCTGCATACACAGACTTACCACATACAATTAAATAGAGTTTTCTTTTATGAATTTTTTCTTTTCATTCCTTTTTAGAAAAGTATAGTGATATCTGTCACAGGGTCAGAAATTAGACTAACTGGTTTCAGTTCTAAGCTCTGTTTCTGAACTATATGTGTGACCTTCAGCAAGTTTCTAGTGCAAATTGTCTGATCTCTCTGTACCACAATTCTATCATATGTAAAATAATGTTAAATGATATTTATAATTTACTTAAAATTTTACAGTGTTTTCCAAAAGTTAATGAAATATATTATCTCTTAGAACACTTTCTGGCACATAAAACACACTCAATTATTTGTAAGTAGATAACAACAGTAGTTGTTTAAAATAGGTCACCTTTGTGTTGAATTTTATCATTAATGTTTATATATATATAGTATATGTATATACTACATACATATATACAAATATATATATACTACATTTATTATATATATAATGTTTATACATATATATATATATATATATACATATACTACATTTCATTTAGTCATCCCAATAAATTCACAAGAAAGTTGAAGCTTATAGAGATTAAATTACTTGCCCAATGGTACATTCTTAGTAAGTGAGGGAATTGCAATTCCAACTCATTTGGTCTCATGGTAAAACCTCTGCTGTTTAGCAGCATACAGTTCACGTTCCCAACAAGCAACAAAGGACAGGGATCTCTCTGTATAAAATTGCAGATTCAGACATGGCATAGGAGAAGCCTTATACAGACAACTCAAATATCACAACTGCTAACACACATTCCAGTGGTGCTCAAACTTTGCTGAACTGTAGAATCACTTTGCTTTTTTTTTTTTCTTTAAAAAAAAAAAATCCCAATGCCCAAGGTACTCCTAAACCACTAAAATATGCATCTCTGAGGGTGGGATCAAGGCTTCAGCACGTTTAAACCACCCTAGATGATTCCAGTGCATAACCAAGATAAAGAACCAATGATTTAGAATAGTGGTTATAATTGAAACCAGTCAAAATTTAGAGAAATCAATCCCCCAGTCTTCCAGAAGGGTTAGGCAGGGTTTTACAGAAGAGGTTATTCTTGACTCAATATTTGGAAGACAAGTTTGCTAAGGACTCCTGGGAAAAATAATGAGTAGGGGATTGATATAAATATGAATGAACAGAATGCAGAAAAAGCGCATGGTATACTGGTGAAATTGCCAGAATTGTGCACTTCTGCCTGTATTGTACCATCCCTTAAATGATCTTGATTGTGTAATAATGTTTGCAATTCTTCATTCATCATTTTTTATCCTAAAAACATGACTTTGTTTCTTCCTTCCCACTTGCCCTCTGAGAAGCCATCCGTGTGTGTTTTGACTATCCAAACTAATCCCACTTGATCACTTTCTTACATTTTGCTTATTATTTATTTGTATCTGGTTTTAATTAAAGTGATAATATATTGAACTTTTGTCATCTGTGTGTGTGCTCAATCACTTCAGTCATGTCTGACTCTTTGTGACCCTATGGACTGTAGCCCGCCAGGCTCCTCTGTCCATGGAATTCTCCAGGCAAGAACACTGGAGTGGGCCGCCATGCCCTCTTCCAGGGGATCTTTCTCACCTGGGATCCAACTGGCATCTGCCTGTGTCTCCTGCATTGCAGGTGGATTCTCTACCCACTGAGCCACCTGGGAAGCCCTTCTGCAGTCTACTTACTTTAAAATATCAGATAATAGATTCTATTAGATTTTGCACACTTCAATGTAGAGTAGTTTATTTTTTTAGTAATATAACTGTATATGTTATGCACCCAGTAAATCATTTTTTAGGGACTTTCCAGGTCGTGCAGTGGTAAAGACTCTGCCTCCTCATGCAAGAGACACAAGAAACACAGGCTTGATTTCTGGGTCAGGAAGACTCCTGGAGTAGGAACAAAGATCACTTTTTACTTAAAATAGTGTTTGTTTCTAGAGAAGGAAATGGTAACCCACTCCAATATTCTTGCAGGGAGAATCTCATGGTCAAAGGAGCCTGGTGGGCTGCAGTTCATGCAGCTACAAAGAGTCAGACACAAACGAGCAACTGAGCACACAGTGTTTGTTTACTGTGGAATTGTTGCCAATAATCTGTTGTTTTTTTAACTTTCACCTATACATCTTTTCTATATTTCATATTTCTATAACTATTAAATATCATTTTTGAAGAGTACAATAGAAAATTTAATGCCTTAAAGTGATGTGTATGTGAGTAAATGTGTATACATATATAACATATCTATGAGGTAAAGTGTTAAGTTAAAAAAATATCTGGCGTTTTGAAAATGCATTAAAATTTAAGTCTAAGACAAGAAGACATTCTGCTCCAATAATTCACATATGTATTATTAATCAGAGATTAAAAAAAAGGTTGTAGATGGGATAACAACTTGGGTGTAAAAGAAATGTTTGTAAGGCCTATTGTTATGCTTCAAACTTATGTGCAAATGACTTCCAAGAATAATTGGTCAGAATGTGATTTGAGTCATAACTTAAAATTCAAAAGAAAACAATAAAAAAAACTAAAATTCTATTCAAGTCTAAGGGGAAAAAGTTGTTTACTACATATCCAAAGTAGAAAACATAAAGCACTGAGTTTTGTTTTTTTTTTTCCAGTGGGTATTAGTAGCAAAATGCAATGTCTGGCTTGAAATCACATGGTTGACAGTTTTTGGAATACTCACTGGTTTCCAATATGAAACCAAAAGATAAACATCTCCTGTCTTTAAAATGTAGTAAGCCAACATGTGTCTGAACTGTTTAATGAAATTCTACAGTGTTAACTGCCCCTGTGAGAGAAACCTAATGCACAAGTGGAACTGATAGATTAAAAAGTTCAATGACCAGTTTGAAGTGGGATCTTCATAATCTAGTTACAAGTTTCACATATTCAAAATAAACAGCTGTTGACATGACATTTCAAATAACAGGACAAATTTTACGGGCCTTTGGTGAAGCCTTGGAAACATCCTCTGGATGGAATAGAGTATTCATGAAGTAATTGCTCTAAAACAGCATTCCCTGGAACGATAATTAGTAGTTGCCAAATCCATTGTCACCCAGATATCTTGTTCTACAGAAAAAGACAAGGAAAGCAACTGATTTTCATTTTACCTCCATAACATGGTTTCCCAAGTACATCAAAGACTAAAAAAATGAAGATATGACAAATACATATTTTTAAAGGTTCCCATCAATGGAAAACATAAATTCTTAGGACTTCCAAATGCATGTCACTCTCACAAATAGTCCTCCAGAACTCTTCAATTTTATAATCACATTAAAAGAAGAATCTCGTATTTTCAAAGCTGACATCACATACTGGCAAAAGCAAAGATCTAGGGATCAGATTGTGTGTGTGTGTGTGTGTGTGTGTGTGTGTGTGTGTCTGTGCTTTCCCTCACCATTTGTGTGACCTCAGGTAAACCATTATATTTTTGTGAGCCTCTTTTATTTTTTCTGCAAACTAGCAATTATACTAGAGCAGTGGTTTTCCATTTTTTGGACGTTGTTGTTCATATGCAGTAAAAGGTTAATTTCATTGCTGAGCCAATGCACCTGAGTCTTATTAATAGGGCTTGATTCAGATACACGTCCCTGAGTACCAGAATCACTTGTACTAATTTGCATTAATGAATATGCTCAGGACTGAATTTTGTATTAAAAATTCAAGAAACATAGTGCTGAACTTCACTTTCTTAATTGGTAACAACATTTACAAAAAGTTCAAGTACATGCACGAAGATAACTGGAGACAGTGTGAGATTTGCACAAGAGGAGTTAACTCTGAAGAGAAAGTTGATGTGTTAATGGTACTACAGGGTGGCCATTTAACATAAAATACATTCGCTGTGGATGTTGTCTCCCATTCCAAGTTTCAAAGAGTTAAAATACACTTTTCAAAATTTAAATTCTAATTAATTAGTTGTAGAGCCCTCCCAAATGCCACAACAGAAATTTTTGTATTTTTAAAGCTATTCAACTAAACAACATTGTACAGCATTTATGTGATTTACAATTATGGAATTCTAAAAAATTAAAAATATATATTATTGGTTAATAAATTTGTTGCTGGATTGCTTTATTATTGGCAGATATTTTGACAGAAGTCACTGCAGTCATGACCAGCTCCTTGCGACCCTGTGTACCACAGCCCACCAGGCTCCTCTGTCCATGGCATTCTCCAGGCAAGAATACTGGAGTGGGTTGCCATGCCCTTCTCCAGGGGATCTTCCCAGCCCAGGGACTGAACCCATGTATCTTACATCTCCTGTACTGGCAGGTGTGTTCTTGACCACTAGCGCTGCCTGGGAATCCCCTTGACAGATGTGCTTTGCTTATTTTCTATAAGACTTTTCTTTGTAAAGGAAACATGTAGAAAAATAAGTCCCATATTTAAGCTTTGTTCCTCTCATGCTATATTGTTGAATTTTTATGTAGTAAAATTTGAAATGATATGGAAAAAATTGGTTACATAACCAATTTCTATGGTGATCCAAACTCATTCTGAGTCCAAAGTGCTTACACCAATGCAAAAATACCTTTTTCTCATTCCTAAAAATTGTTTGTCTTTATATATATATGTGGGTACAAAGAATATCAGTGGAGGTTTGCACAGTCCAAAACTAAAAGCATTGAGAAAGTTTGATAATCAGTAGAAAGGCCAAGACTAAAAGAATCTTGTTTTTGGATGTGTTTATAAAGAAAATCTTTCAACAGGTCTTTGATCAGGTATCATTTTGATCTTTTTATTTTCCTCTAACTATGTATACGTGATTAACCCACCAATTGTGCCTTCAGAATATCTTATATATCTGCTTCCTATCTCATTCTCATTGCAGGCCTGCCTACCCGTCTGTATTACTGCAAAATTATGGTCTCTGTGCCTCCCAAAATTCTGCCTCTTTTATCTAGTTCTCTTGATTAATCAATATGAAAATGATTTTATATTGTCAATTTCTTTGACAAAAATAATAGAGAAATCCCACATTCCTCCTACGATTATTTCCAAACAGCTCAGTGTGAAATTCATAACATATACACACATACACAGAGTTTTCCAGTCTAATCTATGAACATTTTTAAACACACTGCTGCATATATTCCAGTCTCCTTAGTGTTTCACCTTTGTCTCTTCTTTAAAAATTCCAAGTTTATCTTAAGGTTTAAAAAGATATATTCATCCTCATTTCAATAGAATTTTCATATTCTTAACAGTAATGAAGGATTTTCATTTCATTGTGTTAATATAATTTTATTTTCTAATTATTTACTCTGATTTTATTTCTTCTTTTGAGGATATGGTAATTTCACCTGAGATGTAGCTCTTGCTCCATTGATTTTACTTCCCTGTGAGATTTTTTTTTTTAGCAAACTTGTGCACTTTCAGTTCACGATATAGGAAATACACTTGCCATACACAACAGTAACAGGACATTAGCCAAATTATGTGAGAGAAATTGATGTTGGTCATGTTGGTTTAAACTTTCCTACAATGATTAGCCTTGTAAATACTAGACCCAATTGCAATTTACTCACACGTGCTATATGATTTTTTAGTGATGTTCAATTACTTCCCTGTAATTCATTTGTTCAACAGAGATGCATTGTGTATTGTTCAAGGTGCTAATGATATAAAGGTGAACAAAGAAGAGACAGCTCCCTACCTCTTCAGAGTTTAGATTCTAGTCAGGAAGAAAAGGCAATAATCCAATATAGTTCAAGTGGATATGACTGGGGATAAAGAGGCACTGTAAGAGCTTACAGTAGGGCTTTGACCTAAGGAGGGATCCCAGGGCACTTTCCCTGAGGGAATGCTTGCACTGAACTCAGAGCAGGAACAGACAGACATTAATTTGTTAAAGAAGGCAGGGAGAAGTATTCCAGCAGAGGATACCGCGTTGTTAGAGATCTTGAAGTAGAAGGGGACAGGACTGGTTCTGGACCTGAAAGAAGAGCAGAAAGGTTTCAAAAGGGAAAGTGAGGAGGCAAAGTGCTGGAATTTGAGGCTGGGGAAAGAGATGCAGGCCAGACCCAGTTTGGTGTTAATATCTTATAATGAGATTTCTTATCATCCTAAAAGCATAGGGAAGCCAAAGAGGGGCTTCAAACAGGGCAAATGATATATGCAGAAAAAAGACTCATTACTAACTGGTGACTAAGAATATAGCATTTGTAGGCTTTAAGCATTCACAGTAAGAGTAAACACTTGGGAACTGTTAAAAAGCACATTAAACGCTATGCTATTTTGTTTGTATTAAACACTTAAGTTACAATACAAAAGCACATTGTTTGTGCTGACATTTGGAGACTGTATGATATATCCAATAAAATGGCAAACCAGAGTGTTTTATAAATAATCCATTAATTAAAGTCTAGGGCTGGCTCAATGGTTTTAAATTAAAATGCTGGAACTAAAGAAGTGACTAAAATGTTTATGTAATAGGATTTTGATGTATCCATGGATTCGTAAGCAATTTTACTTCTATGTTATTGGTTTGCTTCTGGCTTAGGTTAGAAATGCCTTGAAATTGTTACCTCTTGACAGCTGCTGACATATTTGAAATTAATCAATTCTAGGCTTAGCTCCTAGAGCAGATGTCCACGTAGTAAAGCCAACCTTCTAACTGCTACCAATTGGTTTCTTCTTCAACAAAGTCACTAAAAAGGCCGGGATCAAGTTGTTTAATCACAGTAATAAGAAGTGGAAGAGAGCACTTGGATTATTTTTCCTCATCCCTTGAGACAACAACAAACCTGCTTTCCAGCCTTTATCCTTAAGTACTTTGCCTAGTCCAATTTAAATGTATTAAATGATATAAATTCTTTGCTTCTTTCATAAAGCCTCTAAACAATCTGCTCTCCTTACCCCCAGTTATCCATGTCTTTGCTTCCTTAGTAAACATATTAGAGAATTCCTGCTTTTTCTCTGTATTCCCAGGATTCAGACAGTAAACAGGAAGACTCACTTAAGTCATGAAGAAGAAATGAGCTGGAGAAATGAACTGCCTAATTACCTCAGTGGGTGGTCCTTGTATATGGAAATAAAATTTATCAGAAGGGAGGAAGTGTAGTAACTGTGAACCATCCATAACACAGTAACTATGACATGACAATCAAATATTGGTCAAGAAAGAAAATCACTATAAATTTTACACAAATATAAAATAATTAAAGGCTGGAAAGCAAAATGGGAATCTGTGATCAGGAATATTCTGTTGCTTTATTTTTGAGGCTGAGTAAAATGCATATGACCATAACATGTTCATTTTCAATAAGCACAACTTATAATGTGTTAGTGGGTAGGTAGTGTTGAAAGAGGTTATCAGATGTGCTGCAGACTGACTGTTTGTGTCTATCCCCATAATTCATATGTTAAATTCTAACTCCCAGTCTGATGGCAGCATTTGGAACTAGGGGCTTTAGGTGGTTATTAGGTCATGCGATCAGAACACTCATGAATGGGATTAGCACACTTGTAAAAAGAGACCCTGCAGACCTGCCTTCCCCTTCCCATTCACCATGTGAAGATACAGGAGGAAGACAATTGTCTGTGAATCAGGAAATGGTCTTTTAAAGACACTACATGCCCTGATGTGTACCGATGTTGGACAGCCCAGACTCTAGAACTATTAGAAATAAACTTGTGTTGTTTATAAGCCACTCACTCTATGATATTTTGTTATAGCAGCCCAAATGGACTAGCGCGTGTGTGTGTGTGTGTGTGTGTGTGTGTGTGTGTGCATGCTCAGTCATGTCCGACTCTTTGTGACCCCATGGACTGTAGCCCACCAGGCTCCTCTTTCCATGGAATTCTCCAGGCAAGAATACTGTAATGGGTTGCCATTTATTCCTCTAGGGGATCTTCCCAATCCAGGGTTCAAACCTTCACTTCCTGTGTCTCCTGCATTGGAAGGAAGATTCTTTACCACTGAGCCTGAGAATCCCCTCCAAATGGACTAAGACAACATGTATTTGAAATTATCAGGAAAAAGCATTTCTATTCATTAAGAGTAGGTTTCATCACTTTATGGCAAATAGAAGGGGGAATGGTGGAAGGAGTGACAAATTTCCTCTTCTTGGGTTATAAAATCACTGTGGATGGTGACTGCAGCCATGAAATCAGAAGACGTTTCCTTCTTGGCAGGAAAGCTATGACAAACATAGATGTATGTTGAAAAGCAGAGACATCATTCTGCCAACAAAAGTCGATATAGCCAAGACTGTGGTCTTCCCAGTGGTCACATACGGTTGTGAGAGCTGAACCATAAAGAAAGCAGAGCACCAAAGAACAGATGCCTTCAAACTGCAGTGTTGGAGAAGACTACTGAGAGTCTCTTGGACAGCAAGGAGATCAAACCAGTCAATCTTAAGGGAAATCAACCCGAATACTCATTGAAAGGACTGATGCTGAAGCTGAAGCTTCAGTATAGCAGTCACCTGATGCAAACAGCCAATTCCTTGGAAAAGTGCCTGATGCTGGGAAAGATTGAGGGCAGATGGAGAAGAGGGTGTCAGAGGATGAGATGACTGGATGTATTACTAATGCAATGGACACAAACATGGGCAAACCCCAGGAGATGGTGAGGGACAGGGAGGCCTGCTGTGTTGCAGTCCATGGTGTCGCAGAGTTGAACATGACTGGGTGACTGAACAACAACAACAGGTTCTTTCTACATTATGAGAAAATAACATTTAAAGGTGTTCTCGTGTTCTTATAATATGACATCATAAGGTTTCTTATTTTACAGTGTAGAGAACTGAACTTCAGTAGTGTAGTAAGAAGCAAATCTAGAATTAGATTCAGGGACCTTATCTTTCAAAGACTACTTATTTCCCTTTTATCTTTGGTTAAGTTTTTTCTTTTATGGTAGGTTTTTTTTTTATCATACATGAAAACCAGTGAAATGATTCTGAGCTACAACAAAGAAATCTTGAAATAATGGGGGTAGATGTAAGGAGGGGGAAACCTGTGTTGATGGGCAAAGTATTTAACAGTTTGCTGTTTCACACATGGAAAAACAATCTTAAGTTCATCTAACACCTGTTTTTTCCAGATTCTGATATATCTGTCTTACATAAACTCCTTTATTTTCCTATGTCAAAGGCAGAAATACTGTGGAAAATTTACAAAACTCATAAGTTTTATCCCTGATCTTTATCTTCTAACTTCTTTATAGAGTTTAATAATAATTCTAAACAGATATTGTGAACCATCCATAAAAGGAGAAAGAAGACATTTAAGAACCAATACTTTCCCTGTAGAAATTGTTCACAGATCTTCAGGCTTCCCTAGTGTTCACTTGTTGGGAGAAAATTAATAGAAAAAGTCAGATGACTTTATAACTATGCCATGATGTAGAAAGCCTATATAATTTCTATTTTGATTTAGATGTTACCAGTATGACTCTACCAAAATTTATCCTCCACAGAGTACCTGGCAAATGAATTGACCTCTTCATCTGTTTTAAAAATGAAATATTTGGAGGGCAAACTTTGAGTTAATCAATAGAAACAGTAGGTTGTCTAAATCTTAGGTTAACTAGAAAGTATGTCAAAAATAACTTAAAGAATTTGGTTGTTCTTTGTGATAGAAAATCTTTAGTAAAATGTATTGCTTGGCTTGCATTACTGGGAGCATTGTGTCTTAGTTCGGCTATCCCACCCTCACATAGCTCATGAAGATTTCATGTTACTTTTCCTCCATGTTTGATTTTCTATACACACACATAGATTGAAAAATTCCTTGGTCCAGAATAATTTTTAGTAAAATTAAAAATAATAGTTATATCTAATGAAGGAAGAATAAAAATATGGTTCTTTATTCACAAAGTATTGTTATTATTGGAGAAAGAAATGGAAATCCACCCCAGTATTCTTGCCTGGGAAATCCCATGGAAAAAGGAGCCCGGTGGGTGGGCTACAGTTCATGTGGTTGCAAAATATTTGAACATGACTTAGTGACTAAGCAACAACAATTGTTATTACTCTTGTGAAAACTGGTTAAATAACTACTATAAGGTGAATCAAATCAAATATTGTATAAATCCAAATCCAATTAGGAGATAAAACCACACAGTTATCTGAGCAAGAAAAGTTTACTGTAAACACTTGCTAACTGTTAACAGGGGATTGGAAAAAAAAAGGTATTGGCTAGTAAGAAAGAGAACTCTAATGAATTTGGAAATGAAACATAAGAGGTATAGTTAGTAGCCTAGGGCTGAGGTAAGGTATCCAAAAAAGTCTCCTTTTCACCAACCCAGGCCTGAGATCTCAGCTCACTGGAAGACAGAGGAGTTATCATGGTGGTTCTTCTAGGAATCTGTCCTTCAGCACTTGCCAGTAGTTAACTATCTTGGTATCTGGGGAAAGTTTCTCATGGGGAGATTTCATACCAGAGGCACTCCACTATGAAATCACCCATGGGGTATGCCAGGGGAAGCTGCTGTTCCCTGAGTGCTGCTGATAACTGTTTGCAGAAACCTAGTGCAGGGGAAGCCACCAGTTTCAAAATATAAGTTTTGCTACTCAGGATTGGTTATACAGAGCAGGAGATTACTGCCTTTGAAAAGATAGTTTATTTTACTCATACATCCCAAGAGGAGAGAGCATGCCAAGGTACCAATATCAACGAAGAGGCAAAAAATTAGGAGAAAATAGGGGAAAGAGAACCCATGGGAAGGAAAAGGTAAGGCAGTGTAAGCAAACTCATGATTGGTTAGTTTGAATAATTTGAGCAGGCTCTGGACACAGGATCTATCCTGAATTGTCTGGTACCTGATCCTGGGAAAATTAGAGCAGGGGGATAGTGGCCCAGAGTGTGAGACTGATGAAGAAGATGTTTGGGGATATGGGCTCTGGACTGGTTAGTATGTATATATATATGAAATAAGTTCTTGAAGATGAATTGTTTGCTGACTTTGGAAATCAGCTAACCCTGGGAGAAGCAGTCTCTTCAGGGTCAGCAATGTTCCAGTATGTCAAATATTCAGTATAGAAAATAAAAGGCATTGTTAATACACAAGCCCCCAGTGTAGAATCTGGGCACTAGGAATGCTTCATGCACTGTTACAATTAGGTGCTGGAGAAGCTGCCTTTATTGTTGGAACCCAGCATCAGAGAAGCTGTCACTGTCTAAATCTTCCAGGAGAGCACACTAGAAAACTCCCAGCTACAATATCTTTTCAGCTCCTTCCACAAAGTTTAACATCAGGCCAGAGGATAACAGTAAAATCTTTAAAGGGACCATCTATGTTTTTGCAGAGTAAGTAATGAAATTTGGATCTAGACCTAAAAGCAATATACATCTATGTTCAGTTGTTGACTCTGATATTTGAATGTTTCTATTCAAGTTAATTTAACACAGTTTTTAAATTTAATTTATTTTAATTGGGGGCTAATTACTTTACAATATTGTAGTGGTTTTGCCATACATTGACATGAATCAGCCATGAGTGTACATGTGTTTCCTATCCTGAACCCCCCTCCCACCTCCCTCCCTATCCCATCCCTCTGGGTCATCCCAGAGCACCAGCCCTGAGCACCCTGTCTCATGCATTGAACCTGGACTGGCGATCTGTTTCACATATGATAATATACATGTTTCAATGCTATTCTCTCAAATCATCCCACCCTCTCCCTCTCCCACAGAGTCCAAAAGACTGTTCTATACATCTGTGTCTCTTTTGCTGTCTCGTATGTAGGGTTATTGTTACCATCTTTCTAAATTCCATGTATAGGCATTATTATACTGTATTGGTGTTTTCCTTCTGGCTTACTTCACTCTGTATAATAGGCTCCAGTTTCATCCACCTCATTAAAACTGATTCAGATGTATTATTTTTAATGGCTGAGTAATATTCCATTGTGTATATGTACCATAGCTTTCTTATCCATTCATCTGCTGATGGACATCTAGGTTGCTTCCATGTCCTGGCTATTATAAACAGTGCTGCGACACACTGTTTTAAAACCTCATTCAGTGAATCAAAATGGAGTTAGAGTGGTCCTTTGGGTCTTTCCAAATTTCAGTTGAGATAGCTGGTCCTTTATATCCCTGCATTGATCTGTCTTGGATATAGTTGCCCAAGTAGGGTCAAAACTGAGGCAGGGTCTTGCATATAATGGTGTTTGAGAAATCTGTTTTAAATTCATGTAGTTATTATCATTAACACTATGATTTATTATACAATGCAATGGAATTCTTGTTCTATCCTCAGGTGACAATTTCTCCCCCTTTTAGAACCAGGATTTCTGAAATTTTAATGCATAGAATTGCAAGGACAGATAGCACAGACTCCCAAGTGGATCTCCGGAAATGATGGTAAGTGGAACTATTTTTGCTATTATCATTTTGTTCCTGGATTGTTATTTCTATGAGGAGTAAAGTGCTATGTAAAGATATTTATGAAGAGTTTATACTCTTCTGCATCCTAGAAGATAGTACTACATTATCATACATTATTATAATGTGTCATCTTCAAATTACCTCTTTAGTGGGACTTTCACATGCTATTCTATTGATCTGTTAGGCCAATGGATTTTAGATTGTGTGATGTATGAAATGATAATTGCCCATGTTCCAACTCTGAAATTTCCTTTGCTTTAAAGTGTGACCCTTGTTCGGATGCCATATATATGTGGGGGCTCTCACAAAAGTGAATCCTACAGGAAAGACGAACAAAAATGTACCAGAATATTTGTCTGTTTCTATCAGCATGAATTTCTGGTTGTCCCTTCCATGTTAGAAGAGGCCCAGTGTAGTCAGGCTGACACTTGTCTTATACAAACAATTCAACATTAGTCTCTGTTTCTAAAAGACTGATTTCTGGGGCCCATGCATAAACTCTATCTCTGCTTCAGTGGCTGCTTCACTCAGGTGCCCATAGTGCCAGCACCAGAGTGGTTAACGAGAAAGGCTTGACTAGCTACAACTAGATGATAATTTTGTCTGCTGAGTTGTTCAGTGCCTCTTCTCTGGTGGATGCTCTCTGATGCATATGAATGTGTAATACACAGATTTCATACTTCATTCCTACTTCTATATGTACATTCACATGTCTCTATTCCAGAGCTGCTTTGTCCTTCTAAGACCCTGATCAGCCAGGCAAGCCTTTGTCCCTGCTGTTGATTTCAAGCATATTCTAATCCATAGTCACTCCTTGTTTCTTACTAAGTGGGAGACAGGGTGAACTTCCCAGAGTTCTGTCCTTTAGGAGGAACCTAATCTGCCTTAGATGCTTTAAATTCACTTGAATATACTAGATCATAAGCAATTGGGAATAAATCTACTCAAACTTCAGACTGGTTCACCTGGAGAATTGTCTGTTGCTCTGAGTCTCATGACTTTAGGATTTCAGTTTTATTTAGAGTGGGCTCCCAGTGGGTTCTTCTTTAAATCAACTAAGTAAGTGAATAATTTATACTTGACCTTAGCCAAAAGGCTGAGAACTGATAAGTGAATAATTTAAATAACTCCAAATTCTATATATTAGCACACTGAATTTTATTCCGGCTAAGGACCCCCATTTCAATAAATTCTGGTCCAACTTACAGTTAGAATCTCCCATATTTATTCTAGCTCCCTCAAAATTAATTACTACCCACATTCCTCCAGCATTTGTTATTAGTACAGTGCAAACCTGAGAGTAGGATATCTGTAGAAGTAAATAGAGTTATGGCCCATGCTGACACAGCTTGCAGATCTAGAATTCCCACAGCATAGTAGTTTCCAACCAGGGACAATTTTATCCCCACGCTTTCTCCAGGATTGTCACTGTCAGGAGACATTTAATGTTGTTACAGCTAGAGAAGTGCTAGTGGTATCTACTGGGTAGAGTTCAGAGGTGCTACTGGGTATCTATTGGGTAGAGTTCAGGATGCTGTTAAACATCCTACAAAACACACAATAACACACACACACACACACACATTCACACAATTATTTGGCCAAAATGCCAATATTGCTAAGGTTGAGAAACATACTGAACTCAGAGAAGTGGTCGCGTTGAAAGAGATCCACTGTTGGAGGGGCTGGAAGATAAACCTTTACCGACAGAAGGCTTTGGTGGTGGCTCTCTAAGCCAGGGATGACTGAACGAGCAGTTGTTATAGAACTAGAGTCACTAGTGTCAGTGGAAATGACAGAACAGTTATTAGCCAGAACCCTGAATATATAATTAGAATAATTGGTAATTGGCACAAATTCACTTTGGGTCCTTGGTCGGTGGGTTAAGAGTTATCACTGTTCCATATTTCTTTCCAAATCACTTTGCTCTCATGGAAAATCTCTATGATTAATAGAGGATAAATATGTTCCTAATTAGAGAAGGACCAATAATCAGCAACCATGATAGGAATATAAATAATCGATATTTCCCACTAATAATTTCAAAAAGATTCCCTCTGATTAGCAGACATCATCTGCAGTTATGTATCTACACCATCTTTCCCTGCTCATAACAACATGGGCTTCTCATTCAGAAGGATCCAGAAAAATAAGAGTGTATTGTGTTTTAGGTGCAAATTTGTCACAATAACACATCAAACAACAGCAATAGAAATAAGAACAAAATAAACTTGGTTCTGCTTATTCATCTACATACCAAACATACTATATTATTATTTAACTTTTTCTCCTTAGGTCTAGAATGACAACATAAGCATATATCTCCAATTCAAATAACTTAGCTGCCACCTAGAGAGTAACAAACTCAGAATTTTATACCCAATAGCAGTCTTACAGTTTCATTTTAAAGATAAGCAAATTGTGTCTAAGGAAACTGAAATCACCTTTCCAAGGTCGAACAGTGTTTCAGTAGGCAATAATCTAGATTTGTATATTTCTGTTTAATACTCAATAACAAAATATTAGTACCAGGCAGTCAGTATAACTTGAGTTAATTAAAAATCATGTTATGTAATTCATTTTAAGTGAACTTTATTTACTTGAGCCTAAACATATTACAGAAATGCAAAACAGCAAAATGGCTGTCTGGTGAGGCCTTACAAATAGCTGTGAAAAGAAGAGAAGTGAAAAGCAAAGGAGAAAAGGAAAGATATCAGCATCTGAATGCAGAGATCCAAAGAATAACAAGAAGAGATAAGAAAGCATTCTTCAGTGATCGATGCAAAGAAATAGAGGCAAACAACAGAATGGGAAAGACTACAGATCTCTTCAAGAAAATTAGAGATACCAAGGGAACATTTCATGCAAAGATGGGCTCGATAAAGGACAGAAGTGGTATGGACCTAACAGAAGCAGAAGATATTAAGAAGAGGTGGCAAGAATATACAGAAGAACTGTACAAAAAAAGATATTCATGACCAAGATAATCATGATGGTTTGATGGCTCTCCTAGAGCCAGACATCCTGGAATGTGAAGTCAAGAGGGCCTTAGAAAGCATCACTACGAACAAAGCTAGTGGAGTTATTTCATATCCTAAAAGATGATGCTGTGAAAGTGCTGCACTCAATATGCCAGCAAATTGAAAAACTCAGCAGTGGCCACAGGACTGGAAAAGGTCGGTTTTCATTCCAATCCCAAAGAAAGGCAATGCCAAAGAATGCTCCAACTACTGCACAATTGCACTCATCTCACATGCTAGTAGAGTAATGCTCAAAATCCTCCAAGCCAGGCTTCAGCAATATGTGAACCGTAAACTTCCTGATGTTCAAGCTGGTTTTAGAAAAGGCAGAGGAACCAGAGATCAAATTGCCAGCAGCCACTGGATCATGGAAAAAGCAAAAGAGTTCCAGAAAAACATCTATTTCTGCTTTATTGACTATGCCAAAGCCTTGGACTGTGTGGATCACAATAAACTGTGGAAAATTCTGAAAGAGATGGGAATACCAGACCACCTGACCTGCCTCTTGAGAAACCTATATGGAGGTCAGGAAGCAACAGTTAGAACTGGACATGGAACAACAGACTGGTTCCAAATAGGAAAAGGAGTTTGTCAAGGCTGTATATTGTCACCTTGCTTATTTAACTTATATGCAGAGTACATCATGAGAAACACTGGACTGGAAGAAGCACAAGCTGGAATCAAGATGGCAGAGAGAAATATCAATAACCTCAGCTATGCAGATAACACCACCCTTATGGCAGAAAGTGAAGAGGAACTCAAAAGCCTCTTGATGAAAGTGAAAGGGGAGAGTGAAAAAGTTGGCTTAAGTCTCAACATTCAGAAAACGAAGAACACGGCATCTGGTCCAATCACTTCGTGGGAAATAGATGGGGAAACAGTGGAAACACTGTCAGACTTTTCATTTTGGGGCTCCAAAATACTGCAGATGGTGATTGCAGCCATGAAATTAAAAGACGCTTACTCCTTGGAAGAAAAGTTATGACCAACCTAGATAACATATTCAAAAGCAGAGACATTACTTTGCTGACTAAGGTCCATCTAGTCAAGGCTATGGTTTTTACAGTAGTCATGTATGGATGTGAGAGTTGGACTGTGAGGAAGGCTGAGCGCTGAAGAATTGATGCTTTTGAACTGTGGTGTTGGAGAAGACTCTTGAGAGTCCCTTGGACTGCAAGGAGATCCAACCAGTCCATTCTAAAGGAGATCCATCCTGGATGTTCTTTAGAAGGAATGATGTTAAAGCTGAAACTCCAGTACTTTGGCCACTTCATGCGAAGAGTTGACTCATTGGAAAAGACTTTGATGCTAGGAGGGATTGGGGGCAGGAGGAAAAGGGGACAACAGAGGATGAGATGGCTGGATGGCATCACTGACTCGATGGAAGTGAGTCTGAGTCAACTCCGGGAGTTGGTGATGGTCAGGGAGGCCTGGCGTACTAGGATTCATGGGGTTGCAAAGAGTCGGACATGACTGAGCGACTGCACTGAACTAAACTGAAACATATTACCAGGCTAAAATTAAGACATTCATAGTAAATATATGCTATATTCTTTATTAGATGAAGCAGTTTATTTGATATGCTCAAAAGACTACTTTTGTTCTAATGTAATTTTCAGTTTTCAGCTGAAGACCAAGAGAGTCCAGAAATTGAGAAAGTGAATATCTGGGCTATTTGCTTTGTTATTGATAATGAACATATGCTTGACAATTGCTTTGTTCTTTGTGCTCTGTCTCAGTACTAATAACTCTGCGCTTGTTCTCTAATCACAGTGGGGTGCAGATAAATAAAAGTTCAGGAGAGTGGTTGTTGGAAAGCCTAAGTAGTAGGAAAAAAAGAGCTTAAATAGAATTTTTCTGGTGCATAATTTGAGAGAAACAGGCTAAATAGTGGCTGAGCATGTTTGCGCAAGATATTTAGTGGAGAAGAGAGGTAAAAGGAGAGTGGGGGTTAATAGAATTTGTAGGATAATTTCTCTCTCCTAAAGGCTTATGGTATAAACCTCTTTTTCCTGTTTTGCTGTAGTCATTGGTAGTAAAGGTCATTGATTTTCATCCAATTCAGGTAAAATAAAACATTATTCTATGAGTCTAATTGTTCAAAAAAAAAAATGTGAACACTAAAAGTGTAATTTCATGGATACTGTCCAAAACCTGACTATAAATGTGAACTGTAAAACATAAAGTAAACATTCTTATTTTATCATAAACATTTTTCTAATACCATCCAAAATGCTGCAGATTGGAATTTCAAACAGGATAAAGAACTTGCCTAAAGCCTGTGATTTTGCTTGATGAGAGGTGTGTCAATAGTTGCCTTTATTCTGGCTATTGTAGTTCACCCTCATCTAAATTTAGTTCTAAATTTCTTCCTGTGTTTATTGTTTCATTTTCTGAACTAATGATAACAGTATTCATCCTACAAATAGTTACTGAAACACCTTCAAGCCACAAAACTAACTGCTAAAAGCAGAGAGGAGTTGTCCCTACTCTAATAGGATCTTACAATATTAAGCAGTAAAATCAACTGCATGCAGAACTGTGTTCAGCAAACCAATCCATGCAATCATGTGGCTGAAGAGAAACTCAAAACAATTTATTATAGTCAGAATTTTCAAATAACCAATTTACCTAAAGAGGCTATTCTACTCAAATTATTAAAAAGCAGAGTGTCAAAAGATCACTGAAAAAATTACATATTTTTAATTTCCTCATATAATACACATCCTGAATGTTTATCTGATTTTTAAAAGTGTTAATCCCATTTCTCAAATATATTCAAAACTCTTCTTTCATGTTTATATTGAAAGATTAGTTTAGAAAGCTCTGTGTGATTTTATATTTATCTTATTATAAGTTATTTAATTTTATTGTGGTAGAAGATACTTTATGAGATTACCATCCTTGTTAATGAGACCCTTTACATTGAACATATTGTCTATTTTAAGAAATATTTCATATACACTTAGAAGAATATTTCTTCTACAATTTAGGGGTAGGGTCAAAATGGTTGATAGTAATGCTAATTAATTTGAGCAATCATTTACACAGAGATGAATGCTGAAATATCCAAACACAATTTTGGATTTGTTATTTTCCACATTTTTCTGTCAAATTTAGCTTTTATCTCTGTAGAGAATAAACTCATTATTTTACAATTCAATCTATCTTTATTTCTAAGTACATGTTTTATAGACAGAATGTAGCTGAGTCCTTTTTCTTTTTTAAATCATGGGTCTTACAATATTATCCTTCTAAAAATCTCTGACTATTAACAGAAAGAAGAATATTAACAGAAAAATTCAGATGGGTTTACAACCTTGCCATAATATAAAAACTTTATATACTTCTTATTTTGATTTAGGTGTTATCAGTATGATTCCACCAAAATGTATCCTCCACAGCATGTATACCAAATGAATCAATCTCTTTTATCTGTTTGAAGAGTGAAATGCCTAGAGGGCAAACATTGGGTGACTTTCAGTTACAAATCTGTGGAAAAGAAAATATAGTATTTTTTAACACTGCATGGCCACAATGTCCTTTACAGCAAAATGACCTGAGAAATGGATCCCTATATCACAATTTTACAATTATTTTGTAAATGGAAATAAAAATGCGATGAAATACCTTATGTAGTCTTTTATGTTGTTGTATCAGAATAGGTCTGTTCAAAGAAAATGTCAGATCATGGTCTAATAGGAAAGTAAGGCAGAGAAACCAGTTTCGTCTGATTTTAAAAGAAAGGAGAAAGACTTGCTATTAATTCAGGTGGACACTCTGACTACTCTTGCTCTGCCCTTACCTGATGGCGCCACTGTTCCTCTGTGGTCACTGCCTGAACCAAACCTCAGGCTCATCCGGAAACAACACCTGACCCGATCCCCCCAACCCCCCTGCCCCCATCCCCATCTCTAAGCATCCAGAAAAAGTAACGGTCTTTCCTTCCCCTCTCAAATTTTAAATAGCTTATTTAAGTAATTTAATGCATAGTCTTTACTGTATATTTGCCTTTACTGCTGGGATTTTTCCTTTCCTACAAATTCTTACTTATTGTAGCCTGTACTTTTCCACTTAGTGAAGAACCTGTAACATCTTTTTAAGGATGATTTACTATTGGTGAACTGCTTGTCTGAGAAGTTTGTTATCTTTTCTTCAATTCTGAATAACTGTGGCTGGTAGATCATACTAGCTGTAATTTCCCCGCCACCCCTCCCCCCCCGCCCCTCCCCCCCCCCCCCCCCCCCCGCCACCCCGCCTCCCCACTTTCAGCAGTTTAAATATATCATGGCACTTCCCCGTGGCCCGCAAAGATTTGCAGAAATATCAGCTCATAGCCTTATGGGGGTTCCCTTGCATTCCCTCTTTGTTTTTCTCTGCCTCATTTAGTGCCCTCTCTTTTTCTTTAATCTTTGCCATTTTAATTGTGATATTTTTGGTGTGGGTCTCTTTGGGATCATCTTGTTTGGGACTCTGTTTCCTGTAGCCAGGCATCTATTTCCTTCTTCATTTGGACTTAGAAGTTTTCATTCACAATTTCATAAATACATTTCCATCCTTTGTCTCTTCTCCTTGGGACCCCTATAATGCTATGGTCCCTTAAACTTTCCTCATTTTTGCTTGTTTGCTTTATATTTTGCTGTTTTGACTCGGTGATTTCCATTATTCTATCCTTCAGATCTCTTATGTCTTCTAATTCACCTAGCCTGCCATTTGTTCCCTCTAGTGTGCTTTTCCTTTTAGTTATTTTATTCTTCAGCTCTGACTATTCTGTTTTAATATTTTCTAGTTCCTTGCTAAATTCTCACTGTGTTCATCTATTGTTTTTTCCAAGTTCAGTTAGCATTCTTATTACAAACGTTTTAAACTCTTTGTTTGGTACATTATTTTGTTAGTTTTATTAGTTTCTTTTACAGTTCTTTTTTCTTGTTATTTCATTTGAAACAAATTCCTTTGTCTTCTCATTTTGTTTAAATTTCTCTGACTCTATGTAATTAAGTGAAACAGTTGCCTATCCAGCCTCAAAAGGGTGTCTTTGTGTGGGAGTGTCACTTTGCGTCTGAATGTGCCCAGCAGCTGGATCTGGGGTGGGCGTGGATCGTGCCTTCCCCTAGGTCTTGTTGGCAGCTATCACCTTGATGGAAGGTAGAACAGAGATGGGAGAACTAAAGCCAGAGCCAGTCGTGAGCTGGGGCTTCTATTACACTCAGTACTCTTGCCTTCATTTTTGAAGGGTGTTTTCATTGGCTGTAGAACTCAGGGTAGGTTTTTTTCCTCAACATTTTAATAATGTTCTTTCATTCCAATCCCAAAGAAAGGCAATGCCAAACAATGCTCAAACTACTGCACAATTGCACTTGTCTCACACGCTAGTAAGGTAATGCTCAAAATTCTCCAAGCCAGGCTATAGCAATACGTGAACCGTAAACTTCCTGATGTTCAAGTTGGTTTTAGAAAAGGCAGAGAAACCAGAGATCAAATTGCCAACATCCACGGGATCATGGAAAAAGCAAGAGAGTTCCAGAAAAACATCTATTTCTGCTTTATTGACTATGCCAAAGCCTTTGACTGTGTGGATCACAATAAACTGTGGAAAATTCTGAAAGAGATGGGAATACCAGACCACCTGACCTGCCTCTTGAGAAATCTGTATGTAGGTCAGGAAGCAACAGTTAGAACTGGACATGGAACAACAGACTGGTTCCAAATAGTAAAAGGAGTTTGTCAAGGCTGTATATTGTCACCCTGCTTATTTAACTTATATGCAGAGTACATCATGAGAAACACTGGACTGGAAGAAACACAAGCTGGAATCAAGACTGTCCGGAGAAATATCAATCACCTCAAATATGCAGATGACACCACCCTTATGAAAGTGAAGAGGAACTAAAAAGCCTCTTGATGAAAGTGAAAGAGGAGAGTGAAAAAGTTGGCTTAAAGCTCAACATTCAGAAAAGTAAGATCATGGCATCTGATCCCATCACTGCATGGGAAATAGATGGGGAAACAGTGTCAGACTTTTTTTTTGGGGGGGGGGGCTCCAAAATCACTGCAGATGGTGACTGCAGCCATGAAATTAAAAAACGCTTACTCCTTGGAAGAAAAGTTATGAGCAACCTAGACAGCATATTCAAAAGCAGAGACATTACTTTGCCGACTAAGGTCCATCTAGTCAAGGCTATGGTTTTTCCAGTAGTCATGTATGGATGTGAGAGTTGGACTGTGAAGAAGGCTGAGTGCCAAAGAAATGATGTTTTTTGAACTGTGGTGTTGGAGAAGACTGCTGAGAGTCCCTTGGACTGCAAGGAGATCCAACCAGTCCATTCTGAAGGAGATCAGCCCTGGGATTTCTCTGGAAGGAATGATGCTAAAGCTGAAACTCCAGTACTTTGGCCAACCCCTTGTGAAGAGTTGACTCACTGGAAAACACTCTGATGCTGGGAGGGATTGGGGACAGGAGGAGAAGGGGACGACAGAGGACGAGATGGCTGGATGGCATCACTGATTCGATGGAAGTGAGTCTGAGTGAACTCCGGGAGTTGGCGATGGACAGGGAGGCCTGGCGTGCTGCAGTTCATGGGGTTGCAAAGAGTTGGACACGATGGAGAGACTGAACTAACTAACTATTATCTTCTGGCCTCTGCCATTTCCAGCACTCTTATAATTGCTTTTGTATATGTTCTATGCCTTCCTCTACCTCTGACTGACTGAAATATCTTGTTCTTTTTTTTTTTTTTAGCAATTTGATTGTGATGTCTTATGTGTATTTTTCTTTATATCTATTTGTATTCAGTTTAGATGAGCTTGTTTTTAGTGTTTTGCACCAAATTTAAAAGAGTTTCAATTATTTTTCAAATATTTACTTTCTGAGTATCTTCATTCTCCTGTTTTTATTTCAAGTATAAGCATACTGGGTGAATTTATATTATCTTGTGTTATCACATCAGTTTGTTTAATTTTCAAATGTTTTTCCCCTTTCTGTTCTTCATATTAAATAGTAGCTACTAATTTTTCCTCAAGTTTATTAACATTACCTTCTACTATCTCCAATATAGTATTAAGATCATGTGATGGACTTAAATTTCAGATAGTATAATTTTTAGTTATAGAAATTCCATTTGATTCTTTTAAAAATAATTTCCATTCTTTCTCTGAGATTCCTCTCTGATTCACTTCAGTTCAGTCACTCAGTCACATCCACCCCTTTGTCACCCCATGGACTCTCGCACTCCAGGCTTCCCTGTCCATCAAACTCCTGGAACTTGCTCAAACTCATGTTCATCATGTCAGTGATGCCATCCAACCATCTCATCCTCTGTCATTCCCTTCTCCTCCTGCCTTCAATCTTTCCCAGCATCAGGGGGGTCTTTTCTGAATCAGTTCTTCACATCAGGTGGCCAAAGTATTGGAGTTTCAGCTTCAGCATCAGTCCTTCTGTGAATATTCAGGACTCATTTCCTTCAGGATTGACTGGCTGGATCTCCTTGCAGTCCAAGGGACTCTCAAGAGTCTTCTCCAACACCACAGTTCAAAAGCGTCAATTCTTTGGCACTCAGCTTTCTTTATAGTTCAATTCTCACATCCGTACATGGATGTAGGGAAAACCCATAGCTTTGACTAGATGAACATTTGTCAGCAAAGCAATGTCTGTGCTTTTTAATATGCTGTCTAGGTTGGTCTTAGCTTTGTTTCCAAGGAGCAAGCATCTTTTAATTTCATAGTGCAGTCACCATAGGCAGTGATTTTTGAGCCCACAGGAAAAAAAAGTGTGTCACTGTTTCCATGGTTTCCCCATCTATTTGCCATGAAGTGATGGGACTGGATGCCACGATCTTAGTTTTCTGAAGGTTGAGTTTTAAGCCAACTTTTTCAGTCTCCTCTTTCACTTTGATCAAGAGGCTCTTTAGTTCCTCTTTACTTTCTGCCATAAGGATGGTGTTATCTGTGTGAAAGTGAAAGAAAAGTGAAAGTTAAGTTGCTCAGTCATGTCCGACTCTGCAGCCCCATGGATTGTAGCCTACCAGGCTTCTCTGCCCATGGGATTTTCCAGGCAAGAGTACTAGAGTGGGTTGCCATTTCCTTCTCCAGGGGATCTTCCTGACCCAGGGATCAAATCCGGGTCTCCCGCATTGTAGGCAGATGCTTTTTACCATCTGAGCCATCAAGGAAGTTCATATGAGGTTATTGATATTTCTCCTGGCAATCTTGATTCCAGCTTATGCTTCCTCCAGCCTGGCATTTTGCATGATGTACTCTGCATACAAGTTCAATAATCATGGTGACAGTATACAGCCTTGATATACTCTTTTCCAAATTTGGAATCAGTCTGTTGTTCCATGTCCAGTTCTAACTGTTCCATTTTGACCTGCATGCAGATTTCCCAGGAGGCTGGTAAGGTGGACTGGTATTCACATCTCTTGAAGAATTTTCCACAGTTTGTTGTAATCTACACTGTCAAAGGCTTTGGCATAATCAATAAAGCAGGAGTAGATGTTTTTATGGAATTCTCTTGCTTTTTCGATGATGCAATGGATGTTGGCAGTTTGATCTCTGGTTCCTCTGCCTTTTCTAAACCCAGCTTGAACATCTGGAATTTCATGGTTCATGTACTGTTGAAGCCTGCCTTGGAGAATTTTGAGCATTCTTTTGCTGGTGTGTGAGATGAGTGCAATTGTGCAGTCATTTGAACATTCTTTGGCATTGGCCTTCTTTGGGATTGGAATGAAAACTGACATTTTCCAGTCCTGTGGTCACTGCTGAGCTTTCCAAATTTGCTAGCATATTGAGTGAAGCACTTTAACAGCATCATCTTTTAGGATTTGAAATAGCTCAACCTGCCCTGCAGGGCTGCCACTTCAGGCAGCTCTGTCCTGGGACGTGATTCAACAGGGTGCTGTTGCTGGGGCGTGCGAACAGGGTGAGGGGAAAGTGAGCCAACAGTCAGGGGCTGAAGAGTTTGTGAGTGTCCAGGAGTCTCCAGAGGCCTGGGTTGGTAGTGGCCTGCTGCAGGGTCAGGGGCACTGAGTGTGGCAGTGCATGCATGGGACATTTTGAAGGAGGTCACCATTATCTTCATTACCTCCACCATAGTTTGGTCTCAGGTCAAAAAACAGGGAAGGAACACAGCCCCACCCATCAACAGAAAATTGAATTGGAGATTTGCTGATCATGGCCCTGCCCATCAGAACAAGACCCAGTTCCCCCCACAGTCTCTCCCATCAGGAAGCTTCCATAAGCCTCTTATCCTTTTCCAGAAGGTAGACAGAATGAAAACCACAATCACAGAAAACTAATCAAACTGACCACATGGACTACATCATGTCTAACTCAATGAAACTATGAGCCATGCCATGTAGGGCCACCGAAGATGGTAATGGTGGAAAATTCTGACAAAACGTGGTCCACTAGAGAAGGAAATGGCAAACCACTTCAAAATTCTTGCCTTGAGAACCCCATGAACAGTATGAAAAGGCAAAAAGATAGGACACCGTAGGATGAACCCCCTTGGTCAGTAGGTGCCCAATATGCTATTGGAGAAGAGTGGAGAAATAACTGCAGAAAGAATGAAGAGACAGAACCAAAGTGTAAACAATGTCCAGTTGTGGATATGACCAGTGACGGAAGTAAGGCCTGATGCTATAAAGAGCAATATTGCACAGGAACCTGGAATGTTAGGTCCATGAATCAAGGTAAATTGGAAGTGATAAATGAGGAGATAGCAAGAGTGAACATAGACATTTTAGGAATCAGTGAACTAAATGGACTAGAATGGGCAAATTTAATTCAGATGACCATTATTTCTACTACTGTGGGCACGAAGCCCTTAGAAGAAATGGAGTAGCCCTCACAGTCAACAAGAGTCTGAAATGTAGTACTTGGTGCAGTCTCAAAAATGACAGAATGATCTCAGATTCACTTATTATAATAATAATTTCCTTTAAGCTAGTCATTGAACATATGTACTAGCTGTTTTAAGCTCCAAGTCTGATAATTCTGTTATCTAGGTGGTCTCATGTTATGGGTATATGCAATACCTTTTATCTTAGTTATGGATCCATTTTTTCCTATTCTTTGTACATTTAATATCCTTTTAATCTGTATACACTAGGCACTGTGAATGATACATTATACAGATATTGGATTCTGTTATATTCATCTCAGAAGTAGTCATTTATATTTTGGCATTTAGTTAAATTACTGACTGATGTCGTTAACTTGTAAAAGCTGGGCTTAATACTTTGTTAAAGTGTTTGAATTTTGGCCTTAGTCTTTAGGAAAATTCTTTAAAAACCGTGTGAGAGTGTGTGCTCTCTTGGTTTCAATGGAAACCCATCTAACCTAGCACATTTCAAATTTCAAACTATATCTCCCCTGCAGTGACTGGCAACTGAAATCTCATTCAACATATTCTCTCTATTTTTTGGACCTGCTGAATTTCTTATAGTCTTTCTTGCTAGTCAAAAGGTCAGCCAAGGATATGAGGGGACTTACATGCAAATTTACAGGCTTCTATGTTTGGGCTTCCTACTTTTCTGAGTTCATCTCCTCAGGTTGTAGCCATCTGGCAACCCCAAACTCTGTCCTCTGGCACTAGACCTCAAATCAATTATACCATAGTTTTCTGCTTGATCTTTAATGTTTCCTGAACATGCTGGATTGAGTCATGCTCAGGAAAAAAAAAAAAATGTAAACATAGACCTCACCCAGAGAGGTTCATTTTCTGAAGCACCAAATTCCATCAAATTTCTGTGTGCTTTGTGTCATTGTCTAGTGCTTTCATTTACTCAAAAAAAAAAAAAAAATTGTCCGTATTTGTTGTTTTTAGGAATCTTAGTTTTATATAAGCCACAATAACATCAGTAAAACTGGCAAGTGATTTTTGGAATTCTATTCCTTGAAGACCTACTGGGTCGCTGATATGGTTCACGAATAGCTATAGAAAGTGAAGGAAAGTTAGGTGCATAGAGAGCCTCATCTTTCTATTGCTACTTGAGAAACAGCTGATCACTACTTCATGTTTTATTTTATTCATCATTGTTGTTCCTTGTAAGCTTTTGTTTAGAAAATAAAATCTGCTGACAGTAAATTGGAAAAATCACTAGGCCCATCATTTATTCAACAAATTTTAAATAAAACCATGACATGTGCTGTAACAGACTTTGAATTTTAATTTCAGTTAATAACTGATGATAAAGTTTGTAGTAAAATTTTTAGTAATATAATATATTCCATTTTTGTATGCCCAATATTTAGTATTCATATGTCTACAGATACTGAAATGAGTATCACTTCCAGGTAGGGGGAAAAAAAATCAGAACTTTTATTTCACATTTTACTAAGGTGTATATTTTATATATAAGTTTTAGGCCATCACATTTTTTGATCTAAATTGTTAGAGTCTTCCTATTCCAGATTTCTAATAATAGGGGTAACTATTTTGAATCTCCTAATCATACAACAAAAGAAACAATTATGATAAAGTCACTATGAATAAGGCCAATAAATAATTTACTATATAATCAACATAAGCATAGTTATACAAGATGACAGTAAATATTATATAGAAAATTTTGCTATTTAAATTTAAACAGTGACACATATATCTAATTACTTAACTACTGTTTCTTTCTAAATATTTGACCAGGCAGCATAATGTTCTTGTTTTGAGACAGACTATTCCAATACTTATTTAAAAAAAAAAATCAGGAAAGAGTCTCTATCTAAATGAAAAATATAAAGTTCATTTCCAAATAAATGGGGTTTAAAATTTTCAGTTAATGTACAAATAAATAATGTGTTATAATTTAAATTTGAATGTCAATTTAATAACACTTGTTTGGGTGAGAGGAAGTGAATTTTGCATTTCAGCTGAGGAAGAAAAAATATGAAAAAAAATTTACCATCATTAGAAAAAAACTTATCTGATCTTTTAAGGAATGCTGAGAAGCATATTTTTGAAACTTTTTTTCATCAAGTTGTTTTGCAAAGTAAGTAACTCAACTTGATTTTGCCTAAATACACTATTTTACAAAAATTAAATTTACACCTATGCTGACTACAAATTTTTGTTAATGGAAAATATATCACAATTGTCTAAATGAGGCTGAACGAGAATTTTCAGTATAGTTGGCTGGTGGTGAATTTAACTATCAAAAATATTAAATAATTAAAACAACACACTAACAGGAAATTACAAAATTGAGAGATCAAACGTTGAGGAACATTTACCAATTTCCCTTGGAATTATCCTTTCCTCAAAGGAACAGTATCTTATCCCTCTTCATTTTGTCCTTATAGTGCTTATTCAGCATTGAAACAGAGGATGAGATGGTTGGATGGCATTGCCAACTCAATGGACATGAATGTGAGCAAGCTCTGCGAGTTGCTGATGGACAGGGAAGCCTGGCATGCTGCAGTCCATGGGGTTGCAAAGAGGTGAACACACCTGAGTGGACTGAATTGAGCGTTAAAACAAGAACTATATTTGTACAGTGCTATATCATGAAAAGCAATGAATATATATTCATTTAACCTTATATAAAAGCATACTTAAACACATATATTTTTCCAACTTTAAATTCTGTAACTGCTTCCCCTAAAGGATTCATAATGGCGCAGAATTACTCAGAGCACACACCTAGATTAAACGAGAAACCACACATTCTGTAGACTGTAAATCTGAGAGTGTCTCATAGTAATATCATTTCTGAATGTGTTTTAGAAACTTCTGCCAGATCCCAGGTCTGGAACTTGTTACACATACAGGCAAGTGAGCTAAATTTTGAACAAAGGCAAGGAAGAAAAACTGCCAGCACAAATTCAACCCCCAAGCACTGAAAGATTTTTCTATGTCTAATCACCATCTAGGGAAAGGAGACAGGAGTAGAAGATGAAGTAAATTTGTCTTTGGATCAGCTGTAAGCATGACTTCTTTTGTATAACTTATGCTTTTGTGCTGATGTGACCTGGGAAAACAAATTGACTCTAAATTCCATAAACAAATAGTATTTTCTTTTGGAACACAGTGTTTATTATACAAGACAATTCTTGCTTCATCTTTTATTTGAACCGGTTTTTATCTCGTAAACATCAATGACAAAAAAGAATGCTTGTAGTTGTAGCTGTGAAAAACAAACTGTCAGTTTAAGGACTAGTGGTGGAATTACTCAGGCAGGGATTTGTCTTTTCCTGAGCACCACTTCTATAAGCCATGTTTAGCTAGGCAAAGATAGACCTCAGCCCTCTTACAAGGATAAGGTGTGTTCCAGACTGTTAGAGTAAAACTAAGCTTCTCTACATAATAAATTTAGAATAACCTACAGCTTTCCAAAGCTGCTCATAAAGAGAAGTATATTGCCTGGGATTCTGAAGCAGCTGGAGTTGATGAGTTGGGCAGGTAAGGAAAAGGCCAACAAGACTACAGAAATATGGAGCCACGAAAGAGTCAACTATGAGATACTGTCAGCTTTGAGTATGGTACAAATATTCTGGACATGCGTGTCGAATTTTGAATGTAAGAATGGTAGGTATTAGGTTGATGCAAGCATAATTGCGGTTTCAGACCATGAATTTTAATTCATTATAACTAGGCTCAAACACATCTTTATTAATCAAAATAAGAACCATTACAATCAACACATCTTTGCCAATGAGAAATGCATTTGCTTATTCCTGCAACACAAAAATCCATGCTTTGGGATTTGATGTACTCTTGGAAAGCATTTTCTACATTCTGCTGATTGTGGAAGTGTTTTCCCTGCAAAAAGCTGTCAGAAAGCTCGAAGAAGTGGTAGTCGAGAGGTCAGGTGAACATGGTGGATGAGACAAAACTTTGTAACCCAATTTGTTCAACTTTTGAAGCATTGGTTGGGCAACACGTGGTCAAGGATTGTCATGGAGAAGAATAGGGGCCTTTCTGTTGATCAATATCTGCTGCAGGCATTGCAGTTTTGGGTGCACGTCATCAATTTGCTGAGCATACTTCCAAGATGCAATGTTTTCATGGGGATTTAGAAAGCTGCAGTGGAACAGACTGGCAGCAGGCTCCCAATAGTAACTATGACCTTTTTTTGGTGAAAGTCTGGCTTTGGAAAGTGTTTTGGAGCTTCTTCTTGGTCTAACCACTGGGCTGATCATTGTTAATTTCATATAAAACCTACCTTTCATCGCATGTCACAATCTGATCAAGAAATGATTTGTTGCTGTTGCATAAAATAAGAGAAGATGACACTTCAAAGTGATAATTTTCTTGATTTGTGGTCAGCTCATTAGGCACTCACTTACTGAGCTTTTTCACCTTTACAATTTGTTTCAAATGTACTATAATTGTAGAATGGTCAACTCTGAATTATTTGATAATTTTTCATGTAGTTGTAAGAGAATCAGCTTCAATGATTGCTCTCTATTGGTAGTTATCAATTTCTGATGGCCAGTCACTATGCTCCTCATCTTCAAGGCTCTTGTCTCCTTTGTAACACCTCTTGAACCAACACTTCACTGTACATGAATTAGCAGGTCCTGGGCCAAATGCATTGTTGATGTTGTGAGTTGTCTCCACTGCTTTATGACTTATTTTGATCTCAAATAAGAAAATTGTTTTAACTTGCTTTCTGTCTAACAATTTCCATAGTCTAAAATAAATAAAAAATAAGGAACAAGTAATGTCATTAGCAAAAAAAAAAGTGAAAAATATGCATTAAAATGATGTATAACATAACCACATTTACTTAAGAATGTATTCCAATATCAAATAGCAAATTTCAACAGTGCAAAAATCACAATTACTTTTGCACCAACCTAAGAGTTATGCTATACTATGTTCTGTGCACTTGAAAGTAATGCTCCACTCTTCCACATACTTCAACCTTTACTCCTGATTTTTAAGTAAAAATTTTTTATACAAAATCAGTTCAGTTCAGTTCAGTCGCTCAGTCATGTCCAACTCTTTGTGACCCCATGAATTGCAGCACGCCAGGCCTCCCTGGCCATCACCAACTCCTGGAGTTCACTCAAACTCACATCCATTGAGTCAGTGATGCCATCCAGCCATCTCATCCTCTGTCGTCCCCTTCTCCTCCTGCCCCCAATCCCTCCCAGCATCAGAGTCTTTTCCAAAGAGTCAACTCTTCACATGAGGTGGCCAAAGTACTGGAGTTTCAGCTTTAGCATCATTCCTTCCAGAGAAATCCCAGGGCTGATCTCCTTCAGAATGGACTGGTTGGATCTCCTTGCAGTCCAAGGGACTCTCAAGAGTCTTCTCCAACACCACAGTTCAAAAGCATCAATTCTTCAGCCCTCAGCTTTCTTCACAGTCCAACTCTCACATCCATACATGACCACTGGAAAAACCATAGCCTTGACTAGATGGACCTTTGTTGACAAAGTAATGTCTCTGCTTTTGAATATGCTATCTAGGTTGGTCATAACTTTTCTTCCAAGGAGTAAGCATCTTTTAATTTCATGGCTGCAATCACCATCTGCAGTGATTTTGGAGCCCCCAAAAATAAAGTCTGACACTGTTTCCATTGTTTCCCCATCTATTTCCATGAAGTGATGGGACCGGATGCCATGGTCTTCGTTTTCTGAATGTTGAGCTTCAAGCCAACTTTTTCACTCTCCTCTTTCACTTTTATCAAGAGGCTCTTTAGTTCCTCTTCACTTTCTGCCATAAGGGTGGTGTTATCTGCATATCTGAAGTGATTGATATCTCTCCCGGCAATCTTGATTCCAGCTTGTGCTTCTTCCAGCCCAGCATGTCTCATGATGCACTCTGCATATAAGTTAAATAAGCAGGGTGACAATATACAGCCTTGATGTACTCCTTTTCCTATTTGGAACTAGTCTGTTGTTCCATGTCCAGTTCTAACTGTTGCTTCCTGACCTGCATACAGATTTCTCAAGAGGCAGGTCAGGTGGTCTGGTATTCCCATCTCTTTCCACAGATTTTTCCACAGAATTTTCCACAGTTTATTGTGATCCTTTGGAAATATAATTTGAGATTTATAAGTAAGGAGAATATCCCATGATTGGGTTCATGTAGAATAAAGCAAAGGAAAGGCTGCTAGGTCTATTTCAGGCAAAGACTATGACTAGAAGAAATATAAGAACCATTTGTGAGGATTGAGAGTAGTATGTTTTACTATTGATAGAAAAATATTTTGATACCCTTTCTTAAAATTGCTTCCTGATGGTTCATATGGTAAAGAATCTGCAAGCAATGAAGAGGACCTGGGTTTGACCCCTGGGTTGAGAAGATTCCATGGAGAAGGATATGGCTACCCACTCCAGTATTCTTGCTTGAACAATTCCATGGACATAGGAGCCTAGTAGGCTACAGTCCATAGGGTCACAAAGTGTTAGACACAACTGAGTGACTAACACTTTATTAAAATTAATCAAGTGATTAAAAAATAAAATGAGATATGAAAAGTGCTGGAATGGGAGCAGAGATTTTCTTCAGGCAGTGTGGGCAGACAAAATCTCTTTGAAGAGATCATATTTGAGATAAGGCATACGTGAGGAGCAGTAGGAAACCAATTAAGAAATGGGAAGAGTAGTAGAGGAGGAAGAAAAATTTCAGAAAAGAAAGAAGCCAGCGTAGCTAGAATACAATGGATCAGGTTGACTGGTGACATAAGAAAGGACAGGTAGCCTGTGATCCATCACGCTGGCCTTGCACATTGTCATAGACAGGTTTCCTTAGAAAGCAGAACCTGAGGTACACTTATGTGCTAACAGTGTATTGGGAAGAGAATAATCTCAGGGTAACAAATGTGAATGGGAAAGGAAAATAAGGCAGGAAAGGAGTAAAAGCAAATACAAGTAGGGCTTTACTAAGCTAACCACAAATTGTTGCTCAGTTATGAAAGGCATCTCTGAAGGGCCCATACAGAACACCATGACAGTCTTTTAGGGTAGATGGAAGATGACAAAATCTATTTCCTTCCACATTTTGTCTTTCATTTATCAGGTTCTGCCACATGGGGATTACCGTCTTACATTCCCGGGCCTATGTAGGCACCTGCTGGAGGTACCAGACACCGTGTGTGAACGGCTGGGTGAACTTTAGGCAGTGTAGCTATAGTGGCCTCTGCTACAAGATGGTAGGATGAAGATCATGAGGAATCCAGACTAACTTGGAGGGGAGGCTGGGTCAGCTGGGGAAATTAGGAGATAATGTTGTAGACCAGTAGCTAGAGTTCTTCCAAGATTTCGGATATTTTTCTAATTTCAAAATTAAGCCAGTGGGGTTGTTTTAAGCAAATAAACAATATGCTCTCATTTGTGAATTTAAACAGTCACTGCTGCGTGGTTAAAGAGACATGGAGAATAGCTTGATAGTGGGAGACAGAGATTTTCAGCATAGTATACATGTGTGTGTATTTAACTTGTCAATTCCACTGAGAGTTTGAAAAGATGAGAAAGAGAATTTTCAAGTTTTCCCATTATGGCAGTCTTCAATGATTTTTACATGAAATATTATTGTTAGATGTTGAAACAAAAGCATGATTAGAGAGAGTCAAGAAAAGAGGGGGTTATAAAGGGAAGGCAATGAAGGCACTGGAGTCAGACTAGGCAACCATTTGGAGACGTTGTAGGGTAATTTTGTCCAAGACAATGCTTTATTTTTAAAGGGATAATTTAAAGGAATATCTAAGTATCAGAAAAGATCCAGTCTTGATACAGAAATCTATGAACTAGGACAAAATGCTGTGACTGTAGGACAATTTCCTAGAGTGTGATGAGAGATGAGTTGGGATGGAAATGGAAGAGCTGGCCCTGGAGGAGTAGAGGTGCTTCTGTAATTTCAACATTAAAATTCTAGTCAAGAACTATTTCACATCTATGTGTATGACTATCAAAATGCCCACTTACTTATCAACTTAGAGTCAGTCTTTTAGGAATCACAGAGCTAAGCTTTAGAATTCAGGTCCAGGTTCCATATATATATCAAGACTGATATTTGCCACCAGAGGAAAACTGAAGAGTCTTACATTTAAAAATTGTCAACTGTCACTATCATTTACAAAAACTAATTACGTGGAAAGCCACATGCTCTTTCAAAAGAATGTAATGTGAATCTTACATTCTGAATTGTGTTTTCAGTAAATTTAAGCCAATTACTTTACTGTCTGTTATACTTTTCCCAATGAGGATGAACTGATATGGGCATTTTCATACATGAAATAAAACTGAAGATAAAAATGAAAACTGAAAGAGCCTTGTGAAAAAATATTTGGTCATTATGATATCCATAGCATCAAACCTGTACATGCCATTTGATAACAATATGCTCCTTTTCAGAAATGTGTATGTGAAAAAAACCTTTAAAATAAGGAGAGAAGTGTATGGTAGAAAAGTTTATTGCACTAGTGTTTGTAATAACAAAATATAAGTGATGATGCAAGTATCTAGTAATAATAATAATTGTTGTTCAGTTTTTAAGTCATGTCTGATTATTTGTTACCCCACGGACTGCGGCATGTGAGGGTCCCCTGTCCTTCACCATCTTCTGGAGTTTGCTCAAATTCATGACCATTGCGTCAATGATGCTATCTAACCATCTCATCCTCTGCCACCCCCTTCACCATGTGCCTTCAATCTTTCCCAGCATCCAGGTCTTTTCCAATAAGTTGGCTCTTTGCAACAGGTGGCCAAAGTATTGGAGATTCAACTTCAGCATCAGTCTTTCCAATGAATATTCAGAGCTGATCTCCTTTAGGATTCACTGATTTGCTCTTCTTGCCGCCCAAGGGACTCTCTTCTCCAGCACCACAATTTGAAAGCATCAGTTCTTCAGTGCTCAGCCTTCTTTATGGTCCAACTCTCCCATCCAGGCATGAATACCGGAAAAACCATAGCATTACTATACAGACCTTTGTTAGCAAAGTGATATCTCTGGCTTTCTAATACACTGTCTAGGTTTATGACAGCTTTCCTTCCAAGGAAGCAAAAGTCTTCTAATTTCACGATTGCAGTCACCATCCACAGTGATTTTGGAGCCTCATATAAAATCTGTCACTTCTTCCACTCTTTGCCCTTATGTCTGCCATGAAGTAATGGGACCAGATGCCACGATCTTAGTTTTTTGAATGTTGAGTTAAACCCAGCTTTTTCATTCTCTGCTTTCACCTTCATCAAGAGATGCTTAGTCTCTCTTCACTTTCTGCCGTTAGAGTGGTATCATCTGCATATCTGAGGTTATTGGTATTTCTCCAGGAAATCTTGATTCCAGTTTGTGATTCATCCAGCCTGACATTTTGCCTGATGTACTCTGCATATAAGCATATAAGTTATATAAACAGGGTGACAGTATACAGCCTTGTTGTACCATTTTCCCAATTTGGAACCTGATTGTTGTTCCATGTCCAGTTCTAACTGTTGCTTCTTGAGCTGCATACAGGTTTCTTAGGAGACAGGTAAGGTGGTCTTGTACTCCTATCTTTTTAAGAATTTTCCAGTTTGTTGTGATCCAGTCAAAGGCTTTAGCCTAGTCCAGGTGTTTTTCTGGAATTTCCTTGCTTTTTCTATGATCCAACAAATCTTGGCAACTTGATCTCTGGTTCCTCTACCTTTTCTAAAGCTACCTTGTACATCTCGAAGTTCTAGGTTCACATACTATTGAAGCCTAGCTTGAAGGATTTTGTGTATAACCTTGCTAGCATGTGAAATGAGCCTAATTGTTTGACAGTTTGAGCATTCTTTGTCATTTTCTTTCTCTGGGATGTGAATGAAAACTGACCTTTTCCAGTCCTGTGGCCACTGCTAGGTTTTCCAAATTTGCTGGCATATTGAGTGCAGTATGTCAACAGCATCATCTTTTAGGATTTGAAATATCTCAGCTGGAATTCCATCACCTCCCCTAGCTTTGTTCATAGTAATACTTCCTAAGTCCCATTTGGCTTCACACTTCAGGATGCCTGGCTCTAGGTGAGTGACCACATTTTCATGGCTATTCGGGTCATTAAGACCTTTTTTTGTTTATTTCTGTGTATTCTTGCCACTCTCAGTCTCTTCTGTTTCTAAGTCCTTACCATTTCTGTCCTTTACTGTGTCCATCCTTGCATGAAATATTCCCTTGATATCTCCAATGTTCTTGAAAAGATCTCTAATTTTACTCATTCTATTGTTTTCCTCTATTTAAACTAATAATACATGCTTTAATAATAATATTTAAAAATATTATGCACCTTTTAAGTAGTTTTCTTATTGTTATATAAGGATATCAATATATATTTTTAGACTTTAACACAATACTTTGTTAGATCATTTCTAAGTAAGACTTGATGGCAAGTAGGCACATATACTGCGAAGGAATTAGTAGTTTCTCCATTCTAGTATTCTTGACTGGAGAATTCCATGGACAGAGGAACTGGCAGGCTACAGTCCATAGGGTCATAAAGAGTCCCACATAACTTAAGCGACTTAGCATGCACACACAGGTGCACATTTCACTAAACGTGCTTGCTGCTGCTGCTGCTAAGTAGCTTCAGTCATGTCCGACTCTGCGTGACCCCATAGATGGCAGCCCATCAGGCTCCCTCGTCCCTGGGGTTCTCCAGGCAAGAACACTGGAGTGGGTTGCCATTTCCTTCTCCAATGCATGAAAGTGAGAAGTGAAAGTGAAGTCGGCCAGTCATGTCCGACTCTTAGCGACCCCATGGACTGCAGCCTACAAGGCTCCTCTGCCCATGGGATTTTCCAGGCAAGAGTACTGGAGTGGGTTCCATTGCCTTCTCTGAAATTTACACCAAAAAAGTCCCTAAAAGAAAACGTATGCAAATTCACAGAAACATGAAACACATTTACAACTCCATTGCCATTTACTACTAAATATTCTATGAGATTTTTTGGAAGGACTTTGAAAGCATGTATGTTGTATGTCTGTAACAATTCTCTCAATGCCATTAGACACAATCAGCTGAAGCACAATGGAAGGTATTGGTGTTTACCAAAAAATGAAAAGTCATGCTACTATATATGGATTTGATCTGCACATTAGTAAATTCCAGTTTAAGACAGAGAAGCAATAGTGTCTTTTCCACTTACTACCAAGTGTTTCTTTGTTTCTGAGTAGGTCTTATTTGCTATCCAGTCATGTAACAAATTTCATGTTCTTTCCATCTCTTCACTGAAATCTCTAACGGTAGGATTGGAAAGCTTTTCTTAGACTCATGTTGACTGTTTTTTTCCAATCTAGAATTTCTCTTTCAAATGATTGTTTTTGGCCCTGCCATAAAAATCCATAAAAGCAATTAGAATGTAGTGTCTCAGTAACTAAGCCACATTCTCCATAAGCTCCCTCTCTTTTTTTAAGAAACACTGAATTTTAGAGTTCAATGTAAGCAACCAGACTATTTAGAGAGAATGGAAAAGGAAAAGAAACAAACAAATGGATGATTCCCTTCTCACTAGTTAAATTTGGAAATGATTATTATCCGTTACATTCTTTCTTCTTATCCCTGGGAAGTAGTAGAAAACAATGAATCCATTTGTTTTACGCTGACCTAATTTGGAGATATAATCTTTGCAATATTTCCTGAGGTATCTTCCTTTCACCCCTGTATGAGTCTAATTTTTCCAATTGCCTATGAATAAGGAGGCCAAGCCAATTAGGGGTTTTATCACATAAACAGAGTTATTTAAATGCTATTTTCTTTTCATTATATATCAAGTACCATCATAACAAGCTCATTACAAGTCACCACACTGGATGGTCTAAGAATTGATAAGGTTTGCACCATCATGTTTTTGAAGATGAGGGGGGAAAAAAGCAATCATGGCAACAGCCACATTTTCTAGAGGATGCTGAGAATTGATGCTTATCCATTACTCTGGATGATTTCTTATAGCTCTGCAAAAGAAAAACATACCAAATTTTATATATCAGCAATATGAAGTGAAGACAGTCAGTGAGAAGCATTAAAGCCATGATATTAAAAATTCCTTCACTGGGTGGGGTAGATACAGTAGATATGTCTTCGTAGACAGAGTCTTTAGGGGTTTCTGCAATGATACAAATGTAAAACCCAAGAAATACAATTGTGCAGTGAGAGGGAGAATAAACGTTGCCAAATAATCAATAAAATATATAAAAACATCTGTTTTGAACTACTATTAATGGTTGTAGAACCACCAGTATGTAAAAACAGTCAGAGAAATATCCTATATTTATTTTATCTCATAAGAATCTAATTTTTTAGGTTCTTAGGAAATGAGTGAAAACGATTTCACTAGATATACTTATTTGAATATTCTCTACCTATATGTATTATTATTGTTGATGATTCTTTGAAAATGCAACATTATGAAATATATGAGATATTGAAATTTCATAAATTACATGAATGTATATCCTCTTGGGATAAATTAACTGCTAAAAAATACACTTCTCTTATAAATTACTATCTACTCTTATCAGTTATTATCTTTTCTCATGAATAAATATCACTTTTTCTTTTTCCTAAAATATTAAACTAAAATCCTAATCTATGTTATATTTGGCCCTTGAACTGCAAGGGTATACTTATTTGCATCTGAGACACAGTTCAAAATTTCTACCTGCGGTTGGCTGAGTTCATGAGGGCAAAGCCCCCAATAGGAAATCCCCATTGGGAAGGCCAAATATGGTGCTGAATCATCTTGGATACTAAGGGACAATTGTATATACAATTTGCACATGCAAACAAATTGCCTTCAGAATAACATTTATAGAGCTGAAACTGATGTTATTCATTAACTAGTTCATTTTTGTTATGTTTCAATAATTAGTCACTAAGTTTTGTCTGACATTTGTGACCCCATGGACTGTAGCCTGGCAGATTCTTCTGTCCATAGGATTTTCCAAGCAAGAATAGTGGAGTGGGTTGCCATTTTCTTCTCCAGGAGATTGTTCTGACCCAGTATCAAACCTGCGTCTCTTGCATTGTAGGTGGTCTCCTGCATTGCAGGCAGATTCTTTTCTGCTGAGCCATCAGGGAAGCCCAGTTCCAATAATTAATATATCATAATTTTATGACTTTAAGTAGTTACAAATTCTATGCTTTCAAACTGGTGCTAGAGAAGACTCTTGAGAGTCCCTTGGACTGAAGGAGATCAAACCAGTCAATCCTAAAGGAAATCAATCCTGAATATTCATTGGAAGGACTGATGCTGAAGGTGAAGCTCCAGGAATTTGGCCACCTGATGTGAAGAGCCAACTCACTGGAAAAGACCCTGATGCTGGGAAAGACTGAGGATAGGAGGAGAAGGCGGCAACAGAGGATAAGATGGGTGGATGGCATCATTGACTCAATGAACATGAACATGAGTTCAAGCAAACTTCAGGAGGTAGTGAAGGACAGGAAGACAGTGTGGTGCAGTGCACGGGGTTGCAAAGATTCAGACAGGACTGATTGAACAACAAAAAAGCTCATTACTCAATAAGTCTCAGATACCTAATATAACTGAAGTATTTCCATTAAACATATATATTTAGCATATTTAAGGCAACTTAAGTGTTTTACATTTTCAGACTTCAAAGCTTTGGCTCTCAATCTACTTCTTTAAGTATCTCTGTTGAGCAAACCACAGGGAAGGTGTTAGGTAGTTAGAGTAGAAAAAGGAGTCTGGAATGTCAGTGGCTAAAAAACAAGGAAGGGAAAAGCCCGTGAAAATAGAACCAAGGAAGGTCTGAGGACCAGAATGAGGACCTCAGGTAGAACAAACAGCACACGCGGCTAGCCCAATTTATATAAGGCAGGCCCAGGGGGAGGAAAAAAACATATGAAAAGAGGAGCCAAAGGGCCAGGGCCCTTTCTCCCTCTCTCCCCCTTTCTCGCCCCTCTCCCTCTCTGTCTCTCCCCTCTTCGCATCTTTTGGTTTGGCTTGCCTTCATGCCTTGAGGATGTATTTTCCTTTGTTTTCTAAATAAAACTGAGCTGTAACACAGGGCTGTAACACTCATCTGTCTGAGAGCTGTGACCTGGTCTGTCAGAGGGCTGGTCCATCGCTTCAAATTTTTGTTGTGATGAGACAGAACCAAGGAAATTACACACCCCACTGACAAAAGGGTTCATCTCAGAATGAAAATTTAGGGTCAAACCAATTTGGGATTATTCATAGAAGTAGTAAAAAGAAATGACAACCCACTCCAGTATTCTTGCTTAGAAAATTCCATGGACAAGAGGAGCCTAGTGGGCTACAGTCCATGTGGTTGCAAAGAATTGGACACGACTGAGTGCCTGAGCGCACACAAACACACACACACAGTAAAAAAAAAGATGTATTTTTGATTTATGGGTTTAATTTAATGCCAAACTAAAAGACAGTTAGGCAGTATTTCTCTATTTCCTACCCTTAGTTTCTTTTGCATATCTAACCCATGTACACATTTTTAATTTAGCTTTTGTTTGTTTAGATTTTTAAGAATCATAGTTAAATGTGGACTAAGCAAAACAAATAAACATAACCATTCTGCTAATAAATGTTTTTAGCTATACAATTCAAATAATGAAATCTATATTAATTCCAGTTCAAAAGAAAGGAAAATCTCAGAAAAACCTAAATGGTTCTGTGTGTGTGTGGTGATCAAATATTCTTGTATAATATATCTGTTTACTTGGATTGTTTTTTGAATATATATCATCCAAATTCTCAAGAAATGCATGAAGAATAATTATTAAACATACTTCCAAAGAAGACATACAGATGGACAACATTACTAATCATCAGGGAAATAAAAATCAAAATCATTGTGAGATATCACCTCAGATCTATCAGAATGGCTATTATCAAACAGACAGCAAATAATAAGGGCTGGTGAGGATGTGGAACAAGGGAAATCCCTGTGCACTGTTGATAAGAATGCAAATTGATGGAAATACTGTGGAAAACAGTATGGAGCTTCCTCAAAAAATGAAGAATAGAGAACTACCAGGAAGCCCACTTCTGGGTAGTTTTCCAAGGAAACAAAAACACTAATTCAAACAGATCTATGTCCCCACTATGTTCACTGCAGCATCATTCACAATAGCCAAGATATGGAAGCAACCTAAGTGCCCATGCATAGATGAATGCAGTTTAATATAATATATACTGGAATATATGGGATGGAACATTACTCTGTCATAAAATGGAATAAAATCTTGCCATCTGGGACAACATGGATGGGGACAGAGGGTTTTCTGCTAAGTAAAGTAAGTCAGACAGGTAAAGACTTACACCATATGATTTCATATATATATTAAATCTGAAAAAGAAAAAAAAATAAATGACCACTCTAACAAAAGAGAAACAGGGTCATAGATACAGAGGACAAATCATTGCCAGAGGAGAGAAGGGTAGAGGGATGACTGAAATAGTTGAGGGAAATTAAGAGACATAAACTTGCAGTTATAAAATAAATGAGTAATGGGGGTAAAGTATAAAGCTTGGGAACAGAATCTATAATAATGTAATATCTTTGGTGACAAAGGTGCTCAAAAGGTACAAAGTTCCAGCTACAACATAAATAAGTACTAGGGATGTACTATACAACATGATTACTAAAAGTAAGATATGTATATCATCATGAAAGATATTAAGAGCTCTCATGAGAAGGAAAAATGATTTTTCATTGTATTTGTTTGAGTTTATGAATACTCACTATGCTTATTGTGGTAATCATTTAATGATATATATACATTTAAAAATTATGTGGTAAACCTTAAATTTAAGCAATGCTGTATTTAGAAAAGGCAGTGGAACCAGAGATCAAATTGCAAACATCTGTTGGATCATTGAAAAAGGAAGAGAGTTCCAGAAAAACATCTACTCCTGCTTTATTGACTATGCCAAAGCCTTTGACTGTGTGGGTCAAAACAAACTGGAAAATTCAAGAGATGGGAATACCAGACCACCTTCATTGTCTCCTGAGAAATCAGTATGCAGCTCAAGCAGCAACAGAAAGAACTGGACATAAAACAACAGACTGGTTCCAAATTGGATAAGGAGTACGTCAAGGCTGTATATTGTCACCCTGCTTATTTAACTTATATGGAGTGTACATCATGAGAAATGCCAGGCTGGATGAAACACAAGCTGGAATCAAGAAATATCAATAACCTTAGATATGCAGATGACACCACCCTTATGGCAGAAAGAGAAGAGAAACTAAACAGTCTCTTGATGAAAGTGGAAGAGGAGAGTGAAAAAGCTGGTTTAAAACTCAACATTCAACAAACTAAGATCATGGCATCTAGTCCCATCACTTTATGGCAAATAGGTGGGGAACAATGGAAACAGTGACAGATACTATTTTGGGGGGCTCCAAAATCACTGCAGATGGTGACTGCAGCCATGAAATTAAAAGATGCTTGCTCCATGGAAGAAAAGCTATGACAAACCTAGATAGCATATTAAAAAGCAGAGACATTGCCAACAAAGGTCCATCTAGTGAATGCTATGGTTTTACCAGTAGTCATGTGTGGTTGTGAGGGATGGACTATAAAGGAAGCTGAGTACTGAAGAATTGATGCTTTTGAAGTGTGGTGTTGGAGAAGACTCTTGAGAGTCCCTTGGACTGCAAGGAGATCCAACCAGTCCATCCTAAGGGAAATCAGTCCTGAATATTCTTAGAGGACTGATGCTGAAGCTGAAACTCCAATATTTTGGCCACCTGATGTGAAGAACTGACTCATTCAGAAAGACCCTGATGCTGGGAAAGATTGAAGGCAGGAAGACAAGGGGACAACAGAGGATAAAATGGTTGGGTGGCATCATCCAAATGGTTGGATAGACATGAGTTTGAATAAGCTCTGGGAGTTGGTGATGGATAGGGAAGCCTGGTGTGCTGCAGTGCATGGGGTTGCAAAGAGTTAGACACAACAAAGCAACTGAACTGAATTGAACTGCATTAGTTATATCTCAGTAAAACTGGGATACAAATTAACTTTAAAAGTACAAGAAAATAAAATTTGTATTTTTCTTACTTTTAATGTACATTATTTTTGCCTCTTCTGGACCAAATATTTTCAAACTCTTTCTTTACTATTTTACTATTTAATTTTTTTTTCTCAACAAGAAAATGAAATGTTCCAAATAAATAAAGTATGAAAAATCTCAATATATCTTTTTAATATGATTTCTTTCAGCACCAAGAGAAAATTCTATTATATCCTATGCTTAGCACTTTTCTCAAGATAACCATTAATATTAATATTTTGGGAAATTTCAAAGTATCAGTTTAAAGATCACGAGTTATTATTATTTTTTTAATCCATGAGTTTTATTATCAATTCAAATGAACTGGTACAACACAGATAATACTCATTTAGTAACTGATTAAACTAATTTTTTGATACTGAAACTGGTCATTTATGTACATATTTGTTTACATCAGTTTTAACATGATATTAAAGTTTACCTATTACAGAGCTTTTCCCGCCTAGGTCCTGTACATTTTAGTATGCTTAACAGTGTTCTTGACCTCCAGATTCTAGAAGCCAAGAGTCTCTCTCCAGTGTGACAACCAAATATGAGTCCAAGTTTCGCAAATGTCCCACAGTGGGCAAAACTGCCCAGGCTGAGAAACACTCATCCATTCCAATAAGTCATATGATTCTTAAAACTACTTTCTATTCACACTGATGGTTAAGAATCATTTTTATTTTGTGTGTAAAAATATCATTTTATGAGAAAAATTAGATTGAAAAAAATGAAGAACAAAATCTTATCATTTTCAGTATATATTTTAATAGCTTGCATGTCTGCATCAGTTTTCAGAAAATTTTAGCAATACAGTCATTTTATTCCAATTTAAATATGTTATGTTAATTCTGTACTTTAGGGTTGAATAAGGTCTACATAAGCATATTGTAATCTTTCAGGTATTTAAATTAATCATCAAAGTGATTGTATGATAATCATCATAATAACTCTCTTAAGTAGGCTTTTCTTTCAAAATATTTACAAAGTTTAATGACAACTTTCACTTTAGCTTTAAATACTTTTTCTACTGTAAGTGTTGATGAATAAGCAATCAACTTCTTCTCTCCCACACTGATGCACTTGGAGCAATTATTCACAAGGACTGATACTGCATTTCATGCAAAGATGGGCACCATAAATGACAGAAATGGCATGGACCTAACAGAAGATATTAGGGCACCATAAACGACAGAAATGGCATGGACCTAACAGAAGATACTGAGAAGACATGGCAACAATATACAGAAGATCTGTACAGAAAAGATCTCATGACCCAGATAACCATGACGGTGTGATCACTCACCTAGAGCCAGACATCCTGGAATGTGAAGCCAAGTGGGCCTTAGGAAGCATCACTATGAACAAAGCTAGTGGAGGTGATGGAATTCCAGGTGAGCTATTTCAAATCCTAAAAGATGATGCTGCGAAAGTGCTGCACTCAATATGCCAGCAAATTTGGAAAACTCAGCAGTGGCCACAGGACTGGAAAATGTCAGTTTTCATTCCAATCCCAAAGAAAGGCAATGCCAAAGAGTGCTCAAACTACCACACAATTGCACTCATCTCACACGCTAATTGTCCAAGCTAGGCTTCAATAGTACATGAATCGTGAACTTCCAGATGATCAAGCTGAATTCAGAAAAGGCACAGGAACCAGAGATCAAATTGCCAACATCCACTGGATTATTGAAAAAGCAAGAGAGTTTCAGAAAAAACATCTACTTCTGCTTTATTGACTATGCCAAATCCTTTGACTGTGTGGATCACAACAAACTGTGGAAAATTCTTCAAGATATGGGCAATACCAGAGCACCTGACCTGTGTCCTGAGAAATCTGTATGCAGGTTAACAAGCACAGTTAGAAGTGGACATGAAACAACAGACTGGTTCCAAATTGAGAAAGGAGTATATCAAGGCTTGTACATTTTCACTCTGCTTATTTAACTTATATGCAGAATACATCATGCAAAATGCCGGGCTGGATGAAGCACAAGCTGGAGTCAAGATGGCCAGGAGAAATATCAATAACCTCAGATACACAGATGACACCACCTTATGGCAGAAAGCAAAGAAGAACTAAAGAGCTTCTTGATGAAAGTGAAAGAGGAGAGTGAAAACTTTGGCTTAATACTCAACATTCAGAAAACTAAGATCATGGCATCTGATCCCATCACTTCATGGCAAATAGATGGGGAAAGAATGGAAACAGTGACAGATTTTATCTGGGGGGGGGGGCTCCAAAACAACTGCAGATGGTGACTTCAGCCATGAAATTAAAGGACACTTACTTCTTGGAAGAAAAGCTAGGACCAACCTAGACAGCATATTAAAAAACAGAGACATATTACTTTGCCAACAAAGGTCTGTCTAGTGAAAGCTGTGGTTTTTCCAGTAGTCATGTATGGATGTGAGAGTTGTACCATAAAGAAAGCTGAGCACCAAAGAATTGATGCTTTTGAACTGTGGTGTTGGGGAAGACTCTTGAGAGTCCCTTGGACTGCAAGGAGATCCAACCAGTTCATCCTAAAGGAAATCAGACTTGAATGTTAATTGGAAAGACTGATGCTGAAGCTGAAACACCAATACTTTGGCCACCTGATGCAAAGAACTGACTCATTACAAAAGACCCTGATGCTTGGAATGATTGAAATTGGGAGGAGAAGGGGATGACAGAGGATGAGATGGTTGGATGGCATCAGCCATGAGTTGGACGTGAATTTGTGTAAGCTCTGGGAGTTGGTGATGGACAGGGAAGTCTGGAGTGCTACAGTCCATGGGGTTGCAAAGAGTTGGACACGACTGAGCAACTGAATTGAACTGAACTGATACTACATTGGCCACAATAGTGAAATAAATGTTACTCACCATTTAAGTAATTATAAAAATGAAAATTAAGATTTTGTGAAAACTTGTTTTCCAAGTGCCCAGAAATTGTGACTCATGAGAAAGAGGCCAGGGAAGATAGCAGATTATACAAACAATTATATACGTTCTTAGAAGCCAGAATAAGATTGATTTGGTGAGAGAATTTGCAAAGAAAATTGAGTGATTCAAAGGATGAGAATAAGCTAAAAGACAATCTGTCACTAGTGGCAGAATAAAATATAGATAGAATATTCTGTGTATTCCTTTCCCATGAAAAATTTAAGACAGTGTTCCTCACTCCCTCAAATGTAATGATTAACTACAGTCCTGAGAATTGTGGTGGTGGTGGATTTGTTGTGGTGGTGGTGAAGTTGTGTTTGACTCTTGTGACCCCATGGACCGTGGCCTGCCAGGCTCCTCTGTCCAGAAGTTGATGGTAAAACTAAGGGTGGGAAAGGGAATCTGTGTCACACTCAATCTTTGATTCACCTGACCTTGGAAATCCCTCTCTCTCTGAAACATAGAGAGTCAGATATATCCCATGATGATTGTGTTTTTTATTTATTTATTTTTTTTTAATTAATTTATTTTTTTTTTCAGTTATTAACACAGCAAGTTTACTTTACAGGTTCTCTTTGTTTTTTTTTTTTTTTTAGTTTTTTATTTTTTAAATTTTAAAATCTTTAATTCTTACATGCATTCCCAAACATGAACCCCCCTCCCACCTCCCTCCCCATAACATCTTTCTGGGTCATCCCCATGCACCAGCCCCAAGCATGCTGCATCCTGCGTCAGACATAGACTGGCGATTCAATTCACATGATAGTATACATGTTAGAATGTCATTCTCCCAAATCATCCCACCCTCTCCCTCTCCCTCTGAGTCCAAAAGTCCGTTATACACATCTGTGTCTCTTTCCCTGTCTTGCATACAGGGTCGTCATTGCCATCTTCCTAAATTCCATATATATATGTGTTAGTATACTGTATTGGTGTTTTTCTTTCTGGCTTACTTCACTCTGTATAATCGGCTCCAGTTTCATCCATCTCATCAGAACTGATTCAAATGAATTCTTTTTAATGGCTGAGTAATATTCCATTGTGTATATGTACCACAGCTTTCTTATCCATTCATCTGCTGATGGACATCTAGGTTGTTTCCATGTCCTGGCTATTATAAACAGTGCTGCGATGAACATTGGGGTACATGTGTCTCTTTCAATTCTGGTTTCCTCTGTGTGTATGCCCAGAAGTGGGATTGCTGGGTCATAAGGTAGTTCTATTTGCAATTTTTTAAGGAATCTCCACACTGTTCTCCATAGTGGCTGTACTAGTTTGCATTCCCACCAACAGTGTAGGAGGGTTCCCTTTTCTCCACACCCTCTCCAGCATTTATTGCTTGCAGATTTTTGGATCGCAGCCATTCTGACTGGTGTGAAGTGGTACCTCATTGTGGTTTTGATTTGCATTTCTCTAATAATGAGTGATGTTGAGCATCTTTTCATGTGTTTGTTAGCCATCCGTATGTCTTCTTTGGAGAAATGTCTGTTTAGTTCTTTGGCCCATTTTTTGATTGGGTCGTTTATTTTTCTGGAGTTGAGCTGCAGAAGTTGCTTGTATATTTTTGAGATTAGTTGTTTGTCAGTTGCTTCATTTGCTATTATTTTCTCCCATTCAGAAGGCTGTCTTTTCACCTTGCTTATATTTTCCTTTGTTGTGCAGAAGCTTTTAATTTTAATTAGATCCCATTTGTTTATTTTTGCTTATTGTGTTTTTTAAATTAATTCAGACCCTCTTCTCTGAGAACATCAGGAACAAGTGAAAGCAATATTCCCATTAAGCACAATTCATCAGAAAAGTAAGCACAATTCTTAGAAAAAGCCTGGCAACAAGGAGCTGTATGGCCAAAGTGAGACAGCCTTGAAGAGCACTCTTATAAAGCTAGAGAACAAAATGAATCTGGCAATGAGAAGGAGGGGTATAATAATGTAAAGGCAGAATCTCAGTTCTTCAGCAGATGACAGTACCCAGGTGTGCTGCAGAACTGTGGGGAAACATCATTAGGAATGATGGGAAAAGCCATCACTGTAAGCAAAGAGAACATCTAACTCTGAGTTTTAGAGTTAGAACAGACTAGGAAATGGCAACCCACTCCAGTGTTCTTGCCTAGAGAATCCCAGGGACAGGGAAGCCTGGTGGGCTGCCTTCTCTGGGGTCGCAGAGTTGGACACGACTTAAGCAACTTAGCAGCAGCAGCAGGATTCAAAGTACTATTCAGCAGATGAACTACAAGTGAGAGAAAACAAGGATTTGGAAGGCCATTATTTGGGCAATGACAATGCCTGGCTATATGCAATCCTATGATGCTCACTTGAAGGAGGAACTATTCAATGCTTGGAATACTAAAAACTGTGCATGTTCTGTTTCTGTGTTGAGGAAATCTATAGAGCAGCAAAAGAAGGATGGCAGGGGAATCAAACATGAGCTCTAATTTAGAATAAATTTTGAGACTACTCATACAACTTGAAAAGTTGCAAAGGTTTTGGTTTTGATGTCTTAGTGAAATGTCAGGAGAACTTTGCTCTCTCTACCGTTAAGGTCTATATAATGTATTTCTTGACTATCAGGATGCTGTGAGAAAACCATTTCACAGCTCATTTTCGGAAATTATTAGAGACATGCAAACCCATTAATAGTAAATCTGGGATTCACTAGACTCTAAAGGAAAAAAGAAAACCCTAAAACTATTCTATAGACAAACGTATTTAGAAATTCAAATCTTCTACCTTTGAGTATAATTTAAATGTAAGCTCAAACCATGTGAGAAATTAGAGACTGCCAAGGAATTAGAAGCAGAAGAGAAACAACCCAGCAAACAACATTTTCTCATTCTGAGGTGGCTGGTTGCCTGCCATTTCCATGTGTAGCAGATGGCAAAAAGGCAGTGAGGGTGGGAATGGCTGGCACTTCATAGACTGCCAGGCTCCGTCTGGGCTCTTGATAAATATTAATTAAATGAACTGAATCCATTGAAGAATGATGTCCATGCTGCCAGTTATGACAACCACTCTTTGTTTTATGTATTATCCTCATGTTATCATGGCTTTGGTATATCTTTATAAAGACTGGATGAGCTACCAAGAGGTGACACTCAAAGTCACACACTTTAAAAAGAAATCTACTTTAGAAACATCTAATTAAAACCATATTCTAGTGATATCTTGATTGGCATTTCATCTGCAAATAAAGTTATATTACTTTAGCAAAATTAATCTTTATGGAATAGAGACTAGGAGAATTTCAGGTTTTTTCTTTGCTTGGCCTGGGCATGTGGTGGACAAGGAGGAAAAGGACACAACACAGAATAAATGCATGAAGGGGATTTATATTCCTGGGTTTCATAATCCATGTAACTTCAAAGTTGTGAAAGTGTTTCCTGGGCTCCTGAACTGGAAATGATTTAGAGGGATCTGTGTGCCTCTCTTCAGCAAAGAGGAGGCTATAGAGTTGCAGTTTCCAGGTGATCTGGGGATTAGCTATTCCCTGAAAGACTAGAATTGAGCAGCCACAAAGAAATCTATATGTTAAAAGCACCCTCAAATTAAGGTGTATTGATTCTATTTTATATGAAAGGATTTCCCAAGTTAAAGTGCCTTAGGAATACACCCTCTTTGTTATAGCAGTCTACCTAGAATGTATGCTGACCTCACAAGCCTGTGGGTTCAGACAAGGATTCATTAATATTAATGCCCAGATCACATGAGCTGTCTCTCAATGGCAAGATACCACTTTCCCTCCTAGTGTGAAATATCTGAAAATGTTGGCTGGTTACTTCTTGGAACCCTCTGTCTCAGTTCTGTTCCCTTTACTCCAGCCTCTTGTTAATGAATACTGTCAGGCAATATCTTAAGGGGAGGCACCTGGTCACTGGCATTTTCCCATAATTTTTTAAAAGGGAAGATCTGGGCTTCAGAGTTACTTATGGGAATGATGTCTCTTTCCTCTGTTGTGTCCTGTCATTTGTGCTCTGACATAGCACAGTTAGTGCCTGGAGCCCTGCCTGAATGCAGCTCCCTCTAGTTTTGGTTTATCAATAAGAAACATTCAGGAATGAGGATAGACATTGCTTTCCCAGGGAAGCATTTCCTGACTTATAGAATGTATTAGAACATGAGAATATGTATGAGCTCATAATTCTCTATACTTCTATCATGGTAGTTAGTAATTTCATTTTCCCTAGCTTCTTGTCTGTCTTCCCCCTCTAAACTCTTTATTTATAAGGGCAGAATCTTTGTCTGCTTATATAGCATAGTGTTCCTTACCAGGGCTATCACTGTACGAGTCCAGTGAATACTATTCACATTGGATTCTCTGAAATTGGGTAGCAAAGGTTCTGATTCCCAGCATTAATAAAACATGGTAGAGATTAATAAGTAATTTTCAATGAGTAAATCCTCTTATGCATTTCTATCTTTCAGCTACAGCTTTATTTAATATCACACATAAAACAAACTTCCACAAATACCAAATAGTGCAGACATTCCTGGGGGATGAGGTCCTTTGGTTGAGTAGACACTTACATTCTGAATTCTAAATTATACTTAAGTAGGACTTCCCTTTAAAACATTAAAAAACAAAACTGAGATCATGGCATCTAGTTCCCTCACCTCATGGCAAATAAATGGGGGAAAAGTGGAAACAGCTATAGATTTTATTTGGGCTTCAAAATCACTGTGGGTGTTGACTTCAGTTAGGAAATTAAGAGATGCTAGCTCCTTGGAAGGGAAGCTATGACAAATACAGACAGCACATTGAAAAGTAGAGACATCACCTTGCTGACAAAATTCCATATAGTCAAAGCTATGTTTTTTTCTGGTAGTCATGTAGAGATGTGAGAATCAGACCATAGAGGAAGGCTGAGCACCAAAGAATTGACGCTTTCAAATTGTGATGCTGGAGAAGACTATTGAGAGTCCCTTGGATGGCAAGATCAAACCAGTCAATCTTAAAGGAAATCAACCCTGATTATTCATTGGAAGGACTGTTGCTGAAGCTGAAGCTCTGATACTCTGGCTATGTGATGTGAAGAGCTGATTCATTGGAAAAGACACTGAACTGGGAAAGACTGAGGGCAAGAAGAGAAGGAGGTGACAGAGGATGAAATGGTTGGATATATCACCAACTCAATGGAGATGAATTTGAGCAAACTCTGGAAGATAGTGGAGGAAGAAGAGCCTGGTGTGCTATAGTCCATGGGATCACAAAGAGTTGGACATAACTTAGAGACTGAACATCAACAAAATATTAATATTTAGACAATGCCTTATGAAGAAAATTCAGTAAAGCCACAGCATAGAGCATTATACAGATATATGGCTATTTAATACAATTTGGTAAGAAACTAATCTCTCTGAATAAAAAGTGAGCATATAAAGATTATTGGAAAAAAATACACTGGCTGCTATTATTATTATACACTCAACAGTTCATAGTTCAGTGGATGGAAAACTGGTATCAAATTGCTCTCTTCCTCCAAATATCGAAAAAGAAATCTACCATTTCTTTAAAAATGTACCAGCTATAATGACCCTATCTGCTGCTTGTACATCTTCTGCTTTGTAGAAATCACTCGAAGTGCTTTCCCAGGTTCGATCCCTGGGTCAGGAAGATCCCCTGGAGAAGAGAGTGGCTATCCACTCCAGTATTCTTTGCATGGACAGAGGAACCTGGTAATAGGGTCGCAGAGTCAGACATGACTGAGTGACTAACACAACACACTTTCCCATCAATCAAATCTATGGTAGTAGGAAGGATTTATTTAATAGATATGCACTGTAACAGCCGAAAAACAATGACTTGGGGAGATCACAACTGGGGGGGGATTTTAATGTGAAAAGCCATTCTGAATGTTCCAGTGGGCAGCACCAAACAGAAACATGGTAGATGACAGATGGCAAATATATCCTTGCCAACTGACAACTGCAATTCCCATGGTCAAACATTTCCTATGCTGCGCAGTTCTCAGGTCAAGGAGTGTTCATTCTACCCCTGGGTCAACAGATACATGTAATTATCTTTAAAACACAAATGTTTTGAGTTATTATGTATCACACTATATATGTTTCATATAATGAAAATATAAATAATTGTTAAAAAAGTTAGGGTATTGGAAAATCTATTTGATCATTCATACTGTGCTATACTATTCTGTAATGTATTTTAAGTACTGTAGAGTACCAAGTCTTCAGTCTTTTGAAAAAATATTTTCCCACAATGGAAACTAAAATGGAAAATCATTCAAAAATGTTTTGCCAAGTTACATGCATTTATGGGTACTGGAATTAGGGAAATGACTAAAACGGTCTAAGAGGAAAATTTTATTTCAAGCTTTTCTGTGTGCAACTGATGTTTTAGAAAAAATTACTTGGTCCAGAGTTTCTCCAGATTTGTATAAATTAGATTAGTTGAAATGAAAGTTACTGTGTTCTGTGTTGATACTGCTATGTTACACTTATATAATTCTTTATTCTAATCTATTAAAAGGAAAAGAATTACCTGTTCACTTAGAAAAATATGATCATTAGCAGGTCTTCAAATATGTAACAACAGATTAGAAATGCTGACACTGGTGGTTAGTTCAATCCAAAAATCTTTTTGTATTTCGACTTTGGTATCATATGATAGTCACATGTTAGTCTCTAACAATTTCTCTGAAAATGGAGACATATAAAGAAATGTGACACACTCTATGCCCACAATTGATACTAGTCATAATGAAAAGCACCCACTCCTCCAGATCAGCAGGATTTCCTATGGCATTTTTTCTCATTCACTCTGAGAACAGAACTGAGAAGTTTGGCCAGATACAATCTTGCTTCAACTTGGAAGCTAATAGTTTTCAGTTGCTAATTTACATTAAAGGTTAGCTATGCCAGCCTCAAAAATGAGACTGAATACAAAGCCAGATGACCTTAAATAACCAGAAATGAGCAATCACCTGAGCATTAATAATTTGCATATGACATGCTCCGATTTGGATCCAAGATACATAATGAAGAGCAGAACTCAGAAATGAGTTCCTCAATTTGTCTATCCATGTCATCATAGTAATCTAGTAATTGCCTTATTTCTACACAATTTCCCTTCTATTCGAGTCATAGCATAATATCAAGAATGAATCATTGAGATTTCATTTTCTATTGCTATTTCAGAGGACTAATTGTTTATATAATTGTAATAATTTTTTCAGAGGACTGATGCTGAAGCTGAAACTCTAATACTTCGCCCACCTGATGTGAAGAACTGACTCATTGGAAAAGACCCTGATCCTGGGAAAGATTGAAGGCAGGAGGAGAAGGGGATGACAGAGGATGAGATGGCAGGATGGCATCACCGACTCAATGGACTTTAGTTTGAGTAAACTCAGGGAGTTGGTGATGGACAGGGAGGCCTGCTGTGCTGCAGTCCATGGGGTCACAAAGAGTCAGACACGACTGAGTGACTGAACTGAACTGAACTGAATATGTCACCCTGGAAACTTAGTGGTTTAAAATAAGAGCTATTGAGTTAGCTCACAATTTGCCAGGTTGAAAAAATAGGCTGAATTTGGTGAGCAGCTTTCCCACAGGTCTCGGCTAATTTCATTCATGAAGGACTCATCTGAAGATTGATGGGCACTGGTTGGTCTAGAATGACCTCAATCAATACATTGGTAGATGGCTGGTGGGTGGCTGGTGCAACAGAGGTGGCTGGGTCTTGGATTTCTCTTCATTCAGTAGGCTAGCCTGGGCTCACTTACTTGGTGGTTGCAGAGTTTCATGAGCAGCAAGAAAAGGACAAATCTCAACGCATAAATATTTTCTAATTCTCTGCTCTTCTCATGTCTGCTATTGCCTTATTGGCACAAACAAGTCACATGGCTAAGCCCAGAATCAGAGCATGTGGGTATCCAGAATTCCAGTGAAAGGAAATATGGATATTGTGGTTATTCTTGCAATTGAACATGTTTATAAAACAAGATCATTTTAACACAGAGAATTGAACTCTGTCTGGGTTTATAGTTTTAGTGATGCTTATTAGAAAACATGGAGAAGGAAATGGCAACCCACTTCAGTGTTATTGCCTAGAGAATCCCGTGGACAGAGGAGCCTGATGGGCTGCTGTCCATGGGATTGCACAGAGTTGGACATGACTGAAGCGCCTTAGCAAGCATGCATAGCACTAGAAAACAAGGCCAAAAGCTGCCACAGTACGCGGTTTTCAATAGGTCAAAAAATTAGATAAATGCCTTAATTCAAATTTAACGCTGAATAACATTTACTGAGCTTTTAACTACTTGCAGCATATCAGCATTTTACCTACATTATTTCATTTTACTGGGAAAACACACAATGAGGCAGGTGAGTGCATTATTTATGAGTACAGATTTGAAGTTCAATTACCTTTGTTCAGTCCTAGCTATTACTTATTACCAGTGGGGTTTTGGTTAAATAATCTGTTTCATAGTGCTCTTGTGTTTTCATGTGTTAGTATATACAGAATCCCTTGAACTTTGCTAACGAATCATGAGGGTTATATAAGTTACCACTACTATTATAAATTACATACATATTATCCTCCACATGTCAGAGGGAAATGGAGAAATTAACTAGCCAGCCTAGGGAAATTAACTAAGCAAAGAAACACAAAGTATGCATTCAAGTAAAAGAGAGTTTGATTCAAAATTCCATGATTAATCTAATTAATTTTTTTTTTGTAATGGGAAGATAAATACAGAGAGCATTTTTATACCTACATAATATTTTAAATGTAAATAGTTACCCACAATATTAAAGACTTAAAAATTCAAACCATGGTATTCTTTTTTCTTATTAACATTATGCATACTTTGACCAGAAGAATTTGGAATAATTGCTTCTATCCTAACATACAATTTTGTAATTAACAATTCCCAGGTTATATTTGTTAAATTTCTATAAAAATAATACACAGTCTTTTGTTCTGAGCATTCTAGTTATACATGTGTACTTTGCCATGTTCTAGTATTAAGGATTGATTAGCCTATTGAAAAAGATGCTGAAAATAACATGTGGTTAAAAATATTTGGATTTTAATCCCAAATCTTCCATTCATTTGATCTATGCAAAGGCAATTTCATGTGATTCAACTTAGTACACATACTTAACATAGAAAGGACTGAGCACATTATAGTACTGTGAAAAGATGCAATTTTCTTGATTTATCCTTAATTAATTAAAGGCAAGCACATTTTAGTTAATGTGACATCAAGGTATAAATGAATGAAAAGTGACCTAGGAAGGGAGAGGGAAAAAAACACAAAAAACAAAGAGACCGGAAGATGATATTGTTGCTGGCTTTGAAGACAGAGACAGAGGGCAAGAGGCAAGGAATACAGGTGGCTCTAACGTTGTAAAAGTCAGGAAGCAGATTTCCCCTAGAGGCTCTAGAAGAGACTAAGTTTGTCTAGACTTTAAAACTTTTGGACTCTAAGAGTACTTGTGTTGATATATAAGTAAATAAATAAAAACTAGTAAAAACTGGAATTATCTGACATGGAAACATCCTAAAAAAAGAAAAAAAAAAAAACAATGCCAGGAAAAATTTCAGATGAATCCAAATACTCTGAAGATGTATTTTCTTTCTCCTCAATATTCCACTTGATTTTATTTTACTCTGAGGAAGCTGATGTTTCTATCAAATAATATAATAACCTTTGCTGATAAGAAGTAGAAAATAAACACAACAAAAATAAATGAAGAGGCATCTTCTGAAAATTAATCACAAGTCAAAGAAGCCAAACATTTCTGTTAAACTGTCAATGGACTTCTTGGTAATTTATATCAAAACACTTTCTCCCACTCACCTATGAGCACCTTATCTTTGACAAAGGAGACGAGACTATACAGTGGAGAAAAGGCAGCTTCTTCAATAAGTGGTGCTGGGAAAACTGGACAGCTATGTGTAAAAGAATGACATTAGAACACTTCTTAACACCATACACAAAAATAAACTCAAAATGGACCAAAGACTTAAATGTAAGGCCAGAAACTATAAAACTCTTAGAGGAAAACATAGGCAGAACATTCCGTGACATAAATCACAACAGAATCCTCTTTGACCCACCTCATAGGGTAATGGAAATAAAACCAAAAATAAACAAATGGGACCTAATCAAACTTAAAAGCTTTTGCACAGCAAAGGAAACTATATAAAAGACGAAAAGAGAATCCTCAGAATGGTAAAAAATAATTACAAACAAAGCAACTGACAAAGGATTAATCTCCAAAATACATAAGCGGCTCATACAGCTCAATATCAGAAAAAAAACAAAGAGCCCAATTAAAAAATGGGCATAAGAGCTAAACAGACATTTCTCCTAAGAAGACATGCAGATGGCCAATAAACACATGGTAATATGCTCAATACCAGTCATTATTAGAGAAATGCAGATCAAAACTACAATGAGTCACATCAATCAGAATGGCCATCTTCAAAAAAGCTACAAACAACAAATGCTGGAGAGGATGTGGAGAAAAGGGAATCTTACTGTCTTGCTGGTGGGAATGTAAATTGATACAGGTGCTATGGAGAACCGTATGGCAATTCCTTAAAAAACTAGGTATAAAACTACCATGTGATCCAGCAACCTGACTCCTGGGCATATATATACTCAGAGAAAAACCAGAATTCAAAAAGACACATGCACTCCAATGTTTATTGCACCACCGTTTACAGTAGTGAAGACATGGAAGCAACCTAAATGTTCATCAACAGAGGAACGGAAAAAGAAGACATGATTCATATACACAATGAACTATTACTCAGCCATAAAAAGGGATGAAACGGGCACATTTGTAGATATGTGGATGGACCTAGAGGCTGTCATACAGAGTGAAGTTAGTTAGAAAAAAGAAAAACAAATATTATTCATTAACACATTTATATGGAATCCAGAAAAATAGTACCGATGAATCTATTTGCAGGGAAAGAATGGAGACACACACATGGAGAATGGACTTGTGGACACAGCAGGGGAGAGGGTAGGACGAACTGAGAAAGTAGTATTGGCATATATACATTATCATGTGTAAAACAGATAACTAATGAGAAGCTGCTATATAACACAGGGAGTCCAGCCCAGTACTCTGTGATGACCTAGAGGGGTGGGATGGGAGGGGAAAGGAGGCTCAACAGGGACAGGTGTATAGATAGATAGATATAGGATATATATGAGTTATATATTGGAGAAGGAAATGGCAACCTACTCCAGTGTTCTTGCCTTGAGAATCCAATGGACAGAAGAGTCTGCTGGGGTATGGTCCATAGATTTGTCAAGAATCGGTCACAACTGAAGTAACTGAGCACGCAGGCAGACATATGTATGTATATATACAGTTATAACTGATTCATGTTGAAGGGCAGAAACCAACACAACATTGTAAAGCAATTATCCTCCAGTTAAAAAACAGTTCCTATTTTGACACATTATATAATAGCAATAATCTATATTTTGTACATGACATAATGAAATTTCACAATATGTTATTTTTTTGTTTGTTTCTGTTCCAAGACATCTTTTTCTTGGATCCCACACATTTGAATGTATCACCTTCAGCTTCTGTGATTTCTTATTATCTACTCCTGGCACTGTAACTACACCTCTTCAATTTTCCTGACCACCACATTCATATCAATATTCTCTAACAAATGGAACTAGGTGATACACTGGTGGCTCAGATGGTAAAGAATCCACCTGCAATGCTGGAGACCGGGGTTTGATCCCTGGGTTGGAAAGATCCCCTGGAGAAGGAAATGACAACCCATACCAGTATTTTTGCCTGAAGAATCCCCATGGACAGAGGAACCTGGTGGCCTACAGCCCATGCGGTCACAAAGAGTCGGACATGGCTGAGCTACTAAGCACACACACAGGTGATATACCATCCCTGCTTGTAACTATCTATATCCACTAATTTGTATTGGAACTAATGAATAAATAATTTGAGTTAATGTAACTACTATGATACAAACATACTAAAATGATTTCAAGAACTGGTTTGCATTTCTTGCCTGGAGCAAGAAAAGGCAATTTCCTAGAGAAAAGTCAACCAAAGGAAGGAATTATGATGGTGAGCCAGAAGCAGACACAGAGACAGCTGGTAGAGCAAAGGAAGTTCAAGCACAGGTTCATGAGTTATGTTAATTCTAACCCAGGTGCCTTGGCACTGTATTTCAGTGCTAGAAGATGGAGGCTCTTTGCATAATTTGAAGAATCTGCTCAAGGTATAATCTTTTAAAATAGAGGCAAATTTGGTTTAGCATGCTGCCTATTTACCAAGTTTAATGATGCATATGAGTGTTGTTTCCTTACTTTATCAGAGTAGACATGTTGTACATCTGCTACAGGGTCCAAAGGTAGTTTTTCGAATCTATTCCAGAGTGGCACATTTCTGATTTCACCAGGTCCTAGGCAACACTGATGCCCTCAGAAGGTGAACTGGAAACCATAAGCACTGTGGTTTGGAAAACTGGACCAGCTGCGCTCTTCTGACTCGCCTTCTAAGAACCATTGACAGAACAGTTTTGATAATTTCTGTAATATACTTTGTCTTAAGCAAGCTTTTGTTGGATGTCCTAAATGGGCATTACATGGGGGAAAAGTGCTCCTTTTTATTTTGGAAGAGCAGAATAAAGGTATAAGATGATGCCTGAAATTTACCAACATCCAATGTCCTCTTAGGAATGACCTCATAGAAATATTAGTACTGTATCTGTGGATCTCTGGCAGACTTGGCAACTCAAATCTAGCTCTGCTGCTCCTGGGACAAATTACAATTTAAAGTGACTCACAGGCAGCAATGTTCTTGCAGGTAGGCAAGGTGATTCTACGAGCATGGAGATTTGTGTATTATCACTGTATGTTTGCAGAGGTTGGAGAGTAAGGCCTCAGTCCATGTTCCACAGGGGTTAAAAAACTGAGGCTCATGTTACAGTTCAAAACTTAAAATTATATATTCCATAAAATTTTATAAAATAACTACAAACTTGGTACACTTATTATTACTTCAAATTAACTAACACTCTCATGAATGGATCTAAATATCAGTGTAAATTGTTACCAGATTTTTCTTCTTTCTACCTGGAAAAAATAATATAAAATATGCTTTTTAAATGCATACAATATGGTTTAATAACTTTTGATTCTTGCTCCCTTCTCTTTCCTCCCTTTAGCTCTTGGCTGACCTAACCAAGACTGGAGCCACTCCCTTATTTTCCACCAAAGAATGTGTTCACTCGTCTAACCTACAATAGCCTGATGTTTCTAATCAAATCTAAGGATGTGGAATTTAGTTTGAAAACATCAGGATTTCAGTATAGATGAGTGACTACAAGTGTCACTCTCTGCTTCTTAAAAGACATTAAAAATAATTGAGGTGATTTCTCCACGTTCAGATTGTTTTAGTAGTTTTGACTAATTTAATCAGTCAAATATTATTTGCCTTAAATTAAGGTATTTTTCTTTAGTAATATTTTAATTAGTATGTGCATAGATAAACTTCATTTCCTATGGCACAAATTCAACTCAATTTGTTGAAAAACCAGACTCTCTTTTGGAAGTGGCAGTACTGGGCACCACAGAGTTTTGGTGTCTATTTCTTTAGACTGGAATGTCTTTTACATAATGGATGTTTAGTATACAGTTACTGAATTGAACTACTGAATTGATCTATGATTTAAAATAGTGAAACCAGTATGTAAGTTTAGACAGGCTGACAAATTATAAAGCAATTCAACGGTTCAGAGGCAGTGTCATAGCAGAGGCTCAGTGTCTGCAAAAGAATCAGAATATTTCAGGATTCTCCTCTCTTATCCAAGAGAAAGTACATGTTAATCATAGATAAAGAGCCAGTGATTCTTTGCTCTGGTGACAGATGCATGGATATTAGACTACAAATTCATTTGGTCAGATGAATCACAAAGAACATATGGATGGCATCAATATTTTGTTAACCGTATTAGACATTAATATTTAATATAAAATATTGGTATAATTGACCATTAAAAGTATATACGTAAATGGTATCAGGAGTCTGGGAAACTGGGAGGCAAGTGAGAATATTATTAACATGATCCAGGCTTATTTCACTCAATAATATGTTAGATTTTGCCCTGTTCTTGTATGGAACATGAGTTTTGCCTTTTTTAAATTTATTTTTTAATTGAAGGAAAATTGCTTTACAACATTGTATTGGTTTCTGCTGTACAACAATACAAATCAGTCATAACTGTATCTATAATATCTATATCTATCTATCTCTATCTCTATATCTATTCCCCACCTCATGAGGAGCTTTGTCTTTTTTAAAGTTTATTTTATAGTATTCCATTTTAAGCACTTACCACAGTTTATCAATTTCAGTATTGATGAATATTTCCCTCCCCAGTCTGGGACTCTTGGGAATAAAGATTCTATTAACATCCTTGAATTCGTCTTGTGGTGCACATCTGAATGCAGTTCTTGAGGTCTACACCTAGGAGTGGAATCGTTGGCTATGTATAAGTCTAATATTACAAAAGATTGCCAAACAACTGACAGAGTAATTGTTTTCCTTTATTTGCCCATTGGCAATGTATAAAAAGTTCTATACTATTGAATTTGCACCAACACTTTGTATGGTCTTTTAACTGTACCTATTCTTACAGGTGTTTATGGGTGATCTGCAGTTTAAATTTTAATTGTTTATCTCATTGGCAAAGATGTTAAAAAGTACTAAATATTTTAAATGTGAATTTATTATCCTTCCTGAAGTACTCAAAATAACTTTTTTAGCTGAAGCATAGTAGATTTACAATATGGTGTTACTTTCAGGTATACAGCAAAGTGACTCAGTCATGTGTGTGTGTGTATATATACATATGTGGTGGTTTAGTTGCTAAGTCATGTCCGACTCTGTGGCTCCATGTATTGTAGCTTGCTTGGCTCCACTGTCCATGGGATTTCCCAGGCAAGAAAACTGAAGTGGGTTGCAATATCAAGGGCATCTTCTCGATCTAGGGATCAAACCCGCACCTCTGCATTTCCTGCTTGGCAGGCAGATTCTTTACTATACATATGAATAGACACATATATGCACACACATATTTTCCACCATGCTATGCTGTACTCACTTGCTTCAGTGGTGTGCAACTCTTTGACCTATGGACTGTAGCCTGCCAGTCTCTTCTGACTATGGGATTCTCTAGGCGAGAATAGTGGAGTGCATTGCCATGCCCTCCTCCAGGGCAATCTTCCCAATTTAGGAATCAAACCCAGATCTCTGGTGTCTCCTTCATTGCAAACAGGTTCTTTACCCACTGAGCCACCGGGGAAATCCTATTTTCCACTATTGGTTATTAAAAGATACTGATATAGTTTTATGTGCAATATAGTAAATCTTCAAGCATTAGCTTATTTATTTTATGTATAACAGATTGTGAATATTCCTAATTTATCCCTCCAACCCCTTTCTTCTTTGGTAACCATAAGTTTATTTTCTATGTCTGTGAGTTTGTTTATGTTTTGTACATAGACCATTTGCATTATTTTTTGATTTCACATATAAACAATATGTAAAATTCGTCTTTGTCTGACTTACTTCAATAACTATAGTATTCTCTAGGTCCATCCATGTTGCTGCAAATGGCAAATTTAATTATTTTCTATGACTGAGTAATATTCCATTGTATTTACAAAATATCTTCTTAAGTCATTTGTCTGTCAATAGGCACGTGGGTTGTTTCCATGTCTTGGCTATTGTAGATAGTGTTGCTAGGAACACTGGCATGCATTTCTTCTTGAGTTAAGAGTTTTCATTTTTTTTAGATATACACCAGGAGAGGGACTGCTGGATCATATGGTAGCTCTACTTTTTATTTTTTTTTTTTAAGGTAACTGCAAACTGTTTTGCATAGGGACTGCACTAGTTTATATTCCCACCAATAGTGTAGGAGGGTTCTATTTTCTGCACACTTTATCCAACATATTTAATTTATAGACTTAATGACAGACATTCTGAAAGATGTGGGGTGATATCACACTGTGGTTTTGATTTGCATTTATCTAATAATTAGTAATGTTGAGCATCTTCTCATGTGGCCATTGACCATCTGTATGTTTTCTTTCGTGAAATTTCTGTTTAGGTCTTCTCTCCATTTTTGATTGGGTTCTTTGTATTTTTGATATTGAGTTGTAATAGCTGCTTGTATATTTTAGATATTAATTTTCCTTTTCCTATTTGCTTTTGTAGTTCTTTATTCATTTCTTCCTTTTGTTGGCCCTTTTGTGGCTTGCTGGGGTTTCTGTATCAATAGCATGTTTGAATTCCTTTTGTTTTGGTTTTTGTTAATCTTTTGTATGTTTTTTAACTTGTAGCTACTCTGGAGTTCAAGTATGTTGACCCATACCTATATCCATTTGATTTAAACTGATATCCATATAAGTTCAAACATCCTAAAAGATCTATATTTTTATATTGTGTTCCCCATTTTGTGATTTTTGATGTTCTGTTTTACATCTTCATGCTTAACCTTCTGCTGCTAACAGTAGTTATAATAACTATTACAAAATTTTAAATTATTTAAAAATCTATGTACTGGCTTATTTAAATGCTATTCAATCTTTTTATATATTTGCCTTTCAGATTTTTTTTTCCTTTGCTACCGATTCTTGCTTCTTTTCTATTCAGAGACCTGTTCATATTTCTTTTAGGCTGTGTGCTGTTCTTAGGTACTGAGTCACATTCTACTCTTTGCGATCCCATGGACTGTAGCCTGGCAGGCTCCTCTGTCCATGGGGACAGTCCAGACAAGAACACTGGAGTGGGTAGCCGTGCCCTTCTCCAGGGGATCTTTCCAATCCCGGGATCAAACCCAGGTCTCCCTCATTGCAGGCAGATTCTTTAGTCTTATTCACCAGGGAAGCCCAATATTTCTTTTGCATTAGGTTTAGTATTGATGAGTCTTTTTAGTTTTTGCCTTTCTGAGAAATTCTTTATCTCTCTTATTCTAAATGATATTCCTGTTGGCTAGAGTGTCCTGGTTTGCAGGTTTTTCCTTTTCAAACTTTGGTATGTCATGCCACTTCCTTCTGATTTGCAAGGTTGCTGCAGGAAAACCAGGCAAAAATATAGGACACTGAAAGACAAACTCCCAAGGCTGGTGGGTGCACAAAATGCTGCTGGAGAAGAGTGGAGAAATAACTCCAGAAAGAATGACGAGATGGAGCCAAAGCAAAAACAATGCCCAGCTAAGGATGTGACTGGGGATGGAAGTAAAGTCCAATTCTGTAAAGAACAATATTGCATAGGAACTTGGAATGTTAGGACCATTTAACAAGTTAAACTGGAAGTGGTCAAACAAGAAATGGTAAGAGTGAACATTGACATTTTAGGAATCAGTGAACTAAAATGGACTGATATGGGAAAATTTAACTCAGATGATCATTACATCTACTACTGTGGGCAAGAATCCCTTAGACAAAATGAAGTAGCCCTTGTAGTCAACAAATATGTCTGAAATGCAATCTTGGGTGCAATCTCAAAAATGACAGAATGATCTCTGTTCATTTCCAAGGAAAACCATTCAACATCACAGTAATCCAAGTCTATGCCCCAACCACTGATGCCAAAGAAGCTGAAGTTGAATGGTTCTATGAAGACCTACAAGACCTTCTAAAACTAACACCAAAAAATATGTCCTTTTCATCAGAGGGTTTTGGAATGCGAAAGTAGACAGTTAAGAGATACCTGGAGCAACAGGAAATTTGGCCTCGGAACACAAAATGAAGCAGGGCAAAGGCTTAGAGAGTTTTGCCAAGGGAGCCCCCTGGTCATAGTTAACACCCTCTTCCAATAACACAAGAGACGACTTACATATGTACATCACCAGATGGTCCATACCAATATCAGGTTGATTACATTTTTTGCAGTCAAAGATGGAGAAGCTCTATACAGTCAGCAAAAACAAGACTGGGAACTGACTGTGGCTCAGATCATAAACTCCTTATTGCCAAATTCAGGTTTAAATAGAAGAAAGTCGGGAAAACCAGTGGACCATTCAGGTATGACCTAAATCAAATCCCTTACAATTATAAGTGGAAGTGACAAATAGATTGAAGGGAGTGGATCTGATAGACAGAGCGCCTGAAGAACTATGGATGCAGGTCTGGAAATTGTACCGGAGGCAGTGGTAAAAACCATGCCCAAGAAGAAGAAATGCAAAAAGACAAAATGGTTGTCTCAGGAAGCCTTACAAATATCTGAGAAAAGAAGAGAAGTAAAAGGCAAAGGAGAAAAGGAAAGATATTTCCATCTGAATGCACAGTTCCAAAGAACAGCAAGGAGAGATAAGAACACCTTCCTCAGTGATCAATGCAAAGAAATAGATGAAAACAAAAGAATGGGAAAAACTAGACATCTCTTCAAGAAAATTAGAGATACCAAGGGAACATTTCATGCAAAGATGGGCACAATAAAGGAGAGAAAAAGTATGGACCTAACAGAAGCAGAAGATATTAAGAAGACATGGCAACAATACACAGAAGAACTATACAGAAAAGATCTCCATGACCCAGATAATCATGATGGTGTGATCACTCACCTAGAGCCAGACATCCTGGATGCAAAGTAAAGTGGGCCTTAGGAAGCATCACTACGAACAAAGCTAGTGGAAGTGATGGGAATCCAGGTGAGATATTTCAAATCCTAAAAGATGATGCTGTGAAAGTGCTGCACTTAATACACCAGCAAATCTGGAAAACTCAGCAGTGGCCACAGGACTGGAAAAGGTCAGTTTTCATTTCAATCTCAAAGAAAGGTAATGCCAAAGAATGTTCTAACTACTGCACAATTGCACTCGTCTCACATGATAGCAAAGTAATGCTCAAAATTATCCAAGTGAGGCTTCAACAGTATGTAAACCAAGAACTTTCAGATCTTCAAGCTGGGTTTAGAAAAGGCAGAGGAACCAGAGATCAAATTGCCAACATCTGTTTGATCATAGAAAAAGCAAAATAATTCTAGAAAAACATCTACCTCTGCTTTATTGACTAAGTCAAATCCTTGGACTGTGTGGATGACAACAAACTGGAAAATTCTTCAGGCGGTGAGAATACCAGACCACCTGACCTGCCTCCTGATAAATCTGTTTTCAGGTCAAGAAGCAACAGTTAGGACAGAACATGGAACAACTGCTGGTTCCAAACTGGGAAAGGAGTGGATCAAGGCTGTATACTGTCACCCTGCTTATTTAACTTATATGCAGTGTACATCATGTGAAATGCCAGATTGGATGAAACAGAAGCTGGAATCAAGATGGGAGGGAGAAACATCAACAACCTCAGATATGCAGATGACACCACCCTTATGGCAGAAAGCAAAGAAGAACTAAAGAGCCTCTTGATGAAAGTGAAAGAGGAGAGTGATAAAGTTGGCTTAAAACTCAGCATTCAAAAAACAAAGATCATGATATCCAGTCGTATCACTTCATGGAAACAGATTGTGAAATAATGGAAACAGTCAGTTTTTCTTCTCTTGGGCTCCAAAATCACTCCAAAACCACAATGGTGACTACAGCCATGAAATTAAAAGACACTTGCTCCTTGGAAGAAAAGCTATGACAAAACTAAACAGCATGTGAAAAAGCAGAGAGATTACTTTGCTGATAAAGGTCCGTCTAGCCAAAGCTATGGTTTTTTCACTGACTGAACTGAACTGAACTTAGTTGTCTAGGAGATCTTCTGCCAGTTCACAGCTGGTTTTCTGTGAGAAATGTTATATATGCTGATGTATTTTTGATGTATTTGTGTGAGGAAGTGAGCTCCATATTTTCTTACTCTACAATCTTGATCACACTCCTCATATAATTTTTAATCTTTCCTATTTTTAACTAGCACTCTGCCTTTCCCTTCATGATTGTAGGTATTTTGCTTGTATGTTTTTGTTTGTTTTTAATATACACACTAAATAAACATTATTTGTCAGGTTGATATATTACAAATATCTTCAACTCTAAGACTTACTTTTCCATTGTCATAATGTTATCTCCTGATAAACAGAATTATTTATTTTTTTAAATGTTGTTGTTGTTCTGTCACTGAGTCATGTCCAACTCTTTGTGATTCCATGGACTGCAGCACAACAGGCTTCTCTGTCCTTCATTATCCCCCATGGTTTGCTCAAATTCATGTCCATTGAGGCAGTGATGACATCCAACCATCTCATTTTCTGTTGCCCCCTTCTCCTCCTGCCTGCAATCTTTCCCAGTATCAGGGTCTTTTCCAATGAGTTGGCTGTTCACATCAGGTGGCCAAAGTATTGGAGCTTCAGCTTCAGCATCTGTCCTTCCAGTGTATATTCAGGGTTCATTTCCTTTAGAATTAATTGGTTTGATCCCTTGCTGTCAAAGGACTCTCAGGATTCTGCAATTTGAAAGTACCAGTTTTTCAGAGCTCAGCTTTCTTTGTGGTCCAGCTCTCACATCTGTATTTGACTACAGGATAACCATAGCTTTGACTACATGGACCTTTGTCAGCAAAGTGATGTCTCTGCTTTTTAATATGCTGCTTAGATTTGTCATAGCTTTTCTTCCAAGGAATAAGAGTCTTAATTTCATGGCTACACTCACCACCTGAGACAGACACTGCTCAGAGAATGAAAGTTCCTCCCAGAAAGTCAGCTCATCACATTGTGGTCCACTTCTCTGGGATTCTGGCCCCTTAAGTCCTAATAGCTTCAGCAACTCTCCAGTGATTTCAAACAAATCCCTTACTGCCTTTGTAGTTTTAGCTTTCTGTTCTAGCCCTTCTCTCTAGGAATGTTAGTCAGCCAAAGCTATTGGGAAATTCCCAGCAAACTGGTTTTGATCATTCAAGAGTTACACATTGTTTTGAGTGTCAGAAAGGAGTGATTTAACAAGTATTGCATAAATTTTAATAAAATCCATAAAAAACAAGAAAAAAATTGCTATATGTGTGAAACCCTTAAATAGGCAAGCCAAAAACACTAAACCAATGGAATGGTTCTCATTTCTGAAACATTATTGAAACAGAATTTAAAAAAAATCAAGTTTTTCAGAGTCTGAGAATAGATCACATATAATAGAAAATGGCCAAAAAAAAAAAAACAACAAAAAACAACCCACACAACCCACCGTATCAATATATAGTTGCTTGGATTTAAAATGGAAAGGATATACTGATTGCAGCATAGAGGAACTTCTTTTGCAATCAGTGGAAGTCCTGAAATACTACTATGGATTATGCTGTAATCAAATGTATAGTGAGTGAAAGCTTCAATGACAAGAAGTAACAATTTTACAGAAGTTGAGATGTTGCTTACCATGAGGTTCAGGAACTGTTACTGTTGGACAGATTACTTCAATTTTATTTTGCCAAGGGGCATTACTAAAGAGCTGGCTATTGCCAACAAGATTAGGACAATGAAAAAAAACTTCTTAAAATAATTAAAAAATCTTGTTAATCACTTTTGGCTGAAATTATATTTAGGATGCAAATTCAAAAAATCCTATAGTCTCTATTGCTATATGAATTCTTCCAGGACTAGATCTAATACTAAATTAAATGTAAATCAAACCACTCATTCCTTTTCAGAGTTAGACAGGACAATATTCAAATGTTTTAGAAGGGAGGAAAAAACATCTATGCTTCTATTTTACGCAATAGAGTTGTATTTTCCTAAAAGTAGGGTTCAAATTTTTAAAAATTTGGAGAAACATTATTTTAAAGTTGTAGAATATATATTTTAAGTCTGAAAAAATCTATATATAGAAAGTTATATTGCTACAATATTTTTATTATGAAGAATGCATCTATTCATTGTCTAATAATTGGATGTTAACCATAAATTCCTATATATTTTAGATACATTGTAGAAATTTATAAATAAAAGCACTACATATACAAACAGCAACAATTGGGAAAGCCAAGAGAGAAGTGATTTTATTTCCAGACATAAAACCCCTTTACTATCATGATTTGTAAATGTAGAGGCTGCTGACTCATTGGTGACTTGCACACTCATGACAGAGTGAAATTATGACTCAGTTATTCCATTTCTTACTCACCCTTGTTTATAATTTGGTATTACTTAATTCATTATTTTACATAATTTATAAACACTTCTTCATCTTTCATGAATGTAAATCTATTCTTTTATAAATTCTGTATGTTTCCTGTATCTAATTAGATACTTTCTAATGTGCCAAACTCATTTCTGTCTGTTTTTTTTTATGATTTAACTTCCTATGAATGTTGTGTTGTGTGAAGAATTTACATGAGAATTAGAAAATGCAAAATCTAATCCTTTTTGTCCAACTACTGACTGATTTGGGTTAGGTAAGGCACCTTGTAGTCTTTGAGTTGTTTGTTTTTAAAATGAAGTAACTTTTATATATTACTGAGTTTTAATTCAAATTATAGGATTTGACTCCATTTTTTCCCCCTTTCATTTAGACTAACTTTACATTATAACTTACATTATTCTCAGCTGGATAGAGTTTAACGTTTATTTCACTGAAGTTTTGTTTTTATCTAAAACTATTAGACTCCAGACTCTCAGGAAATCTGATTAGTTATTTTATAGCTTTTGGACATTGTTATTGACTTTATCTCCCATGTGTATCTCAGGTGAGCTGATTATGCAATAACAGAAAAAAATTTTTTTAAAGAAAACATACTGTCAAAGATTTTACTAACATATGGATGACCAATTGCCCAAGCATCATTTATTCAGAAGTCTTTCTGCATTCATCTGTAACTTCAGCTTTGCCGAAAATTTAGTTTGTATTTGTATCCATCTGTTTTAGGGTACAATATTCTGTTATATTGTTCACATTATTCATTGTCTTAATTATTACAGTTTCAAATTAAGCCTTGATATCTGGCAAAGCAAATTCAGCCACAGTTTTCTCCTGTTACAGTATTGTCTTTTCTCCACCCTTTGAACTCCCATATATATATTTTAGAATTTACAAATGAGTTCTACCAAAAAGACTTTTTTGGTCTTGATCAGGATTACACTGACTCATAGATCAAAGTGGGGAAAATGAGATTATTAAAATATTGAATCTTCCAACTCATGAACAAGGTATATTTCTCCATCAGACAAGTCTCTCAATATTTTATTTTATTAATAGCTTTATATAATATGCACAAATATGGTGCCCATATTTTGTTAAGTCTAATTCTAGGTCCTTGATATTGTTTAACCTATTTTAAATTATATATATTATATATATATGTATATACATACACACAAAAACATGAGTATAATTCAGGTACATATATTTTTCTGATTGTTGCTCATGATGATCTTTGTATGTATTGTTACTTTTGAATAGATGGAATCTTGTCTATGAAAACACTTGAAGCCTAGGATGAAGATGGATTCTTTCAGAGAGAATTTATATAGACTTTTAAAAAATTTATTTTTTAAATTGAAGGATAGTTGCTTTATAGAATTTTGTTGTTTTCTGTCAAACATCAACATGAATCAGCCATAGGTGTATATATGTATGCTCCCTTGTGAACCTCTCTCCCATCTCCCTCCCCTCCCTACCCCTCTAGGTTGATGCAGAGCCCCTGTCTGAGTTCCCTGAGACATACAGCAAATCCAGGGTATTTTAAAGTAAATTCTTGGCTTAAGGGGTTTTCAGACCACCTTATTGGACTATGTTATGAACTCACTGGAAAATACCCTGATGCTGGGCAAGTTTGAAGACAAGAGGAAAAGGGGATGACTGAGAATGAGATGGTTGGATGGCATCACCAACTCAATGGACATGGGTTTGGGTGGACTCCAAGAGTTGGTGATACATAGGTAGGCCTGGCGTGGTGTGGTTCACGGGGTCGCAAAGAGTCGGACACGACTGAGCGACCGAACTGAACTGAACTGAACTGATGAACTCAGGCTGTCAACCTGTACGATATCTGACTTATGGTTACAAATCAAATTCTCACAAGTGATTTTTAAAAATCTTTTGTGCCAAGTTTCAGGACAGTCTGTTTCCTAGCAGCAGTCAGTGTGGGGAAGGGGATTTCTACTCCATCCTTACAAATCAAGTGAAGATTTTTGGTGGGTAGGCTTTAAAGCAGTATTCAACTCTATCCATCACCTCAGGTTCTGAAGTTGAATTCTTGTAGCATCCAAGTTCCACAAGTTTGTAAAAGCTGATGACCCAATTCAATGAATTAATAAAAAATTCCCCAGGAAAAGGCAAATTTAGTGTCCTTTTAATTTTGGCCTGAAAAAAAAAATTTTTTTTTGGCCTGAATTCTTAATTTCTTGCCAGTCCTTGGGAGAATTTGATATTTTTATACAATTTTTACAGTGGGTCACCTGGGCCCTTGGATATCCATATTAAGTGAAGCAGAGTTTTCACATGTGTATTTATTTAGTGTTATTTAATTACATATGAATATTATTTCAATAAAAGCAACATTTAAATTTTTAAAATTAGCACTAGGATAACAATAAGTATGATATAATAGATAATGAATAACTACTATTATTGCTATTATTTCCAAAATCTGGCCACTGAAAAATGTCTACAAGCAATGGAAACCCAAAAGGACTAAACATTATTCATCCATGATTTGGCCCTCAAAAATTATTCCCCATTAAACACAACTATAGATTTTGCAAAAAATACTGATTTTAGCCATGAAACAGAAAACACACAATGAACCTTGAGAATTTCAGCAAGTAATGTAGTATTTATCAATTGTTATTTTGTGGGAACAACATGGAGTTCAACATAAAAAGGCTCATATTTTCCAAATACTGTGTAATTTGAATATCAAAAAGAATTATTGATGGTAATTGTACAAAGCATAGTAAAACCATATACTGAATTAATAGTGTAGAGAAAGAATGTGTGAAGGAAAAACAAAAAAAGTAAAAAAAAGAGGAATGGGTAGAGAAGCTCACTGTACACAACTGGAAGTAACCTGACACCAATTCCTTACTCTTAAAATCAGCGACTAAATATTTAGGAGTATATATAACCATCTGCTGGATCATCAAAAAAGCAAGAGAGTTCCAGAAAAACATCTATTTCTACTTTATTGACTATGCCAAAGCCTTTGACTGTGTGGATCACAATAAACTGTGGAGAATTCTGAAAGAGATGGGAATACCAGACCACCTGACCTGCCTCTTGAGAAACCTGTATGCAGGTCAGGAAGAAACAGTTAGAACTGGACGTGAAACAACAATCTCGTTCCATATAGGAAAAGGAGTACGTTAAGGCTGTATATTGTCACCCTGCTTATTTAACTTCTATGCAGAGTACATCATGAGAAACACTGGGCTGGAAGACGCACAAGCTGGAATCAAGACTGCTGGGAGAAATATCAATAACCTCAGATATGCAGATGACACCACCTTCATGGCAGAAAGACAAGAGGAACTGAAGAGCCTCTTGATGAAAGTGAAAGAGGAGAGTGAAAACGGCTTAAAGCTCAACATTCATAAAACTAAGATCATGGCCTCTGGTCCCATCACTTCATGGGAAATAGATGGGGAAACAGTGGAAACAGTGTCAGACTTTATTTTTGGGGGGCTCCAAAATCACTGCAGATGGTGACTGCAGCCATGAAATTAAAAGATGCTTGCTCCTTGGAAGGAAAGTTATGACCAACCTAGATAGCATTATTAAAAAGCAGAGACATTGCCAACAAGGTCCGTCTAGTCAAGGCTATGGTTTTTCCAGTGGTCATGTATGGATGTGAGAGTTGGACTGTGAAGAAGGCTGAGCACCAAAGAATTGATGGTTTTGAACTATGGTGTTGGAGAAGACTTGAGAGTCCCTTGGACTGCAAGGAGATCCAACCAGTCCATTCTAAAGGAGATCAGTCCTGGGTGTTCATTGGAAGGACTGATGCTAGAGCTGAAACTCCAATACTTTGCGAAGACTTGACTCATTGGAAAAGACCCTGATGCTAGGAGGAATTGGGGGCAGGAGGAGAAGAGGACAACAGAGGATGAGATGGCTGGATGGCATCACCGACTCAATGGACATGAGTTTGAGTAAACTCCAGGAGATGGTGATGGACAGGGAGGCCTGGCATGCTGCAATTCATGGGGTCGCAAAGAGTCAGACATGACAGCGACTGAACTGGACTGAACTGACAACCAAAGATGTGAAAGACCTACACTCTGACAATTATAAGACACTCATGAAGGAATCTGAAGATGAGGCAAATAAACAGAAAGGTATCTCATGTTCGTGGATTGGAAGAATATAGTTAAAGTGATAATAGTACTCAAATCAATCTACAGATTTAATGCAATCCCTATCAAAATACCCATGACACTTTTCACAGAACTAGAAGAAATAATCCTAATATGGAACCACAAAAGACCTCAAAGTGTCAAAGCAATCTACTGAGAAAGAACAGAGTTGGAAGTAACACACTCCCTTACACCAGATTATACTACTAAGCTATAGTAAGCAACATAGTATGGGATGAGCACAAAAACAGACACATAGATCAATGGAACAGAATAAAGGGATCAGAAATAAACCCACACACCTAGAGTCTATGTCTGACAAAAGAGGCAAACATATACAATGCAGGAAAGATAGAATCTTCAATAAATGGTCCTGGGAAACCTGGAACAGCTACAAGTAAAGAATGAAATCTGAACATATTCTCATACCATATACAAAAGCAAACACCAAAAAAATGGGTTAAAACCTTAAATGTAAAACCAGAACTCATAGATTTCTATAACACACTTTGACATAAATCAGAGCAATATTTTCTTTGGGCCTGCACTTAAGGATAAGGAAACAAAACCCAAATTAACAAATGTGACCTAACAAAAATTAAAAGATTATACATAATGAAGGAAACCAGCAACAAAATGAAAAGGCAATCTACTGAAGAAAATATTTGCAAATGATATGACCAATAACGGGTCAATATCCAAGATATATAAACAGTTCATACAACTCAATATAAAAAAAGCCCCCAGCAATCCCACTTCTGGGCATACACACCGAGGAAACCAGAACTGAAAGAGACACATGTACCCCAATGTTCATCGCAGCACTGTTTATAATAGCCAGGACATGGAAACAACCTAGATGTCCATCAGCAGATGAATGGATAAGAAAGCTGTGCTACATATACACAATGGAGTATTACTCAGCGGTTAAAAAGAATTCATTTGAATCAGTTCTGATGAGATGGATGAAACTGGAGCCGATTATACAGAGTGAAGTAAGCCAGAAAGAAAAACACCAATACAGTATACTAACACATATATATGGAATTTAGGAAGATGGCAATGACGACCCTGTATGCAAGACAGGGAAAGAGACACAGATGTGTATAACGGACTTTTGGACTCAGAGGGAGAGGGAGAGGGTGGGATGATTTGGGAGAATGACATTCTAACATGTATACTATCATGTGAATTGAATCGCCAGTCTATGTCTGACGCAGGATGCAGCATGCTTGGGGCTGGTGCATGGGGATGACCCAGAAAGATGTTATGGGGTGGGTGGTGGGTGGGGGGTTCATGTTTGGGAATGCATGTAAGAATTAAAGATTTTAAAATGTAAAAAATAAAAAACTAAAAATAAAAATAAATAAATAAATAAATAAAAATAAAAAATAAAAAAATGGACAGAAGTCCTGAATATATATATTTATAAAGAAGGTGCTCAAATGTCAAACAGGCACATGAAAAAATGTTCAGCATTGCTAATCCTCAGAGAAATGTAAATCAAAACCACTATGAGGTAATACCTCACCTTTGTCAAAATGGCTATCATCAAAATGTCTGCAAATAACTATTGATGAGAAGGCACAGAAAGGGAACCCTAGTGTAGTGTAGATGGATGTAAATTAGTGCAGCCATGATGGAAAATAGCATTGAGGTCCCTCAAATAAATAAATAGAATACCATATAAAATATGTTAGAATATAATATTGCATAAAAAACCATATAATCTAGCAATTCTACTCCCAGTATATACATGAAGAAAATGAAAACACTGATTCATAAAGATACTTAATATTCCAAGTAGTGCTATTTATTAGAGCATCCATCAACAGATAAATGGGCAAGCAAGAAATAGTACACATATGCAACAGAATATTGTTCAGTCATAAAAAGAATGAAATTATGAAATTCTGCTATCTGCAACAACATGGATGAAACTAGAGGGTATTATGCTTAGTGAAATAAGTAAGAGAAAGATAAAATCTGTGTTATCACTTATATGTGAAATCTAAAAACTAAAATGAATAAATATAAAAAGCAGAAATAGCCACAAACTAGCAGTTGCCAATGAGGAGAGGAAAAGTGGGGACACTGAGATAGAGGTATGGGATTAAGAGGCATAAACAACTACGTATAAAATAAGTAATCCTTATGCCAGCATTTTAACTTCAGTGAAGGCTTCCTAAATTTTGGACATATTTATGTTCTTCTGGATTAACAATATGTGATAAGTGGATATAGGAGATATCCACTCAACATCAGTAAAAACAGATTTAGAGCAGAAACTTTTTCACTAATAAAATAACTACAGAAACCATTAAACAATGGCTTTTAGTTCCCAGTGTCTGAAGTTCAAAGGAGGAAGGATTAACTTGTACCAGATTAATCTGTTTTTGTCCAAACGATTTTTTTAACCAAATTTGGAATTTATGAATGGGACTGATATATTTTTCTTGGAAGTAGCTAGTAATTCTCTGAAGACCAAAACTGTGGGTGTACCTAAAAAGCTTGTCTGGTTTCAATTTACTGAAATATTTTGACTTACTATTGACCTTTTCATTCTCAAATGCTAAGGATCCCTTGACCTCATACACCAAACATTCTGGAGTATGAAGTCAAGAGGGCCCTAGGAAGCATTACTACGAACAAAGCAAGTGGAAGTGATGAAATACTAGCTGAGCTATTTCAAATCCTTAAATGATTATGCTGTAAAAGTGCTGCACTCAATATGTCAGCAGATTTGGAAACCTCTGCAGTGGCCACAGGACTGGAAAAGGTCAGTTTTCATTCCTAATGTCCTAAAGAAAGAAAACGTCAAAGAATGTTCAAACTACCATACAATTGAGTTAATTTCACATGTTAGCAGAGTTATGCTCAAAATCCTTCAAGCTAGGCTTCAGCAGTACATGAACTAAAAACTTCCAGATGTACAAGCTGGTTTAAAAAGGCAGTGGAACCAGAGGTCAAATTGCCAACATTCACTGGATCATAGAGTAAGTAAGGGGATTCCAGAAAAACATCTACACTATAAAACATCATTGACTACACTAAAGCCTTTGACTGTGTGAGTAACAACAAACTGTGGAAAATTCTTAAAGAGATGGGAATACTAGACCACCTTCCCTGTCTCCTGAGAAACCTGTATGCAGGTCAAGAAGCAACAGTTACAACTGGACATGGAACACTGGACTGGTTCAAAATTCAGAAAAGAGTTGTTTTTGGTTTCATTTTTGAACAAAATTCAGAAATGTTGTGTATTGTCACCCTGCTTATTTAATTATATGCAGAGTACATCATGAGAAATGCTGGGCTGGATGAATCACAAGCTGGAATCAAGATTGCTGGGAGGAATATCAACAACCTCAGATATGTAGATTATATCAGTCTAATGGCAGAAAGAAAGAAAAACTAAAGAGCCTCTTGATGAAGGAAGAAGAAAGTGAAAGAGCTGACTTAAAACTCAACATTCAAAACACTAAGACCTTGGCATCCAGCCTCATTATTTCACAGCCAATAGAATGGGAAAAAGTGGAATCTGTGACAGGTTTTATCTTCTGGGCTCCAAAATCACTGTGGACAGTGACTGCAACCATAAATTAGAAAACATTTTTCCCTTGGGAGGAAAGCTGTGACAAAACAAAGCAGCATATTAAAAAGCAGAGACACCACTTTGCCAACAAAGTTCCATGCAGTCAAAGCTATGCTTTTCCCAGTAGTCATGTATGCACATGAGAGTTGGACCATAAAGAGCTGAGTGCCGAAGAACTGATGTTTTTGAATTGTAGTGCTGGAGAAGACTCTTGAGAGTCCCTTGGGCAGCAATGATATCAAGTCAGTCAATCCTAAAGAAACTCAACCCTGAATATGCATTGGAAGGACTGATGCTGAAGCTGAAGCTCCAACACTCGGGCCAACTGGTACAAAGAGCCAACTCATTGGAAAAGACTCTGATGCTGGGGAAGATTGTTGAAGGCAAAAGGAGAAGGAGCTAGCAATGGATGAGGTGATTAGGCAGCAATCTCCGGCAGAGACAGGAAAATCTTGTGAGCTGCAGTCCACGGGGTCACAAAGATTTGGACAGGACTTGTAAAGTTAAAAACAATAACAAATTTGAGTGAAAGCACAGAACTAGTACTTATATTTAAAGTTAAAATAAAGCTATACAAAGGCTAATATGAAACACTACTAAAAGGATTAAGATACATTGGGTAAGGGAAAATAAAGACACACAAACTTTATATGCATAAACATGATATTTGCATTTGGTTTCAAAATAACAAATTGCATAGTTTAGGAAACTTCTGTTAATAAATCCAAAAATATCATCAAGGCTTTAATTCAATCAAAGTCTTCAAGAGATATGACTAATTTAAGACATCTAAAAAATCTTTAAATGTAGAATTACAATAGTTCATCTGGTGGGTTACTGTCCATGGGGTTGCAAAGAGTCGGACATGACTGAGTGAATAACACTTCAACTTCACTTTCACTAAATATAATTATATTATATTGTCCTGGCATATTATTTAGGGTATTGTTTTCTACTCTTGGAGTCACATTTGAAGAAAGACTCTAGTAAACTAAATCATGCCAACTAGAGAATACAATGGAAATTATGATAAGAGATCGGGAAATAATTTTACAAACCTTGCAAAGTAATAAACATAACATTTTGCTTTTTATTTACCCACATGCATAGGCATAAAGCATATGCTTTTTTATTTAGCCATAAGCATATGCATAAAACATATGCTTTATGCTTTTTTATTTACCCATCCCCTGCTGTAGGCTTATTCCCAACATCACTGCAGAATTTAGCCTTAAAAAATTTTTTTCAAAAAATTTCACTTCTTAAAACTCTATAGTGCCTCCACTAAGTGCTTATAAGGGTCTACAAAGCTGTGTACAACCCTCTCTCATACACCACTCTGATGTCCTTATCTGCTACTAGGCTCCTATTTGTTTACCCTGTTCCAGTCACACTGGCTGCTTTGCTGTGCTCTTTGCCTTGGTTCTTCTTTCTACCTGGAACACTCTTCTCCCAAGCTGTCACAGAGGTAATTCACTTACCTCTTTCAAATCCTTGCTCAGTACCACTTAGGTGAAGCCTGCTTTGATAACTCTATTAAAATTGCAAATTACATCTGTTTCAGTGCCTCCCTCCTCTTCCCCCACATTTCTTCTTTCCACAGCACTAACAGTGCTTACAAACTGCATATTTTACTCATTTATTATGGCTGATGTTTTGTTTATTTGATTTGTCAGTTTTTGGCGGGTGCCGTGGCTGAGAGGAGCTACCCCATGCCCAAGGTCAGGGGCTTACGACCAAGAGCACCAGGCTGCGATGGCATAGGAGTGGCTGAGAGGAGCTATTCCTTGTCCAAGGTCAGGGGCAGTGGATGAGAGGAGCTACCCCACGTCTGAGGACAGGGGTGGTGGTGGAGAGGAGCAACCCCAAGTCCAAGAAGCAGTGGCTGCAAGGGCACAGGAGGGCCAGAGGAGCAACTCCACATTCAAGGGCAGGAGGGGTGACCTCGTCCAAGATAAGAAGCAGAGGCTGCGCTTTGCTAGAGCAGCCGTGAAGAGATACCCCACATGAAAAGTAAGAGAAACCCAAGTAAGACGGTAGGTGTTGTGAGAGGGCATCAGAGGGCAGACACACTGAAACCATAAACACAGAAAACTAGCCAGTCTGATCACATGGACCACAGCCTTGTCTAACTCAATGAAACTAAGACATGTCGTGTGGGGCCAACCAAGACAGACGGGTCATGGTGGAGAGGTCTGACAGAATGTGGTCCATTGGAGAAGGGAATGGCAAACCACTTCAGTATTCTTGCCTTGAGAACCCCATGAAATGTATGAAAAGGCAAAATGATAGGATACTGAAAGAGGAACTCCCCAGGTCAGTAGGTGCCCAATATGCTACTAGAGATCAGTGGAGAAATAACTCTAGAAAGAGTGAAGGGACGGAGCCAAAGCAAAAACAATACCCCGTGTGGATATGACTGGTGATAGAAGCAAGGTCTGATGCTGTAAAGAGCAATATTGAATAGGAACCTGGAATGTCAGGTCCATGAATCAAGGCAAATAGGAAGTGGTCAAACAGGAGATGGCAAGAGTGAACATCAACATTCAGGAATCAGCAAACTAAAATGGACTGGAATGGGTGAATTTATCAGATGACCATTATATCTACTACTGTGGGCAGGAATCCCTTAGAAGAAATGGAGTAGCCATAATGGTTAACAAAAGAGTCTGAAATGTAGTACTTGGATGCAATCTCAATGACAGAATGATCTCTGTTCATTTCAAAGGCGAACCATTCAATATCACGGTAATCCAAGCTTATGAGCCAACCAGTAACGCTGAAGAAGTTGAACAGTTCTATGAGGACCTACAAAACCTTTTAGAATTAACACCTACAAAACATGTCCTTTCCATTATAGGGGACTGGAATACAAAAGTAGAAAGTCAAGAAACACCTGGAGTCACAGGCATATTTGGCCTTGGAGTACAGAATGAAGCAGGGCAAAGGCTAATAGAGTTCTGCCAAGAAAATACACTGGTCATAGCAAACACCCTCTTTCAACAAGAAGACTCTACACATGGACATCATCAGATGGTCAACACTGAAATCAAACTGATTATATTCTTTGCAGCCAAAGATGGAGAAGTTCTATACCGTTAGCAAAAACAAGACTGGGAGCTGACTGTGGCTCAGATCATGAACTCCTTATTGCCAAATTCAGACTTAAATTGAAGAAAGTAGAGAAAACCACTAGACCATTCAGGTATGACCTAAATCAAAACCCTTATGATTATACAGTGCAAGTGAGAAATAGATTTAAGGGACTAGGTCTGATGGATAGACTGCCTGATGAACTATGGACAGAGGTTCGTGACATTGTACAGGAGACAGGGATCAAGACCATCCCCATGGAAAAGAAATGCAAAAAAGCAGAATGGCTGCCTGAGGAGGCCTTACAAACAGCTGTGAAAAGAAGAGAAGTGAAAAGCAAAGGAGAAAAGGAAAGATATAAGCATCTGAATGCAGAGTTCCAAAGAATAGCAAGGAAAGATAAGAAAGCCTTTTTCAGTGATCAATGCAAAGAAATAGAGGAAAACAACAGAATGGGAAAGACTAGAGATCTCTTCAAGAAAATGAGAGATACCAAGGGAACATTTCATGCAAAGATGGGCTCAATAAAGGACAGAGGGGTATGGACCTAACAGAAGCAGAAGATATTAAGAAGAGGTGGCAAGAATACACAGAAGAACTGTACAAAAAAGAGCTTCACAACCCAGATAATCACGATGGTGTGATCACTCACCTAGAGCCAGACATCTTGGAATGTGAAGTCAAGTGGGCCTTAGAAAGGATCACTACAAACAAAGGTAGTGGAGGTGATGGAGTTCCAGTTGAGCTATTTCAAGTCCTGAAATGATGCTGTGAAAGTGCTGCAGTCAATATGCCAACAAATTTGGAAAACTCAGCAGTGGCCACAGGACTGGTCAGTTTTCATTCCAGTCCCAAAGAAAGGCAATGCCAAAGAATGCTCAAACTACCACACAATTGCCCTCATCTCATATGCTAGTAAAGTAATGCTCAAAATTCTCCAAGCCAGGCTTCAGCAATACGTGAACCGTGCAATTCCAGATGTTCAAGCTGGTTTTAGAAAAGGCAGAGGAACCAGAGATCAAATTGCCAACATCTGCTTGATCATCTAAAAAGCAAGAGAGTTCCAGAAAAATATCTACTGCTTTATTGACTATGCAAAAGCCTTTGACTGTGTGGATCACCATAAACTGTGGAGAATTCTGAAAGAGATGGGAATACCAGACCACCTGACCTGAGTCTTGAGAAACCTGTATGCAGGCCAGGAAGCAACAGTTAGAACTGGACGTGGAACAAAATTCTCTTTCCAAATAGGAAAAGGAGTACGTCAAAGCTGTATTATTGTGACCCTGCTTATTTAACTTATATGCAGAGTACATCATGAGAAACGCTGGGCTGGAAGAAGCACAAGCTGGAATCAAGATTGCCAGGAGAAATATTAATAACCTCAGATATGTAGATGACACCACACTTATGGCAGAAAGTGAAGAGGAACTCAAAAGCCTGTTGATGAAAGTGAAAGAGGAGAGTGAGAAAGTTGGCTTAAAGCTCAACATTCAGAAAAGTAAGATCATGGCATCTGGTCCCATCACTTCATGGGAAATAGATGGGGAAACAGTGTCAGACTTTATTTTTGGGGGCTCCCAAATCACTGCAGATGATGATTGCAGCCATGAAGTTAAAAGACACTTACTCATTGGAAGGAAAGTTACATTCAACCTAGATGGCATATTAAAAAGCAGAGACATTACTTTGCCAACATGGTCCGTCTAATCAAGGTATGGTTTTTCCAGTGGTCATGTGAGAGTTGGACTGTGAAGAGCTGGACTGTGAAGAAAGCTGTCTAGTTAAGGCTATGGTTTTTCCAGTGGTCATGTGAGAGTTGGACAGTGAGAGTTGGACTGTGAATAAAGCTGAGTGCCGAAGAATTGATGCTTTTGAACTGTGGTGTTGGAGAAGACTTGAGAGTCCCTTGGACTGCAAGGAGATCCAACCAGTCCATCCTAAAGGAGATCAGTCCTGGGTGTTCATTGGAAGGACTGATGCTAAAGCTGAAACTCCAATACTTAGGCTACCTCATGCGAAGAGCTGACTCATTGGAAAAGACTGTGATGCTAGGAGGGATTGGGGGTGGGAGGAGAAGGATCGACAGATGATGAGTTGGCTGGATGGTATCACTGATTTGATGCACATGAGTTTGGGTAAACTCCAGCTGTTGGTGATGGACAGGGAGGCCTGGCGTGCTGCGATTCATGGGGTTTCAAAGAGTCAGACACGACTGAACTGTTTTTGGTTCCCTTTCTCTGTTAAAATGAAAATTCCATGGGGACAAGAATTCTTGTTTTGTCTACTACTCTATCCTGGAGTCTCAAAATAGAGCATGAAACAAATAAAATATTGAAATTTTTAATTGAACTCAAGTGATTTGTAAGCTGATCTTTCAAATAAAGAAAAAAAAATACAGACACTTTAATGTTGGGAGGCCATTTAATACTGTAATAGATTTCGTCTCTTCCACTCTGGATACAGTACTGTCCAATAGAACTTTTATGTCCTCTACAGTGTCCAGTAGTAAGGATGTTCTCTACATTATCTAGTATTGTCACCATTAGCCACATAGGGCTATTGAGACTTTAAATATGCTAAACACTGTGGCTGAAGAATTTTCAATTTTATTTAATTTTAGCTTATTTTAAATAAAATTTATATAGTCACAGAAGTCTAGTGGCAATCATATAGAATAGCGAAGCTCTAGAAGGCATAAACTAAAACTACTGAGTAGACATTAATTGGAAGAAGACTTTTGTTTAATTAAAGAAGAATATTTCAATAAGGCTATATCCAACAAAGAAATTATTATATGATTGCTACCTAAACTTTGTGTCTACAATAACTTAGTGGAAGAGAAATCAGTATTCCGAAAGTAATAAATGGTGTATACTAAAAACAGGTAATTTTTTTCTTTAAATCCTGAATTAGTGAAGGGCTATTGGGAAGAGAGTATATTTATAAAGATGACACAGTGAAATACATTTCTTGCCCGTACATCTGGATATGGAATGTAAAGAGCATAGACTTTGCAGTCATACAAAAACTTGGGAATAGGTATTCTCTGACAGTTGATGGCCACCAGATGTCCATCAATATCATTTTTTCCCTACCTCCATGGTTTGATTTGGGTCATGGCTGCCAACCCAGGAAGCACATGTCCCTAAGACCCTGTAGTAGTTGCAGATATGTGACTAAGCTCTTGGCACTGAAATATAAGCAGAAGTGACATGTACAACTTCTGCCTTCCTAAATTAAAAGGGAAACTCTCTCTGGACATCTGCTCTTATCCTCTCTTCATTGGCTAGAATGACAAGAATCAAAGTGACTTCACATTTTCTTAAGCAGTATAACTTATTCAATAAATTAAGATTAGATCTATAGAAACACTAGTTTATTTATTTTTTTTTTTTTTACAATTTCATTTGTCTTTATTTTCACTAATTTCACTCATTAGCAGAATTACTTAAGTATTTCATTCTAGCATCCCATTTGGTAAGTTTGACATACATTTGTAATACAGATAGTTTTGAACATTCTGCATTCCATCTTGGGAGAGCTTAATCTTATAAATGATTTATTTTAAATCTGCATATATTATGTTTCACTCTTTGTGCTGTAATGTGTGCTTCTTACAAATGTATTGTGTCATTACAGATGTTACACAAATATATAGTATCATACAGAGTAATTTCACGACCCTAAAAATCCTGTCAGTCACCTATCCATCCATCCTGTCCCTTCACAACTACTGGTATTTACTGCTCTTTTAGCTTCTATATAGTTTTGCAATTTCTAAAATGTTGTAATTGTAATTATACATTATGTAGCTTTTTTAGACTGACATCTTTCAGTTTGCATAATCAATTTAAAACTCATTCATGCCTTTTTTGTGTTTGATAGCTCTTTAAATTGTTGAATAATATTCCACTGTATGGGTATAACACAGTGTGTTTACTGTTTTTTTTTTTTTAATTTTAGTTTTACTTTATTTTACTTTACAATACTGTATTGGTTTTGCCATACATTGACATGAATCCGCCACGGGTATATATGAGCTCCCAATCCTGAATCCCCCTCCCACCTCCCACCCCATATCATCTCTCTGGATCATCCCCATGCACCAGCCCCAAGCATCCTGTATCTTGTATCGAACATAGACTGGTGCTTCGTTTCTTACATGATAGTATACATGTTTCAATGCCATTCTCCCAAATCATCCCACCCTCTAGGCATGTCCCCCAAAGCAAAATGAGAAATGTTTCAGATATCCGGTTTTCTCAGAATCTAATATCTTTCCTGATAGATTAATGTCAGCTTCCAAAATAGAAATTTCAGAAATATTCAGAGGTCAACATGACAAGTAAACTTTTTGACTGTGGCTAGAGCTGGTGACATTTGAAATTCCTCTTAAGAAAACTAAAAGGGTTTTTTAAAGCAATGACAAAGATATTGGTGGATAGGCACCTTTCTTTTTTTCCTAAATGGTACTTAGTGTTTGACAACAAATACGCTTAGATTTTAGGTTGTAATTTTAGATGGCATTCAGAGGATGTGAATCAGTTTCCTGATACAAACCTGTAATTAAAATCAAACAATGAGAACAGTTAAATATGGCATTGCCTAACAGATTGCTTAATGATGGACTTCCTTTTCCCCTTAGTTAAAAGGTAAGGGTTCATTGCAACTATTCAGCAATCTAAATAAAATGTGTCTCTTAAAATATTTTTTGACAAAAGCTGTAGTCCTCTGATTATTTATTGATATTTCCTCATGGGCAAATGTTGAGTTTAATAGGAATTTTATTAAGCAAAATAATTTCCCCAAAAAGCTTTGCCAAAAGTTACACTGAAATGACTCACTGTTTTACTCCTTATTTTATTTCTGATATAATGAACCTCACAAGTTCATTATACTTTAGGGCACCTCACAAGTAATATCATAACAAATGTGATATTCAATTTATAATAAAAGCAAATATTAAAATTTAGCCAACTTACCTCATAAGGGAGTATTAAGATTTAAAACAAAAAAATCTATTCTGGCTATTTTCTCTTGTTAGTCATAGTCTCAAAGTTTGAGCAAAACACATTCAATTCCAGCATTCATTAGAAGTTCAAGTTTAAGCATGTTATAGAAATGATGTGTGATTAGGTCTGTTTTGAAAAGAAGAGCACTGAGATCCTGAAGATTTTCTCAAAGGTAAAAACAATCTGTTACTTAACAAGAGTTACAGTGGGAACTCTGATATGCATTAAGTTAAAAGTTATAAATAAATATATTGCAATATGTCAGTATGCCAAAAGTCAACTTTATAAAACATAATCTTTTTGTTTCCACATAACATAGAGTGATTTCAGAGATTAGAAAGTGGAGGAAATGAGAAAGATATTTAAATTTTTTATCCTTGTAAATAAGCCAAGTCTTTGCTCTAAACCTCCAAATACCCTGATAAAATGAACAAATTCATTACTTCACTTTCACAATCACTTTATTTCATTCCTAAAACTCTTCACTAATCCAGCCACATTGAAGGCCACTTCCTAATTTTCCACTTTAAAGTTAGCTTTCTGATGCCATGATCTGAAGTCCATGAACAAGAAAGCAGAAATGGAGTAAAACTGAAACATGTATAACAACTGTAAATAAAAATGAGATGAAGATTCTGCATTTTGTTTTAATTTTCTATGTTTTTGTTTTGCTTACATTTTTAGATAATTTTCCCTATTAGCACTAGTATTTTAGGTTTTAAGCTTTTTAAAACCGTTGTAGGTGAACAGTCTTTATATTTTCATCTTTATCCATTCAAAAACATTAATTTAAGCAAATAATATTATAGTCTTATTTTATTATATCCATCGAATACAATCTAGATTATAAAATTTTTTTTACAAAGTGATTTTGTACTATATACTTATTTTTCAAAGTGTTTTGAAATTAGGACAGGTATTCATTCCTTTAAAAAGTAAGTTCAGGGATTCCAGCCAAAAAAGACATATAAATTCATTTCTCTATGCTGAGTATGAAAATAAAAAACCTTGGAAATAACACAAGAAGCAAACAAAGAAGAATTCTGGAAAAGCAAAATGAAACTTTTTAAAATTCAATGAGGAACATAGTGTTAATTAAAGAGCCCAAGGCTGCAAGAATATGGTGGCAGGAGTTGTTTACAAACCCTGCACCTAACAGAAAATCATATCCTATGCCAGCATTTCTTGACTCTCAAATTAGTAACAAAAAGGTAGTCCAGGTAGACTACTTTCTCCTCCTCTCCAAATGAATAGCCTATCATTCAACAGATGTTCAACCAAGATGACAATCATGTTAGGATTACCTGACAAAGATTTTAAAGCACTCATCACAAAAATGCTTCAACAAGAAATTACAAACATGCATGACACTAACGGGGTAATAAACTGTCTTAACACAGAAATAGAAGACACCGAAGAAAACATTTTAGAACTGGAAAGATAAAAATTAAAAGAAATAAAAACTTATGAATATCGTAATAGGTTAATTATTATGAAAAGCTGATATGGCTGAAATAAATGAACATGATTAACCTTTAAGATTAGTGCTAAAATAAATTGAAATCTTTCTTGATAAATTGTGACAATAATTTCCATTTATGATGATTTTTAAATACTCAACTAATGTTTTATTATTTTTTCAGAAGTAAGCTAATTTGGTTTTAAAAATGAGTTTACTACCAGTGATTTAAAACCAAAGACCATATTTTCCTAAAACCTATCTGACCTTAAGAGAAAACATTTGCAGAATGTGTTTGCAATTCTTTTCAAACTATCTATTAAGAAACAGTATACTCTACTCACTGAAACCTAATTGAAGACACTTGGTATCCATTGGGATATTTTTAAAACTCAGTACAATATTTCCTAGTGGAATTTCCTTGTGAAATTACAAAAGAACCCAGCTTTCATGCATATTAGCCTTTAAGGTAATTATTATTATTTAATACTGTCTGTCTTTACTAAATGAAATAGGAAAACTTACTCTGAAGAAAACCACCTTTCATAAGACAAAATTTGTGAGCTTTTTCATAAACTAGCTTTTAAAATTCTCTGAATACTTTCAGATAGGCACTATAGGATGTAAACTATTCATTTTTGTGAAGAACAAAACATGGCATCAAAAGAAAATATCTTACCCAAAGAAGATGAGGGATTTAAATAAATGGATTTTTATTAAGCTAACAAAGAATTAGGAAATGAATTATTGTGCAAAAAGAGACTTGATCATTTCTGTCATTCTTCAAAGAAAACTAACAATATTTTCCTTTTTTATAAAGTAATTTTTATTAGAGTATAGTTGTTTTACAATGTTGTATTAGTTTCCACTGTATAGCAAAGTGGATCAGCTATATGTGTATACATATTCCTTGTTTGCTGGATTCCTTCCCATTTAGCTCACCTCAGAGCACTGTGTAGAATTCCCTAAACTACACAGTAGGCTCTCATTAGTTATGTATTTTATACATAGTATATCAATAGCATATGTATGTCAATCCCAATCTTCCAATTCATCCCACTCCTTCTTCTCCTCCTTGGTATACATATGTTTGTTTTTTATGTATCCATCTATATTTCTGCTTTGCAAATAAGATAATCTATTCTATTCTTCTAGATTTTACATATATATGTATATATTAATATATGATACTTGTTTTTCTTACTTACTTAACCCAGTATGACAGTCTCTAGGTCCATCTACATGTCTACAAATAACACAGTTTCATTCCTATTTATAGCTGAATAATATTCCATAGTATATATGTATCTCTTCTTTTTCCATTCCTCTGCTGATGAACATTTAGGTTGCTTCCATGTCCTGGTTATTGTAAATAGTGCTGCAATGAACATTGGGGTACATGTGTATTTTTAAATTAGGGTTTGCTCTCGGAGAAGGCGATAGCACCCCACTCCAGTACTCTTGCCTAGAAAATCCCATGGACGGAGGAGCCTGGTAGGCTACAGTCCATGGGGTCGCTAAGAGTCAGACATGGCTGAGTGACTTCACTTTCACTTTTCACTTTCATGAGTTGGAGAAGGAAATGGCAACCCACTCAAGTATTCTTGCCTGGAGAATCCCAGGGACGGGGGAGCCTGGTGGGCTGCCGTCTGTGGGGTCGCACAGAGTCGGACAGGACTGAAGCTACTTAGCAGCTGGGTACAGGCCCAGGAATCAGACCATTGCATCAGATGGTAGATGGAGAAATATACAATGTTCTCGGACTGTAAGTATCAGTATTGTGAAAATGACTATACTGCCCAAAGCAACGTACAGATAAAGTACAAATTGCCGATGGCATTTTTCTCAGAATTAGCATAATGAGTTTTATAATTTGTCTGAAAACATAAAAGACCCTGAATAGCCAAATCATTCTTTTTAAAATTAATTTAATTTTTTTTTAGTTTTCTGAATGTTGTTTTTTTAATTAACTTATTTTTTATTGAAGGATAATTGTTTTACAGAATTTTGCTGTTTTCTGTCAAACCTCAACATGAATCAGCCATAGGTATACATATATCTCCTCCCTTTACAAGCTCCCTCCCATCTCCCTCTCCATCGCACCTGTCTAGGTTTATACAGGGCAACTGTTTGAGTTTCCTGAGCCATACAGAAAATTTCCATTGACTATCTATTTTATATATGGTAATATAAGTTTCCATGTTACTCTTTCCGTACATCTCACCCTCTCCTCCCCTCTCCTCATGATCATGTCTATTCCCTATGTCTGTTTCTCCATTTTGGCACTATAAGTAAGTTCTTCATTATGAATTTTCTAGATTCCATATATATGTGTTAGAATATGGCATTTATCTTTCACTTTCTCACTCACTTCACTCTGTATAATAGGTTCTAGGTTCATCCACCTTATTAGAACTGACTCAAATGCATTCATTTTTATGGCTGAGTAATATTCGCTTGTGTATATATAGCACAACTTCTTTATCCATTCATCTGTCAATGGACATAGGGGTTGCTTCCATGTTTTAATGATTGTAAATAGTGCTGCAACAAGCCATGAGATACATGTGTCTCTTTCAGATTTGGTTTCTTCAAGGTATATGACTAGGAGTGGGATTGCTGGGTCATATGGTGGTTTTATTTGTAGTTTTTAAAGGAATCTCCATACTGTCTTCCATAGTGGCTATATCCATTTATATTCCCACCAACAGTGCAAGAGCATTCCCTTTTCTCCATGCCCTTTCCAGCATTTATTGTTTGTAGACTTCTTGATGATGGCCATTCTGAATGGTGTGAGGTGATATCTCACTGTGGTTTTGATTTGCATTTCAATACTTTGGCCACCTCATGCAGAGTTGACTCATTGGAAAAGACCCTGATGCTGGGAGGAATGGGGGCAGGAGGAGAAGGGGACGACAGAGGATGAGATGGCTGGATGGCATCACCGATTCGATGGACGTGAGTTTGGGTAAACTCCGGGAGCTGGTGATGGACAGGGAGGCCTGGCGTGCTGCGATTTATGGGTCGTAAAGAGTCAGACATGACTGAGTGACTGAACTGAACTGAACTGAACTGAACAATGAGCAATGTTGAGCATCTCGTCATGTGTTTGTTAGCCACTTGTATGTCTTTTTTGGAGAAATGTCTGTTTAGCTCTTTTTCCCACTTTTTGATTGGGTTGTTTGTTTTTCTGGTATTGTGTTGTATGAGCTGCTTGTATATTTTGGAAATTAATTCTTTGTCAGTTGTTTAATTTGCTATTATTTTCTCCCATTCTGAGGGTTGTCTTTTCACTGTGCTTAGAGTTTCCTTTGCTGTGCAAAAGTTTTTAAGTTTAATCTGTTCCACCTTGTTTACTTTTGTTTTTATTTCCATTAATCTAGGAGGTGGGTCATAGAGGATTTTGCTTTCATTTATGTTATCCAGTCTTCTGCCTATGTTTTCCTCTAAAAGTTTTATAGTTTCTGATCTTACATTTAGGTCTTTAATCCACACTGAGTTTATCTTTGTGTATGGGTTAGGAAGTGTTCTAATTTTATTCTTTTACATGTAGCTGTCCAGTTTTCCCAGCACCATTTATTGAAGAGGGTGACTTTGCCCCATTGTATATTCTTGCCTCCTTTGTCAAACAAGAAGTACCCATAGGTGCATGGGTTTATTTCTGGGCTTTCTATCTTTTTCCATTGGTCTATATTTCTGTTTTTGTGCCAGTACCATACTGTCTTGATGACTGTAGCTTTGTAGTACAACCTGAAGTCAGGAAGCTTGATTCCTCCAGCTCCATTCTTCTTTCTGAAGACTGTTTCGGTTATTCGGGGTCTTTTGTGTTTCCATATGAATTGTGAAATTTTTTGTTCTAGTTCTATGAAAAGTGTCATTGGAAATCTGATAGGGATTGCATTGAATCTGTAGATTGCATTTGGTAGTATATTCATTTTCACAATATTGATTCTTCCTACCTAGGAACATGGAATATCTCTCCATCTGTTTAAGTCATCTTTGATTTCTTTCATCAGTGTCTTATAATATTCTGTGTACAGTTCTTTTGTCTCCCTATGTAACTTTATTCCTAGATATGTAATTCTTTTTGTTGCAACGGTGAGTGGGATTGATTCCTTAATTGCTCTGATTTTTCATTGTTAGTATATAGAAATGCAGGTGATTTCTGTGTATTGATTTTGTATCCTGCAACTTTGCTAAATTCACCAATGAGCTCTAGTAATTTTCTGATAATATCTCTAGGGTTTTCTATGTACACTATCATGTCATCTGCAAACCAGGAGAGCTTTATTTCCTCTTTTCTGATCTGTGTTCCTTATATTTCTTTTTCTTCTCTGATGGCTGTAGCTAGAACTTTCCGAACTATCTTGAATAATAGTGGTGAAAGTAGACACCCTTGTCTTGTTCCTGATCTTAGGGGGAATGCTTTCAGTTTTTCACCATTGAGAATAATGTTTGCTGTAGGCTTATCATATATGGCCTTTACTCTTTTGAAGTAGGTTCTTTATATGCCCATTTATTGAAGAGTTTTAAATGCCCACTTACTGAAGAGTTTTAAACATAAATAGGTGCTGAATTTTGTCAAACGCTTTTTTTGGCATCTATTGAGATGATCATATGGTTTTTATCTTTCATTTTGTTAATATGGTGTATCACATTGATTGCTTTGCATATATTGAAGAATCCTTGCATCCCTGGAATAAACCCAACTTCATCATGGTGTATGAGTGTTTTGATGTGTTGCTGAATTCTGTTTTTTAAAATTTTGTTGAGGATTTTTGCATCTATGTTCATCAGTGATATTGGCCTGTAGTTTTCTTTTTTGTGTTGTATTTATCTGGTTTTGGTATCAGAGTGATGGTGGCCTTGTAGAATGAGTTTGGAAGTGTTTCTTCCTCTGCAATTTTTCAAAAGAGTTTTAGAAGCCAAAATCACTGCAGATGGTGATTGCAGCCATGAAATTAAAAGACGCTTACTCCTTGGAAGAAAAGTTATGACCAACCTAGACAGCATATTGAAAAGCAGAGACATTACTTTGCCAACAAAGTCCGTCTAGTCAAGGGTATGGTTTTTCCAGTGGTCATGTATGGATGTGAGAGTTGGACTGTGAAGAAAGCTGAGCACTGAAGAATTGATGTTTCTGAACTGTGGTGTTGGAGAAGACTCTTGAGAGTCCCTTGGACTGCAAGGAGATCCAACCAGTCCCTTCTAAAGGAAATCAGCCCTGGGATTTCTTTGGAAGGAATGATGCTAGAGCTGAAACTCCAGTACTTTGGCCACCTCATGAGAAGAGTTGACTCAATGGAAAAGACCCTGATGCTTGTAGGATTGGGGGCAGGAGGGGAAGGGGATGACAGTGGATGAGATGGCTGGATGGCATCACCGACTCGATGGACATGAGTTTGAGTGAACTCTGGGAGATTTTGATGGACAGGGAGGCCTGGCATGCTGCGATTCATGGGGTTGCAAAGAGTTGGACATAACTGAGCGACTAAACTGAACTGAACTAGAAGCGTAGGCATTAAATCTTCTCTAAATGCTTGGTAGAGTTCTCTTATGAAGCCACCTGGTCTTCAGCTTCGTTTTTTGGGAGAATTTTGATCACAGCTTCAATTTCAGTGCTTGTAATTGGGTTGTTCATAAATTCTATTTCTCCCTGCTTCAGTCTTGGAAAATTGAACTCTGTCCATTTCTTTCCGGTTATCTATTTTATTGCCATATAGTTGTTCATAATAGTCTCTTATAATCCTTTGTATTTCTGCATTGTCTGTAGTAACTTCTGCTTTTTCATTACTAATTTTGTCGAATTGATTCTTCTCTTTTTTCCTTGATGAGTCTAAGAGTTTGTCAATTTTCTTCATCTTTTCAAAGAACCAGCTTTTAGTTTTATTAATCTTTACTATTGTTTCTTTCATGTCTTTTTCATTTATGTCTCCTCAGATATTTATGATTTCTTTTCTTCTACTAATTTTGGGGTTTTTTCCTTCTTCCTTTTCCAGTTGCTTTAGGTGTAAAGTTAGTTTGTCTTTTTGATGTTTTTCTTGATGTTTCTTGAGGTAGGGATAGATTGCTATAAATTTCCCTCTTAGGACTGCTTTTGCTGCATCCCATACATAGAGATGTAGTGTTTTGAGTTGTAGTGTTTTCATTGTCATTTTTTCTAGAAGTTTTTTGGTTTCCCTTTTGATTATTTCAGTAACCTGTTTGTTATTTAGAAACGTGTTGTTTAATCTCTATGTGTTTCTGTTTATTACAGTTCTTATCTTGTAATTGATATCTAGTCTCATAGCATTGTGGTCGGAGAAGATGCTTGATATGATTTCAATTTGATTCAATTTACTGATGCTTGGTTTGTGACCCAAGATGTGGTCTATCCTGGAGAATGTTCCACGTGCACTTGAGAAGGTATATTCTTCTGCATTTGGATGGAATGTCCTGAAGATAACAGTGAGATCTGTCTCATCTAATGTACCACTTTAGACTTGTGTTTCTTATGAATTTTCTGTTTTGGTGATTTGTCCATTGTTGTCAGTGGGGTGTTAAAGACTCCTACTGTCAATTTCTCCTTTTATTTTTGTTAGTATTTGTCTTATGTATTGAGGTGCTCCTATGTGGGGTGCATAGATATTTACAATTGTTATGTCTTCCTCTTGGATTGATCCTTTGATCATTATGTAGTATCCTTCCTTATCTAAGGTCTGTTTCATCTGATATGAGGATTGCTACTCCAGCTTTCTTTTGCTTCCCATTTGTATGGAGTATATTTTTCCATCATCTCACTTTCAGTCTATATGTCTTTAGGCCTGAAGTGGGTTTCTTGTAGACAGCATAGATATGGGTCTTGTGTATGTATCCATTCAGCCAGTCTGTGTCTTTTGGTTGGAGTATTTAATCCATTTATATTTAAAGTAATTATTGATACATATGTCCATTGCCATTTTCTTAATTGTTTGGGGTAGATTTTGTAGATCTTTTTTCTTCTCTTGTATTTCTTGACTATATAAGTCTGTGCAGCATTTGTTGTAAAGCTGGTTTGGTGGTATTGAATTCTCTTAGCCTTTGCTTGTCTGAAAAGCTTTTTATTTCTCCATCAGTTTTGAATGAGATCTATGCTGTGTACAGTAACCTTGGTTTTAGATTTTTTCCTTTCAGTACTTTAAATACATTCTGTCATTCCCTTCTGGCCTGCAGTTTCTGCTGAGAGACCAGCTGTTAAGCAAATGGGGTTTCCCTTATGTTACTTGTTGCTTCTCCCTTGTGGCTTTTAATATTCTTTATTTGTGTTTGGTCTTTGTTAGTTTGATTAGTATGTGTCTTGGTGTGTTTCTCCTTGGGTTTATCCTGTATGAGACTCTTTGTGCCTCTTGCACTTGATTGACTATTTCCTTTTCCATGTTGGGGAAATTTTCAACAGTAATCTCTTCAAAAATTTTCTCAACCTTTCTTTCTCTCTTCTTCATCTGGGACACCTATAATTCGAAGGTTGGTGCATTTGATATGGTCCCAGATGTCTCTGAGACTGTCTTCAGCCCTTTTCATTCTTTTTTTTTTTAATTTACTCTACTCTTCAGAAATTATTTCCATTTTATCTTCCAGCTCATTGATGGATTCTTCTGCTTCAGACATTCTGCTATTGATTCTTTCTAGAGTATTTTTAGTTTCAGTAATTGTGTTGTTTGTCTCTGTGTACTTATTCTTTAATTCTTCTAGGTCTTTGTTGATTCTTGCATTTTCTCCATTTTGTTTTCAAGGGTTTTGGTCATCTTTACTATCATTATTCTAAATTATTTTCAGGTAATTTTCCTCTTTCCTCTTCATTTATTTGGACTTCTGTGTTTCTAGTTTGTTCCTTCATTTGTGCAGTATTTCTCTACCTTTATATATCTATCTATCTATTGTGTTTGAGGTCCTTTTTCCCAGGCTTCAAGGATAGTTGAATTCTTTCCTTGAAGGAAGGTTGAATTCTTTCTTCCTTTTGGTTTCTGCCCTCCTAAGGTTGGTCCAGTGATTTGTGTGAGCTTCATATAGGGTGAGATTTGTGCTGAGTTTTTGTTTATTTGTTTGTTTTTCCTCTGCCATCACTTCTGTCTGCTGATGATTGGGTTTGTATTTTTGTTTTGTTTGCTGTTTACATGAGGCATCCCTCACAGGGTGCTACTGGTGGTTGGGTGATGCCGGGTCTTATATTCAAGTGGTTTCCTTTTTGTGAGTTCTCACTATTTGATACTCCCTAGGGTTAGCTCTCTGGTAGTCTAGGGTCTTGGGAGTCAGTGCTCCCAATCCAAAGGGTCAGGGTTTGATCTCTGGTTAGGAACGAAGATTCCACAAGTGGTTTGTTATGGCATTAAGGGAGAGTAAAAAAAAAAAATCCTAAAATGAGAAACCAAAGATGAACCCCAGACAAATAGCAGTTACAAAATCAGGCAAATAATAATTAAAATAATGGAATATATACATATACACCCATGAGCAAAGCGAAGACAGCCCAACAAAAATAAAGTACAGTAGATTGATCTGGTGAAGAAAGGAAATAAAAAATTATATTTACAAGTTAAGAACAAAACTAACTTAATCACAAACTGGAAAACAAAACTAAAGCAAGGCGTCAAGTGGGGAAAAAAACCAATGAAAACAAAACCAGCAAATATGTTGAGAGGAAATGAAAGAAAGAAAAGAAAGAAAGAATAGATATGCAAAGTTAAATAGGGGTAGATGAAGATTTATATACATTAATGGTTAACTGCAAGGGGAACAGAACAGTAGGAAAGGCAAGTGAAGGTATTAAAGTAGAAAAAAATACTATAGGTTTAAAAAATTAAAATTATAAGAGAGAGGAAAGAGGAAAAAAAAAACGGAAGAAGAAAGAAAAAAGAGGGAAATAAAAGGAAAACTCCACAGAACTTCAAAAGCCCAATGTAGATGCTGAGGTTTATAAGAACAATAGAAAGTGTGACTGAATACACACATATACATATACACCCATAAGCAAAATCAAAACAGCCCAACAAAAATTACGTACAATAGATTGACCTAGCGAACAAAGGAAACCAATAATTATATCTACCGAAACAAAACTAATTAAAGCACAAACTGGAAAACAAAGCTAAAGCAAGGTGTCAGTTGGGGAATAAAGCAATAAAAATAAAACTAACAAATATGCTGAGAGGAAATGAGAGAAAGAAAAGAAAGAAATAATACATATGCAAAGTTAAATAGAGGTAGATAAAGAAGATTTATATGCATTAAAGATTAACTGCAAGGGGAAAAGTAAACAAAGGAATAAATGTAGAAAAAACAATAATTGTTTTAAAAATTAAAAAGAGAAAAGAAAAACTCCATAGAACTGCAAAAGCTCAAAGTAGAGGCAGAGGTTTATGACAACAATAAAAAATGTGACTGAGGGGGAAAAAAAATAAAAGCTCAAAAGCTTAATTGGATTTGTTAGTGCCAGTCAAATCAACAACTACAACAGAGGTGGAGAAGAAAGAAAAAAATCCAAAGAATCTACAGAACAAGTAAAAAAATAAAAAAGAATAATAAACGTTGAGTCACTGCTGTCAGAGTCCTTTCTTGGGCTGGTAATCACAGTCCACCTTACCTCCCTAGGATGCCCTCCAACGCTGTACTGATCTCTGGACCTGCTGTGGGGTTGCTCAGATTCTAATCTGGTCCTACTCCTGTGTGTCCTTGCCTCCAATGTCCACAGACATCAGAGCTAGTGCATCTTCTTTCGTGGGAGCTCTCAATGGCCTTTTATATATTTCATAGACACAGAGTGTGCCTAGTTGATCATGTGGATTCATTCTGCAGCTTGTACAACTGGTGGGAAGGTTTTGAGTCTTCTTCCTTAGCCACACTGCCCCTGTATTTCAATTGTGGTCTTATTTCCACCTCTACATGTGGGTCATCCACTGGGGTTTGGCTCCTGAGGCTGCCCTGGAGGGCTTGGGTTTGCTGCTGTGAGGGCCAGGAGTGGAAGTGGTGCAGCTGCTTAGTTCGAAGGGGTTCTGGCAGCACCAGTTACTCAGGGGTGTTGCTGACTAGGGCAGCAGGAAACATAGTGTTCTAGAAGGTATGGCAACAAGTATTGGCTAATATGCTCCAGTATTCTTGCCTGGAGAACCCTTCTACCTGGCAGAGAAGCCTGGCAGACCATAGTCTACAGGGTCGCAAAGAGTCAGTCAGGACCAAAGAGACCCTGCATTCATAAACACAAGACATTTTTTTTTTTTTCCTTTTGCCTGTGGCAGCTCTGTCCCAGTGAGAGTTGAGCATGAAGGTGGTGCAGCTGCTTGGCTTGCAGGGACTCAGGCGGTGCCAAGTGTTCAAGACCACAAACCACCTCTATGGCAGAAATTATGGCCCTATCAGAGTCTTTTTTCTAGCCTCTTGTAGCTGGCGATCAGAAGGCCTCTTTGGCCAGTCTTTCTTGTAGCTCGATCAGTTCAGGCACTTAGAGGGATCCCTTGCCTGGGGCCCTTCTCTGTTGTTCCACATGTCAGGCACATAGAAGGACCCTCCTGACTGGGGTCCTACTCTGTAGATCGGCCCATCAGTCACTTAAAGGAGCACCCTAAGTGGGGTCCTTCTCTGTGGTTCAGTGTGTCATGCGTTTGATGGGCCAGCTTTGCTATTGTTCAGCTGCTGATGCTGGTATGTGGGGAGAGGAAGGCTATGGATGGCACCATACGTGTGACTCAGCAGTATCGCCTGCTTCCATGGCTGCCCGGCTTTCCTCCACAGGCATTTGCCACCACAGTCTCCTCTCTTGTATCCCCTCGATCTGTCTCTTCACAGTCAACAGCAGCCCTTGCACTGGCATTGTTCCATAATCCCTAAACTCCAGCTCCCCACCACTGCCCCATGCAGGAGACCCATGTCCCTGCCCCCCACATGTATGGCTGTGGCAAGGACTGTCTGATTCTCATTCCATGTAGGCTGCCACAGATAAGCTATTTCACTCTCAGCCTTAAATGTTTCTCCTCTGAGTCAGACAATTGCCCAGCTGTGGGGATTGGACCCCTGCTTCAGTTCCCCCACCTGCGGAGGGCAGGTCCAGTCCTATTAATACTCCTGTTTTTCCCCCTAGTTCCCTCATCATACTGAGTTTTGCATGGTTCTATATATTCTTTTCCACTGGTTAGGTCCTCCTGTCCTCTCTCATCTGATGTTCTGCAAGCACTACTGTGTCTGAAGGTATATTCCTGCTGTATCTGTGGAGAGAGATGTACTCCACATCCACCTACTCCTCCATCATCATGTTCTCCCAATAATGAATAGTCAAATCATTCTTGAGAAAAAAAAATACAGCTGGAGGAATCAGGCTCCCTGACTTCAGACTATACTACGAAGCTACAGTAGTCAAGATAGTATGGTACTGGCACAAAACCAGAAATTTAGATCAATGGATCAGGACAGCAAGCCTAGAGATATGGTCCAATGCACTTATGGTCACCTAATCTATGAAAAAGGAGGCAAGAATATATCAATGCAATGAAGAAAAGACAGCCTCTTTAATAAAAGGTGTTGGGAAAATTTGATAGTTTCATGTAAAAGAATGAAATTAGAACATTCCCCAATACCATACACAAAAATAAACTCAAAATGGATGATGACCTGAATGCAAGACCAGACACTGTAAAACTCTTAGAGGTAAACATAGAACATTCTTTGACATAAATTACAGCAAGATATTTTTGACCCACCTTTTAGAGTAATGAAATAAGAACAAAAATAAACAAATGGGACATAATAAAACTTAAAAGCTTTTGCATAGCAAAAGAAACCATAAACAAGACAAAAAAGCAATCCTCAGAATGGAGAAAATATTTGCAAATGAAGCAATTGACAAAAGATTAATTTCAAAATATACAAACAGCTCATGAAGTTCAAAATAAAAAAAACAAACAACCCAAGCAAAAAATGGGCAGAAGATCTAAATAGGCATCTATCCAAAAAGACATGCAGATGGCCAAAAAACACATGAGAAGATGCTCAACATCATTAATTATTAGAGAAATGCGAATCAAAACTAAAATGAGGTATGATCTCACATCAGTCAGAATGACCATCATTAAAATATCCACAAACAGTAAATTTTGGAAAGGGTGTAGAGAAAAGGGACCCCTCTTGCACTGTTGGTAGGGATGTAAATTGATACAGCCACCTTGGAGAATAGTATGGAGGTTCCTTAAAAAAATGAAAGTGGAATATTTTGAAACAGTCTTTATATGCTGTGCAATAAATACATCAATGAAATCAGAAAAACCTATATTTAACAAATTTAATCTGATTCCCTCTCTAAATATGAATGTAAGATAAAATTCTTGAAACATGCAACTATTAAGTACCTATAGTGTGTCAGATACCAAGTCAGAATACTTGCTTGTATTTCCTTTTCTCATCAACCCTATGATGTACCTAGTATTACTTGAATTTGAAGGAATGATGAATTATGACATCAGATTAAATAACTTTCTTCAACTCATATGCTTAAGATAGCAGCCAAGTCTGGAAAAAAAAAATTCTGCTTTCATCCAGAATCCATCCTTTATCAACCCCATCATGCTACCTCAAATTATTGCCAATTATAAATAGGCTGTTCAGGAGTTCAGGTAGAGAAGAGCTAAGACAGATTTTTAACCACACAGCTAGAAGTTGTTCTCAAATTCAGATCAGTGCCATCACCTTTCTTCAGAGCATATTCATTTAATTTCAAAGAATACAGTTGAGAGTGTCAACAATTAGTAGTCTAGACACAGTGTGTACAGCAATACTCCTTATCACAAGACAGTAGACACAAGTAAGGCAACACTTCTGATGAATAGAAAACAAAACAAACAAACAAAAACAGCTGTTTTCCTAACTGCTTTTCTCCTTTTCCAGCTGCTCTGACCTTTCACATGGCAGCAGGAATTTAAAGACAGCTGTTGCAAGGATTATGATGATAGACTTCCTACATTAACTGGTCTTCTGGACAGACTAATAGCTTTGATCTATTGCTGTTAGGTCCAACCTAGTGCTGGAAATAGGAAACCTATTCTTATTACCACTCAACTAAAAGTTGATCCAAAATTAGATATGGAAATAGAATTATCTTGTTTCATTTTATTTAAATTACAGTATAACTTAAAAAGACTAGCAGAATAAGACTGTATATTAATGGAATATTATTTATTAATAATTTTGGCTTTCTAGGATCCCAAAGTTATTTACTACAAGAGTAACAGCAATTGGGTATTATCTTTCCAAATCCCAGAAATTTTTTAGCAGCCATATTAAATAAGTCTTCAGTGATAGAAATATTTCTCCAAAAGTATAAAAACCAAATCAAATATTAATGATTAAGCCCAAAGTGATTTTGAGAAGAAAATGATATAATTATAAAGATTTGTCAAAACCATAAGTAGTTTACTCTGAGTTTTATTAACTGAAGTTTTATATTTCATTTGGAATAGCCAGTACATCTTAGAACAGGCTTTTCTAGAACTGTTTAGTTTTCCACAAGGTTTATGTCAAAAGTTTCTACTCTAATCACTCTCCACAATTATCCCCATTACTCACTCTCCCAAAACCACCTGTCTCCTACTTGGTTGAGAACTGCTATACTCTGAAATTCCTTTATACCCTCAATCTCTCTTAACCTCCAGATTGTTTTTACAAGTTTGCCCATGATGTTATCATTTTCCATGGTTTGAAACCGTCTAGTTTTGGTCTAGCCTCTGCCATTGTGCTCATTAATTTAAAAACCATTTTATCCACTTTTCTTCTGAGCCAGAAATTGTGCTAAGAATTAAGAATCCAAAGATGTGAGTAATGTCCCCCTCCAGGCACTTACTACCGTCTCCTCCACTACCAATTACATTCTATCCCACTTGTATCACCAGGCTTACACTTTCCATGGATTTGTTTCCCTCTGCATATAAAGAAGTACACTGAGAAACAAAAACAAACAAACAAACAAACACTCTCTCCCTATTTACTGTCCTATCTCCCGCCTTGCTGTTACTTTTAAATTTCTTAGTAAGATTTATAACTATAAAAATTTCATTTACTGATCACCAAGTACATTGTTAAACTTAACACTCCTTATTCTATCATACCACTTTTCTGAAATTTACTTGAAAGTCATCTATGGCCTTCCAATGGTTTTCTCTGCAGTCCATTTTCTCTATGGCTTATTTTCAAATTTTTGATAGCTTTTGGAATCAGCCCTTTCATTTCTGGCTTTATGATACTATTAAAATTTTTTTTTTAATTACTGTCCTCCCAACTTGTATTTTCTTCCTTGTCTTTGCTGACACTTGGGCTTGTAGATGTTCTCCAAGTTTCTCTTCTATTTTTCCTTATTTTCTACAAAACTTTAATTTTTCTCTTTTTTGCAAGGTAGGGGGTTTAGAAATAGGACCCCTCTTTTAGGGGTCAAGGGTACATCTATGACAGAGGATAGAAAGAAGGGTTTGGTGAGAACTCTAGAAACTTTGTCTTTTTATTTACTTTTTTTTTTTCAATTTAACCTGATGATAGGTTCTTTTATATTATCCAAAAGTTATACTAAATCAACACTAAGTCCATAATTAATGAAAATATTTATATATGTGATGTTAGCATTTAACAATGGACTGGTTCCAAACTGAGAAAGGAGTACATCAAGGCTGTACAACACCATGCTTATTTAACTTTTATGCAGAGTACATCATGCAAAATGTGGGGGTTGGATGAAGCACAAGCTGGAATCAAGATTGCTAGGAGAAATATCAATAACTTCAGATATGCAACTGCGACCACCTTTATGGCAGAAAGTGAAGAGGAACTAAAGAGTCTCTTGATGAAAGTGGAAGAGGAAAGTGAAGAAATTGGCTTAAAACTCAACATTCAAAACACTAAGATCATCCCAGGGCTGATCTCCTTTAGAATGGACTGGTTGGATCTCCTTGCAGTCCAAGGGACTCTCAAGAGTCTTCTCCAACATCACAGTTCAAAAGCATCAATTCTTCAGCTCTCACCTTTCTTCACAGTCCAACTCTCACATCCATACACGACCACTAGAAAAACCATAGCCTTGACTAGACGGACCTTTGTTGGCAAAGTAATGTCTCTGCTTTTCAATATGCTATCTGCTGCTGCTACTGCTGCTGCTGCTGCTGCTGCTGTTGATCATAACTTTTCTTCCAAGGAGTAAGCGTCTTTTAATTTCATGGCTGTAGTCACCATCTGCAGTGATTTTGGAGCCCAAAAAGATAAAGTCTGACACTGTTTTCCCATCTATTTCCCATGAAGTGATGGGACCAGATGCCATGATCTTACTTTTCTGAATGTTGAGCTTTAACCCAACTTTTTCACTCTCCTCTTTCACTTCCATCAACAGGCTTTTTAGTTCCTCTTCACTTTCTGCCATAAGAGTGGTGTCATCTGCATATCTGAGGTTATTGATATTTCTCCCAGCAATCTTGATTCCAGCTTGTGCTTCTTCCAGCTCAGCGTTTCTCATGATGTACTCTGCATATAAGTTAAATAAGCAGGGTGACCATATACAAGCCTTGCCATACTCCTCTTCCTATTGACATCTTGGTTAACCATAATTTTGCAGCCGAACTCACAGTATTGTGGAGTATCATTCTAAGACTAATAAATTGTATGTCAAATAAATAGTGTATTTCTTTTACATGTGTTGTTGTTAATATATTTTAATTCCTCTTGGTATAACAAATGCAAGATTTATTTGATTCTTCCTGAGAATAAACTAAATACTTAGTATCTGATTGCCTCATGTTCTCTCAGAAAATTTCTGTATCATCAACTTAGTCTTTTTATTCTATTGCCAAACAGAAAGACCCCTCAAAACTGTAATCCTATATTATTTTTCATGTGAAACTCTGCCACTTGAAGTTCATGAGATAATTACTAATGTAAATAAATTCAGGCTCCAAAGGCATATTACAAAGGAATAGTAACAAGTTATTTAATTAACACTTAGTTAAATTTCCTATTATGTTTATTGTAGCTTGAGTTTCATTCACATAATTACTACTATTCTATAATGATATTTTGCCTAGAAATGTTTTAGTAAACTGATTAATTGGTCTAACAATCTTGAGTGCAAATGTTTCTGTTTTCATTCATGTTATCAGTCTTATCTAACATTTTGTGTGAAATATTGAATATTTTATAGTCTATTAGCTGTAGTGAATAAACTATAAAGGATAGAGGATGAGGTGGTTGGATGGCATCACCGTCTTGATGGACATGAGTTTGAGCAAGCTCTGGGAGTCTGTGATGGACAGGGAAGCCTGGCATGCTGTAGTCCATGGGGTTGCAAAGACTGAGCAACTGAACTGAACTGAGCTGTAGCTAAGTTAATTTTTACTTGACTTTGTACTACTTTGGACAGTCTTTTTTGGAATTGCTATGTAAGTCTGGACAAGAGTTAAATATCATGTTATTCCCTAGGATTAAAAAATAAACATCTTTGTTGAAAAGTACATTTTTCTTCTTAAAAAAGTCATTTTGATAATAATTTATATATTGTAGATACTTAAGTAACTCTGAAACCTTAGGCCATATTTCTTGCTTCCAGAATTTCTGCAACACCAACCTTCCTGGTTATCTGATAGGTAGCTTCTATTTACCAACAAATATTTTTCAAAAATTAATCCTTTTTTAAAATCTGTATGTAACATAAAAGAGTAGGAGGCATTTAATTTAAACATTTGCTTCTTTGACTTTCTTAAATGGGAGATGTATTTAAAGACAACCTGCTCTAATGTGCTTTCAGTTGCCAGTCTTTGTGGAAATAGCCTCAGTTAGGAATTCCAGTCTTAGAAATATGGGCCTGCGGTCCTAAGGTTGAATGAATAATGCTTACTGTGATATCATGGGGATATGAATACCACTTTCTTAAAAAGGTGTATGATACCTCATTGTGGTTTTGATTTGCATTTCTCTAATAATGAGTGATGTTGAGCATCTTTTCATGTGTTTGTTAGCCATTCGTATGTCTTCTTTGGAGAAATGACCCAGAATGGCTGCGATCCAAAAATCTGCAAGCAATAAATGCTGGAGAGGATGTGGAGGAAAGGGAACCCTCCTACACTGTTGGTGGGAATGCAAACTAGTACAGCCACTATGGAGAACAGTGTGGAGATTCCTTAAAAAATTGCAAATAGAACTACCTTATGACCCAGCAATCCCACTTCTGGGCATACACACCAAGGAAACCAGAATTGAAAGAGACACATGTACCCCAATGTTCATCGCAGCACTGTTTATAATAGTCAGGACATGGAAACAACCTAGATGTCCATCAGCAGATGAATGGATAAGAAAGCTGTGCTACATATACACAATGGAGTATTACTCAGCGGTTAAAAAGAATTCATTTGAATCAGTTCTGATGAGATGGATGAAACTGGAGCCGATTATACAGAGTGAAGTAAGCCAGAAAGAAAAACACCAATACAGTATACTAACACATATATATGGAATTTAGGAAGATGGCAATGACGACCCTGTATGCAAGACAGGGAAAGAGACACAGATGTGTATAACGGACTTTTGGACTCAGAGGGAGAGGGAGAAGGTGGGATGATTTGGGAGAATGGCATTCTATCATGTATACTATCATGTAAGAATTGAATCGCCAGTCTATGTCTGACGCAGGATGCAGCATGCTTGGGGCTGGTGCATGGGGATGACCCAGAGAGATGTTATAGGGAGGGAGGTGGGAGGGGGGTTCATGTTTGGGAACGCATGTAAGAATTAAAGATTTTAAAATTAAAAAAAAAATTCATTTGCCCTAAAAAATAAAAAAAAAGTGTATGATATACCTGAATCTTAAGGTAGGGTAGAATGTTATTAGGTGGCCAAATAGAAACATGGTTACTGGAGAGGTCACTATAATAATCCTATCTTGCGCAGTGAGGGTATTCATTATTTTAGGTGACCCTGCTTTTGAATTTAGCTTTAAAAACTAACAAAAAAAGACAAAAAGAATGGTTATGGGGAGGCTAGTATAGGCAGGAAGAAATGCATGCTTAAAGGTGAAGAACTTTGTAACATTAAAGATTTGGATAGTATTTCAGGTTAGCTTAATGTAGATGAAGGTACCTAGTGCATAGCTATTAATATATCAATCAGTCAGTTCAGTCGCTCAATTGTGTCTGACTCTTTGTGACCCCATGGACTGCAGCACGCATGCCAGGCCTCCCTTTCCATCTATTAATATATAGAAAGCTAATATGGTAACAGGGCTACCCTGGTGGCTTAGAGAGTAAAGTGTCCGCCTGCAATGCGGGAGACCCGGGTTCAATCCCTGAATCGGGAAGATCCCTTGGAGAGGGCACTGGCAACCCACTCCAATACTCTTGCCTGGAAAATCTCATGGATGGAGGAGCCCGGGAGGCTGCAGTAACAGAATATGGTAACAGATTATGTTATGCCCTATAGATTTGTACTTTGTTTGGAAAGTACAATCATTGGCAGGAGGGAGACCAATAATTTTCCTTTCCCTGACCTTTTTAAAAGATGATATGAAAACAACTTTGTTTTTAAGAAACAAGCAAAGCAGCCACTGGAAAACAATTTGCAGGTTATGTACTGGGGCAAGGAAACCAGTTTCAAGAACTTATTTTTTCTCTTTCTTTTATCTTTTTCTTTCTTTTTTGGTTAAAGAAGTAGGATAATGATAATTAAGATAGGGTAATTATCATTGGGATGGATAAGAAAGGATAGAGGGACAGATACCAGATAGTAGCAAATGACAACAATAAATCACAAGAACATAGAAAACAAACAATGTGGGAGAAACGAGAGAATTTGAGCCAGAATAAAAGGGACAACAATGCTAAATAGGAACTGGCAGGTGTGGTAGGAGGTGTGGCTCAGAGGTGGAGGGCAAGAATTGTGGATTTGTTTTCAGGCGTGATGAATTAGGGCAAAAGGATAACAACCAGATGAGAAAGTTCAGGGAACATTTTGAAAATCAAAAGGGAAATGGTAAGAGACTGAGATTTGAAAATCATGCATTACAAAGTCAAACAAACAAACAAAAATATTCAATGTTTTTGATATTCAATGATATTTATGTTTTAAAATGAGTATTGCACTGCCACACAAATTCTGGCCTTCATGTCTTTTGCATAAGTACATTTCTCAATAATTCAGTGTAATAATTATGGTGCAAATGTTATGCTGTAGCACGGGGGCTGTTCTTAGGAATAAGTTTTAATTTTAACTGTTTAGTATTTTCTATAACCAGCTTTATCTGTGCAAAGTTTCTGCTTGTGCTTGAACTTTCCATGCTAGTGCTTTCACCATAACAAGCTGAGGAATGCAGAACACTCCTCCACATCTTACTTTGGCAGAAAAATCTTTCATGGGATTTTAAGCTTAAATTCAGTTGTGTTTGTGATCTCTCAGAACACCACATTTAACTGGATTTAATAATTTCTTTGTTGTTTTTTTTTAAATGATGAACAACATGAAATTCAACTAACCTATTAACGTAAAAACACAGAGTGGGGGGGTAGAATCATATAATATTAATAGAATTTCTAGGAAATATTTCAGAAAGATAAGAACTAGGATTACATAGCAACTAACAGGCTTTTATGGGAATCATATTTTTAACATTTAATAGTGAAGGTAACAGCTAATAGTCAAATGAATGTAAATTAAAATGAGAGATCATGCTTAGTCCTATCAGTTTGATAAATAAGTAAATAGATGCAAGAAAATATAAAGATAGATTTATCATTGATACCTAATATTATAGGGAAAATAATCCTCCCCTACATTATTAGAAATTGAAAACTGGTTACATTTTTGCAGGGAAAACTGCATATATGAAAATTGAAACTACTATCTTTTCATTCAGAGTCCTATTTCTAAGAACAAAGGATGACAAAGATAGGGACATTAGTAAAGATGGGGCTATTGACTAGTAAAAAATTGAAATTAAAAACTTAGCTTCCTAGGAAGGGATAAACAAATTTGGGGACACCATGTAATTAAATAAGCAGTCATTTAAACTAACAATTTAGATGAAAAGCTCACAATGAATTCATTAAATGAAAAATACTATTAATTACAGAAGAATATGGATGATTTTATACATGCATATATTATATGTTTAATACTATATGCACGGTTTCACTTTTATTAGAACAAAAATGGTCAAGTATTTACAGACTCTGACCCACAGCCATCAAACCAAAGGAAATTTGTCCCATAAAATAGGTTTTTCTCCTTCTTCTAAATCCTGGTCTTTTTGGATATACATCAGGAGCTATAGCCACTGAAGAGGGAAAGCTCTGGGAAATATTCCAGTCTACAATATCAATTTTCAACATTAAATAAATTTATTTTACAATATTTGTACACTTAGAGAAGGTTTTTATTCCAAAGAACCTACCAGTTTGTGCCTTGGTAACCTGGACTATTCAAAATGGGTTTAGGGATGCCTAAAGGTGGGCCCCTCCACCTTTGGCTTGGCACAGTTCCTGGGCTGATCTCCTAGACCTAGCAAAGACTTGTCCTCTACCTCAGCATACATTGAAATATTATAATATACTGAATGTATTGAGACTTTTAATGTACTTATGTTTCATCTTTCTAACCAGACTGCATCTCTTAAGAGCAGGGACAAGTTTCCTTCAGAACCTACAAGGTCGTATAGAATTGCTGTTGAGAACTTTTGATTGATAATCAGTATAAACACATTATATTTGCCTGGCATATATGACCTAGGCATATGTTTGAATAAATTATATCTGTGCCATTTTGTTAGTAAAGAAAGTTGTTAAGGTTTCTCCTATTCCCTTGGTGATATCTGTACTATGTATGCATGCTAAGTCACCTCAGTTGTGTTCAACTCTGTGCGAACCTATGAAGTATAACCTGCCAGGCTCCTCTATCCATGGAATTCTCCAGGCGAAAATACTGGAGTGGGTTGCCAGTGACCTTCTTCAGGGGATCTTCCCTACCCAAGGATCAAACCTGAGTCTCATATCTCCTGCATTGGCAGGCAGCTTCTTTACCACTAGCACCACCTGGGAAGTCCTATCTGTACTATATTGTTGATGAAATTTGTATAGATGAATTAATGAGACATTTCATATGTTCAACATGTACTCATATTAAATCTCTTATTTTCCAGCCATCTTTTTTATATATTTATGAGTTTAATATTATCCTTGAGATGAAATTAAGACTAATCAACTCCACCCTGTCCTCAGTTATAGAACTTTCAAAGTTTGGAGGGATCTTAGAAATCAAGTGTTCCAGCACTCTCATTTTACAAATGAAGAATATGAAACCAGGAAGGTTTGAGTTTTCAGTTAAATAAACATTTGTTGAATATCTGTCATATGCTTAGCCCCAGGGTAAGGCTTGGGACTAAATAGGCAAATTAGATGATATAATCATATAAGGATTAAACAGTGATATTGTATGTAATGAATGGAATACAGACTTGGCATGAATACTCATTCATCAAACAATATTTGAACATTTTACATTTAATACTGTAGCTCCTAATTTTACTAGAAGAGGGGAAAAAAAGCTGGATTTGAGTGGCACATGAGGATTCCTTAAGGATTTCACTCTCAGTCTAATAAGACATACTAATATTATGACTATTCTTCAATTACATAGAGAGTGACTGAAAAAGGGAATTTAAGTGAGGTGTCTTGACTCCTACTAGTGTTTTTTATCTCCAGTAACAGATCTTCTTAAAGCTACAGTATGACTTACAGGTTCTTACTATTAGATACGAACATCTCTATATTAAAAAGTAGAGAGAAAAAAACAACAATGAAAAGAGCAGTAAGGAGAGCTTTTCTCAACTTTACAATATAGATATACAAAACATGCTATACTAGGATAACATATGTATCATAGGCATAATCGATGATAAGAAAAGGAGTCCTACTCCAGACACTTTCAGTGCTCTTTGGACAAAGGGTACTTAAGAAAGGACTGAGGTCATCAATGGTCTTGTTTGCCTGTTTTTCTTGAGAAGATCATGGTCCTTAATAATTGAACTTGATTGTCTTCATCAATGTAGAGGCATAGAAATAAAAAGGGTGAATTACTTTTAATTCAGATTGATGTATTAAATTATTAAAGAAATTCTATTGATACTTTCTCAGAAATTATTTTAGGATCTGACTTTTTCTCTGTCCCCACTTACATTGATATATTTCACCGCCAGATGACTACTGCTCAATGAAGCAGTCACTTATTTGACCATATCTTTTACACCTCTGTCTTCCATTTTGTTCTTCACATCATCATCAGTTACTTTCCTCCTGCAGCCATGAAATTAAAAGACACTTACTCATTGGAAGGAAAGTTATGACCAACCTAGATAACATATTAAAAAGCAGAGACATTACTTTGCCAACAAAGGTCTGTCTAGTCAAGGCTATAGTTTTTCCAGTAGTCATGTATGGATGTGAGAGTTGGACTGTGAAGAAAGCTAAGTGCCAAAGAATTGATGCTTTTGAACTGCGGTGTTGGAGAAGACTCTTGAGAGTCCCTTGGACTGCAAAGAGATCCAATCAGTCCATTCTAAAGGAGATCAGCCCTGGGATTTCTTTGGAAGAACTGATGCAAAAGCTGAAACTCCAATACTTTGGCCACTTCATGCGAAGAGTTGACTCATTGGAAAAGACCCTGATGCTGGGAGGGAATGGGGGCAGGAGGAGAAGGGGATGACAGAGGATAAGATGGTTGTATGGCATCACTGACTCGATGGACATGAGTTTGAGTGAACTCCGGGAGTTGGTGATGGACAGGGAGGCCTGGCGTGCTGTGATTCATGGAGTCACAAAGAGTTGGACATGACTGAGCAAATGAACTGAACTGAACTGAAACCATATGCAAACACATTCCTTTACTTCTGGAAAACATCTACAGGCTTTCTGTGATATGTAGGTAAAAACCAAGATTTCTTCAGTAGGCATAAAATAAACCACTTGTTCCATAAAATCTCAGAGAATGTAAGAACAAGGAGCGTGAATGAAAGCTTCACGCTCCTTGTTCCCTACCATGCCACTAGAAAGTTTTGCTAATGTAATTTTGCTAATGTAATAACTAAGTATCAGCTGCCATAACAAAATACTATACACTGGATGGCTCAGATGACTGAGCTTTCTTTTTCCACGGTTCCAGAGGCTGGAAGTCAGACCAGGATGTCAACACGACCGAGTTCTGGTGAGAGCTCTCTTCCTGGCTTATAAAACCACCTTCCTCACATGGCAGAAAATAAAAATAAAGTTCTCTAATATCACTTCTTTTAAGGGCGCTAATCCCTTATGAGGGCCCTACCCTCCTGATCTCATGTAAACCTATCTCCCAAGGGCACTATCTCTAAATACCAATAAATTGAGGTCTAGAACGTCAACATGGCACCCCACTCCAGTACTCTTGCCTGGAAAATCCCATGGATGGGGGAGCCTGGTGGGCTGTAGTCCATGGGGTCGCTAAGAGTTGGACACGACTGAGTGACTTCACTTTCACTTTTCACTTTCATGCATTGAAGGAAATGGAAACCCACTCCAGTGTTCTTGCCTGGAGAATCCCACGGACGGGGGAGCCTGGTGTGCTGCCGTCTATGGGGTTGCATGGAGTCGGACACGACTGAAGTGACTTAGCAGCGGCAGAAGCAGAACGTCAACATACGAATTTTGTGAGGAATAGAGTTCCATCTCTAGCACTAAACTTCACCAATTTCAAGCTATTCTTGGTCTCTTATGGTCACTACTGCTAAGCAAGAACTACCATTGCTTCCATACATAGAAATACTTAGATGTCAATTTTCAACTCTTTGTCTAACCAAACAAGAATCCAGTTAAATAAATGAGTTTAAATACCTTCCATAATCCCACAGGGAAAGAGTATCAAACCCTACATAAATAATGCATTATAGCTTGAAATATCCTTATTTCTCATCAGTTCTTGCATTTAGATTCTGTAGCAATTTGAAAATAGATACAGGAGCTAGATAAGGAGGCCATTAACAACTTCACTGTATGTAAAGCTAGATTTCAGGACTGAATTTAAAGTTCAACTGGACTTCTGCTTTTTTCTTCCTGAATGGAACCAAACCATGCATTCACAGGTTGAGTTTCTGGACAATGGCCATATTCCACAACAAGGGCAGAGCTGCCTGGGTGAGATCACAGCACAGAAGTAGCATGGAGAAGAACAAGTGTAGCCTGTGGGTAAGCTCGTTCAAGAGAGTGTCTCGGGTAGCCTCAGATATGTCTACTCTAACTCTTCCCAGTTTCCCACTCTAAAAACATCCCTTCTTCTATGTGGAAGAATGAATGATAAGTGGATCAAAGGTAGACACCTATACACAACTAAAACTTTCCCAACTAATGATCCAAGGCAGAAATGAGAAAAAGTGGGAGAGCTCTTCTGTGTGTGTTTTTTTTTTTTTAATTTTCTTGTGCATTAATTTTCCACTCAGAATGTACACACAAAACTCTCAGAGAGAGAATAAAAAGCTGAAGTACTACAAGTTCAAGCAACATTTTGCTAATTATATAGAATGATTATTTGTTTCATAAGTGACAAGGAATGACACATCAACACTTACAAATTATGCATCAAGCAAATGGACAAGGCAAGACTAAGATCCATTAACAATGAAAAGATAAAATAGTCATGGTTGAAATAAAAATTTCTTTAGATGGGAGCTGTTCTTTGTTTAGCAAAATACACTGATAAAACATTTAGAGTGAAAGACTCTGATAAGAAAAAAGAAAAGTTTTAAACTATTCTACTTAGAAAGTGAATTAAAATGGGATATGGCCTCATAGTAGAGAAGAGACAGGATGGGATAGAGAGATCAGCAGTTTCACAAAAATGAATGCATTGCAGTTTGGAGGAACGTATTTCTACTATTTAGATTGTAAACTAATTGAGAAATTGATACAGGGATGAGATAAAATCAACATATTACCAGTAAAACTGATATGGAGACTGTGACTTGAATGTGGAGGCAAATGGGACTTCCTACTTCCCTCCCATATTGAACTAAGCCATAAAGAAGCCAGAGAAAAAAGGATGGGACTGGATGTATGCAGAGGAAATCTTATCCCACCTTTAATTGCTGTTCATAGAGGGTGGCAGATATTAAGAAATCTCAGGTACTGACCTGGTTGCTAAGTATGTGGTGGTTCAGAGGGAAACAGAGACGTGGCGGATGTGGTATAGAGAGGCAGATGTGGTAGGTAACTGTTTGTTGATTATGTCTTTTGCCAAATACATAGTCTGGGGGGTGGCAGTAGTTGTTAATTGCTGGGTTATACTCAATAAAGCAAGCACTGAAGCAAAAATGAATATCTCAGTCTATATGTCATGAGACAGTAACTGGCTACAGGAGTCCTATGGCCTTTCACATCACTGAGACTCTAGAAGAGAGATGTATTCTTCATCATTAAGGAGAAGGCTCCAATTGAGACAAGTATACAAATTTTTCAGAGATGGAAGAATGCTAAGTAAGTTAAATTGCTTGCTCTGAGCATAGCTAGACCTGGCAGATATCTTTCAACTTCTAAGGCAAAAGGAAAGGGGTGGGGGTTAAATATATTTTCCTCAGGATCATGTTTATAGCTATCTCTAGCAGTCAATCTGAGGAATTCAGACGGTTTTAATTTAGAAAATTAAAACCATAGCATATGGTCACTGTCACCGTGAGTGATTTGCAGTTTTTGAGGCACCAGCAGAATAAAGTCCTTCTAGGAGGTACTGATACAATGGCAAAGGTGGGGTGTCTTCATGTTTTAGAACTAAGGACTACAGACGAAAGAACATGACATACAGTGACGAGAACTGGGAGGGGGATGATGAGGTCATCCAGCTATAAAGGACAAACTAGCAAGGGTTAGAAATAATGTCACTGTGACCACAATTTGTACCCACAGTTTTGTTTGGCTGGATTATCAGGTTATACTTAACTTTTTAAGTGTACTTTCTCCCTTTTAACCTTCCTCCTGGTATGCTTTTCCTGTCTTTGATGACTGGAGAGTAGTGTGACATTTTAAGATATCCTTCATCCAACATTTTGGAGATGACAATGGTGTCAAGAAGTCTAAAACTGATGAAACACAGGGGAAAGAAGTGGCACTCTTAGAGGCAGCAGTGTCCATGAGGCAGCAGCAAGAGCAACAATGGCTCATTCATTCCTCAGTGAGGTGCCAATGTAGCAAATGCAGATAAATACAAGTATATTTTAACACTGAGTTCCTTAAGTAGTGCTAATGACTCAGTTCTCTTACAAGGAGCATTATATGTTTATAGAAATAATCACATAGGACCTGGTCCACCATGTGTGTGTGTGTGTGTGTGTGTGTGTGTGTGTGTGTGTGTGTATTAGGTTCTGATATCAATCTATAAGTCTTGCTTACTCAGGTAATTACCACTGGCTAGCATGGATAAGAAAATTGTTCTGACTAATCCTGCTATAGTTTTGAAGACCATCCTAATTTGCTCCTGGCAAGCCTAAGAAAGGAATGAAGGAAATTCCCTGTTTTCCGTATGCTGATACCAACTGTTACATAATCTAATCATGCCATCTCCTGCCAATTTTTTAAACTCATTTAAAAAATGTTTACTAAGATTTTTTAGCTAAATTTGGGAAGATATTATCTTATTTAAAATAGAAATGCCCTATCCTCAAGTAAAATATGAACATCTTAAGTTTCCATGAAAAATGTTCTATGACAACCACATCCGTAACTCTCTCCTATGTGCAGTCAATATTGTTTTGGTTATACCACATTGGTTTATTTAGAAATGAAGTCAACCTCTCTCATTACATCAAGATGACCATCAAAGAGAAAATTTTTTTAAAAAAGAAAACAACACACACTTATATGAAAATATATGCATTTCCAGAGCAATGACATAATGAGGATGCCTTATAAATATACCAAGAACTACAAAGCAAAATTAACCAATCTCTTTTAAAATGACTCAAAAAAACCCAAAAAAGTGTTTTCACAGTTGTCAGAAGCCCTAGTCAACAAGGAGTCCAGCTGAATAAAGCAATAGAAAAAGTGGTTGGTAACATGAGTTGACATCAAAAGTTTTATGAAATTCCAAGCTTGAGTAAATTTCTTGACAGTGAAGAACAAAAAGTGAAACAGTATATCACATTGTTCCCTCTTTGGGGCTCAAATGAAGTATATTTCAAGGTTTACACAGAAGTTTTAACCACAAAATTCACACTTAATGAAAACCCAGCTTGCTCCAAATGACTAAGAGAAACAAAAAGTGTGAATGTGATGCAAATTTTCTAAGAAGGAAGGTGTAGAAACAGCTGTAAAAACTGTTGTAGAAACAGTCTAATTGGTAGTTAAATCTGTGACATAAAAGTGGTATTCATACGTAAAAGCATAAAGTGAAATATAAGCTTAGGATCACAAGAAAAAAATAAAACAGAAAGCTAGAGGATATTAAAGCAGAATTTTATAATATTTTAGTTAAGTATTTAAATATTTTGGTTGAATTGGGCAAGCTCTGTGAGAAGTTTTCTCAAATTATTTTGGCTAAAATTGTTTTGATCAACTGACTTTCATCTTCATATAATTGACAGTTTTTTATATAATGGGAAAGAATTTTAATGTCTTAACTACACAATATAGATGATATAGACACATACATACACACATTCATAGGCAGATGGTTTTTTGTCTTTTTTTACACTTACCAAAGCATACTTCGGATGCTTGACTTTTCGAATAGCATAACCCAAGGAATGAATGCTGTATAATCTGGACTTCAATTACTATGATTCATGTCACATCTTGCTCTCATCATAAATGTAAAACCTTACTCTTGTGTCAGTTACCTGAAGACCTCTTTATTTCTGAGCACTGAAAGCTGTTTTTGTTGTTGTTGTTGTTGTTTGTTTGTTTTAAAGCACAGGGCTAGAGTGTATAATCAGTTTTATTTAGTTAGGCCCAGTCAGACTTCAGCAGTCTTCCTGTGTGTAAGGTACAGTTCCAGACGAGGCAAAGAAGAAAGGAAGATGACCTCAATGGAGACGGGTTACCTTTATTCAGGCAAGGAGGGGCGACCGTTGGTCTAAGAACCAGGCCGAGCGTGTGCGGGATCAGGGAGACTTCATAGTTAAGGGAAGGTTTTGTAGAAGCGATACGGGAAGATTTAGTCAGGCAGGGCATTCTGGGTAATCTTTAGCTGAGATGGCAGTTTGCAGATGAACTGGGGTGGGTGTTCCCGGGACCCGGGGTGTAGGGTCCCGGGCTGATACAATCTGCCTGGAGTATCAGAGTGGGACTTAAAGCTCAGTTTTGTCATCCTTGAAGTTAGGTGGTTCAGCAAGGGCCCTTGAGGTCATTATTTTCTTTTTCCAGGCCCAAGGCCTTTGAGGTCTTTATTTTCTTTTCTAGGCCCCAGGACTCCTTCATTCTAGACTGTGAAATCATAAAAGAGATGGGGAAAAAGGGCGCTGTATCTCTCTGGCTATTCCTGCTGGGTCAGGGCGACAGCTCTGGGTCTGGAATGAAGGATTGTCCTAGGGCCCAGGGTCCCCTTTTTCTGGTGTTGAGGTGAGGCTCTCAAGAAGGAGAATGGTCTTGACTTGATCTTGAGAGATGGCCCATATCTGATCTTGGAGAAACCTTCAAAAGAGATTGAAGAAACACGGACCAAATAAGTAAGATAATAAGTTCTAATGGTCCCAAGAAAGGGAGCAACCCAAGGGAGGGCCAGTTGGAACAGGCTTTGGGGAGTGGAGAGATTTCATAATTCTTTTTTGTGGCATTTGATTCTGTCCCTAAGTTCTCTGACCCTTTCCTGGACTAGGCCTGTTTCGTTAACAAAATAGCAGCAGTCCTCTCCTAGGAAAAGACGGGTTCCTCCCTTTTCCGTGGTGAGACTTTCCAGGGCTCGTCTGTTTTGTAGGGCCACAGAAGCTAATGAGTTAATTTGTCTTTGGACTGAAACAAAGGATTCCACTACCTGTTCCATATCCTCATTAAGTTCTTGGGATAGCTTGTAGTAGAAATGGGCTGTGGTTGAGATGCCCCCAAACCCTGTGCCCAGGGCTGCTGCTATGCTGGTCCCAATCAGGAGGGGGACCACGATAGCTCTTTTTTCCCTGTGGGAATGTTCCACTTGGGAGTCGACTATCTGTTGTAGCTCTTATTCTTTGAGGATTGTTAGACCTAGGGTCAGGAAGACCAAGATGCAAGGTCCAGGGGGGCAGGGGGAAGATGTGAATATGAGTAGCTCCTGTAGAGATTGAAGATTCCTGGATTGGTGCAATTATTTGCGCTGTTCCAGAGAACCCAAGTGGAACAGAAGGAGGGAGTGGACTTTGTAAAACAAGTGTAGTTGGAGCTAGAGTAGTTGATACAGGTTAGGTTTTAAGGGGCTGAAAGAAGGATATTGTAAGAAACTGGCCCAATGAGTTGTGTGGTGTTTTGTTGGGGAGGGGAGGTATAGTTGCCCTGTGACAACCACGTGGAGGGTAACGGGATTGCTTTGTGTAGTGACGGAGACAGTGACATGCATATCCAGCACTGGGATGTGTGTTGTGTGTGTTGGAAGAATTGGAAGGAGGAGTTAAGAAGGGGGGTCAGGTGTTAATTGTCAGAGGAGGATTTAGGAGAGGCCATAATTGGGAAAGACTAGAGATCTCTTCAAGAAAACTAGAGATACCAAGGGAACATTTTATACTAAGATGGGCTCGATAAAGGACAGAAATGGTATTGACCTAACAGAAGCAGAAGATATTAAGAAGAGGTGGCAGGTATACACAGAACTGTACAAAAAAGATCTTCACGACCAAGATAATCACGATGGTGTGATCATTCACCTAGAGCCAGACATCCTGGAATGTAAAGTCAAGTGGGCCTTAGAAAGCATCACTACAAACAAACCTAGTGGAGGTGATGGAATTCCAGTTGAGCTACTTCAAATCCTGTAAGATGATGCTGTGAAAGTGCTGCACTCAATATGCCAGCAAGTTTGGAAAACTCAGCAGTGGCCACAGGACTGGAAAAGGTCAGTTTTCATTCCAATCCCAAAGAAAGGCAATGCCAAAGAATGCTCAAACTACCGCACAATTGCACTCATCTCACACACTAGTAAAGTAATGCTCAAAATTCTCCAGGCCAGGCTTCAGCAATACGTGAACCATGAGCTTCCAGATGTTCAAGCTGGTTTTAGAAAAGGCAGAGGAATCAGAGATGAAATTGCCAATATCTGCTGGATCATGGAAAAAGGAAGAGATTTCCAGAAAAACATCCATTTCTGCTTTATTGACTATGCCAAAGCCTTTCTGTGGATCACAATAAACTGTGGAAAATTCTGAAAGAGATGGGAATACCAGACGAGCTGACCTGCCTCTTGAGAAACCTGTATGCAGGTCAGGAAGCAGCAGTTAGAACTGGACATACTACAACAGACTGGTTCCAAATAGGAAAAGGAGTACGTCAAGACTGTAATTTAGAAAGATGGTAACAATAACCCTGTATGCGAGACAGCAAAAGAGACACAGATATATCAAACAGTCTTTTGGACTCTGTGGGAGAGGGAGAGGGTGGGTTGATTTGGGAGAATGGCATTGAAACATGTACAATATCATATAAGAAATGAATCGCCAGTCTAGGTTCGATGCAGGATACAGGATGCTTGGGGCTGGTGCACTGGGATGACCCAGAGGGATGGTATGGAGAGGAAGGTGGGAGGGGGGTTCAGGATGGGGAACACGTGTACACCCATGGCGGATTCACGTTGATGTATGGCAAAACCAATACAATACTGTAAAGTAAAAATAATAATAATAAAATTTAAAAAAGAAAAATAAAAAAAAAAGACTGTATATTGTCACCCTGCTTATTTACCTTATATGCAGAGTACATCATGAGAAACGCTGGGCTGGAAGAAGCACAAGCTGGAATCAAGATTGTCAGGAGAAATATCAATAACCTCAGATATGCAGATGACACTGTTAGGGACCAAACGACGGGCTCTAGGACCTGAGTCATGTTTACCAGAAAGAGACAGGATATGCGCTCATCCTGCCTGGCCAATCATGTAACGCCAGCTACTCCTGTAACTGAGACAAAGAACTGCCTGTATATAAGCTGCCATACTCCTTTGTTCGGGGCTCTTGTCGGATTCCCTTGTGTGGGATGAGACTTGGGCCCTAGCGCGCTAGAGATAAACTCCCTTCTTGCCCTTGCATTACCGTGGTGGACTTGCTCTCTCTCTCGGTCCGTTCGGAGATATGGGCTCGGAGCATAACAGACACCAAGTAGTTGGATCAGGCACAATTGTAGGTTGAAGAGTGTCCAGGTCATTCAGTATCTTCTTGGATGGTCAACAGAGGTTGTCGCTGGGTGATTTTTAAGGAGGTGGGCCCTGTGAGGGAGACCTGATAGGTGTCCATTAAGGGGAGCAGTGCAGAATTGGAGGTAACCCTTTTTAGGCAAGAGAGGGTGTACCTAGGAAGCAACCTTTTCGAGCTTAGCTGCAGTTGGGGTAAGGAGGATGATTTTGAATAGTCCCTGCTACTTTGGGGTTAGGTCACCCTGAGGATTTTCAGACAGATAGAACATGTCTCCAATTTGTAGAGGGGGCGAGGGGACTTGGGGGTCAAGAGCAGGCAAGTTGTGGTTGACATATTCCCAGAGGGCACTGTAGGGTTTTGCTAGCAGAGGGGAGTATAGGGAGTTTGGTATGGGAGGAGGTTTAGGGGGAAGTCTGGGAGGGATTATGGGTCTTCCAAATGTAACTTCAAAGGGGCTTAACCCAAGGGGTTGATTTCTGTGAGGAGAACCTTGGCTACAGTGTGGGCTCTTTTGTTTGTGGTGGGAAATGCTTCTACCCATCCCCCAAATGTGCCTACAAGGACCAGGAGATATGACTCTCTGAACTGGGGCATATGAGTAAAGTCTATCTGCCAATCTTGTGCTGGGAGACTGCCTCACATTTGCTGGGTTGGAATAGATGTAGGTTTAAGGTTGGGATTGGGATAAGTTTGTTGACATATCTGACAGGAACAGGTAAGGTCATCCAAATATTTTTGGTCAGCCGTCGATGTGGGGAAGTGGTTGTGGATGAACTGTTGGATGGAAAAGGACGGAAAAGTGAGTATAGATAGGAGAGAATTTCTCTGGTGGTGGGAGGGTTGGATGGGGTCAGGGCTAAGATGACAGGGACTGGAGGGTGGGATGGGACAGGGCTACCTCCTTTGCTTTTTGGTCTGGGGTATTGTTGTAGGTTGCTATGTTGTAGGTTGTTGATGTCCCCTACAGTGGAGGATGGCAGCTCTGTCTGGCAAGAGTGCAGCCTCTAGAAGTTTGGGATCATCTCAGAATTAATAATGGGGGATCCCTTTTGGGTGAGGAACCATCTCCCTCTGTATTAGGATGTTTGAGTGAAGGATGTTACAGGCATATTTGGAGTCTGTGTAGATGTTAACTCTGAGACTTTTAGCCAGGATCAAAGCTCAGGTGAGGACTATTAGTTCTGCCTGTTGGGAGGTGGTGTGAGGTGGCAGAGGTGAGGCTTCAATTATCTGTGTCCCATGGTTGTGATGAAGGTCTCCCTGGATGATGGCATATCTTGCTGTGAAGGGTGGGGATTTTGAGAGCTGCCATCAATGAACCAGTATGGGGTGTTAGGGTCTAAGATGGGCTGATCTGTCAAGTGTTGGAAGGGATTTTGAGTAAGATCCACTGTTAGACTACAGTTATTCAGGGGACGTCCTGCTGCAGAAGGTGTGGGTAATACACTGGCAGGGTTAAGGGGGGTGCAGGGAGAGAACACGGGCTGGGGATCGAGGAAAAAGGCATGTAGACTCTGTATCCTGGAAGCGGTAAGGGAGAGAAAAGCCGGGTGTGATAGTTGGTCTCAGAGGGTGTGTGGAGAACAGACTGTTAAGGGGCCATGCCTAGAGAATTTGGTTGCTTCAGGTACCAGGGCTGTGATGGCAGTCACGGCTCATATACAGGGAGGCCACCCCTCGGTCACCATGCCAAGTTGTTTTGGTAAATAAGCTATGGGAGCCCAGGTGTCTCCAGCATAGAAGTCCCAGGGCCTGTCCTTGGTTGGAATGGCCAAAGAGAAAAATGGCCTGGTGTAATCTGGCAGGTGGAGAGTTGGCACTTGGAGGAGGCTCTGGGTGAGCTGGCGAATATGATAGGCTAGCGATGAGGGGTTAAGGAGGGGTTCATCTAGGGGTTTTTAGTTGCCTCATAGAGCAGCTTTGCAATGAGGGAGACATTCAGGATCCAGATATGGAAAATGTTTAGGAGGCTGAGGAGAGACAAGAGTTCCCATTTTGTTTTTGGAGGACAGTCAATTAAGGCCTGGATTCTTTCTGGAGGAATGGTTCTTTGTTGGTGGGATAGTTAAAGTCCCAGGTAGGTGACTTTTGCCTGGGCTATTTGGGCCTTGGATCAGGATACCCGATAACCCCAGGACCCCAGGGCCCCAAGGAGTTTGGCAGTGTGTTGGAGGCAGAGTTTTCAGGTTAGGCTATGAAGGAGGAGGTCATCTAGATATTGGAGGAGGTAACTAGGGGCCAGGTCGAGTGTCTGTAGGTCCTTTTGTAAAGCATGTCTAAAAAAGTGGGGGCTGTCTCTGAACCCTTGAGGGAGAATTGTCCATGTTAATTGTTGGGAGACATGTGTCTCAGGGTCCTGCCAGGTGAAGGTGAAGAAGGGTTGGGAGGTGGGGTGAAGGGGGATGATGAAGAAGGCATCTTTGAGGTCTAATACCATGAAGAAGGTTGTAGTCAGGGAAATGGTGGACAGAAGGGTGTAAGGATTAGGGACTACTGGGAATGTTGGTATGATGGCCTCATTGATTTGTTCGTAGGTCTTGGACCAGTCTCCAAGAGTTTGGTCCCTTCCTTACTGCCAGGATGGGGGTGTTGTGTGGTGAATGGGTAGGAATTAAGATGGAAGCTTGAAGAAGATGGCCAATGATAGGCTTAAGCCTCTTGTGGGCCTCTGGGATGAGAGAGTACTGTTGTTGGATGATTATAGTCAAGGCGTCTTTTAGGGTGATGTGGACTGGGGAATGATGTTTGGCTATGGATGGGTGATCAGTATCCCACACTCAGGGGTCTATGACAGGTAGGTCTAAGGGGAGGTCAGGGGTAGGGGACAGGGATGGTCTAGGTGCCATCTGCATGCAGAATATAGAGATTGCATCAAGATGTGTTACGATAATAGACACCACTAATTTGGATAACAAACCTCCCCCTAGGAGCACCATTGGGCACTGAGGCATTATGAAGAATGAGTGTATGAGGGTCAAGTTTTCAAGTTGACAGAGTAATAGAAGGCTGATTCTTGGACTCAGAGGGACTCCAGAAACCCCCTTGATTGTGATCTCTGAGTTTTGGGTTGGGCCAGAGTAGGAGGTAAAGAGAGAGAAGGTGGCTCCTGTGTCTACTATGAAGATCTTTCTCCCAGCCACTATCCCATCAATCCTGAGTTTTGAACTCATGTCTGGAACATGGGCCAGGGGGCTGGAACCCAGGTCCCATCATTGGAACAACTCTTGTAGGATTGGGCTGAGAGCCTGGGGAGATGTGGGGACCTCCCCAGGGGCACCAGAGTGTCCCTGTGGACATTCCACCCTCCAAGTCTGGGAGTTAGGGACCTCAGGTGCCCCTGGGGGCAATCCATCTTCCAGTGTCCCGATTGGCCACAATTGGCCACAGGTCTGGCATGCTTTTGAGGGGGGCTATGGGTTCAGGGATGCCTTTGCCTAGTGTCCTGGCTGGTTGCATCAGCAGCAAGGTCTGGGGGGGGGGGGCGGGGTGGGCAGGGGCTGAGTCTTAAGCTCAGGTCAGGGATGACTTGGGCCAGGCTGAATCTCGTCCTGTAATTGCTGCTGCCAAAAAAGGCATATTTAGCTTTTCTCTCACGGTCTTTCTATCTTTTAGTCTTCTCTTCTCTATTATTGAATACCTTGAAGGCTACTTCTAGGAGTTCCTTTGAGGGTGGGGGGTGGCAGTCTCGGGGCCCTTCTCTAGTTGTTGAAGCTTGCGTCTAATGTCAGGGACGGACTGGCTGATGAACTGAACATGAAGGCAGAGTAACCCAGCAGGGGTGGTGATATCTAGGTTGGTATACTTCTGGACAACCTCGGTGAGGCGTGCCAAGAATAAGGCTGGATTTTCATCCACCCCTTGGGTGACTTCCCTGACTTTATAATTGACATGGATATGAGCATTTGCTTCCATGGTAGCTCAGATGGTAAAGTGTCTGCTTACAAAGTGGGAGACCTGGGTTTGATCCCTGGGTTGGGAAGATTCCCCTGGGGATGGAAATGGCAACCCACTCCAGTATTCATGCCTGGAAAATTCCATGGACCAAGGAGCCTGGTGGGCTACAGTCCATGGGGTCGCAAAGAGTCAGACATGACTGAGCGACTTCACTTCACTTCTGGAGGCAGATGATCATGTGATTGAGTTTCCTAATGCCTGGGTCACCGGGCTAGTATGTCCAGTGGGGTCCTAATTGAGGCAGCACCTCATCAGCAACTGGGTTAGCATGGTCTTGCTTAGGTAAGTGATCAGCATGGGCTTTTGCCACTTGCCAGATATGGTCTTTTTTCATCTGGAGTGAGAGTGGCATTTAGAATATAATATATGTCACTCCATGTGAGGTTATAGGCCTGGGTGAACCTCAGGAATTCTTTTTTGTATTTGGTAGGGTTTTCAGAAAATGGCCCTAACTTTTCTTCAATCTGGCTCATGTCTGACAATGAAAATGGCACATGGACTCGGGTGGGGCCCTCTGGTCCTACTACCTCTCTCAGGAGAAACACGTGCTGGGTATGTGATTGCATGGCAGGGGGTAGGGAAGCAGGGATGGGGAATTGGAGGAATGGTCTAGTGGGGTTGAGGGAGACTCAGGAGACGTTTCAGAGTCAGTATGTGAGTTCCGTGAGGGGGAAGGCAGGGTTTGATGGTGTGGCTGGTAGGGAGGGGCTCATCTGCAGGGTCGAACTCCCGGGTTGCAGAAGGTTATGGTTGGCTGTTAGTTGAAGAAGAGCCCTTTTGTTTGGGAGGCAAGGTGTATAGAAGGACCTCATAGGTGGAGCAGGCCTTGCATAGGGAGGGCCTGCTCCAAAGGGCCCAAAAAGCTTGGGCATATGGGACCTCTGACCACTTGCCATTCTGTTTGAGGAAGTTGGTAAGATTTTGAAGGATGTAAAAGTCAAATGTGCCGAATTCAGGTCAGTGGTTTTGATTGTCCAGTTGGTACTGAGGCCAGATCTGTATGCAGAGCTGTTTCAAGCAGCTAGCTTTGAGTTCAGTGAGTAAGAGTGGTTTGAGATTTTTGAGGACTCAGGCCAGAGGGGAATCTTTTGGGACAGACTGGCCGGACCCCGTGATTGGGAGGCAAGCAGAGGCTCCTATTGTGAGTTTGGGTTGTCACCCATAGTCACAATAGGAGTTATGAGAAGAGAGCTCTGTATCGAGGCAGAGCATCCCCCACTGTCGCTTACCAGTGACCTTATGCCAGGGGTCCCCAGGATCCAGAGAGGACAGTATTCTACCAGAGTACCTCTAGAACACTATCCAGATCTTACCTTAATCTAGGGGCCGGAGTGAGTGGAATGTTGGATGCAGAGTGGTCGAATGGCAAGGGTTCTCTGTTGCAGAGGTCATCAGAGAGAGAAAGAAGAGGGGGATAGAGATGGAGGCCTGGGGGTACATGAGTCACCAATAAAGCCTTAGGACAAGGTCTGCACTGCTTACAAAGGCACAGGGCGTCCCCAAAGGGAGCTTATGAGCCCTGGCAGAAAGTAAGCTTGGCAGGTAGCCATGCTCCCAGATTCTGGGATAAGGGAAAACAATGTGAGAGGGAGAAAGAGAGGGAGAGAGAGGCGAGTGCCTTGCCCTCTCCCAGGTTTCGGCACCAAAAATGTAAGGTATAGATCGAGAGGAGACAACGATGAAAGGAAGACGACCTCAACGGAGACAGGTTACCTTTATTCAGGCGGGGAGGAGCGACAGTCAGTCTAACGACCAGGCTGAGCACGCGTGGGAGGTGCCGATACCCAGGATTGAACCAGGGACCTCCTGACACCTATGAACACCAGTATTGACATCCGTCTGCTTGTTTGTTACACATTTTTTAACTTATATGTATTATTTACGGTGATTATAGGCTTTTACCACCTTAGACTATAACAGCAGGGCTGCCATATCTATATCTAAACTGATGCTTCCTATACTTTTTATGCCCCAAGTGTAACATTAGTTGAAAGAAAGGACACTTTCAAACAACCTATATATAGTGTTTTCTTCATTTATTCCTTTATTTAGCAAATATATAGAAAGTATATGTTAAGTTGTAGAAATAATGCTCAACACTGACCAAGTCAGAAAGAAAGACCAGCTTCTTGGAGTTTATATTCTCATGGCCAGACACAGATGATTAAATACACAATTATTCTGTGGTGATTAGGATACTGAGTTTGGTAGATCAGTAGAATTTTAATAGACAAAGTGATGTATCAAAATTAAAACAGAGAATGAGTAGAATTTCACTAGAGAAAAGAACAAGTGGAGTGGTGGAATGGCTTTTTTTTTTTTTTTACAACAGATATTCATTTATATGCCATGTGTCAAATTTAGCCTCTGAGGACACAGCAATGAACCAAACATACCACATCCTTGTTCTCATGGATTTGCATTCTTTTCGAGGGGACAAAGAAAATCAATCTAAAAACATATAAGTAAATTATCTGAGATGGCTAGAGTGACATGAAGAATGAAAATTGGGTAGTAACACAAATTGTTTGCTTCCTCAGCATCTATTTGCTCTGAATTTTTCTTTTGGGGGGGTGGGGGTGTTTACTCTTCTCATATAGCTCATAAACTTCTGGGAAAGCTGACGTCTCACTCATTAAAAGGTATGAACACAGTAATTCTAAAAGCAATTTCACTTCTTTGCAAGTGGTTGGTTAAGCAACTCAAACCTAATTAAAGCAGTTTTTGCATTCACCCGACTTTATTTCATTTCAGGAATAATAATATAACACAATCTTAGCTGATGAAACATGAGGAGAATATTGTGCTTAACTTCTAGGGAAAAAGTTGCTTTACTCTTAAGAGAAACAAACAAACAAAAAAAAAGGCTTCTTTCTTTCTATGGTTGGGATTCCTATAGCTGGTGCTGCCACTGCCATATCCCTAATGAGGCCAAGATGGAATCTTAGAGAAACCGAGCAACCGATCTCTAGTTGAACGATGTTGATTTCTACCTTGATATTCGGTTACATCAGTGACCACAGTTAAATCAATTTAACTCTTAATCTCTATTACTAATCTGAAACCACTATACATGAAACCGGAGAAATGTTTGATATATGTATTAGAAAAGAAGTCATAGGAACAGAGGATAGTGTAGGTACTGCTTCAGATTAGCCGGTCAAGGACTGTCTTTCTGAAGAGGTGATACTTAAGCTGAGATAAGAAGTCAGCCATGCTAAGCCCTGACAGCAAACCCTTCCAGGAAGCACAAATAACAATTCAACAGTCACAAGATTCAACCAAGAATAAGAAGGTATGACACTAGAGATGAGCAATGTTCTGAAGATACGAGATTTGTGACTCATGCAGACGTTTAAGATTAATTCTAAGAGCCATTAAAGCATTTGAAGTTTAGGGATGACAAATTATTATATTTTTTCTTCTAAGTAATATTAAATCTGATGTTTTCAATTACCATTAAAATGTGTTCCATACTTTATGGTAATCATATTTCATTTTAGTGTTTATAAAATTAAAAATTAACATTTTTATTATGTGAATTCTCTTGTAGCAAAGCATCTGATGGCAGGAATTTCTTACAGAACAAGTGGAAATTAGTAATATCAGTTAAGAAGTAAAGATCAAAGAGGGTATAACTTTAATGAAAAATAAATGAAGTTTAGAAAGTTTGTTTTTTAAAATTCTTGTACAAATTAAAATACATTAAAATTGCTGGGAAGCAGAGCAAAATAATATTTCTTAACCTAAAATATAGTACACACAAACACATGTATATATATGCATATATATATGCAAGAGAAAATCATGTAAGACAGAATAAGACAATTTTGAAATAGGTATAAAAAATCAATTACAGGAAGATCACTTTTCCTATAGAATCATAAAAGGCAGGCATTTCAGAGGAATCTTCAAACAAAAGCCAGCTACTTAAAGATGTGGCAGAAGGAGTTCAGAGCAATTTTGAATTAAATAATGGATTTTTTCATGGGTGTTTTATCATGACTATAGGATTACTATTGTTTGATTCACCAAATGTTAATCTCAGGAAACAGTTCACATTTAGGCTTGCCACAAGGAGTTACAATTAACTTTATATGTGCCCTGATACACTGTATACATGAAGGTTAAATATCAGAAATATATTTCTTGATATAAAAAAGTTAGCAATATGATAAAAATCCAGAGAAGAAAAACAGAGACTTTTGTAAATAAGTGACAGGAAAGGAAATATAGAGATGATAGTGACCTGGGGTAGCCAGAGACACTGAGGTATATTTGAAAAGAATTCCAGTCCCAACTGTGCCATTTAATGCCTGTGTGATCTTGTTTAAAACCCTTTGCTACCTCTACTTTTAGTTTTAACATTTGTAACCTGGAAATAATGCATGCATTTTTGTTCTAAGAAATCAGAAACTGTATGAAATTATTTTTTAAGCTCTAGAACGGTGCTAACATGGTAGCCACTAGACATACATGGGAATTTAAACTAAATATAATTAAATAAAATTAAAAATTAAATTTCCTAGTCACACTAACCACATTTCAAGTACTAACAGTGAATGTGATTGGTGCCTACTATACTGAAGGAATCATATGGACTTAGAATATTTCTATCATCACAGAAAATTTTGTTTGACAGCACTGCTCTGGATAGCAGTGAAACAAATATCAACTGCTTTTCCTACTTGTCTTCATGGTCACCTAATAAGATGCTCCAGTTAATAAATGAATCCTTTTAATAAATGAATACTATCAGAAATGAAAATGGAGAAATTACAATTAGCCGTAGGACAGAGAAGGAAAAGTGGCAAAAATCTATCTTATTACTAAACTATTTATACAGTGCTGTGTTAACTTTCTCCAACACCTCTATCATTTTTCTTGCGATTCCAAGGAGAAAATAATTCTATTTTATTGGCTCAGAAAATGCAATCAGGAGTAAAAATCATTCTGTAGTCATAAAGAAAAAGTTGAAATCATATCATACTTTAGAAGAGGCTTCAAAAAACTATGGCATTATAAATTTTGAAAAAATTTAATGTATAGCATATTCAACACTAAAGTGTACATCTTCAAGAAGTTGATAGCTGAATAAAATCCTACTTGTGAACATGTATGTATAACCACCCACTTTTAGTCACAAGAAGGCTCCCTTGTGGTCTTCCCACTCAATGAATCCGCTTGCACAAAGATAATCACTCTTTTGACTTCAATTAATAAGAGCTTAGTTTTGTTGATTTTTAACCTCATATAAATGTGAACTTCCAGATGTTCAAGCTGGTTTTAGAAAAGGCAGAGGAACCAGAGATCAAATTGCCAACATCCGCTGGATCATCAAAAAAGCAAGAGAGTTCCAGAAAAACATCTATTTCTGCTTTATTGACTATGCCAAAGCCTTTGACTGTGGGGATCACAATAAACTGTGGAAAATTCTGAAAGAGATGAGAATACCAGACCACCTGACCTGCCTCTTGAGAAACCTATATGCAGGTCAGGAAGCAACAGTTAGACATGGAACAACAGACTGGTTCCAAATAGGAAAAGGACTACGCCAAGGCTGTATATCATCACCCTGCTTATTTAACTTATATGCAGAATACATCATGAGAAACGCTGGGCTGGAAGAAGCACAAGCTGGAATCAAGATTGCCTGGAGAAATATCAACAACCTCAGATATGCAGATGATACCACCCTTATGGCAAAAAGGGAAGAGGAACTAAAGAGCCTCTTGGTGAAAGTGAAAGAGGAGAGTGGAAAAGTTGGCTTAAAGCTCAACATTCAGAAAGCTAAGATCACGGCATGTGGTCCCATCACTTCATGGGAAATAGATGGGGAAACAGTGGAAACTGTCACTTTATTTGGGGGCTCCAAAATCACTGCAGATGGTGATTGCAGCCATGAAATTAAAAGACACTTACTCCTTGGAAGGAAAGTTATGACCAAACTAGACAGGATATTCAAAAGCAGAGACATTACTTTGACAACAAAGGTCCGTCTAGTCAAGGCTATGGTTTTTCCTGTAGTCATGAGAGTTGGACTGTGAAGAAGGCTGAGCACCGAAGAATTGATGCTTTTGGACTGTGGTGTTGGAGAAGACTCTTGAGAGTCCCTTGGAATGTAAGGTGATCCAACCAGTCCATTCTAAAGGAGATCAGTCCTGGGTGTTGATGCTAAAGCTGAAACTCCACTACTTTGGCCACTTCATGCAAAGAGTTGACTCATTGGAAAAGACTCTGATACTGGGAGGGATTGGGGGCAGGAGGAGAGGGGGATGACAGAGGATGAGATGGCTGGATGGCATCACCAACTTGATGGACAAGAGTTTGAATAAACTTCAGGAGTTGGTGATGGACAGGGAGGCCTGGTGTGCTGCGATTCATGGAGTTGCAAAGAGTCGGACACGACTGAGCGACTGAACTGAACTGAAGTGACACTATGTAGGCTATACACTCTTTCTACTTCTTCTTTGCCAATGTTATGTCTGTGGTGTTAAGTCATGTTTTCACAAGTGGCAAAAACTAAGTAATTCTTTTCCAAAAATAAGATCAATTTTGATATTAAGCTCTCCTGTTCTGGTGAAGTGAGATCACCACCAGGAAATATAGAAGAAAAAAAGGGAGAAGGGCTAAACCAATGCTATCACAAATGAAAATGGAGAAGTTACAACCAAACGACTACAGGATTATAAGCAAATTATACAACATAAAATGGACAATGTAGAAGAAATGGACAAATTCTTATGAATAGAAATGTATAGTCTTCTATGACTTAACCAAAACATGAAATTTCAGGCCAGTATCACTGATAAACATGGATGCGTGCATGCACGCTGAGTCGCTTCAGTCATGTCTGACTCTTTGCAATCCCATGGACTATAGCCAGCTAGGCTCCTCTGTCCATGGGATTTGCCAGGCAAGAATACTGGAGTGGGTTGCCATGCCCTCCTCCAGTGGATCTTTCTGACCCAGGGATCAAACTCACATCTCTTACGTGTCCTTCATTGGTAGGTGGGTACTTTAGCACTAGCACCACCTGGGAAGCCCAGGTCATGGATGCAATCCTATTTAAAGAATCAGTTCAGTTCAGTCACTCAGTCGTGTCCGACTCTTTGCAACCCCATGCACGCCAGGCCTCCCTGTCCATCACCAACACCCAGAGTTCACTCAAACTCACGTTCATCGAGTCAGTGATGCCATCCAGCCATCTCATCCTCTGTCGTCCCCCTCTCCTCCTGCCCCCAATCCCTCCCAGCATCAGAGTCTTTTCCAATGAGTCAGCTCTTCGCATGAGGTGGCCAAAGTATTGGAGTTTCAGCTTTAGCATCAACACCCAGGACTGATCTCCTTTAGAATGGTTGGATCTTCTTACAGTCCAAGGGACTCTCAAGAGTCTTCTCCAACACCACAGTCCAAAATCATCAATTCTTTGGTGCTCAGCCTTCTTCACAGTCCAACTCTCATGACCACTGGAAAAACCATAGCCTTGACTAGACGGACCTTTGCTGTCAAAGTAATGTCTCTGCTTTTTAATATGCTATCTAGGTTGGTCATAACTTTCCTTCCAAGGAGTGTCTTTTAATTTCATGGCTGCAATCACCATCTGCAGTGATTTTGGAGCCCCCCAAAATAAAGTCTGACACTGCTTCCACTGTTTCCCCATCTATCTGCCATGAACTGATGGGAGCAGATACTGTGATCTTAGTTTTCTGAATGTTGAGCTTTAAGCCAACTTTTTCACTCTCCTCTTTCGCTTTCATCAAGAGGCTTTTTAGTTCCTCTTCACTTTCTGCCGTAAGGGTGGTGTCACCTGCATATCTGAGGTTGTTGATATTTCTCCAGGCAATCTTGATTCCAGCTTGTGCTTCTTCCAGCCCAGCGTTTCTCATGATGTACTCTGCATATAAGTTAAATAAGCAGGGTGACGATATACAGCCTTGACATACTCCTTTTCCTATTTGGAACGAAATTGTTGTTTCATGCCCAGTTCTAACTGTTGCTTCCTGACCTGCATATAGGTTTCTCAAGAGGCAGGTTAGATGGTATTCCCATCTCTTTCAGAATTTTCCAGCTTATTGTGATCTGAATAAACAATCATATAATTGTCCTTGAGAACATCCAACTATCTAAATGTTAGATTTGTATAGCTTTGAGGTTTAAAACTTTTCCTGTGTACACTAGTGCATGCAAATAGAGTTACCACATCTTAGCAGGTGCTAAGTCATTTGATACTATTTACATAATCGTTATTTTGTAAAACAGACAAACAAACAATAACTCTCTTTGCCATTCTGCACATGTATGAGGTTGTGAGGTAAGATATTTTTTCCTCATTTATAGATGAAGAAACAATGCTCAGGGATCTTAAATAATCTTCTCCAATTAAGTCAATTACAGCCTGGCTTTAAACTGCATCTGACACCAAACTATGACTGCAAACATCTGTCCTTCTTTGTGCTTCCTTGAGTGTAAAAATAATTTTAAGGCAATATTATAAGTTCTGTGCATCTCTATATCTCAGTTTATATACAAAATCTTATCCTCTAAACCTCAAATCAGACCTTTTAGAAAAGAGAGAATTTACCTAATTATAAAAGCTAAAGGGTAATGCTGGCAAAATGGAAATGATCTTAAAAACAGTGTAAACAAAACACAGCAAAATAGAAAGTTTAAATTTTTTTAGATCTCAAATGATGTTTATATATTTTTATAACTTAGGAGCTATATTGTTATAAAATGTGAAATTGTATTCTATAAAGCTATGTACTAATGTAAATTTCCAACTTTCTTTTTATTATTTAAAGCAAGGGTCCCTCTTATAGCACAAAGAAATAGCAAAGCCATAAAATAAAGACTTTGTTTTTATCCACTGAATAGTTTTGCATTGCATATTAGAGGGTAAAATTTAAGAATAACACATATAGGAATTATTACTCTCAGCATGACAATTAGACATATTCTAATTCAAATGTGGGGAAATGAGTCAATCTGTGTTGGGAAAGTAAAACTAATTAATGTAGAATATACAGAATTAGATGTTGCTAATAAGTTGACACAATTTAGGTCACTATTTCAGAGAGGGGGGAAATCCTTTAGAAATATTATTTAAAGTTAGAGGCATAATAGGTTCTCTTTTGTCATGTCAGCTTCTCAGCGAAGTTAAGAGCTATATGATACACAATGTTGTACACGGTAACTATAAACATATGAGATAACAGCTGAGCTATTGTCTTGGTCTCCAGGAGTCACTTTAGCAAACTCTTGAGATAAAAATATAAAAGCTGTTACGCTTGGGTATTTAATACAAATATCTTTGTGTCTCTTTCTAAACTTTTAGCTGTTGGCTAAGGCCTTTTCTATTTAGCTTCTTTTAGATATACTGAGGTCTCAAGAAACAATTAGACAAAACTATTTCATAAATGTGCCACGTTATATGGGGGGTGGAGAGAAGTCTGAAAAAAAAAAAACAGAATTGTTAATGAAGCCCGTCTTCCCTGCAAAATACTCACTTTCAGTAATCTCAGAGAGCACTGAGTCAATGAATCTGATACAACTATGTTTTGAGTAATCTAAATAGTTGCCATGATGTTTACACAGGAACTAAACCTTTTATAAAATTCATCATATTTCACCCAAGCACAATCATGTTCAGGTCATTTTGTACCCCATTTTGTATCCGGAGGCTTGTTAAGTAGGTAGCTTTAAAAATATCTGCAACAACTCAAAGAATGAAAAGTGAGTTCTCTCTAACATTTCAAGAAGAGAAAAAAAGGGGCCATAGCAATGGTTTAAGCTGAAGAACCTTTAAATAAAACCACTGTAGATAACTGCAATGATAAATGACTGGATTTCCACGTGTAGGTCTTGCTTGGCTGGCTTGCTTAACTGTGGAAAGGATTTTTATTTCTAAAATTCAGAAAGGCAGATTTTCACAGAAACAGTTCTTGTGATTTAATTGATCTCTCACAAGGAGTGTGTTCTAGCTCTGGAGGCTATAGTGTATTTTCTGTTGGATCAAGCTAAAGCAGACATTTATGAGGGAATTCTTCCACTGTACTCTCAGCTGCTAGTTGGTTGGAGTTTGCTGTCAGTGAGCCAAAGGTCATGAATTTGATACTTGAACAGATCACTTTGTCTCACAGAGAGAAAGCTTTGTAAGAAAGACACAGATTACAGGCTTATTCTTGCCAGTGCCAGCTGAGTTCCAAGTGTGAGGCTCTTCCTGTAAGAGGGATCAGGCTTTCTAAAGACCTGATGGGTACCCCAGGGAACAACACATACATGCTCTTTCACATTAAAAAAAAAAAAACTGCCAAAATGTTAAAACATCCATCCATAAAGAAAATAGGATATGACCTTTTATTTTGATATATGAAAAAACAATATTAATGCAAATCAACCTTGAAAAAATAATCTCCAAATTTTAACCACTGTATGTATTTTTATGGGTTACCCTGGCAGCTTGGCTGGTAAAGATTCCACCTGCACTTCAGGAGACCCCAGTTCTATTCCTGGGTCAGGAAGATTCCCTGGAGAAGGGATAGGTTACCCACTCCAGTATTCTTTGGCTTCCTTTGTGGCTCTGAGGGTAAAGAATCTTGACTGTGATGCAGGACACCTGGGTTTGATTCCTGAGTTTGGAAGATCCCCTGGGGGAGGGCATGGCAACCCACTCCTATATTCCTACCTGGAGAATTCCCATGGACAGAGGAGTCTGACAGGCTATATAGTTCATGGGGTTGCAAAGAGCTGGACATGTCTGAGTGACTTCCACATGTTTTTTTAAAGTTGTGTTTTTAGAAAGTTGACTAGACTTTTGGGGGGTGAAAATAAGTAACCTATTTCTTGTCTAAGACATTAAAATTAGGATGCTTAACAAATAATCAATTGTTTTAGAAGAGTGTTTTATTTATTTATTTTTTTAGAAGAGTGTTTTAAAATTATATTCATCTGTGGTAAATTTTAAAAAATTTTAGAAATATGTGACAAACGTAAAATGCATTTATCCATTTCCATCTTTGAAACTATTTCCCTTAATTAAATCAGTATTTTGTCAGTTCTACATGGCAGAATGTTGTTTTTACCTTTTATTGTACATTTAAAAATTAATTTTACTTAAAATTGGTGTTAATTACCCCTCCCACCACATAATTGTAAGTAATCCAATTAATTATATATCTTATATATCTCTGGAAACAGACATTAGGGCAAAATTCTTCACCTGAACTTAATGTTCTCTTGTTGGTCAGTTTGCTTCTAAAATCACAGTAATCTTTCCAAAATGATCTTTCTAGAACACAGTTTCACTGTAGGGAAAACATGAGACTCTATGAACATATTCTTTCCCGTTTTTCTTGTTTGCTATGACCCTATTATGTGGAATTGCAGTTTCCTAAATATGCATGCCTACTAATGGTTCCACTCATTTACACAATGTCTGAAATTTATTTTTGTCTTCAATAGATATCCTCATCCCCTTTCCCTTGTAAAACAAAACACAAACAGCAACTGAATTATTGGCTTCCTGTATACAGTATTTACATACTAGAAATTGAGCAGAGGCCAATAGGCCCCTCCACAGCTCCCAGGGATAAATCATGATTAGTCTACATCCACCTGTGTGAAGGTCAGGAAGCAACAGTTAGAACTGGACATGGAACAACAGACTGCTTCCAAATAGGAAAAGGAGTACATCAAGGCTGTATATGGTCACCCTGCTTATTTAACTTATATGCAGAATACATCATGAGAAATGCTGGGCTGGAAGAAGCACAGCTGGAATCAAGATTGCCAGGAGAAATATCAATAACCTCAGATATGCAGATGACACCACCCTTATGGCAGAAAGTGAACAGGAACTAAAAAGCCTCTTGATGAAAGTTAAAGTGGAGAGTGAAAAACCTGGCTTAAAGTTCAGCATTCAGAAAACTAAAATCATGGCCTCTGGTCCCATCACTTCAAGGGAAATAGATGGGGAAACAGTGGAAACAGTGTCAGACTTTATCTTTTTGTGCTCCAAAATCACTGCAGATGGTGACTGCAGCCACGAAATTAAAAGACGCTTACTCCTTGGAAGAAAAGTTATGACCAACCTAGATAGCATATTCAAAAGCAGAGACATTACTTTGCCAACAAAGTTCCCTTTAGTCAAAGCTATGGTTTTTCCAGTGGTCATGTATGAGTGCAAGAGTTGGGACTGTGAAGAAAGCTGAGCGCCAAAGAATTGATGATTTTGAACTGTGGTGTTGGAGAAGACCCTTGAGAGTCCCTTGGACTGCAAGATCCAACCAGTCCATTCTAAAGAGATCAGCCCTGGGTGTTCCTTGGAAGGAATGATGCTGAAGCTGAAACTCCAGTACTTTGGCCACCTCATGCGAAGAGTTGACTCATTGGAAAAGACTCTGATGCTGGGAGGGATTGGGGGCAGGAGGAGAAGGGGACGACAGAGGATGAGATGGCTGGATGACATCACCAACTCGATGGACATGAGTTTGAGTGAACTCTGGGAGATGGTGATGGACAGGGAGGCCTGGCGTGCTGCGATTCATGGGGTCGCAAAGAGTCGGACACGACTGAGTGACTGAACTGAACTGAACTGAACTGAATGATAGTATTTCTCTTTTCTCCCTTCTCTTGCCAGGGGCCGTTTTCAGCATAAGCATGTGAGTCTCTGAGACAGAGGGACTGTGCTCTGGAGGCTCCCAGTGAAGTTCCCCTCACTCTGATAGTAGAGACAAGATAGGACTTTCACTATGTTTCTACCAGTTACAGTTTGGGGAGGATGTGGTAATTCTAAATACTTCTGGGGGAAAAACTCAGGGGAAAAACTAACTCTGAGAATGGCAGAGAAGAAAAGGAAAAGAAACTTAGTTCCTTAATTATGTCCTTAAACCACCAGATTAACCCTGGACTAAACTTTCAATCTTGTTATAAGAGACAAAACTTTTCATATTATTTAAGCCACTTCTAGCTAAGTCTTCTGTTCTTTGCCATCAAAAGCATCCTGATACAAATTCCCATAGCTCCTAAGGCACATATCTTTGGTAATACATACCTTACCTTAGGTTATATCCATTTCCTTTGTGAAGTCTTCCTTTAATTCCCACCTCTTAGACTCACCTTCCCTGTTTGCCATTAAGGTTGCAATCTTTTGCTGAAAAACCCATGACACTTCTCTTTGTGAAAGTGCTAGTTGTTCAGTTGTGTCTGACTCTTTGTGGCCCCATGGACTGCAACAGGCTCTTTGGTCCATGGAATTCTCCAGGCAAGAATACTGGAATGGGTTGCTATTCCTTCCTCCAGGGGATCTTCCTGACCCAGGGATCGAACTTGTGCCTCTTGCATTGCAGGCGGATTCTTTACAGTTTGAGCCACCAAGGAAACCTACCTCATGTGTACTTAGCACCTATTTTGTTCTTGCCATGTGTATGTGAACAACGCATAAAAAAAAATTAGTAACTACTGTAATTAATCAATTTCTTTAGGCACATAGATTTCCTGGTCTGACCTTCATATACATAATAAGCAAATTATTTTTGTTGATGAAGATAAATGACAGTTCTATATGTAAATAAGTGTTATTTAACCATAAAACACCAAAGCCACAGGGGAAAAACAAGTTTTTAAGAGCTTTGATATTAGTAAATGATTTTGTTATAACATCTTATATTGGTTAAAAAAAATTTTGCCCTTCAAAGCTCTGCATATACATAACTGCATTTTGTTTTTTACAGTACCTTTAAATGTAGAGGAGAGTATAATTTTACATACATCTTCTGGGTAAAAGCCCCTTAGTTATACAGAGGTTAATTAACTTACCCAAAGAACTGAATTACCTAGAGCCTCTGTAATAGGAAAGAATAAATCTGACTCCATATTGGATTTTGTTTCTTTTCTATTACAGAGGCTCTAGGTAGTTCAGTCCTTTGGGTAAATTAATCCTTTAAATTTTGCATTTAATACTTTTTCTACAGGTAATCACTAAATGCATGTTGCCTATAGTTTAAAGTATACATAATTTTCCATCTCTGGAATCCCTGGCTCTCATGCCAGTACCATTGTTCGGCTTGCGGGAAACATCCTAACCAGGTCAACCTATGAATGGTTGCAGGAAAGAAGAAATTAGCATATCCCCTCAGACAAGGACCCTGGAGAAGGAAAGGGCAATTCACTCCAGTATTCTTGCTTGGAGAATTCCATGGACAGGGGAGCTTGGCAGGCTACAGTCCATGTGCTCACAGAATGTTGGACATGACTGAGCGACTAACACTCAGACAAGGAAATATCTGCAGTAACTCATCATCTTTTTTACTTTACCTCTCACCCCCCACCCCTCACTTCTATAAAAGAAACTAGCATTCAAACCCAGGCAAGATGGTTATTTGGGCCACTAATCTACCATTCTCTGCTGACTTTCCCAATAAAGTCTCTTTTTTTCTTGCCCCGATAACTTGTGTCTTGATTTATTGGCCTGTTTTGTGGTAAGCAGTATGAGCTCAGACTAGGCAACATTTCCTTTTCCAAAGCACCCTTAGGCTTACATCCTTTCTTCAGGTCAGTTCTCTTTCTATCTCATTCTATCTGGGTACATTATTGAAAGATTGTTACCAATGGATTAGACCTATATTTGTTTTTTTAATGTAAATTTATTTATTTTAATTGGAGGTTAATTACTTTACAATATTGTATTGGTTTTGCCATACATCAACATGAATCCACCACAGGTATACACATGTTCCCCATTCTGAACCCCTCTCCCTCCTCCCTCCCCTTACACAGTGCTGATAAAATTTTGGTCCTATACCTCTGGATCAGAGCCATCTGACATTCTTGTTAAAGTTGCTAGTCCCAGTGTCTCATCCTAGACCTTCTTAATTATACTGACTGGGCTTTTTGAAGCTGAAAAAACAATGTTTCTGCTAGTGTATCAGGTGATGGAGACATAATTTTTAGAACCATGATTCTGTGGTTTCATTCTTACACTGTTTTACTTGTTTATAGTAGCTATCACCTATAATTCTTATTTTATAATTAATTGTAATTTAATCAATTGTAATTGATTAATTGTAATCCTTATTTTTCCAGGTCATGACTTTTGTTAAAGCAAGACTAACACCAGTCCCTTTCAGTACATCTCCATCAAGACAGACTCTTTCAGAAGGGGTATATTCTCTGCAGTAATAGATATGCAGAAAATATAAATACAGATGTTCTCTGAGAGGTTAAATTCATCAGTCTGTACCGAAATATGCGGGGCAAAGTTGCTCTCCCACTGTCCATTTTCTATTTTGGCAGATGCTGTGGTGGTCACTATATTCCCACACATCAGGGCTGTATTGTGAGAATTTAATTTATGGGATTCAATTCTCCTTATGTGGTAATAAGAGAAAAATTTTTTTACCATGTTGTGCTTAAACCTATTTTTGGGGGCATAGACAGTACTCAATTGCATTTAATTTTTTATAAGTATATATAAAATTACCAAAGATTTAGCAACTCAAAACAATACAAATGTATTGTCTTCTTATTTGTCATCCTAGACTCCAGAATAGCTTAACTGGGTCCTCTGCACAGAGCCTCAGAAGGTGGCAATCAACATGTCATCCTAGAAACACCCTCAGAAAATAAAAGTTGCCTTCAAGGTCTTGCCACATAGGCCCCCCAGCCCCCACAACATACAGCTTACATCTTCAAGGCCAGAAGAATATTCATATGATCACTAAACTCTTTTTTAAAGGGCACATTTGATTAGGTCAGACTCCCCGAGGAAATCTCACTTTTCATTAACTAAAAGTCAATTGTTTAGGGACTTTATATTTACAAAAGCCTTTCGCCTTTATCATATAACATAACCTAATTACAGAAGTGAAATCCATCATTCTAATAAGCCCTGCCTATACTTGCATGGGTTGGGAATTATGCAAGTGTGTACATCAGGAGGCAGAAATCTTGGAGCCCATTTTATTTTATTTATTTTATTTTCTGCTTGTATAATTGTACCTTGACCAAATCCAATATAATCAACTGAAAAATTTATAAAACAATCAGTTAACATAAAATGTCACTAGTAATAAAATTACTAGGAACCCATTTTAGAATCCTGGCTACCACAGCAATAAATATTTGCTTGTTTTGAATTTCTTTGTTTTTGCACTGGTTGTTGTGTTTTATTAAAATAGCATGTCTATATGTCTAGCTATCATCAATGACTTTTGGTCTCCTTCCCTTTGTGTGGGAAATCATATTTTAAATATTCTTATATGTGCTTCTAGAATATTATATGCATTTAGAACTAATTTCCACATTGCTTTTTTTTCACCTATCTCCAAAATATATCAACAGCAGCACATATACATCCACCACATACATATGAATATATATACATGTAAAATTGCATTGCATATATGAACCACAAATTATTTAACTGCTACTGCTGCTGCTGCTAAGTCGCTTTAGTCGTGTCCAACTTTGTGTGACCCCATAGACGGCAGCCCACCAGGCTCTGCCATCCCGGGGATTCTCCAGGCAAGAATACTGGAGTGGGTTGCCATTTCATTCTCCAATGCATGAAAGTAAAAAGCGAAAGTGAAGTCGTTCAGTCATGTCCGACTCTTAACGACCCCATGGACTGCAGCCTACCAGGCTCCTCCATCCATGGATTTTCCAGGCAAGAGTACTGGAGTGGGGTGCCATTGCCTTCTCCAATAATTTAACTAGTCCTGTATTGATAGAAATATATTTAATCTTTATTATTATGTATATTTTTCTACTTAGATCGTTTTTTTCTTTACAATATTGTATTGGTTCTGCCATACATCAACATGAATACGCCATGGGTGTACATGTGTTCCCCATTCTGAATCCCCCTCCCACCTCCCTCCCATACCATCTTTCTATTTAGATCATTTTGCTTGTGTTCATATATTATGGGATAACTTCCCAGAAGCAGAATTCAGATAGTGCTCTTAATCTTCCGATATATATAGCCAGTTTTTTTTTTTCCTTTTCAAAGACATTGTATAAACTGTAAATGGTTTCATTACATTATAATCAATACTGCATTGGAAAAATTTTAGCATTCCCTATCTGATAAGCAAACAATGACACTTCATTATTGCTATACTTTTTGTTTTCTTAACTATGGGTGTGATTGAGTAGCATTTGATATATTTAAAAATCATCTGGTTCCATTACTCCACAGCAAATAGATGGGAAAAAATATGGAAACAGATAGATTTAATTTTCATGGGCTCCAAAATTACTGTGGACAGACTGCAGCCATGAAATTAAAAGACACTTGCAAACCTAGATAAAGTATTAAAAAGCAGCAACATCACTTTGCTGACAAAGGTCCATATAGTCAAAGCTATGGCTTTTCCAGTAGTCATGTACAGATGTGAGAGTTGGACCATAAAGAAGGCTGAGCACTGAATAATTGATGTTTTCCAACAGTGGTGCTGGAGAAAACTCTTGACAGTCTCTTGGACAGCAAGAAGATCAAAACAGTCAATCTTAAAGGAAATCAGCCCTGGATATACATTGGAAGGACTGATACTGAAGCTTCACTACTTTGGTTCCCTGATGCAAAGAGTTGATTTATTGGAAAAGACCCTGATGCTGGGAAAGACTGAGGACAGAAGCAGAAGGGGGCAACAGAGGATAAGATGGTTGGATGGCATCACCAACTCAATGAACATGAGTTTGAGCAACCCCAGGGGAGAGTGAAGGACAGGGAAGCCTGGTGTGTTGTAGTTCATGAGGTCACAAAGAGTGAGACATGACTGATCGACTAAACAACAGCATATCTTTCTTGATAAAATGTTTACTTATGCCCGTCACTAATCTCTATCCTATAGCATTTCTTGTCCCCTGGAACTTAGTGGAATACTCAAGGATTAGAACTTATCCCACTGAGAGAAGTAGAAAGTATACTCTTCTAAAGCCTTCAAAGCATAATGTGTCATGTGAGCTTTTGCATCATCAGGAAATTCTATGATTGCCACTTCAATCCATGGGATGACTTTTCTTCTCACTCCCTTCTATTTCACTCAAGCACAATCATGTTCACATCATTTTGTTTCTGGGGCCTTGTAAGTAGGTAGCTTTAAAAATGCTTATGTTGAAATAAACAGGTACAAACTCAGAAAAATCTGCCTTTGAACAGTTGTGATATCAGTCGCGATATGTATAAATGATATCAGTTGTGATATGTATAAATCTTTTAAGCAGGCTAAAGCTCAGTGGTTGTGAGGTTTAAACTATTTATGTGTGAATAAGTTAAAGTATTTCATGAAAACAAGTCCTCTCACTTTTGGATACTGGTTTACTACATGATGCCAGCATTTTCTAAAAACTCTAATTTTAATCCACAAATGTTACAAATGATGTAGCACAAATAAATATACACAAATGTCAATCTTCTTTGTTACTTTACTCAGAAGAAAACGAACTATAAGCCCTAACCAAAAAACAATATTTTGGGAGTTTGAAGTCTACAATGCTATAAAAATATAAAACTTTGCAAAATTTATTTTCTTAAATTGTTAATAACATTCACCCATTTCATCAACCTGAGTTAAAAAATGCTTATTCTGAAAAGTTTCAAAATAGCTAAGTACTACAAAAATGTAAAGAAAAATAACCTTATGGTCTACAACAACGTGAACAATATGAGAAATAACAGTGTTCAAATGAAATTAAACAGTGTTCAAATGAAATGAAAAGACACTCACTGGAACAAAAATTATGACTAACCCTGACAACATATTAAAAAGCAGAGACATTATTTTGCCAACAAAGGTCTGTCTAGTCAAGGCTATGGTTTTTCCAGTAGTCATGTATGGATGTGAGATTTGGACTATAAAGAAAGCTGAGCACTGAAGAACTGATGCTTTTGAACTGTGGTGTTGGAGAAGACTCTTGAGAGTCCCTTGGACTGAAGGAGATCCAACTAGTTTAACCTAAAGGAGATCAGTCCTGGGTGTTCATTGGAAGGACTGATGTTGAAGCTGAAACACCAATACTTTGGGAGCCTGATGCGAAGAGCTGACTCATTTGAAAAGACCCTGATGCTGGGGAAGATTGAGGGCAGGAGGAGAAGGGGACAACACAGAGGATGAGATGGCTGGATGGCATTGCCAACTCGATGGACATGAGTTTGAGTGAACTCCGGGAGTTGGTGATGGACAGGGAAGCCTGGTGTGCTGCAGTTCATGGTGTCACAAAGAGTCAGACATGACTGAGCAACTGAACTGAACTGAAATGGGGGACAACACCTGAAAAGTTACGGCAATATATAGGAGTAAAGGTAACTCTTTGAAAAGCTTAAAAGGATAAATTTGTACTATCATTAGACTCATGCTTTTACTAAAGCCTAAAGAAAAGTATCACCTTAAAACTTTCCTTAAATGTGCTTTCTAAAACATTTTATTTAAAAATATAAATGACTATCAGCAAATAGCATTTTTTAAACTTCATATATTAATTTGGGAGGAAATCCTTAGTAACTAAGATTTTACATTGGAAAACTCTGAGATCATAAATATAATGACCAATCTAGCTCCCTGCTCCACCAGCACTTCAGCCTCCACATTAGAAGGGTGCCTGAATTCTACCAGAAGGTTTATTCCCACCTCAGATCATTCTATGCTATAAAAACAAATAAGGACAGATTCATGTTTCATAATCAAGGCAGGCTGTCTGCTGGTCTCGTCCACTGGGGTGAGGAAATGTGTGTAGGGTCGATGGGCATAGAGGCTGTGTGAAGGGTTATTCCCTGCTAACCCTGGGCTGGACGTTCTCAGTGATGTCAATGTGCTAGGCATGAACCTGACTCTTCAATTATACATCTATTTGCTCTCAGACCAGGCAGTGAGGAGAGGCTGCCATAAGAACAGTATGTAAGATGCTCACATGCACCTTATAAAAACACACTCAGAAAATATACAGAATTTAAGAACTCCACAGTATGTTTAACTTGGCCAGGATTGCTATTCCATCTGTTTCTGTAACAGTAAAACTCTAAAATAGAAGGGGCATATATGCTTGTATAAAAGTAAAATACTCTGTCGGAAGAAAGGGGAGAGGAGGGAAGAGCTGAGGAAAATCTCTTACTGCAATTAGTGTGGGGCACCCTGTCAGAAAATCACCTACTTAAAGGCAGAAGTTGAGTCAGTCTTATTCATATTTGTAATCTGAGTGACCGCACTAATGAGCAAAGATATCAACTTTGTACATAATGGAGATTCTGAAACCTGTGGCCAGGGAGTAAAGGACCAATGAGGCTATTTAGACGGAAAATTTTAAAAACGTTTAGTATAAAGGGTCTGGGGGTTTATGAAATTTTCTCCTTACTGGGTATATGTGATAACCACATCCATAATCTTATAGCTTTATACAAAGTCTATTAGTTGAATTCATGTCTCCTATCTCAGGCCATTTGACCCTTCAACTCACCGTCTTCCAAATAATCCGATTAAGTTAGAAGCATAAGGTCATTTACTGACTAAAGAAACTGAAGTTGAATGGTTTTACGAAGACCTACAAGACCTTTTAGAACTAACACCCAACAAAGATGTCCTTTTCATTTTAGGGGACTGGAATGCAAAAGGAGGAAGTCAAGAAACACCTGGAGTAACAGGCAAATTTGGCCTTGGAATGCAGAATGAAGCAGGGCAAAGACTAATAGAGTTTTGCCAAGAGAATGCACTGGTCATAGCAAACACTCTCTTCCAACAACACAAGAGAAGACTCTACACATGGACATTACCAGATGGTCAACACCAAAATCAGATTGATTATATTCTTTGCAGCCAAAGATGGAGAAGCTCTATACAGTCAACAAAAACAAGACCGGGAGCTGACTGTGGCTCAGATCATGAACTCCTTATTGCCAAATTCAGACTTAAATTGAAGAAAGTAGGGAAAACCGCTAGACCATTCAGGTATGACCTAAATCAAATCCCTTATGATTATTCAGTGGAAGTGAGAAATAGATTTAAGGGTCTAGATCTGATAGATAGAGTGCCTGATGAACTATGGAATGAGGTTCGTGACATTGTACAGGAGACAGGGATCAAGACCATCCCCATGGAAAAGAAATGAAAAAAGCAAAATGGCTGTCTGGGGAGGCCTTACAAATAGCTGTGAAAAGAAGAGAGGCGAAAAACAAAGGAGAAAGGAAAGATATAAGCATCTGAATGCAGAGTTCCAAAGAATAGCAAGAAGAGATAAGAAAGCCTTCCTCAGCGATCAATGCAAAGAAATAGAAGAAAACAACAGAATGGGAAAGACTAGAGATCTCTTCAAGAAAATGAGAGATACCAAGGTAACACTTCATGCAAAGATGGGCTCGATAAAGGACAGAAATGATATGGACCTAACAGAAGCAGAAGATATTGAGAAGAGGTGGCAAGAATACACAGAAGAACTGCACAAAAAAGATCTTCACGACCCAGATAATCATGATGATGTGATCACTAATCTAGAGCCAGACATCTTAGAATGTGAAGTCAAGTGGGCCTTAGAAAGCATCACTGCAAACAAACCTAGTGGAGGTGATGGAATTCCAGTTGAGCTGTTTCAAATCCTGAAAGATGATGCTGTGAAAGTGCTGCACTCAATATGCCAGCAAATTTGGAAAACTCAGCAGTGGCCACAGGACTGGAAAAAGTCAGTTTTCATTCCAATTCCAAAGAAAGGCAATGCCAAAGAATGCTCAAACTACCGCACAATTGCACTCATCTCACATGCTAGTAAAGTAATGCTCAAAATTCTCCAAGCCAGACTTCAGCAATATGTGAACCGTGAACTCCCTGATGTCCAAGCTGGTTTTAGAAAAGGCAGAGGAACCAGAGATCAAATTGCCAACATCCGCTGGATCATGGAAAAAGCAAGAGAGTTCCAGAAAAATATCTATTTCTGCTTTCTTGACTGTGCCAAAGCCTTTGACTATGTGGATCACAATAAACTGTGGAAAATTCTGAAAGAGATGGGAATACCAGACCAGCTGACCTGCCTCTTGAGAAATCTGTATGCAGGTCAGGAAGCAACAGTTAGAACTGGACATGGAACAACAGACTGGTTCCAAATAGGAAAAGGAGTCTGTCAAGGCTGTATATTGTCACCCTGCTTATTTAACTTATATGCAGAATACATCATGAGAAACCCTGGACTGGAAGAAGCACAAGCTGGAATCAAGATTGCCGGGAGAAATATCAATCACCTGAGATATGCAGATGACACCACCCTTATGGCAGAAAGTGAAGAGGAGCTAAAAAGCCTCTTGATGAAAGTGAAAGAGGAGAGTGAAAAAGTTGGCTTAAGCTCAACATTCAGAAAAGTAAGATCATGGCATCTGGTCCCATCACTTCATGGGAAATAGCTGGGGAAACAGTAGAAACAGTGTCAGATTTTATTTTTTTGGGCTCCAAAATCACTGCAGATGGTGACTGCAGCCATGATATTAAAAGACGCTTACTCCTTGGAAGAAAAGTTATGATCAACCTAGATAGTATATTCAAAAGCAGAGACATTACTTTGCCGACTAAGGTTCGTCTAGTCAAGGCTATGGTTTTTCCTGTGGTCGTGTATGGATGTGAGAGTTGGACTGTGAAGAAGGCTGAACGCTTAAGAATTGATGCGTTTGAACTGTGGTGTTGGAGAAGACTCTTGCGAGTCCCTTGGACTGCAAGGAAATCCAACCAGTCCATTCTGAAGGAGATCAACCCTGGGATTTCATTGGAAGGAATGATGCTAAAACTGAAACTCCAGTACTTTGGCCACCTCATGCAAAGAGCTGACTCATTGGAAAAGACTCTGATGCTGGGAGGGATTGGGGGCAGGAGGAGAAGGGGACGACAGAGGATGAAATGGCTGGATGGCATCACTGACTCGATGGACATGAATCTGAGTGAACTCTGGGATTTGGCGATGGACGGGGAGGCCTGGTGTGCTGCGATTCATGGGGTCGCAGAGAGTCGGACACGACTGAGTAACTGAACTGAACTGAACTGAACTCAGTGCATTAAGCAAGCTGCTTGACTTGCCTGAGTCTCAGTTTCCTCATCTATAAAATGGTAATAATCATATCAACTTCACTGTTTCTCAATAATTTCAGACTGCCTTGCATATATGATAAATTGTTATTATTCTGACAGTCACGAAAGCATTTTATCTGGGCTTCTTAAACTGTTTGCTAAAGCAAACAAGTTCCTGCCTGTCACCAACGTGTGGATCTCTTTGACAGAACAGGCTTTTCTTGTTGAATCTCCTTGTACTTGCTGCCAGTGAAACCTGTCCTGACCACCTGTATCCAACATCAGCTCCCAAGGGATCTATTAATATCCAGAACCTGGCCACTCCCAGTCTGGCTAGCTTCCTGACTCAAGGTTCCATCACTGGTTTACTTGGTGAACACATTTTTTAATTTAGCAAAACACAGTGATAAATTCAACACATATTCCAATGAAATTCAGTATGAGTGCTTTGTTTGAAATTTCTTCACTTCAGATATCCTTTTTCTGGATAATTTATGAACTTACTTTAAGCTTCCACAATATCAAAATGGAAACTGTTAGATAAATAGTCATGGATTAGCATAGCAAAGGAATAAAAATAAGCTAATAATTTTATTAATATGAGTAGTATATTCTCATGTGGTTGCTTTCAAATGTAATTTGGAGTTTATGCTGAGTTGTGTCATAGAACTGGACTTGTTTGACAGACTCAGAAAATTCAAAATCCCAATTATAGACACAATATTTTCCAAACTCAAAGATACACATACATACTTCATTAGCAAAACCTACTTCAAGTGGTATTCTGTTCACCCATTCTTTAGTAGTTTTGTTATTTAATACTATTTATTATTATAACATAATTATAGTTTACATAATATTACTACTATTAAAGTAGAGATGATGATTAAATGTTTTCTAATCAGCAAAGAAAATTAAAATGTACTTGTTACACCAGACTCCACGTACTTGAGTTCTGGACTCTCCTCTCTTAGGTAGAAATTGTTTGTTTTTGTGACTAAATCATGGAAGAGCTTCTTGAAGGCATCCTTTTCTGGTCTCTAACTTGGAATATCGAAGTAAGCTTTTGTATCCAGTCCCATCACTTCATGGCAATTAGATGGGGAAAAAATGGAAACAGTGACAGATTTTATTTTATTGGCCTTCAAAATCTCTGTGGACAGTGACTGAAGCCATGAAATTAAAAGACACTTGCTCCTTGGAAGAAAAGCTACAAAAAACATAACCTAGAAAAACAAACCTTGACAGTATATTAATAAGCAGAGACATTACTTTGCCTACAAAGGTCAAAGCTATGGTTTTTCCAGTAGTCACATATGGATGTGAGAGTTTGACAATAAAAAAGGCTGCATGCCAAAGAATTGATGTTTTTGAACTGTGGTGTTGGAGAACACTCTTGAGAATCCCTTGGGCTGCACGAGATCAAACCAATCCATCCTAAAGGAAATTCATTGAATATTCTGAAATACTTTGAATATTCATTGGAAGGACTGATGCTGAAGTTGAAGCTCCAGCACTTTGGTCACCTGATGCAAAGAGCTGACTCACTGGAAAGGACACTGATGCTGGAAAAGATTGAGGGAAGGAGGAGAAGGGGATGACAGAAGATGAGATGGTTGGAAGGCATCACTGACTCAATAGACATGAGTTTGAGCAAACTCTGGGAGATGGTGAGGGACAGGGAAGCCTCGTGTGCTATAGTCCAGGGGGTTGGAACAAGTTGAACATGACTAAGTTGAACATGACTGAACAAGCTGTTGAAGTTGAACTATTGGATAATCCTTGCTTGAACTTCAGGGAGGGAAGAGACTCACCTGATCCTTGGTGGCTATTGAGATGGTCATGCATTAACTAAGCCACCCCTACAGGTTCCTGAGAATGCTGGAAAGGCAGTTGAGCAGGTTCATCTCTGAGAGCTCTAGCCTTGAGGTCCTTAAGGCAGTCAGTAAAGAGGGACACTGTAAGCTAATCTCTGACCAGAGAACAATGCTTGACTAAAAAAACATGAGGAGCAATTGTGGTGACAGTGAGCAGCAGGAACTGAAATCAGACATTTTTCTCCCCCACTTTCTTTAGTCTGAGCCAAAACCATAAGATTTTCATGTACGACAAAGAATGGGTAAGAAGGCTGTACACATGAGCTGCTATTAGGCCTGGAAGGTAAGGTCACAAATGTTCCCTAACCATAAAAGATACTCACTGATATAACTTGACTTATGATTTCGTTTCATGGATCCATGTCCCTGACCCATTTATGTCTTCACCCACATATACTTTGGAAAGACTTGAGAGATTATTCTAGAATTACTGTTTCTGCCTCCATCTGAAGCAAAACTCAGTAATGGGTTTCTATGAAGTCACTCTATAATGAGCACGTGTGAGTGGAGAATACCTACACCTGGCAGGAAATATAAAGCACAAGTCGGATATCAGCTATTCTAAGTTGACCAAGCAATTCAACACTGTTTGTTTTCTACATTCCACATAATGAATTCAGAGGAAAGTCTGTCTGACCCAGCTTGCAAAGTCTTGCTTAACTGTCCTCTGTGGCAACTCTTTCAAGGTGGATACAAGTCCACAGACACACATCTTGGTGATGGCATGGAACCTCTGGGCAAAATAGAAAATTATACCCTTTCTCTTACTATGTGGCTGTAACCTAATGGTAAAGTTTCAGGGGGTTGGTAAGCAGCAGGCAAGCTGAATTTCAGCTACCAGTTTCCCCTTTTGGCTGGATACTCTTATATTCAGGAGATAAACTGCACAACCCTGTTTGGTAGCCCTAATTCCTTGTTCAGCTTTCTGAAACTAGTGATCCTTGGATAGAAATCAATAAACCTTTTCAATAATTTTTATTTTTTTTTTTATTTTTTTTTTATTTTTTTTTATTTTTTTTATTTTTCTATAACACAGTTCTTTTTTTTTCTTTTTTTTTAATTTTTAGTTTTTTATTTTTTAAATTTTAAAATCTTTAATTCTTACATGCATTCCCAAACATGAACCCCCCTCCCACCTCCCTCCCCAGAACATCTTTCTAAAAAAGTTCTCACTTACCTATAATTCCTGTTTTAAAGTATCAAAATACATATATAAGCAGTGGAAAATTAGTTCAATGCACTAAGAATCACTTGCATATATTTCACAGGGCATATTCATCAACACATTATGAATGGTTTTACTGTGAAAATTTAAGAATAAAAATAGAATTGTGTTCTTGCAATTAACCTTAGGAGTAGAAGAAACAAATTTTTATAGAAAAGAAAGCAGACATCAGGAAGATAGGATGGTGGTACTATAGAGGATGACAGAAGAATCTGGCATCGATGCCAGGAGGATGGATCCTGGGTGCTATTCACTTAGTTTTGGGGTTTGGAACCCTGAGCTGTTACAGTACCTTCTTGTGAAAGGGCTTCAGAAAATTTAAACATGTCTCTAAGCGACAAACACATCAAAAATACATCTATATGTGGAACAACTCTCACAGAACATCTACTGAACACTGGCAGAAGACCTTAGGCTTCTAACAAGGCAAGACAATCTTCACATAACTGAACTTCAGTGCTGGATGCCTCATGCCAAACAACCAACAAGAGACGAACACAGCAGACCAGCTGTCTGAAGTCATACCAAGTTCATTTACACCCAAAACACACCACCTGATGTGACCCTGCCCATCAAAGAAACAAGATTCAGCTAAACCCACCAGAGTTCAGGCACCAGTCCCTCCCAGCAGGAAGCCAACACAAGCCCCTGGACCAACCTCACCCACCTGGGGGCAGACACCAGAAAGAAGAACTATAATCCTGCAGCCTGCAGAAAGGAGACCACAAACACAGAAAATTAGACAAAATGAGATGACACAGAAATATTTTGCAGATAAAGCAGCAAGGTAAAAACCTACAAGACAAAATAAATGAAAATCAAACAGACAATCTACCTGAAAAAGAATTTAGAGTAATGGTAGTAACAAGATCTTGGAAACAGGATGGAGACATGAGTCAAGAAAAGACAAGAAATGTTTCACAAGGAACTAGAAGAAATAAAGGAAAAATAGTGATGAACAACATAATAATTGAAATTTAAAAAAAAAAACAACTCTAGGAGGAATCAATAGCAGAATAACTGAGGCAGAAGAATGGATAACTGTGCTGGGAAACAGAATGGCAGAAATAACTGCCACAGAACAAAGAAAAATAAAAGGATGTACGGAAAAGAGGACAGTCTCAGAGACCTCTGGGACAACATTAAATGCAACAACACTCAAATTACAGGGGTCCCAGAAGAATAAGTGGAAGAGAAAGGGTCAGAGAAAATATTTGAAGAGATTATAGTTGAAAACTTCCCTAACATGGGAAAGGAAATAGCCACCCAAGTCCAGGAGGTGCAGAGAGCCCCATTCAGGATAAACCCAAGAAGAAACATGCAGAGACACATATTACTCAAACTAAAATAAATAAATACAAAGAAAAAATATTAAAAGCAGCAAGGGAAAGGCAACAAACAACATACAAGGCGGTTCTCATAAAGGTATTGTGCAATTTTCAACAAAACTCTGCAAACTAGAGGAGAGTGGCAGGATACATTTAAAGTGATAAAACAGAGAAGCCTACAACCAAGATTACTCTACACAGCAGAGACTTAATTCAGATTTTTTTTTTTTTTGGATTTGTTTCTCCATTACTTTTTTTTTTTTTTTTAGTTTTTTATTTTTTTAATTTTAAAATCTTTAATTCTTACACGTGTTCCCAAACATGAACCCCCCTCCCACCTCCCTCCCCATAACATCTCTGTGGGTCATCCCCATGCACCAGCCCCAAGCAAGCTGTATCCTGCGTCAGACATAGACTGGCGATTCAATTCTTACAAGATAGTATACATGTTAGAATGCCATTCTCCCAAATCATCCCACCCTCTCCCTCTCCCTCTGAGTCCAAAAGTCCGTTATACACAGCTGTGTCTTTTTTCCTGTCTTGCATACAGGGTCGTCATTGCCATCTACCTAAATTCCATATATATGTGTTAGTATACTGTATTGGTGTTTTTCTTTCTGGCTTACTTCACTCTGTATAATCGGCTCCAGTTTCATCCATCTCACCAGAACTGATTCAAATGAATTCTTTTTAACGGCTGAGTAATACTCCATTGTGTATATGTACCACAGCTTTCTTATCCATTCATCTGCTGATGGACATCTAGGTTGTTTCCATGTCCTGGCTATTATAAACAGTGCTGCAATGAACATTGGGGTACATGTGTCTCTTTCAATTCTGGTTTCCTCGGTGTGTATGCCCAGCAGTGGAATTGCTGGGTCATAAGGTAGTTCTATTTGCAATTTTTTAAGGAATCTCCACACTGTTCTCCATAGTGGCTGTACTAGTTTGCATTCCCACCAACAGTGTAAGAGGGTTCCCTTTTCTCCACACCCTCTCCAGCATTTATTGCTTGCAGATTTTTGGATCGCAGCCATTCTGACTGGTGTGAAGTGGTACCTCATTGTGGTTTTGATTTGCATTTCTCTGATAATGAGTGATGTTGAGCATCTTTTCATGTGTTTGTTAGCCATCCGTATGTCTTCTTTGGAGAAATGACTATTTAGTTCTTTGGCCCGTTTTTTGATTGGGTCATTTATTTTTCTGGAGTTGACCTGCATAAATTGCTTGTATATTTTTGAGATTAGTTGTTTGTCAGTTGCTTCATTTGCTATTATTTTCTCCCATTCAGAAGGCTGTCTTTTCACCTTGCTTATATTTTCCTTTGTTGTGCAGAAGCTTTTAATTTTAATTAGATCCCATTTGTTTATTTTTGCTTTTATTTCCAGAATTCTGGGAGGTGGATCATAGAGGATCCTGCTGTGATTTATGTCGGAGAGTGTTTTGCCTATGTTCTCCTCTAGGAGTTTTATAGTTTCTGGTCTTACATTTAGATCTTTAATCCATTTTGAGTTTATTTTTGTGTGTGGTGTTAGAAAGTGATCTAGTTTCATTCTTTTACAAGTGGTTGACCAGTTTTCCCAGCACCACTTGTTAAAGAGATTGTCTTTCCTCCATTGTATATTCTTGCCTCCTTTGTCAAAGATAAGGTGTCCATATGTGTGTGGATTTATCTCTGGGCTTTCTATTTTGTTCCATTGATCTATATGTCTGTCTTTGTGCCAGTACCATACTGTTTTGATGACTGTGGCTTTGTGGTAGAGCCTGAAGTCAGGCAAGTTGATTCCTCCAGCTCCATTCTTATTTCTCAAGATTGCTTTGGCAATTCGAGGTTTTTTGTATTTCCACACAAATCTTGAAATTATTTGTTCTAGTTCTGTGAAAAATATGGCTGGTAGCTTGATAGGGATTGCATTGAATTTGTAAATTGCTTTGGGTAGTATACTCATTTTCACTATATTGATTCTTCCGATCCATGAACATGGTATATTTCTCCATCTGTTAGTGTCCTCTTTGATTTCTTTCATCAGTGTTTTATAGTTTTCTATATATAAGTCTTTAGTTTCTTTGGGTAGATATATTCCTAAGTATTTTATTCTTTTCGTTGCAATGGTGAATGGAATTGTTTCCTTAATTTCTTTTTCTACTTTCTCATTATTAGTGTATAGGAATGCAAGGGATTTCTGTGTGTTGATTTTATATCCTGCAACTTTACTATATTCATTGATGAGCTCTAGTAATTTTCTGGTGGAGTCTTTAGGGTTTTCCATGTAGAGGATCATGTCATCTGCAAAGAGTGAGAGTTTTACTTCTTCATTTCCAATTTGGATTAATTCAGATTTGAAGGAGAATAAAAAGCTTTAAAGACATGCAGAAGCTAAGAGAATTTAGCACCACCAAACCAGCTTTACAACAAATGCTAAAAGAACTTCCAAAGTTAGGAAACGAAAGAGAAGAAAAAGATATACAAAGACAAATCCAAAACAATTAAGAAAATGGTAGTAGATACATACATATTAATACTTACCTTAAGTATAAATGGATTAAATGTTCCAACTAAAAGACACAGACTGGCTGAATAGCTATGTTAGTTACTTAGAATACAAAAAGGAGTCCAAAATGGAGGTGGCTAAAAGAAGACAAACAAAGGGAAAAGGCCCCAAAAAAAGGTAACAAAGGAAAAATTTGCAGACCAGAGTAGGACCTCAGATGAAACAGAAATGCCCCCTTCCTGACTGGTGACAGGTTCTAGCCCTAATTTGCATAGTGCAGGCTTGTGGGTGGGGGCAGTGTTGTTGGGAGAAGGAGACAAAAAGTATGAAAAGAGGGAGCCAAGACTGGTTAAGGCCTCTCCTTTGGGGTCAGCCCACCCTCTAATTTTGGGGTGTCCTATCCTTTGATTACTGAATAAAACTCTGAGCTGTAACTGAGGTGTAACATTGGTCCTCCATTTCAAATCTTTGTTGCAGTAAGACAGAACTGAGGAAATTATGCACTCTCCCAACATATCCAAAAGCAAGACTCATATATACACTGTTTACAAGAGACCTACTTCATTTGTAGGGACATATACATATTGAAAGTGAAGGGATGGAAAATAATATTCCATGAAAATGGAAATTAAAAAAAAAAGCTGTAGTAGCGATACATATATCAGAAAAAAATTACTTTAAAGTAAAGACTATTGTAAGACACAAGGAAGGAAAATATATAATGACCAAGGGAACAATCCAAGAAGAAGATATACCAATTGTAAATATTTATATGGGGGCTTCCCTGGTGGCTCATTGGTAAAGAATCTAACTGCCAGTGCAGGAGACGTGGGTTTGATCTCTGGCTGGAGAAGATCCCCTGGAGAAGGAAATGGCAACCTACTCCATACTTGCCTGGGAAATCCCATGGACAGAAGGAGCCTCACAGGCTATATAGTCCATGGGGTCACAAAAGAGTCTAACATGACTTAGTGATTAAAGAACAAAAGAAAATATTTATGCACCCAATATAGGAGCAACTCAATACATAAAGCAAATGCTAACATCCATTAAGGGGTAAATGAAGAGGAACACAATAATAGTAGGGGACTTTAACACTCCACATATACAAATGAATAGATCATCCACACAGAAAATTAATAAGGAAATAAAAGCCTTAAGTGACACATTAGATCCAATGTAATTAATTTATGTGGCATTTCATATGATAGCAGCAGAATACACTTTCTTCTCAAGTGTAAATGGAATAGTCTCCAGGATAGATCATATCTTGGGTACTAATCAAGCCTTGGTAAATTTAAGAAAACTAAGAATATATCAAGCTTTTTTTTTTTTTTTCCAACAACAAAGTTGAAACCATGAAGTTAGAAATCAATTACAGGGGGAAAAAACTATAAAAATACAAACACAGAGAGGCTAAACAATATGCTACCAAATCTAACTAATGGGTCACTGAGAAAAGTAAAAAAATACCTAGAAAAAGTTGAGAATGAAACACAACAACTCAAAACCTAAGGATGCATCAAAAGCATTTCTAAGGGGGAAGTTTACAACAATACAACCCTATGTCAAGAAACAAGAAAAATCCCAAGTAAACAACCTAATCTTATACCTAAAACACCTAGAGAAAGAAGAACAAACAAAACTCAAAATTTGTAGAAGGAAATAATTCATAAAAATCAGAACGGAAAAAAACAGAGAATGAAAACAATAGCAAAGATCAATGAAACTAAAAGCGTTTCTTTGAGATCTATCAACAACGTTGATAAAGCTTTAGCCAGACTCAGCAAGGAAAAATGGGACAGGGCTCAATTCAACAAAATTAGAAGTGAAAAAGGAGAAGTTACAACTGACACTGCAGAAACACAAAGGATCATTAGAAACTACTACATGCAAATAAATATATGCCAAAGAGACTGGACAACAAACAAGAAGCGGACAATTCTTAGATAGGTGCAACCTGTCATGACTGAACCAGGAAGAAATAGACAATATGATCAATTACCGGTACTGAAATTGAATCAGTAATTAAAAAACTCCCACAGAGAAAAGTCCAGTACCAGATGGCTTCACAGGTGAATTCTATCAAACATTTAGAGAAGAGCTAACACACATCCTTCTCAAACTCTTCCAAAAAACTGAAGAGGGAGGAACGCTCCCAAGTTCAGTCTACAAGGCCAATATCACATTGATACCAAAATCAAAAATGTCACAAGAAAGAGTTACATGCCCATATCACTGATGAAGATAGACACAAAAAACCTAAACAAAATACTAGCAAACAGAATTCAACAACACATTAAAAGGATTATATATCATGATCAAGTGGTATTTATCCCAGGGATGTAACAATTTTCCCATATATGCAAATCAATCACTGTGATACACAGTATTAAGAAATTCAAGAATAAAAGCCATATGATCAACTCAATAAATGAAGGAAAAACTTTTGACAAAATTTAACATCTATTTATGACTTAAAAAATAAAAACCTCTCTAAAAAGTGAGTATATAAGGAACTGCTTCGACATAATAAAGGCCATATATGACAAAACTACTGGAGGAGGCCATGGCACCCTACTCCAGTACTCTTGCCTGGAAAATCCCATGGATGTAGGAGCCTGGTAGGTTCAGTCCATGGGGTCGCTAAGTCGGACATGACTGAGTGACCTCACTTTCACCTTTCACTTTCATGCATTGGAGAAGGAAATGGCAACCCACTCCAGTGTTCTTGCCTGGAGAATCCCAGGGACGGGGGAGCCTGGTGGGCTGCTGTCTATGGGGTCGCACAGAGTCGGACACGACTGAAGTGACTTAGCAATAGCAATGACAAAACCACAGCAAACATCATTTTCAATGGTGCAAACTGAAATCATTTCCTCTAAGATCAAAAACAAGACAGGGATATCCACTTTTACCGCTATTATGGAAAGATGCAATAATCAAGACAGTATAGTACTAGCACAAAAACAGAAATACAGATCAATGGAATAGGGCAGAAAGCCTATTCCCATGCACCTATAATCACCTGAGAGAAAGGAGGCAAGAATACTCCAGTATAGAGAAAAGAGAGTCTCTTCAATAAGTGGTACTGGGAAAACTGGAGAGCTACATGTAAAAGAATGAAATTAGAACACTCTCAAACACCATACACAAAAATAAACTCAAAATGAATTGAAGAATTAAGTCTAAGCCTGGATACTATAAAACTCAGAGGAAAACATAGGCAGAACACTCTGACATAAATTGAAGCAATATCTTTCCTTTTGACCCACCTCCTAGGGTAATGAAAATAAAATAAAAAATAAACACATGTAGCTTTATAAAACTTAAAAGCTTTTGGAAGGGAAAGGAAAACATAACAAGATTAAAAAAAAAAACCTTAGAATTGGTAAAAATGTTTACAAAGGAAACAACTAACAACTGAATTAAATTTCAAAATATACAAAGAGCTCATAAAGCTCACTATAAAAGGAAAAAAAAAAAACAAAACAAACACCTGCAACAAAAAAACAACCCAATCAAAAAATGGATGGAAACCTAAATGGACATTTCACCAAAGAAGACATACAGAGAGCCAAGAGGCACATGAAAAGATATTCAACATCACTAATTATTAAAGAAAACAAATCAAAACCGAAATGAGGCATTACCTCACACCAGTAAGAATGGCACTCATTAAAAAAAAAAAACAACAACAACAACAAATAATAAATGTTGGAGAGAGTGCAGAGAAAAGAGGACCCTCTTACATTGTTGGCAGGACTGTAAACTGATAAAGCTACTATGGATAACAGTATGGAGACTCCTAAAGAAACAAAGATAGAACTACCATATGACCCAGGAATCTCGTTCTTGGGCATATATTTGAATAAAGCCATAATTCAAAAAGATCCATGCACCCCAATGTTCACTGCAGCACTATTTACAATATCAAGCTTATAGAAGTAACCTAAATGTCCATCAACAGTGGAATGGATAAAGATGTGGCATATATATACAATGAAATGTCACTCAGCCATAAATAGGAACAAAATTGTGCCATTTATAGAGACATGGATGGGCCTAGAGATTGTCACACAGAATTAAATAAGTCAAAAGACAAAAGACAAAGACAAATATTGTACACTATCATTTATATGTGGAATCTAGAAAAATTAGAGAGATGAAATTATTTGCAAAGCAGAAATAGAGACACAGACATACAGAACAAAGGTATGGATACCAATGAGGTAAGTGGGGGTTGGATGAATTGGGAGTTTGGGGTTGATATACATAGAGTGTGTGTGCTAAACCACTTCAGTTGTGTCTGACTCTTTGTGACCCTATGGACTGTAGCTGCCAGGATCCTCTGTCCATGAAGATTCTCTGGGTAAGAATACTGGAGTGGGTTGCTGTGCCCTCTTCCAGGGGATCTTCCTGACCCAGGGATTGAATTAACATCTGTTACATCTCCAGCACTGACTGGTAGGTTCCTCACCACTAGTGCTACCATGTATAAAATAGATAACTAACGAGAATGTATCATAGAGCACAGAGAAATCGACTCAAGATTCTGTGGTGGCCTAAATTGGAAAGCAATCCAAAAAAGAGAGGGTATATGGATGCAGATAGCTTCCCTGGTGGCTCAGATGGTGTTGAATCCACCTGTACTGCAACAGACCTAAGTTTGATCCCTGAGTTGGGAAGATCTGCTACCCACTATTCTTGCATGGATAATTCCATGGACAGAGGAGTCTGATGGGCTACGGTTCTTGGGGTCACAAAGACTTGGACATGACTGAGTGGTTAACATTTTAACATAGCTGATTCACTTTGCAGGAGAGGAGAAACTAACACAAAACTGTAAAGCAACTATACTGCAATAAAAATCAATTTAAAAAAGGAAGAGGCAGCATTTGAATGTGGGGAGCTGAAGAAAATCAGTAAAAATTGGACCAAAAAATTAATATTAATGAAGCTATCTGACCATGTTCATAAATGCAAAAAATTAGTCTGTGCATTTCCAAAAGAATATTACCTTCCCAGAATATCAGAAAAATAGAACACTGTTGGAATTAGGAAACACTTAAAAAGTTGAAATTACTTGTGATAAAGAGGGGAAGACTAATGAATTTTTATTAATCCTCTTCAGGCATCTAAGTGCATACTAACCTGAGAATCTTGAATAATCATCTTCCTAGAGAACAGAAAAACAATATTTAATTATAAGAAATACCTCTCTGTAGTTAAAAGACAATAAAATAAATAATAGTAATTAAAAAATCTAAAGAAAAAAGCACAAGAGTATATAAAATATTCATCAATTCCCTATGCGCATTATCATTCACTCTTGGCTTAACAAAAAGTAACCCCAAAATATCACCAACCCCAAAATATCAATAGTTTGTCACACCATTTATTTCTGTTCACATTGTATGAGAACTAAAGGTTGGCTGCAATTCTGCTGGGTGTGGCTAAGCTTGGGTTGACTTGATTGGGCCCTGTGCTTCACTATGCTTTGCTGGGATTGACTCTATTTATGTCTTTTGTTGGAACCTAGGCTGAAGGAGTTTTGAGAATATGTTATGAAGGATGATACGAATGATATGAACTGCTTGAAGAATGAGTTTAAAATTTCTGCTTCAGCATGATGCCTATAAACATCTGATTTGTACAGCACCAGCCAAAGAAAATTGTATGATGACATCCAAAATCAATGAGGCAGAAAAATATAGTGTATGTATTAACTTCATATGGTTGCTGTAACAAATTACCACAACTGGGTGGCTAAAAGTAACAGAAAACTATTTCTCAAATTTCTGGAGACCAAAGGCCCAAAGTCAGAGTCACTGTGTTGAAATCAAGCCATTGGCCAGGTGGAACTCCCTGCAGAGGCTCTGGGGGAGAATACGTTCCCTGCTTCTTTTAAGTTTTGGTGGCTACCAACATTACTTGCAGAAATGGTATGGACCTAACAGAAGCAGAAGATATTAAGAGGTGGAAACTATATACAGAAGAACTATACAAAAAAGACCTTAATGACCCATATAGCCATGATGGTGTGATCACTCACCTAGAGCCAGACATCTTGGAATGCAAAGTCAAGTGGGACTTAGGAAGTATCACTATGAACAAAGCTAGTGGAGGTGATGGAATTCTAGTTGAACTATATCAAATCCTAAAAGACGATGCTGTGAAAGTGCTGCACTCACTATGCCAGCAAATTTGAAAAACTCAGCAGTGGCCATAGGACTGGAAAAGGTCAGTTTTCATTCCAATCCCAAAGAAAGGCAATGTCAAAGAATCTTCAAACTACTGCACAATTGCCCTCTTCTCACAGGCTAGCAAAGTAATGCCCAAAATTCTCCAAGCCAGGCTTCAACAGTACATGAACTGTAAAATTCCAGATGTTCAAGCTGGGTTTAGAAAAGGCAGAGGAACCAGAGATCAAATTGCCAACATCCGCTGGATCATCAGAAAAACAAGAGAGTTCCAGAAAAATATCTACTTCTGCTTTATTGACTATCCCAAAGCCTTTGACTGAGTGGATCACAACAAACTGTGGAAAATTCTTAAACAGATGGGAATACCAGACCACCTTACCAACCTCCTGAGAAGTCTGCATGCAGGTCAAGAGGCAACAGTTAGAACTGGACATGGAACAACAGACTGGTTCCAAATAGGAAAAGGAGTATGTCAAGGCTATATATTGTCACCCTGCTTAATTAACTTATATGCAGAGTACATCATGAGAAACGCCGGGCTGGATGAAGCACAAGCTGGAATCATGATTTCTGGGAGAAATATCAATAACCTCAGATGTGTAGATGACACCACCCCTATGGCTGAAAGTGAAGTACTAAAGAGTCTATTGATGAAAGTGAAAGAGAAGAGTGAAAAAATTGGCTTAAAGCTCAACATTCAGAAAACTAAGATCATGGTGTCTGGTCCCATCATGTCATGGCAAATAGATGGGGAAACAATGGAAACAGTGATAGACTTTATTTTTGGGGGCTCCAAAATCACTGCAGATGGTGACTGCAGCCATGAAATTCTTGCTCCTTGGAAGAAAAGTTCTGACCAACCTAGACAGCATATTAAAAAGCAGGGACATTACTTTGCCAACAAAGGTCCATCTAGTCAAAGCTATGGTTTTTGAGAGTCCTTTGGACTTCAAGGAGATCAAACCAGTCAATCCTACAGGTAATCAGTCCTGTATATTCACTGGAAGGACTGATGCTGAGGCTGAAACTCCAATACTTTGGCCACCTGATGAGAAGAACTGACTCACTGTAAAAGACCCTGATGCTGGGAAAGATTGAGGGCAAGAGGAGAAGGGGACGACAGAGGATGAGATGGTTGGATGGCATCACCAACTCGATTGACATGAGTTTGAGTAAGCTCTGGGAGTTGGCGATGGACTGGGAAGCCTGGTGTGCTGTACGTAGTCCACGGGGTCGCAAAGAGTCAGACACGACTGAGTGACTGAACTGAATATTACTTGCCTTGTAGCCATTATCATTCCAATCTCTATTTGTCTTATACATTGATGCCTCTTCTGTGTGTATGAATTAAATCTATGTCCCTTTTACAAAGATATATGACATTTAGGGCACACAAAAGTCAACTCAGCGAACTTGGAGGAATCAATACTACAGTGCATTAAAAGGCTATCAGAATAGTCATTGTCTTAGTTGGTTGTAACTGTCAGCTAATGCTTTTTAGTTTTCTCCCAGCTCTGAAATTTCCTTATTAAAATAAAACTGTCAAAAGATTAATGTTTCTAACATAATACATACCAACATTTGCTGTATTAGTTCTTGCAGTAGAGATGGATTACAGTGCATTTGGAGCCCATGTTTCTATCTTAGTGTTTTAATTCCCAAGGTGCTGGGAGAAAGATGTTGTTGCTTGGCAATGTACCATACAACATGGAAATCTGTGTATGTTTTGTGAATATACACAGTTCACAAGTGAACACAGTAGAAAAACATGTACATGCAACTTGTTCCATTTCACCTCTCAACCCTTCAACTATAGAAAATAAAGATAATGTTACATATAACAACTGTGGAGAACCCATAGATATATGAAGCAGACAATGGTAAACTCAAGGGAGAGACAAACAATGACCTAATAATTCTGGATGTCTTTTCAGGTAGTGGCAGTGATTAAAATTTAAAAATGAAAGATCTTAAAGATGAAGTCCAATGGATCACTTATACATAAAAATATTTTTTCCAAATCAATAGCTCTGTAAAACCATGAACTCCTCAAAAGCAGGAATATGACTTACTATTATATTTATCCTATTGCTTGGCATACTGGGATTAGTTAATAAAACATAAATAAACACATTACTGCTTCAATTGGATAAACTGAATTTCAAGACTGAATATAAATATTGCATGTCATATACTCAATTTATAATTGAACTAGAAAGATGTTACTTTGCAATTCCCTGGAGAGCTTCTCAGATGTAATCTGAAACCACTGCCATATCTGGAGGGCAGGGGCAAACTGAAGTCAGACGACTGCATACTGGTAGGTGGCAAATTTAATAAGCAAGGGAACATACATATGAAGTTTGTCTTGTGCAGCTGCAAGACCACTAGGGATCTCTGAACTCTCCCACCAGAATCTTTTTTTTTTACATTGACATCATGCCTGATTTAAATATTATATTAGTTTAAGGTTTATAACATATTGATTCAATATTTTTATCGGTTATATTGTACTCCTTTTAAAGATATTATAAAATATTGGCTACATTTCCTATGCTGTAGAGTATAACCTTATACTTATTTATTTTATACATAGTAGTTTATACCACTTAGTATTCAGCCTTTATCTCCCACCTCTCTTTCCTCTCCCCACTGGTAACAACTAGTTTGTTTTCTATATACGTGAGTCTGTTTCTATTCTGCTATGCTCATTCGTTTCATTTTTTAGATTTGACATATAAGTTATAACATATAGTACTTGCCTTTGTCTGACATATTTCACTTAGCCTAATACCCTCCAGGTCCATCCATGTTGTCACAAATGTCAAAATTTGTGACAACAATGTCAAATGTTAAAAATATATAAACAACTCATATAACCAAGTAATAAAAACCAAACAAACAACTCAATTAAAAAATGGACACAAGAACTCAATAGACATTTTCCCCCCCAAAAAAGACATACTGATGGCTATCAGGCATATAAAATGTTGCTCAATGTCACTAATCATAAGAGAAATGTATTCAAAATCACAATAAGATATCCCCTCACACCTGTCAGAATGACTGTCATCAAAAAGACCAAAACTACCACACATTAGTGAGCATGTAGAGAAAAGGAAACCTTTCTACACTGTTAATGGGATGTAAATTGGTGCAACTACTAGAAATCAGTGAACTAAAATGGACTGGAATGGGTAAATTTAACTCAGATGACCATTATATCTACTACTGTGGGGAAGAATCCCTTAGATGAAATGGAGTAGCCATCATAGTCAACAAAAGAGTCTGAAATGCAGTACTTGGATGCAATCTCAAAACTGACAGAATGATCTCTGTTTGTTTCCAAGGCAAATCATTCAATATAACGGTAATTCAAGTCTATGCCTGGCCAGTAATGCTGAAGAAGTTGAAGTAGAATGGTTCTATGAAGACCTACAAGACCTTTTAGAACTAACATCCAAAAGGATGTCCTTTTCATTATAGGGGACTGGAATGCAAAAGTAGGAAGTCAAGAAACATCTTGAGTAACAGGCAAATTTGGCCTGGAGTTCAGAATGAAGCAAGGCAAAGGCTAATGAAAGTTTTGCTAAGAGAATGCGCTGGTCATAGCAAACATCCTCTTCCAACAACACAAGTGAAGATTCTATTTTGGACATCACCAGATAGCCAATACCAAAATCAGATGTATTATACTCTTTGCAGCCAAAGATGGAGAAGCTCTATACAGTCAGCAAAGACAAGACCAGCAGCTGACTGTAGCTCAGATCATGAACTCCTTATTGCCAAATTCAGACTACAATTGAAGAGAGTAGGGAAAACCACTAGATCATTCAGGTGTGACCAAAATCGAATCCCTTACAATTATACAGTGGAAGTGAGAAATAGATTTAACGGAATAGATCTGATAGACAGAGTGCCTGATGAACCATGGACACAGGTTCATGACATTGTACAGGAGACCGGGAACAAGACCACCCCCAAGAAAAAGAAATGCTAAAAAGCAAAATGGCTGTCTGGGGAGGCCTTACAAATAGCTGTGAAAAGAAGAGACATGAAAAACAAAGGAGAAAAGGAAAGATATAAGCATCTAAATGCAGAGTTCCAGAGAATAGCAATGAGAGATAAGAAAGCCTTCCTCAGTGATCAGTGCAAAGAAATAGAGGAAAACAATAGAAGGGGAATGACTAGAGATCTCTTCAAGAAAATTAGAGATATCAGAGACCATTTCATGCAAAGATGGACTCAATAAAGGACAGAAATGTTATGGACCTAACAGAAGCAGAAGATATTAAGAAGAGGTGGCAAGAGTTCACAGAAGAACTGTACAAAAAAGATCTTCATGACCCAGATAATATGATGGTGTGATCACTCACCTAGAGCCAGACATCCTGGAATGTGAAGTCAAGTGGGCCTTGGGAAGCTTCACTATGAACAAAGCTAGTGGAGATGATGGAATTCCAGCTGAGCTATTTCAAACCCTAAAAGATGATGCTCTGAAAGTGCTACACTCAACATGCCAGCAAATATGGAAAACTCAGCAGTGGCCACAGGACTGGAAAAGGTCAGTTTTCATTCTAATCTCAAAGAAAGGCAATAGCTCAACATTCAGAAAACTAAGATCATGGCATCTGGTTCCTACATTTCATGGCAAATAGATGGGGAAACAGTGGCAGACTATTTTTTTTTGGGGGGGGGGTTCCAAAATCACTGCAGATGGTTCTGTAGCTATGAAATTAAAAGATACTTACTCCTTTGAAGAAAAGTTCTAACCAACCTAGACAACATATTAAAAATCAGAGACATTACTTTGCCAACAAAAGTCCATCTAGTCAAGGCTATTGTTTTTCCAGTAGTCATGTATGCATGTGAGAGTTGGATTATAAAGAAAGCTGAGGCTGAAGAATTGATGCTTTTGAACTGTGGTGTTGGAGAAGACTCTTGAGAGTCCCTTGGAGTGAAAAGAGATTCAACCAGTCTATCCTAAAGGAGATCAGTCCTGAGTATTCATTGGAAGGACTGATGCTGAAGCTGAAACTCCAATACTTTGGCCACTTTATGCAAAGAAGTGACTCATTGGAACAGACCTGATGCTGGGAAAGATTGAAGGCAGGAGAAGGGGATTATAGAATTACAGAAGATGAGATGTTTGGATGGCATCACCGACTCAATGGTCATGAGTTTGGGTAAACCCTGGGAGTTGGTGATGGACAGGGAAGCCTGGCATGCTGCAGTCCATGGGGTCGCAAAGAGTCCCACATGACTGAGTGACTGAACTTAAGTGAACTATAGAAAACAATATGGAGGTTCCTCAACAAAACTAAAATCAACTATGGTATGACTCACCTATTCCACTCCTGGGTATTCATCCAAAAAAAATGAAAACATTAAATGAAAAGATATGTGCATCCCAATGTTAATAATACTATTATTAAAATAGCTAAGATATGGGAGCAACCTAAGTGTCCACCAATAGAATGTTAAAAATTTATTAGAAGCCTTAACCAGGCTCAGTTGTATATACTGTTCAGAGGGCTTCAACACCACATTACTCTCTCACAGCTTTGTTCCTGGGCAGCTTTTAGTGCAGGGAAGGCAACCAGAGTGCATATCTCAAGGACACGCAAGGGGGTGATGGGCCGCTGATTGCCCCAGAGGTCTAATTCATACGTCAACCAGTTGTAATGTCCTTTCAAAGACCTTCCCCACAAAAAATTAATCTTCCAGATTATTTTGGTTTAAGATGATTAATATGAATTTCAAAACTGGTGAAATATTATAAATGACTTTAAAAGTACAACTTTAAAGATGATTTGATCCCACTTTATTAGCAAAACTGATCCTTAATATAATAATTCAGATAAAATTGAACTTTAATGAAAAATTGAACTGTTTTATTTCAATATGGGTTAATATCAGCCAAAAAATTAGCTTAGGATATATTCACTTTAGTTTACAGTTGCTAATCTGAAAAAGTGGTTTGACATCATGAAAATAAACTGCAAATTCTATTCTGACAGTCTAAATGAGAGTTTTGAAATGAGATGGTATTTCAGGCTGAAAACTCACAAATAAATCCAAAATCACTTTTGTAGACTACCCAGATACTTAATTATGTAGAATTTTTTTAAAAAAATTATTTTCCCTGTCCTTGATAGTAAAATCCTAGAAGCTAGGTTTTTTTCCCAGAAACTATAAAGTTTTATTTTTAAAATATCTTTTTAAATATTAGATCTTATTCCTCACTGTGTTTTAGAAATAGAGTCAAGAGAATATATCTGCTGTGAATATGATATATGAATCCATTTAAAGTTGAATATTTAATACAAACATAAGAATTTAGGGATCTCAGATCTGCAACACTGTTAAGATTTTGTAAAATGATTAATAGTAAAATTAAAAGTCATTTTCTATATTATTTTAAAACACATAAAATGTCACAGTATCTTAACACATATGTATCATGATATGTACCTATATATTCATACTTACATATTATATTATGTAATATGTTTATACTTAATGAATTTGTATTTAAGTGAACTTTAGGTTTGAGCATGATCTTTAAAGTCAACTTCTATTTAGTAGAGAGATTCCCCGAAAGAGGTCTTATGATGTTTTTTGAATGGGACAGGGACTTTACTTCTTTCAAGAAATTTCATTTATTGTTGAACAACTGACTTGCTGAATTTATCAAATATTCTGTCCTCGCATGTAGTTGTTTCCCAGCAAATGTATAATGAATTTACAAATTGAAAGCCACATAATTCTTTTTTTAATATAAATTTATTTATCTTAATTGGAGGCTAATTACTTTACAATATTGTAGTGGTTTTGCCATACATTGACATCAATCCACCAAGGGTGTAGATGATTTCCCCATCCTGAAACCCCCTCCCTCTTCCCTCTCCATCCCATCCCTCTGGGTCATCCCAGTGCACCAGCCCCAAGCATCCTGTATCCTGCATCGAACCTGGACTGGCGATTCATTTCACATATGATATTATACATGTTTCAATGCCATTCTCCCAAATCATGCCACCCTCACCCTCTCCCACAGAGAACCAAAAGACTGTTCTATACATCTGTGTCTCTTTTGCTGTCTTGCATGTAGGCTTACTGTCACCATCTTTCTAAATCCCATATATATGTGTTAGTATACTGTACTGGTGTTATTCTTTCTGGCTTACTTCACTCTGTATAATAGGCTCCAGTTTCATCCACCTCATTAGAACTGATTCAAATGTATTATTTTCAATGGCTTAGTAATACTCCATTATGTACCACAGCTTTCTTATCCATTCATCTGCTGATGGACATCTAGGTTGCTTCCATGTCCTGGCTATTACAAACAGTGCTGCAATGAACACCGGGGTACACCTGTCTCTTTCAGTTCTGGTTTCCTCAATGTGTATGCCCTGTAGTGGGATTGCTGGGTCATAAGGCAGTTCCGGTTCCAGTTTTTTAAGGGATCTCCACACTGTTCTCCATAGTGTGAAAGCCACATAATTCTTGCTGCTAAGTCACTTCAGTCGTGTCCGACTCTATGCTACCCCATAGACGGCAGCCCACCAGGCTCCCCCATCCCTGGGATTCTCCAGGCAAGAACGCTGGAGTGGGTTGCCATTTCCTTCTCCAATGCATGAAAGTGAAAAGTGAAAGTGAAATCGCTCAGTCATGTCCAATTCTTAGCGACCCCATGGACTGCAGCCTACCAGGCTCCTCCGTCCATGGGATTTTTCAGGCAAGAGTACTGGAGTGGGGTGCCATTGCCTTCTCCGACATAATTCTTAACTTTCATCAATTAATCCTAGTTCTCATTCTGTAACTACATAAAATCAGTTTCTTCCTCTACTCTATAATACTTGGATGTAGCTGTTTTGAGCTTCCAAGTCTACTTTTTCAGCATAAACATATCAACAAATAATTTTCCCCAGGGCAAAAACTATTTCACAAAGGATATTCATTACATTCAGATTTTTATTTTCTTCAAATATAAAGCACACAATGAAACAGCCTAAGTTCAAATGAAACAACTGAAATACACTCTGGGGTTATGTTTCTATTAATGAAAGTCAAGATTTTATTTAGTGAGTCTCAGCAGACTATTAAGATTCACTATTCTTGTGGTTAAAATAATTTCTATTGTTGTAGTTGTTCTTACTTGTATGTTTGGCTTTAAGTTTTGTTTTGCTTTTAAACTATTAAGCTAATTTTTGCACATCCTGTACATTTAAAATCAGGAGGGTGAAAACATAGTCCCTATAAAAGACACTGGCCATTTTCCTTGCAAGCTTGAGATGCCGGCTCAGAATTTTTCTCACATTTTGGTGTTGACTTCTATTACTATACTCATTTGTCTATACTTCTTATCTTGATTTCAAGATGTACATTTATATATACAGTTAAACTTTAAACAATGTAGGGGTTAGGGTTGCCAACGCTCCTAGCATTTGAAAATCTGTGTAACTTTACTGTGGGCCCTCTGTTTCCATAGTTCCTCATCTGCACATTCAACCAACTGCAGATCATGTGGTACTGTAGTATGTATTATCTAGAGAAATCCAGACCTGGACAGTTCAAACATGCTGTTCAAGGGTAAACTGTATTACATTTAACTAAGTTAGTCTGTATTGCTATGCTATTTGATATGTTTTTGATTATCAGTTCTGCCAATTAACTTATAAGCTACTGTCCCTAACTTGCTCTCTGAAAATAAGATTTTTTTTTTTTTTGGTCTTTTTCCAGATTGTCCCAATCTGATATTGGTCCACTCTTCTATTGTTTTTGAAATATAGAGTTGGTAGGCAATTACTTATCTTATACTCTTAATATTTTTATACTAATAGACCTCATTGTGGGCATATTAGTTATTGGCCCTATTTTCAACTACTCCTTCCTCACAAACTTTTTTCCCCCTGAAAATTGCTTCCTTCCCTTTCATTTGATCATGACTATAGAGACAGAAATGTCAACATTCATAAAGAGGGAAATGGTTGCATTAGGAGATGATCATTTTTTTCCTTTTCTTGGTTAAGAATTTAGTCTATGTAAACTTACAGTCCTTAAAATCATTATGAAGATTCTAACTTTGATCTTAAGTTAGTTAGTCCAGTTTGTTCCATCCTTTATCTCTGAAGATTATTAATCATAACTGAGGAAACAAAAGTAAAAAAAAAACTTTGTAATAGAAATAAATTTATTGGATGTCCATATTTTAGAGGATTGAAAAGAAATTATTCAGGGTATTAAATTTAATTATGATGGATATTGATTCACTGTTTACAGATTTAAAATATCCTAGAATGATGAATTTTAAATATTGTCTATAATACACAATGTGTTTTTATAATGAGAGCACATTTAGATGACTGTTTATGATGTGTAAGTTACACATCATAATTTATCTCAATATTCGTTCTGTTTAATGCCAATCATTGTAGGGTTAACATTTTAAATAAAAAATTCAAGATCTATGTTTCTGTATGTGTATCCAGATCTTGACAAAGTCTATTTCAAAGTATTAAATCATTAAATAATCAGTCATAAGTTGGAAGTCATCCAACATTGTTGAGAAACTCTGGGTCTCAAAATGATTTTTTTCTATCCTCTTCCAGTGTACGGAAATGGCTATTAATTAATTCATTCCTTCTATTATGACTTTTCAGTTTTCAATAAAAACGGAAAAATCACTAAATGGTAAAACACTATTCTAATACCTATTCCCTAACTCTGACTGTTCCAGCTTACTTTAATTCAAGGGACTTTCTTGCTTGTTTATTTTCTTCAATATTCATGACTGGTTGGGCTTCCCTGATAGCTCAGCTGGTAAAGAATCCACCTGCAATGCAGGAGACCCCGGTTCGATTCCAGGGTCAGGAAGATCCCCTGGAGAAGGGATAGTCTACCCTCTCCAGTATTCTTGGGCTTCCCTGGTGGCTCAGACAGTAAAGATTCCCCTGACAAGGTGGGAGTCCTGGGTTCGATCCTTGGGTTGGGAAGATTTCTTGGAGGAGAACATGGCAACCCACTCCAGTATTCTTGCCTGGAGCATATCCGTGGACAGAGGAGCCTAGTGAGCTACAGTCCATGGGGTAACAAAAGCTGGACACGACTGAGTGACTAAGCACACAGGTCTCTGTTTGGCCCCTTTGACATTCCACAGACTGATTTTTTAACTTATTTGTTGGTGTTAAATATCTGAGTGATAGAAAAAAAACTCATCTCTCTGATAATGAATAGAACTTTTAGAATAGGTTCTTTAAGAGGCATCCTGGAAATTCTTAGAAGCAAAATGACTGAACAAAGGTTGAGAGTGGGAAGAACAACCATTAGCTGCTAGAGCCAGAGCCAGGGATGCTTAAAATCTTTCAGTGGGTAAAAAAGGATATCCAATGCAGTAGGACAGTACTGTAAACTCAGCAAATCTACAGCAAATGGATAACAGGGGAGACCTGAAGCAACTTTCATCAGACTTAGGGAAAATATCATTACTACACCAAATAGTACACTAAATTCAGTGATCTCATCTACTTTTGCCAATAAGTATCATTTAAAAATATTTTATAAAGAAAGTGTATTGGAGTTTCAGCTTCAGCATCAGTCCTTCCAATGAATATTCAGGACTGAACTGAGGGACTGAACTGAACTGAAAAATATTTTGTAGTATTGCATAAAATATTTCTGTAACAATGATTATAGCTATATTGAAAAATATTTATATTGAAAATAAATTTATCATTGGATTATTTTTAATTTTTCAGCATTCTGATATGTGAAACTAGTCCTAGAGGTATACCACACATATCCTAAATTCAGTTCAGTTTAGTTCAGTCCAGTTGCTCAGTTGTGTCCGACTCTTTGTGACCCCATGGACTGCAGCTTGCCAGGCCTCCCTATCCATCACCAACTCCCGAAGCTTGCTCAAACTCATATCCATCCAGTCAGGAATGCCATCCAATCATCTCATCCTCTGTCGTCCACTTCTCCTCCTGCCCTCAATCTTTCCCAGCATCAGGGTCTTTCCCAGTGAGTCAGTTCTTTGCATCAGGTAGCCAAAGTATTGAAGTTTCTGCTTCAGCATCACTCCTTCCAATGAACACTCAGGACTGATTTCCTTAAGGGCTGACTGGTTATATGTCTTTGCAGTCCAAGGGACTCTCAAGAGTCTGCTCCAACAACACAGTTCAAAACAATCAATTCTTCAGTGCTCAGTTTTCCTTATAGTCCAACTCTCACATCCATACATGACTACTGGAAAATCCATAGCTTTCACTAGATGGACCTTTGTTGGCAAAGTAAAGTCCCTGCTTTTTAATGTGCTGTCTAGGTTGGTCATAGCTTTTCTTCCAAGGAGTAAGCATCTTTAAATTTCATGGCTGCAGTCACTGTCTGCAGTGATTTTGGAGCTCCCCAAAATAAAGTCTGTCACTGTTTCCATTGTTTCCCCATCTATTTGCCATGAAGTGATGGGACTGGATGCCATGATCTTAGTTTTCTGAATGTTGAGCTTTAAGGCTGCTTTTTCATGCTCCTCTTTCACTTTCATCAAGAGGCTTTTTAGTTCCTCTTCACTTTCTACCATAAGGGTGGTGTCATCTGCATATCTGAGGTTATTGATATTTCTTATGGCAATCTTGATTTCAGCTTGTACTTCATCCAGCTTGGCATTTCTCATGATGCACTCCACATATAAGTTAAATAAGCAGGGTGACAAAATGCAGCCTTGATGTACTCCTTTTCTTATTTGGAACCAGTCGGTTCTTCCATGTCCAGTTCTAACTGTTCCCTCTTGACCTGCATATAGATTTCTCAGAAGGCAGGTCAGGTGGTCTGGTATCCCCATCTCTTAAAGAATTTTCCATACTTTATTGTGATCCACACAGTCAAAGGTTTTGGCATAGTCAATAAAGCAGAAATTGATGTTTTTCTGGAACTCTCTTGCTTTTTCCATGATCCAGTGGATGTTGGCAATTTGATCTCTGGTTCCTCTGCCTTTTCTAAATCCAGCTCCAACATTGAAAGTTTATAGTTCATGTACTGTTGATGCCTGGCTTGGAGAATTTTGAACATTACTTTGCTAGCGTGTAAGATGAGTGCAATTGTGCTATGGTAGTTTAAGATTCTTTGGCATTGCCTTTCTTTGGGATTGCAATGAAAACTGACCTTTTCCAGTCCTGTGGCCACTGCTGAGTCTTCCAAATGTGCTGGCATATTGACTGCAGCACTTAACATTTGTAACTTTAACATCATGGGTATGCATGTGCCAGAAGCCTCACTGTACCAGGCCTCGAAATTGTCTATTCACTATGAAGACATAAAAATCTTAAATGTATGTTCATCAAGCAACAGAGATTTAAAATACCCTATATTACTATTTCTTTCTCCAATCCATTCCCTATTCCAATTTATCTATGAAATATAAGCTATTCAATTTAGTTATGGACACTGGTGATAAAATATATATTTTGGCATGGGGCATATATAGGAATATATACTTAATATAGGATAGTCCATCCTATCAAATGTTATAAGATAGGGGATTATTTTGACACTACATTTCAAAGCTAGATTTTGATTGTGATAATACTTTATTGTCTCATTTGAACTGCTAGCAATTTATTGATGTGATATCTCTGTTTCAACTAAGATAATTTTTATCTTCTATGTGTAAATAAGTCTCATTTTAACTTATCACTTATTTTTACTCTATTGTTCCTCCACCTATTACACAGCTCTCTTGACCATCAATATCTTTACTATGGAATGGCTTTCTCTTTCTGCTCTTTAAACTTACTTAAAAGGAGTATAAGCATATGATTAATTTATTATATATTCTAATATACTTGTAAACATGCATTTATTTAAATACATACATAAATTATAAATTGCTTTTTTCACTTTTCATTTTTAGTTGACACATCATGTTAATTATTTCTAAACTTTGTACATACAGTATAAAATCATTTTTATCTATAATTCCTTTTATGAGTAGTAAAGAGAATATACTTGTCACATAGAAAGTATATTGAGTTTCATAGGTTTGAAAACCACTGTCTTTTAGTATATAAAAATGTTTGAGTACATGAACACATGCTTACACAGCTGGCTTCATGGGCATGAGACGTATATAATTATATAGAACCCTATGCTTAGAAGGTCCTCACAGTTAATTTAATGATCTTTGTCACCACAGTCCAACTTTTAATGTATTTCATTTTACTCTGGATCTTGTGAATTAATAAATACATTAGATAATTTGAAGATGGCTCACAGAAAATGCTGATATTACTTTCTCTGAATGAGCATATTTCTATAGCTACTCTCTTTCTAGATAATTTCATCAAATATCAATTACCAAATTCAAAAATTAGATGATAATTTTCCCAATAATAAATTCTTATTCTTGACTCATTCTTCCTAGAGCTCCATACTCATGTTTTGGAGTGCCCAATAAACATCTCCCCACACATCAAGTCAGCTTTTCCCCAAATTTCCAAGGTTCAGTGACCGATAACATTACACATTAATTCACCATGTTGTACAACTGGGACCGCTGATTCATTATTTCTCCCCATACCACATCACCTTCCTCTTCTGTGACCTAATTGAACCTCATCATATTGGTAACTTTCTCAACTATTTTGTTTGCAGACAATGTCTTAGATCCATGCATCTACATTATTATATCCTCCTTATTAACCTGCTTTTGATTTCTTGTTTCAAAGAACCATCAGTTTCTCTGGTGGCTCAGATGGTAAAGAATATGCCAGCAATGCAGGAGACCTGTGTTCGATCCCTGGGTTGGGAAGATCCCCTGGAGAAGGAAATAACAACCCACTCCAGTATTTTTGCTTTACAGAATTCCATGGACAGAGGAGCCCAGCAGGCTACAGTCCATGGGGTTGCAAAGAATTGGACATGACTAAGCCACTGATGCTTTCATTTGACTAATTATAAATAGGCTTTCAATGTACACAAACTACTGTATGACTATTACAAATTGCAAACAAAATGGGACAATTTTTGGTAGTTTTGTTCACAATCTGGCGGATGTCTATTACCCCTGGAAGGGGTGCTGCTTAATCACTGTAAAAGCAAAAGATACCCCTATAAATTTCCAAAACATTCTCTGAGGTCTGAACTTCCCCCATTGAGAACTACTAATCTAGGCAGCATGTATACAGATAATGCAGATTCATCCGCAAGATAGCCACACTAAAATTTCCTCTGCAAATCCTGGAGTACTGATGAGGAATTTTCTTTAGCATCTGCATTCTTGGAAAATAAAAACACACTTCTCAAAACAAAAATGTGTCTTTATAATGAAATAAAAGTTAAACTCATGAAAGGGTGCCAGAAAAGTGCTAGTAGAGAGATGGAACAAAAATTTATATAGGTCCTAGAATAAATCCAGTGCAAGGAATGGTGTTGGTTCTAGAGGATGGTAGAAGGATGGAGAGAGAATGGGAGAAACTTTTGAAAGCCATTTTACCTACTTTTACTAAGAGCAATGAGAGCCATTAAAAGGAATGATAAAATCAGATCTGTATTTTGTAATCTTGAGGTAACCTGGAGTGGGGAACAACAAGCTTGGAGCAGGTGGTACAATTAATTTTCTGATGGCCTCAAGTAAGAGATGTTACTGCCCTGGACAGGACAGGTCCTGCGTATGGAGTCGAGCAGAAGGCAGAAGAGTTGTTTAGAAGGCAGAATTTCCCTGACCTGGTGACTGGGTATACAAAGTGAGAGAGAGAGAGAGAGAGAGAGAGAGAGAGAGAGAGAGAGAGAGAGAGAGGTCTGGGATTTTTCCTAGGTATTTGGATCTTTAAACTGGGTTAAAGTATTCCACTCACAGTCCATTTTTCTTAAGAATGGGAACAAGATATTTAGTTCAAGGGCCATAAGGACACAAGTTGGAAGAAGGTATAAAGTGAGATTAAAGAATATTGAAGGAAAAAGGACTCGCCCACAGTTAGGTATCTACGTTTCTTTCTTTCTTTCTCCCTCTCTGTTTCTACTCTATCCCCAAAACTGGCCACATTAACTTTTAAAAGAGCACATTATATCTTTGTTGCCAAAAATATTTTATTTTTATATACCCCAAATGGATTTTAAAGTCATGACAAATTCACAGATAATAAGATCACATCTGTGCACTTAGTAACAACAAAGTAAACACAAATCAGAGTAGTATAATTTATTGGCAGTATTATTTTGTACACCATTTAGACTCACTAGCCTAAAAAGAGCAGAATTTAGATAAGACAGTTTATATATGAGATAAACAAGAGAAAGCAAGAAGTATTGTTTTGTATAGTCTTTTATTTGCTAGAGAACAAAATCTGATGTCTAACATTGCAGGGCGTGGTGATACCAAAAGAGCTAAAAGCAAATTTCAGATTTTAAAATTCTCATACCAGATATGCAGTTAGTGTCCAATTGGCTGCAAACAATAAATGATAAAGGAATCTTTTAAAAAGATTTTTAAAGATTTTAACTTCTTTACAAAAAACTCCAAATTAAATGATCTAACAATAAAAACATGCCTCTGAAATATTACAAACAGAATAATAATATCTCCAGGAAAACTTTTACGAAGACTAATTGGGATAATATAAACACATGCATTCATTTTATGTTATAAGGCAGTCAAAGAGGACTTACAAAGAATGATATTTTGTTACTTTATTTAAGCTCTGATGCTGATGAGAGCAATTTTAAGCCAATATTGTTTTGCTGTCTTCTGAGCTCCTGAGGCATTCTGTTAGTACTTTTATTTTGCAGCCTGTTATATTTAATTAGTTTTCACTTTTCATAAGTCTGTGAACCTCTAAAGATCTGAAGCTCTTTAAGGGAGAAAACATCTTATTTTTCTATACTCCAGAAGACTAGCACAGAGTCTCCAGAAGACTAAAAGTAAACAGTAAAAGAAAGATATATATTAAATCAGTTTGTGTACTGAAGAGTGTAATATGAATGAAAACATTAATATCATTCTAATTTAACCCTGACACTTCACAGTTAGCATTTTTACTAGGTGTGTTAGATACAGGAATAAAACAGTTATTGTTGAAATACTATTAATTGATTCTTGACTCTGATAATTAATGATTTATGGAATAGTTTCAAGGTAAAGAACATGTCAGAGGAACTGGTAATTTTTTCTTTTGCTTTGAGATTCAAGATTTAGAGATTTCCAATAGCACATCAATAGTAACATCCTAGATTCTTATGTTCTGTATTTTAGGTCCCCTGAAGACATATAATATGTTCTTTAGGTGAAACGAAGTTTAAGTAAATAAGATTTGTTTACTCAAACAATCTTTGCTTAGTAACTTGAGTTTCCATATCCAATATACACTTGCCAGGCTGTAGACAATAAAATTCAATAAATGGAATGAAGACATTTCTCATTTTAAAAGTTTGTTTTCATTTTAACCTTATTTCTAAGAAAGTCTTTTGTTAAGTTGTAGTCAGCAGTTGGCCTAGTTTGACTCTTCTTCAGTTTGAGAAATGAAGATAAAACTGAAAATTTTAAACTTGACTTACTGAAAGGATAGAAATATGAGTACAACTTAATCCTCATACTCAATAATTTTACAGTCCAGCAAGAGAGGAAAAAATAATAAATAAACAAAAATAAACACTACAAATATTGAAAAGTAAAACCAGAACAACGAAAGAAGCAATCTTTGGGTGAATTTCCCAGTGAAAATTGTATCCCACTCCTTGAAAAAAATACAATAAAATAGTATAGTTATATAGCTATATTATTTATTATTTGTTTGTAGTGATCTCAAGCTTATATACCTAAGCTACCTGGTGTGTAGTATCACATATGTTATCTCTACCCCTTACCTTCCAATTTAACATATCCTAACATCTGAAAGATTTTGCTTCTATTTGTGGAATCACTCTTCTTACCACCTCATTTCATAAATGTGTCCATACAAGTACTAGTCCCGTGTTTTAAATCACACTGAGAAGGGTTACTTGAAAGTAAAGGTTTCTAACAATATCTGCTGAGGTAACCAAATTTTACACAAGAACTTACCTATTGGACTATTTACAAAGTCTGCGTGCATCTTTTTCATTTAATTTACTTTTTTGTTGAAGGATAATTGCTTTACAGAATTTTGTTGTTTTCTGTCAAACCTCAACATGAATCAGCAATAGGAAAAAATATATTCCCTCCCCTTTGAAACTCCTTCCCATCTCCCTCCCCATCCCATCCCTCTAGATTGCTACAGAGTCCTTGTTTGAGTTCCCTGAACCATATAGAAAATTCCTGTTGGATATCTATTTTACATATGGTAATATAAGTTTCCATGTTACTCTTTCCATACATCTCATCCTCTCCTCCCCTCTCCCCATATCCGTAAGTCTATTCTCTAGGTCAGTTTCTCCATTACTGCCCTGTAAATACATTCTTCAGTAATATTTTTATAGACTCTGTATATATGCATTAAAATATGATATTTATCTTTCTCTTTCTGACTCACTTAACTCTGTTTAATAGGTTCTAGGTTAATGCACCTAATCAGAACTGACTCAAATGTGTTCATTTTTATGGCTGAGTAATATTCCACTGTGTATATGTACAACAACTTCTTAATCCATTCATCTCTCAATGGACATCTAAGTTGCTGCCATGTTCTAGTGATTGTAAACTGTGCTGGACTGAACAATGTGATACATGTGTCTCTTTCAATTTTGGTTTCCTCAGAGTATATGACTAGGAGTGGGATTGCTGGGTCATACGATAGCTTTATTCCTAGATTTTTAAAGAATCTCCATACCATCTTCCATAGTGGCTGTATCCATTTACATTCCCACTAACAGTGCCAAAGTGTTCCCTTTTCTCCATACCCTTTCCAGCATTTATTGTTTGCAGACATTTTGATGATGGCCATTCTGACTGGTGTGAGGTGATATCTCACTGTAGTTTTGATTTGCATGTCTCTAATAATGAGCAGTGTTGAGCATCTCTTCATGTGCTTGTTAGCCACTTGTATGTCTTCTTTGGAGAAATGTCTGTTTAGCTCTTTTTCCCACTTTTTGAATGGGTGGTTTGTTTTCTGGCATTGAGTTGTATGAGCTGCTTGTATATTTTGGAAATTAATCCTTTGTCAGTTGTTTCATTTGCTATTATTTTCTCCCATCCTGAGGGTTATCTTTTCACCTTGCTTCTAATTTCTTTTGCTGTGCAAAAGCTTTTAAGTTTAATCAGGTCCCGCTTGTTTACTTTTGTTTTTATTTCCGTTACTCTAGGAGGTGGGTCATAGAAGATGTTGCTTTCATTTATGTCATTGAGTGTTCTGCCTATGTTTTCCCCTAACACTTTTATAGTTTCTGGTCTTACATTTAGGTCTTTAATCCATTTTGAGTTTATCTTTGTATATGGTGTTAGGAATTGTTCTCAATTAATTATTTTACATGTAGGTGTCCAGTTTTCCCAGCATCGTTTATTGAAGAGGCTGTCTTCAATACACCATTGTATATTCTTGCCTCCTTTGTCAAAAAAGATACCCAAAGGTGCATGGGTTTATTTCTGGGCTTCCTATCTTTTTCCATTGGTCTAAATTCTGTTTTTGTGCCAGTACCATACTGTCTTGAGGACTGTAGCTTTATAGTATAATCTGAACTCAGGAAGGTTGATTCTTCCAGCTCCATTATTCTTTCTCAAGACTGCTTTGGCTACTCAAGGTCTTTTGTGTTTCCATATGAATTATGAAATTTTTTGTTCTAGTTCTATGAAAAATGCCATTGGTATTTTGATGGAGATTGCATTGAATCTGTAGATTGCATTTGGTAGTATAGTCATTTTCACAATATTGACTCTTCCTACCAAGGAACATAGAATCTCTCTCCATCTGTTAACGTCATCTTTGATTTCTTTCATTAATGTCTTATAATTTTCTGTGTACAGTTCTTTTGTCTCCTTCAGTTCAGTTCAGTTCAGTCGCTCAGTTGGTTCTGACTCTTTGCGACCCCATGAATCGCAGCATGCCAGGCCTCCCTGTCCATCACCAACTTCCAGAGTTCACTCAGACTCATGTCCATCGAGTAAGTGATGCCATCCAGCCATCTCATCCTCTGTCATCCCCTTCTCCTCCTGCCCCAAATCCCTCCCAGCATCAGAGTCTTTTCCAATGAGTCAAATCTTCACATGAGGTGGCCAAAGGACTGGAGTTTCAGCTTTAGCATCATTCCTTCCAAAGAAATCCCAGGGCTGATCTCCTTCACAATGGACTGGTTGGATCTCTTTGCAGTCCAAGGGGCTCTCAAGAGTCTTCTCCAACACCACAGTTCAAACGCATCAATTCTTCGGCGTTCAGCCTTCTTCACCGTCCAACTCCCACATCCATACATGACCACAGGAAAAACCATAGCCTTGACTAGACGGACCTTAGTCAGCAAAGTAATGTCTCTGCTTTTGAATATGCTATCTAGGTTGGTCATAACTTTTCTTCCAAGGTAGGTAAGTTTATTTCCAGATATTTAATTCTTTTTGTTGCATTGGTGAATGAGTTTGATTCCTTAGTTCCTCTTTCAGATTTTTCATTGTTAGTATGTAGAAATGCAGGTGATTTCTGCATATTGATTTTGTATCCTGCTATTTTGCTAAATTCACTGATTAGCTCCAGTAATTTTCTGACACTATCTTTAGGGTTTTCTAGGTACAGTATCATGTCATCTGCAAACAGTGAGAGCTTTACTTCTTTCCTTTCCAATCTACATTCCTTTTATTTCTTTTTCTTCTCTGATTGCTGTAGCTAGGACTTCCAGAACTATGTTGAATAACAGTGGTGATAGTGAACACTGTTGTCTTGTTCCTGATTTTAGGGGGAATGCTTTCAGTTTTCACCATTGAGAATAACGTTATCATATATCTATTGCTTTTACTATGCTGAGGTAGGTTCCTTCTATGCCCATTTTTTGAAGAGTTTTAATCATAAATAGATGCTGAAAATTGTCAAAGGTTTTTTTCTGTATATTGAGATGATCATATGGATTTTATCTTTCAATTTGTTAATATGGTGTATCGCATTGACTGATTTGTGTATATTGAAGAATCCTTGCATCCCAGGAATAAACACAACTTGATCATGGTGTTTGAGCTTTTTGATGTGTTGCTGAATTCTGTTGGCTAAAATTCTGTTGAAGGTTTTTGCATCTATGTTCATCAGTGATAGGCCTATAGTTTTCTTTTCTTTTTTTGCACTGTCTTTGTCTGGTTTTGGTATCAGGGTGATGGCAGCATCAGAGAATAAGTTTGGAAGTGTCTTTTCATCTGCAGTGTATAGAAAGAGTTTTAGAAAGATAGGCATTAGCTCTTCTCTAAATGTTTGGTAGAATTCTCCTGTGAAGCCATCTCATCCTGAGCTTTTGTTTTTTGGGGAGACTTTTGATCACCATTTCAATTTCAGTGCTTGTAATTGGGTTGTTCATAAATTCTATTTCTTCCTGGTTCAGGCTTGGAAGATAGAGCTTTTCTAAGAATCTGTCCATTTCTTGCAGGTTATGCATTTTTATTGCCACAGTTATTCATAATACTCTCTTATAATCCTTTGTATTCCTGCATTGTCTGTTGTAATCTCTCCTTTTTCATTTGCAATTTTGTTGATTTGATTCTTCTCACTTTGTTCTTGATGAATCTAGGTAAAGGTTTGTGAATTTTGTTTATCTTCTCAAAGAACTAGCTTCTAGTTTTATTAATCTTTGCTATTGTTTCTTTCATTTCTTTTTCATTTATGTTTGCTCGGGTCTTTATGATTTCTTTCTTTCTACTAATTGTTTTTTGTTCTTTTTCCAGTTGTTTCAGGTGTAAAGTTAGGTTGTCTGTTTGCTGTTTTTCTTATTTCTTGAGGTATTGCTATAGACTTCTGTCTTAGAACTTTTACTGCATGCATTTGAGTTGTTATATTTTCATTGTCATTTGTTTCCATGAATTTTTTGTTTTCCTTTTTGATTTCTTCAGTAAGCTGTTGGTTATTTACAAACGTGTTTAATCTCCATGGGTTTGTATTTATTATAGTTTTCTTCTAATTGATATCTAGTCTCATAGCATTGTGGTTGGGGAAGATGCTTGATATGATTTCAATTTTCTTAATTATAGTGAGGTTTGATTTGTGACCCAAGATGTGGTCTATCCAGGAGAATGTTCCTTGTGCACTTGAGAAGAAAGTGTACTCTTCTGCATTTGGATGGAATGTCCTGAAGATATGTATGAGGTCCATCTCTTCTAAATTACCATTTAAGACCTGTGTTTCCTTATTAATTTTCTGTTTTGATGATCTGTCCATTGGTGAGAGTGGGGTGTTAAAGCCTCCTACTCTTATTGTATTACTGTCAATTTCTCCTTTTATGTCTGTTGGTGTTTGTCTTCTGTATTGAGGTGCTCCTATGTGGGGCGCATAGATATTTATTTGCTATGGTTTTCTCTTGGATTCATCATTTGATCATTATGTAGTGTCCTTCCTCATCTCTTGTAATCTTCTTTATTTTAAGGTCTATTTTGTCTGATATGAGGATTGCTACTTTTCAGTCTATATGTGTCTTTAGGTCTGCAGTGGATTTCTTGTAGACAGCATATACATGGGTCTTGTTTTTGCATCCATTCAGTCAGTCTGTGTCTTTTGATTGGAGCATTTAATCCATTTACACTTAAAGTAATTATTGATACATATGTACCTATTGCCATTTTCTTAATTGTTTGGGGTTGATTTTGTAGTTCTTTTTTCTTCTCTCATATTTGTTGACTATATAAGTCTAGGTAGCATTTGTTGTAAAGCTGATTTGGTGGTACTGAATTCTCTTAACTTTTTCTTGTCTGAAAAGCTTTTTATTTCTCCATCGGTTTTGAATGACATCTATGCTGGGAACAATAATCTTGGGTTTTAGATTTTTCCCTATCATTATTTTAAATATATCCTCCCATTGCCTCTAGCATGCAGTTTCTGCTGAGAGATCAGCTGTTAAGCAAATAGGGTTTCCCTTGTATGTTACTTGTTGCTTCTCCCTTGCTGCTTTTAATATTCCTTCTTTGTGTTTGGACTTTGTTAGTTTGGTTAGTATGTGTCTTGGTGTGTTTCTCCTTGGGTTTATCCTATATGGGACTCTTTGTGCCTTTGATTGGCTAATTCCTTTTCTATGCTGGGGAAATTTTCAACAGTAATCTCTTCAAAAATTTTCTCATACCATTTCCTCTTCCTCTGGGACCCTTATATTTTGAATGCTGGTGCATTTGATATTGTCCCAGAGGTCTCCGAGACTATCTTCAATTCATTTTTTTTACTTTTTCTGCTCTTCAGAAATTATTTCCACCATTTTATCTTCCAGCTCACTGATTCATTCTTCTGCTTCAGGTATTCTGCTATTGATTCTTTCTAGAGTAGTTTTTAATTTCAGTAATTCTGATGTTTTTAAGTTTATTCTTTTAATTCTTCTCAGTTCAGTTCAGTTCAGTCACTCAGTTGTATCCGACTCTACTACCCCATGGACTGCAGCACACCAGGCCTCCCTGTCCATCACCAACTCCAGGGGTTTACTCAAACTCATGTCTATTGAGTTGGTGATGCCATTCAACCATCTCATTCTCATTGTACCCTTCTCCTTCCACCTTTGATCTTTCCCAACATCAGGGTCTTTGTTAATTGAGTCTTGTGTTTTCCCCTTTTTGTTTTCAAAGCTTTTGATCATCTTTACTATCATTATTCTGAATTCTTTTTCAAGTAGTTTGCCTATTTCCTTTTCATTTATTTGGACTTCTGTGTTTCTAGTGTGTTTCTTCATTTGTGTAGTATTTCTCTGTCTTCTCTTTTTTTTTTTTAACTTATTGTGTTTGAAATCTCCTTTTCCAAGGCTTCAAGGTTGAATACTTTCTTCATTTTTGTTTCTGCCCTTCTAAGGTTGGTCCACTGGTTTCTGGAAGCTTCATATAGGATAAGATTTATGCTGAATTTTTGTTTGTTTATTTGTTTGTTTTTTCTCTGATGGAAAAGGGTGAGTGAGGTGGTAATCCTGTCTGCTGATGAATGAGTTTGTACTTTCATTTTGTTTGTTGTTTAGATGAGGTGTCCTACTGGTGGTTGGGTGATTCTGGGTCTCAAATTCAAGTGATTTCCTTTGTGTGAAATAGTTATGTGAAATAGTATACTCCTTAGGGTTAGTTCTATGGTAGTCTAGGGTACTGGAGTCAGTGCTCCCACTCCAAAGGCTCAGGGCTTGATCTCTTGTAAGTAATGCAGACTGCACAAGTGGTTTTTTATGACATTAACTGAGATTAAAACAAATATCCAAAAAGGAGAAAAGAAAGAAGAATCCTATACAAATGGCAGTTACAAAATAAGGCAAATAATAATTAAAATAATGGAATATACACATATACAGATATACCCACAAGCAAAATCAAAACAGCTCAACAAAATTACAGTACAGTAGATTGACCAAGTGAACAAAATAAATCAAAAATTATATTTGCCAGTTAAGATCAAAACTAACTAAAGCAGAAAACTGGAAAACAAAACTAAAGCTAGGTGCCAAGTGGGGAATAAAGCTATGAAAACAAAACTAACAAACATGTTGAGAGGAAAGGAAAGAAAGAAAGAGTAGATATGCAAAGTTAAATACAGGTAGATGAAGAAGACTTACATACATTAAAGATTAACTTCAAGGGGAAAAGAACAGTAGGAAAGGCAAACAAAGAAATAAATGTGGATAAAAACACAATAGGTTTAACAAATTAAAATTTAAAATTATAAAAGAGAAAGTTCAGTTAAGTTCAGTTGCTCAGTTGCGTCCAACTCTTTGTGACCTTGTGGGCTGCAGCATGCCAGGCCTCCCTGTCCATCACCAACTCCTGGAGTTTACCCAAACTCATGTCCATTGAGTCAGTGATGACATCCAACCACCTCATCCTTTGTCGTCCCCTTCTTCTCCTGCCTTCAATCTTTCCCAGCATCAGGGTCTTTTCAAATGAGTCAGCTCTTCACATTAGGTGGCCAAAGTATTTGAGTTTCAGCTTCAACATTAGTCCTTCCAATGAACACTGAGGACTGATTTCCTTTAGGACGGAATGATAGCTTTGTTTGTAGTGATGCTTCCTAAGGCTCACTTGACTTCATATTCCTGGATGTCTGGCTCTAGGTGAGTGATCATACCATCCTGATTATCTGGGTCATGAAGGTCTTTTTTGTACAGTTCTGTGTATTCTTGCCACTTTTTCTTAATATTTTCTGCTTTTGTTAGGCCCATACATTTTCTGTCCTTTATTGAGCTCATCATTACATGAAATGTTCCCTTAGTATTTCTAATTTTCTTGAAGAGACCTCTAGTTTTTCCCACTCTATTATTTTCTTCTATTTCTTTGCACTGATCACTGAGGAAGGCTTTCTTACCTCTCCTTGCTATTCTTTGGAACTCTGCATTCAGATGGATATATCTTTCCTTTTCTCCTTTGCTTTTCACTTCTCTTCTTTTCACAGCTATTTTTAAGGCCTTCTCAGACAGCCATTTTGCTGTTTTCATTTTTCTTAGGGATGGTCTTGATCCCCGTCTCCTGTACAATGTCATGAACCTGTGTCCATAGTTCATCAGACACTCTGTCTATCAGATCTAGTCTCTTAAATCTATTTCTCGCCTCCACTGTATAATCATAATGGATTTGATTTAGGTCATACATGAATGGTCTAGTGAAAAAAGAGAAAAGAAGAAAAAAAGGAAGAAAAAAGAAAATAGGGAAAAACAAGGAAAACTGCACAGAACTGCAAAAGCACAATGTAGAGGCAGAGGTATATAACAACAATAAAAAGTGTGACTGAATATACACATATACATATACACCCTTAAGCAAAACAACAAAAACAAAGTACAATAGATTGACCAGGTGAACAAAGGAAACCAAATATTATATCTATCAGAACAAAACTAAGCACAAGCTGGAAAACAAACTAAAGAAAGGTGCCACCTGGGGAATAAAGTGATGAAAATAAAACTAACAAATATGTTGAGAGGAAATTAAAGGAAGAAAAGAAAGAAAGAATAGATATGCAAAGTTAAATAGAAGTAGATAAAGAAGATTTATATACATTAAAGATTAACTGCAGGAGAAAAGTACAGTAAGAAAAGCAAACAAAGGAATAAATGTAGAAAAAGTAATAATAGGTATAAAAAGTTAAAAAAAAAACAGAAAAAAGAGAGGAAAATGCTTAAGGCAGGGGTTTATAACAACAATAAAAAATGTGACTGAGGAAAAAAAAGTTCAAAAGCTTAATTAAATTTCATAGTGCCAATAAAATCAATGACAACAATGGAAGGGGGAATAATAGGAAGAAAAAAGAAAAAAATCCCAAGAGAATCTACAGAAGAAGTCAAAACATAAGTATAAATGTTTTTCTTGTGTCACTGCTGTCAGAGTCCTTTCCCTTGATGGGAGTCACAGTCCTCCTCACCTCTCGAGGATGCCCTCCAACACTGTGCTGATCTCTGGACCAGTAGAGTGGGCAGCTCAGATTCTAATCTGGTCCTACTTCTGTGTGTTCTTGCCTCCGATGTTCACAGCTATCAGAACTAGTGCATTTTCTTTACTGGGCACTCTAAATGACCATTGATATATTCCATAGAGACAGAGTCTGCCTAGTTGATCTTGTGGATTTGACCTGCAACTTGTACAGCTGGTGGAGGGGTTTGGGTCTTCTTCCGTAGCCACAGTGCCCCTGGGTTTCAATTGTGGTTTTATTCCCACGTTGCATGTGGGTCATCCCCTGGGGGTTGCTCCTGAGGCTGCCCTGGAGGACTTGGGTCTGCCCCAGTGAGGGCCAGGTGTGGAGGTGGTGCAGCTGCTTGGGTGGTAGGGGTTTTGACAGCACCTGGTACTCAGGAGAGTTGGTGGCTAGGGCAGCCGGAAATATAGTGCTCTAGAAGGGTATGGCAACCAGTATTGGCCAATGTGCTCCAGTATTCCTGCCTGGAGAATCCCTCTCCCTGACAGACAGGCCTGGCAGGCCACGGTCTACAGGGTCACAGAGTGAGACACTCCTGAAGCGACACTGTGCACATAGACACAAGACATTTTTTTTTTGCCAGTGGCATCTCTGTCCCAGTGAGAGTTGACCATGAAGGTGGCACAGTTGCTTGGCTTGTGGGTACCCTGGTGGCATCAAGTGTGCAGGGACATGGACTGTCTCTGCCGCAGGAGTTATAGGCCTATCAGATATTAGAGTCTTTTTTCGAGCCTCTTATAGCTGGCGATCAGAAGGCCTCTTTGGCCAGTCTTTCTCGTAGCTTCGCCCGTTCAGGCACTTAAAGGGGCACCCTGGGTGGGGTCCTGCTCTGTAGTTTGGTGCATCAGTCACTTAAAGGGGCACCCTGGGTGGGGTCCCGCTCTGCAGTCGGTGTGTCATGCGTTTGACTGGCCAGCCTCTGTACTGTTCAGCTGCCGATACAGGCGTGGGGGGAGAGGGAGGCTATGGTCATGGCTCCACTCCTTACGTGTGACTCAGCAGTATCGCCTTGCTACCATGGCTGCCAGGCTTTCCTCCACAGGCATTTCCCCCCACAGTCTCCTCCCTGACATCTCCTTGATCAGTCTCTCCACAGTCAACAGCAGCCCTCACCCTGGGATTGCTTCACAATCCCTAAACTTCTACTCTCAGCTGCTGCTCCCTCCAGAGGACCTGTGTCTCTGTCCGGGGTATGTATGGCTGAGGCAAGGACTGTCTGATTCTCATTCCATTTAGGCTTCTACAGATCAGCTGTTTCACTCTTGGCCTTAAACGTTTCTCCTCTGACTCAGACAATTGCCCCCGGGGTAGGGATCCTGCTCCAGTTCCCCCATGTGCCAAGGGCAGGTCCAATCCTAGTAACACTCCTGTTTTTCTCTTTGTTCCTTTGTCCTACTGAGTTTTGTGTGGTTCTATATATTCTAACCACTGGTGAGGTCCTTCTGTCCTCTCTCAGCTGGTGTTTTCCATGTACTTCTGCATCTGACGGTGTACTCCTGATGTATCCATAGAGAGGGACGTACTCCATGTCCACCTACTCCTGTGCCATTTTGTTCTTCCTGTGTGCATTTTAATATGAAATTTAATTTAAGTAAATTGATATGGATAGCAGGAATTGTCTTTGCCATGACATTTTGAAGAAAACAGAAACATTATTTTTAGCACATAGAAAATAAATAACATCCCCTAAATATTACAGACACTTTTTAAAAACTCTAGGGTATTTGGGATAGCCATGAAAAGTGTTTTCTAATTTCTTTTCCAATACTATTTTTTATGGATCAGAATTTTTATAAACCATGAAGCACAATTTATTCATTTCAGTTTCTTCTATCATCTGGCTTTTGCTAAACTGTAAGCACCTAGAGAGAAAAACATATTTTTTTCTTCATTTCCTAAAAGCTTACCTCTATTTCATGGACCTCATAGGAGTATCATAAACATTAACAAATTATTGAAGAGTATCTAAAAGTTGGGTTTCAGTCTCTTCAAAGCTGAGATTCTTCACTTAAATTAGGCCATTAGGAATGTATAGTTTTATTTCCAGGCAATTAAGATTTTTATCAATCTGATTTATTTATTTATATACTACTAATTTTGGGGCTTCCCAGGTGGTGCTAGTGGTACAGAATCCACCTGCCAAGGCAGGAGACATAAGAGATAAAGGTTTGATGCCTGGGTTGGGAATATCCCTTGGAGGAGGGCATGGAAACCTACTCCAGTATTCTTGACTGGATAATCTAATGGACAGAGGAGCCTGGCGGGCTACAGTCCATGGGGTCACAGAGTCGGGCATGACTAAAGTGACCTAGGACACACACACTAATTTTTGGTAATGTACTTTCCATTTTCAGGAGAAAAGGTGTATGTATAGTGTACAAGTTGAGAGGATACATGAATTTTGCCCTTAAAAAATATGTACCCATGAAGGCAAACTTCTAGAGCTTATTAACAGTATCAGTTACCACAACAGAGCCAGAATTCAAAGCAAAGAACCAATGTGCCACTGAAATTTCAATTTAAACTTTTATCATGTCACAAAATATGAGAGGTTAAGTTGATTACAGTCATTTAACTGGTATTAAGTCATCTAAACACATGGTGAATATACAATATTTAAAACTTATGACAAACAAATGTGGAAGAAACATTTATTTACTCTTTAATTTACAAAACTTTCAGTGTAAAAATAACATTTAAATTTAAAGAATAAAATTTTAGAGGTTAACCTGTGAAACTAAGTATAGATGAATTCCCAAAGAGAAAGGTTTTGGTATTAGCAATGAACTGAAATTGTAGAATTTTGTGAGTGTAGTCTGTATATTTTATTTGGTGTCACAGAACATGAAAACAGAATTATTCTCTTAATTTAGGATAAGAGTTTCCTGAACGATAATCTGTTATGAACTTTACTGTCTTCTGAATTATAGGTTTGAGAAACAAAACAAATATCTGAAAAAGCAAAGCTCCCTATTTCCATGGCTCTGTGGCCACATACTCTAGGGTAGGAAAGCTATAGTTCAGCACCTTTTTAGCTGAGCTGTCATAATTTTTATAAAGGAAAACATAATATTCCCCCCAAAAATGTTTTGCACATTGTATCTCAACACTGAAACTGAAAAGAAATGCATTAAAAAAAATTAGATTTAAGATGCACCAGTGAAGGTAATGCCAAAGAATGCTCAATCTACTGCACAACTGCACTATCTCACAGGCTAGCAAAGTAACGCTCAAAATTCTCCAAGCCAGGCTTCAGCGGTACGTGAACCGTGAACTTCCAGATGTTGAAGCTGGTTTTAGAAAAGGCAGAGGAACCAGAGATCAAATGGCCAACATCCACTGGATCTTGGAAAAAGCAAGAGAGTGCCATAAAAACATCTACTTTTGCTTTATTGACTATGCCAAAGCCTTTGACTGTGTGGATCACAATAAACTGTGGAAAATTGTGAGAGAGATGGGAATACCAGACTACCTGACCTGCCTCTTAAGAAATCTGTATGCAGGCCAGGAAGCAACAGTTAGAAATGGACATGGAACAACAGACTGGTTCCAAATAGGAAAAGGAGTACGTCAAGGCTGTATATTGTCACCCTGCTTATTTAACTTATATGCAGAATACATCATGAGAAAAGCTGGGCTGGAAGAAGCACAAAGCTGGAATCAAGATTGCCAAAAGAAATATCAATCACCTGAGATATGCAGATGACACCACCCTTATGGCAGAAAGTGAAGAGGAGCTAAAAAGCCTCTTGATGAAAGTGAAAGAGGAGAGTGAAAAAGTTGGCTTAAAGCTGAACATTCAGAAAACTAAATCATGGCATCCAGTCCCATCACTTCATGAGAAATAGATGGGGAAACAGTGGAAATAGTGGTGGACTTTATTTTTTGGGCTGCAAAATCACTGCAGATGATGATTGCAGCCATGAAATTAAAAGATGCTTGCTCCTTGGAAGGAAAGTTATGACCAACCTAGATAGTATATTAAAAAGCAGAGGTATTACTTTGCCAATAAAGGTCTGTCTAGTCAAGGCTATGGTCTTTCCAGTGGACATGTATGGATGTGAGAGTCCGACTATGATGAAAGCTGAGTGCTGAAGAATTGCTGCTTTTGGACTGTGGTGTTGGAGAAGACTCTTGAGAGTCCCTTGGACTGCATGGAGATCCAACTAGTCTGTCATAAAGGAGATTAGTCCTGGGTGTTCACTGGAAAGACGGATGCTGAAGCTGAAACTCCAGTTACTTTGGCCACCTCATGCAAAGAGTTGACTCATTGGAAAAGACCCTGATGCTGGGACAGACTGGGGGCAGGAGGAGAAGGGGACGACAGAGGATGAGACGGCTGGATGGCATCACTGACTCAGTGAACATGAGTTTGAGTGAACTCCGGGAGTTGGTGATGGATAGGGAGGCCTGGCGTGCTGTGATTCATGGGATCGCAGAGTTGGACACAGTTGAGTGACTGAACTGAACTGAGCTGAAATGATCCTCTGAATAATTAGAGAGACAGATCTCCAAACCCCAGCTATGGCTCTGAAGAGCCTGTAGTTCCTAGGAAGATTGGGAGTGAACAGAACATTCAGATAAACACATAAGGGTACCTTTCAGAATTGGTGAGCCCAATTCTGCTCAAACTCAATTAAAATAGCATCTTCCTCACATTTATAAATAGGGCTGCTTGACACTGCATTATTTCTGAACACAAAAATAAATGATGTGATGACGGTCATCATCATTCAACCACAGGACTGAAAAGGACCTTCAGAGTACATCCAGCCTAATAATTCCCCAAGTGTTAAATAAATTACACTAGTGAGACAATGAAATCTTGGTTCATGTACTGCTGAAGTCTAGCTTGAAGGATTTTGAGCATTACCTTGGTAGCATGTGAAATGAGCACAAGTGTATGTTAGTCTGAACATTCTCTGGCATTGCCTTTCTTTGAGATTGAAATGAAAACTGACCTTTCCCAGTCTTGTGGCCACTGCTGACATCCAAATTTGCTGGCATATTGACTACAGCACTTTCACAGCAAGGTCTTTCAGGATTTTAAACTCCCTTACCTCCACTAGTTTTGTTCATAGTAATGCTTTCTAAGGCCCACTTGATATCACATTCCAGGATGTCTGGCTCTACGTGAATGATCACACCATAGTAGTTAGACCTTTTCAGTACAGTTCCTCTGTCTAACCTTGCCGCATCTCCTTAGTCTTCTGCTTCTGTTAGATCCTTGCCATTTCTGTCCTTTCTTGTGCCCATCTTTACATGAAATGTTCTCTGGGATCTCCAATTTTCTTGAAAAGATCTCTAGTCTTTCCTGTTCTATTGTTTTCCTCTATTTCTTTCCATTATTCACTTAGAGAAGGCTTTCTTCTCTCTCCTTGTTATTCTCTGGAACTCTGCATTCACTTGGGTATGTCTCTCCCTTTCTCCTTTGCCTTTCACTTCTCCTCTTTTCCTAGCAATTTGTAAGTCCTCTTCAATCAACCATTCTGCCTTTTTTGCATTTATTCTTCTTTGGGATGGTTTTGGTCACCCATACATACAAGCTGGATTTAGAAAAAACATAGGAACCAGATATCAAATTGCCAACATCCACTGGTTATAGAAAAGCAAGGGAATTAAAAAAAAAAATCTACTTCTGCTTCATTGACTATGGGGAAGGCTTTGACTGTGTCAGTTCAGTTCAGTTCATTTCAGTTCAATCGCTCAGTCGTGTCTGACTCTTTGTGAGCCCATGAATCGCAGCACGCCAGGCCTCCCTGTCCATCACCAACTCCCGGAGTTCCCTCAGACTCACTTCCATCGAGTCAGTGATGCCATCCAGCCATCTCATCCTCTGTCATCCCCTTCTCCTCCTGCCCTTAATCCCTCCCAGCATCAGAGTCTTTTCCAATGAGTCAGCTCTTCGCATGTGGTGGGCAAAGTACTGGAGTTTCAGCTTTAGCATCATTCCTTCCAAAGAACACCCAGGGCTGATCTCCTTTAGAATGGATTGGTTGGCTCTCCTTGCAGTCCAAGGGACTCTCAAGAGTCTTCTCCAACACCACAGTTCAAACGCATCAATTCTTCAGTGCTCAGCCTTCTTCACAGTCCAAATCTCACATCTATACATGGCCACAGGAAAAACCATTGCCTTGACTAGATGGACCTTAGTCGGCAAAGTAATGTCTCTGCTTTTGAATATGCTATCTAGGTTGGTCACAACTTTTTTTCCAAGGAGTAATCGTCTTTTAATTTCATGGCTGCAATCATCATCTGCAGTGATTTTGGAGCCCCAAAAAATAAAGTCTGACACTGTTTCCCCATCTATTTCCCATGCAGTGATGGGATCAGATGCCATGATCTTCATTTTCTGAATGTTGAGCTTTAAGCCAACTTTTTCACTCTCCTCTTTCACTTCATCAAGAGGCTTTTTAGTTCCTCTTCACTTTCTGCCATAAGGGTGGTGTCATCTGCATATCTGAGGTTACTGATATTTCTCCTGGCAATCTTGATTCCAGCTTGTGCTTCTTCCAGTCTAGCATTTCTCACTATGTACTCTGCATACAAGTTAAATAAGCAGGGTGACAATATACAGCCTTGACGTACTCCTTTTCCTATTTGAAACCAGTCTGTTGTTCCGTGTCCAGTTCTAACTGTTGCTTCCTGACCTACATACAGATTTCTCAAGAGGCAGGTCAGGTGGTCTGGTATTCCCATCTCTTTCAGAATTTTCCACAGTTTATTGTGATCCACACAGTCAAAGGCTTTGGCATAGTCAAGAAAGCAGAAATAGATGTTTTTTTCTGGAACTCTCTTGCTTTTTCCATGATCCAGCGGATGTTGGCAATTTGATCTCTGGTTCCTCTGCCTTTTCTAAAACCAGCTTGAACATCAGGAAGTTCACGGTTCACGTACTGCTGAAGCCTGGCTTGGAGAATTTCGAGCATTACTTTACTAGCATGTGAGATGAGTGCAATTTTGTGGTAGTTTGAGAATTCTTTGGCATTGCCTTTCTTTGGGATTGGAATGAAAACTTACCTTTTCCATTCCTGTGGCCACTGCTGAGTTTCCCAAATTTGCTGGCTGTGTGGATCACATTAAACTGGGAAATTCTTACAGAGATGGGACTACCAGACCACCTTACCTGCCTCCCAAGAAACCGTATGCAGTTCAAGAAGCAAGAGTTAGAACTGGCTATGGAACAACAGACTGGTTCAATACTGGGAAAGGAGTATGTCAAGGCTGTATGTTGTCACCCTGCTTATTTAACTTATATGCAGAGTATATCATGTGAAATGCCAGGCTGGATGAAGCACAAGCTAGAATTAAGCTTACCAGGAGAAATATCAGCAACATATACACAGATGATACCACTCTAATGGCAGAAAGCAAAGAGGAACTAAAGAGCCTCTTGACGAGGGTGAAAAAGGAGACTGAAAAAGCTGCCTTAAAACAGAACATTCAAAAAACTAAGATCATGGCATCCAGTCCCATCTCATCATGGCAAATAGATGGGAAAAAGCAGAAATAGTGATTGAAGCAACTAAGCACACATGCATATGTACTTCTTATTTGAAATGAATAGGAATGTATTCTTTTTCAAATAGAAATTTTTTAAAATATAATTGCAGAAAGGGGGGCATTGAACATTCTTAAGATGTTGTCTGAATTACGCCTCTCTTTCTCATCTTTCCAAAAAATATTTCAGCTCAAGAGGAAAGGACAGCAGATATGGAGTGCTCCACATTTGTGTCTGTAAAAATGAGAAAGTGGCTGAGAAATTATCTTGACAAACTGTAAATGATTCAGCCCCACCAAATTAGTTAATAAGAAAAAAAGACAAATTTTAATTCTGACATGGTGAAGAATGCCTTTTTATGATACAACAAACAGTACCAGAATAGTTGTTGCTAGCTACACAATGCTAACATGTAGAATTTCTTTTCCAAAGAAGGTTGCTTGTGGTAGAAGTTATAGTCTAGGGGTTTTATGATGTGAGTAGATTTTTGTTGCCAAAAGTTTCAATCTTCTCCCCCAGCCACCTACTGCTGCCACATACACAGTCTAAAGTAAAGTAAATAAGCAATAAAAATAAAAGCTGATGGGAGTGGAATCTAGATACGTCATGGGTCTCCCTTCTGCCCACCCCACCCCCAGTATCTATAAGGGGATAATAGCCTAATTTGATTTGAAAAAAATATATATCATATATGTTGTGTGTGTGTGTATGTGTGCACACGCATGCTTGGCTGTGTCCAACTCTTTGCAACCTCATGGACTGTAGTCTACCAGGCTTCTCTGTCCATGAAATTTTCCAGGCAAGAATACTGGAGTAGGTTTCCACTTCCCTCTCCAGGTGATCTTCCCAAGTATTGAACGCAGGTCTTCTATGTCACCCGCATTAGCAGGTGGATTCTTTCCCACTGAGCCACCTGGGAAGCCCCATATATATCCTAGTAAAATACAAAGACGGAGAAGGCAATGGCAACCGATTCCAGTACTCTTTTTTTTTTCATAATTCAAGTATTTGAATTTAATTAGTCACATTTTCATATTTTCCCCATGTGCAAATACATTGTTCTTTTTTAATATAAATTTATTTATTTTAATTGGAGGTTAATTACTTTACAATATTGTATTGGTTTTACCATACATCAACATGAATCCACCACGGGTATACACGTGTTCCCCATCCTGAACTCCCCCCCTCCTCCCTCCCTGTACCATCCTTCTGGGTTGTCCCAGTGTACCAGCCCCAAGTATCCAGTATCATGCATTGAACCTGGACTGGCGGATCATTTCATATATGATATTATACATGTTTCAATGCCATTCTCCCAAATCATCCCACCCTCTCCCTCTCCCACAGAGTCCAAAAGACTGTTCTATACATCTGTGTCTCTTTTGCTGTCTTGCATACAGGGTTATCGTTACCATCTTTCTAAATTCCATATATATGTATTAGTATACTGTGTTGGTGATTTTCTTTCTGGCTTACATCACTCTGTATAATAGGCTCCAGTTTCATCCACCTCATTAGAACTGATTCAAATGTATTCTTTTTAATGGCTGAGTAATAATCCATTGTGTATATGTACCACAACTTTCTTATCCATTCATCTGCTGATGGACATCTAGGTTGCTTCCATGTCCTGGCTATTATAAGCAGTGCTGTGATGAACACTGGGGTACATGTACCCCACTCCAATATTCTTGCCTGGAAACTCCCATGGATGGAGGAGCTTAGTAGGCCTTGTCCATGGGGTTGCTAAGAGTCGGACATGACTAAGCAACTTTACTTTCACGCATTGGAGAAGGAAATGGAAATCCATTCCAGTATTCTTGGTGTGGAGAATTCCAGGGATGGGGAGCCTGTGGGCTGCCATCTATGGGGTCTCACAGAGTCGGACTGAAGGACTTAGCAGCAGCAAGATACAAATAAGCGTATACTTTTTTGTTGCATTGCTCTTTAAGATCAAAGTAAAGCTTTAATAGTTTTCTAAATGCTCACTTAAACTACCTAATGGTTTCTCACCTGCCCTGAGTAAGGGCTATATATATCCTTCAGGATTAAAAGGGAATAATAAGAATGAAAGGAAAGAAAAAAAAAAAACTGTTTACTAGGAAAGACGGATGAAGGTTACAATTTGATCCAGAGTTGGACGTGAATGTTTGACATCAAAACCTTCAATAATTCTTTCAGGATGGAAATACCTAGAGGCTGAATTATTTAACTGAATTCAACTTTGTTGTATTATACTAACTAAAAAATGTTTATTTTCCTTTAGTTTTACTAAAATAATCAATATCACAAACCATTGGTTCATATATTTCAAGAAATCAAGAATTTCCTGTGGTTTTTAAAATAAGCTTGAATAATTTTTCCTTAATGATGTATAACTTGAAGATAGATCTAACTCCTTCAAGTTAGGTACAATAAGCAAACATAGCTATACTTTGAAATAAGCTTGGTCTTAGAGATACAGAATTTGATATGCTTAGAAACTCCATATCCAAGGGCTATGATAGAAAAAGAGTAACAAAAATGTTATATTGATAAAATAAGATAGCTAAGAGATATATTGAGTACAATATTTTTACTGGTTTTCCTCAAGGTGTAAATTTTATATATAGCTTTATATTTCATTCTTGTTATTCAGTTATTAAATCATTTCTGACTCTTTGCAACCCCATGGACTGCAGCATGCCAGGGTTCCCTATCCTTCACCATATCCTGGAGTTTGCTGAAACTCATGTCCACTGAGTCTGGGATGTCATCCAACAATCTCCTCTTCCTTAACCAGCCATATTTCCCATACAAAGGAAAGTGTTTTCTAAATTATTTTCATCTTTTATAATAATTTTAAACTAATTTTAACAGTTACCTATCTCTCTATATATGTATACATAAATACTTTACATACAATAGTTTTCATTTTCCCAGTGAAGTTATAACATAGATATGTGTCACTTATTAAAAGTCCAACTTTTTGCAATCACATGGACTGTAGACCTCCAGGCTCCTCTGTCCATGGGATTTCCCAGGCAAGATTATCAGAGTGGGTTGCCATTTCCTACTCCAGGGGATCTTCCCAACCCAGGGATCAAACCTAGGTCTCTTAAGTCTCCTGTACTGGCAGGCAGATTCTTTCCTACTGTGCCACCTGGGAAAGCCACAACATAGATATTTTTTATTGCTTATAAGATAAGAAAACATTAGAGAGTATAAAGATAACATAATAACACAGATACTATTATTTAAACATAAGAAAACTGAGACTCAGAGAGTATAAATTGAAAGGGAAGTCCCTGACTAGTGAGAGAGTAAACTGTCTAATCTTAACAGTTAATAAAAAGCCATATATGCCATGCTGTCTTTCAAGAATACATGTTTCAGTGAATGGGCTTATGAAATTAATACATTAATCAACAAGGATGGAGTCTGAACAAAAGAAAGAAATAGAAGGGGGAAGGAAGGAGAAAGGAAGGAAAGTAGGGATAAAGGCAGAGAGAGAGGAAAGAAAGAAATGTATTTCTATAGGAAAATAATAAATTCCTATTAGTTTGAGATAGAAAGGTTATATAGATAAGGAGGGGGGTAACCAACCCAACAGTATAAGCAAATCAAATATTCATATTTTTACTAGAGGAAAGAGTAATAATACAATAAATAAAAAGGGATACAATAAATATACATTAAACTTGTTTCAAAATCAAACTACTGGTGTTTGTTTCATATGTTGGTATCATCTTTTTTTAATGATATTTCTATTTTTAACTCTTCCAACCTTCTGGATTAAGTCTAAAAGCCAAACTAGAGTTTGCTTCCAGAAACAGCAATGGAATGGACAATTGCAAAATTTTGGTGCTATCAGCTGAGAATATACCCCAAATCACATGGGTTAAAATCAAAGTTGTTTGGAAGAGTTTTTGTCCAATGTGGAAAGTGAAGGATGCTAAAATATAGCTGAGAATCATTTTACTTTTTTAAATGGGAAGTAGAATGGAGAAGGCAATGGCGCCCCACTCCAGTACTCTTGCCTGGAAAATCCCATGGATGGAGGAGACTGGTAAACTGCAGTCTGTGGGGTCGCTAAGAGTCGGACACGACTGAGCGACTTCCCTTTCACTTTTCACTTTCATGCATTGGAGAAGGAAATGGCAACCCACTCCAGTGTTCTTGCCTGGAGAATCCCAGGGATGGTGGAGCCTGGTGGGCTGCCGTCTATGGGGTCACACAGAGTCGGATATGACTGAAGTGACTTAGCAGCAGCAGCAGCAGCAGCAGCATCAGAATGGTACATTTTTAATAAAATATTTCTTCACACTCAATTATTCATAATAATCCTAAACATTCAAAATAAAGGATGAATGTACCATGTTGTCTTACCTTATCAATCAGCTTTAATGCATATTTTAACACAATGAAAAACAACCTCTTTTATGAGATTTTTTAATATAAAGTAATATAATTTTGAATGATATGCTTTTTGATAGACCCAAATACTTTAAAGAATTAATGGGTATTCATTTCACTTAAAATTTGGAACAAAAATTTTCTGCATGTAATGTAACAAAAAATAAGGACATTTACTTCTAAACTATTAAAATGTTTTGAGTACCAAATGTATTTGAAGAAATTTTAGAAAGTATTAAATGCTGTTTTTTTTAAATGTTAGGTACTGTAGTTTTCCTTATTTTTCTAATTGATAAACAAGTATCAGATCAGGCAGCTACTTATTTTCCATAATAAACTGTGTACGATTTAAGTTAGCTTTCCTGTGTCATTCATATCCTTAACATCTGTTTCTTTCCTTCTGCCATCTAAGTCATTTTTTGACTTTTATGACATATATGCATATGTGTGTACATACATGTGTGTGCTTATGCTTTACAGGTATAGCACAGCTTATGTTTGGAAAAGTATATTTAGAATAATTTTCAAACTATAACAATATAATCTCAACATCATTTTGACACTTTCTGGATATACTTTTCAGAAGCATTTTGTAAAATGGCAGGAAGCCAGCAGCAATATATCAAGATTTATGATAGAAATGTAAAATTAATCATTTTAGACTTCATTATCTCAGATCCTTAGATATTTAGAAATAAACACATTATTTATTTAATTTTACTCTCATCACAGTTATTTACTTAGTATGAATATAGTCTCTTTTTACTCCTATATAATATATTAAAGTTGAAAAATAAGTGTTTTTACTTAAATTATAGTAAACTTTTGGGAAAAGTTGATGTTGAAAAAAAACTTTAAATATATGTCATAATTGTGACCTTCTCCACATTTGTTGAGTAAATGTACCAAGTGTTACATCATGATTTTTTTTATAAGAATGATGTTTTAAATGATTGATACAGTTCTATTCAAAATCACACAATTGCCTTTATCAAAAATTAGTAACAGACATGGAATAACTTTTCTATTGTTTTTTACAATTTGGTTTCATTAGTAGGTGTGGACAAACTTGGAAAGAAATTATCTTCAGACAAGTGCTAATAGTCTCTATCAACATGATAAAAGATTGAAGATATATGGAATGATATATTTGATAGGAACAAAGGTAAAAGAAATACATATATTATAATAAAATTTTGCATTTCTAAGTACTTTTTAAGCTATTTTAAAAATCAGGATACAGCATAATTCCAAGAGCAGACCAGTTGCTTCCATTTATTTTTATATATAACCCATATGTGTGACTTGAAGTCACTTAATTTTTAGAATTTACTGGGTATATTTTAAATTCCTGGCTACCTTGCCATATTTAATTATTATTTAGTTTTTAATTATCATACAGCATGCAAAAAATGACAATCATCTTGTGGTTGATCTTTTTAATTTTCTTTGAGATAAGCAAAGAATTCTCAATTTTTATTGTTTGACTTGCTTTATCTATTTATCCTTTAATTCATTCATCCTTTCATTCATTCATACAGTAAATATTTATTGAATGTATAAGTCAAGTGCTGAAAATAATTTCAATTAGAATTAGCTTTTTGTTTTCTTAAACTGATTTTTAACTTTAATCTGCTAAATCACTAATTTTTGACTATGTAAACTCTCAAGTTAATTTACATACTTAGGATGAATCATGGAGCTTGCTAAGAAGTGACTGTCACGTTTATATTTACAGATATGATTTGGTTTTCTTCTTTTTAAAAAGCTATTGCTATTTTAGTTACTTTGAAAACTGAGAAGACTGCTAAACCACTCTTTAAACTTTGGTTGCTTGTTTGATCTATTTCCTCACTTAGACATTACACTAACTCTGTACTACAGTTTTTATAAGCCAGGATACATTTATGAAAAATATATATTAAAATTTCATTTTACAATTCCCATTCTCAACAGAATTTTCATTTAAATCCCTCTGTGTAGAAGTCTAAGGGCAGACAGAATAGAGACCAAGCCCATGCACTGAGAAATTAGATTTCCTTATTAATATGTGGGCTTTTTTTTTTATGTTGAATGATCTAACAATCTATGAAGTCACTTGCATTCTTTGTGATTTTAATTTGCTAGTGTCACCCAAAATTAGGAAAATAATTTTGTTTTTACTTTGGAATCTAATTCCTTGACATTTCCTACAAAGGAAATGTCAAGGAAAAAAGTACTGCAAGTTGTAACAGGTCATGCTCTCACATAAAGTAACAGGTTAAGTAGAATGAAATCCTCTTATTACCAAATGTAGGAGCGAATGTACTTGAGGCTAAGATAAACACTGTAGGAGAGTCAAAAGCAAACTTTAACTTCCTCTTATTTTTTCCTTTCATCACTGCCCAAGATACTATTAGAAGTAAGCACTATATGAACAATAACTTGACACCTTAATGCCTCATAGATTTAGCAGCATTCTTTCATCTTACTCCAAGACATTTCCATATAATTTATTTGCTAACAATTTATTTATTTACTTGTCTTAAACAGCCACTCTGTTAAGGAAAACTTGCCTATCTTATGAAAGAAGATTTCTCAAAAGCCTGTGGCAAATATCCTTTTTATAATTTGGGCATTGGCTCTGATTTCTTCCATGACAAGTCAAGTTTGTTTTAGCCTTTAAAAATAAATAAAGCAAACCAAAAACAGAGGTAAAAACAAAGGGGGAGATGAGGAGGAAAGAAGTTCAAAGTTTATACCATCTTAGTCTACTACCGTGATTAACTTCTTATTTCAAAAAGGGCTTACCTGTAATACTAGATAAGTCTAGTAGCATCCACACATGTATATATACATACATATGTAAATAAATAAATGGTTTGAAAACAAACATTTCCTAATACGAAACAAATAGGAAGAACAGTGTTTAGAGTCACAGTAAATTCTTGTGAAATAAGGAAAAACTTTTTATCTTCCAGTCAAATCAACTTGAAAGTTAGAAAAATGATTGGCCAAAATCACTCAAAGGTGTGAGAATTTTGTCACTGTTTTCTTCAGAAGCTAAAACATGTAGTTTTCACCCAAATATAAAATAATAATAATAGCCTCCTCCATTTTAAAGTGAATTTTAAAAATTGCATTAATTTGGGAGTAATTATATTAATTACTACTATTACAATAAAGGCTACACAATTTAAAGAACTGTCTCATTTTTATTCTTTCAGCTTCAGATTGATCTTGACATTCTACACATCTTATTTGGAAAAGTGTGAACTTTTCATTGCAGTGTGTATTTTGCCTCATTCTGTACCGTGCTTTTTTTTTTTTTAATTTTTCTCTTTATAAATGTATCTTGCCATTGTCTGTTGCTTAGCAATTGGCATAACTAATTAAGTGCTCAGAAAGAGTCATGTGCATGGTACCAATGAATATAAATGATATATAAGAATAATTGATTCTATTTAAAAGGTGCTTCTACTAAAGCAACTTACTCTAAAGGTTTTACAATGAATGGATGATGGCACTTGAAATGCTGATTCAAAGAATTTCTTCAGGTGGATCCACTACAAACCCCCTACTAAAATAAATGTAAAATAAAACCAATCCCTTACACTTAGGTTAAACACAGCATTCAAAACGGATTAGATAAAAACTGTATTACTTAAAATAATTTAAAAGACAGCAAAATCATGACTCAGAGAGTTTCAAGTGACTTTCCAAAGTTAGATAAAGATATGTCTGAAATCCATGAAGTTTTTTCATTTCACTCAACAGTTACAAAATAATTGAGGTCAATTTTAAAGCCTCAAATTTCTTATTTTTTGAAAAGATTGAGTAAGGAGTTAACTCCCATTTTTACCTTGTACAAATGCAAATTGCAGCAATGTTTATTTAATTCACCATTCCTGAGAAAACTCACTATATTTAGTGCAATTATCTCCTATAAGAACATAAATCAAAATTTTCCACTAGTGGTGATAGATTCATTTCAATCATTTTACTCTGAGGCAGACATCCTGATTGATCAATATAGCATTTGACCCAATTCTTTGCCCAAACACATACAATCACAGAATGATATCATTTGGGAATTTGCTCTTAAGGATTTATCATTTGATGAAGGGCCAGTCTTTTACTTCTTGACTTTGCTATTTCCCGTCTAGACAACTACACAATGGCATTTTTGAGAATAACGATGCTTTTCTTTCAATTTTGTCTTCAAACTTTACAAAATGATGCAGTTGATTTTTAGCACCATTAATTTTCTGGAGTAAAAGTTTTCTCTGCTGCTGCTAAGTTGCATCAGTCGCATCCGACTCTGTGTGACCCCATAGACAGCAGCTCACCAGGCTCCCTCGTCCCTGGGATTCTCCAGGCAAGAACACTGGAGTGGGTTGCCGTTTCCTTCTCCAATGCATGAAAGTGAAAAGTGAAAGTGAAGTTGCTCAGTCATGTTCAACTCCTAGCGACCCCATGAACTGCAGCCTACCAGGTTCCTCCCTCCATGGGACTTTCCAGGCAAGAGTACTGGAGTGGGGTGCAACTGCCTTCTCCGGAAAGTTTTCTCTAATGATTCCAAGTATCTATGAGGCAGTCTTGTTTGTCCTTTTCCTTGAATCCTATTCCTAGCTTCCTAATCCTTCTCTCTCGCTATACAGTTCATACTCTTTTCACAATTTACATGAAGTTTTTGGTGGTATTTTTATTAAGGAGTAGCCAGACTAGTATTAACTATCTGAAACCAGCATATTTGAGGGGGATGTATCATATTTTCTCCAGTGATATAAAAATTGTCACATCCTCTATTTCTATTAAATACTACATCACATTAGATGTTTGCGCTCCCTTTTAAAAAGCTTTAGAAGTCTGGTAGTAAATTCCTATGAAAGAACATTTCAGAAAATTAAATTAAGTAACCTAAAAAAAAAAATTTTATTGTACTAAAAAGTCAGGAATGGTCTGATACAATTATAAGAATCAGTACCATGGACCAGGAAGAGTAGTTTCCTACATTTGAGTGGTGTCAGGTATAACTCTAGATAGAAGTTGGTTATCTACTTATAAACTACTTCCTTTTAGCACTGTATAAATTTAGGTTTGTTAGGAAGGGGTGATGATGTTTAACTATATGGCTGGTTTCGAATACATGGGTAGTTTCCTTGATATCAACCATACTCCTCACAGAGATATTTAAGTTTTATTTTATTCGTTTCTACTTATTGCTGAATGATACATATATTTCTGATGCAGACTGCTTAATAAACATTCTTCCTTTATAGTTAAACTTCATTTTAGGCCTATAGTACATAAGTAGCTTCAGTTGTATCTGACTCTTTGCAACCCTATGGACGATAGCCCTCCAGGCTCCTCTGTCCATGGGATTCTCCAGGCAGGAATACTGGATTGGGTTGCCATGCTTTCGACCCAGGGACCGAACCCACATCTTTTATGTTTCCTACATTGTCAGGTGAGTTCTTTATCACTTGTGCTTCCTGGGAAGTCCTAGCCTATAGTAAGGGAATTTAATATCTCTTATGAGAAATCTCTCATGTGTACAATTTTTTTTTCTCAAGGTCTTATGATGAAAAAAGAAAAAACAGGTAAGATTTTAATAAAACTTTACATAAAATGTTGGTTGTTTTAGCCTAAATGTTACCTACTGAAAAAACAACAGTACTCCATTTCTCAGGTCTGAAAATAGATAAAAATGCAATTAAAAGATAACTGTGAGATTTATAAAAACAACAAAACACTCAAATTTGCATGCAAACACAGAAGACCCCAAATAGCCAAAGCAATGACAAAGAAAAATGGAGCTGGAGGAATCAAGCTCCCTAACTTCAGATTATCCTATAAGCTACAGTCATCAATACAGTATTGTACTGGCACAAATATAGAAATATAGATCAATGGAACAGGATAGAAAGCCCAGAAATAAACTCATGTTCCAATAGTCAATTAATCTAAAACAAGGGAGGCAAGACTATACAATGTTTGAAAGACCATCTCTTCAACAAACGGTGCTCAGAAAACTAGACAGCTACAAGTGAAAAAAAAAAAAGAAATTAGATCATTCTTTAACACTATAAAAAATAAGCTCGAAATAGATTAAAGATCTATATATGAGACTGCACACTATAAAACTCCTAGAGGAAAACAGAAGCAGAGATAAATCATAGCAGTATCTTTTTCACTTCATCTCCCAGAAGCATGAAAATAAAAACAAAAATAAACAAATGCGACCTGCTTAGATTCAAAAGCTTTTCCACAGCAAAGAAAACAGTGAAAAAAAAAAACACCTTGAAAAGACAACCACATATTGAGAAAAAATAATTGCGACTGATGAGACTTATAAGGGAATAGTCTTCAAAATTTGCAAACAGTTTATGAGGCTTAATCTCATCAAAACTAACAAATCAATACAAAAATGGGAAGAAGGCCTAAACAGACACTTCTCCAAAGAAGATAAATAGATGGCCAAGAGGTACATGAAAAGATGCTCAACATCACTAATTATTAGAGAAATGCAAATAAAAACTACAATGAGATATCACTTCACACCTGTCAAAAATAGCTATCATCAAAAAATCCACAAACAATAAATGCTGAAGAGGCTATGGATAGAAGGGAACCCTCCTACACTGTTGGTGGCAATGTAAATTGATAAAGCCACTATGGAGAACATTATAAAGTTTCCTTAAAAACTAAAAACAGAGCTACAATATGACCCTGCAATCCTACTCCTGGGCATATACCCAGAGAAAAACATGATCCAAAAGGATACATGCGCCCCAGTGTTCACTGCAGCACTGTTTATTATAACAGCCATGACATGGAAGCAACCTGAATGTCTATAGACAGAGGAATGGACACAGAAGAAATGGCGCATATATGCAATGGAATGTTACTCAGCCATTAAAAAGAATGAAACAATGCCATTTGCACCAACATAGATAGAGATTCTAGAGATTATCACATTAAATGAAGTAAGTCAGACAGAGAAGGAGAAATATCGTATGATATCCCTTTTTGTTTCTGTTTAGTCATTATGTCCCAACTCTTTGCAACCCCATGCAACCACCAGGCTCCTCTGTCCATATTTTCCAGGCAAGAATATTGGTGTGGGTTGTCACTTCCTTCTTCAGGGGTTCTTCCCAACCCAGGGATGGGACCTGAATCTCCTGAGTTTTCTGCATTGGCAGGTGAGGATTCTTTACTGCTGAGCCACCAGGGAAGCCTGATGTTCCTTACATGTGGAATCTACAAAGACATGATATAAATGAACTTATTTGCAAGAGAGAAACATGCTCACAGACTTACAGAATGACCCTAGGGTTACTGAGGGGTAAAAATGGGAGGAAGAGATAGTTAGGGAGTTTGGGATCAACATGTACATACTGCTATATTTAAAATGGACAATCAACAAGGTCCTACTGCATAGCACAGGGAACTCTGCTCATCCAGTTATGTGGCAGCCAGGATGGGAGATGAGTTTGGGGGAGAATGCATGCATGTATAAGTATAGCTGAGTCCCTTTGTTGTCCACCTCAAACTGTCACAACATTGATAATCAGCTATACGCTAATATAAAATAAAAAGTTAAAAAAATAAAATGAAACTCTTACAAAAGATAAAAATTACAAAAAAATGAAAGAGAACTGTGAGCTACTTTTTTTTTTTTTTTTTTGGAAGGGGAACTGTCCCAAAGTTATTTATTGTAACATTTGTTAAAGCCAGTACTTTGGATGGTATTACTCATGTTATCAATGGAACGCTAATTAAGTTTCAAAAAAGAAATCAGTTAAATGTAGCTTATACATCATTACTCTCATTTTGTATTTTATTTTAAAAATTAAGATATATATAATTTACATAAAAACTATAAAACCTACCTATAAAAACATATTGTGATAATTTCTATTAACCAAATTGATTTTCAATTGCAATAAAATAGATTACAAATGATATATATGTATGTATGTGTGCATAAATAAATCTCTTGGATCATAGCCTTGTCATGGCTAAGGAGTTTGCATAACTTAATGAAGCTATGAGCAATGCTGTGCAGGGTCACCCAAGATGGAAGGGTCATAGTGAAGAATTCTGATAAAATATGGTCCTCTGGAAAAAGGAATGGCAAGCCACTCCAGTGTTCTTGCTGCAAGAACCCTATGAGTGGTATGAAAAGGCAAAAAGATATGAAACCAGATGATAAGCACACCAGGTACCAGGGAAGAGCAGAGGGCAACTACTAACAGATTCAGAAAGAAAGAAGTGGCGGGGCCAAAGTGGAAACAAAATTAAAAGATGCTTACTCCTTTGAAGAAAAGCTATGACAAACCTAGACAGTGTTTTAAAAAGCAGAGATACCACTTTGCCAACAAAGGTCCACATAGTCAAAGCTATGCTTTTCCAGTAATCATGTATGGATGTCAGAGGTGGACCAAAAAGAAGGCTGAGTGCTAAAGAATTGATACTTTCAAGCTGTGGTGCTGCAGAAGACTCTTTAGAGTCTCTTGAACTGCAGGGAAATCGAATCGGTTAATCCTAAAGGAAATCAACCCTGAGTATTCATTGAAAGGACTGATGCTGAAGTTGAAGCTCCAATACCTTGTTGGCCACCTGATGTGAAAGCCAACTCATTGGAAAAGACCTTGATGCTGAGAAAAATTAAAGGCAAAAGGGGATGTGGGTGGCACTGGGTGACACGGTTAGATAGCATCACTGACTCAATGGTCATAAGTTTGAGCAACTCCGGGAGATAGTGAAGGACACAGAATCTTGGCATGCTGCAGTCCATGGGGTCTCAGTCAGACAAGACTTAAAGACTTAACAACAACAAAAACAATATATATAAATGTATAGATATAAAAACTTAGTACTTTTTAAAACATTACCTCATAAGGCTCTAGTTAATTTAATAGACAAAGTATATATTTGTATTGGATTATACAGACAAGTGTTAAGCCCAAATTTCTAGGACATGAAAAAACATACCATTATGTAGTGAGTTTCCATGGTGTAGATTAAAATATTTGGCAATTTTTCAAAACAGAATTTTAAAATGAAGAGACATAGTTCTTATTTTCAGATAGCTGTGTTAATATTTCCATTTTTAATAAAATATATTTGATTGAGTATCCTTTTGTAAATTTTATATATATATATATATATATATATCTTTTTAATGAAGAAGTAAGGGTCTCTTCATTATAGGTAGTGATTCTAATTACATCCAAGTTCAGTTCAGTCGTTCAGTCATATCCGACTCTTTGCGACCCCATGAATCGCAGCACGCCAGGCCTCCCTGTTCATCACCAGCTCCGGGACTTCACTCAGACTCACGTCCATCGAGTCCGTGATGCCAACCAGCCATCTCATCCTCGGTCGTCCCCTTCTCCTCCTGTCCCCAATCCCTCCCAGCATCAGAGTCTTTTCCAATGAGTCAACTCTTCTCATGAGGTGGCCAAAGTACTGGAGTTTCAGCTCTAGCATCATTCCTTCCAAAGAAATCCCAGGGTTGATCTCCGTCAGAATGGACTGGTTGGATTTCCTTGCAGTCCCAGGGACTCTCAAGAGTCTTCTCCAACACCACAGTTCAAAAGCATCAATTCTTCAGCGCTCAGCCTTCTTCACAGTCCAACTCTCACATCCATACATGACCACAGGAAAAACCATAGCCTTGACTAGATGGACCTTAGTCGGCAAAGTAATGTCTCTGCTTTTGAATATGCTATCTAGGTTGGTCATAATTTTTCTTCCAAGGAGTAAGTGTCTTTTAATTTCATGGCTGCAGTCACCATCTGCAGTGATTCTGGAGCCCCCAAAAAATAACATCCAAGTTGGACTTACTAAATTAGCAAACACAATTCACCCATGTCTGTAATATATAAAAGAAGACTAGAAACTTGAACAGAAAATTCACAGAAGTAGTGCGTAATCAGCTTAGGTAAAGTGCTGTGATGTTTCCCTTTCTTCCTGTATCTACAATCTCAATACAAACAAGAAGTGCTCCAGAAGGGTTTCATGCTACTGACTCCGCTCCTGGAAGCTTTCTAAACAGCAGAAACTCATTAGGCTATCTCTGGGGCTACTAGGCCAGAGTATATTGAAATAATTTTGAGCAAGTCTGGCATGCATTGTCTTAGCTTTGGGAATATTTATAAACAAAACATCTGCTGTTGAGTATCATCTGGGTCCACAGGGCTAGGTGAGAAAGTCATGCAGCAAAAGCACCCTGCAACCTCGTAAGCAACATTTGGCAAGGATATAGACTACCCTTTGGGCTAACAAAAATGCTGTACAAATAGCCAGGCTCGAACTATCCTGACAGCACCCTATGCAATAGAGAGCTGTGTTGGGGAAAAGGAGTCCAGAAATGTAACTCTATGGAGAGTACTTCCAGGAGGTGGGAAACTGAATGGAACCGTGACATATGTAGAGGTCCATGGGAGTCTCAGAAGTACCCGTTAATAAAACCAACAAAAGAATTCACATTTAGGGCCTGACACACAGAATGCTCAGATGATAATAAAACCAATCAGAAAAGATAAGTTCTAATCTTCTCTCAAAATACACTGGAAAAGGAAATGAGACACAGAAATAAAGGGTAAGAAGTCGAGAGGAAAGAGTGGAAAATACCATGTTTGCCTCCCCACTATCAGTCCCCAAGCCAAGTGAGATCACAGCTGCATTGGTAAGTGGGGAGAGGCTTTGCATTATGAGTTTTAAGTTTTAAATTAAAGTGAACTGGACTTTTTAATACCAAGAGGAGTCAGTTTCTAAAATGATACTTGTTCTTACAACTGAAATTTATATAAAAAGATTCTATGCAAGGCTAGGAAGGAAGTATCAGAAATGTTTTAAAGCACCAGTTAGGAGGAAAGGGAAAAAAAGCCATTTCCTTTTCTGTTACTTCACTGGCTTCAATTCTTTTATTAAAAGGGTTAAATGCATGTCACTTCTCCAGAAGTTCATGATCCAATGAGGAATTAGTTGTGTAAGTTGTTTTATAAGGGGAGATGTGAAAAGCAGCATATGCATTCACTAACAGGAGAGGAACCCTATCTAGTGACCTTATGAGAGATTCTGATGTCTAAACTGGAACCTTAAGTGTGAATTTCTTAGTAATTTAACACATGGCAAAATGGAGTGATGGGTTGTAATGAGTGTATTAGCCACAGGGAGTTCTTTTCAGGAAGATTCCTATTAAGGAAAAATAGGACATTCTTAGGAACTCAGTCCAGTGTGAATATTTCTCTCTGGAGGAACATCTTTCTCCTCCTCAAAATATTTTGTGGAGAGATGTGTGAGAAACCTCATGGCTAAGAAGGACCAGCACAAACAGTAATTTAAAAGCCCTGTTTTGTTTTGGTTGTCTTAATCTCTGCAGAACCATTTGCTAATCATGGGTAGGAAAAGCAATTAATGGATCTCAAGCCCTTCACCAGCAACCAGCCAAAACTCAGAACAAGGTACAAATCTCAAATGAAAAGAAATCTGAAGTACAGCTAAGTAAGAAGTTCACTTACCAGATCCAGTGGAAGGAAACACCACATCCCCATAGGAACCATAATGGAGGTCAAACTATGTTGGCCGAGACAGCTCTTCCTTCTCAGGCTCCCCGCCTACATCTTGTCTCTCTGCTTCAGGAGTCGCTCCATCTCAGAGGCACCATTTTCTTAGTCCCATGCGGTGGCGGGCACTGAGGCCTCATGCTTTATAACTTCCTCTTCCAGTTGGGGTTCGCCAGCACCTGCTGCCTATCCAGGTAGCCCTGAGCACTTTCTCTATGTGTCTGTAGGCCTTAGCATCCAGCACTTTCGCTTTGTGGCCCATTATCTGCTGGAGGTCCTGGCTGAAAGGCACCAACAACTGTAAGGCTTTCAGGTACCTCCGAGAAGGAGAAGGGCTGGATGCTCAGCCACACCAGCCTGCTTCCCCGTGGAGTGGGTGGTGTGGGTGACCTTCCTTAGGGCCTCCTGTGGCTGGGAAGGGATCTTGAGAAGGGGATGGTCCTGGACAACCTGCGGCCGCCTAGGGCCATGCAGACTACTCTCTCGATTAGCAGCTCCTTGGTGAAGCCGGGCTAGTTTCTCTCCACCAGCAGAGCCAAGCCCAGAGCAGCTTTTGTCTCCGGTACAGAGAAGCCTTTCACCACCGCATCCGTGTGTACCAGCAGCCAGCCAACCCAAGCATGGCCCAACTGGTGAAGCGCAACCACTTCCCCACCATCCTCTGAGAAGATCCTGCTCAGTGGAGTGCCACTAGCAACACTGCGCGGCGTGTGGTACGGAGGGAAAACCCTTTTTGGCCGCGAGATCTTCCCCGAACTTCCCGCGAGGGTTCCGTACAGAACTCGGCTACGCTGAGCCGGGGTCGCAGCTGACAGACACTACCGGTGAACACAGCGGGCCCAGGTCAGTGCCAATCTTTTCAGGCGCTGCTTGAAAACCTGTTGCCTTTCCCACGGTGTGGAAAGGTGGATGAAGACTTGGTCCAGTGGGCCTGGCCTCAGCATTGTCAAAAGTGTCGGTTTGGTTGGTGGACGCCTGAGCTGTGACATGGTCCGTGGTACCCGGCCCACCCATTTCCACAGAAACTGGTTCAGAGTACGTTCCTCTTGCTTGTTGGAGAAGCCTGACCGGGTGTTGGGGCGCTTCTTGCCCACGGAGGCAATCTCCTCGATGTGCACGACTCCCGGGGGGCGCGGGCGGGCTTCCCTGAAGAGGCTGCACAAATGCGCAGAGCTGAGGGCTCGGTTGACCGCCACGAACTCCTGACTGGCCAATGCCAAAGAAGACACAGGCTTCCGTCTCTGCTATCTTGGTCAGTGGCATGTACCCACAGTCCGGGAGAACAGCAGTGCACCCTTTGGAACTCTGGCACCAAGCTGAAAACAGCGCTGCAGCCTCTTCAGATAATCACAAACCCATCTGCTGCATTCCTGCCAAGTCTTTGTGACTGACTCTTTTCTGCAACTGTTGTTCACAATCACGAAAGGTAGCATTTCAAGTTGATTTAAAGCACCAAATGCTTCCCTCCCCATCACTCCAGTCAAATGGAAACATGCACAGGCAAGCCCATCGCTGAATTCCCCAAGGCCGAGGGGGCATTTCCTAAGAAACCCTGTGCCTGTAAGAAATTGGGGTCGTGCTCTTGCTTCCATATTCAGTTCATCTTCAGCCTCCAGATGTTTCTCTTCTAAACTCTCCATAACTGCCCCTGCTTTTAGAACATCCAGGCCAGTTGAGGCGGCCAAACACCACAGCTCCGGCTGCAGGCCTACTTTCCACCACATTTTCCCGAGGCACCCAGTGGACTCATGGGGGCCTCGCCTGTGGCCAGCACCTGATAGACACAGTCGGTCCAGGAATGTTGGTCCCGCCAGCGCTGAGGAGTGCAGCAGCTCGGGCGCCATAGCGACGGGGACAAGGTAGGGTGGACCTCCTGCCCCTTGCGCAGTTTCCTCTTCTTCATCTTCAGGGCTCCTCCACCTAGTTTACGCAGAGTTCGTTGTTTCTGCTTCATCCTTGAGGTGTTAAAGAGGTTAAGTACTACCTAGAAGTCTCCTGAGTCTGACTGACTTTTGGACTAGGTATATCAGCGAGAATCCACAGAGCTCGTCAGAGGTCTTGGAGAGCTGACGCACCTGCCAGCTCGGTGGGGCTTGGCTTCCACCTGTGAAGCATGCTTGTCTCCTCCCTGCCTCACACCTGCCTGGGCTCCTCGCCATCCCCTTGTTAAAAAAAGTTTAGACTATAACTGCTTTACTTTTGAAGGGGAAGTTATTTTGCATGGAAATTATGTTCTCGATAGAAATTATGTTCTTCTCCCTTAAACACTCCTCAAAATATGCAATGTGGTATACTTGTTCTAATGAATCTTCAAGCTTCACTACCTTTCCAACCAGATATTTGTCCCTGAGCTTGTCTCTGAGAAATTCCAAGCCACTGTGTATATATTATCAACCTTCAAATTGTATATACATTATAGATTAGAGAATACTAATACAGCTTTCATTTCATTGAATCATACTATTTTAGCTTTTTGGGGAAGATTATGGGTTAGTTTCCTGTTTTGTTTTAATGGAAATATAAGTGCAATGAAAACAACTTGATAAAGGTGTAGAGTGATTTAAATTAATTATAGCCTACTATATATTTTCTAAGAGACCCAAACACTAGATGTTTGGCCTTCCTATTTCTATGTAAGATGTTGATTAATAGCAGCTACTGCTTTTGCATCTATCCCAAGCTTATGAATAACAAACTTTACCTCATTTTGTTAGGCATAAAATGCATGACTTTTGGTTCTTGTCTGGGGACTTATTTGACTCACATTATACAAGTTTTAGAAACGTTACTGAAGATTTAGACTGAGTGAATACCCAAGGGCCTAGGTAAACCAGTATCTAGATTGAGTCATTAAGTACTATTTAACAAAATTACACTTGCATCACCTGGGAATATTTTGAGGTGGCAGCTTGATATAGACTCTATATTATACAGGACAGCTACTGCAGTTTTAGTCACTTTAATTTATTCAAAAGGGAATCAAGTCATAGAAGAGGGAATAAAATCTCTTTATTCAGGTAACTGTCACTGCTAACTGGTGATACAATGGAAATTTTTTCCTAGGTGGGGTTATTGATTTGGAAAGGACAATTCTTTAGCTGCTGTATAATAAGTAAACAAAATTGTCAGGACTATACATGTGCTTTTTTTTTTTTTTGACCAATTTGTAAACTCTACAATAAAGGATTGGGCCATTGCATTTTATTTAGAGGTAAAATGAGGAAGTAAATGTTTCTAAAGAATATACATGTTTTATCCCAAATTATAGCTTCAAAATATTACAGATTTTTAGATACTGACTGTGACTAGGGCATTATATAATTAATATCAATTTTAATTTTTTAAAAATATAATACCTCTTTTAATGGTTATAATATTAATTTTTTACATTCCTTTTTAAAATATAAATTTATTTATTTTAATTGGAAGTTAATTACTTTACAATATTGTATTGGTTTGGCCATACATCAACATGTATCTGCCACAGGCATACACATGTTCCCCATCCTGAATCCCCCTCCCACCTCCCTTCCTGTACCACCCCTCTGGGTCATCCCAGTGCACCAGCCCCAAGCATCCAGTATCATGCATCGAACCTGGACTGGCGATTCATTTCAAATATGATATTATACATGTTTCAATGCCATTCTCCCAAATCATCCAACCCTCTCCCTGTCCCACAGAGTCCAAAAGACTGTTCTATACATCTGTGTCTCTTTTGCTGTCTCGCATACAGGGTTATCGTTACCATCTTTCTAAGTTCCATATATATGTGTTAGTATACTGTATTGGTGTTTTTCTTTCTGGCTTACTTCACTCTGTATAATAGGCTCCAGTTTCATCCACCTCATTAGAACTGATTCAAATGTATTCTTTATAATGGCTGAGTAATACTCCACTGTGTATATGTACCACAGCTTTCTTATCCATTCATCTGCTGATGGACATCTAGGTTGCTTCCATGTCCTGGCTATTATAAACAGTGTTGTGATGAACATTGGGGTACACGTGTCTCTTTCAATTCTGGTTTCCTTGGTGTGTATGCCCAGCAGTGGGATTGCTGGGTCATAAGGCAGTTCTATTTCTAGTTTTTTAAGGAATCTCCACACTGTTCTCCATAGTGGCTGTACTAGTTTGCATTCCCACCAACAGTGTAAGAGGGTTCCCTTTTCTCCATACCCTCTCCAGCATTTGTTGCTTGTAGACTTTTGGATCACAGTCATTCTGACTGGTGTGAAATGGTACCTCATTGTGGTTTTGATTTGCATTTCTCTGATAATGAGTGATGTTGAGCATCTTTGCATGTGTTTGTTAGCCATCTGTATGTCTTCTTTGGAGAAATGACTATTTAGTTCTTTGGCGCATTTTTTGATTCGGTCATTTATTTTTCTGGAATTGAGCTGCAGGAGTTGCTTGTATATTTTTGAGATTAGTTGTTTGTCAGTTGCTTCATTTGCTATTATTTTCTCCCACTCTGAAGGATGTCTTTTCACCTTGCATATAGTTTCCTTTGTTGTGCAGAAGCTTTTAAGTTTAATTAGGTCCCATTTGTTTATTTTTGCTTTTATTTCCAACATTCTGGGAGGTGGATCATAGAGGATCCTGCTGTGATTTATGTCAGAGAGTGTTTTGCCTATGTTCTCCTGCAGGAGTTTTATAGTTTCTGGTCTTACGTTTAGGTCTTTAATCCATTTTGAGTTTATTTTTGTGTATGGTGTTAGAAAGTGTTCTAGTTTCATTCTTTTACAAGTGGTTGACCAGTTTTACCAGCACCACTTGTTAAATAGATTGTCTTTAATCCATTGTATATTTTTGCCTCCTTTGTCAAAGTTCATTTAAGGTGTCACATAATGGGGAAATGCTGAATAGAATGTGTTTTCCTGATGGAACACTCTGGAAATGATATGCTTATCCCCTTTTATAACTTCTTTTGCAAAGGCTGATTATAATTTTAAAAGAAAGACAAATGCATATTTTACCTGCTGAAAAAAATGTGACTATACTAGTCATATTTAAATATTCAGTTCAGTTCAGTCACTCAGTTGTGTCCGACTCTTTGCGACCCCATGAATCACAGCACGCCAGGCCTCCCTGGCCATCACCAACTCCCGGAGTTTCATCAGGCACAGAAGTCAGTTTTCTGATAATAATAATTTTTTTGCCTATCATGTTTTTTTCTTTCAAAGTACATATTTCTTAATATTTATTATTAATTCTTCATAAGATATTTGAACATTTGGCTCAAATGCTTTACTTTTTCCTCCATCCTCATTGTCTTTCTCCTTGAAACTGGGGTTGATACTCGAAACAAGTAGCGCCTGAATTCCCTCACATCTGACAGTAGACCTTTACTCTGAAGATCAAATTGGTAAGAGCTCATTTATAAATAAATCAGCAATTCATGAGGCTTTTGTCTGAGAATTTCTCCTGAGAACAGCATGAAAGACCAAAACAAACATTCAGACACAAAAATAAGTTAACATAGAAGGTACCAGATGAGCTCAAAGATGCTGTCATTCATTGCCATCTGCATTATATCAACAATTGCCAAAATGGTAATTGGTTTCTTTGTGGGCCAAGTATAGACAGTTCAGTTCAGTTCAGTTGCTCAGTCGTGTCCGACTCTTAGTGACCCCATGAATTGCAGCACGCCAGGCCTCCCTGTCCATCACCAACTCCCAGAGTTCACTCAGACTCACGTCCATTGAGTCAGTGATGCCATCCAGCCATCTCGTCCTCTGTCGTCCCCTTCTCCTCCTGCCCTCAATCTTTCCCAGAATCAGGGTCTTTTCAAATGAGTCAGCTCTTCGCATCAGGTGACCAAAGTATTGGGGTTTCAGCTTCAACATCAGTCCTTCCAATGAACACTCAGGACTGATCTCCTTTAGGATGAACTGGTTGGATCTCCTTGCAGTCCAAGGGACTCTCGAGAGTCTTCTCCGACAGCACAGTTCAAATGCATCAATTCTTCAATGCTCAGCTTTCTTCATAGTCCAACTCTCACGTCCATACATGACTACTGGAAAAACCATAGCCTTGACTAGATGGACCTTTGTTGGCAAAGTAATGTCTCTACTTTTTAATATATATTTACATTAAAAGAAAGCTTTTTATAGTTCTAAATTATGAAAAAAATGTTTAGATAAATTTATAAAAATTTACATTTAAAAGAGACTTAATTCCCAAAGTATCATTCATGAATTCTTTAGTAAAAAGCTGATGGCTTTATCATAAATACGTTAATAATCTGCCCAGTAACTACCTGTGATAAATATTAGACATTCTAATAGAAAACAGGAGTAATGTCAAACATTGATTTCTAGTTTCCCAAAGGTCTAAGAATAGTGTTAGTCTTTGGGATTTTTCAAAAATAAGTTAGAATTCAAATAAGTTCTTCTCTGGCTGCAAACATCAAATAAAATTGTATATCAGACTATATAAAATAATATTAAAATATCTAGTTTTAATATAAAAATATAAAGTATCTGATATATAGTTTTCCTACTCTAAAAATGTTCATAATTTTCTTAATTGCCAGTTCTGCTTAGTGTAGGTTATTTTTAAATGTGAGTATCTTAAGTAGCATTAATATAACATCTCAGGCTTATTATCTAAGATATATTTTCCCCTAGTGGTATAATACAAACAATTTTTAAAAATAAGTAAAATACATGCATTTATAATAGAATGTACTTCAAGTTGCAGCTTCTTGTACTGGGTAAAAGTGCATTTTTCATAATGATTATATCTGTTTACATCCCCATTGATTGTCAAGAAGTGTTCCAGTTCTCCACAGTTTAGGTACATAGACTTCTGATCTTAATTTTCTTGTATCTTCTAGTATCTATACTATTTTTATACCCCTCCATAATTTTATGTTTTCACTCTCTCTTTAAATTGTATTTTTCCAGTGAACTTTGTAATCCTTTCATTTATTCCCATCCTTTTCCCACATATCATAGATTTTCACTTCCCTTGTTTGGAATTAATTATTACATTTTTTTCTCTATTTAATAATTATACTGCTTGTGGTTCCAATTTTTTTCAACAAAAGTGTTAAAGTGAATATAAAAATCTGTGTGTTCTATTTATTCTTATTTTAGTCTCAATGGATTTGAGGAATTTTTTCTTAGCAGCAAATCCATAATTTTTATAATCAAACGTGACATTTCTAATTAATGAGGTATCTAAAATGAGCAATTTGTTTAAATGAGTTTGTCCTATGCCTATTTTTTCCCTAGTTTACCTTATTGAAGTATAGTTGATTTACAATGTCCTGTGCCTATTTTGATAAGAGGAATGTATTACTAACTTTCAAAATCTATTTATACAGGTATAACAGGAATAGAGCTGCCATAAATTAACAATAACATTCTGTATCATGAATATCTGACTAATTTTTTGCATATATTTTCTGGATCAATTTAAGGACATCCTGAGATTGTTTAAAGAAATACTTTTACATGTAAAAACGAACAGATCAAATAACCTTTCTTATTTTACTAGTATAGTATTACTTTGATTTCTATTTTATGTAAATACAGTAGTATCTTAATTCATTTGTTCAATCTCTGATTTCCTTTTAGTGTTGGTGAAAGGAGCCATGATCCACTGAGTCAATAATATATATAAGTTTAGTAGAAGTATGTACCTTTAGAAGTTATGCATGACAAGATATACTAAATAACTTGACTAGGGTGGCCATTGACCTTAGAGTTTAGATCTAGAAAGCCTATCTCTTTAGCATAATAAAAGAGCAAACCAAAAAGAGAGGCTATGAAAGAAGTTTAGGAGGAATTTAGAGCAGTAGTATAGATTGAGCATCTTCTCTGTGTAAAGGATTACTTAGGTGTTGTGGAGGAGGGCACCAAAAAAATAAATTAAAAAAGAATAAGATTGCTTCTCCCATCTTGAAAGGAACCTAGAGATTCATGGAACTAAAGAGCAATAATAAGAGGAAAAGCATCAACAGCATAAATTACACTTTTCTCAAGTGCTCTGCTCTTTTCAGGTACAATTCCTACAGCGTCAACAAATGACTTGCCAATGATATTGTGAAAGAAAAGTCAAAGGTCACTCTACTAACTGTTCAACCTCAATCTCCTTTTACATAAGCAGAAGGCTGCTCTTCTATAGGATCTAGGGTTTAAAACTATGTCTCTAAATTTGACTATTGCCAGATATATTCATTTTGTTTTTTCCTTCAACAATATAGACAGTTTAAATGTATTTCTGGAGAAAGCTGGTTAGGGATTCACAGAGATGTACTTTGAGAAAAAGTACTGTTTCGGAGACCACTAAAGGTGTGAATCAGCAATGGAGATATCAAAAGTTGGAATTTTTTTTAAATGTGATAAATTAGTTTCAGATGTGCTTTAGGCATTTTAGTGAAATTTTACTTACACAATTACAGGATGAAGGGTCAAGAAAGGGTTGATATATCAACATAAATAATACATAGTGTTTGCACTTAAGTAGCTAAGAGTCTGGTCAGAAACACACTGACATTACTAAATATAATCCGTATGGGATGTATTTAGTTAGCATGATCAAGCCATTAAGTCCAGTGGATTGCAGAAGAAGGATTCCTAATGGATGGCACATTTGTCTTAGAGTTACCTGAATTTCATATGGAGTATGTGGTGTGTGTGTAGCATTACGAAAGATAAGCAAAAACTCAAGATAGTAAGAACAAAGTGTGATAGCCCATAGTCAAGATGTCTCCTTTAAAGGATACTGCAAATTAAAATAATGTGTTCAATTGATGTGTTTTCAAATTAATAGAACAAGGTCCTTTTAAGATACTCAAGGAAAATGGAAATCTAACTTTTGAGAATCTCAGTGTAGCATGCTCTCCTCCATTCGGTATTCCCCAGACACATGTGATTTCACAGATCTTAGAGGCAAATGTCACAGTAATTTTATTCTCATTGATGTAAACTATGTTAACCACACAGCAATGCATATTTATACTAGTCTGTTTCCGGACACACAAATCTGCTCTGTTCTCTTTCCTCTACCCCCACTGCTGATATACAGATGCACGTGACTGCACACAGGAACGTATGCTAAAGAAAGATTTATGTTTCTGCTTGATGACTGTTAAACACAGCCCTTGGCTATGTGAAGATCACTAAAACATGCACAGGTAGAACATATTTATAGAAAAAGAGGCAGCATCAAGTTCAGGAAGTAAATTCTAGAAACTAGCTATCAAAAAGAATTAGCTTAGCTTCACTAGAGACTTTTCCTTCACATATTATGCTTTATTTTCTTCTGTGAAGATTATTATTTTGCACTCCAAACATCCAGAGCTAACTGAACAAAATAACTTCCTTGTCTAGACATTGCCTAATAGACCATGGTGGAGAGGGCGGGAGGATGTGGAAGGTTTACAACAGAAGTAATATCTGTACAATCAGTTAAATGTCTACATGAGCAGATGTTTTCATAATAAAAGTATTGCTTTGACTTGACATGCACTTCTTGTGGAGGAGAATTAATTGCCCAGAAAGAATATATTCAGAATAGAGTACAGGACACTTCAAAAATTTTATTTATGAAAATAGTGCACTTTTAATTTTGGAGAGATGAGTAACTTAGTATAATTAAGTAAGCAGTAGGAACATAATATAGTGGATTTACAGAAAAGAAAAAGAAAGCAGGTACTACCTTGCTCTGTTATTGTATGTGCACACGAAGAATGAACCTCTGTTCACTGAAACTAACAATTTTTCTGTTGATGTTGTCTGAAACCTCCTACTGTGATCAAAATATTTTGAGCAGGCCTTGTATGTACTTCATTGGATTTTAAATTCCCATAACATGCCCTTTTGTTCTCTCTTATAGTTTCCCTGCCCTTGACACTGTAAGATAAAACTAAAGCTACTTTCATATGCTATGCATTTTCAAAAAGTTTTTGTCAACTATATAACAGAAATGGGTATAATAATTAATGTGTGGATAAGCATAGCATCCTTCTTTAATTTCAACACAAGAGAATTTTCTACTAGATTAACTGCAGAAATTGTGGAAAATCATGGTTAAAAAGCGAGATGTAGTAGTGTGTGAGAAACAAAGACCCAAGTTTAAAATAAATAGCAAAGTACAGATAAGAGACAAAAGACTGAGACAAGAAGTAGTGGATGAAGAGAGGAGAGTGTGGAGAGTGGATGAGAATTAATTGGAAGGTGATGACAGTTGTTTCTCTCTTTCCTACTGTATATGACTGTAAGAAACATAAAGTAGATTTTTAAGAAATTTTGCTATGCTGAGTATTATTGCCTTTGGCATTTTTAAGAAAATTCATAAGGGCAACTGACTACATCTATAAATACTATATTTGTGTCTTATCAGTTTTGCAAAATAAAATCAATGCTCTCATTCAAATAGGAAATGAACATATGCCAAATATTTGATTTAACTCATTTGTTAATAGAAGACACGGTTAAATGTTACAAAGAATGGTTCAGGGAGAATTCAAAGTACCACACATAGGTAAATCAAGAATACCAAAATGGGAGAACAAGATGGCTGAAGAGTAGATGGACGTGGAGTACATCTCTCTCCATGGATACACCAGGAATACACCTTAAGTCATAGAAGTGCATGCAAAACACCAGCTGAGAGCAGACTGGAGGACCTGACCAGTGGAAAAGAATATATTGAACCACCCAAAAATCGGTAGGACAAAGGGACTAGGGGGAGAAACAGGAGTGTTAGTAGGACTAGAACTGCCCTCGGCAGGTGGGGGAACTGAAGCAAGGGTCTGATCCCTACACTGCGGCAATTGTCTGAGTCAGAGGAGAAGCATTTAAGGCTGAGAGTGAAACAGCTGATCTGTGGCAGCCTAAATTAAATGAGAATCAGGCCGCCCTTGCCACAGAAATTCAGGGATGGAGGTACCCTGGAAGGTGTAGCAGCTGAGAGCTGGAGTTTAAGGATTGTGGAGCAATCCCAGAGCAAAGACTGCTGTTGATTGCTGAGAGATGGATTGAGGGGTTATAAGGGAGGACTGTGGTTACAAATACCTGTGGAGCAAAGTTGGGCAGCCATGGAAGAAAGGCGATACTGCTGAGTCACACTTAAGGGGTAGAGCCATCACCATAGCCTCTCATTCTCCACACACCAGGGTTGGCAGCTGAACAATAGAGAGGATGGCCCATCAAACTCCTGAAGCACTGAACTACAGAGCAGGACCCTACCCAAGGTGCCCCTTTGAGAGCCTGATGTGCCAATCTACAGAGTAGGACCCCTGACAGCAGGGGAGGTGGGGGGTCTGGGCCTAGTGCGCCAAACAACAGAGAAAGACCCCAGGCAAGGGAGCCCTCTATGTGCCTGAAGGGGCGGAGCTATGGAGAAACACTGGTCAAAGAGGCCTTCTGAGCATCAGCTAGGAGAGGCTCAAAAAAAGACTCTGATAGGTCCATAACTCCTGTGGTGGAGGCAGTCCATGTCCCTGCACACTTGGTGCTGCCAGGGACCCAGAAGCCAAGCAGCTGTGCCACCTTCACACTCAACTCTCTAGGACAGAGATGCCACAGGCAAAAAGTCTTGTGTCTATGTGCACAGGGTCACTTTGATAGTGTCTGACTTTGTGACCCTGTAGATTGTGGCCTGCCAGGCTTCTCTGTCAGGGAGGGGGATTCTCCAGGCAAGAATACTGGAGCATATTGGCCAATACTGGTTGCCATACCCTTCTAGAGCACTATGTTTCTGGCTACCCTAGCCACCAACTCTCCAGAGTACCTGGTGCTGCCAGAACCCTATGACCCAAGCAGCTGCAACACCTCCACACCTGGCCCTCACAGGGGAAAACCCAAGTCCTCCAGGGCAGCCTCAGGAGCAAGCCCCAGTGGATGACCCACATACAGAGGTGGAAATAAAACCGCAATCGAAACACAGGGGCAATGTGGCTAAGGAAGAAGACCCAAGCCTTCCCACCAACTGTACAAGTTGCACGTTAAATCCACAAGGTCAACTAGGCAGATTCTGTCTCTATGGAATATATAAATGGTCATTGAGAGCGCCCACTAAAGAAAATGCACTAGTTCTGATAGATGTGAACATTGGAGGCAAGAACACACAGAAGTAGGACCAGATTAGAATATGAGCTGCCCCTACAGCAGGTTCACAGATCAGCACAATGTTTGAGGGCATCCTAGAGAGGTGAGGTGGACTGCGACGTCCAGCAAGAGAAAGGACTCTGGCAGCAGTGACTCAAGAAAAACATTTATACTTCTTATGTTTTGACTTCTTTGGTAGATTCTTTTGGATTTTTTTTTCTTTTTCTTTCCTTCTTTTCCACCTCTGTTGTCAATTTTATTGGAACTATGAAATCTAATTAAGCTTTTGAACATTTATTTTTCCTCAGTCACATTTTTATTGTTGTTATAAACCCCTGTCTCTACATTGGGCTTTTGCTGTTCTGGGGAGTATTCCAGTTTTTAAAATCTCTTATTAATTTTAATTTTTAAATCTGTCATTATTTTTATACATTTATTCCTTTGTTTCCTTTTCTTGCTGTTCTTTTCCCCTTGAAGTTAATTTTTAATGTATATAAATTTTTTTTTATCTACCACTATTTAACTCTGCATATCTGTTCTTTCTTTCTTTTCTCCATTTCCTTTCCTCTCAACATATTTGTTAGTTTTACTTTCATTGCTATATTCACCAATTGGCAGCTTGATTTAGCTTTTTTTTCCAGTTTATGCTTTAGTTAGTCCTGTTGTGGTAAACATAAGTTTTGGTTTCCTTTGTTCACCTGGTCAATCCATTGTACGTTATTTTTGTTGGACGGTTTTGATTTTGCTTAGAGTTGAATATGTATATGTGTACATTCAGTCACACTTTTATTGTTATAAATCTCTGCATCTACATAAGGATTTTGCAGTTCTGTGGAGTTATCCTTTTTTGTTTTGTTTTGTTTACTTTCTTCTGTATTTTTTCTCTTTTTTTATACTTATAACTTTCAATTTTTAAAAATCTAGTATATTTTTTCTACATTTCTTCCTTTGTTTTCATTTCCTACTGTTCTTTTCCCTTTGCAGTTAATCTTTATGTATATATATCTTCATCTACCTCTGTTTAACTTTTCCTGTCTAGTTTTCTTTCTTTTCTTCCTTTCCTTTCCTCTCAGCATACTTGTTGGTTTTGTTTTCATTGCTTTATTCCCCACTTGGCGTCTTGCTTCAGTTTTGTTTTCCGGTTTGTGTTTTAGTTAGTTGTGTTCTTAACTTGTAAATATTATTTTTGATTTCCTTTGCTTGCTGAGTCAATCTATCCTACTTTATTTTTGTTGGATTCTTTTAACTTTGCTCATGGGTATATACATATATGTTTATATTCCATTATTTTAATTATTATTTGCCTGATTTTGTAACTGCCATTTGTGTGGAGTTCATCTTTCTTTTCTCATTTTCAAATATTTGTTTTAATCTCACGTAATGTCATTAAAAACCACTTGTAGAATCTTAGTTCCTGACCAGATATCAAGCCCTGAGCCTTTGGAGTGGGAGCACTGACTCCAAGACCCTAGACTATCAGAGAACTAACCCTAAGGAATATCAAATAGTGAGAACTCACACAAAGAAAACCACTTAAATATAAGACCTGGCATCACACAACCACCAGTAGCACCCTATGCAGGTCACCTCATCTAAACAACACACAAAACAAAAATACAAATCCAGTCATCAGCAGACAGGATTACCACCTCACTCAGCCTTTTCCATCAGAGGAAAACAAAACAAATAAACAAACAAAAACTCAGCACAAATCTCACCCTATACGAAGCTTACAGAAACCACTGGACCAGACTTAGGAGTGCAGAAACCAAAAGGAAGAATGAATTCAACCTTTAAGCCTGGGGAAAGGAGACCTCAAACACAATAAGTTATAAAAAATAATGAAAAGGCAGAGAAATACTACAAAAATGAAGGAACAGACAAGAAACACAGAAGTCCAAATAAATGAAGAGGAAATAGGCAAACTACCTGAAAAAGAATACAGAATAATGTTAGTAAAGATGATCAAAAACTTTGAAAACAAAACGGAGAAAATGCAAGAATCAATTAACAAAAACCTAAATGAATTAAAGAATAAGCATACAGAGACAAACAGCACAATTACTGAAATTAAAAATACTCTGGAAGGAATCAATAGCAGAATATCTGAAGCAGGAGAACTAATCAGTGAGCTGGAAGATAAAATAGTGGAAGCAACTTCTGAAGAACAGTATAAAGTGAAAAGAATGAAAAGAACTGAGTATAATCTCAGACCTTGGGACAATATCAAATGCAACAACATTCAAATTATAGGGGTCCCAAATGAAGAAGAGAAAAAGAAGGGGTATGAGAAAATTTTTGAAGAGATTATAGTTGAAACTTCCCCAACATGGAAAAGGAATAGTCAATCAAGTGCAAGAGGCACAAAGAGTCCCATACAGGATAAACCCAAGGAGAAACATGCCAAGACACATACTAATCAAAGTAACAAAGACCAAACACAAAGAAAGAATATTAAAAGCAGCAAGAGAGAAGCAACAAGTAATATACAAGGGAAAGTCCATTTGCTTAACAGCTGTTCTTTCAACAGAAACTCTGCAGGTCAGAAGGGAATGGCAGGATATATTTAAAGTACTTGAAGTTAATATTTAATGTATATAAATTTTCTTTATATATGTCTCTTTATCTTTGCATATCTATTCTTTCCTTTTGTGTCAACATATTTGTTAGTTTTACTTTCATTGCTTTATCCCCCAATTGGCACCTTACTTTAGTTTTGTTTTCCAGTTTGTGCTTTAGCTTTAGAAAGGGAAAAATCTACAACCAAGATTACTGTGCCAAGCAAGGATCTCATTCAAAATTGATAGAGAAATAAAATCTTTTCAGACAAGCAAAAGTTAAGAGAATTCAGTACCACAAAACCAGCTTTACGACAAATGTTAAAGGGACTTATATAGTCAAGAAATACAAGAGAAGAAAAAGAGATCTACAAAATTAACCCCAAACAATTAAGAAAATGCAATAGGAACATATGTATCAATAGTTGCTTTAAATGTAAATGGATTCAATGTTCCAACTGAAAGACACAGAGTGGCTGAATGGATACAAAAACAAGACCCATATATATGCTGTCTACAAGAAACCCACTTCAGACTTAAAGACACATATAGACTGAAAGTGAGTAGATGGAAATATATATTCCATGCAAATGGGAAGGAAAAGAAAGCTGGAACAGCAGTCCTCATATCATACAAAACAGATGTGAAAATAAAGAAGATTACAAGGGATAAGGAGGGACACTATGTAATGATCAAGGGATCAATCCAAGAGGAAGATGTAACGACTGTAAATATCTATGCACCCAACATAGGAGCACCTCAATACATAAGACAAACTCTACCAGACATAAAAAGAGAAATTGACAGTAACACAATAGAAGTAGGAGGTGTTAATACCTGACCCACACCAATGGACAGATCATCAAAACAGAGAATTAATAAGGAAACACAGGTCTTAAATGATACTTTAGAAGATATGGATCTCATAGATATCTTCAGGACATTCCATCCAAATGCAGAAGAGTACGCTTTCTTCTCAAGTGCACATGGAACATTCTCCAGGATCGACCACATCTTGAGTCACAAATCAAACCTCAATGAATTGAAGAAAATTGAAATGATATCAAGTGTCTTCTCCAACAACAACACTATGAAACTAGATATCAATTACAAGATAAAAAGCTGTAATAAATACGAACACATGGAGATTAAATAGCACATTTTTAAGTAACCAACAGCTTAATGAAGAAATCAAAAGAGAAAACAAAAAATTCATGGAAACAAATGACAATGAAAACATGACAACTCAAAACCTATGGGATGCAGCAAAAGCAGTTCTAAGAGGGAAGTTTATAGAAATACAATCCTACCTCAAGAAACAAGAAAGTCATCAAATAGACAACCTAACTTTACAACTAAATCACATACAAAGAAGAAGGAAAAAAATTTAATAGGAGGAAAGAAATCATAAAGATCCAAGCAGAAATAAATGAAAAAGAAATGAAACAATAGTATAGATTAATAAAACCAAAAGCTGGTTCTTTGAGAATATAAACAAAATTCACAAACCTTTAGCCATATTCATCAAGAAAAACAAAATCAAATCAACAAAATTGTAAATCAAAAAGGAGAGTTTACAACAGACAATGCAGAAATGCAAAGTATTATAAGAGGCTATTATGAACAACTATATGGCAATAAAATGAATAACCTGGATGTAATGTACAGATTCTTAGAAAAGTTCAACCTTCCACAACTGAACCAGGAAGGAATAGAAATTATGAACAACTGAATTACAAGCAATGAAATTGAAGCTGTGATCAAAAATCTCTGAAAAAACAAAAGCCCAGGACCAGATGGCTTCACAGGAGAATTCTGCCAAACATTTAGAGAAGAGCTAATGCCTATCCTAAAACTCTTTCAATAAATTGCAAAGGAAGGAACCCTTCCAAACTCATTCTACAAGGCCACCATCACTCTGATTTCAAAACCAGACAAAGGCAGCACAAAAAAGAAAACTACAGGCCAGTATCACTGATGAACATAGATTGAAAATTCCTCAACAGAATTTTAGCGAACAGAATTCAGCAACCCATCAAAAAGCTCATACACCATGATCAAGTTGGGTTTATTCCAGGAATGCAAGGATTCTTCAATATATGAAAATCAGTCAATCTCACCATATTAACAAATTGAAAGATAAAAACCATATGATCATCTCAATAGATGCAGAACAAGCCTTTGACAAAGTTCAGCATCTATTTATGATTAAAATTCTTCATAAATGGGCACAGAAGGAACCTGCCTCAATATAGTAAAGGCCATATATGATAAGCCTACATTCTCAAAATCATTCTCAATGGTGAAAAACTGAAAGCATTCCCCCTAAGATCAGGAACAAGACAAGGGTGTCCACTACACCAGTCTTATTCAGCATAGTTCTGGAAGTCCTAGTTCTTTTTCTGGAAGAAAAAGAAATAAAAGGAATGCAGATTAGAAAGGAAGAAGTAAAGCTCTCACTGTTTGCAGATGACATGGTACTGTACACAGAAAACCATAAAGATAGTGTCAGAAAATTACTAGAGCGAAAAATTTAGCAATACTTCAGGATAGAAAATCAATATACAAAAATCACTTGAATTTCTATATGCTAACAATGAAAAAACAGAAAGAGCAATTAAGGAATCAATCCCATTCACCATTTCAACAAAAGCAATTAAATATCTAGGAATAAACTTACCTAAGGAGAAAAAAGAACTGTATACAGAAAATTATAAGACACTGATGAAAGAAATCAAAGATGACATAAACAGGTAGAGAGATATTCCATATTCCTGTATAGGAAGAATCAATATTGTGAAAATGATTATACTACCACATGCAATCTACAGATTCAGTGTGATCCCTAACAAATTACCAATGGCATTTTTCACAGAACTGGAACAGAAAATTTCACAATTCATATGGAAACACAAAAGACTCCAAATAATCAAAGCAGTCTTGAGAAAGAAAAATGGAGCTGGAGGAATCAAGCTTCCTGACTTTAGGTTATACTACAAAGCTGCAGTCATCAAGACAGTATAGTACTGGCACACACAAAAAACAAAACCAGAAATATAGACCTATGGAACAAGATAGAAAGCCTAGAAATAAACCTGTGCACCTACAAGTACCTCTTTTTTGACAAAGGAGGCAAGAATATACAATGGGGTATTGAAGACAGCCTCTTCAATAAATGGTGCTTGGAAAACTGGAGAGCTACGTGTAAAAGAATGAAAGTAGAACACTTCCTAACACCATACACAAGGATAAACTCAATGTGGATTTAAGACCTAAATGTAAGACCAGAAACTATAAAATGCTTAGAGGAAAACATAGGCAGAACATTCAATAACATATATCAAACAAGATCCTCTATAACCCATCTCCTTGAGTGGGAAATAAAAAACAAAAGTAAGCAAGTTGGAACTGATTAAACGTAAAAGCTTTTGCACAACAAAGGAAACTCTTAAACATGATGAAAACACAACCCTCAGAATGGGAGAAAATAATAGCAAATGAAACAACTGATAAAGGATTAATTTCCAAAGTACACAAGCAGCTCATGCAACTCAATACCAGAAAAACATGCCACCCAATCAAAAAGTGGGAAAAAGACCTAAACAGACATTTCTCCAAAGAAGACATACAAGTCACTAACAAACACATGAAAAGATGCTCAACATCACTCATTATTAGAGACATGCAAATCAAAACTACAGTGAGATATCACCTCACACCAGTCAGAATGGCCATCATCAAAAAGTCTACAGACAATAAATGCTGGAAAAGGTGTAGAGAAAAGGGATTGCTCTTGCACTGTTGGTGGGACTGTAAATGAATACAGCCACTGTGGAAGATGGTATGGAGATTCCTTAAAAAACTAGGAATAAAACCGGCATGTGACACAGCAATCCCACTCCTAGGCATATACCCTGAGGAAACCAAAATTGAAAAGGACACATGTATCTGATTGTTCCTCACAGCACTGTTTACAGTAGCTTGAACATGGAAGCAACCTTGATGTTCATTGACAGATGAATAGATAAAGAAGTTGTGGTATATATACACAATGGAATATTACTCAGCCATTAAAAAAATGTATGTTTGAGTCCATTCTGATGAGGTGGATGAACCTAGAGCCTATTACACAGAGTGAAGTGAATCAGAAAGAGAAAGATAAATATTGTATTCTAATACACATATATGGAATCTTGAAAAACAGTAGTGAGGAATTTTTACAGGGCAGCAATGGAGAAACAGACATAAAGAATAGACTTATGGGCAGGGGGAGAAGGGAGGAGAGGATGAGATGTATGCGAAGAGTAACATGGAAACTTATATACCTTATGTAAAATAGATAGCAAATGGGAATTTGCTGTATGGCTCAGGAAACCCAAACAGGGGAGATGTATCAACCTAGAGGGATAGAATGGGGAGGAAGATGGAAGGGAGGTTCAAAAGGGAGGGAGGTTTAAAAGAGAGGGGATATATATATATACCTCAGATCATGAACTCCTTATTGCCAAATTCAGACTTAAATTGAAGAAAGTAGGGAAAACCACTAGACCATTCAGGTATGACCTAAATCAAATCTCTTACAATTATACAGTGGAAGTGAACAAATGTATTCAAATAGACAGAGTGCCTGAAGAACTATGGACGGAGGTTCGTGATATTGTATAGGAGGCAGTGATCAAGACCATCCCCATGGAAAGAAATGCAGAAAATCAAATGGCTGTCTGAGGAGGCCTTACAAATGGCTGTGAAAAGAAAAGAAGTGTAGAGAAAAGGAGAAAAAGAAAGATATTCCATTTGAACGCAAAGTTCCAAAGAATAGCAAGGAGAGATAAGAAAGCCTTCCTCAGCAATCAATGCAAAGAAATAGAGAAAAAGAATGGAATGGGAAACACTAGAGATCTCTTTAAAAAATTAGAGATACTAAGGGAATATTTCATGTAAAGATGAGTACAATAAAGGACAGAAATGGTATGGACCTAACAGAAACAGAAGATACTAAGAAGATGTGGCAAGAAACACAGAAAAACTATATAAAAAAGGTCTTTATGACCCAAATAACTATGATGGTATGATCACTTACCTAGAGCCTGACATCCCTGGAATGCAAAGTCAAGTGGGCCTTAGGAAACATCACTAGAAACAAAGCTAGTGGAGGTGATGGAATTCCAGTTGAGCTGTTTCAAATCCTGAAAGATGATGCTGTGAAAATGCTGCACTAATATGCCAGCAAATTTGGAAAACTCAGCAGTGCCCATAGGATGGGAAAAGGTCAGTTCTCATTCCAATCCCAAAGAACGGCAATGCCAAATAATGCTCAAACTACCTCACAGTTGCACTCATCTCACATGCTAGTAAAGTAATGCTCAAAATTCTCCAAGCCAGGCTTCAACAGTATGTGAATCATGAACTTCGAGATGTTCAAGCTGGATTTAGAAAAAACAGAGGAACTAGAGATCAGGTTGCCTACATCTGGTGGATCATCAAAAAAACAACAGAGTTCCAGAAAACACCTACTTCTGCCTTTTTTACTATGCCAAAGCCATTGATTGTGTGAATCACAACAAACTATGGAAAATTCTGAAAGAAATGGGAATACAAGTCCACTTGACCTGCCTCCTGAAAAATCTTTCGGCAGGTCAGGAAGCAACAGTCAGAGTTGGACATGGTAGAACAGACTGGTTCCAACTAGGAAAAGAAGTATGTCAATGCTGTATATTGTCACCGTTCTTATTTAACTTATATGCAGGGTACATCATGAGAAACACTGGGCTAGAAGATGCACAAGCTGGAATTCAGGTTGCCAGAAGAAATATCAGTCACCTCAGATATGCAGATGACACCACCCTTATGGCAGAAAGTGAAGAACTAAAGAGCCTCTTGATGAAAGTGAAAGAGGAGAGTGAAAAAGTTGGCTTAAAGCTCAACATTCAGAAAACTAAGATCATGGCATCTGGTCCCATCACTTCATGGGAAATAGATGGAGAAACAGTGGAAACAGTGGCTGACTTTTGATTTTTGGGCTCCAAAATCACTGCAGATGGTGACTGCAGCCATGAAATTAAAAGAGGCTTCTCCTTGGAAGGAAAGTTATGACCAACCTAGACAGCATATTAAAAAGCAGAGACATTTTTTTGTCAACAAAAGTCTGTCTACTCAAGGCTATGGTTTTTCCAGTAGTCATGTATGGATGTGAGAGTTGGAATATAAAGAAAGCTGAGCACTGAAGAATTGATGCTTTTGAACTGTGGTGTTGGAGAAGACTCTTGAGAGTCCCTTGGACTTCAAGGAGATCCAACCAGTTCATCCTAAAGGAGATCAATCCTGGGTGTTCATTGGAAGAACTGATGTTGAAACTGAAACTCCAATACTTTGGCCACCTGATGCGAAGGGCTGACTCATTTGAAAAGACGCTGATGCTGGGGATGATTGAGGGCAGAAGGAGAAGGGCACAACAGAGGATGAGATGGTTGGATGGCATCACCGACTCAATGGACATGAGTTTGGGTAAACTCCGGGAGTTGGTGATGGATAGGGAGGCCTAAGCAACTTCACTTTCACTTTTCACTTTCATGCATTGGAGAAGGAAATGGCAACCCACTCCGGTGTTCTTGCCTGCAGAATCCCAGGGACTGGGCAGCCTGGTGAGCTGCCATCTATGGGGTCGCACAGAGTCGGACACGACTGAAGCGACTTAGCAGCAGCAGCAGCAGCAGCAGGGAGGCCTGGTGTTCTGCGGTTCATGGGGTCACAAAGAGTTAGACATGATTGAGTGACAAATTGAGCTAAAGCATTAATTTGTTTTAAAATGAAGTTCTCACTTCCAGGTTCTCTGTTTCAAAGAATTAGAAAAGCTACAGTAATTTGCCTAATGAATGGATGTCGAGCACAAATTGCTGAATAAAGACGTAAGTAATCATAGTACTTGGATGGGCACTAATTTGAACCTATACAATTGATTTTCTCCTTTTCTGGGAAGTCCTTACAGAAATCAAATTAGTCATTAATTTGAAAAATAGGTGATAGGTAAAAGTGTTTTACACATTCACATGTATCATACTATAAATATATTTGTGGTGCTATGCCAGTATCTACTGATTTTCAATTTTTATGCATGGGACTTAAGATTTAAAACCATTTAGCATTTCAATTAAAGCAAAACTGTTGTTATACCTAAGAAAATCAAAACGGTTTTTTCCTTTAACATTGATTGAAGGCTCAGTCTTCTAACATAAAAACCGATCTAAATATGTGCAGCACCGCATCATGAGACTGAGTTACCAAACTGCTTCTGGTTTGCTTCATCTATGTTAATAACACTTTCAAGTATGATGTATATCCCTATTAAAGTGATGTAAATATAGGAAGTTTAGTCTGAGAATTGCTTGTGTAATTTTTCTTGTTTGTATTCTGCTAGTACCTTGAAAATGAGATTAGTCACTTTAAAAAAGTTTTGTCATTTCCTAGATGATTTACTGTGTATAGATTTTAAGCTTTAGTTTAGGGTTTGTACCAAATAAATCACTAAGTCAGTAGGAACAAATTTCAGAAATTAGTACATTTAACAACAACAAAAACACAAAAATAATTTGAATTGTTAATTTTAATTAGATTTTTGGATAAAGCTTACATTATTCACCAATCTTGCCTCTAACTGGCCTTGGAGAACATAAATTTAATGACTTAAGAACAAATTACTACTATGATTTTCCAAGCAAATAGCAAGCATAGCATCGTTATATGGGAAACACACATTTAGTAGCTTGTTAACAGCAAATACAAAACTGAAGGTTTTTATACTTTGTCCTATGTTGAGGGGTAAAAAAAAAAAAAGCAATAAAATGGTGCAAGTAATAAAATAGCTGCTGCTAAACATTAAATTAGGCTCAAAGAAACAGTACACTTATTAATCATCATTAAAGTTATTATCAGGCATACACTGTGAAAAGGTTTTAGTTTAAACTCCTTTCTTTCAAACGAGGTACCAATTGAGATTATAGGTACCATATAATGCTTGTGGTTCTGACCAAGATTCTCTCTTTAACCAAACATTAGTCTGACTCCTTTGAGCCCCTTTTCAGACTACGCTTTTTCTTTGGGCCTTGTCCCCAGGCCCTCCTACCCTGTTTTAGCAAGAATCCTGCTAACTCATTTTAGACAGACTTTCTACCCTAACAAAAACAATAGAGAAAAAATCTGCTCTACCTTTGATGTCTTCTGTTAGTTTCCATCCACTGGTATCACCTTCCCCAACCTCTGTTCAATAAGTTGTAAATCTCCAGATGTCCTTGCTGTACTTAGAGTTGAGCTTAAATTCTCTTCCTCTTGACAGTAATTACCTATAGCAGTAATCTTGAATAAAGTCTTCCTTATCATTTTAAAAAAAAAGTCAGAATATTTTTTTCTGTAACAGATCAAAGGATGTATTTAAGTCAGTTTAGTACTTCGTATGTCTTTGATCAATAATTGACAAAATAATGATGATTGGGTTTATTCCAGATACCTATTGCCCTACCCACTATTTCATGTCTCTATAAAGGGTTCTTCACTTTGTGATAATAGGATTGAAATGAGTTAATTGGCTTTCTTTCTAGTCATTTGAAAGCCTGAATGAAGATATCATGCCATTTCCTTCCCAGCACTACTTTTGAACCAGAGTACCAATATAAAAGTACCAAAAGTACTTTTGGTACCAGAGTACCAAAAATAAAAGTCTCCCTTTTATTTTTTATTTGGATGCTATACATATTGAGTCTAACCACTCACACCTATGGACAGATCAACTAAACAGAAAATTAACAAAGAAACGCAAACTTTAAATGATACATTAGACCAGTTAGACCTAATTGATATCTATAGGACATTTCACCCCAAAACAATGAATTTCACCCTTTTTTTCAAGTGCTCATGGAACCTTCTCCAGGAGAGATCACATCCTGGGCCATAAATCTAAACTTGATAAATTCAAAAAAATCGAAATCATTCCAAGCATCTTTTCTGACCATAATGCATTAAGATTAGATCTCAATTACAGGAGAAAAACTATTAAAAATTCCAACATATGGAGGCTGAACAACACACTTCTGAATAACCAACAAATCACAGAAGAAATCAAAAAAGAAATCAAAATATGCATAGAAACTAATGAAAATGAAAACACAACAACCCAAAACCTGTGGGACTCTATAAAAGCAGTGCTAAGAGGAAAGTTCATAGCAATACAGGCATACCTCAAGAAACAAGAAAAAAGTCAAATAAATAACCTAACTCTACAACTAAAGCAACTAGAAAAGGAAGAATTGGAGAACCCCAGAGTTAGTAGAAGGAAAGAAATCTTAAAAATTAGGGCAGAAATAAATGCAAAAGAAACAAAAGAGACCATAGCAAAAATCAACAAAGCCAAAAGCTGGTTCTTTGAAAGGATAAATAAAATTGACAAACCATTAGCCAGACTCATCAAGAGGCAAAGAGAGAAAAATCAAATCAATAAAATTAGAAGTGAAAATGGAGAGATCACAGCAGACAACACAGAAATACAAAGGATCATAAGAGACTACTATCAGCAGTTGTATGCCAATAAAATGGACAACGTGGAAGAAATGGACAAATTCTTAGAAAAGTACAATTTTCCAAAACTGAACCAGGAAGAAATAGAAAATCTTAACAGACCCATCACAAGCACGGAAATTGAAACTGTAATCAGAAATCTTCCAGCAAACAAAAGCCCAGGTCCAGACAGCTTCACAGCTGAATTCTACCAAAAATTTCGAGAAGAGCTAACACCTATCCTCCTCAAACTCTTCCAGAAAATTGCAGAGGAAGGTAAACTTCCAAACTCATTCTATGAGGCCACCATCACCCTAATACCAAAACCTGACAAAGATGTCACACAAAAAGAAAACTACAGGCCAATATCACTGATGAACATAGATGCAAAAATCCTCAACAAAATTCTAGCAATCAGAATCCAACAACACATTAAAAAGATCATACACCATGACCAAGTGGGCTTTATCCCAGGGATGCAAGGATTCTTTAATATCCGCAAATCAATCAATGTAATTCACCACATTAACAAATTGAAAAATAAAAACCATATGATTATCTCAATAGATGCAGAGGCCTTAGACAAAATTCAACATCCATTTATGATAAAAACTCTCCAGAAAGCAGGAATAGAAGGAACATACCTCAACATAATAAAAGCTATCTATGACAAACCCACAGCAAACGTTATCCTCAATGGTGAAAAATTGAAAGCATTTCCCCTAAAGTCAGGAACAAGACAAGGGTGTCCACTTTCACCGCTACTATTCAACATAGTTCTGGAAGTTTTGGCCACAGCAATCAGAGCAGAAAAAGAAATAAAAGGAATCCAAATTGGAAAAGAAGAAGTAAAACTCTCACTGTTTGCAGATGACATGATCCTCTACATGGAAAACCCTAAAGACTCCACCAGAAAATTACTAGAGCTAATCAATGAATATAGTAAAGTTGCAGGATATAAAATCAACACACAGAAATCCCTTGCATTCCTATACACGAAAAATGAGAAAGTAGAAAAAGAAATTAAGGAAACAGTTCCATTCACTGTTAGCATTCAATACCACATATTTTACTTCCGTCTCTGTGAATAACTTCTGTTGATTGTTCATATATATATCTTCCAACCAACTTCTACTAACCTCATTCTCATGATTTCCACGTTGACATTGGCTATCAATACAGCTCTTCAAGTTCACATCATCTGAATCTCCTAATAACCTTGACCTTTACTTATCTTTTGGAGAAGGAAGTGGCAACCCACTCCAGTATTCTGGCCTGGAGAATCCCATGGACGGAGGAGCTTGGTGGGCTACAGTCCACGGGTCACAAAGAGTCGGACACGACTGAGTGACTTCACTTTCACTTCACTTTACTTATCTTTACTCTAGATTGACCACCCAGTAATACAGCCCTGTTCTGAACCACATTAGCATATTCACATTCAGCAACTCACACTCTAGTATAGATAACCAAAACTTCCTGTCTTTTTTTCTTTCCCATTTCCCATTTCTGAAGACCCACTACATTTATTCTCTAACTTGACTAAGAAAACTAGTTTCTCAAGTTCTGTTTAATTATCTTCTTTAAATATATACTTGTGGATTTTTTGCATCTTTTCTCAGAAAACTTTTTCTTAAAATCCTTTTTTCTTGCTTCTTTGGACCAGTCTAATTATTTGTACCAACTGAATTAATGGTAGTTTTTGTGGGTGAGCCATCCAGAATTGCCTTGTTAATGCCTGCAATCTAAGTCTCATTCCTCAGCCTTCTTTAGATATATGAACACAACTATCTATTGGATAATTTTGCTATTATGCTTAAACTATAAAAAAATATCTTTAGTACCATGAATTCTCATAAACATAGCCTATAAAACTCCAGGGCCCACAATAAGCAGTTTAACTTTGCTAGAGCGCAAGACATATTTGCACCAGTAAGGAAGATAAGACTTGAAAAGAGGTTTGGGAGCTTTCTAAACTAACCTTTTTATCTTTTCTAGTGATTCTAAAATTGGAATTCAAACTTACTCAAGGGATCTGTGGATAGAAATCTATTTAAGAAAATTGATTTTCTTAGGGAACAATCAAAGGCAATACTGAGTTTATAAATGCATTTCAGAGCCCAGAATCTATAGTTGATAAGCAGCAATGACTCCATTGGGATTCTGTGTAGCTTCTTTCGGCCTTGAGATTTAAAACTAAGAAGACCCCATATACACCCAATGAATGATGGTAAAGTAGGGCCACAAAACCACATCCATACAAAATTAGTCCCACTTGAAAGAGAATAGGAGTCAAAAAAACATTTAATAGTCTATCTCCTGTCTGAGCTTACTGTGAAGGCCTCTTACTCTGGAGGTCAGAAATTTCTTTAAGGAGGCTGTGCTTCTCCCAGAGAGCTATTTTGTTCCTCTCCTTTATATTTTCATTATTTATAAAAATAAGTATCATTTTCCTTTATATTTCATTATTCAAAGAGAAACTTCATTTCTCTTTGACCAGGCCTAAACTAAAGCAGCATAACTTTCTTAAGCTCACTTCCTGCTCCTTACATTTGAGGATACACAGTTCAGTTCAGTCGCTCAGTTGTGTCTGACTTTTTGCAACCTATGGACTGCAGCATGCCAGGCTTCCCTGTCCATCACCAACTGCCAGAGTTTGCTCAAACTCATGTCCATCCAGTTAGTGATGCCATCCAACCATCTCATCCTCTGCCGTCCCCTTTTCCTCCTGCCTTCAATCTTTTGCAGCACTGGGGTCTTTTCCAATGAGTCAGTTCTTCACATTAGGTAGCCAAAGTACTGGAGTAAGGAAACACAGTTAACTGTAATTCCCAAAGAGTCCCATGCATTTCTAAGTTCAGATTCATGACTTCTTGGGCAGTTACTACCCTCCCACTCTGTTTGGTTCAGGTCTATTCTTGTGTTGGGATCATCTGCCTCTTATTAAAAATGCAGATTCCTGTGCTTTACTCAGTCACAATCTCAAGAGGTGAGGTAAGAAGCAGAGTCTGAGAATATGCATTTTACAGACTTGTCAAATAATTTTGTTCCTGTGTAACTTTAGGAATTATTAGGTTAATTTGAATGTGAGTCTTTGAAATAAGTGATGTTTTTGAGTTATTTAGAGGTAAAAAGGTGGGGCCTGGGAGCCTAAAGTAAGGTAATTTCAGAGCAGCTTCATATAAATAGATTCCAGAAATATCTTGGAGGTAGAATCCACAAAAGCTGGAAACATTATAGGTAGGGAATATTTACAAAATCAAGGATTCAGGATTAAATTCCAAGTTTTGCATGGGAAAAAGCTGGCTTAAAACAACATTCAAAAAATTAAGATCATGGCTTCCAGTCCCATCACTTCATGGCAAATAGATGGGGAAAAATGGAAAGTGACAGACTTTATTTTCTTGGGCTTCAAAATCACTGCAGACATTGACTGCAGCCATGAAATTAAAAGGTGCTTGCTGCTTGGAAGAAAAGCCATGACAACCTAGACAGCATATTAAAAATCAGCAATATCACTTTGCCAATAAATGTCTGTCTAGTCAAAGCTATGGTTTTTCCAATAGTCATGTATGGATGTAAGAGCTGGACCATAAAGAAGGCTGAGCACAGAAGAATTAATGCTTTCTAACTATGGTGCCAGAGAAGACTCTCGAGAGTCCCTTGGGCAGCAAGGAGATCAAACAAGTCAATCCTAAAGGAAATCAACTCTGAATATTCATTGTATGGACTAATGCTGAAGCTGAAGTTCTAATACTTTGGTCACCTGATATGGAGAGCTGACTCACTGGAAAGGACCCAGATGCTGGGAAAGTTTGAAGGCAGGAGGAGAAGGGGATGACAGAGGATGAGACGGTTGGATGGCATCATTGATTCAATGGACATGAGTTTGAGCAAACTCCAGGAGACAGTGAAGGACAGAGAAGCCTTATGTGCTGCAGTCCATGGGGTCCCAATGAGTTGGATATGACTGATGACTGAGCAACAACACAGAGTGCATAAGAGGGTTCTTCATCAAGGTAAAAATACAAAAGAAAGTTTCTCTTGTTGATTCACATGTGCTGTGAAGCACGGGCAGGGAGCATCTGTTAATTGAGTAATGAAAAGGTAAAAGAAGAAGGTAGAGTTTGCAGTCTCTGAAGACAGAGTATTTTGAATGATTCTCTTCCAGTGATTTTCATCTGAGGTTTGATTAGCATACACTTTCCCCCGGTCCTTATGCTAAAAAAGAACTAACTCATTGTATAGTCTTTTATATACTGGAAAGAAATTGTAGTTCTTTTAAAGTTTTGAGATTTCCTTGAAAGGATGATGTTCTATGATGTATTTGAGGGGGGAAAAAAAAAAACGACTTTTGCTTGGCAAATTATTTTTGAGCCTTAGCAAGTTCAGTTCTCTTCCATTAACTATGAACCAGAATTTTGTTGACATTCAAAAGAATGTTTTATCCTGTCTCCTACCTTTTTTAAGACCTTGAAAGCATTACCTCTTTTCAGAAGTAGGTGTTAACAAACATAAATTAAAACTAGCAGTTCTTCCACAATTTCAAGACAAAAATCCCCTTGCCTGGAAATTGTACAAACTCTCAATCTCCCAGATCCCTGGTTAGATGAAAGGAGAGATAAAATGTGTGGCTGCAGCCATATATGTAAACTATTTGCTGCTCATGCTTTTATTTATCAGAGGTATAGATAGATTCACTCGATTCGCTCTGACATAAGTGAATCTTCCCATTCACTCTGACTTTCCACAGCACTTCGCCATTTAATAAAGATAAAAAAGAAGAGAGGATTCAGAAAATGTGTCCATACCATAGGAAAATAAAGCAAAAATGTCCCTGGAGGCTCTCAAATGATTCTGACAATTATAGCAGGGTACTGTGGGGACATATCAATATATCATTGTGTCTCCTAGAAGCACTAGATCAGCTTTCCCCTCCCAAGTGGGATCATTTTGCCTGACCCAAGTACTCTGACCTTTATACTACCCCACTGACTTGTCATCCTTTCTGCCACCATTCCACTTACCCTGGCTGTGTTTTGAGACAACCTGCAAATTCTATAAGACACCTGTACTCTCATTCTAGAAAAAGTTAAATAATTAATGAAAATATGTAGTGTTAAAAAATATATATATATATATTTACTGTTTTTTATCTGCTGAAGATGTATGTATCTGGATACATTTTCAATGATACTCTAACTTATCTTTGTATTTTTTAAAATGTTGTATACATTTCTATTATATGTTAAGCAATTATGAGCATTTCATTTATTCCACACAAAATTTTGTGTGTGTTAAATAGAAAAGAAAAAATATGTAGGTATTTTTTTGGCTTAGTATAAATCATTTATAGAATTTCTGAGGACAAAACAAGATTTGCTTAGTTTGTTGTTGGTGGTTTATGTTTTTTTTTTTTTTTATGGCTGTATAATAGTAGAGTGAAATATCTTCACAAATGAGAGGTAAGTATTTATTTCCTTTTTGAAAAAAACAAAAAAAAACACACAAAAAAAACACAAAAAACCCTTAAGATCCATTTAAATCTGTCCTTTATCTGAGATGCCTTGAAACCTGACCTGGAGGTTGAGGTTTGCAAAATCACTTTCAATGTCTGGTTCTGACATTCCTCACATGGAATAGAGAGAATATTCTGTTTTTAGAATACATTAAGAACAAATAGTTTGAAGCTTTGTTGAATTATCTGTAATCAGTAGAACACTGATGTGATTTAAAATGATAGATCAGTGGAAAAATTCTTCCACAGGAGAAAAAGTAATGTCTTATTGGGAACGATTTTATCTGATAATCTCAATTCACCAGTATTCAAAATACTTTCTTAAACACAGACCTCGTTAATCTCCTGGCAATAAAATACTAAATTTTGAGTCAATAAAGTATTCTTTGTTGGTGTAACACATATATACCTTTATTATCCAAGTAAAGTACAAAACATTTGAAAATTCTTCAGAGAGAAAAAAAAAACTGTTTGAAATAATAGAAGTGGTTGGAAATATTTTATTCAACAAAGTAATGCAGTAAAAAAATCCATAATGACAGAGTTCATTGATTCAAAAGTTTTGATCATTATGAGGAGTTTTACAAATATTTATTAAGAGACTGTTTAGATAGTAATTTTGGACTGTGTTTTTTTTTATCATTTTCTATTACTGATTATATTTACTAGAGACATAAGTCAATAAGATGATGTGCTCCTAATATACAGTTTTAGCAGTCTACAAACTTCAGAGGGGTTAAAAAATAGCTATAGATCACTTGAAATGATGGAAAATAATTTCTTCTGAAACACACTTTACTGCACTTTTTTGTTTACAGCCAGACATGTAATTATTTTTATGCAATTTGTATTTGAGGTTATGCTTTTGTTTAGCTAAGTCATATGTTCATATCTCATGTATTTGAACTTGAGTTTTATAAAACATTTTCTTAGAAAAAAAGAAATAGTTCCAAATAGTTTTCTTAAAAAGTTGATTATTGTTTTCTTAATTTTTCTGAGGTCTAAATGCTAATTTATGGCTATTGTACTTTTTGATGTTAATACTCATTTGAATCAACTTCTGATGAAAGAGGCAGACAAGGTACTTTGCCTAACCATAATCTTTAACAGTGAACAAAGAAAATAAAGTAGTCCTTTCCACATATTTTTAGCAAATAATTTCTCAAAATAGTTTATTTTGCCTCCCTCACATTACAGCTACTGTATGAGGGAAGATGCTTTGAGTACTGACACCACTTGTTACTCAAAAGACTGTTCAACCTAGCAGCATTGATTACATATTTTTTCATGCATTTACTTTTTTCTTCTTTATCTCATTCTGTAAAGATAAATATATTGAGCACCTACTATGGGTCAGGCACTAGCACATAGATTACTCATGTAATTTTCATAATAACACTATTAATTTGATGCTATACTTACACTATAGATGAAGAATATAAGAGTTAGTTCAGTGACTGATCTGAGATCCAAATTTTCCTCAGTTCTTGAAAGTGAAGAACAAACAGTTTTATGGGCTCTTGAGCACAACCATTTGTCAATAAATAATGGATTAATTGATTTAGTCTTTATTGTTGCTATAATTACTCCCTTATAATGTATTCCCCAATATTATTGCCTTGATTTTACATATATAACATATATAAATAAGTTAACTGAATTTCATACTCAGCATTTGTTTCAGAAGTTCTCAACCAGGGGCAACAACAGAGCACTGCTTCTTTCCAAACCTTAGAAATGTGTGGGAGTGGTTTTGGTTGTTAGGAGTTGATGCACTTCCCAGGTGGCTCAGTGGTAAAGGAACTGCCTACAATGCAGGAGATGCTGGTTTTAAAGATCCCCTGGAGAAGGAAATGGCAACCAACTCTTTCCTGGGAAATTCCATGACAGAGAAGGCTGGCAGGCTACAGTCTGGGGTCACAAAGAGTTGGACATGACTTAGTGAACGCCTCACTCACTCAGTTGGTGGGTACTTCTAGTATTTATTATCTCAAGCTGCAAAGGAGACTTCCATATAACAAAGGACTATCTTTCCCAAAATGCCAACAATAATACTTTGGAATAACACTGAAAGAAAAATCTAGAAAGATGGTAACGATAACCCTGTATGTGAGACAGCAAAAGAGAAACAGATGTATAGAACAGTCTTTTGGACTCTGTGGGAAAAGGCAAGGGTGGGATGATTTTGGAGAATGGCACTGAAACATGTATAATATCATATGTGAAATGAAAAAAAGAAAAATCAGCACAAAACTCAAACTGATGTTTTTGCACTGATGCTGCCATAATGATCTGACAGACTGAGAACTAGTTCGTGCAATGTTTTTAAATTTGGGGTCTGATAAATCCATTAGTGAGTCATGAAATCAATGCAAACTTTGTGATTGAGATTTTTAAAAATAAACAAAATAGACAGTATAAAATTGTACTGCATTAAGTTAGGATAAATATTATTATAAACACCTTTATTCCAGTTATATATTTTTTCTAGTTTTACTGAGATATAATTGCCATATAGCACTGTGTAAATTTAGGGTATATGGCATTATAATTTTGTTTTCATACACCATGAAATTTTAACCACAATAAATTTAGTGAACATCTATCATCTCATATAGATACAAAATTAAATAAATAGAAAAAAATTGCCTGTGATGAGAACTCTTAGGATTTACTTACCAACTTTTGTATATAATACAGAACGTGTTAATTATAGTCATGTTGAAACAGTGGAAACAGTGTCAGAGTTTATTTTGGGGGGCTCCAAAATCACTGCAGATGGTGATTGCAGCCATGAAATTAAAAGACACTGACTCTTGGAAGAAAAGTTAAGATCAACCTTGATAGCATATTCAAAAGCAGAAACATTACTTTGCCAACCAAGGTCCGTCTAGTCAAGGCTATGGTTTTTCCTGTGGTCGTGTATGGATGTGAGAGTTGGACTGTGAAGAAGGCTGAGTGTCAAAGAACTGATGCTTTTGAACTGTGGTGTAGTCCCTTGGACTGCAAGGAGATCCAACCAGTCCATTCTGAAGGAGATCATCCCTGGGATTTCTTTGGAAGCAATGATGCTAGAGCTGAAACTCCAGTACTTTGGCCACCTCATGCGAAGAGTTGACTCACTGGAAAAGACTTTGATGCTGGGAGGGATTGGGGGCAGGAGGAAAAGGGGACAACCGAGGATGAGATGGCTGGATGGCATCACTGACTCGATGGACGCGAGTCTGAGTGAACTCCGGGAGTTGGTGATGGACAGGGAGGCCTGGCGTGCTGTGATTCATGGGGTCGCAAAGAGTAGGACACGACTGAGCGACTGAACTGAACTGAACTGAACTGTAGCGTACATATCTAGTACTTATTTATCTCACAACTGGAATATTGTACCTTTTGAATGCCTTCATCCAATTGCCACTCCCTCCAATCCCTGCCTTTAGTAACCTCAACTCTGATTTCTTTTTCTGTAATTTTATTTGCTTGTTTTTATTTTTTATTTATTTATTTATTTATTTTTACCCTTTAAACAACTTTTTTTTTTTCTCTTTTTTTTTATGTTTATTTGCTTGTTTTTAAAGTATGGTTGATCTACAAAATTATATTAGTTCCTGGTATACAACATAGCTATTCAGTATTTCTATACATTTCAAAATGATCACAAATGGTATATAGATCAAAATAAGTCTATTTACCATCTGCCACCAAAGATATTACATAACTATTGACTATATTCTCCACAATATAGACAATGAATAGATGAATGAAGAATATGTACTTTACATAACTTTGACTCATTTATTTTGTAACTGGAAGTTTGTACCTCCTAATCTCCATAATCTATTCTCTCTCTCCCTTGACCTTCCCTCTGGCAACCATAGTTTGTTCTCTGTATCTTTGACTCTGTTTTCTGTTTAGTTATGATTGTTCATTTGGTTCTTTTAGATTCCACATATAAATGAAATCATACAATGTTTGTCTTTATCTCACTTATTTCACTTAACATAATTACCTCTAGACTCATTCATTTTGTCACAAACTGGCAAGATTTTGTTACTTTTCATGGCTGAGTAGTATTCCTGTGTGTGTGTGTGTGTGTGTGTGTGTGTGTGTGTGAATCACATATTCTTCATTCATCTGTTGATGGATACTTAGGTTGACTCATATCTTGACTGATAATATAGTTATATGTTTAATATTTTTAATTTTTTAATATTTTAAAAATAATTTTGAGGAATCACCATACTGTTTTCCATAGTGACTACACACATTTACATTCCCATTAATATTTATGTGTAAACGTCTGTGTTTACAGAGCGAAGAGTCGGACATGACTGAGCGACTTCACTTTCATGCATTGGAGAAGGAAATGGCAACCCATTCCAGTGTCTTGCCTGGAGAATCCCAGGGACAGGGGAGCCTGGTGAGCTGCCGTCTATGGGGTTGCACAGAGTCAGACATGACTGAAGCGACTTAGCAGCAGCAGCAGCAGCAGCAGCAGCAGCAGCAGCAGGAACGTTTATTGCTTTCTTAGAGTTGGCAAAAAGAAATAAACTTTAAAAACCACTTACATAAGCTAAAGTTGGCTTTTTTATGTTATTACATATTATCTCACTTGGGGACATTAGACAATTAAGTCACTCCCAGCTCATTAAATCAGACACCAGTTAAACATGAAATAATTATATGTAAGTCAAAGCAACAACTAAATGTTATTGAGAAGATTTTAATGAAAGAAATGACTACAGTAACAAAGGAAAATGAAGAAAAATATGTAAATATATTTCAACACAACTGATCTAAGAATTCTGAAAAATAAAGATCAATATAGAATTGAATAGTCAGGATATTGAATGAGCTATATTTTGAAGGAATAGTGGAATTTTACTTGAGCAAGAAGAGTAAAAAGAAAGAAATTTCTCCTTTGTTGAGACTAGAAGAATGTAAGTATATAACTCATTTAGTTCCCAGACTCATTTATTTATTTGAAAATAACCTGAAAATTTTAACTTGCTTGTCTTGTTTTTTAAATTTTTGATACTTGCAAGTTCATAACATATAATTTAAAAATAATTGGAAGCTAAGTCAAATGCCTTTCTCTGAATGGCAGTAGACTCTGATGTAAGTCTCTAAAATAACGTAACAAACAGAAAGTGACCTAGTATGTGTGCTAAGCATGAGCTTTGTGTTTCCATAATCTTTTCATCACATGCTCAGTGAACTATGTAGCATTAGTGTAATATTTGGTGTCAGTATAGTGCCAACCACTACTTATGGAGTAGATGAATGAATGAAATTCATTCATAGAAATTAATTTTTCAGTGTACTAAAACATTATATATTTAAACATAAACTCTTCAGAACTTTATAGTGAAAGTGACAGTCGCTCAGTCGTGTCCAACTCTTTGTAACCCCATGGGCCATACAGTCCATGAAATTCTCCAGACCAGAATACTGGAGTGGGTAGCCATTCTCTTCTCCAGGGGATCTTCCCAACCCAGAGATTGAACTCAGGTCTCCTGCATTTCAGGTGGATTCTTTACCAACTGAGTCACAAGGGAAGCCCAAGAGCCCAGAACTCTATAAGTATAATAAAAATGGAAAGTAGATTACTTTTTTCTTTTTTATCTTAAATTTTCAGAACTTTTATTAGTCAGTGATCATTTCCTCTATTTAAATAACTCAATGTGATGTTTTCTGAAACAAGTTCATTTTCGTGAGTGAAGCCATAAATTGTTCTCATTATAAATATTTCACAAAGTATTAACTTCTGAGTATATAGCTCCAATAATAGTTTATATGCATTTTAATTTGTGATCTATTATTTGGAAAGAATATATATGTACAAATATATTTTGACACAAATGATCTAGGAATTCTGAAACAAAATTCTGACACAGCTGTCAGAATTCCTACAATATGAGACAGTCAAAATTATACCATGGATTACTCTCTTCAAAACTCTTGCTTACATAATCCACATGCAGTCACTTTAGAGCCAACAGCTGAATCGCATTCTAGTTTTTGTGGTAAAAACTTTTACAGAAAACAAAAATGAACTTAATTCTTAAAATTTGTGCTGCCTCTGTGGAACTGAAGAAATTATGGTGGTGTTTGTAATGATTAATGAAAAATTGATCAAAATGACAGCTATTTTTCATATTTAATTTGTAGCTTTGGAAAATTATTGCTACATACAGATAAGAAATAATTGTTACACACAGATTTATCCATAATTATATTTATTCTAGCTAGGTTTATATTAGGATAGTTTTTTCCAAATAAAATAAAATATATTATAAAAGATGGCTCAAAGAAAAACTGATATCTTAGAATTTTATAGCATTCATGTGATTTTACACAACTGTTTTATGTCTTTTTACATAAGCAAACAAATTTATAAAACTCTTATTCTGATTTTTAGATTGAATTTTCACCATTTTTATTTTTGCAGAATCTGTTGCAGAAATTCTGTCTCTGGAATTGTATTTTAACTAAATATAAAACACTCCACATTCATTCATAGAAACCTGATATGTATGGTTATTCACCTTTCAGATGTTCAGTGGCTGATAAATAAGGATTCCATGCCCACTCTAGCATGTATGTTTTTTTCATTACTACCCAGAGTAAGTCTGGGTGGTTAGATTTGTAGCACAGTTTTTCTTGGCTGTAGCTCCTTGGTCTGCGGTTGAGCACCTGGCTCAAAGAAACTCTTCAAACTACAGGTGAAACTTTTCCAAGAATTTTAAATACATTGATGGTGGATTCTGAAGTTGAATGGTGATAAATATTGTTAGTTTGGTGTTTTGACAAAGGAAAATAAGTTGAGAGTTGAGTTATAGGGATGAGAAAATATTCATTGTGCAGGAGAACCATAGTGTTAAGTGAATGGTATTAACTAGCTGAGAGTGTGAGAAAAGGAAAATCACTATAGCCCTAAAGAGAGAAAGAGGAAATGTGTTATTTTTTCTGCATAAGAATGTCTGTACCTCCTGTATTTTGACTTGAAGTTAATATGTTTTAACATTTTTCTATTATTGTTCTGTGTGGATTTCCATTCTTTATAAGAAAAGAGCTTTGACATAGTATTGCTGTAAATTGACTCACTACAAAATCCTTTTACTTTATGCAGCAAAGGAGCAAAGAACACACATATATAAATAATATATTAATATAATAATTCGTATTATATATTATACAATATACATTATTATATTATAATATAATGATATATATATAAAATAATACCAGTGTAAAGATTACTATAGGATAGTTTCATTTTTTAAATTGCAGTGGCATTTAATAGCTTCCAATTAGCAAGGGAATTATATTCCCAGGATTCAAATCTGGATATTAAATACCCTGATGTGCAGAACCCTTAGAATAAATTAGCTGGAATTTGTTCAATTAGAATAAATTAGCCAGCTCTTTTTTGAATAATGCCATGATCTGAACTTGTGTGCCCTGCGACCATCTCCCCATTCATATGTTAAAAACCCTAATGCCCAAGGTGAGGTTAATTCAGTTCAGTTCAGTTCAGTCGCTCAGTCGTGTCCAGCTGTTTGCGACCCCATGAATTGCAGCATGCCAGGCCTCCCTGTCCATCACCAATTCCCAGAGTTCACTCAGACTCACGTCCATCGAGTCAGTGATGCCATCCAGCCATCTCATCCTCGGTCGTCCCCTTTTCCTCCTGCCCCCAGTCCCTCCCAGCATCAGAGTCTTTTCCAATGAGTCATTTCTTCACTTCAGGTGGCCAAAGTATTGGAGTTTTAGCTTCAACATCAGTCCTTCCAATGAATATTCAGGACTGATTTCCTTTAGGATTGACTGGTTCGATCTTACAGTCCAATGGACTCTCAAGAATCTTCTTCAACACCACAGTTCAAAAGAATCAATTCTTCAGCGCTCAACTTTATAGTCCAACTTTCACATACATACATAACTACTGGAAAAACCATAGCTTTGACTAGATGGACGTTGTCGGCAAATAATGTCAGTTTTTTAATATGCTGTCTAGGTTGGTCATAGCTTTTCTTCCAAGGAGCAAGTGTCTTAATTTCATGGCTGCAGTCACCATCTACAATGATTTTGGAGCCCCCAAAGATAAAGTCTGTCACTGTTTCCCCATCTCTTTACCAAGAACTGATGGCACCGGATGTTAGTTTTTTGAATGTTGATTTTAAGTTGGCTTTTTAATTTTCCTCTTTCACTTTCAAGAGGCTCTTTAGTTCTTCGCTTTCTGCCTAAGGGTAGTGTCATCTGTATATCTGAGGTTATTGATATTTTTCTTGGCAATCTTTTTTTTTTTTTTTTTTTTAGTTTTTTATTTTTTACATTTTAAAATCTTTAATTCTTACATGCATTCCCAAACATGAACCCCCCTCCCACCTCCCTCCCCATAACATCTTTCTGGGTCATCCCCATGCACCAGCCCCAAGCATGCTGCATCTTGCGTCAGACATAGACTGGCGATTCAATTCACATGATAGTATACATGTTAGAATGTCATTCTCCCAAATCATCCCACCCTCTCCCTCTCCCTCTGAGTCCAAAAGTCCGTTATACACATCTGTGTCTCTTTCCCTGTCTTGCATACAGGGTCGTCATTGCCATCTTCCTAAATTCCATATATATGTGTTAGTATACTGTATTGGTGTTTTTCTTTCTGGCTTACTTCACTCTGTATAATCGGCTCCAGTTTCATCCATCTCATCAGAACTGATTCAAATGAATTCTTTTTAACCGCTGAGTAATACTCCATTGTGTATATGTACCACAGCTTTCTTATCCATTCATCTGCTGATGGACATCTAGGTTGTTTCCATGTCCTGGCTATTATAAACAGTGCTGCGATGAACATTGGGGTACATGTGTCTCTTTCAATTCTGGTTTCCTCGGTGTGTATGCCCAGAAGTGGGATTGCTGGGTCATAAGGTAGTTTTATTTGCAATTTTTTAAGGAATCTCCACACTGTTCTCCATAGTGGCTGTACTAGTTTGCATTCCCACCAACAGTGTAGGAGGGTTCCCTTTTCTCCACACCCTCTCCAGCATTTATTGCTTGCAGATTTTTGGATCGCAGCCATTCTGACTGGTGTGAAGTGGTACCTCATTGTGGTTTTGATTTGCATTTCTCTAATAATGAGTGATGTTGAGCATCTTTTCATGTGTTTGTTAGCCATCCGTGTGTCTTCTTTGGAGAAATGTCTATTTAGTTCTTTGGCCCATTTTTTTATTGGGTCGTTTATTTTTCTGGAGTTGAGCTGCAGAAGTTGCTTGTATATTTTTGAGATTAGTTGTTTGTCAGTTGCTTCATTTGCTATTATTTTCTCCCATTCAGAAGGCTGTCTTTTCACCTTGCTTATATTTTCCTTTGTTGTGCAGAAGTTTTCCTCTACATGGAAAACCCTAAAGACTCCACCAGAAAATTACTAGAGCTAATCAATGAATATAGTAAAGTTGCAGGATATAAAATCAACACACAGAAATCACTTGCATTCCTATACACTAATAATGAGAAAGTAGAAAAAGAAATTAAGGAAACAATTCCATTCACCATTGCAACGAAAAGAATAAAATACTTAGGAATATATCTACCTAAAGAAACTAAAGACCTATATATAGAAAACTATAAAACACTGATGAAAGAAATCAAAGAGGACACTAATAGATGGAGAAATATACCATGTTCATGGATCGGAAGAATCAATATAGTGAAAATGAGTATACTACCCAAAGCAATTTACAAATTCAATGCAATCCCTATCAAGCTACCAGCCACATTTTTCACAGAACTAGAACAAATAATTTCAAGATTTGTATGGAAATACAAAAAACCTCGAATAGCCAAAGCAATCTTGAGAAAGAAGAATGGAACTGGAGGAATCAACTTGCCTGACTTCAGGCTCTACTACAAAGCCACAGTCATCAAGACAGTATGGTACTGGCACAAAGACAGACATATAGATCAATGGAACAAAATAGAAAGCCCAGAGATAAATCCACACACATATGGACACCTTATCTTTGACAAAGGAGGCAAGAATATACAATGGAGTAAAGACAATCTCTTTAACAAGTGGTGCTGGGAAAACTGGTCAACCACTTGTAAAAGAATGAAACTAGATCACTTTCTAACACCGCACACAAAAATAAACTCAAAATGGATTAAAGATCTAAATGTAAGATCAGAAACTATAAAACTCCTAGAGGAGAACATAGGCAAAACACTCTCAGACATAAATCACAGCAGGATCCTCTATGATCCACCTCCCAGAATGCTGGAAATAAAAGCAAAAATAAACAAATGGGATCTAATTAAAATTAAAAGCTTCAGCACAACAAAGGAAAATATAAGCAAGGTGAAAAGACAGCCTTCTGAATGGGAGAAAATAATAGCTAATGAAGCAACTGACAAACAACTAATCTCAAAAATATACAAGCAACTTCTGCAGCTCAACTCCAGAAAAATAAACGACCCTATCAAAAAATGGGCCAAAGAACTAAATAGACATTTTTCTTGGCAATCTTGATTCCAGCTTGTCCTTCATCCAGCCCAGTATTTCGCATGATGTAGTCTGTATATAAGTTAAATAAGAAGGGTGACAATATACAGCCTGGACGTACTCCTTTCCTGATTTGGAACCAGTCAGTTGTTCTATGTCCGGTTCTAACTGTCACTTCGTGACCTGTATACAGATGTCTTAGGAGACAGAGGAGGTGGTCTGGTATTGCCATATCATTAAGAATTTTCCACAGTTTCTTGTGATTTATGCAGTCAACGGCTTTGGCATAGTTAATATGCAGAAGCGGATGTTTTTCTAGAAGTCTCTTTTTCTATGATCCAACAGATGTTGACAATTTGATCTCTGATTCCTCTCCGTTTTCTAAATCCAGCTTGAACATCAGAAAGTTCTCTGTTCACGTACTGTTGAAGCCTGGCTTGAAGAATTTTGAGCAGTAATTTGCTAGTGTGTGAGACAAGTGCAATTGTGTGGTAGTTTGAGCATTCTTTGGCATTGCTTTTCTTTTGGATTTGAATGAAAACTGAATTTTTCCAGTCCTTTTGCCACTGCTGAGTTTTCCAAATTTGCTGGCATATTGAGTACAGCACTTTCACAGCATCATCTTTCAGGATTTGAAATAGCTCAGCTGGAATTCCGTCACCTCCACTAGCTTTGTTCCTAGTGATGCTTCCTAAGGCCCATTTGACTTTACATTCAAGGATGTCTGGCTCACAACATCATGGTTATCTGGGTCATGAAGATCTTTTTTGTATAGTTGTTCTGTGTTTCTTGCCACCTCTTTTTAATATCTTCTGCTTCTGTTAGGTCCATATCATTTCTGTCCTTTGTTGTGCCCATCTTTGCTTGAAATGTTCCCTGCTATCTCTAATTTTCTTGAAGAAATCTCTAGTCTTTCCCATTCTATTGTTTTCGTCTATTTCTTTGCACTGATCACTGAGGAAGGCTTTCTTATCTCTCCCTGATGTTCATAGGAACTCTGCATTCAGATGGATATATCTTTCCTTTTCTCCTTTGCCTTTAGCTTCTTTTCTTTGATCAGCTATTTGTAAGGCCTCCTCAGACAACCGCTTTGCCTTTTCTGCATTTCTTTTTCATGGGGATGGTATTCACCACTGCCTCCTGTACAATGGCATGAACCTCTGTCTGTAGTTTTCAGGCACTCTATCAGATCTAATCCCTTAAATATATTTGATCGCTTCCACTGTATAATCATAAGGGATTTGATTTAGGTTATACCTGAATTGTTTAGTGGTTTTTCCATACTTTCTTCAATTTAATCTGAATTTGGCAACAAAAAGTTAATGATCTGAGCCACAGTCAGCTCCCAGTCTTGTTTTCGCTGACTGTTTAGAGCTTCTCCATCTTTGACTACAAATAATATAATCAATCTGATTTCTATATTAACCATCTGGTGATGGCCATGTGTAGAGTTTCCTCTTGTGTTGTTGGAAAAGGGTGTTTGCTATGACCAGTATCTTCTCTTGGGAGGACTCTATTAGCCTCTGCCTTGCTTCATTTTGTACTCCGAGGCAAAACTTGCCTGTTACTCCAGGTAATTCTTGACTTCTTACTTTTGCTTTCCAGTCCCCTATGATGAAAAGGACAATCTTTTTTTGGAGTTAGTTCTTGTGGGTTTGCATAGAACCATTCAGCTTCAGCTTCTTCAGCATTACTTGTTGGGGCATAGACTTAGATTATTATGATATTGAATGGTTTTCCTTGGAAACAAACAGAGATCATTCTGTCATTTTTGAAATTGCATCCAAGTACTGCATTTTGGACTGTTTTGTTGACAATGAGGACTACTCCATTTCTTTTAAGGAATTCTTGTCCACAGTAGTAGATATCTAATTAGTAAGTGATGAAACTGAGTTTTGAACTCAAAACTTTTGATTACAAAGCTTTGGTTCTTTTCATTCAAGGAAAATGTCATCCTTTAGAAAAAGGCTTCACAATATAAAGACCACATGCATTTTTAAAACCCCTGTCTAGGATTATATCAAATTTGTTTGTTTATTCATTAATCCAAAGAAAATATATAAAAGAAAAAAATCATGTTTTATGTATATTATCCATATTTTCCTTACATCTGCTTCTTTCTCACAGTTTCTCTTGAGGCAAGGGAGACTTTACTCTGTGTAAATCAGATACAGATCATTTTGCATATTATATGCCTTAAAGTTAGATTAAATTTTTCATTTTGAAAATCTTAAAAGTATCAAAAAATTCTCTTTATTAACAACAAAAGGAAATTCTAAAGTTGCATTCTCAGATTAAAAAAAAAAGTGTTGTGAAGTCCAAATGTAGTCACTAGTTACATGAAACTTAGTGGAAAATAATTAAAATTACATAAAATTTAATTTTCTTCACTTTCACTAGTCATGTCTCAGGGGCTCAAAAGTCACTTATAACTACTGGCTACAAATTTCACAACACAGATATAGAACATTTCCTTCAAAGTGAAAAATTCTGCCAGAAAACACTGAGATATAATCTTAGCATTATGATTTAGAGTAAAGTCTGAGGGCCAAACTGGATTTCCACCTGCTTTTGTAAATAAAGGTTTATTGGAGCATGTCCATATCCATAGTTTTTACATTTTTTATACCTCTGTTCTCACAACATAGCAGAGTTGAATAGTTGGGAGAAAGACCACATAGCTACTGAAACCTAAAGTAGTATTTTACTCTTCATAGACAAGCATTTGCCGGATTCTGAACGAGAGCTTCTCTTCCAAGCAGTTGACAGTTCCATGATTTTCTGGATATGAACATTTGTCATCTTCTTCCCTCTTCAGTTTCCTCTTCCTTATTCATCTTTTCTCTCATTTATGTTGTTTAAATCAGATATTCCTTTACTTGATTTGTAAAGCTTGAGTGAAAGTCTCTTTAGAAATTTCTTAGTAACTTGTTAATGAAAAGAAATGCCCAGATCTAATTCCCTGAATACTTTCATAAATTTTTAACCACTAAGACATTACAATAAAAATATAGCAGTGTTTTCAGTAAAAGTCACAGAGAATATCATTATCGTGACATCTGCATCTCAGATGTGAAAAGGAAGTCATCTTTCTGTTTTATGGGCCTAACTGAAGAAGAAATTTCTTTAGGGGCGGAATCCTATACATATCTCTCTTTACTTATTTCTTTGCAAGAGTAGCTTCATATTTCCACTATTAATGCATGATAATATTTTTCATTATAGATAGATTTATTTTAAAAATTTCTGAAGACAAGTCAAAGATAGTCCTTCTTCCTTATTTCTTTCTTATCCAAAAAGATTATAAGACTGTCATTGGCTCTATCCTGTAATGGAATGAGAATTTTCTTTGACTGATCTTATATGGGACAAAAATAGGTACATAAAATATAGTTTTTTTATTGTCAAGAACATTCCCTGCTGCTATAGGGTAATTGCAGTTAAAATTTGAATTTGACTACAATCTTGAGTTATGTAGTCAGTCAGTTCAGTCGCTCAGTCATGTCTGAATCTGTGACCCCATGGACTGCAGCACGCCAGGCTTCCCTGTCCATCATCAACTCCTGGAGCTTGTTCAAACTCATGTCCATCCAGTCGGTGATGCCATCCAACTATCTTATCCTCCGTCATCCCTTTCTTCTCCTGCTTTCAATCTTTCCCTGCATCAGGGTCTTTTCCTGTGAGTCAGTTCTTCGCATCAGGTGGCCAAAGTCTTGGAGTTTCAACTTCTGCATAAGTCCTTCCAGTGAATATTCATGACTGATTTCAATTTAAGTCTGAATTTGGCAATAAGGAGTTCATGAACTGAGCCACAGTCAGCTCCCAGTCTTGTTTTTGCTGACTGTATAGAGCTCCTCCATCTTTACCTACAAAATATAATCCTCCTGTTGATGGGATTGTTGGAGTAGGGAGTAAATCAATACCTGTAAAACCCTTAGAACAGATCTTTGATAAACTCTTACTAAGTTTTACAGAGGTCTGTTTTATAACAAGTAGAAAGATACTGTGATTCAGAATCAGACAGTTTTGTTTTTAATTCTCAGTTCTGTACTTCTAGTCATGTTAAATTCTCCAACCCTCAGTTTCTTCAGCTTTGAGTGTAGTTGTACTTATCTTAGTAGTTATAGTAAAGGTCAGTGATGACACATGTAATACGATGCTTGTTATATGATAGATACTTAATAAATGACAGTTTATATTAACTTAATTGTGTAAGTATGAAGATTCCAAATTATTAATAGCTGACTGATTTAGTCAGTCTGGCCAACAAACAAATGTACAATTATAGGTTGATTTACTCAAATCTCCTCTGAGACCTGTCTTGTAAAATCTGTTGAGTATATGTCTAACTAGTGAATTTCTGCTTGCCTTTCAAGAAAGGCTTACTTTCTCTTTGCCAATTTGGGGCTTCCATTCTAGTGGAATAAGCTGAGAATCATGATTTCACAGATTTCCTAATAACTGGAAACAGGCTGAAATGTATGTAAGCTAACACTCTCATTCACAGATGTGGTCAGGGAGGTCCAAAAACTTTAAACTATCCCCCAGAGTTGTACAGCTATTTGGTCAATAGTTTGTACAGCTATTTCTTCCAGGAAGCTGAGCTGACCCCAGCCCATGATGTTCCTTCTATTACTTTGTATTTGGCATTTATTGCATATGCCTTTTGTATATTTGTTTATATATCTTCAGAGTTACTCTACAGCTTCTCAGATGTACATGCGATTTTTCTCCAAGTTCTAAGGTTCTTTAAAGCAAGGATCTTGGGGTCTTCTCCTTTAAACCTTTCCAAACAAACACAGTAGAGTTATTAAAAAAAAAAAAGCCTGTTTAATCAGTGAAAGAATTGTTATAAGTTCCACAGTAGAGTTAAAATTCTAGCATGTAGGGTATCAGCTTGGGCTTCCATAATAAAACACCATAGACTGAGTGGCTTAAACAACAAAAATTAATTTCTCACCAGTTCTGGAGGCTGGAAAGTCCAAAATCAGGGTGACAGCAAGGTTGAGTTTTTTGAGGGTTCTCTTTGTGGCTTGCAGATGGCCTCCATATTACTGTGTCCTCAGACAGAGAGAGCCAGCAGGCTCTCTGGTATCTCTTTTTAAAAGAAAACTAATCCAGTCATGAAGGTCTCACCCCTATGGCCTCTATATCTAATCATATCCCTAAGGCCCAGTCTCCAAATCCCATCAGATTGGGGGTTAAATCTTCAACATATGAATTATGGGAGCGTACAATTTAGTCCATAGTATAGGGACAAGTTTTCTAATATAATTAAATAAGCATTCCCATTCAGATCAATCTTTTCACATCTAGAAATTTTAGACATTAAAATTCAACAACCACATAAATATGCGACCATAACTTTCTGAGCTGGTTCTATTATTTCATTGTTCATATTACTACTCAATTTTGGAATGCTTTAGTAACAGTTGTTTGAATGGAAAACAGAAAACACATCTTCTATTCCTAAAATTCTTGATATGAACCAGTAGATTTCCTTACCTCCTATTCTCCAATTACCACAATCATAAGCAAACATATATGTCATACTGTGATTTTGACGAGGCCATTTTCACTAAACATTAACAAAAGTTAAATGTAAAGCTTTTAAAATTGCTAAGTAATGTGTGATCCAGACTTTCTCAGTCCTTTCCTTAATTAAACATGCTCTCTGATCTTAATCAGTGATTGCTGTTTCTTGGTTTCATGGGTATGTTAAGGTGAAGGTTATCTGAGTTGGAAACCAGGTGTAAAGGGGCCAGAACTAAGATCAAGGTAATAGAATGAGCTAATGCCATGGATGTATGTTCGTGTTCAGTTCAGTTCAGTTCAGTCGCTCAGTCGTGTCAAGACTCTTTGCGACCCCATGAATTGCAGCATGCCAGGCCTCCCTGTCCATCACCAACTGCCGGAGTTCACTCAGACTCAAGTCCATCGAGTCAGTGATGCCATCCAGCCATCTCATCCTCGGTCGTCCCCTTCTCCTCCTGCTCCCAATCCCTCCCAGCATACTGGGATAATTAAAAAAATGATTCTACATTGTAATAGATCTGCATTTACTATACCAAACAACTATATCAAACAGACATCAACAAAATGTTTTAGTCAGTACTTACCATTAATAAGAATAGTCGTATCCTAGTATTGGGCTAGAAAAAATGGTTGAAAATATTTCACCTCATTCTCTCTGTAGTTTTTGTCCCACATATTCTCAATGACCTGCACATAAAGTCATTTAAATTAAGATTATATATAATATATTATTGATGTACATATTTATATATCTTAAAAATAAAAATGAACAAACGAATGATTTTTCTTTCCCAAATTAAGGGACTTGTATTAGCAGCAATTTATCAAGGTCTTATACTGAAGAATTCAGTAATATACAGATTCTCCAAATTATTTAAATTAAGTTCACTTTCTTCTCTGTAAATACCTGATGTATTCATACACTAATGCTTGTAGATTTCAGGTGTACTTTAAATCTTCTGATTTCTCTATTAAAGATTAGACTAATTTAGACTATATAAAGCGGTGTATTAAAAAAAATTATCAGGATTACAAATAAGGATTAGAATCTTGTTATCATGAGTATCCGGCTTCCCAGATGGTGCTGCTGGTAAAGAACCTGCCTGCCAGTGCAGGAGATATAAGAGACATTGGATTTGATCCCTGGGTTGAGAAGATCTTGTGGAGGAGGGCCTGGCAACACTCCAGTATTCTTGCCTGGAAAATCCCATGGACAGAGCTTCCTCATGAGCTACAGTCCACAGGGTCTCAAAGATCAGACACAACTGAAGCAACTTAGCATGCACACATGCATCATGAATATCATAAATGTAATTAAGGAAGGGTTCTTGATTTCACACAAGTGAAACCAACTCTGATTAGTTTAATGGAAAGATAAATTATTGAAAAGATATTTGTTACCTTCCAGAACCAGCAGGAAAGCTGGGCAGAGCAAAAGGGACACCAGGCAGCCAGGAATAAAGCCACCAGAACATCATGCTCTCAGCCTGGTTAGAAAATTGTCTCTGGTGTGAGGACCACTGGATATGCCCTGCTGAGTTGCTGGAATTCAGTGAAGCTGCCACTGTGGTCACTGAACTGTGGCTGTTCCTACCACCACCCTGTTTCTGAGGATTTGTACACTGTCAGTACGGAAGCACTGTCTAGGGCAGGCAAATCTAACTGGTAAAGTGGAGATCCCAGGCTCAGGCTGTGTCACACGCCCGTGTCTGATCTGCCAAGGGTTTATGAGAACATGAATCTGGCCCTTTCAGTTTCAGAAGAAAGACTTAACTAGGCCTTAACAAAGAGTCCGACTGCTAAACCCATAGGAGAACCATTTCAATGCAAATTAGCCAAAATAGCAAGCGATATCTGTCTCACTGTCTTTTGTTGATTTTAATTTTCTGCCTCTACTATGACTCTAATCTTTGGCCACATAGAAGCCTCAAACAATTGTATTTTTCCTAAATGATTAAACTTACCTAAACTGTTGTTTATACCTCTACCTCAATTTCTCAGACACTGGTGAAAATCTTTATTACCAATAATTTTGTTTTGCAAAATTATTCTTCCTACACATTTCTAGGTTTTATTACAGATTTTCCTTCAGCTTTAACTCACTATCAATAATAAAAAGTTAAATTAGACCAAGGTGACGTCTTCTTCATAAGATGACCTTAATTCTACTGTGGATGTGAGAATTGGACTGTGAAGAAAGCTGAGTACCAAAGAATTGATGCTTTTGAACTGTGGTGTTGGAGAAGACTCTTGAGAGTCCCTTGGACTGCAAGGAGATCCAACCAGTCCATTCTAAAGGAGATCAGCCCTGGGATTTCTTTGGAAGGAATGATGCTAAAGCTGAAACTCTAGTACTTTGACCACCTCATGCGATGAGTTGACTCATTGGAAAAGACTCCGATGCTGGGAGGGATTGGGGGCAGAAGGAGAAGGGGATGACAGAGGATGAGATGGCTGGATGGCATCACTGACTCGATGGACGCAAGTCTGAGTGAACTCCAGGAGCTGGTGATGGACAGGGAGGCCTGGAGTGCTGTGATTCATGGGGTCGCAAAGAGTCGGACACGACTGAGTGAGTGAACTGAACTGAACTAACTCTACTGTATTTAGTTTAAATAGTGATGAAAAAATTGAACTAGTATCTTACTAGATAGTTTCTCTTTTATTAGGTGTTAGGTGTGGTATTTGGCTGTTACTTGTGAATTCTAAGGATCTGTTAATTGATACACAGGAAAATTGCTGTTTGTTCTCTGATGTAGTTTGCTCCTCTCTATAGTATTAGTACTAGCATATCAACAGTTGCAACACGATTATTCCTTTTCTTTCTCTCTTCCCTATATAATAATCTCCTGGTGTCTAAACGCATTTGTGCAGCTGTTACTACCAGCATGCAAAACACACACTTTTACATACACAAACACATATCTCATATAGAGCTTCTAGTTACCAGCAGAACTGTATGCAGGGAAACTGGAAGGAACAGGAGACCTGAATTCAGCATTTCACAAAAGAAAAAAAAATGTTCTGTACATGAATTGTGCATATGAATATTAACCCTTAAAATTTATATGCCTTCTATGTATTCAGCATATCTATCAAGAACTTTACATTTAGTATGCTAACAACCTAAATCATTATTTGAAGAGCTGAAAGCACTGTGAATTATTAAGATAGAAGTTACTTAGGGGATATGACCTGGTCTTTTCTATATTATCAAACATACCAACATAGTCTTAAGTTAATAAACAACACTGTTATTCAACTTCCATAAGAGAACTCATCAGATAGGCTCATTTACCTCTCCTTGTTGATCAAGCTTACTTATTATCAGTAGAAAAGCCTATCTATTGGGTAAATGGAAGAAGTTGAATTTATGAGCTTAGCAATTGACAGTAAAGGGGAATATTAAAAATAAGACAAACATACATACATGTAACCAAATTTGGAAAAAGAAGGGAAAGAGGAGAAGAGTAATATAAAGTAACTTTAAATTCATTGAAAGAGCTCATCAGACACGGGTTAAATTTAATAAATTATGATATAGTAAAAGCATTCCACTTAGAGCTATATAGTCTAACTTCAAAAGAAGTGTGAACAGAAATATTCAAGTGCTGTTACCTCTTAAGGCTTAAATTTTGTGTTGGTGTTTTATATATATATATATATATTATATATAAGATATATCTATGTAGAGAGAATAGATGAGTCAGTAATGGATGTAGTGAAAGTTTATTTTATAAACTTAAGATTTTGTTGTTTTGTTTGTATATGTACATATTTATATGAAGTAAAAATATACTAAATAAAACCCACAATAAAACATCTTAACCAATATTAAGGAAATAATTTTAATGTTGATAAAGTGAATTCAAGCTTCTTTTTATTGGAGTAAAAGAGATATGAAAGCAGAATAAGGGGGCACCATATTAAGAGATTAGATAATAAATAATGATACAGTTATATGATGAATTCCTTTACCATTATGAAATATGATGTTTTAAATATTTTATTGACTGCATAGCAGTTAGAACAATGTTTGGATCATGAAACAGAAAACTCCAAAAGAACAGTCATTTAGTTATAGAAGTTGAATTTTCTGATTCATAAAAGGAGCCTGAGGAGAAACAGACCAGTACTGTTGTGGACTTCAGTTTCCTCTCTTCCAGCTGTCGTTCTGAGAACACGGCTGCTAGGCTCAGAACACGACTGCCCCTCAGATCATGGCTGCTACTCTCTCTCTCTCCCTTTTTTTTTTTTAAGAATGCTTTTTAACAAGCAGACTCAGAAGAAATGGTATCTGCCTCCTAGACAGAAGGTGTGAATGCTTACTGAGAATGAAAATTTCAGCTCCATGAGTGCTGATATTACCTGGGCTTCTTCTCATAGCCCTAGGGAAGGGCTTGGAATTAGTTTTTAGAAAACTAAGAAAAGGAAATACTGATATTCTGACCACTACTATTGCTGTGAGAAATAAAGGTCTATCTATGTCCCAGGCATCTCATATCTTCAGCTACCTTCTGAGAGACTGTGGTAGGCTAACTTGCTTGCTTGCTGGAAGTTTGAAATCTCAGAAACTTTGCAATTCTTGACAGCCTCACACAATATTTTGGGTAATATTCCTTTGTACATAACTTAGGCACATAAGCACACCTAGCCCCAAAGGAGGCTGGGAAATGTTATCATTTACCTTAGCACTAAAATTGGTATCCCTGTTGGCTCAGACAATAATCTGCCTGCAATGTAGTTTGATCCCTCAGTTGGGAAGATCCTCTGAAGGAAGGCATGGCACCGCACTCCAGTTTTCTTGCCTGGACAAGAATTCCATGGACAGAGGAGCCTGCCTGGCTACAGTCAATAGAGTCACAAAGAGTTGGACATGATTGAGTGACTAACACTTTCACTTCAAAATTGGTATATCATTACCAATGGAAGGAGATGATAGATTTACTAGTAGGACACAAAAACTCACTGCTGTTTCCTAAACATGTTTGTTCATAATTTATTTTTAAGTGGAAAAAAATGCATGTGTGTATGCATAAATAGGTTACAGTTCAAATAATTTGTAACAAAGGTTCATAGAAATTTTGTCTGCGTAGTGAAGGTGCAAGAGCTTGCTAGAGCTGCTGTAGAAAATATTATTATCTAGGTGGCTTAAACAACAGAGAAGTTTATTGTCTTATAGTTTTGGAGGCTAGATATCTGAGATCAAAGTGCCAGTAGTGTTGGTTTATTCTGAGAGTTAGGAGGGAAGGATCTGTTTCTGCACTCTCACCTTGGCGTGTAGATAGCCATCTTCTACCTATGCCTTCTCATGTGATATTCTCCCTGTGAGCATGCCCCTCTGTCCAAAATTTCTGTGTTATTTTTTTAATAAGAACACAGTCACATTGGGTTAAGACCCACTCTCGTGATCCCATTTAACTACAACTAATTACATCTGCAAGGAATCTATTAATATTTCCATATAAAATCACATTTTGAGAGACTGGCAGTTAGGATTTCAACATATGAATTTTGAAAGAGCATACCCCATAACAAACAGTATGGAAGATTTTTTTCTTTATTTGTTCTCTCCAAGTAATATTATATTGCTTTTTAAATTATTATTTTGATAATTTTAAAAGACACATTTAAAAAATAGAAGTCCAGAATGTTTTGTGTGTTTATTATGTAACAATATTCTTAATAATCTCAAACTATGGTTTAATGTTACCCACATTGTTTTAATCTTTAGTGAAAAATGTTTAGTGTCTGTATCAATAAGTAGATGACTGCTTCCAGATTTGCCACAACAGGTTGTTGCTCCTCTCTTCTAGTATGTTTTTATAATATGTGTTCTACTTTGCTCTGCCTTACCAGTTTGTTTAAATCCTCAAGGCTCCATATATTCACAAAATTATTCACCGCATATACTTAGTCCTTGAACTTGTATCCTACAGTAGAAGTGTCTTCAGCTCTGAGACTTAAATCATGCACTGTGTTTCTGACTTCAGTGCTAAATTGGTGGGAAATCTATCAGCTATGCTTCACTCGTGGTGACGCAGACACTGAGTGGGAGTTTGTGAGTGATGACTTTTCCAGTAGAATGTGAAGGTAATTGTAACAGTTTGACACACACAAGAACAAAGTGACTGCTTTAGGCATGAGGACATAGGGAACCAACCAAGATAAAAGGAAGACTTGAAAACAAAGGCTACATTCTGAACTAGTTCTTTCCAAGTACTTTACTGTGGAAGAGAACTTGTAAATGAATAACCACTATTGAATAGCTGCCATAGAAACAAACAGAGAGCTATTCTACTATTAGTTGCATTTTCACTCAAAGGTTACTTATTTGTTCCTGAAAACTCAAATATCCCATATCATCTGAAGTATGGAATGGAGAGGAATGCTTAAGTAACCAACTTAGACCAAAAGAAGAGGTAAGAAACGGGAATAATAAAGAAAATTTGACCACAAATGAGGAAGTTTAAAGCCAAGGACGAGGAAGGAATGGAGGAGAGGCAAGCCCACATTTGATGTGGTGAAAAGTGTGGTTTATTTTAATAAGACCAGGAATAAAACATTAAAGTTAACATGATATTCAAGGTTATGTAAAGATGGATAATTATATTCTTAGAAGTACCATTCCCATATAGCAATATTTGTGTGTGTTTTTACCTCTGGTTACCATAAAAGACTAGAGCTTCACGTAAATATTCTTTTGTTTGACATCAGCAATATGGTGGAACTTTTAAACATCAGTCTCCTTCTGGCAATTTAATACTGTATGCATAGTTATGTGTCTGATTCATCTTTTTTATTTAGAAACAAATTAAGTATTTTTATAATTTATTTTATTTTATTTATTTTCATACTTTTAAAAAGATATTTTATCTCTCATAAATCTGGTTTATTTACTTGTCCTCCAGTCAATCTCTAGTGTTATTTTCTGTTTCCTGTAAAACTTCCACTGACAACTACTGCAAACCTCCCATGAGAAATCACACAGAAAATCAAAGGATTTCACAAAACTTGTCATTTTGGTTAATAGCATGTTAGATAAACAAATTACAGTTAACAGTTACGTTTATTAAGAATTGATGCATTCAGTTAATTTTTTAAATTTATTGAGTTTTTCTATAATGAGTGATTCAATATTAGTTTCTTAAAGACTCCTCTCAAATTTCAAAGATGAGCCAAAAGTTAAATAGAAACTTCAACCTCAGGGGTTCAGGTATGGAACTATATCATACTATTTATATTTAAAATATAGAGTAAATGGAATTTTATATAAGCAATACTTTACATGCTGTTGGCTTCTAAGAAGCATGACTCACACAGAGTCTGAATGTGTCCTTTACATTCTACTCTGTCAGTTTGAAGACCTGTTTCAATGTTAATAACTCAAGCCAGGAGGGATTTATCATTTTCCAAGCTTTAAAACAAGTGCATCTGAGAAAATAAAATATTTTTTATCAAATCTCATAAATAATAATTTTAATCTGAGTGAGATGCTTCAATCATAAAAAAGAGGAAAAAGAACCAACTACTTTAAAAAATACTAAAGAGAAATGTTCTGATATGATAGATACTGTTGGGTATCTATATTTTATATCCTAACTTCTTCTTCTCTTTTGATTTAAATAAAAGCATACATTGCATATTTGATACCTAAGTAGATCGCTTTTAAATCACTTCTACATTTCCATAACATATCAGTAATAATCCTGTAACAACCACTAATACTCATTTAAGTAATTTTTAAATTCAAAAGCAAGCATGAATTTTAAAGAAAATAACATTTAAACTTTAAAATATTATTCAAATTCAATAAAATATTTTTTATTATTTGAAATATATATTTAATTGCTACTCCCCAAACTACACTGTCCCTGTCATATGCACTATCTATTTAACCTAAAAAAAAAAGTAAATACTCACCTGGTTACATAGAATGATAGAATTAAACTTACTTTTTTGCTTTTTTTTTTTTTTCATTTTTATAGTCACTCTACTTTCACCATTTGCTTAGAATCTGCTATTTTAAAAGCAAGACAAGGTAAATACATGTGGGGGATTGTAGACAAGATCTTTACCCAGAATGAACTTGAATGATTCAGAAACATTAGGAACTTAGTGTAGGACAAACACATGTCACGGAGTCTGTGCCTATGTTTATGTTGAAGAATGCAGATGTAAAAGAGTTGGTTTAAAAATACTTGGGAAGAATCTTAAAGTTACTTTCCCAATAAATAATATGTGCTCGTATGATGTGAAAAGTTTATATTTAAAAAGACTACTTGATTTGCTGGGACTTTTTCAGATCTGTTCAACATTAAAAGCACAGATATAGATTTTTCTTTTTAACGTTGCAAAATGATCTACTGAATTTATATTAGGTTATCTGCAAAACTAGATCAGAGGATGCTAATCCATGAGAAATGGTCTCCTCCTCCTATTTTTTTCCATCCTTTAAAACCAAGAAATGCATATTATTTAGCCATGCTTCCTTTGGATAATAACCAGCATGGGGTTGCAATGCATTGAGTCTGCTTTCTAAGGAAGTACAATACTTTACATTTTTAATGCATCACTGAACAGAGGTCAAATAGAGTAGTTCTAACAAAACACATCACAGCAAATCAAACTACCCACACTATAGTAACTCAATATGCCCTAAGAATATTTCTCCCACATTAACAAGTGGGTCATCAATCTCTCAGCCAACATAAACCCAGCTGTAAATTAATGGTATTATGCTTCCTAACATGTTCCTGCTCAGTTTTTATGATTGTCCCTAATATATGATCACTTGACAAGAAAAAAAACAAACAAGATATTTATTTTGATTGCCAGATTAACCTAAAATGATTAATGAGAACTTCAGTAAGCCACATACACTATCAAAAATAGTGTTTGTCCAATAGAAGAGTTACAATTATTCATCTGGTTTTCTTTAAATTTCTTTAGAGCTGTTTAACTATATTAGTAACCAGGAACATCATCTTGAGTAGATGTAATTCATGTCAGATGGTAGAATTTACAAATCCCTAAATTGGAAATTTTAAAATTGCACAAAAGCAAATAAGATAATTAGAAATTCGATAACTGAGAAAATAAATATGTCACTTAGTGTGCATGATGAATAGCTTATATATAAATATTACCTAAAGGTAGTTCATTTTCCTTGCTGTTTAATATATGTTGGAGACATTTATATATATATATATATATATATATATATATATATATATATACACACACACACACACACACACACACACACATATATAATTTTAAGAACAAAACTGATACCACATTTCAACTACAAATGAGAATATTTGAAGAGTCTGTGGCTTATTTGAACAATTCTCTCATGGATATATGATTTTATTTTCATACAGCAAAATTTTAGGTTTAGATTTTTATTCTACTTTTCAATAAATCTAAGCATCTAACATGTGTACATATAACATCTAACACATGTACATGTATGTTTAATTTAAAAATACATCTATTAGGCAATTATTTAATAACATTGGAGCATTATACATGTTTTGAGGATATAAAATGAGTAGGATATGAATCCTAGTTTAAAGAACTTTCAGTCTAGTGAGGAAATAATATTGTTAGATAAGGTGTTTTGTTTCTCTTTACATAACACAATTAGGAAGTATGCAATTCAGGCACCTTAAAAACTCATATTCTCTTAATCAATGAGATACAGGCCAAATGTGACCTATATCTCATTGATATATATGTGTGTGTGTGTGTATCTGTGTGTATATAAGTACTATTAATTTATAATTTGTGCTTCCAGTGTACAAGATAAGGACTCAGATATTCTTTTTAAAAAATTTTTTTAAATTTATTTATTTTAATTGGAGGTTAATTACTTTACAATATTGTATTGGTTTTGCCATACATCAACATGAATCTGCCACAGGTATACACGTGTTCCCCATCCTGAACCCTTCTCCCTCCCCGTACCATCCCTCTGGGTCATCTAAGTGCACCAGCCCCAAGCATCCGGTATCATGCATCGAACCTGGACTGGCGATTCATTTCAAATACTAACGCATATATATGGAATTCAGATATTCTTTTTTAGATTCCTTTCCAATACAGATCATTTCAAGATATTGAGTATAGTTTCATGGCTATACAACAGGTCCTTATTATCTACCTATTTTTTCTATAATAATGTTTATATGTTAATTCCAAACACCTGATTTACTCTCCTACCCTTCCATGTCCCTTTTGGTAATCATAAGTTTGTTTCTATGACTGTGAGTCTAATTCTGTTAGTAAGTAAGTTAATTTGCACAATTATTTGAGATTTCACATATCATATGATATGTGATACTTGTCTTTCTCTGACTTACTTCACTTAATATGATAATCTCTAGGCCCATCCATGATGCTGCAAATCGCATTATTTCATTATTTTTTATGCTTGAGTAATATTCATCATGTATATGTCTTTCAGTTATGTCCAACTCTGCAACCACATGGACTGTAGCCTACCAGGCTCCTCTGTCCATGGAATTCTCTAGGCAAGAATAGTTGAGTGAGTAGCCATTCCCTTCTCCAGGGAATCTTCCCAACCCAGGAGTTGGACCCAGGTCTCCTTCCTTGCAGGCAGATTCTTTACCTTCTGAGCCACAGGGGAAGCCCTTATGTATATGCACCACGTCATTTTTACCTGTCCATCTGTCAATAGATATTTAGGTTGCTTCCATGTCTTGGCTATTGTTAATAGTACAGCTGTGAGCATTCGTGTGCATATATGTTTTCAAACTAGAGTCTTCTTTGGATATATGCCCAGGAGTGGGACTGCAGGATCATATGGTAACTCTATATGTTTTTTAAGGAACTTCCATCCCCTTCTCCACAGTGACTGTACCATCTAACTCAAATTGTTTTGACATGTTCTAAAGATTCATGGGAAATGGAGTACATCAAGGCTGTATATTGTCATCCTGCTTATTTAACTTTATGTACAAGGTACATCATGAGAAATGCTGGGCTGGAGGAAGCACAAACTGGAATCAACTGGGAGAAATATCAATCATCTCAGATATGCAGATGACACCACCCTTATGGCAGAAAGTGAAGAACTAAGAACCTCTTGATGAAAGTGAAAGAGGAGAGTAAAAAAGTTGGCTTAAAGCTCAACATTCAGAAAACGAAGATCATGGCATCTGGTCCCATCACTTCATGGGAAATAGATGGGGAAACAGTGTCAGACTTTATTGTGGGGGGCTCCAAAATCACTGCTGATGGTGATTGCAGCCATGAAATTAAAAGATGCTTACTCCTTGGAAGGAAAGTTATGATCAACCTAGACAGCATATCAAAAGCAGAGACATTATCAACAAAGGTCCATCTAGTCAAGGCTATGGTTTTTCCAGTGGTCATGTATGGATGTGAGAGTTGGACTGTGAAGAAAGCTGAGTGCTAAAGAATTGATGCTTTTGAACTATGGTTTTGGAGAAGACTCTTGAGAGTCCCTTGGACTTCAAGGAGATTCAACCAGTCCATCCTAAAGGAGATCAGTCCTGGGTGTTCATTGGAAGGACTGATGTTGAAACTGAAACTCCAATACTTTGGCCACCTGATGTGAAGAGCTGATTCATTTGAAAAGACTCTGATGCTGGGAGGGATTGGGGGCAGGAGGAGAAGGGGACGACAGACACAGCACGCCAGGCCTCCCTGTCTATCATCAACTCCCGGAGTTCACTCAGACTCACGTCCATCGAGTCAGTGATGCCATCCAGTCATCTCATCCTCTGTCGTCCCCTTCTCTGATGCTGGGACGGATTGGAGGCAGGAGGAGAAGGGGACGACAGAAGATGAGATGGTTGGATGGCATCACCGACTCAGTGGACATGGGTTTGTGTGGACTCTGGGAGTTGGTGATGGACAGGGAGGCCTGGTGTGCTGTAATTCATGGGGTCTCAAAGAGTCGGGCACAACTGAGTGAGTGAACTGAACTGGAATGAAAGATTTATGGTGGATACCTGACATGGCCACTGCAAATAATAAAAATGAGACTATCTCCTGAAAATAAAGAATATTATACTCTATAAATACTCTATGTAAAAATATTATACTCTATAAATTTGTTTCACTTATAATAAAACATTGCTAATTTTCATATTTTATTTATGATCCATCAAGTAATATTCTATGTATGTAATTGCATGTTAACTCACAACCAATCTATGAGGTAGAAACTATAATTATTCTCACTCTACAGATGAGGATACTAACATTCAGAGAGGTTAGATTAATTGTCCAAGTTCATAGGACTAATAAGTGGCAAACTGGATACCCAGGTATCATTGCTCTAGCATGAATTTTCTTAATACAGTGTCTCATTAAGAAGTTTAGTAATTTAAAATAAATGTGTATACTTTTTTTACAGTGTTTTCCTAAGATTTCTGTGCTTTTTTAATAATTTAAAATTTTACATACTGTAAATTTTTGTTATGTAATTCTGTGAATTTTAATATGTTCTTATATTGGTGTAACCACCACCAAGAACAGATACAGGACAATTCTGTTACTTCCAAATCCCCTCATATTGCCATTCACAGTCAAGCACTTCCTTCATTCCTACCCCCAAACAATCACTGATACATCTCTTTCTTTAGTTTTTCTTTAAGAGAATGCCATATTCTCTTACATTATACATTATATAATCTTTAGACTGACATTTTCACTTAGCATAATGCATTTGAGATTTGTTCGAGTTGTTTCATGTATCAATAGTTCATTCTTTTTATTGCTAAATAGTATTTTATTGTATGGATGAACCACAGTTTGTTATATATTCACAAATTGAAAGATATTTGAGTTGTTTTCCTATTTTGGAGCAATAATAAATAATGCTATTTGTATGAATAATGCTATTTTTGTAACAAACCTTTCATTTTTCAAGGACAGGGTTTCTCAACCTCAGCACTGTTACATTTGTACTGGTTAATTCTTTATTATAGGGAACTGTCCTGGGGATTATAGGATGTGTTGTAGCATCCCTGGCCTCTACCAACTAAAGACCAGTAACATAAAGAGGTATGACAAACAAAAATAACTCAAGACCAATAGATATTACCTCAACATTATTCTAGGATAAATACCTAAATGTGGATTATGGAGTCATTATCAGATATTTAACTTAATAAAAATGGTACAACTTTATTCCAGAGTGGTTGTATCAATTTGCATTCCCACCAGCAAAAATCATCCTCAGCAGCCCATGACATTGTTAACTTTTTTTCTTTTTTCTTTGTTACTTCAAAAAGAATTTAGCCTTTGTAACAGACTTGAATGAGCTAATTCTCTGGTAGCTCAGCTGGTAAAGTATCTGCCTGCAATGCAGGAGACTCTGGTTTGATTTCTGGGTTGGGAAGATCCCCTAGAGAAGGGATAGGCTACCCACTCTAGTATTCTTAGGCTTCCCTGGTGGGTTCAGGCTGTAAAGAATCTGTCTGCAATGCGGGAGACCTGGATTGGATCCCTGGGTTGGGAAGATCCCTGGAGAAGGGAACAGCTACCAACTCCAGCATAGATTCTAGTCTAGAGAACTCCATGGACAGTGGAGCTTGGCGGGCTATAGTCCACGGGGTTGTAAAGAGTCCGACATGACTGGGTGACTTTCAGTAGGTGGGTAGTGGTACCGCATATTTTTAAATCTGAAATTTATTATAACTATTTTTGTTGGACATCTTTTCCATGTGCACACTTGCTATATGTATATCTTTGGAAAGAATCTATCTGGATATTTCACTCATTTAATTTTAATTTTTTTTATTGTCAAGTTTATATATTTTAGATACAAGCCCTTTGTCAGGTATTTGATTTGGAAATGTTTAATCTCAATATGTGGTTCATTTTTAGAAAAAAAAATCTTTTGTGAGGAAAACATCAATGAACTCCAATTTACCAATTATTTCTTTTACAAATCATGCTTTTGTTGTCTAATTTAGGAACCATTTGCCTAATCCAAAGTTATAAAGATCTTTTAGTTTTAAGATCTTTTAGTTTTACATTTTCTGGTTATTTTTATGTTCTATCTTGAATAAATATTTTGTATTGAATGAAATATAGCTTGAAGTTCTTTTATTTGGATCCATTCATATGTATATTCAGTTGTTCCAGCACCATTTGTTAAAAAATATCCTTTCTCCAATAAATTGGCTATGCACCTTTGGTAAAAATGAATTGATTCTATTTGTGTGAGTCTAACTCAGCATTATATGTTCTGTCCTTTCTGTGTGTCTATTTTTTCACCAATTTCACAATGTTTTAATAACTGTGGGTCAGCAATCAGTCTTAAAATGGGTAATATGATACCTCCAAAGATGTTTGACTTTTCTTATACATTTTTTTTCTGTATAAATTGTAAAACTAGCTTGATTAAATTTATAAAATCATTTGAAATTTTAATTAGATACTATGAAGCCTCTAGATCAATTTAGGGAAAATTGCCTTTTTTTGGCTTTATCATACTGTATAGAGCCACTAATACAGTGTTGAGTAGCAGTGAAAAGATAGACCAGTTCAGTTCAGTTCAGCCACTCAGTCCTGTTTGACTCTTTGCAACCCCATGGACTGTAGCATGCCAGGCCTCTCTTCCATCACCAACTCCTGGAGCTTGTTCAAACTCATGTCTATCCAGTTGATGATACCGTCCAACCATCTCATCCTCTGTCATCCCCTTCTCCTCCTGCCCTCCATCTTTCCCAGCATCAGGGTCTTTTCTAGTGAGTCAGTTCTTCTCATCAGGTGGCCAAAGTATTGGAGTTTCAGCTTCAGCATCAGTCCTTCCAATGAAGATTCAGGACTGATTTCCTTTAGGATTGACTGTTTGATCCCCTACTGTCCAAGGGACTCTCAAGAGTCTTCTCCAATACCACAGTTCAAAAACATCAATTCTTCTGTGCTCAGCTTTCTTTATAGTCCAACTCTCACACCCATATATGACTACTGGAAAAATCATAGCTGACTAAACAGACCTTTGTCAGCAAATTAATGACTCTGCTTTTTAATATACTGTCTAGGTTGGTCATAGCTTTTCTATGGACCAAGAGTCTTTTGGAGACTCTTGAACAAGAGTCTTTTGATTTCATGGCTGCAGTCACCATCTGCAGGGATTTTGACTCAACACTCAACTCAACACTCAACATTCAAAGAGTAGATACCCTTGCCTTATTCTGCTCTTAGGAATAAAACATTCAATTTTCACCATTAATTGTGAAGGTAGATTCAGTTATTTGTTGATGTCCTTTATCAGGTTCAGAATTTTCCTTCTATCTCTAATTTCCAGGGAGTTTTTATCATGAATGGACAATGAATTTTATCCATCTGTATTGAGATGATTAGGTGTTTTTACCTCATTTAATATGTAATATGTGATTTTAATATGTTGGGTTTTTTAAAATTTTGAAGTAATTTTGCAGTTTGGAGATAAACTCCATATGATCATGATGTATCATTCTTTTTTATTTATTGTATTCACTTGGCTAACATTTTGTTGATGTTTTGTTTTCATGAAGAATATTGGACTACACTGTTTTCTTTTACTGCCTTTATCTAGTTTTGATATTAAAGTAATGGTTACCTTATAAAATGGTTGGGAAATGTTTTTTTCTGTTTTATTTCTTGGAGGAGATTTTGTAGACTTGGTACCATTTCGAAAGTTATTGGGAAAACATACTAATAAAATCATTTGGTCTTGGAGTTTTATTTTCTTAGAGGATTTTAAAGTATGAATTTAATCTGTTCAATAGAGAATAATTTTATTTAAATTTTGTTGAAATTATTTTTGTAATCTGTGTTTTTCAAATAGTTAATCTAGTTTATCTAATTTGTTTGTTGAATGTATGCTCACAGGGTTCTTTAAAGTGTTCTGTAGTATCCTACTGATGTCTGTAATATTCTCCGTTTTGTTTCTGATGGTGCTAATTGAGTCATCTTTTTTACCCCCCTCGTTTTGACTAGATCCAGTTGATCTTTTCAGTCAAGCACCTTTTGATTTAATGCTTTTCCCTAAGGTTTTTTGTTTTCAGTGTCATCAATTTCTCCTCTTGTTATTATTTCCTTCCTTCTGTGTGGGTTGAGTTTTGTTTGCTCTTTATTTCTAGTTTTCTAAGGTAGGAAGCTTAGCTTGTTGATTTAATTTCTTTTTTCTTTCTAACATAGTATTTAAAATACAAATTTCCTTCTATGCAATTGTTTATCTACATCTCTCAGTTTTGGATATGTTACATTTCCATCTTTATTCAGACAGATATTTTATTTTTTATTTCACTTGTTACTTATTCTTTAACTTAAGATTATTTAGAAATATATTGTTTATTATCAAAATAACTTGAGTTTTAACATATACCCTTCTGATAAAAAAAATCATTATGGTCATGGTATATAATTTTAATCTTTTAAATTTAATAAAATTTGTTTTCTGATCCAGAATATGCTTTTCTCTTGGTTAATGTTCCATGTGTACCTGAAGAGTGTTCATTCTTTCTGATATTGGGTGGAGTGCTCTTTATATGCCAAGTTGGTTGAGGTTTTCCATATTCTTACTGATTTTCTGTCTACCTGTTCCATAGATTACTGAGAAATGAGCATTGAAATCTCTAATTGAAGTTTTGGTTTTGCCTAATTTCTCCTTTTAGATTAATCAGCTGTTGGTTCGTGTATTTTGAAGCTCTTTTGTTAGTGTAGACACGTAATTATTAGATTTTTTTTTTTATTTTTTTAAATTGGAGCCTAATTACTTTAATATATTGTATTGGTTTTGCCATACATCAATATGAATCCTCCACAGGTATACATGTGTTCCCCATCCTGAACCCCACTCCCAGCTCCCTTAGATCTTTATGATGAATTCTCCGTTTTATAATTATGTGAAGTGACTGAGCATGTATGCATACAATTTCCTTTTTTATTTCTGCTAGTTTCTCCTTTTTTTGAAACCCACTTTTCAGATATTATTATAATATAACCATTTTGGCATCTTTTTATTAGTGCTTACATGCTGAATCTTTCCCTATTTTAGTTTTCCTTTAACCTCTTATTATTTTTCAAGGAATTGAGGGCAGCATATATTCTGGTCTTTTAAAATAATTCAACATGACAGTCTCTTTTAATAAAGTGTGTTAGATGATTTACATTTAATAAAATCATTGATGTGGTTGAATTTAGGTCTATTTTTTATTATCAATTTTCTGTTTCTATTCTGTTTTTTCTATTTCTATGTTCTTGTCTTCTTTTGATTATTTAAATTGTCAAGTATTTAATTTATATATTGAATTTTTCAGTATATGTCTTCTATGGTTTTTATTCATTGCTATAGTGGATTAAAATATACACACCTACATTCACTTGAGATAATATTTTACTTGAAGGAAAATACAGTGGTAGAACCATATAGGTCTCTTTACCATTGTTCTTTTATGCTGCAATTTGATATGTATTTTGTCCATGTACCATTTTAATTATAAAACTACTGAAGACTCTCTGGGAAGGATTTCCTTGCTCTTAAAAAGTACTCAAACACATTTCAGTTTGCTTTCCTTAGTGGTTCCTGGAAATGTAATGTTTTTAGGACTATGGAAACATTTGTGAGAGGAAAAAGTTAGCATGTGGAAGAAGTAACATGGAAGGAATCATTTTTCCTTTCTTTCTTTTTTTTTAAAGAATGAGAAAATCCCTACCAGGTAGTCTCCTGCAAGTTTCCTTTATGGCTTATTGGGAAAAATTAGAACTGAATTAGGAATTCATTCCAAAATGAATAATCTTACCCTCATTCTTTTAAATTATTCCATCTTGCAGACTCTCCAGTTTCATATTGTTGTAAAGTGAAATTATTTATTATCTTACTAAGCTGCCTTTATGCTTTTTCTTGAATCCTAAAGCGTCTGACATTCCTAGAATTTAACTGAAATCAAAGGATAATGCCATTCACTTAGGTAAAATATTAGATTGTCACTAACTAATTAATTTATTTACATTATCAGAAAAAGTGGATTTCTTTGACACTCACTGTCAGTACATTTTAATTTCTAAAATCTCTGTTGAAAATATATTTTGTCATTTGTTTCTAATAGTCTTCAAGGATTATTCTATTATGTTCATGAGCAAGTCTTCTAAATTAGACTACAGCAGGGCAAACTATTGGCTGCATACCAAGTCCTGTGCAATACCTATTTTTGTAAATCAAAGTGAAAAATGTTTGTTCTCAGTCATGTACAACTCTTTGTGATCCCATGTTCTGTAGCTTGCCACGTTTCTCTGTCCGTGGAATTTTCCAGGCAAGAATAATGGAGTGGGCAGCCATTCCCTTCTCCAGGGGATATTCCTGAACCAGGAATCTAACCCAGGTGTCCCACATTGCAAGTAGATTCTTTACCATCTGAGTCACCAGGGAAACCCCTTTTGTAAATTCAATATTATCCAAGTACAGCCACATCTATTCATGTACCAATTATCTATGAAACCTTTCTCATTACACTGATAATTGAATAGTTGCAGAAGTGACCATACAGCCCACAGAACCTAAAATATTTATTGTCTGGCCTTTTACAGAAAAGTTGGCTGACCCTGACCTAGCTATCCAGTAGCCATTTTCCTGTATTCTACCTTACACATATGCAGTGATGCAACACTCTACATGGTTATCATCCCTGCAGCTGGTACTCACTTTATCAATTCAGAAATTAATGTTGCTCGTTAGTCTAGAAGCCACTAGCACAGGGGCCTTTAGAATTACATGTTTACAGCCATGCTGTCAGAGTGCCAGATATGGCTGGTTGTCCTTTTCAAGGATATTTGTGTTCCTTTGAAATTCTTGACACAATAGAGCTGATCTGTGTTCTCGTGCGCCCTAAGTATACATAGCCATGCCAAGTATACAAGCAGAAATTATATAAATCTCTCACTTTTGTGATACCGTTTTGAAATTGCTATTCTTCATGTCCAATATATTGAGAATCTTAATGAAACAGCTTGTTTCCAGGTTTGGATTATGTTTTCTTTTATACATTGTTTCAAGCTTTGCTCATGATTCCCTGGCCAGGACAGAAAACAGATCTTGGTTACCAACACTATTTTGGACACAGACTTTTCTTTCTGTCTAGGAAACCAATATATATATTTTTTTCTTTACATCTTTTGTGCCTTTCTCTCTCTCCCGCTTGAGAATGAATTTCTTGTAAGAAAATTGCTTGTGCCTTCAGGTAAATAAACAGCTAGTAGATCATCTTCACCAATACTCTAGAGGCTTAAATGCATATGTCTGCCTTTCAGCTGGGCATAATTTAAGTTCTAATTGTGAATCATTTAATCATGAGTCCACTGTACTCAATCCTTAAAACAGCTCTGGAGGAAGATAGTACCCACACTACTATATAATGAGAAAATTAAAACTTAGAGAGATTATGTAAATTGTTCTATTTTAAGCAATATAAACTGGGTGAAAACAGCCTTCTAACTTGTAGTCTTGCTATTAGACCAGAGTGCCAACATCTGTGATAGTCACAGATTTATTTTTATATTTAATCACTGTATTTCTATATTTAAAAATCAAAACTACTGGAGGAAGGCTAAAAAGCAGCCCAAAGTCAAGGAAATAGAAGAAAAAGGCAGCTTTGAAATTGGGAAAGAACAGTTTCATGATTTACCTTTTCTGACTTAGCATATTAATTGATTTATGTGAAAGAGCCTCAGAATTTTTTCTGTAAGCACCATCTGCTAGAGCTCTTTCCTTCCTCTGAAGGCTTCTTGAATCATGTCCCAAGGGCTTGGTCCCACAGCAACATGGCCTTCCTTCACTAAGCCAGTGCCTTGGTCTATTACGTAAGTCATTAAATTTCACTGAATTTCAACCATTTAGAGTACCTGTAATGGGCGGAAAGAAGAACAAAGCACTGTCGCCACATGATCTATTGTTCTGGTCTTCAAAGATAGCATCCTCTCAAACTGGAGAGAAGCAAATGGGCTCACACAGGCAGTCTGTCAAACCTTTTGTGATTAGCTTGGTACTCTCCAAAGAAAATTAAGCTTCTAGGGGTGGGGGTAAAATATTTAATTTGTGCTTAAAGGTTTCTAGCCTTTTGACTGAAGCTTTTGAAAAGCTATAAACAAATAGTAAAATAGCCTGCCAAGTAAATAGTTCCTTGAAATGCCATTTACAGAATATAATTTATACAGTTATAGTATTCATATAAAATAACAATAAAATGTAAAATTATTCAGAATTTCATTTTAAACGCCTTTGCAAGATTTGCAGCTTAGTAAAGTTTGCATCTCTCTTCTATTGAAGCTAAATGGAAATGTGTCAAGTACTGGCTAATAGTTTCCATTTTGTCTTAAATAAACTGAACATAAGATTTTAAGCATTTTATATATTTTCATGAAGTATGTGAAAAACATCTACAGTGTTGTCCAGAATCTGCTATTCTGTCCAGGAACTGTGAGTTTGTTTTGTAGCATGTCAGTCTTTCTTTATCTGAACTGTATTATTTATGCTTCTATTTTGCTGCAATTTTGTTGTTTTTAAATCTTACCACCTTTTTAAGTAGAAAAAAGCATGATGGTTTAATTTGTAATGTCAAGAGTTATTTGTTCTTGATTACAACTCTCAACATGCAAATTGCTTTCACCTCTTGGTACAGAAATGGCATCATGCCATTTTCCTGGGATATTTAATCCAGACAGACTTTTTCCTGAGTAACCTTTATCTTTGTGTCTCCCACCAGTTACCTCTTCTCCGATTTTACAATGATCTGTAAACTCTTCCATTCAGGACACTTGAGAAATGAGGTCTTTAGTTCAGTGGAGTAACCATAGATGGTGCAAAATTACTGATTTTTCAGTGAATTAATGTAGTGTCACTTCCAGCTCAAAATCCTAGCTTATTCAGCTTGTCTTTTGATGATTTCAAAGGCACTTGGAAAATGAAAGTTAAGTAGTCTGCACCACTATTGTGTCTGTTTCTAAAATCTTAATTTTATCATAATTTGACTTAAGAATGAATAACTTACTGTAACAAAGTTATGATCAGAACATTAATTCTACCTTTGGTTTACCCCACACTCTTTTATATCTTTCATTATTATTATTATACTGCCCCACTGTGAACTTGTACCACAGTCTAAATGCTCTGTGAACACTAATAAAATTTTAAAACAAAAATTCCAGGTCAGGATTCATAGATTCTTAAATTCCAAGTCTACCTTGTAGTCTTATATGCAATAGAAATTAAGGTCTATCAAAAGTAGAGAGTCCAAGCAGGAAAAATTAACTATATTTTACCTAATAAGCGTCAGCATAAGTCCTTCCAATGAATATTCAGAGTTGATTTCCTTTAGATTGTTTCAGATTAAACAATCTAATATATGATTTAAGATTTTTGTTTTCTAATCTGCTATAGTCATTCAAAATGATACTGTAAAAAACCAACAACAAGAGATTGTACTTGGAAAGTGTATGAGTCTAGCATTAGGGGCTTGGATTAGATTTATCTTAATATACAACAAATATCCTTGTAGAAGTCCTGTCTCATCTCTCACTTTCAATTTCTCACTGGTTAACAATAGTGTAGACTTGTTATTATGCTTGAGAGGACTCCCTTCTAAAACTTGCTTTGTGTCTAGTTTCCTCTCTTAATTCGATGATTTATAATATACAAAGATATTACACTGCAAGTAAATTCATTAGACTGTGAGCTCCTCCAGAGCTCATTCATTAGTCATAGTTCCAGATGCATGGTTGGTAGTCAACAATTATATTAAAATAAATTCACCTATAAATAAGAAAGCTTCTGGATATTATTTTAGAGTTTACTTATTGCTTATCATTTGAGTATCATTTGTTAAATGATCATCTATCTTGAATTTCCTGAAGACAGTACAGTGGATAAATCATTTGTCCTTAGAAAGTAGACTAATTATGAATTAGAAACTGTAGATATTCAGTGATTAGTAAAAGAGACAGGTTTCCTTTATAACATAAAATTTTCATTCTAGTTCAGGAGACTATAAAAATAATTCAGATTAAGCAACTGAAAAGTATTAATGTAACAAAGAAAATAAGGGACTAGAAAAGGCAATAATAGAATGAGAATTTAGTCACATAGAGTGGTCAAAGAACCAAATCTTCAATTAGATAATAGCTAAGCTGAAAACTTGAGGATGAGAAGGAACTGATGTGGACAGCTAAGAAAGAACATTGCAAACACACTGAAAAAGGAATGTTTTAATGTATTCAAACCAGAAAAATACCAGTGAGGCTAGAGTGTAATAAATAGAGAAGTATACACAATGAAGTTAAAGAAATAGACAGTTGCTACATAGTGGAGGTCTACAGCCATGGAAAAGAATATCAGTGTTGTCCTATGTATAGGAAGAAGCAAAAAAATTTTAACAGAGTAATGATATAACTTAATGAACTGTAGGATGTAAAGATTATAAGTGAGAAACTCAGTTTGAGGTTTCTGATCTTGTAAGAAATAGCGGTAAAAGATAGCAGTGGCCCGTGTTTCAGTTCAGTTCAGTTTGGTTCAGTCCTTCAGTTGTGTCCGACTCTTTGTGACCCCATGGACTGCAGCACGCTGGCTTCCCTGTCCATCAGCAACTCCCAGAGCCTGTGTTCTGTAGTGGCAGTGGAGAAGAACCCATTAGACAAATTTGAAATATTTTTTTGTAATATTATAAACAAGATCTTATGCCATATCAGATGTTGAGGATGAGGGGAAGTGTGGAATTTATGATGAGTCTTATATATTTAGTTTTAACAAATTGATGAATAGTGATGCCATTTACTGGAGTGTGGAATATTGGAAGTAGGTAAACACTTGGGGGACAGGGTTCTGTGAGACTCTGTAAAGATGTCTGGCAGACAAGCTGATGGATGGAATACAACTCAAGTACTAACTGAGCTTGATATAAAAATCTGTGAGTTAAATTTTCAGTAATTTAAAGAGATGAGTATGGATGACATCACCTTTAAAAAAGGATGGCTTTTGTTTGTTTGTTTTTTGGTGAGGAAAAAAACCCAGAACTGAATTTTGAAACACAACACAATTAAGTACTCAAGTAGAAAAAGAAGAACTACAAAGCAAGGAGGAAGACCAACAAGGTATTACTGTTGTTAAATCTCTCAGTCGTGTCTGACTCTGTGACCCCATGGATTGGAGCACTCCAGGCTTCCCTATCCTTCACCATCTTCTAAAGCTTGCTCAAACTCATATCCTTCAAGTCAGTGATGCCTCCAACCACCTCATCCTCTGTTGTCCCTTTCTTTTCCTGTCTTCAGTCTTTCTGAGAATCAGGGTCTTCTCCAATGAGTCGGCTCTTCACATCAGGTGGCCAGAGTATTGGAGCTTCAGTGTCAGCATAAGTCCTTCCAATGAATATTCAGAGTTGATTTCCTTTAGGATTGACTGGTTTGATCTCCTTGCAGTCCAAAGGATAGTGTTAAGGAATTTAACAAGGTATAATGTTAAGGAAATTAAGAAAACTTAAGTTCTCAAGTCCTTAAGTGTTAAGGAACTTAATAGAAAATTGTGTTTCAAGAAAGGAGGATGGAAACAGCCATATTAAGGATAATTGAAAGGTCTGTTACATGAAAAGAAGGTAGTATTCATTGGATTTGGCAACATGGAAGTTTTTAATGACCTTGATGTATACTTTTGAAAAAGTGATAGAGCTAGAAGACAGATTGAAGTGCATTAAGTGTATTAAAGGTAACTGGGAAGTAAACAAATGCAATATATTTTCTATGAAAACTGTCAGAGAATTGGAGTTGAAGGCAGATATAAGGTCAGTGGAAGGCTTTTATAATACAGCCTAGAGTATTATATGCTTTCAATAATTTCAATATTATTTTTTCAATAATAAGTATAATATGCTTATTGGAATACTTCAAAAGATATGAAAAGCCTGAATATGATGGAATGAGAGGAGGCAAACTAAGGTTCATTCATTGGGAAGACAAGTGTAGAGTGGGTCCTGGAAAATTATAGATAGTTCTTTAATAGATGTTGATGGGTATGGTGGTATTTACTGCATTGTTACAATTGGAAAGAAAATGGAATGCCTATTAATGTAAGTCTACAAGCTTACCAATGGTAAGGTGAAGCAGTTTGAGTTTAATGTTTTCCATTTTTCAATGAAGGATGAGTATAGATAATCCAATAGAGACCCTAGGAGAATGAAGGGAGTTTAATAATTGAAGAGGAGATGTGAACTCTTTTCTTGGTATACAAAAAAAGTGAAAAACATATTTTCTTGGTAGAAATGAGTATCTGTCTGAAGTTTGTGATTTAACATCTGTATCTGCCTCTGTCTTCACATGGCTTTATCCTCTTGTGTCTTTACATAGCCTTCTCCTCTGAATCTCTGGCTTTGATTCCTCTCTTCTCTTTTTCTGTCTTATGAGGATAAATGTCATTATATTTAAGCCTCACATGAATAAACATGAATGATCTCATCTTGAGATCCTTGAAGTATATCTTGAATTATAACTGAATTGTATCTGCAATGATCTTTTTTTCTAAATAAAGTCACATTCATAGGTTCTGGTAGACATTTATTTTGGCGGGGGGCCTCATTTGACCAACTGCATTAGGGTTTACTGAAGAGCCATTATTCTATTTATTAAACCATCTGATATATTGAAAATACTACATGCTAAATGTTCAAGTATCAGCATGTGTAAGAGAATGGGCTATCAGAGTATATGGCTTTATTTTTAAACACTGCACAGAAGTTAATGGACTGAACACTTTTAGGCTCCTCACTTTTAATATGAAAATAATAAAGTTTATCTACTCAGAGGCTAGGAATCATTAAAAACAATCCTCTGTGGTCTCTTTTGCTTAGAAGACCTCTGTATATTTCACCCAAAGCATCTTGTTTTTTTAAGTGATCTTAAGACATGAAGGTGTGGTACCAAATGATAAAATAATACACATTTTTTCCATCTGAATCACACTATGAAAACATGGGACCCCTCCTACTAAAACACACATTTTCACTTAGAAGTAAAGACAGAAGTATGTATCATTTATTACTGAAAAATTATTTTGAACTCATGTTCTAGATTACACGGATATTTTTCTCACAATTGTCTCTCTCAAAGGGAAAGAAAAGCTATTCTCACATACTTCACTTAAAATGTATTAAACTCAATTTATATTTAAAGCAATAGAAAGATCATTAAAGTGTGTATTAGATAATTTTAAAATATATTGTGATCTTATATTATGATCAGCTAAGACAGAGCAAGAGCCAGGCAAAGTGAAAAATAAATGTAAATAATCAGAAGGAAAGAGAAATTCATTAGAAATGAATCTTGGTGAGCTACAGTCACTCATCACAATTTTGTCACTACTGTGTGCATTACCACAGCAATCCCCAACCTTTATGGCGCCAGGGACCAGTTTCATGGAAGACAGCTTTTCTACAGCCAAGGGTGGCAGAGGTGGGGAGGGGGTATACTTCAAGCAGTAGTGGAGCGATGGTTCAGGTGGTAATGCAAGTGATGAGGAACCGCAGGCAGATTAACCTTTGGTCACTAGCCCACTGCCTACCTCCGTCTGTGTGGCTGGGTTCCTGACAAGCCTTGGACCAGTACCAGTCCATATTCCGGGGGTTAGGGACCCCTGCATTATCAGTTTACTATCACCTGTTATCTGTGTTCCTTCAGGAATTAAAAGACACTGCTATTCAGGGCACAGTAGGCATTGGGAACAATAAACTCCTATTCTCAGCTATTTATTCTTTGTTCTTAAGAATATGACTCTAGTGATAGATGTTAACTAGACTTAAATTGTAGTGATCATTTCACAATATATGCATGTATTGAATAATTATGTTGGAACCTGATACTAATACAGTTATATGTCAATTATACTTCAGAAAATGTTTAAACACTATAATAGCTCTATGACACACATTTAAGGGAGAGGGAGAACTATTTCTGTACTTAAGAGTCAGCAGCAAGGAGAAATCAAGCCTAGGACTATACTGGATCCCAGGCTCACATCTTTTTCCTCTCTTACTTACCATATATGAAGGCCAAATCCAGAATAAAGTTTTATATTAACAAAGGGAATTCAGAAACCACTACATTTTATAATGAAGAAAAAATGTACATAACAATTTAGCAGATTTATTAGATAAATAATAAGTCACTAACATAAGTTCAGTATATACCTTCTACTAAAATTCATGTTTACTGCTTATATAAATAAGTAAAGAATTACCTCATTCAATCTTCACAAAAACTCAGTGAATTAGTACTGTTGTTCTCTTTTATAAAGGAGAAAACAGGCTAAATGAGATTAGAGCACTTGCCCAAGCTGACAGATAACAAATGGAAGACGTAAGATTCAAAGTCAGAGCTGTTTGTCACGTTGTCTTTTCCATGGGAGCGTTTTCTAGCATATCTTTCTTACTCAGCAGTAGAAACAGAGCTACTAGTTCAAGATTATTTCCTACTACAAGTTAAAAAACTTTAGTAGTCTTCTAAGGCACCATAAAATACCCCATTTGTTGCAAGTCAAAAGTCATCAGATAGTTGTCATCGTAAGACTGGCCAGGAATATTGCCTTCCCTATCTGTACCTTGATTGAACTGCCAATTTCTCCTACATTAATGTCCCCACGGTTTTTATCTGGCAGTCCTGTCATCCTCTAAATTTGGAGAAGAGGGACACTGGTAGTGATGCCTAATACAGCCACAATCTTATCTCAAATAGAAATAATTTCCACTACCATAGGGCTTCCCTGGTTGCTCAGCTGGTAAAGAATCTGTCTGCAATGCAGGAGACCTGGGTTTGACCCCTGGGTTGGGAAGATCCCCTGGAGAAGGGAAAGGCTATGCACTCCAGTATTCTGGCCTGGAGAATTCCATGGACTACTCCATGGGATCGCAAAGGGTCAGACATGACTGAGCACCTTTCACTTTCACCACTACCATAGATAGAAATTAAAAAGTACAGAACCTATTTGATATTCTAATTGCTGTCTATAATTAAGTTATTTATCCAGCATAAAACTCTAAAATTTGAAAAATTTATGATTTATGCAACATTTTTACAGTATTCAAATAAACATTTTAATAAATTTTAAGTGAGAAAATACCCTCAATTATATCAACTTAAATATTATGATTAATGTGCACAAACCTCAATACATTCTTATTCATATTGTAATACCTTAATCAGAGTGTAACAAACAACTTCCTATTTAAATACTTGTCTGCCCCTCTTGGGTTTCCCAGGTGGTGCTAGTGGTAAAGAACCCACCAGCCAATGCAAGAAACATGAGATATGGGTTCAATCCCTGGGTCAGAAAGGTCCTCTGGAGAAGGGCATGGCAACCCACTCCTGTACCCTTGCTTGGAGAATCCCATGGACAGAAGAGCCTGTGAGGCTACAGTCTATAGGATTGCAAAGAATCGGACATAACTGAAGTGACTGAGCATGCAGAATGTGCCTGTCACTGTTATTTTCACCTTTTAGCTGAAGCTAACATTGGTCAACATTATGTAAACAGTTATTTTATTATTCTCAGTATAAAATTGAAACTGAGAACAAGATAAAAACCAGCTGCTAAAAGTCTGGAGCTAATAGTAAATCAAATGGAGGTACACAGAATATCTCTGAAACTTCAAAATATAAGAGTTTTAAATGTTACCCAAACAAGTACCTGCCTCCTGAGAAATCTGTATGCAGGTCAAGAAGTAACAGTTAGAACTGGACATGGAACTATGGACTGGTTCCACATTGGGAAAGGAGTAAGTCAAGGCTGTATATTGTCACCCTGCTTATTTAACTTATATGCAGAGTACATCATGTGGAATGCTGGGGCTGGAGGAAGCACAAGCTGGAATCAATATTGCTGGTTGAAATATCAGTAACCTCAGATACACAGATTTCACCACCCTTATGGCAGAAAGCAAAGAAGAACTAAAGAGACTCTTGATGAAAATGAAGGAGGAGAGTGAAAAAATTGGCTTAAAACTCAACATTCAAAAAACTAAGATCATGGCAACCGGTCCCATCACTTCATGGCAAATAGATGGGGAAACAATGAAAACAGTGACAGACTTTATTTTTGGGGGGCTTTGAAACCACTGAAGATGGTGACTGCAGCCATGATATTAAAAGATGCTTGCTCCTTGGAAAAAAGCGACAGCAAATTTAGACAGCATATTAAAGAGCAGAGACATTACTTTGCCAACAAAGTTCTGTTTAGTCAAAGCTATGGTTTTTCCAGTAGTCATGTATGGATGTAAGAGTTGGACCATAAAGAAGGCTGAGCACTAAATAGTTGATCCTTTTGAATGCGGTGTTGAAGAAGACTCTTGAGGGTCCCTTGGACTGCAAGGAGATCAAACCAGTCAAACCTGAAGGAAGTCAGTCCTGAATATTCATTGGAAAGACTGATGCTGAAGCTGAAACTCCTATACTTTGGCCATCTGAAGAACTGACTCTTTGGGAAAGACCCTGATTCTGGGAAAGATTGAAGGCAGGAGGAGAAAGGGATGACAGAGGGTGAGATGGTTGCATGACATCACTGACTGGATGGACATGAGTTGGAGCAAGCTCCAAGAGTTGGTGATGGACAGGGAACCCTGGTGTGCTGCAGTCCATGGGATCGCAAAGAGTTGGACATGACTGAGTGACTGAACTGAACTGAAATAAGTGTTATATTTAAATATGCCTATATGTAGGGTTTGAGATACATCCAAATTTAAATTAGAACCCAACCAACATATAATCTGTTTCCGTAATTCTCCATAATATGAATAATTATGTTAATAATTGAACATAATGGAGATTCTAGAAAAAAAAAACATGTTTTAATACTTGAGTTTTGTGCCTTATTCATTCTAAATATTGATATCTGGTGGTTGTTGTTCAGTTGCTAAATCATGTCCGGCTCTTTGTGACCCCATAGACTACAGCATGCCAGGCTTCCCTGTCCTTCACTATCTCGTGGAGTTTGCTCAAGCTCATGTCTATTGAGTCAAATGATGCCATCCAACCATCTCTTCCACTGTCGACTCCTTTTAATCCTACTTTCAGGATCAGGATCTGATCCCAGCATCAGGATCTTTTCCAGTGAGTTGGCTTCTTCATATCAGGTGGCCAAAATTTTAGTTTCACCTTTAGCATCCCCACAGCTTTAGCATCAGTCCTTCAAATGAATATAGGGGTTGATTTCCTTTAGGACTGATAGGTTTAATCTCCTTGCAGTCCAAAGGACTCTCAAGAGTCTTCTCCAGCAATACAATTCGAAAGCATCAATTCTTTGGCACTCAACCTTCTTTATGGTCCAACTCTCACATCCACACATGACTACTGGAAAACCATAGCTTTGACTATATGGACCTTTGTTGGCAAAGTGATGTCTCTGCTTTTTAATATGTTGTCTAGGTTTGTCACAGCTTTTCTTCCAGGGAGCAAGTGTCTTTTAATTTCATGGCTGCAGTCACTGTCCACAGTGATTTGGACCCCACAAAATAAAATCTGCCATTTTTTCCCCATCCATTTGCCATGAAGTGATGGGACCAGATACCATGATCTTAGTTTTTCTGAATGTAGAATTTTAAGCCAGCTTTTTCACTCTCCTCTTTCACTGTCATCAAGAGGCTTTTTAGTTCCTCTTTGCTTTCTGTCATTAGCATAGTATCATCTGAATATCTGAGGTTGTTGATATTTCTCCCAGGAATCTTGATTCCAACTTTTGAGTCATCCAGCCCAGCATTTCACATGATGTACTCTGCATGTAAGTTAAATAAACAGGTGGCAATATGTGGCCTTGATGTATTCCTTTCCCAGTTTGGAATTGGTCCATAGTTCCATAACTGGTTCTAACTGTTGCATCTTAACCTTCATACAGGTTTCTCATGAGGCAGGTACGATGATCTGGTATACCAATCTTGAGAATTTTCCACAGTTTATTGTAATGAACACAGTCAAAGGTTTTAGTGTAGTCAATGAAGCAGAAGTAGTTTTTTTCCTGGAATTCCCTTGCTCTTTCTATGATTAAGCAGATGTTGGCAATTTGAACTCTTTCTTCTACCTTTTCTAAATCCAGCTTGTATATATGGAAGTTCTTGATTCATGTACCTTTGAAGCCTAGCTTGAAGAATTTTGAGCGTTATCTTGCTAGCACGTGAAATGAGTGCAATTTTACGTGAGGCAGTTTGAACATCTTTTGGCATTGCTTTCTTTGGGATTGGGATGAAAACTGAGTTTACCAGTCCTGTGGCCATTGCTACACTTTCCAAATTTGCTGGCATATTGAATGCACTACTTTAACAACATCATCTTTGAGGATTTTAAATAGTTCAGCTAGAATTCTATTACCTCCATTAGCTTTGTTCATAATAATGCTTCCTAACGCCCTCTTGACTTCACACTCTAGGATGTTTGGTTCTAGGTGAATGACCACACCATCATGGATATCCGGGTCATTAAAACCTTTTTTGTACAGTTCTTCTTTGTATTTTTGACACCTTTTCTTAATCTCTTCTGCTTCTGTTATTTCTATCCTTTATAGTGTCCACCTTTGCATGAAATGTTTCCTTGGTATCTCCAATTTTCTGAGATCTCTAGTTTCTCCCATTCTATTGTTTTCCTCTATTTCTTTGCATTGTTCACTTAAGGCTTTCTTGTCTCTCTTTGCTGTTCTCTGAAACTCTGCATTCAGTTTGGTGTATCTTTCTTTTTCTCCTTTGTCTTTTGCTTCTCTTCTTTTCTTAGCTATTTATAAGACCTCCTGAGACAACCACTTTGCCTACTTGCATTTCTTTTTCTTTGGGATGGTTTTGGGCACTGCCTCCTGTACAGTGTTACATACTGATATCTTGATATATATTAAAAATTAAGCAAATGAGAATCATATGTATTGAGAGTGTTTATTCCTAAAGAGTTCATTGGTGATTTTTATTTAGGAAACAAATGAGGCTTAAGAATCTAGTCCTGGGAAAAAATCAGCCATAACTCAGTGGTTTTTGTTTCCTCATCCCATTAGAATACTGATTTGGTTTAGCACACCATTCTCAGTCAAGCAGCAAACATTACATGAAAACTGGATTCATGTTGATGTATGGCAAAACCAATGCAATACTGTAAAGTAATTAACCAATTAAAATAAATAAATTTATATTTAAATACAAAAAAAAAACAAGAAAAAAAACTGCAAGAATGGAAAGCAGATCTCTGAGACTCGCCTCCTGAGAAGATCTGAGAGCTCTCTTTTTAAAATTGTGTTAAATTTCTAGATTCACCAATTCTTCCTATGTCACATTTCAACTACCAATTCAAATTTGAAACAGGAAAACATTCTAAAATGTCAAAAATTGTCTCCTGTGAATGAGAAAGAAAATTTACAACATTAATAGTTAATACTGCAGACCAGACAGGGAATGAACCTACTGACTCCTTCCAACATACATATTTTAACAAGAAACATATATATCCATGATTCAGTTGAAACCAATTTGTATGTTACTCAGGTTATTTTGTTTTCTAAAATAATCCTGCCTATGATACAATAATGAAGACCATAAATGTGCTCCCCAGCTAACCCCTATGGCTTGAAATGCATTATAAAATGAACTTTCTATATAAAAATATTTACTGAATGAGAAGAAAATATTAACATAAAACTTGTATTATTACATTATGAAGCTTGTGATGCATTCTTTTTTTATGCTCGTAAAGAAGAAGTCATCTTATGAAGTCATCCTTTATCATTAAGGAGAAGTCATCTTAAAAAAGTTTGGGTTTGTCTCCTCTCCCATTTTCATACCTAAGTATAATAATCACACACAAAAATCCACATGGGGATTTATGTTTTTCAAAAGGTTCCTTTTTCATATTCCTAATTTATAATATATTTGAAGTAGTGTTATTATTTCTTTGCCATTTGGAGCTTTTTCACATGAACATATGCATTGTGATCTAGAAAAAATTGCTTAAAAACCAATGAAACATTCTGAGAGCTGATTTACTTTCACATGCCATATATCTCTATTGTTAGCTTGTATATAAATTTTGGATTTATGGTTAGTTCTAGTGTGGCTGATTTTACTTTTAATAATTTAAACAGTTCCTGGTAAACTTACCTTCTCTATCTTCCTTTTATATTCATTAATACTCATGTCTTACAAACACTCCTGAATGAATTTTTTGACTCACTGAGGTTTTACTGAGTTTCTGGGCAAGAATCCATATCAAATAAAGTGACACATTCGTCTGTGATGGATTTCTGCATGCATCACTGGTGAAATCCTGGAAGGGCCACTGGAATCAATGGATCATGTTCTTTATTGTCAAGCGACAGATTGCCTAGGTTCATCACACACTGGAACTCTTGGTTTTGCTTAAACTTGCTTTGATTCAAATAGTCCCACACACATACAAGACAAACACTACCAAGGGATTTATTTTCCTCAAGAAGCTGTGCAATACCAGCCAAAGAAAGCAAACATCAAGGAAAAAAAACACTCTTATGATGTAACTAGAACTCACTCTCAAAATTCTATTTCTCCCTCTCCCAGAGAATAATTGAAGGCAGGTCAGTGGTCAAAGGTCAATCTATGCCTAAAAGGATTTATTGCAGAACTTCTTGACTTTTTTTTCACCACGTTTGAAAAATAAGATTAAAAACTCTTTATTTGCCTGAAACAAAAAGAGTTCCTGCATGAGGTCAATAATCTGTCTGTCATTCTTTTCCTTCACATTCTTCCTAAAAGGGAAAGAGAAAAGCTACACTGTCTTTGGTACTGGGATTTTTTTTCTTTTTTTCTTTGAAATAGTCTCATCTATAAAAGTATGTTATAATTTTTATTCATTTGTTATCAGTTTAATGATAGTACTGTTTATTAGAAAAGTAACTTTAGCCTGAAGTAAAATTCATTAATCTTTTATAATAAATTTTAATATGAGTAGTATACTTTACTGTATACAACTCCAGGGAGTGCAATATATGTAGATTACAATGTGAATGCCCACCAAGAAATTATGTAGCTAATGTAGCACTGCAGCAGTTTAAATAATATAACAAATGACACTATCATGAAACTAAAAAGAAAAAGAGAAGAAAGCAAGGAAAGATATCCTCAGAATAAAAAAACCTATTTTTATTTCATTATTTTGAGTCTAGAAAACTTTCTTGGACTAAATGCAATGTGAGCCTCAAACCAAATTCTGTAAGATAGCATATAAACTTATTGTACAAACAAGTATATTGAAAGAATAATATATATATACTGTTTTGGATGATAATTTTTTCCTGAGAAAATATTTTCATGAGTTAAAGGCAAACTACTTAGAAACATGTGGATTAAGTTTTTTCTTCAAATACACAAGGGTTTAAAGAAATATAAGTTTGAGCATTTGGCAAAATACTTGACAAATTTTTTGAAAAGTTATCTGGCTTAAAATATGACCGAGTTCACCCATCCCTTTCAGAGACCAGCTGTTGATGTGTCATTAAAGCAGAAAAAAAAAAAAAAAAGGTCAGTTCAGCTGTGTCTGCAAGCAGGCGTGTCAGATGTAGATATTTAGGCAGGAGGTCACTTTATGTGTGTGTCTGCATTGCCAAAAAAAGAATGAAAATGTTCAAACTCTAGTAGCAAATTTGTAAACTTATATTGGTAGGTGAAGTATTTGCAGAACATAGCACATTCTTTTCAAAGCATACATTTTTGGAATGACAACAATGAAGAATTTCATCTTCATGGAGAACCCATTTATACATTTTATGGGATGGGCAAATGTGCCAAACCTGCCAGCATGAAATAATTGGCAGCAAGGGTGAGAAAAAAGAAAAAAAAATTCATTTTAATGGTGAATTTAAATCCCAAGAATTCCCAGACTGCTTCTTCCTTAAGGAAAATGCAAGCAGTGAGCCACTGTTGAATAGAAATCTTCAATGGCTGAGATCAAAAGCAAGCCTCAGCAGTGTTGCCCAAAAGGCAGGGCAGGCTGAGAAAATAAGCAGCACAGAGTTGGTTGCTTAGGTGGTATGATTTATGAAGCTGCTGAATGACTGTTTATCAGTCAACCACCATCATTCGTTATTGTCCTGAATATTAGTTTTAAAAAGTTTATAGTTTAAGCCATTGTAAAACGATTTTAATTTTCTACTTAGTGATTTAGCAGGGAATAAAGTACAGGATTTCAGATGAATGAGCACTCCCCATAGTAAGCCTTGCTCAGTCTACAGTTTTTCCAAGATGTGGTCTTGATACAAGGTGGTAGATATGGCCACTGATGCACTCGGTACTCTTTCTTCAAGTGGATATTCAACAAGGTATACTCAGAAAAACCCTAGCTTAGAAAGTAAAGTGCTCTAGTGTGGAAGGTTAAGTAAAGGCCATTAGAAGAAAGGATTGTAACAATATTATACCTTTTATTTGAAGGTTTATAGTTTTTCAAAACTTTCAAATATATTATTCATGGATTTGATCCTTATAGCAGCCCTAGATTCCTGACTGAACTGAATAGCAATAATAACCATATCAGCACAAGGTGTTTATATGATTTACTGTGATGTTGACTTGTGGACCCTGTCTTTATTCAAATTGTAGTAGTCATTCTTCATCTCTCCAGGTTGTTTGCTTTCATCAAGGATTGTGTATTAATTTCAGTGTCAGCTAAATGAGCATGTTTGATAGTTTGTTTCAAACTTCAAAGAAAGATCCAAAGTTTCTTTTCCTTGTATATGTCTTACATTTAGAAAAATAACTGTTCTTACACAGTTTCCAAGCCATATTCTACTTGATGAGTAATTGGTGAGTCTATCATATGGATTTTCCTTGCTGCAAGAGAGTGAGAAATGAGTGTGGCTCTGGATTGGGCATATTCAGTTCAGCCAACCTACAGCGTCTATCACAGACCCAATTCTATAACTCATTGGGAGAATGAGTGGGGCAATTATGGTCATATCTAGACTAGTGATGACCATCAGGAGGCTCTCAAGCTCATCTAACTTCATGTTATGATTGAAAATTTTATTTCTAATGCTGTCTTTTAGTCATTCAAATTAGAGGATTAGGAAAACCAGAAAAAAACAAAAACAAAAATCCTGTCTGGCAACTAGATAGTTTTTTAACAAGCCCATTTACTTCCACCTGAATAAGAATAGTTCAAGGGGCAGAGAGTGAGGATTGACGGAGGACATCACTTCATGGGAAGGACCGTATTTTACATCTTTTAGAGCTGGGACAAAAATTCACAGCAGACTGAGGCATTTAAATTCTAGGAATTAGTGTGTTAGTTCTCTTTCTGATTACCCAGTTTGAACTCCTCTTAAATGCCCAGAAAACAAAAAAGAAAAAACTCTACAACTTAAGAGATAAAGGTATACTTGGATGCAATAGATAGAATTGCATCTGATTATCTCTGCTTTCACAGTATATAGCAAAGTGTGCTAAATGATGCAGGGAAATCTTTCTTGCTTAAGCTCTGAAATTAACATTGTATTATGTCTTTGCACCTCAATTTCCTCTTTAGTTTCTTTGAATGACTGATATATAAGGTATATAAACTCACTTTGAAATTTCAAAATATTACATATATATTATGAATATATTAGAAATGCTATGAAATATATCCAATTCCTTAATTATATAGACATAATATTTAATAGCTTCAAATGCTAGGGATATTCTCCTTCACATCTTTCTATACCATAAACAGGTAAAAATATGACTCATTTTTCTCCATAAGTTTTAATGAAAACAATTTATATTTATTTAAACTATGAGTTTTGAACTTCTTTATTTTCTTAATTGGCATTTGTAGAAATGAAGTTTATCAATGGCCTAGAGCAAGAGAAGAGCTTACAAATTGAAAATAATAGCATGATGAATACCACGAGGGAAACTCATTATTTTGGTAGAGATTGATGAAGCTTCAACTGTAATTCTTAATATAGATACACTTTGCAAACATTTGCCTTTTTGTTTATATCAGGCATCTGAGCATTTCTGTTTTGGAGAGAATACTCTCCAGTGTGAGTCTTCATGAGAAAAAATATTCTCTACCTAAATATGTAAGACAAGGGAGACAAATACAGTCTCTTCACTTCATGAGTCACTGGGGCATGGATAGTGCCCTATACTTGGCCAATCAGATCCTTGTTAGAGATTTTGGATCTTAAATTTGTGACACTAAGATGTAGAAACAGTGGCAAAGTCATTCTTAGAAAAGGGGGAATGGTAACAGGTAGCAGTGATGGTAGCCATCTGAGCCCAGCGATAGTACTGTGTGCCAAGTGGCAGAAATGTCACCTGTGTTTCTACTGATAGTTTATGAATTTGGCTATTTGTGGGCCTGGCCTTGGTTGTACTTCTTTTTCTCTACTTCTCTTAGCACCTGCCTGTTTACTAAAACATTGTCAAGTGTATCCATCAGTTTGGTGAGTTACTTAATATTGATATAATATATTGTATTTTGTTTTGTTTATGGTCATTAGTTTTTATTCTTCACAAGACTCCCACCTGATCCTTACACAGATATCTTTGTGAATGTATCTATTCGCTAGCATCTTAAGGCAACATGTAAAACAAATTCATGCTTTATTAATGATAACTCTTCCATGTACTTTAGTATCTCAGTTCAGTTCAGTTACTCTGTCATGTCCGACTCTTTGCGACCCCATGGACTGCAACGCACTAGGCTTTCCTGTCCTTACCAACTCCTGGAGCTTGCTCAACCTCATGTCTGTCCAGTTGGTAATGCCATCCAACCATCTCATCCTCTGTCGTCCCCTTCTCCTCTTGTCTTCAATCTTTCCCAGCATCAGGGTCTTTAACAATGAGTCAGTTCTTTGCATCAGGTGGCCAAAGTATAGGAGTTTCAGCTTCAGCATCAGTCCTGCCAAGGAATATTCAGGACTGATTTCCTTCAGGATTGACTGGTTTGATTTTCTTGCTGTCCAAGGGACTCTCAAGAGTTTTCTCAAACTCAGCAGTTAAAAAGCATCAATTCTCCAGTGCTCAGCTTTCTTTATGGTCCAACTCTCACATCCATACATGACTACTGGTAAAACCATAGCTTTGACTAGATGAACTTTTCGGCAAAGTAATGTCTCTGCTCTTTAATATGCTGTCTAAGTTTGCTGTAGCTTTTTTCCCAAGGAGCAAGCATCTTTTAATATCATGGCTGCAGTCACCATCTTCAGTGATTTTGGAACCCAAGAAAATACAGTCTATCACTGTTTTCATTGTTTCCCCATCTATTTGCCATGAAGTGATGGGACCAGATGCCATGATCTTAATTTCTTGAATGTTGAGTTTTAAGCCAATTTTTAAACTCTCCTCTTTTACTTTCATCAAGAGGATCTTTAGTTCCTCTTCACTTTCTGCCATAAAGGTGGTATCATCTGCATATCTGAGGTTATTGAGTACTTTAGTATCTACTCTATGATTATTTTAAAACACTAAGAAGTTATTTAATAGATGACAGAATGAGAGCTGTGTCTTCTAAGGTAATAAAAGGAATAAGCAAACAAACAAAAACCCATAAATTATATATCATTTCAGTGAATCATCTCAGTACTTTGGAAAACTCAAGTAATATGTTAACTATTTGGTTATAACTTTTGTTTTAAAATATTTAAATATTTATAAATAAATAGCACTGTTACCTTTAGGAAAGAATCAGGAAATCATTCAAGTTGAAAAATAGATAAATAAAGCCAATAGAAATATTTAGACTAGCATTTCTAGCTTCATTTTTATGTTACATTATTTTTTTTCAGAAAATAACTTTGTATTTTATATTGGACTATAATTAACAAGGTCATATTAGTTTCAGGTGTACAGCAAAGTGATTCAGTTATATATATAGGTGTATGTATTCTTTTTCTAATTCTTTTCCCATCTAGGTAGTTGCCTAATATTGTATTTCGGTTGTTACATGAAATATCCTTGTGCTATACAGTAGGTCGTTGAGGGTTATCCATTTTAAATATAGCAGTATATACTTGTTAATCCCAAACTTCTTAAGTATCCCTTCTCCCCATTCTTCCCCCTGGTAACTAAATTTATTCTGAGTTTGTGAGCCTGTTTCATAAATAAGTCCATTTGTATCATTTTTTAAATTCCACATATAAATGATGTTATACAATATTTCTTCTCCTCTGTCTGATTCATTTCACTCAGTATGAAAATCTTAGCCCCACCAACTTTGCTGCAAACAACATTCTTTCATTCTATTTTTTTTCAGTTTTTTAAAATATAAATTTATTTATTTTAATTGGAGGCTAATTACTTTACAATATTGTATTGGTTTGGCCATACATCAACATGAATCCACCACGGGTATACACGTGTTCCCTATCCTGAAGCCGCCTCCAGCCTCCCTCCCCATACCATCTCTCTGGGTCATCCCAGTGCACCAGCCCCAAGCATCTAGTATCATGCATCGAACCTGGACTGGCAATTTGTTTCATATATGATATTATACATGTTTCAATGCCGTTCTCCCAAATCAACCTACCCTCTCCCTGTCCCACAGAGTCCAAAAGACTGTTCTATACATCTGTGTCTCTTTTGCTGTCTCGCATACAGGGTTATCGTTACCAGCTTTCTAAATTCCATATATATGTGTTAGTATACTGTATTGGTGTTTTTCTTTCTGGCTTACTTCACACTGTATAATAGGCTCCAGTTTCATCCACCTCATTAGAACTGATTCAAATGTATTCTTTTTAATGGCTGAGTAATACTTTCACTTCATTCTTTTTAATGGCTAATATTACATTGTATTATATATATGTACACATCTTGTCCATTCCTCTATTGATGGATATTTAGGTTGCTTCCATATCTTGACTACTGTAAACAGTTTTACAGTGAACGTTGGGGTGTGTGTATCTGTCACGCGAGTGTATCTTCCTCGATTCTTTGTCTTGTCACAACAAAGATTTGGAGTATAACTTGTTATAGCTCTCCGGTCTCGAATGGACCATATTATAGCTCTTAGACAAATCAGTGTTACAGCTCAGTGTTACAGCTCTATTTTATTTAGAAGATAGCAGGAAAATCCATCTTCAAGGCGTGAGGGCATGTCGATCTAAAGACACGAGGAGAAGAGCGCCCCAGCGCGCAGGAGAGAGAGAGAGAGAGAGAGCTAGCTTTGGCTCCTCTATTTATATGTTTATCTCTCCCTGGGCCTGTCCTATGTAAATTGGGCCAGCCAGGAGTGTTGTTTGCTTTACCTGAGGTCCTCACTCAGGTCCTCGGACCTTCTTTTGTTTCATTTTCATAGGCTTTTCCCTTCTTTGTCTTGTAGCCACCGCCATTTTGGACTCCTTTTCCCTGTTCTACCTACATAACAATATCCTTTCAAATACATGTTTTTCTCCAGATATATGCCTGGGATTATGTTGTAGAATCATAAGGTATCTCTATTTTTAGGTTTTTAAGGAAACTCCATACTGTTCTCCATAGTAGCTATATCAATTTACATTCCCACTAACAGTGTAGAAGAGTTCCCTTTTCTCCACATCCTCTCCCACATTTATTGTTTGTAGATTTTTTTGATGATGGCCAATCTGATTGGTGTGAGGTGATACCTCATTGTAGTTTTAATGTGCATTTCTCTAATAATTAGCAACACTGAACACCTTTTCAGGTGCCTCTTGATCATCTGTATGCTTTTTGAGAAATATCTATTTAAGTCTTCTCCCCATTTTTTGATTGGGTTGTTTGTTTTGATAACATTAAGCTGCATGAGCTGTTTTTAAACTTTGGAGATTAATCCCATGCTGGTCACATCATTTGCAAATATTTTCCCCCACTGTGGGCTATCTTTTCATTTTATGGTTTCCTTTCCTGTGCAAAAGCCAAAGAAAGAAAAAAAGAAATACAGATCAATGGAACAGGATAGAAAACCCAGAGATAAAACCGTATACCTACAGACCTATGGTCAATTAATCTGTGACAAAGGAGGCAAGATTATACATTAGACAATCTCTTCAACAAATGATTCTGGGAAATCTGGACAACTACATGCAAAGAAAAAATGAAATTAGAACATTCTTTAACACCATTCAAAAAATAAGCTCAAAATGTATTAAAGACCTAAATATGAGCTGAGACACTATAAAACTCTTAGAGAAAAACATAGGAGGAACACTATTTGACATTAATCATTGCTGCTGCTGCTAAGTCACTTCAGTTGTGTCCGACACTGTGCGACCCCATAGACGGCAGCCCACCAGGCTCCCCCGTCCCTGGGATTCTCCAGGCAAGAACACTGGAGTGGGTTGCCATTTCCTTCTCCAATGCATGAAAGTGAAAAGTGAAAGTGAAGTTGCTCAGTTGTATCCGACCCTCAGCGACCCCATGGACTGCAGCCTTCCAGGCTCCTCTGTCCATGGGATTTTCCTATTTTTCTGTTTGTCTCCCAGAGTAATGGAAAACAAAAAACAAAAATAAAGAAATGGGACCTGGTTATGTTATATTTCAAGTATCAACTCTGCATCTGATGTTTCCTGTTTACTTGGGAAATGTATTCTTCTCAATGGGCTATGTTTATTTAATTTTTAAAAGTAAGTGGTGGATTGAAAGTTTCTAAACTTTTATTTCAATTTGGAAGTTCTGTGAATATGATATATATGTAACAGATATTTAGCCAACAAATCTTTCATCCTCTTCTTAAGGGGCATATACTGAAATTGATGGTGTATATATGTATATATATATATATATACACATATATGTGTGTGTGTGTGTGTGTGTAATTACATAGGCATGATCCTACTAGAAAGCAGTGGTCCTGCCATGTGTGAAATAGACAGCTAGCGGGAAGCTGCTGTATAACACAGGGAGCTCAGCTCTGTGCTCTGTGATGACCTAGAGGGGTGGGGTGGGGAGCATGGGAGGGAAGCTCAAGAGGAAGGAGATATATGTATACTTACAGTTGATTCACTTTGATGTACAGCAGAAATTAACACAACACTGTAAATATCCTCTGATTAAAAATGTTAATAAAATTTTTTCAAAAGTGTATCCAATGAGGGGAGAAAAAAAGGAAAGCAATGATCATCAGGATGAACAAGCTAAGATACATCCATTGTAGCATGATTTTTAAAAAATGGAACACCTTCACCTAACCAACATAGATTTCTTCCCTTCATCTCACCAACTGAATTGCTGGCTTCAAACTTTCACAATAAAAGTAATGTTAGTAAACACATTTTAAGGCACCTTTTAGTAAGAATGAAAGTGAAAGTGAAGTCGCTCAGTCGTGTCCGACTCTTTGCGACCCCATGGACTGTAGCCTACCAGGCTCCTTTGTCCATGGGATTTTTCAGGCAATAGTACTAAAGTGGATTGCCAAATAGGCATTATCAAAATGCAAATTTGAATCCTATATAAGAATGAGGACAAGAATTTGAGGTTCCTCTCTTTAAAACTTGACCATGCATTAATGTTATTATTTCTGTGAAAATAATAGATATTCATATTAGGTATTAATTATTAATAAATATAATGCCTAACATAATGAGGCTAGAAAATGGTGCACCAAGATAGAAGAGGTGAAGTTCTTATTCTCAGGAAATGTATAGTCTCAGCTGCACATGAAGAAGAAAGTGTAGAATAGTACAGAGCAATATAATTGTATGGCAAATAACTTCTAGATTCAGTACATGGATTTTTGCCACCAACTCAAAAATCTCTGGGACTACATATGTACTTTGCTTTTGAAAAGAAAAAGAGTTTATAATGTGATATCAGCACTTCTCATTTTATTTCAGCAAAGCAAAATAAAAATATTATTTACCTCCTAGACTATTAGTGACTCAGTGAAAGCTGGCAGATGCTGGCCTCTTGGATCTTGCAGCTCAGGGTGAAGTCAGCTTTGGAATTTTTATTATCTGATTCTGGCCTTAAGGGTTGGCTGCAGAAGCTGCCTCAGAAGGGGTGAAAGAGAAAACAACTTCTCTTACAGAAAATTTCCACCCTTTTTCAGTGAGTCAGGGTTACTGGGTGGATCTTTGGCAAATCAACCCAGAGCTATTTGTTGAATGAAATTAAAAAGAACCTGTTATTTCCAAATTATTATTTCTCAGCTGAAAAAATGTGAGAAAACAGGCTAAAGAGAAATTAAGAAGTAGATTTAAAAGCTGCTCAACTTTTAAAAGCGAAATTTGCTCAGTAGTGTCCAACTGTTTGCGACCCTATGGACTATACACAGTCCATGGAGTTCTCCAGGCCAGAATACTGAAGTGGGTAGCCTTTCTCTTCTCCAGGAGATCTTCTCATCTTAGGAACTGAACCCAGGTCTCCTGCATTGCAGGCAAATTCTTTACCATCTGAGTCACTAGGGAAGCCCCAAAGTGAAAGTGAAAGGCACTCGACTTTTAAGTAATGCCAAATCATGTCTTAGTTCATCGTTCACTCATCAAGTATACGGTTTAAGTTTTAATGGAAATGATGCATTTGCATAATTAAAAAGTAAAATTTTTATTTATAGCTTAAGATAAAAAAACTGAAGTTTATTTAATGCCTCCACTTCCTTCCTAGAGGCTTCCCTGATAGCTCAGTTGGTAAAGAATCCTCTTGCAATGCAGGATACCCTGGTTCGATTCCTGGGTTGTGAAGATCCGCTGGAGAAGGGATAGGCTCCTTCCCTATCCCTACTCCCACTCCAGTATCCTTGGACTTTCCTTGTGGTTCAGCTGGTAAAGAATCAGCATGCAATTGGGGAGACCTGGGTTTGGAAGATCCCCTGGAGAAGCAAAAGGCCACCCATTCCAGTATTCTGGCCTAGAGAATTCCTTGGACTGTATAGTCCATGGGGTCACAGAGTCGGGCATGACTAAACGACTTTCACTTTCACTTCCTTCCCAGTGCCCAACTCCCCAGATCCAAGTGTTTTCAAATCTTTCAGCTGTTTCTTCTGGTTTTCACTTTTATATATCTAAATAATAAAAATTAACATCATGGCAACCTGTCCCATCACTTCATGGCAAATAGATGGGGAGACAATGAAAACAGTGACAGACTTTATCTTCTTGAGCTCCAAAATCACTACAGATGGTGACAATAGCCATGAAATTAAAAGATGCTTGCTTCTTGGGAAAAAAGCTATGATAAATCTTGATGGCATATTAAAAAGCAGAGACATTACTTTGCCAACAAAGGTCCATATAATCAAAGCTATGGTTTTTCCAGTAGTCATGCATGGATGTGAGAGTTGGACTATAAAGAAGGCTGAGTGCTTAAGAATTGATGCTTTTGAACTTTGGTGTTGGAGAAGACTCTTGAAAGTCCCTTGGGCCACAAGAAGATCAAACCAGTAAGTCCTAAAGGAAATCAGTCCCAAATATCCATTGGAAGGACTGATGCTGAACCTGAAGCTCCAAAACTCTTCACTTTGATGTGAAGAACTGACTCATTTTTAGAAGCAGCAGCACTGATTACATCAATTATTCTCAAAGTGTTGTTCCTGTAGCACCAGTGTTGGCATCACCTGGGAATTCTTAGGAACACAAATTATTGTGCCCTGCCCCAAACCTGTGAACAACTTTGGGGGCGGAGTCCAGAAATCAGTGATTTAATTAGACTTCTAGGTGGTTCTGATGTATACTAACATTTGAGACCCGCTGTTCTCTTAGAATGCATGTGTACTCAGTCACACTGACTCTTTGCAACCTCATAGACCATAGACCGCCAGGCTTCCCTGTCCATAGGATTTTCCAGGCAAGATATTGGAGTAGGTTGCCATTTCCTTCTCCTGGAATAGCTCTTTTACATTTGGACCTTATGAGGTACTAGTGAAAATGAAATGAAGATGCTGAGACTGATTTGTTAATGTATTAAGGTAGATGTTAGAAGACTCAGAGAAGTGGGCATGTTAGAAGAGAATTATTGTATGATATCAGAAACTGTGTTACCCACCTGGCCCAAAGGTCATTTTCTTTCCTAAGATAATTAAAATCAATTAGTGAGAGGACATAAGCATCTTTGAAGATGTTGTCAAGTTGTCATCTATAATATAGTGTTGATAGCAAGAAGTGCTATCCTAGAATTGAACTTCGTATTAACAGTAGAGCTGATCAATTCCCATAATAGGAAAAAAAAAGTGATGATGCCTAATAATCAAAGTGTATAAAATTACCATAATGGCAAGAAAGGTATGGCAGTCCTGATCCTCCAATCTGTAAGAAGCTATTGTGATCACTAATAGATCGTGTTTTTCCCAGTAGTAAGAGATATGAGCTGCCACCTATTGTTTGACTTGTGTGACCAGAAAGAAATAATTTAAAAAATATGTATCTAGAAAAATATCCAAATAAATAAATAAAGACCTACCACAGCAGAAAATCATAATTTCTTGCCCAAATTCTACATTTGAGCCAAATTACAAACTCAGAACTTATTATTCTCACAGTAATATGGGTTCTTTTGAAGAGCTTCATAGTCTTAGTTCAGAACTGTATACATATATACTATTCCCATGAAACCTTTCCCAAAGGAACTAGAATATAGGCATCATGGGAATGTAGAAACTCAGCCTTCAAGAGTTGTGCCCTATAAGGTTTGAACTGAGACTGCCAGTGAATCTGACATACCTTGATGTACCTCAGTTAGGGTGGAGTAGTATTATTATCAAGGCCAGATATTAAACTAAGTTCTGTCCCAAATTCATTTCACAGTGATGTCAATGGGATGGTGGATTCATCCGGTGGTCATGTTCCCAGCTCACAAGTATGTAATTGGAAGGGTTATACTAAGAGGCAGGCCTAACTTATATTGCATCTCTAGTCTGTGGAACAGGAGCTATTAGGATAGTAAAAAATTTCAACTGAATGTCCTTAAAATTTCTCTTCTCCACCTTCTCTCAAGATATTAAATCAGACGCAAAAGCCAGGAGGAATTATAAAGATTGGTGCCATCCTCAAAAAATTACAAGTGTGGTTATCTTTATCATATTAATTAATTCACCTACTGCATCCTGGAAGAAACCAGATTGATATGGAAAATGATAATAGATTACTCTGAACTAAAGTTAGTATTAGCTCCAATTACAGTTGCTTTGTCAGATATAATATTTCTGTGTGTTAATATAGCATCTTGCACCTGGTTTATTTGATCTAACCATAAAATATGATCTGAAGCAGCTTGCTTTTATATGAGAGGAACAGCAGTACGCACTGTTTGCCTTTGTCCAAGGCTTGTGTTAATCCTCCTTCTTGCTATCACTGTATTGTGTAAAGAAGTTAGTTAGTTTTATGTTTTGTAGGGTATTCTGCTGATCAAATATGTCCATAAGTATAGGCTAATTTAACTTGGTAGACAAGAAATGTTGAGTTCTCTGAGTCTGCTAATGAGATAATGTCAGAGTATAGAAGCTAAACCCTAGGAAGATCTATGGGCCTACTGTATCAGTGAATGTTTTAGGGATCAAATGACTGGGAGCATGCCATGGTAAATGACAAGTTACTATATCCTGAATATCCTGACATTGAAAAAGGGACATAATGCTTTTTGGACCTCTTTGAGTTTTGGAGAAGTATATTTTCTAATTGAGAATCCTTCTGTGACCTATTTATTCCATGACTCTGAAGGCTATAGATCTTGAATGAAACTGTAAACGAGTCAGGGCTCTGCAACAGGTCCAGAGTGCAGTATAAATTTCTCTGCCACTTGGCAGATCTGCTAGAGCTAGAGATATCCTTGGAAGACAGGGATAGATTGATAAGAATTCTGCAAGGATCTGTGATCAAACACTATAGGAAATGGCAGTATGGACCTCTAGTGTTCTTGAAAAGAAATAGTAAGATGGTAGATCTATGCTATATCAATGGTTGCAATTCACATATAGTCCAAATATTCCTATTGAGAAGCAAACATTATAGGCTGGATTGAATAAAAATGTAGCTGTGTACTGCTTACAATAAACACACTTCAAATGACACCAATAAGTCCAAAACAAAATAGAGACAGATTTATTAGGCTAACAGCTAACAGTAAAAGTGTAGTAATACTAAAGTAGATTTAATAGCAAAAAATGTCATAGATATTATGGATTCCTCTTTAATAATGAAGAGACCAATTTTTAAAGATAACGTAATTCCAAATGCTTATATCCCTAATAACAATGCTTCAAAATACACTAAGTAAAAACTGATGCAACAGCAAAGAATAAGGGAGCAAATAAGCAATATAGCTGGAGATATAAACAACCTACTCTAAATAGGTGATACAATAGGTAAATAATCAGTAAGGGAGAGAGATTTGAAAAACACTATTAACTGGAATTAATTGGCATTTATAGAACTTCCATTTCAAATAGCTTGTACATTTTTTCTCAATAGCACACAGAATATTTATCAAAACATCCATATTTGGGCCCATAAGTGTATATTATTTTAAAACAATTTAAATAATAAAACTTATTGTGTGATCATAATGGAATTAACTTAGAAAACAATAACAAAGATAATTGATACCTACCCCAAACTTGAAAAATTAAGAAACATACTACTTAATACATAAGGGCCAAAGAAGAATTCGAAGAGGATATTAGAAGATATTTTGAACTAAATTAAAATTAAAACATGTAATATAAAAATTTGTGGGCTACAGCTAAAGTATTATTTCAGGAAATTTTATAGTGCCAAATGTAGAAGAAAATGAAGGTCTCATAATAGTGACTTTAGCTTCTGTCTTAAAAGGCCAGAAAGGGAAGAGCTGGTTAAACAAAGTGAACGGAAAGAGATGAAGATGAGAGTAGAAAACAAATAACTGGAAAACAAAATAACGAGAAAAGTCAATGAAACCAAAAACTGTTTCTTTGAAAAGATCAATAATCTTGATAAAGTTTCAGTCAGGTAAGTAGACTCGTAAAGGAGAAACATTGGGAGGATGCAAAAAGTACCGATATTACCTCAGAAATGGGGATGGTGACATCACTACAGAGTTTAGAGGTGTTAAAACCTAGTAAAGGAATGTTAAAACCTTTTTGCCAATAAACTTGACAGTTTAGATGAAATTGACAAATTGCTGCTGCTGCTAAGTCACTTCAGTCGTGTCCAACTCTGTGCGACCCCACAGACGGCAGCCCACCAGGCTCCCCCGTCCCTGGGACTGTCCAGGCAGAAACACTGGAGTGGGTTGCCATTTCCTTCTCCAATGCATGAAAGTGAAAAGTGAGAGTGAAGGCACTCTGTCGTGTCCGACTCTTAGCGACCCCACGGACTGCAGCACACCAGACTCCTCCGTCCATGGGATTTTCCAGGCAAGAGTACTGGAGTGGGGTGCCATTGCCTTCTCCAGACAAATTGCTAGAAATATACAAATGAAGAAAGCTCTCTGGAAAATGAGTCAATAAACTAAAGTAGCCCCATGACTATTTAAGATGTGAAACGGAAGTTAAAACTCATTGCCCAAAGAAAATTGTCACCTCAGGTGGCTTTTTGACTTTTACTGGGGAATTTTACATTAGTACAATTTTATTAAATCAAACCAAAAATTTCCAGAAGTGGGAAAAAGAAACCCTACAGCATTATTTGTTGGAAAACTTTTTTTTTTCTTTCATGGCCTGTTCTTATTTAGAATTTAATATCCTGTGATTCAATAGATTTCTTACTTGTTTGAGCTAGTTTTAGTTGTGTTTATTTTATGTTTAACTAAAAATATCATGTTTATACATGTAAAGAATCCGCCTGCAACTGAACCACCCCGGTTCGGTTCCTGGGTTGGGAAGATCTGCTGGAGAAGGGATAGGCTACCCACTCCAATATTTTGGGGCTTACCTTGTTGCTCAGATGGTGAAGAATCCACCCTCAATGCGAGAGAGACCTGGGTTTGATCCCTGGGTTGGGAAGATCCTCTGGAGAAGGGAAAGGCTACCCATTCCAGTATTCTGGCCTGGAGAATTCCATGGACTATATAGTCCCTGAGGTTGCAAAGAGTCGGACACGACCGAGTGACTTTCACTTGACTTCACACATGTGGAAACAGATTTATGTAAATACATGGACACATGTAATCTGGTTATCAAAAGACAGTTATGATATTATTCTGTTACAAACATGATATTTCATAGGGGGAGAGAAGAGTCAGTGAAATGAAATGAAAGAAGTTTATGAAAAACCAAGACAGTATTTATACTAACAGGAATAAAACTATTCAAATATGGGCAAGACATTTATGGAGAAATCATTTGTATTTTTGTTGACTGTCCATAGAGAAGAGGTATAGAGATGGATATTTACATTGTAGAGATGGATATTTACATTGTAGAGATGGATATTTACATTGTGTACATGGATAAGAAGATTCAACATTTTCATAATGTTAATTTTCTTTAAAATCATATATTGAGTCAATGCAGTTCCAATCAAAATTCAAATAGTTTTAGAATCTTGATGAACTTACTCTAAAGTACATGTAAAAGATAAGAGGTGCTTAAATACATAAATTTAAAATGACATTTATCTTTATCAAGTAGCAAAGATTGCTTTTTCCTTTTTTTTTTTTTAAACGTGATATTCAGTGTGGGTGGTATCTACAGTGTGACAGATGCTTTTAATACTACCGGAGTGTAAGCTGTTATCACCACTTTGGAAATATCCTATGAAAATCCTTCTAATGTCTTTGAATGGCTAATATTTCATTAAGTTAAAGACTGTGTAAAACATATAACTAAGTTATGAAACATAAAAATAAAATATACACCCATGAAACAAGTACTCAGTTTTAGAACTCATCCACTGTTACTAATGTCCTAGGTACTGATATGATGTGCCTGTATTGCATTCTCTTGTCCTCATGCTATTTCCTTCAAAAATAATTTAAATTTTGGATTTTTCTGTTATGTATTTTTTAAATTAAGTTTTGACAAAATAGAAATATATTTTGAAATATATATTACTCATTTTACTGTTTTTATGGGAAACCCTATACAGGATGAGGCCATAATGAGAGATATTAAGAGAAAGATTGACTCTTTAAATTATTTAAATGTTTAAATTTTTATAGTGAATTGAATGATGGACCCCTAAAAGATATATCTACATTTTAATTTCCAGTATCTGCAAATGTTACCTTTTTTGAAAAAAGCATCTCAACAGATGTAATTAAGGATCTGGAAATGAGAGAGACCACCCTAGATTATCTGGGTGGGCCCCAAATCCAGTGCCAAGGGTTTTAGTGAAAGTCAAGCAGAGGGAGACTACACACAGAAGAGAGGCCATGTGATCACCAAAACAGATTGGAATGATGAGGTCACAGAGAAATCCCTGGAGCCAGCAGAATATGGAAGAGGAAGAAAATGAATTATCTCTTAAAGCCTCTGGAGGGAGCATTGCCTTGCTGAATTTCAGATTTCTGGCCTTCAGGACTATGAGAGAATAAATTTCAATTGTTTTAAACCATCACATTTGTGGTAATTTGTCCCTGCAGTGTCAGAAATCTAAGTGCAGTGTTTTGATGTAGTTTAAAACATTTTTTCCATATATATATATATATTTTTTGTCCAAAGTTTCTATAATCAATCTGCTTACAATAATTGTGATAATAACATAGAGTAATAAAAAATTTAAAAGACATTTAAGAGGATTCCATAATTGCAAATATAGCATGCAAAGGTAACTTTTTCTTCTACCTGTGGTTTGGAATGTGAAACTGACTGCTCAGAAATTAGGAAGACAATCTGAAGCTCTTCTGGAGATTAACACAACTCTTAGCTGTAAATGAAGTCATATAGTTCTTTTTCTTCAAGCAGTGTCAGATCCCTGTAAGAAGTCAGAATAGTTTTAGTACAATAAAGAGCACAAAGGCAGACGACGCAACAGTAAATAGAAGTTGAAATGCCTGGGGAAAGTGGACTAAAAACTTGATGCTAACCTGGGCTGAGATACAACAGGCTTATCTTGTATGTGAGACAGCAAAAGAGACACAGATGTATAGAACAGTCTTTTGGACTCTGTGGGAGAGGGAGAGGGTGGGGTGATTTGGGAGAATGGCACTGAAATATGTATAATATCATTTATGAAACGAATCGCCAGCCCAGGTTCAATGCATGATACCAGATGCTTGGGGCTGGTGCACTGAGACAACCCAGAGGGATGGTACGGGGAGAAAGGAGGGAGGAGGGGGTCAGGATGGGGAACACGTGTATGCCTGTGGCGGATACATGTTGATGTATGGCAAAACCAATACAATATTGTAAAGTAATTAACCTCCAATTAAAATAAATAAATTTGTTAAAAAAAAGAATGACTTAAAGCAGGTTTTACTCAAGCCTGAGTTAATCTCAAATTAAATTACAGTGATTAAGAATACTTGAAAAAAACTATGAATGGAGCCTAACTTTACCTAGCTTATAGTTTTTTCCTAAATTGTATTGCTAATATTTAAGTACATGATCAGATACTGTACTTTAATTTGCTATTCTAATAGAAAATTTCCTTTCTATAGGAAAAGCCCAAGTGAGGTTTGAAAGCTCACTAAAAAGGAAAGATCTGAAAGCTGTAACTAAAACCAAGGCATCTCCATGCATTTGTTGGCTGCAAACCAAAATCTAGATCAGTGTATCTATGAAGTAATGGTCTCTGGAATGCTGGCTTTGCAACTTCTGTTGGTAAACATCACCAAATGTTAACTAAGGAAAGTAGGATGTGGTCATTGTCCTCTGGACGGCAAGAATATAGGAAGACAGGGACTCTCACTTATTTTAAAACTACATTCCTTTGATATATTGCATGTAAATGTGATTTTGATAAAAAGTTTTATGAAAGAAAAGATACAGGCAATTTTATTAACTTGGCATTCATTTAACTCATGAAAAATTCATGACATTATAATAATTTCTAAGGTAGATTAAGTTGATTAATTTATAGATATCCACAATTCAAAAATCTTTTCATATGAAATATTAAATACTTCATATGAAATACTTTTCTTATACTTTTATATTCTCTTCAAAATTAAGCTTAAGTACCTTAATTTATATAAATTAGAGATGTGTTAAGTATGATTGAAGCCATATTTATTTTTAGATGACTATTTTTGACACTTGTTTTTGTATAAGACATCTTATTATACATAAGCTAAAGAATACATGGTGAAAACATTTCAATAATGTATGTTTTTCCTTATTGAGTTTTATATTCAGGTTCCATTCACTTGTACAGGTATTGAATAGAACCTAATTAAAGGAAATATTTAAATATTTCATTTCATATCAGATTTTCATATCATGCCTTCTCCTTGTTAACAATACCTGCCAGATGGGAATGTACATGTGTAATCTGGAAATTAGCTATCATCACTATCTTTAAAGGTTTAAATCTCTTTTATATATTTCTTTTCCCACATCTCTGAAAAATCCCAAGAGGAACTTTACATCACCAAGGTCCCTTCTGGCTCTATTTTTCTACTTCTACTTAATTAGTTTAGTGTATAGATTATCTTCCTTTTCCCCATATGTAGTTCTTGTTAGACCGCACGTGGACCCAGATGCCAACCTCAGACCATTTTCTTAATGTTCACAGATATAACCTCTTTCACTTAAAACTGTGCTTGTGTGTAGTCCTATGCATGATTCAGTGGAGAGAAAGAGGGAGGTATCATATCTCAGAAACAGAAGCAACTTAGAAATAAGAATCGAACATCCTGTCCACAGTAGTGGAAATCCTTTTTCCCCACCATTCTTATTGCCTAGTGCCATCTAACCAGTTTCTAGCTCCGATTTTTTTTCCTTTCACAGTTCTTTTCTTCTTCAACTCTTCCAAGCCAACCAAGTAGAAACTTGCATATTCATGTATGGACCTAAGGCAATGGTTTAATCTGGGGCCTCTAAACTTAGGAGTTTGGAAAAGCCATTGGACTGGCAAAAATTGAATGGATAGAAAATAGGCTACAACAGAGGAAAATCCAGCATTTCAAAGTAGAAAAGAGAGTGGAATTAGCAAAGGACACTGAAAAAAGTAAACATTGATGTTGGAGGAAACCCAGTGGAGTGTGCAATATTAGAAATCAATTTATAAAATCAATTTATAAAATCATGAGGAAATTATCAGCCATGTCAAAAGGTGGTGGAATTAAACAAGAATATAATTTAAAGTTGACACTCTAAGAAGACAAGGAAAAGGTCATTGATAACCATGTCAAGAGCAGTTTTAGTAAAATGTTTTGAATTAAACTTTAGGATTAGTCAGAGGAGAAATTTGGAGGTAAGAAATTAGAGATAAGACATATGGGCCTTTACAAGTTCTATTTTAATGCAATTTTAATTAGATTTTATTTCAACTAAACAGATAGATGGTATATAGGAAACATTATATTAAGATAGAGAAATTTCAGAATGATTATAGGCTGATGATAATGATAAATCAGAGAAGGAAAAATTATGATACAAATAAAAGAAAAATTAAATAAGAGATGTGAGCTATAGAAAGGGTTGAGTTTAGATAGAAACTGAGAGAGTTCTTCTCTTTTGATTAGAGGCAGAATACAGCAGGAGATGAAGACAAATCTCTAGATTGTGATATGGGGTATTTTTTGTTTATTATCTACATTTTCTTAGTGAAATAAGAGCATATATTATTTATTGGGCCAAGAGATGGGAGATAGTATACTTCCCAAATTGCTTGCTTTAGTATACATTGTAGCAATGTATGCAGTAGCAAGTTATCTGAATATCACCCTCAACAGTGTTAGGCTTTTTGTATGACTTGAAAATTTAGGCAAAATTGTAAATTTAACTGCTTTCAATTGAATTTGCATATCTTTGATAATCTGAAAGTGAACTTTAAAATAATTATATCCTTATAAAAAAATTAAAGAAGAGACTAAACAGAAAAGGATCAGTTTTACTGAAGGTATGACTTCTCAGGGGTTTCCCAGGTGGTACAATGGTAAAGAATCCACCTGCCAATGCAGGAGATGCAAGATGCATATTCAGTCCTGGATTGGGAAGATCCCCTGGAGTAGGAAATGGAAATCCATTTTCTCCAGTATTCCTGCCTGGAAAATGCCAAGGACAGAGGAGCCTGGCGGGCTAGAGACCATGAAGTCACCAAGTGTCTGACACGGCTGAGTGCACTCACAGACACACAACTTCTCAAGAAATTTGTGTTTGTTTTAAAATCTTTGTGTTATTCATAACTGTGCTTTGGAATAGAATCAAAGATTCAAGAAAGACTGAATCTTACTCAAGTTGTACCTCATTCAAGAAATTCAGGGTAAATAGCCCTGTGGAAACAGTCAACCTCAGGATAAGAGTCTATACATTCTGCCCTGATAAATGAACTTTTATGACAATATTTCTGGTTTCCTTTTTTCAGTTAATAAAAATACATGCATAATATTATGATATGTTCTATTGCCACTCCATAAAATTAAAAGTCCAATAAAACTGTTAAGCCAGATAACAACATACAAAACTCATAACTAGTTTTCCAATACATGGTTATGGAAACTGGATTTATTTACCCTCTAATTTTTGTGTCATGTTGCTTTCCTTAACCATCAGTAAAAGAGGGAAAATTAAAGCTGAATAAATGTGGAAGTTTCTTTCCACTTCTGTCACCATTTATTGGTTCAGTAAAGGATTTCCATGATGAATTAAGATCAATTCCCTGAAGATTAAGCTATAAAATTTAGACATGAACACTACCAGAGGTTAAATCTCTCATGGATAGGTGGTTAGCTGAGGAATATTTAGCCAAAGATCCATTCTGTGAGTTTGAAATTAAGTGTGATTTGCCAGAGGAAATATTGCTGAAAGTAGCTTTGCCAAAATCTTTTTGGAGTTAAAGTTAAGGTGTGTTCTCCTTAAAGATACAGTTACTTAGGTAGTATATAAACTGCAGTTCAAGATTTTAGGGTTCAACTGTGATTTTTTTCCTACATACTTCTCTAGGCTGAAACCTTTTCATTGGGTTAAAGGGATTTAAATATAATAACTAAGAACATACTCAAATTTATTAGGAATGCATTAATAATGCATCTATCCTTTTTCAATATCCATGAAATAATTTTCCATAATACTTTTCTAAAAAGCAGAACATATGCACATACACGTACATACATATAATGTAAATCTCTCTATATATATGTATATATATATTGTGTGTGTTTAAACCTATATACACATGTGAAAATGATAGTTGCTCAGTCATTTCCGACTCTTTGCTACCCCATGGGCTATAACCATCCAGGCTTCTCTGTCCATGGGATTCTCCAGGCAAAAATACTGGAGTGGGTAGCCATTCCCTTCTCCAGGGGATCTTCCTGACCCAGAGATAGAGGAAGCTGGGTCTCTCACACTGTCGGCAGATTCTTTATCATCTGGGCCACCCAGGTTCGATCCCCTGGAGAAAGGAATGGCTGCCTACTCCAGTATTCTTGCCTGGAGAACTTCATTGGCAGAGGAGCCTGATGGGCTACAGTCCATGGGGACACAAAGAGTTGGATATGACTGAGAAAATAACATTTTCACTTTCATATGCATATATATACACGTGTATATTTGTGTGTATATGTATTTTACCTCTTCCCAAATTGGTCTTAGAACTTTTGCTTGGGTGTTAATGTTATTAATTAATAGGATTCTTAAATTGATTTTTTCCTATATTTGTAACTTTTCAGTCTCAATGACTTCTCCTCTATTTTGACCCTCTGTTGAACCAGTTACTAAGCCTTATCAATTAATCTTTTCTGATATTTTCTATTTCATTATTCCTATCTATTCATTTATCCATCTTGGGCCAAGTCCACTGTACTTTATATCTAGATTACCGAAATTGCCTCCTATAGCCCTCTTTCCCCTTTTTCTCGGTCATGGAGCCATAATTCTTTCCCTGAGCTTCTTCATGATTACTTGAGCCATATCACTGATGAACAGAGAATGCAGTGTAAATGGGAGTAACATGTACACTTATAGCTGACATTCTGCTTTGTTATACTGTATGGATGCTTTGAGATGGGAACAAATATTTTGAAGCTTAACTTTGAATATAAAACTTCATTATGATTCAGTGGTAATTTGTTTTGATTATCTCATCAAATGCGTGTGTGTTTTAATCAACTCTGGATTTCTGTTCCCAGAGAATTCTCTAACGTAGATTCTGTGTACATATAACAGACACCTTTACATAATTAAAATTTTAAGAGCAAAAAGCTAACATTAACAGAAGGTAAACAATATTGCCGTTTATTTTGTTTCTAAGTATTCAGGTAGTTTCAGTTCTTTGTTTCAGGATATTTTTTTCTTCATTTTTCCATAGTAGAAGCTATATCTGAGGGGTGTAAACAGATAAAACACACAATGCTTTCACAATGTAATTTCCTAGATACTATATGATAGAAGCCCTAAGTTAAAATCAGATTGTTCTTAGTTGTCTGCTTCTAAAGTAACCGAACACTCATCATAACAACTTGGAGGAAGTGTATCAGATAGTATGGCTACAGATAACGTATGTTCTAGAGTTCTCAGAGGCACTTTTTAGGTCAGTAATGCATTTTATTCTCATAAGTTTATTCCAAAGTGAACCAATTCTAATCTAGAAACTCTTCTGTCATATTTATAAATGATTACAGAAAGTCAATCTGTATTTTGGTAGCCGCTAAGATTGTCCTGATGTTCAAGCTGGTTTTAGAAAAGGCAGAGGAACCAGAGATCAAATTGGCAACATCCGCTGGATCATTGAAAAAGCAAGAGAGTTCCAGAACAACATCTATTTCTGCTTTATTGACTATGCCAAAGCCTTTGACTGTGTGGATCACAATAAACTGTGGAAAATTCTTCAAAAGATAGGAATACCAGACCACCTAACCTGCCTCTTGAGAAATCTGTATGCAGGTTAGGAAGCAACAGTTAGAAGTGGACATGGAACAACAGACTGGTTCCAAATAGGAAAAGGAGTACGTCAAGGCTGTATATTGTCACCCTGCTTATTTAACTTATATGCAGAGTACATCATGAGAAACGCTGGACTGGAAGAAACACAAGCTGGAATCAAGTTTGCCGGGGAGAAATACCAATAACCTCAGATATGCAGATGACACCACCCTTACAGCAGAAAGTGAAGAGGAACTAAAAAGCCTCTTGATGAAAGTGAAAGAGGAGAGTGAAAAAGTTGGCTTAAAGCTCAACATTCAGAAAACGAAGATCATGGCATCTGGTCCCATCACTTCATGGGAAATAGATGGGGAAACAGTGGAAACAGTATCAGACTTTATTTTGGCGGCCTCCAAAATCACTGCAGATGGTGACTGCAGCCATGAAATTAAGACGCTTACTCCTTGGAAGAAAAGTTATGACCAACCTAGATAGTGTATTCAAAAGCAGAGACATTACTTTGCCGACTAAGGTCCATCTAGTCAAAGCTATGGTTTTTCCAGTGGTCATGTATGGATGTGAGAGTTGGACTGTGAAGAAGGCTGAGTGCCAAAGAATTGATGCTTTTGAACTGTGGTGTTGGAGAAAACTCTTGAGAGTCCCTTGGACTGCTAGGAGATCCAACCAATCCATTCTGAAGGAGATCAACCCTAGGATTTCTTTGGAAGGACTGATGCTAAAGCTGAAACTCCAATATTTTGGCCACCTCATGCGAAGAGTTGACTCATTGGAAAAGACTCTGATGCTGGGAGGGATTGGGGGCAGGAAGAGAAAGGGAAGACAGAGAATGAGATGGCTAGATGGCATCACTGACTCGATGGTCGTGAATCTGAGTGAACTCCGGGAGTTGGTGTTGGACAGGGAGGCCTGGCATGCTGCAATTCATGGCGTCGCAAAGAGTCAGACACGACTGAGCGACTGAACTGAACTGAAGATTGTCCCAATAGGAAATGGTCTTATTCATTTCTGAAGTGCATCAATTTCATTCTGCATCTTCCTTAGCCACCCCTTGGAGACTTTCCCACAGTCTTATGCTTCTTTAAATAGAGTGCTCATTAACCTTGACTTGCTCCAGACAGTCTTGGAATAAGCTAGTTGTTCTGGAATAATAGAATAGGGTGATGAATTGTCATTGAAAGGTGATGCCTTTAAAGCTCACCTCCATCTTTACCTCCTTTAGGTACGGTCACTGCATATACTATTTTGTAATATAATTCTTTCATATCCTAATATTATGACACAATTATAAGCATTTTAAAAATCTTTAAGATAGCTTTAAAGCAAGTTTTGTGTCTTTTTACTTTTGTGTTCCTTAGATACAGATATTCTAGAGCACTTCTTCACATCCCTTAGTGCTCCAGAAGTACCTATTGAATGAATAAGTGAATGAATGAGTGTGAGGAAAGTAAGAAGAAAGGAAAACTTGGAGTCTGTTGAGCACAAATAATCAATTAAGTGTCCTTAGGTAAGTACTGTCCTGCTTTTGCAAAGGATAACCCCATCCCAACATTTTCTTCATCAAAAAGTGTTTGGGTTAAAGAAATATGATGTGATTTGCTTTTATTTTCCAGTTTAATCTTTCCATCTTCTTTAAGAAATTAAGGTTGAAGATGTTAAAAGCACATAGGGATTTTATAGGGGAATGTTTTCTGTTTCTCGATAATAACTCACATTTGAATTTTGAAATATTTCCAATAACAGAAGTCCTCTGGAAACTATTTTTCCAGGTTAAAAACTGTTTGCATTTATTTTACTGAAGGTATATTTTCATGTAATTAGCTCTAGCCATTGAAAAAACAGAATTGGATAAAAAATACATGCAGTAAGAGCACTGCAGACATTTTAGTGAAACTATTCTACAAATGAGAAAAGAAGCTACTCTTGTAAAATGGTATTAAATACACATTTAAGATTCTCATTTTGTATGAAGTACATTTATTTTAAAACTTGTTTAATGAAGAATAAATATTAACTTCCTATGTTCTTCTATCATGTTAATGGAGTTTCTTTCAGAAGCATGTGTTTCTAATACAGATTTGTGAGAGAAAAAAATTATTCAACAGATATCAGTAAATCAGAACTCATAAACCAGTGACTGTACACTGGTTTATGACATCTACACACATGTGAGATGGCTCCTGTAAATATAGTATTCATTAGGTTTCTCCTTATGTTTACTTCAATCACATTTTAACCATTTAGTTTTTTTTTCCTTTTAAATCTATATTGAAAACCATGACACCTGTATTTAAGCAAAACTGTGTTTCAAAGTCTCATGAGGTATTTATATCCTGCACAGCTTTAAATGCTCCATAGTTTTAATTGTTTTTTCCATAAAAGTTTAAACTATAGAATGTTTTCTTCAATAATTTATTGAGCAAGCCTCACAACTAGAAATATCTTGTTTGTGTAATAAGTTTTACATGTACATAAAGTTATAATATATCTAAAAAGCAACTCATAAAAATACTTCAAGAACTTTGAAATTAGTATTTATTTTGTGTTATGTGTATATACTAAAGCTTTCATTTTAATGGAAAATTAAAAACAAAATGAATGTAAAAACAAAAATAATGTATGTAGCCTATCATATGTGTTTCTTATATAAACCTTAAATACTTCTGGGAAGTAATATAAAATTTCTTTTCACTAGTTAATGAGGAAGATGTTGAAGTCTTAAATGACTTTACAATTTTAAATGTCTTCTTCAATATTAAAATTGAGAGGTGTTAAATTTAAGATTTAGTCCAAATATGTCTATATATTCCATGTCCTTTATGCTGTATCATGTTGCCTCATTCGTATTGCTACTGAAAATGAGTTTTTAAAATTAAAGTTCATTTATCCAGAATAAAGAAATAGAATTGAAGTTTGAGATTATACAGATTAAATCCTAAAGTTAGATTGCATGAACTGGTTCTCTTAGTAATTAGTTTTAACGTTCTAATTAAGCTTTATGTTAATTCAAAAATCAATATAAATGTTGAGCACTTAGCTAATGGTTAACATTGGTGAGGGTCAGCTCTGCCAACCACTAGGCCATTTGCATACAATAGGATAAGAACTATCATGATTCCTATAATACAGATGAGGAAAATAAGACAGCAAAAGGTTATTTAGTTTGCTCAAATTTATGTAGTGGTACAGTCCGGTTTAGTAAAAAAGAGAGTTGTTCCCTAAACATCAGGTAGCATATCCTCATACAGTTACAGTAGTTGATTTTATAAATCAGGCTTTCAGTAAATAATTCTTATGCGAAAGATGCATAAGACAGTTTATTGATGAGACACATTTTTTAATGGAAAAAGATCAATGAAATGTATAATTTGAGAGCAGGTAATCCTCAGGTTAGGTTAAATATCCATGTTATGTTTGTGTAATAGGTTATATGCTTTTTTGTTGTTAGTCAGTTGCTAAGTTGTGTCTGACTGTCACTCCATGGTATGACTCTCGGCAGCAGGCCTGGCTCCTCTGTCTTTCACTGTTTCCCAGAGTTTGTTCAAATGCATGTCCATTGAGCTGGTGATGCTATCTAAACATCTCTTCCTCTGCCATCCCCTGCTCCTTTTGCCTTTAATCGTTCCCAGCATCAGGATATTTTTCCAGTAAGTTGACTTTTCATCAGGTAAGCAAAGTATGGAATCTTTGATCTCAGCATCAATCCTTTTAATGAATAATTCAGGGTTAATTTCCTTTAGGATTGACTGGTTTGATTTCCTTGCTGTCCAGGAGACTCTCAAGAGTTCCCCAGCAACACAATTTGAAAGCGTCAATTCTTTGGCCGTCAGCCTTCTTTATGGTTCAATTCTCACATTTGTACATGACTACTGGGAAGACTATAGCTTTGACTATATGGACCTTTGTCATATATCAAAGATATATTTGTCATGGCATCAAAAGACGACTCTGCTTTTTAAAGTGTTGTTTAGGTTTAACGTTGCTTTCCTTCCAAGGAGCAAGCATCTTTTAATTTCATGGCTTCATTTACCATCTGCAGTGATTTTGAAGCCCAAGAAAATAAAATCTGTCATTGCTTCCACTTTTTACCCTTCTATTTGCCGTGAAGAGATGGGACCAGATGCCATGATCTTAACTTTTTGAATGTTGAGTTTCAAGCCAGCTTTTTCACACTCCTTTTTCATCTTTATCAAGAGACTCTTTAGTTCTGCTCTGCTTTCTGTCATTAGAATAGACCTGCATATCTGAGGGTGTTGATCTTTCTTCTGGCAATCTTGATTTCAGCTTGTGATTCATACAACCTAGCCTCTGCATGTAAGTTAAATAAGCAGGGTGACAATATACAGCCTTGTCATACTCCTTTCCCAATTTCAAACCAGTCCATTGTTCCATGTTCAGTTCTGTTACTTCTTTACATGGATATAGGTTTTTCAGGAGTCAAGTAAGATGGCCTGATATTCCTATCTCTTAAGAGATTCTTGTCCAGGGTAGTAGATGTAATAGTACTAGGTGTAATAGTAGTAGATGTAATAATCTGAATTAAATTCATCCATTCCTGTTTGTTTGGTTCACTGATTGCTATGTTCACCCTTACTCTTACCATCACCTGCTTGAGTATGTGCAATTTACCTTGACTCATTCACCTAACATTCCAGGTCTATGTTATAGTGTTCATTATAATATTGGACTCTGCTTTCACCATCAGACACAGCCACAGATGAGTGTTATTTCCACTTTGGCCCAGTCACTTCGTTCTTTCTGGAGCTATTGGTAACTGCTCTCCACTCTTCCACAGTAGCATACTGGACACCTTCCAACCTTTGGGGCTCATCTTCCAGTGTCATATCTTTTTGCCTTTTTATTCTGTTCAGGGGTTCTCCTGGCAAGAATATTGGAGCAGTTTGCGATTTCCTCCTCCAGTGAATCACATTTTGTCAGAACTCTTCACAATGATCTGTCTGTCTTGGTTGGCCCTGACTAGCATGGCTCATAGCTTCATGAAGTTACACAGGCCCCTTCACCACAAGGCTGTGATTCAGGAAGAGAAGTATGCGTATGTTATGATCTTATTATAAGCTCATTTCTTGTCATTAAAGACATAGTGTAATATGTTTAGTTATAGAGCAGTGTGAATGTACTTAAGACTATTGATCTGTATACTTACAAGTGGTTAAGATGGTAAATTTTATATTATATGTATTCTGCTACATTTATAAAAATGTCAGGTTGGAGAACAACCAGCCTTTATGTGCCTCAATATGGGCCGCACTGAAAAATACAAAAGTGTATGGTGAATGATAAAGTATGCATAATTGCTCATTCAAACTTCATGTTAAAGTAGTGAACTAAAAATAAACCTTAAATAAGTGTAATTGAGAGCAATACTTTTCACCACTCTAACAAGAACCTGTATTTAATTTTGCATGCAGTTACCATGTATATGGACTTCCATTTAAATGGACATCCCTGGTGGCTCTAGTGGTAAAGAATCTGCCTGCTAATACAGGAGATGTAAGAGACTCGGGTCTTATCCCTGGGTCTGGAAAATCCCCTACAGGAGGCATGGCAACTCATTCCAGTAGTCTGGCCTGGAGAAGCCCTTGGACAGAGGAGCCTGCTGGGCCACAGTCCACAGGGTCTCAAAAGAGTCAAACATGATTGAAGTGGCTTAGCACGCACACACCATTAACATGCACAACACACATGCATACAATGTCTTTTTTTCTAATGCTCGTGCTATTAGAAATCATTTTTTTTGTTTTTACCAAATTGACAGGGAAGATTATATACATATTATCACCAGTTTTTAGGTGTGTCCACTTAAATTTTCAAAATCACTTAATTAGAGAACACAGGGTGATTAGTTCGATTATATCCTAGCCATTTAATGCAAATTCCCAAAATTAAATAAATAATTTTCCTTAGTAACATATCTTTTGAAAAACAGGTTAAAAATAAAATTTACTGATTAATTATTCATACTCAAATGGGAATAGTGATATTTTAATGGCATTTTATATAAATAATGAAATAATTAAGATTACCCCCTTCTCTTTCTAATTATATTTAAAGTTTCTTTCCTTTTGTTTAAAATAGCTGTTCTTGAACAATTAAAGGATGTAAAGCTTTTAAATAGAATCTTATTAGTGAACAGCACTGCTTTTTTGTTGGGGAAAGGTATCTTGGGTTTTGTAAACAAATGGGGAACAAAGTTTAGGCTTCCCTGTCCATCACCAACTCCTGAAGCTTACTCAAACTCATGTCCATCAAGTCGGTGATGCCATCCAATCATCTCAACCTCTGCCCTGACCTTCTCCTCCCACCTTCAATCTTGTCCACCACCAGGGTCTTTCCCAGTAAGTGAGTTCTTTATATCAGGTGGCCAAAGTAATGGAGTTTCAGCTTCAGCATCAGTCCTTCCAATGAATATTCAGGACTGATTTCCTTTAGAATGGACTGGTTGGATCTCATTGTAGTCCAAGAGACTTTCAAGAGTCTTCTCCAACACCATAGTTCAAAAGCATCAATTCTTTCTTTATAATCCAACTCTCACATCCACACATGACTACTGGAAAAAAAAACATGGCTTTTTGGATAATTTAAAATTTGCTTATTAAGCTATTCATTTTTATATGAAAAATGCATGCTTACAAAGGATTTCTGCATGTGTGCTCAGTCGTGTCTGACTCTTGGCAACTCCATGAACTGTAGCCTGCTAGGCTCTTCTGTCCATGGAATTTTCCAGGTAGTAATACTGGAGTAGGTTGCCATTTCCTTCTCTAGAGAATCTTCCTGACCCAGGGAATGCACCCTTGTCTCTTGTGTCTCCTGCTTTGGCAGGCAGATCCTTTACCATTGAGCCACAGGGGAAGCCCTATGAAGTGTGTAGGACAGTTCAATTTCTTTGTTGACTCCAGTGTTATACAGATCAAATCCTCTGGCAAGCACTGTGTGAAGAACTCAAATGTAAAATTATGTAAAATTCATTGATGTTTTGATGTTTTTGTCTTTTAGACGTTAAAGAACCAGTAGGATATATTATTATTTAATATACCTCAAACATGCTTCATAATTTATAGTAAAAATGTTAATTTGCATGTGACTTCCAGATATAGTTGATTTTTTATGCCCTTTTGTATTGTTGAACTATCTCAGTCATTTATAAACTGCTCCTTTATAGACCTAGTTGACCTATGAAATGTAAGCTTATAAACATACCTAAACTTTAGAGTAGAATATTCTTGTCTTACTTATTTACATATTCACAAATAGTGCTCAGATGGTAGAGCAACAAAATTTAAAAAGGCAGAGAAAGAGAGAAAGCGAAAGAAATAGATGGAAAAGTAGATCTTCAATGAGTATTCATTTGTAACTAGAGACAGTGTCCCTGCTACAAATTAAATGGGGCAGGGTTGATCCAATCTAATAGGACTTCTTCTTTTCTTTTATTTTTTGTCTTGGGTTTCCTTTCTCCGTCTCTCTTAAGGAACCTTCCAAATCACCACAAAAATCAGAACAAAACAAAAACAGTTTTAAGGAGTTCATATTATCATATCTCATTTATCAAAAATATCAATTCCAGACTTTCTCCTGCATAATATAAGGATCCACTTTTGTTTTTGCCATTATTTAAAATATATTGGGGTGATATTTCAGTAAAAGTGTATGTTGGATTTTAAATAGAATTACTCTTCATAGAAATGTAAGTTAAGATGCATAGATATCCTCATGCACTCAACATCTCATACTAGTGTCTAATAGGTACCTGAATTTGATTACAGAATCCTGAAATATATGTATATTTTTATACTTTTATTTGTTAAGTATACATTTATTTTGGCTGCTTCTAGTAAGTTTGCTGGGAAATAAGAATACAAATATGCATAAGGAAATGTTTTTCCTTCAGAAACTTGTGATTCAGTGGAGAAAATGGAGACTATTCAACACATTTTATATTAAATGATTTATAAACAGAAAAAGGGTACCATGAATTGACATTATCACTTGAGGTATCTAGTTTACAGTTATCAATTAATAGGCTTTTTGAAGGAAGAGATACTTGAGATGGATTCTGTAGGCTAAGTAGAAATTCCCCATGGAGGCAGGAAGAGCTCTTGGGTTTAGAAAAAGCATGTATAGTGAGACCAGAGGGTGGAAATATTTCAACATAGCTGACAGCAGATTATGACACAACTTGTAAAATATGTTAAGAAGATTGTTCTTTAATCCTAATGCTGTTTAGTGCTGTAGCATATTTATATTTGCATGTAAAAACAGTCACTCTTTGACAAGAGAAGAAGTGATCTAAAGGGGAGTAACAGCAGATAAAACAACATCAATTAAGAAGTTTTCCATGGCACTTAAGGTAAACAAATGTTGGTGGCTTGAGTAGCTTCCGAACAAATGGAACAAGTAAACAAGTTGGGGAGAGCATTAAGAATGACAAGTAAAGTGTGATTCCAAAGTAAAGGCTAACCAGGAAGATAGAGGTGGTGGTAGTTCCACAGAAGCAGATGTGGAATCCCAGAAGATGATTTATTTTTAGGTACATTGAAGCAACAGTTAGAACCAGACATGGAAGAGTGGACTGGTTCAAAATTGGGAAAGGAGTGCATCAGGCTGTATATTATTACCCTGCTTATTTAACTTATATGCAGAGTACATCATGCGAAATGCCAGGCAGGTGAAGCTAAAGCTGAAATTAAGAATCCCAGAAGAAATATAAATTATAGCTTCAAATATGCAGATGACATCATCCTAATGGCAGAAATCAAAGAGGAACTAAACAGCTTATTGATGAAGATGATAGAGGAGAGTGAAACGCTCACTTAAAAAGCTGGCTTAAAATCATCATTCAAAAAATGAAGATCATGGCATCTGGTCCCATCACTTCATGGCAAATAGACAGGGAAAAAGTAGAATCAGTAATAGACTTTATTTTCTTGGACTCGAAAATCCCTGCAGACGGTAACTGCAACCATGAAATTAAAAAAACCTTTTTTCCTTGGAAGAAAAGCTATGGCAAAACTAGACAGCATATTAAAAAGCAAAGACATCACTTTGCCAGCAAAGTCTGTATAGTCAAAGCTATGGTTTTTCCAGTAGTCATGTATGGATGTGAGAGTTGGGCCATAAAGAAAGCTGAGCATTAAGAATTGATGCTTTGGAACTCCTGTGCTGGAAAAGACTCCTGAGAGTCCCCTGGACAGCCAGGAGATCAAACAAGCCAATCCTAAATGAAATCAACCCTGAATATTCATTGCAGGGACTGATGCTGAAGCTGAAACTCCAATATTTTGGCCACCTGATGGGAAGAGTCAAGTCATTGAAAAAGACTCTGATGCTAGAAAGATTGAAGGCAGGAGCAGAAGGGGATGACAGAGGATGAGATGGTTGGATAGCATCACTGATTCAATGGATGGGAGTTTGAGCAAACTTCAGGAGATGGTGAGGGCAGGGAAGCCTGGCATGCTGCAATTCATGGGGTTGCCAAGAATGGAACATGACTGACTGAGTGACTAAACAACAACAACATTGAGCTTGAGTAGTGAAGAGAGTCATTATTTACTTGAATAAATATTTCTGGCATTTAGGAATGAAAATCATGTTTAGAACAGTATTTTCAGTCATTAAAATATAAAAGAGATAGCTCAAGCCATGTAAATAGATGGCATCTCTCAATTCAAAATCCTGGGAGCATTAATTTTTTTAAAGAGCATCTAAAGAAGAAGAGCTAATAAAGGAAAATAAAGTGGCCAGAAAGACAACTAAGAATGAAAATATATTGTGTATGTGGGTTCAGTTGCTCAGTCATGTCTCTTTGTGACCCCCATGGACTGTAGCCCATCTAGGACCCCTGTCCATGGGATTTTCCTGGCAGAAGCACTGGGTTGCCATTTTCTACTCCAGGGGGTCCTCCCCACTCAAGAACTGATTCTTTACCACAGCGCCACTTGGGAAGCCCAAAAATATATTACAAAATGCAAAAATCTACAAAAGCATGTTTTAGAAGATAAATAAGATTGTAGAATGTCTTTAAATTTAGGGAGAACTCAGTCATTAGAGTTTTGCAAACATATTTTTGGGATGATTGTGGACAAATCTATTTTAAACAAGTAGTATGTGCTGTGCTGTGCTAAGTTGCTTCAGTCCTGTCTGACTCTTTTCAGTTCTCTGGACTGTGGCCTGCCAGGCTTCTCTGTCCATGGAATTCTTCAGGCAAGAATACTGGAGTGGGTAGCCACACCCTCCTCCAGGGGATCTTCCCGACCCAGGGTTCGATCCGGTGTCGCTTAAGTCCCCTGCATTGGCAGGTGGGTTCTTTACCACTAGTGCCACCTGGGAAGCCCAGACAATGAGTACAGATTGAAGTAATTATATTAGCTATAAATGTAAATAGAGTAGTAGCTGAGAATATGTAGAGTTGAGAAGGGCTGTGTGTTTTATTCTCTTACATATTTTACTTAATAATTTTGTGATGGGAGATGAGTGTACATGTTTAAAACCTTATGTGAAAGAGCTGATAGGATAGGATGGGGTTATTAGAGAAAATAGAGTCAGATTCAGGTAGTGAAGGTGGATATGAGGATTCAGGAGACAGATGCATTGTGATTTTATCTTTTATTGTGGTAAGAAAGTGGGTAAAGAATTGTGAAACTCAAGATTCCATGGGAGGGGAGGATCATGAGGCTGTTCCTGGTCTCAGTATGACTCCATCTTGATACAGTGTATACACAAAAAGCCTAATGTGCTTTAAAAACAAAACAAACAAAAAACTATCAACCTGATCTTCTGAGTCCATGTGTGTATTTATGCTAAGTTGTTACAGTCATGTCTGACTTTTGGGAGCCAGGCTCCTCTGTCCTTGGGATTTTTGAGGCAAGAATACTGGAGTGAGTCCATACGCAGCCGTTTTCTGAAAAATAAATACCAACTCTTGTGAAAGCTTAGAATCACAATTTCAACAATCCTTTTAGTTTATCTTATATAAAGTTACTCAGCCCTTCCCTTGCTTCTGATCTTAGATGATATCAAGAGTTGTCCCTAAAGGAGTGTAAACACTTGCTCTCCTTGAAGAGTTAGGGAAGATGACTGTCTTATGCTGATCCTTGGGTCTGAGCTGTCTGTTGCACAGTAGTCGTCCCTTCAGGCTAGGTTGTCCTTTGATGCACAAGTCAAGTTAGATGAACTGTTATTCATTTTGCTGAAGCAATAATGGTAAAAAGTACTGAGCATTTCTCTCTTATTAATGCAGTTTTCACTCTGTTCTTGCCAGCTCTGGACCCAGGATTAACCACCTCTCTCCACCCTCTACTGTGAGGCCATCACAGTCTTCCTTGGAGGCTATAAGGCAGTTCTTCAGTAATCAGAGTTCATATTTCCTAGAGACTGAAAGCAGCGTAGGCAGAGTTAAATGCTTCACACCTTTCATTTATTTATTTATTTATTTATTGTTCTGACCAAGTGTGCCAAGTTGCTTTGTGTCAAGGTTATAATGTACTTTTTTTCTCAGAATCCAGTAATAGATTCAAGCCCTTTTGCTTTACAGTACATACTATCCTCACTTATTTAAGAAACTTCCCAGTAAAGAGCTTCAATGAGTCAAAGAAAGTTCGTAGATTTTTCTCTCATTCTCTTAAGAGTTACCTTTTACTGTACTAAATCCTTCTGACTCATTGTTAAGCCTTACGTGAGTGGAGACAGTCCTTTTTTACCCTATAAATAAATTCTAGGAGATGGTCCTCCAGACTTGTGCTTGATATGATAAATAAGAAAGAAAAAAAAATTAGCAACTTTGCCCTTCTTTGCCAAGAGATCTAGTACCAGCCTTCTCTTGGTCTAAATAGAAGTTGTTATGAAACCAGGAGCATGAGTAATATATAAACACCAACAGACTTGTTATGAGCCTATTATTGGAATGTCCATGGCAGAGCAACTTCCAGAGATATGTACCAATGACGCATAAGCTGCATCTGCAACAGAAAGTCAGATGTAACAGGTTTAGAATAGAGCACCATTGCTTTGAGAGTAACATCTGGTTTATTTCCTAAAGCAGAAGGATAATAAGACAGCCATCTGAGATAGGTGGTAGAGTCAACAGCCCAAATACATTAGTGAGCATGTCTTGAGACTTTACAAAGGGCTACTAGTCTATATCTCAGCCCTGGCTGTATATTAGAATCTCTTGAGGGAGCTCTTAGTGATCCAGATGCCCAGGCAATGCCCTATTAGAATCTCTAGGTTGAGGACTCATATTTTTAAAACTTGCTATGTGATTCCAGTGTGCAGCCTAGATTGAGAAACACCGCATCAGAGGATGAAATCTAAAAAGAGACTGACTGGAAATCATGCTCTTGTGAAATTAGGGGCTGATATGCTTTTGAACTGTGGTGTTGGAGAAGACTCTTGAGAGTCCTTTGGACTGCAAGGAAATCAAACCAGTCAATCTTACAGGAAATCAATCCTGGATATTTATTGGAAGGACTGACCCTGAAGCTGAAGCTCCAATGCTTTGGCCACATGACAGGAAGAACTGACTCATTGGAAAAGACCCTGATGCTGGGAAAGATTGAAGGCAGGAGAAGAAGGGGATGACAGAGGATGAGATGATTGGATGGCATCACTGACTCAATGGACTTGAGTTTGAGCAAGCTCCAGGAATTGGTGATGGACAGGGAGCCTGGTGTGCTGCAGTCCATGGGGTCGCAAAGAGTCAGACATGACTGAGTGACTGAACTCACTGACTGACTGATGCTGTCATAATCTCTTTTCAGTGTGGATATATATATATTTTTACAAACTTTAAGATGTTGTTATACTTATTATTTCCATAAAGCTTGTGTGTAGTGGGAGATATCCCTTTTGCTAGGTTTTTCCTGTGTTGTTCTAGACCTATGATACCTTCGCATACTATTTTCCAAACTGCGTTTGTGAGAAACGAGAAACTCTTCATTAAAATACATGAAAATAAGTCTGAAAAATTAAATCACAAGATAGAAGATTCATAGTTCTTAATAGAGTTATTTTTGACAGAACTTACAACTAAAATTTTCACCTTTATCACTTAAATTAAAAAACAAACAAAAAAAAACCCACATAGTTTCCAGATGCAAACTACCAAAGTTCTAAGCTCTGTGTTTAAGGAAACTAAATTATGTGCAAAAACTATCAATTACAAAAAAGTTGTCATTCAGAAGTTCTGGAAAATAGTTCACTAATGTTTATAAATCAAACCAGTATTTCAGTGCAATGACAAATGTGATATAGTTCACTTAATGAATATATTCTCCATGGAACCTGCAAAAGCCTTTACATTATTTGATTTCCAACACAGGCCCATACATTGTTTATCACTGCATACTGTCCTTTTTAAAATGACATTTCTTATAATGCAAAAATCATGTTTCCTTGTGTAAGTATTAATTCACATATTTCATTGTTGATGTCAGCCTGACAACATGCATGGTGAGAAAACATTACACATTGCCTAATGTGCATGTTAGCCCTGGAGGAGATAGCTCAGGATAAATTCCACCCTTTTGGGTCCATAACAGCTGTCACAAGGAAAGTGAGTATGATTAACAAATTTTGGAGAGATTAATAAGCCTTCATGTCTAAGAGTTTAAAAAATAAAATACTTATATTTTATTTTATATGTGTATATTTATATGAAGACATACATAGAGTATAGGTATTATATACAAAATAAGAAGTTGAAGAGGAGATAAGACATCTGGTAAAGTGTTTGGGTTAGCAAGCATCCAGTTCTGTTACCCAAAATAATATTTTCAAACAAACCACAGGTAAGAAAAATAGGTATATATATATATATATATATGTATATATATATATATATATATATATATATATATATATATATATATAAAATAGATGGGCTTCCCAGGTGGCACTAGTGGTAAAGAACCCACCTGCCAATGCAAGGGACATATATTCTTGCCTGGAGACTTCTATGGACAGAGGAACCTAGTGGGCTAACATCCATAGGGTCACAAAGAGTTAGATAAGCCTGAAGCAACTTAGCACATGCATAATCTAATAGATAATTAAGATGTATTATATTGGAATAGTCCATAGCTTACTTCAATCACAATTTTGACAGGTAATTCCCTTAAGACCTTAGATAAGTTATTTATACTTTCTGACAGTGCTAAGAGTGTGATATTTGAACATGGCATATATTAAGTGTCCAACCCATACAGTATGCTCCAAAAGCATTGGTTGGGTAATCCACAGACTAAGATTTGAGTGATGAGTTCTAGGCAGCACAACTACTCATTGGCATACCTGAGGCTAGAATCAACTATTTTTGGCTCTTCTCAAATATTTTTCACTTTTCATCCTACATCTTAAAAAGCAGAAGAGAGATTCTAATTCTTTAGGCTTAGAATTTGCATCAAAACCCCCAAGCTCTTTTGAAAGGAAGAGACCACAAAACACCTTTTAATGTAAGATGTCTGGAAATAACTATAGAGATAATTCTCAAATTCTTTAAAACTAGAACTTTGAGGTCATGATAGGAAAATATTTTGAAATACTCATCAATGTGTTTTTAATTTTTATTTCAGGGAGACTATTTTAGGTTTACTATCTCAAGGAAGAGAAACTAGAGCAAGGAGAAGATTTAAGAAAAAAATAACTTTTTATGTTTCAAATTTCAAACTATACTTTTGAATTCAAGGGAGACACAACAGTCTTGACCAAAAAGGTTGTAAGTTGCTTGATAAGGAGTCTCTTAAGCTTTGAAACTATGATCTTGACCTAAATAACTGATATAGAAAAATAAATGTTCTGTTAGAATGAATAATTCTCATAAAAATTTTCATAAAATTTTCATAAAAAATCTGGGAATGAGATAAGTGAGATAGAAACGAAAGATAGCTATGGATAAGTGTCCTCTGGAAGTAAAAATTATTGAAGTCATTGTACCCCTGGACGGAACAAGAGAACATTTACATCTTGTTTGGGAAACTATTAACACTTAAGAAATTTCTCAAAACAATGGTTTGGAGAATACAAAAGTGATGCTTAAATGGGGTTTTTGACTGATAGACGTGAGTCCCAGAGTTCCTCTGAGCCCCAACAGATCTGTGGGGATCTGAGCCCCACAGATCCTAGAAGTGAGCATTCATATCATTTTATTTCCCTTGCATTACTCTGAGTGGCACAGCTGTGATCTGGAAAGTGAGCACTCTGGAGGGACAGAGATGAAGAGTCATTGTGGAATGTAGCACAAAAACTTCCAAATACAGCATGAAATCCTCAGCTTCTGTGAAATGGAGGACTGATTACATCCAAGGCATAGACAACAGTGAGAGGCTGCAGAGCAAGAGATTTGAAGCTCTAGTTCTGGAGACCCACTATTGTGTTCAAACTTCTGCTCTGTCTCTTAATTGCTGCCTAAAACTTGGCTCAGTTTTTAACTGCTTTGTGCATCAATATTTTGTGTAAAAACATGGATAGTAATAACTGTACTTCATTGAAAGTGAAAGTATCTTCAGTCGTTTCTGACTCTTTGCAATGGCCTGCCAGGCTTATCTGTCCAGGCAAGAATACTGGAGTGGGTTGCCATGCCCTCCTCCAGGGGATCTTCCTGATCCAAGGATTGAACCAGCATCTCTTACATCTCCTGCACTGGCAGTGGGTTCTTTACCACTAGGGCAACCTGGGAAGCCCCAGTACCTAGTATCAGTTCAGTTCAGTCGCTCAGTTCAGTTCAGTTCAGTCGTTCAGTCGTGTCCGACTCTTTGCGACCCCATGAATCACAGCACGCCAGGCCTCCCTGTCCATCCCCAGCTCCCGGAATTCACTCAGACGCACGTCCATCGAGTCAGTGATGCCACCTAGCCATCTCATCCTCTGTCGTCCCCTTCTCCTCCTGCCCCCAATCCCTCCCAGCATCAGAGTCTTTTCCAATGAGTCAACTCTTCACATGAGGTGGCCAAAGTATTGGAGTTTCAGCTTTAGCATCAGTCTTTCCAAAGAACACCAGGACTCATCTCCTTTATAATGGACTGGTTGGATCTCCTTGCAGTCCAAGGGACTCTCAAGAGTCTTCTCCAACACCACAGTTCTAAAGCATCAATTCTTTGGTGCTCAGCTTTCTTCACAATCCAACTCTCACATCCATACATGACCACTGGAAAAATCATAGGCTTGACTAGACGGACCTTTGTTGAAAGTAATGTCTCTGCTTTTGAATATGCTATCTAGGTTGGTCATAACTTTCCTTCTAAGGAGTAAGCGTCTTTTAATTTCATGGCTGCAATCACCATCTGCAATGATTTTGGAGCCCCCCAAAATAAAGTCTGACACTGTTTCCACTGTTTCTCTATCTATTTCCCATGAAGTGATGGGACCAAATGCCATGATCTTCGTTTTCTGAATGTTGAGTTTTTTTTTTTTTTTTTTTTGAATGTTGAGCTTTAAGCCAACTTTTTCACTCTCCTCTTTCACTTTCATCAACAGGCTTTTGAGTTCCTCTTCACTTTCTACCATAAGGGTGGTGTCATCTGCATATCTGAGGTGATTAATATTTCTCCCGGCAATCTTGATTCCAGCTTATGCTTCTTCTAGTCCAGCATTTCTCATAATGTACTCTGCATAGAAGTTAAATAAGCAGGGTGACAATATACAGCCTTGACATACTCCTTTTCCTATTTGGAACCAGTCTGTTGTTCCATGTCCAGTTCTAACTGTTGCTTCCTAATCTGCATACAGATTTCTCAAGAGGCAGGTCAGGTGGTCTGGTATTCCTATCTCTTGAAGAATTTTCCACAGTTTATTGTTATCCACATAGTCGAAGACTTTGGCATAGTCAATAAAGCAGAAATACAGAAATAGATGTTGTTCTGGAACTCTCTTGCTTTTCGATGATCCAGCAGATGTTGGCAATTTGCTCTCTGGTTCCTCTGCCTTTTCTAAAACCAGCTTGAACATCTGGAAGTTCATGGTTCATGTATTGCTGAAGCCTGGCTTGGAGAATTTTGAGCATTACTTTACTAGCATGTGAGATGAGTGCAATTGTGCGGTAGTTTGAGCATTCTTTGTCATTGCCTTTCTTTAGGATTGGAATGAAAACTGACCTTTTCCAGTCCTGTGGCCACTCCTGAGTTTTCCAAATATAGGGATGTATAAATATTCCATAAATGTTACAACACTTTTATTTTTAATGGTTGTACTAGCAGTGCCTGCTATGGATGAAAAAGACTAGATTCCTACTCCCCACTTTCACAACATCCTGTTAGATTACCTATATTCCCTGCAATTTAGAACTTATAAACAGGTCAACGGTTGGGGAGGGATAGGAAAGAACTGTAAATTTACTGGGGAAAATTCAAAAGATTATTTACTAAGGTTTAGGTTTCTGCACACCGGTATAATTATAAATCAAATTTCATATATCTAAATCTATATTCGTATATGTATGAGTATATATTCATATACTCATTTCTTTGACATCTAAATATGTGGTCTATGAAATTCATGCCACCAAAAATTAAAGTTCTTTTAACTGAAAATTGCTTTTTAGTATGGCAGTAAGACATTTGTTACTGATACCTGTATGTCTATATATGTATATATCTCATGTTTGAAATTTGATGTTATTATTGCAAAATAATTAAAGACTCTGCTAAGTTATTAAGTGACATAATGGCATAGATTTGGGACTAAAATTATCGATAATAATGTTTTTAAAATTACCTGTTTCATAGCTCCAATTTAGTAGCAGGTAATAATAAATGACTATTGTCTATCCATTGGCAACTCACCAGAGAATACATCCATTTTCTATTTGTTCTATAAATTTTATCATTACATTTTGATTTCTGATTTAAAAAAGGAAAAATAATATATTTGACAAAATATTGGTATATGGTAAATATATCTGGGAAAACTGAAAGCCAAAATATCAGAAGTTAATCATGTTTTACTGAACATGCTTACCATTTTAAGGATCTAAAACTTGTAACTGGAAAATTCCTAAGACTTTCAGCCTAAATAAAGGAGTATAAAGAATGTCAAGTTGCTTTTAATCTTTACAAGAGGAAAGTGTGAGTACCTCTATTCATTCATGTGTCTAACTGCAATTCTGTGAGCACCTCAACTCACAAAGACAGATGTCAGTAATTAAGAAACTTGGTTTTGAGGCTGTAGGAAGTACTGCAATCTGTGGCGTTCAACATGGGAACAGATACATTCATAGGAACTCAGAAAATGAAATAGTTTTAAAGAGAGGATGGCAGTGCAACAAAATTCATGTTTTATTTATTTTATCCAAAATTTTAAGTTTGTTCATTGAAGAGCCTTCTCTGTCCCCACTCCCCTCTTCATCTCTGTTCTCCTTTTTCTTCCTTTCCCAGTAATCTCATTTTAGATTACCTCTGGGCTAACAGGTACGCTATACTACATTTAGATGCAGTGCTTTAGTGGACAAATAACTTCTAGGTTACATACCAGGAATTTTATAGCTTCAGTTCATTATGCAACTAGACTTGAGAAAGGAAATGTGGCATAAAAAATACTGGATCACTTTCAATCAGATAAAATTATGGTCTACAAGAGGCAGTGTTCAACACCTGCAAATGACTCTAAGCATTCATTCATTCTATAGAGAAACATTGATCACTGACTGCCAGACGCAGTTCCATTACGTGATGATGTTAAATCTTTTCAGCTAAATGCTTCCAAGGTCCATCTTAGTTAGTCGAGATTAATAAATGTCAAGATTATCTATCAGTTTCATGGTACACTATGAACCAGTAATTCATATATATCTTTTATTTCATACACTATGCGTTTGCCACAGGGAATGTGAAAAAAAAATAGTGTATAGTGGCTGATAACTCTCTTTAACACAAAAAGTGAAATATTAGTTGATGGTTGTAATCAGAAGAACATAGGAAGAAAGGTCACAGAAAAGCATGTTGATATAAACAGAGCAGGCAGTGCTAGATTTCACTAACTTGGGTGAAGAGAGTACACTTTTGAGAAGCGAGTGTCAGAATTTGTTAGCTGCAACACTCTTCTGCTCAAAACTTGGCAATGATTAAGATCCAAAGGTGTAATAGGGTCTTAGCCTCCTTTCATAAACAAGTAGAAAACAGGACAAACAATGTCAAACAGTTTTAGATGTTACAGGAAATGCAAAACTATTATCCTTGGAAAACAAATCACAGTAACTTTACGCTTGGAGAAAATGTATAGAATGTAGTACGGTGAGGGGAACCTAAACTGATATCAGTGGTTTTGTTATGTTGATATTAGAACTGGACTTTTAGGATGCTAAAAGGGACTTTTAGGATGGCTCAGATTTACAATATAGAAAACATAAAATGAGAGAGAGACACTAAAATAGTTCCAGAAATCTACCTAGGGGCCTTCCTGATTTTTAAGAATTCTAATCTGCATACATTAAGAGTAAAACCCCAAAGAGCAGACAAAGGACATCTTCAAAGAAAAGAACAGTTACCAAGGAGTTATAAACCAAACAGTTCCCAAGATCATACAAAGCTAGGCAGTATTCAAGTTCTAATCATCCAGAGTGGAGACACATTAATATATAGGACATTGCATGGAGAGACTCCAGAAGAATCATACCTTAGTTGCAGGCTAAAATTAACACCAGAGGAAACACTACTCTAGACTTCCTCGGAGAATGCCATTCTAACATGTATACTATCATGTGAATTGAATCGCCAGTCTATGTCTGACGCAGGATGCAGCATGCTTGGGGCTGGTGCATGGGGATGACCCAGAAAGATGTTATGGGGAGGGAGGTGGGAGGGGGGTTCATGTTTGGGAATGCATGTAAGAATTAAAGATTTTAAAATTTAAAAAATAAAAAACTAAAAAAAAAAAAAAAAAAAAAAAAAACTGTAAAAGGATCAAACTAATCAACAAGTAACTTAACTGCCTACTAAAACAATATCCATTACTCTTTAAAGAAATGTCAACACTTAACATAACACAGATGTCAGCACTTAACAACATAACATTCACAAGCATCTAATGCAAAAATTACACACATGTGAAGAATCAGGAGAATGAGTCTGGTATTAAGAGACACTCATCAATTTAAATATTCTGAAAAAAAATGACAGGAATTTGGAAATTTGCCAACAAAGACTATAAAATCAATTACAAACATGCTCAGAGATTTAAAGGAAAATATGAACATAATGAAAGATAAATGGAAAATAGAGAATAACTAGGGGCTTCCTTGCTGGCTCAGAATCTGCCGGCCATGAGAGAAACCTGAGTTCAATCCCAGGGTTAGTAAGATCCCTGGGAGAAGGGCATGGCAACCCGCCTTAGCATTCTTGTCTGGAGAATTCCTCGGACAGAGAAGGCTGACGTGCTATAGTCCATGGGGTTGCAAAGAGTCAGGCACAGACTGAGCAGCTAACACTTTCACTTTCAATATAGAATAACCAGATGGAATACCTGTCAAAAAATATAAATCTGAAATGAAAATTTCACTGGATAGGGTTAGTATCAGATTATACTCTCCAGAACGAAAGCAATATTAGTAAACTTATACACATGATATCATAAACTATCATAAAATGAAATATAGAGATTAAAAATGAAAAAATACAGAGAAAAAGAAACTCGTGGAGTAAGAATAATATATGTGAGCAATCTAACATATGTGAAATTGGAGTCCAATAGAGGGTATAAGGTAAGAAAAAAAATGTTATGAATTATGGCCAAATTTTTACAAATTTTATGAATATAAGCCCAAAGACCCAAGAGAGTAAGCAAACACCAAGAGAAAGTGTGAAGAAAATTACACCGAGGCAATTCATAATTAAGTTATTTTTTTAAATTAGTAACAACAATACAAAGAAAACCTAAAAAGCCACAAAAGAGAAAGATACAAAGCAGGAGTAAATAAAATATGATCCACATGCCAAAACTGTTATGAAGCCTGTTTTTTGTATGACCCAAAAGATGAAAAGTTTTTTATACTTTTTTTTTAAAGTAGAATATGCAACAGAAATAGTATGTGGCCCACAAATTTATCCCTAGATGGAGTAAAGGTGGCTTTCCTAGTGGCTCAGTTGTAAACAATCTGTCTGCCAGTGCAAGAGATGCAGGTTTGATCCGTGGGGCAGGAAGACCCCCTGGAGAAGGAAATGGCAACCCACTCCAGTATTCTTGCCTGGGAAATCCCATGGACAGCGGAGCCTGGTGGGTTGTAGTCCATGGGGTTGCAAAAGAGTAAAGTACAACTTAGTGACTAAACAACAACAGTGGAGTAAAGGTAAATATTATTGTAGACTTTTCTTTAGATATTATTGAAGCCAGAAGACAATGGGATAAATAGGAAAAAACAAAGAGCTGAAAGAATAAAAACCATCCCCTAAAATTCTTTGCTTAATTTATTTATTATTCTTAAATATCTTTCATAAATGAAGCCCACATAAAACCTTCACAATAACAAAGCTGAGTTTCTTTGCTGAACTGCAGTGTAAGGGATGTTAAAGCATTCCCTTCAAGCAGAAGAAAATCAATTTCAGATGGAAACATTGATCTGTGCAAAATTGTGAGAGAACCCAAATTGCTAAATATGGTGGAGAGCAGGGACATTTTATTTCTTATTGTTTAACTTATATAAAGATAATAAGGAAGGGTAAAGGATAACTCTTCCTTACAGGAGAATATCAATTAATAAATGTAAACATATGAGGGAAATGCAATATCACCATTAGAACACTATAATATTTATTGAAGACCAAAAGGCTATGGTTTTTCCAGTGGTCATATATGGATGTGAGAGTTGGACTGTGAAGAAGGCTGAGCACTGAAGAATTTATGCTTTTGAACTGTGGTGTTGGAGAAGACTCTTGAGAGTGCCTTGGACTGCAAAGGGATCCAACCAGTCCATTCTGAAGGAGATCAACCCTGGGATTTCTTTGGAGGGAATGATGCTAAAGCTGAAACTCTAGTACTTTGGCCACCTCATACGAAGAGTTGACTCATTGGAAAAGACTCTGATGCTGGGAGGGATTGGGGGCAAGAGGAGAAGGGGATGATAGAGGATGAGATGGCTGGATGGCATCACTGACTTGATGGACGTGAGTCTGAGTGAACTCCGGGAGCTGGGGATGGACAGGGAGGGCTGTGATTCATGGGGTTGCAAAGAGTCAGGCACAACTGAGCGACTGAACTGAACTGAATGCATGCTAAGGGCTTCCCTGATGACTCAGATGGTTAAGAATCTGCCTGCAATGCTGGAGAACTAGGTTCAATCCCTGGGTTGGAAAGATCCCCTGGAGGAGGGCATGGCAACCCACTCCATTATTCTTGCCTAGAGAATCCTCATGGACAAAGGAGCCTGGCAAGCTGCAGTCCATGGGGTCACAAAGAGTTGGACATGACTGAGCGACTAAATTTAGCACAATGGATGCTAAATTAGTATAACAAAAGTTTAAGGTGAAATATAGTATTTTGCAGCTTCAAATTACATCATCCCAAATATTCATTAGTTATAAATGGAAAATAATACCATCTTTATGGTGAAGAAATTTGACAGACATTACCTTAACCAAGTGGTAAATGTTAACATAAATAATACTAAGCTGTATATATATACACCATATTTCCCTGAAGACATCAAATAGACTTTTCTTCTTAAAGTCCGTAACCTCAATCTAATCATGAGAAAACATAAGATACACAAAAAGTGGAGGACATTCTACAACATACCTGACCACTATTGCATCAAAGTGTTAAAATCTTTGAGGATCAGGAAAGACAGAACTGTCACTGATTAGAAGGGATTGAGACAAGAAAGCTAAATAAGTGTGGGATCCTGGACTGGATCTCAGAATAGGAAAATGATATTTACTGGAAAAAAAAGGGTGAAATTTCAAAATATGTATACATAGTTTAGTTAATAAATTATAACAAAGTTAATTTATTTGTTTCGGTAATTGTATAATCGTTATGCAGGATGTTAACATTATGGGAAACTGAGTGAAATGTGCAGGAGAACTCTCCACACTATCTTTGCAACTCTCTGTGACAAATTGTTTCAATATATAAACTTAAAAACATTAAATGATAATTTAAAATAAAATAACAACAATATATTGTGAACAAACAGCTCAAAGAACAGAAGGATGGACAAAAGCCCCTCAAGCCAATTTATATCCTGGCTTTCCCATTGAGTTACAGTATAACCTGGGGAAAATCACTTAACCTTGCTGCAATCATGAATGAAATTCTCTTCATTGGACAGATTAAATTTATTACTATATGTAAATCCCTTGATGTATGACCTCCTAGTACTTGGTATACATACTGCCTGACAAATACTAAATAATGCTGTTAGGGTAAACATGTGGCACCCCACTCCAGGACTCTTGCCTGGAGAATCCCATGGACAGAGGAGCCTGGTAGGCTGCAGTCCATGGGGTCATGAAGAGTCGGACATGACTGAGCGACATCACTTTCACTTTTCACTTTCACCCATTGGAGAAGGAAATGGCAACCCACTCCAGTGTTCTTGCCTGGAGAATCCCAGAGACGGGGGAGCCTGCTGGGCTGCCGTCTATGGGGTCGCAAAGAGTCGGACACGACTGAAGTGACGCAGCAGCAGCAGCAGCAGCAGCAGCAGCAGCAGCAGCAGCAGCAGCAGCAGCAGCAGCAGCAGCAGCAGCAGCAGCAGGGTAAATACGTGAGTAAAAAATAACAGGAATATAAAATTAAAAGAAAATCTCTAGCCTAGTACTGCAAGATCTTTCAAAATAAAATTAATCAAGTAACATTCTGTTACAATTACTGTTCGCTGGCGAAACTGTTGTCTGAGGCAGGGAAAAACAAGAACAAAAAGACAAAAATATCTACCAAATTTGGGAAATAAATTGGGAAATGTAATTTTAAAATTAATTGTTTGGTGGGTCTTGTTAGATATACAAATCTATTGTTTAGTGTACAAATACAAAAAAAATAGAAATGGAAATTTTATTCATGGAAAGTTGTAAGTGAATAGTCTCCTCATTTTAAAACTGTCACAAATCTAGCAAGAATAAGTTTCTTTTACCTTAATTTTGTTAAATTAGACTACTGAAATGTCAAAATTTTATCAATGAAGATATTTAAAAGAATTATTGATATCAATCATTTTCCATGTTTTTAATTATGTTTAAATTTCCATAAGATTTTTGTCAATGGGCTTTCTTAATAATAATCTAGTAAGAAAATTACATGTAAATAAGGAAAGATTTTGTTTTAAATTTCAAAAACAATGGCTGCATTTTTCAATGTAGTAACTAAATTTTATTTAATGTAAATGATTGCTCTGAAGTTTTTGATTTTTGACCAAAGCTTACATATTATAGAAAAATAACAAATCTTGGTTTTTATCTGCCAAATTCACTACCCTACTTAGGAATTCAAACATTTTTATAGAAATATACTCAGATATTTTCAAGAAATTATCAAAGTACAGTAAGGGTAGATGGAGTAGGAAGACATTTCTCTTTATTTCTACCCTAAGTTGAGAGAAGCCAGAGGGATGAAAGTAAAGTCAAACATTGCAATATACTCATAAAGAGTGTTCTTACTTTAATTAATTAGTGAGTCTTTCTTAAATGAGGAGGTTTGACAAGATTCTTTTTGAAGTTATTTGTAAAAATGTCAGATTAAAAATATCACTATCCAAAGTAAAGAAAACTAATTCCAAGAAAAATCAGGGTTATGTGCAGTTGTTAAAGCCCATACTCTCCAAGTTTCTACTTTGTGGAATTCTTTGTGATCTTTCCTCCACTGTGAATTTGTTGCTTTTGGTATTAAGCCTATACATTTTGATGTTCATTATCCTGATTTCACTTTCTATCTATTCCTTCAATTCACTGACTCACTTTCTCATTCTCTTCTGCCCCTTATTTTCTTGTTCCCAGTATTCAGACATTTGCTAGAGTATTATATTAGGCCTTCCTTGATGTCTTAGGTGGTAAATAATCTGCCTGCAATGTAGGAGACCTGAGTTCTATCCCTGGGTTGGGAAGAACCCCTGGAAAAGGAAATGGCAACCCACTCCAGTGTTCTTGACTAGAGAACTCCATGAACAGAGGAGCCCAGCAGGCTACAGTCCATAGGCTCGCAAAGAGTTGGACACAACTAAGGGATTAACAGTAGAGTATTATATATCATCATGTTCATAGTAGAATATAGCCTATAAAGTCATTAGAATCTTAGCTCAACAGAGGGAAGAAGGTATAAAAAAACATTTCTATCACTATAAAGTCTTCTATATTTGAGGGAAGAAACATAAACCACTATGGAAAGAAAACTGAATGATAAGTAAATAATTGTTTCCATGATATTCTCAAGAATGTCTGGTACAAAGCATGGGAGTCAAAAATATATATGTACATGGGGACATGTGCACATGTGTTTGCTTTGCTCATGTTTTCATTTATGTGTATACATGCATTTGTATGGCATGTATGTATGTCTGTATATTCTCATGCATACATATGTATATGCAGATACATATTTGTATGTATATGTGTGTTTTCTGATGTCTGTACATGTATAGGTATACAAAAGATATAAATAATATATTCATGAGCATGCCTGTGTTTTCAAATGATGTGCACACATGAAAATAAGCAAGAGAAACAGTGATTTTTATAGCAGCAATCGATATGAATGACCAGTTGCAGCCATTGAAAAAACATAAGGAAGCCTATGAAAGAATATCAAAAGTAATATCTGCCACATTGAAGGCAGGAGGAGAAGGGGACAACAGCGGATGAGATGGCTGGATGGCATCACCGACTCAATGGACATGAGTTTGAGTGAACTCTGAGAGTGGGTGATGGACAGGGTGGCCTGGCGTGCTGTGATTCATGGAGTCTCAAAGAGTTGGACACAACTGAGCGACTGAATTGAACTGACTGATTGGCCATGAGAGAACCTTTATTTGCTGGTAAAATGTTCTCTTGGATGTTTAAAATATTTGGATAATTTCTTACTGAAATAAAGAGCAATTTGTTTTAAGGACCTTTTGTAGTACCTTGAAATGATTGCAGAGATAATAGTTACAATTTTAAATGTATATAGCTGGTGGAACTGATGTAGAATCTCCAGCAAGCATTTCTAACTTGTGTTTTCAAACTGCTGTACACTTTAAAATAATCTGGCTCAGGTCAAAATGTTAATGTTCTTAGACTCTAAACCTAGGGATTCAGTAAATATTGATTGTGTTCCAGAAATCTAAAATTTTATGATGTACCTTGGGTAATTTTTGCAGTTGGCTGATAGATCACACTTAGAGAAAGAGTACACTGCTGCAAATTGAATTTCATAATTTTTTTCCAATACAAGAAATTAAATAGAGCAGAAATATGAATTTCTGTGTAGAGTGTGCCAAGTAGATAAAGTTCCTATAAAGTTACTTCTTGCATTAAAAATGTTAACATTTGTGGGCATGTGTGTGACTACGTGATTTTGGCTAGTATGGGAACTGCATATGTTATGTTTTAGTGTAAAGCAAGTAGTAGGATGGACGTGAGTATGAGTGAACTCCGGGAGTTGGTGACGGACTGGGAGGCTTGGCGTGCTGTGATTCATGGGGTTGCGAAGAGTCGGATACGACTGAGCGACTGAAATGAACTGAACTGAACTGAGACTAATTCAGACTTGGACCCATAGAGTTTCAGGACTCTTTTGATGCATGTTAATTAAATAGTTATATGCTTGTGAGGTACCAGGACCAAAGGTAAGAGACAGAGTTATTGAAAACACATTTTTAAAGCCATCTGAGAATCCAGTCATTAATCATTCATCTACTGATAAAAGTATGGTAGCAGTCAAATGGAACCCACCTGCCATACCTCACCTGGAAAAGTCCATCTTGAGGTTGCAACACTCCAGTGGAATGTTGATGGCAGCATTGGCTAAGCATATGTGACAGTTGAGTGCCACTGACTGCAGCAGTCAAAAGAATCCAGAGCCACATCCTGAAAATGCAATTGAATAACACCTTAAACCAAATCTGGTGATTTGGGGCATTCATAGTCTTTCAAACACTATGTTATTACTGACTATTCTTAAAGGACAAGCTATGCTAGTGGAGATATGGATGTCCTGTGCTGCCAATTCATTGTGTCATTTGCTGTAAACATGAATTCAGACAAGCTATTACACAACTACATTGTGTTTCAACAAAAGCTAGAAACTCTACTACTCTATGTACTTGCCTTTTGTAGAACAGAATCAAGAGCAAGATATATACTAATGAAATATACCGGATTCCTTTTGCCCCACTGTGATGGTCTTTGGATGTACAGCAGTTCACGGGCAAAAGACGAATGTCATATGTTCATTTTGAGGAAGAAAAAAAAGCTAGTCAGTCTCTATTCTGCTAATAACACTAACAGACATATCAATCTTGTCAAATCATATTAAATATAACCAAATTCATGAATGGTCAATTTATTTGATGACACTCAGAATAGTGGGAAATCATGATACAGTATCTAAATAAATTGTTTAATTTGCTTCTGTGTAAAGCCATTTTAATAAAATGTCTGTTAATTAGAGAAAATCAAGTATAAGTAAGCAGGATTTTCAGAAATAGAGTCAGCAATACCATGAATCATTCTCATATAGTGATACTCACTAAGAATGTATTCTAACACGATGTTAAGTAAACCACATGAATAAAATTATTTCTTTCATCTCATCATGACATATGGATAGTAGAAAATAGACATAAAATTGTCTAATGGAAATAAAAGAATAAATAGCAGAAACTGTAGTCAAATAGGAAGCATAAGTTGTGCTTAAAAATGAATATGATTAAAAGTGTTAAAGAATATATCTATATATTTTATATTTATTTATTCTTAACTTATTCACTTATTCTATAAACGCAAACATATTCTAGATACTGGGGATGCAGCAGTAAACAAAAAGGGACAAAATCCACTGTGCTCATGGAGCTTACATTTTAAAGGAGGTAGGAAGATATGTAAAATAAACAATATACAAGCAAAATACAATAATTAGCTGTTTGTAATTGTTAGGGTGGAAAATAAGTCAGGGACATTGCATTATATATATGTGGACTTTGGGTGAGGACAAGTTGAAAGTTTAAATAGTGGGCTGGGACATATGTCCTTGAGAAGCTTAGACTTAAGTAGAGATATTAGGTTGTTGAAATTTATGTGGATATCTCTGGGAACATCTTATCTTTGAAAAGACCCTGATGCTGGGAAAGATTGAAGGTGGGAGGAGAAAGGGATGACAGAGGATGAGATGGTTGGATGGCATCGCCAACTTAATGGACGTGAGTTTGAGTAAGCTCCGGGAGTTGGTGATGGACAGGGAAGCCTGGTGTGCTGCCGTCCATGGGGCTGCAAATAGTCGGACATGACTGAGTGACTGAACTGTATTGAACTAGGAACAGCATTCCAGTCAGAGGAAATAGTAACAGAGAAGACCAGCATAAGCCAATGCCAAGTGTACTTAAGAAAAGTAAGGAAACTGTTATGGGAATAACCAAAGGAAAAATATTACAGGAAAATAATTCAAAAAAAGCAAAAACTAAACAACTGAAGAGCTAGGTTTTATAGTCTTATAAGATAATGTAAATTAAGGACTTTGGCTTCCTCAGTAACAAGTGAAAGCTTTTGAATGCTTTCAAATAAATCTTAATCGTTTGGGAAGGTACAAAATTCCTCTATTTACAACATTTATAGTATTAACTATTTAAGATGTCAGTAAATGAGCTAGAAACCAGAAACATGGGAGTGGAGAAATGAGATGTAGTACCATCCCTCACTGAGCTGACAATCTGGTTGGAAGATAATCATTTAAAACAAGCACACTTACGTAAGTAAGGGACTGAGGAGCAATGTGAGGTCTCTTTTCAAGAGACCTGTGAGGTCCAGTTCTCATGTCTAATCACCCCCCAAAAGACCATACCTTCTAAATATCATGTTGGGTGTTAACATTTAAACATTAATCACGGAGGGGGCTGTCACAAACATTCAGACAGTAACAGAGAGAATGACTAACTAATGTTTAAAAATACTCCCTAGAAGTCAAGTATTCAAGAGTTACAAATCATCTACTATATTTTCTGAGAAGCCATTACTAGAGCCTTGTGGAAAACAGTTTCATTGAAATGGCATGAACTGCAGAGCTGAAAGTGTGAATGTGAAAAAAAAATAGATGTAGAAATTGGTATAAACTGGTGTGGTACTCATATACTAAAGTTTTGGAAAGGAGGTTCTATTTTGTCCCATCAGTCAGCATACAAATTCTGAATTAAGTTTACCCAAACAAAGGTATAAAGCTGTTCTTTGCTAGGTGGTAGGCATCAGATCACATCCTGATGTGTCTGGCCCAGAAATAAAAACAGTGTTAACTGGAGAGGAAACCATGCAACTCCGGAGGGTCACTGGACTGCTGCATGGTTTGCCAGTAGCATACCTTACTGAGGGCAAATTCTTCAGATAATTGCAAACACGAAGTCTGCAACTCAAGCCAGGGTTGTGTTTCTGAAACCCATCTATAGAGAGTAGGAAACTAAAGTTTGCCAAACACATGGGCCAAGAGTGAAGCCAGTGTTGTTCCAATTGAGTTACTGCCAAGGAATGCAAACTATAGAGGAACTGGGAGAATTTAAGGATCTAAACTCTCAGAGCAATAGATTATATACAAGTGGGCGAACGAAGGAAGAAGACTGGATAATATCAAACACGATGCTAAAGACTAGAACAACGGGAAACTAGGAGACAAATTGTGTCTGACAAGAGAGGAGCAGAAGCCCCATCTGGGTTCTGAGTCATGAGCCAGAGCCTTGGCTCTGCCCTTCTAAAATGTTAAAGCAATATGTCAGAAAGCAAACTTAGAAAAATAAATGACTAAATATTAGCTTTCCTGAGTCCCTGTACCCGGTTATATCCTCTCTGAAGTGAAGTGAAGTCACTCAGTCGTGTCCGACTCTGGCCTACCAGGCTCCTCCCTCCATGGGATTCTCCAGGCAAGAGTACTGGAGCGGGTTGCCATTTCCTTCTCCAGGGGATCTTCCTGACCCAGGAATCGAACCTGGGTCTCCAGCATTCCAGGCAGATGCTTTAACCTCTGAGCCACCAGGGAAGCTCTCTAGGGTTCTTAATCTTCAGATACTCAGGCCTGAGGATCTATCATAAACAGAGAGAGTAGGGGAAGAGATTTATTATATTTTTTACAAATTAGTGACAGGATTTATTGAAAAATTACAAAGTGTCCTTGACATGTAGAAAAATCAGACAGTTGAATTCAAGGAATGATACATTTAAGAACTATACAAGTGAAAGAAAATATGAAAACCCATCTATATATGTTTCCAGGGGCAAAATCTGCCCCCTAAAGAAGTAAAGTACTTTAAGGGTAGTCATAACTCTGTCCACTTGGTTGATTCCATTGACAGCTTGTCACCAATGAAATTATGCTGGGAAAAGTTCTAATTCTCAAAGTTCTCCTAGGAAGCTGCAAAGTTACATCTACTTCACATTTGTCCATTATTGATTGTTAAATCAATTTTAAGATCTCACATTAGAAAAGCCAGTAAGATTAATAGCATTATTCTTCCAATGGGGAAAGTGAAAGTCTCTCAGTTGTGTCCGACTGTTTGCAATCCCATGAACTACACAGCCCATGGAATTTTTCAGGCCAGAGTACTAGAGTGGTAGCCTTTCCCTTCTCTAGAGGATCTTCCCAACCTAGGGATCAAACCCAGGTCTCCCGCATTTCAGGCAGATTCTTTACCAGGGAAGCCCAAGAATACTGGAGTGGGTCGCCTATCCCTTCTCCAGTGGATCTTCCTGACCCTGGAATCAAACCGGGGTCTCCTGAATTACAGGTGGATTCTTTACCAACTGAACTATCAGGGAAGCCTTCCTCCCAAAAGGGAAGGAAGTCATATTTTAAATTTAGTTATATTATTCTTGGTGAATATGAGATTATGCTCAATTTGGAACTACTGTATTACTTGTTATAAAATAGTAAAACATTCTAAAGCAAACATGGGGGATATGTATGTCCAAATAAGGCAGAATTATTATTCTCTGGAAATGAGAATAGCAGTTCATAACAGATGCATATGTATTTTCCCCATGGTGAATCAAGAGAACATGCATAATAAAATACAAGTGACAAATACTCTTAGCAATAAGTGATTTAAATTGAAATAAGAGATCCCCTTGTGGCTCAGCTGGTAAAGAATCCGCCTGCAATGAGGGAGACCTGAGTTCGATCCCTAGGTTGGGAAGATCCTCTGGAGAAGGGCAAGGCTACCCTCTCCAGTATTCTGGCCTGGAAAATTCCGTGGGCTGTGTAGTCCATGGGGTCGCAAACAGTTGGACACGACTGAGAGACTTTCACTTTCAAACTTTGAGGGAAAAAATCAAAAGCATCAATAAGGATATGTCTTATTTCTTCAAGATAAACTGGTCAAGATGAAAGTAACAGTGAATGACTAGTCAGTGAATGTTGTGACAGAGAATAAATATTCACTTCACTAAGTGAATATTTAACCATTTTGCTTGGCACAGCATTCATATGCTTCTGTTATGACAAAAATATGAGATCACCAAGAATTACTGATCTTTGTGAATATTTTGTGTAATAAAATATATATGTGCATACCTATATAGAGAGTTTTGATAAGCTGTAAAAAATGAAGTAGAAATATCAATTATAACTAAAAATTTCCATTATTCTGCTAATATAAAGGAAGTATCTCTCTCCTGAGATTTTTGCTCACCCCAAAGAATTCCACGGCTTTGCCCACCAGTGTCTGTCCAGTTTATCACAAAATTTCATTCTGCCACACATGTTAAGTTTTAAAACCAGGCGTTTGAAGGTACTATGGACTGTTCCGTTTCTGAGCATATGCTCCTGCTATTACAGACCTTTGACTACAGTATGCAGTTGCTTCGATTTACAACCAAAGCTATATCTGGTTTACACCACTGTGCACTGTACTTTGTTTTTCAAAGATCAGCTGTTGACCTCAGAGCCACAAGGAGTCCTCCATAACATTCCATCTCCTCCATCTTGAAATGCTGCCAGCAGTTTGAGGTTTACGTGTTAACTCTTAGCCTCTCAGCCTTCTTATTTATGTCATCTACCAACACTCATTGTTGTTTCAGTCACTAATAAGCTTTTGCCTTATAAGCATGTTCTCCCTGCCTAGACAGCATCATTCTTGACAATATCAACATCCATGTGGCCGGCACATCCAGCACCTGATCTTTCATTTCTTTTTAAAATTTTGTCATTTCAATGGCTTTTTCTTCTGTCCTATCTTTCAGTCACTCCAATGGTTGTTGCCTTCTGGAACTTGTGATTATCAAAAGCTACATTATAACTTAATGTTCTAAAACTGAGATCCTATTTCCTGATTAGTTATTAAAATTTGTTCTGATTTTTGATCCATTGAATTCAAACTCCATATCCTGTTCTACAAAATCTTGTTTGACCAAAGATAAGCTCATGTGCTAGAGTTAAACCTACCCTTTTCCCAGTAGCATGCCTCCTGTCTCACCTGCTTAAGGATTTTGTTCCACTTTGCCACTCAGTCCTTGTCCAGTATCCCTACAAGATCAAGGCTACAAGATCATATCTATCAAAATGTCATATTTCCATCTTAAAAAGAAAAAACAACTACAGTAAAAAGCTCTTGACCCCACATTCCCTTTGCTGCTATTAAAGCAAAACTCTTCAAAAGATATCCATAGTCATTGATTTTACCTCCTATTCTCCTGTTTCTTCTGATCTCTCTCCAGTTATGCATTTGCTCTCACTGTTTTACTGAAACTTCTTTTGGCAAATTCCCCAGTGTGGAAAAAGATTTGTGTAAGTTACATAATATTAAATTATCCTTGACTAGAAATTATAATTGAAGCCACAAACAACAGACTTCAGTTAATGTTTTAATGAAGAAACTTAAATAGAATTAGAAAGATCTTGACCTAGATTCTTGGAAAACACAAAGCCCTTACTTAGCCTATATATTATTAGGTTTTCATAGATAAGGGGGAAAAAAGTTAGCAAACCATTGCATATTTTTGTCCTCCATAAGTTTTAAGTTAAATTTATGTTCTTTTGTGTGTGTGTCTTCATAGAGAGGAGTTTCTAAGTATCTTTGCCAAGTAAGGCAGAGTTCTCAAGTAATGCTAAAAGGATAATTTTAATGTTTCTAAACACGGTGTATGTAAACTTTGAAACTATTAAGGTTTCTTACAAGAAACTACATTTGTTAAACTATGTCCTATAAAAATATTTTACTCATCTAGATTGTAAGTATGTTTGTTCTAGGAAATTATTTATAATAGTTAACTCACAATCTGTACACTGACTTTTTTTTCTAACTTCATAGTCAAATAGATTGCCTACTTATGAACCAGCAAGTATTTGAATACTCTTTGATTTCTTTTCTCCCTAAGAGCCCACTGCTAATAAAACTCATGATTAAAAAAGTAATGACATTGAATTTTTCTCTATCAACAATAACTTATAGTTTGTCAAATCTAATGAATGATTTTCAATTCTCAGAGTATATGACTTCTTAGATATCATGTCTACCTTCCCCAAAGGCCTTCTTCATCTGCTTGATGCTCTCCTGATCTTTTCACTGAGTATATTGGCTACTCCCTCTCAGGCTTCTTTGTGGAGCCTCTTCATCCTCCCCAACTTCCCTCAGGGCTTTTCTACTCATCCAGTAAATTCAGTACTTTGTATACTTTAAATTTGTATCTCTGGTACTCGATTCTACTCTGGAATACTGAATCATTGTGTGTGTGTGTGTGTGTGTGTGTGTGTGTACACTTAATCAAGTCCAGTTCTTTGGGACCCCGTTTACATTATCTCACCAGGCTGCTCTGTCCATGGGATTGTCCAGGCAAGAACACCGAAGTGGATTGTCATTTCCTACTCCAGGGGATCTTCCCGACCCAGGGATCAAACCAGCATCTGAACCATTCCCAATTCACTACCTCCTCTTGGCATCTTAGGCAGAACTCCTATTTTCCCTACCCATACATATAGTAGAATTGAGCCTCCAATCTAAATGACACTTTCTTCCTTTCTTTCAGTTACCCAAATCTAAAATTTAAGTGATATCTCTTACTTTATCTCTCACTTAATATCAGCATATCAAAAAACATTATCCTCAGCCACCTAAAACATACACAAGTATAGCCACTCTTTCTAAGCTCCAGTCTATCACCATGGCTAAGCTGCCGTCTTCTGTTGGCTGGACTGTGTGCTCCCATTCAGTCTTTCCTCAACCACAAAACCTGAGTGGTACTTTTAGAAAATAAATTAGGTTACTTTACTACCCTTCAGAAAACCATCCATGTGCATCCAGACACATCGAAAACAGAAACGTCTTGCTATGGTCTTGACTGTCTTTTAGATTCCAGTCCCAGCAGTGTTCTTGCTTCTCATGAGACTGTACTTACTTATTTCCATTGCACTTGTTGTACTGTATGTTGTGAAATCCCCTTCATAGATATTTTCATCAGTGATTCTCTTAATTTGTCTCTCTTTAAATGTAATCTCTTAAGATTCCTCAAAAAACTAAAAATAGGACTACCTTGTGACCCAGTAATTCTACTCCTGGGTGTATATCTAGAAAAAATGAAAAGTTGAATTCAAAATGATATATACACCCAAATGCTAATAGTAACACTGTTTACAATAGCCAAGATAAGGAAGGAAACCAAATTGTCTTATCAACAGATAAATGAATGAAGATACACACACAATGGAGTATTCCTGAGACATAAAAATGAAATTCTCCCATTTGCAGTGACATGGATAGACATAGAGAATATTGTGCTTGGTGAAATAAGTCAGACAAAGACCAATACTATTTGATATCACTTAAATGTGGAATCTTAAAAATAATACACATGAATGCATTTAGTAAAACAGAAACAAGTTCACAGGTATAAGAAACAAACTATGGTTGCCAGTGGGGAGAGGAAAGTGGGAAAGGGCACATTGGGAGTATGGGATTAAGAGATACAAGTTACTGTGTGTGAAATAAATAAGCAACAAGGATATATTGTATAGCACAGGGTACAATCTAGGTAACTATAGCCATTACCTTGTAATAACTTTTAATGGAGAATAATCTGTAAAAAATAGTAAATCATTATGCTGTACACCTAAAACTATTGTTAATGAACTATACTTTAATAAAAACAAACAAGCATAACATCGTTAGAGTGACCTGGTTGAAACACCATTGCTTAAGCAAAACTAGACCTTTATCTTTACAACCTGCTTTTATTTCCTTAAATGCAATTATTACTCCTTGAATTTATGATTAACTTTATTTTATTTGTTTAAATAATCAGGCAATTCAATTTACAACTGGAGAGCTTTCTCTGGAACCTCACTTGCCAACTTTCTCAAAATATGTTTGCTGGTAAACCAGTACTTGGAATGTTCACAGAAGAAGTAACAAGAGTTGGTCACTGTAACACACTAATTCTTACAGAATGTCCAATAGGCCTCTGGAGTTCCATGGATAGAGTCAGGAGATCCATTAGTTTAAAACTGTTTTCATAACAATCCTAACATATTTTTTACCTTATTTTCTCTGTATTGATATCTATACTGATTTTATTCAAGCTTTCATAGTTAAAACTACAGTGGCACCAAACTGAACCTGTTGGTTGGTTGTAAATATATAAGTGCCGTGCATTCGCAGTAAAAAAGAATGTTTTGACTTAAGAAAATATTTGATGAAGCAGTAAAATATATTAAATCATTGAATCTCAATGCTGGATTGTTAGTTTCTAAATGTTCTGTGTGAGACTAAGAAGTATATATAGAGCCTCACTACTGCATAGTGAAATACAATGTTTGTATTGAGGAAAAGCACTTTTGTGATTGAGTTGCCATCTAAAGTGCCTTTTTTTTTTTCATTGAAGAAAAATTTTACTTGGAAAAAAAATGACATAGGCATAATTGGAGACATGGCAGACATTTTGGCAAAATTTAAAATCTAACAAAGTACACTTGTCTTTTCAAGGAGAACTACTGCCATTGTTGCCAGTGATAACATCTAAGCTTTAAAGTGGAAAATTAGAATTTTGGAAAATATTTTCCTAATGTGATTACTTACGACTTAGTAGTATATTTAATTTTTTATATTGTACAATAAAATGCTTTGTCATTAAAAGAATAACTTTGTAAGTCTATATTTTTAATGGTTCAGAATATGGTATTACAAAAGCATGTTCTGTGGTCTGAATGTTTGTGTTCCCCCAAAGTCATGCATTGAAGTCCTGATGCCCAATGTGATGATATTGGAGTTGAGGCCTTTGGAAGATGCTTAGGTCATGAGGATGGATCCTTCATGAATGAGTTTAATATTCTTATAGAAGAAACACCACTGTCTCACTACCCCTTCTGCTATGAGAAGGCACCAACTACGAACCACAAAAAGGAACCTTTAAAAGAATGTGACCATGTTGGAACTTGATCCTGAACTTCCCTGCCCCCAGAACTGTGAAGAGCAAATTTCTATTGTTTCTAAACTATTCAGTCTGTGATAGTTTTTATTTCTTTCCTTTTATTTTTTTTTTATTGCAGCAGTCCTCAAGGACTAAAATAGAAGGTGCAAATTCAAGATCCATTTAAGTTAGTACAGTGGATATTAATATATAGTTCAATTCAGTTGCTCATCGTGTCCAACTTTTTGCAACCCCATGGACTGCAGCATGCCAGGGCTCCCTGTCTATCACCAACTCCCAGAGTTTACCCAGTCTCATGTCCATTGAGTCAGTGATGCCATCCAACCATCTCATTGTCTGTCTTCACCTTCTTCTCCTGCCTTCAATCTTTCCCAGCATCAGGAAATTTTCAAATGAGTCACTACTTTGCATCAGGTGGCCAAAGTATTGGGGTTTCAGCTTGAGTATGACTCCTTCCAGTGAGTATTCAGGACTGCTTTCCTTTCGGATGGACTGGTTGAATCTCCTTGCAATCCAAGGGACTTTCAAGAGTTTTCTCCAACACCACAGTTCAAAAGCATCAGTGCTTCAGCACTCAGCTTTCTTTGTACTCGAACTCTCATATTCATACATGACTACTGGAAAAATTATAGATGGACTAGACAGACCTTTGTTGGCAAAGTAATGTCTCTGCTTTTAAATATGCTGTTTAGGTTGGTCATAACTTCTTCCAAGGAGCAAGTGTCATTTAATTTCATGGCTTCAGTCACCATCTGCAGTGATTTTGGAGCACAAAAAAATAAAGTCTGACACCATTTCCACTGTTTCCCCATCTGTTTGCCATGAAGTGATAGGAACAGATCTCATGATCTTAGTTATCTGAATGTTGAGTTTTAAGCCAACTTTTTCCACTCTCCTCTTCACTTTCATCAAGAGGCTCTTTAGTTCTTCTTCACTTTCTGCATAAGGATGGTGTCATCTGCATATCTGAGGTTATTGATATTTCTTCCAGCAAACTTGATTCCAGGTTGTGCTTCATCAAGCCCAGCCTTTCTCATGATATACTCTGCATATAAGTTAAATAAGAAGGGTGACAATATACAGCCTTGACATACTCCTTTTCCTATTTGTAGCCAGTCTGTTGTTCCATGTCCAGTTCTAACTGTTGCTTCCTGACCTGCATACAGATTTCTCAAGAGACAGGTCAGGTGGTTTGGTATTGCCATCTCTTTCAGAATTTTCCACAGTTTATTGTGATCCACACAGTCAAAGGCTTTGGCATAATCAATAAAGCAGAAATAGATGTCTTTCTGGAACTCTCTTGCTTGTTCGATGATCCAGTGGATGTTAACAATTTGATCTCTGGTTCCTCTGCCTTTTTAAAATCCAGCTTGAACATCTGGAAGTTCATGATTCATGTACTGTTGAAGCCTGGCTTGGAGAATTGTGAGCATTACTCTACTGGCATGTGAGATGAGTGCAACTGTGTAGTAGTTTGAACATTCTTTGGCATTGCCTTTCTTAATGAAAACTGTCCTTTTACAGTCCTGTGACCACTGCTGAGTTTTCCAAATGTATTGTGTATTGAGTGCACCAGTTTCACAGCATCATCTTTTAGGATTTAAAATAGCTCAACTGGAATTCTGTCACCTCTGTTAGCTGTTTGTAGTGATGCTTCCTAAGGTTCACTCGACTTCCCACCCCAGGACGTCTGGCTCTAGGTGAGTGATCATACCATAGTGATTATCTGGGTCATGAAGATCTTTTTGAATAGTTCTTTGTGTATTCTTGCCACCTCTTCTTAATATACTTAATACCATTTCTGTCCTTTATTGTGCCCATCTTTGCATGAAATGTTCTCTTGGTATCTCTAATTTTCTTGAAGAGATCTCTAGTCTCTTCCATTCTATTGTTTTCCTCTATTTCTTTGCATTGATCACTGAGGAAGGCTTTCTTATCTCTCCTTACTATGCATTGGAACTCTGTGTTGAAATGGGTAGGGTATATCTATCCTTTCCCCCTTTGCCTTTCATTTCTCTTCTTTTCACAGCTATTTGTAAGACCTCCTCAGACAACCATTTTACCTTTTTGCATTTCTTTTTCTGGGGAATGGTTTTGATCCCTGCCTCCTGTATAATGTCAGGAACCTATGTCCGTAGTTCTTCAGGCACTCTGTCTATCAGATCTAATCCATTGAATCTATTTCTCTCTTCTACTGTATAATATAAGGTATTTGATTTAGGTCATACCGGAATGGTCTAGTGGTTTTCCCTACTTTTTTCAATTTAAGCATGAATTTGGCAATAAGGAGTCCGTGATCTGAGCCACAGTCAGTCCCCAGTCTTACTTTTGCTGACTCTATAGAGCTTCTCCATCTTTGACTGCAAAGAATATAATCAGTCTGATTTTGGTGTTGACCATCTGGTGATGTCCATGTGTGGAGTCTCCTTTTTTTGTTGTTGGAAGAGGGTGTTTGCTATGACCAGTGTGTTCTCTTGGCAAAACTCTACTAGCCTTTGCCATGCTTCATTGTGTACTCCAAGGCCAAATTTGCCTGTTACTTCAGGTATTTCTTGACTTCCTTCTGTTGTATTCCAGTCCCCTATAATGAAAAGGACATCTTTTTTTTTTTTTGGTGTTCTAGAAGGCATTGTAAGTCTTCATAGACCCATTCAGCTTCAGCTTCTTCAGGGTTACTGGTTGGGGCATAGACTTGGATTACTGTGATATTGACTGGTTTGCTTTGGAAATGAACAGTGATCATCCTGTAGTTTTTGAGACTGCAACCAAGTAGTACATTGCGGACTTTTTTGTTGACCATGATGGCTACTCCACTTCTTCTAAGGGCTTCTTGCCCACAGTAGTAGATATAATGATCATCTGAGTTAAATTCACCCATTCCAGTCCATTTTAGTTAGCTGATTCCTAAAATGCCAGTGTTTACTCTTGCCATCTCTTGTTTGACCTCTTCCAATTTGCCTTGATTCATGGATCTAGCATTTCAGTTTCCTATTCAATATTGCTCTTTACAGCATCAGACTTTACTTCTATCACCAGTCCACATCTACAACTGGGTATTGTTTTTGTTTTTGTTCTGTCTTTTCATTCTTTCTGGAGTTATTTCTCCACTGATCTCCAGTAACATATTGGGCACCTACTGATGTGGGGAGTTCATTTTTCAGTGCCCTGTCTTTTTGCCTTTTCATACTGTTCATGATGTTCAAAGGCAAGAATACTGAAGTAGTTTGCCTTTCCCTTCTCCAGGGGACCACATTTTGTCAGAACTCTCCACCATGACCTGTTCTCCTTTGGTGGCCCTGTGCGGCATGGCTCATAGTTTCATTGAGTTAGACAAAGCTGTGGTCCATGTGATCAGATTGGTTAGTTTTCTGTGACTGTGGTTTTAAGTCTGTCGTCCCTCTGAGGGAGAAGGATAAGAGGCTTATGGAAGCTTCCTGATGGGAGAGACTGACTGAGAAAAACTGAGTCTTTCCTGATGGGTGGGGCCATGCTCAATAAATCTTTAATCCAATTTTCGGTGGTTGAGTGGAGCTATATTCCCTCCCTCTTATTTATCTGGGACCAAACTATGGTGATGGACAGGGAGGCCTATTGTGTTGTGATTCATGGGGTTGCAAAGAGTCAGACATGACTGAGTGACTGAACTGAACTGAAACTATGGTGGGGGTAGTGAAGATAATGCTGACCTCCTCTAAAGGTCCCATGCACGGACTGCTACACTCAGTGCTCCCAACCCTACAGTAGGCCACTGCCAACATGGGTTGGCAGCCTCTGCTGGAGATTCCTGGACACTCAGAGGCAATTCTGGGTCAGTCTTTTGTGGGATCACTGCTCCTTTCTCCTGGGTCCTGTTGTGCACAAGGTTCTGTTTGTGCCCTCCAAGAGTCTATTTCCCCAATCCTGTGTAAGTCCTGGGAGCTCTATGATGGGGTCAATGGTGACCTTCTCCAAGAGGGTTTATGCTGTACCCATCTGCTGCACCCAGAGCCCCTGCCCCTGCGGCAGTCCACTGCTGACCTGTACCTCCACAGGAGACACTCAAACACAGCTCTATCTCAGTCTCTGTGGGATCTCTGGGTCCTGGTGTGCACAAGGTTTGTTTGAGCCCACTGAGCATCTCTGGCAGGTATGGGATTTGATTTTAAATGCAATTTTGCCCCTCCTACCATCTTGCTGGGGCTTTTCCTTTGCCCTTGGACGTGGGTATCTCCTCAAAGTCAGTCCAGCACCACACAGCCGCCGCTCCTTGTTAGCTTGTCCAGAAGATCCTCGACACACCCCCAAGATAATAGCTTATGTGAATGGTGTCAGCTTTGTGATCTCCAAAGAAGATTTCGCTTCAGGACCAGGGACCAGGCTTGATCACTCAAAAGCTTTTTTATAGCAGAATTTTGTTAAAGTGTGAGAAAGGACAGAAAGCTTCTGACATAGACATCAGAAGGGGGACAGAGTGCCCCTTTATATATATAAATGTGTGTGTGAAGTCACTCAGTCGTGTCTGACTCTTTGTGACCCCGTGGACTGTAGCCCACCAGGCTCCTCCATCCATGGGATTCTCCAGGCAAGAATACTGGAATGGGTTGCCGTTTCCTTCTCCAGGGGATCTTCCCAACCCAGGGATCGAACCCAGGTCTCCTGCATTGCAGGCAGATGCTTTAACCTCTGAGCCACCAGGGAAGCCCTATCATCTACAGTAACCTGGGATTTCTGAAAAAAATTTTTTTAGTTATGTGTATATATATATATATATACATATATATATATATGTGTGTGTGTGTGTGTATGTAAGTAAAAACTTTTTTTCAGAAATCCCAGGTTACTGTAGATGATGAAGAAACAGTTTGCAGAAGAGAAAATCTGAAAGATAATTAATATGAAAAAAGTTTAACAAAACACTTTGCAATCATTAGATTTTCAAAATTCAGATAAAGGAAGGATGGGGAAACAAGATGTCCTACACTGCATATGGTAGTACTCTGGGCATCAGTTTGGCTTTACCTGTAGAATCTCAAAGTATACACACTGAATGTGACCTATGCAGTGACCCAGCATTCCCAGTCCTTGGTTTATGTCCAAGAGAAATTCTGGCATATGTGCATGTGAAGACTCCTTATTGCAAGCTTGTTACACATAGAGAAAAATGGGAACTATTTCAAATACCATGTGAAATTTATAGTATAGTTGTGTGGTGGAATACTTTAAAGCAATTTAAATTAATAAATAAGATCTTTAAAAACATGTTCTTTTCTTATAGTTAACTTTATAATTTATTTATGTTATTAAATTTATTATTTTTAAAAAAAACTCCAAATATTGAATAGCTATGAACTTGAAAGTTGATCAAATTTAACTCCTGTCATTTGTTGACTATTTCTTCATTTTGTACTACAGAAAACTACACTTACATATTTTTAGGGCTCTTGGTGCTGGAGAAATGATACAGTAACTGTCAAAGCACCAATTATTTTTTATCATCAATGAAACTTTGGTAGGGCTGAGAGATAGAATTTTATATTGCTTTGTTGCAGGGACACTGATACTTAAAGATAAAAATCTATCAGCAGAATATTAAGAAATGAAGACATCAAGATTGAGTATTTTTCCTTGTTCTTCTCAAAATTTCTTGCAAGAGTAACTTATTTTCCCTGTTGGTGGTTTCTCTCTTACCCCTTGAAGTAAAAATTTCATACTACATTATGCTGTCAGAGGACATAGACATTGCAAGTTGGTAACCTTTTGTCAGACATCTTTAGCCTCATCTTTTTCTTTAGCATTTGACATTATAGTCTTCCTCTTCTTTAAATAATCCTCTCCTTTGAAATATTGTATCTTGCGTTATTTCAGCACTCTTCCTACTCATCTGCAGTGTTGCTCTTCTCTGCCATGTCAGTCGCTTGCCCTCTCATGCATGGCCTCTGTGACAGGTCCTTATCACCTTTTCATGTTCCCTTTCATGTTATGTCTTAGCAACACTGAGAAGCTTCTAGTTTGAAGAAACAGCATTATGTTATCGTCTTTGTGTTGCTGCTCAGTGTGTGCCCTTCTAGCACATATTTTCTCCCTTCTTCCTATGATTAGTGTCTACTCATTTTTTGACCCTTTACTGAGATGTTCCAGTCTCCAGAGATGCTTCCTTAATTTACTAAAGGAGATATAGTTTTTACTTTGTTTGTATCTTCATTTTAGATTTTTTATAACTTTTAAAAAGTATGTTTTGAGAGTTATATTCTGCCAATTCTGTTTCTCTATGTACAGTGGACAACTTGAGTGCTTATAGTGACTGCTTCTTACCCACTTTAAAAACGTTTCTCTAGCACATACTACATTGAATATGGTATGTGTGCAATAACAATTTGTTGTTGTTAATATTTATTTAAGCAAAAATGATGAGACTAGCAAAGCAGTTTTTTTTTTTTTTGGTCATGTTCTGTGAGTAAATTTGGGTACTAAAAATTTTCTATTAAGCATACCTGAGAAAAGTCCTTGATTTCCATGTGTAGCTAGTATGAAAGGGTAGAGGTATATAAGAAAATGTGCAAGGCTTAGGAATTTATACTTCTTACAGATAACTCACAATTTTTAGATATGTTCTTATCATGATGAAACCTGTGTTTGATTATAACATATATAAATATGCGTTAAAGTCTGTATTCTATTACTATATAAAAGTCAGGTATTTTGAATTATGTACCATGCCTATATTTCATTAATTGGAGATATTATTTGTAGTACATGTCAGATATTAAATATACTTTTGGTATTTAGAAAGGTGAGAATAATAAGTTATTGCCACTGGTTTTAATATTTTATGTTGAATTTTATAAGAGTAATTTGAATAGATAATTCTCAGAGATATTTAATGTACTATAAGTTGTATCTATCTTTGTCTTAAAAAGAAAAAAGACCTTTTATTTCATTTATCATAGTTAATCAAATCTAAGATACTGGCTGTCTTACTGTGGGTTATTCTGAAAATAGAGCCTAGGATCTTTAGGTTGAGCCCAGGAACTGCTACAGTAGCTGCAGCTGAAATTACAGTGGGTTCAGAGCTGTGGTGTCACACATTTTAAGTGTCTAGTCAAAGCTCTGGTTTTTCCAGTGGTCACGTATGGATGTGAGAGGTGAACTACAAAGAAAGCTGAGTGCCAAAGAATTGATGCTTTTCAAATGGGGTGTTGGAGAAGACTCTTGAGGGTCTCTTGGACTGCAAGGAGATCCAACAAGTCCATCCTAAAGGAAGCCAATCCTTTATATCCATTGGAAGGACTGATGCTGAAGCTGAAACTCCAGTACTTTGGCCACCTGATGTGAAGATCTGACTCATTTGAAAAGACCCTGATGCTGCAAAAGATTGAAGGGTGGGAGGAGAAGGGGATTTCAGAGGATAAGATAGTTGGATGGCATCACTGACTCAATGTACATGAGTTTGAGTAGGCTCCAGGAATTGGTGATACACAGGGAAGCCTGGCATGCTGCAGTCCATGGGGTCACAAAGAGTTGGACACGACTGAGCAACTGAACTGATACCAAAAACACACCATTATTTTCTTTCTTAATAGGAAAGGAAAAAAATGCTATCAATTATACTATGGTATAATGCTTTCTTATCTCTTAGACGTTTTATTTTATACTTCTTTAAAATGATCTTTTAGATTTTATACATAGATTTTTAAAAATCCCCTTTACATATATGTGTGTGTATGAGTGTGTGCAAAATAAATTAATGTATTTATAAAACTTAATGTTCAAAGTCTGACAATTATAAATAATATCTTGACTCAGAGTTGTCAATGTTTTTGTTTTATACATAGATTATAATGTGTGGCATTAAGAGTTTTGGTGGTATAGCAAATCTTAAAAATGTGCTCCTCTTCTGTCTCTTGGACTTTCAAGTCCCAATATCCTTTCTGCTTTTTTTTTTTAACTTTTTATTTTGTATTGGAGTATAGCTAATAACAATGTTGTGATAACTTCAGGTGGACAGCAAAGGGATTTGCCATACATGTACATGTAATCCATTCTCCCCTGAACTCTCCTCCCATCCAGGCTGCCACATTAACAGTGAGCAGAATTCCACGTGCTATACACTAGGACCCTGTTGGTTGTCCATTTTAAATACAGCTGTGTGTACATGTCATTCCCAAACTCCTGAACTATCTCATGCTCCCATCTTTTCCCCTGGCAACCGTAAGTTCATTCTCTAAGTCTGTGAGTCTGTTTCTGTTTTGTAAATACATTCATTTGTATCATTTTTTGATTCTGCCTATAAGTGATAGCATGTGATATTTCTCTGTCTTACTTAAATTATTCAGTGTGACAATCTCTAGGTCCATCATGTTGTTACAAATGAGATCATTTCATTCCTTTCAATGGCTATATAACATCCCATTGTATATATGTACCGTATCCTCTTTATCCATTCCTCTGTTGATGGACATTTAGATTGCTTCCATGTCTTAGTTATTGTAAGCTGTGCTGCAGTGAACATGAGGGTGCGTGCATCCTTTTGTGCCATGTTTTTCTCCAGGTATATGCCCAGGAGTGTGATTGCAGGGTCATATGGTAGTTCAGTAAATATGGAACACTTCACAAATTGGTGTGTCATCCTTGCACAGGGGCCATGCTAATCTTCTCTTTGCTTGTTTTGATTCACATGGGCAGACAATGACAATTCTGTCACAACTGCTTCCTGACTGGAGTCATTTTAGGACCCATCCTGATTTCAGAGATTTTTAAATGTGAAAAGAAAATCTTCACCTTAGATTAGATGAAACATGGCATTTAGACTGTATAAAGTAATCATTGAAAACATTCATTAATTGGTTAACATATCTATTGCTCTCTCCATTTCTGTAGTGTGTTTTATATGTTAGTGTATATATTTATTATTAAGATAAATACTGATCGAAGATTATTTAAATCAAACAATGGCAGAGGGAGTGTTCTAGGCTATTTTGATTAAATTAAAAAATATTATTGCGTAGTTTTAAAGTTGAAAAAAGTAAAAGTTCACTTCTTTCTTTAGCAAAGTAATTTTTGTACATTGTTCCAAATGGTGATTAAACTATTAAAATTGATAAATATTAGCATTATAACATTTTATGGTTTTGATCTTTAGTTCCCAGGATTGTTCATATTTCATAAGCCTAGAAGTTAATTTACTGAATATTATTCCTCTCATATACTAAATTTTAAAATAGTGTAATGTATCACAACAATGCCAGAGGGAGTGTTCTAGGCTGTTTTGATTAAATTTAAAAAATATTATTGTGTAGTTTTAAAGTTGAATAAAGTAAAATTTCACTTCTTTCTTTAGCAAAGTAATTTTTTGTACATTGTTCCAAATGGTGATTAAACGATTAAAATAGATAAGTATTAGCATTATAACATTTTATGGTTTTGATCTTTAGTTCCTAGGTTTGTTCATATTTCATAAGTCTAGAAGTCTTTATGAAACAGAGGAAAAAGGAAAAACAGATGCCATTTATTAAAACTGTATGTTTAATATTGAGTCCTTAGGAAGAAAATGAAGGGTAGGTTACATGGAATGGAGACAGAGCTAAGATACATTAAGGATTGAGAAGTTGGTAATCTGTGCTGGAAGAATCTTGTTGCTGTTACATTCTTGGAATAATGTTTATAGTTCATATTTTTACATGCAGCCATATTTATGAAATTGAGTTGCCAAGGTTATAAATTTGATATATCATTATTTTAAACAATATACCATCCTGATATGTCAAATATTTCTTTATAGATTTGATAAAAACACTATATCCAAAAGATGGAAGAAAAAGAAAACTTTGAAATATTATCATAAATATGTTACACAAATATTTTAAGACTTTGAAAGTTGTTTTCAAATTTGTGCACACATTTTGATGCTTAATTTTGGTAAGTTTTATAAAACGCATACCAAGGGCACTTAAGCTGTCCTCAGCAGATAGTCTTGAATATTTTCATTAAAACAATTCCTTCCATGTGGGACTAAACCCACATTTAACAATACTGAAGAGATCAATAGAAGTTTGTTCTCATTTCTCTTTAGTTATATTATTTTTAAATTTTTACTTAAATAGGGTTGGGTTTTTATACATTTTGCTTAGCTTTGAAGAGAAGAGTAAATTGCCTCTTAAAGATATGTGAAGACAAATTTTACAGAACATCACAGAGGATCAGTAAAGAACATTGCTCTTACTTAAGCTTACAGTTATCTATATTATAAACCATTGGAACTAACAAGCATTTCTTGTACTGTTTATGCATAAAGAAGGTGATTTTTAACTAAATTTGTGTCATAATTATGTAATTACCCTTTGCAGTGATCAAATATCAATTTAATTTTCAAATTAAAATTTGAGCTAAATTTTAAGCCACACAGTTTATAAGTGTATTTGTTATATCTATTCAAGCTTTCATATATATCATATATACACATATATATCAGTTATAAAGGCAGCATTCTAAGTTGCTTCAGTTGTGTCCGACTCTTTGTGGCCCTATGGCCTGTAGCCCACCAGACTCCTCCGTTCATGGTATTCTCCAAGGAAGAATGCTAGAGTAGGTTGCCATGCCCTCCTCCAGGGGATCTTCCCCACCCAGGGGTCCAAACTACATGCCTTATGTCTCCTGCAATGGCAGCAGTTTCTTTACTTCTGTCACCACTGGGGAGGCCCATAAATTACCTATACTGACATATAATTGTATATATTTATATATGTGTGTATATATGTGTGTGTGTGTGTGTGTGTGTGTGTGTGTGTGTATATATATATATATATATATATATATATATATATATATATATATATAAGCTTCCCTGGTGGTTCAATGGTAAAGAGTCTTCCTGCAATGTGGGAGACCTGGGTTCTATCCCTGGGTTGGGAAGATCCCCTGGAGGAGGGCATGGCAACCCACTCCAGTATTCTTGCTTAGAGAATCCCCATGGACAGAGGAGCCTGGTGGGCTGCAGTTCATGGGATCATAAAGAGTCAGATACAACTGAACAACTAAACACAGCACAGCACATGTGTGCATGTGTGTGTGCGTGTGTGTGTGTGTGTGTGTGTATAACTGATGTATATATTCCAATAGGGTTAACATGGAGTTAGTTGATGATAGAGTATACAAAATAGGACAGAATATTTTGATTTGGTCTTTAAACTTCTTGTATCAATTTATGCCTTAAGCCACTTAACTCACTTGATCAGTGTGTGTAGCAAGTGAAAACACAACAAAAATTTTATATCTTGCTTCATTCCTTAATCTGGTTACCCATTTCAAGCCACTATTTACCACATAGAGGCAGGACCAAACCTCAGTGGAAGCCTCAGGGATATGGGAAGGAACAATGGACGGAGAGTCAGAAGAACTACAGGTATGTGCTTCAGTGTTATCTTTTATCACTCAGGTAACTTTGGGAGTGACACATCTCAGCAGACCTCAGTCACATGAATTTTGAAATGAGAACAGTGGACTAGTGATCTCGTCTATTACTTAATTATGAAATATGCTTCATAACCCAATGCAGATCTTTCATTACTAAAAAAATCAAAGGTGCATCCCAGAAAATGAATATTATCTTAATTTTAATTATTGAAGTCCATATTTTTACTTCATTTTCAAACATAATCTACTCAATTCTCCAAATTTCTATTACTATAAATTATATGCCTTTTATGAAATTAACATTGGGAACAAATGACACCATTATAATAAAGAAAATCTAAATGTCATTTTTAAAGAAAAGAATTTGGAAAAATACAAAGAAAAATGACCTGCAATGAAAATATCAAAAGACAACCACTCAAAAATAATATTCTGATGATACAATCACAAATGATGCCAGTAGAAATGAGGGGGTGTCTAAAGATCAGCATAGCTACATTTTGAAAGAAAAACTGGAATCCAGAGATGAGTAAAAGCTTGGAAAATTATGTATTTAGTAAACAAATGAGGAAAAGACTATAAAATATTTGGGCATATTTGAAGGGCTTTTCCAGACTTGATTTGGTGAATGTAAAACTCCACTGGTGGACTAGATTAATAGATGACGAAGAGGAAATAGAAAAACTTTTACAATGCCACTCTTTCTATTACTCCTACTAACTTTCTTTAAGTTGGGTAAATCAAATTTATTTTTTTCTCAAATGTTTAATATATTCTGTTCTCTCTACATATGTGGTTTTCCCTCTCTCTTTTGGATAATTTTACTCTTCCTTCAAGACTCTGTGACGTCTTCCTGTTATAATCTTTACACATCCAATTTAGTTTATAACATAATTTATTTGCATTTTAATTTTGAATAGTATTTTTTTAACCAACAAGACAGAAAAAAATATCTATTTGGGAATAGGAGGCATATTTGGGATAACTCAGTGTCAGCCATCCAGCACTGTACCAGGCACATAAGGAAAAAATAAAGAATATTTGAAAAAATTAAGCAAATGTAGAGAATATGTATGACTACTATACTAGAGATTGCATACTGTCTCCCTATAATCCACGTATCCCCTCATCCTTTAGTATAGATTACTTTCCATATTTCTGACCATTTACCTGGAGAAGGAAATGGCAACCCACTCCAGTACTCTTGCCTGGAAAATTCCGTGGGCTACAATCCATGGGGTTGCAAAGAGTCAGATACGACTGAGAGACTTCGCTTTCACTTTCAACTGCCAAGCTAGACATTTCCAGACTCCCTTATAACTAGGTTTGTCCACATAACTGAGTTCTGGCAATGATATGTGAGCAGAAAAGTTATAACTTCAGAGTTGAGCCCTTAAATGAGAGAACAAGTCCTCCCCTTGCTGTGATTTATATATGATGGGAGCTGGTACAACCCTCCTGGAACAGAACACGAAAGCTGTATTTTGAGAATGATAGGACAGAAAGTGAAGGAGCTAGATAATGTTGTGGGATTAAATATTAGGCATGATCCATTTACCTCAGATTTAGCCATGAGAAAAAAAATTAAATTTTCTTAAGCTATAGTATTATTTGCATTTTTGTTATAGTACTTAAAACCTATATTTTAACTAATACAACTTTCGACAGTGTCATCTAAAATGGATTCCAGGGATGTTTCAATTACTTAATGATAATCAAGCACTGGTACTTGAGAACAAAAGCCAGACTTTTCTTTATCATTCACTGAAGAATAATTAGTGATTTTGTCAGATGGGGGGGGGGAAAGCAAATTTAAACAAGAAGTAGATTGAAATTAAACCTTTGTTCCTTTTTAACTTTCTTCTCTCATTCCTTTTATGTTGGGCAACATTTCAATTATGGTTTCAACCTTTGTTATAAAGAGCAATTTTAAACAAACAAATGGAACATGAGCAATAGAATTGTTAAGGGAAAACATGGCAATAGGAAAAAAGCTTTCTAAAACTTAAGGTAGAATGCATTTCAAAGGAAGTGTATTAGTCTTAGAAAATATTGAGACTAGTTCAAAAGCTTCTTGGGGTCTGGCTGTTTTTTTTTTTTTATTTTAATCTACCTAAGCAATCTAGATATGGAGACCAGCTGCAAATATATTTAATTTGTTGATACCCAAAGATGAAGTCTGAGGTAAGTGTAAGGCAAAATGAATTAGAGGTTAGAATCTTCTTGGTAGAGAAATAATATCTTACATGTGGTTAAAGAGAAACTAAACAAAAGAATACAGGATTTGAAATAAACTCAGACTTAAAATACAAATGAAAATATATTACAACAATATCAAAGTATCACCTTTAAGTCATGACTATAATGCAGGTATAGTAGCTAACTTATCACAAAGTAAAAATGTCCTAGTGTAATTAATGACCTAAATTAGCATTCTTACATATGCATATCTACTTGAGACTATAATAATTTGGCAGATATTACACTGGTATCTAATATGATTTCACCAATGGGTCTAGTGATTACACATATGACTATAGAAAAAGGGATGATTTGCAAAGAAGTAAACAAAGCACTGAACAAACTGGAAAATTTAAAACAAGTTATGTACATCAAGGAGCATTTTTTTTTTCCTTTCATTTTTCACAGCTAACCCTAAATGGTGAGAGTTTTGGCATAGGAGGATTTGAGTTCCTATGACTGATTCTTATGGTGATTTTGGTCAAGTCCTTTTAATATATGCTTTATATTTCAAAATGTGGTACAATATAATTGCTTCAGAAATAACATGAAAAATTAATAAATATTTTAGCATCAGCAAACAGTATTAATCATTTTGAAGTGAAGTCGCTCAGTCATGTCTGACTCTTTGCGACCCCATAGACTGCAGCCACCAGGCTCCTCTGTCCATGGGATTTTCCAGGCAAGAGTACTGGAGTGGGTTGCCATTTCCTTCTCCAGGGTATCTTCCTGGCCCAGGGATTGAACCCAGGTCTCCTGCATTGTAGCCAGATGCTTTTACCGTCTGAGCCATCTCTATATTTTTATGTTAGGACCACAGCCTTGTCTCACTCAATGGAACTATGAGATATACCATGTAGAGCCACCCAAGACGAATGGGTCATGATAGAGAATTCAGACAAAAAGTGGTCCACTGGAGAAGGGAATGGCAAACCACTTCAGTATTCTTGCCTTGAGAACCCCATGAACAGCATGAAAAGGCAAAAAAGATAGGACACTGAAAGATGAACTCCCAAGGTCGGCAGGTGCCCATATGCTACAGGAGAAGACGGGAGCTATAGCTCCAGAAAGAATGAAGAGAAGGAGCCAAAGTGAAAACAGCACCCCGTTGTGGATGTGACTGGTGATGGAAGTAAAGTCCAATGCTGTAAACAGCAATATTGCATAGGAACCTGAAATGTTAGGTCCATGAATCAAAGTAAATTGAAAGTCATCAAACATGAGATGGCAAAAGTGACCATTGACATTTTAGGAATCAGTGAACTAAAATGTACTGGAATGGGTGAATTTAATTCAGATGACCACTGTATCTACTACTGTGGGCAAGATTCCCTTAGAAGAAATGGAGTAGCCCTCATAGTCAACTAAAGAGTCTGAAATGCAGTACTTGGTTGCCATCTCAAAAATGACAAAATGATCTCTGTTTGTTTCCAGGGCAAGCCATTCAATATAACAGTAATCAAGTCTATGCCCCGACCACTAATGCTGAAGAAGCTGCAGTTGAATGGTTCTATGAAGACCTATAAGACCTTCTAGAACTAACACCCATAAAAGATGTCCTTTTCATTATAGCAGACTGTGATGCAAAAGTAGGAAGTAAAGAGATACCTGGAGTAACATGCAAATGTGGCGTTGGAGTACCAATGAAGCAGGACAAAGGCTAACAGAGTTTTGTCAAGAGAACACACTGGTCATAGCAAACACCCTATTCCAACAATGTAAGAGATGACTCTACACAGGGACATCACCAGATGGTTAATACCAAAATCAGATTGATATATTCTTTGCAGTCAAAGATGGAGAATCTGTATACAAGACAGGGAACTGACTGTGGCTCAGATCATGAACTCCTTATTGCAAAATTCAGACTTAAACAGAGAAAGTAGGGAAACCACTAGACCATTCAGGTATGACCTAAATCAAATACCTTATGACTATACGGTGGAAGTGACAAATAGATTCAATGGTTTAGATCTCATAGGCAGAGGGCCTAAAGAATGATGGGCAGATGTTCATGACACTGTAAAGGAGACAGTGATCAAAACCATCCCCAAGAAGAAGAAATGCAAAAAGGCAAAATGGTTGTCTGAGGAGGCCTTACAAATAACTGAGAAAAGAAGAGAAGTGAAAGACAAAGGACATAAGGAAAGATATGTCCACCTGAATGCAGAGTTCCAAAGAACAGCAAGGAGAGATAAGAAAGCCTTCCTCAGTGATCAATGCAAAGAAATAGAGGAAAACAATAGAATGGGAAAGACTAGAGATCTCTTCAAGAAAATTAGAGATACCAAGTGAACATTTCATGCAAAGATGGGCTCGATAAAGAACAGAAACGGTATGGACCTAACAGAAGTAGAAGATATTAAGAAGTGGCAAGAATACACAGAACTATATAAAAAAGATCTTCATGATCCAGATAATCACAATGGTGTGATCACTCACCTAGAGCCAGACATCCTGGAATATGAAGTCAAGTGGGCCTTAGAAATCATCACTACAAACAAAGCTAGTGGAGGTGATGGAATTCCAGTTGAGCTATTTCAAATCTGAAAAGATGATGCTGTGAAAGTGCTGCACTCAATATGCCAGGAAATATGGAAAACTCAGCAATGGCCACATGACTGGAAAAGGTCAGTTTTCATTCCAATCCCCAAAAAAGGCAATGCCAAAGAATGTTCAAACTACTGCACAATTGCACTCATCTCACACACTAGCAAAATAATGCTCAAAATTCTCAAAATAGGCTTCAACTGTTCATGAAGTTGAAATTTGAAATTGAAATTCCAGATGTTCAAGTTGGATTTAGAAAAGGCAGGGGAATGAGAGATCAAATTGATAACAACTGATTAATCATAGAATAAGAAAGATAATTCAAGAAAAACATCTACTTCTGCTTCATTGACTATGCTGAAACTTTGACTGTATGTATCACAACAAACTGTGGGAAATTCTTCAAGAGATGGGAATACCAGACCACCTGACCTGCTTCCTGAGAAATCTGTATGCAGGTCAAGAAGCAACAGTTAGAACTGACATGGAACAATGGACTGGTTTCAAATTGGGAAAGGAGAACATCAAGGTTGTATATTATCAACCTACTTATTTAAGTTATATGCAGAGTGCATCATGCAAAATGCCAATCTGGATGAAGCACAAGCTGGAATCAAGATTGCCAGGAGAAATATCAATAACCTCAGATATGCAGATGACACCACTGTTATGACAGAAAGCAGAGGAACTAAAGAACCTCTTGATGACAGTGAAAGAGGAGAGTGAAAAAGCCCACTTAAAACTAATCATTCAAAAAATTAAGATCATGGCAAGTAGATGGGAAAACAATGGCACAGTGACAGTGTTTATTTTCTTGGGCTCTAAAACCACTGCAGATGGTGGCTGCAACCATGAAATTAAAAGACACTTGTTCCTTTTAAGAAAAGCTATGGAAAACTTAGACAGCATATAAAAAAGCAGAGATACTACTTTGCCAACAAAGGTCCATCTAGTCAAAGTGATGGTTTTTCCAGTAGTCATGTATGGATGTGAAAGTTGGACCATAAGGAAAGCTGAATGCTGAAGAATTGATGCTTTTTAACTGTGGTATTGAAGAAGACTCTTGAGAGTCCCTCAGACAGCAAGGGTGTCAAACCAGTCAATCCTGAAGGAAATCAGTCCTGAATATTCATTGGAAGAACTGATACTGAAGCTGAAGCTCCAATACTTTGGCCACCTGATGCAAAGAATGGACTCATTAGAAAAGTCCCTAATTCTGGAAAGATTGAAAGCAGGAGAAGAAGGGGACGAAAGAGGATGAGATGGTTGGATGGCATCGATGGACATGAGTTTGAGCAAGCTCCAGGAGTTGGTCATGGACAGGGAATACTGATATGCTGCTTTCCATGGGGCTGCAGAATCGGAAATGACTGAGCAACGAATGGAACTGAACTGAATAGAACCCTTCAGAGATCTAGTTGTTAAAATGGCCTCTTTGGGACTTTAATAAAGAGATTTTTATTTTTTTAATTCTGAAGCATATATGCTAAGATTCTTTAGTTCCACTGAAACAAGTATAACTGAGGTACCTAAATATATGCTGTAACTTGATGTCACTGTAATAACTGCAGTAAATGTAAAGAGATGTTTAAATGCCGGAATTCCTGGAAATACACTTCTCACTGGAGCAAACTATTTTTCTACTAGCTAAAGTGATTGTGGTGTGTGGTCAGTCACTGAAACTGAAAACTGAAACTGAAGTCGCTCAGTCGTGTCCGACTCTGCGATCTCATGGGCTGTAGCCTACCAGGCTCCTCAGTCCATGGAATTTTCCAGGCAAGAGTACTGGAGTGGGTTGCCATTTCCTTCTCCAGGGGATCTTCCCAACCCAGGGATTGAACCCGGGTCTCCTGCATTGCAGGCAGATGGTTTACCGTCTGAGCCACCAGGGAAGCCAGTCATTCAGTAGTGTTTAGCAAATAGAGAACTCAGATTTGAAATTCTGGTAGACAATTGAAAATTTAAAAATATTTGTGTCCATTCTGGCTTACTTCACTCTGTATAATCGGCTCCAGTTTCATCCATCTCATCAGAACTGATTCAAATGAATTCTTTTTAACAGCTGAGTAATACTCCATTGTGTATATGTACCACAGCTTTCTTATCCATTCATAAGAATTAAAGATTTTAAAATTTAAAAAATAAAAAACTAAAAAAAAAAAATATTTGTGTCCATATATATGTGTTAGTATACTGTATTGGTGTTTTTATTTCTGGCTTACTTCACTCTGTATAATAGGCTTCAGTTTCATCCACCTCATTAGAACTGATTCAAATGTATTCTCTTTAATGGCCTGTATGTGAGACAGCAAAAGAGACACAGATGTATAGAACAGTCTTTTGGACTCTGTGGGTGAGGGAGAGGGTGGGATGATTTGGGAGAATGGCATTGAAACATGTATAGTATCATATATGAAACGAATTGCCAGTCCAGGTTTGATGCATGATACTGGATGCTTGGGGCTGGTGCACTGAGACAACCCAGAGGGATGGTACGGGGAGGGAGGAGGGAGGGGGGTTCAGGATGGGGAGCACGTGTATACCTGTGGCGGATTCATGTAGATGTATGGCAGAACCAATACAACATTGTAAAGTAATTAGCCTCCAATTAAAATAAATTTATATTAAAAAAATATTTATGTCTTCCATACAGTATTTGTGTTATACTTTTTTTTTCATTTTATAAAATTTTTATTGGAGTATTGTTGATTTACAATGTTGTGTTAGTTTCAGGTATACAGTAAAGTGAATGTATAATTTTTAAAAATATTCATTGTTTATGTCAAATTCAAATTTTGTTAGACATCCTGCATCTGGCAACCCTAGTCACTGCTCATCCCACAGTGCTGGGACTGATTTTGAGGGCATTTGTCCACAGTAAATTCTACATGAAGGCTGGTTAGGGACCAGTTCCAAATGGCAGTCTGTAGTGTGTCAATCTGAGGAGAGATTAGTCACTTGAAGAACAATTCTAATTAAACTGCTGATTTCAGACTAGGTATTTATATCAATCCTTTTGTCTTTAAAATGTTTCTTGAAGACACCAAAGAGGTAATCAGACAACAAGGAACTGTTGGACTGAGATCAGATAGTGTGCAATGCCATGACAGATTAGGACTCAACCCTTTTTTTTGCCATGCTTCCCATTATTTTTGGAATCCCCTTGCTTTTTCTATGATCCAGTGGATGTTGGCAATTTTGTCTCTGGTTCCTGTGCTTTTTCTAAATCTTATATGTCTGGAAGCTCTGGGTTCATGTACTGATGAAGGCTAGCTTGAAAGACTTTGAGCATATATTTTTCCATGTTAATAGAGGTAAAAATTAAATTTAAATTTTTAGATGAATATTATGAAAAGAAATTTTGCATATTTTAATGAATAACAAATAAAATTATATTGAAAATACAATAAAAAGATAGTTTATTCCAGCTGAAAAGAGAATTATTGAATTGGAAAACATGTCAAAAGATGTTGAAAAACAAAATGATGTACAATATACAAAAAAAAAGGTGAGAAATCAATGATATGTTAAGAAAATTATATTTAATGGATTATAGAAAGAGAGACGATTCTATAATGAGTCAATATTTGCATATTTCCCAAATCAAGAAAAACTTCATACCCACAGATATTCAGGAGACAAAGAAATTCCTTGGCAGCATACAGAAGAAGAAATCCAAACCTGTAGACAGCATAATAATACTGCAGAAAAGTAACACAAAGAGAATATCTTACAAGGACCAGGAAAAAGGATAAGGATAAACTAGCTTGAAGCAATAATGGAAGATAAAAGCAAAAGACAAAATAGCCAACACAATACTGAGGAAAAACAACACATCAAAGTAGTCACACCATTCATTTTCAAGACTCTTCAGTACTATTGTAGTCAAGACAGAGTGGCATTGGCAATACTAGAATAAGACATAGAACAATGGAAAACAAGAAATAGGGCCGACATAGACTTATACAAATATAGTCAACTCATCATTGACCAAAGAGCAAAGGAAATTCAGTGAAGGAAGGATATAAATTCAACAAACAGTAGTGGGATAATTGGGTGTGTTACTGCTGCTGCTAAGTCACTTCAGTCGTGTCCGACTCTGTGCAACCCCATAGACGGCAGCCCACCAGGCTCCCCCGTCCCTGGGATCCTCCAGGCAAGAACACAGGAGTGGGTTGCCATTTCCTTCTCCAATGCATGAAAAGTGAAAGTGAAGTTGCTCAGTCATGTCTGACTCTTCTCAATCCCATAGACTGCAGCCTACCAGGCTCCTCCATCCATGGGATTTTCCAGGCAATTTGTGTACACATATTCAAAAAGAAGAAGGCAGAGGGAGAAGGGAAAGAAGAAGGAGAAAAAGAGGGAGGGGGAAGGAAGAGAAGGGGAAGAAGAAGAAAACGTTTAGACACTTGAAATGACTTAGCAACTGAACAACATCTCACGCAAAGAAATCAAACATACACCTAAATGAAAAATACGAAACTACAGAATTCTAGAAGAAAATATTAAAAAATCTAGTTTCTTAAAAGTTTTGTCATATAATCCAGCAATTATATTCCTAGGAATTTCCGAACAGATTTTAAAACTCATGTCTATGCAAAACTTGTACAATAATGTTTCTGACAACTTTCCACAAAAAACTGACGGCAAACAATATGTTTTCAATAAAATGGATAAATAAACTTTAGTACATCCAAACAGTGGAGTAATATTCTGCAATAAAAAGAAATAAGCTATCAAGCCACAAAAGACATGGATAAACTTTAAATGAATATTACTACATGAAAAGGGTCAGATTCAAAAGGCTGATGTATGATTCTAACCACATGACGTTCTGGACAAAGCAAACTTAAAAACAACAACAAAAAGTAAAGAATCAGTGGTTTCCAAAACTCAGTGGAAGTAGAGGGGGGTTGAATAATTCAAGTACAGTCTTTCTTAGGATGAAGAAACTATTATTCTGTATTACATCGTGATGGTGGATAGTTGACATTATGTATTTGTCAAGACCTTTTAAACTTTATCGGCTTCCCAGATGGTACTGCCAATGCAAGAGACCTAGGAGACATGGGTTTGATCTGTGGGTTCGATCCCTGAGTCAGGAAGATCCCCTGGAGGAGGAAATGGCAACCCACCCCAGTATTCTTGCCTGGAAAATGGGCATGCATTCTCTCTGCTTTAAACTTTACAGCTTTAAGAGTGAACAATGATATATGCAAACTTCAAATGTTTCTATGGATTGTACATTCTCTGGGAAGAAAAGTGAAGATTAGCAGTCAGCAATACCTTTATATATATGTTATGATGACAAAGGTTATTACTAAAAGAAAGTACTTGTAAGTTTCAAACAAAAAAGGAAAGAACGTGGAATTAGTTAAAAAATACTTTATCCATTAAAAATAAGGACAGAACATACAGGGTGGAGGGTACAATGCACATATAGTCATTGTATATTTAAATACACAGTAATATTAAATATAGAAAGTATTTCAAACAATAAAAATATGTGCTATTTATATTGAAAATATGTGCCAATTTAAATGTAAGTGTACCATAAGGTTGAAAATAGAAGGAGGAAAAAGTTGATTATGTAGATACCAAACTAAAAAATTAATATTAATATCAGACAAAATAGTCTTTAAAATGAAAGGGTTTGTAAAAATAAGGAATGTCACATTATAATGATAAAGTTTGCAAAGTCTAGAAAGATAAAATAATTTTGATTAGTATTTGCCCAAACATATGGCAAAACACACACTAATCAAAGACTCATGATTTGAAATCAAGATATGCACACTCATACTGAGAGATTTGAAAACACCTTTGGTGAGGTTGTTTCATACATTTATAGTAAATAGAGAATGTGCTGTCACGTTCTGCATTTCATCCTGGATTTCCCTAACCTCTTAAAGAATTTCTAGAAGTCTTTTGCTTTTGCTTGTGGCGCTAGTGGCAAAGAGCCTGCTTGTCAGTGCAGGAAGGAAACTTTTGAGATGCAGGTTAGATCCCTGGGTCAAGAAGATCCCTGGAGAAGGGAATGGCAACCTATTCCAATATTCTTGCCTGGAGAATCCCATGGACATAGGAGCCTGGTGGGCTATGGTCCGTAGGGTTGCAAACAATCAGACATGACTGAAGCGACTTAGCATAGCACAGCTCATAAACTTCCCAGTTTGTTGATGTTTATGAAGTGTTAGTTGCTTAGTGGTGTAGCTTGCCAGGCTCCCCTGTCAGTGGAATTCTCCAGGCAAGAATACTGGAGTAGGTAGCCATTTGCTTCTCCAGGGGATCTTCCTGATCCAGGGATTGAACCCAGGTCTCCTGCATTACAGGCAGATTCTTTACCATCTAAGCCACAAGGGAGGCCCACTGATATTTACAAAGGAGGTATAAATTTCAAGTAGATCCATGTGGTGGATAGTGCTGATTGGGTTAACTACATCTTTACAGACTTTTTTCCTGATCTGTTACTGAAAGAGAATGTTGAATATGTTACTTATAATAGTGGATTTCCCTGTTTCTCCTTTTAATTCTATGAGATTTGTCTCACATATTTTGACATTTTTTTGTTAGCCGCATACACGTTAAACATTTGTTGTGTTCTTAGAAAATTAACTCCTTTATCATTATGTGATTTTCCTCTGTATTCATGATATTTTTTTGTGTGGTTGATGAAGTGGGCCTTTCCTGAAATCAATATAGGTACTTCTGCTTTCTTTAGATTTATGTTAGTATAGTATGTCTTTCTTCATCCATTTATTATTGATTTGTCAGAATCTTTATATTTAAGGTGGATTTATTGTAGACAATGAATAACTGGGTTTTTTTAATCCATTCTGATTGTCCTTCAGTTTTGCTAGGTTTATGGCATTTACCCTTGAAATTATTCTTATGTTTGGATACAAATTTTTTTATTGTTATGTTTCTTAATTTAATTCTTAAATTAATGTCAGCAAGATTGGAAATCATTTTCTCTTCATTTTATTTGTTTGTGTTTCTTTTTTCTTCCTCTGTTTCTTTCTCCTCTGATTTAAGCTGAGCATTCTATATGATCTAGTTTTATCTACACTCTTAGCATACCAATTATACTTAAAATTTTTTTATGACTTCTTTGTGGTTTCCAATATACATTTTAAATTAATGCATTAATCTAAGTCCACCTTCAAATTATACTATGCCACTTTATACATTTCCAATTTCTCCTTCTTGTCATTTGTTGTATTAGTTTAACCTATCTAAATTTTATAATCACACAAAGTGTTACTGTAACTACTTTAAAAGTTATCATTTGTCTTCTCTTTAAAGGACTTCTTTGAATGTTTCTTGCAAGAGAGATGAGCTGGTGACGAATTCATTGTTTTTATTTCTCTGAAAACTATTTATTCATCAGTTTTAAAGAACAGTTTTATTGCATGTAGACTTCTGCATGTCTTTCTTTTTTTCTTTCAACAATTTAAATGTTTCACTCCATTTTCTTCTTGTTTGAATACTTTCTGATAAGAAGTCTGTCGCAGTTCTTAGCTTTGTTCCACAAGTAATGCATTCCTTTCTCCCCTGTCCTGCTCTCAGCCCTGACTTCATTCAAGGATTATCTCTTTGTCTTTGGTTTTCTGAAATGCCATTGTAATAAACCTAGATGCTCCCTCCCTTCTCTCTACTCTCTAGTGTTCCATTTACATATGTTATTGTTGTTGCTGTTTAGTCGCTAAGTCATGTCCGACTCTTTTTGTGACCCCACGGACTGTAACTTCCCAGGCTCCTCTGTCCATGGGATTTCTCAGGCAAGAATACTAGAGTGGGTTGCTATTTCCTTCTCCAGAGCATCTTCCTGACTCAGGGATCAAACCTGCGTCTCCAAGATTGCAGGTAGATTCTTTACCACTGAACCACTGTGGCTTCCCAATCTTTTGAAATTATGCTTTCTCCTTTTAGTATTTTATTCTTTTTTTTTCCTTTGAAATTTAGTTTGAATGGTCTCTACTGATGTATCTTCAAGCTTACTAATTCTTTTCTCAGCCATGTCTACTCTAATGATTAACCCATTAAAGAGATTTTTCTTTTCTGAAACAATATTTTTGTTCCTATTATTTTCTATGATAACTTCTTAGAGTCTCCATTTCTATTCTGATGTCACTTATCTGCTTTTTTCATTGGATCCTTATGTTAGTCATAGATAATTGTTTTAATATTGTTTATTTTTTGGAGTGCTTTATAGTTAATAGAAAAACTGAGAGGAAAGTAATAAGATTTTCCATATATCCTCTGATCCCACATATACACAGCATCAAAATCTCACACCAGAGTTGTACATTTGTTACAGTTGATGAACCTATACTGACATGTTATTGTCACCCAAAGACCATAGTTTTACACTAGAGTTTATTCTTGGACAAATGATATGTATCCACTTTTATGCTATAATACATGCCAGTTTCACCACCCTAAAGACTCTTTGTGCTCTGACAGTTCATCACCCCCTACCCTTAACCCTTAGCAACCATGGCTCCTTCTATGTATCCACTTTTATGCTATAATACATGCCAGTTTCACCACCCTAAAGACTCTTTGTGCTCTGACAGTTCATCACCCCCTACCCTTAACCCTTAGCAACCATGGCTCCTTCTACTGTCTAACTGGTTTCATCTTTTCCAGAGTGTCATGTAGTTGGAATAATGCAGTATATAGACTTTTCAGATTAAACTCTTTCACTGAGAAATACGCATTGAAATTTCTTCCATGTCTTTTTATGGCTTGATAGCTTATATCTTTTCAGTGGTGGATAATATCTTATTGTCTGTATGGTTCATATTTTATTGTTCTTTTTATCTGCTGAAGAACATCTTGGTTGCTTCCAAATTCTATTACAAGTAAAACTTCTGTAAATATTTGTGTGCAGTTTTCTGTGTGAACATAGTTTTCAACTTCTTGGGCAAAGGAGCAAACTATCATCTAAAATGATTGTATCATTTTGCATCCCGACTAGCAGTAAATGAGAATTCTTGTTGTTCCCATGCTGGTCGGCATTTGGTAGTGCTAGTGTTTCGCATTTTGGCCATTCCAGTGGTTTTGTAGTGGTATCTCCTTGTTTTAATTGGCAATTCCTGATATGATACTGAGTATCTTTTAATATGCTTATTTGATATCTGTGTGTATTCCTCCACCCAATATATTGAGGTATAGTTGACAAATAAAAATTGTATCTATCTACTATGGTTTGAATGTTTATGCCTCACCAAGATTCTCATGTTGAGAATGTCTGATGAAGTGGTATTATTAGTGGACCTTTGTCAAGGGCTTATGCCTTGATGGTAGAACCTTCATAAGTGGGAATAATGCCTTATAAAAGTGGTTCCAAGAGAAATGCCTAATCATTTTTGCCCTTTGAGGATACAATGAGAAGTCTAAAACCTGAAATAGGGCCCTCACCAAAGTATACCAGTGCTATGACGTTGCACTTCCAGCCTCGGAAACTAGGAGCAGTACATTTTTGCTATTCATTAGCTACCTGTATGCTATTACAGTTGCACAAACAGACTAAGACAATATTTAAGGTATATAACATGATGATTTTATATGCTTGCACTGTGTATCTTCCTTAGCCTCATGTCTGTTCAAATCTTTTCCCCATTTTCTATGTGAGTTATTTGTTTTCTTATTGCTGAGTTTTAAGAGTTCTTTGTACATTTGGATAACAATTTTTTAATTTAAGATGTCTTCTGCAAATATGCTTTCCCAATGTGACCTGCCTTCTTATTCACTTGAGAGCATTTTTCCATAACATATTTAATTTTAATGAAATCCTGTGTATCACATTTTTTGTGTGTGTGAATTGTGCCCTAGTGTTAAAAATCATCACCATACTTAACATTATTGGAATTTTTTCCTATGTTATCTTCTAGGAGTTCTATAGTATTTCATTTTACATTTAGGTCTATGATCCATTTGTGCTATTTTTGTGAAGAGTGTGAATGTTTGTTTAAATTATCTCTTTCTCTCTCTCTCTCTCTCTTTTTTTTTTTTTTGTTTGTTATGTGGATGTCCAGTTTTTCTACCACCATTTGTTGAAAAGATTATTCTTGCTCCTTGGCATCCTTTTTCTTTTTTATCAAAGATCAGTTAACTACATCTTTGTGGAAGTACTTCTTCTTTTCCATTGACCTATTTGTTTATACTTTTGCTAATACCACATTATCCTATTTATTGTATCTTTATAGTAAATCCTTAATTTGGATAATGCTAGTCTTCAAATTTTTGTCCTTCTTTAATATTGTATGGCTATTCTGGGTATTTTGGCTATTCTGGGTATTGGAGAAGGAAATGGCAACCCACTCCAGTATTCCTGCCTGGAAAATCCCATGGATGGAGGAGTCTGGTAGGCTACAGTCCATTGGGTCGCAAAGAGTTGGACAAACTGAGCAACTTCACTTTCACTTTCATTCTGGGTATTTTAGCTTTCCATATAAACTTCAGAATCAATTTGTTGCTATCCATAAAATACCTTGCTGAAATTTTGACTGTGATTGTGTTAATAGATCAATTTGGGGAAAACTGATATCTTGGCAACCTTGACTTTCCCTATCCATGACCACAGAATAGTTCTCCATTTGTTAATTTTTTAGAATTTATTTTATTCATCGGAGTTTTTTAGTATTTCCCACATTGATCTTGTATATTTTTTGTTAGATTTATGACTAAGTACTTAACTTTGGTGTGCTATGATGTTATAATTTTAAAAATTTCAAATTATATTTGTTCCTGGCTTGTCTATAGAAAAGCAATTTTTTTAATATTAATCTAGTGTTCTGCAAATTTTCTAGGGTGATTATTAGTTCCAGAAAGGATTTTTTGGTCAGTTTTTTTTTTTTTTTTAGATTTTCTACATAGGCAAACATGTCCTCCTTGAAAAAAGATATTTGTATGACTTCATTTCTAATATGTACATCTTTTAGTTCTTTTTCTTGTCTTCATGCATTACCTAGAAGTTCCAGTACAATGTTGAAAAGAAGTAGTGAGAGGGGACATCTCATCTTGTTCCCAATCTCAGCATAAAAGCTTCTAGTTTGTCAACATTAAGTACAATGGGTGGATGTTAGCTGGGTGGATGTTCTTTATCAAGTTGAGAAAGGTCTCCTTTATTCCTAGTTTACTGAGAGTTATTATGAATAGGTATAGGATATTGCCAGTTGTTTTTCTGTATCTATTGATATGATCACATGAGTTTTCTTCTTTAGCCTGATGTAATTGATTACTTTAATTGATTTTTGAACATCATACCAGCTTTACATACCAGGGTCATGGTATGTAATTATTTTTATACATTGTTAGATTTAAATTGCTAATATTTGTTGAGGTTTTCACAAGAGAAAATGGTTTATAGCTTTTTGTTATTGTTGCTATTGTTTTTATGTAATGTCTTTATCTGGTTTTGGTGTTAGGGTCATGCTGTCCTCATTGAATAAGTTATAAGATATGCCCTCTACTTCTATCTTTTGGAAAATATTATGGTGAAGAGATAAAATTTCTTCCTTAAATATTTAGTAGAAATTTCCATTGAACCTACCTGAGTCTTGCACTTTCTGTTTGGGAAGATTATTAAATTTTGATTCAATTTATTTAGTAGATATAGGCCCATTCAGATGCCTATCTTTTCTTGTATGAAACTGATGGATTGTGTCTTTCAAGCAATTGGTCCATTTCATGTACATTATCAAATTTATGAGCATAACATTTATAATATTCCTGTATTATCCTTCTAATGTCCATGAAATCTTTAATTATGCCCTCCTGCTTTCATCTATGATATTAATGATTTGTGTCATCATAGTTATTTTAATTTGCTTGTCAGTCAATTTTAAAAATTGGGTATTATTTAAGTATGGTTCATGCATTTGCTTTGTCTTTAGAGGCTGCATTTTTTCTGGTATGCCTTGTAGTATTTCAATGAAACTCAGACATGTGATATTGAGTACTAAAAGCTGTGGTAAATAGGTCTTAGTGTGAGATCTCATGTTAATCATGCTAGCAGTCAGACTGTGTTTGCTATAGTTATAAGGTTCCAGAGGCTTTACTGTCCCCCTATTGCCCTTGTTTTTATCTCCCTTGGTGCTTTAGCACTTGTATAGGTACTCATCCTGAAAGGAACTTTGTGTCTTGCATCTTCTTTATCCATAATAATTGTATATCAGTTATTGTACTTTATCCCTGTTGGTGTGATGATAAGGTATGGGGAGAAGTGTTCTATGATTGTGATTAAATTTTGTTATTCTGATGGACCTATGTTCTTGAGTTGTGATCTTCACTGGTGTTTTTAAGCATCCACCACCACCAAGGTGAGGTAGAAACGTTACAGTGTTCTGGAGTGAGAGAAATGCCATTCCCCCAGGTAGATTAAAAATATGGTAAAATTATTTTCTCCTGGAGAAAACACCTTTATTATTGAAAGTGCTCTGGTATTATCATATTTCTTATTTTTCCCTTCTCAACTGCCATACCTATCAGGGGATGTTTTTTAGTTATGCATCATGAAAACCTGATCAGGTTCCTGAATGGAACACTTATGAAAGTGTGGGAACATGCTTACAACCATTTTCCCCAGGAGTTTCTTACTCTCATGATTGTCTAAACTCAGCCTCTAGCAATTGTGTCCCTCCCAGTATACAGATAAGCAGATTGTAATTGTGACTTTCTGGGTTTGCCTAACTTTCCAGATCATGGGATACAGGTTTGACTTGTAAACTGAATTCTCTGGTGGGTCCAAGAAGAATAACCGACTTGCAGTTTGTTTGGTTTTTACCTGTAAGGATGGAGTGATGACTTCTAAGTTCCTTACATATCTGAGCTAAAACTGGAAGTGTGTAATGAAGTTTTAATTTCTTTTCAGGATAGAGGAACCTGGAAAATGTTTTCAGTTCAGTTCAGTTCAGTTGCTCAGTCGTGTCCGACTCTTTGCGACCCCATGAATTGCAGCACGCCAGGCCTCACCAACTCCTGGAGTTCACTCAAACTCACGTCCATCGAATCAGTGATGCCATTCAGCCAACTCATCCTCTGTTGTCCCCTTTTCCTCCTGCCCCCAATCTCTTCCAGCATCAGTGTGTTTTCCAGTGAGTCAACTCTTCTCATGAGGTGGCCAAAGTACTGGAGTTCCAGCTTCAGCATCATTCCCTCCAAAGAAATCCCAGGGCTGATCTCCTTCAGAATGGACTGGTTGGATCTCCTTGCAGTCCAAGGGACTCTCAAGAGTCTTTTCCAACACCACAGTTCAAAAGCATCAATTCTTCGGTGCTCAGCCTTCTTCACAGTCGAACTCTCACATCCATACATGACCACTGGAAAAACCATAGCCTTGACTAGATGGACCTTTGTTGACAAAGTAATGTCTCTGCTTTTCGATATGCCATCTAGGTCGGTCATAACTTTTCTTCCAAGAAGTAAGTGTCTTTTAATTTCATGGCTGCAGTCGCCATCTGCAGTGATTTTGGAGCCCCCCCAAAATAATGTCTGACACTGTTTCCACTCTTTCTGCATCTGTTTCCCGTGGAGTGATGGGACCAGATGCCATGATCTTCATTTTCTGAATGTTGAGCTTTAAGCCAAATTTTCACTCTCCACTTTCACTTTCATCAAGAGGCTTTTTATTTCCTCTTCACTTTCTGCCATAAGGGTGGTGTCATCTGCATATCTGAGGTGATTGATATTTCTCCTGGCAATCTTGATTCCAGCTTGTGCTTCTTCCAGCCCAGCATTTCTCATGATGTATTCTGCATATAAGTTAAATAAGCAGGGTGACAATATACAGCCTTGACAAACTCCTTTTCCTATTTGGAACCAGTCTGTTGTTCCCTGTCCAGTTCTAATTGTTGCTTCCTGACCTGCATACAGGTTTCCCAAGAGGCAGGTCAGGTGGTCTAGTATTCCCATCTCTTTCAGAATTTTCTACAGTTTCTTGTGATCCACACAGTCAAAGGCTTTGGCATAGTCAATAAAGCAAAAATAGATGTTTTTCTGGAACTCTCTTGCTTTCTCCATGATCCAGCGGATGTTGGCAATTTGATCTCTGGTTCCTCTGCCTTTTCGAAAACTACCTTGAACATCTGGAAGTTCACGGTTCATGTATTGCTGAAGCCTGGCTTGGAGAATTTTGAGCATTACTTTACTAGCGTGTGAGATGAGTGCAACTGTGTGGTAGTTTGAGCATTCTTTGGCATTGCCTTTCTTTGGTGTTGGAATGAAAACTGACCTTTTCCAGTCCTGTGGCCACTGCTAAGTTTTCCAAATTTACTGGCATGTTGAGTGCAGCACTTTCACAGCATCATCTTTCAGAATTTGAAATAGCTCCATTGGAATTCCATCACCTCCATTAGCTTTGTTCATAGTGATGCTTTCTAAGACCCACTTGACTTCACATTCCAGGATGTCTGGCTCTAGGTGAGTTTTAAAATTTTTTTTAAACATTATTAAATGTCTATTGTGAGTCAGATACTATTTTAAGCTTTGGCCATGTAGTATTGAAAAAAACTGGATTAAAATCAAGTACTATTTCCTTATAATTTCTACCCCCTTGTCCTGTTTGCCTGACAGACTTTAAAAGGAAAAATCATGACAGACACCCTTAATTGCACACAATTTAGTAACTGTTTTTAAGCATGACCTCTTAGAGTTGGAGGTAAGACATAATGGAGATACTGTGGAGTGCCTTTTTTTTTTTTACTAGGAATATTTGGATTTGAAACCCACATTTTATTTAATTAGCACACTGCTTATTCCTACTTTCCTTTCCTTTTCTGCTTTCAACTGTGAGTCATCCCAGAGGGGAAGATAGACCTACTTGTATTAGAAAATGAGTTATATTAAGAGATAAGAAATATTAACTTTGATGAAGTTTCACATATATTGAAATCTGTGATACCGATTATTCAGGACAGCAGATAATTCTGTTTTTTCATTGCAGCATTTATTCAACAGGCACTTCTAAATAGCAGCTTTACTTCAGATTCTGGTTTAGTTGTAACAATAATTAAAGCATATTCGTTACTGCTAAAAAAAGCAAAGTCTATTAATGGAGATGCACATACTGAAAAATTAGTGTAATATATAATGATAAAGTCTGTGTTAGATCTGTCTACCTATGGACTAAATATTTACAAGAATCACATATTAGTGCATAAATTTAAACAGTATTGTTCACTTATTATAATAGTTCACTTGTTAGTATATTTTCCAACTTAAGAGACTTCCTTTCCTCTTGATTCTTTCCATTTTACTTAAATGTTTACTAAAACATAACTTTAAAGAGCACAAGGTAACATTATTTCTGAAAGTCATGTCAGTCCTTGGGAGATAAAGTTAGAAAATAGGCAACTTTACGCTCATGGATGGTATTCTGCATTATAATTTATTAGACTTTACCTGCTTAATTCTAATACTAGGAAAAGGAAATATTCCTATATTTCTGTGTCTTATAATCAGAGTTTTTTTTTTCTCCAAATGGAAACAATGTGTATATAACTAATGTGTATGAGTTTGCATATGAGTATTTTGGAAAGAATGAAAATTGGAAGATGAAGAGAAAGTGGAAAACACTTATATCCATGGGATAATTTCAATACCCTGTTGATTCTGTTTTTTCATATATTGGATCTTGTCACTGACAGTATTAATGAAATAATAAGAGAAACTTATATCTGAGTATAGTTACCCATGTTTCAAAGCTATCTGGTTTAAATCTCACTAGATCTCTGAAGATCTTAATTATATTTTAATAATTTACTCTTAAAAGAAAGTATTGTTTTAATCTTATTTTAAAGGTATGAAAAATATTTGCCAAAACCTATTGTTCTTAATTTCACTGACTTACAAAGTCAGAAAAAATGACGCACACAGATATCATAATCTAGAAAGACCATTTGAAATTTAGTTCAGATTTTGGTGTCAATATATGACCTTGCGATTGTCTATAATAATATGAGGAAGGGAATGCCATGGTTAGATAGGTTTTTTTTTTTAAAGAAGAATAATATAAAAATTTTGAAAATATGTGCTGATAGGGTAAGAAATAATTATAGAAAGAAAATTTAGAACTCTGTCTTAACAATTATTCAGGAGATGGACAATGAGTATCATACTTTATTTGTGATAATGGAAGTAGAATGAAAGACACATTGCCCTTCAGGTCACATAAGCAATAAAGTGAAACTGAAGATAAAGTTGACTTTCCAAAATGTTTGCAAACATCACTTAATGCTAAAGACAAAAATGATGTAAATATTAGCATTCCATTTTAGTAGATGTGGGTTTTGACTGTGATCATTATATGATATGTTTACTATATGATTTTCTCACTATTGAACAGTGGTATTGTTGGGAGTCCACCCTGGTCCAAATCCACAAATTCTCAAATAGTGTTTGCCACTGTTGCTGCTGTACTATTTCAAGCCTAAATGACAATAATGCTTTTATCTCTGGCAAGTGGTAAATGAAAAATACCAAGTATACAGGGGATGATAGTAAGTTTTACCTTGCATTCATTTGAGTTTAAAGAGCTTGTAGATGTTTTTTCACTCACAGAAATCCTGTCTGTTTTATATGTGATTATAAGGGAAAATTTGCTGTAATTCATAAGCACATTTTCCCAAAACATGTTTTCCAAAACAAAGAAAATGCAGCTGAATACAGTATGCACTAACTTAAGTAAATATGTGATATTCATTCAGTCTGTGCTCCTTTGTATCACATCCTCTTCAAAAGTGCTTCTTTCCTCCCGTTTTTATTTTGACACATCTCTATAATTTGGACTTGGTGGCTCAGTGGTAAAGAATCTACCTGCAATGAAGGACACCTGTAGGAGACACGGGTTTGATCCCTGGATTGGAAGATTCCTTGGAGAAGGAAATGGCAACCCACTCCAGTATTCTTGCCTGAAAATGCCCATGGACAGAGGAGCCTGGTAGGCTACAAGCCCCTGGGTTGCAAAGAATAGGACATGACTATGTGCACACTGCACTGCATAATTTGGGTTCATTCCTTCTTATACTCTACCATAAAATCACCTTTATGTTTTTAAGGTCAAATCTTATATTTTCTAGAATATTTTTCCATTAACTAGGAATTTTACATCTCTTTTAAACTGCCAACTATTTTTATTGGAATTTTTATTGTTTTGTTAGTACTCTGGCACAAAGTAGCATAGTTCTTAGTGGTGTATTCCAGCCACAATTTTCCCTTAAGCCCTGTTATTTTTAAGGCATGATTCTGCAGGATAGGAAGTGTGTTCAGTCACAATATATTGTGGAATATTGTACTCTAACAGAAATACTTAAGTGAGTTTTGAGACTTAGAAGTCAAGATCGATACTGATATATAAATTTGGGAGAAATCACCATCTAAGAAGTTGAAGTCATGGAAATAAATAACGGCCGTCCTGTTGAGAGCTAGAAGAGAAAAGAACTGATGACAGAACTGTGGGAAACATTTGCAGGAGAGGTTTAACGAAGAAAGGGTCAGTGAAAGAACTGTTTTTTCTTGATTTCTTTGTTCCTTGTACTATTTATTCATTTATTCAACAGATATTTGCTAGGCTATGTTCTCATGGAGGAGGAGATTATGAAAGTGGCCTGGTTTCTTCTTTAATGCAGTTATAAAATTTAAATAAGCACAGATTACATAAATGCTATCGTTAAATCAGATTGTCCTGAATTTTTGCACCAGTCCCTTGTGAAATCCAGTTCCTATTCAAAAGGGACCAGAAGCTCTGCCTTTGATTTCCTGTAGAATTTGAAAAACAAGTATGACTGGCTCCAAGTTGGCTTGAATTTCATTGGTACCGAGGGTAGAAATTGGGATACTTTGCTTGCCTGATTCATTTTCCAGCCTGTATTTCCCAGGTATAAACACCTTAAAATAAGTCATCATTCCTTTGTGAATTAGCCAAGAGACACAACAGAGCAGCAGAAGCTAATTAATTCTGTTCTCTTGACTTTCTTTGGTGAAGCAAGTCATTAAAGCAAATGTGTAAGTGTATTGCATGCACTGATTTAGAGCTTGATGGGGTCATGCTATCTGGCAACCAGTATATTTATTTGCATTTATTTTTTAGTCAGTACTTATAGATCTCACTAGAGTTTCCAACCATGATGAGTGTGCTGTTAGAATAAAATCTCTCTTTTTCAGTCAGGGTGGTCTTTTCACATAAATGTTTCAAGATATACAGCTGCCAATTTCAAGCTATAGACTATCTCTTTATAATTTCAACTCAGTATATTAAAGTATATTGGTGAAATATCCAGTTTTATATAATATTTAAATTATCCTCCAATTAAAATAAATTAATTTTTAAAAAGAATTAACAATTGTTGATAAATATAGTCTATTTGAAATTTCCTAATATTGGTTTTTAAATTATGGTGTCAGCGTGGTTGCTTAAAAAAGTAGTTGTATCCTCAAAAGCACTCCTCTCTCAACACCAATCTATTAAAAATCTGGTATAGATTGGTCCCCAGCAATAATGTTGAAAATGATTTTTTACAGTCTTTAATAATATCAAGATAATTAGTTATGAATAGCATAAGTGAACTGGAGAAGGCAATGGCACCCCACTCCAGTACTCTTGCTTGAAAAATCCCATGGATGGAGGAGCCTGGTAGGCTGCAGTCCATGGGGTCGCTAAGAATCGGATACGACTGAGCGACTTCACTTTCACTTTTCACTTTCATGCATTGGAGAAGGAAATGGCAACCCACTCTAGTATTCTTGCCTAGAGAATCCCAGGGATGGGGGAGCCTGGTGGGCTGCCATCTATGGGGTCGCACAGAGTCGGACACGACTGAAGCAACTTAGCAGCAGCAGCAAGCATAAGTGAACTGGGTTGGTAAACCTAAAAAAGCTTTATTTATTTTATCCCAGAATGCATGAAATATAAATATTTTGTAAAGCTATATATTTTATATATATATATGCATGTTTATACCAATGCATAATACATTATTTTATACACCAATATGTAATGTATACCATAATATATATGTGTGTTTATGTGGGTATGTATATATGTACATGACATATATATAATGTAATGTATGTGTATGTGTATATATATCTAGAGAGAAAGATTTGTTTACCTATTTGCAAGATTTACTTATTAGCTTTATATTATCAGATATCACATCTATGAATTAATGCTAAACAATTACAGTGGATATATACTGTCCAAAATAATTTGTATTTTTCTATTGCCTAAATTATTTAGAATATTATACATTTGATTTATTTTAGGTATAAAATTGAACTTTATGCTAATCATTTTTGATGATTTTTTTTAAAGTACCATCTTTATGTATAAGGAGCCAGTGAAATCAATGACATTTCGTTCAGTTTGAATTTGTTCTACTTGATGACTGATTTTTTAATACAGTCACACATTAATTAATATAATTAAAATTCACTATGTATCCTTATTCAAGTGGACAATACTAAAGGAAATATTCTTACCATTAAGTGTCTCAAAGTGAATTTGCTCAGTTGTCTCCATGTGGTTTTCCAGGCTAGAGCGCTGAAGTAGGTTGCCATTTCCTTCTCCAGGGGAACTCCCCGACCCAGGGATGGAACCCAGGTCTCCAGCATTGTAGTCAGACGCTTTACCATCTGAGCCACCAGGGAAGTCTATTATTATCATTAAAGTCATATCAGATGACATCTGTAAGAAGTGGAGAATTTTTTAAATTATATGAGAAACATACTGCAATATTTTATAGACATAATCAAATGTGTTTTCCTTATATTAAGTCATGTTACTATACAGAAAATAGCTGACCACTTTATATTTTAATTAATAAAAACAAATGAGAGCTATCTCTAGTCAATAACTGCAAAAAATAAAGGTAAAAAGAAAATTTTTTTTCATGTTAATAACAGTTAACTTCTAATAGGGTTTATAATTTTCATGCACTGGAGAAGGAAATGGCAACCCACTCCAGTGTTTTTGCCTGCAGAATCCCAGGGACGGGGGAGCCTGGTAGGCTCCCGTCTATGGGGTCGCACGGAGTTGGACACGACTGAAGCACCTTAGGAGTAGCAGGGTTTATAAAACTCAAGGATAACTCAACTTGTTAAAATATTGAAGGCTCTATAATGTAAGTTCATAAAAATTAGAACTTTTTAAAAGATCTAATGAAGAATTAAATACTTTTCTTTTCAAGGAAAGAAGAAGTTTGCACTGCTTAGTATCTCTTTTATTATAAAGACCAAGAGAGCTTTGCATGTGATGTATTTGGTTGGCAGTGTAAGCTCAGCAAATCTTTACCAACAGATTGTAAGGTAAAAATAAAGCTATTCAATTATAAAAAAAGAAAAATACACAATTAATTATTTAATTGAATACATTTAAAGTCAAATTATGTGAAGAAATGAAATGTCTGTGTTTCATGTTACGGCAGACATACAATAAAATAAGGTAGTTACAGCATTAAGGATACTGATAAAGAATTGGAGTATTCTTATATATTACTTTTAATATTTCCACAATCTATGGTCTTACTCAGTATTTTATTAAATTAATTATTTGACTAGCATAGATCAAATATTATACAAATGCATTTTCATGCAGCTTTGTATGATATATTAGGGAAATATTGAATAGAGAGATCATATTTATTTTAGATATATAAACTGCTTCACTTAAATATCTTGAATTTACTAGTTAAAAGAAAATGTTAGATTTATACCCGTTGAAAATTACATATTGGAGTGATTTAATTTGAGGCATGGTCTTGTCATCACACTTCTCCTTTCACTCTTTCACCTGCTCATGTGGTGTGCATGTGTAGAGTGTAATGTATACCTTTAGGTCCTATTCAAATAGATATTTGTGTCTGAACAAATATTAAACATCCTATGTAACCAATTTATTTTTAAAATGCCACCATTTGACATACAGTAGGTCTTTCACTGCCTTTCACATAATATCTTTTGCAGTTATGTTTGTTATGAAATGGAGCTACATATCAAAATGTGTTTGTCAAAATGGATTTGAATATTTCATTGTTGAGTTAAATGGTTTTAAAATATGTCATGCAAAATATTTATCAGAAAATATAAGTCCAAGCTCTGTAGAATATTTTTAAGTATTCAAATATATCAACATTGTAATAATATAAATTCTTCATGTAATATATGAAAATAGCATAGTCTAATTTCTTTGCTTCTTATTAATAAACTTTGAGATTTAGCTTTTTTGGCTAAATAGACTTATTAAGTAACAATTTTAAGGAAGAAAACTTGAAATATATTTTTACTTTTACAATACTTTCACTGTTTTCCATCCAGTCTGTTTACATTTTTAATTTATTTATCCTCAACCTACAGAGTATTTAAAACTGTACATTTTCAGATGTAAAAAATTGCTCTCATTTCTCTTATTTGTTAGATGCCATATATTTCATTATTAGGAATAAATATAGAAAAACTGTGGATTTTTCATCTTTACTAAGGATCATTATGACATTCTAAGTGTTTTTATTATGTGATACGTCATCTGGTATTAAGATGCTAACAAAATTTTTGCAATCTTTTCCACGTTAGTAATACTTAAGGCAATGGCACCCCACTCCAGTACTCTTGCCTGGAAAATCCCATGGACAGAGGAGCATGGAAGGCTACAGTCCATGGAGTCGTGAAGAGTCAGACACGACTGAGCGACTTCACCTTCACTTCTTTTGTGCATTGGAGAAGGAAATGGCAACCCACTCCAGTTCTTGCCTGGAGAATCCCAGGGACGGGGTAGCCTGATGGGCTGGTGACTGTGGGGTTGCACAGAGTCAGACATGACTGAAGTGACTTAGCAGCATGGCATTTCACTTAGTAGTCATTCTTAGTAGGGCTCATCACCTTACAGGGAGGTTTTTTAATACATACGGAGAGTTTTTTGGTGGTTACAATGAACAGAGTCTTTATGACATTTAAAGATTGGAGTGGTTAGATTAGCAAATTCTAAAATGTTTGGCAAGGCAGTCCCTCATTATGTTCAAGTTTCCTTTGTAATATATATGTAGGTAAATAATTTACTTACATGAGCCTGGGCTGTTTTTTTATTTTCCACTTAAGCACAAAATAGGTTTTATACATTTGGTATATACACTAAAATTTCCAGAAATGTAAGTATTATGTATAATGAAGGAAAGATCATAATTTTTCCCCTTTTGACTTAACTTGAATTAACCTCCAAACCACATCATTAAAGGCAATGCCATGCTGGTTTTACCTGTCTACACAGGTAAGTCAGTTGGCATTGATAGTATTTGCAATTACAATTATTAAACACAAAAGTTCAAACATTTGACTACTTCAGTATGTCTTCCAGTTAATCATCCCCAAACACTAACTTTTTGAAATATCTTACTTTATTTTTTACTTTTTTAATATTAAGTTAGACTAACATTTTTCTTTAGTTTCTATTTAGGTTTATTATCTAAGAATCTCACAGTTGAAGAGTAAATTTCTGTTTAAGAAAGTGTATATTGCTTTTGAAAAGTCTGTGGATAACAATGGAAAGTTACGCTTCACATAAGGCTTTCTGTAAAATATTTATATTGAGGTATATAATATACATGAGGGCTTCCCTGGTGCTTCAGTGGAAAAGAAATCTGCCTGTCAATACAGAAGATGTGGGCTCTATCCCTGAGTCAGATAGATCCCTGGAGAAGGAAATGGTAACTCACTCCAGTATTCTTGCCTGGGAAATCTGATGGACAGAGGAGCTTGGCAGGCTCCAGTCCATGGGGTCGCAAGAGTCAGACACAACTTAGCAACTAAACAACAAAAATAATATACATACAATAATGTGATAGATTTTAATTTAAATTTATAAACATTTACAGAATCTCAGTCAATATACCCCTGAAAGAGATAAACTCTTGCCTTTATTCTTAATTCTATCACCAGCACTTTAGAGATATTAGTATTAGTTAGTATTGCTTGTTCTTGAACTTACTGATAAATGGCCCTGACATGTTTGTATATCGATTTTCCATTTTGAAACACTTTTCTGAAGTTTCTGCTTAGGTTGTTTTGGGTTGTTTAACTTTTATTACTGATTTGTAACAATACCTTATATAGGTAAAATACTCTAGATGAGTCTTTTATTGAAGATTATATATGTGTGTGTGTGTGTGTGTGTGTGTATGTGTGCGTGCACGCGTGTGTGTGACTACACATACTCTTTGGGTCGCAAAGAGTCTGACATGACTGAGTGACTAAGCACAGCATAGCACAGTGTATATTTGTGTGTGTGTGTGTGTGTGTGTGTGTGTGTGTGTGTATGTGTTAAGTCAGTTTCAGTCATGTCTGACTCTCTGCGACGCTATGGACTGTAGCCCACCAAGCTCATATGTCCATGGGATTCTCCATTCAAGAATACTGGATTGAGTTGCCATCTCCTCCTCCAGGGGATCTTCCTGACTCAGGGATTGAACCCACCTCTCTGTTACATCTCCTGCATTGGTAGGCAGGTTCTTTACTTCTAGCACCACTTGGGAAGCTTATATATATATAGGTATATTTAAATATATACAATGTTATACTATGATAAATATTCTCACTAAGTCTCAGTTATGCCTTTTCATTCTCTGAATGGTGTCTTTTGATGGAAAAAGCAAGAGCATCCTAGAAAAACATCTACTTCTGCTTTATTGACTATACCAAAGCCTATGAATGTTGTGGATGACAACAAACTGGAAAATTCTTCAAGAAATGGGAATAACAGACCATCTGTCCTGCCTCCTGAGAAATCTGTAAGCAAGTCAAGAAGCAACAATTAGAACCAGGTATGGAACAACAGACTGGTTCCAAGTCAGAGAAGGAGCATGTCAAGACTGTATATTGTCACTGTGCTTATTTAACTTAAATGCAGAGTACCTCATGAGAAACACTGGGCCAGATGAAACACAAACTGGAATCAAGATTGCCAGGAGAAATATCAATAATCTCAGATACACAGATGATACCACCCTTATGACAGAAAGTGAAGAAGAACTAAAGAGCCTCTTGATGACAGTGAAAGAGGAGAGTGAAAAGTTGGCTTAAAACTCAACATTCAGAAAACTAAGATCATAGAATTTGGTCCCATCACTTCATGGCAATAGATGGGGTAACAATGGAAACAGTGACAGACTTCATTTTGGAGGCTCCAAAATTGCTGCAGATGGTGACTGCAGCCATGAAATTTAAAGACGCTCACTTGCTCCTTGGAAGGAAATCTATGACCAACCTAGACAGCATATTAAAAAGCAGAGACATTATTTGCCAACAAAGGTCCATCTAGTCAAAGCTATGGTTTTTCCACTAGTCACGTATGGATGTGAGAGTTGGACTATAAAGAACGCTGAGCGCTGAAGAATTGATGCTTTTGAACTATGGTTTTGGAGAAGACCCTTGAGAGTCCCTTGGACTGCAAGGAGATACAACCAGTCCATCCTAAAGAAGATCAGCCCTGAGTGTTCATTAGAAGGACTGATGTTGAAGCTGAAACTCCAATACTTTGGCTACCTAATGTGAAGAGCTGACTCATTTGAAAAGACCCTGATGCTGGGAAAGATTGAAGGCTGAAGGAGAAGGTGATGACAGAGGATGAGATGGTTGGATGGCATCACTGACTCAGTGGACATGAGTTGCATAAACTCTGGGAGTTGGTGATGCTAACTCCAAGGAGGCCTGGCATGCTGCAATCCGTGGGGTTGCAAAGAGCCGGACGTAACTGAGCAACTGAATTGATGAAAGCAAATTATACATTCAGTGAAGGAATTTCTGAATCGTTTATTTTATCATTAGTTCCTTATTTTACCCTCTTTAAGAATTGTTTGCCTAGTAAACATTATGAAGCTAATCTATATTTTTCAGTAGTTTTATTGTTTTGGCAACAGCATTGGCCCAGAGTACTATTGCATTACACTGTGTGAGAATTTATGCTATAGGCATCGGAGATCATCTATTCCATTCCATTTGACAAATGTTTGTTGAGTACCTTGCTGTGCAAAATGTAACAATATTTTAAAAATATGCTCAGATTCTCTCCATCCTCAAGAAGCATATGACCTAATATGGAAGGCAAAATAGATAACAAGTTTAAAGCATAGTAAAATAACTTCTTAATTTAAATAATTTACTGTTTGAATATAAATGTTGACCTGGAAATCATTGAAAGCTGCAAAGTTGTGCTGGTTTTTAAATTGGAAATAGACAGGTGATAAATAATACAAGGATAAATAATATAAAGATAAAGGATATAATATAACTAGTATAACATAAGGATAAATAAATAATATAAGGATATAAGAAAACCTAAGTATACATAAAGCCAAGGGGTGATTGGGGAACTTTAAGAAATGTAGGTTATATTCCATTGTATGTATGTACCATATCTTCTTTTTTTATTCATCTATCAGTGGACATCTAGGTTGTTTCTGTGTCCTGGCTGTTATAAATAGTGTTGCAATGAACATTGGGTACATGTGTCTTTTTGAACTGTGATTTTCTCAGAGTATATTGCCCAGTAGTGGAATCAAGATTGCCGAGAGAAATATCAATAACCTCAGATATGCAGATGACACCACCCTTATGGCAGAAAGTGAAGAGGAACTAAAAAGCCTCTTGATGAAAGTAAAAGAGGAGAGTGAAAAAGTTGGCTTAAAGCTCAACATTCAGAAAACGAAGATCATGGCATCCGGTCCCATCACTTCATGGGAAATAGATGGGGAAACAGTGGAAACAGTGTTAGACTTTATTTTTTGTGGCTCCAAAATTACTGCAGATGGTGATTGCAGCCATGAAATTAAAAGACGCTTACTCCTTGGAAGAAAAGTTATGACCAACCTAAATAGCATATTCAACAGCAGAGACGTTACTTTGCCGACTAAGGTCCGTCTAGTCAAGGCTATGGTTTCTCCAGTGATCTTGTATGGATGTGAGACTTGGACTGTGAAGAAGGCGGAGCACCAAAGAATTGATGCTTTTGAACTGTGGTGTTGGAGAAGACTCTTGAGAGTCCCTTGGACTGCAAGGAGATCCAACCAGTCCATTCTGAAGGAGATCAACCCTGGGATTTCTTTGCAAGGAATGATGCTAAAGCTGAAACTCCAGTACTTTGGCCACCTGATGCGAAGAGTTGACTCATTGGAAAAGACTCTGATGCTGGGAGGGATTGGGGGCAGGAGGAGAAGGGGACGACAGAGGATGAGATGTCTGGATGGCATCACGGACTCAATGGACGCAAGTCTGAGTGAACTCGGGGAGTTGGTGATAGACAGGGAGGCCTGGTGTGCTGCAATTCATGGGGTCGCAAAGAGTCGGACATGACTGAGTGACTGAACTGAACTGATGGTAGTTTTATTCCTAGCTTGTTAAGGAATCTCCATACTATTCTCCATAGTACCTATTCAAATTTACATTCCCACCAACAGTGCTGTAAGTTTCCCTTTTCTCCACATCCTCACCAGCACTTATTATTTATTATTGGAGCATTATTCAGCCATTAAAAGAAACAAATTTGAGCCAGTTGTAGTGAGGTAGATGTACCTAGAGCCTGTTATACAGAGCAAAGTACATCAGGAAGAGAAAAACAAATATTGTGTATTAACACATATATATGAAATCTAGAAAAATAGTACTTAAAAACCTATTTACAGAGAAAAAATGGAGATGTGGATGTAGAGAACAGACTGGTAGACACAGCAGGGAAAGGAGAGGGTAGGACAAATTCAAAAGAGTAACATTGACATATATACACTATCATGTGCAAAATAGATAACTAGCAGGAAGCTGTTTATAACACAGAGAGCAGGGTGAAATGGGAGGAGAGGCTCAAATGCAGAGAAGATATATGCTGCTGCTGCTGCTAAGTCGCTTCAGTCATGTCCGACTCTGTGCGACCCCATAGACGGAAGCCCACCAGGCTCCTCAGTCCCTGGGATTCTCCAGGCAAGAACACTGGAGTGGGTTGCCATTTCCTTCTCCAAGGCATGAAAGTGAAAAGTGAAAGTGAAGTCACTCAGTCGTGTCTGACTCAGCGACCCCATGGACTGTAGCCTACAAGGCTCCTCCATCCATGGGATTTCCCAGGCAAGAGTACTGGAGTGGGGTGCCATTGCCTTCTCTGATATATATATATATATAATTATGACTTATTTGTATTGATGTATGGTAGAGACCATCACAATATTGTAGAACAATTATCCTCCAATTAAACATTATAAAAAGAAAGAAATGTTGGTTAATAGAAGGATATAGATAAATTAAGATAAAAAGATAGTTTGAACATTGCAAAGACTATGTAAAAGATTCTGAAGTTTATGCTTTTGGCAGTTTATGTAAATGAAGTTCTCCGTGTTAGGGAGTTAAATAATTTGAGTTATGTTAAAATTTTAACACAAGGAAAGGATGGAGATGTCAAATTGAAGACACTTACTTAAACAGGCTGAGTGACCTAGACACCAACAAAAGCATTTGGAGTGGGAAACCAAGACAGAAGGTGTTGAGGTCCTTTAATGGACCAGAACCTGGTGGTCTGAAGTTGACAATAAGAAAGTAAGGGAGAGAAAGAGGCTGATATTCCTTGGTTTACACAGAAAGTCAATAAAGCCCCTGCATGGGGCTTGCTCTGTTCAGGAAGGCCTCAGGTGCCCTCTCGATGGGGTGAAGGCACAGAGCACCTTCTCAAGAGGATCTTAGAAGCCCAGGAAGGAAAGTGAAATCAGAGAGCCTCTGCGTTCCAGGGGATCAGCCTGAGAAAGAGACGGGGAGAGAGAGAGAGGCAGAGAGAGAGAGGGAGAGAGAGAGAAAGAGAAAGAAAGACATGGGACTAGAGCTCTGATGAAGCAAAGGTGTTTTAATCAACATGGTGTGGGCATATATACTGTCTTAAGAGGTAGTTATTCTCAGCAAAGATAAAGATTAAAATTACAGACTCACAAAACATCGGCGATCCATATGAAAGAGAGAGAATTGTAAACAATCACTTTTACCCTATGGTTCACAAGAAGAAAGACGGTACTTATCACTGTGTAGAAAAACTGACGAAGGAAATGCCTGGATTTTTCAGCCCCCTGGAGAGGCTTGCCTCTCCTCTTAATTCCTGAATGTTCAGGAATTAATAAGGAGCAGAGAATTCCTGACAGATCCAAAACAGCACTCAGGAAGCCTCCTGTTAAATGCTTCCTGACAAGAAGGGACATTGATTCAACTCACAAATATGAGTTAAGTAAAAGTTTCATATGATTAACTTTTGCAACTAACCAGATATGTGGCTTGTGGTAAGAGACCTGTTTAGAGATGGTAAGTGAGAGAGTATATGTTTTAACTAAAATAACTAAATAATGTGGCTTACTCCAACAAACTAGAGAGGGAAAAACAAAAGTATATTTTAATGTAAATCAGAAAATAAAGTCAGATATAATGAGTTGGAAACTCCAAATTGGCTATCTTTGTAATATGTGTGTGTGTTTACTCTGTCATGTCCAGCCATTTGTGATCCCATGGACTATAGCCAACCAGACTCCTCTGTCCATGGAATTTCCTAGGCAAGAAATACTGGAGTGGGTTGCCATTTCCTACTCCAGGGGATCTTCCAATCCAGGAATCAAACCCATATCTCTTGCGTCTCCGTCATTGGCAGGTAGATTCTGTCTGCCACTCTGCCACCTGGGAAGCCTATCTCTGTAATAATGACAACCATTAATTTATAAAGAGCCTGCTTTTTGCTTGGTATACATCATTGTGTTCAGTCCTCACAAAGTAACACTATGAGGAGGGCATTAGTATTAACATTAAACAGATAAGAGAGCTGACTCTTACAGAAGTCATGTAATTTGTTCAGTTTGGTACTAACTCATTACTTAGGTAGTAAGTGGCTGAATCAGGATTCAGTCCCATTTTTCTGTGACTCTAAATGCCATATTCTTTCCACCGATAGTCACTTTGCATAATTGCCAGTTGTTTGAAATAAGATTGATTATATTCTTTGCAGCCAAAGATGGAGAGAAGCTCTCTATACAGTCAGCAAAAACAAGACCTGGAGCTGACTGTGGCTCAGATCATGAGCTCCTTATTGCCAAATTCAGACTTAAATTGAAGAAAGTAGGGAAAAGCACTAGACCATTTAGGTATGACCTAAATCAAATCCCTTATGATTATCCAGTGGAAGTGAGAAATAGATAAGAGGGACTAGATCTGATAGATGAGTGCCTGATGAACTATGGACTGAGGTTTGTGACATTGTACAGGAGACAGGGATCAAGACCATCCCCAAGGAAAAGAAATGCAAAACAGCAAAATGGCTGTCCGGGGAAGCCTTACAAATAGCTGTGAAAAGAAGAGAAGTGAAAAGCAAAGGAGAAAAGGAAAGATATAACCATCTGAATGCAGAGTTCCAAAGAATAGCAAGAAGAGATAAGAAAGCCTTCCTCAGCAATCAATGCAAAGAAATAGAGGAAAACAACAGAATGGAAAAGACTAGAGATCTCTTCAAGAAAATTAGAGATACCAAGGGAACATTTCATGCAAAGATGGGCTCGATAAAGGACAGAAATAGTATGGACCTAAGAGAAGCAGAAGATATTAAGAAGAGGTGGCAAGAATACACAGAAGAACTGTACAAAAAAGATCTTCATGACACAGATAATCACGATGGTGTGATCACTCATCTAGAGCCAGACATCCTGGAATGTTAAGTCAAGTGGGCCTTAGAAAGCATCACTACAAACAAAGCTAGTGGAGGTGATGGAATTCCAGTTGACCTATTTCAAATCCTGAAAGATGATGCTGTGAAAGTGCTGCACTCAATATGCCAGCAAATTTGGAAAACTCAACAGTGGCCACAGGACTGAAAAAGGTCAGTTTTCATTCCAATCCCAAAGAAAGGCAATGCCAAAGAATGCTCAAACTACTGAACAATTGCACTCATCTCACACACTAGTAAAGTAATGCTCAAAATTCTCCAAGCCAGGCTTCAGCAATATGTGAACCATGAACTTCCAGATGTTCAAGCTGGTTTTAGAAAAGGCAGAGGAACCAGAGATCAAATTGCTGACACTGTTGCATCATTGAAAAAGCAAGAGAGTTCCAGAAAAACACCTATTTCTGCTTTATTGACTATGCCAAAGCCTTTGACTGTGTGGATCACAAGAAACTGGAAAATTCTTCAAGAGATGGGAATACCAGACCATCTTGAGAAACCTGCCTCTTGAGAAATCTGTATGCAGGTCAGGAAGCAACAGTTAGAACTGGACATGGAACAACAGACTGGTTCCAAATAGCAAAAGAAGTACGTCAGGGCTGTATATTGTCACCCTGCTTATTTAACTTATATGCAGAGTGCATCATGAGAAATGCTGGGCTGGAAGAAGCACAAACTGGAATCAAGATTGCTGGGAGAAATATCAATCACCTCAGATATGCAGATGACACCACCCTTATGGCAGAAAGTGAAGAGGAACTAAAACGCCTCTTGATGAAAATGAAAGTGGAGAGTGAAAAAGTTGGCTTAAAGCTCAACATTCAGAAAATGAAGATCATGGCATCTGATCCCATCACTGCATGGGAAATAGATGGGGAAACAGTGGAAACAGTGTCAGACTTTATTTTTTTGGGCTCCAAAATCACTGCAGATGATGATTGCAGTCATGAAATTAAAAGACGCTTACTCCTTGGAAGAAAAGTTATGACCAACCTAAATAGCATATTGAAAAGCAGAGACATTACTTTCCCAACAAAGGGCTGTCTAGTCAAGGCTATGGTTTTTCCAGTGGTCATGTATGGATGTGAGAGTTGGACTGTGAAGAAGCTGAGTGCCAAAGAATTGATGCTTTTGAACTGTGGTGTTGGAGAAGACTCGTGAGAGTCCCTTGGACTGCAAGGAAATCCAACCAGTCCATTCTAAAGATCAGCCCTGGGTGTTCTTTGGAAGGACTGATGCTAAAGCTGAAACTCCAATACTTTGGCCACCTCATGGGAAGAGTTGACTCACTGGAAAGGACTCTGATGCTGGGAGGGATTGGGGGTTAAAAGGAAGAGGGGACGACAAAGGATGAGATGGCTGGATGGCATCACCGACTCTATGGACGTGAGTTTGAGTGAACCCCAGGAGATGGTGATGGACAGGGAGGCCTAGGCTGCTGCGATTCATGGGGTTGCAAAGAGTTGGACACAACTGAGTGACTGAACTGACTGACTAAAATTAATACTCAACTGAAATAACTCTTCAATATATGAATGAAAGTGAGAGGAATGACTGAAGCTTAAACAATCACCATAACCCCATTCACTATGTTCCCTCTAAATAAAACTGTAGATCTATGGGAAACCAAGTAAAAAAGTTAGGAGGATAGTTACATATGTGTATAGGAACCCTACCTTTCATCTTAACTCTATTCTTTTTAATTTCTTTACCAGAGAACTATTGGTTACATAGGTATGTAATTTTGTTTCTTATCAAATTACAAGAAGGTCCTCTTTCATTGAAAACCATAATTTCTGTGCTAATCTTTATTTTATTGTTCTTTTATAACCAAATAATACGTACAGTTTTAACTCCCTCCCTTCACCACATGTGAGACGCCCTGAACACCCCAATTGTCTTAGCCCTGTAATCATTATCTGTCTTCATTTCCTGGATCAGTAACGTACTTTAATTTCATAAGCTTTGGTGAATCAAATTCACTATATATTGAGTCCAACTCTGAACTTATACATCATATCTGATAACTGGGCTTTGGGATTGATTTTCTGATGATACAGTCCTTTCCTTTAGTTTCTGGGTCTTAATTACCTAATTTATATGCTGATGCTTTAGTTCCTACCTTTGTAACCAATGCTTTACCCTAATTTTTCCAAGATTGGGGTCTTTTCTTTTTTTCTAATCTACTGAAATCACAATACTTCAAGGCCACCTGTCCTTCATCTAACATACTGACCATTTCTGTGTCATTATTTAAGATCTGTTCTTGGGCTTTCCATTACTAGTCAGAGTTCATCTGCAAAGATACCTAGATGTTACTATGTTTTGAACAAACTGCTATTTGGCTAGACTGCTGCATATCACAGGTCCCACTATTCCATTTCTTTGTTTTGAGCTTGCTTTCATCATTACTAAAGGCAGGAGATACTTTTTCTGAATCTTTAGTTTCCCATAATTTCATAGGCATTATTATTTATGTAGTTTTGTACAAGTGTTTGATCTTTTTATTTGTATAATTTGCATTGTAGAAATATGTATATAATTGTGCCTGATTGTAGAAAAATTTGAGTTACAATCTCATTCTCTCACTGAAACCTTCAGTAGGTCAAACTAAATGGCCCTTTCTATCTAATGTAGAATTAAAATGCCATTTTTGCCAATAAAGCACAAAATACTATATGAGCATATATTAACTTTGTTTGCTTAATAAACATTTACAGAAAAAATTAAATGTTAGCTTCTCACTTGTAAAATGGGAGAAAGAATTTCTACTTCGTTGAGTTTTAAAAAAAATATTTATCTATTTCTGGCTGTGTTGGGTCTTTGCTGCTGCTCTGGTTGTCGTGTATGAATGTCTCATTGCAGTGGCTTCTATTATTATGGAACACAGGCTCTAGGGAGCTTCCCAGGTGGCGCCAGTGGTAAAGAACCTGCCTGCCAATGCAGGAGACATGAGAGACATGGGTTTGATCCCTGGGTGGGGAAGATCCCCTGGAGAAGGGCATAGCAATCCACTCCAGTATTGTTGCCTGGAGAACCCTATGGACAGAGGAGCCTGGCAGGCTACAGTCCCTAGGATCGCAGAGTCCTACACCACTGAAGGGACTTAACGCTTCTGCAAGCACAGGCTCTAGGGCATGTGGGCTTCAGTGATTGTGCTGTGTGGACTCAGTAGTTGCAGCTCTGGAGCACGTGCTCAGTTACTGATGCAGCAGCCTAGTTGCTCCATAACATGTGGGGTCTTCCCAGACCAAGGGTAGAACCGTGTTTCCTGCATTGACAGGTGGATGCTTTACCACTGAGCTACCAGGAAAGCCTCCTCACTGAACTTTTATCATAGATTGTGTTAGTACCACTAAAGGGCTTAAAACAGTGCCTATTATTGAACATATTAAAAGTTTGATAAAGTGAACTTGTTTGATTATTACTATTCGATTATTTATTTGATTTTATTCAGACTTGCATAATAGGTTCTTTGCAGATAGATTCATAATAAAAACTGGTGTGATTTAATCATTTAAAAATAAAATTAACATTAGGGTATGCTTTATATTGATTATTTTCAGTTACTATTTAAAAAGAGAAGTTCTAACAAGTGAAAAGTAATCCCAACCTCTTTTTCTTTTCTATTAGTATTGTATATGCCAAAATATATATGAGGGAGAAAGTGAAAATATGGTAAAAGAACCATTCAATTGGTTTTACTCAAGTTGAATGTTAAAGATTCACTATTGCTTTACTTACACACTGCAAACCATGGTTGAATTTATTACCATTTACTCATAAGAAGAATTTATAAGTTGATACTTTAATCTTGGTATTCAGTTCAGTTCAGTTCAGTCACTCAGTCATGTCCGACTCTTTGCAAACCCATGGACTACATCATGCCAGGCCACCCTGTCCATCACCAACTCCCGGAATTTACTCAACTCATGTCCATTTAGTTGGTGATGCAATTCAACCTTCTCATCCTCTGTCATCCCCTTCTGCTCTCACCTTGAATATTTCCCAGCATCACGGTCTTTTTCAAATGAGTCAGCTCTTCGCATCAGGTGGCCAAAGGATTAGAGTTTCAGCTTCAACATCAGTCCTTCCAATGAACATTCAGGACTGATTTCCTTTAGGAAGGGCTGGTTGGATCTCCTTGCAGTCTAAGGTTATTGATATTTCTCCCAGCAGTCTTGATTCCAGCTTGTGCTTCATCTAGCCCAGCGTTTCTCATGATGTACTCTGCATATAAGTTAAATAAGTAGGGTGACTCTATACAGCCTTGACGTACTCCTTTTCCTATTTGGAGCCATTCTGTTGTTCCCTGTCCAATTCTAACTGTTCCTTCCTGACCTGCATATAAATTTCTCAAGAGGCAGGTCAGGTGGCATGGTATCCCATCTCTTGAAGAATTTTCCACAGTTTCTTGTGATCCACACAGACAAAGTCTTTGGCGTAGTCAATAAAGCAGAAATAGGTGTTTCTCTGGAACTCTCTTGCTTTTTCGATGATCCAAAGGATGTTGGCAATTGGATCTCTGGTTCCTCTGCCTTTTCTAAAACCAGCTTGAACATCTGGAAGTTCATGGTTCATGTATTGTTGAAGCCTGGCTTGCAGAATTGTGAGCATTACTTTACTAGCGTGTGAGATGAGTACAATTCTGCGGTAGTTTGAGCATTCTTTGGCGTTGCCTTTCTTAGGGATTGGAATGAAAACTGACCTTTTCCAGTCCTGTGGCCACTGCTGAGTTTTCCAAATTGGCTGGCATATTGAGTGCAGCCTTTTCACAACATCATCTTTTTGGATTTGAAATAGCTCCACTGGAATTCCATCACCTCCACTAGCTGTGTTCCTAGTGATGCTTCCTAAGACCTGCTTGACTTCACATTCCAGCTAATTTGGCTCTAGGTGAGTGATTATCTTGGTCATGAAGATCTTTTTTATCTAGTTCTTCTGTGTAATTTTGCCACCTCTTCTTTTGCTTTTGTTAGGTCCATACCATTTCTGTCCTTTATTGAGCTTATCTTTGCATGAAATGTTCCCTTGGTATCTCTCATTTTCTTGAATAGATCTCTAGTCTCTCCCATTCTATTGTTTTTCTCTATTTCTTTGCACTGATTAGAATTCTTCTTTACATGTAGAGAAAGCAATGGACATTATAGTTATTAATATAATGAATACACTAATGTATTGTCACTTTTATAAAAACAAGACTTTTTACTATTCTTTACCTAGATGGTTTAAAGAAAAAAAAATTTACCCTGTTAATTTATTTTCAGTGATAAAAATATGAAAAACATTATAGCTTCAAAAAATTCATAGAATCAATTAATGCATTTGTATTTTGTATATCAGTATAAAATTGGAAATGAATATAAAATAAATTCTTAAATTTTCTCCTCCAAGATTTGCTTTTACCTCAAACTCTTTTTATTTTATAATATTTTTCTCCTTTAGCTTAAAGTAGTCTAAAATATGAAATGGATCTATAACAATAATGATGGCATCTGGAAGACATTTTTAGCAATAGACAAAGCCAAAAGTCAAAGGAATGCAACATGTGGAGAAAATATTATAACTTTAGCTATGTGGTTAGGTATTTAAATGCCCTTGGGCAGTTGATGCCTTTCCTTTGATATGCAACTTTAAAATGCTAATGCTAATACTGCACTGTTATTTCCAAAATATTGACATATTTTGATATCTATCATCCAGTTTCATTACTCTCCAAGACTTGAACTAGACTGCATCATATATGATGAGAGGAATCCTTCATTTCCTTTAATATTATTTTTGTGAATTAAATCTCTTGAGCATTCACAAATTCTATGGTATTAAATAATTGTGGGTAAATATTTCAGGAAATAGATTTATTCTCTGTTATGCAAATCAAATGCAGGGTATCAGAGTAAATTCAAACCACTAGATTAAGAGGAAATAAAATGCAGATATGCTGTCTAAATCTGCCCTTTGAATATGTGAGAGATTCTTAGACTGTCCCAGAGAGAGAGTGAAAAAGGAAAGAAATGGATGGCATTTAATGTAAGAATGAAATTTGTTCTATAATTTTGAATGTCTAAATTATAGCCTTTTATTTCATTTCCTTTGGATCTGTTAATGTCTCATCATACAGTGCTCATATCTCTTTTTTCAATTTTTATGCTCTCTGTATGTGTAAAGATATATGTATAATGTTTGTAAATATGTATGTGTGCATATATCTATCTACCTACTTACTTACCTACCTACCTACACAGACTATGCACAGAGAATGAATTGAAATGGAATATGAAGACAGCTAGAATCCACACAATCCAAACATAGTTCTGTAATTGTGAAAGGAAAATAAAATAATTTCAAAATGTGACCTTCTGAATAAAGCAGTAGATTCCAACCATCTGTCTAACTCTTCATTTAACTGTCCCTATTTTAAGAAGGATCCTCCTCTTCACTTGTATCCCCTATCTTTCTCAGTGTTTACCTCAGCAGATTAATCACAGGGACAGTCTTGCAATTCTTCTTACTTCTAGTCTTAATATTTTATTAGTAGAGACAGTCTCATATCTCAACAATATGAAGACAAAAGTAGTATTGGCACTTTCTTTTCCTTATACCTTATTTCTAAAATATTAAACAACAGTCTTAACCCCATGGTAGATACGAGTACAGCTTTTCTCTTTGGACTGCTGTGAAGCACATTCAGTGTATAACTCAGTTCTTAATTCATGGACTGTTAATCTTCTGGTTCATTTTATTCACTGAAGAAGTGTATTGTTTCAAGACCATGTCTATATTCTTATAGGAGAAGTTCTGTCACTTAACTGCCTAGCTCTTGCAAACATAAAGACTCATCTTTTGACTGATAGGGTCAAAGATGAGACTATTTTATTCTTTTTTTTTTTTCCCAATGTTTTGATGTGGTTTCCAACAATTTTTTTGTTTTGTTTTCATTTCTAAGGTGATGAAAATTGGCTTTGGAAAATTCATTAATAAATATTCCTGTGGGGAATTGTGAATGGGGAAAATTAACCTAGCTTAAACTGATCATTGAAATTTCTGAAATCTTTTGGACAGATATTTTAAGGGCTTGCCATTCTTGGAGTAGAGGATGCCTTGTTAAGCCTTTAATTCTGCTCCCTGGAAGTATCTTCCTTATTCATCAGTCTCTTTCAGAGATTTTTCCTTTTCCAGTCATCATTAGCTACCTGTGACTGTGCAGTGACATTAGCTTTTTGAAGGCTGACCAGCTTTCTTAACATGCTTTTGGCTCTTACCAAAAGAGCCATGCTTTTGGTTTTACCCAGTGGTGGTTTCAGGCATAATTTCTTATGGTGTCAGCTAGTGGTTCTGTTGACAATACAGTTCAGTAGAAAGTATCATAGATTTATCTAGTGAATTCTCAGTTCCATATTCATAGAATTATATTACTCTTTTCATAATATAATTCTCTAATCTACTATATTTCTTTGTCCATTCCTTTAGATCCTCTATCTTTGCATTTAAGATTGTAACTTTCAGGCTTTGGGAAGAACACACTTTTAGTTTCCACAAACAATCCCCACCCCTAGCCATTTTGTCCAACTGAAAGCTCCTACTATGTGCCACCTTATCTATTCAAAGTTTTAACAATGAACTATGGTTCTTTTGACAGATAAGGAAATTGGGAAGTTAAGTAATTTGCCTAAGACCACAAAAACTGACAAGTGATGGATCTGGCATTGAACCTGGGCAGTGTGATTCTATATGCTGCACAGTTAAACATTGAGTTCCACTATTTTCTTGATGAAAATGAACATTTACTTTTCCTAGAGCAGCACAGATATGAGCTATGTGAGCCTCTTTACATTAGTACACCTAAAAGCACCACCGATCATCAAGGATGTTACTCAAAACTGTTTACTTGAAGTCATTGAATTGTGAATTATTTCGCTGTCATTTATCTTTTCATTTCTTCAGTTCCAAGGAATATAAAACCTATTTTTCAAGTGTTAATAACTCTGTGTACTCTAGAGTTATAAAAATCTAGTTCAAAAAGGGAAATGATTTTCTCTTACCAGATTGCCATGAAGATCAGAGAATATGCTGCTTGTTTAAACAAAAACAGAGGTTGTATGCATTTTACAATAAGAAGATAAATTGAAATATGAACTATATTTGAGGTGATCTCAATTCTTACAAATGAACTTTCTATGTAAGCACTCGTCTAGATTTTTGCTTTCCCATTTATCCGTAAAATATCATAGAAGATCTAATTTGAGAAAAGTTATTAATCAAATTTAAAATTCAAGTACAAGATAGTATAATATATAATATGTGGCCAGTTATTTTTAATATTCTATATACTGTCTTTCCTTTGAGATGAATCACACCAGTTTCCAGCTCTTCCTGATACTTCTTATCTAAATCTTCCAGCAAAGAAGACACATATACTTCAAATTTTTCTTCTCTTCAGCAAAATGCACTGTGGTCTTATGTCTTATTTCACAGCTTTGTTCTCTTCTGGGGTATAAATAGGAAGTTTATGGTTAAGTTGCATATACTAGTGGGTAAATGGATACTAATGGCTAAACTTATGTTCTTTTTCAAGAGATCTAATTGCATTTTAACAAAGCTTTCTAATTTTCTGGGATTTCTAATGTCACAACCCAAGATATTGAGATGAAGGCAGTAGTAATTTCAGACAACCTTCAAGTTAATGGGATAAATAACTTCCAAAATTTAGATTGAGTACTGCCCAAATCATCTGATGCAAAGACATTTTATAGTCACTTTTAAGTCTAATTATTAGCACTCTTAGAAAGTCATGTTTCAATATTTTTAGTAATATACACTACTCTAAATAAACATTAAACCATATAGCTATGAAAGGTTGAAATAAATTTAGCTATTAATTTATGATTTACTTTGATTTTCTTTAACCATGAGTAGAGTATACAATAATAATTGAATAATTAGTGTTTGTTTTCTAAATTTTTAAGAGAAAATATACAATATTCATATGGAGAAGGACATGGCAACCCATTCCAGTATTCTTCCCTAGAGAATCCTGTGGACACAGGAGCCTGGTGGGCTGCTGTCCATAGGGTCGCATTGAGTCGGACACGACTGAAGCAACTTAGCATTCATGCATGCATTGGAGAAGGAAATGGCAACCCACTCCAGTGTTCCTGCCTGGAGAATCCCAGGGACAGAGGAGCCTGGTGGGCTGCTGTCTATGATGTCACACAGAGTCGGACACGACTGAAGCGACGCAGCAGCAGCAGCAGCAGCATACAATGATGAGGTATGTGGAATTAAAAGTAGGCTTTTGAGGTGAGAGAGAGACGGAGACAAACACAAAGAGACAGATAGATTATGTGTTTCAGTGGGAGTGATTCTGAAAAAGTCACATCTTTTCTACAAGTTTTTCAATAGAAGATAAGTTTTCCTGTATAAGACCAATTATTTAGAGAGTTTGTTATTTTATTTCTTCTGCTCTGAAGTGTCACTGAAATGGCGATTGCTGCAGTGAGACTGACTAGTGATGATAACTCTGGTCAAAATTGACCTTTACTCACTTGATTCATGATAGTCTAACAAGTCTTGGTCTTTGTTAACAGCAATGTATTCAGACAGATTCTCTAAAATAGGGCCACAAAACTTTATTTTATTTAATTATAATGGATTTCTCTTATCTTGGTTTTATATACAAAGAGAATGACAAGAAAAGAGAAGAAAAAGTTTTGAAAAATATTTATAGTTTTCTTTTGCTGACTCTCAATTTTAGAATAGAAGTACTTATTTTTGAAGTATTTATTTTGAAAATTAATTCATGTAACAAATATTAAGACTTCATTATGTTTTAAGAACAAACCACAAGCTAAAAGACTATACCATCACTATGTAGGTGACCAACTGTCCTATTTTGTCGAAGACTATCTTGCTTTTAAAACTGAAAGTCCCATATCCTGGGAAACTTTTTTAGTCCAAGGCAAACTCAAAGTATGACTCTGCACACCTGCCTCTAGTAGAACTTAATTGTAAGAAAAAGTAACCTTAAATAATCTGCTTATTATATTATATACTTTTCATTTATCCAGAACTGTAGCTCATTGGCTAATTTGTTTTAAAGATTTGTTTTGCTTGGTGTGTTTTTTGTTGCAACATAAAAAATTGCCCCAATATCAACAACACACAGTTATTATCTCAGTTTCTATGGGTCACGGATCTGGTCATAATTTAGAAGTTTGCCTCCCTTGCAATTGTTTGGAGGCCACCACCCTCAGTTCCTTGCCAGTGGGGCTCTCCAGCGTGCTAATTTGCTGTATCAAGGGCAGCAAAAGAATGGATCTGCTTGCAAGACAGAAGTCATAATCTTATGTAACAAACACCAAAGCAATTTGCTGTATTTTGTTCTTTAAAAACATGTCAATATTTTTGAGATTAGTTGTTTGTCAGTTGCTTCATTTGCTATTATTTTCTCCCATTCAGAAGGCTGTCTTTTCACCTTCCTTATATTTTCCTTTGTTGTGCAGAAGCTTTTAATTTTAATTAGATCCCATTTGTTTATTTTTGCTTTTATTTCCAGCATTCTGGGAGGTGGATCATAGAGGATCCTGCTGTGATTTATGTCTGATGTCCATCAGCAGATGAATGGATAAGAAAGCTGTGGTACATATACACAATGGAGTATTACTCAGCCGTTAAAAAGAATTCATTTGAATCAGTTCTGTTGAGATGGATGAAACTGGAGCCGATTATACAGAGTGAAGTAAGCCAGAAAGAAAAACACCAATACAGTATACTAACACATATATATGGAATTTAGGAAGATGGCAATGACGACCCTGTATGCAAGACAGGGAAAGAGACACAGATGTGTATAACGGACTTTTGGACTCAGAGGGAGAGGGAGAGGGTGGGATGATTTGGGAGAATGACATTCTAACATGTATACTATCATGTGAATTGAATCGCCAGTCTATGTCTGACGCAGGATGCAGCATGCTTGGGGCTGGTGCATGGGGATGACCCAGAAAGATGTTATGGGGAGGGAGGTGGGAGGGGGGTTCATGTTTGAGAATGCATGTAAGAATTAAAGATTTTAAAATTTAAAAAAATAAATAAATAAAAAAAAGGAAAAAAAAATAAAAAATAATAATAACCCATCAAGTTGGTTTCAAAAATAAAAGATGATGACTACGTAAGGTGTCAGAGTTCCTAGATCTTAAAAGGTATTCAATAAACAAAAGCTACTAGTTGCAGTATAAAAATAGTAAAAAAAAAAAAAAAAAACATGTCAATAGGTTCAATCCACATTCAAGGGGAGGAAGTTACATAAGAACATAAATAGTAGGAGGTGGGGATCAAAGGAAGGCATCTTACAGTCTATCTATCTTACTTGGCTGTCAGAGAGAGCCAAGTAAGAGAAATTAGTTATATATGCTGCTAAGTCATGTCAGTCGTGTCCGATTCTGTGTGACCCCATAGACGGCAGCCCACCAGGCTCCCTCGTCCCTGGGATTCTCCAGGCAAGAACACTAGAGTGGGTTTTATATATATATATATATATATATATATATATATATATATACATACACACACACTAATATATATATATATAAACTTTGTATTTATATAAATTTATATATATATAAAGTTAAATATATGTTTATATATATTAGTTTCATATATATACTTAAGATAAATTAATTATATATGTTTATATATATACACACACAAAACTATGTATCATCAGTGAAAGTGAAAGTGAAGTCGCTCAGTCGTGTCCGACTCTTTGCGACCCCATGGACTGTAGCCTATCAGGCTCCTCTGTCCATGGGATTTTCCAGGCAAGAGTGCTGGAGTGGATTGCCATTTCTTTCTCCAGGGGATCTTTCCGACCTAGGAATCGAACCCAGGTCTCCCGCATTGCAGGCAGACGCTTTACAGTCTGAGCCACCAGGGAAGCCCATATATCATCATTATATAGCATCAGATTTATGTCTAAAACACACCACCCCTTCTAGTCATCATTCTTCCTCCCAAAGTTAATGATTTTTCTGAATTCAGGTACTATTTATTGCTTCCATCTCTTTCTGACCTTCATATGGGTGAAAACATACAATAAGTACTGTTTTGTTTCTAGCTTGCTTTATTCAGCATTTTCTCTTTGAGCTTCATATACATCGCATATATATCATCAGCTTATTTTCCAAGTTGTTATCCAATATTTCCTGTACTAATACCTCATGATTTACTTATTTATTTATTTGGCCTTGCTCTACAGCTTGTGGTTTCTCAGTTCCCTGACCAGGGACTGAATCCAGGCCGTGGCAATGAAAGCCTGGAATCCTAACCACTAGGCCGCCAGGGAATTCGCAGTGTCTCATGATCTACTGATACATTACACTGTCTCAGTTAAGGAGTAGATGGAATAAACAATCATATTGCATTATAAACTTTTAGTCCTCCATTTCCTTTTCTAAACCTTTTCCCTGCTTCAGGTTTACTTCTCTTCCAGTCTTTCATGTCCTCATGGTGTCCTAGCCTTGCATAGGGCTCCTGATTTAATGTTACCATATTTTGCAAGATTTATACTCCATGACATTTTTTTTTTAGAATGGAACTTTTAGAATAATATCTGCATGTTAGTGGAAAATACCTCCTAGCTGAGAGGATAATTAGGGAGAAGGAGGCTATCTGTTAAAACACACTTGACAAAATATATTCACTTCATCTGTTGTGAAGAGAGGTTAGACTTTCAAGATTCTTATCATACAGTAGTTACAGTTGAGAAATAATTTCTTTCACAGAATATCAAATATGATTATAGGTGATAATGTGATATCAAGGCCTTCACCATATGCGCTAAAGTAAGGGGAGCCTGGTTGGCTGCCGTCTATGGGGTCGCACAGAGTCGGACATGACTGAAGCGACTTAGCAGCAGCAAGGTGTATATTCTCTAAGTGTGCGTGCGCGCTCAGTCGCTTCAGTCATGTCTGACTCTTTGTGACCCTGTGGACTGTAGCCTGCCAGCGTCCTTTGTCCATGGGATTCTCCAGGCATGAATACTGAAGTGGGTCGCCATTCCCTTCTCCAGGGTATCTTCCTCACCCAGGGATCGAACCTGGGTCTCCTGCATTATAGGCAAATTATTTACCGCTGAGCCACCGGGGAAGCCCACTCTCTATACCGAGGTGGTACTGAAATAAAAACAGAGACGCTCATGTACTCTTGAACAGAAGATGTTGGAGAATGTAGAAGGAGAAAAATACATTAGCTACAAATTCAAGAATTAGTTATTTGAAGTGTTTTAAAAATTTTAAGCCCTTTATGCAATTCTTTAAAGCTTTAAAGCTTATTAGTATGTTGAAAGTATTACAGGAACTTCAAATTTATTCCCCTGGAGAATACTGAACATGTTTCCTAAGTTCTCCCATTTAGTATTTGTAATTCTCTTTGCTCCAAATTCTGCCTTTCTCATTCATGTTTGGTGAGTGATTTCCGTTTTAATCTTAAAACTCAGATGTATATGTGTGCTGATTTTCAGAAAAACAAACTAAATATTCAGTTATGGGTGTGGTAACTTTCATGTTTGCACATTTAGAATTTTCCATGTGTTGAAATCCTTGTTTTGCTTTTAGTTTTGGGAGTATTCATATCTTCCAAATAATCTCAATCAGCATGATGTATTGAGGAGGAGAGTGGGGCACTCCCTTAAAGTTATGTGCCACGAGGAAATTTCAACACTTTCACCATCTAGTTTATTTCAAATAAAGAAACAAGCAAACAACAAAAAAAATGGAAGTGGTTCATGCATAATAAATCCCTGCTGTGCTGTGCTGTGTTTTCATGACTAATTTCTTCACTAACCACAGCTTTGCAGCCCACAACTTTAAAACACCAGGAGTTCTTTATAAAAACATGGGCTTACTGTTAGGGTTGTGCTTTTTCCTGTCCACAGACTCCCCAGTGACTTGTTAACTGTCCAAACATAAATGTCTTCAAAAGACTATGGAAAATGCAGTTGTAAGGTATTTTTGGAACCATAAGGGAACCTTCCTATTATAGAGTCAAAAACTAAAATAACAGTAAAGAATAAATTATTACCCTAAGAATTGATTTGATACCTTTAATTTCTCTTCACAGAAATATCAGTTTTGCTAGAAACATTGAGGAATTATCTAGTCATTTCCCATGATTAAACCGAATGACAAACCATCTCAGTTAAAATGTCTGAGTGATTTACCTGAGGCTAAGAACAGAATTTGAAATAAGTAATTGAACTAGTACTTGTTTTACCTCATATCTGCTTTATGAGTACTTAAAAAAAAAAAAAATCTCCAGTCCCAAATACTTGTGTAACATTTTCTACTTTCTTCATTTTCTGTTAGCTCCACTAGATATTGTTAACATCTCTTGAATATTTTTGATTTTACAGGAAAAAAAAAAAAAACTCTTTGTTTCAAGTGAAATCTAGTTTTTTAGCAGTGAGGTCCTGGTCAAAACCAGGAAGCTTCTCTGTCAAGCTTCTCTATTCCCAAGACCAGAACCAAGGTTGTTCTCAAATTTCAGATAAATATCTTGAAGTTTGTAATTTGTTTTTATCCTTTAACATTCTCCATGATTCAAGCACAACCTCTTCTTTCCATTGTCACGGGCTGGGAATCTCTTTAGGAGTCTGCTGATTGTGCAAATAAGCAGCCGGGTTGAATCAAGATACTGACTGAATAAGTAGTGAATGCAGATTTTTAAAGTGTCGATTAATGGGGGAAAAAAAAGCAAGCAAATGGCTTGAATTACCTCACTTCTTTGTCCCTTTTCTTTAGCATTCACAGATGATATATTAAGACACTTTTCAAGCTTCAATATTGTTGGCATTTGCTTTGCTCCTACTTCTTGCTGGGAGAATTGCACACCATCCACCTTTAGAAACTTAGTTCTGTGAGCACGCTATTTTATGTTATTCTTTCCTTTCTTACTCATTGCTGATTGCAGCAGAGTTAGACAGCAGGTACCCAGTCCTTTGGCTTGGTGGAGGCAATCTGTTTCTTCCCCTGATAGCTTGGAATGAGGGCAAGGGTGTGATAAGGGTGTGGCTGCTTGTGCTGGAGCTAAGAGGAAAATCACATATTAATGATCTCATTCGTAACTGTTTGTCCCCACTGTGTTCCTGTTGTTTGCATTCCTCTATTTCAGCCCTTATGGATATTTTGAACTTACAGCTTGCGTTTTGCATGTGTGTGTGTGCTAAGTTATTTCAGTCATGTCTGAGTCATGTCTGACTCTTTGTGACCCTACGACGGTAGCCCGCCAGGTTCCTCTGCCGATGGGACCCTCCAGGCAAGAATACTAGAATGGGTTGTCATTTCCTTTCCCAGGGATCTTCCTGGAGCAGGGATGGATCCTGCATCTCCTGCATTGGTGGGCTGGTTCTTTACCACTAGTGCCAGCTGGGAAGCTCAGTTTGCATTTTATGTTGTTTATTTCTGCTTCCTTACAACGGAAGAGACCTTGCTAGGTGCTGTGGTTTACTCATTTTGTGTCCTATTCTGTTTAAAATAGTGGACTATTAAATAAAGTATGAATTGAACAATCTTTCTGCTTTTTTAAAAATTATATTTTTGTCCTCTTTTATTCAGTTATTTTGTTCACCCTAAGATGTATTACAATGATCTTCTAACTTAATTCAATTATATGTATTTATAATACTTTTAAAGATAATGAAGACCAGTTTAAAATTTGAACATGTGTTCTGCCAGCCATTGCTTCTAGCTCTGAAACCCAATTGTATGATATCTAATCTATCAATGATGAAAACATGAAACAAAAATCCTCTGTGAAATATTATTTATACCCTCAGGACAGGGCATTGATTCATGGTATTTACTTTTTAGTATATTTCCACAACTTTGTATACCAACCTAATAACCTAATAGTTTTATAAAACTAACTAATAACCTAATAGTTTTACAAAACTAACTACTATTATAAAACTATTAGTTTTATAAAACTAACTAATAACCTAATAGTTTTACAAAACTAACTACTAACTATTAGGTTATTAGGTTGGTATACAAAGTTTTGGAAATATACTAAAAAATAAATACCATGAATCAATGCCCTGACCTAAAGGTATAAATAATATTTCACAGAGGATTTTTGTTTCATGTTTTCATCATTGATAGATTAGTTTTATAGTTTAGATAGTGTTTATTAGTTTAGAATCACTACACAATATTGAGATGTGATCAAAATTACTCTAAAGTTCAAGTAAAACAGAAATAAAAAGTGCCATATAATATCTCAGTCTAGTACTGTCTCATAGGAGATATTTTATATGATAAAAATATACTATACATATTAAGAAAAATAATTTACTTAAAATTACTTTTTTTTTCACAGAAGTCTCTTTTAAGATTATTTCCACAAAACACTTAATGGTAGATAGTTTTGTATGAAAATACAGCATGGAAATAAATGATTAGATGTGTAAATACTTATATTATTTCATAAATTTATTTATTTTAAATTACTTAAAAAAAGGATAGTGTTTTCCAAAATACTTTTTTATTATCTTCTATGGGTAAGTACTATTCTATGACATGAGGATATAGCAGTTAAAAACAGACAAAATTCCCCATCCTCACAGAACTTTACATCGTAGAAAGAAAAGAAAATGCAGTTAATACATAAGTATAGTACTAATGACTCTGGAAAAAATTTAAAGCAGAAATTAGGAGACTGTGATGCCACAATTTCAAATAGCAAAGTGAGTGGGCTCACAGAGAAGAAAGGATCTGTAAAAGGAGAGGTGAGGTACTATGTAACCATTTGGGGAAGAGCAGAGAAGGCAATGGCACCCCACTCCAGTACTCTTGCCTGGAAAATCCCATGGATGGAGGAGCCTGGTGGGCTGCAGTCCATGGGGTCACTAAGAGTCGGACACGACTGAGCGACTTCACTTGCTCTTTTCAATTTCATGCATTGGAGAAGGGAATGGTAACCCACTCCAGTGTTCTTGCCTGGAGAATCCCAGGGACAGGGGAGCCTGGTGGGCTGCCATCTATGGGGTCGCACAGCGTTAGACACAACTCAAACAACTTAGCAGGAGCAGCAGTCAAAAGCCCTAAAGTCTTGTGCTTGCGGATTTTAAAGAACAGAAATGAGACAAGAGCATTTGGAGTTGAGTAAGTTAACAGGAAGAGCACACAGGAGACTGAGAGGTGATGGTGACTTGGAAGAGGTTGTTAGCTGTGGAGGTAGCGAGGTGGGTATTGCCCTATTATGGATATACATTTGACCCTTGAACAACAAGGGTTTGAACTGCTCAGGTCCACTTATACTAGGATTTCTTTCATTAAATATATACTATATTACTCTAGGATCTGTGGTTGTTTGAACCCAGGCATGCAAAACTGGGGGTAAGAGGGCCAGCTGTAAAGTTATATTTAGATTTTCAACAGTGCCTAAGGTGGTGCCCCTATGCCCAAAGCTGTTCAAGGATTAATTCAACTTTGAAGTTCTACCTGACAAGATTTACTGATAATTAGGTGGAAATTGTGAGAAAGAGAGAGAAATTCAGGGTGACCAGGATTTTGGTAGAGAAACTGGATTATTTATCTGTGTGTTGTTGTTCAGTCACCCAGCTGTGTCTGAGTCTTTACAGCCCCAAGGACTGCAGCACCCCAGGCCTCCCTGTCCTCACCATCTCCCAGAGTTTGCCCAAGTTCATGTCCATTGCATTGGTAATGCTGTCCAGCCATCTCATCCTCTGACATTTTCTCCTTCTGCTCTCAATCTTTTCCAGTGTCAGGGTCTTTTCCAATGAGTCAGCTGTTCACATCAGGTGACCAAAATATTAGAGCTTCAGCTTCACCATCAGTCTTTTTGATGAGTATTCAGAGTTGATTTCCTTTAAGATTGACTGGTTTGATTTATGTCTGTAATAATGAGTAAAATACAATCGAGGTCTAACTTTATGTATTTTTATTGTTCCATTGAATTTATGGAAATTCTGACTAAAGGTATCAGAAAAAATTAGTAATAAGATGAAATAACTCCTTTGGCAATATATGATATTTCCCTTTATGACTCATGACTTTGTAATATTTAAGTTATGTTTGGTTTATCTTCTCTTTCCTGCTTTGAAATTTTGTTTGTTGTACATTAACTTTTCAAATTCTCAGTTTAAAAATTTCACTGCTCTACACTATCATTGACTCACCATTTATCTGACTGAAATAGGGCAGAGTGTTCAAGTTAAGGCTGAACTAGTATGATCACTATGGGGTACCTGGGAATCTACACTGAAGTACATTTATTAGTAAGCGTTTGTAACTCGTGTTGTGCTCAGTTTTAAATATTTAATCCTCATTATTCACATCCATGTTTTGTAGTAGATAAAACGTTCCCTAATTTAAAGTGTAGAAAATGGAGTCCGTATAAGTTACTGCACCCAGGGCTATGCAGGTGTTAAATTGTGAACTAGTGTGGAAATAAGAAGTAGAGAAATCTTTCAAGTCGATATTATTGATACACAAACCCAAAGTGCTCTGTTCACCACTTAGGTAGTCGCTGTCTGTCTTCCAGAGTGCAAAGCAATAGGGCACAGGAACAGTAATTGACAAATCATTTTAATTTGCTGGTAAGATGAATAGCTACATGTTTAACATAATTAAATTTTAGATACCATGTCCCTAGATCACTTTTACCAATTGATATATAAATTATGCAATTTCTTGGCAGTCTTCCATTTCTCATTTATGACTTACAATTTCATGTGAAAACAGTGCTAGACTTATAATCAGGGGACCTGGTTTCAATCCCATTTCTACAATTTGCTGGATTTGTGATATTGAATAAATGTTATATATTCTGTGTCTCATTTCCTTATTAGTAAAAGGGAAAAAATAAAAAAATTTGTTTGTTTCATAATTTGGCATGGAGATCAAATAGAATAGATTATGTGAAAAACTTTGGAAAGTTAAAAACTTCTATTGTTAATCTGTAGAATATTTAAAAAATTCCATTGAATTTTCCCAGGGGACTTAAAATATTTTGTGGAGCTATATTAATTTCTGATATTTCCAGTTTCTAGCACAACTACATCATGCAACTTTGGCCTGATTTCCTCCTCCAGGTGTAGCCATTCTTTGCTGGTTACTTAAATTTTTAAAGTTGAAGTCTCAGAAAAACCTTTTGCCTTAATGAGATTTGACTTCCAATTGCCTCTCAGAAAAAGAATTTCCTGTCAGGAAATGACTCACACATTTATTTAATTTTATTTAGAATTTACCTACCTGAAAATTGCTGTCTCTGTTCACTGAGAGAGCCGAGTCCTTGTCCGGGCTATTTACTTTCAGAGTTCAGTGGCATTTGTAGTTTGCTTTATCCCTGTAGGTTGCATTTTCTTAATTTCCAAAAGCAGTCACTAATAAAAGTAATTCTCACATTGTGTCAATACATCTTTAGAGTGTCATGTTTAACTGAGGTAGGAAGAAAATAATTTGTTATTAATCAGAATCTACTAATTTTTGGAAATAATTTACTTTTATTCTTCAAATAAATTAGAAAATTTTCTGTTTGTTTACCTGCTGCTCAGTTGCTTCAGTCCTGTTCGACTCTGTGCGACCCCATAGACGGCAGCCCAGCAGGCTCCCCCATCCCTGGGATTCTCCAGGCAAGAACACTGGAGTGGGTTGCCATTTCCTTTCCCAATGCATTAAAGTGGAAAGTGAAAGGGAAGTCGCTCAGTCATGTCTGACTCTTAGTGACCCTGTGGACTGTAGCCTACCAGGCTCCTCCATCCATGGGATTTTCCAGGCAAGAGTACTAAAATGGTTCCCAAATGTGGTGTACAAAATGTTACATCTATATATGTGTATTGCAGTGGAAAAATATGAGACTCACTGGTTTAGAAAAATGACTTCTCAATACTATGACTCTTAATTTAAATTTTTGAAATATTTTTTATCTAAAACATTCATTTCTTAGGGCACCTAAAAGCATCAAAGTATAAGTGATATCTGAATATTGGTTGTGGTGAAATGGGAATTATTAGAAGATGAGTAGTACCTACGTGCCCCATGCAGGCTGAGTGAATGTCAGGTATGATTATAGACACGAAAGCAGAGACTGGAAGGAACATGGCAGAGAGGGATTTGTTCAGTTGTTCAGTCATGTCTGAACCTTTGTGACCCCATGGACTACAGCACAGAGGATTCCCTGTCCTTCGCCATCTCCAGGAGATTACTCAAACTCATGTCTATTGAGTCAGTGATGCCATCCATCCATCTCGTCCTCTGCCATGCCCTTTTCCACTTGCCTGCAGTCTTTCCCAGCATCAAGGTCTTTTCCAATGAGTTGGCTCTTCACATCAGATAGCCAAAGTATTGGAGCTTCAGCCTCAGCATCAGTCCTTCCAATGATTATTCAGGGATGATTTCCTTTAGAAATTGGCTGATTTGATCTCCTTGCTGTCTAAGGGACACTCAAGAGTCTTCTCCAGCACTACAGCTTGAAGGCATGAATTCTTCATTACTCTGCCTTCTTTATTGTTCAGGTCTCACATAACTACTGGAAAAATCATAGTTTTGACTATACAGACGTTTGTTGGCAAAGAATATCTCTGCTTTTTAATATGCGGTCTGGGTTTGTCATAGCTTTTCTTCCAAGGAGAAAGTGTCTTTTAATTTCTGTCTGCAGTCACCATCCACAGAGAGATTTTGGAGCCCAAGAAAATAGTCTTTATTTCCATTGTTTCCATTGTTTCCACTGTTTCCATTGTTTCCCCATCTATTTGCCATGAAGTGTTGGGTTCGGATGCTTTGATCTTAGTTTTTGAATGTTGAGTTTTAAGCCAACTTTTTCACTCTCCTCTTTCACCTTCATCAAGAGGTTCTTTAGTTCCTCTTTGTCTCTGCCACAATGGTAGTGTCATCTGCATATCTAAGGTTATTGATATTTCTCCCAGCAATCTTGATTCCAGGTTGTCCTTCATCCAGCCCAGTGTTTCTCATAATGCACTCTGCATATAAGTTAAATAAGCAGGGTGGCAATATATAGCCTTAACATACTCCTTTCCCAATTTTTAAACAGTCCGTTGTTCCATGTCCACTTCTAACTGTTGCTCCTTGACCTGCATACAGGTTTCTCAGAAGGCAGGTAGGGTGGTCTGGTATTCACATCTGTTTTCTGTGGCAAGAATTTTCCACAGTTTGTTGTGATTCACAACACACAGATTTGACACAGTCAAAGTCTTTAACATAGGCATTGAACAATAAGTAGATTTTTTTTTTCTGGAATTCTCTTGCTTTTTTCTATGATCTGATGGATGTTGGCAATTTGAGAACCCCCAGGGAATTTTACTTTGAAGGCCAGTGGAATTAGATTATAGAACTTCCACAGGACTAGGGAAACAGGATTCTTGGAGAGCATAAACAAAACCGTTTGTGTATCAGGATCCAGGAGAAAGGAGCAGTGACTCCACAAGAGATTGAGCCAAACTTGCCTGTGAGTGTTTGAAAGTTTCTGCTGGAGGTGTGGACAGAGAGTGGCCTAAAGAGGTCAGGAAACTGGCTGCAGTGGTACTGGGAGGCATGGTGTGCTGGTGTAAGTCCTTGGAGGTGATCATCATTACCATTCGTGGTGTAAGATGGCAGAGTAGAAGGACATGTGCTCAGCTTCTCCTGTGAGAACTCCAAAACTACAACTCGCTGCTGAACAACCGTCCACTGGAGAACGTTGGATCCCAACAACAAAAAAGATACCCCATTCCAAGCACAAAGGTGAAGCCCCAACAAGATGGTAGGAAGGGCAAAATTGCCTTTAAAATCAAAACCTATACTGGCCAGAGATGCTAAGAGGGCTCAAACAAACCTTGTGCACACCAGGACCCAGAGACCCCACAGAGACTGACAAAGAACTGTGTTTGAGTGTCTCCTGTGGAGGTATGGGTCAGCAGTGGACTGCCTCAGGGGCAGGTGCTCTTGGTGCAGCAGACTTGGGTAGGGTGTGGCACACTAGGATATAGCATACACCCTCTTGGAGGAAGTCACCCTTAACCCCATCATAGAGCTCCCAGAACTTACACAGGACTGGGGAAAGAGACTCTTGGAGGGCACAAACAGAACATTGTACGCAACAGGACCCAGGAGAAAGGAGGAGTGACCCCACAAAAGACTGACCCAGACTTGCCTATGAGTGTCCAGAAGTCTCCAGTAGAGGCGTAAGTTGGTGATGGCTTGCTGCATGGTTGGCAGTACTGAGTGTAGCAGTGCCTGCATGGGACCATTTGAGGAGGTCACCATTATCTTCATTACTTCCACCATGGTCCCAGGTAAGTAATAGGGAGGGTACACAACTCCACCCATCAACAGAAAATTGGATTAAAGATTTACTGAGCACCGTCCCCCACCATCAGAACAAGCCCCAGTTTGCCCCTCAGTCAGTCTCTTCTATCAGAAAGCTTCAATAAGCCTCTTATGCTTCTCCATCAGAGGGCAGACAGACATAAAACCACAATCAGAGAAAACTAACCAAACTGACCACATGGACCACAGCTGCATCTAACTCAATGAAATTATGAGCCATACCCTGTAGGGACACCCAAGAGGGACGGGTCATGGTGGAGAGTTCTGACAAAATGTAGTCCACTGGAGAAGGGAATGGCAAAACACTTCAATTCTCTTGCCTTGAGAACTTCATGAACAACATGAAAAGGCAAAAAGATAAGACACTGAAGATAAACTCACAAGATCAGTAGGTGCCCAATATGCTTCACCAGAATATCAGTGGAGAAATAATTACAGAAAGAATGAAGAGATGGAGCCAAAGCAAAAACAACACCCAGGTTGGATGTGACTGGTGATAGAAGTAAAGTCAAATGCTGTAAAGAGCAATATTGCATAGGAACCTGCAATGCTAGGTCCATCAGTTCAGTTGAGTCGCTCAATCGTGTCCGACTCTTTGCAACCCCATGAATCTCAGCACGCCAGGCCTCCCTGTCCATCACCAACTCCCAGAGTTCACACAAACAAATGTCCATTGAGTCAGTGATGCCATCCAGCCATCTCATCCTCTGTCGTCTCCTTCTCCTCCTGCCCTCAATCCTTCCCAGCATCAGAGTCTTTTCCAATGAGTCAACCCTTCGCATGAGGTGGCCAAAGTACTGGAGTTTCAGCTTTAGCATCAGTCCTTCCAATGAACACACAGGACTGATCTCCTTCATAATGGACTGGTTAGATCTCCTTGCAGTCCCTGGGACTCTCAAGAGTCTTCTTCAACACCACAGTTCAAAAACATCAATTCTTCGGCGCTCAGCTTTCTTCACAGTCCAACTCTCACATCCATTGATGATCAGTGGAAAAGCCATAGCCTTGACTAGATGGACCTTTGTTGGCCAAGTAATGTCTCTGCTTTGGAATATGCTATCTAAGTTGGTCATAACTTTCCTTCCAAGGAGTAAGTGTCTTTCAATTTCATGGCTGCAATCACCATCTGCAGTGATTTTGAAGCACCAAAAATAAAGTCTGACACTGTTTCCACTGTTTCCCCATCTATTTTCTATGAAGTGATGGGACCAGATGCCATGATCTTAGTTTTCTGATAAGCCAACTTTTTCACTCTGCTCTTTCACTTTCATCAAGAGGCTTTTTAGTTCCTCTTCAATTTCTGCCTTAAGGGTGGTATCATCTACATATCTGAGGTTATTGGTATTTCTCCTGGCAATCTTTATTTCCACTTGTGCTTCTTCCAATCCAGTGTTTCTTAGATGTACTCTGCATATAAGTTAAATAAGAAGGGTGACAATATACAGCCTTGGCGTACTCCTTTTCCTATTTGGAACCAGTCTGTTGTTCCCTGTCCAGTTCTAACTGTTGCTTCCTGACCTGCATACAGGTTTCTCAAGAGGTCAGGTGGTCTGGTATTCCCATCTCTTTCAGAATTTTCCATCAGTTTATTCTGATCCACATAGTCAAAGGTGTTGGCATAGTCAATAAAGCAGAAATAGATGTTTTTCTGGAACTCTCTTGCTTTTTCCATGATCCAGTGGATGTTGGCAATTTCATCTCTGGTTCCTCTGCCTTTTCTAAAACCATCTTGAATATTTGGAAGTTCATGGTTCACGTATTGCTGAAGCCTGGCTTGGAGAATTTTGAGCATTACTTTGCTAGCATGTGAGATGAGTGCAATTGTGTGGTAGTTTGAGCATTCTTTGGCATTGCCCTTCTTTGGGATTTGAATGAAAACTGACCTTTTCCAGTCCTTGGCCACTGCTGAGTTTTCCAAATGTGCTGGCATATTGAGTGCAGCACTTTCATAGCATCATCTTTCAGGATTTGAAATAGCTCCACTGGAATTCCATCACCTCCACTAGCTTTGTTCATAGTGATGCTTTCTAAGGCCCACTTGACTTCACATTCCAGGATGTCTGGCTCTAGGTGAGTTATCACACCATTGTGATTTTCTTGGTCATAAAGATCTTTTTTGTACAGTTCTTCCGTGTATTCTTGCCACCTCTTTTTAGTATCTTCTGCTTCTGTTAGGGCCATACCATTTCTGTCCTTTATTGAGCCCATCTTTGCATGAAATGTTCCCTTGGTATCTCTAATTTTCTTGAAGAGATCTCTAGTCTTTCCCATTCTATTGTTTTCCTCTATTTCTTTGCATTCATCACTGAGGAAGGCTTTCTTATCTCTCCTCGCTATTTTTTGGATCTCTGCATTCAGATGCTTATATCTTTCCTTTTCTCCTTTGCTTTTCGCTTCTCTTCTTTTCACAGCTATTTGTAAGGCCTCATCAGACAGCCATTTTGCTGTTTTGCATTTCTTTTCCATGGGGATGGTCTTGATCCCTGTCTCCTGTACAATGTCATGAACTTCTGTCCATAGTTCATCAGGCACTCTATCTTTCAGATCTAGTCCCTTAAATCTATTTCTCACTTGCACTGTATAATCATAAGGGATTTGATTTAGGTCATACCTGAATGGTCTCGTGGTTTTCCCACTTTCTTCAATTTAAGTCTGAATTTAGCAATAAGGAGTTCATGATCTGAGCCACAGTCAGCTCCCGGTCTTGTTTTTGCTGACTGTATAGAGCTTCTCCATATCTGGCTGCAAATAATATAATCAATCTGATTTCGGTGTTGACCATCTGGTGATGTCCGTGTGTAGAGTCTTCTCTTGTGTGTTGTAATAGGGTGTTTGCTATGACCATTGCATTCTTGGCAAAACTTTATTAGCCTTTGCCCTGCTTCATTCTGTATTCCAAGGCCAAATTTGCCTGTTACCTCAAGTGTTTCCTGACTTCCTCCTTTTGCATTCCAGTCCCCTATAATGTAAAGGACATCTTTTGGGGGTGTTAGTTCTAAAAGGTCTTATAGGTCTTTGTAGAACTATTCAACTTCAGCTTATTCTGAGTTACTGAATCCAGGCCAATTGGAAGTGGTCAAACAGGAGATGGCAAGACTGAACATTGACATTTTAGGAATCAGTGAACTAAAATGAACAGGAATTGGTTAATTTAACTCAGATGACCGTTATATCTATGACTGGGCAAAAATCCTTTAGAAGAAATAGAGTAGCCATCATAGTCAACAAAGAGTCCAAAATGTAGTACTTGGATGCAATCTTATAAAGGACAGAATGATCTCTGTTCATTTCCAAGGCAAACCATTCAATATCACAGTTATCCAAGTCTATGCCCTGACCAGTAATGTTGAAGAAGCTGAAGTTGAATGGTTCTCTGAAGAATTATAAGACCTTCTAGAACTAACAAACACCCAAAAAAGATGTTCTTTTCATTATAGGGGACTGGAATGCAAAAGTTGGAAGTGAAGAGATACCTGGGGTAACAGGCAAATTTGATCTCGGAGTACACAATGAAGCATGCCAAAGCCTAACAAAGTTATGCCAAGACAACACGCTGGTCATAGCAAACACCCTCTTCCAACAACATGAGAGAAGACTCTACACATGGACATCACCAGATGGTCAATACCGAAATCAGATTGATTATATTCTTTGCAGCCAAAGATGGAGAAGCTCTATACAGTCAGCATAAACGAGGTCAGGAGTTGACTGTGGCTCAGATCATGAACTCCTTATTGCCAAATTCAGACTTAAATTGAATAAAGTAGGGAAAACCACTAGATGATTCAGGTATGACCTAAATCAAGTCACTTATGCTTATACAGTGGAAGTGACAAATAGATTTGAGGCATTAGATCTGATAGAGTGCTTGAAGAACCAAGGATGGAAGTTTGTGACATTGTACAAGAGGCAGTGATCAAGACCATCCCCAAGAAAAAGAAATGCAAAAAGGCAAAGTGGTTGTCTGAGGAAGCCTTGCAAATAGCTGAAAAAAAAAAATAGAAGAGAAGCTAAAGGCAAAAGAAAAAAGGAAAGATATACCCATTTGAATGCAGAGTTCCAAAGAATAGCAAGAAGAGATGAGAAAGCCTTCCTCAGTGATGAATGCAAAGAAATAAAGGAAAATAATAGAATGGGAAAGACTAGAGATCTCTTCAAGAAAATTAGAGATACCAAGGGAACATTTCATGCAAAGGTGGGGACAATAAAGAATAGAAATGGTATGGACCTAACAGAAGTAGAAGATATTAAGAAGAGGTGGCAACAATACACAGAACTATACAGAGAAGATCTCCATGACCCAGATAACCACGATAGTGTGATCACTCACGTAGAGCCAGACATCTTGGAATATGAAGTCAAGTGGGTTTTAGGAAGAATCACTACAAACAAAGTTAGTGGAGGTGATGGAATTCCAGTTGAGCTACTTCAAATCCTAGAAGATGATGTTGTGAAAGTGCTGCACTCAGTGTGCCAACAAATTTGGAAAACTCAGCAGTGGCCACAGGACTGGAAATGGTCAGTTTTCATTCCAATCCCAAAAGATGTCAATGCCAAAAATGTTCATACTGGCACATAATTGCACTCATCTGTGAAAGTAATGCTCAAAATTCTCCAAGTCAGGCTTCAGCAATTCGTGAACCATGAACTTCCAGATAGTCAAGCTGGATTTAGAAAAGTCAGAGGAACCAGAGATCTATTGGATCATAGAAAAATCATGAAAGTTCCAGAAAAATAAGCACTTCTTCTTTGTTGGATACACCAAAGCCTTTGACTGTGTGGATCACAACAAACTGTGGAATATTTTTAAAAAGATAGGAATGCCAGACCACCTGATCTGCTGAGGTAGCTGTATACAGGTCATGAAGCAACAGTTAGGACTGGACATGGGACAACAGACTGGTTTCAAATCAGGAAAGGAGTATATGTCAAGGCTGTATATTGTCACCCTGCTTATTTAGCTTACATGCAGAGTACATCATGTGAAATGCCAGGCTGGATGAAACACAAGCTGGAATCAAGATTACTGGAAGAAATATCATTAACCTCAGATATGTAGGTAACATCATCCTTATGGCAGAAAGGGAAGATACAAAGAGCCTCTTTATGAAAGTGAAAGAGGAAAGTGAAAAAGTTGGCTTAAAACACAACATTCAGAAAACTAAGATCATGGCATCCACTCCCATCACTTCATGGAAAATAGATAGGGAAACCATGGAAACAGTGAAAGACTTTATATTCATAGGCTCCAAAATCACTGTAGATGGTGACTGCAGTCATGAAATTAAAAGATATTTGCTCCTTGGAAGAAAAGCTATGACCAACCTAGACAGTATATTGAAAAACAGAGACATTACTTTGCTTGGAAAGGTCCATCTAGTCGAGGCTGTGGTATTTCCAGTAGACATGTATGGATGTAAGAGTTGGACTATAAAGAAAGCTGAGCACTGAAGAATTGATGCTTTTGAACTATGGTTTTGGAGAAGACTCTTGAGAGTCTCTTGGACTGCAAAGAAATCAAACCAGTCCATCCTAAAGAAATCAGTCCTGAATATTCATTGGAAGGACTGATGCTGAAGCTGAAACTCCAATACTTTGGCCACCTGACTGAAGAACTGAGTCATTTGAAAAGACCCTGATGCTGGGAAAGATTGAAGGAGGGAGGGAAAGGGGACGACAGAGGATGAAATGGTTGGACGGCATCACCGACTACATGGACATGAGTTTGAGTAAGCTCAGGGAGTTGATGATGGACAGGGAGGCCTGGCATGCTGCAATCCATAGGGTCACAAATAGTCTTATATGACTGAGCAAATGAACTGAACTGAACTGAAAGAACTGTAATATATGGTAATTACCATAATAATTTGATGCTTTTTAAGAATGTAATTTGTTGTTCACCTTTATTTTTATGTATTTTTAAGACACTGTAATGCAGAGTCAAGTATGTCAGAAAGAGAAAGAGAAATACATTGCATTAACACATATATATGGAACTTAGAAAGATGGTACCGAAGATCCTATGTGCAGTGTTGGAAAGGAGACACAGATGTAAAGAACAGACTTTTGGACTCAATGGAAGAATGAGAGGATGGGATGATTTGAGAGAAAAGCATCAAAACATGTACATTACCATATGTAAAACAGATGAGCAGCACAAGTTCAATGCATGTAGAAGGGCACCCAGAGCCGGTGCTCGGGGACCAAGCAGAGGGATAGGGTGGGGATAGAGGTAGGGGGAGAGAGGAGGGTGGGGGTCAGGACTGGGGACACAGGCATACCTCTGGCCAGTTTATGCTGATGTATGTCAGAAGCCATCACAATATTTAAAGCAATTACTCTCCAGTTAAAATTAATTAATTTAAAAAATACACTGTAATAGATCTTATGTTTTATACATTTATTATAATATCATTAAAATGAGAATATCCATAGTTCTATTTTTTATGGAATCTTCTGTAAGTGTTCTTATAGCCAAGTGGAAGAACATTTTTTAATTAAACAAATATAGACATGACCTGAGATTTTGCCACTTAATGGCTGTTTGAGTTTGAATTTTAGTTTATTCATCTGTTAAAAAAAATGGAAAATTAACATCACCTCTTTGAGATTACATACAAATCTCTTTAAAACTTCTGTATACTTAAAATTCCTTTCCCATATCTGTTATTCATTAGGAAAGAAGCAAAGTAAGAGTAACTGACTATTCCAAAGCAAGTACATTATGAACTGGAATCTCTACGTTGTTATAATGGTTTCTTTTTTAGGGTCTTCTTGTCTTATTATTAATCAGATTTCTATTTGAGAATATGCATGCAGTCATAACCAAGTATTTAGCTCTCTTTGCCATTCTCCACTGTAACATTATTTTTGAACAACTGTTTTTTTTTCCAGTTGTAGGCAAATGATATGAAGCATTGAAGCATTGAATATATTAAGTAATTTGAAAATTGTTCCATCACTAGAAAGAGGTTTGTAATAGAGTTGTTTACTTACTTTTTTTCTTATTTGTGAGCTTAAAATTATTACCTTTTCCAACAGTCATCTGCACAATTGCCTAGATGGATAATAAAACCCCTTTTCACGCACTGCAAATTCCCATGGGGCTTAAATTCATCTGCTTTGCATTATTGTATATCTCTGCCACGTGGATAGTTTACATCATGTTAACTTTAAAAGGGACTGAAATTGTGCTTTGCAGATGAAAAGGAGAAAGGAATTGAATCAAAAGTTTAGGATAAACAAATGATATCCTAACATTTAACAGAGATATTTTAATTTATTCAGTTAAAATTACCTATGTGCATTGAGAATATCACACAATTTTTATGCACCATGTAAAAATTAACATTGGTTGTCTATGTGCCAAAAAAGTAATCAAATGGCATAAAATAAAAACAATTAACTAGAAAAGATAATTTGCTTCATTTATTTTAAACAATAAATTTCTATGTCTCTGAAAACACAAAACCAAAAAAATACAAAAATTTCAAGTTAAAAATGAGTGAAAGACACTAATAAACAGTCCAAAAAAAGAACAATAAAATCAGTAAGTACTTAAAAATATATAATACAAATACAAGTTAAAGCAAAATATTTTATTTGTATTATATTGGCAAAATTGTGAAGAGATTACCAAGGATGCAGAGGAAAGATTATCCCCCTATGCTTTCAGTGAGGGTATGAGATAAAAGGCCATTCTTTCAAGAAGCAAAAAGAAACGAGAATGTGTGAAAAGCCACACACACATACAAAATGTTTCTTAATCTAAAAGTTCTAATTTCATATAATTATTCTGACACTATATTTAAGAATAGGAATAATCTGTACACTATTGTTTATAATAGCTATTAAAATAAGCTTTTGATTTATATCTCTTATCATGGAAATATGAACATTTTATGCTTTTCATTTTTAAATGATCAAAAATGTATTCAGAATAATCTGTTTGTTGGAAAAAAGACTATGTATACATGCATACATATATACATACACACACATAAATGTATACGCCTATATTCAGTTCAGTTCAGTCACTGAGTCGTGTCTGACTCTTTGCGACCCTATGGACTGCAGCATGCCAGGCCTCCCTGTCCATCAACAACTCCCGGAGTTTACATATCTTTTCATTTAGTGTTTTCATCCTTTTTGGATGTATACCCAGGAGTGGAATTGGTGAGTCATACATAGTTGACTTTAGTTTTGTTGAGGAGCCACCGTATTGTTTTCCATAATTCAGTTCAGTTCAGTCACTCAGTCATGTCCGACTCTTTGCAACTCCATGGATTGCAGCAGGCCAGGCCTCCCTTTCCATCACCAGCTCCCAGAGTTTACCCAAACTCACGTCCATTGAGTTGGTGATGCCATCCAACCATCTCATCCTCTATCATCCCCTTCTCTCCCTGACTTCAATCTTTCCCAGGATCAGGGTCTTTTCAAATGAGTCAGTTCTTTACATCAGCTGGCCAAAGTATTGGAGTTTCAACTTCAGCATCAGTCCTTCCAATAAATATTCAGGACTGATTTCCTTGATGGACTGGTTGGATCTCCTTACTATCCAAGGGACTCTCAAGAGTCTTCTCCAACCGCAGTTCAAAAGCATCAATTCTTCAGCATTCAGCTTTCTTTATAGTCCAACTCTCACATCCATACATGATTACTGGAAAAACCATAGCTTTGACTAGACCAACCTTTTGACTAGATGCCTATATAACAGGTTGTTTATGAAATAATTCTCTTTAGGTGGTAACATTGATGAATTTAATATATTGTTTATTTCATTTACTCATTGTTTTAGTGAATATAGTGTTTAATTAGAAAATAATACAAGCTCTAATAAATTATGTTAAGTAAAGTAGTAGGTGAAGATAAAGAAGACAAACACAAGCAAAATGAAAATAATTAATTTATACTATGAATTCTAAATACCTGATCACTCGCCATCATTGATATTGTATGGATTCCTCATTTATGTTTGCTATAGTCCTGTCTATTGGAAAATATTCATGAAACATTTTTTAGTATAAATTTTAATAAATCTATTATAGACTCCCATGATTTCAAGCCCCTGTATGAATCTTTTGTACATAGGGATTACGTAAGAGATGACACATACCCAGCAGTTCTTCCATCACTGTTGAACTTGCAAAGGTTCCTTTGCATCTGAAGCTTAAAGAACCTCTGATTTATGATTCTGCATTTTTGCTTCGTAAAATACTCACCTGCTTCTACTTTCTCCACCCATAAGTTGACACGTTGACTGCTCAATTCCCCATATTCCTTTGGCCTATTAAATAATGTTAAGGTTAATGTCTCTTTATTGCATTGTTTTTGAAACTTGGAAAGCTTCTTGCCCCAAACTATTTTCCACAATTCTAACAACAGGCCTTTCCCATTTTACTATATCTTTGGTTTCTGGCTTGGCAGATTGGTTAGGTTATGTGACTATATTTTGGGTTATCCTTTTTGGTATTCAGTGTTGACATATGACTCATAGGTGGCTTGATTTTTAAAAGATATGTGCAGAATATATGAAAGGGGTGTTTTGAAAGGGTTTCATAGTATGACATAATAACAATAGAAAAAGGGTTCTATGGTATAACATAAAAAGAAAAAATAATATTTTTTGAGATACAAAAGAAAGTAGAGTTATATTGGTGATAATATATCTTAACAGAAGGACATACCAATCAGTGTTTTCAATTACATAAAATTCTTCCATCTGGTACAATTCTAGCAAGAAAATAAATATTAAGGTGGAGTACTGAATTTCATTTTACAGGGTTGATAATAATAATAAAGTAGAGCAGAAAAAAATAGAGCACTATTCTCATGTGCTCATTTCTTTGCAGCAGCATACAGCTGGGTTCTATCTTTTATTGTATATATTATTTAAAAATTCTATTTCTTTAAACTTTGATCATGTAGTTTTCTTACATCTGGTTTTATTTGGCACTTGTTAGAAAGAGTGTATAAAAGGTTAGGTGAACATGTATATTCATCTAGTAAAAAGAGTGTGATTCTTTTATAAAATATACATGTATAATATTTATGTACAATTTAATTTCTGTTTATATTGACTTAAAAAACATCTGTCAGTATGGTTTAAAATAATGTAAACTAGTTAAAGTGATAAGATGTTATTTTAATTCTAAATCTCACTTTTGGTTGTTGCTACCAATCTATTTCATATATATTTAATCTACTACCATGTATATATTAAAATATGTTTATTTTTTTCTGTAACTTAGCATTGATTGTGAAACAGTGTAATTACAAATTGAGATTTCAGATTCTGCTCAACTCTGTGACCCTGAGCAAGTAACTAAACCTCTCATTGACCCAATTAACTTAGCTGAAAAATGGGTTTAATAATAACATTTACCTCACAGTGTGATTATAAGTGTTCAAAGTGATAATACACATAAAATATTTAGAATGGTAGCTGGTATGTAAACACTCAAAAATGTTTGCTGTCCTTATTATATTACCTTTACCATTATATTGCTTCTGTAAGAATTTGCTGTCTCTTTAGAATAATTATTTTAGGATAAAGTGAATCAAATAATTGTTATCAAAACAGTATTATCCAGCAAAGTTTGTCATTATTGAATTCCAAATGTTACTCAAATTCTGTATTTTTTTTCCAAAGTAATTGTTCTAGTCTTTATTCATTGTAAGGGCATTTATTTGAAAAGGTACACAAGAACAGAGAACAGAGAAAGGTATCTTTATTTGAAAAGGTACACAAGAACAGAGAAAAGTAGAATAGTATCTTTCTATTGTAAAAAGGGGAAACAAAAGTATTCATATATATTAGATACTAATTTAGAGCCTCTTAAATATTTTGTACTAAACTCCATGTAAACTAGAGTACCACTGCATACATATTTAATGACTTTGTATGCTTTTTTATTTGTTGATAAAACCTTGGATAATTAAACAAGTAACTAATTCAAACTACTAATAAAGAAAGCATTGCTTTCTGTACCAACCTACCAAAGGTGACCCATGAACTTTGGAAAAAAAAACAATGCTATGTGTTCATACCTGATGAAAAGTGCAGTTCTTCCTTCCCCCACATTTGATAGCCTAAAAAATAAACATATTTTTCAACAGTTTCTGTGGGACAAGAATGTGGGAGCAACTTAGCTGGGTGGTTCTAGCTCAGGGTTTCTCAGAGCCTTTCAGTCAAGCTGTCAGATGAGACTGGTGTTATCTCAGTGCTCAACTAGGACTGGAGAAACTGCTTCCAAGCTCAATTTTGGGGTTGTTGACCAGTTTCACATTATCCTGGCTATTAGGTGGAGGTCTCCATTTCCCCCTACATCACTGCCTAAATATCTTTACAAGGTTGTGATTGGCTTCCCCCAGAAGAAATGATCTAAAATCGAGTCCACCCTAAAAATGGAAGGTGCAGTCTTTTTATAATCTAACCTTGGCAATGATATAACTCATCACTTCTGCCACTTTCTGTTAAAATCAAGTCACTAAGACCAGTCCACACTCAAAGTTAGGGGAATTAAGGCCCACTTCTAAAAGGATAAAGCATGAAAAAAAATTTGGAAATACTTTAAAAATGTCTCACCTTCAGAATAAAATCAGTGAGTTGTCCTTTTTCTCTTTAACATATCATAATTCAAAGTTATCAGGTAAGGTGACTGTGGGTGAGAATTAATCTATAATAAACAATATAAAGAGCACTATCCCACTTGTACATTGTAGTATTACTATTGGTTAATCACTAATATGAAATTTCCAGCCTTGATAGATATTTTTTGTTGGATGTAAATAATATGATTTTGATCTATGGAATTCCTTTATAACTGAAACATTTTTATTTTTGCCCATCAGTCAGCATAGCACTTTGGAGAATATTTTACATCTATTTTTTTTTTTTAGAGAAATTGAAACCTCTAACCAAAGACTTCCACACATTTTCATATTTCTGTACTTGTATTTTATCTTTCACATTTTGAAGTTGATTTGAAAAAATATATATATATATATACCTATGTATGTATAATACATACATTTGTATATTTGGATAGAAGTAAATACTTTAGTATTGATATATGAACACTAAATATTTAAAATTACTCAAAATTAAAATGGTTGTTTATAAAATTACCATAATTAAATGACACTCTCTAAATACAAATATTTGAAGTTTCATTTAAAAGTCCTATATTTCGTCTCTATTCACAGATTTCAAATTGAAACATTTCCCATACATACCATAAGTTAGGCAAAACTTTAATTCAACTAATGCATTTTTATCTGAGGATATTTTCATTTAGCAATTTATATTAGTATTTTCTGCTTGCTCTATGGCACTTATGCTATTATAATGTCAACTATTTTCCTGAACTGCTTGTTACTCTACTCTTTCTTTTCAACTTGGGAAAATACGTCATGATGTTGCTATTGTTTTAACTATACATCCCTGATTCCTTTTCATCCCCATATCTATTCCTTGTCCATCATAGTTTTGTTTATATAAAATTTGGAGATAATATTGAAAAAATAAATACAAGCAATTACCATTTGAAACCCTTAAGTTAGAATGTCTCAAATGAATATTGACCTGAACATTAAAGTAGGAAATCTAAAGACATACAATATCAAGAAAACCAGGAGGAAGAAAGGGAAAACAAAGTAGTATTTCAGCAGTATTATATGATTGGGAAATGGATTTGAGTCAAGGGAAGAAGAATAATCCTAGTCTTCAGTTCAGTTAAAAGAAGGGTTTCTTATACTATGTTACTGAGGTTGGGAGTTAGAGGGGAGAAACCCAGGAGCTGTTTACTGGATCTTCAGTAAAAGACCTAGTCAGTGCAACAAAATAACCTATTCATTGGCTTGATCAGGTGCTAGAGCAGTTAGATTAAGTGGGCTGCTGTATAAACCAACCGCTGAGTTAGGGATTTTAAATATTTATTGTATACATTTAAATATAGAAGGTAATGTACTATACTGAGAGCAGAAAGGACTAGTTTAAAGTTTAGATACGCTACCAATTTTATATGGTATATCCAAATCATACAAATATTCATATTATTTTGGTAACATCTAGAGACTTTCTAACATGCTTTTCTGACCTATGTCAGAGGTTGACTGTCACTCCTTTCTGCAATCAGAGCCCTATCATAGTTATTTGCACTTAGCACTCAGTGTTTACAAGCTTCTCTGCATACTCCCACGGAATGTAAAGAAATTAACAGAAAATATTTGCATATCACACTCCCTTTATGATAGGATTTTTTTTTTTTTGTCTACACAGCTGTGTTAACAGGCAGCAGCCTCTTGCATACTTCTCATGGCATAAAATTTCAGTGGTATTTTCTGCCTGGCTGACTTGGATATGTAGGATTTTTCTAACACCCACTCTAAATGGTATGCTGGATCCAGCACATACTAGCTTGTAAGGGCTGATTGCTAAACTTTCAGAAAATAATGGTAGTTAAATTATTGGTAGCTTGAAATTGGCTATAGTGGGATATCAATGTCTTTCCCCTCTCCAGTCTCCACCTGGGCCTCCAAATTTCAGGAGCATCCTGCTCTCTATCACAGCCTATCTGAGATCTGCTTTCTCAGCTGGTTTTTCCCAAAAGCTTAAGTTTGAGAAACTGGATTGCAAACTTCTTTTCTCTCTTTTCTTAAAAAATGTTTTGGTTGTACTCTTGCTTTGCTTAAACTTAACACACCCTCTGAACTCTTATTTCTCCCTTGCGCATCATACATGACTACAAATGGAATTGTGTAGATTTCTTGTGTCCTTTGTTAATTCTGCTTCATGACTGTTGATTTTCCTCTTCATTTTCCTATATTTTCTATCCCTTCCTACCTGTCTCACCAAAATTCAAGTGAGACCTGAGTGTCAGAAGATGATCCTGATAGCTAGTGTTAACAGAGATAAAACTTTCTTAGAAAAAGGAATATGTGTGGGAATTTGATTCTTTCTTTGATGCTCCAATGCACCTTATTTTCTGACATGGCTTTAGAAATTTAATTTTTGTAATCTGTGGAAATGGAGACAGTTGGACTCATTGTGCATTTAGAAATCCAGCCTCTAATGGATCTGAATTATATGGATCATTAATTGGTGATGTGAAAAAAAATTTTCCTTGGCACTATAACAAAAACCTATTTGAAAAGTTGTGGCCAGACTGTCAGCATGACGACATGATGTCATAGGAATTGACTTGGATTTGAAAAGTACCTGAACCAGCCATTTATTCTAAATTTAGTTAGTAGGGTGATGATTGCCAACAGAATTTGTAGCTGAAAACACTGAATACCTACACTTATTTGCCTATATATATTTCTCTAGTATAATTTAATGTTACCTCCTTCAACATATTATTACTTTCAACAATAATCTAATTAATTTGTGAATATTTTAAAACTATTCAAATAATTTAGAAATATAAAGATACACTAAAGCTCTATTTTCCTCTCCTCAATCACAAGTACATTGTCTTCTCCAGAAGAGTTACTGCAACAATTTAATATAAATCCTATTATGTAAATATCTTTCATTTTATAAACTTAAGTGCTTTTCATAAGTATGACTTGATTATGGAAATTATTTTATAATCATTTCATTAAAATGTATATTTTTGAAATTTTCACTTTATTATATATAACTCTTCTTAATTGGATTCATAGTGTTTTATTTTAAAACAAGTATATACCAAATTTATTTAATTATTTGCTTTTTGATGGATACGAGATCAATTTAATTTTTTGTTGTTGTTCAGATGCTAAGTGTGTCCAACTCTTTGCTAGCCCATGAACTTCAGGACTCCAGGCTTCCCTATCCTTCACTGTCTCCCAGTTTGTTCAAACTGATGTCCATTGAGTCAATGATGTCATCCAACTATCTCATCCTCTGTTGCCCACTTCTCCTCTTGCCTTCAGTCTCTCCTAGCATCAGGATCTTTTCCAATAAGCTGGCTCTTCACATCAGGTGGCCAAAGTATTGGAGTTTCAGCTTCAGCAAGAGTCCTTCTGATGAGTATTCAGGGTTTATTTCCTTTAGGATTGACTGATTAGATCACCTTGCAGTCTAAGGGATTCTCAAGAGTCTTCTTCAAAACCACAATTTGAGAGCATCAATTATTTGGCATTCAACCCTCTTTATAGTCCAACTCACATCTGTACATGATGACTGGAAAAATCATAGCTTTAGCTGTGTGGACCTTCGTCGGCAAAGTGATGTCTCTGCTTCTTAATATGTTGTCTAGGTTTGTCATAGCTTTTCTTCCAAAGACCAAATGTCTTTTATTTTCGTGGCTGCAGTTACCATCCACAGTGATTTTGGAGCCGAAGAAAGTAAAATCTGTCAATATTTCCACTTTTTCCTCATCTATTTGCCATGAAGTGATGAGACCAGATAGCATGTTCTTAAGTTTCTTGAATATTGAGTTTTAAGTCAGCTTTTTCACTCTCTTCTTTCCCTCAGCAAGAGGCTATTCCTCTTTGCTTTCTACCACTAGAGTGGTATCGTCTGTATATCTAAGGTTGTTGATATTCCTCCTGGCAATGTTTTTCCCATTATAAAAACTCAGAGTTGAAAACTTGCAACATAAATGTTTGTATGTACTTTTGTAAAATAAATATCTAAAAATGGAATTACTGGATTAAAATGAATATCATGTTAAACTGTGAGAGATACTTCCAGATTGTTCACCAAATGAGTAGGTACACTTGTCCTCCTGTGAAAACTGTACAAAAATATCCATACTCCACTTAAAAATGATCAATATCATATTCTAAAAACATTTTAATTCCAATTATTAGTGGGAATATACCATCTCATGTATAGTAAAAGTTATGGTCTTTCTAGTAGTCATGTATGGATGTGAGAGTTGGACCAGAAGGAAGGCTGAATGCTGAATAATTGATTCTTTCAAATTGTGGTGCTGGAGGAGACTCTTGAGAGTCCCTTGGATGGCAAGGAATCAAACCAGTCAATGCTAAAGGAAATAAATCCTGAATATTCATTGGAAGGACTGATGCTAAAGCTGAAGCTCCAATATTATGGTCACCTTATTGAAACAACTGATTCATTGGAAAAGACCCTGATGCTGGGAAAGATTGAAGGCAAAAGGAGAATAGGACAGCAGAAGATGAGATGGAAGGATGTCATCACTGATTAAATGGACATGAACTTGGGTGAACTCTGGGAAATGGGGAGGGATAGGGAGGCCTGGCATGCTGCAGTTTGTGGGGTCACAAAGAGTCAGGCACAACTTAGTGACTGAAAGAACAGTACAACCAATTCATAAAGGCAAATGTAAATGATGATATGAACTTATCATTGATTTTCTCCTCTCTACTTTTTAAGGAAAAAGCCATCTTATACCATGGGGGAAGGTAACAGGATGGAAAAATCCAATATTTGGTTGATCATTGGGAAGATAGACAGGAATGTGAATAATCTACAATTAAAATGACTGGAAGTAAGTGCTGCCTGGGAGGGACATATGTAAAGAGAAAGATGATTGATAAATATTTAACACAGAAATAAGTAACACTTGACCATTACTAACGGTTTTTCAAAGATATGTCATGCACATAGCTAAAGTTTCAGAATAATGATGAAGAGAGGTGAGGGTAGAACTGAACCTGGTCAGTTGTAGTGTGGAAAACACTGCGCAGAAGGAAGCTTATCTGTGTATGGAGAAATTGTAACTTAGCCATGAGGAATTCCCAAAGAACTTCCACCTCCACAAACTGGATATTAAAACCCATATTGTTATATAAGAACCAGGATGGATTAATGGATTTAATGAAAAATTGGAAAATGATCATGCGGGATAAATACAAAAGAGCTAGGTTAAAATGCAATAAAAATATTCTTAAAAGGGAGATTGCTTGTAATAATATCTAGGGTGATTTGTTGAAAAGACTTCTTTTCCCATTCAATCGTCTTGGCAACTTTGTCAAAGATCAACTGACCACAAATTTATGAGTTTATTTCTGGACCTTCAGTTCTATACCATTTGTCTGTATATCTATCCTTATGCAAAAACCACACTATCTTGATTACCATAGATTTTCAGTAAGTTTTGAAATTAAGAAGTGTGAGTACAATTTTATTCTTCTTTTTCAAGATTCTTTTTTTGTAGCCTTTCTGTATCCTTTGACGTTCCATATGGGTTTCGTGATTAGCTTCTATTCAATCAATTTCTGCAAAAACAACAAAAGAAATTTTGATAGAGATTTTGTTGCAAGTACAGATCAATGTGGGGAGTATAGCTATTTTAGCATTATTAAATTCTAATTCAAGAACATAAGATGCCTGTTCATTTATACAGACCTTGCTTACCCTCTTTCAACCATGTTTTATAGTTTTCAATGTACACATCTTGCATTTTGGGGGTTGAATTTATTCCTAAGTAATTTATTCTTACTGATGCTATTATAAATAGAATCATCTTTAAATTTTCACTTCTGGGATTATTTATTGTTACTGGAAAAAATGAAACTATTTTCTGTTAATTGTGTATTCTGTAATTTTGCCAAGCTTATTTCCCAGTTGTTTTATGTGTGGGTGTGTGTTTGGATTTTTTAGAATGTTCAGCATATGAGATCACATGATCTGTGAATATAGAAACTTTCACTTCTTTTCTTCCAATCTGGATGCCTTCTATTTCTATTTCTTGTCTCCCTAACTAGAAAATTCAGTAGAGCGTTTTAATAAAAGTGGTAAAAGTGGACATCTTTGCTTTGTCCCTGATCCTTGGGGAAATTTTTCAATGTTTCACTATTGAGTATGATGTTAACGTAGATTTTTAACAAATGCCACATACTATATCGAGCAAATTCCCTTCTATTTATAATTTGTTGAGTATTTTGTTTCTGTGTGTGAAAGGGTGTATGTTTTTTTATCAAAAGCCTTTTCTGTATCAATGAGAAAATCATGTTGATTTTTAGACTTTGTCTACTAATAACATGTATTATGTTGATTAATTTTCATATGACAAACCACCTTTGCATTCCTACAATAAACTTCAGTTGATCATGATGTATCATCCTTTAGCTATATTTTTGGATTCAGTTTCCTGGAATTTTATTGGAGAATTTACATCTACATTCATAAGGGACATTAGCTTATAGTTTTCTTGTGATGTCTTTGACTGGCTTTGGTGTCAGGATGATTTTGGCCTCATAGAATGAAGCAGGAAGTTTCCATTTTGTTGTTCTGAAAAAGTTTGAAAAGGATTGATGCTGATTCTTCTTAAGTGTTTGGTAGAATTCCCAGTGACGCTATCTGGTCCTCAACTTTTTTTAGTTCAAGTTTTTTTTGGTTACAATTTATTTACTTGTTACAAGTCTATTCATATTTTCTATATCCTTTGAGTCCATTTTGATAGGTTTTGTGTTTATAAGATTTTTTCCATTTCATCTAGGTTATCTAATTTGTTGGCTGCTTTAAGATCAGCAGAAGATGAGACCTTAGCACCACATAAGGTCTTTCCTCAGCTTGCAAACAGCTCTAAACATGCATGTGACTTTCCAGGTTCCCAGGAATATGTTGGAGTTTTTTCAAAGCCCTTAATGATATGTCATTCCTCAGCCTTTTCTCCTAAGCATATTGATTATTTTGTTACTTAATCAATTGTTATTTATTTCCTCTGGCAGCAGCACCTAAGAAATTAAAATTAACCTATAAGTAGTTTTGAAAAATGACCATCCACTGCCCTCTGGAAGAAACGTTAGCACTGGAATAGTTCTAAATCAGATGTTTAAAAAAAAAAAAGTTAAATCTTTTGATCTGTTCTTCCAAGGAGCTACCAGCCAGTTCAGAATTAAAAATTAATTGATTCCTTATGAATGAGGTTCATTGAGGTCCTGATTCTTTCAATACCAGAAATGTGGACTGTTATTTTTTGACTACTATTAGGCACAGCAGTGGAAGATGGGACTAGATGCCAAATTTTTACTGTTCTTACTTGGAATCAGCTGCTTTCTAGAATGGGTATCACCTTTGTTACTGTAAACTTTTGATAAATTTCAAGAGGTCTGTTGATCAGACAAATTTTTGCCCTTGCTAAAATTAGTTTCATGAAATGTTGTATTTTGGAGGTCCCTTCTCTGCCGGTTTGGTAATGTCACTCGTTCAATTTTGAAGCCCTAGCAACTTAACAAAAACAATAAATGTTGATTGGTTGAATGAACATTTTAACACATGAATAAATTTCAGGTGGCACAACACTTCATGTGAAAAAAAAAATGAGTTCTTTATAAGCTAAATAATATTTCATAAGCTAAGTAATATTTTATAAGCTAAATAATATTTCAGTGAAATAGGAAGTAAGACATAAAATTACTTAGTTACCAACATTTTATTTCCTAAAATGGTGTTTTCCATGAAGGTTGTGTATTTTCAAGGCTGTCATTATGGATTGTTCTGACAATACAAAACCAGTTATACAGTTATGTTCTGTTGCACAGATATTCCTAAAATCTATTTATAAATAGCATGAAATTAATGCAATAGCAAACATAAGAAAACATGGTCATTTCTTAAAAATGAAAAGAGAAGACTAAGCCATGCATAATCCAGCAAAAGGAAATATAGCTGTAATGTTGAAGCATACAATTAAAAATAAATTCTGGCAAGAGTTTAAAGAGAAGGTTTATGCAATGAGCATGACACTAAAAATATTGCTTTATATTTTTAAAGCTCACTAATTCTAATTAAAGTATTGGTGAAGAAACTTCTAGGAGGTATACAGACATCTCAAAATAAATCTATCTATTGTGTGGCTATCCTGGTACCAATAAAATTAATATTCAGATCAAATAGTTGATTGTTTTTGCTAGAAAGAACAACGGCTTTGGTGTAACTAAGTTTTGCCATTGAATACCTTTGTAATATTAGGCAAGACATTTAGTTTCTTAGTTGATAAACCATTTTATATTTAATATGGAAATAAAGAAAATTTATCAGTTTGATGTAAATATTGAATGCAACTGAGAATGGAAAAACATTGCCTGACATAGAAGACACTCAAAAAATGTTTCATTTTTATTTTTCAAACTGAAATAATATATCTACAAGATTTTTTATTTGTACTAGTTGAATTTTTCCAATCTCAATTAATAAAATTCTTTGTACTATCTAATAAATATTATTTGACAGTTGTGCTTTTGTGTCTCTTTTCCCTAAATGATGGTAAAACCATAAATAATGTGGAAAGAAAGAAGGCATTTATCACAGCAAGAAAATTCAGTGGTGGTGATTAGCATCTGGATACCATGCCTGAAAAAATATTTTAAATATATAAAGATAGTTGATTGACAGTATTACATTAGTTTCTGTTGTATAACAGTGATTCAGTATGCACAAAACAGTGTTATTGACTGTAGTCCCTGTGCTGCACATTACACCTCAGTGACATTTATTTTATAAATAGTAGTTTGTACCTCTTAACCCTCTTCACCTATTTCACCCATTCCCCCATTCCCTCTCCCCTGGCGACAACTAGTTTGCTCTTTGTATCTGTGAGTATTTCTGTTTTATTTATTCATTTGTTTTGTTTTTTTAGATCTCACATGTAAGTGAAAGCATACAGTAATTGTCTTTCTCTGTTTGACTTAATAAAAATATATTTGGAAAGACTAAAATATGAATGTTTGAAATATGATTACTTTCAATGTTTTATACAAGTAGAGTCTTCTAAGAATCAGTCTTTTAACTGACGAATAAAACTATGTAGCCATGTAATAAACTTGGCACCAATAATAATGGGTGAAGTCTGATTTTAGTTGAAAACGTTATAAACTGTGAAAAATTCTTTCGAGGCTAATTTTAACTATATAGTCACTCCTAGTTTCCTAACCGGAGAAAACAATGGCACCCCATTCCAGTACTCTTGCCTGGAAAATCTCATGGACGGAGGAGCCTGGTGGGCTGCAGTCCATGGCGTCGCTAAGAGTTGGACACGACTGGGCAACTTCACTTTCACTTTTCACTTTCCTATATTGGAAAAGGACAGGGCAACCCACTTCAATGTTCTTGCCTGGAGAATCCCAGGACGGGAGAGCCTGGTGGGCTGCCATCTATGGGGTCACACAGAGTTGGACACGACTGAAGTGACTTAGCAGCAACAGCAGCAATTTCCTAACAATAGAGATCAAAGCATGGAATCATTATTCCATCATTCAAACATAAATTGATGAAGGTTCTTTTATTGTTTTCATTCTGTAATGGATAAGCCATATTCTTATTATCATTATTGATCCTGTGATGTGCTACATTAGAAGGCTTAAAATCATTGAAATGTAACATCCTCCCCCTATCAGTTGTTGCCTAGAATATATGATCAAAGGAATAGATAATATGCTTAAATGGAATATCTTTATACATATAGTCAGTCTTACTAGGAGTCTTCTGCAAGTCTAATTTAATAACTCAGTAAGAGATGTTTTTTTGTTGTTTCTATATTGTTCTAATATGGTTCACACTGACATATCAAGCAACTCTCTCTATACTGTTGCTGTTCGTGGAAGCCTCATATATAATGCATTGAAAAAATCAAGAAGATAAACAATTTAAAGGCAATACCTGCCTGTGTAAGGAAGCAGCATCTTGTTTCATGCATATGAGAAGCACCAGCAGGAGCATCTAATCAGATGTCCTTATTATGTTGCTTTTCACTATGCTGTGAAAAAGTCTAAAACTATGCTTGAGGAGGTAGCTGATAGATAAATAAAATGCTGGGTTGAAATGAGTGAAAGAAACAATACTCATGCTTTTCACACAGTGGTAATAAAGATAATTAAGACCATCCCCCAAAAAGTATAAGGAAATTGGAGAGCAAAGGTATTAATATTTATTGTTCTAGAGAATAAAAATCCACTCAGGTAAAGCTTCCTCTGGGCTTCCCTGGGGGCTCCGTGGTAAAGAACCTGCCTGCCAATGCAGGAGATGTGGATTCAGTCCCTGGGTTGAGAAAATCCCCTAGAGTAGGAAATGGCAACCTATTCCAGTATTCTTGATTGGGAAATCCCATTGACAGATGAGCCTAGCAGGCTGTACAGACCATGGGTTCAGTTCAGTTCAGTCACTCAGTCCTGTCCAACTCTGTGACCCCATGAATTGCAGCATGCCAGGCCTCCCTGTCCATCACCAATTCGCTGAGTTCACCCAAACTCGTGTCCATCGAATCGGTGATGCCAACCAGCTATCTCATCCTTTGTCGTCTCCTTATCCTCCCCCCCCCCACCCCCACCAATCCCTCCCAGCATCAGAGTCTTTTCCAATGAGTCAACTCTTTGCATCAGGTGGCCAAAGTATTGGAGTTTCAGCTTTAGCATCAGTCCTTTCAAAGAACACCCAGGACTGATCTCCTTTAAGATGGACTGGTTGGATTTCCTTGCAGTCCAAAGGACTCTCAAGAGTCATCTCCAACACCACAGTTCAAAAACATCAATTCTTTGGTGCTCAGCTTTCTTCACAGTCCAACTCTCACATCCATACATGACCACAGGAAAAACCATAGCCTTGATTAGATGGACCTTTGTTGGCAAAGTAATGTCTCTGCTTTTGAATATGCTATCTAGGTTGGTCATAACTTTCCTTCCAAGGAGTAAGTGTCTTTTAATTTCATGGCTGCAGTCACCATCTGAAGTGATTTTGGAGCCCAAAAAAATAAAGTCTGACACTGTTTCCACTGTTTCCCCATCTATTTCCCATGAAGTGATGGGGCCGGATGCCATGATCTTTGTTTTCTGAATGTTGAGCTTTAAGCCAACTTTTTCACTCTCCTCTTCCACTTTCATCACGAGACTTTTGAGTTCCTCTTCACTTTCTACCATAAGGGTGGTGTCATCTGCGTATCTGAGGTTACTGATATTTCTCCCGGCAATCTTGATTCCAGCTTGTGCTTCTTCCAGCCCAGCGTTTCTCATGATGTACTCTGCATATAAGTTAAATAAGAAGGGTGACAATATACAGCCTTGACGAACTCCTTTTCCTATTTGGAACCTGTCTGTTGTTCCATGTCCAGTTCTAACTGTTGCTTCCTGACCTGCATCGAGGTTTCTCAAGAGGTCAGGTGGTCTGGTATTCCCATCTCTTTCAGAATTTTCCACAGTTTATTCTGATCCACATAGTCAAAGGCTTTGGCATAGTCAATAAAGCAGAAATAGATATTTTTCTGGAAATATATTGCTTTTTCGATGATCCAGTGGATGTTGGCAATTTGATCTCTGGTTCCTCTGCCTTTTCTAAAACCAGCTTGAACATCTGGAAGTTCACGGTTCATGTATTGCTGAAGCCTGGCTTGGAGAATTGTGAGCATTACTTTACTAGCATGTGAGATGAGTGCAATTGTGCAGTAGTTTGAGCGTTCTTTGGCATTGCCTTTCTTTGGGATTGGAATGAAAACTGTCCTTTTCCAGTCCTGTGGCCACTGCTGAGTTTTCCAAACTTGCTGGCATACTGAGTGCAGCACTTTCACAGCATCATCTTCCAGTATTTGCAATAGCTCAACTGGGTTAGTAGTAACTAAACAACAGCAACAAAAGCTTCCATTAGGCCTAAAGCAGCTGAAATAAATTTATTTGATTGTATTCTATGTAGTCTGTACTGTGGGTATGTTATCCCCTCTAGTGTCCTCTTTTTCAATTTAAATATGTCACTTTATAAATAGAAGGATCAGATCAGATATGACATTTATACTTGTTTATTACTAACTTCTGACTGAAACCTACTCATACAAATATGTTTTAATAAAACAGCAAAAGAGCCACAGACATAAAGAACAGACTTTTAGACGCAGTGGGAGAAGGAAAGGGTGGATTGATTTGAGAGAATAGCATTGAAACATATACATTATCATATGTAAAACAGATGACCAGTGCAAGTTTGATGCATGAAGTAGGGCACCCAAAGTTGGTGCTCTGGGACAACACAGAAGGACAGTTTGTAGAGGGAGGTGGCGGGGTGGGGGGAGTTCAGGACTGGGGGGACACATGTATACCTGTGGCTGACTCATGTTGATGTATGGCAAAAAAATCCATCATGATTTTATAAAATAATTATCCTCCGATGAAAATAAAGTAATTAAATTAAAAATTTTATTAGCTTTTGTCATGTGCTGTATGCTGTGCTAAGTCGCTTCAGTCATGTCTGACTCTCTGCGACCCCATGGGCTATAGCCTGCGAGGCTCCTCTGTTCATGGGATTCTTCAGCCAAGAATACTGGATTGGGTTGCCATGACCTCCTCCAGGGGATCTTCCCGACTCAGGAATCAAACCCATGTCTCTTGCATCTCGTGCATTGGCATGCGGATTCTTTACCACCAGCACCACCTAGAAGTTTTTGTCATAGTTGTGGAATAAAAACCATGATATTTTAAACTTTCTAGATACGTGATTAGGGAGATTCATGAGAGTAGAGGGGATAGGTTGGTTTTTTGGAGAGGAGAGTAGCCTGAAGTTTGCAGTATAATTAGTTGAATACAAATTAAGTCTAAAAAGCTGCTTGAATATGAATAAGTTTTTTTTTTTTTTAATATGATTTGGTACCAGGAAGTACCAAGCTTCTCTTCTAAGTGATTATTTCTTTTTCCTTTTTATTGGCAGCTATTGTTGATTCTTCAAGGGTAGGAGAACATGTATATCAGATTCTTCAGAGTTAGGTTATTTTCCTTTTTTATTACAAGCCTGCCACATGATCGCTTCCTTGAGAATGTCCATTATCTCATTTTTTCTTAGAACTTTTCTGAATATTAATCCAAACTTCTTCATCTATTTACTTACAAAAAATTTTACAAGTACTTCAATGAATGTGATATTGTTTTTCTACCCTAGCATTTAATAATTTGTGTTTATGGCTCAACACTTCTTATCTCTCTCTCTTTCAATCTCTGGTTTTGAAACTGGGATGCAATCTCTTTAAAAAAAATAGGGATATTATTACATCAGCAAAAATATTGACATTTCCATGGTGAATCACGATGCCTCTAGGAATCAGCCAGATGCTGATTGTAGTGATTTCCGAGTTGCACCATATGTAAAGAAGCAAAGCAAGTGCCAGATGATTCATAATCATGCAGAAATATTTAGGTAATATTGCTATATCAGCTAGGACAGAAATAGTTCCAATAGAATCTAATTATTTATCTATCATCTATCTATCCACCTCAGAATGAAAGAAATATTTATTATAAGGAACTGGCTTATGTGATTGGGACAGGGGTAGCAGGGCTGACTAAGCACATTCAAGATCAGAGTAGGCTGTCAGGAAGGGCAGGCTGGAATTCTTTGGCAGGAGCTGATGCTCTTGTCCATAGATAGAGTTTCCTTTTCAAAGAAACCTCAATTCTGCTCTTACATTCTATCAAGACCAAGCACTCCCAGATAACCCAAGATGATCTCCTTTAAGGTGAACTGATTTTTAATGGTAATGATGTCTAAAAAATGCCTTTACAGCAAAACTTAGAGTAGTGTTTGATTGACTAACTGGGTAGTCATAGGCTTTCCAGGTTGAAAGATTAAAGTAGCCATCAAAGTTCCCAAATTTGCTTTTTTAAAGAAAAATCTAAAATCCTGACTTTTAAAAATGTCAAATAATCTGATTTTTAAATGTTGTTTTAGTTTTAAATGAAACAAAATGTTTTTGTTTCAAATTAAATAACTCTATTTGCTTAGGACTATGATTTTTTAATATAAATTTATTTATTTTAATTGGAGGTTAATTACTTTACAATATTGTATTGGTTTTTCCATACATCAACATGTATCCGCCACAGGTATACACATGTTCCCCATCCCGAACCCCCGTCCCTCCTCCCTCCCTGTACCATCCCTCTGGGTTGTCTCTGTGCACCAGCCCCAAGCATCCAGTATCATGCGTTGAACCTGGACTGGCGATTTGTTTCATATATGATATTATACATGTTTCAATGCCTTTCTCCCAAATCATCCCACCCTCTCCCTCTCCCACAGAGTCCAAAAGACTGTTCTATACATCTGTGTCTCTTTTGCTGTCTCGCATACAGGGTTATCATTATCATCTTTCTAAATTCCATATATATGCGTTAGTATACTGTATTGGTGTTTTTCTTTCTGGCTTACTTCACTCTGTATAATAGGTTCCAGTTTCATCCACCTCATTAGAACTGATTCAAATGTATTCTTTTTAATGGCTGAGTAATACTCCATTGTGTATATGTACCACAGCTTTCTTATCCATCCATCATCAGGACTATGATTTTTACTGAGACATTAAGACTTGCTGTGCTAAACCCAAGATTGTCCAAATTGAGCAAACTAAAATGGTTGGTCACCCACTTTCAAACAAACAAAATTTATGTATTTTGAGATTGTCTCTTTGAATTTAAGGCCATCCTAAATTCCCAGAAGATAAAGAGGTGCCAATGCAACTAAGTAACTCTGAGCAGATGTTATCGATCTATTATCTGTTCCAGCTCATCTTGGGAACACAAGGTGTTTGCATCAGTAACATTTTCACGACCAAGACTGTATCAGTCAAGGCAAGGGATGAGAGTTTAGGGAGTGTAAGTCCCTAGTGGAATATTTATTAGAAATTCCATGGAGGTACATTTAAGGAAAAATTCTCACTTGATTCTAGTATGTATTTCTGTTTCAGTGGGGCAAAGTGAAGTAGTATGCTATGGAAATACATGGTCTTACAAAGTTATTAAGGCCATCACTAAAGAAAGTTAAATCTAGCTTGAGAACTTAAGAGTGAGGATAGAGTTCTACATGTGAAAACTTAGAGGGAAAGTGGAAATGAGAGGGCATATGAGCTACTTGGAAAATATATGTCTCAACACTGTTTGCATCTTCTGAATACAATGTGAATTTTATTGTTTGGTTATCAAAACATCTTTGGATGTAGGCTGATAATATCAAGCTCAGTTAAACAATATAAATTTTATAGGATATTAAAAATATGTGTTCCAAATATAAGATCCCTTGATGAGCTCAGTATATTCAACTTAAGGCTGATTTCCACGTAAGAAAGCTTGAAGATTTAACCCAAACACATTCTTCAGTATAAGGCTGCCTCATTTGTTTAAGTAGAAGCACTACCACCTGTATGGACATGGGAGAAGCATTCAAAATTCATTAGATGCATTTCTTTGATTTTTAAAATAATAAGTAATCCTGATTTGGAAGTTATTTTTTGATTATTAGATATATATTTTGAACTTGACTGTGTTGATTCTATTTAGAACAGAAATCTGAGCCTCATTTCAACATAATTTGTTTGTCCTTGTCTTGTGTATTATTAAATTAACCCACAGAATAAATATCCTAAGAAATATCTAGAACTTTAATTGATTATTTTGTCAATAAGCATCACTATGTTGTCTGGTTCTTCTGTGAAGTCTGCACAGTCTTGACTTATTTACTTTAGAATGGCTTTCTGTGTTCTGGAAAAGGCTCTATCTTATTTACAAACCTTATTTGGAAAATAAAATGTGAAGAAAACATAGCTGTAAGATAGCCCCAAATGTACTACTTTAAGAGCTTAACTAAACTCAAATTTAAGTTGTTATGCTTAGGACTATGTGAACTTTTAATTGTTTCAGCAAAATCAAAAAATTGTCAAAAATTACAAAATAAAACCTATGCCAAAGACATGAACACAAAACTGACAGAAGAAAGGGAATCCATAACCAGGTCTTTGGGTATTGGAAATGACAGTTTGGGAATTGAAAGTGAATTTGGTCCCAGTGTTCTTTATGCTGCCTTGCGTGTGAATGAGGCCATTATTTTTGAATTTGTAATTGAATTAACTGTGGATTGATGATCAGATTGAAGATGATTTTAACTTTTTAATGGTATTTCTCTAGACATATCTATTTGCTGTAGCTACTTAAAACCAGTAAGAAATTCAATATCTTTTCTGATATAGGCTTTGTATAGTATAATGAGCTCATTTTATAATCCATCCCAAAACATTATTCAGTATCACAATAGACGCTCAAGGGGTAGTAAGAGTAGAGCATGAAGCCATGTATAAAGTATGCTTTTTTAAGAATTCTTTTTCTTTGGTGTTATAATCAAGACATATGGGATACATTTAGATCTAGTTTGCTTGTAGTAACACTTGTCTAATTTTGACAATTGTTGAAAGCAGGCACCAGTCTTATAATTAAAAGCTGTTTATTGTTCCCAGTTGTAACGAACAATTGATACAAATAATTGTCTCGGTTTCTAATAACTAGAAGTTGTATACCATCACAAATTAAAGAATCTCAATTTTAGAGTTGTATTCTATTACTAGAATACCTTGTCTTCAGCAAGTTAAAATCTTTAGATGAATATATTATTAATGGCTTTAGAAGCAAATCACACATGGAGTATTGTGTATTATAAAGTGAATTCATCAACATACAGATGAATTGGTTAATTAGTACTAAACAATTATTTAACCTTAATAAAGTCTTTGGCAGCTGTGAAATTCGAACCCATGCCCCCAAAGGGACTAGAGCCTTAATCCAGTGCCCTAGACTGCTTGGCCACAGCTCAACACTACCTGCTCAAAACAGCAGAATAATCTCTATTCATTTCCAACACAAGCCATTCAATATCACAGTAATCCAGGTCTATGCCCCAACCACTAACACTGAAGAAACCAAAGCTGAATGGTTCTGTGAGGACCTATAAGCCCTTCTAAAACTAACACCAAAAAATCTGTCCTTTTCATCATAGGGGATTGGAATGCAAAAGTAGGAAGTCAAGAGATACCTGGAGTAACAGGAAAGTTTGGCCTTGGAGTACAAAATGAAGCAGAGCAAAGGCTAACAGAGTTTTGTCAAGAGAACACACTGGTCATAACAATCACCCATTTCCAACAAAACAAGAGATGACTCGACTCTACACATGGACATCAGCAGATGGTCAGTACCGAAATCAAATTGATTAATAATAAAAATGCTTGAAAGGAAATTATATAGTGTATCTATAATGCATACTGTGAATTATAGGTTATATCTAGTCTATTAGAAAGAGGTAAATCACTAGCCTACATGAGGATGCAGCTACTCATACTAGATATTTTTTCAGTCTAGACAATCAAGTCTTTAATATTCTCCGACTGTAAGGAGCTCTTCCTTGAAAGTTATAGCAATACTTTAATTATGTTCAGATTTTTTTAGTGTAAAGTTTGTTTTGAAATAATGTGCAATAATGTATTAGACTATTTGGCATAAAATGATTGTTTATATTATGGATATATTTTGTTTATATAAAGACCCCAAGTGAATTTAATTTTAAATTGCATTCTGGTTATTTGTTGGTATATGTGATTAGGAAGACAACACAAAGTATGATAAAAAAAGAGCTGAAACATCTTAAAGCATTGTACTTTCTCATTACTCCATATTTTGAAAGTTTTCATCATTCTCTGACTGGTAAATCCTTTTATGTTTCTAGAGTAGGATGAAAGCTCTGAAAAACTGCTATATTAAATATAAAGAGTCATTCTGAAGTAATCAATCCTATAGAAAAGATTTAAAGTTTTTAATTAGGAGTTAGTGACTGAAGATTTTTTTAAACACTATAAATGTTGACTTTCTTTTCTAGCTGTTCATGTTAAGATTTATACACTTAAACTATTTGAATTTTAGTGTTTAGTTTTACTCGGAAATTTTTTTCCTCCTGATGTAAGTCAAGCACTGTTTTAGATTGTACTGTGGGTACTTATGATGACATGATGCTAGCAAAAAGTATATTATTTAAATTTTCATGAGGAAAATAATTTTTATTATTCAAAGTGTCAATATTCTATCTTAATAATATTATTGTTAGAAAGACTATGTAAATATTAAATTTAATATTTCAGAAACTTTTTACATTTAAGAATAATCTATATGCCAAAGAAAGTGGCACCATATTGCATATTCTGAGTTTTTCTATGCACTAAACAGAATGATGAAGCCAGAGATATGATTAATATTTCCTGTAAATGAAAGAGAAAAATTGTCTACGTTCTCTCTTTTTTTTTTTTTAGAGCCAAGGTTTACAGTAACTTGAGAGGAAGGTACAGACCTTTCTCATATATTCACTATTTTCATACATGTGCAGCTTTACCCATTAACAGCATCACTCAACAAAGTGGTGCATTTGTTACAACTGATTACTTGTATTGAAATATCTTAATCATCCAAAGCCCATATTTACATTAGATTTCTTGGTGTTGAACATTTTGTGGGTTTGGACAAATATATGTATAAATACATGGAACCATTCTTAAATTATTTTCACTGCCCTGAAATTGTGCTCTTTGTCTTTATCCCACCAAACTCTGGCAAGTATTGATCATTTGATTGTCTTCCAAGATTTTGTCTTTTTCAGAATATCATTTAGTAGTTGAAATCATATAGTATGTAGTCTTTCCAAGTTTATTCTTTCACTTATTAATATGCATTTGAGTTTCCTACATATCTTATATGCTTCCCTGGTGGCTCAGACAGTAAAGCGTCTGCCTGCAATGTGGGAGACGTGGGTTCAAACCCTGGGTTGGGAAGATCCCCTGGAGAAGGAAATGGCAACCCACTCCAGTACTTTTGCCTGGAAAATCCCATGGACAGAGGACATATCTTATCATGTCTTGAATATTCATTTATTTTAACATTGAGAAATATTCCATTGTTTGGATGTACCCACCTTTTATTTATCCATTCACCTATTAAAGGACATCTCTGTGGTCTCCTGTCTTGGGCATTGATGAATAAAGCTGCCATAAATATCCATGTACAGATATTTGTGTGTATATAAATTTTCAACTCTTTTGGATAAATACCAAACCCAAGAAGTTGGTATAGGAGCAATATTATTAACTAAGCTAAAAATAAAATACCTTAAATATATAGCTCAATGGATTTTCAAAAACTGAATATACTGGGTAATTTCATTCATACAAAGATAAAAAAAAAACAGGCAAAGTGAATCCATGTGGTTGGAAGTTAGGATGTTTATGGGGGCAAGGTGAGATGACTGGTGAGGGCATGAAGGCATGCTTTTAGGGTACTGATCATTTTCTAAAGAATTTGTTTTAATATCTTGCAAGGCAGTTTTTACTTCTGCTGAGAATCTCTGCTCAAGGGAGGCATGATGCCACATGTTCACCTGTTTCTCCAGTCTTGGGGCAAAGCTTTGTCCTGTGTCTTCACCTCTCTTATGAATCTAAGAAAAGTTGGTTCTGTTCAGCTTTATTCTTGTTGTTAGGACAGAATGGTGACTTCTAAATCCCTTATTCGTGAAGCCAAAAACCAAAATCCATTTAGAAACATTTTACAAATCCTTATTTGTGTTATTTATAGTCAGCACCCAATACAGAACACTTTAAATATAAAAGTATATTACATTTTTATTTAGTTATGAAATACATTTGAAAGTGTAAATGGAATGGAATTCTACATTATTCATTTAAAGGTCAAATATTCTTGGAAGGAATTTGGATAAATCAAATTCTTTGATTAGTGTCCAAAACAAAATCAGAGCTAATTTCCAAACATATATATCTTTCTTCCTAGCTATGTTTGTCATAGAAAGATTATGTATGTGAGGAAATAATATAGTAAACAAGTAAGAGAAAAACATAAGTAAGCAAAACAAGCAATTAGTACAACTTCTGAATTCAGATTCTAGAAGCTAACTTTTCCCTATCTGTTTTTATCTCTTATTTTTATAATCAATTACTTACAATGATAACTAGCTCTATAAGAATAAAAACTGCTTTACCAAGATTGTACATAGACTGGATCAACATCACAGATCATTCTAAGTGTATATTAAAAATCTGGAAAAAAAATCTTATTCAGTTAAACGTGAAAAGAGAGGCATTGGGCTAGAATATGATGTTTTCCTTTTATGATGAGTAAATTATTCATGTCATACCCTTTATCTAACTCTCATATTAGCCTTATATTTCTATAGTGCTGATTTTGTAATCACCCTCTATTTTTCTCTTTTAAAATATATTGGTATATGAATGAAATATAAAATGTGCTCATAGGATGAGGTGGGTTATGAGTAATTTTCACAGTCTGCTGGTTTTTGTTTTCCTAAAACTTATTTTTTTATTGTTTGAAGAATTTGTTCATTTACTCTTTAGAAATATAATATTAAATTGACCTCAGGCATTTCATGTGCAACTTTTGAACAGTCACTTCTTGTTTTTACATTTAAGATGGAAAATACTGTACTTAGTAGGTACTGTACTAAACTGTACATCTTAGTAGGCTTATGGAAATCATTAAAGAAAAACTGACATTTCAGTATAGAGATTCCTGAAAAACTGATATCTTCAGGTAGTCAGGAAAAGAGTGCGATTTAATTAGAGAGGTTGGCTTATATGGGTTTTAAGAATCATTAAAGTAATAAGAGTCCAGTGGAAAATATGTAGCAATTCTTTTTTGATTGCTTCTGAGACTAATTCATGGGTTGAGAGTAAGGAGAAGGGAAGGATTACCAGGTGTTTGAGAGGGAAGGAGAAGCTATGAAATTAAATCATAGAGAGTCAGGGAGCAGACTGACTAAGGAAGTTTAGTTGGATTACCTGTAGCAATAAGAGCAAAATTGATGTCAGGTAATCATGACTTTATAATGGTATAAAGTGTTTGGCAAGGAAGTTGAGGAGGCGTTTGAGGATGTTATTACAAAAAGGGACCGTGGAACCAAGGACGTGTCTGGAGGGTTTAGGAGCAAAACAGATGTGAGAAACAGTGAAAACTCGGTAGGTCCTGGAAAAGTGAAGACTGCGTTTAGCAAAATCTATCTTGTAACCATGGAAGTAGATGCCTGAAGAGAGGTTGGGGATGACATCATTGGTAGGGAGGAGATAAGGAAATAGTGACGTGAGGTTGGAAGCATCATTTCCAAGCATACTGAAATCACCAAGAACATTTACTGGACTGATTAAGAGAGAGGAAACAATTGTTTTTTTACAAACCTGTGGGTGTTAGTGACTTTCCAGGAGAATGACACTCACTGAGAGTCACTGTTTTAATCAGCCTCTCATGGCAGAACTGAGTTCGATAGAACACTGAAAGCATAAGGATCTAGACAGAATCACTCAAATTATGATGAATTATTAATATAGGTATAATATTGCCTAATAGATTGGTCTGTATTCAATTTTGCTCTTTAATTTTAGTTCCTAAAAGTTCTTGATAAAAATTGCTCATTAATTCAGATTTATAATTCTTTATATATTTCTGATAAAACAGAGGAAAAACTTTTAAACATTTTCAAATAACCAAAAGCAAGGTCAATTTTCATTTTCTATTGATTGAAGAATTCATACCAGACTGCAGACTATAAGTATGCACATGAGCCTCACCATAGCCAAACATTGTGCTGATACTATACAGCTATCTTGGTATTTCAGCCTTTAGGCTGAATGACTGCATGTTTGGTTCCTTAGTTGTGTCCTACTCTTTGCAACCCTATGGACTGTAGCCCACCAGGCTCCACTGTCCATGAAATTTTCCAGACAAGAATACTGGGGTGGGTTGCCATTTCCCCCTCCAGGGGATCTTCCCAACCCAGGGATCAAACCTGACTCTCCTGTATTGGCAGGCAGGTTCTTTACCACTGCACCAGATGGGAAGCTTAGTCTGGATACAGGGACTAAAAACTCATTTAGTGGAGCTCTAAATAACTTTCATTATATGAATATAAAGAAGGTAATGAAAGAAAATTACTAAAATAAAAGTGACTCTAACAGAAATTGATTGTCTTAGAGCAATTTTCTTTCTCATTCACTTCTCTCTTCTAGCATTCATTTCTCTCTAATATCAAACTGTTCCTTCATGCCTATTCTTACTTTATTGTCTTTTGTGCAGACCAGTTCACTATTGCTGCATGGGTACGTGAATGAGTGCATGCTTAGTTCCTCAAAAGTGGCGGTCCTCAGCCTTGATTCTCCTCACAGTAAACTCATTACAGTTAAAAATTTAGCATAAGTCCCAATTGGTTTTAAGGAAATGAAAATTAACATGTAATGGTGCTTCTGTCCCTATGGAATAGCATTCTAGGATCAGAAAAATCATATTGATGTAATGTGACATAACTTCTTGTTTTTATGCCCTTACCTTGAATAAAAGCATAAACAAAAACATTTATTAAACCTTGTTCATTGATCTCTAGGGTCTTCCTGAAAAGTGAAAGTGAAGTCGCTCAGTCCTGTCCGACTCTTTGTGACCCCATGGACCGTACTCTGCCAGGCTTCTCTGTCCATGGGATTTCCAGGCAAGAGTACTGGAGTGGGTTGCCATTTCCTTCTCCAGGGGATCTTCCTGATCCAGGGATCAAACCGAGGTCTCTTGCATTGCTGGCAGATGCTTTACCCTCTGAGCCACCAGGGAAGCCTTCCTAGGTAGCTCAAATGGTAAAGAATCTGCCTACGATGTGGGAGAACCAGTTTTGATCCCTGGGTCATGAAGATCCCTTGGAGAAGAGCATGGCAAAACACCCCAGTATTTTGCCTGAAGAATTCCATGGACAGAGGAGCCTGTTGGGCTAGAGTTCATGGGGTTGCAAAGAGTCAGACATGACTGAGCAACTAACACACATTGATTTCTAAGATCATGAGCAATTTCTCAAGTAGAGTTCCATTGAGAGAATCTTCTTCATAGTGCATTTTCATCTATTAATTATATACATTTTAAGAAGATAACTATCAGTTGAACCAAATGATAGTAGAATAACATTCCCCAAACAATTTTACACCACACTTTAAGGGTGAAAATAAAGTCATGACCTCTTTTTCTGAAGTAAAAAAGGAAGTTAAATTTTCTCTCATTTCAAGGTACTGAGACAGGGCCATCTTTTGAGAATATAATGTGAATTAGTATTGTGTCTTCATGAAGTAGCTCAGTCATGTCCGACTCTTCGTGACACCATGGACTGTAGCCCACCAGGCTCCTCCATCACGTGAATTAGTATAAGTTTTTCTTAAATGATAAATGAAGTAATGTTTAGTAGCACATTAGTAATCTCTCCACAGAGATGGAAGGGATCTTATCTCATTTAAAAGATTGGACATGGAGGCTGATGTCACTTCAAACAGCAAAGAAATTTGAAAGAAGGTTTATTAGTCACATAAGGGACTTCTGGAGAGAGAAAGGTATGTGTAAGGCAGGGTGGAAAGGCATGTGCAAAGAGCAGGGAAAGGGTTGGGCCCTCATGGGAGCTAATGAGTGGGGCTGGACAATGATTCCATCCAAGGCAAGGCCTGGGGAATTCAAACTTGCCACCAGTGACTGCTGCTGCTGCCAAGTCACATCAGTCATGTCCGATTCTGTGTGACCCCATAGACGGCAGCCCACTAGGCTCCCCCATCCCTGGGATTCTCCAGGCAAGAACACTGCAGTGGGTTGCCATTTCCTTCTCCAATGCATGAAAGTGAAAAGCGACACCATGGCCTGCAGCCTACCAGTCTTCTCCATCCATGGGAGTTTCCAGGCAGGAGTACTGGAGTGGGGTGCCGTTGCCTTCTCCAGCCACCAGTGACTAGTTTTGTATATATAAAGAAAATATAAAAAAATTTCTGTGTGTATATTAGCAGAGAAAGGAAGGGTGCAAGTCTAAATGTTTTTGTTAATAAGTAAATAGTTGAACATCAAAAATGGAGTTAGGCTCTTACAACAGGTTAGGAAAAATTTTGATACTGTGTGTGTGTGTGTGTTTGTGATTTTGTGACACTCCTTGTTGCTCATAAAATGACATGTTTAATATCTTGCAAATTTTCAGGATACTGGTACCATAGGATTTAAGAACTTAAGACTTTGAAATCATCTGGTTCAATTCCTCCATTTTATAAATACTAAAGTTTCTGAGTTTCAGGGACTTATTAAAGATAACCCAGCTTGAAAGTGTCCAGAGGTCCAGGTCAGTCCCTGGGCTACTAATTTCAAAGCCAGTACTCTTTCTAGTTCCACGTAGTTACTGCTTGCAAAGAAACTAACTTGGTAAGGAGAAACTCTTAATTGAAGAAACTTGTTATGAAGAAACTCTTAACTATGTAATATTTCTGATAAAACACTTGAAAAATATTGTTTCCAATTCCAGTATACCATGAGACTATTTAAATTTGACTCTGACTAATTTTATATATATCCACTGTACTACTTCCTGATGTATATGCTGCTGCTGCTGCTAAGTTACTTCAGTCGTGTCCGACTCTGGGCAACCCCATAGATGGCAGCCTACCAGGCTCCTCCGTCCCTGGGACTCTCCAGGCAAGAACGCTGTAGTGGGTTGCCATTTCCTTCTCCAGTGCATGAAAGTGAAAAGTGAAAATGAAGTTGCTCAGTTGTGTCCAACTCCTAGTGTCCCCATGGACTGCAGCCTACCAGGCTCTTCCGTCCATGGGATTGTCCAGACAAGAGTACTGGAGTGGGGTGCCATTGCCTTCTCCGTGGTGTGTATGAGAAGTTTCATAAAAACAAAAAACCTATATAAGGGAATTAAGCATAAACTCTGAATATATGTATAATAATTAGACTTGACTCTGCAGAATTGTCAGTGTTTTCCTTTGTCTGATTCCGGGTGCTAGGATGCTATATCCATAGAGGGCCCAGGCAGCCTCTCAAGATCTGTGATCTAAAGGCCTATGTCACTGGATTGTGTTCTAAAATAATCACTCCTGGGAAATGTTCCAGGAACCACATGCTCTTGGGTAACTGAAGAAGCTCCCTTTATATTTAGAGGTCTTTGCTGCTCTTCACCACACTGAGGGGTTTGTTTTAGACAACGTGAGAGCAGGTGAAAATTATAGCAATTCCAAATTATTAAATAATTATGTATTATTTATATAAATAAAGCTTATGGATAGCAACTAAACTTTTATTATTAATTTTATGATTAAAATATTTGGCAAACATTTAAAATTGCATTTTAAATCTCTGTTGCTATCCAGCACCTAGATCTTTGTTTATAAAACCATTCTTCAGTGAAAAGAACCAGGGCTCATTGTAGAAATAACTGAGTCTAGGATGGGGGACAGGATCTTTTTGTGTGCCAGAAACTAAGGAAATGATCATAAATGTTAAAACCTGCAATGATGGAGTCTATCAGAGGGCTATAAGGGACATCCAAAACAGTTGTCAGTGACCAAAGCTGGAAGAATTTGAGCAAGAAAATAAGTAAAGTGGTATTGGATTATAACCCAAAGTATAAAATAAATATCCATAAATTTATACTGATATAAACTAATTAATCAGCTAGCTAGTGAATAATGTAGGGTAAATAAATGTAGGGTAGATAAATCTCCCATTCGAAATAATTCCAAATAATTTATATAGCTATTCAATTCTTCAGTCTTAAAGTTTTAACTTCATTTAGACTTTCTTCCAAAGTGTACAGTATGAAAAGTGGAAATCAAAAGAATAACTTGACATGGAAAAACCAGACAAACATTACATCAAACTAATCAGGGTTAACAAGTGATAAGTGATAACTCATGCTGATACTATACCCTTGCTATGATGTGATGAAAATGGCAGTTGGCCTCTGTCGTCTTCCTCCTTAAAACAAAATTACTCCTGTGTATTCATGTCGCAAGTTGAGGGGCATTTTACAAAAAAAAAAAAAAAAAAAAAAAAAAAATCCGACCAGAAATCCTAAAAATTCTCAAAGTTATCAGAAAACAAAGAAAATCTGAGAAAATGTCATAGGCTAGAGGAGTTTAAGGAGACATGACCGTTAAATGTAATCTAGTGTCCTGGATAGAATTCTGGAATCAATAAGAACAGTAGGGGAAAACTGAAGAAATCTGAGTGAAGTATGGACTTCAGTTAATAACAATGATTCAATATTGGTTAATTAATTGTACCACACTAATGTAAGATATTTGGGTGTGGCATAGATGGGAAATCTCTATACTATCTTCACCTTAATTCTGTAAACCTAAAATGATTCTAATATAAAAAGCTCATTAAAAATATTTTTGAGTGAATGATACACATATATTTAAATGTTTCAATAATATATGCTATTATGAAGTTTGGATATAAATATATATTTATTCTCTTAAGAAAAGATAAGAAATTCTAAATACCTCTATTTATACTTTATTTATATGTAGATATTTTTCATATTGATCTCACTATGATTACCTGATTTAAAAATAGCTGGCTCTGTACTTAAGTTTCTTTTTTTTAAACAAATTTTATAATTAAACTTTTTAATTATAAAAACAAATTTATAAACTAAATAATTTACATTTAAATACAGTTATATGAATTGGAATTTTCAACAGTGAACAGATGTATTGTATCTGATAACTCCTTAGATTTTTGACAGTACATTGAGTATAATCTGGGAATCTTTGTAGTAGTATGATTATTAATTATTGTAATGAATAACTGTAAAGTATTCATTGTTCATTAGAAAGGTATTTCTTAATATCAGAGAACAAGGCACAGGGTATTTTTAACTGGCTTTTATTGTTGTTTGCTTCCAAATGTTACAGAATTTGGAGTCTTTTTCAAATGTGAAACAGGTTTATAATTTGGAGAAAAATCTTAGCACTTAATTTATGCAATATGTATGAATATATGTGTGTCATATATGTATTTATAAGTCTGAATATCCTGTTCTTTCCAGGAAAATAGTTATACAAATTTAACCTATAGAGACTTTAAACTGCAGTTTGTTTATTTCTTCAGATGCAAAAATTTAGGGCAATAGATCATAGCTATTTTTAGGTAAACTGACTACTGAAGCTACAGTTCAGTCTTTCTTGATTCACAGAGTAGAATTAACTAGCTTGGTGGAAAATTCTATGAAGAAGGTGTTAAATAGAAGAATCTTACATCATCAAACATGAGTGAAAAGTATGCACAAGTGAGAGCACACTGATTTGAACTTCCATTGCTCTATAAAATATCTGTGTTCTAAATTTCTATAGTTAATTTTTGTACATTTATCATTAATAATGTCCAAAGCTTCTCCTTTCATACTTTTATGATTAATTTTCACTCAATCAAAACAGATGTTGGGGAGAGTCATGAAGGGAGTTTATACATAATTTAATTCTAGAACAGTGGTATTTTAAGGTAATAATCTAAGTTTGGTTGAACGTGTCTTTGAAACTACTTTGTAACTACCCTGTAAGGTGTGAATAGTTCTTGTTTGTTTCTTTTTGTTTTTGTGTTTTAACACCTACTGGATGTCTTTACTGCATTTTCTCCTATTCAGTAGTACCATCAAAAATGACTAGAAAAGAAAAAAAGATCATAAGAATGTAAAACTCACATAGTTGGAATTTTAGAAGACAGAATTTCAAACAGATTTTTACTGGAGGACAGAGTTGCAAGGAAATTAAATGGCTGCCTGTGTACATAAAACTGCAGGAATGGAACCTGGATCGTCTTTTCACTCCTGGTCCAGTACTCTTTCTGAATATTTGCATTATTTCTAGGTAATTTATAGAGTATAATCTGTCTTACACCACCTGCATGCACACACACATATACATAAATATCACACAGCAACAGCTGTGTTTCTTTTTTTCTTTCAGACTGATGTTTAAAAATGCTTTACACAGATGCCAATTTTACAGCCATGTAGTTTAATTCCTAGAAAAGAAATATGAATGCATTCTTTAGATAGCAGCCAAAATTGTATATGTTCTGTTTGTGTGTGTGATTTGAAATGGGTTATTTTACATTAAAGGATCTGTAGTTAACAGACTTACTTGGGAAATATCAGGTCCCTTGATCACTTATCTTGCTTTTTTCATCGAAAAAGAAAGAGGGTTCCAGAAAAACATCTACTTCTGCTTTATTGACTATACCAAAGCCGTTGACTGTGTGGATCACAACAAACTGTGGAAAATTCTGAAAGAGATGGGAATACCAGACCACCTGACCTGCCTTCTGAGAAATTTGTATGCAGGTCAGGAAGCAACAGTTAGAACCGGACATGGAACAACAGACTGGTTCCAAGTTGGGAAAGGAGTACGTCAAGCCTGTATATTGTCACCCTGCTTATTTAACTTATATGTAGAGTACATCATGAAAAACACTGGACTGGATGAAGCACAAATGGAATCATGATTGCTGGAATCAAGACGACCGGGAGAAATATCAATAACCTCAGATATGCAGATGACACCACACTTATGCCAGAAAGAGAAGAACTAAAAAGCCTCTTGATGAAACTGAAAGTGGAGAGTGAAAAAGTTGGCTTAAAGCTCAACATTCAGGAAATGAAGATCATGGCATCTGGTCCCATCACTTCATGGGAAATAGATGGGGAAACAGTGGAAACAGTGCAGACAGTGACTGCAGCCATGAAATAAAAAGATGCTTACTCCTTGGAAGAAAAGTTATGACCAACCTAGACAGCTTCCCTGGTGGCTCAGAGGATAAAGCATCTGCCAGCAATGCAGGAGACCTGGGTTTGATCCCAGGATCAGGTAGATCCCCAGGAGAAGGAAATGGCAACCCACTTCAGTACTCTTGCCTGGAGAATCCCATGGAGGGAAGAGCCTGGTAGGCTACAGTCCATGGGGTTGCAAAGAGTCGGACAGAACTGAGCGACTTCATTTCACTTAGACAGCATATTAAAAAGCAGAGACATTACTTTGCCAACAAAGGTCTGTGTAATCAAGGCTATGGTTTTTCTAGTAGTCATGTATGGATGTGAGAGTTGAACTATACAGAAAGCTGAGCGCCGAAGAATTGATGCTTTTGAATTGTGGTGTTGGAGAAGACTCGAGAGTCCCTTCAACTGTGAGGAGATCCAATCAGTCCATCCTAAAGGAAATCAGTCCTGAATATTCAATGGAAGGACTGATGCTGAAGCTGAAACTCCAATATTTTGTCACCTGATGTGAAGAACTACCTCATTGGAAAAGACCTTGATGCTAGGAAAGATTGAAGGTGAGAGGAGAAGGGGACGACAGAGGATGACAGAGGATGAGATGGTTGGATGGCATCGCCAACTCAGTGGACATGAGGTCAACTCGGAGTTGGTGATGGACAGGGAGGCCTGGCGTGCTGCAGTCCATGGGTTCGCAAAGAGTCTGACACGACTAAGCAACTGAACTGATCACTTCTCACTGCTGTCCACTTTCAAAATTAGTCTTAGTCGTTTAAAGAGGGATTAATCCCTAATTCCCTAGTGTGTGCTCAGTTTAAGTAAATTTTTAAAAATATTACTTATCTGCAAAAAAAGTTTAATAAGTTGATTATTTTCCAGTCCTCAGTGCTATCCAACATTTCTTGGTGGTAGAAGAGTTCTAGAATACATAAATGATCTGTTTTGTTTTTTTTTCCTCCCTTTGGTGTGTATATGTGGTGTGTGTGAGGCAGGAGGCAGGAAGTACATGTGTCTGTGTGCTCGCAAATAACAAACAATGAAAGAAAACTCTTACTAGATATATGAAATAGTCTGCTTAAAGGGCAGAACACTTATGAAATGTTGTGGAATGTATCTGAGAGTTCACAATTTTTCTCTTAATTCTTACAGTTACGGTTTACAGAGGCAGGCCAAAAGCTGATGTGGAAGGAGTAGTCCATTTGGTTATAAAGCATCAAGAAAACACAATCTCAGTTAGATACACAGTCTGACTCATGCATTCTAAGCTGATTACAGTCTTATTCTAGCACAGCAAACCTATATTTCTTTTTCTTTAGAAGAATATTTTATTATCATAAAATTGAAGCCATAAAGAATGAGATAATTAAGAGAAGAAACTTTTAACATCACTTCTGCCTAATGCCTTAGAGATGCATTTTCATCAAAACCCCACCTAAAAGGGTGCATGTTTTAAGATTTGGCTATTTTCCTTTCAAATGTGGTGGAATGTATTACTGGCTTATTACATTTTTGCTTTTTATGAGCTGTGTGCTCCTCTCCTTAATCTCACATAATTAAATGTCATATCCCTGAGGATTCTGAAAATATTATTAAAGTTGGCACAAATATTAAATTTAACCTCTATTTCTACCTTAGTTATCATAGCCATTCTAGTAGTTATAGAAGAGAAATGGCATGCCTTTGTCCACAAGATACCTAAGAGTCCTGTGGACTCTAAATTTGTAGGGCATTATACAAACTCAGAAGAAAAAAGTCACATTGGTTTATGTCTTCATTTTTACCACACACACACACACACACACACACAATCACACATGTTTCTAAAGATTGTGATTTATGTATCATGTGGAAACAAATTGTGGTTGTTGTTCAGTCACTGAGTCATGTCCAAGTCTTTGCGACTCCATGGACTGCAGCATGCCAGGCTTCCCTGTCTGTCACTGTCTCCCAGAGTTTGCTCAGATTTATGTCCATTGAATCAATAATGTTGTCTGACCATTTCATCCTCTGCCACCTCCTCCTTTTGCCTGCAATCTTTCCCAGCATCAGGGTCTTTTTTCAATGAGTTCGTTCTTTACAGCTTCAGAATCAGTCCATCCAGTGAATATTCAGGGTTGACTTCCTTTAGGATTAACTAGTTTGATCTCCTTGCAGTCTAAGGGACTCTCAGGAGTCTTCTCCAAAACCACAGTTTGAAAGCATCAGTTCTTCAGGTTTCAACCTTCTTTATGGTCCAACTCTTATACCAAAAACAACCTACTTTAGGGAAAAAATGTAGTGAACAATACTTGATTTGAGATTATCTTAAGTTTGTCAAGTAAATAAAATTTTTCATATTTAATAATCAAACTTTAATTTTGTTTCCCAGAAAGAGGGGTATATAGCAATATGTAAAGGTTTTACCCATTCCAATTGGGCAGGCCTGTTAACTAATCTTGACTCAGCCACAAAGAAGTTGTAAAATCTGGGGCAAGATTTTTTTTTTACTTTTTGGAGACTCAGTTACTTCTTTGCTAATAGAACTAGCAGGGTTGTTTTGATTGTTAAATAAAACATCATGCATAAAAGGCTAGTATACTTATATGTAAATGCCAATGATTAAATGACAGCTATCCTTGTTGATAAATAATTTTACTATCATAATGACACTTTTAGTTAGCATGCTTATTATTAAAATGCTGTCTAGATACTATAAGTAATTTGAAGGTAGGTCCACATCAGTGCAAGTTGAATTAAATTAAATTGATTTTATAAAACTTTTGCAAACTATATGTTAATTTTAGCGAGTTTCTTCCATTTAAAGTATAGTGAATTTCTTTTTCATTTCTAGGGAAAGTGAAATTCATTTTGGATATGATAATTATCAATTAGATGTAAGCAGTCTGTCAAGCCAGCTTTGTGACTAGAGTCCCACACTGAGCAAACTTCAGTGACAAAAGGGAAATAAATAAATGATTAGACTGTTGAAAATTGAAGTTGTGTACAGAAAGATATTCCAAGGTCTTCAAATTGTTTAAATATCCTAGGCTTATTTGGAAATGATCTGTAAATCTTATAAAGAATTATTCCCACTGTATTTAAATCAGGAAAGGACAACTTATTGTAATTTAAGGGATGCCTTTATATTTGGATCTTCCCTAGATTGAATGGATGACTCAAAATACTTAATCATGAGACAATTCTAAAAGAATTTACAGACCTGTTTGGTTCACTCTAATGGTGACAATTAATACTGAAAATCAGTATTCATTTCTGATATACAGGAAGCTGATTAAATAATTGAACTTTAGTAACTTCAGCAATATGTGAACCGTGAACTTCCAGATGTTCAAGCTGATTTTAGAAAAGGCAAAGGAACCAGAGATAAAATTGCCAACATACCCTGGATCATCGAAAAAGCAAGAGAGTTCCAGAAAAACATCTATTTCTGCTTTATTGACTATGCCAAAGCCTTTGACTGTGTGGATCACAATCAACTGTGCAAAATTCTGAAAGAGATGGGAATACCAGACCACCTGACCTGCCTCTTGAGAAACCTATATGCAGGTCAGGAAGCAACAGTTAGAATTGGACATGGAACAACAGACCGGTTCCAAATAGGAAAAGGAGTACGTCAAGGCTATATATTGTCACCCTACTTGCTTAACTTCTATGCACAGTACATCATGAGAAACGCTGGACTGGAAGAAGCACAAGCTGGAATCAAGACTGCCGGGAGGAATATCAATAACCTCAGATATGCAGATGACACCACCCTTCTGGCAGAAAGTGAAGAGGAACTAAAAAGCCTCATGATGAAAGTGAAATAGGAGAGTGAAAAAGTTGGCTTAAAGCTAAACATTCAGAAAACGAAGATCATGGCATCTGTTCCCATCAGTTCATGGGAAATAGATGGGGAAACAGTGGAAACAGTGTCAGACTTTATTTTTTGGGCTCCAAAATCACTTCAGATGGTGACTGCAGCCATGAAACTAAAAGACACTTACTCCTTGGAAGGAAAGTTATGACTAACCTAGACAGCATATTCAAAAGCAGAGACATTACTTTGCCAACAAAGGTCCGTCTAGTCAAGGCTGTGGTTTTTCCAGTGGTCATGTATGGATGCGACAGTTGGACTGTGAAGAAGGCTGAGCACCGAAGAATTGATGCTTTTGAACTGTGGTGTTGGAGAAGACTCTTGAGAGTCCCTTGGACTGCAAGGAGATCCAACCAGTCCATTCTAAGGGAGATCAGTCCTGGGATTTCTTTGGAAGGAATGATGCTGAAGCTGAAACTCCAGTACTTTGGCCACCTCATGCGAAGAGTTGACTCATTGGAAAAGACTCTGATGCTGGGAGGGATTGGGGGCAGGAAGAGAAGGGGACGACCCAGGATAAGATGGCTGGATGGCATCACCAACTTGATGAACATGAGTTTGAGTGAACTCCAGGAGTTGGTGATGGACAGGGAGGCCTGGGGTGCTGCAATTCATGGGGTTGCAAAGAGTCGGACACAACTGAGCAACTGAACTGAGCTGAACTGAACATGTTCTGTGAGATTGATATTAAGTCATTCTTGTAATAAATTTTGTGTTATATTTTTATAAAACCAGGAATATAAACCAGTTTTACTTAAAATAAAACTGGAATACTTTGTATTTCCATGCAGAATAAAAACCTTAAAAGTATGTGTAAAATTTTTAATATTATATCTGAGACAATTTCCATAGTGATTTTTTTAGCCTAAAATTCAGGGTCACTGAAGACAGACAGGTCATAGTGGAGAGTTCTGACAAAACGTAGTCCACCGGAGGAGGGAATGACAAACCACTCCAGTATTCTTGCCGTAAGATCCCTACCAACAGTATGAAAAGGCAAAAATACATGACACTGAAAGATGAAACCCCCGCCCCAGGTTGTAAGCTGTGCAGTATGCTACTGGGGAAGAGCAGAGGGCCATTACTAATCCAGAAAGAATGAAGCATCTGGCCCAAAGAGAAAATGACACTCAGTTGTGGATGTGTCTGGTGGTGAAAGTAACGCCTGATGCTGTGAAGAACAATATTGCTTAGGAACCTGGATTGTAAGTCCATGAATCAAGATAAGGTGTACCTTTTGTCTTCCGTTGATAAGAACTGAACATTTCTCAGCTTGGGCTATAGTCCATACGTTGCAAAGAGCTGGACATGACTGAGCACATGTGCACACATGGAGTTTAAATCTCCACCTAGATTTTTTGTAAGCTTTATATCAACTAATAGTATCCAGTCTTAAGGGTAATCCTCTGCCTCCCAGAAATGCAATTGTAGATAGTTCCTACCATCATAAGTATATATTCTCTTGAGTCTAGAAAATCCTACAAGAGGCTTCAGTGTGCTATGGGCTTTGATGTGGAGAGTCTTGACTGTAAAGAAGTGCCATGCCACTTCATTCCTCCTGTAACTTCCAGTGGTTGGTTAATTACTGGGTGCAATACACGTACACACACACACACATACAGACACATTTGGTGCCAAGATGATTAAATGGAACATTTTATAATGTTTACAAATGACTAGTCATTACTTTGATGCAAGTTTGCAATGATTTAAATATATTGTTCATCTTCAAATATTACCTTGATATTTTATGACTTTTATCTTAAAGAGGAAGATGGTAGAATTGTAAACTGGATAACCTCTGAAATGATTAAAGATTGTGTGTGTGTGTGTGTGTGCGCGCGCGCGTGTGAGTGCATGCATGTGCACACTCAAGCACAATGGGAGAAAATGCAGATATTTCAGAAAATAAGAAGTCTTTAATTTTTTGTTCTGTCTTCCTAATTCCTAATTTTCAGGTTTTAGAATCTCATTAAGCATTATGGTCTTTTGATCCTGTACCCTCTCCCATCTGTTAGATCATTCTTTCTTGTTGTTTAGTTGCTAATTTGTGTCCAACCCTTTTGCAACCCCACGGACTGTAGCCCACCAAGCTCCTCTGTCCATGGGATTTCCCAGGCAAGAATACTGAAGTGCATTGCCATGTCCTTTTCCAGGGGATCTTCCCAACACAGGGATCAAACCTGCAGCTCTTGCACTGTCAGGTGGATTTTTTTACCACTGTGCCACTAGGAAAGCCTGATTCTCTCTTACTTCCATCCAGTTTAACCCAAGAAAACAAGAATACACCAAGGACACTCTCACTGTGGAGATTTATTCTGGTGAACATCTAAATAAGTCACTCCACCACCTGCAAGTTTCATTCTGTTTCTTCCTATTTTCTTTATTAAGGCCTTTCCTGAAATGTCTGAATCCAAAACAACTGACCATCCTGTCACTTGCCTTTCCCTATCTTTTAGGATCTACCTATTGGTTAGGCAAAGCTATGAAAGTGATCCTAAATATACTTAGCTACGCACATTAATCACAGAAGGTAGTGGCACCCCACTCCAGTACTCTTGCCCATGGACGGAGGAGCCTGATGGGCTGCAGTCCATGGGGTCACTAAGACTCGGACACGACTGAGCGACCTTACTTTCATTTTTCACTTTCATGCATTGGGTAAGGAAATGGCAACCCACTCCAGTGTTCTTGCCTAGAGAATCCCAGGGACGGGGGAACCTAGTGGTCTGCCGTCTATGGGGTTGCAGAGTCGGACACGACTGAAGCGACTTAGCAGCAGTAACAGCAGCAGCACCAGCAACAGAGCAGGCACATTAATGGACTGGGTGTCATATACAAGAAATTCTGAAGAACAATTTTAGAAAGTGTTTCCCTATTTTTTTTTCTGTAGTTTTGTGGTTTCTGGTCTTAACATTTAAGTCTTTAATCCATTTTGTATATTTGTGTATTTTTGTATATGGTATAAAATATGGATTCAGTTTTATTCTTTTGCAAGTGGGTATTCAGTTTTCTCAATAACATTTGTTGAAGAAACTATCATTTTTTCATTGTGTATTCATAGTATCTTTATAAAAATTAACCATATCTGTGTGTGTTTCTTTCTTTTCTATTGGAGGAATACTGCTTTACAATGTTATGTTGGTTTCTGCCATACAAAACTGCAAATCAGTCATGTGTATATATATATATATCTCCTCCTTTTTGAATGCCTGTCCACTCCCCCAATCTCACCCCCGTACATCATCAGAGAGCTTCAGGCTGAGTTTCCTGTGTTATATAGCAACTTCTCACCACCTATCTGTTTTACACGTTAGTATGTATCTGTTGATGCTACTTGACTACACACACAGATTTAAACTGTGTGTGCAGTAAAGTGGACTACTTCGATCCACTCTCCCTTCCCCCTACTGTGTCCACAGGTTCATTCTCTATATCTGCATCTTCATTCCTTCCCTGCAAATAGGTTCATCAGTACCATTTTTCTAGATTTCATATATATGTGTTAATATACAAATATATAGTATTTGTTTCTTTCTCTTTCTGAGTTACTTCCCTGTGTAACAGGCTCTCGGTTCATCCACCTCACTACCACTGTTCCTTTTTACGGCTGAGTAATATTTCATTGCATATATATACCACATCTTCTTTATCCATTCATCTGTCAGTGGATATCTAGGTTGTTGGCCTTTGTAAATAATACTGCAGTGAACATTGGGATACATGTGTCTTTTAAATTGCAGTTTTCTCAGGATATATGCCCAATAGTGGGATTGCTGGGTCATATGATAGATTTATTCCTATTTTTTCCTTTTTTGAGGAATCTCCAATCTGTTTTCCATGATGGCTGTATCAGCTTACATTCCCACCAACTGTGCAGGCAGGTTCCCTTTCTGCACATCCTCTCCAGCATTTATTGTTTGTAGATTTTTTTGATGATGGCTATTCTGACTGTTGTGAGGTGATTATCTCATTGTGGTTTTGCTTTGCAGTTCTCTTAACCATGAGCATGTTGAGCACCTTTTCATGTGTATGTATTCTTTAGAGAAATATCTGCTTAGGTATTCTGCCCATTGTTTGACTGGGTTGTTTGTCTGATATTGAGCAGCATGAGCTATTTATATATTTGGAGATTAATCCTTTGTCAGTTGCTTCATTTGATTTTCTCTAATTCCGAGGGTTGTCTTTTTATCTTGTTTACGTTTCCTTTGCTGTGCAAAAGTTTTTAAGTTTAATTAGGTCCCATTTATTTACTTTTGCTTTCATTTCTATTAGTGTGGAGATGGATCAGAGAGAATCTTCCTGCTATTGATGTCTAAGAATGTACTGCCTATATTTTCCTCTAAGACTTTATAGTTTCTGGCCTTACATTTAGGTCTTTAATCCATTTTGAGTTTATTGTTGTGTATGATGTTGGGCTTCCCTTGTGGCTCAGCTGGTGAAGAATCCACCTGCAATGCAGGAGACCTGGGTTCGATCCCTGGGTTGGGAAAATCCCCTGGAAAATGGAAAGGCTATGCATTCCAGTATTCTGGCCTGGAGAATTCCATGGGCTATACAGTTCATGGGGTCACAAAGAGTCAGACACAACTAAGCAACTTTCACTTCACTTATGATGTTAGAAAGTTTTTAAATTTCATTCTTTTACATGTAGTTGTCCAGTTTTCCCAACTCCAATTATTGAAGAGGCTGTCTTTTATCCATTGTATATTCTTACCTCCTTTGTCAAAGCTAAGGTGCCCATAGGTCTGTGGGTTATTTCTGGGCTTTCTGTCTTGCTCCATTGATCTGTGTTTCCAGTTTTGTGCCCCTGCCATACTGTCTGATGACTGTAGCATTGGAGTATCGTCTGAAGTCATGAAGGTTGATTCTTCTGGCTCTTTTTCTTCCTCAAGATTGCTGTGACTATTCAGAGTCTTTTGTATTTCCATACAAATTGTGAATTTTTTTGTTCTAGTTCTGTGAAAAATGTCATTGGTGATTTGATAGCAATTACACTGAGTAGATTTCTTTGGGTAGTATCGTCATTTTAAAAATATTGATTCTTCCAGTCCAAGAACAGCGTGTATCTCTCCATCTGTTTGTGTCATCTTTGATTTCTTTCATCAGTGTCTTATAGCTTTCTGAATACAAGTTTTTTATCTCTTTAGGTAGGTCTATTCCTAGATATTTTATTCTTTCTGTTATAATTATAAATGGGATTGTTTCCTTAATTTCTCTTCCTTATTTTTTACTGTAGTGTATAGGAATGCAAGGGTTTATTGTGTATTAATTTTATATCTTGCAACTTTACTAAATTCATTGATTAGCTCTAGTAAATTTCTGGTGGCATGTTTAGGGTTTTCTATGTATAGTAACATGTCATCTGCAAACAGTGAGAGTTTTACTTCTTTTTTTTTCCCAATCTGGATTCCTTTTATTTCTTTTTCTTATCTGATTGCTGTGGCCAAAACTTCCAAAACTGTGTTGAATAATAATGGTGAGAGTGGACACCTTTGTCCTGTTCCTGATCTTAGAGGAAATTATTCACTTTTGAGAATAATCTTTACTGTGGGTTCATTGTATATGGCCTTTATTATTTGGAGGTAGGCTCCTTCTATGCTGATAGAAAATAAGAAATCTATGTCAAGATAAAAAGGCATTTTAAAAAGTTGTACTTCCATACATTACTGCTGCTAAGTCACTTCAGTCGTGTCTGACTCTGTGCGACCCCATAGACGGCAGCCCACTAGGGTACCCTGTCCCTGGGATTCTCCAGGCAAGAACGCTGGAGTGGGTTGCCATTTCCTTCTCCAATGCATGAAAGTAAAAAGTGAAAGTGAAGTCGCTCAGTCGTGTCCGACTCTTTGCGACCCCATGGACTGCAGCCTACCAGGCTTCTCCATCCATGGGATTTTCCAGGCAAGAGTACTGGAGTGGGGTGCCATTGCCGTCTCCTTCCATACATTAGTTAATCCCTTAATTTAGAAGAAATGTAAGAATTAAAGATTTTAAAATTTAAAAAATAAAAAACTAAAATAAAAAAATAAATAAAGATAAGAGAAAAAAAAGAAACTTCAATATAAAATCATAATAAATGTGCAAAAATATTAAAAAAAAAAGAAGAAATTTTGCTTGGAAAATTTTTAAAAATCACTCAGTTCAGTTCAGTTCAGTTCAGTTGCTCAGTCGTGTCTGATTCTTTGCGACCCCATGAATCGCAGCATGCCAGGCCTCTCTGTCCATCATCATCTCCCGGAGTTCACTCAGACTCACGTCCATCGAGTCCGTGATGCCATCCAGCCATCTCATCCTGGGTCGTCCCCTTCTCCTCCTGCCCCCAGTCTCTCCCAGCATCAGAATCTTTTCCAATGAGTCACTTCTTCGCATGAGGTGTCCAAAGTACTGGAGCTTCAGCTTTAGCATCATTCCTTCCAAAGAAATCCCAGGGTTGATCTCCTTCAGAATGGACTGGTTGGATCTCCTTGCAGTCCAAGGGACCCTCAAGAGTCTTCTCCAACACCACAGTTCAAATGCATCAATTCTTCGGCGCTCAGCCTTCTTCACAGTCCAACTCTCACATCCATACATGACCACAGGAAAAACCATAGCCTTGACTAGACGGACCTTAGTCGATAAAGTAATGTCTCTGCTTTTGAATATACTATCTAGATTGGTCATAAATTTTCTTCCAAGGAGTAAGTGTCTTCTGCTGAATCCAGGATACCAGGCTCTATTAGAAGGGAAATACCTTCTGAGCCATAATTCTGCATCATTATGGCTTGGATCCATAAAAAATAGTTCATTTAAAAATAAATATCTGCCTTGTTGTTAACAGATTTTTCTGATGAATCAGCTGGTTTTGGCTTTGTATAAAGATCTGATGTATAGAGTTACTCATCTTAAAAGTCACCAAATATTTTCTTAGCAGTGTGGAAACCAAAGAGCAAAGGAAACAATCATACACTATATCGTTTATACCCTTCATAAAATAATATTATTACATTATCTAATCATTTGATTTTGCTTAATGTTGTTTATATAACTTGTATTCTTATTCCAAAGTTTTTATATCAAAGCTTATATAATACGGAAAAGAATATAAAACTCAGAAGTAGTAAGTAAATGTCTTCATAGCCAAAATGTAATATACCTATTACTTTCTGAGCTTAATTTTCTTTATGAAAGATAATTGTTTCTATCTTATTATTGCATTACAATCTCTCATTTAAACACAGGTAATTTTAGAGAAGAAAAATAAACATTGAATATTATTTTAGAAATTTATTTCATCATTGAAATAAGGTTATAAAAATTTGAGATTCTTCAAATTAAAAACCTTTTTCATGGTACATCTACCCCTCTGAATTATTTCACCAAAGTTACTTATTCCCACTTAAAGAATATTAAGTTGTCTAAAATTCATATTCCTAGTTCAGTTCATCTAATACCCATTTCTACTTTGAATATTTTTTATCTTGTTCCTTGCAACTTGTATCATCCTGAGACCAACAATTTAGTAATTTCCTCACTTATTTTACAAATGTTCATATTCAATACTAATATACCTAATATATAACAGTGAAACAGATATTAATTGTTGTGTTACCAAATTATATAGTATCTAAACTTGAACAGTTTCAAGAGTGGGTTGGAAAGATGATAATAAATGCTCTCTGGACATCAGGAGTAAACTGAGATTTATTTCCCCAGGCAAACTGCCTTACTTGACCATCCTAATTATGTAAATCAAGTGAAGGTCAGAAGCACAGAATGTTTGAAACATTTTAGCTGGAGAAATAAAATAAATACAAAAGGTGAAAAGAATTGCACCATGGTGTATTTTTTTGAGGACTAAAGTGTTACAGTTTATATGTGTTCTCACAGGTGGGTTTCCCTTGTGGTTCACCTGGTAAAGAATCCGCCTGCAATGTGGGAGACCTAGGTTTGACCCCTGGGTTTGGGAAGATCCCCTGGAGAAGGGAAAGGCTACCCACTCCAGTATTTTGGCCTAGAGAATTCCATGGACTGTATAGTCCATGGGATCGCAAAGAGTCGGACATAACTGAGTGACTTTCACTTTCACAGGTAATAGATAAAAGCATTTGTGTTTTCAAATCTTCAATGTCAAAAATGAAAATGTTAGATATTTTGATTGTCCTGCTAGATGGTGAATATGCAGAGGAGACAAAAAGAGGAGTAAGGAAAGAAAATGCAGTATCAACATGAAATTTGGAGTCACTGACATCAGTCTATTGAGTGCCAGGCATTTTACTATCTACTGCAGACCAAAGATTACATTTCTTTCACTGTCCTTGAAAGGCTCACTCTGGTGAGAAGACCAACACAATCAAATATTTAAATACATGGCAAGTGTTATAATCAACATTCATAAAGTTGTGTAAAAACATATATGATGGGGAAAATATATCTTTGAGAATTAGGGAGATGGTTCAAAAATGTCTTTTGCTAGATACAGATGAAAGACAGTGGAGGAAAGTATAGGCTAACTATATTCCCAGAAAATGAACAGAATATTCTAAGCCAAAAAATGCCTTTAGTTATGGTTGTAGTATAGAGTACATGTTTGAAGACAGTGTAAAGGTGGAGATGGTTGCAAAGGTCATGACATGAAAGATTTCTGTATATAAAATTTGGAATTGTACTGAATTTAGTGAATGTGACAGAATGAATTTTTTTTTCCCAGAATTTGTGGTAGGGAAGTTTTAAATAGAGAGTTACCCTTGAACTTCAGAAATATTACTCTTATGCTGATTATAAGAATGGATTAGGAAGTTACCATACCAGAACCAAGAGGACAATTTAGAAAGATTTTGAATCAAGAAATAATCGAGATCTACATTAAGGAAATTTAACAAAATATGCAACAAGAAAAGATAAATTAAACAGATATTAAGGAGGTCAGGTGAGGTGAGTTGGTTAAAGATGACTTTAATGAAAACAGGGTTCTTAGGGAGAATGGAGATCCAGGATGCTGTAGCATTTCTCCAAAAAGAGAGGTTAAGGCTGAAAAACCTACAGAATATTTAGGTGGAGATATCCAGTAGAAAATTAGAAACCTAAAGCTCAGGATAAAAAATCAGGATAAAAATCGGGATAAAAAAATCAATTGAAAACTATACTTCATATGAATTTACCTACCATATATTTCTGAATATTATCCATCACCAGCCAGGATCATTTTCCACTCTGATGATTTTTTTTTTCAGTTAACTTATTTTTCCTCTCGATCTTTTATTGATTTTTCAAAATTCTAGTTAATATGCTTAGTTATAGACACTACTGAATTTCTGCCTGGGGGAGGGGGAAGCACTACTGTAAGAAATAAATAGAAAACATATTTTACTGTCAGCATAAAGTTTTTTTCATGATTAAACAAAGATTTAAATTTGGGTCAACAAATATTTATTGAGTTTATCTCCAGGCACAATGCTGGAGATAGGGAAAATGTATATTATTACTGTCAGTCATCAAAGAGTTTGCAGTTAAATCAAAGAGAATTGAAATTTAGATATATCAGTGTAAAAACAAGTGTGTAAAGTATCCAAGTGTTACAAAGAACCATTGATCAAATCTATCTGTGGATAGAGTTAAGTTCAAAATGGACTTGACACATGATGGTTCTAATTTTTTTCATTTATTTGAAATAATTTTATTTAAATGTTAAAAAATACAACTAGAGAAGAAGGCATGTTTCTTAGAAGAGTCCCCTAAATTTGTCTTAAAGTTTGTTGACTAACCACTAGGAAAGTGAAGCTTAATAGTCATCAGCATAATATTAATTCCTAACATTTTGTTACAGATCATGAAAAATGCATTCACTGAAACACATGTCTTCGGGGTTTTGTTTTTTTTTTAAAATGCTGAGTTAAGTTTTATCAGCATTCTCTTACTCCACTAAAGGAATCTGACAGCATGCATTATAACCGTATGGCTTTTCTCTCATCACAAAATAATGGTTCACATGGATTTTTATTATAAAAATAAAAACAATTGGCTACAGGGTAAGTGGTTTCTCAGAACCACACCTAACTATGATATAATATTGTGAGATTTAAGGGGAAAGTAGCCAAGTTTTTCATAATGAATACATTAAATAAAAGAAAAAAAATATTTTGTTCCAAAGAGAATTCTGTTTCACTTTTTCACATAAACATTCTCTCCTATTGAAATCCAAAGTAACTTAGAAAGTTGGCATAATTGTTAGTATTTGCAAATTAATTGTAAAATATTTTTTGTGGAAACATATGTAAATGGATTTAAAATTCTCTTATTTGTTCTATAAAATCAAATAAGCCATTCTGTGTCTCAGGTCTATAACAGAAATATCAAATAGTGAGATTGCATACACTGTGCCTCTAATTGAATTCTCAGTAGAACTGCCTATTAAAGTTGTAAGAAGTAATTTTGTATTATGAATTTTATATAGGATAAAACCAAAACACAATGCTACTTTTTATGATATACATTAGGGCTGTCATAGTTCAAATATTATTCTAAATATACTTTTAGAAAAAAACTCAATTTTAAAAATTGTTTATTATGGTTAAATTTATTTAAACTGTTTGACTTTATATTTGTACTTAATAGTTTATAAAAATTTTGTTTTAATGTTACTTATAAAGCCCTTTTATCTTTTCTTAAAATCCCCAAAGAACCTCATTAATTTATTCTACTTATGTTTAGAAAAAAATTAAATAAATGTTACATACTCAGAATCAATTTCTAAAATAGAATGAATGCTGCAGTTGATGGATCTTCTTATTGGAAATAAATAAAGAAGTTATTTAGGCTTCAAATTGGTAGTAGAATTGTTATAACTTTCATACCATTAGGTCAGCTCTAATAATTCTGTACAGGATTACAATTGGAGACAGATGGTTCTGTGTCTCTAGCAATTGATTATATGATTTTGTAAACAGATAATATCAACTTGGCAGAAATCATAGTCACAACCTTTCGTTAGCATTTCAGAAAATTAGCCTCTAATCCAGTTTAGGTAGATCAAATTTAATGTGGGCGAGGACCTTTTAACCTTGCAAAAGAACACAGGCAAGAGGAAAGAGCTACTGCCAGAACAGATTTTGCATGTGAACTCTTATAAAAATTGTATCTTATCTTTACTTTTCATGTGAAGAAGTAAAACATCAATATTAATAACACCTATTTTGTAAGCTTGTCATGAACAGTGTCTGTTTTGTAGGTAAATGCCATGTATATTTTATGATCCCATTTCTCCATTTTCTTTCTCTGATAGTTCCTAGGAACTCCAGATTCTTCTTTATTATGCAAAGTAATTAAACTCCTCAGACTCTTACATCTAGGTTTTTAAATCTCTCTTAAATGTTCCTGAAATATACTGAATGTGTTCTGATGTAATACTTAGACTCTGATGAAGCTGCTTAATTAATTACCATTCTGTAAGACCCAATTAAGACATGAAATGTGACTGTCCTAGTTATAGTTATATGTCAATTAGATAACACTGCTCTATTTAAATAGAGAAGAGTGAGAGGAAGGCAAGCCAGCAAACTACTCCAGCTATTAATTCATCTAAGTGCTACTACCCAAGCCTTCATTTACTTAATTCTAAGCTTTATAATTCATTTCACTATAGATCCAAGGGGCTTACCAGGTGGCGCTAGTGGTGAAAGAGTCTGCCTGCCAATGGAGGAGATGTGAGAGATGCAGATTCGCTCCCTAGAGGTGGCAGATCCCCTGGAGGAGGGCACGGCAACCCACTCCAGTATTCTTGCCTGGAGAATATCATGGACAGAGGAGCCTGATGGGCTACAGTTCACAGGTTGCAAAGAGTTGGACACTACTGAAGCAACTAAGCACAAACACATAGATCCAAAGATATTTAGACCCTTTCTCTTCCCTCTTGGCAACAGATGAGTTTCAAAATTCAAATTTAAAAATATATTTTAGAAAGTTATATATGTTATATATTATGGAATACTTCCTTATGGAAGTGTAACCAGAACTACAATTAAAATATTAATATAATGACATATGAATATTTACACTAAACTAACAAGTAAAATATTGTAAATAGCCTCATATCAGTCTAAATCAGATCCACTTTCTTTCTTTGTCTTCCTTTCTTCCTTCTTCCTATCCTTCTATCCTCTCTCTCTGTTTCTTAAGAAGTGAGAGGTTTCCTCAGTTTTCACTACTGATAGGATACATTAAAAATAGGTTTTCAGAAATTTTGGGATTTGGGAATGGGCAAGTAAAGGATTGTAAACTTGTATAAGAGTGGTTAAGAAACTGAAAATTTCACTTGGATTGAAGGACAAATATTAGTATAAAATTATTTAAGGAAAGTTGTGATTAGATTTTTTTAAAGTTCTCTTTGAGTAAAAGGTCTTTTCATATACTAATTGATATATATATAGCAGCATGTAAGCCTGGTTCATTGTCCACATGGAATGGAACAGAGACTGAACACTTGGTTTCAGTTCAGTTCAGTTCAGTCACTCAGTCCTGTCCGACTCTTTGCGACCCCATGAATCACAGCACGCCAGGCCTCCCTGTCCATCACCAACTCCTGGAGTTCACTCAGACTCATGTCCATTGAGTCAGTGATGCCATCCAGCCATCTCATCCTCGGTCGTCCCCTTCTTCTGCCCCCAATCCCTCCCAGCATTAAAGTCTTTTCCAATGAGTCAACTCTTTGTATGAAGTGGCCAAAGTACTGGAGCTCCAGCTTTAGCACCATTCCTTCCAAAGAAATCCCAGGGCTGATCTCCTTCAGAATGAACTGGTTGGATCTCCTTGCAGTCCAAGGGACTCTCAAGAGTCTTCTCCAACACCACAGTTCAAAAGCATCAATTCTTCAGTGCTCAGCCTTCTTCACAGTCCAACTCTCACATCCATACATTACCACTGGAAAAACCATAGCCTTAACTAGACGGACCTTAGTCGGCAAAGTAATGTCTCTGCTTTTGAATATGCTATCTAGGTTGGTCATAACTTTTCTTCCAAGGAGTTAGCATCTTTTACCAAAAAGTCAATTGTTAACTGAATAACCTCCATGCTTTCCCTGCTTTGGATGATCTTACCTTATCAGTTATATGCAAATGCCTTCGATTTAATAGCTTATGCCAGATCTCCTTATCTTCTCTTAGGGAGTACCTTAGCATTAATTCATATCTTCTCTTATACCCATCTGAAACACTACTGGGATTCCTCTCACTTTTCTTTAACTTTTCAATCTTATTCTCCTAAACAGCCCCATACAGCAAGCTGCCCTTTCAAGATTTCACATAAGCCAGAAGCTACTTTGTCTCTATTACTGCTTACAGGACCACAGAGCTTCCTTGTGACCACTGTTCATGCCCGCAGTATGTTAGTATGTTACATTGTTCTGGTTAATCAACACTACTTCACACCAACAGACCACAAAAGAATTGCTTGGGCTTCTTATTCTTTAGAAAAATTATATATATAATACATATATATTATATTATATATATATTATACATATATATTATACATACACACACACATACACACACATATATATATACACACATATACATACACATAAGTACCTTTTCTCTCAAAGAGTAACAAGGGGTTATCCACAATGAACCTGAAAGTATTTCCTCCCCTAGATCTTGTCAGGGCTAGTCCATCAGACTGGATTCTTTTTTTACAATGGAGATTTTCCAAAGGTATTTCATTGTTAATCATATGCCTCACCCTAACATGGCTCTGTCTTAAATTTTGCTTTTCAGTGCCTCCTACCTCCTAGATTTGTGGCACACTTGTACCTGCCTGAAACTATCCATGTTAATTATTGCATTTGGTTCAACTTCTCTGACACATCATAGCCCCAATTTTGGTATGCCAGAGACCCTCACTATTAACATGGCCATACTCAATACAGGGTGGGAATGGGAAGAGTAGGTAGCTGGAAAGCTTAGCATTAGTTGGATAGTTGTTTCCATTCCATGCTTTGTTCATGAGAGCTGGCTACAATCCCATGAAAGGCAACGTGTCTCTCTTCCATCCTACAAAGAATCATGCTCTTAAAGAGTAATTGCTGTTGATGGAAGTGTGGTCTATTGGTGCTTTAAAAAGACTGAAAAATCAGTTAATCAGCTGTTGAGTAATATCTGTAAAGTGCTTTACTTTGTCTAAAATTATGGACTCTTGGCTAACTACTTAAATAATTCAGTTTTCCACCAATAATACCTGTACTTTTCTACCAAAATACGTCATACTGTGCATTTGTAACCTTAATTTTGATATGAAGAATCAATACATAGAACTACAAAAAATAAGTTTTAGGGTCTAGCTAGGTAAAATTCTGGACATAATCTATTTTTTCTTATGTCATTATAAAATATGTTTGTGATTTTTTTTATTATTAAAGGAATCAGATAACAAAATCACTCCTTTTTTCTTAAGCTAGTAACACAAATGTATGATGAAAAGTGTATTTGTTTACATTAAGTTATTTAGTCCTATACTTATTACCCCTGAAGTTTAATGTAGAATTAAAAACAAAACTATATAACTGGCATAATTAATTGCAAGAAGTATATTTCTATATACAAAAAGCAGATAGTTACTTATATATAGCTGGTGGTCTAGTTGCTAAGTTGTGTCCAACTCTTATGACCCTATGGACTCTAGCTTGCCAGTTTCCTCTGTCCATGGGATTCTCCAGGCAAGGATACTGGAGTGGATTGCCATTTCCTTCTCCAGGGGATCTTCCCAACCCAGGAATCGAACCTGGGTCTCCTGTCTTGCAGGTAGATTCCTTACTCACTGAGCTAGGAGGAAAGATTATATTTGGCTAATACAACATAATTCTTCAGGACGAACTGATTAATAATAGCTATATTTACCCCCAGTTTCACAAAGGGCATTGTATTTCAGAGATTAATAGGAGTATTAATAGGATACCTAATTTGTTAGCACCTGCCCTTATTTAGTTATAATTATTTAGTTTCAGATAATAAAACATTTACATTTCTTAAAGACAAAATTTCATTTTAAATCTAGAGAACAAAATCTAGAATAGTTGTGCATAATGCTTGTAAAATGACACTGAAGAACCAATAAAATCAGACTCAAGCGTTTCCAAAAGCTTAAGCAAAATCTAAAGACAAAATTCAGATTGACCTTTTTCAAATACAATGAATATTAAGATATTTAAGATAGCAGATTAAATGAAGCATTCAAACTGATTTATTTCAAGAAATCAGATTGTAAAGACATGATTTAGTGCCATAACTTTGGTCAAGCAAAACCTGCTTTTTAAGACAATATAAACTTTAATATTTTAAAAATCGAAGTGAATTTATTTGAAAGGTTAAAATTCAAAATGAGTCTCAGAAAGGCAATGAGTCAAAATAACAAACAGTCAGAGGAACAGCTGGTACCCAAGTATATACTGAGAGACCAGAGCTCAATAAAGAGTAACAGGTAAAATCGAAGAATTGTTAAGATTCAGTTTCTTTTCAATGCAATGACCAATCTGGTTCCCTGCTTTCATTAACGTCTAAGCTTCACCACTGAGTATAATTTGATTCCCATGTCTTATTCCAGTCCTAGACTATAAATAACATTATTTATAGTCAAGGGTTCTAAGGAATCAGAAACCCAGTGGTATGACAACATGCCAGATTCCTCTGCTCCCCTAATAACTCAAAGCCAAGTTTGAGACACACTTTCTCACTGTCTTTCTTGACACTTTAAATTGCTGTAGCAAATAACTCTGACAGTCTTTCTAACATGGGCAATTGATAAAGCTTTCACATTAATAATAAAGTTGTTTGAAGAATTTATCTTAAAAATAGATTATGATCAAAATAGGGTTATATGAATTATTATATATCAATAACCTCAGAAATGCAGATGACATCACCCTTATGGCAGAAACAGAAGAGGAACTCAAAAGCTTCTTGATGAAAGTGAAAGAGGAGAGTGAAAAAGTTGGCTTAAATCTCAACATTCAGAAAACGAAGATCATGGTATCCGGTCCCATCACTTCATGGGAAATAGGCGGGGAAACAGTGGAAACAGTGTCAGACTTTATTTTTCTGGGCTCCAAAATCACTGCAGATGGTGATTCCAGCCATGAAATTAAAAGACGCTTACTCCTTGGAAGAAAAGTTATGAGCAACCTAGATACCATATTCCAAAGCAGAGACATTACTTTGCCAACAAAGTTCCGTCTAGTCGAGGCTATGGTTTTTCCAGTAGTCATGTATGGATGTGAGAGTTGCACTGTGAAGAAAGCTGAGTGCCGAAGAATTGATGCTTTTGAACTGTGGTGTTGGAGAAGACTCTTGAGAGTCCCTTGGACTGCAGAGAGATCCAATCAGTCCATTCTAAAGGAGATCAGTCTTTGGAAGGAATGATGCTGAAGCTGAAACTCCAGTACTTTGGACACCTCATGCAAAGAGCTGACTCATTGGAAAAGACTTTAATGCTGGGAGGGATTGGGGACAGGAGGAGAAGGGGATGACAGAGGATGAGATGGCTGGATGGCATCACCGACTCAATGGACGTGAGTTTAAGTGAACTCTGGGAGTTGGTGATGGACAGGCAGGCCTGGGGTGCTGCTATTCATGGGGTTGCAAATAGTCAGACACGACTGAGCAACTGAAATGAACTGAACTGAACTGTAACCAAAACAAGAATATTGCATAATTTTTTTGGTTGTAGTACTTCAGTAAAAATATGCTAAAAGTGACAGAAGTTTCAGATAAAGGAAACGGAAACCTTAGTTTTCCTGTTTAGGACATCTGAGAACAGATTTAAATACACACACATATATGCATGAAAACTAGATCACATATGGAATGATAGCTATCAGACAGAGTTTAATTTCAGCCTATAATGTCCATGCTGTTTTAAGTGTCAATTTATTAGAGATAATTAAATAATAAATTATAGAATCTTTGGGAAGACTGAACAAATATAATGTTTACCTTCTTGAAATGACTACCAAAGACACACCATTCAATTCCACCACAGAGGTCGGCAGTACCACTGCTACTGTTAAGAAGCTGCCACATCCAGAATCACACCTCACAGCCAAAATCAGGAACCTGACATAGGAAGGTTGCATAATGAGGAAGCTCTGGCTGCTATAGATGCCATTTACATAACTACATCTCACTTACAAATCACACTGGTAAAATGGATGTCCCACACTATGCCTCTTGACACTCAATACTGGATACTGAAACCACTGTTCATTTGCTTTAGTAAACTAAACACCTTCTCTTCTGCACTTGCCAGCAGAAATGGTATTTGCATCAAAAGTTGGTTTCTTCTTACATCCATTTAACAATATCATGTAAGGCCAGTCTTTTTAAATTTAAATTTATTTATTTTAATTGGAGGCTAATTGCTTTACAATATTGTATTGGTTCTACCACATGAATCTGCCACAGGCGTACACATGTTCCCCATCCTGAACCCCCCTCCCACCTCCCTCCCCGCCAGTCTTATTGCCTGAATTAAAATCCTATTTGGAACCCCAGTTCCAGAGGTCTGGGAACTGCAGTCTGTAGTTTTCCATCTAAATGCAGAAGATACTAGAAGGAAAGTAGAATACTTATTGAATGCCAGTCTACTATATCCATACAGGACGCCATAATATTTTTTAAACCTGAACCATATGTGTGTGTCATATCCAACAGCCACCAGACTACAAAATGATGAAATTAAATAAAATAATTTTAAGTTATGGTATATTAAACTCAGTTGGTTGTGACAAATGCCGAAAAGAAATGCAGATTAGAAATTTAAAGCTTCAAGAACTGCTTAGGTGCTTTCATAGATAAGCGATAGGTTTTTTACTGCAAACTTCACTTTTCACTTTTCATTTTCATGCATTGGAGAAGGAAATGGCAACCCACTCCAGTGTTCTTGCCTGGAGAATCCCAGGGACGGGGAAGCCTGGTGGGCTGCCGTCTCTGGGGTCACACAGAGTCAGACACGACTGAAGCGACTTAGCAGCAGCAGCAGCAGCAGCAGCAGCAAGGATGTTTTAGATTTTGTGTTTATGATCTTTTGAGATTAATGTTCAGGACAGCATCTCTCAACTCATGGGTGAGTGCATGCTCAGTCTCTCAGTCATGTCCGACGCTTTGCAACACCATGGACTGTAGCTTGCCAGGCTCCTCTGTCCATGGAATTTTCCAGGCAAGAATACTGGAGTAAGTTGCCATTTCCTACTCCAGGGGATATTTCTGACCTAGAGATTAGATCGAGCCCATGTCTCTTGCATCTCCTGCATTGGCAGGTGGATTCTTTACCACTCTGCCTAGTCTGTAATCACTTAAAGAACTTTAAACAAAATGCCAGTGTTCAGGCTACTTTGATTTATTCAGTCAGAATTTCTGTGTGCTTAAAGATTCATGGGTTAATCTAATGCACATCCAGCTTGAGCATCACTTGCTTCACATGAAAATCAGTCCTTCTGGAGACACATCTCTGTTAACTAAAAACATAAAGGCTGTTGAACCCATGGGTCTCATCTAGAATAGTATTTATTATGATCATTAAAAATGGAGTATACATAGAGATGTAGGTTTTATTTTTAGGTACATTATCACTAGGTTACAAATGAGAGGCTATATAGAGTATTTTATGATCACAAATTAGACTTGATTTGGAATTAACTTCAGAAATGGAAATTCTGATTTTGCATGGACTAACATATCCATTGCTTTAGATGAAAGGCATCACATTTTGTGGAAAAAACAAACTTTCCTTAAAATTATTTCCTTAAAATAATTCTGTGATTTAAGAAAAAAGTGACCATATATCACTGATAACATACAATCTGTTAAAAATAGGCTGTATGAAGCTGTATAGTCTCACGGTCATTTTTTATTATTACATATGAAATATAAATACATATTTTAAAATTATGACACAGTACAAGAAATTGTTAACATTTTGTAAAAATTAAATATTAATTCTTCTAAAATTCAACATCTAGCATGGTGTTGCACAATATAAACATCTAATAAACTGTTTTTTTAGTAGATTCATATTAGAATTATGCAGCAAGGGAAAAGAAAATCACTTCCAGGAGAGAAAAAGCACATTACTCATCTTCTTGAAATTCTCTTTACATAAACCAAGGCGCTTTTCTACACAGTATTAAGTAGTTTTCTGGGGTGGAGTTGCATTCTTTGTATTTTTCTGCATTCCATCATCATTTATCAAATGTCCCAACTTGGATTTTGAAAATATTGATCATACACATTGCTTAATAAACCTTTCAAACTTTATGAGTAAATAGGCAAAAAGAGAAAAGATTGCAAATTGTAAAATTAAGGGGATGGTACAGTGATGAAAGATAAAAGAATATCAGTGTAGTGGATCTAAATTATCTTTTCAGTGATGATGTATAATTTTAAAGAAAACAATTAAAAATAATCCAAACCTCATGTTTTTCTTTAAGATTTGGCTTATGCTTATTTTCATCCATTTTTTTAATGCACAAACCTGAAATTTTTAACAGCCTAATTTAAAAAGTACTTACTTTTCTACCTAGTTTGATCTAGTCAACAGGATTCCTCATGCCAAAAACAAATAAGCTTTAATATTCACAAATAGGGGCTTTCTCGGTAGCTCAGCTGGTAAAGAATCCACCTACAATTCAGGAGACCCCAGTTCAATTCATGGATTGGGAAGTTCTCCTAGAGAAGGGATAGGCTACCCACTCCAGTATTCTTGGGCTTCCCTGGTGGCTCGGATGGTAAAGAATGCACCTCAATGTGGGAGACCTGGGTTCGGTATCTGGGTTGGGAAGATCCCCTGGAGGAGGGCATAGCAACCCACTCCAGTATTCTTGCCTGGAGAAACCCCATGGATGGAAGAACCTGGTAGGCTACATTCCATGGAGTGGCAAAGAGTCAGACATGACTAAACACTGCACAGCAGCATTCGCAAGTAAGTCTATTTGAGCTTTGATGATTTATCGGCTTTTGTCACTATGTTCTTATTTCCCCTGAAAAATATTTACAATATTTAGGTATTTGGACAATTTTGATTACATTCTCTGCCCATTATACTACTCTATGTAAACAAGTAGCTGATATGAAACTAAAATTTTCCAGAAGACATTGTGGGTTGGGTTGCTCAATATCCACTCAGCTCCCTTCTAGCATGCCATTCTAAATATGGGCAATGTTTGAAAAACAGAAAGTAAATGTGAGCGACTCCTTTGCAGCCACTGTTTTAGAATCTTCCAAACAGAAACTCTCGTAGAGAATTAGGAGAAGGAACATCTTGAGCTACAGGAGTAGATAGGTACAATGTGTGAATATGTAAGAGCAGGCATTTTGCTATGTGACAGCTCAAGCGGAGATTCTAGCATCTGGTCCTTGTTGCCATAGATGCCGAGTGGCATGAGCCATGGCCTGTACAGCTTCCACCAGAACAGCCTTGTAGGTGGATGTTTGCCTTGGCTGCCTTTGTTCTAGGCTGCGTCTAGCCGCTCTCCCACCTCCAGCTACTTTAGAGTTGCTATCAGTCACACAGTATGTTCTGGTAAACCTTTTTGTGCTTAATAGCCACCAGGGAAGCCCTAAAATAGTTGAACACAAAGTTAACCCAGTTAAAATGGATTTTGTTTTCTTCTTACTGAAATGCTAACCAAAGAATCTGCTAAAGATGTTTTGTAGCAATTCGTACTTAAACACTTTAGGAAATTGGGAAGATGGCACAGCAAAAAAGGCAGTACAATTACTCTGAAACATAGTCTAGAAGGAGTTGCATCTTGACTTGCGATATCTCAACAGAAATGTCTCCCATCAACTTCATTGTCTTACAGGAGTTTCTGTCTTTAAGTGACCTCACCCACAAAATTTTCCTTGGTTGTGTGTTCAACCTTAACTAAAAATAGGCATGCAGGTTTTTTCAGCACTGTTTACTTGACAATAGACAGGACTTGAAGTCTCTTTGCCTCAAGTCTTTTCCGTCAGTGAGTAGAATCACCCACAGATTTATTCATTTATTCAGTTTAGTCCCAACAAGAGACTTAGCTTCTGATTATAATTTGGTTTGACTCCATATGTTGGGCTAGGTGCCTACATAAATCCCCTTGCTTTAGGACCTAGTTTCTCTAAAACTAAGTCTCTTTCTCTATTTTCTTAGAGAAAATAGAAATTATATTATTTTCTCTTTTGGCCACTGAGGCTCTTTTCTGTAAAAGTTGACTCATATATCTTATGCTGTCATTTTTATAGAGCAAATTTTTAAAATAGTAATAATTGTTATTTCAGTTGAAACAATGAGTTTAGTTGTTAGTTCCCAATGCAGTATAATAAAATGGCAAATTATTTGTGTATAAGCATGATTTGCATGAATGCTTGGCAACTCTTGATAAGGGGCATGATCATACTTACTTAGCTTGATATAATCAGTGATTCTCTCTACATATCTCCACAGCTCAGATTTCCATAAATAAAAATAATCCAAGTTTTTACTGGGCAATTAATCTATCAAGTCAACCTGATTCCATTATGGCTATGATTGCATTATATTTTTAGTAGCAGTAAATATAAAATAAGACAAGATAGTTTATCACTGTAAAATTATAGTGATAGGAGCTAAAACTATCCTAAATATAATATAATATACATGTATAAGGGGTTTAAAAGATATAGAAACTAATGAGACACCACAATTTCCCTCTGCCATGGCAGAAAGTGAAGAGGAGCTAAAAAGCCTCTTGATGAAAGTGAAAGAGGAGAGTGAAAAAGTTGGCTTAAAGCTCAACATTCAGAAAATGAAGATCATGGCATCTGGTCCCATCTCTTCATGGGAAATAGATGGGGAAACAGTAGAAACAGTGTCAGGCTTTATTTTTCTGGGCTCCAAAATCACTGCAGATGGTGACTGCAGCCATGAAATTAAAAGACGCTTACTCCTTGGAAGAAAAGTTATGACCAACCTAGATAGTATATTCAAAATGACCCAGCAATCCCACTGCTGGGTATACACACCGAGGAAACCAGAATTGAAAGAGACACATGTACCCCAATGTTCATCGCAGCACTGTTTATAATAGCCAGGACATGGAAACAACCTAGATGTCCATCAGCAGATGAATGGATAAGAAAGCTGTGGAACATATACACAATGGAGTATTACTCAGCCATTAAAAAGAATTCATTTGAATCAGTTCTGATGAGATGGATGAAACTGGAGCCAATTATACAGAGTGAAGTAAGCCAGAAAGAAAAACACCAATACAGTATACTAACACATATATATGGAATTTAGAAAGATGGCATTGACGACCCTGTATGCAAGACAGCAAAAAAGACACAGAGGTGTATAACGGACTTTTGGACTCAGAGGGAGAGGGAGAGGGTGGGATGATTTGGGAAAATGGCATTGTAACGTGTATACTATCATGTAAGAATCGAATCGCCAGTCTATGTCCAACACAGGATACAGCATGCTTGGGGCTGGTGCATGGGGATGACCCAGAGAGATGTTATGGGGAGGGAGGTGGGAGAGGGGTTCATGTTTGGGAACGCATGTACACCCATGGTGGATTCATGTCAATGTATGGCAAAACCAATACAGTATTGCAAAGTAAAATAAAGTAAAAATAAAAATTAAAAACAGACAAACAAACAAAAAAAAAAAGCAGAGACATCACTTTGCCGACTAAGGTCCATCTAGTCAAGGCTATGGTTTTTCCTGTGGTCATGTATGGATGTGAGAGTTGGACTGTGAAGAAGGCTGAGCACCGAAGAATTGATGCTTTTGAACTGTGGTGTTGGAGAAGACTCTTGAGAGTCCCTTGGACTGCAAGGGGATCCAACCAGTCCATTCTGAAGGAGATCAACCCTGGGATTTCTTTGGAAGGAATGATGCTAAAGCTGAAGCTCCAGTACTTTGGCCACCTCATGCGAAGAGTTGACTCATTGGAAAAGACTCTGATGCTGGGAGGGATTGGGGGCAGGAAGAGAAGGGGACCACCCAGGATGAGATGGCTGGATGGCATCATGGACTCGATGGACGTGAGTCTGAGTGAACTCCGGGAGATGGTGATGAACAGGGATGCCTGGCGTGCTGTGATTCATGGGGTCGCAAAGAATCGGACACAACTGAGCAACTGAACTGAACTGAACTGAACTGTATCTTGCCTCACCACATCTCAGTACATATAATCTCTCCATCTTTAGTTAGATTATATTAGTAAAAGGCAGCTTTCCTTTATTATTCTAGCTGTAGCAAACAAACTGAAGAGGACAGAATATTGAAATATTACATGGTTACTCTGTTGACTTCCTTAGCAAGTGCTATCCCAAACTTGATGTCTTGTTACCCTGAAGATATATGTCTTCTAGTGGTACTGGGGTTGGAAAACCACGCCTTGCATAATAAGATCAAGTATGATCAGTGTGATTGTGACATTCTGGCCCAGTTTCACTCAAGGTCTTGTATGACACAGACTCCACAATCTCAGTTAAAATTGAAAACCACAGCTTAATGAATTTTTATTTTAATACTTAGAAAGAACATGATCCATGGAGTAGTATTATCTGTACACTCACAAGGAAGTCATTAAAGTTACTTTTTGATGAGAAGTTAAAATATTTAGGAATGGTTTTATTTTGGAAGAATGTACTCCTAATCTAATATGTTGCTAAAATCATGGCTGGGCACCAGGTAGTTCCTACATGTTATTATCTATTCTGATAACTGTTAGACAGAAGAATGTGTTAAAAGAGGTCAGAAGATATTTTCGCTTCACTTCCAAATCTGTGAGAACACATCTAATTTCAATCTAGCATCCTAACTTTAAGAGATTTTAAGAGGTAAATTTGCAGTTTGGCACATCCCTGGAACTGGCAGGCAGTCTCAAGGAGGGTAATAGTGAGATTGATCAAATTAATAGGCAGTTTTCACACAAGTTGTTGTTATTCCAGTTGCTCCATCATGTCTGACTCTTTGCAACCCCATAGACTACAGTACACCAGGCTTCCCTGTCCACCATTTCCTGGAACTTGCTCAGACTCATGTCCATTGAGTTAGTTATGCCATCAAACCATCTAGTCCCCCTGTCATCTCCTTCTCCTCCTGCCTTCAGACTTTCCCAGCATTGGGTTCTTTTCTAATAAGTTGGCTCTTCGCATCAGATGGCCAAAGTTTTGGAGCTTCAGCTTCAGCATCAGTCCTTTAATGAATATTCAGGATTGATTTCCTTTAGCATTAACTGGTTTGATCTCCTTGCAGTCCAAGGGACTCTGAAGAGTCTTCTCCAACACAACAGCTCAAAAGCATCAATTCTTCAATATTCCGTCTTCTTTATGGTCCAACACTCATAACCATACATGACTACTGGAAAAATAAATTTTCACACAAGTAATATTAATATCTGTAGACTAAGGCTAGCCCCTAGACTACACTACAATGTGCTTGAGGGTATATAATGATCATTGTTAACATCAGTGAAGAGTCAGAATTTGGAAACCAAACAATTTGCATTCCAGAAGCATCTGCCAAGTGTGAAGTCCATACCAAGGAACATCCAAGCAATGATAATATAACTCAGGAATTTACTACTTTTTGTAGAATAAAAATGTGGGAAGTCTGAAATGTCACATTAGAATCAAGTATGCCTGTAAGACCACGTGAATAACAATAGTATTGTGCTAGAGGTCAGAAAATGTAATTTTCAGTGTTTTAATTTATTGCTTCCCTTTTTATATCTTTATGAGCTTCCTTGGTGGCTCAGAGGTTAAAGCGTCTGCCTGAAATGCGGGAGATCTGGGTTCAATCCCTGGGTCGGGAAGATCCCCTGGAGAAGAAAATGGCAACCCACTCCAGTATTCTTGCCTGGAGAATCCCATCGACAGAGGAGCCTGGTAGGTTACAGTCCATGGGGTCGCAAAGAATCGGGCACGACTGAGCGACTTCACTTTCTTTTTATATCAATGGAATATTTTACGAAACAGTGTTCAGTTCAGTTCAGTTCAGTTCAGTCGCTCAGTCCTGTCCAACTCTTTGCGACCCCATGAATCACAACACGCCAGGCCTCCCTGTCCATCACCAACTCCCGGAGTTCACTCAGACTCACGTCCATCAAGTCGGTGATACCATCCAGCCATCTCATCCTCTGTCGTCCCCTTCTCCTCCTGCCCCCAATCCCTCCCAGCATCAGAGTCTTTTCCAATGAGTCAACTCGTCGCATGAGGTGGCCAAAGTACCGGAGTTTCAGCTTTAGCATCATTCCTTCCAAAGAACACCCAGGGCTGATCTTCAGAATGGACTGGTTGTATTTCCTTGTAGTCCAAGGGACTCTCAAGAGTCTTCTCCAACACCACGGTTCAAAAGCATCAATTCTTCAGTGCTTAGCTTTCTTCACAGTCCAACTCTCACATCCATACATGACCACTGGAAAAACCATAGCCTTGACTAGTTGGATCTTTGTTGGCAAAGCAATGTCTCTGCTTTTCAATATCCTATCTAGGTTGGTCATAACTTTTCTTCCAAGGAGTAAGCGTCTTTTAATTTCATGGCTGAAGTCACCATCTGCAGTGATTTTGGAGCCCCCAAAAGTAAAGTCTGACACTGTTTCCACTGTTTCCCCATCTATTTCCCATGAAGTGATGGGACCAGATGCCATGATCTTCGTTTTCTGAATGTTGAGCTTTAAGCCAACTTTTTTGCTCTCCTCTTTCACTTTCAAGAGGCTTTTGAGTTCCTCTTCACTTTCTGCCATAAGGGTGGTGTCATCTGCATATCTGAGGTGCTTGATATTTCTCCCGGCAATCTTGATTCCAGCTTGTGCCTCTTCCAGTCCAGAGTTTCTCATGATGTTATCTGCATATAAGTTAAATAAGCAGGGTGACAATATACAGCCTTGACGTACTCCTTTTCCTATTTGGAACCAGTCTGTTGTTCCATGTCCAGTTCTAACTGTTGCTTCCTGACCTGCATATAGATTTCTCAAGAGACAGGTCAGGTGGTCTGGTATTCCCATCTCTTTCAGAATGTTCCACAGTTTTTTGTGATCCACACAGTCAAAGGCTGTGGCATAGTCAATAAAGCAGAAATAGATATTTTTTCTGGAACTCTCTTGCTTTTTCAATGATCCAGTGGATGTTGGCAATTTTATCTCTGGTTCCTCTGCCTTTTCGAAAACCAGCTTGAACATCTGGAAATTCACGGTTCACGTATTTGTAACAGTGTTAGGAAACCCTGAGAGTTTATACTCTGTTAAGTCCATAACCTGAGCCTATAATTCAAGACCATCAATTTAATTTTTTGACAGTTTAACATTCTTAACCAATGAATGTTAAAAAGTCATCAGACTTCAAACTCTTCAATATACTTCTTTTTCTAACATAAAGCGAATTCAATATACTTCTAAGTATGTATATTAGTTTGAGAGCCTGTTTATGTTTCACAGTATGTTTCATTAGCTCACTACAAGTAAGTTACAGTGAGTTATAGACAATTCTTACATATTATATAACATGAATACACTCTCAGTATCAAGTACTTAACTGGCTATCAACAGTAAATTGGAAAGCAATAAGTAGGCCATCAACAAGACTATATTTTATTGCTGTAAATTTACTCAAGGATGTTCTCACCATGAAAGAAAAATTTAAGAAGTAAAACTACAACAATCCAAGAGCAATTAAGTTCAAACAAGATATAGAACAAATAGAAAACCAATTTTGAACCGCAGTTTCCCCTGGCGTATAGAATAGGCTGTAAATGGATTTTTAAAATAAGCATCTAAAAATTTTTCATTTAAAGAAAAGATCTACTTCAGAATTGAAGAGACATTGCAGGGACAACTGGATAAAGATACATGTCTCTGTTCTAGGACACTCAGATATGTTAAGAATGACTATTTTGAATGTGCCTATTTAGTATGTTTGGGTATGAAAGTGAGATATCAAGATAGTATATATAAAGGTTGTCACATAAAATTGCTGAATAAAAATAGCATACAACTATTCTACTTCTGTCATGGAGTGGATCAAATAAATTCATTTTTTCTGTTATTATTGTATCATATACATACATGTTATTTTAAGATATTATTAAATTAGACATCAGTCTGTGTGTGATGGTATTTAATCACAAGATAAATGCTATATATCCAGTCCCATCAGTTCATGGCAAATAGATGGGGAAAAATGAGAAACAGTGACAGATTTTATTTTCTTGGGCTCTAAAATCAGGTGACTGCAACCAGGAAATTAAAAGATGCTTGTTCCTTGGAAGAAAAGCTATGATGAAACTAGACTGTGTATTAAAAAGCAGAGACATCACTTTGCTGACAAAGGTTCATCTAGTCAAAGCTGTGGTTTTTCCAGTAGTCATGTACAGATGTGAAAGTTGGACCATAAAGAAGACTGAGCACAAAATTTATGCTTTTGAACTGTGGTGCTGGAGAAGACTCTTGAGAGTCACTTCAACATCAAGCAGATCAAACCAGTCAACATTAAATGAAATCAACCTTGAATATTCATCGGAAAGACTGGTGCTGAAGATGAAGCTCTAATACTTTGGTCACCTGGTAGAAAGAGCCAAATCATTGGAAAAGACCCTGATGCTGGGAAAGATTGAGGGCAAGAGAAGGGAGCAACAGAGCATAATATGGCTGAATGGCATCACTGAATCAATGGACGTGAGTTTGAGCAAACTCTGGGAAATAGTGAAGGACAGGAAAGCCTGGTGTGCTGCAGTTCATTGGGTCTCAAAGAGTCGGACATGACTTAGTGACTGAACAGCAACATCTCAATATGGTTTGATAGTATTCAAGTAGTAAAACATATATTTTCATCTCTAAGATACTTTTAAAATAAAGTATTATATAACATGAAGCACTCAAAATGAGAAAGAAAGGCTTGACAGAGAGTTGTAATCATAAGCTTGAGGATAAAATGACTTTGCTAAGGGATCAGAAAAGCTGTGAGATAGAGGAAAGTCCAATAAGTAGATTATTCTGCAGGATACTTAATGAGATATAATTAGTGGTATGAAATACCAGGATACAATTTACCAAGAACATGATTCTAGGACTTTTATAAACAGGCAGAAAGCTGCTAATAATTACTATGACCAATATATATGCCATGAGTTGTAAAATATCTGCCCCTGTTGAAAGTCATATCCTATAGATGGCATCAACCTTGTAAATTTATAAAGGATTCCTTTGAGCTAGAATGAAAAAAAAAAAAAAAAAGCTTCAGACCATATACCCTGGTTCTCAATTGCTTCAGTTTAGAATGTGATTGTTTTAACAAATTAAACTGTCTTGGATAATCTAGATTCTCCTATTTACAGAATAGGAACACCTAGAAATATTATAGTGCATATGTGCTGTGTGCTCATTCATGTCTGACTCTTTGTGACCCCATGGAGCCCACCAGGCTCCTCTGCCTGTGGAACTTTCCAGGCAAGCATACTGGAGTGGGTACAATTTCCTACGCCAGGAGATCTTCCCGATGCAGAGATAGAACCTGGGTCTGGCATTTCCTGCATTGGCCACAGATTCTTTACCACTGCACTATGTGGAAAGCTCAGAAACTGTGTATGAGTGTGTGTGTGTCTGTGTGCTCAGTCATGTTCAGCTCTGCAACCTTTTGGACTATAACACACCAGACGCCTCTGTCCATGAGATTTTTCAGGCAAGAATGCTGAAATGGGTTGCCATTTCCTCCTCCAGGGGATCTTTCTGACCCAGGGATCAAATCCATGTGTCCTGCATCTCCCACACTGCACGCAGATTCTTTACCTGGTGAGGCATCGGGGGAGCCTCAGTTCAGTTCAGTCGCTCAGTCGTGTCCAACTCTTTGCGACCCCATGAATTGCAACACGCCAGGACTCCCTGTCCATCACCAACTCCCGGAGTTCACTCAGACTCACGTCCATCAAGTCAGTGATGCCATCCAGCCATCTCATCCTCTGTCATCCCCTTTTCCTCCTGCCCCCAATCCCTCCCAGCATCAGAGTCTTTTCCAATGAGTCAACTCTTCGGATAGCTCAGAATAATTATAAGACTCACCTAAACACAGTTAGGTGGAAAAGGCAATGGCACCCCACTCCAGTACTCTTGCCTGGAAAATCCCATAGATGGAGGAGCCTGGTGGGCTACAGTCCATGGGGTCACACAGAGTCAGACACGACTGAGCGACTTCACTTTCACTTTTCACTTTCATGTACTAGAGAATGAAATGGCAACCCACTCCAGTGTTCTTGCCTGGAGAATCCCAGGGATGGCGGAGCCTGGTCTATGGGGTCGCACAGAGTCGGACACGACTGAAGCGACTTAGCAGCAGCAGCAGGAAACACAGTTAGGATTAAGTATTAAGGTTAGATGTTAGTCTTTCTGCCTCCTAATTTAGAAATCTTTTTATTACACCATATTTGAGAGCAGGCCTGCAGACCTGAGAAATACCTATGTGGAAAAAAATTTTTTTCTCTGTCTACAGTCCATTTACAGTATATGTTGATATTCCTGCTTGAAACAATTGATTATCAATTTACTCACGTAAATTCATTTGAGTTACTATGAATCTTATATCTCTCTTCTCATTTTTGTTTTATTAATTACTGAATATGAATTGATTCCAATGAATATCAAATATGTGAAAAGTATAAACTTTTATACAATTAAACGCTGTAGGTTCATTGTCCATTTTAAGGAAACTCTTCAAATAAAACCATTTCCTGGAAATTTTTTATTTTCTGTTCCTTGGCTTTTCTTTACTATTATGCTACAAAAGTTAATATTACAAAATAAAATTTTATTGGAATTACACCTTGGGGGCATAATTTAACAGTTTATTTTGAAATATTACAATTCATTAATCTAAAATTGAAATCATTCCAAAAACTGGAAAAAGTATTGATTAAAGAGGCATTTTAATATTTCTGTATATTTGTTCTATGAAATTAGGTTGAGTGGGTTCTAAGTGAAATGAAGGTTGGGAAAAATAGAAAAACAAAACAAAAAAACACAGATAGTGCAGTATCTCAACCTGTGAGATAAAAAAAGGCCAATGAGTAAAATCAAAGTATTTCCCTTGCTCTCTGAAGGGACTCACTTTCCCAAGCACAACATGAGGAGAGGGTAGCCAAATAGTGCACAGTGATCTCGCTGAGTGGTGAAACAGATCACCACTACGGAGCTGGCTAGAATGTGCTTGACAAGATAACAGAGAAGGGAGCTGTGTATAAATGAAGCTCCAAAATTTTACATAAAAGTCCCCTTGGGTATGTTGCTGAATGCTGCTGCTGCTAAGTCGCTTTAGTCATGTCCGACTCTGTGCGACCCCATAGACGGCAGCCCACAAGGCTCTCTCGTCCCTGGGATTCTCCAGGCAAGAATACTGGAGTGGGTTGCCGTTTCCTTCTCCTATGCCTGAAAATGAAAAGTGAAAGTGAAGTCTCCGACTCCTAGCGAACCCATGGACTTCAGCCTACCAGAATAGTAGACTGTATATGTACAGGGAGAAACTTCACAAATTTGGGCAAAGGACAACTACTGGGGAAAATAAATCAAAGGAAACAAAGAAGAAAAACTATATGGAACTGTAAACTGAACAAATACCTGAGCTCATATAAACCTTGGCTATGTTTAATACTGAGATTCCAGAGTGGAGAGACCTCATCAGAAACTCAGACCACTAAGGAGTGAGCTCAGGAAGTCCATATATAAATAAACAGCTAATCTATTTTAAAGTAAAAGCTAGCAGTTCAGTTCAACTGCTCAGTCATATCCGGCTCTTTGCGACCCCATGGACTGTGGCACGCCAGGCTTCCATGTCCATCACCAGCTCCCGGAGCTTGCTCAAACTCATGTCCATCGAACTGGTGATGCCATCCAACCATCTCATCCTCTGTCATCGCCTTCTCCTCTTGCCTTCCATGTTTCCCAGCATCAGGGTCTTTTCCAATGAGTCAGTTCTTCTCATCAGGTGGCCAAAGTATTGGAGTTTCAGCTTCAACATCAGTCCTTCCATTGAATATTCAGGACTGATTTCCTTTAGCATTGACAGGTTGAATCTCCTTGCAGTCCAAGGGACTCTCAAGAGTCTTCTCCAACATTACAGTTTAAAAGCATCAATTCTGTGCTCAGCTTTCTTTATAGTCCAACTCTCACATCCATACGTGACTACTGGAAAAACCATAGCCTTGACTAGATGGACCTTTGCTGGCAAAGTAATGTCTCTGCTTTTGAATATGCTATCTAGCTTGGCCTTAGCTTTTCTTCCAAGGAGCAAGCGTCTTTCAATTTCATGGCTGCAGTCACCATCTGCAGTGATTTTGGAGTCCCCCCAGATAAAGTCTGTCACTGTTTCCATTGTTTCCCCATCTATTTGCCATGAAGTGATAGGACCAGATTCCATGATCTTAGTTTTCTGAATGTTGAGTTAAGCCAACTTTTTCACTCTCTTTCACTTTCATTAAGAGGCTCTTTATTTCTTCTTCACTTTATGCCATAAGGGTGGTGTCATCTGTGTATCTGAAATTATTGATATTTCTCCCGGCCAATTGAATCCAGCTTGTGCTTCATCCAGCCCGGCATTTCACATGATGTACTCTGCATATAATGTTAAATAAGCAAGATGGCAATATACAGCCTTGACATATTTCTTCCCAATTTGAAACCAGTCTGTTGTTCCATATTCTATTCTAAGTGATGGTTCTTGACCTGCATACAGGTTTATCAGGAGGCAGGTAAGGTGTTCTGATATTCCCATCTCTTTAATAAATTTCCATAGTTTTTTGTGATCAACATTGTCAAAAGCTTTAGCATAGTCAATAAAGCAGAAGTAGATGTTTTTCTGGAATTCTCTTGATTGTTTTATGATCCAACAGATGTTGGCAATTTGATCATTGGATCCTCTGCCTTTTCTAAATCCAGCTTGGACATCTGGAAGTTCACAGTTCACATATCGTTGAAGCCTGGCTTGGAGAATTTGGGACATTACTTTGCTAGCATGTGAGATGAGTGCAGTTGTGCAGTAGTTCAGCATTCTTTGGCTCAGACGGTAAAGCGTCTGCCTACAATGTGGGAGACCCGGGTTCAATCCCTGGGTGTAGAAGATCCTCTGGAGAAGGAAATGGCAACCCACACCAGTACTCTTGCATGGAAAGTCCAATGGATGGAGGAGCATGGTAGGCTACAGTTTATGGGGTCGCAAAGAGTCGGACACGACTGAGCAACTTCACTTCACTTTCACTTCTCTTGATTGGGATTGGAATGAAAACTGACCTTTTCCAGTCCTGTGACCACTGCTTAGTTTTCCAAACTTGCTGACATATTGAGTGCAGCACTTTGACAACATCATCTTTTAGGATTTGAAATAGCTCAACTGGAATTTCAGTACCCCTACTAGCTTTTTTCCTAATGATGCTTCCTAAGGCCCACTTGAGTTCACATTCCAGGATGTCTGGCTCTGGGTGAGTGATCACACCATTGTGGTTATCTGGGTCATGAAGATATTGTTTGTATAGTTCTTCTCTGTATTTTTGCTACCTCTTCTTAATATCTCCTGCTGCTTTTAGGTCCCTACCATTTCTGTCCTTTATTGAGCCCATCTTTGCATGAAATATTCCCTTGGTATCTCTAATTTTCTTGAAGAGATCTCTAGTCTTTCCCCTTCTATTATTTTATTGTATTTGTTTGCACTGATCACTGAGAAAGGCTTTATTTTCTCTCCTTGCTGTTCTTTGGAGCTCTGCATTCAATTGGGTATATCTTTCCTTTTCTCCATTGCCTTTAGCTTCTCTGCTGTTTTCAGCTATTTGCAAGGCCTCCTCAGACAACCATTTTGCCTTTTTGTGTTTCTTTTGCTTGGGAATGGTTTGGATCCCCACCTCCTGTACAATGTCATGAACCTCTGTCCATAATTCTTCAGGGACTCTGTCAGATTTAATCCCTTGAAACTATTTGTCACTTCCACTGTATAATCATAAGGGATTTGATTTAGTTTATACCTGAATGGTCTAGTGGTTTTCCCTACTTTCTTCAATTTAAGTCTGGATTTGCCAATAAGGGTTTCATGATCTGAGCCACAGTCAGCTCCTGGTCTTGTTTTACCTGACTGTATAGAGCTTCTCCATCTTTGGCTGCAAAGAATATAATGAATCTGATTTTGGTACTGACCATCTGGTGATGTCCATGTGTAGAGTCTTTTCTTGTGTTTTTGGAAGAGGATGTTTTCTATGACCAGTGTATTCTCTTGGCAAAACTCTGTTAGCATTTGCCCTGCTTCATTTTGTATTCCAATGGCAAATTTGCCTGTTACTCCAGGTATCTCTTGATTTCCTACTTTTGCATTCCAGTCCCCTATGAGGAAAAGGACATCTTTTTGGGGTGTTAGTTCTAGAAGTTCTTGTGGGTCTTCATACACAGGTTCAATTTCAGCTTCTATTGCATTACTGGTCAGGGCATAGACTTGGATTACTGTGATATTGAATGGTTTGTCATTTTTAAGATTGCACCCAAGTATTACATTTCGGACTCTTTTGTTGACTATGATGGCTACTCCATTTCTTCTAAGGGACTCTTGCCCACAGTCCAGTTCAGTTCAGTCATCAGTCGTGTCCGACTCTTCGTGACCCCATGAATTGCAGCACGCCAGGCCTCCCTGTCCATCACCAAGTCCTGGAGTTCACTCAGACTCTTGTCAATCGAGTCAGTGATGCCATCCAGCCATCTCGTCCTCTGTCATCCCCTTCTCCTCCTGCCTCCAATCCATCCCAGCATCAGAGTCTTTTCCAATGAGTCAACTCTTCCCATGAGGTGGCCAAAGTACTGGAGTTTCAGCTTCAGCATCATTCCCTCCAAAGAAATCCCAGGGTTGGTCTCCTTCAGAATGGACTGGTTGGATCTCCCTGCAGTCCAAGGGACTCTCACGAGTCTTCTCCAACACCACAGTTCAAAAGCATCAATTCTTTGGTGCTCAGCTTTCTTCTCAGTCCAACTCTCACATTCATACATGACCACTGGAAAAACCATAGCCTTGACTAGACGGACCTTTGTTGGCAAAGTAATACCTCTGCTTTTTAATATGCTATCTAGGTTGGTCATAACTTTCTATCCAAGGAGTAACCGTCTTTTAATTTCATGGCTGCAATCACCATCTGCAGTGATTTTGGAACCCCCCAAAATAAAGTCTGACACTGTTTCCACTGTTTCCCCTTCTATTTCCCATGTAGTGATGGGACCAGATGCTATGATCCTCGTTTTCTGAATGTTGAGCTTTAAGCCAACTTTTTCACTCTCCTATTTCACTTTCATCAAGAGACTCCTTAGTTCCTCTTCACTTTCTGCCATAAGTGTGGTGTCATCTGCATATCTGAGATTATTGATATTTCTCCCGGCAATCTTGATTCCAGCTTGTGCTTCTTCCAGCCCAGTGTTTCTCATGATATATCTGCATATAAGTGAAATAAGCAGGGTGACAATATACAGCCTTGACGTACTCCTTTTCCTATTTGGAACCAGTCTGTTGTTCCATGTCCAGTTCTAACTGTTGCTTCATGACCTGCATATAGGTTTCTCAAGAGACAGGTCAGGTGGTCTGGTATTCCCATCTCTTTCAGAATTTTCCACAGTTTATTGTGATCCACACAGTCAAAAGCTTTGGCATAGTCAATAAAGCAGAAATAGATGTTTTTTCTGGAACTCTCTTGCTTTTTCCATGATCCAGCGGATGTTGACAATTTGATCTCTGGTTCCTCTGCCTTTTCGAAAACCAGCTTGAACATCTGGAAGTTCACGGTTCACGTATTGCTGAAGCCTGGCTTGGAGAATTTTGAGCATTACTTTACTAGCATGTGAGATGCGTGCAATTGTGCAGTAGGTTGAGCATTCTTCGTCATTGCCTTTCTTTGGGATTGGAATGAAAACTGATGTTTTCTGTCCTGTGGCCACTGCTGAGTTCTCCAAATTTGCTGGCATATTGAGTGCAGCACTTTCACAGCATCATCCTTCAGGATTTGAAATAACTTCACTGGAATTCCCATCACCTTCACTAGTTTTGTTCATAGTGATGCTTTCTAAGGCCCACTTGACTTCACATTCCAGGATGTCTGGCTCTAGGTGAGTGATCACACCTTGGTGATTATCTTGGTCGTGAAGCTCTTTTTTTGTATAGTTCTTCTGTGTATTCTTGCCACCTGTTCTTATTATCTTCTGCTTCTGTTAGGCCCATACCATTTCTGTCCTTTATTGAACCCATCTTTGCATGAAATATTCCCTTGGTGTCTCTAATTTTCTTGAAGAGATCTCTAGTCATTGCCATTCTGTTGTTTTCCTCTATTTCTTTGCATTGATCGCTGAAGAAGGCTTTCTTATTTCTTCCTGCTATTCTTTGGAACTCTGCATTCAGATGCTTGTATCTTTTCTTTTCTCCTTTGCTTTTCACTTCTCTCCTTTTCACAGCTATTTGTAAGGCCTCCTCAGACAGCCATTTTGCTTTTTTGCATTTCTTTTCCATGGGGATGGTCTTGATCCCTGTCTCCTGTACAATGTCACGAACCTCCGTCCATAGTTCATCAGGCACTCTGTCTATCAGATCTAGTCCATTGAATCTATTTCTCACTTCCACTGTATAATCATAAGGGATTTGATTTAGCTTATACCTGAATGATCTCATGGTTTCCCCTACTTTGTTCAATTTAAATCTGAATTTGGCAATAAGGAGTTCATGTTCTGAGCCACAGTCAGCTCCAGGTCTTGTTTTTGTTGACTGTATTGAGCTTCTCCATCTTTGGCTGCAAAGAATATAATCAGATTTCGGTGTTGACCATCTGGTGATGTCCATGTGTAGAGCCTTCTCTTGTGTTGTTGGAAGAGGGTGTTTGCTATGACCAGTGCATTTTCTTGATACATGATGGCCATCTGAGTTAAAATCACCCATTCCAGTCCATTTTAGTTCACTGATTCCTAAAATGTCGACATTAACTCTTGCCATCTGCTGTTTGACAACTTCCCATTTGCCTTGTTTCATGGACCTAACATTCCAGGTTCCTATGCAATATTGCTTTTTACAGCGTTGGACTTTACTTTCATCACCTGTCATATCTACAGTCGGGCATTATTTTTGCTTTGGCTCCATTTCCTCATTCTTTCTGATGTTGTATCTCCACTCTTCTTCAGTAGCATATTAGGCACCTACCAACCTGGGAAGTTCATCTTTCAATGTCATGTCTTTTGCCTTTTCATACTGTTCATGGGGTTCTGATGGAAGAATATTGAAGTGGTTTGCCATCCCCTTCTCCAAAGGACCACGTATTGTCAGAACTTCCCACCATGACCTGTCTGTCTTGGGTGGCCCTACATGGCATGGCTCATAGTTTCATTGAGTTAGACAAGGCTATTGTCCATGTGATCAGTTTGATTAGTTTTCTGTGATTGTGGTTTTAATTCTATCTGCCCTCTGGGGAATAAGGATAAGAGGCTTATGGAAGCTTCCTAATGGAAGAGACTGACTGTGGGGAAAACGAGGTCTTTTTCTGAATGGTAGGGCCATGCTTGGTAAATCTTTACTCCAGTTTTCTGCAGATGAGCCGCGCTGTGTTCCCTCCCTGTTGTTTGACCTGCTACCATATTATGGTTTAAGTAATGATGAAAATGGCAACCTCCTTCAAAATGTCCAGTGCGTGCACAGCCACACTCAGTGCTCCAGAACCTGCAGCAGGCCACCACTAACCCATGCCTCCACCAGGGACTCCTGGACACTCACAGGCAAGTCTAGGTCAGTCTCCTGTGGCACCTTTCTCCTGGGTCCTGGTATGTACATGGTTTTGTGTGTGCCCTCAAAGAGCCTGCTTCCCTAGTCCTGTGTAAGTTCTGGTGGCTCATTTGTGGGGTTAATGGCAGTCTCCTCCAAGAGGGCTTATGCCACCTCTAGGTCTTAGCGCCCAAAGCCCCTACCCATGTGGCTGACCACTGCTGACTCGTACCTCCCCGGGAGACACTCAAACACTTGAAGGAAGGTCTGGCTTATCTCTGTGGGGTCTCCTGGTGTGCATAAGGTTTTGTCTGAGCCTTCTGAACATCTCTGGAAGATATCAGGTTTGATTCTAAATGTGATTTTGCGCCCCCCTACAGTCTTTCTGGGGCTTCTCCTTTGCCCTTGGATGTGGGGTATCTTATTTTGATGGGATCCAACATTCTCCTGTTGTTGATTGTTCAGCAGTGAGTTCTCACAGGAGAAGATGAGAGCACTTCCTTCTACTCCACCATCTTGTTGGGTGTCAAGTTGCTTCAGTCGTGTCTGATTCTGTGACCCTGTAAACTGTAGCCCACCAGGCTCCTCTGTTCATGGGGTTTTTCAGGCAAGAATACCAGAGTGGGTTCCCATGCCCTTCTCCAGGGGACAAAGCTATTAAGAACCCCAAAAATCAAAATTAAAAACAAACATAAAACTGTTCAAGCTAGCCATCCGTGTGTCTTCTTTGGAGAAATGTCTATTTAGTTCTTTGGCCCATTTTTTGATAGGGTCGTTTATTTTTCTGGAGTTGAGCTGCAGAAGTTGCTTGTATATTTTTGAGATTAGTTGTTTGTCAGTTGCTTCATTAGCTATTATTTTCTCCCATTCAGAAGGCTGTCTTTTCACCTTGCTTATATTTTCCTTTGTTGTGCAGAAGCTTTTAATTTTAATTAGATCCCATTTGTTTATTTTTGCTTTTATTTCCAGCATTCTGGGAGGTGGATCATAGAGGATCCTGCTGTGATTTATGTCTGAGAGTGTTTTGCCTATGTTCTCCTCTAGGAGTTTTATAGTTTCTGATCTTACATTTAGATCTTTAATCCATTTTGAGTTTATTTTTGTGTGCGGTGTTAGAAAGTGATCTAGTTTCATTCTTTTACAAGTGGTTGACCAGTTTTCCCAGCACCACTTGTTAAAGAGATTGTCTTTACTCCATTGTATATTCTTGCCTCCTTTGTCAAAGATAAGGTGTCCATATGTGTGTGGATTTATCTCTGGGCTTTCTATTTTGTTCCATTGATCTATATGTCTGTCTTTGTGCCAGTACCATACTGTCTTGATGACTGTGGCTTTGTAGTAGAGCCTGAAGTCAGGCAAGTTGATTCCTCCAGTTCCATTCTTCTTTCTCAAGATTGCTTTGGCTATTCGAGGTTTTTTGTATTTCCATACAAATCTTGAAATGATTTGTTCTAGTTCTGTGAAAAATGTGGCTGGTAGCTTGATAGGGATTGCATTGAATTTGTAAATTGCTTTGGGTAGTATACTCATTTTCCCTATATTGATTCTTCCAATCCATGAACATGGTATATTTCTCCATCTATTAGTGTCCTCTTTGATTTCTTTCATCAGTGTTTTATAGTTTTCTATATATAGGTCTTCACATGAAAAGATGCTCAACATCACTCATTATTAGAGAAATGCAAATCAAAACCACAATGAGGTACCACTTCACACCAGTCAGAATGGCTGCGATCCAAAAATCTGCAAGCAATAAATGCTGGAGAGGGTGTGGAGAAAAGGGAACCCTCCTACACTGTTGGTGGGAATGCAAACTAGTACAGCCACTATGGAGAACAGTGTGGAGATTCCTTAAAAAATTGCAAATAGAACTACCTTATGACCCAGCAATCCCACTGCTGGGCATACACACCGAGGAAACCAGAATTGAAAGAGACACATGTACCCCAATGTTCATCGCAGCACTGTTTATAATAGCCAGGACATGGAAACAACCTAGATGTCCATCAGCAGATGAATGGATAAGAAAGCTGTGGTACATATACACAATGGAGTATTACTCAGCGGTTAAAAAGAATTCATTTGAATCAGTTCTGATGAGATGGATGAAACTGGAGCCGATTATACAGAGTGAAGTAAGCCAGAAAGAAAAACACCAATACAGTATACTAACACATATATATGGAATTTAGGAAGATGGCAATGACGACCCTGTATGCAAGACAGGGAAAGAGACACAGATGTGTATAACAGACTTTTGGACTCAGAGGGAGAGGGAGAGGGTGGGATGATTTGGGAGAATGACATTCTAACATGTATACTATCATGTGAATTGAATCGCCAGTCTATGTCTGACGCAGGATGCAGCATGCTTGGGGCTGGTGCATGGGGATGACCCAGAAAGATGTTATGGGGAGGGAGGTGGGAGGGGGGTTCATGTTTGGGAATGCATGTAAGAATTAAAGATTTTAAAATGTAAAAAATAAAAAACTAAAAAAAAAAAAAAAAACTGTTCAAGCTGATTCACAAGTAAAGTAACAGCTTTCCAGAAAAAAAGCTCAGCATTCTGGAGGAAGATAATAAAACCCAAACACATAATAATTAGCATAGCTCTAACCAACCATGTATAATCAACATAGTAGTAGTAAAGGAGTAATAAAATGTGACATATAACTCAGAGAAAAATATCAATTAATGCTACTAGAGTTAAAAATAAGAGATGTTATTGACTAATGGAAAAGCAGAGATTTTTATAGATATAAATAGATAAGTTTATGTTGCTGTTGTTTAGTCATATCTGAGTCTTTTGCAACCCCATGGATGGTAGCCCACCTGGCTGCTCTGTCTATGGGGTTTTCAGGGAAGAATACTGAAGCAGGTTGCCATTTTCTTCTCCAGGAAAATATGTTTTTAGGTAAAGATAAATGCTATAATATAAATATATAAGCTATTATGAATATATCTCAAGAACTTAAAGTATAGCAAGAACATAAAAAGCAAATAGGAAAATATCAGTAGAGAAATGGAAACCATATATTTACAAAAATTAAAATTCCAGAACTAAATATATCACATCTGAATGAAGCATTCACTGAATGAGCTCAACAACAGGTGAGGCACTTCAATAGAAAAGGTCATTGATCTTGGAGGAAAAAAATAGGAACCATACAAACTAAAGTGTAGAGAAAAAACACCTGAAGAAAAAAAAAGGACAAGATTGGCAGGAAAATATCAAATAAATGAACGCATATATAATTGGAATGCCAGAGGAAATTCAGAAAGAAGAAAATTTTGGAGAGCTATCAGTTGAATGCTTTCTAAATATGATAACACAGATATAATATGAGCGGTTTCCCAGGTGGCTCAGTAGTACAGACTCCACCTGCCAATGCAGTAGATAATGGGCTCCATCCCTGGTTCAGGGAGATCCCACATGCCCCGGAGCAACTAAGCCCAGGAACGCCACAACTACTGAACCTGTGCTCTAGAGCTCAGGAGCTGCAACTACTGAGCCTTCATTCCCTAGAGCCCATGCTCAACAATAAGAGAAGCCATGTGAGAAGTGAGAAGCTTGCACACCACAACTGGAGAGTATTCCTCTCTTGCCATAACTAAGGAAAAGTCCATGCAACAGCAAAGACCAGCATAGCTAATAAATAAATAAATTTTAAAATAACCTCAAATTAAAGGAAAAATAAGTAAAAATAAAACCACAGCAATACATATTATAATCAAATTTAGAAAGCCAGAAAGTAAAAATTTATGTTGATGTATGACAGAAATCAAACCAATATTGTAAAGCAATCATTGATCAATTAAAAATAAATAAATAAAAATCTTAAAGCAACTAGAGATAAAACAGATGTATTATCATACCAGAGATAAGTGTCCCCTGATTTTTCCAGAGAAATAATACAAGTCAAAAGAAAATGTAATCACATCATTAAAGCATTGGAAAGAAATAATATATATCCTTCAAATTATAAGGCAAACACATTTTTGACAAATAAATATATTGTCTAAAGTCCTGCCCTGTAAGAAATGATAAAGTTTTTGAGAGTAAATGAAAATGATACAAGATACAAAACTCAGATCTATACAAACAAATGAAGAGTATCAAAGTAGTAAACTTATGTATATGTGTAAATAATTGTTCCTCATTAATTTAAAAAATATAAAATATTTGATAGTAATATATTTTAGGGTTATATGTATAATTAAAACCTCTGACATGAAGGACAAGAATGAGAAAAATGGAAATATATTCTTTTAAGATTTTTAGATTATGAAGTTACATAATGTTTAAAGGGTTTCCCAGATGGCTTCACTGGTAAAGAATCTGCCTGCCAAGCAGGAGATGTGCATTCAATCCCTGTGTAGAGAAGATCCCTTCGAGATGGAAATGGTGGTCTGCTCCAGTATCCTTGCCTCGGAATAATGAATAATTGAAAAATGAAATACATTTTATATTATTTTTGGTAGCAAAACCTCCACACTAAAACTGCAAAATATTGAATAGGAAAATTTAAGGCCTAAATAGTTTTAACAGTGAGGTAGCCTTTGTGGGTGAAATATAAAGTAGAACTGTTGACGGTAACTAGAGGTTGAATAGTCGTCAAAGGCACGTGCCACAAGAAGGGTGCATGAGAGGTTACTTTTCCTGCATGAGAGGAGATTCATGATATAAAATTTATCTGTTTCATATGAACACTTATGGTTCAGCAGATCATTGTGTATGTGAGTATTTTCCTGTTCCATATACACGTTTTTTTTCTAAGCTTTGTTAAACTCTCTGTAAACCTCTTGTCTTTCAGCTCCTTAACTTGTGGCTGATATCTACAGAGCTATCTCATCCTTCACCCCACCTTTTCTCTATTATTTAGCACCAGATCTAGTTCTGCACTGAAATGTTTTGTAGATATACACATGCCAAGGTAGTCACATTTCCATGTATTTAATGAGAGACTTTGCTGACCTCTCTCTCTCTCTCTGTCTATATAGATAGATAGATAGATAGATAGATAGATAGATAGATATAGATATAGATATATGGTTTCAGGGATGACTGATATATTTGTGAGGCATAATTTCTAAATGAAACAAAAAGAAAGGTACTTGGGTGTGTACCACTGACTGGTTCAAAATTGGGAAACAAGTACAACAAGGCTATATATTGTCACCCTGCTTATTTAATTTATATGCAGAGTACATCATGGAAGATTCTGGCCTGGATAAATACAAACTAGAATAAAGATTGCTAGGAGAAATAACAACCTCAGATATGCAGATGACACCACTCTTATGGCAGAAAGTGAAATGGAACTGAAGCCTCTTGATGAAGATGAAAGAGGAGAGTGAAAAGTCTTGCTTGAAACTCAGCATTAGAAAAAATTAGATCATGGCATCTGGTCCCATCACTTCATGGCAAACAGAAGAGGAAAAAGCAGAAGCAGTGACAAACTCTTTTCTTGGACTACAGATGGTGATTTCAGCCATGAAATTAAAATATACTTACTCCTTGGGAGAAAAGCTATGACAAACCTAGATAGCATATTAAAAAAAGAGTCATTATTTTGCTGAAAAAGGTCCATGTAGTCATAACTATGGTTTTTCCAGTAATCAGGTATGGATGTGAGAGCTGGACCATAAAGAAGGCTGAGCACCGAAGAATTGATGCTTTCAAATTGTGGTACTGGAGAAGACTCTTGAGAGTCTCTTGAACAGCAAGGAGAACTAACCAATCAATCCTAAAGAAAATCAAACCTGAATATTCATTGGAAGTACTGGTGCTGAACCTGAAGCTCCAATACTTTGGCCAATTGATTCGAAGAGGAACTGACTCATTGGAAAAGACCCTGATCCTGGGAAAGACTGAAAGCAAAAGGAGAAGAGGGCAGCAGAGGATAAGATGGTTAGATTGCATCACTAACTCAATGGATATGGATCTGAGCAAACTCCAGGAGTTAGTGAAGGACAGAGGAGCCTGGCATGCTACAGTCCATGGAGTCACAAAGAGTCAGACACGACTTAGTGACTGAACAACAACAACAGCAGCTTGGGTGTGTATGCTAATCTTTCCTTCAATAAACTATAGTGCTTCATTATAAAGTGACTATGGGTTTTAGACCAACCAGAAAAAAAAGCACTGTAATGAGTTTTGACCCAGATCAACTTGCAATGTGTCTTGAGACTTTGCCTTTTCATGCCACACTGATTTTGACTTGATTTACTCTTCATTTTCTATTTCCTACTTTCTTGTTGTTTTGAGGTTTGGGGAATTTTTGGTTGTTTTAGGATATAGCACAACCTATCCAGGCCATCTACCTTGATAATTTTAGACTCTAATGAAAACTCAAATTTCTCTTTTAAAAAGCTCAAAAGTCACTTTATAGTGAAATTTTATCACTTTATTGTGAAACTCAATGATATTTATCTTATTTTATATTAGGACTATTTAGAAAACTCAGTAGTGGCCAAAGGACTGGAAAAGGTCAGTTTTCATTCCAATCCCAAAGAAAGGCAATGCCAAAGAATGCTCAAACCACCACACAATTGCACTCACCTCACACGCTTTTCACTTTCATGCATTGGAGAAGGAAATGGCAACCCACTCTGGTGTTCTTGCCTTGAGAATCCCAGGGATGGGAGAGCCTGGTGGGCTGCCATCTATAGGGTCGCATAAAGTTGGACACGACTGAAGTGACTTAGCAGCAGCAGCAGCACACGCTAGTAAAGTAATGCTTAAAATTCTCCAAGTCAGGCTTCAGCAATACGTGAACCGTAAAATTCCAGATGTTCAAGCTACATTTAGAAAAGGCAGAGGAACCAGAGATCAAATTGACAACATCCGCTGGATCATCAAAAAAGCAAGAGAGTTCCAGAAAAACATCTATTTCTGCTTTCTTGACTATGCCAAAGCCTTTGACTGTATGGATCACAAAAAACTGTGGAAAATTCTGAAAGAGATGGGAATACCAGACCACCTGACCTGCCTCTTGAGAAACCTATATGCAGGTCAGGAAGCAACAGTTAGAACTGGACATGGAACAACAGACTGGTTCCAAGTAGGAAAAGGAGCACGTCAAGGCTGTATATTGTCACCCTGCTTATTTCACTTACATACAGAGTACATCATGAGAAACGCTGGGCTGGAAGAAGCACAAGCTGGAATCAAGAATGCTGGAAGAAATATCAATAACCTCAGATATGCAGATGACACCACACTTATGGCAGAAAGTGAAGAGGAACTAAAAAGCCTCGTGATGAAAGTTAAAGGGAAGAGTGAAAAAGTTGGCTTAAAGCTCAACATTCAGAAAATGAAGATCATGGCATCTGGTAACATCACTTCATGGGAAATAGATGGGGAAACAGTGGAAACAGTGTCAGACTTTATTTTTTGGGCTCCAAAATCACTGCAGATGGTGATTGCAGCCATGAAATTAAAAGACACTTATTCCTTGGAAGGAAAGTTATGACCAACCTAGACAGCATATTCAAAAGCAGAGACATTACTTTGCCAACAAAGGTCCAACTAGTCAAGGCTATGGTTTTTCCAGTGGTCATGTATGAATGTGAGAGTTGGACTGAGAAGCAGGCTGAGCGCCAAAGAATTGATGCTTTTGAACTGTGGTGTTGGAGAAGACTCTTGAGAGTCCCTTGGACTGCAAGGAGATCCAACCAGTCCATTCTAAAGGAGATCCATCCTGGGTATTCATTGGAAGCACTGATGCTAAAGCTGAAACTCCAATACTTTGGCCACCTCATGCGAAGAATTGACTCATTAGAAAAGACTCTGATGCTGGGATGGATTGGGGGCAGGAGGAGAAGAGGACGGCAGAGGATGAGATGGTGGATGACTCGATGGACAAGAGTCTGAGTAGACTCTAGAAGTTGGTGATGGACAGGGAGGCTTGGCGTGCTGCAGTTCATGGGGTCGCAAAGAGTCGGACACGACTGAGTGACTGAACTGAACTGAACTGTGGACTATTCTAGTGGGAACTTAGCATGTTATAATATAATTTATTCTTATATCATTTGAAACTATTTTGTGCTCTTTTCTACCATGTTACATCCTCTTTGTGAGTTTTAGCGAAGAACACAGATTTATAGCGACTGTTATCCAATTAAAACAAAAAAGCCCTCATATTTTTGCTTGTTCACTAGAAAATTATGTCAACTAATGTATGTTATATATTTGGGTTGGCCAAAGAGCTCTTTTTGGATTTTCCATATGATTGTTCAGAAAAACCTGAATAAACTTTTTGGCCAACCCAAAATAAGAATTTATTTTTAAATCTTAGGGGGGAAAACATATTCCTTTATTACATTATTTTATTCTAGAATTTCAAGTGATATATTTCAAGTGTAATTGAAGTATGAATTAGACATTTAAAAACTAGATTTAAATAACTTCCCAGAAACATTGACTCATATTTTTAGCTATAGGAAGAAAGTTTCCCAGGTATTTGGTTAGACATTGGAATGGGAAGAAGGAACAGACAAGTTTTGAATTTGAAAACATAAATATAAATTGTTTTAGTGTATTTTCTTTACTATTTTTCAAATTGCAGTTTTATAGAATAAGCATGGGAGAAAACTATCTATCTGCCAAATATTCAAGCAGACACATATTTCTCTATTTAATAGGCAATTTGCAATGTTTTCATCTTATTTTGGTTAAGGAATATTATGAAATACATCTTATTTTTTAATTTAATGCATATTTTAATTTGCTAGCAGCATTATAAATACTTTAAGCAAGAAGATTTACTGGACATGTAATGTAGTAGTACCTCACCAAATTAAAACAGATGAGCAGGAATTGCACCCTCCAGTTGCAGCTCAGTGACTGGAACTGTGGGCTTGAGTTTCATCTGGATTTTTTTCTCTATCTCTGATTTCTGCTTTGTTCATGCTGTCTTCATTCTCTTCTATTTACATAGGCTTTCATCACCCTAAAACCATGTTGGTAGACAGTGTTAAGCTAACATTATTCAAGATTTGTGTCAGTGAAAAAAAAAGTACTGATGTGTATATATTAGCTTCACATAGAATATTATCTAGGAGAGTTCTCTGATTGTTTCAAGCTGTATCAAGTGCCATCCCTGAAGCATCTACTATGGCCAACATGATAACAGGCTATGCTAGGGCCAAGAGAAAGGAAGAAAGTAAAGGGTAGTCTTGGGCTGAAAAAAATATCACATACAGCTTAGGGGACATTTCACTATTTGTATTATTTTCTTTTACTTACTAATTGTTTGTTCAGTTCAGTCGCTCAGTCGTGTCCAACTCTTTGCGACCCCATGAATCGCAGCACGCCAGGCCTCCCTGTCCATCACCATCTCTCGGAGTTCACTCAGACTCACGTCCATCGAGTCAGTGATGCCATCCAGCCATCTCATCCTCTGTCATCCCCTTCTCCTCCTGCTTCCAATCCCTCCCAGCATCAGAGTTTTTTCCAATGAGTCAACTCTTCGCATGAGGTGGCCAAAGTACTGGAGTTTCAGCTTCAGTATCATTTGTTAAGACATGTCTTTTCCAGAAAAATATATGCCACTTATAAGATATTATTGTTATTCAAAAAATGGGGATATCTGGAAATAATTTTGAAATATAAAAATTTGTCTCAAAATATTGTTAGCTCATTGTTTGATTAAATTATTTTAAATTTAAATTTGTTACCTGTTTTCTTTAAAAAGCTTGTTAATAGTTAAAAACACAAGAAAAAACCTATCATTCCTTAGAAATATAAAAAATGTGAATATTTTGCAGACTATTCTTTTACTATTTTTATAAAATATTTTATTGGCTTCCTTGAAAATTTGCTAAAATACATATATTAATCTTTATAAAAATTTCCCCTTATCTCTATATTAGAAATATATGGCCACATAAATAAATATTTTACTACAAATTCATTTTTTTGGGTGCATATTATCTCATAAAAATTATACTCATTTCACATACAAAGTTAGTGCTCAAAATCCTTCAAGCTAGGCTTCACCAGTACATGAATGGAAAACTTCCAGATGTACAAGCTGGATTTAGAAAAGGTAGAGGAACCAGAGAACAAATTGGCAACATCTGGTGGATCATAGAAAATGCAAGAGAATTCCAGAAAATAATCTATTTCTCCTTTATTGACTATAGCAAAGCCTTTGATTATGTGGATCATAGCAATAGTGGAAAATTCTCAAAGACATGGGAATATCAGAGCACATTACCTGCCTCCTGAGATACCTGTATGCAGGTCAAGAACCATCAGTTAGAATAGGATATGGAATAATGGACTAGTTCAAAATTGGAAAAGGAGTACGTCAAGGCTGTATATTGTCACCCTGCTTATTTAACAAAATTTTGCAGAATATATCATGCTAATTGCTGGGCTGAATGAAACACAAGCTGGAACCAAGACTGCCAGAAGAAATATCAATAACCTCAGATATGGAGATATCACCACCCTAATGTCAGAAAATGAAGAGGAACCAAAAAGCCTCTTGTTGAAAGTGAAAGAGGGGTTGAAAAAGATGACTTAAAACTCAACATTCAAAAAAACTAAGATCATTGCATCTGATCCCATCACTTCATGGCAGATAGATGGGGAAACAATGGAAACAGTGATAGAGTTTATTTTCTTGGGCTCCAGAACCACTGTAGATGGTGACTGAAGCCATGAAATTAAAAAGACCCTTGCCCATGGAAGAAAAGCTGTGACAAACCTAGACAGCATATTAAAAAGCAGAGACATTACTTTGCCAACAAAGGTCCATATAGTCAAACCTGTGGTTTTTCCATTAGTCATGTATGAATGTTAGAGCTTGACAATAAAAAGGCCAAGCACCAAAGAATTGATGCCTTGAAACTGTAATGTTGAACTCTTGAGAATCTCTTGGACAGCAAGGGGACCAAAGCAGTCATCCTAAAGGAAATCAATGGTGAATATTCAGCGGAAGGATTGATGCTGAAGCTGAAGCTCTAATACTTTGTCCACCTCATGCAAAGATCCTACTCATTGGAAAAGACGCTGATGCTGGGAAAGATTGAAGTCAGGAAGTAAAGGGCAGACAGAGGACAAGATGGTTGGATGGCATCACCAACTCAATGGACGTGAGTTTGAGTAAACTCCTGGAAATAGTGAAGGACAGGGAAGCCTGGTGTGCTGCAGTCCGTATGGTACAAAGAGTCAGACACTACTGAGCAATGGGACAACTGAATAATTAATGAACAACATCATTAATTATCGCATCATTAACAGCAACAGCATCAACAGCAATCACTTTTTGCTGCATATTGACACGTATACATAATATTTTGATAAATAGCCTTATAGATAAATATTTGCACATGTTTAATATTGTTTCCTTTGCACAGATTTCTAGAAATAATCAAAAGTATTAAGTAATTTACAAGTCTTTGATACATACATGAATACATTTTATTAGTTAAAAATGTGTGGCTAATCATCTCAGACAATTCATAAATAAAAATCAGGCTTGTATTAGATGTTTCATCACATGTAAAGTAGAAACATTTTTCTGAAATCACAGCTTCAAAATGAAACATTAGGCAATATGCATAATAATAGCAATACATGCTATTAAATACTAATTTAATTTCTACTCATCTGATCCTTTAGCATTGTCTGAGAGTCTGATATTTTACATGAAAATAATTTATACACTTCAGGGAGGGATGTTATGACACTGACAGATAAGATAAGTATACTCTTGGGAGTCAAGATTATTATCTTCATTTTATCCCTGAAGGGACTAGCCAAGTCAGAAATCGTAAGGTGGCAGCAGACTGAAACTCAGGCAACAGTGAATGCTACAGACTTGAGGCAGAATTTCTTCTGGAAAACTTAGTTTTTGCTCTTAAGGCCTTCAACTCTGGTTGAGGCTCCATCTACATTATTAAGAATAACTTCCATTTCTTAGACTGCATTTTATATTAAATACATGTACAAAATATCTCCCCAAGAACTCCTAGATTATTGTTTGATTAAATAATTGGAAATGATAGCCTGATGAAGTTTACATAAAAACGAACCGTTGCAAGGACTTTTGACAAATTTCAATAATTAGAATAAATAAGGACCAGATAATGATTTCTAGAACCCTAGAAGATCATGAAATAAACTGGTCCTGTCATTTCTAAATATTTTCTAAACCTGTAGCACTTAAGCATATGCTATGTTTGAGTATATTTATTCTTTTAATAATGTTAGTGTTCACACAACATTAATGAAGTTGGGCTTTTATGTGAATCCCTAATGCTTTGTATTATAGTAATTCCCTCCTTATCAGTGGAGAAATATCTTCCAAGATCCCCAGTGGATGCCTAAAACTGTAGATAGTACTAAACCTGTATTATATGTACTATTTTTCCTATGCATACATATCTATAATAAAGTTTAATTAATAAATATATAATAAAATAGAACAATTATAATAATGTACTGTAATAAACTGTGAATGTGGTCTTTCTCAAAATATCTTATTGTACAAATCTAATGCCTTTTCCATCTTAATTAAGCACTTATCATGCACTGTGGCCATAAGTTTTGCAGTAGGAGATGTGATAGCAAAACTGGTACAAATTTACTTTTTCTTCGCAATTTCACAGAGAAAATTCGCTCTTACCATAGATCTTAGCAGCCTCAGCATATGATTTTTTTTCTTCATCAGTCAAGACCATTCACCTTTTCACTTAAGGGAACACTTCATGGCTTCTCTGTGGCATAGCAAAATTGGCAGCATCGCTACTGTTGCATGTTGGGACCTTTCTAGGTAAAATTAGAGTCACCTGAGCACAGGCACCATGATACCTACAGTGTCCCTCTGATAACTGAGAAGGCTACAAACTGACCTAATGAGTAGGATAATCTGGACAAAGGGACAATTCACTTCCCAGGCAGAGTAGACCTGGACAGCATGGAATTTCATCACACTCCTGAGGGTCCTGTACAATTTAAAACATATGAATTGCTTATTTCTGAAATTTTCCATTTAGAATTTTCAAACCACAGTTGACCAAGGGTAGCTGGAACTGTGAAAAGTAAAACCATAGATAAGGGGTGGGGGATGACTGTACTTTATCAGTGCTGTGATAGGCTACTACAAAGTTGGTGGCTTAAAAAATCTATCACATTTTTACAGTACAAGCTATGTTTCAGTCTGGAGGTCAGAAGTCTGAAATGGGTATTATGTGCTAAAATCAAGGTGTTGGCAGAAAATTATTTCTACTGGAGTTTCTTAGAGGAGAATCTGTTCTTTTCCTTTTCCTGCTTCTAGATTGTGCCTATATTTCTTGGTTTATGGTCCTTTTCTTCTACTTATAAAGCCAGCAGTGTAGCATCTTCAAATTTCTTTTCTCTCTGATCCCTGTTTCTGTCTTTCTATCTCCTTCTCTGACCCTCCTGCCTCTTTCTTACTAGGACACTTTTGACTGCATTGGACACACCAGGATAATCAATAATTATCTCATCTCAAGATTCCTAACCATAATCCTATCTACAACTGCTTCTTTTGCCATGTGAGGTAATACTATTTATAGTTTTCAGAAATTAGGACATGGACATCTTTTAGGGAGCCATTATTCCACCTACCAAATAGTCATATAATAATTTGTATTTATTATCCTGAAAAAGGTTGTTTAAATAAAGTATGGACATTTATGGTCATTGCATGTTTAGTCACAATTTTAGCATATTGCTTTCATAAGAAGATACTAAGCATTATTAAAAGATAATGTTCAAAGGTAAAATAATGACATACAAATATAAACTAAGTATATATCAAAGATGTACGTTAGTACATTAATTAAACCAGTAAAATGTTATAGCTATTTCAAAAGAGAATTCAAAGCAAACTACACTTACATAAGTCAGTTAGGGATGATCAAGTTAATTCACAAATAGATGCAAAACTGGCTTTTTCCATAAAGGATCAAGGAAAATCAATTGCTCTCCACTGGATGGAATTATTTTTTTGTCTGAAGATAAGAATAGTTTACATTTCTACCAGCTTCTTCTAACTCAGTTGTAAAATAGCTCAAAGAAAATGGTGCAAATGCCTTCAGTTCAGTTCAGTTCAGTCGCTCAGTTTTGTCCGACTCTCTGCGATCCCATGAATCGCAGCACGCCAGGCCTCCCTGTCCATCACCAACTCCCGAAGTTCACTCAGACTCAGGTCCATCGAGTCAGTGATGCCATCCAACCATCTCATCCTCTGTCATCCCCTTCTCCTCCTGCCTCCAATCCCTCCCAGCATCACAGTCTTTTCCAATTGCAGATAAATTGGAAGGATATAATTTAAAGCCTTCACAGTTTTCCATTTGAAGACAGCCAGTAACTTTTTGGCCCATTTCAAAGACTTTCACAATTTTTTATGACTTTGTTTACTAAATTGAGTAATTTATCAAGAGGTGGGGTAGAAACAAGTACAATCTATCTCATCTTAACTTTTACACTAAAAGTCAAACTTAAGAAAAAGTCAAGAATGACAGTAAATGTAGTATATAAACTTTATGCTTAAATACTGTGATTGTAAGGGTAAAATAATAACTGAATAGTTTTGCATAATGGCTACAAAATTCTACATTTTGCTTTCAGTGATATGATTATGTTCATTTAGTGATTCTGCAAAAGGAAAATATTTATTCACTTATATCTATATGAGTCCATTATTTTTATTTTAGCTTTTTTTCAGTGATAAAGATTTTTGCATTCATTTCCAAACACATAAAAAAGAAACAAAATTTATTACTTCAGAAGAAGTGCATTAATTACTGAAATTAAAATTATTTTATATAATTATGTTAATTTTTTATTGCAAGTTAGATTTTATTTTAAAGAACTGCTTCACCAAGGTTTGGGGATTAGATTGCATTTGAGTGAGACTAACAAGAACACAAGTTTTCAAATATTCCTATAGAAATAAATTAAAACTTCAACAATACCAACATTTGTCAATTCTAATTTTTTATTAGTAATCACAGATTTATCTATGCAAACATATTCTGTATGTATTCCTTGAATAAAGTCCTTTACTTTCCAGTTAGCTCCGCCTAACTTTTACAAAATCATTTTCCACTCAGTCTATGTTGTGTAACCATCCACTCAGGCCACAGCTTTAGTTTTACAGACTATGAGACATGGCGTTCTAGTGAATTACTTTTCTTTATTTTTCTTCTTCTTTTACTCTTCTGCAGCATTTTTGTTCTAGAATGGCTTTTTCCTTCTGTGATAGTTTGCTAGAACTGTTGTAGCAAAATCTACTCACTGGGTGTCTTAAACAGCAGAAATTATTTACTCATAGTTCTGGAGACTGAAAGTCCGAGGTCAAGGTGTTAATTAGGTTTGGTTTTTCCCAAAGCGTGTTTCCCTTACTTGCAGGTGGCTGCCTTCTTGCTGTATCGTCACAAGGCGTTTTTTCATACCACTGGTGTCATTTCCTCTTCTTATCACCAGTTTTATTGGATTGGAAACTACCCATATGACCTAATTTAACCGTGATTACCTCTCCAAAGGCCTTATCTCCAAATATAATTACATTGAGAGTTAAAATTCCAAAATATGAACTTAAGAGGGACACATTCCTGTATAAAACAACCCCTTTGGTTCTTATTTTGTGTGCTATCTATGTATACTATATATCTGATCCCATCTTCTTTGGTTTCTTATTTTCACTCTTGTTTTCTAAAAGTAAATATTTCCATGTGCCTTTCTTTATCTCCCTCTCTTTTCTATACTCTCTTTCACTTCTCTTTCATTCCTATGTTCCTGCTTTGGTCAATCTTATCACCTCTCACACTTTCTACAATAGTTCCAATAATATTGATACCCTAATTTATATTTCTTGTTTCATTTTTTTTTGTTTTTTTTTGTGTGAAATGTTATTAAATATTTGTATTTTAGTTACAGAAACATTATATAATACATTTAAAATATGCTGTTTTCTTCAAATACATTCCATTAAATGTTCTCACCTTTTATTCACAATCCTTGAAATCCTTTCTGTCTTTTTGTATGGACCTGTTGCTTTATGTTTCCTTTGAACAGTGTCTGTGAACTGATTCCCTTTTTTGTCTGTTTTATGCTTTGCTAAAGCTAGGGGAAGGCTGTTAATCCTGGTTTTTTGAGATAAAACAGTACTTTCCAGATATTGAACTGAAAACAGATCTTTAACTGTAAAGAAATATGGATACCATTGTGTTACCCAATAAAATACCCTCTCTTTCTGCAGAAGCTTGAAATTTTATTGTGCAACCTTCTGTATCCATTAAGTGGGCTGACTTCACAGATTTGAAAGGGGGAAAAAAAGCATGGTCCATTCAGGAAATAAGAGGGGATGTTTTGATGGCTATACCATATGAGTGGGGAAACAGTAGAAGACAAAGACAGAAAGGAAAATATGGGCTTTGTGATGGTCTACTCTGAAATATATGCTAAACATTCCTACATTATTCACAGTAGACAGTGCAGATCTATTGAAAGATTTTCAACAGGAGAGCAACATTTTTAGTTTTTACCTCTAGCTATATCCTTCTGGTAGAGGACTAATTAGTTTTTAAAAGGTGACATTTGTGGAAACAAGTAATAAGTTTTAAAAAGGTGACATTTGTAGAAATAGCAGCAAGTTAGAAACTATTCTGAGTATTTGCTTGAGAGTATGTATGTGAGATGCTGACGCATTCTTGATACAGTCTATTTTAACAGTGGAGCTTTTGGACTAGGCTGGTGATTGACACATTAATGGCTTGATTGCTTGATCTTTCTAGGTATATATACACACATATACATATATGGATGGATGGATATATAGATAGAAACTAACTTACACTCCTAATTTCTTGTTCTATCTCTTTGATTGGGAATGGTTTTTTTGACCACATGTGACAGCTCTTGAGCTCACCACCTCATTTAATGTTGATGTTTCTACATTAAAATATAAGAAAACAAAACCTATTCTTAACACTATATAGCATGCATGCTGTAGGTCTTATAATTATGAACACTTGAAAATAATTATGAACACTTGAAACACATTTAAGTGTATCTGACTCAAATAAATGATTGAGATCATAGATCATAGCCAAAGCCCTTTATTTCCATCTTATATTTATGATATTATGAAAGTATAATTGTCTACATTGGCCAAAAAAAAAACAACACAAATAAACTGTGATTTAGTCTTTGATAAAAATTAATAGAATTATGAATTCTAACTATTAGGATACTTGAAAATTAAATGATTGGGATCTATGAGTTTATCTTCATCTGGAAGATGAAGATATGAACCTATAAAAAAGTGGAACTGTTACCTCAGAAGTTTTCAAATATGTGAAAAAAATTATTTGTTTAATGGTGAATTTTCACAGATAAAGTTGGTGTTTATCTGTTGCTGTTGTTCAGTTGCTCAATTGTGACTGACTCTTCACGACCGCAGGGATTGCAGCACGCCAGGTTTCCCTGTCCCTCACCATCTCCTGGAGCTTTCTCAAACTCATGCCATTGAGTTTGTGTTGCCTATCTCATCCTCCGTTGTCCCTTCTTCTCCTGTTTTCAATCTTTCCCAGAATCAGGGTATTTTCTAATAAATTGGCACTTCGTATCAGGTGGCAAAAGTACTGGAGCTTCGGCTTCAGCATAAGTCCTTCCAATGAATATTCAGGGTTGATTTCTTTTAAGATTAACTGATTTGATCTTCTTGCAGTACAAGGGATTCTGAAAAGTCTTCATAACACCACAGTTCAAAGGCATCACTTCTTCAGTGCCCAGCTTCTTTATAGTCCAACTCTCATATCCTTACATGACTACTGGAAACACCATAGCTTTGACTATACAGACATTTGTCAGCAAAGTGATGTCTCTGCTTTTTAATATGCTGTCTAGGTTTTTCATAGCTTTTCTTCCAAGGAGCAAGTGTATTTTAATTTCATGGCTGCAGTCACCATCTGCAGTGATATTGGAGCCTCCCAAAATAAAGTCTGTCACTGTATCCATTATTTAGTTTTATATAATTTGCTTTTGCTTTATGTGGGTTTAGAGAAAGGCACCAATGAAGCAGAGAAGGAAACAGGGAAAGCTTAGGCTTGTAGAAAGGGTCAAGGAGATCTGTATAGCCAATTTGGTGATTTTAAAACAACAACAAACCAATACCCTCATATTTTAATTTTACTGTGTTGGCTGCTAAATGGATGCAGCAAGTTAGCAGGAGACACTGTGTTGCTTCAGATGCAGATTTAGAATCAAGGTAGTGAAAGTAAGGAGAGAGAGGAATGCATAGATAAGGAGGCATTGTTCAACTGAGAAGATAAAAAGTGATAGATTTGATATGGAAGGTGAAGAAGGAGAAGTTGAGAGGGCCAAATAACTCCCAGGTTTCTGATTTTGTAATTAAAATGATTGGTTACCTTTATTTTACTGAGCATCTGCTGGGTGCCAAAACTATTCTAGATATTGGTGATAGTTTGGTAGATAAGCCAAGTCTCTATTTTCATATAAATTTTATTCTAGTGATAGAGACCAATTATAATCAAATAGGCCAAAAAAAGGGTTCTTTTTAAGCAAAAATAAAGTTTGACAATGAGACAGAAATAAAAGAAACGGGTATAAGAAAGAGCTGTTTTCAGAAGAAAAGTAGGATTGCTCACTGAAAACACGGCGTCTGAGCCAATACTTGAGAGAAGTGAGAACATCAGTGAATGGTATTTCTATTACCTTTGGCCTAATTATAACCCTGTCTGGACTTTGGGGCAGATTCCAATTCCAATTTCCAATATATTCTTTATTTTTTTCTGTTTTTTTACTATGCAACTGGGGAGCTACTTTTCATCACTTGTTAAGCCAAGTTTTGAAACCAGTGCAGCTGGCAGGCTGTCTTAATGCTTTCTGTTACAGTATTGCTGGTAACTTCCTTTTCCCAACTTTTCATGCTGTTCTATACACGTTTTATTTAATTCATGATCCCCAGAGATGGATAATCATTTCTTGAATTCCAGGAATGTTGAATCTCTAAAATAAGGAATCAGGGTATTAATCATTCTCATCTCTCCCAATCACCACCGTACAGGTGCGAGCTTAACTTAGTCTTACATTAGATCACAAGCACGCTGCTAGTTTCTTACTCTAGAAGTTTGTTCATATTTTTTAAAACATCTTGTCAAAGATCTGAAATTTTCAGATGGTTCTGGGTGTGGATGAAAAAAAAAATAACCAACAAACCTTTGTTGTAATATGTTTGTCCCTGCTACCCATTCAGTGATTTAAAGAGAATAAAGAACAGTTACAGATAAATTTAAGTTTGTGTTCATGTTGTTATTGATTGGGTTAGAAGACATGTATAGTACATATATATGTGTTTTATTAATATATGCATATGTAAATACACTATATTATCTATATATGTATATAAATTATAGATGGAATCATGTGCGTAGATGAATTCAAATCTTTCATATTCACGAAGTAGCTTGGGCTTCCCAGGTGTCTCTAATGGTAAAAAACCCGCCTGCCAATGTAGGAGACTGACATAAGAGACGTGGGTTTGATCCCTGTGTCGGGAAGATCCCCTGGAGGAGAGCATGACAACCCATTCCAATGTTCTTGCCTGGAGAATCCAATGCATAGGGGAGCCTGGCGGGCTACGGTCCATGGTGTTGCAAAGAGCTGGACACAACTGAAGCCGCTTAGCACAGCAGAGCACAGCATAAGTAACTTGCATGAAAACTCCTGTATTTCATCTTATTTGAAGTTTATCAGTGAATTACTTAAAGTGTTAGAAGTTGGCTTCTTTGAACCCGAATTCCTCCTAAAACTAAAGACATAAAATTATCTAATATGATTGGACTCTGATAATGACAAAGCAAAATTAGAAATCATATTGATACTACATGAATAATATTACTTCTCCTCCATTACTCTGCTATTTCTTCTTTTTTATGATCTAATGTTCATCAGGTCTGAGGATAATAATATTCTCAACAAAAGGATTTAGCACATACTAGAAACATCTACATTCCAGGGATGAAAGCTGCTTTACAAATAATTTAATTAATATAATGCCCTACTGTGCAAGGAATACATCTATTTCTGAGCTATATATAGCTCATTTATCTACACTTTACCAAGGAAAGTTTGTAACCACTTTTTTCTATTATTACACACCATGAAAAATTCATCTTATAGTGGTTCAGACTTACTACTTATTTGCATACACATTTGTTTCATGCACATATACTTCTGCATGTTTATATAAACTCACACACCTTCATTCACATATTTTTAAAATATTTAAATGTAAATAAAAGGTTAATGAAATAGCCTTACTACAACTTGTTATTTATGACACTGTAATATGTTCTATTTCTTTCCACTCTTTTTGTTGCTAATGGGTTGTAACTCACAATTAGTAAAATATTAGTGTACATTATATAATTTATATGAAAATAAAAAATAATGGAAGAAAGATAAAGAAAAAGAGGGAGAGAAGGAAAGAAGAAAGGAAGAAAAACAGCTCTGAAAACAAATACATGCTCTATAGTCTTATGAACATAAAAAATATGGAAGAGTATAAACAAAATTATTAATCTTGATTGCTTTGGAGAGGTAAGGATAGGAATTGAAAATGGAAAATATTTGAGGTCTTAGTATAAATGTTTTATTTACGCAACTTTTTTCACTGGATTTCTCTTATATGTGTATATATATATTTATATATATTTATATATGTGTGCGTGTGTGCTGTTTTTGTGTTGTTTTAATTGATCAAGTCATGTCCATCTCTTTTGCACCTCCATGGACTGTACCCTCCTGGACTGTAGCCTGAAATCCTCGGTCCATGGGATTTCCCAGATAAGAGTACTAGAATGGGTTGCCATTTTCCTCTCCAGGGGATCTTCCTGACCCAGGAATCAAACCTGTATCTCCTGCGTTGGCAAGGAGATTCTTTACCACTAAGCTACCAGAGAATCCCCATATGTGTGTGTGTGTATATTTTCATATATATATATATATAGAGAGAGAGAGAGAGAGAGAGAGAGAGAGAAAGAGAGAGAGAGAGATGAGAGATAGTATTTTATATATATGAGGCATATGTATATACATATATGGAAATGTGCAAAAGTGCAATATTTACGTGTATGAGAGAGAAAGATTTTGAGGTAGAGATAAATACAGACAGAAATTTTCAGTGCTGAATTTAATTTACTGTCATAGATTTAACATTGTCACTTATTTTGGAAAAAAAAATCGTAATTAATGCCTTGACTTTTACAAAGTTTAAAATACAGCTCATGAAGCCCCATAAGAGCAACCAACTCCCTGACAAAAATTTACTTGCCACCCCCGTGCAAAAATCCAAGCCTGACCAAGGTGATCATAGGCTGTTTTGGTTAACATGCACATCTCACGAGAATATATGCAAAGCGTGTTTTCATGATTTGACCAAGAAAGGGCCCTAGAAACAGATTTACTAATCTCCTTGTAAGATTTTATTTTTCATTCCACCAGTGGAGAATTGACTAATTAAGATTTAATTTGAGTCATTTAATAGTTTTCACTCTAATTCATGCTTTTACCTCTGAAGGCTTTTTTGTTTGTTTCCTTACAGAATTACAACTCTCCATCACTTATAAGGTTTTGCCAAAATACACAGAATGGTAAGAATTGAAAGCATCAAAGATACTTTAAAATTGTCTTGCACACCAACATGATGACCATATTCATACTGAGAATTTCCAAATTCATAGAAATTAGTACATTGAATTAGAAATTTACATTGAATTAGTAAATTTATCAACTTCTTTCTATCTCCTGTGTGGAATCATTTATGTCAGTATAAAAATGCTTCTGATTCTTGATTTGGATGCTTACATTAATGGATGGTAAATTAGCCAAGAAAGATAGTTAAAAGCATTGTTTAAATTATTTATGTGTAGTTAAAAAGATATTTTGGAATATATTCTTTAGTTCCTTAATGATATGCTGCTATTTTCAAAGGCTCCTCTTTCAGATAAGCACTGAGTGAGAGAGAAGCTGAATTGTGAATTAACTTGACAACACTCATTTTATTCTTTTTTTTCTAGAAATAAGTCATGAAAGCACAGAAGTAGAGACAGATTTGATCAATCTAGAAAGCTTCTTGTTTTACAAATTTCTAGTTACTTTAACCTAATTTGTCTTTTATTCTTAGTAAAGTCAGTGTTCAAAGTGAACATTCCTACCCTTTTTGACAAAATTTCAAGTGAAAAGTTTAATCATACTACCTTAGTGTCAGAAAACAAACATCATTTTATGTCATATTTAAATTGTGTCATATTCTTTAATAGTGTACTCTTTAATACACTTGAATATTTAATAGTATATTCTTTTTAATATCATGTATAATATCTGTCAAATATAGATGCCTCATAAATATTTGTTGAGTTAATGATTAATACTTGAATTCTTAAATTGATTTCAGCTAGGCAAATAGACATTTAGTAGTCCTTAGTTGGATACACTTCCAGAGCAATTTTTAGAAATTACCTTGGTACAGAAGTTATTTTCTGAGTAGAAAACTTTAGAGATCCCTTAATTGTACAATTTTAAGCTTGAAAACTGGTCCACTACCCTTCATGATACAACTTACAAGACACCTTGTATTATTGCTGTATTTTGTTTTGGCGAGGATAATAATCAGATCTCAAGGTAGGCAGGAAATAGTCTTGGTACCAATTTCTCACATATACTAGTTTAGGAAATTTTTAAGAATTCTGGAAAAATAATAATAAATTTTATGTAGAGTCCAAGAGGACCTCAGTAAAAAGGAGCAAAGCATAGTCAAAGCTATGGTTTCTCCAGTAGTCATGTACGGATATGAGAGTTGGACCATAAAGAAGGCTGAGGACAAAAGAATTGATGCTTTCAAATTGTGGTGTTGAAGAAGACTCTTGAGAGTCTCTTGGACTGCAGATAAAACCAGTCGATCCTAAAGGAAATCGACCCTGAATATTCCCTGGGAAGACTGATGCTGAAGCTCCGATACTTTGGCATCTGAGGTGAAGAGCCGACTCATTGGAAAGGACCCTGATGCTGGGAAATATTGAGGGCAGGAAAAGGGGGTAACAGAGGATGAGATGGTTGGATGGCGTCACTGTCTCAATGGACATGAGTTTGAACAAACTCCAGGAGATAATTAAGGACAGGAAAGCTTGGCAACCTGCAGTCCATTGGGCTGCAAATACTCAGACATGACTGAGCAACTGAAAAATAACAGCAAGGATCTCTACCCTTTCCCTTTGAGTTTCTACTTCATTAGTCTATTTCTGTCTTAATTATCCTGGCTAATCACACAGGAAGGAAAGTAAAACCCCAAGGAGATTTTTACTCTCTTAGATGTCTGAACCAGTTGCCATGGCTGTTTAGATCAGAGCCTAGGTAGATGTAAGGTAGACATAGGTCTGATGACTCAAAGGAGCCAATACTGGAATATCTTCTGATCATGCTACAGGGCCCTGATCACGTAACTATGCTGTGAAGAAAAAGCTGTTTGTATAATCAGAAACAATGAGGACATTAGGAGCCCAAGTGCGCTTGGGTCTGAGAACACCATAGCTGATTGTTAGTTAGTTCAGTCGCTCAGTCATGTCCTACACTGAGACCCCATGACTGTAGTATGCCAGGCTTCCCTGTCCATCACCAACTCCCAGAGCTTACTCAGACTCAAGTCCATTGAGTCAGTGATGCCATCCAACCACCTCATCCTCTGTCATTCCCTTCTTCCTCCAGCCTTCAATCATTCCCAGCATTAGGTTCTTTTCCAATGAGTCAGTTCTTCACATCAGGTGGCCAGAGTAGTTTCAGCTTCAGCATCCATCCTTCCAGTGAATATTCAGGACTGATTTCCTTTAGGATTGACTGTTTGGATCTCCTTACAGTCCAAGGGACTCTCAGGAGTCTTCTCCAACACCACAGTTCAAAAGCATCAATTCTTTGGCGCTCAGCTTTCTTCCCAATCCCAACTCTCACATCCATACATGACTACTGGAAAAACCATAGCCTTAACTAGACGGACCATTGTTGGCAAAGTAATGTCTTTGCTTTTTAATATGCTGTCTAGATTGGTCATAGGTTTTTTCCCAAGGAGCCAATGTCTTTTAATTTCATGGCTGCAGTCACCATCTGCAGTGATTTTGGAGCCCCCCAAAATAAAGTCTGTCACTTTCCACTGTTTCCCTATCTACGTGCCATGAAGTAATGGGACCAGATGCCATGATCTTAGTTTTCTGAATGTTGAGTTTTAAGCCAGGTTTTTCACTCTCTTCTTTCACTTTCTTCAAGAGACTCTAATTTAGTTCTTCTTCACTTTCTGCCATAAGGATGGTGTCATCTGCATATATGAGGTTATTGATATTTCTCCTGGCAATCTTGACTCCAGCTGTGCTTTATTTAGTCCAGCATTTCTCATGATGTACTCTGCATAGAAGTTAAATAAGCAGGGTGACAATATACAGCCTTGGCGTACTCCTTTCCCAATTTGGAACCAGTCTGTTATTCCATGTCCAATTCTAACTGTTGCTTCTTGACCTGCATACAGATTTCTCAGGAAGTAGGTCAGGTGGTCTGGTATTCCCATCTCTTGAAGAATTTTCCACAGTTTGTTGTGATCCATACAGTCAAAGGCTTTGGCATAGTCAATAAAGCAGAAGTAGATGTTTTTTTGGAACTCTCTCACTTTATTGATGATTGTAGCACGTGTTACAAACTTTATCTGTCCCTCTTCTGCCCAAACTATTGAAACTCTTGTTTTGCTGGTCTTAGTGTACCTTCATTATCCCATTGCTTCCTTCACAGAAAAAATCAGACACTAGACTTCAGAGTTTTCTATTCACCACTGATGAATTAAGAAACACAAGTTATAAATATAGTCATTCAGATTTAGAATTTGAATGCAATAAGTTAACAAAGAAGCAGTGTCAAGTTTCTTAAACTAAGGAATGCTGAATAGACTTTTTCAGTTCTAGGCATTTCTTAAAGGGAATTCTATGTCTAAGAATTTTAGTGGTAAAGCTTGACCCAGTTAATAGCAGAGAGGAGAGGGACTATTTGGGGTGACGTTTCTTTTGTTTTGTTCTTGCACTCATACATTCAAGCCCTCACAGATGCTGATCTCATTTCAAGGACTTTGTCTTTTCTCCTATGCGTGTCTGGAGGTTTTCTTATTTAGAGTATTTGACGATCCCTCTCTCTATAGTCATCTATTGCTGCATAACAAATTACCCTAAAATATAATGCCTTTAAACAAAAATCAGCAACCTGGCCTTTTGTATAGTTTGTGAGCCAGTAGTGGTACTTATATTTGGATGTGGTTGACAAAATAAAAATAAGTGTAATATGTTCTGATATGTAAAATTTATATAAAGTTCAAATTTCAATGTCCATAAATACATTTTTGCTGGAATATGCCCATGCTTACTTGTTAATTATTATCTATTAAGCCTACTTTTATGCTAAAAGAACAGAATTGAATATTTTCAAAAGATACCATATGTTCCCCAAAGGCTGAAGTTCATTCTATCTGGTCATTTACAGAAAAGTTTTGCTGACCCCCTCTTAAAAAATGATGATGACCATTTATAAACTCTCGTGATTTCTGTTCGTAGGGATTCAAAGCAGCCAGTTCAATAGTTCTGCTTTACGGCTTCTTATGAGGTTTACAATCAGACGTTGGCTGAGGAGGCAGTTGGCAAAAGGCTTAACTGGAGTTAAACAACATCCCCAGCCGATCTCTGACCATGAGGCTGCCTGTCACAGTCCACCCTCTTTCCTTCAAATATTCATGTGACTTTCTGAGAAAAAATAGACTGAATGCCATCCAAAGGCCCCAAAGTTTCCACCCTACGAATCATGAACTCAAATGCAAGGATCTTACCTTCTATAATAGTTCCAGATAGTCCCTTGCTTCCTTGGAACCATTTCCTCCTGATCTGAAGGCCTGTGAACAAAAAGGGCCTAGTTATGTTCCCATATACTCAGCATAGGATAGTGGTACAGGCGGAGTGAAACCATACAGAAGGAAGGAGGGAGGCACATGAGGATCAGTCAGTCAGTAGCACTTCTGAAGTCCAGCTGGCACAATTGCTACAACCACATAGGTCTCATTAAAGCCAACTAGCACCTGGGCACTCAGCTCTTACAATAAGGGAAGGGTACACTTACAGTCTCCAAAAGCATCAGGTGTGCAAGCTTGTTTGAGAAATTTCAGGAAACTGAACTTCTTCAGGAGCCTAGAGGAATTTGAGGAGAAATTTTAAAATCATTTTAATTATGGTTTAAAATTTTAAAATATTTACGGTTTAAATATTTTAAACCATTTCAAATATTTATTAAAAAAAGAACAATATAGATGTATAATATAAAAAGTGAAGCTCTTCCCTCATGCTTCTCCATCCAGAAGTAACCACTTCTAACCCGCTTGTACAATTCGGTCTGACTGGTTTCTGTACCACACAATATTTCTTCCTTAATAGCTGATATTACTAAGTATATTGTTGTACAACTTACATTTCTCAGTTTGAAAGCCCAGAGATCCTATTTTTTCATGTGCATGCATGCATATACGTTCGCCCATTCCTTAATGACTCAAATCATTAAAAGTTCAATCCGCTTTATCCAGACCACATCTCCCATAACAAACAATGTGAAATGACCTTAATGTTTCTTTGATCTCCTATACACTATGGTCTAGATAACAGTTACTTTAGAATTATTTTCTTATTTATTCCCCTCATAACTTTCTTTTTTTATAATTTTTTTAAATTTAAATTTATTTATTTTAATTGGAGGCTAATTACTTTACAATATTGTACCGGTTTTGCCATACATCAACATGAGTCTGCCACGGGTGTACACGTGTTCCCCATCCTGAAACCCCCTCCCACATCCCTCCCCGTACCATCCCTCTGGGTCATCCCAGTGCACCAGCCCCAAGCATCCTGTATCCTGCATCGAACCTGGACTGGCAATTCATTTCACATTTGATAATATACATGTTTCAATGCCATTCTCCCAAATCATCCCACCCTCTCCCTCTCCCACAAAGTCCAAAAGACTTCTATACATCTGTGTCTCTTTTGCTGTCTCGCATACAGGGTTATCGTTACCATCTTTCTAAATTCCATATATATGTGTTAGTATACTATATTGGTGTTTTTCTTTCTGGCTTACTTCACTCTGTATAATAGGCTCCAGTTTCATCCACCTCATTAGAACGGATTCAAATGTATTCTTTTTAATGGCTGAGTAATACTCCATTGTGTATATGTACAACAGCTTTCTTATCCATTCGTCTGCCGATGGACATCTAGGTTGCTTCCATGTCCTGGCTATTATAAATAGTGCTGTGATGAACATTAGGGTACACGTGTCTCTTTCAATTCTGGTTTCCTCAATGTGGATGCCCAGCAGTGGGATTGCTGGGTCATAAGGCAGTTCTATTTCCAGTTTTTTAAGGAATCTCCACACTGTTCTCCATAGTGGCTGTACTAGTTTGCATTCCCACCAACAGTGTAAGAGGATTCCCTGTTTTTCACACCCTCTCCAGCATTTATTGCTTGTAGACTTTTGGGTCGCAGTCATTCTTACTGGCATGAAATGGTACCTCAGCTAATCTCAAAAATATATAAGCAACTCCTGCAGCTCAATTCCAGAAAAATAAACGACGCAATCAAAAAATGGGCCAAAGAACTAAATAGACATTTCTCCAGAGAAGACATACAGATGGCTAACAAACACATGAAAAGATGCTCAACATCACTCATTATCAGAGAAATGCAAATCAAAACCACAATGAGGTACCTCATAACTTTCTTTGTGACTCCTCATAATTTGTTGAACGTATGGTAAGTGTTCCATAAATATTTATTGTTTTATCCTGCATGCCATTTAAACTGAGCACGAGTCAGTTCACTGTAAAATTAAGAGCATTGGCTTTGGCCAGAAGCATTTGGGTTCAGGCCCTGGACTTGCCATTTTCTAGCTAATATATCATCTTGGGCAAGTTACTTAACTTATGGGTACTGCTGTGTCCTCATGCTCACCATAAAATGATGCCAATTATTAGTTTTTCCCTGCTCTATTTTTATTTTCCCTTATTGTCTTAGAAACACCTCATCTCTCTCAACACTTCTGGCTGTCTCTTCTTCCCCTGGGTAACCAAAGTAACTATAGAACCAGCACCACCCCCCTCCACCTTATTCCAGTTGCATTTGAATAGCTTCCCCAACAGAGTCCTCCATGACAGAGCTGTAGAAAACATTTGGGATTCTCCTGCCACTTTCAGACTCAGGTGAAGAGCTGCCTTGTGGTATGAGCTCATCTTAAAGAGCTGGGGATTTAATAACCTATGGAGAGAAATTTGACCAGTGAGAAATAAGACAGAAGGTGTCCACAGATCAATTTGTTTCTATTACTCAGAGTTAATGTGAGAACTAGTACTAGAAAAATACCTGTACTTAAAAAATTTATTGCCTTATAAAACAATGCAAATTATATTTTAATGGTATATATAAATAAGTGGTTTGTGTGTGTGCTTAGTTGCTCAGCCATGTCCAACTCTTTACCATCCTGTGAAATGTAGCCCACCAGACTCCTCTGTCCATGGGGATTCTCTAAGCAAGAATACTGGAGTGGGTTGCCATGCCTTCCTCCAGGGGATTTTCCCAAACCGGGGATCAAACTCAGGTCTCCCACATTGCAGGCAAATTCTTTTCCATCTGAACCACCAGAGAACCCCAAGAATACTGGAGTGGGTAGCCTAACCCTTCTCCAGGGGATCTTCCCAGCCCAGGAATCAAACTGGGGTCTCCTGCATTGCAGGCGGATTCTTTATCAGCTGAGCTACCAGAGAAACCCAAACATGGTATGGGATAGAAAATATATTTTATTTAGGCATAAGATTTCATTGGGAATCCATATGTAATAACAGAAATTATTCTTAGTCTATTCATAAAGCAAGTATATTCATATTCAATGTCTTCACTTTTAGGCCCAATAGTTCAACCATCTTTTAATTGCTGTCATAATTGAATTCTTTCTGTCTTAATGAATCTTTACTTTTATCTATAAGTATTTTATCCCCCCCTCCAAAGTTCTATTATAATGTATCCAGATGTACACATAATATGAAAAGAACAGGATTTTATATTCCCCAGTGCTTAATATAACCCCCAAGGAAACATCATTGTCTAGTTGAAAAAAATAACTAAACCAAAAGACAGAATTCTGAGCTCAACTCACCATCCCAGCGTACATTACTTGTTAGAAGTGTAAGTACAGCCAGGAATGTTCCTCTTTGAATGACATGAGCTATGTTAGATGACTTCTAAAGGGCCTTCCAGCCGTAATACATTATGAGTTTTTTTGCAAAGTGAGTGTATACATACCTACACCCACATACAACTCCTACACATAGCCCAGTGTATTTATCTTGACCCCCAAATAGCTCATTCAACTTGATGTTTATTCTATCATAGTTTTTTAAATTTTCATTTCACTTGGAATTTCATTTTTTCTACTATTCATCAAATATATGTCAAGTAACTACAATTGTGTCTTTCATTGAAAAGTGTCGAGGATATGATGGTAAGTAAAACACGGTTCCTGCCTTCCCAGCTAAGATTACTTACATGGTTCCTTGGAGCAGTAATCTTCAGTTTGCTTATGACTTCTTGCTGGTGGTACTCAGATGTGTCCCCTACAGAAAACCTCTGAAACTGCTGACCTCTGAGCAACCCTTCTTTTAAGACTGGGATGCATCTAGTCTCTCCTTGTTACAGGTGCTAATAGAGACCTGATGTCCTTGGCTGGGATCCAGATAGTTGAGGCAGCTCAGAGAAATATGGTTTGTAACCACTGTGGCTGTTCCTTGCTGTTTACAGTGTCATCACCACCAAGTAGTACTTATTTTCCAAGTCTCGGTGGCTTGACTGTGGTGATTTTTTAAATGTAACTTTCATTAAGTTTTATAATACAGTAAAAGACTCCCTTTGTCCCCAGAATTGTAGTTTTAGTAATCCACCTTTCAATGTTCATATGCAAAAGCATATTCCCAAAGTGTGTCAGGGACAGACAGATGGCTGTATCAGGAGAATTTTTCCTAATTAGCACATGGTGACTCTTGATGCAGTCCGTTCTTCTGGAAAGTAAAGTGTGATAATTTCTATTAGAGAATTGGTATCTAAATCAGACAGAAGGGGAGGAAAAAGTTTAGCACTTAAAGAATCCTGAAAATAATTCAGTAGAGCTGAACATCTGGAATCAACTTGAACTGAACGTCACTATTCTAGACTTCAAGCAAATGGCATGTAGGGCACTGTTCAGCAAATTCCTAAACAAAATTAAAATATTACTTTTTCTCATGGGAGTCAATTGTTTAAGTTTCCAATGTCAATGATTTTACAATACAGAAGCATTGATATTCTAAGATGATAGTAATAATAATATATTATTTTGCAAGCTTCAGCATATGTTTATGTGTATATATGTACCCAAAAGCACATTGTAGTATTCAGTACTCTGTTGTGAACCTCTATTACTGTGTTTATCAACATGCTTTTAATTTGTTGTTTACTTTGCTGTTTCCTCTGTGGATTCTAGACAAGGATATATAGGGACTATATTTATTGTTCAGTGTTTCATTTTGGTAAAAATGCTTGACTGAATCTGCTAAAGCTAAATATACATGTTCTCCGACTCAGAACTTTTATTCCTTGGTATATATTCAACACAACTGCATACAGGTATGTATCAATAGATTTGCACATGAATATTCTCAACTAGATGGTGTTCATTAAATACTTATTGTGTGACCTAATGCACTGATGTGTTTTATTTATGACAATGTACTAACAAAAATGTTAAAGTATAGAATTTGAGTTCTATTTCAAAATCTTATGACATCTCACCAAAATAGTTTTGACTGCATCTAAAGGTAAATCATATCTAAGGATTTTTTTGTTTGTTTAATGTAAAGAAATAGATTAATTGGAAATGTATTAATATTCATTTCAAATGCTCAATTTTAATCTGACAATTTTATGTATGATTGACTATTTCAGAGAACAGATCCAGTCTGAATTCACTTTTCAAAACAAAAATATGGAAATTACTTGTCATTTATCCTTTACTTATTGAAAATATATTTGTTAGATTTTTAAAAGGATATTAGAAAAGTAGATTGAATGCTTATTAAAGTGATCTTTGTGCCTTGGATATCAATGTAATATAAAATTTCTGACAACATTCAAAGAAAAATATGAGACCAAAAATAAATAAATAAATAAACCAAAAACTCTTACCTTCAGTAAGAGCCAACTAATTTCTTTTTTATATAATTTTTATTGGAGTATAGTTCAGTCAAAATGTTATGTTAGTTTCTGCTGTACAGTAAAGTGAATCAATTATACCCACTCTTTTTTATATTTGTTTCCCATATAGGTCATTAGAGAGTACTGAGCATAGATAGTTTCCTGTGCTATACAGTAGTTCCCATTAGTTTATCTATTTTATATATAGTAGCATGTATGTCAATCCCAATCTCCTAATTCATCCTTGTCCCCCATAACCATATGTATGTTTCTTACGTCTGTTACTCTTATTTTGTAAGATTCCACAATACCATTATTTTGTAAGATTCCACAATACCATTATTTTGTAAGATTCCACATATAAGCAATATCATATGATGTCTGTCTCTCTCTGTGGACTTAACTTCATTCAGTATGACAGTCTCTAGACCCATCTGTGTTGCTGCACATGGCAGTATTTAGTTCTTTTTATGGCTGAATAATATCCCATTGTATATATGTACCACATGCTTTTTATCCATTCTTCATTGATGAACATTTAAGTTGCTTCCATGTCCTGGCTATTGTAAATAGTGCTGCAATGAACAGTGGGGTTCATACATCTTTTCAAATTATAGTTTTCTCTAGACAGATGCCCAAGAATGAGATTGGTGCATCATATGGTAGCTTTATTTTTAGTTTTTTTAAGGAACCTCGATACTGTTCTCCATATTGACTGTATCAATTTACATTTCCACCAACAGTGTAAGAGCGTTCCCTATACTCCACATCCTCTCAAGCATTTATTGTATGTTATTTTTTTGGTGATAGCCATTCTAACTGGTGTGATGTGTCTTCATTGTAGTTTTGATTTGCGTTTTGCTAATAATTAGTGATGCTGAGCACCTTTACATGTGTGTTTTTGCCATTGTATGTCTTCTTTGGATAAATATCTATTTAGATCTTCTGCCCATTTTTTGATTTTTTTTTTTAAATATTGACTTGCATGAGCAGGTTTTATATGTTGCAGATTAATCTCTTGTAAATCAATTCATTTGCAAAGATTTTCTTTCATTCTGTGGATTGTTGTTTTGTTTTGTTTATGGTTTCCTTTGCTGTGCAAAAGGTATTAAGCTTAATTAGGTCTCATTTGTTTATTTTTATTTTTGTTTTCATTACTCTAGGAAGTGGATCAAAAAAGACCTTGCTGTGATTTATGCCATAGAGTGTTCTGCCTATGTTTTCTTCTAAGAGTTTATAGTTTCTCATCTAACACTTAGGTCTCTAATCCATTTTAACTTTATTTTTATGTATGATGTTGAAGAATGCCCTAATTCCATTCTTTTACATGGAGCTGTCTAGTTTTCCTAGCACCACTTGTTGAAAACACTGTCTTTTTTCCCGTTTTATATTCTTGGCCCTTTTATCATATATTAGGTGATCGTAAGTGCCTGCACTCATTGGTAAACTGTCTATTCTGATCTGTTGATCTATATTTCTGTTTTTGTGCAAGAACCATACTGTTTTGATTACAGTAGCTTTGTAGTATAGTCTGAAGGCAGTGAGCCTGATTCTTCCAGCTCTGTTTTCTTTCTCAAGATTGCTTTGGCTATTTGGGGTCTTTTGTGTTTCCATATAAGTTGTATTTTTGTTGTTTTCTTGTTCTAGGTCTGAAAAATGCTGCTGGTAGGAGTTACATTGAATTTGTGGATTACTTTAGGTAGTTTAGTCATTTTAACAATATTGATTCTTCCAGTCCAAGGACATTGTATATCTTTCCATCTGTTTGTGTCATCTTTGATTTCTAAGACCAACTAATTTCTTAAAAACAAATGTCTTGATATTACAAGTTTATTTTCCTAACTTTATTTGTATTCCTACTTGCACACCATAATAGAGTTAGTTATCATGTTTCTTGGATCACATTGTATAGTGGGTTTCAAATTAATATTTTAATGCAAGATATCTTGTGAGAGCAAATACTAAGTAAAGTATTTTTCCAAGTTATGAACACTAGATCTAAACACATTTATGTGTATAGGATATTATTGACTATTATTTATTTTTAATATAAATTTATTTATTTTAATTGGAGGCTAATTACTTTACAATATTGTGGTGGTTTTTGCCACACATCAACATGAATTAGCCATGGGTGTACATGTGTCCCCACATCCTGAATCCCCCTCCCAACTCTCTCCCCACTCCATCCCTCTGGGTTGTCCCAGAGCACCAGCTTTGAGTGCCCTGCTTCATGCATCAAACTTGCACTGGTCATCTATTTTACATATAGTAATATGCATGTTTCAATGCTATAGTATATCGAGGGAACCAAGTATGTGGACTGTGTAGTTTAGGAAAAGTGCATAGAGGGAAAAAACAGGCTAAGAAAGGTTAAGGTAAACATTCATTATAGCCCTAAGAAAGACAGCAAGCAAAGGGTCTAAGTAGGGTCAGTCAAAGAATTGAGTAAAATAGAAGTAAAATGGAGATAAGAAATATACATCACAATAAGGACGTATTTGAAGTTTGGCTATGGAAAGCATATTCAAATGGTTCTGCTAAAGGGAAAATCGCATGCAAAGACCTTTTTTGGTTGAAAACTTGGGCCAATCTATATATTCCAATGTTTAAAAAAAGTTAATTCCATGGAGGTCAAAAATTAACACTTAAATATAAATTAAATAGTAGTGTAATACAAACACTTGATGTTTCTATGCATTTATCAGATTTTATTTCTCATTATCTGACTCAAATATTAGCAACCATTTTTTTTTGATCAGGTGTTTAAAACCTGTAACATTAGAGATATTTTCCTACTAATTTTATTTTTATGCCTAAACATTTCCGAGTGCTAATGAGTGACTGAGATGAATGTGACTTTAAAAGCTTCCAGGATTTTACTAGCTCTTTTCCAGGTGGAAAATTCAGCTGACACTAAAATAAAAGAATCAGAGGAGAAAGAAAAAGTCAAATGCCAAAAAAGTTTGAGTGTGTCTCAAAAGCATTTTCTAAGAAAGTGGCACAAAGGAAAGTAACAGTATTAAAATAAGAACTAATAGTTTTAGTAGCTTCAAAATCTTGAGCTGAGAAAAGAATAGCTATCTTAGAGTTTAAATCAAAATAATTAAAGTTGAGATAATTTGTGTCTTTATTGTTAAAGTACAGAATAATTATGATCCCTGTTTCCCCCCAAATAAAGAAATAATAAACTACAGGAAACTAGAATTTCAAATTCATTTATATCTTCTGAATGGGATTTCTGAACATTTTTTCCCAAAAATACTCAGTGTGGTTTAATTTTATGAACATAGGGAAAAATGGGAGAAAATTACAGTTTTTTTTTTTTTCCTGCAAAGAAGTAACTTGGGTATATTTGCCATTACAGAACAACATATATATATATATATATATATATATATATATATATATATATATATATATGTGTGTGTGTGTGTGTGTGTGTATATACTAATTAATAGTTACTATGTGATATTTATGTGTTCTTGTTTACATATGTCATGCCTTTCACAAGATGTGTTAAATTGAATAAGCATAAGCATTTTAAACTACGTTTCTGAAATATAGGCTTGTTTTCAGAAGACCAAACGTCAGGACTTCTTGCAAAAGTGTTTTTAAAGAAATCATTTTGCCATTCACAAAATCATATCACTATTATGAAAATGAAATGTTTGACATTTTAGACATAAAAATTTTACTATGAAATGATATTTGGATTAGATTAGAATAAATAATTCTGTATGGCATGGATTAAACTCTCTTTACCACAAATATGGCTTTAAAATCAAGGTTCAGTTATTCAAAAAGCAATAAAAAGAGATTTTGAGGTTCTGCCAAGCAAATTTGCTGCTCAGCTTTTCCAGATTTCATAGCCTTATGAATACGTGTCTGTGTCTCCAAATGGAAGCAAGCCAGGCAAGAGGTGAAATACTGTTTATAACTGCGGTTCCAATTGTTTCAGGAAACACAAAACACTGATCTGCTGATGAGGGAGTTTCACATTACTTGCAATAATTTGAAAACATTTGTATATGAAAATAGCTATTCAAACTATTGTCCTATGGAATCCATCGCCCTCTCTCTTTCTCACGTCTTCTGAAACCGAGAATGATGCTACCTTTTCATTTACCTCAAACATTTCAGTATTATGTTTGATATTCAATGTGTCTGAGACTTGGGGCATGTAAACTCTATCTGTCCATTTAACATCCAGGGAAGCCCCAAATTTAAACCTACATTTACCTGATTATTCATATTGTACTTTTTAATATGAAGGGATTAAACTGAAAAGCAGCGAAAGCAGATCTGTGTCTACTTCCAAGAAATAACATATATGTAAATATTTCAGAATGAACATTGGAAAGGATTATTTAATATACTGTGATACTCATAATATGGATTTATAGACCCTGGAAATATTGCCTATTGTAATCTTTCAGTACCCCTTGAAATAAATTATTTCATGGCAATTTCAGTGCAGCACCAGGAAGGATAGGGCATTATTTTAAATACAATCCTAACATCACATTTTTCAGTTCATTTTTCCCTCCATTGCAAATATGGAAGGGTAATTCAAGGCAAAGTGGGGCATGGGTGTAGTATAGGAACAAGAGTTTCTCTAAAGGAAATCAACTGTCCTCTTAAATAGTTTGAAAGGTCTCAATGTGTTGGTCTAAACAGTTGTTTATGTTTTCAGGACATTTTGGATCAATGTGTGTTTGTATTACATTTGTTTACATATGTGTGTGTGTGTGTATATATACACACACATGAGTTATGTATATGCATATGTGCTACATATATTTAATAGTATATATAATGTACAAAGGAAAAGCTCTATACTACATCTCTCAGGGGGACATATAAATTGACTTTATGTTTGCTTTATTTGGTCAAGTTTAAACCAACTTTTACCCTACTTTATGTTGTTCTTCACAGTGATATTTGCAATTACCCTCAAATCTGTGTTCCTATAATGTTTGTCTATCTTTTCCATAAAGTTTGCTATGTTTCTAGAAAATACAGATATCTCTTTCACTGAACCCTGATGTCCCATGAAATCCACTCAACAAAATCTGATACTAGTTGTTGTTTTTATTTTTAACTTTTAATAGTTTTTATTTCTCTTAAACACAGTTCATAGGACCAGTAGAGCAATGAGGATGTGGTGGGTACATAGTGAGCATATGTTTAGTAACCAGATGAGCCCTTTTAATGACAGTCAATGGTTGGAAGGTCACCAACTCGATGGACATGAATCTGAGTAAGCTCCAGGAGTTGGTGATGGACAGGGGAGCCTGGCATGCTATAGTCCATGGGATCACAAAAAGTCAGACACGACTGAGCAACTGAACTGAACTGAACTGAACTGAATGACAATAAAAGATGTAAAGGCAGGAACAAAGCAACTTCATAGTTATTATTTTTAGATAAAAACTGCAAGCAAAGGAAGACTTATTCTCTAAAGGCACAGACTTACCACAATCTCAGCACTGAAATGCAAAAAACCAGAACTTTGATGTCAAAATATAAAACATATGATGGAGCTTAGGCTTATATTGAGTAAGAAGATTTTGGCCCTTTAAAAATATAGTATATATTACATCATCAGAGAAAAATAAGATTTATTGACCTTAGGCAAAATTTTATAATTTACTGAAATCATGATATTGCTCCTTTTGTTCAATTATTAACTTCCAATAATGTGGTTATTTTCATACTGTTTGGGAGGTTTTCAATGCAAGAATCATACTGTTCATAGGGTTCTCAAGACAAGAATCACTTTAGGGCAAATAAGTGGGGAAAAAGTGGAAATAATGACAGATTTTCTTTTGGGGGGCTCCAAAATAACTATGGACAGTGACTGCAGCTACAAAATTAAAGGACATTTGCTGCTTGAAAGTAAAGCTATGACAAACCTAGACAGCATATTAAAAAGCAGAGCCAGCACTTTGCTGACAAAGGTCTGTATAGTCAAAGCTATGGTTCTTCCAGTAGTCATGTATGATGTGAGAGCTGGACTGTAAAGAAGGCTGAGCACCTTTCAAATTGTGGTGCTGGAGAAGACTCTTAAGAGTCCCTAGGACAGCAAAGAGATCAAACCAGTCAGTCCTTAAAGAAATCAACCCTAAATATTAATTGGAAGAACAGACGATGAAGCTGAAACTCCAGTACTTTGTCCACCTCATGGGAAGAGCCAACTCAATGGAAAAGACCCTGATGCTGGGAAAGTTTGAGGGCAAGAGCAGAAGGGGATGGCAGAGGATCAGATGCTTAGATAGTATCACTGACTCAATGAATATGAGTTTGAGAAAACTCTGGGAGATAGTTAAAGGCTACAGAGAAGCCTGGCATGCTATAATTCACAGAGTAACAGAGTTGGACATGACTTGGCAGCTGAACAACAATATGGTTATTCTATATCTTGTCATATGCTGCTTAGGATCCACTCCCTTCCTCTGCTTTCTTTGATCATGTGTTGACCTGCTGTGTGCTTCATGCCTCCCCTATCATGAGCATGTTTGGGCAACATTTGACTCTTACTATGATCGTTCTGTTCATACAGTGTCCAGATTCTCTGCCTGAGTCTATGGAACATGTCAGAACTTAGTCATTTCAGGTTAATTGGAAAGGACATAAGAAGTCACAGTTTATGCTTCCATGTTATGTCTTGTTTAGGTTAATGTAACTCTTGTGACATGACCAGTTATTAGAAAATAGGCATATATTAATGTTATATCTCATCTAATTTATCCTTCAATAGAAACCTGGAGAAAATAAAAAGTTTAAGTGAGAATTTCCATAATTCCATTCACTTCACTTAAAAATATTAATATATACAAAATTCCTTTCATTTCCATGATTGTTCTGTACTCTCTCAGTATGGGTCTAGGTTTCTATTCAAATCATTATTTCTTCCTACAATTTAAATTGTAGGAAGACAGTCCAGGTCCCAGCTTAGTCAGCCTAAAAATATTTTTTCTAATTTCTTATACTTCAGCCTAAAGAGCATAATTCTAAAGTTACCTAACTTCAAATAATAAACTCCCAATTATTTATGAATATTTTCCATTGTTAACCAAAATACAAAGGACGAAAAAGTGTAAATTTATTCATTGCCAAGTTATATATGTTTTCAAGTTGCATAGCTTATTCATGGTGTGTTGAGAAGATAACCGTCGATGTAATGTTAGTATGTAACCTTCAATATTTAGGAGATATTTATCACTGCCTGCATGGTAAATTGCTCAGCCATGTCTGACTCTTTGCAACCCTATGGACTGTAGGCTGCCAGGCTCCTCTGTCCATGGGTACTCCAGGCAAGAATACTGGAGGGGGTTGCCATTTCCTTCTCTAGGGGATCTTCCTGACCGAGGGATTGAACGTGCATCTCTTATGTCTCCTCAGTTGGCAGGAAGGTTCTTAACCATTAGCACCACCTAGGAAACCCTATATTATCATTTCAGTTAATACAAAGAAGGTTAAAATCCTACAAATTTCTTTTTTAAAATAAATTTGATTAGAGATATTATTTCTGATGATAAAATAATGTAAACCTTCATACAGTAGACACTTTAAATTTTATAATTCCTTTACATTTTCTTTTGGTAATGTAATAGTTTCAGCTCCTTTGTTTAAGTCTTTAATACATCTTGAGTTTATTTTTGCATTTAGTGTTTTAGGGAATGATTTCCAACAAAAATTAACATTGATTACTTCTAGGGCTTCATATTTTATTCTTGTAATCTTTTTCATAGCATTCTCTATGCCTTAAATTTTCTGCACAGTATTTCACGTAAAAATTAATAAAGGTATTCTAAAGTCAAAGAAAATATATTCAGATTGCAGATATTAGTAACCTGTAATATAATATCAGCAAGAATTTTCTAAGTACACTGGTGGTGTCGTAATCTTTTTCCATAGAAGAAACTCAGAAGGTTTTTGGCTTTCTCTCTCTCTTGCTTTTTTTAATAGTTGCATCTCATTTAACTATTAAAGGATACATATCCAAAATGTAAGATATTTCATGAAAAAATTTCTAAGAATAAGGCAAACAATCCAACAGAAAAATAGGCAAAGACATGGATGACTACTTCACACAAAACGCCAATAAACATTTTTAAAATGTTCAAACTCAGTGAAAGAAAGGAAATTAAAATAAAAATGAAATTGTATGGCCTCTAGGTTCAAAAAAATAGAAAGTCTGTCAACACCAAGTCTTGGCAAAGACCAATAGCAATTTTCACACATGGCTAGTAGACAAAGACCAGTAGCAATTTTCACACATGGCTAGTGGACATGATTGGTAAAATCATTGAGATAAACAATGTAGCATTGCTTAGGAAAGTATTTGTACACACTGTGACCAGATTTCTACTCTTACTTAGAAACTCGAGAGAAATTGTATCATACATATTCAAGAGACATTAAAATTATACTAATAGAAGTATTGTTCATCATTATAAATTAAAAAAATAAATATGTTACATTCATACAGTGGAATTAGAGTCATCTCCTTGCTCAGCTCTTGGGCACCATTTATATTGTCAGCATATTTATATAGAAAATTCTTCACTTTTGAGATCATGGTTAGTACATGTAATAGTATTGCAAGCAAAATTATATGCATGTTATAATACTGCTCATTCTTAAATATAAGAAAAATATTTTCTCCATAATTTATAGGGTTAAAGACTCTCAGATAGTGTGTATGTGCCTGCATGCATGCATGTGTATATAAAATCTCTGTAAAAATTGTATAGATGAAATCCTGTCCAACAGATAGCATTGTTCCTTTCCAATAGGAAAGACAGGAAAGGAACAATAAAGAATATGATAAAATTTCCTATTATGCGAGGACATGATCATTACTTGCCTGAATGTGCTCTAAAGACAGTTGTAAAAAGTTTCAACAGTGAAAAATATCTGACTGTCTCCTTAATTTTAGGTATTTATCTCATAAATCCTTTTCTTAGAAAGGAATTTTACTTTTCTGATCTTATCTATGAAAAGTCTACTTCCAATGACCAAAATATCAAAAAGAAAATCAAAGACCTTCCATAAAATTAAGAACAAAATATTATGTAAGAAACTGTTAATTTTTTCCAATATTTTAAGTTGAAGTAGTAATTCAAACAGGATACCATAGTGGTAGATACACACACACACACACGCGCGCGCGCACACTTAAATTAAGACATTATAATCTCAGAAGTTTGACTTTTTGGTAGAAAGCTTTCAGTTCAGTTCAGTCACTCAGTCATGTCTGATTCTTTGCAACCCCATGGACTGCAGCACCCCAGGCTTCCCTGTCCATCACCAACTCCCAGAGCTTGCTCAAACTCATGTCCATTGAGTCAGTGATGCCATCCTACCATCTCATCCTCTGTCATCCCCTTCTCTTCCTGCCTTCAATCTTTCCCAGCATCAGGGTCTTTTCCATTGAGTTAGTTCTTCACATCAGGTGGCCAAAGTATTGGAGTTTCAGCTTCAGCATCAGTCCTTCCAAAGAATATTCAGGACTGATTGATTTCCTTTAGGATTGACTGATTGGGTCTCCTTGCTGTCCAAAGGACTCTCAAGAGTCTTCTCCAACACTACAGTTCAAAAACATCGATTATGTGGCATTCAGCTTTCTTTATGGTCCAACTCTCACGTCCATACATGACCACTGGAAAAGCCATAGTTTTGACTATACACACCTTTGTTGGCAAAGTAATGTCTCTGCTTTTTAATATGCTGTCTAGGTTGGTCATAGGTTTTCTTCCAAGGAGCAAGTGTCTTCTTATTTCATGGCTGCAGTCACCATCTGCAGTGATTTTGGAGCCCAAGAAAATGAAGTCTGTCTTTAACGCTATTTATTATTGTCACTGGAGAAGGAAATGGCAACCCATTCCAGTATTGTTGCCTAGAGCATCCCATGGACAGAGGAACCTGGCAGGCTACAGTCTATGTGGTCACAAGAGTTGGACACGACTAAGAGACTAAGCACACATTTTTGTTCTTTCTAGCAAACAAATTAAGTTGCTGATATTCTACAGTAACTTTTATGTTTAGACAGTTCTCTAAACATAGAATGAAAAGATAATGCAATTCCCAAACTAGCCTTCAGGCAGAGTGATAAATCTGTGTTTACCAACTGCATCTGGGTCCTTAACATATCCAAGAATTCTGTAATGTGTATGTAAGCTCTCTTGCTCCCATTCTCCTCAATTAAATACTATTTAAGAAGTTCTCCATTCTCAAGTCTAACAACCTTACAATAATTCCATCTTTCTTAGCTATAGATATCACCTCTTCCCTTACAGAGAAACTAATGTTCATTGCTTTCCATTACAAAATCTAAAAATCTGCTATTATCACTAGTGTTATAATGATAAGCTGTTATAACAAGATTTCTCCTAACAAAGGTCCCTATCTTCCTTTCTTTTCAGAAACATTTTTGTACAAAGATGAGCTTTGTCTCCTACATGTTTTCTCTTTCCTCATACTGTCTTATAAATAGCATTTAATTTTGTTTCTTTTTCATACTAAAATTTACTGGACTACTCCCTTCACCTCATGTCTTCTAGCTACCATCCTGTAGCTCCTATCCATAATTAGTCAGACAAATTTTTTGACAGATAACTATTCAGTTTCTCCATGTCCTCACCTACTCTTTCTTTTTCAACCTATGACTAACTACCTGCCATGTCCATCATTCCACTGAGAACTATACTTGCCAAAATAACCTGTGACTTGTTTGTACTGAAGTGCCAAGTTTCCTTTCAGGATTTATGTAACCTGGCCACTCAGCAGCTTGGAGACTGATTATCCCCTGCTTTTCTCTTGAGATGTTCTTTTCCCCTGGCTTCTCTGCCACCATGGTTCTTTGCTTTTCTTTCTATCTAGTGGGATGCTCTTTCGTAACCGCCTTTGCACACTGTTTACTGCATGTGCTATTTATTGTTGAATTTTCTCAATCTTCTATTTTAGATCTTCTTTCCTCACTTTAAATATTATTTTATTCTTTAAAATTTCTTTTATAGACCCCATTGTTTATAAATTTCCCCTGGACAATTTCTTAAACAATCCTTTTGATCTCTAGATAGGAATACAGGTTGTTTACAATACTCTTAGAAGGCAGTCTGTCCAACACTGAACTCATCTTTCCAACAACAAATTATGTGCCAGCTGAATAAACAGAACCAACATTTAAATAGTTGTTCAGGTTGAATGTCTTGGCACAAACTTTTTTTCTTCCCTTTCTTCACCACCAAACCAGTTCAAAAATTTATTGGTTTTATAGCAACAGTAAAACTCTATAAAAATTTCTCAGATTCATCAATTTCTCTATATTAGCAATATATTAATATATTGTATTTTCCCTATTACCTCTTAAACTCTTTCATGAGCCTTCTAAGTAACCTCTTTTCTTCTATTCTTTTTCATTATTGTTTTTTGATGTTTAAACACTTTCTAATTTTATTTTCCTCCATTCCATTTCCAAAAATGCAAGCAGGTTTGCTTTATGACATGCAAATCTGACAGGCATATGTAAAACACTTCAAGGATTCTCATTAGCCTTAAGGTGAGCCTGTGTAAAACACTTCAAGGATTCTCATTAGCCTTAAGATGAAGAACAAAATTCCTATTAGGGTTTTTAAGTTAATAAACTTCTTAGATCGTATTGTAACTCTCTAAAGTTCTCAATTCTTCAGCCATGCTTTATTTCTTAATTGCCCCAATCTCTTTTTTACTTCAGGTTATCACATGTTCCCAGTAATTCCTTCTGCCTAGAATTAATCTCATCCATCCCCAAGTTGCTCTTCATTTAATTAATCCTCACTTATTATATGTTTTATCTTTAAAACCATTTCCTCTAGGAAAACTACCCTAATTATCCACAAAAACATCATTCATCAGCTTCATGCCCGTTTTTCATACTGCAGTTGAACTCCAGGAGAGTCCTCTGAACTCCAGTGTCATACTTATACTGTCATTCCTGTTTGATACACTCCCTTGGGTAATCTTATAATTAACAACTCCAAAACTAAACTTTTCTCAGAACGTGCTTCTCACAGGTTTCCCCACAAAGTAATTGATAAGTCTATGTGGTAAATGTTTTTCCAATGGTTTTTCATGTAGTCATGTACAGATGTGAGAGTTAGACCATAAAGAAGACCATGAAGCTGACTCATTGGAAAAGATCTTCATGCTGGGAGAGATTGAGGGGAGGAGGCGAAGGAGGAGACAGAAAATGAGATGGTTGGATGCATCTCTGACTCAATGAGTTTGAGCAGATTCTGGGAGATGGTGAATGACAGGGAAACATGGTCTGCTGCAGTCCATGAGATTGCAAAGAGTCAGACATGACTTAGCTACTGAACAACAACAACAAATGTGATAAATATCTTAGGATCATTCTTGAATCCTCTTTCCCTTCAATTGCACATCAGTGGTGGTTGTATCTTTATATTTCCAGATCTCAGCAGTGTCTTACTTCCTCCACCATGCTCTCCTTATTGTTCATCTTACATGGATGACCCTAGCTACTAGATATATTCCCCTGCTTCTGCCCTTGCTTCTTTCAGTCTTTTTCTACCACAAGGAGAGGACATAGGTAAGGTTTGACTTTAGAGGCAGAAAATTGTAGAATTTTGTCTGTTAGGTAAGAGGAGAGACCAAGTGATTGGTTGGTATCAGATTTAGAGAAAATAGGCAATAATAGAAACAGTAATTGTGGTAAGTGTATGATTGATATTGATGACCTAGTTGTGAATAATATTTGGAAAATAGTAACGAAAACGCTAATAGCAAGCCTCCAAACAGGGTAGGAAGAATTGTAAAAACAAGAAGAGTTATATTTGAAATAATGAGTTTGAAAAAGAGAAAAAAGAAATAATAAGTTTAAGGGTTAATAGGAGTCCTGGTAAAGTCAGATAACAGGCATTCAGTAATGACCGATAGAACAAGAATAAGAAGTGCAGTCTAAGAGGTGTTTGGATTTGTGATTTCACATACGGAGCAATATTTACTGCTGCATGGCCATTAGAGAAGTCTATGAAAAGAAAAGAATGGTCTTTAATCCCTACTAGGACTGTGATGAAGCTCCAATACTTTAGACACCTCATGCTGACTCATTGGAAAAGACTCTGATGCTGGGAGAGCTTAGGGGCAGGAGGAGAAGGGTACGACCCAGGTACGAGATGGCTGGATGACATTACGGACTCGATGGACGTGAGTCTCCGGGAGATGGTGATGGACAGGGAGGCCTGGCGTGCTGCGATTCATGGGGTCGCAATGAGTCAGACACAACTGAGCGACTGAACTGAACTGAACTGAGGAACTGGTAAATAAATTTGAAAAAAAAAAAAAGATATGGTCTTCCTTATAAAATAATTTTGTATTTAGTAAGTGATGGGATAAATATATAGATAATAAAAATGTAGTAAGACACAGCCTGTAAAAGAAGTAAAGAAGACATTGCTCAGGATACAACCAGTTCATTAAACTGGTAAAAGGAAGCACAGTCTCAAGAAAAGGAAAACGTCCCTAATAGTAAGTCTCTTCAAAGCAGCCTAATCAAGGGCAAAGAATTTTAATAGAATTAATAGGAAATTAACTTAAAATTTTAAAAACTTAGAGATTATTCAATGCTTGATAAAGTTAATCATAAAGAGTATGAACTATGTTATTTCTATGCTATTCACAATGCAACACACCGATTCTGCTAAATAAATAGGAAGATCATTTTGGTAATAGTTAAAATCCTCCTTTGATAGCAAGCATTATTCCAAGGTACCTGAATTTTCAACTCAACAAATAAATTTTTCATATATCTCTGAATAACTAAAACCAACTAAGTTAAATTTAAATATGAATTTATTTGAAAATTAATCTGTCAGCATTAAGTTGTATGTTGGATGGCTGATAGTATTTTTTAATTGATTTGTTATTTCCAGATGTTGCAACACCATGCATAAAATGGTTTGGTAGCACTTCCTATAAAAGTATATCTGGTTAGATGGCAGTTCAGTTCAGTTCAGTTGCTCAGTCATGTCCGACTCTTTGCAACCCCGTGGACTGCCACATGCCAGGCCTCCCTGTCCATCACCAACTTCCAGTGTTTACTCAGACTCATGTCCATTGAGCTGATGATGCCATCCAACCATCTGATCCCATCATCCCCTTCTGCTCTCACTTTGAATTTTTCCCAGCATCAGGGGCTTTTTCAAATGAGTCAGCTCTTCTCATCAGGTGGCCAAGGGATTAGAGTTTCAGCTTCAACATCAGTCCTTCCAATGAACATTCAGGACTGATTCCTTTAGGAAGGGCGGGTTGGATCTTCTTGCAGTCTAGGCGACTCTCAAGAGTCTTCTCCAACACTGAAGCTCAAAAGCATCAGTTTTTCAGTGCTCAGCTTTCTTTATAGTCCAACGCTCACATCCATACCTGACTACTGGAAAAAACATAACCTTGACTAGACAGACCTTTGTTGGCAAAGTAATGTATCTGCTTTTTAATATGCTGTCTAGGTTGGTCATAACTTTTCTTCCAAGGAGTGAGCACCTTTCTATTTCATGGCTGTAGTCACCTTCTACAGTGATTTTGGAGCCCCCCAAAATTAAAGTCAGCCACTGTTTCCACTGTTTCTCCATCTATTTGCCATTAAGTGATGGGACTGGATGCCATGATCTTAGTTTTCTGAATATTGAGCTTTAAGCCAACTTTTTCACTCTCCTCTTTGACTTTCATCAAGAGGCTCTTTAGTTCTTCTTCCCTCTCTGCCATAAGGGTGGTGTCATCTGCATATCTGAGGTTATTGATATTTCTCCCAGCAATCTCGATTCCAGCTAGTGCTTCTTCCAGCCCAGCGTTTCTCATGATGGACTCTGCATATAAGTGAAATAAGCAGGGTGACAATATACAGCCTTGACATACTCCTTTTCCTATTTGCAACCAGTCTGTTGTTACATGTCCAGTTCTAACTGTTGCTTCCTGACCTGAATACAGATTTCTCAAGAGGCAAGTCAGGTAGTCTGGTATTCCCATCTCTTTCAGAATTTCCCACAGTTTATTGTGATTCACAGAGTCAAAGCCTTTTGCATAGTCAATAAAGCAGAAATAGATATTTATCTGAAACGTTTTTGCTTTTTCAATGATCCAGTAGATGTTGGCAGTTTGATCTCTGGTTCCTCTGAAACAGAGGAACAACTTCCAGATGTTCAGTCTACCTTTTCTAAAACCAGCTTGAACATCTGGAAGTTCACAGTCCACGTATTGCTAAAGAATGTCTTGGCGAATTTTAAGTGTTACTTTGCTAGTGTGTGAGATGAGTGCAATTGTGCGGTAGTTTGAGCATTCTTTGGCATTGCCTTTCTTTGGGATTGGAATGAAAACTGACCTTTTCCAGTCCTGTGGCCACTGCTGAGTTTTCCAAATTTGCTGGCATATTGAGTGCAGCAGTTTCACAGCATCATCTTTTAGGATTTGAAACAGCTCAACTGGAATTCCATCACTTCCACTAGCTTTGTTCGTAGTGATGCTTCCTAGGCCCACTTGACTTCACCTTCCAGGATGTCTGGCTCTAGGTGAGTGATCACACCATCATGATTATCTAGGTTGTGAAGATCATTTTTGTATAGTTCTTCTGTGTATTCTTGCTACCTCTTCTTAATATCTTCTGCTTCTGTTAGGTCCATATCATTTCTGTCCTTTATTGAGCCCATCTTTGCATGAAATGTTCCCTTTGTATCTCTAATTTTCTTGAAGAGCTCTCTAGTCTTTCCATTCTATTGTTTTCCTCTATTCCTTTTCAGTGATCACTGAGGGAGGTTCTTATCTCCCCTTGCTATTCTTTGGAACTCTGCATTCAAATGGGTATATCTTTCCTTTCTCCACAAACTGGGTCAAAAAGAAGGACCATTTATTCAAATGAGGTATTTGCCAACAAAGGTCTATCTAGTCAAAGCTATGGATTTTCTAGCAGTCATGTATGGGTATAAGAGTTAGAATGTAAAGAAAGCTGATCGCTGAATAATTGATGCTTTTGAACTGTGATATTGGAGAAGACTCTTGAGAGTCATTTGAACTTCAAGGAGATCCAATCAGTCCATCCTAAAGGAAATCAGTCCTGAATATTCACTGGAAGGTCTGATGCTAAAGCTGAAGCTCCAATACTTTGGGGCCTAGATTCATAAAAGTCAAATATTCCACATATGTGAAGCTTAATCCTTTTAGTCACTTTTCTTTAATAGCATTTTTTTAAAATGTGTATGATATTGAACAAACTAACTTATCTTAGGCCGCCTGATGCAAAGAACTGACTCATTGTAAAAGACCCTATTGCTGGGAAAGATTGAAGGCAGGAGGCGAAGGGGATGACAGAGGGTGAGAGGATTGGATGACATCAGTGACTCATTGAGCAAAGTCATCACCAATGAGTTTGAGCAAGCTCTGGGAGTTGGTGATGGACAGGGAAGATTGGTGTGCTGCATTCCATAGGGTTGCAAAGAGTCAGAAACGACTGAGTGCCTGAACTGATCTGATAGAAACTTTACTTTTTTATTTAAAAAATATAGACATTCAAAATACTATAATAAAGACAGTTGCTAACAAGACAGCTCTAGTAACAATTTATATTCAAGACAAAAAACACTTACCAATGGCCACTAGCAAAGTCTTACTTTATTCTCTGCCATGTATTCTGCCAGCTTTCGTCTGTACCAGCTGCTTTATACAATTGTCAAACACATGCTGTTAGAGTTGCAATATATCTTTAAGCCACAAAGTAGTAGAACTGATAAGATATCTGCAAAAGTTTAAATTTAGTAAATATATCTGATATCTGGGCATGACAGGAAAAAAAAATACACATACAACTTTAAGCTCATCAGTGAAAACAAAATTACTGATCAACATATTTTTGATTGTATAATGAGTTTTAAATTACTTAAGTTATTTTTGGAATCTTCCTGGAATTAAAAGTAAATAATGTCTTATTGTAGTAAGACATTAAAAGAGGCAGGAGGTGAATCTTTTTTCATCATTTGTTTTGTCATGAATTGTTACACATGTGAAAATAGTGTACATTCAATCTCTCATCCATGGTGGTGGTAAGGGTAATACAGATACTGCTCAGATAAGTTAGTTGGTTCAGTATCATATATGGTTTTTTAAAACGCTATTAAAGAAAATCAAGCTAAAAGGATTAATCTTCACATATGTGGAATATTTTACCTTTATGAGTCTAGGCCTTTTAAAAAATATTTCACCAGCATTTTAAATTTTCCATCCTGTGTTGGTCAAGTGGCTATGAAAATAATCTGTATGATGATATAAACTTTAAAGAGATTTAGAAAGTCAAAAATGTGGAATTAGATTCAAGTTAAATCTTTAAAGAAATCAGTATCTGATGTTTCTATTGTTTGGTTTCAACTGATATTTAAATACGAAACCTAACGTGGATCTGAATTTTCTTTGACACTAAATTCTTCAAGTCAGGCTTCAGCAATATGTGAACCGTGAACTTCCAGATATTCAAGCTGGTTTTAGAAAAGGCAGAGGAACCAGAGATCAAATTGCGAACATCCGCTGGAACATCGAAAAAGCAAGAGAGTTCCAGAAAAACATCTATTTCTGCTTTATTGACTATGCCACAGCCTTTGACTGTGTGGATCACAAAAAACAGTGGAAAATTCTGAAAGAGATGGGCATACCAGACCACCTGACCTGCCTCTTTAGAAACCTATATGCAGATCAGGAAGCAACAGTTAGAACTAGACGTGGACCTACAGACTGGTTACGAATAGGAAAAGGAGTACGTCAAGGCTGTATATTGTCACCCTGCTTATTTAACTTATATGCAGAGTACATTATGAGAAACACTGGGCTGGATGAAGCACAAGCTGTAATCAAGATTGCCGGGAGAAATATCAATAACCTCAGATATGCAGATGACACCACCCTTATGGGAGAAAGTGAAGAACTAAAGAGCCTCTTGATGAAAGTGAAAGGGGAGGTGAAGTTGCTCAGTCGTGTCCGACTCTTTGTGACCCCGTAGACTGTAACCTACTAGGCTTCTCCATCCATGGAAGAGGAGAGTGAAAAAGTTGGCTTAAACCTCAACATTCAGAAAACTAAGATCATGGCATCCAATCCCATCACTTCATGGCAAATAGATGAAGAAACAGTGAAAACAGTGTCAGACTTTATTTTAGGGGGCTCCAAAATCACTGTAGAAGGTGACTGCAGCCATGAAATAAAAAGATGCTTACTCCTTGGAAGGACAGTTATGACCAACCTAGACAGCATATTAAAAAGCAGACACATTATTTTGTCAACAGACGTCTGTCTAGTCAAGGCTATGGTTTTTCCAGTGGTCATGTATGGATGTGAGATTTGGACTATAAAAAAAGCTGAGTGCTGAAGAATTGATGCTTTTGAACTGTGGTCTTGGAGAAGACTCTTTAGAGTCCCTTAGACTGCAAGGAGATCCAACCAGTCCATCCTAAAGGAGATCAGTCCTAGATGTTCATTGGAAGGACTGATGTTGAAGCAGAAACTCCAATACTTTGGACACCTGAGGCAAAGAGCTGACTCATTTGAAAAGACCCTGATGCTGGGAAAGATTGAGGGCAGGAGGAGAAGGGGACAGGATGACAGAGGATGAGATGGTTGGATAGCATCACTGACTCAATGGACATGAGTTTGGGTAAACTCCAGGAGTTGGTCGGAGAAGGCAATGGCACCCCACTCCAGTACTCTTGCCTGGAAAATCCCATGGATGGAGGAGCCTGGTAGGCTGCCATTTATGGGGTCGCACAGAGTCGGACACGACTGAAGCGACTTAGCAGCCGCAGCAGCCAGGAGTTGGTGATGGACAGGGAGGCCTGGTGTGCTGTGGTTCATGGAGTAGGAAAGAATCAGACCTGACTGAATGACTGAACTGAACTGATAAAGCTAAGAAATTAATGGAGAGTCCAGATCACATTTATGACTGTTATTTTGATGTAAATAATGATAATCTTGGGCTAAATTTTGACCCCGCAGAAAAGTATGTATACTTTTATTACAATCATATTGCCATAGAGGAGAAGGAAAGAAAAAGTAATAGCAGTTGGGCTGTTTTTCAAATAAATTTCTATGCTTTTAACCTCTTTTCCTATACAAGGGGAAAAATATTTTGTTTATATGCCATATCAACAAGGCTTAAACCAACCCAATGAGACAACAAAGTAAAATCATTCAGATTTGATCCAGTAAAAATAAGACTGAATAAAGTGTTTCATGTTAATTTTGGAAAATATTACTACCAAACTGGATAGATTCCTGAAACCCTGGACCATTTTTCTCCTCTGGCACTGTGGTCAGAAATCTGTTCCAAGTGTAGCACTCAATCCCACTGGACCACCGGCTTTTGGAAAACCACACTTTTTCTAAATGGTTCTCATGAATGAGAGAAGAAGCAGACATTCTATCAATATGTTGACCATCAGGACATCTTCGTGTTCTTATTTGTATATACTTACAATCTTCAGTGTTATTTAAACTTACTTCTGTCTGCTTGCATCTTCTTTCTCTTTTTTCTCTGCAAAATTATTTAAATACTTTATACACAGGAAGTTAAATTCTAATCTAAATACATTTTAGCAATACCTTTTTAAAAATATGGCCATACATTGCAATTTCACTGACTTAGAGCATATAGAAGCTCTTGGCTATTGTACTGATATTTATTTATAACTATAGTGTTGCTCTATATCCAACTATCTCACTATCCCTTTTATTTATTCTTTCAATAAAAGAGTACTTAGGATGGATTAATTGAATAAAATGTTTTAAAAACATGTCAGCAGCTAAATTTTCACTGGTAGTATAAAGTCAGTTAGCTATGGAATGGACCTTTATAGTGAAATGTATTAGCTTTGATTTATGCGATGTTTGAAATCAGAAATTTGTTAACTAGGCCTCTTAACTCCATTTTCCTTTGTTCTAAGTAGTTAAATAGTCCAACATTTGGGGAAGAGATGAGGGCCAATGGTAAAAACATTTTAGAGCTGACAGTTGTATGCCATATGTCAGGATCCTTTTACAAATGGAATACTATTTAAATTCAAAATCAGTTTGAACACATTGTTGTTTTTTAAACATTTCCATTTAAATATTAACCTATGAATATTGGGGGGAAAAGAAACTAACAGAATATTTTTGTCTTCTGCAGACTCCAATCAAAACTGCAGTTTGTTTTGTTTTGTTTTGTTTTTACTACATTTGCTGTCTTATTGGAGTACTGTTAGCAATTAAAGACAAAATATGTAAAATCACTTAGACTCCTTCTTCTACCTTTACTCCAGTATCCAATAGTTCTCTATTTTATTTCAGTTTAATTTCCTAACATTTCACCGTGCATCCTTAGAATATCAGTGTAGGGCCTCAGTGTCCCTACTCATAAATTGCTTGTAGGATGCAGTATTACCAGTGGAGTTTGAGAATGGTGTCCCTAGAGCTGTATAGGGCACAACCTAGTGGGCATATGAGATGATTGTAATTGCAAAAATAATTACTGGTACCTCCATTCTATGCATGAGGAAGAGAATGGCAACCCACTCCAGTATTCTTGCCTGGAGAATCCCATGGAGAGAGGAGCCTGGCAGGCTATACAGTCATGGGGTGGGGTCGCACAAAGTCTGACAGAGCTGATGTGACTAAGCAGCAGCAGCAGCCACTCTATGCAACTGTCCTCTAACCCTCCATTAGAGGTGTTTTTTTTTTTTTTTTAAGTGAAAATTGTATTTATACCATCCCTAGTATCTTTCTTTTATTGACTTCTGGTGTGCTCAGTCTCTCAGTTGTGTCCCACTGTTTGCGATCCCCTGGACTGTAGCCTGCCAGACTACTCCTCTGTCCATGGATTTTCAAGTCAAAAATACGGGAACGTGTTGCCATTTCCTCCTCCAGGAGATCTTCCTGACCCAGGAATCAAACCTGCATCCCTTGCGTCTCCTGTATTGGCAGGCAGATTCTTTACCACTGTGCCAGCTGAGAAGCCCAGTTACTTCTTATACAGAATGATTCACATCACCACCTATGGATTAACCTGTTTCCTCCATGAATGCAGTTTTTGCCATGGCCTTACCAAACTACTTTGAGTTCTGTAAATGTGTTTATTGCCTCTATTAGGCCATGTTACCTTGTCTGAAATGTCAGTTGCACACTTGTCCAAGCAAAAAATACAATTCATCCTTCAAACTTTATTTAGTCTCTGTCCTCATATGACTTTACTTTTCTGATTACATATTAAATATAAACATCATTCTTTCCTCCATGCTTAATCTGGGGGTTTCCCATGTGGCATTAGTGGTGAAAAAAAAATTCACCTGCCAATGCAGGAAGTACCTGAGATGCAGGTCCAATCCTTGGGTTGGGAAGGTCCCCTGGAGGAGGAAATGGCAACCCACTCCAGTAGTCTTTCCTGGAAAATTCCATGGACATAAGAACCTGGCAGCTACAGTCCATAGGGTCACAAAGAGTCGGACACGACTGAAGCAACTTAGCACTCATGCACCTGCCTATTAAATCAATGACATATAGGTATTTATCTGTTGTGTGAAAAGGTAAGAGATAAAGCCAACATACAAAGTAATCTCTTTTAAAAATTGTAATTTTTTCAAGCCAATTGATTATGCACTTCTTAAAATTTCAGTTGTTTGAAATCTAAATTAAATGTTGATTTTGTCACTGTATAGTTTGCTATGGTGTGGTAGTTAAGCAACATAAACTGGGTGTCTTAAACAAAAACTATGTATTGCCTCACAGTTCTGAAGGCTAGAAGTCCAAGGATCAAAGTGTCAGCAGAGTTGACTCCTTATGAGGACTGTGAGGAAAGAACCTGCCCCCTGCCTCTGTGGTTCCTGCTGATTTGCTGGCTATCTTTGGCATTCCTTGGCTTGTAGAAGGGTTTGTATAAGCATTACTCTTATCTCTGCCTTCATCTCCACATGACATTCTTCCTGTGTGAGTCTGTCTCCAAATTTCCCTTTTTTTATGAGGACATGTTGTACTGGATTAGAGTCCATCTCAATTACCTAGACAACATATTAAAAAGCAGAGAAATTACCTTGCTAACAAAGGTCCATTTAGTCAAAGCTATGGTTTTTCCAGTAGTAATGTATGGATGTGACAGTTGGACCATAAAGAAAACTGAACACTGAAGAAATGATGCTTTGAACTGTGGAGTTGGAGAAGACTCTTGAGAGTCTCTTGGACTGCAAGGAGATCAAACCAGTCCATCCTAAAGGAAATCAGTCCTGAATATTCCTTGGAAAGGCAGATGCTGAAGCTAAAGCTCCAGTACTTTGGCCACCTGATGAGAAGAGCTGACTCACTGGAAAAGACCCTGATGCTGGGAAAGAAGGAAGGTAGGAGGAGAAGGAGACAACAGAGGGTGAAATGGTTGGATGGCATCAGCGACTCAACGGACATGAGTTTGAGCAAGCTCTGGGAGTTGGTGATGGAACGGGGAGCCTGGTGTGCTGCAGTCCATGGGGTTGCAAAAAGTCGGACATGACTGAGTGACTGAACTGAACTGAACAATGACCTTATTTTAGCTGAATCTTCTCTATAAAAACACTGTTGCCAACTAAGACCGCATCCTGAGATACTGTGGATTAGCTCTTCAATATACAAATTTTGGGGACACAATTCAAATCAGAATTAAGCCATCATATGGAAAAACTAGAATATGTGCTATGGAAAACTATATACCACAAAAAAATAAAAGGACTTAAGGCAATTTCTGAACATCAGTGTAAAGGCAGAGTACCTATTTGGCAGAGGCTAGGTATTTAAGGTATCTCCAATGATAGAAAACTTTAAGTAGGAGATTTCTCCTGCATGTTGCAAAAACAATAGATGTTTCTTTGTAAACAAAGTCTTACTGACTCTGTCATAGTTACAATTACATATAAGTAAAACATGAGGAAAATTAATTGGCAAAAGGAAATGAAAGGATAGTCAAATGACTGACTGACTGACATAGTCCATATCTGGTTTTTAGAAGTTTCATTGTTCTCTTACATTCATTTACATTTGATACAAATTAAAATATACTTAACGTATATTTGTAGGCTAACCATATTTTTATTTTCTATTAAAAAGAAACTACCATTAGAAATATGTAAGTTAAATGCTTCATAGCTTATTTTTCTGTTATCTCACTATCTGCTTTTTTTGTACTTCCCAGTAAACCACTTTTTCAAAAAATAATCTATCTCGGTTACATTGATAAATTGGAAATAGAATATTTTCCTTGTTATTTCCACAAAAGTACAGTCAGTAAGTTCAGTCGCTCAGTCATGTCTGACTGTTTGGACCCCATGGACTGCAGCATGCCAGGCTTCCCTGTCCACCACTAACTCCCAGAGCTTCCTCAAACTCATATCCATCGAGTCAGTGATGCCATCCAACCATCTCATCCTCTGTTATCCCCTTCTCTTCCTGCCTTCAATCTTTCCCAACATCAGGGTCTTTTCTGATGAGTCCGTTCTTTGCATCAGGGGGCTAAAGTATTGAAAGTATTGGAGTTTCAGCTTCAACATCAGTCCTTACAATGAATATTCAGGACTGATTTCCTTTAGGATTGACTGGTTGGATCTCCTTGCAATCCAAGGGACTCTCAAGAGTCGGATCAAACACCGCAGTTCAAAAGCATCAATTTTTTTGGTGCTCAGCTTTCTTTATAGTCCAGCTCTCACATCCATACATGACCACTGGAAAAACCATAGCTTTGACTAGATGAACCTTTGTTGGTAAAGTAATGTCTCTGCTTTTTAATGCTCTAAGATGATCATAACTTTCCTTCCAAGGAGCAAGCGTCTTTTAATTTCATGGCTGCAGTCACCATCTGCAGTGATTTTGGAGCCCAGAAAAATAAAATCTCTAAGTTACCATTGTTTCTCCATTTATTGGCCATGAAGTGATGGGACCAGATGCCATGATCTTAGTTTTCTGAATGTTGAGCTTTAAGCCAACTCTTTCACTCTCCTCTTCACTTTCATCAAGAGGCTCTATAGTTCTTTGCTTCCTACCTTAAGGGTGGTGTCATCTGCATATCTGAGGTTATTGATATTTCTCCTGGCAATTTTGATTCCAGCTTATGCTTCATCCAGCCCAGCATTTCACATGATATACTCTGCATATAAGTTAAATAAGCAAGGTGACAATATGCAGCTTTGATGTACTTTTATATAATTTGACAGCCAACTTATATCCTTTTGAAAAAAGGATGAAACATAATACATTTCAAAATATTCAAAACATATATCATAATATAAATTCTTATCCCTCAAAGTACATCTTTTTGTTCTGTATTTATTTTGGTATATTGAAAAGAGAGCTTAAGAATTAATGGGAAAGCTATATTATCAGCAAACATTTAATCCAACCAGTTTATTAATAAGGATTAATCATGCGGTCATTGCATGTGTAACACAGCATATGAAATAGAAGACATGATTCTTGCCTTGAAGATCTTAGCATACACTTGAAGAGACATAAGGAATACGTTTAGAACGTAAGTGAGGCAGACTCTAATCTACATCTGCAAAATGTGTTTAGTGCCAAAATAGAGCAATACTAGAATGTTACACTGTAGCTTTTATCTTAAATTCAGAATTTTTTTAAGCTTCAAAGTCTAACAAGAAAAAAGCCAAACCATACTAGAGACTGAACTGAAAGTGAAAAAATCTGTAGCACATTGTTTTTATTTAATTTTTTAAATTGTATCATGGAATTTGGGCATTGTTATTTTAAAAATATCACATTAGATATACCTTGATTATTGAAGGTTTTGCTATTCTCTTAAATTTTGCACCCAAGTTGAGTACTTTACTATGCTTATCCTATTCCCAGCCCTGCATACTTATGCTAAATACTCCTTCATCTTGTATACCTTGTATATCATCAGAGATTTCCTAGTTTTTTTTAATGCATATGTAAACATGGAGTTTGTATTTTTTTTTTAATGTTCCTTGCCTTTAATGAGCTACTATACCCCACCAACCTAGAGCAAAGACTTTTACTGACAAAGTGGACAGTTTAGATTAATGCTAACATCTCAGCTTTCACTTGATTTTTGTATAGTCTACTTATTCACGTGAAAGCCTTGCGCATAGCCACTAAGGCATGTTAATATCTTTGTCAGCTTTGATTGTGAAATGTTTATAAAATATGTTTTGGAAAACATGACTGGGGTATCTTAGGGGGAGAAAGGTGGCTTATGAGAAGAAAATGTATGGATTTGTTTATTGTTCAGTTTATAGTCTGTAAGCCTACAACATATAGCCTTTCAGTCAGGAAACTGTCTTTGATGCACAGTATGAGAATACATGCAGTAGAAAAATATATTATTAATTTAGATCTCATCGCTGAGGGTCGGACACGACTGAGCGACTTCACTTTCACTTTTCACTTTCATGCATTGGAGAAGGCAATGGCAACCCACTCCAGTGTTCTTGCCTGGAGAATCCCAGGGACGGGGGAGCCTGGTGGGCTGCCGTCTATGGGGTTGCACAGAGTCGGACACGACTGAAGCTACTTAGCAGCAGCAGCAGCATATATTTCTGGTGTAAGTCTGAATTGTTGACTTAACATCATTCAGTAATATTTAGAGGAGACTTTATGCTTTGGCTGGAAATCATCTTGGTGGAAGAAAAGCTCAAGTGATCATATGCCCCTGTCTGAGAGGATATTCATCCTTAGCAAATTGCTGTGTGCTGTTTTCTCTCCTTGGCATTCCTGCTAAAGACTGCACTGGCACTAAAAGGCAATTATTTCTCATTCTTAGGATCCTATAAGATTTCCAGTGCCACATCACAAAGAGGCATACAGACCCCCTACCAGCACTGTGCTTATGGGATTATTTAACAGCACAGATTGGACTAATAGTATAGCCTGCAGGACTCCTGGCTTTTTTGGTGTAAGGAGAGTTTCCAGCAATTAGTATAAGTTTGAAAAAAAATTAAAAAACAGCTTTCTCTTTACTCTTTAAGATCCTTTTAAAAAATATTTTAAAAATATTGTTGTCTTAAAAATGATTTTTGAAATGCTTATTGCTAAAAGTGTCTATTTGGGGGAGCTTTAAAGTAAAGTAACTGCACTGATAAAATATTTTAACAACCATTGCATGGTACATGCTACATTTTTCAATCATATAATCAGAACTTTATAAATGAAGAATTTTTTAGAAACCATCCAGCTAAATATCCTTATTTTTAAAAGAGGAAACTAAAGCATCAGAAAACTAAATGACTTCCGCAGTGGCTCTGCTTAGTAACAGAGCCTGTATTGGAACTGAGCTCTCCTGTCCATTGATTACATTTCCAGGACAATTGAGTGAAAATCTCAATAAAACTTCATCAATGATTAAAATGTTTAAGGAAAAGATGTCCTAATCAACAAAAGTTTTTTGTTTTGTTTTTTTTTCTGACCGTAGTATAGCCATTAAAAATAGTAGCTGCTATAGACTGAATGTTTGTGTCTTCCCCAAATGTATATGCTAAAACCTTAATCCCCAATGTGTTAGTATTTGGAGGTAGGGTCTTTGAGAAATAATGTTTATGTCAAAAGGATAGAGACCCCATGATGGGATTATAAAAGGTCCTACATATTCCTTGAGGAGAAAGTATACATAACCAGAATTGTACTTGAGGAAAATTTATCGGATAGTGGCAGGTGAGACGAGTAGAATCGTGTGGAAGGGGCTTATACAACTTTCTGTCCTGCTTGCACTTACTTTCTCTCTCTTTTATTTCCAACATATTGCTACTCCAAAATTTTCTTCATGGGAATGAATGCTGTTCATCAGTCAATACACCACCTCCATCTCCTACTACACCCACCAAATTAGTTACGAATTCTTGGCATTTCTTCTTAAGAACAAAGTGCCTCAAACAGTACCTTGCTTATATTAAGTTTGTTAGGATTGATCAAAACACTGTGATCTGAGCCATAGCCATCTTTCTCCAGAATTACTGTAAACATGCTCCTAATTGGTCTCCCTGTTTCCATTACTAACCCTCCTGAGTCATTCCCCAGTAAGGGACCTTCTTCCCTGTGTCTTTCAAGCCAATAGATCATGACCCGGATCAGCTCAGAAGCAAAGGGAAGGTTTTTTCTTTGAGAGATGTAACATCTAGAGCTTCATGCTATCCAGAGAGACTGGGGGCAATGCTGCCTTTATTTTATTTTTTTAAATTTTTAATTGGAAAGTAATTGCTTTACAATGTGTTGGTTTCTGCCATACAACAATGTGAATCACTGAAAAGTATACATATATCCCCTCCCTCTTGAACCTCCTTCCCACCCCCCACCCCATCGCACTTCTCTAGGATGTTACTAGAGCACCAGGTTGAGCTCCATGTGTATACAAGCAACTTCCCACTAGGTATTTTACATATGGTAATGTGTATGTTTCAGTGCTACTCTCAGTTTGTCCGCCTTCTCCTTCCCCACTGTGTCCACAAGTGTCTCTACGTCTGCATCTCTAGTCCTGGGCAGGGGCCTCCCTGATGGCTAGATGATAAAGAATCTGCCTGCAATGTGGGAGAGACAGGTTTAATCCCTGGGTCAGGAAGATCTCCTGGAGAAGGGAATGGCAACCTATTCCAGTATTCCTGCCTGGAGAATCCCATGGACAGAGGAGACTATGGGGTTCAGTCCATGAATTGGCAAAGAATCAGACACAACTGAGCAACCAACGCTAGTCCTGGGCAGGGCAGCAGGAGGGACCAGAGTTCCCACAGGGGCGGGGCAGGCGCATCTCTGCTGTAGGCTGAGGCTCTAGATCGCAGTGCCCCATGCAGCGTCTCTGCACACGACCTGCCCGCACATCTTGAATTGAGGGTCCTCCACGGAGCTTATTCATACAGCTGGAAGAGCTGGGGTGTAGTTACCACAGCCGTTTCTCTCCAGGAACTTGGGTCTGAAGTGCCAGATTACAGTTCTCTATGTGGGGCACTCTGTGAGCAAGTCAAACTAGACTAAGCACAAAGGAAAAAAGGTTAGACTTAATTCTATTACCCAGACTCTAGTTTTGTTCCCCTGGAATTTTTAAGATATTTATGTATTTATTTTTGGCTGCCCTGGGTCTTCGTTGCTGTGCAAACTTTTCTCTAGTTGTGGTGAGCAGGGTGCTTATTGCAGTGGCTTCTCTTGTGGCAGAGCTCAGGCTTCAGCAGTTTCGGCTTCTGGGCTCTAGAGGGTCATATTCTTTTCTTTTCTTTTCTTTTCTTTTCTTTTTTAATTGGAGTATAGTTGCTTTGCAACCTTGTATTCATTTGTGCTGTACAACAATGTGAATCAGCTGTAGGTATACATATACCTACCCCTTTCTCTGAAGCCTCCCTCCCAATGAACCTATTCGCAGGCTGGAATAGAGATGCAGACACAGAGAATGGACATGACATGCACTCCTCATTCTTGAGGGGCACCAAGGGGCACAGTTTGGATGTCTGTAACATCTTCCAGCTAAGTGTTGGCATCATCATAACCCAAGTAGAGGAAAACTTTTTCCAGCTGTTCTTAGATGGGTTTGATGGTCACCAGGACTCAGCCCTAACTGTACCCCTCAGCAACCACAATTTGTCTAACCTTTTTGAGACAAAGGACACCAGACAATTTAAGATGCATGCCCAAATATTATCAAGGGAATAATGGTCACATGTCAAATTTCTGAAAATGAAGGTATCTAGGTTTATTGTCTGTAGGCAAGTGTGTCCTGAGGTTGAGGTCACTGCTGTGGCTTGAATATCCCTGGTTACATTTTGGTTGTTTTTCAGAAGAGAAGCCTGAAGAAGAGAGAGAATCACATGATTAGTCAAGGGAATTCATTACCAAAGGTTGTCTCTTGGGAGGTTGGGGATTGGGGGCCCTCTTAAATCCAGTGTGAACTCCCCTGCAACTTTGGAGAAGAATTGATAGTTAGGATCACTAAATGGGATCTGTTCCACTTAGGGGTGAGCTGACTTTGTGGGTTGCTTGTTTTCCAGGTTTTTTAGGTACACCCCATCTCCTGGCTGGAAGGGGTGGAGGGCCAGGTTGATGGGCATGGGCAGTACCTGGTCATCATATTCCTTGAGAACTTTCCTCACTTATTGGACCTCCCTAATGGCTTGACAAGCTGCAGTGTAGAGAAAGAAGTATGGCCCATATTCATTAACTAGACACCCCTGGCTTCCTAGATCGAAGCCCAATTTGGTGGTTTTATCTAATTATCCCTTTGTGCAGATTGGAGAGTAATTGGATGGACCTTGCCTTTAACGTGTGAGGAGGACTAGTTGCCAGGTCACTGGCTCAAGGTGGCCCTTTTAGCAGTTACATCTGTCTGTTGTTTTCTTTGGTTATCTCTGACCCCCCTTTTTGGTGAATCCTACGAGGAATCACTGCCACCTTTTTTGGAAGCTGAACTGCTTCTAAGAGCTTCAATATGCTTTAAGCCGGGTTTCATCTGTTAATTCTCCAAAGTAACTATGGGCTTCCCCAGTGGCTCAGCAGGAAAGAATCCACCTTCAATGCAGGAGATGTGTTCATGGGTCAGGAATATGACCTGGAAGAGAGCATGGCAACCCATTCTAGTATTCTTGCTTGGAGAATCCCATGGACAGAGGAGCCTGGCAGGTTTATAGTCCATGGAGTCACATAGAATCAGACACGACTGAAGTGACTTAGCATGCACTTACACACAGGTATGATGTCATACACATTTGGGGAATCCGTATAAACATTTAAGATACTCTCTATCGCAGGCACTAAGGCTCAGGTGATGGCTATCAGCTCTACTTTCTATGCAGAAGTCCCTGAGAATAGGGTTCTTGCTTTTATGACTTGTATTTGGGAGGTCACTGTGTATTGCACCAGGCTTTTCCCCCGCTCCCATGAAACTTCTCCCCTCTGTGAACCATTCCTCTTCAGTGTTTAGGAATGACTCACTTCCTTGGTCAAGTCAAGACATCTGTAATAGATGTGCCTATGGTTCCTAGAAAGTCATACTTCAGAGTCTCAGGGTAGTAGGGTGGCCTGATTTAGTGTGTGACAGGTTTTTATGGTAGCCACTGGGTTGTCAAAAAGCATAACCTGACCTTGAATGGACCTTCTGGGGAATAGCCCTCCATTTAGAACTTTTTACACCGGAACCTACTGTGGAGTCCATATAGTAGTTGAGTGACTGATCATTGACTTTTCATCTTCCTTTAGCAGGGTTGTAATAGCCGCTACTGCCTGTAGGCAAGGAGGCCATCCCTAGCAGTTTGATCTAATTGTTTATAGAGAAAGAAGCAACCACCAAGAAAAGTGGTCCCAGTTTTTGAGGCCGATTTCCCTTCTCTCATGAATGTAAAGGTCAAAGGATTTAGCTAAATCTGGGAGGACCAGGGTAGGAGCCTGAAGACATTGTTTTTCAATGTTTTAAAGGCTGCTTAATATCTAAATTTCATTCACAAGATCATCATTCTTTCCTTTCAACTTTTCATGTAGAGATCTAGCTATTAGGCATCAGGAATTCAGATGCAGCAAAACTCAGCCAGTCCGAGGAATCTCCTAAGCTGTCTTCTAGTTTTAGAAAGGCAAGGCTGCAAGTGGCTTCTTTCCTTTTCTGGTGTAAGCTTCTCTGGCTTTATGTGAGAATGAAGCCTAGATAGGTCATCCTAGTTTATGATATTTGGGCCTTTTTCTTGGACACCTTATATCCTTTATTAGTTAAGTGATTAAGGGTGGTTACATTGTTTTTGTCAGAGGCCTCCTTAGTAGTCTGATTATCAGAATGTTGTCTACATACTAGAGGAGGATTAGGTCTTTAGCTAAAGTTTTTCAGAATCTGGTGGGAGAATTTTTAAATCCTTAGAGCAGGACTGTCTAGAAGTGTTGTTTTTGTTGTGTGTTTGGGTACTCCCCAGTGGGTTTCTTTACAGAAAAAATGAAGTTATAGGCTGATTGACATAGTCTAAAAAGGCCCTGGTCAGGTAGGCCTAATGGATCTATGAATGCCCATTCTTGGGCTTTCCCTGATACACACATAGCTTTACAAGTCTTGTGATCAAGTTCGCCTGAACTGGTGTTCAGTACTGAGTAAATGGCATCAGTATCGACTAGGAATTCTATAGGCTTTCCCCCTATATCCAGTGTCAGTGGGGATTATCAAGGGTCAATTGGAGTGCCAACTAAGGGTTAAATGGTGCTGACTAGCCCCATTTTTTTTTAATCTGTTTGGACCACCTGCCTTTGAGTGTAGTGTCCAGGATCTGCCATTTCCGTCCCCCTTCAGGTGTGGCTAGGTCATTTGCTCTTCCCGTCCTCTTGTTCATGTATGGTGCACTGATTGCCTTCTAGTTTCCTGGGCTTGAATCCCATGGTGGTGACTGAGACATCCCATTTCACTCTCAATAAGATCTGTTAGAGTTCTTACAGTAGCTGACAGTGTCCTATATTATCTAGTCTCTCTCACACACACACACCCCTTGCCTCCTACTCATCTCTTCACCTCACTGATGCAACTCTAGTCAAACTAATCTTCTTTGCTGTTTCTCCACACACCCAGGCGTTTCCCCCTACTTTAAGACATATATATTGGCAATTCTTTCTGTCCGGAATCTCTACATGTGTCTCTCACCTTTATAAGACCTGGTTTGAACATTCTCTTTAAAGTTTCAGCCTGTCCTGACCCTGAAACTATTTATCACACTCATTTGCTTCTACATGTCACCTTTCTATACACTCTTAACATTTATGAATGTATTATCTTTCATTTAATTATTTGTCTCTTCCTTCTAGAATAGTAGGTCCATGAAACAAGAATATTGTATTGTTGTTATTATGTTCAATGATATATCCCAGTCCCTAGAGCTTTGTAGGCATATAATAGGTATGAGATAAATATATATTTATTGAATTAGTGAATTAATTTAGGTTTACTTTGTGAGATGACTTTACAATAATATTGAAAAGACAATCAGTAGAAGGCACTGATTTCCCATAATGGAAATTCAACCTAGGTACTTTACTCAAATTAAATACTTAACTTACTGGAGATGCTAACATTGAAAAGATAATTGCACTCCAAGAAAATAAAGTCCTTCTATTTGCAAAATGCTCAATCATCCATGCCCAGTCAAGGGGAGTTGATAGAACCATTAATGAAATTAAATAATTATTGAAATATTTATTCAATATCTATTATGTGACATGTGGTTTTCTGGAATTGGCCTATAGAAAGGGAACATGATAGAAAGATCCCACTAACGTAAAGGTTAACTCTAGGGAGAATACAGGCAAAAGACAATCAAATGATTATGAAAATTTTAGGAAATTTAGATTGCTGTTTAGAAATAGCTATTTTGAAAATAGCAATTGCTATTAAAACAGTAAAACACAGAGTAAAATTATAGAAAGCAAATCAATGTTAGTGAAGCTAATTAAAGAATGTAGTCAGGAAATGAAATTTGAGCTAAATCCTGAATAGTGAGATGTCACCAGTGTAGATATTCAGTTACCTGGGGAAGGAAAGTCACAGGAGAAGGATACAGGAGTGGCTAAAGCTCCTGAGAGTAGCTGGCATATTTGAGGTACAAAGAGAATGCCTGTGGATGAGAGTGAAGCATGTTGTGAGGTCAAGAGGTAAAACAGCTGGGGTTATGAAGATCACCATAGACATCTCATTACTTTTGGAAAATCATTTTTTTTCCTGCATTTATGAAAAAGAATAGCTTGAAACACTTTATTTGGATAACTATATATGTTCAATAATATACTTGGAGTCATTATGAAACAAATATAATTAATGTTTTCTTGTTAGACTTTTATTTTTGACATGTTTTTCTTAACTTCTGAAATTAAACAGACTCTCCACCTTAAATATTTTTTCTTAAGCTAAATTTACTTTTCTGTGGCTAAAATGTTCTCCTTTATTTGATATTTTCTTCCCAAATGTAGCAAGAAATGACATCCTTTACTGTATATAACTATTTTTCTGAGGTTTCAAAAGAAGACATTATGCTTTAATGCCCTGAAGATTTATTTGTAAAACTTCTACAAGGAAAGAAGGGAAACCACAGAAAATTTTGAAGCAGGAGATGAAAAGTCATACAGTAGCTTGTTGAAATATGGTTGGCAAATGATGAGGTGAACTGTAGAATAAGAACTAAGAACTCTCTTCAGGCCTGGAAAATTGTTGGAGTTATTAAGAACCCATGAACTGATAAGTCAGGGAGGGAATGTTTCAGTTAAAGCAAAATAAATAGATTCCAAGAGAAAAGGAAACGTGAGTCTATTCCATCATTAACTATCAAAAACATATAGTTATTTTCATCTCCTCTTCTTTTAAAACATTACTCAAATGTTTAATACTTAACTTTAAAAATGAGCATTAATCTTCAATATTACCAAATTATAGAAGGTGATTTAAAAATATATATATTTTGTTGATGACCCTTGGTTTCCTAAAAACATTATCTTGAGTTATAGTTTTAGTTTTTAAAAAGTTAGGAAGAATGAGAATCTTTCAAAAAAATATGTTAGTGTCATCTATTTTAAACTTGTAAGTTAGTTATTTAAAAAATGAAGCTGACCCCAGTTATGTTTTGCTGAGAAAAGTCTATGATCTTATTTTCTCATTAAGTATTCTTTGGAACATATATAGAGAAACTACATTAGGCAAACTACATATGTCCAGACAATAAATCTTTAAAGCTCACATATTTTCTAGGATATACCTGTGTAAACTAGAGTACTAATAGAGTAGATCTAGCTATATAATATACCTGGACATTTTAGGTATTGTTCTTTAATTCAAACTGTTTAAATATAATTATTTTACACATTGAAAACAATTCCTAAGATCTCAGTACTTTTTTCTCATTTGTTCTTGAACTGCCCTGCTACTCTAAAAATATCTTTACTCATGTTTGGCTCATATATAATGCAAATGTTAAGAGTAGTTAACTTTAGTGCTGTGAAACTAAGGGTAGGGGACAGATGGAGGGTGGAAAGATTCTCATATTTGGCCCTTTATACTTAAAGATTGGTTGAATCTATTGTTAATATATATTAATTTGTTATATTCTTAAGGATGAGTACAAATATTTCTGTTTAAAACAAAACAGAACAAAACCCAGAATCTGTACACAGATGTTTATAGTAACTTTATTCATTCATTGCCAAAACTTGGAAGCAACAAACATGTCTTACAGTAGGTGAATGGATACATAAACTGAATGGAATATTATTCATTGCTAAATATAAATGAGCTATCAAACCATAGAAAGACATGGAGGAAATTTAAATGCATATTAATAAGTGAAAGAAGCCAATCTGGAAGGCTACATGTTGTAGGATTCCAACTATATGATATTCTGTAAAAGGTGAAACCGTGGAGACAGTAAAAAATTCAGTAGTTGCCACACATAGGAATTGGTAGAGGAAAGGAATGAATAAGCAGATTAGAGAGGATTTTTAGTTTGGTGAACGTATTCTGTATGATGCTACAATGGTGGATACATGTCACTATTCATTTGATCAAACCCATAGAATGTTCATCATCAAAAGTTAACCCTAAAGTAAAGTATGGACTTTGGATGATTATGATGTATTCATGTAGGTTCATCAGTTGTAACAAGTATACCAGTTTTGTGAGGAATGTTGGTAATGGGGGAATTATGGATGCATAGGGGAAGGGAGTATTTGGAAAATCACTGTACTTTTAAAATTTTGTTGTGAATCTAAAATGACTTAAAAATATAAGCAAAAATATCTTCTAAAAAGAGATTTATGAGATATAAAAAACATATTTAATCTTTGTCTGAATATAGAATAACTTTTTAAAGATGTTAAAGACTGAGAAAAGCAGTCTACCTTGGGGGATGAGGGGAAATCATCATTTGGAGACTCTTAGAATGACTTGTATAAGAACGTGCACTTTTCTTAGCTATACAACGATTAAATCCCCAAAGAAAAGAAACCTCTTTACTGGGACTAATTCTTGTTGGAATGTGTAGAAGTACATTATGAGGACGTCATGGTGATTTTGGATAATAATGATGCGATAATAAAATGAAACTCATTATTCCAATAAATCTATAGGTCTGGCCTCTCTACAGAAAATAAAATATCTCTGACATCTACAACTAGAAAACATTTTGTTTTAAATCATAGAATTGGACCCTGACATACTTTCATGCATTGGAGAAGGAAACGGCAACCCCCTCCAGTGTTCTTGCCTGGAGAATCCCAGGGACAGGGGAGCCTGGTGGGCTGCCATCTATGGGGTCGCACAGAGTCGGACATGACTGAAGTGACTTAGCAGTAGCAGTAGCAATATACAACCATGATTGATCTGATAAACTGTATACACAATGTTTTTTCAAATATGGAAAATAATTTTTCATCTCTGAAATCAATATCTGAATTGGAATGCTTCATATATATTTACATGTTAAATTAAAGGAGATTTTACATTTTTAAATATTCTGCTATAATTCTAACCCTGAAAGACCTTGCAAATCACTTAGCAATTGAAAATTTTCCACATACACAATGTTTTTTTTCAAATATGGAAAATAAGTTTGCATATCTGAAAATAGTATCTGAATTGGAATGCTTCATATTATGTTTACATGTAGAATTAAAGGAGGTTTTATGTTTTTAAATATTCTATTATATTTCTAACTGTGAAAAACCACACAAATCTCTTAGCAATTGAAAACTTTCTATTTTATATTTAATTTTTTCTACAACAGAATGAAAGACTGATAATTATTTAAATTGTAAATAGTGTTATGGAAGCATGTAATAATTTACATTCTTTAAGTAAATGTGGCTTAGTACTTATGTTCCAAGCCTTGCCCAATTCAATCCCAGAAATCATGAGTTTTACTCTGTGAAGATAATGTACCCTAATCCTATTTACTTATGCTTCACCATGCGATAAAATCCAAAGGCAAGAACCGTCTGAGTATGAATATTGGCCCTTCCTTCAGTTCAGTTCAGTCAATCAGTCGTGTCCAATTCTTTCAGCCCCATGAAATGCAGCATGCCAGGCTTCCCTGTCCATCACCAACTCCAGGAGCTTGCTCAAACTCATGTCCATCAAGTCAGTGATGCCCTCCCACCATCTCATCCTATGTCGTCCTGTTCTCCTTCTCCATTCAATCTTTCCCAACAACAGAGTCTTTTCCAATGCATCTGCTCTTCACATCAGGTGGTCAAAATATTGGAGTTTAAGCATCAGCACATCCTTCAAATGAATATTCAGGATTGATTTCCTTTAGTATTGATGAGTTTGATCTCCTTGCAGTCCAAGGGACTCTCAAGAGTCTTCTTCAGCATCACAGTTCAAGAGTGTCAATTCTTCAGCACTCAGCTTTCTTTATGGTCCAAATCTCACAACCATACATGACTACTGGAAAAACCATAGCTTTGACTAGATAGACCTTTGTCAGCAAAGTAATGTCTCTGCTTTTTAATAAGCTGTCTAGGTTTTTCATAGCTTTTCTTCCAAGAAGAAAGAGTCTTTTAATTTCATGGCTGAAGTCACCATCTGCAGTGGTTTTGGAGCCCACGAAAATAAACTCTGTCACTGTTTCCATTGTTTCTCCATCTATTTGCCCTGAAGTGATGGGACCAGATGCTATGATCTTTGTTTTCTGAATGTTGAGCTTTAACCCAACTTTTCCACTCTCCACTTTCACTTTCATCAAGAAGCTTTTTAGTTCCTCTTCACTTTCTGCCGTAAGGGTGGTGCCATCTTCATATCTGAGGTGATTGATATTTCTCCCGGCAATCTTGATTCCAACTTTTGCTTCATCTAGCCCAGCATTTTGCATGTTTTACTCTACATACAAGTTAAGTTAGCAGGGTGAAAATATACAGACTTGACGTCCTCCTTTCCAATTTGGAACCAGTCCATTGTTCCATGTTTGGTTCTTCTGTTGCTTCTTGAGCTTCATACAGATTTCTCTGGATGCAGGTAAGGTGGTCTGGTATTCCCATCTCTTTAAGAATTATCCATAGTTTGTTGTGATTCACAAAATGAAAGGCCTTAGCATAGTCAATAACGCAGAAGTAAATGTTTTTCTGGAATTCACTTGCTTTTTGTATGATCCAATAGATCTTGGCAATTTTATATCTGTTTCCTGTGCATTTTCTAAATCCAGCTAGAACATCTGGAAGTTCTCTGTTCACATATCATTGAAGCCTAGCTTTGAGAATTTTAAACATTACTTCTCTAGTGTGTGAGATGAGTGCAATTGTGAGGTAGTTTGAACATTCTTTGGCATTGCGTTTCCTTGGGATTCGGGCTTCCCTGCTGCCTCAGCTGGTAAAGAATCTGCCTGCAATGTAGGAGGCCTGGGTTCAATCTTTTGTTGGGAAGATCCTCTGGAGTAGGGAATGGCTACCCACTCCAGTTTTCTGGCCTGGAGAATCCTTGGACAGTATAGTCCATGGGGTTACAAAGAATCGGACACAACTCAGTGACTTTCACTTCACTTCACTTCTTTGGGATTGGAATAAAAACTGACCTTTTCCAGTCCTGGGGCCACGGTTGAGTTTTCCAAATTTGTTGGAATATTGAGTGCAGCACTTTCACAGCATCATCTTTTAGGATTTGAAACAGCTCAACTGGAATTCCATCATCTCTACTAGTTTTGTTCATAGTGATGCTTCCTAAGGCCCACTTGACTTCATACTCCATGATGTCTGGCTTTAGGTGAGTGATCACATCATCTTTATCTGGTTCATTAAGATTTTTGTGTGTGTGTAGTTCTGTGTATTCTTGCCAGCTCTTCTTAATATCTTCTGCTTCAGTTAGGTCCATACCATTTCTATCCTTTATTGTGCCCATCTTTGCATGAAGGGTTCCCTTGGTACTTCTAACTGATTTGAAGAGATCTCTAGTCTTTCCCATTCTATTGTTTTCCTGTGTTTCTTGCATTATCTCTCCTTGCTATTCTTTGGAACTCTACATTCAAATGGACATATCTTTTCTTTTCTCCTTTGCCTTTAGTTTCTCTTCTTTTCTCAGCTATTTGTAAGGCCTCCTCAGACAACCATGATGCCTTTTTGCGTTTCTTTTTCTGGGGGATGATTTTGATCACCACCTCCTGTACAATGTCCTGAACCTCCATCCGTAGTTCTTCAGGCACTCTGTGTGTCACATCTAATCCCTTGAATCTATTTGTTACTTCAACTATATAATCGCAAGGGATTTAGTGGTTTTCCCTACTTTCTCAATTTAAGTCTGAATTTGGCAATAAGGAGTTCATGATCTGAGCCAGAGTCAGCTCCCGGTCTTGTTTTGGCTGACTATATAAGACCTTCTTTAAAGACCCCCAAAGTGAAATTTACAATGCTTCTTTCTACTTCTTTAGAGAACAGTTTGAACTCTTTTCATCTCTCTCTTTAGCCAGTGGTAGATCTCCTCAATCTTCTCTGGGTTGCTGAAATTATTGTAAGAGACTTCATATTTATTCAGTTCAGTTCAGTCACTCAGTCGTGTCCGACTCTTTGCGACCCCATGAATCACAGCATGCCAGGTCTCCCTGTCCATCGTCAACTCCCGGAGTTCACTCAGACTCACGTCCATCGAGTCAGTGATGCCATCCAGCCATCTCATCCTCTGTCGTCCACTTCTCCTCCTGCCCCCAATCCCTCCCAGCATCAGTCTTTTCCTATGAGTCAACTCTTCACATGAGGTGGCCAAAGGACTGGAGTTTCAGCTTTAGCATCATTCCTTCCAAAGAAATCCCAGGGCTGATCTCCTTTAGAATGGACTGGTTGGATCTCCTTGCAGTCCAAGGGACTCTCAAGAGTCTTCTCCAACACCACAGTTCAAAAGCATCGATTCTTCAGCACTCAGCCTTCTTCACAGTCCAATTCTCACACCCATACATGACCACAGGAAAAACCATAGCCTTGACTAGACGGACCTTAGTCAGCAAAGTAATGTCTCTGCTTTTGAATATGCTATCTAGGTTGCTCATAACTTTTCTTCCAAGGAGTAAGTGTCTTTTAATATCATGGCTGCAGTCACCATCTGCAGTGATTTTGGAGCCCCCAAAAGTAAAGTCTGACACTGTTTCCACTGTTTCCCCATCTATTTGCCATGAAGTGATGGGACCAGATGCCATGATCTTCGTTTTCTGAATGTTGAGTTTAAGCCAACTTTTTCATTCTCCTCTTTCACTTTCATCAAGAGACTCTTTAGTTCTTCTTCACTTTCTGCCATAAGGGTGGTGTCATCTGCATATCTGAGGTTATTGATATTTCTCCCAGCAATCTTGATTCCAGCTTATGCCTCATCCAGCCCAGCGTTTCTCATAATGTACTCTGCATAGAAGTTAAATAAGCAGGGTGACAATATACAGCCTTGACGTACTCCTTTTCCTATTTAAAACCAATCCGTTGTTCCATGTCCAGTTCTAACTGTTGCTTCCTGATCTGCATATAGGTTTCTCAAGAGGCAGGTCAGGTGGTCTGGTATTCCCATCTCTTTCAGAATTTTCCACCATTTTTTGTGATCCACACAGTCAAAGGCTGTGGCACAGTCAATGAAGCAGAAATAGATGTTTTTCTGGAACTCTCTTGCTGTCTCCATGATCCAGCAGATGTTGGCAATTTGATCTCTGGTTCCTCTGCCTTTTCTAAAACCAGCTTGAACATCAGGAAATTCATATTTATTAGAAAACCTCAAATCAATGTGTATGCAAATATTCACACTTATTGCTTCTGTTTCCCTGAATGCAGGGTAGAATTAATCTTAAATATTTCTTCAAAATGGGTGTCTCTTTGTATGTGTGTGTATGTGTGCATGGGGGCAGGTGTGTGTGTGTGTGTGTGTGTGTGTGTGTGTTGACATTGTTCTAATGAGGAGAATAAAGGAAAAATAAAATAGTTGAATTATGTTGAAAAATCATATTATCTGTAATTGTTACCTAGAACATGAACAATTAAATGTTCTAGGTAACATTTAAGAATTAAATTAAAAGAGTATTTTTACTGGATCCTAAAAGACTATTTTTATTGGATCAAGTTGGATGGGGAAAATTTACCAAGCTATTATGATGATATAAATATATGAAACTATGAAAGCATGTAAACATGATAGAAATAATTTAATAGAAGCACATGGTCACTAGTTTTTAACCAGTTAAAATTAAGAGACAAATGTGATTATTCACCCTGGACAGGGTCTGTGTATTTTGCCTCTGTGAAGATTTAGTTATTCATTTAACAAATATTTGTTGAATATCCCTAGCACTGAGAATAAATAAACAAAACAGTAGTGGTCTTTATGCATAAAAAAGCTCAGAGTTTAGGAGGGCTTTAAAGCTACTGTAGGGCTAGTTTAATAATATCATTTTGAGCAAGTATCTGCTTATATTTAGGTGATTCATTTCCAAGGCCCTGTGGTAACCTCTGCTCATTAGTAAAGGAACATCTCTTAGGGGGAGAAAAAATTCTTGCTTTTAAAATAGGAGAAGCTGTGGTAAAATCCTGAGTGGAAGTCTTGTTTCACCTTCCCTTGGGTTCACATACAAGGCAGTACTCTGATATTGTCAAAAGGGCAGGAAACCTGACTTACTCAGCATATTTCATAAGACACTTTCTTCAGTTATAAATGTAAAGAAATAGAAGGAATCTGAGACCCTGGAGAGACTCTCACTCTGTAATTCACTAGGAATATGGTGGCTCATTTTTATTTAAATTAACTTAAATTATCTTATCAAATAAGTTAGGGTGGAATTTTTTGTATTTTTTGTTCCAAATTATATTAAATTTCTATTTAAAAGTTCACTCCCAAGTCACTGTCTGGTGAGTCAGTGTTTGCTCTCCAAATTCTCGGCTTGGTGGAGGTGGTTCTAGAAATGAGCAACCTGTCACTGATTTCCTGGAAATGTCTCTCAGTCTATTATTTCATGATTTTCTTTTCAAATTGCTAGTGAGCTGAAATTCGGGACCAATGAATGGTCTCCCATCTAGCTTTCCATAAGTCTCTCCTTATTTGCGTGTTTTGCTTTTCACTTACAATCTTTTCCCTGGACTGTGTCTTTATAATATCAACTAAATAAGATTGGAAACAAGTAATAAAATTCAACAAGAACTTTAAATGGAATAGATAAGAGTCTACTTTCTCTTACCAATGATGCTTGCCCAAGTCTTAGTTGAAATAGATAAGCAGAGTAAATGTCCAGCAGCTTACTTTTCAATAGCTATTTGCATTTTAGACCTTTAATCTGATCCTTTTATAAGCAGCTTTCACATTAACATAGCTGACATTCTTATCTAAAATCCAGAAAGCCCCTGGGAAAGGGAAGGGTAAGGAAAGTCATTTTGAGGAGACCACATCTTTCTCTTGAAAGTAATCAAACCTCTAAAAGATTTTATGCAAGTAACTTAATGAAAAGCTCACCTATTTGAGGATTGTGTTTGTTTGTTTGTTTTAATCCAAAACCCAAAGGTAAGAGTAACTTATTTCGATTTATTTATTTTTATTTACTAGTTGATCTTTAGTATCCTAAGTGCCCCCAGGATATTCAGCTTTCAAGGCTTTCTGCTTTCTGGCCATATGGATGTACAGAAAAATAGAATATTAAATATACTTAAACCCAAAGTTAATTGGTTCTTGATTAGAACTTTCCAAATATATAGTTGGCAGCCCCCTTAAAGGGCTTCCCATATGGCACTAGTGGTAAAAAACCTTCTTGCCAATGCAGAAGGTGCTAGAGATGTGGGTTCAGTTCCTGGGTTGGGAAAAGCCTCTGGAGGAGGGCATGGCAACCCACTCCAGTATTCTTGCCTGGAGAATCCCATGGACAGAGGAGTCTCATGGGCTATATCCATAGGGTCACAGAGTCAGGCATGACTGAAGCGACTTAGCACACACACATGTATGCAGCCCCCTCAAAAGGGCAAGATACATGTAAACTGTGTCATTCTCTGTATTTCAGTGTCTTCTAATTATATGTAATTAGTCAAAAGGCAAAAAAAAAAAAAAATTCAGACGTGTCTAAACTGAATGAATTTTTATTGCATTTATTAATGAATGCATTGCAAGGAGATCCAACCAGTCCATCCTAAAGGAGATCAGTCCTGGGTGTTCATTGGAAGGACTGATGCTGAAGCTGAAACTCCAGTACTTAGGCCACCTCATGCGAAGAGTTGACTCATTGGAAAAGACCCTGATGCTGGGAGGAATTGGGGGCAAGAAGAGAAGGGGGCGACAGAGAATGAGATGGCTGGATGGCATCACCGACTCGATAGAAATGAGTTTGGGTAAACTCCGGGAGTTGGTGATGGACAGGACGGCCTGGTGTGCTGTGATTCATGGAGTTGCAAAGAGTCGGACATGACTGAGCTACTGAACTGAACTGAACTGAACTGAAAGTGAGCTTCGAAATGATAATACAGTCATTACCCGAATAGTACTGAGTAGATTCTTTGACTCTTTACTTTGAGTTTTTGACAAAGATTATAGACAATAAAAGCCAAAGGAAATAGGATGAAATATTCTATGTATTTACACTAAATAAGATACCTGTCCCAGAGAAAGAAGACAAAATCTGCTTGAAGCTCTTTAAGCAGATGAGCAGGTCCCATATTTGAGGAAGGTTGTGTTTAGAGATCCAAAGAGATCAAACCAGTCAATCTTAAGGGAAATCAACCCTGAATACTCATTGGAAGGACTGATGCTGAAACAGAAGCTCCAGTATTTTTTTCACCTGATGCAAACAACCGACACATTGGAAAAGACCCTGATGATGGGAAAGATTGAGGGCAGAAGGAAAAGAGGGTGTCAGAGGAGGAGAAGGCTGGATGGCATCATCGATGCAATGGACATGAACCTGGGCAAACTTTGGGAGATGGTGGGGGAAAGGGAGGCCTGTCATACTGCAGTCCGTGGGGTCAAAAAGAGTCAGACATGACTGGGTGACTGCACAGCAACAGCAATGTTTATACTTGCAGTTCTTTACCTTTGTTGAGATACAGAGCTTCCTGTGATTTACAAGTACTATTGTTTCCCTTCCTTAAGAAAATAGGACATAGATATGCGCACATAAAATGCTCACCGATCTGATGAAACTCAGATTATCTCATTAAAAAAAAAAAAAGAAATCAAAATCAGATACACATAATGTTTTCTGATACATGGGCATAGTTTTTGCATCTAAAGAGAATGTGAATTCTAACGGCCCTCAAAACCATGTTATTTTCTCAATGGGTTATTTATAGTTTGGAAAGTAATTTGGAAGTAAGGGTCACTGACTTTTGAATGAGCAAATGAATGAATATTCATGTACAAAAATCATAGCAGTGAGTATGCGCTAAGTCACTTCAGTCATGTCTGACTCTGCAAGTCTGTGGACCATAGTCTGCCAGTCTCCTCTGTCCATGGGATTCTCCATGAAAAAATACTAGAATGGGTTGTCATGCTCTCCTCCAGGGGATCTTCCTGACCCAGGAGTCGAACCCAGGTCTCATGTCTCCTGCATTGACAGGGAGTTCTTTACCTCTCTTGCCACCTGGGATTAAATTCTGATATAAGCTAGCATGTCTTTAATATTTTATATATATTGAACTCATGCTTCTCTATGGGTTTTAAGTCACTTAGTCCTAAAAGCAATTGCCATTAGACACTATTTATTATCCATCATTTTAAGAATGAAAAAGAAAAAAAAATACCCAGAAGGTTAGAAGTATTAATGACTAACCCCACAGTTCAAGTAGTAAATGGCATAGTTGAGACATGATCCAGGTCTGCCTACACTTATGCTTTTACTAATGCACTTTTCAGGGTATGGGTTATGTTCATGGAAAATCTGAGACGGCCTAAATATTCAATAGTAAAGGAAAGTTTAAGCACTCCGTAATTATAAATATAAGATGGAATATAAGAAAGTTAATATTACTATGTTAACCAAATATAGTAATGTGGTGGAAATGCTTATAATAGGAAATTAAGTGTATGAAAGTAGTGTAAAAAAATACTCATGTTGGAAATATATATGTGCAGTATGAAAATAATTTTGTGTGCCACTTGACAGAATTTGCCACTTGTATGCCATTAACAGAATTCCTTATGATTTTGTCTCTATAATTTATACTACTGAACAATTTATAATTGTTTATAGAAAGCATGTATTAAAAAAAAATAAATAAAAAAATAAAAAAAAAGAAAGCATGTATTCTTCTTATAATGATAAAAATATAATTTGAGCTATTTTTGTAACTGTTACTAATTTCAAAGCTTGTCACCTGTTACTGCTGCTGCTGCTAAGTCACTTCAGTCGTGTCCGACTCTGGGCGACCCCATGGACTGCAGCCCACCAGGCTCCTGCATTCATGGGATTTTCCAGGCGAGAATCCTGGAGTGGGGTGCCATCGCCTTCTCCCCACCTGTTACTAGGACTGCTTAAAATTATAAAAACAGAATTTAGTGCCATCTCTCTGAAAAGAAAATAAAGCATGCCCCCTAGTGGTCACCACCAGTAAATTCTTTGTTGCCTTTTTCCTGTGAGGAATTCTGGTTTACCAAGGCAATGGCACCCCACTCCAGTACTCTTGCCTGGAAAATCCCATGGACGGAGGAGCCTGGTAGGCTGCAGTCCACCGTGTCACAAGGAGTCAGACTCGACTGAGCGACTTCACTTTCACTTTTCACTTTCATGCATTGGAGAAGGCAATGGCAACCCACTCCAGTGTTCTTGCTTGGAGAATCCCAGGGACGAGGGAGCCTGATGGGCTGCCATCTATGGGGTCGCACAGAGTCGGACATGACTGAAGCAACTTAGCAGCAGCTATTTAATGATGGTGGTAAGGGAATGGGCATCAAAATACCAGGAGGAATGTCAGTGGTTTCTAATTAGGATCTGAGTTGTTTCGAACATGTTTACTTGTACCCCACTTTGGAGAAATATTTAAATCAATCAACTTGAATATTTAGCAATATTTTAAAAATGTACTTATTTCTCTCTTTATTTTGCCTGCTAACATTTTGAACTTGTATTTATTTTTTAGGATTTTCCAGAGTGAAACATAGCTTTACTTTTACACAGGGTAACTTCCCTGCCATTTAATAAAGTACTTTATTTCTGAAACCAATTTATTCACTGTTTTAGATATGTTTTTACATGTCAGTACACACACATACAATGGAATATTGTTAAGCCATGAAAAAGAATGAAATCTTGTCATCTGCAACAACATGGAGGGACCTAGATGGTATTATGCTAAATGAAATAAACCAGAAACAGAATGGCAAATATTATATGATTTCATTTGTATGTGAAATCCAAAAAGCAAAACAAATGAGCAAGCATAAAAAAGAGAAACAGAGTCAACAGGATACAGAGGGTAAACAGGTGGTTGCCAGAGAGAGGAGGGGATCAGGGAGAGAAAAGAAATAGATGAAGCAGATTAAGACCTATAAACTCCCAGTTTCAGCATAAATGAGTCTGGGATATGAAATGTACAGTGTGGGGAATACAGTCAATAACTATGTAATATCTTTGTATGGTTACTATATCATAACTAGACTTAATTTAAAATGTTTAGAAATATTGAATCATTATTGTTGTATAGTAGGAGCTAGCATAGTATTGTGTATCAGTTATGTCTCAAGATTAGAAGAAAAAAAATTAAATGAAAAAGAGGATTAAATAATCCATAAAACAGTGTAATATATAATTATATATTTAAGGAGTTATACATTTACAGAAGAGAATTTGAACAAATATAAATCAGGTTGTTAGTTGTGTTTGTTTCTGTGGGATATAATCAGGTAGGAAAAGGGATTTTCTTATATATCTTTAGATGGTCAAGGAATGTGTTAATTTTATAATGAACTAGCATATGCATGGGAAATAAATGGAATGAAGAGAGAAACTGACAATTTCAAAAAAAACCTTTGCATTCTTTTTTAACATATGACTTGAAACAAATTAGGGATTATGTAAAGATGGAATAAGAAGATAGGAAAAATCGCCATGACTCAGGCAAACAATTGCATTGTCTTTATACATGTATAAAATACTTTACTATGTTTTGTTTTATTTTTGTTATTTTACTGTTTTTATATTTTATTGTTTATTTTTGTTTTTGTAAATAGATATTTCCGTGTATGTGTATTTTAGTTATTAATTCCTATCCAGTCTGCTTTCTTGTTTTTCCTGGAATCCATCGCTACCTTTCTGTCATCACTACTTGCCCTAGCCGAGTCAAGGGAAGACAAAATAATTGCCTTTGGGACAGATCATGTGCACAGGCAAAATTTGTTCAAACCAGATACTGTAGTTAAAATGATAAATTAGTCAACAAATCATAAAATTACAGGACTCATTCATTTACCTTTTCTTCTGTTTTCACGTTACTCATTTGTGAAAATCCACTCCAGTACTTTTGCCTGGGAAATCCCATGGACGGAGGAGCCTCGTAGGCTACAGTCCATGGGGTTGCTGAGTCGGACACAACCGAGCAACTTCACTTTCACTTTTCACTTTCATGCATCGGAGAAGGAAATGGCAACCCACTCCAGTGTTCTTGCCTGGAGAATCCCAGGGACAGCGGAGCCTGGTGGGTTGCCCTCTAGGGGGTCGCAGAGAGTCGGAAGCGACTGAAGCGACTTAGCAGCAGCAGCAGCAGCAGCAGCAGTTGTTTCTGGAACTGAGTAGATGACATTTTCCTTAGATATAGTGTGTGCTCTCAGTTTTCCATAGTTCTAACCAGCCCTGTTTCACTCATTTAAGTTACCTGCTTGAACTCTGATACTGACTGTCGTTCATGGGTCTCTTCAAAGTATTATTACAGCCTCAAAAACTGGTGAGTTACTCCTAGCTGCCAATCCTGTTCTGCTTGCCAAAGATGATAATGTCACTCTTGACTTTAGATAAGACACTTGCAAATCTGCCACCATTTCTTCTCCATCACTAATTTTCCTTGTATGTCCCTTGCTTTGTCTAGAGTTCCTGTTTTTGTTGTTGTTGTTAATCCCATTTCCTCTATGCTCCAAAAGCACACCTCCTATCCTAGACTTCCACCTGCTGCTTCATCTTATTATTGCATAGCACTTTTTATAAATCATATGAATTTATTAAGAGTTCAGTCTTTGAAGGATAAAAGTCAGAATCTCATTAAATGCACCATTGTAAGTTTAATATTCTCAATAACATATGTAGTCTTAAATCTAGATATTTTTATAGATTTTCTAATCCAAAAAATTAAGGATAAATCAAGAAACTTAGTGCTCTATTTTTCAGAGCATCCTCAAGTATAAAATGTAGTTTTAAAAAGATATCACAATTATACATTTATTATATAATTTTATACAGATACATGAACATTTTTCTTTCCTAAGTCAATATATGTGTGTGTACTCAGTCATGTCTGGCTCTTTGCCACCCTTTGGACTGTAGCCCACCGGGATCCTCTGTCTATGGGCTTTTTTTGGCAAGAATACTGGAGTGGGTTGCCACTTCCTCCTCCAGGACGGCTTCCTGACCCAGTGATTGAACCTGTGTCTCCTACATTGCAGGTAAATTCTTTACTGCTGAGCCATCAGGGAAACCCAAGTCAATGTATATTTTGCCTGTTTTTCATTGCATTATAAGTCATGCTTTCCAAGTTAGAGAACAACTCAAAGATATAATGAAGACGGATTCTAGCATTAAATGATCTAAACATTTTTAGAGGACCAATAATAGCTTCAAGGCAAAAATAGAAGAAAATATGCCGTGGGAACAAAAAAAGGATTAAGCAAGATATGGACAGGTGTTTATATGTAATATGATTTCTGTATGAAAATCAGAGAAGCTGAAGTATAGTGTTAGTGTCAGAAAGTAGGGAGAAAAAAAGTGACGATGTATAGAGACTCTTAAGTTTCTAACCAAGGAGTTAGTTTACTTTTATATGGACAAAGTACTCATTTTCAAGTATAAAAGTGGGTTATGTGTATGTGTAATATTATTGGTAGTAGTATTTCTGGCGGCAGAAGGCTTAATAGACTTTGACTCTCAGTGTGCTTACGGAGAAAATGAAATAATGCATCTTTTTTTTTTTTAATTCTTGGTGTGAGGATGACTAGACCATTCAAAGGGGAATAATGCATCTCATATGCAGTTTATTACACATATGTGAAGTATTGCATTATCCATGATGGCAGGTTGACATGCTGTGGCTGAAAGAACAAGTTTATTGTAGCTAAGCAGACCTGAATATGAATCCTAGATATAAGTTGAGTATGTTCTCTGACTTTTCCAAGTCTTTATATTTTTCCCTTATGGATGAGTGCTTCCCTGGTGGCTCAGAGGTTAACGCGTCTGCCTGGAATGCAGGAGACCTGGGTGCGATCCCTGGGTCGGGGAGATCTCCTGGAGAAGAAAATGTCAACCCACTCCAGTACTCTTGCCTGGAGAATCCTATGGAGGGAGGAGCCTGGTAGGCTACAGTCCATGGGGTTGCGAAGAGTCGGACACGACTGAGTGACTTCACTTTCAGTTTCTTATGCATGAGTAGTTGTTTTATAGATTCCATCACGTGCCTAAATTCCCCATGAATCTTGTCCACAGAGGGTTTAACTTTCCACCATCTCTCTATGCCTCCTCTTCTAATTTAGGGTTTCTAGCCCTCCTCGTGGTCACCAACTCCCATGTCAGGATGGGCTCTGTGTTTCTAGTTGAAGGTTAGCTTATTCCTCAGAAGCGCCCTGCTGTACGTTCTCTGCCTTCACTGTGCCGGTCATCCCTTCTCTCTTCTGTACTCCTCTCTCTTGTACTCACATGCATTTTGTTGCTACCTAAATATTCCTAAGCACACCATGTTTCCAAAAACATGAATATTTTATTTTTATCTTAGCTGACCCAATCACTTTCTTATAAGAGTTTCAACTGCCATATAAAAATTTGCACTATCAATATTTATTTTTCTCTTTACCAGTAAGCCTGTTGACCTGAAAGCTGAACTCCCTGAAAACACTTTATACTTAGAAAACAAATGTTTCGTTTAGTACAACTTTGATCCAGAGCTTTCTTTTAAATTCTGCATATTGATTAGTCTTTTCCAAAGTTGTACATAGACGTGTTTAAGTCCCTCCTATCTCAGTTTTTAGAAATAAATAAATCATCCATAGCCAAACCTAGAACTACTTTTCTTTGAACCTACTCATGACTTGAATGCCAATCATATATTTTTCTCCCATTTTGAACCCAGCTTTTAAAGGCAGCTATCTACTCTTAGATTTGTTTTGTTTTTGTTTTTTTTTTCTTCACTTCTTTACTTTTGACTTGAACTCCAGCTTCTGTCCTCAAACGCTACATGCACTTCTTTGGCATGTTACCCACAACTTTCGTATCCTAATCTAGTAGGTGTTCAGTCTGGATGCACCCTGGATCTCTGCTTCTTTTGGAGTGGTCACTGCTTCACTCCTTCAAACTCTCAGATTTTTTGATTAGCCTTTCTCATTTATGTTAAGCATCCTACATTTCAAATCTAGATTTATATTTTCTTTCTAACCTCTAACTCACTTTGTAGTTTTAGGCAAGTAAGCTACTTGATCTTTTCTAAAATTTAGAGGTTTTTTTATTTCATTTTTAATTTAAGAAATGAAGATAATGCTACCGATTTCTCATAGCTACTGAGAAAATTAAGTGGCAAAGTACATGAAGTATCTAGTGGCATTTAAAAGAAACTCTTTTCATTATTTGTTTTTCTTCTGCTCACATCTGATTTATAGAATAATTAAGTATTCCAAACAAAATGTGAATTAGAAAAATAAATTAAACATAATTTGAATTTCTTCCAAATTTCAGCCCAGGATAAGAAATGCAGTTTTTTAAAATTTGATTATAATCACCTGAATAGCTTTTAACTGTTTTGAGAATATCTTTATTTAATTAATTATTGGAATAATATACAAAAGATACTAAATATGATTAAGGTCTCAAGCATTCATTTTGTTAAAAAATGATCTCATTACTAATGCTTTGTAGGAGAAATCTACATAGCTCACTTCTATCAGAATCTTTGCATTGGCGTCCTTTCTTGTGTCAAAATGAGTATGTCAAAGTGCGTACTCTAGTGAAGTTGTAGTCATTTTTTGTTAGCGTCATAGGTTTGAACAAACTTCCTTACATGATCTAACCTTAAACTGTCATCTGCTCTAGAACAGTAGGCTGTTAGCACAGATGCTATGACTTTTTGACACATTGCTGCCGCATTTGGCTATCATGTGCGCCGCCTTCTTTCTACCGTTACCTGTCAGGACCACATGGTTGTCTTGTTTCTATCTTTTTATTCCCCTGGAAGAGATAATCTCTTTCTATGACTGCTGCTGTCCTATTAGAGCCATTCAGTAAAACATTACATAAAGAAAAGGAAGAAAATTAAATTTTAAATCTGATAAAAATGCTCTGGCATTTTCAAACTGTCATTATATTACATTCTAATAAAATTATACAGTAGTTTAATGAGCTTGAAGGACTCTTTGACTGAATATATTATTCTGTATTGAACTAATCTCAGAAAGGGTTGTTCAGCTAGGCGTTTTCCTTGTTGTCCTCTCCTTTTGATTCTCTTGCCTTTGAATTCTTAGCAACTTGAGCTTCCTGAATTTCAACTCTGTCTCATCCATTTAACTCCAATCACCAGGCTTTGTCTGAGTTCTACCTCTTAGTGCTGTGATCTGAAATTGCAGACAATGAGCTGACAGTCTATCAAAGGGCTAATTTCTTGTTTCCCTTCCCTCAGGCATCACTGTTCTGTGCTGCCTGTTGTCCAATGTGTCAGACAACAATTGCATCATGTATTTTGTCTTGTTTCTTTTAATTTTGTTTTTTTAATGCAGGTGTGTAAAACCAGTCCTGGCTACTACATTTTGAACAGAAGTGAGTTGAGGATTTATGTATTTTAACTATAGTAATTAGCCTAACATAACTGAGGGTTCCAAAATAGAACAAACTGAAAATATTATAAGCCCTGATTATATAGAAATGACATAAATAAGAAAAGAAGGAAGGGAAAGTGAAAGTATTATATGGAAGTTGTTTCCCTTATGTTTGATTGTAGGGAGTAAATACCAATTATATGTACATACATATATGTATATATATTTATCAAATAATAGAAATTATGTAGATAACCAAAAAAAAAGTCAACATAATTAACTAAAATGGGAAGGTACAGATGAGGAAAAAGAGAGGGGAAAGTAGAATGTATTAGTTTCATCATTGCTAATAGTATGGAGTCAACCATTAATGTATAAATAAATAGAAATTTAAGTACATTTTACCTTATAGTTGTAATGTAACTACTAAAATGAACATACAAACCACTCAGTTACCAAAATATACACACAAGGATAATGTGAAAAAAGGGGGCAGAAGGAGGGCTACAGTCCATGTGGTTGCAAAAATTCTGATACAGCTGAGTGACTGAGCGTGCACACAAATATTGATTGGCTAAAATCATACATTGAAAGAAAAAATATTCTCTCACTGTTATAAATTATAAAGTAACATGCTATGCAGTTGAAGGAAAGTTCAACAAAATCTTGGGGTAGCCATGAGCCAAGTTTCTGGTCCAGTTCAGTTCAGTTCAGTTACTCAGTCATGTCCGACTCTTTGTGACCCAGTGGACTGCAGCACGCCAGGCTTCCCTGTCCATCACCAGCTCCCAAAGTTTGCTGAAATTCATGTCCATCGAGTTGGTGATGCCATCTAACAATCTCATCTTCTGTTGTCCCCTTCTCCTCCTGACCTCAGTCTTTCCCAGCACCAGGGTACTTTCCAATGAGTCAGTTCTTCGCTGGTCCAGTGAGTCCCTTTTCTACCAGGAGTGAGGAGGGGGCCCTGGTCTCTCAGGGCCCCTGCTGCCTTCAGTCTTGGCTGGGAGCAGTTCCTGCAAAGTGTGCCCTGAGCACTCACATACTCACTGGCAGGTTCCAGAGTACAGACACTGAGCCCTAGGTCAAATAAGCTCCCACAGCTGGAGGTTTGTGAGGCCCGTTCTCATGTACAGATGGCTGTAAAGAAGCATTGTTTTAGAGACTGAAATACAAACAAAATACCAAAATACTGTTTAACCTCCTGAAACCATAGATCATTTCGTGTGGTGGTTCCTCCTCAAAAACCCCTGATGCTTTGTTATTCCCTTGGGGCATGTTTCGCATTTAATGTTTATAATGTATGAAAATTAATAAACGATATCTGTCCTTGGCTTATTAAATTATCACAGATGAATAGCCAAAGAAGTTGACATACAAAAATACAGGCTTTGATTTTATTGGGGGGCAGTGGGAGGGATCAAAATTAACATTTATTACAGCTTTTTTACTATATTCTTTGATTCTTCACCAACGTTACATGAAAAAAATGAAAGTTAAAAAAATTGGAAAAAAATTAGAAACTATTAGAAATTAAATGCAGCAAAAATAATGCTATAATTTTTTTAAGAAAATCATATGCATTGTCTTTCTAACCAGCAAAATATACTACCATATACAATAGAACACTCAGCCATTCTTTTTCCTTTAAGAGAGAGAAATGCGAATATATTGCAAATATTGTGGGTAGATAAATGTTTCTGTAAAAATAATTCTCCTAAGATATCACAGAATGTGCTACCAATACATTTCAGATTCTGAGGATGAAATGCATTGTGATGTTTTTAATTTCTGTAATAGGTGCTATAGCCACAATTACTTTTTAAAAATTCACAGAAATTCAAAGAACAAAGTCAGATGAGACTTCATATATCATAGCAATGTTTGATATAAATCAAATTTCAATACCATCCACATGGCTTCTAAAAAAGCTAAGCTTAACTTCCAAACTCTTCATTGTTTGACATGAATGAATAGAGTTCTTCATGGGGATGATAAATCATCATCTTTGAAAGAGGTAAATCTTTTCTTATAAATGCTCCCTCTATGTGTAATGGAATCTCTGTCTTCACATTCCGTCTTTCATAGCATTTGCTACTTTATCCCCTGTAGTACTAACATTACCAGTTTCCATAGACTTAAACTCTGTAGTCATCAAATGATGCTTCAAAGGATGGTTAGAGTATTTAGTCTAAGAAGAGCAGATCACTTCTGTCTCTGCTATAAATTAAATGTTAGTTATCCTTTTCAATTTTTTTCTTCTTTTTGTACTGGCCAATATCATCCTTAAATAATTAATGTTTATTAATGAATTCATATTAATTAAGTAATCCATAAATAAATGGATATGTTTGTTCAGAGCCTTTAGTTCTTCTACATTACCAAATTTAGAGATCAGCTGCAGGATTGCTTCTCAAGTTTTGCTTTTAGTGTTTTTAAAACATTACTGTTGCAACTGGATTTGCAATCTCCTGATTAATTTCTATTTCCTCATCTTACAGTTTAGTAGTAGGAGTGATTTATGGTGCCATTTCTGCAACTTAGATGAACTTGATCACACCTAGGCTTTGACTTTTTTTTTCCTTTTCTAGTTTTTTTAATATAAATTTATTTATTTTAAATGGAGATTAATTACTTTACAATATTGTATGGGTTTTGCCATACATCAATATGAATCTGCCACAGGTATACACGTGTTCCCCATCCTGAACCCCCTCCCACCTCCCTCCCTGTACAATCCCTCTGGGTCGTCTCAGTGCACCAGCCCCAAGCATCAGTATCATGCATCGAACATGGACTGGCAATTTGTTTCATATATGATATTATACATGTTTCAATGCCATTCTCCCAAATCATCCCACCCTCTCCCTCTCCCACAGAGTCCAAAAGATTGTTCTATACATCTGTGTCTCTTTTGCTGTCTTGCATACAGGGTTATCATTACCATCTTTCTAAATTCCATATATATGTGTTAGTATACTGTATTGGTGTTTTTCTTTCTGGCTTACTTCACTATGTATAATAGGCTCCAGTTTCATCCACCTCATTAGAACTGATTCAAATGTATTCTTTTTAATGGCTGAGTAATACTCCATTGTGTATATGTACCATGGCTTTCTTATCCATTCGTCTGCTGATGGGCATCTAGGTTGCTTCCACATCCTGGCTATTATAAACAGTGCTGTGACGAACACTGGGGTACACGTGTTTCTTTCCATTCTGGTTTCCTCGATGTGTATGCCCAGCAGTGGGATTGCTGGGTCATAGGCAGTTCTATTTCCAGTTTTTTAAGGAATCTCCATACTGTTCTCCATAGTGGCTGTACTAGTTTGCATTCCCACCAACAGTGTAAGCAGGTTCCCTTTTCTCCACTCCCTCTCCAGCATTTATTGCTTGTAGACTTTTGGATCGCAGCCATTCTGACTGGCGTGGAATGGTACCTCATTGTGGTTTTGATTTGCATTTCTCTGATAATGAGTTCAAAATGGGTTTTGAATAAAGCAGCAGAGACAACTTGCATCATCCACAATGCCTTTGGCCCAGGAACTGCTAGTGAACATACAGCGCAGTGGTGGTTCAAGAAGTTTTGCAAAGGAGATGGAAGCCTTGAAGATGAGGCGCATAGTTGCTGGCCATCAGAAGTTGACAGCTACCAACTGAGAGCATCATCAATGCTGATGCTCTTACAGGGACACAAGAAGTTGCCCAAGAACTCAACATTGACCATTCTACCGTTGTTTGGTATTTGAAGCAAACTGGAAAGTGAAAAAGCTCAATAAGTGGATGCTTCATGAGCTGACTGCAAATCAAAAAGAAATCATTGTTTTGAAGTGTCATCTTCTCTTAATATATGCGGCAACAGTGAAACATTTCTCGATTGAATTGTGGTGTGCAACAAAAAGGGGAATTTATACGACCAAGAGCAGTGACCAGCTATGTCACTGGACCGAGCAGAAGCTCCAAAGCACTTCCCCAAACCAACCTTGCAACAAAAAGTAGGTCATGGTCGCTGTTTGCTGGTCTGATCCACTACTGGTTTCTGAATCTTTGTGAATCCATTACTTCTAGGATGTATTCTCAGCAAATCAATGAGATGCACCAAAAACTGCAAAGCCTGCAGCCAGCATTGGCCAACAGAATGGACCCGATTCTTCTCTGCAACAACACCCAACTGCAGAGCGCACAACCAACACTTCAAAAGTTGAATGAATTGGGCAACGAAGTTTTGCCTCATCTGTCATATTCACTTGACCTATTGCCAAGTGACTGTCACTTTTTCAAGCATCCTGACTTTTTTGGCAGGGAAAATTCTTCCACAAACAGCAGGATGGAGGAAATGCTTTTTAAGAGTTCACTGAATCCTGAGGCACAGAATTCCTTCGCTACAGAAATAAAACCATCCAATTGGCAAAAGTGTGTTGATTGTAATGGTTCCTATTTTGATTAATAAAGATGTATTTGAGCCTAGTTATAATTATTTAAACTTCAAGGTCCATATGGCTGATTCATGTTGATGTTTGACAGAAGACAACAAAATCCTGTAAAATGATTATCCTTCAATTAAAAAGTAAATTAATTTTGAAAAAAGATTTTCAGTAAAAAAATAAAACTCAGGATCCAAAATTGCTATTACTTTTGCACCAGGCTATACAGACAATGATTTATCTATACCTTTTTGGAAATGGTTAATGATTCTCCAGAAGCTTTTTGTAAGTCAGTGAGGTATACATAAATCAATAGAAAATTGGTCTTGCATTTTCATAGGTGACAGAGTAATTTGTAAATAGTATCATCTCATTTATAATATTGTAATTATATACCACATGTATACATCATTTTTTACAAAATTAATCCATTTCAAATTTTTATAAATGCAGAAACATACCTCAGAAACATTTTGTAAAAGAACTTTTATTTTATATGGTTTTATATTTTCAAAGTTATGAAGATAGATCAGATCAGATACCCTCAACTCAAGTTTTCCCTGTTTTTGACATCTTATATTGTATATTTGTCATAACTAATAAACTGATATTGATATATTATTATTAATGAAAGGCCATATTTCATTCAAATTCTCTTTGTTTCTACCTAATGCTCCCAAAGACTAGAGTGAATTCTTCCTTTCAGCCACTGCCTGATATGGAGAAGCAACCCCTATCTCCTCTTGTGTATGATTTAGCAAAGCAATATAGAATCAGGAGGAAATGGGAAATCATAGCTTTAATGATGACTCAGAGGGCAGTGATTGTACCAGAAGAAGTAAATTCCTTGCACAAGCGTACCATCTGCCCGCAGCAAATAAATTCCTTCTAAAAGGGATTGGAGGACATGGGGTAGGGAGTTTTCTCTAGCTCCAGCTGAGCACCTGAAACTTGGCAGTTTTTAGTCTCCCAGATAAACTGGTATCCCCCATTTTAGGATATTTAATATCAAACTCCATGACTAATAAAAAAAGGTCCTAGCAAGCCTTGCTTATCAAATGGAAATGGGATAACCAGCCTGACCCCAGTGGCATCTTGGTTTTATAAGAGAGGGTAGCTACTCTTTTAGACTGAAATGATCTTGGATAAATCATATATGGCAATTAACACTGGCACTCAGTGATTCTTCCCCTGTGACTTAATTTAATGAATTTAATAAGATCCAAGTTAAGTTTAAGAACAAATCCTGAGCCCCTGCAGATAGAATTTGTATGTAGGGAAGATTAGCAATGGAATGTTAGTTCCTTTTTGGCCCATGTATTACTTGGTGTAATCATTGTCAATAATAGCAAACAATAATAAAACCCCTACGGTGAGTCTTTATATGGTGAGACTTCCCTTATACTATATTCTGTATCTCTTTTAAGACTTTACAGTATGAACTTAATTGTTTCTAGGCTTAACTCTTGACATAAACCCAAGTCTTAACAGGTAAAGCACTTTTATCTTAAAAAAGAAATCATTTTATCTTATGTTTTCAGAAATCAGATTAAAAAATCATAGTTGAATAAGTACTTCTTTGTTCTACCATGGTATTCACCCTTCTGGGAAATTAAGTATACCTTTTGGGCAGTAAACTAAATCACACTGATGGAAAACTACAGAGTAATATGATTCATGGGGATTTTTTTTTTTTTTAAGTCATTGGTTTCCTCTCTTGAGGTATTATGGTTGACTAGGAACAGTGGCTCAGAGAGCATGTCCTGTGAAGAATATATTTTCTGTGAAAGAGAAGGTTCCCTCAGAGTTTTTTAATCAACCATATGTTGATAAAGGGAGAAAAGAGTAGGGAGCTGGGGCCGACAAGAACAGCATGACACTAAAAGCTGAAGTCCCTGGAACTCTCAGGTGCTGAACTTTGAGCCAGCAGTGAACATGTTAATTTAGTATACAATCTGTGCAAATCAGCATGAAAAAGTTAAATTCAGTACAAAAAGTGACTTTGAGAAAACTAGTTTGCAATATGGTAAGAAATAAAATTGTTTCCTCTTACTTTTGAAAAGTAATTCCTAGATTGTTTAAAAACTAAGCAAGAAAATTACATATAAGGTAAAATGAATAAATAAGAAGTATTTCTTAGATGTATCAGAAACGACAAACCATAAAATGAAAAAACTTAGTATATTTGACTACATCAAAAAAAACACAATACTTTCTTTTAAAGATAAATTTTACAAATGTTCAAAGGGCTGTCAAAAGATGTATATACTTCACTGAAGAAGAAATAAGACTTGCCAATAGGTATGGTCATCTTTAGAGATGTCCAACTTCTTTAGTAATAAGAGAAAAAAAATTTAAAATGAGGCATTACTTAATATCCATTTTAGAGGCAAGGGATACAGTTCTGGATAAGCCAGTATTTATGATGGTGTGAAATGGAAGCAAAAACTTGGAAAGCTAGAGTGCAATCTTAAACTATGAAGTGAAATTAAAGTTGTTTATACCTCAAGCTCCTTTAATATCTCTCCTGACATACATCTTACCTAGACACACTCTTGCACAGATGCATTAAGGGATATAATTCAAGACATATTTTTCCATAGTTTATGTGGTAATTCTAGGCAACATAGCTGTCTATCACTAAACAAATATGTAATTGCATTTGCTGACTGCATGAGAAAGAATATTATTTAGATAAAATATTAAAAGCTTCAGTGTGGATATATATATATGAAGCAGTGTTCATAGTTCTTAAGAAAATAATTGTAAGTTTAAAATAACAACAGAATGAGATTCATAGTATAATTTCATTTATGGAAATTAAAATATATGTATAAAATATTGTGCATTTTTCAATTTGAATACTTATATTAAACACATTATAGTTGGCCACTATTTTAGTAAGAAGAATGAGAGAAGGCATGGGTAATATGGAGAAATTAAATGATATAAAGTAAGGAAAAGTCCTAATGCAGACCTTTAAATTATATGATTATAATTTTCATGAAGCAAAATGTATGGTAAATTCAGTTCTTCACTCTAGTGAGATTCAAATATGGATGGGGGTAGTGCCAACCACAACCTCCCCCCAAACCCCTAAATTTCCAAGGAGCAAGATAATAGAGGCTTTCAATGCTTTAAATCAAATGACTGATTAATTTGTAGGCTTTTATTATTTTGAAGAGGGAAGTTTTAAATGTTTCCAAGCATATACCTCTCTTAAAGTTGACAAAGCAGTAACCATGAAGGGACAAGTTTCACTTACACTGAGCTCTGAGGTTTTTTGAAGATGCCTTAGAGACTAAGTAGATGAAACATTGATATCCTCTTTTAAAAAGATAATTTCTAGTATATTTATCTTAATATTTATTCTGACACAAGAACTCATCATAAAAAAACATACCAATTTTATATTATTTCATTGAAAACAACCTTGAAACAATTCAGTATAACATTCCTCCTTTGAATTTTTTATAAGTATTTTTGTACATAAAGACTGCCTTTATTAAACCTTCATAATTTATTTTGCAAGAAAAAATAGTATATATAAGCAGTTATTTTTTGAGTTGTGGTGAAATTGGGGTACAGTTTAGTATAGTCACGCAGAAGCCTGCACTCATATAGTTTCAGTTGCTTCATTCATGATTGCATAACCTGGAAGCAACCCATATGTCAAGTTTTAATGAAGATAAACTTAAAAAAAATAATCTTGCATTTACTAAAATGTTAGGACAGTTATGTTTTTAGCTATGATTTTTTAAATATCCAAATAATAAAATATTCTCTTCCATTCTTATGTTCTATATTTACAAATTAATATAATAATAAATTCATATTCAAATCAAGATGTGTTTCTTTTGTTGTTGTTTTGTTTTTGTTATTGTTAACTCTTTTTGTACAAGCTCATTTGAGTTTAGGGTAAAAGTCTGTTCTACTTTTTCCAAAATGCTGTGCTCTCTGATACTGTTATTTACATATGATCATAGTTAGCAATCACTGAAAGTCTGTTACTTCCTAATCACTTCTGATTGTATAGTTCTGCATGACACATGCAGAATAGGAAGAACAGAATTCCAGTTCCAATTCCAATGTAAAGTAACTCTTTCAAAATAAGCATACCTCCCTTTACCCGTTAAAATGTAATTCAGTGTCTTCAGTACCAGTCTACAGAAATGTCTGTGGGGTTCTTAAAATTTATTTGGAAATAACTTTCCCTCCAGCATTATTTTGGAGGTATAATATCATCTTTAATCTTTACTATTTCTCTGCAGAGGTGATTTTCTTCTTATAGAGCTAGCCATTTTCTTAGTTCACCTGGCCACAAGGCAAAAAGTAGAATCATCATGTATTAGATCCTTGTTTCAGAGCACAGGTGCAAGTTTGTGAAGGCTTCTATTCTGTCACAAAAATTTTCCATCGCAAATGTGAGGCGTGAGGAGTGGGAATGGTCAATGCTTTAATTCAAAGATGTGATATATGTTAGACAAGACAGCTGTACAGGTTGTAAAGAAAGATATGGCCAGAAATTCCATGAAGAGCTTTTTAATTGTGTATTTTTTAAGAAAAACTATAGTGTGAAAACTGAACTAGTTTCTAGATATTTTTCTAAAATTTTCACAGTTTATTTACTATATCATCTTAAAAGCATATTTGTATTAGTATGCCATAGGAGGAAAAGAGTTCTGGTTTGATAATCATGGAGTTGTGTTTCTTGAGTGAGGATTCAGGCTTTAGTAATTTACATTATGATTTAATTACATGATAATCATAGCTTTCTTATAACATTTTACCCATAGGACACTGCTTTTTAAGAGCTTTAGGAGACATTTTTTGCTTTGCTCTCCCCACAGAAAGACATATAAGCAAAAACAACTGAATCCTGTTATACATACTGAGAAATGAAAACTATAATCAAGAATTTATGTGCAATTTATTTTATTGCCACTAGATGGCGGATGTTAGCTGTGGATCTCACCAACTACACGAAGTTTAGATTTAACATGACTGTTTCCCCAGAGTATCTACTACACTTTCCGAACTATCTTCTCTTTCATCCTTGATCATTTTGAGACGTTGTCTTAGATTAACAAACTTTTAAATATTTTAAAAAATACTAAAATCTGGTGCAATTATTTAGTAATTAATATCACATGATTATTTCTATATCAAGTTAAAATAAAGAGAGGTTTTTATATAGATATTGTTTAATGTATGAAATATGTAGGGGAAAAAATGGTGTTCCCTCTTGATACTTCCTTGGGGGGAAACCCTCAAACATTTTCAATATGAAGAGACTAATTTGGATGAAGTCTTGAAAAATAAATCACATGTCTGATCAGATACTACAAGAGATAAAGGGAAGCTTTGCTTTTTTTGAAATAATCATATTAAAAGATTATCATTTGGGTAATAATTACCAGGAAATCTTTTGATGATTATTTACTTTGAATGAAGTGACTGTCTCTATTTAGGAAATAGCCGTGTGTGTGCCTGCATGCTGAGTCGCTTCAGTCGTGTCTGACTCTTTGTGGCCCTATGGACTATAGGCCACCAGGCCCCTTTGTCCATGGAATTCTCCAGGCAAGAATACTTAAGTGGGTTGCCATGCCCATAAAACCCAAAATCTTAGAGGAACTTCCCTTAATAATAAGTATTAGCATATACAAGAAACAATTAAGATAATTCTCACCCATCTTGAAAGAATAAAAAAGAAGAAATATTGTACCCAGAGCTTGGTACTTTGTTGAAGTATGGATGGGACACCATTTGAAACTTCCCACCTGTCATATTTAACAACCAGAGATCGATAAAACCAGGATCAGGCCCAGAGTATATTTACCAAGGTAGTGGAACTCCAGTGAAATTTTAATTCTCAATCCATGCAGGTCTGATCCGCCAAGGTCAGCACCTTGACTGGGAAAAAAAATAAAACTTGAAATCAATACATCTGGGATGATAACATTAATGAACTTGAAACAAGGTCTCCTCCAGGCCTATAGAAGTGGCCCATTCCTCCCTGTAAAAAATAAGCACTCCACATTGGCTTGAACACAACATCTTACAATTTAACTTGCAGGTCATTTGGCATCAGTCCCCACTGCCTCAGCTAACTACCAGACCAATAAATACTGTCAAATCAAAACATAACTCAACTGAGCAAGTGCTAATTCTGCCGGGGAAGGAAAATGATTGTATCCCAGAGAAGCTGCAGAACTTGGTATCTTAGTCCACTCTTAAAGAGATGATAACAAAATACTTTGTTAATTTTGAGAAGACACAGATAATCAGACTGTAGCACCTAGCTAGTACATGCCATCAGAAGCTGCCAAGTGTATATGACACTCCATCCTGAGGATGCTGATGTTGATGAATCTAGAGCCCTGGAACATACAGTTATTAAGGGATAATTCACTGATATGGCAGTGGTGATTAAGAGCCTGGCAAGGACCACAGGAAACAGGGTTAGTATGCTGTTGGAAGCTTAGAAAAATAAAGAGCCATACTAAATGAAGTAAAAATTGTATAACTTTCTTGGTTCAGGAAGGGACCAAGTGGCATTCTAGAGGAGGTGTTATACAAGGGCAGAAAACGCCCAGCTATTACCCACAGGAGATCCCAGAGAGCCCTGCACTTATCACTCAATAATGTATCTGTTGGTGAGATGACATCCCTTTGAGAGCCTCAGCGGTGCCTGCTTTCTATAGGCTGATCTGACAGTAGGAGCTTCGTTACAGAATTAAGCACTTTCACTGTGATGCAGGGACTTCCCAGGTGGCACTAGTGGTGAAGAAGCCGACTGTCAATGCAGGAGACTTAAGAGACGCGAATTCGATCCCTGGTCCAGGAAGATCCACTGGAGGAGGAAATGGCAACCCACTCCAGTATTCTTGCTTGGAGAATCCCAGGGACAGAGGAGCTTGGTGGGCTACAGTCCATGGGGTCTCAAAGAGTCAGACATGACTTCACATTGTAATGGAGGTAATAGGATATCAATATGAAGAAATGTGTGCACTTAAGAGCCAGATATAAGAAACACTGTAATGAGCAACATGGTCAGAGTAGCAGCTGCTAATGCCTGGCTTACAGAGAGTTATAGAGGTGGTTATTAGGACACATTATTCCACGTATAAGATATATGGACAGCTAATTTGGGTATTTCACAATTTGTACAATTGGAAGAATTAAAGCATTCATGATCTGGAAATTTTGGGCCACCATTTCAATAAGAAGTTATGAGCCCATGCCCAGTACTCAGAGCTGAGGTATTCTGAAGATCCAGAGCCCATTATCTGAAGGAGTGGCTGCATCCTCGTGGGGAAGTGGAAAAAAATAATACTACAGAATGGATACATGGCAATAATTCCCCAATAGGTCTTTCTCCAAAGAAAACTTAGATGATTTTCTTTTGCAGGTTATCAGTGTAAAAAAGGGAAATCAGGTATTTTGATAACAGCCAAATACAGACTTTAAGTTAAAATTAATTACTAGGATCTGAAACATCACTACGCCTCAGCTTTAGGGCTTACAGAGGCCAGGTGAAATAAATGAAGTCCTAGCTCAAGTCTCCCTCACTTTTGGTCTAGTCATCTCACTCCCACTTTGTTAGAATTTCCATGATGATCTATTTCCACACTGGATATATTTGGTTGTTGGAAAAACTACATTAGTTCCTTGGCCTATTGCAAAGGCCAAATGTTAGTCTCTGAAACTGCCCTTGCCCTGGCAAAGATGGTAACTAAAAAACAAATAATCTAGGAGTAGGGAGAACATAACAGGGATTAGTGCTACCCTTAAATATATGAGTGATGGTGGTGGTTCCCATACAAGCCTCATTTAGTTCATAGGTCCTTCCTTGATAAAAATTATATGGCTTCTTGTTGATTAGAGGACACTCTCAAACTCAATCAAGAAGTATCTTCAGTTTTAGCTGTTGATTTGGATGTAGTAACTACTACAGCATATCAGCATAGTCTCAGTTAAATTATGTAAGGACATTTATTTAGTGGATAAATTTTATCCATATGAGAAATTAGTTTACCCTCATGGAATAGACAGTAATATACATTAATATTTATTGTCTTATTTGGGCTTCCTTGATGGTTCAGTGGTAAAGAATCCACCTGCAGTACAGGAGATCCCTGGGTTGGAAAGACCCCCTGGAGGAAGAGAATGGCCCCCTCCAGTATTCTTGCCTGAAAAATCTCATGGACGGAGAAGCCTGGCAGGCTGCATGGGGTGGCAAAGACCTGGACAAGACTGAAGCGACCGAGCTCACGTTGTCTTGTTCAGGTTAAGGTTATTCTCTCACTTTCTGTCATAATATTCTCCAGAGGGTCCAAGAGTGTCTGGACGTAAGATCACAGTGTTCCATTATGTCTATGTCATCATATTAATTACATGGATGAACAAAAAATGTAAGAAAGTTGGAGGCCTTGGTAAGACACATGAACATCAGAGGATGGGGAGTGAATCTTACAAAGACTCAGGGGCAGGCCACCTTAGTAATTTTTGTTTTTAGACTTCTCATGTTTTGGTGTAACTGAGACATTCCCACTAAAGTACAGGAAAACTGTTTCACTTTGTACTTCTCACACTGATCTATTTGCTATGTAACAGTAAAAGCTAACAAATACAAGTGAGACTAAGAGTAAGAAAGGGCTCTGCAGCAGGTATTGGCTGTAGGATAAGCAGCCCTGCCTGTGTGCTAGGTGACCTAGCTTGAATCTGTAATACAAAAGGAATCGGTGGTGAGGAAAGCATCATGTAGAATTTGTGCAAAACCTCAATAAAAGAATGAGAATGTAAACCCATAGTGTTTAATGGCAAAGCCATTTCATCTATAGGAGAAACCACCCCCACCCCCTCCCCCACCCCCCGCCACCCCATTCAGAAAAACAGCTCTTGGTGAACAAGAGATAATTTCAACTGTCTGATCATGGAATACTAAGTGACTATGGGGCTAAGCTGGCCATCATGAGCTAAGTTCTCTCAGACCAATCAAGTTAAAAGCTGAGTGGAACCAACAACAATTCAGGGTAAAACTTAAGAACATCTATGATCAGGCATGCACAGAGCCAGAGAACAGAAGTTAGCTGCTGATCTGGTGGCCCAGACCTTCTTGTCTTTCACTATTGTTCCAGACCCTGCTCCCTCTGCTCACATCTGAGGCAGGATGGGTTGTAGGAGCAGAAAGACTGAGTTTACTTCACTGATGAGTTAGCTGAGTATACGGATGCAAGCAGGAAAGGGATTTCTGTTGCAAGAGTTGGTCTGAAGGTCACAACTGTTATTTCATCACTCCCTTCCTTACTACCTATTCTGGATTCCTCTCAGTCTAGGCTGGAACCTCTGAGGAGTCCTCTGTTGAAGCGTATTATAGTTCTACTTCTTTCCTCATTGGTTTTGGTGTTACTCCCCAAAGCACTCCTGCAGTGAACCTCTTGCAAACAAATTTCTACTTGAGAATTGTTTTTCAGGGAATCTGACCTAAGAACTGTCTGACATAGGAAAAACCTATGCAAGTGCAAACTTGCTTTTTTTTTCCCCCTTTCAGTATTGCTACTCTCATAAAATACCACTAATTTTGTGGTAGAGCTCTACCACAAAGTATACTAATATATTATATTAGTATATTAGTATTTGAAGTATATTAGGATACTTAGCATGTTTTGTCTCAAAATTTATCAGACAAGTTCATCATCAAAAAAGGATGAAATTGTTTACCACTTAGATTTTTGATCTTGTCCTTTGAAAAAGAAAATCAAATCCAGTTTCTGAGTAGTCTAATATAGAGTTCAGTCTGATTTCATGATATATTATTTACTTAATAAATAATTTCATGTGAATGCATTGTTTTTAAATGTCTTCATTTAATGTTCATTTTTGAAATACAATCACAATCTGAGTACAGTTGAAATCCTCAATTTATTTTCTCTTCCTGATTAGTCTATTATAAATATTTTAGCTAAAAAACTAACATATCTATAGCACATAAACTTTAGCATAATTGCAACATTAAAAATCAGATCTATAAAAATATGACAGTTATGTTGATAAAAATAAACATTGTTTTATTGTTAAAGCTTCATTTTTAGAAGACCTTTTCAAGTGTAGCAAATGACATGATGATATGATGACCTTTATGCTGGTGAAAGTCAAATGTTTTCCACTGGAATCACTTTCTTTTTTTAATTGTTCAGCATCTTGACATCTTCTGTCTGACTGTTGAATAGATACTACATTTCTGTCACTGAAAAGAAGGCGAAAAATACTTTGTTAAATATTTATAAAAGCTTTAATGACTGTTAAAAGATAGAAATGTAGATTTGGCCAATAAAAGTAATAGATATGTAAATATTTTATAAAGCTAAGGTTTTGGAGGAGATAACTTCTGTAATTAACCATTGATCCAGGATCTGTGTATGCATGACACCTGGTACATCAATAATTAACAAGATCTCAGGTTCTTTACAACTTATGAACAAAGAGAGGAGGTAGGGGTTTGGATTAGTATATATGTTGAAAAATGCTTATCTCTCCACTACACTAATGAATTTCCCTGACTCTCTTCTAATAAACCTGACATCCTGCTGCTGCTGCTAAGTTGCTTCAGTCGTGTCTGACTCTGTGCGACCCCATACGGCAGCCCATCAGGCTCCGCCATCACTGGGACTCTCCAGGCAAGAACACTGGAGTGGGTTGCCATTTCCTTCTCCAATGCATGAAAGTGAAAAGTGAAAGTGAAGTTGGTCAGTTGTGTCTGACTGTTAGCAACCCCATGGGCTGCAGCCTACCAGGCTCCTCCATCCATGGGATTTTCCAGGCAAGAGTACTGGAGTGGGGTGCCATTGCCTTCTCCACAGCCACTCCATGTTCTTTAAAGCTTTCTTATCTTTTTGAGAAATTATGTTTTCAACCGCCACTAACATCCGTTGACTCCATCTCCCAAGACAATGAAGGAATTTCTCATTGAAAGAAGTGAAATCTTTAAAGTGGTGCAAAGTAAACACATGGTCCAGCTGTCCATAGTTGTGCTCCGTCATGTCCAACTCTTTGTAATCCTGTAGAGAGAAGCCTGCCAGTCTCCTCTGTTCATGGGATTTTCCAGGCAAGAATATTGGAGTGGATTGCCATTTCCTCCTCCAGGGGATCTTCCCAACCCAGGGATCAAACCCATGTCTCCTCTGTCTCCTGAATTGCTGGCAGATTCCTTACTTGCTGAGCCATCTGGAAAGCCCTAAACAATAGTAGGTGTACTCATATGCACACCCAAACACTACCGTGAACCATTTAAAGTAGTCTAATTCCCATTCACTCATTCATGGAATATCGTCTTGGAGAGACTGGGATTGTAGGCTCTGGAACTGATCACTGGGATTTTAATCCTATCTCCGTCATTTACCATGCATAAACATTATGCAATTACCATGCATAATGCATTATGCATTATTTGACCTTGTACTGCTTCATTTCTTTATATGAAGAATGGGACTAGAAAATGAAACACCTATCTCTCTGGTTAGAAGTGAACATTAAATGAGTTTAGGCATATTCTGGTACATAAAGAGTAATCAATAATCTAGAATTTGTTTTCAATTGCTAGAAGAAAGGAAGTTTTCTCCTCTTGTGTACATATTGTCCTATGCAGCTACTTACCTTCAAGACTTGAAAGGTTTAACTCATATATGCCTTTAATGAAGAAATTAATTAAGCAACAGAATGGCAGGGAGTGAAATTGAGAAATAATAAGACTAAGATTGAGAAGGCAGTGAATTTAACCCTTAATATGGCAGATGCTGTCCCAGAATCGGTGGCATTCACTGAATGAATACTTTATGGAGTTGGAGTAGCTCCATGTCTTTGTAGAGTGTACCCTGGCATTTAGTATTGGGAATCATTCTTTTTCCTTCCTCTTGAAATGGTCATAAAATGATACATTTTAATAGCAAATATGGTATACTTAACATACCCCTTCACTTTCATTAATTTTTTCCCTCATAAAGGTCACAGCGGTTCACAAAGGCATGGAATTATATAAGAGAGGCCATGGTGAACAAATTCAAACATGAATGATTTGTTGTCTTACTAAAGTAAGGATTGTATGGGTGAGTTGGCCCCCACTGGGTGAGGGCAATCACTTCACCAGTTATGAAAAATCGATTCAGAAGCTGCTTTGTTCAATACAAAAATGTGCACACACATGTACAGTTATAAACATAAGTGAAATAACCATCGGTCTTTAATAATACAGCATAATTCCTGTTCTAATTCAGTGAAGGAAAGTATCATTATGGAAACAAGATTACTGCAATAATTGTCTCAGTTTACAGAGGGAGATAGGTGGACAATTCTGGAAAGGAAATCTTTGGGGGAAAAAAGTTGTTTTGGGATTGGATTCTATATAGCAGGCACAACTAGAAATAAAATTAATGTGAGAAATTAAAACATGTTATTTTTTGGTCAGTAAAGAAATAACAGTTAATTAGAATCCCTGGCAAAAGCAAAAGCTTTTTCATTACATCATGGTTCAAATGTGAAGCACACTAAAACACGCCTTTAGTATAGAAATGGATAGAAAGTAGGAAAAATAGTGTTTTGACTTTGATGATATATAATGGCCTCCTTCATGCAGCACAGGATCTGTAGAGAAATGGCTCCAAGGCTCGGGAAACCCATGCCAGGGGTTACGCAAGGCAGTCCAGTGACTGCACAACGTTTGTTAGAAGATTTTTTTCTTATTTTAAAATATTTTTTCTATATTTTTGATGCACATATAGTACAGTACCACACAGAAATCCATATAAAATATGTAAAGAAAACATTTATTGGAGTTGTTGCTCTACATTGATTTCCTTATAGTATCACACAATGAAAAAGGTTTGGAGAATAACAATGTAACAAAATGACATCATTGTATATTATTTGGCTTTCCGGTAAAGGTATTGCTATAATCACCATATAGCATGGCTTATAGCTTATTAAGTTTTAGGACTGAGTTATTATAATGAAATTGTGGTTACCACTAGAGACCGAGACTGAGATGAGTGCTGGGCGCCATGGGACCAGGTAAGACCTGCTTTTCTTCATTATAAGCTCTTAGCACTAAATTAGTTCCATCATGGTTGTATATTATGTAGAAATTTCAAAGAAAACTGTTGTTTACTTCCTTAAATTGAGTTTAAAGTTGGCTTTTGTGCTGTAATGGTGACTCATGTGGTATATTAGCTATATATAATTAATGTGATATGTGCATCAAGAAATTAGGCAATTATTCTGACTTAGTGACTGAATAACAAATTTCCCAACTATTCCATTCATTACAATAATTCCAAATATTTGTTGCTGCTGCTACTGCTAAGTTGCTTCAGTTGTGTCTGACCCTGTGCGACCCCATAGATGGCAGCCCACCAGGCTCTCCCGTCCCTGGGATTCTCCAGGCAAGAACACTGGTTAGAAATATACAGTTCCAAGTCCCCTCTTGTAAAGATATTTATTTAGGTAATGTGGGGCCTAAATAAGTTTGGTAGATATTCTTCTGATTTGAAAAACTTGGAAAACATTTCTCCTGAATACACTTAATGAATTTTTAATGGAAACCTAAAATTGTTATTTTGACAAATTTTCTGTGGGACACATGATGCCAAATCTAGATTTGTCAGTTAAATTTAAAATTAACATGATACTTTTAATTATACATGTCATATCAAAGTATGTAATGAATAAGATAAGTAGTAGATATGCTTTATTGATTCATTTTTTGTTTTATTTACATTTTATTCCAAACTCAGTCAATGTAATGCTTCTCTCCACCTACATACCAATTTTTTGATGCTTCTCTTCAAATATAGTTAGCATCCAAGGAACAAACAACTTATTCTTACTGTTGCTTCTCTCATTCTTATTATTAGATCCTGTTTTACTTCTTTCACCTTCACCCTTCAGAGTTCTACTCACTTGTACCTTCTGATGGGATATGCTGACTCTATTCATAAGCCAGTAATCAGTATTTGAACAAGAAAGATATTAAGTGCTTCTTAACCCTGGTTGCACATTATAATCAGCTAAGGGACATACAGGGTTTTAACACACTTCAGTCCTGGTGAAGGAGAGTTTCTTTGAGTAGGATATGGACATCAGCATGTTTAACATAAGACTGATATTTACAGATGAGGAAACTCAGGTTCAGATAGACCGAGTGGTTTCCCCAAGATTATATTGAAATTAAATGATGCTATGACTAATTTACCTCTTTAGTTCAGATAGTAAAGCGTCTGCCTACAATGCGGGAGACCTGGATTCAATCCCTGGGTTGGGAGGATCTCCTGGAGAAGAAAATGGCAACCCACTCCAGTATTCTTGCCTGGAAAATCCCATGGATGGAGGAACCTTGTAGGCTACAGTCCATGGGGTCTCAAAGAGTCAGACACGACTGAGCAACTTCACTACTATCACTACCCTAACCTATATTCTTCCATCTATGTCTTTAATACCTGAAAAAATATCATCTATTATTTCTTCCATCTATGATTCTAGTAAAATTTTCCCTTTAACTTATCATTACACACACACACGACACACACATGTGAAAGAGATACCAATGTGCACAAGCCTCCTCTATTCTAGAATAAAAGCATTTTGTAACTGTCACTTGAATTTATTTATGTTGCTCTACTATCCCATCTCTTTTTCTCACATCTGTTAGAAAAATCTCTGGAAGGAATATTTTATGCCTGATCACTCATTTCCATTGTCATTGCATGGTATTTACCTTCTGAAAGGTTACCAGCATTAAACCTTCTGTTAAGCAAACATAATTTGAGTGCCTGGTATTCTATTGGCACTGGAGATAAACACTGAATTAATATTTCTAGCTCCTCCAAGAAGTTTGTGGTAAGAAAAAGAGAGAGAGATCAATGATATATGATAATATGTGATAATAGATGTTTTAGGAGTAAATGAAACTTCCATTCAAGAAAATTTATCCAAGGAATGTGATGCCTGAGTTATCTTGCTTTGCAACTAGTTGTTGAAGAATGGTGAAGAGGGTCAAAAAGGGTGTAAAGCAGAGTATATTCAGTCAAGTCCCATGCAAAAGAATAAGGGCATAGCAGACTTAGTGAGCTACAAGTGTTGCCATAATCCCAGAATTAGTGATATATACCTGAGATTCTACATCTCTAGGGATAGTGAAGATCATGATCGCTTTTATTATATAAGAATTTGAAATCTTGGCAATGTGAAATTGGCCCCAGGTCTTTATTTCTTTATAGATTAAATTTACAGGTTTCTTTATAGGTTACAATTATGTACCAGGCCTGGCACTTAATACATGCTTACACAATGTTGTTCATAAATAGTTTATGTCATTATATAGTAGCAAGGGAAGCCGTATGTGAAGATATGAAAGAAATGTAGGAAAGAAACAGTGAGGCCAATTAGTAATCTACTGCCTTGGTAAGCAAAAAGTGGTTAAAAATTTTCAAGTGATAATGGAGATTAATGGGGGTTAAAAGAAGGCATTTGAACCTACTTTGGATGGGGTTATATATATTTAAGAAAAATAAGAATTTTTATAAATTCTTTATTATAATTATAATTAAGAAAAATTAAAGTAATGAATATTTGAATAGTAGACCACTTATTATAATGTACTTGGATCTTTAAACAGAAACAAGCATTTATAATTCCCTTAATTTAATCATAATTTGCATAATTAAAACTTGACAGTGTAATAATTAATCATTCCATAATGCTTCTCCTCAATAATGTGAAACATTTTATGCTTTTAGAACACTTTTGTGCTTTTAGAACGTAGGAACATTAATAACGTATTCTGCTTCTTACCTGGATCAACTGCATGTCCATCATGAAGTACTGATGCATGGAAGAAAGTAAATTTACAATTATTATTCAATGCTAAATTTATATTCATATAAATATATAGATAAATGTTATTACCAGTGATCATTATAATTCCTTATAGGATTACTACTTTGTCATTCACAAAATCACTATACTAGGGTCATTTATTTAACAAAAAATCTAACAACTGATTAAAATGATTGTCTTATTTACTCCTAATATTATGTATTAAGCAAATACTTATGCTGAACATTTCCTCATAGTGTCATAGCATTTTGCTTGTTGATATTAAAGCTTTACTCAGGTGTATCCAAGGCACTGGTCACTAATACGCTGTCTCCAGGACAGCTAGAAAGAATGAGTACTGTTGCCTTTCTACTGACTCCTTAACAAAAGCAATAGAAAAATAGGAAAACAAACAGAGAACAATAGAAAAATCACCGTTAGGCCACATCTCCTCTAACTGTAGGTCATTGAAGACATTGATAGGTGCTGTTTCGATGGAATGTTAGAGAAGAAACCTTTAGGATGAAGGAATAGATATTTGGCAGCAAGAAATTGTACATAGCCCAAATAAATAACTCTTTCAATGGTCTTATTATCAATAAGAGAAATGAAGTGGTTACTCAAGGGAAAATGGAGTCAAGGGAAGCATTTTGAAAGTAGAATATTGTAAGTCATGTCAGGCAATGTGAATGATCTAAGAGGAAGAGATGGAGGGAGGTGTAAAGTAAGAAAGTAAAAGAAGGAAAATTTTTTCTCATGAGAACATTGGAGTCATAGGTACTGAAAACATATGTGGAAGGATTGGCCTTAGAGAGGAGCAGGGAGATTTGTGGACTGGAAAGAAGTCAGGTCGTGTAGTAGTGATGCAGGCAGGTTTGTGGGGTTGGTTCTGGAAGTCTGAGAGAGTTTACAAATATAATAGTGTCTCTTTTTGTTTATGAAATGTGATGAAATTTCACAGTTCATTGTGAAAAGAGATGCAAGTATTGGAGATTTGAGAAAGCAGGAAAGCTCTGAAACTCATCACTGAAAATGATAAAGTGAATTTATTAGGAATATATAGACAGTTATGACTGTATTGAGCTACCATTTGAAATCATGATCATAAATCTGGAGTCTAGAATGCATAGTTTTATTGTTTTCAATAGGAGCATAGTGCTGTTTAGGTAGTTATAGAGCAGACAATAATTGGATTTAATCAGAAGTGAAGTGAAGTTTGTTTTTTTTTTTTCCCCCAAGTAAGTTTGAAGGAGGCAAATGTTAAGTGTTTACAAAAAGAGCAATAATTCTGGACAATGGATCCAAGTCACATATGAAGAAAAATAATGTTTGAGAGTAGTAATAAAGAAAGAAAAAGTACTAGGGCCATCAGCATGGAGGATTTTAGATAAATAGGGAAATACCTAAATATTTTTGATTAAGCTGTGTAAAGACCAGAGCGGGAGAGTTGTCATCTAGATTTCCTAATGTGTTACAATTATTAATGATGACAAAGTTCTGAAGGTAACCATTAGAGTGGTTATCTGGAATAAGGACAAAGAGTAGGGGTAGAGGAGTTAAAAGAACTGATCAGACATGACCTTGGTGGTGGATCATTTTTGTGGAAGTTCAATATGCCATGAAATATACTTGGAACAGTGCTGGAAAAAAACCTGATAAAGTCATTGATGAATTTGAGGATAACAGTAACAACAATTAATTCCTGTTAAAATATGGTGAAAGTGAAGTCGCTCAGTCGTGTCTGACTCTTTGCAACCCCATGGACTGCAGCCTACCAGGCTTCTCCATCCATGGGATTTTCCAGGCAAGAGTACTGGAGTGGATTGCCATTTCCTTCTCAAGGAGATCTTCCCAACCCAGGGATCAAACCCAGGTCTCCTGCATTGCAGATAGATGCTTTACTGCCTGAGCCATCAGGGAAGCCCTTAAATATGGTGATATACACCTAAAAGGGCAGCGATTTGTGAGAGAAAAGAGACATACGCCAAAAAAGAACAGGCTCTGAAATATTATTACAATGTGTTTGCCAAAATAACATCCACAATAGTGTTCTTAAAGGTAAATATGTATATATATATATATATATATATATATATATATATATATATTCAATTCATTCAAGAAGGTGAGAGGAGTACCATGGTGAAAGAGACTGACACATGCATTTTAATACAGTGTCAAAAATGCTATGATGATGTATGTATACATAGGTTTCTATGTTGTTCACCTGGTGTCATGTCTGATTCTTAAGTTTCTATAGATGCATCTAACTTTTACTATGTAATGTGATGAAGAGGGTGGCAGTGAGGGTATCTGAGTCTAGTTCCAAAGTATCAGAAAGGCAAAAAAGGGAAAGCTGGTTCAGTTGGAGAGAAAGCTTGTGAAAAGACTTTTAGTTTGTAGCATCATACTTAATAGGGCTTCCCTGGTGGCTCAGAGGTTAAAGCGTCCGCTTCCAATGCGGGAGACCCGGGTTCGATCCCTGGGTCGGGAAGATCCCCTGGAGAAGGAAATGGCAACCCACTCCAGTATTCTTGCCTGGAGAATCCCATGGACGGAGGAGCCTGGTGGGCTACAGTCCACGGGGTCGCAAAGGGTCGGACACGACTGAGCGACTTCGCCTCACCTCACCATCATACTTAATGTCAAGTGCAACCTCCTCTCCACTGTTCTTCATCTATAAAATGATGCATATTCTTCATATGAATCCCAGTGGTAATTCTTCTACAGCTTTTCCTCCGACTGGTGTAGCTCACAAAGACCTCACTATTCTCTGAATACACTATTCTCTGAATACCATCACATTACCTGAAGCTTATTATATGCATGTTATACGCATGCTCAGTAGCTCAGTCGTGTCTGACTCTGTGCATACCCAGGGACTGTAGCCCACCAGGGTCCCTGTCCGTGAAATTTTCCAGATGAGATACTGGACTGGTTGCCATTTCCTACTCTAGGGGGCCTTCCCAGCCCAGTGACTGAACCTGAGCCTTGTTTCTCCTGCACTGGCAGGCTGATTCTTTACTAATGCCTCAATTATATGCATGTTGGCAGGAATTAATAAATTGCCATACATTATCCCCTAAAATATTTTACTCATATTTTTCCCCATATGGAACAGGTTCTTGGTGAATGAAGACCATGTTTTATACTTCTTTAAATTCTTCCAAGTAATCTGCAGTTAAGCATTCCATAAATGACCATTGAATAAATCCCATTTATTACACTAATTTAAGTGGAAATTGCTTTGGTTAACTGGAAAGTATCTTAATTTATCCAAGTCATTGAGCCAAATATAATTTTACATAAAAATTGGTTCTGTAATTCAGTAAAACTTTATTCTTCAGTTTTAATGTTTTACCTCCAATTTGAAATAAATATATGCTAAATGAATATTGCAATGGAAGGACCACTATAAAACAGTTTGTCCTGTGGCATATATTTGTTTGAATATGTGAGTCGTATAAGATAGCCTTAGCTATACCTCCCCAAATTATCTGTGTAACATAATTTAACTTTTTTTGAAGGGAAGACTTTAGAAAAGAAACAAAGAAAGAGAAATAGAAATTTGAAAGCCACCTCACCAACATACACAATTTATTCTTCCATAGATATATCAGCATTAGAATATTATTTTCCTTATCACTATATCAAGAATGTCAGTAACTTGAAATTGAGTGTTAGCTTGTTTCTCCTTCAATGTCTATTTCCATAAACTCTTTCATTACTCTTTATGAGATACCATTCACTGTAATTTATTTTCAGGTACTTTTTATTGTGTGGATGCTATTAAAAATGAAAATGTAGCTATTATAATATCTATGATATGTTGTTTCTCTTTGCCTTTACCTGATGATTTCCAGGCAGCAGATCTGCCTTTGTGTTTGGTTTGGGATCATTATTCAATAACTTTCCATGCCTATAAAATACATTAAAGAAATAATGGGAATATTTGTTTTCATAGGATAGATCAGGAAATGGCAACCTACTCCAGTACTCTTGCCTGGAAAGTCCCATGGACAGAGGAGCCTGGTAGGCTGCAGTCCATGGGGTCACTGGGAGTCGGACATGACTGAGCGACTTCACTTTCACTTTTCACTTTCATGCATTGGAGAAGGAAACAGCAACCCACTCCAGTGTTCTTGCCTGGAGAATCCCAGGGACGGGGGAGCCTGGTGGTCTGCCATCTATGGGGTCGCACAGAGTCGGACACAACTGAAGCGACTTAGCAGCAGCAGCATATATATTTTTAGTGCTTATATCCATAACTAATAAGTAATTCATCAGTTCAGTTCAGTCTCTCAGTCATGTCTGATTCTTTCAACCACATGGAATGTAGCACACTAGGCTTCCCTGTCCATCACCAAATCCCGGAGCTTGCACAAACTCATGTTCATTGAGTTGGTGATGCTATCCGACCATCTCATCTTCTGTTGTCCCCTTCTCCTCCCACCTTCAAACTTTCCCAGCATCAGGGTCTTTTCCACTGAGTCAGTTCTTCACATCAGGTGGCCAAAGTATTAAAACTTCAGCTTCACCTTCAGTTCTTCCAATGAATGATCAGGACTGATCTCCTTTAGGATGGACTGATTGGATCTCCTTTCAGTCCAAGGGACTCTCAAGAGTCTTCTCCAACACCGCAGTTCAAAAGCATTATTTTTTCAGCACTGAGATTTCCTTATAGTCCAACTCTCACATCCATACATGACTACTGGAAAAACCATATCTTTGATTATACAGACCTTTGTGGACAAAGTAATGTCTCTACTTTTTAATATATTGTCTAATTTTGTCATTGCTTTCCTTCCAAGGAGCAAGCATCTTTTAATTCCATAGCTGCAGTCACCATCTGCAGTGATTTTGGAGCCCACGAAAATAAAGTCTCTCACTGTTCCCATTGTTTCCCCATTTGTTTGCCACGAAGTGATAGGACCAAATGCCATGATCTTCTTGTATTTTTTTAAATGTTGCATTTTAAGCAGGCTTTTTCACACTCCTCTTTCACTTTCATCAAGAGGCTCTTTAGTTCCTCTTCTCTTTCTGCCATAAAGGTGATGTCATCTGCGTATCTGAGGTTATTGCTATTTCTTGATTCCAGTTTGTACTTCATCCAGTCCAGCATTTTGCATGATTTACTCTGCATATAAGTTAAATAAGCAAGCTGACAATATACAACCAATATATCCCTTTCCCAATTTGGAACCAGTCCACTGTTCCATGTCCAGTTCTAACTGTTGCTTCTTGACGTGCATACAGGTTTCTCAGGAGGCAGGTAAGGTGGTCTAGTATTCTCATCTTTTTCAGAATTTTTCACAGTTTGTTGTGATACACACAGTCAAAGGCTTTAGGGTAGTCAATGAAGCAGAAGTAGATGTTTTTCTGGAATTCTCTTGGTTTTTCTATGATCCAAAGATGTTGGCAGTTTAATCTCTGGTTCCTCTGCCTTTTCTAAATCCAACTTGAACATCTGGAAGTTCTTGGTTCACATATTGTTGAAGCCTCACTTGGAGAATTTTGTATGTTATTTTGGTAGTGTGTGAGATGAGTGCAATTGTGTGGTAGTCTGAACATTCTCTGGCATCACCTTTCTTTGGGATTGGAATGAAAACTGACCTTTTCCAGTCCTGTGGCCACAGTGTTTTCCAAATTAGCCAGTATATTGAGTGCAGCACTTTAACAACATCATTAGTTTACATTTATAAATTAGTAGTCAAGCACTATGGAGAAGGCAATGGCACCCCACTCCAGTACTCTTGCCTGGAAAATCCCATGGATGCAGGGGCCTGGTAGGCTGCAGTCCATGGGGTCACAAAGACTCGAGCACTACTGAGTGATGACTTCATTTTCGCTTTTCACTTTCATGCATTGGAGAAGGAAATGGCAACCCACTCCAGTGTTCTTGCCTGGAGAATCCCAGGGATGGGGGAGCCTAGTGGGCTGCCATCTGTGGGGTCGCCCAGAGTCAGACATGACTGAAGTGACTTAGCAGCAGTATCAGTAGCAGTCAAGCACTATATAATGTTATATTTAAATAAGACTTTAATTGGCCCTTGATAATTTCTCATGTGTAATAAATAATAATCACTTATGTTTTATAATATTTATAATCATTTGTAAATATTATAAACACATTCATAATCATTTATGTAAAGATTAATGAAAGTTTAATTATTAATAGTAGTTTCAGATAGCATCTCTTATTCCAGAGAGAGATGAATGGATCTTGATAATTTTCTAAGACAAAAATTTATATATAACATCTTACATTCTTGAAAAAAGTATATATTTTTAAATTCCTGTGGCATTTATGGCTCCTCAGCATTAAACAACCAAGTTCAGTTGAAAATAGTTATAATATTATACAATTGGCAATTTAGAATGCCTGTAGTAGATCTTAGTATTTATCTGTAAATCTGATTTTTTTTCTGCTTGTCCTTATGCCTGCAATATTATTAGGTAGTCAGTAATACCATTAACTGAATATAGAGCTGCTTTAAAAATATTTTGATAAAATATTTATAGGTGAGATTAAACCATTAAAATGCACATCACTATTTTATGCTCTAGACTTGAAGCTTAATGAAGCATAAAGAATGCAAACCTTAAAGCCTAAAATTTATTTTTTAAGGCACCAAGTTGACTTTTACCTTGGTACTTGCCCATATTCCTTGGTAGTGAAATCAGGTTGGGTCTGTTGATGTTTGTAACAGTGGGGAAAGAATTTCAAACAGGCAGAAATACTATAGATAAGGGAACAAGAAAAAAGGAAAAAAAACAAACTGAGTGCCTATTTGGTAATCAAAGTTGTCAGATTATCAAAATCAATTATCTGCTTTGATATTAATTAAACAGCAGTGAGCTTCTCAGTTACCACTGTGCATGCATGTACATGCGGACACACACGCAGCGTAATGTGAACAAAATGACTACAAGTATTCCTTTTGTATATGAAGCTGAAAATAATCTCCTTAAACCATTCTTTTAAAATTTCCATTAGAAAGCATAACTTCCTTAGATGCTAACGATATTTCATATTGCTTTGCCATTTCTGCAGTGATGGGGAAAAAAAAAAAACCAACAACTGTGAATATGGTAGATGGTATTGTAATACTTGGAGAGATGTTTCTAGTTTAAAAGATACTATGTTGTAGCAATATACTTGGTCATTCTCCTCTTGATAGCACATCTTCACTTCCTTTCATATGATAGAGGATTTCAGATCAGAAATCTATTATATAGAGGGAAATGGATGGAGAACACTTTTAAGCCCACTTATTACACTTTCTAAGTTTACTGTTTTTTCAGACAAATGGCTTTTAGTTTGAATAGTTTGATTGATGCCTTAAGGAAAAGAGTATTATTTTTGGAACCAGAAGATCTTTGTTAGCATCTTATCAGTCCAGTTCAGTCACTCAGTCATGTCTGACTTTGCGACCCCATGAACTGCAGCACGCCAGGCCTCCCTGTCCATCACCAACTCCTGGAGCCTACCCAAGCTCATGTTCATTGAGTTGGTGATGCCATCCAACCATCACATCCTCTGTCATCCCCTTCTCCTCTCACCTTCAATCTTTCCCAGCATCAGGGTCTTTTCAAATCAGTCAGCTCTTCTCATCAGGTGGCCAAAGTATTAGAGTTTCAGCTTCAACATCAGTCCTTCCAGTGAACATCCAAGACTGATCTCCTTTAGGATGGACTGGTTGGATCTCCTTGCTGTCCAAGGGATTCTCAAGAGTTTTCTCCAACACCACAATTCAAAAGCGTCAATTCTTCGGTGCTCAGCTTTCTTTATAGTCCAACTCTCACATCCATACATGACTACTGGAAAAACTATAGCCTTAACTAGATGGACCTTTGTTGACAAAGTAATGTCTCTGCTTTTTAATATGCTTTCTAGGTTGGTCATAACTTTCCTTCCAAGGAGTAAGCATCTTTTAATTTCATTGCTGCAATCACTATCTGCAGTGATTTTGGAGCCCAAAAAATAAAGTCTGACACTGTTTCCACTGTTTCCCCATCTATTTGCCATGAAGTGATGGGACTAGATGCCATGATCTTAGTTTTCTGAATGTTGAGCTTTAAGCCAACATTTTCATTCTCCTCTTTCACTTTCATCTAGAGGCTCTTTAGTTCTTCACTTTCTGCATAAGGGTGGTGTCATTTGCATATCTGAGGTTATTGTTATTTCTCCCAGCAATCTTGATTCCAGTTTGTGCTTCCTCCAGCCCAGTGTTTCTCATGATGTACTCTGCATATACGTTAAATAATACAGCCTTGACATACTCCTTTTCCTGTTTGGAACCAGTCTGTTGTTCCATGTCCAGTTCTAAATGTGGTTTCCTGACCTGTTTCTCAAGAGGCAGGTCAGGTGGTCTGGTATTCCCATCTCTTTCAGCATTTTCCAGTTTATTGTGATCCACACAAAGACTTTGGCATAGTCAATAAAGCAGAAATAGGTGTTTCTCTGAAACTTTCTTGCTTTTTCGATGCTCCAGTGGATTTGGCAATTTGATCTCTGGTTCCTCTGCCTTTTCTAAAACCAGCTTGAACATCTGGAAGTTCACAGTTCACGTGTTGATGAAGCCTGGCTTGGAGAATTTTGAGCATTGCTTTACTAGCGTGTGAGATGAGTGCAATTGTGTGGTAGTTTGAGCATTCCTTGGCATTCTAAATCTAATACAGTGATGCTGTTGTATATCTTTCACCTTTTGTGTGATTATCAGCAGGGATAATGTATGAAATGCATAAAAGTAATAGATGCTTGCTACATTTTCCCCACACTCTTCCCTTCGCTTCCACCATGACCTCTTTAAGACACTCTTGATAGTCTTTTTGAGCAATCAGCAAATTTAAATAGAAGGAGCAATCCAAATCTTACTCTTTGATGATGCACCATGCCATAGCATAGAGACACATCGGAAAAAGAAATGCTGTTAGAGTTAACACTGCAGGTATGCAGATATCTGGGCTCCAATAACATAAAATCCTTTTTAAGACAGAAGTAGTAATCTGAGAAATATAATAAATATTAATAGCAGTGTAGTACACAAAAACGAAGAACAATATACCCTGAGTAAAGTGCTTTGCACATTTCACTGTTTCTTTGTATAATATTAAAATAATATGCTCATACTTACTTGAAAATGAAAAACACAAACACAGCAAAGCATAATAAATGAACACCCCTTTCCACCACCAACCAGTAAACAAATATCTTTCTTTAAAATGGGTGTCTTTGTTTATAGTAGTGCCACTGACTGAAATCCTGTTCTTTGTCATGGTACACTCCTGGTGAATACCTGTTCACTTAATGGGATTATCCTCCATTACTGCCTTTGCAAGCCTGATTTCTGGGTAAACATTTCCCACGCCTCTTTGTTCATATGTCCACTGTAATAAATAGAATAAATTACTACATTTATTTCCTTTAATCATGACTCTTCTACTGGGAAATAAATTCCTGTTACATAAGAACTATTACTTGCTATATATTGATATGGATTGTACAGAATTCCTGGCCCAGAAAAGATATTAATTAATTTTGGCTAAATGACTCGGTGGATCAGCAAGTTATTTACAGAGTAAAGCATTATATACCTAACAACCTTAAAAATATATTGTTTCCTTTTCTTGTTCCCTATCAGAAAAGCACAAAAAGATATTTTTCTCAGATAAATTCTCATCAAATGTTGCCATTAAAGAAGTAATATAATTTTAATTAGATCCCATTTGTTTATTTTTGCTTTTATTTCCAGCATTCTGGGAGGTGGATCATAGAGGATCCTGCTGTGATTTATGTCTGAGAGTGTTTTGCCTATGTTCTCCTCTAGGAGTTTTATAGTTTCTGATCTTACATTTAGATCTTTAATCCATTTTGAGTTTATTTTTGTGTGCGGTGTTAGAAAGTGATCTAGTTTCATTCTTTTACAAGTGGTTGACCAGTTTTCCCAGCACCACTTGTTAAAGAGATTGTCTTTACTCCATTGTATATTCTTGCCTCCTTTGTCAAAGATAAGGTGTCCATATGTGTGTGGATTTATCTCTGGGCTTTCTATTTTGTTCCATTGATCTATATGTCTGTCTTTGTGCCAGTACCATACTGTCTTGATGACTGTGGCTTTGTAGTAGAGCCTGAAGTCAGGCAAGTTGATTCCTCCAGTTCCATTCTTCTTTCTCAAGATTGCTTTGGCTATTCGAGGTTTTTTGTATTTCCATACAAATCTTGAAATTATTTGTTCTAGTTCTGTGAAAAATGTGGCTGGTAGCTTGATAGGGATTGCATTGAATTTGTAAATTGCTTTGGGTAGTATACTCATTTTCACTATATTGATTCTTCCAATCCATGAACATGGTATATTTCTCCATCTATTAGTGTCCTCTTTGATTTCTTTCATCAGTGTTTTATAGTTTTCTATATATAGGTCTTTAGTTTCTTTAGGTAGATATATTCCTAAGTATTTTATTCTTTTCGTTGCAATGGTGAATGGAATTGTTTCCTTAATTTCTTTTTCTACTTTCTCATTATTAGTGTATAGGAATGCAAGTGATTTCTGTGTGTTGATTTTATATCCTGCAACTTTACTATATTCATTGATTAGCTCTAGTAATTTTCTGGTGGAGTCTTTAGGGTTTTCCATGTAGAGGAAAACTTCTGCACAACAAAGGAAAATATAAGCAAGGTGAAAAGACAGCCTTCTGAATGGGAGAAAATAATAGCAAATGAAGCAACTGACAAACAACTAATCTCAAAAATATACAAGCAACTTCTGCAGCTCAACTCCAGAAAAATAAACGACCCAATCAAAAAATGGGCCAAAGAACTAAATAGACATTTCTCCAAAGAAGACATACGGATGGCTAACAAACACATGAAAAGATGCTCAACATCACTCATTATTAGAGAAATGCAAATCAAAACCACAATGAGGTACCACTTCACACCAGTCAGAATGGCTGCGATCCAAAAATCTGCAAGCAATAAATGCTGGAGAGGGTGTGGAGAAAAGGGAACCCTCCTACACTGTTGGTGGGAATGCAAACTAGTACAGCCACTATGGAGAACAGTGTGGAGATTCCTTAAAAAATTGCAAATAGAACTACCTTATGACCCAGCAATCCCACTTCTGGGCATACACACCGAAGAAACCAGAATTGAAAGAGACACATGTACCCCAATGTTCATCGCAGCACTGTTTATAATAGCCAGGACATGGAAACAACCTAGATGTCCATCAGCAGATGAATGGATAAGAAAGCTGTGGTACATATACACAATGGAATATTACTCAGCCATGAAAAAGAATTCATTTGAATCAGTTCTGATGAGATGGATGAAACTGGAGCCAATTATACAGAGTGAAGTAAGCCAGAAAGAAAAACACCAATACAGTATACTAACACATATATATGGAATTTAGGTAGATGGCAATGACGACCCTGTATGCAAGACAGGGAAAGAGACACAGATGTGTATAACGGACTTTTGGACTCAGAGGGAGAGGGAGAGGGTGGGATGATTTGGGAGAATGACATTCTAACATGTATACTATCATGTGAATTGAATCGCCAGTCTATGTCTGACGCAGGATGCAGCATGCTTGGGGCTGGTGCATGGGGATGACCCAGAAAGATGTTCTGGGGAGGGAGGTGGGAGGGGGGTTCATGTTTGGGAATGCATGTAAGAATTAAAGATTTTAAAATTTAAAAAATAAAAAACTAAAAATAAAAAATAAAGAAGTAATATAAAGTTTGATGTCAAACAAAACTCATAATATTCCCAGCAGATGGCAGCATAGGATAGGATTAGTTTTGTGAACATAGGCAGTAAGTGTCTCATTTCTTAGGCAACAAAGTCAGGGGAAACAAATGAAAAACAAAGAAAACTGAACTTCGAAAACAAGTATCCATCAACAGAGACAGCACTACTTATGTAAGTCAGGAAGAGTAATCCTGTTTCCTTTGTTGAATTTTGGTAGTTGTGGAAGCGACTTAGCAGCAGCAGCAGTAGCAGTTTTCTTAAATAAGTAATATACTGTATTGCCAAGTAGTAAACAGACCAGAAATATGCTAAGTTGGTTATTATCTAGCTCTACTTTTAGCTCATTAAGATATATATTCCTACCAACCACATTGAGTTTTAGGAAGCTCCAGGAGTTGGTGATGGACAGGGAAGCCTGGCGTGCTACAGTCCCACAGGGTCACAAAGAATCAGACATGACTGAGCGACTGAACAGAACTGAAGAAAACACATTTGAAAAGAATGTTCCAAGCCTAAATCTGTTAAGTTAGCTAGCTTGCTTGCTTTCTCTTTTTTTATCCAACCCTCCCAGCCTCTCTCTCTCTAAAATATTTATTGACTGCTAATTATATTTCACGTACCGTGCATCAGAACGGCCACACAAAGGAAATAGAAAACATTAAACCTGAAAAGGATAGACCTATCATTTATTTAGCATCCAATCCGCTGTGTGCCATGACTGATGGCCTTTAGCTACATTATTTCGGTTTCTTTTAAAGCCAGTACCAAAAGAAAAGTGTCTGCTACTTCCAGCTTACACAAAGAAAAATTGAGTTCCACATAACTAAGTGGCAGATAGTTCAGTCACTCAGTTGTGTCCGACACTTTGCAACCTCATAAACTGCAGCACACCAGACTTCCTGGTCCATCACCAACTCCCAGAGCATACTCAAACTCACGTCCATTGAGTCAGTGATGCCATCCAACCAGCTCATCCTGTCGTCCCCTTCACCTCTCACCTTCAATCTTTCCCATAATCAGTCTTTTCCAGTGAGTCAGCTCTTCACATCAGGAGGCCAAAGTATTGGTGTTTCAACTTCAGCATCAGTCCTTCCAGTGAATGTTCAGGACTGATTTCCTTGAGGATGGACTGGTTGGATCTCCTTGCTGTCCAAGGGACCCTCAAGAGTCTTCTCCAACACCACTATTCAAAACCATCAATTCTTCAGTGCTCAGCTTTCTTTATAGTCCAACTCTCACATCCATACATGATTACTGGAAAAAACATAGCCTTGACTAGATGGACCTTTGTTGGCAAAGTAATGCTTCTTCTTTTTAATATGCTGTCTAGGTTGGTCATAACTTTTCTTCCGAGGTGCAAGTGTCTTTATTTCATGGCTGCAATCACCATCTGCAGTGATTTTGGAGCCCCCCTCCCCAAAACAAAGTCTGTCACTCTTTCCATTCTTTCCCCATCAATTTGCCATGAAGTGATGGGACCAGATGCCACAATCTGTTTTCTGAATGAGTTTTAAGCCAACTTTTTCAATTTCCTCTTTCACTTACATCAAGACTCTCTTTAGTTCTTCTTCGCTTTCTGCCATAAGTGTGGTGTCATCTGCATGTCTGAAGTTATTGATATTTCTCCCAGCAATGTTGATTCCAGCTTGTGCTTCATCCAAGCCAGCATTTCTCATGTACTCTGCATATAGGTTCTTTGTACTCTGCATGTAAGTTAAATAGCAGGGTGACAATATACAATCGGTGTCCCTGGTGGTTCAGATGGTAAAGAATCTGCCTGCAGTGCAGGACACCTGGGTTCGATCCCTGGGTTGGAACGAACCCCTAGAGAAGGGAATGGCTATCTAATCCAGTATTCTGGCCTGGAAAATTCCATGGACTGTATAGTCCATGGGGTCGCAAAAAGTCGGACACGACTGAATGACTTTCACTTACACTTCCCAATTTGGAACCAGTCTGTTGTACCATGTCCAGTTCTAACTGTTGCTTCCTGACCTGCATACAGATTTCTCAGGAAGCTGGTCAGGTATTCTGGTATTCCCATCTCTTGAAGAATTTTCCAGTCTGTTGTGATCCACACAGTCAAAGGCTTTGTCATAGTCAATAAAGCAGAAGTAGATGTTTTTCTGGAACCTTCTTACTTTTTCGATGATCCAACGGATGCTAACAATTTGATCTCTGGTTCCTCTGCCTTTTCTAAATCCAGTTTGAACATCTGGAAGTTCACAGTTCATGTACTGTTGAAGCCTGGCTTGGAGAATTTTGAGCATTACATTGCTAGCGTTTGAGATGAGTGTAATTGTGCAGTAGTCTGAACATTCTTTGGCATTACTTCTCTTTGGGATTTGAATGAAAACTGCCCTTTTTCAGTCCTGTGGCCACTGCTGAGTTTTCCAAATTTGCTGGCATATTGAGTGCAACATTTTCACGGCATCATCTTTTAGAATTTGAAATAGCTCAACTGGAATTCCATTACCTCCTCTAGCTTTGTTCATAGTGATGCTTTCTAAGGCCCACTTGACTTCACATTCCAGGATGTCTGGCTCTAGGAGAGTGATCACACCATCGTGACTATCTGGGTCATGAAGATCTTTTTTGTACAGTTCTTCTGTGTAGTCTTGCCACCTCTTCATAATCTTCTGCTTCAGAAGGTCCACACCATTTCTGTCCTTTATTGTGCCTATTTTTTCATGAAATGTTCCCTTGGTATCTCTAATTTTCTTGAAGAGATCTGTAGTCTTTCCTATTCTATTGTTTTCCTCTATTTCTTTGCATTGATCACTGAGGAAGACTTTCTCACCTCTCCTTGCTATTTTTTGGAACTCTGCATTCAAATGGATATATCTTTCCTTTTCTCCTTTGCCTTTCACTTCTCTTCTTTCCACAGTCATTTTTAAAGCCTCCTCAGACAACAGTTATTCCTTTTTGTATTTGTTTTTCTTGGGGGTGATCTTGGTCACTGCCTCCTGGACAATGTCACAAACCTCTGTCCATTGTTCTTCAGGCACTCTATCAGATCTAATCCCTTGAAGCTGTCACTTCCACTGTATAGTTGTAAGGGATTTGATTTAGGTCATACCTGAATGGTCTAATGGTTTTCCCTACTTTCTTCAATTTAAATCTGAATTTTCCAATAAGGAGTTCATAATCTGGGCCACAGTCAGCTCTTGGTCTTGCTTTTTTTCTGGCTGTCTAGAGCTTAACTGCAAAGAATATAATCAATTGGATTTCAGTGTTGACCATCTGGTGATGTCCATGTGTAGAGTCTTCTCTTATGTTGTTGGAAGAGAATGTTTGCTATGACCAGTGCATTCTCTTGGCAAAATTCTGTTAGCCTTTGCCCTGCTTCATTCTGTATTCCAAGACCAAGTATGCCTGTTAAGCCAGGTATTTCTTGACTTCCTACTTTTGCATTCCAGTCTGCTGTAATGAAAAGGATATCTTTTTTGGGTGTTAGTTCTAGAAGGTCTTTTAGGTCTTCATAGTACCATTCAACTTCAGCTTCTTCAGCATTATTGGTCAGGGCATAGACTTGGAGTACTGTGATGTTGAATGGTTTGCCTTGGAAACAAGCAGAGATCATTTTGTCACTTTTAAGACTGCATCCAAGTGCTGCATTTCGGACTCTTTTGTTGACCATGATGGCTACTCATTTCTCCTAAGGGATTCTTGCCCACAGTAGTAGATATAACGGTCATCTGAGTTAAATTCACCTATTCCAGTCCATTTTAGTTCGTTGATTCCTAAAATGTCGACGTTTACTGTTGCCATCTGCTGTTTGACCACTTCCAATTTGCCTTGACTCATGGACCTGACATTCCAGGTTCCTATGCAATACTGCTCTTTACAGCATCTGACTTTACTTCCATCACCAGTGATATCTGCAACTGAGCATTGTTTTGCTTTGACTCCATCTCTTCATTCTTTCTGGAGTTATTTCTCCACTGATTTCCAGTAGCATATTGGGCACCTACTGACCTGGGGAGGTCATCTTTCACTGTCCTATCTTTTTGCCTTTTCATACTGTTCATGGGATCTTCAAGGCAAGAATACTGAAGTGGTTTGCCATTCCCTTCTCCCATGGACCATGTTTTGTCCGAATTCTCCACCATGACCCGTGCGTCTTGGGTGGCCCTACACAGAATAGATCATAGTTTCATTGATTTAGACAAGGCTGTTGTCCATGTGATTAGATTGGTTAGTTTTCTGTGATTGTGGTTTTCATTCTCTCTGCCCTCTGAGGAGAAGAATAAGAGGCTTATGGAAGCTTTCTGATGGAAGAGATTGAGAGAGGGGGAAACTGGGTCTTGTTCTGATGGGCGGGGCCATGCTCAGTAAATCTATGTTTAGGCTGCTAACCAAAAAAAAAAAAAAAAAAATCAAGAGCATGTACCTTTGTCCATAGTCTCTTAAGGTTCAAGTGCAAGAACTGCCTAAACCTGGTATATAAGACACCCTATTCCACTTTTTTTCTTAAGAGAACTCTTTCCTTTGGTTTTTTGCAGTCTTTCAGTGAGTCTGACCTTTGTCTCCTCCATCTTCTCTGTAAGGAGCTCCTTTGTCTCCATCTTGAACTGGTGTGCTTATCTAGATTTGTATATTGCTAAAGGCCCTGTTCTTTCTAGTTGGCAATACTACCTGCTAAGAAAATGAGAACATTGTGGGAGATTTGGGAAAAAATTCAATTCCTGCGTCACATAAAAGTAATTACAATTTTCTTCCCCAGAAAAGTCATTAGTATAAATCCAATTAAAGGTATTTGAAAATTGCTTAGAGGTTAGATGAAAGGATCATCTTCACTTTCTGTATTTGATTTGTCTGACTAACAAGTGTAGATTTTCCAGTTTCTTTATCCTGTCTTTTTTCCTTCCTTCTCTGATGCATACAGATCAAATATGAAGTTTTTATTAAAAAAATAAAGTGGCATTTAAAAAATATTTTGAAGTTAGATGGGATACGTTATTACTTTTCAAGGACTATGTAAAGTGACAAAGTCTTTCTATAAGGGTTGAGTATAATATCAATGGGTTATATTTATATAGTATGTTCATTACAAGATCTTTCATGTCTCTTATATCTTTTGATCCTTTTCCTTTGTACAATATGAAAAGCTTTTCTAATTCCTTTAGTAATCCTTACACACATAGTACATAGTTAAATGTGTGTTATTTGAAGACTTGCCTCTCTCAATAATATACTGTTTTAGTTGGTGATTCAAAACAATAAATAAAAAAAGAAGTCTGAGGCTTAGAATTTGACACTTCCATGCTCCCACAGTTTACTACATTATTGCCTTCTGTTTTCTTTCCTTTTTTTTTTTTTTTCCAACTTTTTGGAGTCCCCAGCACTAATAACCATGCAGACTGGGACATTCACTCTTCCTCTACTTCTTGCTTTAGCAACTTAACTGGCTTGCTTTCCCCATCTTTTCCTCTTCCCCATTCTGTCCTCCACTCTATTGGTATAGTTTTCATCCTGAAGTTATTCATTTGCACTTCTCAGAAATCTGAATTGGCTTTGTGTTGTCTATAAAACAAAGCCCCAAATCCATAGCATTGACTCCAGACATTATCTGTCTACTTAATATCTACTTTCCCGGGCTTACCTCTCACCAACCCTTCTCACATATTCTAGACACACTTGGCTTTTCTTCTTTTAGGACCAGGCCATATACTCTCACAACCTATATTCCTCTATTTCTACCAATTCTAAATATCTTTGCTTCTCATTCTGTCCATAAAGTCCCACATACAATTCAGATGTTTCTTCTTGGAATTTTGCATATTCTCCACGTCAGAATCAATGGCATTGTCTGTACTACCATACATTTGTTTTCTCTTCCTTTTCAACACTTGTCATAATGACATGTCATTTGATTAATTGGAAATGAATCTAAATGTTTTTGTAGCTTATAAGTTTTTACATTATATGACTCCTGTAAATCTCTTAATTTTGAGCTTTTCTCTAACTCATCATACTGGTCACAAGGTTGCTCAGAGCATAGCCATTTTTCTTTTTCCAGTTTTCTTGGTTCTATCACTTACTAGATCTTGGATTGGGGGAAGTTTATTTAAATACTTGGAATCTCAGTTTTCTTCCATGTAATATGGATAAAAGTAATTGAAATTTTGAATTTGATTAAATTATATTAATGTTTCTTTAACCATGTGAAAATTTTACATGTAGATAGACATACATTTATATACATTTATAAAAATAAATTTAGAGTAGGTAGGAAGTTTTCTTAATATATTAATGATACTATTTTCTCATAAGAAAGAATTGTTAAAATTTTATTAATTTGTGGTATCCTAAAATTTCTGGAAATCATTTTAGATCATATATATATATATTATTGTGCAAAGTATCCCCTTTTTATATTTACATTTTAAATATGGATTGAAACTTCTTTATTGTTTATGGGCTTCCTTAAGCAGAAACCATGAAGATAGTCTTATAGTTGAACAGTTGAGCCATTACCCTTCTCTGTCACAGACATGAGGATTGAGGAAAAACATGGTTAACGGTTGACAAGATACTGGACTATGTATGTCATCAGACATTTATCTCACCATTAGGTAAATCACCAGTGAAAACAAAAGAATTTCCCATCTGTTATTTGGTCACGTACTAAGCTTCTTACAGCTGTGTGCAGTTAATTTGGTTTGATTCATAACCTTAATTACTTAATTTGTTATATATTACAGAAAAGACAATAATAATAATCTTCCCCATCATGAAATCTTTTGTCAGTGGGTATTAGAGGCAAAGCAGATGTGCAAGGCTATAACCTATTAAAGTACAATTTGCATATTTCTGCTGACTTTAAAATTATTAATATTTCACTTAACTTTCATCAAGAAGAGGTTTTAAAATTATGCCAATAAGAATTATGAGTCACATTTATACAATAGTTGCTTCTTATGATGTGCCTAAGTACTTTAAGCTGCATATAGACCAGACTTCCAAAGAAAATAAGTAATTTTTAGTGGCAAAACATTGGTAATTTAAAAAGAAATAGTGTTTTTACCCATTTGCCAAAAAGTACTACAAAAGTTAGTAAGTACTATCATTTTTAAAAAAATCAGTACTATAAAGAAAACATGGACATTTTTCTTTTTCCTTTGTGTGAACTGCAAGAAAACTAATTTTCCCTTTACTCTTCTAGGTTTTTATCTGAGACACCCCTATAATAATAAAAGACAAGTTAACAGGAAAACAAACAGAAGTTTAATAACATGTATCCCTCCTGTATACCTGGGAGATACCCAGGAAAACTGAATTACTCTCTGAAATGGGCCAAGCTGCCATCTTCAAGTACTGCTGCTGCTGCTGCTGCTGCTGCTGCTAAGTCGCTTCAGTCATGTCCGACTCTGTGCGACCCCATAGACGGCAGCCCACCAGGCTCCTCTGTCCCTGGGACTCTCCAGGCAAGAACACTGTGGAGTGGGTTGCCATTTCCTTCTCCAATGCATGCATGCATGTTAAGTCACTTCAGTCATGTCCAACTCTGTGCGACAGTGTGGACAGCAGCCCACTAGGCTCCTCTGTCCACAGGATTCTCCAGGCAATAATACTGCAGTGGGTTGCCATTTCCTTTTCCAATCTTAAGTACTATCTTCAGCTAAAGACAAAAGAAGGTTTTGGGGTGGGGAAGCCAGTTGCGGGAGGCTAACCAAAATGGCACAGTAAACAAGGGTAAGGTTACTATGTAGATTTAGGTCCTTGCCTTCTCCACTGCCAAGTTGCTAGATATTTGGTCATCCTCCTCTACGTACAGAGAGGGAGACACCTTTACAGATGGAAATTTCTCTTACAGATGTAAATATCTCTTACAAAAGAATGGCATTCTGTTTTCAGAGCTTTCCCTGTGTCTGCTGTTTCTTAAAAATAATCAGGCAAAATGGGTCTTACGCTAAAGAAGCATATTTTGGAGTGACATATTCTAGTCCCCTTTAACAGGTTTGATAACCATATCTCCCATCACTTAAGACTAATGTTTTCAAACAATTATTTTCTGTGTTTTCAGCCAATCAATATATTTATAAAATAATTAACGTAATTCTACCACTTATTTATCAATTAGTGACAATCATTAACCACTGCTACTGCGTCATTATTCCTTCATATTAGAAAGAGACAATGCATAACAAGAGAGATTTAGTTCATTTAGTTTAGAGAGATGAGAGATGTTGAGTGATGATAAAAATACCACAGTGAATCCCAATTCCTAGACATATAAGGCAGAATGGCTGTTAAAACATAGGTCGCAACAAGTGATATGTTTCCCTAAATTTTTCTGTAATTTTGATGGATATAAAAAGTGAAGACTAGACTCAAGTCCACAGAAAGTACTAGTGGCTTTCATGGATAATCTGACCTAATTAAAAAATATGGCTTTAATTCTATATTGTGCCTTGAAATGAGAAGTCAGAAAATAAAGCAAATTAGCTATTTGCTATTGTTAAAAAAGCAATTTTCTGATGGCTAAATTTTTGCTTATCATACATATGTATTTGCTAATTACTCTAAAATTTTCTTCCTGCCTACTTTAAATTTCTTCTTTCCTAAATCTGGTGAAGTATAAGATGAACATATCCAGTAGTATCAGTTCAGTTCAGTTCAGTTCATTTCAGTCACTCAGTCATGTCCGACTCTTTGAGACCCTATGAATCACAGCACGCCAGGCCTCCCTGTCCATCTCCAACTCCCGGAGTTCACTCAAACTCATGTCCATCAAGTTGGTGATGCCATCCAGCCATCTCATCCTCTGTCGTCCCCTTCTCCTCCTGCCCCCAAACTCTCCCAGCATCAGAGTTTTTTCCAATAAGTCAACTCTTCTCATGAGGTGGCCAAAGTACTGGAGTTTCAGCTTTAGCATCATTCCTTCCAAAGAACACCCAGGACTGATCTCCTTTAGAATGGATGGGTTGGATCTCCTTGCAGTCCAAGGGACTCTCAAGAGTCTTCTCCAATACCACAGTTCAAAAGCATCAGTTCTTCAGTGCTCAGCTCTCTTCACAGTCCAACTCTTACATCCATACATGACCACTGGAAAAACCATAGCCTTGACTACACAGACCTTAGTTGGCAAAGTAATGTCTGCTTTTGAATATGCTATCTAGGTTGGTCATAACTTTCCTTCTAAGGAGTAAACGTCTTTTAATTTCATGGCTGCAATCACCATCTGCAGTGATTTTGGAGCCCAGAAAAATAGAGTCTGACACTGTGTCCACTGTTTCTCCATCTATTTGCTATGAAGTGATGGGACCAGATGCCATGATCTTAGTTTTTTGAATATTGAGCTTTAAGCCAACTTTTTCCACTCTCTTCTTTCACTTTCATCAAGAGGCTTTTTAGTTCCTCTTCACTTTCTGCCATAAGGGTGGTGTCATCTGCATATCTGAGGTTATTGATATTTCTCCTGGCAATCTTGATTCCAGCTTGTGCTTCTTCCAGCCCTCCTGGCCAACTAACTCTTAAAAAAAGAAATGTAAAGGAAGGAAGGAAGAGAAGAAGGAAGATATGAAGAAAAGCTAGATCCTACTATATCACATATACCAATTTTGCAGTGTTAGTATTCCCACTGTGACTGATTTCAAGCTGGCTTAACAACTGGCCTACAGAATTTATGAATATTTAACAAGAAGCTGTCATTAACTTAAATAAGCCAACTCCAGCACACTGCTCTTTCAAATTATCACTGAAAACAAAATTTCAGACATATTGGATTGTAAATTATTTTATGAGGTATGTGCTAGTGAAGGATTGGTCCTTGATAAGTCAAAATCAGTCTTGGGAAAGTAATATGCCTCTGTGGTGAGCACAATTGTGTAGAAATATGTGAGGTTATAAAGACATAACACCTCATCTCTAAGCATATGACTCTAAGCAACAATAATATCCATAAATTGAGTCTATAAAATTCAGATTAAGTGAAAGAAACTGAATAGTTCTAATTTACTCACTCCATGTATCTAATGCCTTCTTTTCAATTCCTCATTGATGGGTTCAACATCTTTTCATTATGCTGTACACATCATGAAACATGGATGGGCTACTAGGATGAGTTGATTGATAGAAAGACTGGACAGTTACTTATAAAGACATCCTACTTTCTATTCTTTAACCATGCACTATTTATGCAAATCAGAATTTAAAAACATAGTTACAAATTAGTATGATTTAAAGTTTTACTGTCTTCTATATTTTGAAAATTGATGCTGGGCTTTTTATTATGAACTCAATTTGCTGCATGCAGATCGTTTCAGGAATTTTGATTCATAATTCTTTGGGGATTATATTTGCAGGAAATGGTGTCTAGCCAATTACCTCACTGTCTCTCTAGCCAATCTAGACTTGAATTGGACAAGTTTAATTCAATTCATGAAACGTGACTTAGTTTCTCTCTCCCTGCCCTGAGAGGGACCTCTGAGTAAATAGACATGGGTTCAAAGACAAAGGTTGATCACAGGACAGTTTGCAACAATTCTCTTTTTTTTTTCTTCATTTAAACTTAAGCTTATTTATTTTTAGCTTCTTTGATTACATTCTACATTAGAGATAAAAGTGTTTTTTATATCTTTCTAAGCTTTAAGATATTATTTTACTTATTGTAATGTCTAAAGGAATATGCCAAGTATTAACATACTTAGGGAATATCTTGTGTAAAATTTTCTCTATAGTTATTTTAGTGACTTACATTGCTTTGTTTATAACAATGGAAATATATTTTGCTCATGGAAGCATTTTTCTCTTTTTATACAAATTGAGAAGAAGTAACAAGCCCTTGTTTTCCATGTAAGTTTCTTAATCTGGATTATATGAATGAGTTTTACAAGCCTCTAAAATCGGTTATAGAAGTGTATGTACATCAACATGTGTACATGTTTACATTTTTCTAAAGAGAGAGAGAGACCATAACTTTCATCAGAGTTGCAGCTGGTCATGAGTCCCCCTCCCTCAATTAAGAACTTTCACATACCTTTTGTATAACATATGTCCTTGTCCCGTTACTTATCAAGTGCCGTACTCTGCATCATAAAAGATGCAAAGGCCTTATTGAATGCCTAAACTAGGTTACAATTTGTGAGATGCCCTATTTTTTTTCAAGAGCATAGAAGAGTTTTTCTTGCTATTGTTAAAAATAATCTGCATTTATAGGTTATTTCATGCTGAAGATATTTCCTACAGTATTTATTATATGGTTGAGTTACTTTTTAATTACTTTGAGTTTTTTCATCATAGGCCTTAATTTTTTTATAACTCATACACACGCATTGTTAGCAATTTGGCTTTAAGAATGTTTTATTTTTGTAATGAGACTTTATAATTTTATCTTAGAAGCAGATAAAATTCTGGCAGCATATTCTAACCATTTAGAAATGTTTTTTAATTTTTCATCTCATTCAACATTCTAAATGGAAAGATCTCTCTTATTATTTAAAAAAAAAAAACTACAGTCTAGTAATAGTGTCTAAATCTTAATGAGAAATTCTATTTCCCATGACATATTGTAACACAAAAAATGTCAAATTCAGTAAATGGTGAATTTTATTATTTGTGTGTATTTCAGATCAGCACTGTATCTCCACATATAGTACCACTGCCTGATTTTAGGGTCTGACTCTCTTATCTAGAAGAAAGCAAAATCCAAATTGGTTTCATGGGCACTTCGTTCACCAGTCTTTGTGTTTTCACCAATACCTTGGTTTTTTCTCCACACTTATTCTAAAATAACTCATACATATCAGATATATCTGATCCTATCATCTTTCTCCTGCAGTTTCTCTTTAGATCCTCCCTCTTTGGAGGATAAAATTCATATTCCTTAGGAAGGTACACAGAGATCTTCACACTTTTGCCTTATTAGTCCACTGGTTTTCTGAATCTGAGTCTATCTTATTTAAGCCATGTCAAGTTGGATATTCTATTATTTGTAACTAGAAAGTTTTTCTCTGACTTACTCAACTTTGTACTCTAACAACCTACATAAGGCTTGGCCGTGCAGTTGATAAATGGCTATCTGGAGACACAGGTGATCTTTACTGGGTAATTTTATAACATCAGTTCAGTTCAGTTGCTTAGTCATGTCCAACTCTGCAGCCCCATGGACCACAGCACGCCAGGCCTCCTTGTCCATCACCAACTCCCAGAGTTTACTCAAACTCATGTCCATTGGGTCGGTGACGCCATCCAACCATCTCATCCTCTGTCATCCCCTTCTCCTGCCTTCAAGCTTTCCCAGCATCAGGGTATTTTCCAGTGAGTCAGCTCTTCGTATCAGATGGCCAAAGTATTGGAGCATAATTAAATATAAAGAACAGCTAGTCATTAATACATTTTGTGTTTTGTGTGTCCGTTTGCTCACTCTCAAGAAAATGAATAAATGGATGTTACAACCTGTGTGGGTATTATTCCCACACAATGAATGAATTAAGCTATGGAATTTCTGAAGTTACTTCTGGTTTGGTAATACTTTTTGCAAAGAGAGGGACATATATCTCCCTGTAGAGATGTGTGCATTATATAAGTGCATGTGTAAACATAAAAGCTGATATGGCTTATGGATCATAGCAAAGACCATTTGCTACAGTCTTGGGGAGTAAATTCATAAGTCACAGATTGTGAACCATTTCCAGGAAGAATTACTTGATTTGCTTCTTTTAACAGCCCAATATAGTTTGCCAAAAGATTTATGAGGATTATGATACTACTCAACTACAAATCTAAAAAATCTTTTACATGTTGCTGGATAATTTTTTTATTCTGTATATTATGTTTTATTATAAGCCTTCTCATTTGCTGGATTTTGCTTTTTTTTTTCTTTCAGATTTATTGAGATGTAATTGATATTACAACATTGGATAAATACATGACATAATGATTTGATTTATATACATCATAAGATGATTATTACAATAAATTTGGTGAATATCCATTATCTTACATAGATACAAAGTTAAACAGAGAAGAATTTTCTTGTTAAGAAAACAGGATTTTCTCTCTTAACTTTCATATATAACATACAGCAATGTTAAAACGATGTTGTACATTACATTCTTAGTACTTATTTTTCTTATAAATGAAAGTTTGTACCTTTTGACTACATTCATCCAACTACCTCTGATAACCACAAAATCTGATCTTTTTCTGAGTCCGTTTCTTTGTTTTTAGGGTATGATTGACTTATAACACCGTGTTAGCTTGTTACACAGTGCAGTGATTCAATACTTCTGTACATTTCAAAATGATCACCATGATAAGTCCAGTTATGATCTATATAATTATTGACTATATTTCCCACACTTTACATTTCATACCTGTGACTTATTTATTTGCAACTGGAAATTAGTGCCACTTAATCTACCTCATCTATTTCTCTCTTTACCCCATCTCCCTCCCTTCTAGCTATGACTTGTTTGTTCTACATATCTAAAAGTCTGTTCCTGTTTTGTTTGTTCGTTTTGTTTTTTAGGTTTCACATATAAGTAGAATCATACAGTATTTATCTTTCTCTGTCTGACTTATCTCACTTATTTGCTCTCTAGGTCCACCCATATAGTTGCAAATGGTAAGATTTCATCATTTTTTAAATGACTAAATAATATTCTAGTATGTGGTTGTTTAGTCGCTGTCGTATCTGACTCTTTTTGCTACCCCGTGGATTGTAACCCGTAGGCTCCTCTGTTCATGAGATTTCCCAGGAAAGAATACGGGAATGCGTTGCCATTTCCTTCTCTAGGGGATCTTCCTGACTCAAGGGTCAAAGCCCGGTCTTCTGCATTGCAGGCAGATTCACCACTGAGCGACCTGGGAAGCCAGTATTCCATTATATACCACGTAGTCCTTATCCATTCATCTACTGATGGTCTCTTAGGCTGCTTTCATATCTCGGCCATTGTGAATATGCTGTAGTGAACATAAGGGTGCATGTATCTTTTTCAATTAGTGTTTTCATTTTCTTTATATTAGTAATTTTCTTTATTAATCATGAATTTGGATGGTAGAAGTCTGTGTGTTAATGTAGGTTAGACTTTTTTTTTCCACCATGGTACAAGCTAAAACTAATCTCTCACAAAGGAGCAAGATTTATCAAGAGACTGACTCAGAATAGGTCGGTGAGATTCATGCTGAGCCAAAAATGAAAAGCAATACACTTTACTTGTTTCACATGTTGGTATACTATCTTAAAATTACTGATGTTATAGCTTAGTCTTAGATATTTACCTGATTTATAAAATGATTTGAATATATATTTGTGGAATGTGAAAGAAAGTTCTATGGCCATGTATCCTGGGGTGGAGGAGGGGCTAAGAACTAGTTGATTGAGTTTACTAATTTACCAGGAGCATATTCATGCCCAAAATAATAAATTATAGCATTTGACTATAAAACACATGTTTAAAAGCTACAAAGCAGTTTTAATGAAGCGCCAAACTGAGGATATTTAATTTGTGAGGTTATTTGGGGGAAAATTTACAGTATTAAATGCTTATCACTTGACAAAATAACACAGGCTTCTCAGATTATTTCCCTTTTTGCTATTTTACAACTAATTTTTGTGATGCCTACATATATGTAAATGTATAAAATAGTAGTCCAATAACTCTCCAGATACCTGTAACACAATCTTAATAATTATCAACTTGTGCCCAGTTTTGTTTAAACTTACTTATACTCAGTCTTCTCCACTGAATTATTCTGAAGCAAAATATCACATAGTCAAATATCCTATCATTTCCTCCATAATACAAAGTTCTTAAGATAATATATTCAGTTTTCCAAAAATTTTCCTTATGGTTATTTTTTGTGTTATTTGAGAAATATTTCCCTACCCCCAAATTGTTAAGATCATCCTCTTTTTTTATAAAATTTACTTTATTTATTTTGATGTTTAATTGGCATACCAGTTGCCCAATATTATTTTTTGAAACTGTCATCTTTTCACCATGGCAGTATATTGCCACTGTTAACGTAAGTCATATAGATCCATAAGTTGTGGATATTGGCTGGACTCTTTATTGTGTTCTCTTGTCTCTCTGTCTTTCATGTACCCATGCTACACTGTTTTAATTATTGTATTTTATATAAAGTCTTAATTTGGGGCACAGAAAATGCTCACACCTTGATTTTCCTACATTGAATATATTGACAAAGTTGTTCATAATACTCTCTTGCACCCATGCTAAGTCACTTCAGTTGTGTCCAATTCTTTGCAAGCCTATGGACTGTAGCACGCCAGGCTCCTCTGTCCATGGGATTCTCCAGGCAAGAATACTGGAGTGGGCTGCCATGTCCTTCTCCAAGGGATCTTCCTGACCAAGGGATGGAACCTACATCTGTTTGTCTTCTGCATCAGTAGATGGGTACGTTAATACTAGCAACCACCTGGGAAGCCTGTAATACAATGCTCTCTTGGGATTCTCTGTTTTTTTAATTTTTGAAACATTGCAGGACCTAATGATGTTCCTTTTTCATTCCTCACAATGGTAAAATGTGCATTAACTCATCTTTATCAGCTTACTCAGAGTAATGCAGACTTTAGTATTATTTTCAAGTTACTGACTATGGGTTTTACTTTTATATGTTTACTTTCTAATCATTTTTCTGACTTCAAATGAAATGTAGTTTTAAATAACATGCAGGGGGGAAGAAGAAATTTTGAGGAATTAGGTAATAATTTTAAATGAACAATGACAAAAATACTACATATTAAAATTTGTGAGATACTGTTAAAAATGGTACTTAGGGGAGATTATATAGCCTTCAATTTCATTTTAACTGCATTTCATGGTTTCATTATTAAAAAATATTCTCTATTCCTTTAACTGCTAAAGATATAGGGAATATTCTAAATAATTATTTGTTTTGATCTCTAGCATGATTATTGATATATAAGATTACAGATAATATTCAGTATGTTTTCATCAGAATGTTTTCAACCCACAGAAATCTGTTGAGACTTGCTTTATAGCCCCTAATAGATAATCAAATTTTGTAAATGTTCACATATGTTGGGGAAAAGGTATATTTTCATTAATCTTTGAGTGTAGTATTTACATATTTTGTAAGTCAATATGGTCAAGTTTTAGTTTCAATTGTTGTGTTTTTAATTTCTAGATATATTTGATATATTTTCATATATTCCGTGTTACTTTTATAGTATTCACTGTGCATACTTGCTAAGTCACTTCAGTTGTCTCAGACTCCTTGTGACCCTATGGACTGTAGCCTGCTCCTCTGTCCATGGGTTCCTCTGTCTGTGGGATTCAGCAGGCAAGAATACTGGAGTGATTGACATGCCCCTCTCCAGAGAATCTTCCTGAACCAGGGATCAAACCTGCAACTCTTACATCTCCTGCATTGGCAGGCAGATTCTTTATCACTGGCAGCACCTGGGAAATCCATAGTATCCAGTACTCTAACCAGATTTCAAACTTGGTTTATATCTCATAATTATTTTACATTTTATACTTGAAAATTGCTGTAGTTTCCATGTTTCTGATTTTTGTGGTTTTGCTGCTTCTTGGTTATGGTATCTTATTTTCTCACATTGTATTTAATCACGTGGTGCTTACTGGATTAGAAAATTATTAGAAATAATTGGATGTCTAGGTTACTATGGGCTTCCCTTGTGGCTCAGCTGATAAAGAATCCGCCTGCAATGCAGGAGACCTGGGTTCCATCCCTGGGTTGGGAAGATCCCCTGAAGAAGGGAAAGGCTACCCACTCCAGTATTCTGGCCTAGAGAATTCCATGGGCTGTACAGTCCACGGGGTCACAAAGAGTTGGACACGACTGAGCAACTTTCACTTAGGTTACTATTACCATCCCACAGGGAGTCTTTTAATTTCCTTCTGCTGGGCACTTGGAAGGATTACCAGTCCACACCACTTTAATCCAATTTGACTTTTTGAATTAATAATGTTCAGATTCTCTTATGATGATTGTATATAGCTAATGTAAAACTTCTTGAAAGTGAAAGTGAAGTCGCTCAGTTGTGTCCGACTCTTAGCAACCCCATGGACTGCAGCCTACCAGGCTCCTCCATCCATGGGATTCTTCAGGCAAGAATACTGGAGTGGGTTGCCATTTCCTTCTCCAGGGGATCTTCCCGACCCAGGGATTGAACCCAGGTCTCCCACATTGCAGGCAGACACGTTAACCTCTGAGCCACCAGGGAAGCCCTCTTGACTGTGAAGTCAAACAATGGAAGCAACTTAATATAACGTTTTCAAAATGTCTATTTTAATGCAAATAGCTTTCATAGTGTTAACTCAGTTATGTGAAGAGCCATATAAAAAGCACCATAATGATGTTACTGAGGGCATGGATGTCAATAACTACTTGACTGTTTAAACACCAGTTGTTTGAAATCAAACAAATCCATACAAATCAATCCCATCCCCTCATTGATATTTCTCTTTGTGTTTATATTAGCAAAGTTTATGAGGTATTGTAAGTCTCTCTTTCCTGCTTGGAAAATGTTACAACTTCCTGCCTTCAGTAATCATCCAAATTTTTTTTCACATATAAGATATGCCTATGCTCAAATATGTTATAAGTGTACCAAGAACTTCATTTTTCCTAACATTAAAACTATACTTCAGCTTCACTACCTTCTCAACATTCCCCAGAATATATTCCATTCTTTCCAGTATAATTATACACCTTTTCTCTGAAAAGCATTTTTTTTATATTTACATGGAAAAAATCTGTTTTTAAAGAACTGCATTATTGCTTTCTTCCTCTCTTTTTAGACGATTTACTGCCTACCTCAGCCCAACTAAATTTACCTGCTTTTCAACCTCAAAGTTATAACAATTACACTATCATTTGACACTGACTAGTATTTATTTAAGTTGTTCTAAGTACTTATCTTCTTTTCCAGTGGGACTTATACTTTTAAGGAAAGAAGTTTGTCAGATATTTGTTTTTAAAACCTTATATGGTACTTGTGCATAAGAAAATCTTCAGGAATATTCAGCTAATTATAGAAAAGTGTACTGTAATGGGAATCAATAGAATTACTAAGAATCAAAACTAAAAAATAGCAAAAGGGCCTAAAAAATTATCAACATTGATGTATTTACCCTGATTGAAAAAGACTAACTTCTATAATTTTTCATTATTTTAATGATGGAAATTTTAATGTATTAAAGTAACTTTTATTGATGCCTTTTATTGCCAAAATATAAAGATAACTCCTATAAGAGTTCCAAATAGTTTTATGCTTATGACTAATTCAACTACTTTAGAATTATATTTCGTTACTAAGTACTTACTGTACTTGTAGTTGTTTTTGTGGAAGAAGTTGGCTCTGTTGTGGTCCAAGGAAACGCATGAATTATGACTGTTGTAGTGGCTGACAGCTGACTAGTTTTATTCCCACCTAATTCATCAGTAACTTCCACAAGTAGCTGGAACGTCATAGGATCTTGAATCCCTTGAAATACATCATTCTGGAAATTCTGAGTGGTAGCCAGATAAGGAGGATCAACGCCTAGTCTCCAAAGTGTGAACTTATTGTTTGTATTTCCTGAAAATGATTAGGTAATAAAACAGAAATAAGACTACATTGCATATTATTTCATTTCTATTGTCTTGTTGAAGTTCTTATTTAAAAATATCTTCCATGGTAATATGTTTTCAACAGCTATAAAATATCTCATATAGGGTATCTTTTAAAAGAGCATAAAAGTGAATTATTTCAAATTATGTCTTACCTCCTACGATTGAATAGCTCAGCTGTCCCTGTGGAGAATCTTTGTCAGAACAGTTGAGATGAATAAAAGGAATATTAGTAGTGGAGTAAATCAGAGTTTCCAAAAGAGGTTCATCATTCATACTCTATAACACAAGAATATGATCTGTTTTAGATTGTGTCTTAAAAATCTTGCCATATGTAATCAATCACTTGTTCAATTTTATTATCCATTATTTTCATCTTCACAATATTTCTCAGGTATACTTTTACAATCTATCTTACCCATTTTACATTTGAAGACTATATTTAAGTGTTTCATCATGCAAAATTTGTTTTGATGTTACCCATCAATATAGTCTATTGCCTCGTCTTAATTTATGAGCTAAGGAATCGATTTTTAATAAATGTCTATAAGCTACATAATATTTCTGGGACAAGAACTCATGACAGTCATGAGATTATTAAGTTTTACAATCAAACAAATTTGCTATATACTCTATAATTACTTCCCTTTAATCCAGATGCTATATGTCATCAGGTGGCGCTAGTGATAAAGAATCTGCTTGCCAGAGCAGGAGAATAAAAGATGCAAATTTGATCTCTGGGTCAGGAAAATCCCCTGGAGGGGGAAATGGCAACCCAGTCCAGTATTCTTTCCTGGAGAATCCCAAGGACAGAGGAGCCTGGTGGGCTACAGTCCATGGGGTTGCAAAGAGTCAGACACGACTTAAGCGACTAACATTTTCACTTTCTTTCATATATCATCGTCTTATATTCAACATTTCCTCAAAAGGGATACTCACTATATAAAAGGAAGCATATTTCATCATTGGGAAGTGTTACTTAGTAGAAATATTCATTTTTATTGATCTCAAGGGGTTTTTGTCTGTACATTCAACCTACTATTTCTAGCTTTTGTTCAGAAGAAACTCAAAATCTAGTGGAGCATGTGGCTTAAAGTTGAAACATGGAGATTCCAGCAATGAGACTGAAAAAAGAACTATATTATCTCTGGGAATGTTTAAATTCTAAAGTTCTTTGACTCAATAATCTAGGATAGAAAGTATCTGATAAACTACTTGCCATTATTACAACCTCCTTCTTTCTTATAATTGGAGAAGGCAGTGGCAACCTACTCCAGAACTCTTGCCTGGAAAATCCCATGGACGGAGGAGCCTGGTGGGCTGCAGTCCATGGCGTCGCTAAGAGTCATACACGACTGAGCAACCTCACTTTCTTTCTTATAACAGATACTGTTGTTCTATTCACTATCCCAAAGAATATAAACATGACCTCAGAGATATTATTAAAGTAGTCCTCAGTGAAGACACTATCAATTCATCAGAACAGAATGTGAAATGAAACCAATTTATGTCCTGGATTTAGGAAAATGAAGTGTCTAATTTTATCTAGGCTCTCCTTTCTGCCTTTAGTAGTATTTCTTGGCTATTCTTGGACTCCTTTACCTTTAACAGTCAGTTCCTTAGAAGCCACCTGAGAGTACAAAGCAAATCCAGTCTTTTCTGTTTTTCTCTCCAATACAGTGCAGTTTGGTTTATTGGGTTGCCCACTGTATTTGCTAATATTTAAATGCTGTCTCACTAATTAAATACTAATTTCTTTAAGATTAAAGCTGTTATAACCATATTTACCTGAAAATGAATCATTAGTCTCCTTCCACACATAGTTCAAAAACAGGAAAGATATTATTTATTCCTTCACAATTTCTCTCTAACTGCTTTCATAATAACTACAGCTAATATTTATTGAATGCATAATATATGATAGACTCTAATTTATCTACATTAGTATATATTCAACAACCCAATGAAAGTGCAGTATTGTTATTCTAAAACAGAAGCTGAAAAGTGATGAAATAGCTCAGACAGCTATAAAGTGGGCAAGTATCAGAATTCAAAAATAAGATTTTAACCTATGTGCTATACTGTCTATTTAAGACTGCTTTCTACTTAATCATATCAGTTTACACTACTCTGACACTAGCCTACTCTGTTTTGAGTTCTTTTCATTTTATTAAAGTATAGTTGCTTTACAATATTGTGTTAGTTTCTGTTGTACAGCAATGTGAATCAGCTATATGTATACATATATCCCATCCCTTGTACTCTTTAAAAGATATTCTGAGTGATTTTAATTCATTAAAGGGGGACATTCCTTTATTTTTTTAATGCTGATTTGGTTCAAATGCACTCTTAAAGCATTTCTGGACCTAAGAAATTATGTATTTTATGCTTTAAACTTCTTCATATATGATCTGAAGTGAAGTGAAGTAAAGTGAAAGTCGCTCAGTCATGTCCGACTCTTTGTGACCCCATGGACTATACAGTGCATGGAATTCTCCAGGCCATAAAACTGGAGTGGGTAGCCTTTCCCTTCTCCAGGGGATCTTCCCAACCCAGGGATCAAACCCAGGTCTCTGGCATTACAAGCAGATTTTTACCAGCTGAGCCACAAGGGATCTGAAATTTATATAAAATCCCAAATAGGTTTGGCTATTCAAATACTATTTTTCTTTAGACAAACACATTTTAAACAATTTAAACTGAAAATTACCTATAAAACACACTTTAAATACAAATATAGGTGTCTATGTAGATGGGGAAACTGTTGAAAAAGTGGCTGACTTTATTTTGGGGGCTCCAAAATCATTGCAGATGGTGACTGCAGCCATGAAATTAAAAGATGCTTACTCCTTGGAAGGAAAGTTATGACCAACCTAGACAGCATATTAAAAGGCAGAGATGTTGCTTTGCCAGCAAAGGTCCATCTAGTCAAAGCTACGGTTTTTCAGTAGTCATGTATGGATGTGAGAGTTGGACTATAAAGAAAGCTGAGCACCGAATTTGATGCTTTTGAACTGTGGTATTGAATAAGACTTTGAGAGTCCCTTGGACTACAAGGAGATCCAACCAGTCCATCCTAAAGGAGATCGGTCCTGGGTGTTCATTGGAAGGACTGATATTGAAGCTGAAACTCCAATACTTTGGCCATCTCATGAGATGAGCTGACTCATTTGAAAAGACCCTGATGCTGAGAAAGATTGAAGGCGGGATGAGAAGGGGATGACAGAGAATGAGATGGTTGGATGGCATCACTGACTCAATGGACATGAGTTTGAGTAAACTTCGGGAGTTGGTAATGGACAAGGAGGCCTGGCGTCCTGCAGTCCATGGGGTTGCAAAGAGTTGGAATGGCTGAGCAACTGGACTGAACTGAATTGATGAAAAGAAAAGTCATTGCCTAGTACTTGACCTAACTTTTCATTTTTATCTGTTAATTTTTTCCATTTTTATGGAAAGGAAAAATAATAGGTATACAGATATATACTGTTCATACTGTTCATGGGGTTCTCAAAGCAAGAATACTGAAGTGGTTTGCCATTCTCTTCTCCAGTGGACCTCTCCACTATAACCTGCCTGTCTTGGGTGGCCCCACGGGCATGGCTTAGTTTCTTTGAGTTAGAAAAGGCTGTGGTCCCAGTGTGATTAGATTGACTAGTTTTCTGTGATTATGGTTTCAGTGTGTCTGCCCTCTGATGCCCTCTTGCAACACCTGCCATCTTACTTGGGTTTCTCTTACCTTGGACATGGGGTATCTCTTCACGGCTGCTCCAGCAAAGTGCAGCCACTGCTCCTTTCCTTGGATGAGGGGTATCTCCTCACTGCTGCCCCTCCTGACCTTGAACATGGAGTCACTCCTCTAAGGTCCTCCTGCACCCATGCAGCCAAGGCTCCTTGGATGTGGGGTTACTCCTCTTTGCCAAGAACAGTATGAAAAGACAAAATGATAGGATACTGAAAGAGGAACTCCCCAGGTCAGTAGGTGCCCAATATGCTACTGGAAATCAGTGGAGAAATAACTCCAGAAAGAATGAACAGATGGAGCCAAAGCAAAAACAATACCCAGCTGTGGATGTGACTGTGATAGATGCAAGGTCTGAGGCTATAAAGAGCAATATTGCATAGGAACCTGGAATGTTAGGTCCATGAATCAAGGTAAATTGGAAGTGGTCAAACAGGAGATGACAAGAGTGAACGTCAACATTCTGGTAATCAGTGAACCAAAATGGCCTGAAATGGGTGAATTTAACTCAGATGACCATTATATCTACTACTGCGGGCAGGAATCCCTCAGAAGTAATGGAGTAGCCATCATAGTCAACAAAAGAGTATGAAATGCAGTACTTGGATGCAATCTCAAAATGACAGAATGATCTTTGTTCATTTCCAAGGGAAACAACTCAATATCACAGTAATCCAAATCTATGCCCCAACCAGTAATGCTGAAGAAGCTGATATTGAATAGTTCTATGAAGACCTACGAGACCTTTTAGAACTAACACCCAACAAAGATGTCCTTTTCATTATAGGGGACTGGAATGCAAAAGTAGGAAGTCGAGAAACACCTGGAGTACGAGGCAAATTTGGCCTTGGAATATGGAATGAAGCAGTACGAAGGCTAATAGACTTTTGCCAAGAGAATACACTGGTCATAGCAAACACCCTCTTCCAACAACACAAGAGAAGACTCTACACATGGACATCACCAGATGGTCAACCCTGAAATCAGATTGATTATATTCTTTGCAGCCAAAGATGGAGAAGCTCTATACAATCAGCAGAAACAAGACCGGGAGCTGACTGTGGCTCAGATCATGAGCTCCTTATTGCCAAATTCAAACTTAAATTGAAGAAAGTAGGGAAAACCACTACACCATTCAGGTATGACTTAAATCAAATCCCTTATGATTATACAGTGGAAGTGAGAAATAGATTTAAGGGGCTAGATTTGATAGATAGAGTGCCTGATGAACTATGGACTGAGGTTCGTGACATTGTACAGGAGACAGGGATCAAGACTATCCCCATGGAAAAGAAATGCAAAAAAGCAAAATGGCTGTCTGGGGAGGCCTTACAAATACCTGTGAAAAGAAGAGAAGCAAAAAGCAAAGGAGAAAAGGAAAGGTACAAGCATCTGAATGCAGAGTTCCAAAGAGTAGCAAGAAGAGATAAGAAAGCCTTCCTCAGAGATCAGTGCAAAGAAATAGAGGATAACAACAGAATGGGAAAGACTAGAGATCTTTTCAAGAAAATCAGAGATACCAAGGGAATATTTCATGCAAAAATGGGCTTGATAAAGGACAGAAATGTTATGGACCTAACAAAAGCAGAAGACGTTAAGAAGAGGTGGCAGGAATACACAGAAGAACTGTACAAAAAAAGATCTTCACGACCAAGATAATCATGATGGTATGATCACTCACCTAGAGCCAGACATCCTGGAATGTGAAGTCAAGTGGGCCTTAGAAAGCATCACTATGAACAAAGCTAGTGGAGGTGATGGAATTCCAGTGGAGCTGTTTCAAATCCTGAAAGATGATGCTGTGAAAGTGCTGCACTTAATATGCCAGCAAATGTGGAAAACTCAGCAGTGGCCACAGGACTGGAAAAGGTCAGTTTTCATTCCAATCCCAAAGAAAGGCGATGCCAAAGAATGCTCAAACTACCACACAATTGCAGTCATCTCACACACTAGTAAAGTAATGATCAAAATTCTCCAAGCCAGGCTTCAGCAATACGTGAACCATGAACTTCCTGATGTTCAAGCTGGTTTTACAAAAAGGCAGAGGAACCAGAGATCGAATTGCCAACATCCGCTGGATCATGGAAAAAGCAAGTGAGTTCCAGAAAAACATCTTTTTCTGCTTTATTGACTATGTGGATCACAATAAACTGGAAAATTTTGAAAGAGATGGGAATACCAGACCACCTAACCTGCCTCTTGAGAAACCTATATGCAGATCAGGAAGCAACAGTTAGAACTAGACATGGAACAACAGACTGGTTCCAAATAGGAAAAGGAGTACATCAAGGCTGTATATTGTCACCCTGCTTATTTAACTTGTATGCAAAGTACATCATGAGAAACGCTGGACTGGAAAAAGCACAAGCTGGAATCAAGATCAACAGGAAAAATATCAATCACCTCAGATATGCAGATGACACCACCCTTTTGGCAGAAAGTGAAGAGGAACTCAAAAGCCTCCTGATGAAAGTGAAAGAAGAGAGTGAAAAAGTTGGCTTAAAGCTCAACATTCAGAAAACAAAATCATGGCATCTGGTCCCATCACTTCATGGGAAATAGATGGGGAAACAGTGGAAACAGTGTCAGATGTTATTTTTGGGGGCTCCAAAATCACTGCAGATGGTGACGGCAGCCATGAAATTCAAAGACGCTTACTCCTTGGAAGAAAAGTTATGACCAACCTAGATAGCATATTGAAAAGCAGAGACATAACTTTGCCAACAAAGGTCTGTCTAGTCAAAGCTATGGTTTTTCCAGTGGTCATCATATACGGATGTGAGTTGGACTGTGAAGAAGGCTGAGCACCAAAGAATTGATGCTTTTGAACTGTGGTGTTGGAGAAGACTCTTGAGAGTCCCTTGGACTGCAAGGAGATCCAACCAGTCCATTCTAAGAGAGATCAGCCCTGGGATTTCTTTGGAAGGAATGATGCTAAAGCTGAAACTTCAGTACTTTGGCCACCTGATGCAAAGAGTTGACTCATTGGAAAAGACTTTAATGCTGGGAGGGATTGGGGGCAGGAGGAGAAGGGGACGACCGAGGATGAGATGGCTGGATGGCATCACTGACTTGATGGACGTGAGTTTGAATGAACTCCAGGAGTTGGTGATAGACAGGGAGTCCTGGCATACTGCGATCCATGGGGTCACAAAGAGTCGGACACAACTGAGTGACTGAACTCAACTGAACTGAACTGATACAGATATATTTGGAAAAAAATGCCTTTAAAAGGCTAGATATATAAATCATATTGGAAGCACAAAAAAAAAAACCATTGCAGAAATGGATACTAAATACATGTAGTAAGAAGTAGGTGGAAATTATGCCAAAATAAACTTTTTCCATGCCATTTTTTATTTTATTGTATGTTCTTATAGTCTGATTTTCTCCTGGAGTATAATAAATGATTCAGAAAAACCTGTTTCTTTTTGGTAACAGAGATATCATGTTAATACTCAGGGACACTGAACTCCACTCAGTCATTTCTAATACAGTGGTGTGTGTATCTTATTCTAATTTCATATTAGCTTTAAGATCCGTACTAGGAAGATGATATTCCTTCCACGTAATGGATGCTTACTAACCTAACTTTGGGTAAGTGAAGATATTTCTTCAGGGAACCATTATCTGGACGAAGTGATCTATATAGCTTTTTTCCTTTTGAGAGTGAGACTGCTCAATTATTTTATAGATAATTTAATGCATATACATAAATCTATATGTAGCATATTTATGTAGCAATATACAGCTAAACACATACCAACTTCTGCGTGTGTATATCCAGTGGCTCGGATTCTATGATTTATGAATAGTTAAGGTGATTTAAATGCTCAAAACTGGAGTTCCTCACCTCTAGAACTTTGCACAGTATGCTCTCTTCACAGAAAATTCCTGTTATCTTTCCTATTGGACTCATTCATTCATTTACCTTTTCTTCTGTTTTCACATTGCTTATTTGTGAAAATCCACTCCAGTACTCTTGCCTGGAAAATCCCATGGACGGAGGAGCCTGGTAGGCTGCAGTCCATGCGGTCGCTAAAAGTCGGACAGGACTGAGCGACTTCACTTTCACTTTTCACTTTCACTTTTCACTTTCATACATTGGAGAAGGAAATGGCAACCCACTCCAGTGTTCTTGCCTGGAGAATCCCAGGGGCGGGGGAGATTGGTGGGCTGCCGTCTATGGGGTTGCACAGAGTCGGACACAACTCTAGTGACTTAGCAGCAGCAGCAGCATTTATGAAAATAGATATACTTGACTTCTAATAATATTGATTTGAATATGCAGTAGCTCTTTCATAAAAATTATATAGGAAAATATATTACTTTAAAGTATCTCATTATAAAGCATACCAGTTAAAAACCCTGATGGTTTTATTCTGAATGTTTTAGCTTAGTACCTTCACTGTAAGGATACTGTGAAATTATGCAGAGACAACCAGAACTTATAAAGAAAAAGCACTTTATGATTACTAAGGACAAGATCAAATGAAAAGGGCATGAGTTAATTAAATGTGTTGACATTATTCTTTAATTTTACCGTGACGTTTGTTACCTTTAAAAGTCAATCCTCCTTATAACTTTCGTGAGAAATTAACAAACCTAAACAGTGAAAGCATTACTAAGAAGGATAGAGGATTTAGGATCCACAGACAGTCTCAGCTAGAAACGGTTTAAAAGCTTTCATAAAAAATATATATATATGTAGTTTGTGGCTTTTATTTATTGGTGGCTTCCAAATTCATCACTTGACCTTATTTTCTAGACCTGTAATTTTCAGCAGTCATTTTGATATCTCCATTGAGAAACATGTTGGAAGGAAGAATTCTTTTTTCTCCAACATTATTGTGACAAGCCTTTCAGCTAGTTCTTAACATTGAGTACAGGATACTCTGCCAAGCTTGAATCATCAGCTCCTATTTCTGGGGTGCTGTTTCTATGGCCTGACATTTAATATATAATGCCAGTGTTGCTTGTCAGAATAATTTTGGCCAAAGACCATTATTATCGTGACTGAGTCTCCAATTATGGGATAATGTAACACATTTACTGCTCTAAATGTTTCTAATTAAAATATTAGAAATACAGTTATCAGATTATGGAAAATTTTCAATACAAATTCTACAAGAGAGAAAAAAACTAAGTTTTAGCTGTTTGTACATTTCAAAGGTTTAGAATTATTAAACTTGTGGAATGGTAATGGCTGAACAATTCTTTTCACTAAGAAAAAAAGGATAGGTAATATTTGACTTTTCTTGTTACTTGCAATATAAAAATTAAATAATAAGGCAAGCTAACATAATTTGTAACACTATTGTTCATACCATAGAATTTTATTATATAAATTTATTAACAAAATTTCAGTAATTAAAAATATAGTCAATTTATCTAGGAAGTTCCTTCAAGGCTGTTCCCAATTAAAGTTAAATAAATTAAGATTATCTTTAAGTAAAGATCATTTTCAATTTCTTGTTAGTAAAGAAAGCAAAGCTACCTATATTTTTATATTTGATAATTATGAAACTATTGTTAATGTAGAAATTACAATTCTTCATAATATTATTTTTTATTTTATCTTCTGGACATGTAATTCTTTTAAGTGTAGAAAATGTATCAGTTGTTAAAATAAAAGTTAATTAGTGGATCATTTATTCAGTTATGAACTATTTTCTTAATATAAATAGGAATTAATTGAAAAATGTCAAATGGAAATTTAAATTAAGCAAATTTTCTGATAGTAAAATGCTATGCTAGCATGAGTACTGTACACAGATTCTTATTATACAGAACAGAGTACTACATATATAATAATGAAACTAATTATTCTGCAAGAGGAAATTGTAAGCCCCAGTGTCTTTAGACAGGACAGTCATAATCTCATAGAAATGTTTAAATCAGATATGAGGTTTTAATATCTAATTAAAAATAATAGCCAACTCTTTATATGAATGTTCATGAAATTCATAAAAAGACAAATGAGGTTTTATATTATCCAATGTTTTTAAAATCTTTCTCCTCACAGATAGATTAAATAAATTATGATAATAGGAAATAGCAAAGACTTTTTGGTAATTCCACAAACTGTAATCCTACAATGCAAGTTTGTGACAAGTTCTTTAAGTTTTCATTTTGGTGTTTAAACATTTATACCCACCACCTCAGTTCCACCCCCCCCCCAAAAAAATAGAATTCTGTATTTATCAAGTGAGGCAAAGCTATTTGCAAATTTTCCAGTTTACAAAATGATCAGTTCTAGTGATAAATCATGCTGTATTTCATTAATTATACTTTACATAATACCTGTCAAGAACATATCCATCTTCAAAAGTGAAGGACAATTATACCTTTTAAATATTACAAATATAATAATTCTTGCATTTATATATTTCTTATTTGAGTTTAAGCATTCTTTAAAATTTTAGTCAACATAAACTAGTCTTTTTCCATTCTTATTGAAATTATTCCTTAAACTAGTCAATTTCTGTTATATAGTGATGTAATGTTTTAGTTTTAAATATAACTTTAATAATCAAAATTAGTCTATGGCATAGTGCCTAAACTCAAGGAGCTGATTTCTATTAGGTTAAAACTGTGAAACATGAAGAGAAAAACTATGCTAAACCATGTGTTATTATTAAAGTTTAGAAGATGTTGTGGTAATCATTAGAAACACTTTATAGAAGAGATATGGAGGCAATACAGTTCAGAAATTAAAGCCCAATCTCATAGAAATATTTGTGACTTGTTGGCATTTTGAATAATTGGGAAAGAAAACCTCTAGAAAATTAGGATTTGACTATGTAAGTTAGTGGTAGTCGTTCAGTCATGTCCAGCTCTTTGCGATCCCTTGGACGGTAGCCTGCCATCTCCTCTGTCCATGGAATTCTTCAGGCAAGATTACTAGAGTGGGTTGGCATTCCCTTTTCCAGGGTATCTTCCCACACAGGGAGCAAACCTAGGTCTCCTATATTGCAGGCAGATTCTTTACCATCTGAGCCACAAGGGAAGCCCTAAAAATGAATATATGTGCAGTTACCAGTTAATGGAAACCCAAAATATTTCATTGATTTTGAAAGAAGAAACTTACAGATTGTCTATATTAGAAGTCATCAACTTGGCTATACAGAAAATTCTGAGTTGAACTTTTATATTTATTTTAGTTATTTTATTTTTAATTGGAGGGTTATTGCTTAACAATATTGTGTTAGTTTCTGCCATAAATCAACATGAATCAGCCGTAAGTATACATGTGTCCCCTCCCTCTTTTACCTCCCTCTCACTTCCCACTCCATCCCATCCCTCTAGTTGTCACAGGGCACTGGATTTGAGTTCCCTGTGTCATACAGGAAAGTTCTGTTACTGTCTATTTTACATATGGTAATGTATATGTTTCAGTGCTACTCTCAATCTATCCCTCCCTCTCCTTGCCCCGTATGTCTGCCATCTACCTCTGTGTCTCCATTGCTGTCCGAGAGATAAGTTCATCAGTAAATGCCACCTTTCCAGATGCCATATATATGCATTAACGTACGTTGTCATTCTCTTTCTGACTTACTTCACTCTGTACAATAGGCTGTAGGTTCATCCACCCTATTAAAATCGAGTCAGAGTGCATTCCTTTGTATGGCTGAGTCACATACCATTGTGTGTATGTACCACAAATTCTTTATCCATTCATCTGTCAATGGACATATACATCGCTTCCATGTTGTAGCTATTGTAAATAGTGCTGTGATGAACACTGGGGTGCATGTGTCTTTTTCGATTATGGTTTCCTCAGAGTATGTGCCCAGTAGTGTGACTGGTGGATCATATGGCAGTTCTTTTCCTAGTTTTTAAAGGAATCTCCATACTATTCTCTATTGTGACGATATCAATTTGCATTACCACCAACACTTGCAAGGGGGTTCCCTTTATCCAAAGCCTTTCCAGCATTTATTGCTCGTAGATTTTTTGACAATGGCCATTCTGACCAGTGTGAAGTGATATTTCATTGTAGTTTTGATTTGCGCTTCTCAAATAATGAGTGACTTTGAGCATCTTTCATATGTTTATTAGCCATCTGTATGTCTTCTTTGGAGAAATGTCTGTTTAGGGCTTCTGACCACTTTTTGATTGGGTTGCTTGTTTTTCTGGTTTTGAGCTGTATGAGCTGATTGTATATTTTGGTGATTAATCCTTTGTTATTTTCATGTGCTATTATTTTCTCCTATTCTGAGGGCTGTCTTTTCACTTTGTTTACAGTTTCCTTTGCAGTGAAAAAACTTTTTAGCTTTCCCACTTGTTTTGTTTTTATTTCCATTTTTTCTAGGTGAGCCAAACTTTTAGAATGTAGTTACTCAAACCTTTTTCTAACCACTCAGGTCATCTCCCTGACTAAATTTGTACTTATGGTGCAAAAGCCTTATTATTTAAAAAAACTCAAATTAATGTGTTAAAAAACCTAAAGGAGGGACACATATATATATATATATATATATACATAAATACATAAAATATATGGAGAGCATGCTGCAATAAACAAACAAACAAAAAAATCACATTGTTATTGTCCAGTTTAGGAGCTTGAGAATTAGGTTTTTTGATCTCCTGCATATAACTATACCATATATATACATATATATATGTGTATATATATATGTGTATATATATATATATATATATATACACACACACATGTTTGTGTGTGTGTATGTGTGTGTGTGGCTAATAAATTCTAATTTTAAAAAACCTCCAAAACACTAACCTATATTTTAAAGACATGGTAAAGCTAAGTAGTGGAAATGTTTTTGTGAAAAGGCATGGATAAAGATCTTGTTTCTCAGAACAAACTATAATATTACACTTACTATACCTATCAGAATGAAGCCATAATCTCTGGAAAATAACATAACCAAGATGTGGAACGGAAAGAGATTCCAGAAGCCATATGAGGTATAGTTGTATGCAGTAGATTAAATGACCTAACTCCCAAGTCCTAAACTGGACAATAACAATGTGATTTTTGTGTGTGTATTATAGTGTGCTGTCCATAAATTAAAAAAATAAATTGAAATATAATTTATGCATTGCTTGTACATAATTATATATATGAAATCAACCATAGGATTATCCACTGAAACTCACATTTATATACTTTTAAATATCATTCTACTAATTGTGTGAAAACATAATAATATATGACATTAGCCCTTAATCCGAAGAATCTAGCTATAAGATAAAATGGTTTTATATGAAATCTATAGGAAACAAGTATGCTAAATTATGAGGTACTGTTACAGACTTTTAAAAGACAGGGAGATAGTAGTTAGAGAAGAATTCTTACAGGAAGAAAGGGAAAAACATAGTTCAGAAATTTATAATAGGCCAGAAAAAAATATAGGCATGTTGTTTTATTGTGCTTCATGTATACTGTGTTTTTTACAAATTAAAGTTTATAGCAACATCGCATCTAGCAAGTCTAATGGCACCATTTTTCTAATAACATTTGTTCAATTCTAGTATCTGTGTTATGTGTTGGTAATTTCCACAATATATCCAACTTTTTTATTATTATATTCATTACAGAGGTTTGTGATCAGTGATTTTGATGTTACTACTGCAAAAAAACAAAAACAAAAACAATTTATGACTTGTTGAAAGCTCAGTGGTAGGTTAGCAGTTCTTAGCAATCAAGTATTTTCTAATTAAAGATGTACATCATTTTTTTAAGCTGTGCTATGGCATACTTAATAAACTACAATATATTGTTAACATAATTTATATGTGTAGTGAGAAACTTAACAACTTCATGCAATTCAATTTATTGCAATATGCCCTAATATCTGAAACTAAACCCAGAATACCTCCAAGTCATGCCTATAGTTTCTTTGCTTTGTTTTGCCATTGTGAATGGTCTGTCTGATTAGTAATCCTCTCCATAATTGTGATTTGGAGACTTTATTGTTTATCTTCTCAAAGAACCAGCTCTTAGTTTTATTGATCTTTGCTATTGTCTCCTTTATTTCATTTTCATCTGTTTCTGCTCTAATCTTTATGAGTCCTTTCCTTCTATTATGACCCACCTCCTAAAGTAATGGAAATAAAAACAAAAATAAATAAATGGGGCCTAATTAAGCTTAAAAGCTTTTGCACACCAAAGGAGACTGTAAACAAGATGAAAAGACAACCCTCAGAATGGGAGAAAATAATGCCAATGGAAAAACAGGCAAATAATTAATCTCCAAAATATAGGAGCATCTCATTCAGCTCAATACTACAAATAACGACCCAATCAAAAACTGGGCAGGAGACCTAAATAGACATCTCTTAGATGGCTAATAAACACATGAAAAAGTGCTCAGCATCACTTGTTATTTGAGAAATGCAAATCAAAACTACAATGAGATATCACTTCACACTGGTCAGAATGGCCATTGTCAAAAAATCTACAAAACAAAAAATGTTGAAGAGGCTTTGGAGAAAGTGAGCCCTCTTACACTATTGGTGGTAATGCAAATTGATACAGCCACTATGGAGAATAGTATGGGGAGACCTTAAAAAACTAGGAATAAAACTGCCATATGACCCACCAGTCCCGCTACTGGCCATATACTCTGAGGAACCCATTATTGATATGCACCCCGATGTTCATCACAGCACTATTTACAATAGCTAGGACATTGACGCCATGTATATGTCCATCAACAGATGAATGGATAAAGGATTTGTGAAACATAAACACAATGGAATGTAACTCAGCCAGAAAAAGGAATGTATTTAACTCAGTTAAAGTGGATGACATTGCAGCCTATTATACAGAGTGAAGTAAGTCAGAAAGAGACAGACGAAAATCATAGATTAATGCATGTATATGGAATCTAGAAAGATGGTATTTATTGACCAGCCTCTCTCTAGGACTGCAGTGGAGACACAGATGTAGAAAGCAGACACAGCGCAGCGGGGCAAGGAGAGGGAGGGGTGGATTGAGAGTAGCATTGAAGCCTGTACATTACTGTGCCTGTGGAAGTGTACTGTATGATGCTGGGAGCTCAAATTCAGTGTTCTGTGAGAACCTAGAGGGGTGGGAGAGGGTGAGAGGTGAGAGGGGTTTTCAAGAGGGAGGGGCATATATATACCTATGGCTGATACATGTGGATACATGAAAGAAATAACAATATTGTAAAACAATTATCCTCCAATAAAAAATAAATATGTCTAATTATTGATTAATGCAGGAATCCAAGTTTTATCATAGAATTTGAATGTAAGAATTAAGTTAGAGATCATCTAGTTTAGAGTTCTCAAATTGTTTATTCTAGAATTACCTGAAAATATGAAAAACTAAATTTGTTCATCGCCATGTTTAGAAATTCTACCTGTGTGTCTTTTGTGAATTCCATGAATCCCTGTTTTGAACAAGCTGCTTGTGAGATTGTGGTATACACTATGCATGAGACCACTGACTCAATGAATTGATAAATTCTAGAAAATATGGTTGAGAATTTGATGAAAAATTCTGTCAATAGGGTTCTAGATTCAAAACATAGTTACATATTACTAAGATTTTTCACTTTCTCAATTGAATTTTAGGACTAAGGCTTTCTATTTATTGTTTATGTGCACATCTTTTGTGAAGTGACAAAAATTTCAGTATAAGCTACATTTTGTGAATGCTTTATGGGTTTGTTTTTTCTAATGCTATTACAATGGTTGACATTTTTATATCCTGAGCTTCCCTGGTGACTCAGTGGTAAAGAATCTGCCTACAATGCAGGAGACAAGATTTCGTTTCCTGAGTTGGGAACATTCCCTGGAGCAGTAAATGGCACCCTTCTCCAGTATTCTTGCCTGGAAAACCAGATGACCAGAGAAGCCTAGTGGGCCACAGTCCATGGGATGGCAAAGAGTCAGGCGCAAATTAGCAACTAAACAAGAACAGTAATGTTATATGAGTACAAGTTAAGATTGAATGTGGCATATTAAGCTAAATCAAGAAGAACTATATTAGCAAGGAAAGGGAAAGTCACTCAGTCGTGTCTGAATCTTTGACATTCCATGGACTATAGTCCATGGAATTCTCCAGGCCAGAATACTGGAGTGAGTAACCGTTCCCTCCTCCAGGATAAGTGAGTTACTGTGTGTTAGTCACTCAGTGGTGTCTGACTCTGCGACCCACCAAGCTTCTCTGTCCATGCAATTCTCCAGGCAAGAATACTGGAGTGGGTTGCCATTCTCTTCTCCAGGGAATCTTCCCAACCCAGGGATTGAACCAGGTCTCCTGCATTGCAGGCAGATGCTTTACCATATGAGCCACCATTAGAGCCCATATTAGCTGCACTGTTACTAATACGAAACCTTTCATTTAGGATAAATCAAGTTTCAGTAGAGTGAATTATTTGTTGTTCCCACAAATTTTTGCACTTGAATTTAGCTTCTAATTTTTACTAACTTTAATTCAAAATAAAATAGTTTTTTTATCTATATGGCAGAATATTTAGGTAGCTGTTTAAAAAATAATCATCTGGAACATGCATCAAAATACTCTTCAAGTTGAATATCATTATATTTTTAAATGATGTTTAAAAATCTCAAATGGAAACTCAGGATAAAAATAAATGATGACCCTCATCAATTTAAAATTGATGACAGTGATGAATAGCTCTTAAACATTTTAATCAAAATGCAAAAATTTTACCCTGAAATATGCTTCAGTGCCTTGACTGCATAATAATTCTTAGCCTTCAAGTTTTTACAGAATCATCAGCATATATTAATTGCACTTAAGTAATAAAAAAGTCAACAGGCAATACTGGAGTGGGCAGCCTTTCCCTTCTCCAGGGGATCTTCCCAACCCAGGAATCAAACTGGGGTTTCCTGTATTGCAGGTGGATTCTTTACCAACGGAGCTATCAGGGAAACCCGGATAATGCTCAAAATTCTCTAAGTCAGGCTTCAACAGTACATGAACTGTGAAGTTCCAGGTGTTCAAGCTGGATTTTAAAAAGGCAGAGGAACAGATATCAAATTGCCAACATCCATTGGATCATTAAAAAAAAAAACAAAGGAATTCCAGAAAAATATCTACCTCTGCTTAATTGATTTCGCCAAAGCCTTTGACTGTGCGGATCACAACAGACTGTGGAAAATTCTTCAAGAGATGGAAATACCAAACCACTTTACCTACCTCCTGAGAAATCTGTATGCAGGTCAAGAAGCAACAGTTAGAACCAGACATGGAAAAACAGACCAATTCCATATTGGGAAAGGAGTACTGAAGGCCATATATTGTCACCCTGATTATTTAACTTATATGCAGAGTGCATCATGCAAAATGCTGGGCTGGATGAAGCACAAGCTGGGATCAAGATTTCCAGGAGAAATATCAATAACCTCAGATATGCAGATGACGTGACCCTTATGGCAGAAAGTGAAGAAGAACTAAAGAGCCTCTTGATGAAAGTGAAAGAGGAGAGTGAAAAAGCAGGCTTAAAACTCAACATTCAGAAAACGAATATCATGGCAACCGGTCCCATCACTTCATGGCAAATAGATGGGGAAACGATGGAAACAGTGACAGACTTTATTTTCTTGGGCTCCGGAATCACTGCAGATGGCGACTGCAGCCATGAAATTAAAAGACTCTTGCTCTTTGGAAGTAATGCTATGACAAACCTAGACAGAATATTAAAAAGCAGAGACATTACTTTCCTGACAAAGGCCCATCTAGTCAACACTGTGGTTTTTCCAGTAGTCAGGTATGGATGTGAGAGTTGGCCCATGAAGAAAGCAGAGTGTCGAAAAATTGACGCTTTTGAAATGTGGTGTTGGAGAAGACTCTTGAGAGTCCCTTGGACTGCAAGGAGATCAAATTAGTCAATCCGAAAGGAAATCAATCCTGAATATTCATTGGGAGGACTGATACTGATGCTGAAACTCCAATATTTTTGCCATCTGATACAAAGAACTGACTTATTGGAAAAGACCTCGATGCTGGGAAAGAATGAAGGCAGATGAAGAAGTGAATGATAGAGGATGAGACAGTTGTATGACATCACCAACTTGATGAACATGAATTTGAGTAAGCTTTGGGAGTTGGTGATGGACAGGGAAGCCTGGCATGCTGCAGTCCATGGGGTATCAAAGAGTCAGACATGAGCGAATGAACTGAACTGAACTGAATCAAAAAGTCTACTTGAGCAGCTGCTCTGTAGTTTCTCTGAAGGTCTGTGCTTCTACAAATAAATAGATTCTATTAGTTTGGGGTAAAAATAATTGTGGCTTTGCATTGTTGAACTTTGCTTTTGTATGTTGGAATACATTCTTAAATATGGTTATGTTACACATCATTTTAATGTGCATTACTTCTTATGATTTTGCTAATGATTTATGACTTGCTATTTATTTCATAGGTATTTTAGACTGAGGAAATGATGTTAGACAAAAAACAAATTGGAGAAATATTCTTATTCAAGTTCAAAATGGGTCATAAAGCAGCAGAGACAACTTGCAGCATCAACAAAATATTTGGCCCAGGAACTGCTAATGAATACAGTGCAGTGGTGGCTCAAGTTTTGCAAAGGAGAGGACAGCCTTGAAAATTAGGAGTGTAGTGCCTGGTCATTGAAAGTTGACAATGACAAATAAAGAAAAATCATCAAAGCTGATCCTCTTATGACTATAGGAGAAGTTGCCAAAGCACTCAGTGTCAACCATTCTACAGTCATTTGACATTTGAATCAAATTGGAAAGGTGTAAAAGTTTGATAAGTGTGTGCATCAAGAGCTGACCAAAAATCAAACAAATTGTCGTTTTGAAGTGTTGTCTTTTATTCTGTGTAACAATGAACCATTAGCTGGTTTGTAATGTGCGATGAAAAGTGGATTTTATACAACATCCAGTGTAGACCAGCTCAATGTTTGGATTGAGAAGAGGCCCCAAAGCACTTCCCAAAGCCAAACTTGCACCAAAAAACTTATTTCTGTTTGGTGGTCTGCTACCCTTCTGATCCACTACAGTTTTCTGAATCCCAGTGATACAATTGCATATGAGATGTATGCTCAGCCGATCGACGAGATGCATCAAAAAATGCAAGGCCTGCACTAGCCATTTGTCAACAAAAAGGGCCCAATTCTTCTCTCCAACAATGCTCAACACGTTGCACAATCAGTGCTTCAAAAGTTGAACAAATTGGGCTATGAAATTTTGCCTGATTAGTCACATTCACCTGACCTCTTGCCAACTGACTACCATTTCTTCAAGTATCTCAACTTTTTTCAAGGAAAATGTTTCCACAACCAGCAAGACACAGAAAATGCTTTCCAAGAGTTTGTCAAATCCCAAAGCCTGTTTATTTATGCTATAGGAATAACAAACATTTCTTGTTGACAAAAATATGTTGATTTTAATGTTTCCTATTTTGATTAATAAAGATGTGTTTGAGCCTAGTTATAATTTAAAATTCAGGGTCCAAAAAGGTAGTTACTTTTGTGCCAGTATAGATAAAATATGATGATTAATGCATTGATGTCCTTTAAAGAATTAATATTTTATGATAAAGAGAGATAAACTGGAATTCAACTTTGTAAGTAAATGCTAAATCTGACAGTGACCATTTTGGTATGTGATTCTGAGACTCGTATTTGAAACCGGAAAAGCTGAAACTAAGCTATTTATGTTAAGACAAGCTGCATGAAGGAGACTGCAGTAGTTTTTAGCAGGTAGTGAGTCCTTCTCAAAGCAGAGGTAAAAAGGCAACTCTTTTTGAAAGAATGCATTCTCAGTTTCATTTCAGTGTTACTTTATGGGAAGATTATTCACTTATGAGTTAAAACCAAGTATCCCATAGGGGGAAAAAGTCTAATGAGTGAGCATTTGCTGATACAACCAATAAGAGGGCATTTCCAGTAGTTGCTTATTGTTGGCAGAGATCCTGACCCATTCTCAGCACTGTTGGGCTTCCCTGATACTGTTAGAGTCCTATTCCACCCTAGGGCAGAATAAGCCTACCTGACCTTCCTTCTGTTGTTAGGTTGAAGTTCAAGAAATAACGGATCTGGGTCACTCTCTTCTGCTGGGTGGCCGCTAGATAGCTCCTCAAGTCCTGGTGTTGTAAACAAGTTCATCTTCTTCTTAGAACCTTTGAGAACTCTTCTTTGATTGTGTCTCATGTTATTTCCAAGGTTTATAGTTGTACTTAGCAAGGAGTAGGAAGAAAGGGGACTACACCATCTTGAGTTAATCTACCAGAAGCTTCCCTGGTGGCTCAGTGGTAAAGAATCCATCTGCCATGTGGGTGGCATGGGTTTGACCCCTGGTCTGGGAGGATCCCACGTTCTGCAGGGCAACTAGGCCCATACACCACAAATACTGAGCCTGTGCTCTAGTGCGTAGGAGCTGCAATTACTGAGCCCATATGCGTGCATGTTCAGCTGTGTCCGATTCTGCCACCCCATGGACTGAGGCCCGCCAGGCTCCTCTGTGCATGGACAGGCAAGATACTGGAGTAGGTTGCCATTTCCTCTCCTAGGGTATCTTCCTGACCCAGGTATTAAACCTGGGTCTCTCCTGCATTGACAGGAAGATTCTTTACCATTGCACTACCTAGGAAACCCAACTGAGCCCATGAGCTGCAACTGCTTAAACCTGCACATACTAAAGCCTGTGCTCCACAACAGAGAAGCTCACACACTGCAATTAGAGAGTAACCCCTGATCCCTGCAACTAGAGAAAAGCCTGCACACCCTTGAAGACCCAGCACAGGCTAAATAAATAAATAAAATTATTAAAAAAGAAGTTAACCTGCTACTTAGAAAATACCTTAATAACTGGTCTATTCTTCAGAACTCCCAGGCTAGGGAGCAGTCAGGGAGAATATTCTGAAAGTTAGAGAGAGTAAATTAATTTACAATCAGTTCCAGGGCACTCTTTGTCCACTTAGCAATTGTAAATTTCCCAGATATTCATATGTAGGGGACTTACTGTAACAGAAAAAAAAAATTGTTATTCTCACCTTTTTTTTTTTTCTAGAGAGAAGAGAAAATAATCAAGTCTTTGGTGACTAAGTTCCCCTCTGAAATCATTAAGTCCAACAAATTTAGCCTATACTGCAGTACAGTACAACAGCTGGCATTGCTTAGCATTACCAGCTATATCACTGCTGCTTTTGTGCTTGCTTTAGGACATCCTGGGTGTGAAATAAACACATTGTACAGTAAAATGCACAAAAAATTTTGTAGAAGATCTATGCACATAACAATATACGCCAGACATGTGAACTAACTTATGTGATTACACATACAAACTCATGTTTGCATCTTTGAAAGTTCCCAACTGAAAGGTTCATGTATAGGGGACTTACTGTATTTATCTTTTCTCTATAAAATCATATTTTCTTCACCTTTCTCATAAAGCTTGACTTCACATTAGTTGCCACACATGCTGTTTATTTGCCATGAAGTGATGGAATTGGATACCATAATCTTAGTTGTTGTTTTTTTTTTTTTTAAAGTTGAGTTTTAAGCCAGCTTTTCCATTCTCCTCTTTCACCTTCAACAAGAGGTGCTTTAGTTCTTCTTCGCTTTCTACCATAAGGGTGGTGTCATCTGCATATCTGAGGTTATTGATATTTCTCCTGGAAATCTTGATTCCAGCTTGTGCTTCATCCAGCCCAGTGTTTCTCATGATGCACTCTGCATATAAGTTAAATAAACAGGGTGACAGTATACAGCCTTCAGTACTCCTTTCCCAATATGGAACCAGACCATTGTTCCATGTCTGGTTCTCGCTGTTGCTTCCTGATGTGCATACAGGTTTCTCAGCAGGCAGGTAAAGTGGTCTGATATTCCCATCTCTTTAAGAATCTTCCACAGTTTGTTGTGATCACACAGTCAAAGGCTTTATCATAGTCAATGAAGCAAAAATAGATGTTTTTCTGAATTCCCCTTGCTTTTTCTATGATCCAACAGATGTTTGCAATTTGATCTCTGGTTCTTCTCCCTTTTCTAAATCCAACTTGAACATCTGGAAGTTCTCGGTTCATGTACTGTTGAAGCCTAGCTTGGAGAATTTTGAGTGTGACTTTGCTTGCATATGAAATGACTACAATTGTGTGGTAGTTTAAACAATCTTTGCCATTGCCCTTCTTTAGGATTAGAATGAAAACCTACATTTTGGAGTCCTGTGGCCGTTGCTGAGTTTTCCAAATTTGCTGGCATGTTGAGTGCAGCACTTTCACAGGATTATCTTTTAGGATTTGAAATAGCTCAACTGGAATTCCATCACCTCTACTAGTTTTGTTCATAGTGATGTTTCCTAAGGCCCTCTTGAGTGATCACACAATCTTGGTCATTAAGATCTTTTTTTTTTTTTTTTGTATAGTTCTTCTGTGAATTCTTGCCACGTCTTCTTAATATCGTCTGCTTCTGTTAGATCCATACTGTTTCTGTCTTTTATTGTGCCCAGCTTTGCATGAAATATTCCCTTGGTATCTCTAATTTTCTTGAAGAGATCTCTAGTCGTTCCCATTCTATTGTTTTCCTCTACTTCTTTGCATTGTTCATTTAGGAAGGCTTTCTTATCTCTCTTTGCTATTCTTTGAAACACCACATTACATAATGTTATTTTGAGTTGGAAAAAAAAAATCTGCATCTAACCATGTAGTGTTTCCTACTCATACCACCCTATTCTTACAGAAGTTTCCAGATATCACCAAAGGCAAACTTCATCCTGCAATTAGTAGTCAATAATATCTTGCTTTGTTTTGCTCTCATGACTTTTGAAAGTGAGCATGTGCTGTGCTCTGTGCTGTGTTTAGTCACTCAGTTGTGTCCAGTTCTGTGCGACCCCATGGACTATAGGCCACCAAGCTCCTGTATCCATAGGGATTCTCAAGGCAATAATATTTGAGTAGTTTGTCATGCCCTCCTCCAAGGGATCTCCCCAACCCAGGGATCGAACCCAGGTCTCCCACATTCCAGACAGATTATTTTTTGTCTATGCCACCAGGGAAGCCCAAAAGTGAGCATAATAGTCGTATCCACTTTTGGAACTTATTAACACTTAACAGCTTATTGTTAAAATTCATGTATATGACAGGGTCTTACTGTGAATTATTCATTTTTACTGCTCATTCAAAATAGTTCACTTTGCCCACTGTTCTACCTTATCATCAAGATCTTGAGTATTATTTAGTGATAGTCTTGAACATACTAATTATTCAAAAAGGTAAGTAAAAGCAGGCTGCAGAAGAACAATGGTAAGAGTTATGAACCATGGATTACAAAAGTATCCAAGTCTGCACCTAATGTCCTATTTTATAAAATAAATGCAAAGGTCCTTTTGGATTTCTAGAAAGTAAGAGGAATATCTTCTACTGCAAACTGACTAAAATGTCGAATTTGAGCCTACTGAATTGAATTTAGAAATAGAAGGAAGTCCCTAAATGCTATCCAATGGAAAGGAAACTAAAAGGCAGAGCAATAAGGATATAAACTCATTCTGCCCTGATCCTGGAGGATCATCAGATTTGCATAAGATCTAAATAGTAAGAATCTTGAAGTTAATGTCTGCACAGTGGGGATGGAAGAATACATCCGAGACTATCTGAGGCAGAGTTGAAAGTGAAAATTCTGTGCAGAGTCAGAACTCATGAAAGCTGGTAGTTGGAATACATACATTCTATCCACAGCAAAAAACCTTTTTTCTCCCTAGGGATCTGAAAGGGGAAAACGAAGCTTTTTGGAACAAATAAATACCACAACACCATATTTGTTCTGGTAGGGAGTTCAAATTTACCCTACTGTGGGAAATCCTGCTAAGATTAATAAAAAACTGGATCCAGAACACACGATATTTAGAGAGTGCAGAGCAGAAATAAAGGCAAATCTGTTCTAGAGAGATAATTTTACAAGACAGTCAGTGACTTTCTATCAAAAAACAAAATCCCTGCAAAAAGATTAGTGCATGATGCAAAATAATAAAACACAAATAGAAGTAATCCTCCAGCAAATGGTAATTAACTAGAAGGAACAATTAAAGTAAGTATTCTTAAATTGACTAAAGTAAATTTTAAATATTATAAACCATAAGGAAAGTATAAGGCCTTATAAAAAACATAAAATTTGATAAAATACCATTATTTTTGCATCATTTCCTGCTTCATTTGGAATTAATAGTAAAAATCATGTAAAATATTTTATATAAGGATGGAGTTTATGCTAATTGTAGTTTATACTCTCATCATTGAACTCTACTCTGCCTTACTAATTATAAGCAAATAAAATGAATAAATAAATACCCAAACTGCAGAGATGATTTATTTTCTCCCTATTTATCGGGAGACTCCTTTCAACTTAAACAAGATACACCTTTACTTGAACGAAAACATAAACAGTAACCCAAAATAACTTATAGTACAGGAACTCAATGACAGTAATCATATCTCTCCCTTGGAAAAATGGGTTATTTTTACAAAATGTATTAGACTGTAGCAGGTTTGCTAAGATAAAAAGAAATGACACTTGAATTACTAATCAAATGATCCCCTTTAACTCATCATATTTTTTAATTAGGATGAAAAGCAGGACTATATCACTTAACTGGCATAGTGGGGTTCAAAAGATATGCCTTCATTGTTTTTCTTCTTAGTTTATGGGATCAATTTTCCATATGGTAATTGTAGTTCTTACAGGCAAGTTTGTATTTTGGCTTTCCTTCTTGTAAAACACATGTTCTTGAGTTCTTGGAATCTGATTGAACATCTCTCTGTCAGAGGATGCCCATAAAGCCATTTTAAAGCCATTTTTATGTTATCTCTGGGGTTTATACACATACAGCCTCCAGCCAGAAACTGGACTTTAATTACTGTAAAAACTAGGGATGGTTTTCCAATTATGGGTGGGCATAGTCATAATTTTCCCCTTGCCTTTTTTTTCCACACTGATTCTTTGAGCCAAAATAGCAAAAGATGTAATAATAATGTTTCCCACCCATGCTTTCATTATGCTGTTAAGATTTGCTGCATTGTAAAGAGGAAAGTGAAATCGTTTGGACTAACTAAACAACAATAGCACTGAAAATAGAAGCAAACTCATATTCTGGTTCAAACAAAGAGCAAAAATAAACCTCCAAACTCTTCCGGCTTTATTTGTGCATTTTCTTATTTCAGCCAGTGAAGCAAAAGCAAAAACTCAGAAAGGAAAACTCTGTGTGGGTAAACGTGTCCAAAGTTGTTGTCATCCTAATGTTCAAATTCTCGTGAGAAATCTGTTTCCATAGTGAGTGGAATTGTATGTCTGACACACTAATAGAAGATGGTATGAATGTTGACAGACTAAATAGAAGGCAAAATGGCACTGAAGCCAGCACAGAGTATCTGCTAAATCATAATCTGGAATTTCCTTTGTTATGGTCTGGCAAATGTCCCATTATCAAACTAGAGTAAAAATAGTAAAACTACTGGGGGTCATCCAGTATTAACTTGTCCAGATCTTTTTTCTGTCTCTTACACTTCCAATGCTATAGCTCTTCCTTTTTAGTATATGACCCTATCTACATTAATGAAGTAATCAAGGACATTCAAGATTAAACCACTTAATTTCCATCCTCTTAACATTCTTATGTCCTTTTGTCTATCTTTTATGAGAAATATTCTGCATATCTGTCATAGTTTAATTTTCATAAAGTAAAATTTCAGAATAGCCCTAGAATTTAGATGGGAAAGAAAACATTGTGCCTATTTGTTGAATAAGGAAATAGAGAGCAAAGTAGTAAATGAGTTGGATAAGTTATCAAACAGGCCTCTAGTTATAGGCTTCTGTCTACCAGCCTACACAATCAGGAGTCAGAATTTTGGGTAAAATTCTGTATCTGTGGCAGGTTCCAGCATAAGAAATCTCTCAGTTCCTTGTAAAAATAGGAATAAAAACTGCCTAACTTTTAGATTTTGTGAAAATTAAAATATATATTGCACATAAAACATTTAGAAAAACACCTATGTTATCCTTAGTAAAAGTTAACTATTCTTATTTCCTGAAAGTAATGATTTTTTTTAAAAATTGCCATACTAATACTCCTCCTTTTTTTCCTTTTCCCATTTCAGTCTATAATATCCTCATATCCTCTCCATTTGAATATTCTCCCTATTTAAATAATCTATCTACTGTATACCTTGGATTTTTTCCTTTCTCTCTACCAGCATAATCAGACTTTCTATTTCATCACACTTGTTTCACAAGTTAGGCACATATCGCTCAGAGAAGCTTGTGCTTTCTACAAGGAAACAAGGCACCTACCTGTAGCAGCAAACCAAAGTCTGAAGAGAACAGGTTCTCCAAACGGAACAGTGCTCTTTAATGCCTCCACACCAATTTAAACCTCTACACACCAATTTATTAATCTGTATTTTGCCTTTTGGATTTTTGCCCCAGAACTCTTCTAAAAATGAAGGCTTTGTCTCACTCTCTTCAACATGTAAAACTTTTTATTTATTCTTGTATCTCTGCCATCCACTATAATGAGGATATTGAGTTTCCTATTTTAATTCTATTTTTTTTTCATGGTTTTTCTTTCTTTATTTATTTTTAAATATAAATTTATTTATTTTAATTGGAGGCTAATTACTTTACAATATTATATTAGTTTTGCCATACATTGACATGAAAATGCATTCTTTTTCTTACTATCTGAGAGAGATGCCTTAGCAAATTCATTTCAACTTAATTTCTCACTATGTTGCTGCTACTAAGTCGCTTCAGTAGTGTCCAACTCTGTGCGACCCCATAGACGGCAGCCCACCAGGCTCCCCTGTCCCTGGGATTCTCCAGGCAAGAACACTGGAGTGGGTTGCCAGTTCCTTCTCCAGTCCATGAAAGTGAAAAGTCAAAGTGAAGTCACTCAGTCGTGTTCGACTCTTCATGACCCCATGGACTGCAGCCCACCAGTCTCCTCCGTCCATGGGATTTTCCAGGCAAGAGTACTGGAGTGGGGTGCCATTGCCTTCACCGATTTCTCACTATACTTCCACCTAAATTCTCTCAATTGGCTTTGATCATAACATCACTGCAAATCATTTTCAAATGCCTTCATCAGTTCAACCTATATTTTTCAGATTCTAATAATGAGTCATGGCCTCTGCTACACACTAAAAATGGACTGAGAAGAAAGAAGTTCTGGTCAATCTGAGGTTTCAAAGATCTTACTGATGCCCTGCTGTTTAACAGTTGACTCTACATTCCTCCCCAAAGGACCAAAACTCTGATTCATAGAATTTTCCATATTCCATGGTGTGAATACTCCCACCATAACTGATGTTAGGTGACCTGAAAGACATTACTGAAGGCAGAGTTGGGAAGAGACTCTAACAATGCACTCTTGTGAACCAGTGTGAGCTGTCTCTAGCATCCATGAGCTTATTACTGTTAAAAATAAAAACCCAAATAAATAAATAAATACTTACAAACTACATAAATTCTGTGTCCAACTTTGATTTCTTACATAAGGATTTACAAAGAGCCTAGGTTAATTTTTCCATTATAGACCATGAATCCTCACAACAGTCATCATATGTTTGTTCCTTCCTCTTATTTTAGAAAAAAGTACAACTGTTTCTACAACTATTCTTTGGAAGTAAGTCACACTTTCACCTGTGAACAATTTTTTTTTAATTAATAAACTTTAAAGTTTAGAGTTAGACTCATTTAAATTCAGGTTTAGATTTATTTAAGTCTTAAGACTCAAAATACTTTGGCCACCCGATGCAAAGAACTGACTCATTGGAAAAGACCCTGATGCTGGGAAAGATTGAAGGCAGAAGGAGAAGGGGATGACAGAGGATGAGATAGTTGGAAGGCATCACCAACTCAATGGACATGAGTTTGAGTAAGCTCTGGGAATTGGTGATGGACAGGGAAGCATGGCATGCTGCAGTCCATGGTGTGGCAAAGAGTTGGACATAACTGAGTGACTGAACTGAACTGAACTGAAGGTTTAGAGAGGTGGCCCTGGTAGCAACAAACAAACAAACAAACAAACACACCTGCCAATGTTGGAGACATAAGAGACATGGGTTCATCCCTGGGTCAGAAAGACCCCTCGAGAAGGAAATGGCAAGCCATTTCTCTATACTTGCCAGGGAAATCCCATGGATAGAGGAGCCAGTGGGCTATAATCCATAGGGCTGAAAGAGTCAGATGCAACTATAAAGTGATTGAAACCACAGTTTAGAGAAGTTTAGGTTTATGGCAAAATACAGAGCAAGGTATAGAGTTCCCACATAACCCTGTACCTAAACACACAAAACCCCTTTCAATTAACACCTTGTATCAGAGCTACACATCTGTCACATTCAAGGCACATGTATAATGACGCATCTTTATCACCCTAAGTTCATAATTTACATTAGGGTTTACTGTTAGTATTGTACATTTTATGAGTATGCAAAAAGTATAATGATAAATATTCCTTGTGTATTATCATACAGAATAATTTTTCTGACCCCCCAAATGCTCTGTACTCAATTCGTCTCTTCCCACTATAAACCTTGACAACCACAGACACTTTTCCTCTATCTGTATTTTGCCTTTCCCAGAATGTCAAGTAGTTGGAACTGTATGGTATGTATCCTTTTCATACTTGCTTCTGTCACTCAGCAATATGCATTTAAGTTTACTCTATGTCTTTTGGTTCAATAGCTCACTTCTTTTAGTGCTGAATGGTATTCCATCATCTGGATATTCCACAATTTATGTATCTATTCACATATTGAGGCATATCTTGGTTGCTTCAAGCTTTGACAATTATGAGTAAAGCTACTATATTCCAGTTGAATTATTTCAAATGCTAAAAGATGATGCTGTTAAAGTGCTGCACTCAATATACCAGCAAATTTGGAAAACAGCAGTGGCCACAGGACTGGAAAAGGTCAGTTTTCATTTTAATCCCAAAGAAAGGAAATGCCAAAGAATGTTCAAACTACCACACAACTATGCTCATCTCACACACTAGCAAAGTAATGCTCAAAATTCTCCAAGCCAGGCTTCAACAGTACATGAACCATAAACTTCCAGATGTTCAATTGGGATTTAGAAAAGGCAGAGGAACCAGAGATCAAATGGCCAACATCTACTTCTGCTCTATTGACTACGACAAAGCCTTTAACTGTGTGGATCACAAAAGACTGTGGAAAATTCTTCAAGAGATGGAAATACCAGCCAACCTGACCTGCCTCCTGAGAAATCTGCATACAGGTCAGGAAGCAACAGTTAGAACTGGACATGGAACAACAAACTGGTTCCAAATTGGGAAAGGAGTACTGAAGGCTGTATATTGTCACCCTGCTTATTTAACTTCTATGCAGAGTACATCATGAGAAACGCTGGACTGGAAGAAACAAAAGCTGGGATCAAGATTTCCAGGAGAAATATCAATAACCTCAGATATGCAGATGACATGACCCTTATGACAGAAAGTGAAGAAGAACTAAAGAGCCTCTTGATGAAAGTGAAAGAGGAGAGTGAAAAAGTAGGCTTAAAACTCAACATTCAGAAAACTAAGATCATGGCATCCAGTCTCATCACTTCATGGCAAATAGATGGGGAAACAATGGAAACAGTGACAGACTTTATTTTCTTTAGCTCTGGAATCACTACAGGTGGTGACGGCAGCCATGAAATTAAAAGACTCTTGCTCCTTGGAAGTAATGCTGTGATAAACCTAGACAAAATATTAAAAAGCAGAGATATTACTTTGCTGACAAAGGTCCATCTAGTCAAAGCTATGATTTTTCCAGTAGTCATGTATGGATGTGAGAGTTGGCCTATAAAGAAAGCTGAGCACTGAATAATTGATGCTTTTGAAATGTGGTATTGGAGAAGACTCTTGAGAGTCCCTTGGACTGCAAGGAGATCAAACCAATCAATCCTAAAAGAAATCAGTCCTGAATATGCATTGGAAGGACTGATTCTGAAGCTGAAATTCCAATACTTTGGCCACCTGATGCGAAGAACTAACTTATTGGAAGACCCTGATGCTGGGAAAGATTGAAGGCAGGAGGAGAAGGGACCACAGAGAATGAGATAGTTGGATGACTTCACTGACTCAATGGATGTGAGTTTGAGCATGCTCCAGGAGTTGGTGATGGACAGGGAAGACTGGTGGGCTGCCGTCCATGGGGTCATAAAGAGTCGGACATGACTGAGCAACTGAACTGAAACATCCATTTGCAGGTTTTCATGTGGAGATGTTTACTGCTCCTGAGAAGGGCATGGCAACACACTCCAGTATTCTTGCCTGGATAATCCACATGGACAGAGGAGCCTGGTGGGCTACACTCCATGGGGTCACAAAGAGTTGGACATGACTGAACGACTAAGCACAGCACAGGTAAGTACCAAGGAGAATGATTGTTCACCTGTATTATAAGAGTATATCTAAAAAAAAAAAAAAGGAGTATATCTAAGTTTTGTGCTATATGTTGAATGTCAAACTGTGTTCCAAAGTGCTTGTACCATTTTGCTTCCCTGCCAGCAGTGAATGAGAATTCCCATCGCTCCACATCCTTGCCAGTATTTGTCATGTTAGAGTTTTGGATTTTGACCATTCTACTTGGTGTGTAGTGGTATCTCAGTGTTATTTTAATTTGATATTCCATAATGATACCATGCTGAACATGTTTTCATATGCTTACTTGCTATCTGTATGTCTTCAGTGAGGTGTTTGTTCAAGTCTTCTGACCATTTTAAAATTAGGCTGTTTAGTTTCTTCTTGCTGAGTTTTAAGAGCTATTTAGACATATTATATAACAGTTCTCTATCGGATATATCATTTTCAAAGAGATTCTTCAGTCTGTAACTTATCTTTTTATATCCTTGACATTGTCTTTTGCAGAGCAGATATTTCTAATTTTAATTAAGTACAACTTTGTATATTTCTTCTGTGTATCATGTCTTATGTTATATCTAAAAGTCATCACCATACTCAAAGTAACTCAGCTTTTCTTCCTTATTATCTACTAGAAGTTTTATAGGATTTTTTGTTTAGATTCATTTTAAGTTACTTTTCATGAAAAGTGTAAGGTCTGTGTCTAGATTCCTTTCTTTGCATGTAGATGTCCAGTAGTCTTTTTTTTTTTTTGATGGTAATCAACATTTTATTTTTTTTATTTTATTTTTTATTTTTTATTTTATTTTTTTTAAATTTTAAAATCTTTAATTCTTACATGCATTCCCAAACATGAACCCCCCTCCCACCTCCCTCCCCATAACATCTTTCTGGGTCATCCCCATGCACCAGCCCCAAGCATGCTGCATCCTGCGTCAGACATAGACTGGCGATTCAATTCACATGATAGTATACATGTTAGAATGTCATTCTCCCAAATCATCCCACCCTCTCCCTCTCCCTCTGAGTCCAAAAGTCCGTTATACACATCTGTGTCTCTTTCCCTGTCTTGCATACAGGGTCGTCATTGCCATCTTCCTAAATTCCATATATATGTGTTAGTATACTGTATTGGTGTTTGTCTTTCTGGCTTACTTCACTCTGTATAATCGGCTCCAGTTTCATCCATCTCATCAGAACTGATTCAAATGTATTCTTTATAATGGCTGAGTAATATTCCATTGTGTATATGTACCACAGCTTTCTTATCCATTCATCTGCTGATGGACATCTAGGTTGTTTCCATGTCCTGGCTATTATAAACAGTGCTGCGATGAACATTGGGGTACGTGTGTCTCTTTCAATTCTGGTTTCCTCGGTGTGTATGCCCAGTCCAAAGGTTTACATAGGTCTATTCCTGACCTCTCTGTTTTGTTCTGTTGATCAATTTGTCTCGTTTTTCACCAATATCACACTATCTCACTTACTATAGCTTTATTGGAAGCCAGTGATAACAGTCCTCAAATGTCGTCCTTATCCTCTAATATTATGTTGGCTATTCTAAGTCTTTTAGCTCTCCAAATAAACTTTAGGATTCACATTGTTCATATTCATAAAATAACTTTCTGGGATTTTGGTTTGGATTGCACTGAATCTATAAATCAAGTTGGGAAGAACTGACATCTTGACAATATTGAGTCCTCCAACCAAAACATTTTGTTTGTAGGGTTCAGTGCTAATAATTTCAGCAGCAAAATCCCTAAAAATAACATCTAATGTCATTCTGAATACTGTAATTATACTTTCAACCCCCTCACAGATTCAAACTGCATTTTAGCCTATTAATACCCCCATGAATTTGAGCAGAGGATAAAAAATGTTTGCTGTTATTGATTCTATATTTTCTTACATGTACCTCTATCTATCCATTCATCTTTCTATATCACATTTTCTTTAGTTCTAAACTGATCATTATTATTGAATTCTGGCCAAATTTTTCAAATAGCCTTTACCAAGATGTTTGTTTATCATATTAACTGGTAAATGAACATGATATTGTAAAAGGTAGAGAGAATTTCAATCCCTCTATGGAACCATTCCATGAAACTTGTTCAAAACTCAAGTAGTTGTAATAATAGGAAGAACAGACACTGAAATTTACTTTGCATTTACCATATCCCTGGCACTCTCCTGGATATAATCACTCCTAAAATCTTTTGCGTGTGTACTAATGTAGCACATGTTCCTTGTGAAGAAACTGAGGCCTACAGAGTTAAGTAAGTCTCTTAAGGTGTATAGTCCATAAAGGCAAAATGTGATTACTAACAAGTTTATCTAATACCATGATCCTATCTATGATTTTAAACATCCTTCTCAAAATAGAATTGACTAAGATGATATATATGACTGTTATGGGTTGAATTGTGCAGCCCCCCAAATATATGGTCAGATACTTTTCCCCAGATACCTGTGAATCTGATGTATTTTTGGAAATAGAGTCTTTCAAATGTAATCAAGTAAAGATGAAGTTATACTGGAGAGGAGCAAGAACTTAATACAGTGTGGTATTGTAGGAAGAAGAGGAGAAGAAACACAGAAAAGAGACACATAAGCAGAACCATATATTAGGATGAAGGTATAGATTGTAGAAATGTAGTTACAGGCTGAGAAAGGACAAGGATTGCTATTGACGGCAGAAGCCAAAAGAAAGGCATGGAACAGACTATCCCCTAGAGCATTCAGAGAGAGTATACTTCTGTTGCTTTAAGCCACCTAGTCTGTGTACTTGATTGTGACAGTCATAGAAAACTAATAGCAGTGAACATGTATATTCAGTGTTTAAATCTAATAGGACACACACATTGCTTATATTTGCAGAAATGTTTACAGAGTTATTAGGAAAGGTTAATATAGAGTATAAATCTCATCCCCAAGATCACAATGTAATTTAACATAATTAAAACCATTTTCAAGTTAATGTATCTAAATTATTGATAACATAAAATTTTTAATAAGGAAATAAATATACATGTTTTCATTTAAAATGGGTCATATATGGTTGTGTGTGTGCTCAGTCATTTCAGCTGTCTCTGACTCTTTGAGACCCTTTAGACTGTAGCCTCCTCTGTCCATGGGATTCTCTAGGCAAGAATACTAGAGTGGGTTGCCACTTCCTCCTCCAGGGGATCTTTCTGACCCAGGGATCCAACTGAGTCTCTTGTGTCTCCTGCATTGGCAGGTGCAATTCTTTACCACTAGTGCCACCTGGGAAGCCTACTTGTTATCACTTACCCTAAAATGTAAATTACATAAAAGATTTTTCATTTATCATAATAACATATTGTCAGAAATAGGTCAAGCAATTTATTTCTCCTCTTCTTGACCATGTAATACTTAGGGAAGACTTTTAAATTGGCAAAACAGGAAATGTCATTTTATATTCACTTTTATGTGTTTTATGATTTTTGTCTAAAGTAATTGTCAAATTGTCTCTCTCAAAAAATTGTTTTCCCAGAAATAAACTGGTTTCTTGTTTTATATATACATATATATGTATATATATCATACAAAACATCAAGTAATTGCTCTCAGGACAGTTATATTCTAGTAAAAATAAAAGATGAGAGCAAATTAGAGACAATGTTCATCTCAAGAAGTTGATCCCATAAAACATATGTTATTGGAATAAAAATCCCAATATTAGTAATACATTTTCAGTTCAGTTCAGTTCAGTCACTCAGTCGTGTCTGACCCTGTGCGACCCCATGAATCACAGCACGCCAGGCCTCCCTGTCCATCACCAACTCCCGGAGTTCACCCAGACTCACGTCCATCAAGTCGGTGATGCCATCCAGCCATCTCATTCTCTGTCATCCCCTTCTCCTCCTGCCCCCAATCCCTCCCAGCATCAGAGTCTTTTCCAATGAGTCAACTCTTCGCATGAGGTGGCCAAAGTACTGGAGCTTCAGCTTTAGCATCATTCCTTCCAAAGAAATCCCAGGGCTAATCTCCTTCAGAATGGACTGGTTGGGTTTCCTTGCAGTCCAAGGGACTCTCAAGAGTCTTCTCCAACACCACAGTTCAAAAGCATCAATTCTTCGGCACTCAGCCTTCTTCACAGTCCAACTCTCACATCCATACATGACCACAGGAAAAACCATAGCCTTGACTAGATGGACCTTAGTCGGCAAAGTAATGTTTCTTCTTTTGAATATACTATCTAGGTTGCTCATAACTTTTCTTCCAAAGAGTAAGCGTCTTTTAATTTCATGGCTGCAGTCACCATCTGCAGTGATTTTGGAGCCCAAAAAAATAAAGTCTGACACGGTTTCCACTGTTTCCCCATCTATTTCCCATAGAGTGATGGGACTGGATGCCATGATCTTCATTTTCTGAATGTTGAGCTTCAAGCCAACTTTTTCACTCTCCTCTTTCACTTTCATCAAGAGGCTTTTTAGTTCCTCTTCACTTTCTGCCATAAGGGTGGTGTCATGGGCATATCTGAGGTTATTGATATTTCTCCTGGCAATCTTGATTCCAGCTTGTGCTTCCTCCAGTCCAGCGTTTCTCATGATGTATTCGGCATATAAGTTAAATAAGCAGGGTGACAATATACAGCCTTGATATACTCCATTTCCTATTTGGAACCAGTCTGTTGTTCCATGTCCAGTTCTAACTGTTGTCTCCTGACCTGCATACAGATTTCTCAAGAGGCAGGTCAGGTGGTCTGGTATTCCCATCTCTTTCAGAATTTTCCACAGTTTATTGTGATCCACACAGTCAAAGGCTTTGGCATAGTCAATAAATTTCACAAATATTTATCTCAATCTTTGTGATTTTGAAAGATTTATTTTTGTTGTTATTTTTATTAAATTTATTTCTTATTATTGAAACTGAAAAAATTATTGCTGAAATAATTATTAAATTTTATCCAGAAACTTCTGAGTTTCTCTTTATCATTCACTAACACTGGAAAAATTATGAAGCAATTAGTTAAGTATGTACTTTACATAAAATTAGCTGAAAAACATTTATATTGATTTTTCTGAGAAAAAGTTTCTTATGTAGATGTTTATGTACTTTTATAACCTAAAAAAAAACATGAAAGTGTGTCTTTATGTTATAAAAAGTTTGTTGGTTACTCTCAAAGCCACAGGAACGTAGAGATGGAAAGAATTTGTGAGAATTCTAACTATTTGGGAAAATCCAACTGTCATCCAGAAAAATTCCGCATAAAGCACAGCAGGCTAGACTATGCTGCAGTAACAATTAAAGCATGAAATCTGATTGATTTAACATGAATAAGGTTAATTTTTGCCCATGTTACAATCAAGCATTTTAAGTGGGTCTTCTTGCAGGCTCTTTTTCATGCAGTGACTTCCATCTTGTAATTTTTTATTTCATATTTAAAAGATGGGTTTTGAAAATCACCTGCAAAGGGAAAATGGTTAATCATACTGGAGTTTTCACAGCTGGGCTTGGGGAAGGGGTTCAGCCTACATACAAATCATATGGCAGTAATCTCACTGAAAAGTAGCCAGAAAGTGTAGTCTTCCTGTGTACTCAGAAAACCAAACAGGATCTGGTGAGCAAAAGCAATGTATCTGCCATTACCTCAACCACAAACTACACACTTGGGGAATCTTTGATAATCACAATGCTTTTCAGCTTCAATAAGGTAAGTCTTTCTTGTATAAAATGAGAGAAGAAAAAATACTAGGTTTTTCTTAGGTTTTCTCCAGCCCTCAAATTCTCATACTCAATGACAGGAAGTACTTAGGCTCTTCCCCCCGCCATTCAGAATTCCTATTGAATTTGTTATATATATATATTAAGTAAATAATTAATGAAGCATTATGCTTCAGTTCAGTCGCCCAGTCATGTCGAACTCTTTTGTGACCCCATGAACTGCAGCACGCCAGGCCTCCCTGTCCATCACCAACTCCTGGAGTTACCCAAACTCATGTCCATTGAGTCGGTGATGCCATCCAACATTCTCATCCTCTGTCGTCCCCTTCTCCTCCTGCCCTCAATCTTTCCCAGCATCAAGGTCTTTTCAAATGAGTCAGCACTTTGCATCAGGTGGCCAAAGTATTGGAGTTTCAGATTCAACATCAGTCCTTTCAGTGAACACCCAGGAGTGATCTCCTTTAGGATGAACTGGTTGGATCTCCTTGAAGTCCAAGGGACTCTCAAGAGTCTTCTCCAACACCACAGTTCAAAAACATCAATTCTTCAGTGCTCAGCTTTCTTTACAGTTCAACTCTCACATCCATAGCCTTGACTAGACAGACCTTTGTTGACATTCTGCTTAAATGCATAGAAAAAAAGAAAAAAGACGAAGAAGGGCTTTCCTGGTGGCTCAGATCATAAAGAATCTGCCTTCCAATGCAGGATACCCAGCTTTGACCCCTGGCTCAGGAAGATCCCCTAGAGAATGAAATGGCAATCCATGCCAGCATTGTTGCTTGGAGAATGCATGGACAGAGGAACCTGGCAGGATACAGTCCACAGGGTCACAAAGAACAGGACACAACTAAGCATCTAATATACACACAAGAAAGAATAATACACACACAAGAAAGAATTTAGAATTCAAACACTTAACAAGCTAATAGAATAAAAAAATAAAGTTTTTACTATCTAAGTCACAAAGACTTAAGTGACAAAATATAGATATAAAAACTTTGGAACGCTAAGGAAGTATAATTGATTTTTTCTTTTTTTAATATAAATTTATTTATTTTAATTGGAGGTTAATTACTTTACAATATTATATTGGTTTTGCCATACATCAACATGAATCTACCATGGATGTACACATGTTCCCCATCCTGAACCCCCCTCCCTCCTCCCTCCCTGTACCATACCCCTGGGTCATCCCAGTGCACCAGCCCCAAGCATTCTGTATCCTGCATTGAACCTGGACTGGCAATTCGTTTCATATATAATATTATAAATGTTTCAATGCCATTCTCCCAAATCATCCCACCCTCTCCCTCTCCCACAAAGTCCAACAGACTGTTCTATACATCTGTGTCTCTTTTGCTGTTGCACATACAGGGTTATCGTTACCATCTTTCTAAATTCCATATATATGTATTAGTATACTGTATTGGTGTTTTTCTTTCTGGCTTACTTCACTCTGTATAATAGGTTCCAGTTTCATCCACCTCATTAGAATGGATTCAAATGTATTCTTTATAATGGCTGAGTAATACTCCATTGTGTATATGTACCACAGCTTTCTTATCCATTCATCTGCTGATGGACATCTAAGTTGCTTCCATGTCCTGGCTATTATAAACAGTGCTGCGATGAACATTGGGGTACACGTGTCTCTTTCAATTCTGGCTTCCTCGAAGTGTATGCCCAGCAGTGGGATTGCTGGGTCATAAGGCAGTTCTATTTCCAGTTTTTTAAAGAATCTCCACACTGTTCTCCATAGTGGCTGTACTAGTTTGCATTCCTACCAACAGTGTAAGAGTTCAGAGATTTACTATAATTGTGTGGATGAGATGGTTAATTTTAAGTGTCAATCTGACTGGGTAATGGGATGTCCAGATATTTGTGTGTGTTTCTGGATGAGATTAGCATGTAAATTGTGAGACTGAGTAAAGCCTTCCCCAGTGTGAGTGAGTGAGCATCATCCAATGCATAGAGCTGAGTAGAGGAAAGAGAACTTGCTGTCTTTTCCTAACTGATAAGCTGGGACATGTTTCCTCTCCTGCGCTAAGACTGGGACCTGTATATTGGTGCTCTTGGTTTTCAGACCTTCAAACTCAGACTGGAACTACACTCAGTTTTCCTGAGTCTCCAGTTTGTAGACAACAGAACATGGAACTCTACATCCTCCATGATCATGTGAGCCAGTTCCTTATAATAAATCTCTTTATATGGAAAATATATGGATGAATAAATGCATGATAGATATAGAGATATATACTTCTCTAGAAAACTCTAACACAATATTTTTTTTCCTTTTGTTTCCTTCAGCTTGAATTGTTTAAAATTTTTCTCAAAATGTGATCTCATACATCTTATAAATAAAATCTGTAGTAAGTTAGTTCTTTATGCTATATATTAAAGTTCTTTAAACCATGTCATATTTAGTACATGAAAGAAATTGATTTACAGTTTCAGTTTCATAATATAAATAATGCAAGAAGTATTATGCTTTTTAAAATATGCAAGCTTAGTGACTTTCATGCTGTAGCATTGTTCTATAATCTACAAAAAATAACATTTTGAAGTGCTTATTCATCATGTTTAAATGGTTTCTGGCCTTTGTTTAATGGTTAAATGATAAAAATCCAAACTTAATCAAATATATAGACTCAATACAACAATAATCTCCATCCCTTTTTCCCCAGCTGTGAAAATGCTTCTAGTTTATTTGTTTACCCAACACTCATATGTTGCTTACTACGAGACAGTCAGTGCATTATAAATACACTCTAAAATCTCATCTCTGCCTTCTGGGATAGGCAATGTTATTTTCATATTTTAATGACTAAGCAAGGTTTCAGCAACTTGCTCAATAAATTCAATAACACATCCAAGTTCACAAACACAGCTTAAACACCATGGAATGGCATAAAAATATTTGGAAACACTGTCATCTTTAAATACATATGAATATAGTTTCTGGCTCCTGTGGTTAATAGACATTCAGGTTTAAAAGATATACAGGTCCAATATATTTCTTTGGGATCAAGAGCTCTCCAAGAGAAAAATAGCCATGGAGAAGCAATCAACTCTTGGTAATGCCTTGTCATCCCAAGTGATTATTTCTGTTTTTTCTAACACCTTTCTGTTATAAAAGTTAGTAAAATTTGCCTAACCAATAGACAGTTTATTTATAAAACCAGATAAATTAAATGTGGCCATTTCCATGCTCTTGCATTCTAATTCCTTTAGAACTGGAATAGGTTCTAAAAGTTTGAATAGTCTTATAATCATATTCAGGGAAGGACAAAGATTAATCTGTATGTATTCCACTATTACTATTTTAGTGGTAAGGAAAACAGCTTATATATTTACATGTTCTAGAAATGAAGTAAGCATCTGGCCAGGGGAGAGCCACTGTACTCTGATTTGGAAAGACAGGGAATGTGCTTGGTAATAGTTTCTTCAAAAGAATCATGAAGAAGAGACGGTGATGATTTAGAATCGATTCTCTGAGGAAATATATCATGCGCTTTGCAGGAGACAAAACAGCCTTTGGTTTTGTAGGCACATTCTTGTCAGTGAGTACACAACGGTGCAATAGACAATGTATGATCATGCTACAAAATTGTTTTTACTATTCTTTTTTTTTTAATAAGTAAAAAAATTCCTGGTTTGTTGCACCTCAGATCCAAGCAGGAGTGTTGTTTGTGAATATTGATTTACTTACTTTGAGTGTTATAGGTGCAAACATTTTGACTATGACTAGATAAAAGCACATTTCCTTTTAGCTATATTCTTTCTTCTGTGGTCACTTTCTAATTGATACAAAGTGCAAACTAACAGTTGACTGAAGCTACCACTCAGGCAGGTCATATTCACCTGAAAGGACTAGTTTTTCTATCTTTCAAAAACTCGTTTCAGATATGTTCTAGCTCATAAATTACCATTTGATGAGAAAACTTGTTGAAACTTCTTTGGTATATCTAGTCTCAACACCATTCTTCAGTTTTCTAATATTAGTTTACTTATATGGTTTCCTAGATTTTTAGGTACTACTTGAGACTCCTTGTCACATAAAACTGCAACTTCTTTAGAAGCTTATAATAACTTCTCAGTCAGGACATTACTAAATGACCTCCAGCTTCTATCATTGTAATAAAATAGTGCCCTTCTAAATGTCAGGAGCATATCTAAATTTTTTACTACTGTCTGCTTTGTTAAAATGTTGAGAACACGTGGGTGATTTGAGACCAGGTGCCATGTAAACATTATAGTCACGAAATTCTGTTTTTATCATATAAATGATCTAATAAGAATATAGTGAAAACAAAACAAAGAACCAATATGTTATTTTCCACACATGTTCCTTCCAAAAAAGACATCTCCAAATATTCCAATGTTACCTAGATGTGGTATGCAGATTCAGTATGAAGTAAACATTGTTCAGCTCAGTCGCTCAGTCATGTCTGATTCTTTGGGACCCCATGAATCACAGCACACCAGGCCTCCCTGTCCATCACCATCTCCCAGAGATCACTCAGACTCAGGTCCATCGAGTCAGTGATGCCATCCAGCCATCTCATCCTCTGTCGTCCCCTTCTCCTCCTGCCCCCAATCCCTCCCAGCATCAGAGTCTTTTCCAATGAGTCAACTCTTCGCATGAGTTGGCCAAAGTACTGGAGTTTCAGCGTTAGCATCATTCCTTCCAGAGAAATCCCAGGGCTGATCTCCTTCAGAATGGACTGGTTGGATCTCCTTGCAGTCCAAGGGACTCTCAAGAGTCTTCTCCAACACCACAGTTCAAAAGCATCAATTCTTCGGCGCTCAGCCTTCTTCAAGTCCAACTCTCACATCCATACATGGAATGGAAAAACCATAGCCTTGACTAGATGGACCTTAGTCGGCCAAGTAATGTTTCTGCTTTTGAATATACTATCTAGGTTGCTCATAACTTTTCTTCCAAGGAGTAAGCGTCTTTTAATTTCATGGCTGCAGTCACCATCTGCAGTGATTTTGGAGCCCCAAAAAATAAAGTCTGACACTGATTCTGCTGTTTCCCCATTTATTTCCCATGAAATGATGGGACCAGATGCCATGATCTTCGTTTTCTGACTGTTGAGCTTTAAGCCAACTTTTTCACTCTCCTCTTTCACTTTCACCAAGAGGCTTTTTAGCTCCTCTTCACTTTCTGCCATAAGCATGGTGTCATCTGCATATCTGAGGTTATTGATATTTCTCCCAGCAATCTTGATTCCAGCTTGTGCTTCTTCCAGCCCAGTGTTTCTCATGATGTACTCTGCATATAAGTTAAATAAGCAGGGTGACAATACACAGCCTTGACACACTCCTATTCCTATTTGGAACCAGTCTGTTGTTCCATGTCTAGTTCTAACTGTTGCTTCCTGACCTGCATACAGATTTCTCAAGAGGCAGGTCAGGTGGTCTGGTATTCCAGTATCTTTTAGAATTTTCCACAGTTTATTGTGATCCACACAGTCAAAGGCTTTGGCTTAGTCAATAAAGCAGAAATAGATGTTTTTCTGGAACTCTCTTGCTTTTTTCCATGATTCAGCAGATGTTGGCAATTTGATCTCTGGTTCCTCTGCCTTTTCTAAAACCAGCTTGAACATCAGGGAGTTCACGGTTCATGTATTGCTGAAGCCTGGCATGGAGAATTTTGATCATTACTTTACCAGCATGTGAGATGAGTGCAATTGTGCGGTAGTTTGAGCATTCTTTAGCATTGCCTTTCTTTGGAATTAGAATGAAAACTGACCTTTTCCAGTCCTGTGGCCACGGCTGAGTATTCCAAACTTGCTGGCATATTGAGTGCAGCACTTTCACAGCATCATCTTTCAGAATTTGAAAGAGCTCAACTGGAATTCCATCACCTCCACTAGCTTTGTTCGTAGTGATGCTTTCTTTTTTTTTTCTTTTTTTTAAAATTTTATTTTATTTTTATTTTTTATTTTTTTAAATTTATTTTTAAAATTTTAAAATCTTTAATTCTTACATGCATTCCCAAACATGAACCCCCCTCCCACCTCCCTCCCCACAACATCTCTCTGGGTCATCCCCATGCACCAGCCCCAGGCATGCTGCACCCTGCGTCAGACATAGACTGGCGATTCAATTCTTACATGATAGTATACATGCTAGAATGCCATTCTCCCAAATCATCCCACCCTCTCCCTCTCCCTCTGAGTCCAAAAGTCCGTTATACACATCTGTGTCTTTTTTCCTGTCTTGCATACAGGGTCGTCATTGCCATCTTCCTAAATTCCATATATATGTGTTAGTATACTGTATTGGTGTTTTTCTTTCTGGCTTACTTCACTCTGTATAATCAGCTCCAGTTTCATCCACCTCATCAGAACTGATTCAAATGAATTCTTTTTTACAGCTGAGTAATACTCCATTGTGTATATGTACCACAGCTTTCTTATCCATTCATCTGCTGATGGACATCTAGGTTGTTTCCATGTCCTGGCTATTATAAACAGTGCTGCGATGAATATTAGGGTACATGTGTCTCTTTCAATTCTGGTTTCCTCGGTGTGTATGCCCAGAAGTGGGATTGCTGGGTCATAAGGTAGTTCTATTTGCAATTTTTTAAGGAATCTCCACACTGTTCTCCATAGTGGCTGTACTAGTTTGCATTCCCACCAACAGTGTAGGAGGGTTCCCTTTTCTCCACACCCTCTCCAGCATTTATTGCTTGCAGATTTTTGGATCGCAGCCATTCTGACTGGTGTGAAGTGGTACCTCATTGTGGTTTTGATTTGCATTTCTCTGATAATGAGTGATGTTGAGCATCTTTTCATGTGTTTGTTAGCCATCCATATGTCTTCTTTGGAGAAATGTCTATTTAGTTCTTTGGCCCATTTTTTGATTGGGTCGTTTATTTTTCTGGAATTGAGCTGCATAAGTTGCTTGTATATTTTTGAGATTAGTTGTTTGTCAGTTGCTTCATTTGCTATTATTTTCTCCCATTCTGAAGGCTGTCTTTTCACCTTGCTTATATTTTCCTTTGTTGTGTAGAAGCTTTTAATTTTAATTAGATCCCATGTGTTTATTTTTGCTTTTATTTCCAGAATTCTGGGAGGTGGATCATAGAGGATCCTGCTGTGATGTATGTTGGAGAGTGTTTTGCCTGTGTTCTCCTCTAGGAGTTTTATAGTTTCTGATCTTACATTTAGATCTTTAATCCATTTTGAGTTTATTTTTGTGTGCGGTGTTAGAAAGTGATCTAGTTTCATTCTTTTACAAGTGGTTGACCAGTTTTCCCAGCACCACTTGTTAAAGAGATTGTCTTTACTCCATTGTATATTCTTGCCTCCTTTGTCAAAGATAAGGTGTCCATATGTGTGTGGATTTATCTCTGGGCTTTCTATTTTGTTCCATTGATCTATATGTCTGTCTTTGTGCCAGTACCATACTGTCTTGATGACTGTGGCTTTGTAGTAGAGCCTGAAGTCAGGCAAGTTGATTCCTCCAGTTCCATTCTTCTTTCTCAAGATTGCTTTGGCTATTCGAGGTTTTCTAAGGCCCACTTGACTTCACATTCTAAGATGTCTGGCTCTAGATTAGTGGTCACATCATCATGATTATCTGGGTCGTGAAGATCTTTTTTGTACAGTTCTTCCATGTATTCTTGCCACCTCTTCTTAATATCTTCTGCTTCTGTTAGGTCGAGACCATTTCTGTCCTTTATCGAGCCCATCCTTGCATGAAACGTTCCCTTGGTATCTCTGATTTTCTTGAAGAGATCTCTAGTCTTTCCCATTCTGTTCTTTTCCTCTATTTCTTTGCATTGATTGCTAAAGAAGGCTTTCTTATCTCTTCTTGCTATTCTTTGGAACTCTGCATTCAGATGCTTATATCTTTCCTTTTCTCCTTTGCTTTTCGCTTCTCTTCTTTTCATAGCTATTTGTAAGGCCTCCCCAGACAGCCATTTTATTTTTTTTTGCATTTCTTTTCCATGGGGATGGTCTTGATCCCTGTCTCCTGTACAATGTCATGAACCTCATTCCATAGTTCATCAGGCACTCTATCTATCAGATCTAGGTCCGTAAATCTATTTCTCACTTCCACTGTATAATCATAAGGGATTTGACTCAGGTCATATCTGAATGATCTAGCGGTTTTCCCTACTTTCTTCAACTTGAGTCTGAATTTGGTAATAAGGAGTTCATGATCTGAGCCACAGTCAGCTCCTGGTCTTGTTTTTGTTGACTGTATAGAGCTTCTCCATCTTTGGCTGCAAAGAATATAATCAATCTGATTTCGGTGTTGACCATCTGGTGATGTCCATGTGTAGAGTCTTCTCTTGTGTTGTTGGAAGAGGGTGTTTGCTATGACCAGTGCATTTTCTTGGCAAAACTCTATTAGTCTTTGCCCTGCTTTATTCCGCATTTCAAGGCCAAATTTGCCTGTTTCTCCAGGTGTTTCTTGACTTCCTACTTTAGCATTCCAGTCCCCTATAATGAAAAGGACATCTTTTTTGGGTGTTAGTTCTAAAAGGTCTTGTAGGTCTTCATAGAACCGTTCAACTTCAGTTTCTTCAGCATTACTGGTTGGGGTATAGACTTGGATATCTGTGATATTGAATGGTTTGTTTTGGAGACGAACAGAGATCATTCTGTCATTTTTGAGATTGCATCCAAGTACTGCATTTTGGACTCTTTTGTTGACCATGATGGCTACTCCATTTCTTCTAAGGGATTCCTGCCCGCAGCAGTAGATATAATGGTCATCTGAGTTAAATTCACCCATTCTAGTCCATTTTAGTTCACTGATTCCTAGAATGTCGACGTTCACCCTTGCCATCTCTTGTTTGACCACTTCCAATTTGCCTTGATTCATGGACCTGACATTCCAGGTTCCTATGCAATATTGCTCTTTACAGCATCAGATCTTGCTTCTATCACCAGTCCCATCCACAACTAGGTATTGGTTTTGCTTTGGCTCCTTCCCTTCATTCTTTCTGGAGTTATTTCTCCACTGAGCTCCAGTAGCATCCTGGGTACCTAATGACCTGGGAAGTTCCTCTTTTGGTATCCTATCATTTTGCTTTCCATACTGTTCATGTGGTTCTCAAGGCAAAAATACTGAAGTTGGTTGCCATTGCCTTTTCAGTGGACCACATTATGTCAGACCTCTCCACCATGACCTGCCCGTCTTGGGTTGCCCTGCAGGCATGGCTTGGTTTCATTGAGTTAGACAAGGCTGTGGTCCTAGTGTGATTAGATTGACTAGTTTTCTGTGAGTATGGTTTCAGTGTGTCTGCCCTCTGATGCCCTCTTGCAACACCTACCATCTTGGGTTTCTCTTACCTTGGGCGTGGGGTATCTCTTCATGGCTGCTCCAGCAAAGCACAGCCATGCTCCTTACCTTGGACAAGGGGAATCTCCTTACCTCCGCCCTTCCTGACCTTCAAGGTGGGATGGCTCCTCTAGGCCCTCCTGCGCCTGCGCAGCTACCACTCCTCGGGTTGCTCCTCCTGGCTGCCAGCCCTGGCCTCGGGCTCAGGGTGGCTCCTCAGGGTCACCACCCCTGGCCTTGGGTGCGAGGTGGCTTCTCCTGGCCGCCCCTGACCTGGGACGTGGGGTGTCTCCTCCCAGCCACCACTGACCTCAGACGCAGGGTAGCTCCTCTCGGCCACCGCCCCTGACCTCAGACATGGGGTAGCTCCTCCTGGTCACCACTGACCTCGGACACAGGGCAACTCCTCTCGGCCTTTCCTGCACCGTTGCAGCCTGGCACTCTAGGCCGCTGCCCCTGACCTTGGTCATGGGGTAGCTCCTCTCGTCGTGCTCAGTGCGCCAGCTCACAGCCACCTGCGCTCAGCGTGCCAGCTCGCAGCCGCCTGCGTTCAGTGTACCAGCTCGCCAACACTGGCTGCAGATGACTCTCCAGATCAGTCTTCCCATGGAGCCGGTGGGAAATCCCGGAGGAGCCCCCAAATGTTATGCCCAAGTCGCGAAATCTCCCAATGACCACCAGGAGCCTATATCTGATGCAAAAGCAAGAGAGTTTTTATTACCAAGCTGGAGCTGGGGCTCCCACTGATACCAACACATTGTAAAATGTGTTAATAATTAGTAACCAGATGATGTAACAATTAGCTAACTAATATAAAGCAAAACAGCATTGTCAGATCATCACCTGTACATAAATCAGAAATAGACTCTATAACACAAGGAAGCAAACCATCCCTGGTCATGGAGTTACCTCATAGAGGTGTGCTGGCTGTACAGGGCACCCAGGCTCCCATCATTCCAGCTTACATTCCAGCTAGTGAACTGGGCATGAAATACTGTGCACTGGTGAAATTAGTACTCTACATATTGTGACCTTTTTCTAAAGAGTTTTAGATTGTACATTCTAAGCTCATATTTAACCAAGTTTTATCTGTAAGATTTTTTTACAATTCAGGTGTAGGTTAGGCCTCTCTTAAGAAATTTTGATTCTCTTTCTGCCAGAAATTCCTCGAAACGAAACTTTCAAGACCACTTTTTCTGCTAATGTCTAGTCTTGGGTTTTCTGATATTTGACACCACCCTTATGGCAGAAAGTGAAGAGGAGCTAAAAAGCCTCAAGTGGAGAGTGAAAAAGTTGGCTTAAAGCTCAACATTCAGAAAACGAAGATCATGGTGTCTGGTCCCATCACTTCATGGGAAATAGATTGGGAAACAGTGGAAACAGTGTCAGACTTTATTTTTTGAGTCTCCAAAATCACTGCAGATGATGACTGCAGCCATGAAATTAAAAGATGCTTAGTCCTTGGAAGAAAAGTTATGACCAACCTAGATAGCATATTCAAAAGCAGAGACATTACTTTGCCACCTAAGGTCCGTCTAGTCAAGGCTATGGTTTTTCCTGTGGTCATGTATGGATGTGAGAGTTGGACTGTGTCGAAAGCTGAGCACCGAAGAATTGATTCTTTTGAACTGTGGTGTTGGAGAAGACTCTTGAGAGTCCCTTGGACTTCAAGGAGATCCAACCAGTCCATTCTGAAGGTGATCAGCCCTGGGATTTCTTTGGAGGGAATGATGCTGAAGCTGAAACTCCAGTACTTTGGCCACCTCATGCGAAGAGTTGACTCACTGGAAAAGACTCTGATGCTGGAAGGGATTGGGGGCAGGAGGAGAAGGGGACGGCAGAGGATGAGATGGCTGGATGGCATCACTGATTCGATGGACGTGAATCTGAGTGAACTCCGGGAGTTGGTGATGGACAGGGAGGCCTGGCATGCTGCGATTCATGGGGTCGCAAAGAGCTGGACATGACTGAGCGACTGAACTGAACTGAACAGTGTGCATAATTCAAACAGAATAAATTTGCTTTGAATTTGGGGAGCATGTTTTTCCACTTAATTTAAGCCCAGGTCTAGATGAGCAAGCCTTGTTCCCTTCTGCAGGCCAGTATATTAAAATGTTCTTTCATTTTTACCACTTTAAAGGCTCCATTGCTATAAAGGATTCTAATTCTCTGCCTTGTCACCAAATTTTATTTCCTGTCCTAGTAGCTGTGAAAATGCAAGCTTTTTCTTTATAGAGAATAAAATGGTTCCAGGACAATTGCCAGCTTTGAATAGATTCTTCATTTTTTGCTTCCAAAAATTTCCCTTAATTTCTTTGGAGGTCAGTCTTCTAGCTTAAAGACTTATGTGTTAAATTTTATCATACATGTCAAGTTGTTTTGTGCCAGGGGATTCTTTAAGGGTATTTCCTTTATCTTACAGGTGAAATAAAAATAAATTGTAAACTCTGTAGATTGGAATCCTACTGATCAGGGAACTCCTAGATTGAATAGCAGCAAGAAGCAGCATCAATTTTTTCTCTTATGGATTAATTTGTATTTTCTGTAATTTGCATTCTGAACAAATCCGTAGATGTCACAGTCCTGGAAGGAACATCTTTCATGATGGTACCTTAGTGAGCTATGTGCACCCTAGCTAAGAATAACTGGTCCTGGCTACAAACTCTTAGAGAGCAGAGAAATGAGTTCAACTTTGTGTATAGACCTGACATACCAATTCACACAATACTTGCATTTCATTTAAAAAGTAAGCCTTCTAGAAGTAAAATACTGGAATTTGAAGGACATGTAGAATAGTAATAGATGCAGAATAAAGTACGGAACATATTAAATTGAGAACAAAATTTAGAAGCCTGGAAGCATATGTTACAGTGTATGTGTTATAGTGTTATGTGTATGTGTACGTGAAGGTCTTTTCAAATGAGTCAGTTCTTCACATCAGGTGGCCAAAGTATTGAAGCTTCAGCATCAGTCCTACCAATGAATATTCAGGACTGATTTCGTTTAGGATTGACTGGTTTGATCTTACTGTCCGAGGGACTCTCAAGAGTCTTCTTCAACACCACAGTTTGAAAGCATTAATTCTTTGGTGCTCAGCCTTCTTTATGGTCTAACTCTCACATCCATACATGAATACTGGAAAAACCATTGCTTTGACTATACGTACCTTTGTTGGCAAAGTAATCTCTCTGCTTTTTATGGACAATAGTAGATTTTCATCTACTGGATAACAGTAGATGTCATTAGGTAATGCCTGTAACCTAGAGAGATTTTCTAATCTCCTTGGGAGGCATGGTGCTTAGGATTTATCTTTCTATGAAACAGATAATAATTCTCTATAGGATGAGAATGAGATGAGTTCTTCACTTCTTTCTAAAATGGTCCTAAAACTTTGGGGCTCAATTTTGTCAAAGTAAAAGCATGTCTCTACAACTTTTACTTCTATGGAACATAGCATTTTCCAACAAGCCAATTTATCCTCGTGATGCTGTTTATTATCATAATTTATGAGTTCTCTTAGAATCATATGACCCAAGAAGTTAATTATTCCAGAAAAAAAGGAACTGCAGATGAACTAATCAGCTGACAATAATAAATTTGAATCTGGCAATAGCTGATGATGTCTATAAAATTCATCTCACTACAAAAGTTTGGCATGTTTTGAAATGGGTTTATCTTGGAAGATATAGCAGGAGATTGTTTACAAGCTTTTAGAGCATTTCACTGGGGAGTGTTTTTGATTGTCTTTTTCTTTTTTTAAGAATTTTAGAAACAAAGATAAATACTCTGTACTATAATTATTTCTATTAAAATTTTAAAATGACATAGATATGATGGCAAGAAGAATATTTAATGACATGGAAATATATCTATGGCATATTTTCAAATTAAATACCATTTAAAAATGACATATATGCTATGATGTGAAATAATTTTCCATTACAGGAATTGCAAATATGTATAGTCTTTGTATTGATGCTTTTGAAAAAATACTTGAAGAGTTGAGTGACTAAAAGTTTAAGGACTGACTCTTCTTTTGATAGCCATGCTAGTTTGAGGTTTATTAACCTCTGTGAATATCAGCCTCTTCACATTTGAAATGTGAATTTATATGCATGCCCAAAAAATGCTTCAGAAAAATTGTGCCAATTTAAATTTCCAGAGAAATGAGTTTTCTATTTCTTATATTATTTCCAACACAAAATATCATCTACTTATTCTCTCTTTGCTAATTTAATATGCAGAAGTATGTTAGTTTTCAAAAAATATCCATTCTTTAGTTTACTTAATAAAGTTGCTTTTCTTATGATTATAATAATCTTATTGACTAAAGATAAGGAGATCCAACCAGTCCATTCTGAAGGAGATCAGCCCTGGGATTTCTTTGGAGGGAATGATACTAAAGCTGAAACTCCAGTACTTTGGCCACGTCATGCGAAGAGTTGACTCCTTGGAAAAGACTCTGATGCTGGGAGGGATTGGGGGCAGGGGGAGAAGGGGACGACAGAGGATGAGATGGCTGGATGGCATCACTGACTAGATGAGCGCGAGTCTGAGTGAACTCCGAGAGTTGGTGATGGACAGGGAGGCCTGGCGTGCTGTGATTCATGGGGTCGCAAAGAGTCAGACACAACTGAGCGACTGAACTGAACTGATAAATAAGATTTTCTTATTGACTAAAGATATAAATATTCTAAATTCTGTTATAAATGGTGTGAATATATTTTGGTCAACTTTCTGTTTGCCTTTCAGTTTGCTTTCTGCTGGTTTGAAATGCAAGCAGTTTTCATGTCTTGTAGTTAGATCTAGCTATATTGTCCTAGATGCTGCCTCCTTGTTATAGTACTTAGTAGAAGCCCTTCCTCAAGTTCAAGATTTTGTAAATGCTTACTTAATTTTCTTCATACATATATATTTATTTATAGCTTATTTTGCATTTATTTCTCTAAGATTCCTATTTAAAATAAGAAATAGCATTCATTTTTGCCAAAACTTTTTTGTTAGTTATTCTAACACAGTTCGTATAAGAATTTATCATTAACCTACTATCTTATATCTTGGATCCCACATTTCCCAGTATGTTACATAGATATAGCTGTATATCTATTATTTACTGGGAATATATCTTTTAATATTATAGTTTATAACATCTTTGTGTTTCTTTAAACAAATTAGATTTGCTTTAGTGTGCTTGGGATATCATAACAAAATTCTATAGTCTGAGTTGCTTAAATAGTAGAAGCTAGAAAATCTAAAATCAAAGGCAAGCAGGTTTTAGTATCTTGTGAGAGCGCTTTCTGGCTTGCAGATAGTCACCTCCTTTGTCGGGAGCCACGTTAGGCATTACTGACAAAATGGAGGCATGGCCCCAACCCCCTCTTCATCCCGCAGGCACTGCCCCAGGATGAAGGAGTTAGGTCTTGTGATTCTGACTTGTTCTTTTCTTTCTTCAGTTGAGTTGGCTGGAAAGAATGTTAAGGTGTTTATTGTTCTCGAGAAAAGCATGAGAAAGCACAAAGCCTTCTGCAGTTGTGCCCAGAAAATAATCTATAATGTAACCATTGACATCTGTTCAAGGATCTTTACAAAGAATGTTCCAGGATGAGCACATAGGCTGCAGCTTGAGGCCATAGGGAGGATTGTTATCTGAGACCTGTTTGTGAGGGGAATGTTCATGGCAAAGGAAGTTTGCTGAGCTTAGGGTTTAGGAATAATTAAGAATAGCTAGAAGCCTTTTTGCCTGGAAAATCCCATGGACGGAGGAGTCTGGTAGGCTGCAGTCCATGGGGTTGCAAAGAGTTGGACATGACTGAACGACTTCACTTTCAATTTTCACTTTCATGCATTGGAGAAGGAAATGGCAACCCACTCCAGTGTTCTTGCCTGGAGAATCCCAGGGATGGGCGAGCCTGGTGGGCTGCTCTCTATGGGGTCTCACAGAGTTGGACATGACTGAAGTGACTTAGCAGCAGCAGCAGCAGCAGCAGCAGAAGCTTTTTTAGGAGATGGTGAGCTTAGGATACTAGGGGCAAGCAGGATTTAGAAAGATAAAAAATAAACTGAGGGATGTGATATGCAGCCCAGACATAAGCATGAGTTACAATGTAACTCTGGTTGAAGGGCAACGATGATTTATGGAGTCAATAAATCTGGGTGAGGGGGAGCTGAAAATGTAAAACCTCTAACCTAATGCTTTTGAAAAAGTATAAAAGAAGACCTGATGCTTGAAATAAACATGCAGTCCCGCACCTTGAGTCAGAGGCTGCATCATTCTCCACCGACACTGCTCATCCCTTCAAGCTGATTCCCTGGCTGCTGAAGCTGGACCCCGGCACTCCTTGCCATATCCTTACATGGCAGGGAGGGAAAATAAGCTCTCAGATATCTCTCCTAATAAAAAAATAATGTCATCAGACCAGGGCCTCATCCTCATGACCTAATCTAAAAGGCCTCATTCTCAAATGCTGTCACAGAGGGGATTAGGGCTATAACATATGAATTTTGGTGGAACACAAGCATTCAGTACATAAAAATACTCATCGTTCATTTTATAAAAGATACAAATTTTTCTTGTTTGTTTTTACACATGAAATTTAGATTTATTCATCTAATTTTAATTTAAGTAGTATTGTTATGTGTGCTCATCTTTCGTATGAGCTTCAGTCTTTCTTGGGACAAACTGTAGTATAAAAATAATTACATTGTACAGAGATTTGGCCTCAGTTTATTTTTCTGAGTAAAACATTTTTATACCCTCTACTCAAAGTTTGGTTGGAAGTACCCTTTCTTTAGAGGAAGGGTATTTGAATTCATCTTAGGCAAAAGTTTACCATACTATTTGATAGTGGGAAATGTATAGCATTTTTCCCAGTGCCAAGAAACCAGATATTCATTCCTAAGTGAATCTTTCTAGCCCCACAAAAAATGTGAATGCTTTTAAAGCTGAAGAACAAAGATATTTTGTTCTATACCAATCCAAATATAAGAATTAGCAAACAAAATGAAAGTGGAAACAATCAGTTTTAGAAACACAAATGCAAAGGACATCTATTGAAACGTGTAATTTAAAGTGCACTTGGAGTATATTACTGCAAGCTTACAGAAAGACAGCAGGTTCATTAGCTTATGACATCCTCTGAGTCATGGCTGAAACCACTCAAATTACTTCATTAAATTTTTCTCCACAAAGATTTTTGGCCTGGTTTATCATGCTTTCCAGACATAATGATCCTATAGTGGGGATTGTGACACTGAGTCATGGGCTCCAGTAAGGATTTTAGCTCACCAAGAACACATGTGAAAATGTCTGCTGTGTAGAGGTATGCATAGACTCTAAGCAGTGTTTGTGGTTTTAAATCATCTCATTAAATTCATTGCCTTCTTCATAGGATCTCCTGTTAGAATTCTTACTGCTCTCAAGTAGCAAGAGAGGGCACAAATAAAGTCATAATATAAAGAAAATTTAGCACTATCTATAAAAGAGAATTTCTCCTTTTGCATAGTCCTACCAATATAAGTAGTGTACAGTCCTACCAATATTAGAAGTACAGAATTGTATTGATATGTCTTAAACCAAGTCAAAATGTTTTTACTTTGAATATTTAAATAGTATTTATTTATAAGTTGGAAGTCCTTGCCTCTATGGTTCATGTTTATGAACTTCTAATCTCTCAGAATCTTCATTATGGAAAATATTATAATATTGCTTAGGTGAAAACTAGAGAGGGATAGGGCAACCAAATGAGCATAGAAACAGAGTTTGTTTTTATTTAATATCAAACAGAGTGACCTCCTGAAACTCTAGAATATATGTGTGTTTCTTTATGAAACTATGTGTGACAAGGGGATGATTCTTCCAACAACTTCTTACATAACAACTTTAGGTATCAGGCCCTCTAAATAAAAGTTCAGATTTGTGGGTGTGTGTTAGTCACTCAGTCGTGTCCAACTCTTTGTAACCCCATGGACTGTAGCCCACCAGGCTCCTCTGTCCATGGAATTCTCCAGGCAAGGATACTGGAGTAGATTGCCATTTCCTTCAGGGAATCTTCCCAACCCAGGGGTTGAACACAGGTCTCCTGCATTGCAGGAAGACTCTTTACTGGCTGAGCAATCATGGAAGACATCTGATTGTCTCAGATTTATGAGACCATCAGATTCAGAATTCACACAAATTAGTTTGTATATAATGACAGTTTTCTCATTGTGTGTTACCGTTTTTGAACCCATGCATCACTCTCTGGGTCCATGCTGAGGGGACTGAATTTAATCATTCATAATTTTCTCATTTTTAGTTCCCAAGAATATGTATTCTAAGGGATAACACTATTACAAGTAATGATTCATTCTTACCTAACATTGACAGTCACCTGCGTAGTACTGTTTCTCTGTCTGAGGGGGTCAGGAACAGCGTCATTACCCAAGTTTCTTATTCTCACATCTATCTTGTACTGTGTTTCAGATTCCCTGTCCAGTGGATCCAATAGCTTTATCATTCCTGACAGAAAAATGAAAGGAGAATGATTATCCAGGATCACTGTGTCAATTTATGCTAAATTATAAACTATATGAATGAACTAATCATTATAATAACAAATGGGAATGAATTAACACAAATCAACTTTCATAGTCCCAGCATGTATATCCAACAGCAAAACTATTGTAGACATTAATTCACTCACCATTTTAGTTACCCATTATGTATTCTTAGACACATGGATGACATACATGGGCATAGGCATTCTGAAGATCTGTATGCCAAAGATTAAAACTTTGGTGCATTTCCTGTGTTTATGGATACAGCTAACAAACCAAGATGAACATTTATAGTTAAAGAGAAAGCTGTTTTAAAAAAAAAAAAGATTTCTACTATCAACTGTTTCTCAGTAAAATACATTTTAAATGAGCATATATGAGTTCTTTATTTTTGTTACTGATACCAGCATTTTTACAGTACTTGTGTCTTGTTCAATGTAAAATTTGGGAGGTGATCCTAAATTTCCTCTACCAATTGTATATTTTATATTATTAAACAGCCAGCCTCCATTTGTCAATGTAAGTTTTCCAACTGGAGTATCAACTGGACTGTTTTCAAATACAGTAAAGGTAAATGCCAATGTAGTTCCAACTGGATTTAATTCATTTATGCAACTCACACTTATAATAACTGTAATAGTTGCTATGAAGAAACAAGTACACAAAGATGTAACTAAGGTGATCATGTGCCTTCCATAATTCTCATATTTTATTTTCTTTTTCATTAACATTGAATATTATATAAGTATATAAATTATACACATCTATCCATATTATTGTTTTAGTTATTAAATTATTACCTTTTAACTTTTGAATTATTAACTTTTAACATTTGAAAATAAGTTTAGGATGAAGACAGTCTATTAACTGACTTTAAATACTTGTCAAAACAATCACATTTTATAATATATATACATAATGGTACTATTGTGATTTAAAAATTATAGTTTCCAAAAGCAATTAAATTTCTAATTGAAATATGATTATAATACTTCAGCAGGACAATATAATAAAGAAGTTGCAGGATATGAAATTTCTATGAATGTTAATATTAATATTTTCTCTAAGGAAAAATAAATTAATTCCCTGAGATGTCCTTTAAACAACAAACATTTCAGAAAAGTTCAACTTTGACATTACCTTTAAATAGCTGAAAAATGCTGTAATAGCATTTGGACATCATTAGCTCACCTATGTTCCAATTTTCATTTGGACATTCTTACTTAAATAGCAGTATATATGACTATGCCAAAGCCTTTGACTGTGTGGATCACAATAAACTGTGGAAAATTCTGAAAGAGATGGGAATACCAGACCACCTGACCTGCCTCTTGAGAAATCTGTATGCAGGTCAGGAAGCAACAGTTAGAACTGGACATGGAACAACAGACTGGTTCCAAATAGGAAAAGGAGTATATCAAGGCTGTATATTGTCACCCTGCTTATTTAACTTATATGCAGAGTACATCATGACAAATGCTGGGCTGGAGGAAGCAGAAGCTGGAATCAAGATTGCTGGGAGAAATATCAGTAACCTAATAAACGCAGGTGACACCACCCTTATGGCAGAAAGTGAAGAGGAACTCAAAAGCCTCTTGATGAAAGTGAACGAGGAGAGCAAAAAAGTTGGCTTAAAGCTCAACATTCAGAAAATGAAGATCATGGCATCAAGTCCCATCACTTCATGGGAAATAGATGGGGAAACAGTGGAAACCATGTCAGATTTATTTTTGGGGGCTCCAGAATCACTGCAGATGGTGATTGCAGCCATGAAATTAAAAGACGCTTACTCCTTGGAAGAAAAGTTATGACCAACCTAGATAGCATATTCAAAAGCAGAGACATTACTTTGCCGACTAAGGTCCGTCTAGTCAAGGCTATGGTTTTTCCTGTGGTCATGTATGGATGTCAGAGTTGGACTGTGAAGAAGGCTGAGCGCCGAAGAATTGATGCTTTTGAACTGTGGTGTTGGAAAAGACTCTTGAGAGTCCCTTGGACTGTAAGGAGATCCAACCAGTCCATTCTGAAGGAGATCAGCCCTGGGATTTCTTTGGAAGGAATGATGCTAAAGCTGAAACTCCAATACTCTGGCCACCTCATGTGAAGAGTTGACTCATTGGAAAAGACTTTGATGCTGGGAGGGATTGGGGGCAGGAGGAGAAGTGGACGACCCAGGATGAGATGGCTGGGTGGCATCACCGACTCCATGGATGTGAGTCTGAGTGAACTCCAGGACATGTGCTGGGATTCATGGGGTTGCAAAGAGTTGGACACGACTGAGCGACTAAACTGAACTGAACTCATGCACTAAATAAATTAATATAAGTAATAATTTGTATACTTTATTATACCAGATCATCTGAATATTTAAAAGTATAATAAATTTCTAATTTCTTAAATTACTTGTTATATTTATATTTTATATAACCAAAACATTTAATTTGTCAAACTAGTAACTTGAGACTACAGGACTTCCTTCAAGAAATACTCTCACAAATAATGTATATTTGAATTGCATTTCTGCAAAAATAGCATTATTATACTCTAGAAGTGTAGATCCAATCTGCAGATGAAAAATAATCACATTGATATTATTTAAAGTAAACCCCATTTTGTCAGTTACACGAATCTAAGACTTGTGAAACCTTTGGTAATAAAAAATAACTGAAAATAACATTCTTTAGCAATGGTATTCAATGGGGATATATTTGATAGTAAGTAAATCATTGGATCACAACAGACTGTGGAAAATGCTGAAAGAGATGGGAATACCAGACCACCTGACCTGCCTCCTGAGAAATCTGTATGCAGGTCAGGAAGCAACAGTTAGAACTGGACATGGAATAACAGACTGATTCCAAATGGGAAAAAGAGTATATCAAAGCTGTATATTGTCACACTTCTTATTTAACCCATATGCAGAGTACATCATGAGAAATGCTGGGCTAGAGGAAGCACAAGCTTGAATCAAGATTGCCGGAAGAAATATCATAACCTCAGATATGTGGATGACATCACCCTTATGGCAGAAAGTGCAGAACTAAAGAGCCTCCTGATGAAAGTGAAAGAGAAGAGTGAAAAAGTTGGCTTAAAGCTCAACATTCAGAAATCATGGCATCCAGTCCCATCACTTCATGGCAAATAGATGGGGAAACAGTGGAAACAGTGACAGACTTTTTTTTTTTTTGTGGCTCCAAAATCACTACAGATGATGACTGCAGCCATGAAATTAAAAGAAGCTTACTCCTTGGAAGAAAAGCTATGACCAACCAGGACAGCATACTAAAAAGCAGATACATTACTTTACCAACAAAGGTCTGTCTAGTCAAAACTCTGGTCTTTCCAGAAGTCATGTATGGATGTGACATTTGGACTATAAAGAAAGCTGAGCATCAAAGAATTGATGCTTTTGAACTGTGATGTTGGAGAAGACTTTTGAGAGTCCCTTGGACTGCAAGGACATCCAACCATTCAATCCTGAAGGAAATCAGTCCTGAATATTCATTGGAAGGACTGATGCTGAAGCTGAAATTCCAGTACTTTGGCCACCTGATACAAAGAACTGACTCACTAGAAAAGACTCTGAGGTTGAGGAAGATTGAGGGTGGGAGGAGAAGCAGATGACAGAGGATGAGATGGTTGGATGGCTTCACCGACTCAATGGACATGAGTTTGAGTAAACTCTGGGAGTGGTGATGGACAGGGAGGCTTAGCGTGCTGCAGTCCACAGGGTTGCAAAGAGTTGGACATGAAAGTGCTGCACTCAATATGTCAGCAAATTTGGAAAACTCAGCAGTGGCCACAGGACTGGAAAAGGTCAGTTGCCATTCCAGTCCCAAAGAAAGGCAATGCCAAAGAATGCTCAAAATACCACACAGTTGCACTCATCTCACACTCTAGTAACGTAATGCTTAAAATTCTCCAGGCCAGGCTTCAGCAATATGTGAACTGTGAACTTCGAGATGTTCAAGCTGGTTTTAGAAAAGGCAGAGGAACCAGAGATCAAATTGCCAACATCTGCTGGATCATCGAAAAAGCAAGAGAATTCCAGAAAAACATCTATTTCTGCTTTATTGACTATCCCAAAGCCTTTGACTGTGTGGATCACAATAAACTGTGGAAATTCTGAAAGAGATGGGACTACCAGACCACCTGACCTGCCTCTTGAGAAATCTGTATGCAGGTCAGGAAGCAACAGTTAGAACTGGACATGGAACAGCAGACTGGTTCCAAATAGGAAAAGGAGTACGTCAAGGCTGTATATTGTCACCCTGCTTATTTAACTTATATGCAGAGTACATCATGACAAATGCTGGGCTGGAGGAAGCAGAAGCTGGAATCAAGATTGCTGGGAGAAATATCAGTAACCTAATAAACGCAGGTGACACCACCCTTATGGCAGAAAGTGAAAAGGAACTAAAGAGCCTCTTGATGAAAGTGAAAGAGGAGAGCAAAAAAGTTGGCTTATAGCTCAACATTCAGAAAACAAAGATCTTGGCATCTGGTCCCATCACTTCATGGCAAATAGATGGGGAAACAGTGGAATCAGTGTCAGACTTTATTTTTTTGGGCTCCAAAATCACTGCAGATGGTGATAGCAGCCATGAAATTAAAAGACGCTTACTCCTTGGAAGGAAAGTTATGACCAACCTAGACAGCATATTAAAAAGCAGAGACATTACTTTGCCAACAAAGGTCCGTCTAGTCAAGGCTATGGTTTTTCCAGTGGTCATGTATGGATGTGAGTTGGACTGTAAAGAAAGCTGAATGCTGAAGAGTTGATGCTTTTGAACTGTGGTGTTGGAGAAGACTCTTGAGAGTCCCTTGGACTGCAAGGAGTTCCAACCAGTCCATCCTAAAGGAGATCAGTCCTCAGGGTTCATTGGAAGGACTGATGTTGAAGGTGAAACTCCAAATCTTTGGCCACCTGATGTAAAGAGTTGACTCATTGGAAAAGACCCTGATGCTGGGAAAGATTGAGGGCAGGAGAAGAAGGGGATGACAGAGGATGAGATGATTGGATGGCATCACCAGTCAATGGACATGGGTTTGGGTGGACTCTAGGAGTTGGTGTTGGACCGGGATGCCTGGTGTGCTGCGGTTCATGAGGTCGGGAGGTGTCAGACACACCTGAGCAACTAAACTTAACTGAACTGAGCGACTGAACTGAACTGAATGTGAATCATATATGTAATTTTAAGTTTTCTAGAAGCCATGTTTCCATCACATCGACAGGCTAAAAAGGAAAGATTAAAAAATCAGATTCATAGTAAAAGCTCACAGTACACCAGAATTAGAGGAAAACTTCCTCAGCTTGATAAAGAATATATACAAAGAAATACATCTAACATCATACGTAGTAGTGAAAAACTCATAGCTTTCCCAGTAGGTACTAGGCAAGGATGTCCCATGCCATCTTTCCTTTTTGACATTGCACTGAATGTTCTAGTAGGCACATTTTTAAAAAGTAAGAAGAAACGGGAAAAAAATTTTTTAACAAAGTATTTTATTTAATAAAAATGTCTAGATACTATCATTTCAACTTGTAATAACAATGAAAATTTATTAATGGGATGTTTAGCACAAACATGTATTTGTTTGTGTTAATTCTCTGAAATTCATTGTTTACTTCATACTTGTATCATATCTCAGTTCAGACAAGCCATGTTCTAGGTGTTCAAAAGCACAAGTAACTGATAGCTTCCATACTGGCAAGCAAAGCTTTATAATACAAAATATAAATTTATTACAAAGCCTAAGATTATATTACCGTATATTCTGACAGTTTGTAATCATTTCATACTGTGAAAGTATACTGATAGCAAAACTAGGCTTCTATATTTGATATGTATTTATTCATGCTGATTCATTTGCCATACATTGTATTCTTCCTGTTTCATACATCCTCTTCATAAATAACTGCTCTGATGTATAATTAAGGTTCGTAAAATGTAGTTGTCATAAATTTATTTGCAGTCTTAAAAAGTGAATTAACGATGAGTTAGTATTAGCAAGAATAATCTCTCACAAGCAAGCTTTAAATTGTAAGTTTTGAAATGTAAAAACAGAATTTGAGATCTACTCTGTGTGAGAGGTCAAACATCTCAGATAATCTGTTTTTCACTTTACTGTCCTGAGAGGGATGTGCAGGGCATGCGTGATGCATTAAGGGTCTTTCCTCAACCAACAGCCAACACCTATTAGGGAGGAGAGTTATGAGTAGCAATGAGGTGATAAGTTGGAGCAGAAAAGCATACGTGAAAAGCATTGTTTTCTTAGGATTCTAAGATGTTCTTACAACGCTCTAAGAACTATAGAAACCAAGTACTGTGAATGAATTGTCAAATTGGGAAAAAATGTTTCTGCATGAATAAATTATAATATTATGTGTTTTCTAAACTACTTTTCAATGATAAAATTCTGTAGTCTATATTCTAAGTAGGTAAAGAGAGGTGATGTGACGAGCACTGAACCAGACCATTAGTTAAGAAGTTAATAATCCACAAAGGTAATGCTTCTGTTAATTTGCTGTGTGCTTTTTTTCATCATATTTTCATTAAAATAATATTAAAAATAGAAATAAATTGAGCACTGAAAAGAAATACAACACAAAATAAGAAAATAACAGGTGCACAAAAATACATGAAAAGTCTGTCTATGTCCAAGTTGGCAGTGCAGGTGACTGTAGAAATATCACTGCAAGTTGGTATTACAAGTGGTGAAAAAAATCAATGAAATCCCTACTTCACTTCAAGCCACAAAATCAGTTCTCCTGTATTTAGAAAACTTATATATGACAATCCTCTTGTTAAAATATTTACAGAAAATGAGATATTTTCCAGAATGTATTGTTTGAATCAGTAAGGAAAACAAAATAAGAATGGATACTTTGTGTATCACACAAAGGAAACACAAGTATTTCAAGTTTTTTCACTCAGTTGATTGATATATGAAGAAATGTTTAGCCTCATGGCTAATCAGGCAAAAAATGTGTTAAACTATGCAAGAGTACCTGTTAAACTATGCATTATGAGAAGGATATTGATCAAGAAAATCCTTATACATTGCTGGTAAGAGTGTAATGTGATACCACCAGTTTGGAAAATAATTTGGCACTACATCATGTAACTGACCATTTACATACAATATGGCAATATTAAGTCTGTCCTTAAGTAGATGCTCTTCCAAATGTGTTGCGTGTAGGCACCATGAAAAACATAATATTTACTGCAACCTGAAGTGAAATCCAGGAAGAAATTCAAATTCCAATGGGAAAATGGTTATAGTCACACAATCGGATACTAAAGCATGTAAGAGAACATTATGGCAACTAGGAAGGTAGGTAGACAGAAGACAGATAGATAATACACAAATGACTCTTCATTCTGGAAAATATATCATTTTCTGTAAATATTTTAACAGAGTTCATTTAAATACTATGTGTCATAGTTTGAAGATATGTTATCTTGTAAATAACAAATATTACATCATAAAATAATTAAAATATTAAAATTCATTTTTAATAATTAAAAATGAATTGACTAATAAAATATTTGAGGATGACGTTTTAGGAATACCCATTAAAGAGAAATGACCTAATAAAATTTGTGATTAGCAATACTAATATAAAGAAACATTTTTTATTATTTTATTAATAATTTAAATATATTACACATGAAGTAGTTTGAATTAATTATATAATAATTCATTATTCAATATTAAATTCACATAGCTATCACCAGTACCCTGGTGAACATCACTATTCAATGATTTAAGATAAATTTAGAGTTAATGGTATCTACTAGTCTATGAGAGATTTATTCATTATTTTAATGTAAAGCTCAATACATATTATAAATCTCAGTTTTGAGGGAATGCTATGACTGTTTTTTTCTCCACTTAGTAAAATACACTGCAAATGTATAGCCATCTTGGAACAAATCAATTTTATTTTTTAAAGTTAGAATCTTAATTATGTCCCTTTGTGGGTTTAAAATTAAGATATTGTTAAAAAGCCAAATTTGTGTTCTATGTTCTCTAATAAAGTTTTTATTCTTTAAGCATTAAAATTATGTCAGTTTCTTTTCTTCTATCATCTGGCTTCTTTTGACTTGTCTGCTGTAGCAAGATAAGAATGTTGCCATTTTAATAACTTTTTGAGCTTAATAACCTTTTGAAAAAAATACCCTCTTGTTCTCATTCGAATAATCTAATAATGTTTTTAAAAAGAAAAGGGAGGTGTACTATATACCAGTGAGTTCAACATTCAATAATTTACAGGAAAATGTAGGAAAAGTCATCATGGGTACCCTGATTCAGTGATTTTGCTTCTAGGTAATTTATGTGGCAGGTTTTATGGGTTTTGTCAAAATTAGAGCAGGTAGAGTGCAACAATCTGCTGTTGTTTGTTCATATATATTGTGAGCTTATTTTATTTACTATTTTTTCAAGGAAATGTTATACAGTGCCATGATCTTAATACTCCTAATGAGGAATGTTTTGATATTGCATTATTTTTCATCTTTATCAGGTACAAATTAGTATACGTAGGTTATGAAATCTGTTTTCACATTCTAGTCATATTAACAATAACTTCTAGTTGCAAAGAATTGTGAAAATGTAGTATTGGTGCATTTGGGAGTAATTTGTTACTAAATCCTTTCAATAGCTTACAAACTTTTTTCAGTTTAATTTTGTTCATTTATAACTCATTAATTCAGTTATTAATTAACATATATCAAAGAAGTACTGAATATGTGCCAGGCACTAGTTTAATAACGGACACTTTTTCTTTCCCTGTTTATTTGGGGATACAGAGATGTGATTGGGACTTTCATGGGAGATATACAAAATGCTGTGAGAATGCAAAGTATCACCCGATACAGACAATAGAGAGAATAAATACCAGGGAAGTCTTCTTAAAATAAATGTCTAAACAAAGCTATGAAGACTGTGCAAAAGTTTGTGGGTAACAAAGTTCTGGGGAGTATTTTCTAATGGTACAAACTGTGTATAGCAGGACTAAAAGAGCTGACAGACAGTGTTTAATGTTGTGGAAGTGATTCTGTGCACCTCTATTACAGAGTGAGGCAGCAAATAAAAGGGTATTAGAGTTAGTATTAAGTGCCACGTGGGGCTTGGATAGGAGTCCAACTGCAAGAGATTGTATCAAATCAAAGCCAAAGAACTACATATTACCTATCTATGTCTTACATATTCAGACCATGTCCAGTGTCTTAGCCAATTTTTCAAATGAGCAATTTTTTTTATCATAGTGATATCCACACATTACCCACAAATCCTGGATGAACACAATGCTTAACCAACCCTATCAATTCTATTAAATATATATGAATATAGCAATTTATAGCCTGACTTTTGTCTCAAAAAATTGTTTAAAATATAAAGTTTAGATTTACTGAATTGTTAAAATATTTAAGCTATTGTATTTCCAAGATGTAGTAATAAAATATGTATATTCTATTTTATATAATGCTCAATAGTTGTTTAATATATTTATTTATGGCAATTATGGTAACTTTAACACATTCCAAAAGAATAGCCATTACTTTATTACAGAACCATTTGTTCTAGGAAATTTATAAACATCTTAGTTCAATTCCCAAGATCAAAATTGCATTCCAGCATTCATCCTAAACTAAATATTTTGTTGGCAATTTAAGGTTCAGTTGAAAATACAGGAACAGATTCTGCCATCAGCTATTTGAACTACTGTAGTTCATTAAGAATTTTACAATAATAAAAATAAAATGTTTTTCTTAGTTCAGTCACAGGGCCACAATAAGAGAGAATTTTTAGAATACCAACTTTCAGTTGATTGTTTGTGAGGATAAAGGTTTCATTTGAGAAAGTATCCGTAATCAAATAATAAGTTATTTTGTTATCTGGGACAGTTTTGTCCTTATCTGTACAAGTTAAAGAGACTAAGAGTTTCAGCTGGAATATTTTCAAGAAGTTCAATTCTGTAATAAGTAAAATATGAGAAAAAATGTGATATAGCATGTTAATTTAGATTTATGCAAATAATAATATTTAATTTCAAATATTTTAAAAATATATTCTTTTAGATAACTTTGTCAATAATAAAGTCATAATGTAGGGAAACAATTGTTAAAGATTTAAAAAATATTTGTCATTCTTGCTTTAAGGCCTAGGAAAAATGAACAGCTATTATGTTGGATTAATAAGCAGCAACTTTAGTAACATACACACATATATTATCATTGAAGAAATGATAGTAGTACCTCAGCTTCATAAATTTTTTATTTATGCATCTTAGAGCTAAAACTGATCTGAAATTACTTGCTCCATACTCTTGCCTTTAGGCACATAGTTCGGTTCGGTTCAGTTCAGTTCAGTCGTTCAGTCGTGTCCGACTCTTTGTGACCCCATGAATCCCAGCACGCCAGGCCTCCCTGTCCATCACCAAGTCTTGGAGTTCACTCTGACTCGCGTTCATCTAGTCAGTGATGCCATCCAGCCATCTCATCCTCGGTCGTCCCCTTCTTCTCCTGCCCCTAATCCCTCCCAGCATCAGTCTTTTCCAATGAGTCAACTCTTCGCATGAGGTGGCCAAAGTACTGGAGTTTCAGCTTAGGCACATAAGTTATCATTTTCCCCATTTTTAAAACTAGGACATTGATAACTAAAGTAGTTAAATGACAATTAAAAAGACTGAAGGAAAGAATGAACCTTTGACTTTTTGCCTTCCTTGCAGTATTATTTTCTTTGTGTTCTTGGTATTTAAATCTTTTTGAAGAAATTTCCTAAAAATCATATTAGACTTGAAAATTAATATTGCTTTGATCTCTCTAGGCACAATTCAAGCTGTAGTAGTCCTGTTACTATTAAATTTATTTAATGGTTAGCAGGGACTGCTAATTTTTATCTATACTCTTATGCTGCTTGCTGTGTCCCAGTTTTCCAACAGCTTCTGCTGTTGGCTATGGGGGTCAGGAGGAAGAAAGGATGTGCTTAAAAATGAAATATAAGTTGAAAGGCTGTGTTCAGTCTAGGCAAAGTGATTAATATGTTGGGTACATTCCACACGATCTCTCTGTCCAAGTGGTTGGAAGCAAAAGGCATAATAGGACCAGGACAGAAGTCCAGGACTCAATAAGCCAGGATCCCTGAGCCCCAGCATAGAAAAAGGAGTGCAATGCCCTAGAGCCAATCAGCCTTTATTACTGTTTGCATAAGGGGCAAAGAAATGCTGAATGAATTTAGCCACTGATTTTAAAAAAAAAATTGTTACTGGTATTACAGAAACTAGTGTTAAATATCCTGACCAATAGAAACAGATATGTATTTTCAAGAGAATATTTCTCATTTTAATTACTTAAAGTACTTTAAGTTTGAAAATTTGATGGAATAAAAAGTGAGTTGTCAAATTTGTTGATAGAATGTTTTAGAAACCAAAAATTCTAATATTTTTCCAGTAAGAATCAGTAAACTACTAGCTATAAAGGGAAATGAAAGCAAACTACAATTGGAGTGTCCACAGAATTATTGTTTATTCTCTTCATCTCAGGTTTTTAATAAAATATATTTCTGGCAGAAAGTTTACAAACTAGAAATTGATTTTTGAAGTAACAGTAGTATAATGAAGTGGAGTGAAAACAGTAAAAGAAATTCTTAATAATTTTACTGTATCCCATCCACTTTTTATTTATTTATTTTTCTCACAAGTACCAAATTTATTTCAAGGCTTTAATGTATTTAGAATGTATTGCATGGGAGGAAAATTGAATTTTTTAAAAAGATTTTCAAATGTATAGATATTTTATAAGGATGGATTTAGAAATAGAAAAACTTTCAAAATGAGCACGTTGAAAAGATTTGAGAAGGCTTGGTAAATGCAACTCCAAAAAGTATGCTAGAAAATGTAGTTAACAAAAACTGTTTATTCACTAGACTTCTGTAATACTTTCATGCCTTTTAATAGGAATTCTTTTCATGAAGCACATTAGTGACATAGTCTTCCAATTTCCCCATCTATTTGCCATGAACTGATGAGACCGGATACCATGATCTTGGTTCTTTGAATGTTGAGTTTTAAGCCAGCTTTTTCACTCTCATCTTTCACTTTCATCAAGAGGCTCCTTAGTTACTCTTTGCTTTCTGCCATAAAGGTGGTGTCATCTGCATATCTGAGGTTATTGATATTTCTCCTGGCAATCCTGATTCCAGCTTGTGATTCAACCAACCCAGCATTTCACATGATGTATTCTGCATTTAAGCTAAATAAGCAGGGTGACAATATACAGCCTTGACATACTCCTTTCCCAATTTGGAACCAGTCTGTTATACATGTCTGGTTCTAAGTGTTGCTTCTTGACTTTCATACAGGTTTCTCAGGAGGCAGGTAAGGTGGTCTGGTATTCCCATCGTTTGAAGAATTTTCCAGTTTGTTGTGATCCACACAGTCAAAACTTTGGCGTAGTCAATGAAGAAGAAGAAGAAGATGTTTTTCTGGAACTCTCTTGCTTTATCTATGATCCAACGGATGTTGGCATTTGATCACTGGTTCCTCTACCTTTCCTAAATCCAGCTTGAACATACATTATATATGCTTTAAGTATTCTTACTACTTTTATAATTTTTTAGATACTGGTTTTCTAAATGGCCAGCTCTACTGAATTAGAGAAGTTACAATGCTCTAACCCATGTTGGATAGTTGCCAAGTTGTATTAAATTTATTTGCTTATTTTTGGATTCTCTTTTTTGTTGTTAATTTTTTGAAGAATAATTGCTTTATAGAATTTTGTTGTTTTCTGTCAAACCTCAGCATGAATCAGCCATAGGTACACATATATTCTCTCCCTTTTGAGCCTACCTCCCATCTCCTGCCCCATCCCACCCCTCTAGATTGATACAGAACTCCTGTTTGAGTTTCCCATTGGAAATTCCTGTTGGTTATCTATTTTACATATGTTAGTGTAAGTTTCACTGTTACTCTTTCCATGCATCTCACCCTCTCTTTCCCTCTCCCCATGTCCATGAATTTATTCTTTACGTCTGTTTCTCCACTGCTGTAAATAAAATATTCAGTACCATTTTTCTAGATCCATCTATATGCATTAGAATATGATATTTACCTTTCTCTTTCTGACTCACTTCACTGTGTATAATAGGTTCTAGATTCATCCACCTCAACAGAACTGACTCAAATGCATTCCTTTTTATGGCTGAGTAATATTCCATTCACAATAAACTGTGGAAAATTCTTAAAGAGATGGGCATACCAGACCACCTGACCTGCCTCTTGAGAAATCTGTACGCAGGTCAGGAAGCAACAGTTAGAACTGGACATGGAACAACAGACTGGTTCCAAATAGGAAAAGGAGTACGTCAAGGCTATATATTGTCACCCTGCTTATTTAACTTATATGCAGAGTACATCATGAGAAACGCTGGACTGGAAGAAACACAAGCTGGAATCAAGATTGCCTGGAGAAATATCAATAACCTCAGATATGCAGATGACACCACCCTTATGGCAGAAAGCGAAGAGGAACTCAAAAGCCTCTTGATGAAAGTGAAAGAGGAGAGTGAAAACGATGGCTTAAAACTCAACATTCAGAAAATGAAGATCATGGCATCCGGTCCCATCACTTCATGGGAAATAGATGGGGAAACAGTGGAAACCGTGTCAGATTTATTTTGGGGGGCTCCAAAATCAGTGCAGATGGTGACTGCAGCCATGAAATTAGAAGACGCTTACTCCTTGGAAGAAGTTATGACCAACCTAGGTAGCATATTCAAAAGCAGAGACATTACTTTGCTGACTAAGGTCCGTCTAGTCAAGGCTATGGTTTTTCCAGTGATCGTGTATGGATGTGAGAGTTGGACTGTGAAGAAGGCTGAGCACCGAAGAATTGATGCTTTTGAACTGTGGTGTTGGAGAAGACTCTTGAGAGTCCCTTGGACTGCAAGGGGTTCCAACCAGTCCATTCTGAAGGAGATCAGCCCTGGGATTTCTTTGGAAGGAATGATGCTAAAGCTGAAGCTCCAGTACTTCAGCCACCTCATGTGAAGAGTTGACTCGTTGGAAAAGACTCTGATGCTGGGAGGGATTGGGGGCAGGAGGAGAAGGGGACGGCAGAGGATGAGATGGCTGGATGGCATCACCGACTTGATGGACGTGATTCTGAGTGAACTCTGGGAGTTGGTGATGGACAGGGAGGCCTGGCGTGCTGTGATTCGTGGGGTCGCAAAGAGTCGGACACGACTGAGCCACTGAACTGAACTGAATATTCCATTGTGCATGTTTGCCACAATTTCTTTATCCATTCATCTGTCCATGGACATCTAGGTTGTTTCCATGCTCTAGCTATTGTACGTAGTGTCGCAGTGAACAATGGGATACATGTGTCTTTTTCAATTTTGGTTTCCTCAGCATTTATGCCTAGGAGTAAGATTGCTGGGTCATATGGTGGCTTTATTCCTATTTTTAAGGTGTCTCCATACCATTTTCCATAGTGGCTGTATCAATTTACATTCCAACCAACAGTGCAAGAGCATTCCCTTTCTCCACACCCTCTCCAGCATTTATTGTTTGTAGAATTTTTGATGATGGCCATTTTGACTGGTGTGCGGTGAAATCTCATTGTAGTTTTGATTTGCATTTCTCTAATAATGACTGGAGGAGAAGGCACTGGCGACCCACTCCAGTATTCTTGCCTGGAAAATCCCGTGGACAGAGGAGCCTGGTAGGCTGCAGTCCATGGGGTCACTAAGAGTCGGACACGACTGAGTGACTTCACTTTCACTTTTCACTTTCGTGCATTGGAGAAGGAAATGGCAACCCACTCCAGTGTTCTTGCCTAGAGAATCCCAGGGACGGGGGAGTCTGGTGGGCTGCCGTCTATGGGGCTGCACAGAGTCAGCACGACTGAAGCAACTTAGCAGCAGCAGCAGTAGCAATAATGAGTGGTGTTGAGCATCTTTTCATGTGTTTGTTAGCCATCTGTGTGTATTCTTTGGAGAAATGTCTGTTTAGGTCTTTGGCCCATTTTTTGATTGGGTCGTTTGTTTTTCTGGTATTGAGTTGTATGAGCTGCTTGTATATTTTGGAACTTAATCCTTTGACAGTTATTTCATTTGCTATTGTTTTCTCCCATTTGGAGGGCTGTCTTTTCACCTTGCTTATAGTTTCCTTTGCTGTTCAAAAGCTTTTAAGTTTAATCAGATCTGACTTATTTACTTTTGTTTTTATTTCCATTACTCTAGGAAGTGGGTCATAGAGGATCTTGCTTTGATTTACATCATGGAGTGTTCTAAGTTTTCCTCTAAGAGCTTTATAGTTTATGGTCTTACATTTAAGTCTTTAATTCATTTTGAGTTTATCTTTGTGTATGGTGTTAGGAAGTATTCTAATCTCATTCTTTTACATGAAGCTGTCCAGTTTTCCCAGAACCATTTATTTAAGAGGCTTTCTTTGCCCCATTGTGTATTCTTTCCTCCTTTGTCAAAAATAAGGTACCCATAGGTGCATGGGTTTATTTCTGGGCTTTCTATCTTGTTCTGTTGGTCTATATTTCTGTTTTTCTACCAGTACCATACTGTCTTGGTGACTGTAGCTTTAGTATTATCTGAATTCAGGAAGGTTGATTCCTCCAGCTCCATTCTTCTTTCTCAAGACTGCTTTGGCTGTTCAGGGTCTTTTGTGTTTCCATATGTGTTGTGAAATTTTTTTTCTAGTTCTGTGAAAAATGCAATTGGTAATTTAATAGGGATCACACTGAATCTGTAGATTGTGTTTGGTAGTACGGTCATTTTCACAATATTTATTATTCCTACCCAGGAACATGAAATATCTCTTTATCTGTTTATGTAGTCTTTGATTTATTTCATTAATTTCATTATAGTTTTCTGTGTACAGTTCTTTTGTCTCCTTAGGTAAGTTTATTCCTAAATATTTCATTCTTTTTGTTGCAATAGTGAATGGGATTGATTCCTTAATTTCTCTCTCTGATTTTTCAGTGTTAGTGTATAGAAATGAGAATGATTTGTGTATATTGATTTTGTATCCTGAAACTTTGCTAAATTCAATGATTAGCTCTAGTAATTTTCTGATACTATCTTTAGGACTTTCTATGTACGTATCATGTCATCTGCAAACAGTGAGAGCCTTACTTCTTCTTTTCTGATCTGAATTCCTTCTATTTCTTTTTCTTCTCTGATTGCTATAGTTAGGACTTCCAGAACTATGTTGATTTATGGTGGTGAAAGTGGACACCCTTGTCTTGTTCCTAATCTTAGGGGAATGCTTTCAGTTTTTCACCATTGAGAATAATGTTTGCTGTAGGCTTATCATATATGGCCTTTACTATGTTAAGGTAGGTTCCCTCTATGCCATTTTTAAAGAGTTTTAATCATAAATGGGTGTTGAATTTTGTCAAAGGCTTTTTCTGCATCTATTGAGATTATCATATGGTTTTTAATCTTTCAATTTGTTAACATGGTATCACATTGATTTATTTGCATATATTGAAGAATCCTTGCATCCCTGGAATAAACCCAACTTGATCATGGTGTATGAGCTTTTTAATGTGTTGTTGAATTCTGTTTGCTAAAATTTTGTTGAGGATTTTTGCATCTATGTTCATCAGTGCTATTGGCCTATAGTTTTCTTTTTCTGTGTTGTCTTTGTCTGGTTTTGGTATCAGGGTGATGGTGGCCTCATAGAATGAGTTTGGAAGTGTTCCTTCCTCTAAAATTTTTTGAGAGAGTTTCAAAAGAATAGGCATTAGCTCTTCTCTAAATGTTTGATAGAATTCTCCTATGAAGCCATCTGGTCCAGGCTTTTGTTTTTTGGGAGATTTTTGATCACAGCTTCAATTTCAGTGTTTGTAAGTGAGTTGTTCATAATTTCTATTTCTTTCTGGTTCAGTCTTGGAAGATTAAACTTTTCTAAGAATCTGTCCATTTCATCCAAGTTATCCATTTTATTGCTATATTGTTGTTCATGCTGCTGCTGCTGCTGCTGCTGCTGCTAAGTCACTTTAGTCGTGTTCAACTCTGTGTGACCCCACAGACGGCAGCCCACCAGGCTCCCCAATAGTCTCTTATAATCCTTTGTGTTTCTGCATTGTCTGTTGTAACCTCTCCTTTTTCATTTCTAATTTTGTTGAATTGATTCTTCTCTCTTTTTTCCTTGATGAATCTGGCTAAAGGCTTGTCAATTTTGTTTATCTTCTCAAAGAACCAGCTTTTAGTGTTATTAATCTTTATTATTGCCTCTTTCATTTCTTTTTCATTTATTTCCGCTAAGATCTTTATGATTTCTTTCTTTCTACTCGTTTGGTGTGTGTTTTTTTGTTGTTGTTCTTTTTCCAGTTGTTTTAGGTATAAAGTTAGGTTGTCTATGCAGTGTTTTTCTTGTTTCTTGAGGTAGGATTGTATTGCTATAAACTTCCCTCTTAGAACTGCATCCCACAGGTTTTGAGTTCTCATGTTTTCATTGTCATTTGTTTCTAGAAAAAATTTTTTATATCACTTTTGGTTTCTTCAGTAAGCTGTTGGTTATTTAGAAAAGTGAAAGTGAAGTTGCTCAGTTGTGTCTGACTCTTTGCAACCCTATGGACTGTAGCCTACCAGGCTCCTCCATCCATGTGACTTTCCAGGCAAGACTACTAGAGTGGTTTGCCATTTCCTTCTCCAGAGGATCATCCCCATCCGAGGATCAAACCCAGGTCTCCTGCATTGTAGGCAGACGCTTTACCATCTGAGCCACCATGGAAGTGGTTATTTAGAAATGTGTTGTTTAATCTCCATTTGTCTGTGTTTCTAACAGTTTTTTTTTTCTTCTTCTTATAATTGATATCTAGTCTTATAGCATTGTGGTCAGAGAAGATGCTTGATATGGTTTCAATTTTCTTAAATTTCCTGAGGTTTGATTTGTGACCCAGGTGTGGCCTATCCTGGAGAATGTTCCATGTGCACTTGAGAAGAAAGTGTATTCATCTGCATTTGGATGGAATGTCCTGAAGATATCAATGAGGTCAATTTCATCTAATGTATCATTTAAGATGTGTTTCCTTGTTAGTTTTCTGTTTTGATGATCTGTCCATGGGGTGAGTGGGGTGTTAAAGTCTCCTACTATTATCGTGTTACTGTCAGTTTCTCCCTTTATGTCTGTTAGTGTTTGTCTTATGTACTGAGGTGCTCCTATGTTGGGTACATAGATATATACAATTGTTATATCTTCCTCTTGGACTGATCCCTTGATCATTATGCAGTGTCCTTCCTTATCTCTTGTAATCATCTTTATTTTAAGGTCTATTTTGTCTAATATGAGGATTGCTACTCCAGGTTTCTTCTGCTTCCCATTTGCATAGAATATATTTTTCCATCCTTTTATTTTCAGTCTATATAGATCTTGAGGTCTGAAGTCGGTTCCTGTAGACAGCATATACATGGGTCTTGTTTTTGTATCCATTCAACCAGTCTGTGTCTTTTGGTTGGAGCATTTAATCTATTTACATTTAAAGTAATTATTGATATAGATGTTCCTATTGCCATTTTTTTAATTGTTTGGGATTGATTCTATAGATGTTTTTTCTTTTCTTTTATTTCTTGACTAAATAAGTCCCTTTAACATTTGTTGTAAAGCTGATTTGGTGGTGATGAATTCTCTTAACTTTTGCTTGCCTAAAAAACTTTTTTTCTCCATCAATTTTGAAGGAGATCCTTGCCAGGTACAGTAATCTTGGTTGTAGATTTTTCCCTTTCAGTAAGTTAAGTATATCCTGCCATTCCTTTCTGGCTTGGAGAATTTCTGCTGAAAGATCAGCTCTTAAGCATATGGGGTTTCCCTTGTTTGTTGCCTGTTGCTTCTCCCTTGCTGCTTTTAACATTCTTTCTTTGTGTTTAGTCTTTGTTAGTTTGATTAGTATGTGTCTTGGTGTGTTTCTCCCTGGGATTTATCCTGTATGGGACTCTTTGTGCCTCTTGCATTTGATTGACTATTTCCTTTTCCATGTTGGGGAACTTTTCAACAGTAATCTCTTCAAAAATTTTCTCATACCATTTGTTTTTCTCTTCTTCTTCTGGTACCCCTATACTTGGAATGTTCGTGTGTTTGATATTATCCCAGAGGTCTCTGAGACTATCCTCAGTTCTTTTTATCCTTTTATTCTGCTCTTCAGAAGTTATTTCCACCATTTTATCTTCCAGCTCACTAATTCATTCTTCTGCTTCAGACAGTCTGCTATTGATTCCTTCTAGAGTATTTTTAATTTCAGTAATGGTGTTGTTTGTCTGTGTGTTTATTCTCTAACTCTTCTACGTCTTTGTTAATTGAGTCTTGCATTTTCTCCATTTTGTTTTCAAGGTTTTTGATCACCTTTGCTCTCATTATTCTGAATTCTTTTTCAGGTAATTTGCCTATTTCCTCTTTAATTATTTGGATTTCTATGTTTCTAGTTTGTTCCTTCATTTGTGTAGTATTTCTCTGCCTTTTCTTTTTTTTTTTTTTTTTTTTTTAGCTAATTGTGTTTGAGGTCTTCTTTTCCCAAGCTTCAAGGCTGAATTCTTTCTTCCTTTCGGTTTCTGTGCTCTTATGGTTGGTCCAGTGGTTTGTGTAAGCTTCATGTAGGGTGAGATTTATGCTGAGTTTTTGTTTGTTTTTCTTCTGATGGGCAAGGCTGAGTGAGGTGGTAATCCTGTCTGCTGATGATTGGGTTTGTATTTTTGTTTTGTTTGTTGTTTAAATGAGGCATCCTGCACAGGGTGCTACTAGTGATTGGGTGATGTTGGATCTTGCATTCAAGTGGCTTCCTTTGTGTGAGTTCTCACTATTTAATACTCCCTGGTGATCGCAGCCATGAAATTAAAAGACACTTACTCCTTGGAAGAAAAGTTATGACCAACCTAGATAGCATATTCAAAAGCAGAGACATTACTTTGCTGACTAAGGTCCGTCTAGTCAAGGCTTTGGTTTTTCTAGTGCTCATGTATGGATGTGAGAGTTGGACTGTGAAGAAGGCTGAGTGCCAAAGAACTGATGCTTTTGAACTGTGCTGTTGGAGAAGACTGTTGAGAGTCCCTTGGACTGCAAGGAGATCCAACTAATCCATTCTGAAGGAGATCAGCCCTGGGATTTCTTTGGAAGGAATGATGCTAAAGCTGAAACTCGAGTCCTTTGGCCACCTCATGTGAAGAGTTGACTCACTGGAAAAGACTCTGATGCTGGGAGGGATTGGGGGCAGGAGAAGTGGATGACCCAGGGTGAGATGGCTGGGTGGCATCATGGACTCGATGGACATGAGTCTGAGTGAACTCTGGGAGTTGGTGATGGACAGCGAGGCCTGGCGTGCTGCGATTCATGGGGTTGCAAAGAGTGGGACACGACTGAGTGACTGAACTGAACTGAACTGAACTGAGGTTTAGTTCTCTGGTAGTCTAGGGTCTTGGAGTCAGTGCTCCCACTCCAAAGGCTCAGGGCTTGATATACAGACTTGCTTGTGAATGTCCAGAGGTCTCCGGCAGAGGCGTGGATCAGCGGTGGCCTGCTCCATGGTTGGGGGTACTCAGTGCAGCAGTGCATGCACCTGTATTAACTTTAGATGACTGGGATACATATTTTATTTTACAACATTTGATGGTAATAAGTTCTAAGCACCATTTATCATAAAAAGTGGATGATAGTAGGGTAGTATCTAGATGCAGAAGTGCAAATATAAATAATGGAACTGAAGAATCTATAATAAGTTACTTCAAGTGGTGACTCTGGAGGAAGTCAGTTCTCTCACAGACACACCAAATCTATAGATATGTGTGAAATACATCCTCTGCCCCAGAGCCCAGTATGGAAGAGCATGGAGGGAGAAATGCCCAGGCATCCTGTAAAGGCACTTACTTGCTCACTTTGGAGTGTCAGCCTTCCATCCAATTTTTAAATTGTGTTGTTTTACAGATACCGTTTATTGCATTTGAAAGTATATTTACTTTTATTATGATAGGGCATATATTTTCCTGAATAAAACATTTTCATTAAAAATTCACATATATTAAATCCAAGTTCAGTTCAGTTCAGTCACTCAGACATCTTGGACTCTTTGCAACCCCATGAGAGAATAATGCAATAAACTCTTATGTACATATCACTAGCTTTGGCAATTACAAATTTATGGCCAATTTTATTTCATCTATAGCATTGCCTACTTTATCTCCTACTTGAATTGTTTTGAAGAAAATCCCAAACTATATGTTATTTTATTTGTAAGTATTATATTATCTATTCTTAAAGGCAAAGGACTGCTGTTTTAAAATATAACTATGATATAATTAGCATACCTAGGGAATCACTTTAAATCCTTAGCATCATCATATATTCAGTATAACATTTTTTGATTGTCTTATGGAGTTTTATTTCTTTTCAAATCATTATCTAAGTTCACACTTTTTAATTAGTTGATATGTCTCTCAACTCTCTCTATTCTATAAAAGTCTGCAAATTAAAAAAATTTTGTTATCTAGTTGTATATTCTTTCCTTGATAAGTTTAATGGTAACACACTGTGCATACTTTTTTCCACCTTTCCCCCTCTAATATAGTATCTCAGAGATCATTACTCTGAGATATTTATATATATATATAATATAAATAATATATAGAGTCCTTATTTCTATGGACATATTCTATCGTCTGTTATCACAGTTTATACAGTCACTACCCTATGGATATTCTCAATCTTGCTATTAAATAATGATGCAAAGAATAGCCTCTACATACATCTTCTTTATGTTTTTGCCAATGTACTTTCAGATATTTTCTAGAGGTAAGATTGTGGCATTAAGGTGTAAATGCATATGCAGTTTTCCTAGATTCTACCATATTTCTCTCAGTAAGGGTTGTAGTCGCAGAAGGCAATGGCACCCCACTCCAGTACTCTTGCCTGGAAAGTCCCATGGACAGAGGAGCCTGGTAGGCTGCAGTCCATGGGGTCGCTAAGAGTTGGCACGACTGAGCGACTTCACTTTCGCTTTTCACTTTCATACATTGGAGAAGGAAATGGCAACCCACTCCAGTGTTCTTGCCTGGAAAATCCCATGGACAGAGGAGACTGGTAGGCTGCCGTCTATGGGGTCACACAGAGTCGGACACGACTGAAGCAACTTAGCAGCAGCAAGGGTTGTAGTATTTTTCATCCTCACCAACAGTTATACAAGGCCTGTTTTACATAGCATTACCAAAAGAAGATATTGTCAAACATGAAATTTTGGTAATCTTACAGGTTACAAAATGTATGTAGTATTGTTTTAATTTTCAATTTTATTATGGATAAAATAGAGCATATTTTCATATGCTTTAGAGTCATTTGCAGCTCCTCTAAGTTGTTGATTCTAATCTTAGTTCATTTTCATATATGACTGTTTTAGTTTCTAATATGCAAATATTTTCCCATTTTCTCACTTGTATTTTTACTTTTATTATGGTGATTTTATTTGTTTGTCATAAAAATGTTATTGTTATTGTTGTTGCAGTTGTGATGATGGTGATGATGGTGATTATATCATGATTTTGTCACATTCATGAATTTATTCCCACGTAGTTTCTGGATTTTTAGTTGCAGCTATTAAAGTTTTTCCTACTCCCAAGTTATAAAGAAATCCATTCATATTTTGTTTTATTATGTGTATGATTGCATTTTTTAAAAAAGTCTAATCAATTTGATTTTCTCTGCTCCACAGTACAAAAATGTTTTATTTTTCCTATTGCTATCCTGTTATTGATAGTTTTAAAATGTCTATCTTTTCTTCACTTTTAAGTTTTCATGAACGTATTCTTACTCTTATCAAGATTATCGAGTATGTCATATCAAGATTATATGTTATGTTCCATATATCTATATGAATAGTCATTTATCACTATCACACCTTTGCTATTTAGAGGCGTTATAACATGTTTTAATATATACTAGTTTCCCCTCATTGTGCCTCTGTTCCAATTTTTTTTCCCTACTAATTAATAGTTTTAGTTCTTCTGGCTTCAGGCAGAGTAGAGTTAGGTTAAGGATGTGTGTGCCAAGGAAAATACCTAAGCAATAACAAAAATCAGCAAAAGTAAAAACTGGTAATATTTTAATTAATAGTTGCTTTATAATTTATTTATATTTGCAGCTAATGCAGTCTTTATGTGTAGTAAATAAAAAGTAAATAAAACAATAAAAAGTAAATAAAGTGTTTTATTGTTATTTTTGTAAATAAATAATGTATTTGTCTTTCACCGTCATTTCTTCTATTGATAATTCTCCAGTTATGTTGATTATCTAGAGTTCATTCTCTAGCAAATTCCTCAGGAAGAACTCATAGGAATAATATTTCCTGGGTGCTTCCATGTTCCTAAAATTTTATTTGTTTTCTTTATCTATGAGGTCATTTTCATTTGTATAAATTTGTAAAGTCACAGTTTGTATCCTCAAGTTTGCTAAATATGTTACTCCATTAAATGTGGAAAAAGTCTTGTGATACAGTCTTCTTACGATTTAATTATCACTCTCTTACATGTAACTTAACCTTATTGTGTAGAGTCTCAAATATTTCTTTTCTTCTCTCATTAATATCTAATGGTTTACTAGAAAAATATTTCAGATTCAGCCACTCTGTATTTGTCTTCCAGAAACCTAGAAACCTTTTTTAACTGTGTGGCTTCAAAACTGCTTTCATCTTGGAAATATTTTCTTGAGTGTGACTTTTCAGTATTCTGCTCTACTGCTTTTATGTGGTTTTTCTGGAATTTTTATAGTATGATTTAAACCCGTTGCCCCTTTTCTGCCTGTCTCCAATACCCATTTTTCTTTCTTTATTTCTATTTTTTAGTCTTTATAAGAGTTAAATATTTTAAATAATCATGACCATGTAGGAAATTTTTTTCCTAATCCATTTGAGAATAATTTGCTGACCTGATGTTTCATCATCTCCAAATACTTTAAGGTATATTTGGTAAGAGCATCCCCCAACATTATCACAATAAAAGTAACTAAATCCAGAAGTTAACATCAACATACATAATACTGGGATTTCCTTTCAAGTTTTAGCAATTATATCAATAATATGTTTATAGCAGAAATAGTGGGTTGTCACATTCTTTTAGCCTCCCTCAATCTCAAAATTCTTAAATCTTCTCAAGACCATTTCAAAGATTAAAGGTTGGTAATTTTGAGAATTATCCTAAAATTGGATTTGCCTGATGTCTGCCCATGATAAGATTTGGGTGCCAATTCAAGCTAATTTCTGAGTGTGTGTGTGCGTGTGTGTGTGTGTGTGTGTGTGTGTGTGTGTGTAACATACCCTCAGTATTCTATGAGCATGTTTTTGCTTTCTGTCACAACCAAATATTTCCAAATTCATCTTATATTTTAACTCCTATCAAATTCAAAATGAGTTGTTTCTCTAAGGAGCTCTTATAAGGTAAAATGGTATGTAGAAGTCAGTATCTGAGTACTCAATGTGCTCATTGCTACTGAGGTATCATCCTCCTAAGTTCTTTCACTTTTTTAGTAAACATAACTAAGAAGTGTATCCGTGTATAGGTGTGCCTGTGTGTACAGTTATATCAGTGTTTATGTAACTATATACACACACACACACGCATGCACACTTCTTGTATCTAAACATATAATGAAAAACATGATTACACTAACACCTTCAATTTTCAGTTATCCTCATCTTGTTCATTATAGTTTTCTCATCCTCTGCTTTTGTAACGCACATGTCTGACAGGAGACACCAGCCTTAATTTATGTTTAACGTGTAGGTTTTCCTATAATCGGGCTCTATATAATGAATCCATTTCTGCTGCCACTCCCTTCCCATCACTCCTGGCTTGGACAGCTCCTCCCTGGGCTAGCTCTGGCTTGCCGTAGGTGGCCTCTCCCCTCCATGTTCCCTGCTCACCTTTCAGATTCCACTCCCTAGGTGGGACTCTTCACCAATATGACTGACTCTATGTGTTTAATAGTGCTCTTTTTATGCATACCAGATGGACAATACCTCTTAAGAAATGAAAATCATTTCTTTCTCCCAGCCCTTTTTTTATGCCTAAATTGTTAAAGGCATGAGTTCTTTTTTTTTTTTGTAAATTAATTAATTTATTTTTATGGGAGGCTAATTACCTTACAATATTGAAGTGGTTTTGCCATACATTGGCGTATATCAGCCATGGGTGTACATGTGTCCCCCATCCCGAAACCCCCTCCTCCCTCCCTCCCCATCCCATCCCTCAGGGTCATCCCAGTGCACCGGCCCTGAGCGCCCTGTCTCATGCATCGAACCTGGACTGGCAATCTATTTCACATATGGTAATATACATGTTTCAGTGCTATTCTCTCAAATCATCACACCCTTGTCTTCTCCCACAGAGTCCAAAAGTCTGTTCTATACATCTGTGTCTCTTTTGCTGTCTCACATATAGGATCATCGTTACCATCTTTCTAAATTCCGTATATATGAGTTAATATACTGTATTGGTGTTTTTCTTTCTGCCTTACTTCACTGTATAACAGGCCAGTTTCATCTACCTCATTAGAACTGATTCAAATGCATTCTTTTTAATAGCTGAGTAATATTCCATTGTGTAAATGTGCCGCAGCTTTCTTATCCATTTGTCTGTCTATGGACATCTAGGTTGCTTCCATGTCCTGGCTATTGTAAACAATGCTGCAATGAACATTGGGGTACATGTGTCTCTTTCAATTCTGGTTCCCTTGGTGTGTATGCCCAGCAGTGGGATTGCTGGGTCATAAGCAGTTCTATTTCCACTTTTTTAAGGAATCTCCACACTATTCTCCATAGTGGCTGTACTAGTTTGCATTCCCACTAACAGTGTAAGAGGGTTCCCTTTTCTTTGCACCCTCTCCAGCATTTATTGTTTGTAGACTTTTTGATAGCAGCCATTCTGACTGGCATGAGATGGTACCTTATTGTGGTTTTGATTTACATTTCTTTGATAATGACTGATGTTGAGCACCTTTTCATGTGTTTGTTAGCCATCTGTATGCCTTTTTTGAAGAAATGTCTGTTTAGTTCTTTGGCTCAATTTTTGATTGGTCATTTATTTTTCTGGAATTGAGCTGCATGAGCTGCTTGTATATTATTGAGGTTAATTCTTTGTCCATTGCTTCATTTGCTATTATTTTCTCCCATTCTGAAGGCTGTCTTTTCACCTTGCTTATAATTTCCTTCATTGTGCAAAAGCTTTTAAGTTTAATTAGGTCCTATTTGTTTATTTTTGCTTTAATTTCCATTGCTCTAGGAGGTGGGTCATAGAGGATCCTGGTGTGTTTTTTGTCAGAGAGTGTTTTGAAAGGCATGAATTCTTAACTTGCAGTCATATAGAATGTACTTAGAGTTATAGGTCTTATATTCAAGCAGACTGAATTCAGATGCAGGTTCTGATATGCAAATTAGCTACATGAGCTTGGATAAATTCAGATTTCTCTCCATGCATCATATGTTAGATGAGAATTAGGACAGTAAACAAAGAAGTTATCATATATGCAAAGTGCTTATGAGAATGTATAGTGAAAGTGAAAGTTGCCCAGTTGTGTCTGACTCTTTGCGACACATTTTATTATATACTCTATAAAATGATTAGCAACAAAAATTATTATACCTTCATTTATTGAAAATTCTCTTTGTATACCTATCAATTCATAATGTACCAAGTCCCCTATGTCTCTATCAGTTACTGTCGGCTTCACTAGCTTGTTCCAACAGGCAGATTTTCATAAATATTTATAGATGCATCTGGTATATATCTGTGGGACAAAAGGGATTTTTTTATCACTTGGTGCAGACAAATGTCTCTTTTCATCTGTCACACAACAAATATTTTAAATCATGCTTATTTTGTAAGAGTCTCAAGTCCCTGGCTTCAAAATTCTTTTTGTTTGTAAGTTACTACATGTATTAGGGAATGTTTAAGTATTATAAAGTGCAGTTGAAAGTTTTCTCCTATCTATGCCCTTTCTCTAGTCCCTCTAGTGACCGATAAATTATACCTTTCTGTTATTCCAAATGACAAAATTACTACAAACACTTTGGAAATCACTGTTTCATTTCATATTTAGGCATACCCCATTTATTGCATTAACTTTAAACCATTTTGCAGATATTGCATTTTCTTACAAATTGAAAGTTTCTGGCATTTGCTCATTTCATGTTTCTGTATCATATTTGGGCTTCTCTGATAGCTCAGTTGGTAAAGAGTCTGCCTGCAATGCAGAAGACCCTGGTTCGAATCCTGGGTTGGGAAGTTCTGCTAGAGAAGGGATAAGCTACCCACTCCAGTATTCTTGGGCTTTCCTTGTGTTTCAGCTGGTAAGGAATCTTCCTGCAATGAAGGAGACCTGGGTTTAATCCTTGGGTTGGGAAGTACCCCTGGAGAAGGGAAAGGCTACCCACTCCAGTATTCTGGCCTGGAGAATTCCATGGACTGTACAGTCCATGTGGTTGTAAAGAGTCGGACACAACTGAGTGACTTTCACTTTCACATCACATTTTGGAAATCCTCATAATATTTCTTTTAAAATCATTATTATTATTATATTGATATTTGTTATGATGATCTGTGATCAGTGATTTTGATATTACTATTATAATTGTTTTGGGACACCACAAACTATGCCAATATGAGACAGTGGACTTAGTGGATAAATATGGTGTGTTTTCTGACTGCTCCACTGATTGGCATTCCTTTGTCTCTTTTCTCCTTGTCCATCCTATTCCCTAAGACACAACAATGTTAATTACCCTAGTAGTAGTAGTGTCTAAATATGCATATGAACAAATGGCATCTCTCTCAATTTAAATCAAAAGCTAGAAATGATTAAGCTTAGTGAGGAATACATGTAGAAAGCCAAAATAGACTGAAAGCTAGGCCTCTTGTGCCAAAGTTATCCAAGTTCTGAATGCAAGGGAAAAGTTTTTAAAGGAAATTAAAAGTGCTGCTCTAGTGAATCACTAGTGATAATAAGTGAAACAGCTTTATTTTTGATATGCAGAAAGTTTTAGTGGTCTGGATAGAAGATCAAACCGGCCACAATATTCCTGTAAGCCAAAACCTAATCCAGAGCAAGTTCCTAATTCTCTTCATTATGAGTGTATCCATGTGCATGTCTACAATATTTTACTTATTATTAAAATATTTACAATATATTACTTAACAGTAAAATTGAAAGCCTTGAATTCTTATTCCATAAAAATTGACTCTCTTCTGTGGTTTCAAGCATAAAATTGAATAAAGTTTACCTTCACTGTGTGTAAAAAGAGTTACTGTATAGAACTGATAGAGGGTTGCTTCTGGGTTACTTTGAATATTTGTTTAAAAAATGACAATGGAAATAATAGCAAAACTCTGATATTTACTCCATTATAAAAAAGTTTCAGTTGTAAAATCTAAATATTTAGATTAATCATTATTCATGTAAGAAGAGAACTCTCATCATTAACATTCCTGATGTTTAAAATGATGGTGCCAATGCATGAATCCAGGGACAGGTTCTCTCTGTTTTTAACAGCAAACACTATTTGGAAATGCTAAAATAAATAATACGTGACAGAATATGGTTTTTTTGAATCCTTAAAATACGCAATTTCCCTTTACAAAAGAGCACTTTTTATATACAAGTGAAAAGTGCTTTAAAAATTGCTACATAAGAATGTAGGTCCATTCCTAAAGAAAACAAAAATAAATAAAGATCATTTGTCAAAAGGAGTATCTTTTGTACCCTCATATAGATTTCTGTGTTTAAGCTACTACCAATTGTTACAGAATTTTGACAGTGTTTTTAAACTTTAGGTTTGGTATGCTACATTTAAGGTAACATAGTCAAATTTGTTGAAATAGCGAACTAAAAGAATAACTAAGTTTCAGTATTTAGGAAAAAACTATGTGAAGCTAAACAGCTATCTTATTTTTTGGAAAAAAAAAGTGAAAATGCATATTTTAGAAACCCCATTAAAAAGTTGTAAAATTTCATATAAAAAGTTGATATTCAAATTTCATAATAATTAAAAATATGATCTAATAGGGTGGTAGTTAAAAGCCTGATGAAGTCAAAGAATGATTTTAATTTTTGCTTTATCAAACTTAATTATATAATTTATAGGCAGAATATGTAGAAAAACAAATCTGCTGCTGCTAAGTCACTTCAGTCGTGTCTGACTCTGTGCAACCCCATAGATGGCAGCCCACCAGGCTCCCCTGTCCCTGGGATTCTCCAGGCAAGAACACTGGAGTGGGTTGCCATTTCCTTCTCCAATGCATGAAAGTGAAAAGTGAAAGGGAAGTCGCTCAGTCGTGTCTGACCCCTAGCATGGACTGCAGCCCACCAGGCTCCTCCATCCATGGGACTTTCCAGGCAAGAGTACTGGAGTGGGGGTGCCACTGCCTTCTCCAAAACAAATCTAAGTGCTTTTAATTATAGAAGGGTATACCTTATTGTGGAGAAGGCAATGGCAACCCACTCCAGTACTCTTGCTTGGCAAATCCCATGGACGGAGGAGCCTGGCAGGCTACAGTCCATGGGGTCACTAGGAGTCGGACACGACTGAGCGACTTCACTTTCACTTTTCACTTTCATGCATTGGAGAAGGAAATGGCAACCCACTCCAGTGTTCTTGCCTGGAGAATCCCAGGGACGGGGGAGCCTGGTGGGTTGCAGTTCATGAGGTCGCTAGGAGTCAGACATGACTGAAGCGACTCAGCAGCTGCAGCAGCATACCTTATTGAGCCCTCTATTTCAGGAATATTTCAAATAAATGAAAAAAAAAAAACCCTGAAGATTACAAGGAATATGTAACAAAACTGTGGCTTGACCAAAAACATATTACCACTGAAGTAAATTATTATTCAAAAAATGTAAAAACTGCCTAAACAACATGTGAAATGGGTGATTTAAAATGAAAAGTTTATCCTCAAATATGTCAATTTTCTGTTCATTGAAACTGTCTGAAAAAGTGGGATTCCCTATGACAGCACAGCTCTTCTGAATTAATCATTCAGTCACTTGTTCATTCATCCTCAGTACATCAGTTAAGTACCAAACACTGATGTTTAAAATAAGCAGCACACACAGCTTCTGCATATACAGAGATTACAACAGAGCATGAAAGTATGAGGGAGGATAGTAACATCTTTTTAGAAGAGATGAGAAGCCAATAGTGGCAAGATAGCAAAATGGTGAAGAACCCATGCTAAAGTTAGGCTGCTTGTGTTGAAATCATTATTCATCCATTTACCAGCTGGATGATCTTGAGTAGGCTACTTGTTTATTTGGACTTAGTGTCTTCATCCATAAAAATGGAGGTTAAAATGGTATCTACCTCACAAGGCTTTCATAAGCATTAAGTTATAATTTGTGAAGCACCTTACTGGTGCCTAACACATACTCAACCTAATGCAAGTATTTTGCTGCTCTAGGAAAAAAATAAACATGTGATGTCTTGAAAATCAGGGTAAGTGTTCCAGTACAATACTTGGCAATTCAAAAATGATTTCAACCTAATGAATCTATTGTTTCTCATTGTTTTTTTTTAAGTTTTAACAAAATATATGAACCCTTGAAATTAGTAGAGAGAGTTCATGCTTTCATTCAATAAATATTTCTTGAACACTGATTATATGATACAACAGTGCAGTGCACCAGTGTGCAAAGTCTCTTCAGACACATCCAGCTCTTTACGACCCTATGGAATATAGCCTACCAGGTTCCTCTGTCCATGGGATTCTCCAGACAATAACACTAGAATGGGTTGCCATTTCCTTCAGGGGGTCTTCCTGACCCTGGGATTGAACCGTGCCTCTTAAGTCTCCTGCACTGGCAGGCGGGTTCTTTACCGTTAGTGCCACCTGGGAAGCCAGTACATCAGAGATAGGAACTAAATTAGAAATAACCTCACTATGGAGGAAGTCACATTCTAATGGGGAGGACTAAATATATAGATCAAAGGAAGAGGAAAGTTTATGAAATGAAGGCTTTCTTTTTTTAAGAGAAGATTGGTGGACAGAGTAAAATCATTTGTCATAATCCTTTCAGAACCACTGAAATTAAATTATAGAAGAAAAAGTAAAAGAGAGAGAGAGAGATTAATAAAAGTTAAGATTTACAACACATTTGATTCAGGAATAGCCAGGCTATTCAGTTCAATTCAGTTCAGTCACTCAGTCATGTCCAACTCTTTGTGACCCCATGGACTGCAGCACGCCAGGATTCCCTACCCATCACCAACTTCCAGAGCTTACTCAAACTCATGTCCATCGAGTCAGTGATGCTGTCCAACCATCTCATCCTCTATCATCCCCTTCTCCTCCTGTTTTCAATCTTTCCCAGCATCAGGGTCTCTTCTAGTGTCAGTTCTTTGCATCAGGTGGCCAAAGTATGGAGTTTCAGCTTCAGCATCAGTCCTTCCAATGGATATTCAGGACTGATCTCCTTTAGGATGGACTGGTTGGATCTCCTTGTAGTCCAAGGGACTCTCAAGAGTCTTCTCCAGCACCACAGTTCAAAAGCATCAATTCTTCAGTTTTCAGCTTTTTTTATAGTCCAACTCTCACATCCATACATGACCACTGGAAAAACCTTAGCTTTGACTAGACAGACCTTTGTTGGCGAAGTAACGTCTCTGCTTTTTAATATGCTATCTAGGTTGATCATAGCTTTTCTTCCAAGGAGCAAATTAAATTTACATATAAAGTCAGTGATGTCCCAGCAATGCCAAAAGGTATATCCTTTTGGAGAGACATTTGGTCAATACTGTTTAAATGTGTAAACGTGTAGAAGCTCTTCTAAACATGAGCTCATATGTTGGGGGAAAAAATGAGAGAAAAAACTGCCTTGAACTTTAGTCTACATGGAAAAGAGAACATCTAGGTTTGCATTCCCTATATTAAATTAAAACATTAGCAAATTGAATAAACTAACCTATGCTGAAAACTACTTTATATGGGGTAGGATAGATCCCAGAAAGACAAATAAGATATAGTAGCATAAAATGCATTAAAGTAACTTGGAAGTTTAATAAATTAAGAAAAGAACCATATAATTTTCTAAGCAAATGGAGAAAAATATAATAAAATTAAGATCAACTTCCTGACAGAAGCCCCTAACAAACTAAAAATTTTAAAAAATACTTGTCTTATTAAAAAAAAAAATCTGCTATAGCCTTATAAGAAATACCATTATTTGAAACCTTTAAGCAATACCTTTTAAAATCATGACAAAACAACAATGCCTCCTATTACCACTTCTAGTAAACATTGTTCTGGAAGTCCTCATCAAAAAAAATAAGTCTTGTGGCTTAATCAGTAAAAAACCCAGCTGCCAACTCAGGAAACAAGGATTTGATCCCTGAGTCTGGAAAATTTCCTGAAGAAGGAAATGGTAACCCTCTCCAGTATTCCTGTCTGGAGAATCCCAAGGACAGAGGAACCTGGTGGTCTACAGTCCATGGGGTTGCAAGAAAGGGACACTACTTAGCAACTAAACCACCATCACCATGAGATAAATAAAAAGCTATAAGAAAGAATTCAAGAGAAAAACAATGTCATTCCTGACAGTTATTTTAACTATGAATGTTGACACATAGAAAATGAAAGATCATATAGAAATTATCTGAATTAATACAAGGAGTTAGCAAAGCTGCTATTAAATATCAAGGTATAAAAATCAAATTTCCTCCATAACCTTGAAGAACAATTAGGGGATGAATATTTAGCAACAAAAGTCAAGTTGCCTAGGAAGGTCATAAATATTAATATAATGTGTAAAAACAAATTGTTTTGTGGAGAAAAATATAAAATATAGGGAAGGAATTAAGTTCTGAATAAGTTAATAAATCATCCTGCTTTATGAATGATAAGAATGCTAATTTTCTTCAATCTAATTTATCAATTAAAATAAAAATGTGAATCAGGCTTTTTTCCTAAAGCTAATTTTGAACATCATATGAAGAGTGAAGAAGCAAATAGAACTGAGGCACTTTGTTTCGAAGTGACTGGAAAACAACAAAGTTGAATATATGAGAGATGATCCTACAATACCAAAGTTAAAAGTAATGTTAGAGACTATTAGCCAGTTGTCTTAGAGCACCAGTTGTTGCTTTATTTTTTTCCTCTGTCACACAGTGAGAAAATCCTGGTCAAAATATTTGCAACTTACAAAAAAAATTGCAGCTTATAAAGGCTTATTTTAGATAATATGATGTTTTTTTGAAAATGTGCCTGATAAGTCTACTACTGGAAATTTTGAGAAATGTTTAAAGACACTGGTAAACATTTGAAATTTAAGTGGTCCCATTTCCCAGAATGACTTTATAGGAAAAGTTATTTGTTATGTTTTTCCATTCCTTTATACCTCTCTCTTCTTTCCAAATATTTGCAAATTTGAAATTTGACCAGGACATTGGGGGGAAAAAAGACTCAGGGCAGATTTCTATAGTCAAGTAAAGCCAAGGATAAAGGCAACATTCCAGATAAATCATGACTGTAAAAAAGGGCAATTTTATTTAATTACCTAGAACATTGCTTAAGCTTTATGCTTTTGAATATGGAGGGAGTCCCTTCTCCAACTTTTTTATGCTCTTCAGTATGGAGATAATCCCTTCTCTATCTTTTATATCCACTTAAAGAAGCAAATACAAAAATGAAATGTTATTTTTTAAAAGTCTAATGGAAAAAGTACAATAAATCAAATAAACATCTAAATTTATTTTCTTAAAGTGAAATTTTGCTTGATGTATGTGAATATTAAAATATAATTTACATGAATTTGGTGTATTTTGTTTTCACAAGTTATTCTTATTAAAAATATTGAAAGTTATTCATATTGTAGGACATTTAAATATATTTATTATTTTAACATTGTTTCATATATATTCTTACTTTAGGATTTGCTTCATAATCCAAAAGAGGTTTCATGGTATTAGATATGACACCATTATGGGACTCCAAAGCAAAGTAGACAGTGGCATTAACTGAAGAGTTTGATATTAAAATCTTTTAAGAAAGCACACACAAAATAATGGTTAATATATTATTGAAAAAGCATGAATTTTGAACTGACAGTTTTGATGCAATTATTTGGCATACCTAACTAAACCAAAATTAATTTTGTGAAGACAGTGCCCATAAAATAAAAGCTAAACTTTCTTTTCCAGACTTCAAAAGCAATCTGAATTTTTTTCAGCATTTTAGGGTTTTTTTCCCCAAGATTTTTATATTTAAATATTAGAACATTTTTGGTAAACATCCATTATTGGTTTTATAATTAGTTTATTTCTAGTCTTGCATTTACAGATTTTTCTAATATAGAAACAATCCATTCCTTCTTATATACATGCACTGAATTATTTGGAAAAATCCATTAGATATCATCTCTGTATTGATTTTCTGTATAGCACAATAAAATATTGCTTTGGACAGAAATTTTTATGGGCATCATCACATTCCTCACCATTGTTATCACTTTGCTTATAAATCGACTCAGTTTCAAGATGAATATTAAAGATTTTTTAAAGGATTTTGTAAAGATATCATATTTTTAAAAAATTTACATCTATTTTCTGGTCCAAAGAAAAACAATAAGACCTGGGAGACATTTCCAATGCCATTTCCAAAAAGACATCACAGTCATTTTGATGGGCATACTAACTGATTTTTATTTTTCTATAAGTGAACAACCAAAGTTGGCTTATGTTAGACTAAAATCCATTAAATGTTCTTATGGGAAAATCTCATTTGCCTGTTTCTCCCCATATTATTATACTTTGGGATTTGTTTTAAAATTTATTTTCCAAGTCTTTGTTTTTCTTTCCCAGTGACTTTTACAATATAATTCATATAATATTTAGTTATGAAATATATACATGTAAACACATAAAATTATAATTGGTATTTACATAGAAACCCCATCCTTCTCCTATATGGATGTAATCCTGGCCTAAATCCCCATATATATCTACACACCCTAAATAATCCACATATCCTGACCCTATCCTCCCACAAGCATTTACATAAATGGAGCTTTTGAATTGAGTAAATAAGAAATTATGTTTTTCCTGTGTTATTTTCTTTCCTCAATCTAAAATTCACATGAGCAAAAAAATGAAATTAGGACTATTGATCAATGCATCACTGTAATCATATCACCAGAAAAATTGTATACAGACTAAATTTTCCAACAATGCCCCCTAAGCTATCGCTTCAGCCTTATTCTCCAAACGATGTTTACAAGCCAGTTGCTAGAGTAAATATGAGCAAATGGAAAAAATGCAGTTAACCCTAAAGAGAATTAGTCCATTGTACTAATATGATTTATAATTCTATAATCAAAAAATCAGTTTTTTCTTGCAATTAGAATATCATTCATATGTATACCATAAAAAATTCCTGAGAAAATCTAGACTAATTATCCTGAATTTCTTCTTTTTTACTGCCTCTTAACCTGCAATTATTTTGTCATTTATTATTTATTAAATCACTATTATTGATTATTTTTGTAACTAGAAATTATATGAAGGTATATTGGGTTGTCCAAAAAGTCCATTTGGGAACTTCTCTGGTGATCCAGTGGTTAAGAATCTGCCTGCGAAGGCAGGGGGTACAAGTTTGATCCCTGGTCCAGGCAGATTTCACATGCCAGGGGACAACTACGCCCATGTGCCACACCTACTGAGCTCATGCTCTAGAGCTCGTGAGCAGCAGCTACTGAAGTGTGCACGACCTGGGACCCGGGCTCTGCAACAGGAGAAGCCACCACAGTGAGTAGCACACTACCACAACCAGGGATCTCCCCTTCTCGCCACAACTCAAGAAAGCCAGCATGCAGCTACCAAAACCCATCGAAGCGAAAAAGCAAAAGCAAAACAAGCAAACAAAAATCCCAGTAAGTTCATTCAGGTTTTTCCATGGCATTGTACAGAAAATCCCTAACAGACATTTTGGCCAATCCAATAACATATCATTTATTCAAATTATATGTGTAGTAAAGAAATTATGCCTGATCTAGGATGAATAAAAGGTAATAACCATCAAAGGATACTCCCTCAGCTGTATAAATATCATCAAATAAATGTATGCTCTAGTTTTTCTAAATACCTTTTAGAGTATCTTACAAGGTCTATTACTTTCATTTTCAAGTCACCACTTTAAGAATGTACTTATTCAAAGGTTTAAATTCTTTCTTTCACTTCATTGACTACCATAAGATATAAAGATGACATTAATTCAAAGTCTGATGGAATAATATTTTGCTCATTGAATATTTGACCACTTTTTAAAAAGTGAAAGTTGGAAAAAAATTAATAGATAATAATGAAATGCTTACCTCAACTTCTTGTCCTGGATGTGGATCTCTTGCAAGAACCATATATATAAAAGCAGATGCAGGAACATTTTCAGGAACAGACATGGAAACATCTATAAGATTATATAAACCGTGAGCAGTAATTTAAATTCAAACATTCTTTCACCACATGTTGTTTCATAATGGTTCCATAAATTGTCATGCTGTAAGAATTTCTCCCTATGGTAGTTTTCTTAATGATATTTATTTCAGAGAAAAAAGATCACAAATAATTTTTCAACTAACATTCATTTTAAGAAAACCAACATAAAAATACCAGTTTCATATTTCTACATTTAAATTTTGAGCTAGTGTGTGGAATAGGATATAATTGCTCAATGTCTGGCACAAAGTCAGTGACCATTAAGATATGCTTTCAACTCTGATTGCTTTGTTTGATAATTGGTCTTTTATCTCTTTTCACAATAATGTGCAAGAAATAGAGCAAAAGCTGTGGAGTCAGGAAAAAATAGTGTTGAATTTCTAATCCATCAATATTCTTATCTATATAATAGGATAAGATATATTATCAACCTTAGAGTAGTTCTAAGGATTAAATATTATACAAATGCATCTCACAAATGATCAATAAGTTACTTTCCTTTCTTCAACCACTGCTTCCTATCTTTCTTTCTTATCTTTTGTCTTATCTTATCTTACCAATTGTGATTCTGTCTCACCTCAAAACCAAATTATACAGACACACACACATTAAGGAATTTTTTTCACCTATTGTATGATTCTACAAATGATACTCTTAAAATTATTTCTGCTTTCTGTTCACTTGAATATTGAATATAGTCTATAAACTAGACTAGGAAGTCCTGAAAAGGCCTCATGTAATTTGACTATTTCTAAGAATGTAATGGAACAATTGTTATGTGAACAGGTCTTGCTTATTTTGAACTCATTGTTTCAAACTCGACATAAAAACAGATTCCCTAATTTAGTGATTTGCTCTAGTTAATTAGGGCCATTGGATACCTTATCTTAAGAAATCTCACAGAGAGCTGCAGATTTACACTATTTTAGATAAAAGGTAGAATGTTATTTTCTGCTACTTCTCCGTCACAAGGTCCATGAACCCACATGATGGAAGAGAAAAGAACCTTGATCTTGATCCTGCTGAAGCAGTTTATGCTGGTTCAGCCAAGTCTGTGGGAGAAATTGGGTCAGAATGACCTCCTTGTGATCCATGTGTATCTTTTTAAAGCTTTCCATGATTTCGGGGAGACCAGAAGAGTAAATTATGAAGAACATCAGTTTGATTGTCTCAAAGTGATCCAAAAGATAAAGTTTTTATAAACACCAGGCCTATAAGATGATTCATTGTCAAGGCCTACTAGGAGGTTTTTCTTTCTTAGGTTTAGCATCTATGAACAAGTCCCTTTAACACAAATTCTTATTTCAGACAGATTTATAACATACCAGAATAATTGTTTCCTAGTTAATTGGATAGTTTCTCCTAATAGAAACAGCTAGAGAAAAAAAAGGAGTCAGAACAGAAAAGACAGAAAGAGGAGAGAGGGTTCGACTATGATAGATAAGTAAGCAAGTAAGATTAAAGATACATGAAGGAGAAGAATGGAGAGAGTAACTGGCACAACAGATATAATTAAGGAGTTGAATTGACCAAACCAAATTCAAACCAAGCCAACTTGGATTTTCTGAGATCCTACTATCTACAAAGTTTCAGGTATTAATGCATTTAAATGTTTAAAAGTTTTATTTTCAGGAGGTCTTTATGAAAAACATAAACACAAATCATGATAAAGTCAGAAAACAGTATGTGAAGTTGTGATTTGTTTGGTGCTATTGAAAACATAATTCATTTTCTTATGCATGACAGTATAGTGATTTTCATTAACATATTATGAATGTTTTTTAATGGCTGAACTTTTTAAGATGAAATGCACCTGACAAAATTTTAACTTATACCAAACTTTTCAGGAACATCCATTTTACTCATACTGAAGGGTTCCTTCATATATTTCTTTAAATATCTATTCTATTGCAATTTATATAATTGAAAACCTATTTTAAGCAAGTACTCTTTGGGGAGCAAGAATATCAGTTGAGATAGCTACAAACTATTAGGAGTATGATGGTGATTATACAAGAAGTTGAAATTTATAACCATGGCTAGAGTTTTAACTTGAGAAACATTTTAAAAATTAGCCATAGATAATATTTTTTAAAACATTTATGAAATAAAGAATAGTTTTTGTAACTATACAAAAATAGAGATAAATAAGATCATATATAAAAAATGATATTTACTATTATTGGCTAATAGCATATAGCATTGTATTCAACATAATTAAGAAAACTTTTACAGTTTATTTCATCTCATGCTTTTTATTTTTTGTAAAAATTTTTAATTGCTAGGTAACATTTCATCAAATGGATATACTATCTTTTAACCAATTTTCTGTTGTTTGACATTTTGTTTCTTTCAAATGTTGCCATTTTTTAGTCACTAAGTCATGTCCAACTCTTTTGCGACTCCTGAACTATAGCCCACCATGTTCCTCTGTCTATGGGATTTACCAGGCAATAATAGAGTGGTTTGGACTTCCCTGGTGGCTCAGACGGTAAAGCGTCTGTCTATCAACGCGGGAGACCTGGGTTCAATCCCTGGGTCTGGAAGATTCCCTGGAGAAGAAAATGGCAACCCACTCCAGTACTCTTGCCTAGAAAATCCCATGGACGGAGGAGCCTGGTACAGGCTACTGTCCATGGGGTTGCAAAGAGTCAGACACGACTGAACGATTTCACTTAATAACATGCTAATCACTTAACAGAGTGGTTTGCCATTCCCTTCTCCAAGGGATATTCCCAACTCAGGGACCAAACCCACATCCCCTGCACTGTAGGCTGATTCTTTACTGCTGAGCCACCAGAGAAACCCCTCTTAAACACATGCTTTCATTTTATTTTAAATGTTGCCACATCTTTGTATTTGGGATATTATGTTTTGTGTGGCTTAGAAAGAATCTGAAACACTTTATACATGTTTGAGGATTAAAAAATAAATATTAAAATATTATGTTACTATAAGTTTTGCCCATAAACCTTGAATACATGTCTAATTCTGTAAAAATAAACCAAGAAACAAAAATAATGAAATGAAGATAATAATTTTAATACTGTTTATAAGCAGTTACTAAACAATACTTTGGCCACCATGCAAAGAGTTGACTCATTGGAAAAGACCCTGATACTGGGAGGGTTTGGGGGCAGGAGGAGAAGGGGACTACAGAGGATGAGATGGCTGGATGGCATCACTGACTTGATGGACATGAGTTTGAGTAAACTCCGGGAGTTGGTAATGGACAGGGAGGCCTGGTGTGCTGCGATTCATGGGGTCACAGAGTCAGACACGACTGAGCGACTGAACTGAACTGAAACAGTATTTTAGATTGCTATTCAAAATTTTGCTTTATGAAGTGCTAATTTCTTTTTTATTGAGTATAGTTGATGTATAGTATTACATGTTACAGGTATATAATATAGTGATTCATAGTCTTCCTAGGTGGCTCAGTGGTAAAGAATCCACCTGCCAGTGCAGGAGACAGGAGATGTGGGTTTGATCCCTGGGTCAGGAAGATCCCTTGAAGTAGGAAATGGAAACCCACACTCCAGTATTCTTGCCTGGAAAATTCCATGGACAGAGAATTATGGTGGGCTACAGTCCATGGGGTCACAAAGAGTTGGACACAACTGAGCTACTGAACACGCATGCATGCACTTCATGTATAGTTATTATAAAATATTTGCCATATTCTCCATGTTGCATAATGTATTCTTATGGCTCCTTTTACACCTACTGATTTGTTCCCCTAAATCCCTCCCCTTTATATTGTCTTCTCTCTAACTGCACTCTTCCCACTGGTAGACACTAGTTTGTTCCCTAGATCTGTGAGTCTGCTTTTTTTGTTGTTATATTCATTAGTTTGCTGTATTTTTTCCAGTTCCACATTAAGTCATATTATACAATGTTTGTTTTTCTTGGTCTGACTTATTTCACCTAACACAATGCCCTGCAAGTCTATCCATATTGCTGCAAATGTAAAAATCCATTCTTTTTTATGTCTGAATAGTATTGCATTGAGTTAATTTGTTTATACCTTAGTCAGCACTGCCTTTCCCCACAATTATCTTAAGCCTTGGTCAATTTAGAAGATGGAAGTTTTATTTTATAATTTAGATTTTCACATGTCTTAATATTTTGAAGCTGCCTGTTAACTCATATGTTATGATAAACTTAAGTTTGTAACTATTCCTATGCCCAGTCTGCCACATAAAGAAACAATTATTTGAATGTTATTTTAAATCACACCAACTCTAATTTTTTTCTTTTTTCTCTTTCATTTCATGAATGTTATCAATAAAATAGACTTGTAGTATACCTGCTCCTGTTGAAAAACTTGGGTCACAGACAATAGGATCATCTATATCCTCCACAAAAACTGAAAACAAATAAGTACTGGTATTATTTGCATTATCTATGGCCTCAATTTCCAAAGAGTAGGTTTTAGGATTATCTGGGTTGTCAAGATTCAAAGGCTGAAGAAGAGTAATTATGCCTGTGATTAATGAAAAGAAATAAAGAAAAATTATCAAACTCAAATAATTAAGCACATGTCAATTTATTCATATTGATAGTACTTTAATTCATTTAATAGTGTATGCTGCTGCTAAGTCACTTCAGTCATGTCCGACTCTCTGTGACCCCATAGACGGCTGCCCACCAGGCTCCCCCGTCCCTGGGATTCTCCAGGCAAGAACACTGGAGTGGGTTGCCATTTCCTTCTCCAGTGCATGAAAGTGAAAAGTGAAAGAGAAGTCGCTCAGTCGTGTCTGACTCTTTGCAACTCCATGGACCACAGCCTTCCAGGCTCCTCAGTCCATGGGATTTACTTTTAGTGAATAGGAAAAGTGATGTTTAGCAGTTCTATATTCAATGAGGATATTTATTTAAGAATGCTCACTTGCTTTATACTTACCCTTAAAATATAATTTAATATTAAAAATGATTTTATCATATTGTTATCCAAATCTCTAAATTGTGATTTATGGATTTACCAAGCATAGGTAGCGTATGTACTTTAAAATACTAGATTATAGTATTTTATTTTAGTTATAATAATAAAAATTTATCAGTATTTTTGAGCCTGAAAAAACTATGTTAAAATCCTAATCATGTATTGTTTTTGCCATCTCGCTTAACTTATTCCTTTTTTTAAAATTTTTATGAAAGTATAATTGACTTCTAATTTTTAATTAGTTTCAGGCATACAGAAATCAGTTATACAGGCATAAATCAGTTATACATATATCCATCTTTCTAAGATTTTCCCCATATAGGCCAGTACAGAGTATTGAGTAGTAGTCCCTGTTCTGTAGTAGGTCCTTGTTAGTTATCTGTTTTATATATAATAGTGTTTACATGTCAATCCCAGTCTCCCAGTTTATCCCTTTTCCCTTTACCCCTTGATAACAATAACTTTTTTTGGGCTCCAAAATCACTGCAGATGGTGACTGCAGCCATGAAATTAAAAGATGCTTACTCCTTGGAAGAAAAGTTATGACCAACCTAGATAGCATATTCAAAAGCAGAGACATTACTTTGCCAACAAAGGTCCATCTAGTCAAGGCTATGGTTTTTCCAGTAGTCATGCATGGATGTGAGAGTTGGACTGTGAAGAAAGTCGGGCGCCGAAGAATTGATGCTTTTGAACTGTGGTGTTGGAGAAGACTCTTGAGAGTCCCTTGGACTGCAAGGAGAGCCAACCAGTCCATTCTAAAGATCAACCCGGGGATTTCTTTGGAAGGAATGATGCTAAAGCTGAAACTCCAGTACTTTGGCCACCTCATGCGAAGAGTTGACTCATTGGAGAAGATTTTGATGCTGGGAGGGATTGGGGGCAGGAGGGGAAGGGGACGACAGAGGATGAGATGGCTGGATGGCATCACTGACTCTATGGATGCGAGTCTGAGTGAACTCCGGGAGTTGGTGATGGACAGGGAGGCCTGGCGTGCTACGATTCATGGGGTCGCAAAGAGTCAGACACGACTGAGCGACTGAACTGAACTGAACTGAACAATAACTTTGTTTCTACATCTGCTGTGTGTTCCAGTCTACCCTTAATCTCTACTTTATATCCATCTTCACTCCTGATTTCTGTTCTTGTGAACCTCAAGCTCCCTGAATCAGACAGAGAGAACAGTCTTACACAGTCTTGCTTAAGAAACTCCCAGAGTGCTGCTGCTGGTGGTGTTTTTTTCCCTCTGGTTGAATGCTGGACAGTTAAATCAAATACTGTGACAAGCCATAAGAAAGCAGTATCTTGGAGTGGTAATTCTGTCCACATATATTGGAATATATCCATAATCAAGTATTCAAAATATAATTGTTAAGGAAAAGTTCAGATTTTCTCAAGAAAAATTAAGGAATTAGATATGACTTATCTGTCCTATAGTCTACAGAGATTTCACAGAAATATTGTATTGATTGCTTCTGTAAGCCAATAGCCAGTTATAAAAATAAGTTATTATGACAGTTATTATTTCACAAGGTCATTTTTACAAGTAGGAAAATAGCAACTGTGAAATACCACTCATTTTTGGTGTTTCCTTCTCCATATTTAATCTAATTTGGAAAGAGTAGTTTTACTAGGCCAATTTCTAAAGGAAATGCAGAGATTAGATAGTGAATGCTTAAATAAAGAAAGCTAAAAGTATGTATTTAAAACTTAAAAAAAGAGTCCAAAACAAACTTTTCCTGCTGTGTTCTAAAGGAATAAGTGACGCTGTTGCCTTCATCTCGGTCTGTGGCTTTTACTCTTGCTATAATTTCTCCAACAAGGTTTTTTTTCCAGTCACATTAATAGAATTCAGAAGAAATGGTCTACAAATATGGTGATCAAAAGATGTTGCAAATGCAAAGCTGTGTGCACATACCTGCCTAGTTCTGATAACTTGCAAAGAATCTTTTGGATTTGTAGTAGTACTATGTTTATCATGTCAAGAATTTGAGTTCCAAAGGTAATCAAATGTTAAGAAAATCCGTTTCTGGCAGTAAGTTGTGTAATCTTTGCATAAGCAATAATTTTTAATCATTTAGTCTCTGGAATCATGACAGATAGCAAAGATAATCATGACATCAAAGAAATAAAGCTGAAAGACAGAGTGAAATAGTGCACCTCTGGATTCCAAATATCAAATGTATGGAACAGTTGGCAACTGAACATAAGGGATTAAATATTTTCATTTTCATCTTCTTATCTGGTATGTTGAATTCCAAAGTCATAACTTATTAAAGCAAGTTATCAGGACATTTATTTTAAATTTATTGTTCATCTATTTAAAGTATATTTCAAATCCCTGATCAGTTTCTAGAACATTTCTGAAACTTAAATTTCTTTCTTATTAAAACTTCCATTCAAGCATCAGACATTTATCAGTAACCTACAGTATATTATTCCAGTTTATACACATAATAAGCTGGTTTCTGCTTATTAGATCTTATTGCTAGTGGTGAACATGTATATAAATAACTACAGAACTGTGTAATAGATACTATAACTTTGCTGCATATTTTAAAGGAAAGGAAAGGCTAAATCTGGGGTCAGAAGAGAAGTTCAGTGGGATTAAAGGAAAAGGTAGGTGAGTGGGTGAGCCCATTCCTCTGAGCAACTTTCTTGACCACCACAATCTAATGTGGTTTCTCCTTTACAATGTGCTTTCTCCTTTTACCATAGTATAATATAACTCGCAATATCTACACGCTGTACCACTTTGAATCATTTTCTTTTCTGTTTCATTAATTGTGACTTAATATACTATGTCTCTTAAGAAATGAAAACAATATTTTGTGGCCATACCAATATTTTCATAATTTTGATATTATTTGTAATATCTAGCATTGAAATCTACTAAGCAAGTAAAATAAATTTATGCTTATAAAAAGCATGCAGGTGACAAAAATTATTTTTAAAAATTGATAACACCTCTAGCCCAAGTGTAGGTAGGCAGGTAGGGTAACTATCCCCAGAAATAAGAGAAAAGCTAAGAAATAAAAGCTCCATATTTGCTTTTATTATTCAGATAATATAAAAATGAATTTGAGGACTGAGGCAATGTAACTCTTCTTAGTCATCTGTAGAGATATAACTTAGGGGTAGAAGTAAAATAATTTGAATATTACAATGTTTCTTTTCCTCTTCATCAGTCTAAGAAGTATTTAATTTTGCTTAGACTGTAGTAATATATTTGGTTACAACACTTTGATGTAAAGAAAAACATCTAACAGTCATTCATACTCTGAAAATGTTTTTGAAAGCTACAATTATACCTCAGAGTACAGAGTTAAGTAGCTTAAATTAAACATTTAAAACTACATTTTAAGGTATACTTTTCCTATAATTTAAAATTAATATATAACAACAAGACAACATTACAAAACTTTTACGGAAGAAAACTGAAAGACACAAAAGTGCTTTCACCATATTATAATATTGTTCACGTCTATATTTTCCAATATTTTATAAAATGTATTTTAGTTTATATTGCTACATATATCAAATTTGTATATAGTAATATATTTTAGTATAATCTAGTAATATATTTTGCTATAATATAGTACTATATATTACTATAATCTAGTAATATATTTTATTTAATATATTTTAATATATAAAATATAACTATATTTTTATATTTTAATATATTAGTAATATATTTTAATATAACCCTATAATATATTTCTATGTAGTTACATAATCTTTATTATTATTATTTATAATATATGTGAAAAATTTAGTTCGGTATTCTCTTATGGTTACACTTTAAAATAAATATGCTTACTCAAATTGAGGTTTCTCATCATTTATGTTTCTAATTGTGATAATCAATGTCTGTTGACAGAACAGACCTGTTCAATATTTTGCTCTCAGTTTGAGCTGGAAAACCTGGAAAAGAGTTTAAAAAAGGTTATACTATTTAGTAATACATATATATCTTTATAGTATGTCTCCTGTTAGGTTTTTGTTGTAGTATTCTCCAGTTAGATATAGACTTATTTTTCTCCTAGGCGATTAAAAGAAATAAACGTGCTTTCTCAGTTAATTTGATTAATTGTATATTTCAAAATAGCTTCATTTCATATGCCATTAAGCCTCACTCAAATGTGTAGCTTAGATGTATGCCTAGATATAGACGAAATTGAACAAAAAAGATAATGAGTGAATCACGGAGTCAGTTATTAACTAAAAGTACAATGCACTTAAAATATTCACAGAGCAAGTTGTTTAATTCTAACTCCTGGAAACAGAACTATGAGTTACTCTTTGGGATCAAGAACAGGAGATAACTTCTAAGAATGCATCAGATCTCAAATATTTTCCTCATTATCCTGTCACACATCTTACCCTTTAGACATTATTTGTTCAGACATACAATAAGTGTTCTTTTGAAAAGAAAAAAACACTCCTGAGGCAATAAGCATCTATTATACTTATCTTAAGGAAACATTAAATGAGCCCTTCATGTACAAGAGCCTGTGCTGAGTTTGGAGTTGTCAATGATTGTTCTTAAATCTCTTGGATAGGTACCAACATATAAAATGTCATGAAATTAATTGGTTAGTTACATAATAGAAAGATGAGGTAGGTCTTAAAGGACTTACTAGAGATTTGGTTGAATATGTGAGTCAAGGCAAGCAAGGGAAGTAAGGTAGGGAATGAGCACAAGTATGGAGCTCAACTGCTTAATATGTATGTAGCTCGTATGTACAATCTTCATTTTTCTCACCTAATTTTAACCTCATACAGTAGTCCTAACACTAAAATCACTTAAAAGATAGGTATCATCGGCTTCTCCATCCTACTGTGACATTTAACATTTCCAAATTTAAATGGAAATCATTGGCTTTCTTCTACCCTTTGTATTCTTTGGGCTAGAAGGTTGCGATGATCTTGTTATTAATACCTCCTTCTCCTAAATGTGGGCTTCCCTGGTGGCTCAGACTGTAAAAGCGTCTGCCCGCAATGCGGGAGACCAGGGTTCGATTCCTGGGTCGGGAAGATCCCCTGGAGAAGGAAATGGCAATCCACTCCAGCACTCTTGCCTGGAAAATCCCATGGACAGAGGGGTCTGATAGGCTACAGTCCATAGGGTCGCAAAGAGTCGGACACGACTGAGCGACTTCACTTTCACTTTCTCCTAAATATCTATTCAGCAGCAAATTCACTATTTTTTTCTATAAATTCTTGCGTTTGCTTTCTATGACTATTTTCTCAACCACATTATTTAAATAATAACGTGGAGAATTTCTGAAAATGAAAATGTTTTACCAATGCCAATAATAATGATTTATCCCTTATTTCTCAAATTTCACACTCCATTTCTGTGTACACAGGGTATCACAATAGCCATCTAGCTCTTTCCTTTCCAATCAGTTGTTCCTACTAATACATCATTCTCTACTCCCCAACAATGCTTTCCTTATTTTTCTCATGGACATATAAGATTTTTTCCCTTCTTTCCTACCATATTAGTGCAGATTCATCTATAAAGTTAATACCTCATCTTTCCTTGGGCTACCTGTGTGTTTCGTCATTCTAAGTGGGACAGGATATGAATGTTCAATAAGAAACTTGACTTTTAATTTTTTTTTCCATCAGTGATGTTCAGAATAAATGTTAGTGTATTGATTTAACTTTACCTAATTAGAAAGTTATTTAAAGTCTTTCGTATGAAACTTCTTTAGCTAGATCTCAAAAAAATTAAGACATGACCTCTATGCTTTGAAATCTGCAAAGACTGGATCTTGATATTTGGTTAGCTGCATAATCCTTATTAGTGGATCACATACTATTACTCTTCCTTTAAAATAATAGTGTGTTTAATTTTTCAGGCAGAGTTCAGAGTTACAAATAATCTTGTCACTCTGCAGAATAATAAATATATTAATTACATGGTATCCAGAATCAAAGTCCAAGGGATCATTGCCTCTCACACTAACAATGCCAACTATAGAATCCATTCCAAAAGAATTTGCTCCTTGCTTTGGTCCAGATAACTTTGTCTCAATGGAGTACTAGCAAAACAAAATAATACATTAATCACACTGAAATGAAAAGGTATTTGGAAGATCACTAAGATAAAACAATGGTGCAAATATATAGTAATAGAAAGTTATTTTTTTCACATTAATTTCTCTCTGTATTAAAACCATTGGAATATACTGATGAAGAATACAAGAAAACTAAGTGTTCTTTAGTTCATTAACCCAACCAAAAGATTTATTTTTATAGAGCCACATAACACTATACATATTTCTTTACAAGAATTCCAAAAATAATATCTGATTTTGCCAGTTAATATACCTCTGAAAGAATGTACAAAATAAACTCATTGTCACTGTTTGACTTCTTAGAAACGAAATAAGAATTATAATGATATAAACTAATTTCAAATACTAATACAGCTGAATACAGTTTATAATTTATCTTACTTCTTGATTGCACTTTTTATTTATTTGCCACCATGTTTGACAAGAGGTGAGAGTAAATAAATCTTTCTTAATAGTGTCTGAAAAAACATTTGAAATTAGGTTAAATTTGGTTAAAGAAAAGTTCAGTTATAACCATATATTTTTAAAATGTGATAGGATCTAGACTTTAACAATGTAACTCTATCTATCCAGACACTAAATTTTAAAATACACCTGCTGAGCTCTGTTCTTGCAAATGACACAATTGGTAATAACTATTTTCAACTGGATCATAGGCTATTTTTTAACCTATTGGAAAGATATTATCAAATAGGAAAAGTTTCATATTTCTTAACAGTTTCATATTAATTTTATACTGGCTGGTCTACAGCAAACTATTTTTAAGCAGAGCTTTTGAGAACCTTGGGTGACAACAGCCTTGTATCACTGGAGGTTAACTGGAAATCAACAGAACAAGGGATTAAGTGACTTCCCCAGGATTAAAGCGCTAGTTAGTGGTAAAGTCCTAACTTGACCCAGGTCACCTGAAGCACCATTAGTTCACCCGCATTCAGTGCTCCATCACTTCATACTATGAATTACTAAATTGGAAGAAAACTCTCTCAATATATGTTTAAAAAGAACAGCTGCAGAACAAGCATGCTGACTTTTGTAGTCCAATGTACCACTAAAGTCTCCATTTAAAGATTTGTAGGTTCTTTTTATTTTGCCAAATCTCTAAGAGACTTTATAACCATGAGTCAATTATAAGAAAAGCAAGTTTCTTACAGTCAGATATCTAGTAATTAGGACAATGAAAGATCAAAAATATAATCACATTCACATGTGACATTGGAATAACTAGAAAAATGAAACAGTTCTGAATAGAATCCCAAAGGCAAAGCGCCAGTTTCAGCTCAGTGTTGACATCTTTCTTGCAGCTGTCCACCTCTATTAGAAGTTGTATAATTTTCTTATTTTCATCAAGAAAAATTCTTCTTGTAAAAATGTTATTTCCAGCATTAATGTGAGTATTGTGATAGAGTATTTGCCAAATTCATTGTGCTCTTTTTAAATTATCAAATTAAATATATTAACCAATCTTGAAAAATATGTTCAAAGCATAGCACTGTGCTCAGAAAAGTCCCCAACAATGCTTTCCTGATTTTTCTCATGGAAATAACAGAAATTGTTCTTTCCTACAACATTAGCTTCAAATTTATATATTAGGCTTATATCCCATCTTTCATTGGCTGCTGCTGCTGCTGCTAAGTTGCTTCAGTCGTGTCCAACTCTGCAACCCCATAGATGGCAGCTTACCAGGCTCTTCCGTCCCTGGGATTCTCCAGGCAAGAATACTGGAGTGGGTTGCCATTTCCTTCTCCAATGCATGAAAGTGAAAAGTGAAAGTGAAGTCGCTCAGTCGTGTCTGAATCTTAGCGACCCCATGGACTGCAGCCCACCAGACTCCTCTGTCCATGGGATTTTCCAGGCAAGAGTACTGGAGTGGGGCGCCATTGCCTTCTCCCTTTCCTTGGCTACCTATGTGTTTTGCCATTCTAAGTGCATATATGTTTTTCACCCAGTGATCACCACCTACCATCAGTCTCTCACCATTTGAAGAGTCCTCATCTGTAGCTGTCACTGTATAAATGGACTGATATATGAACAGTTGTCATCAATCTCTAAGGTAGCTGTGAAACAAAAATCAACATGTATCAAAAATTAACATATATGATGCTTTCATTAGATCTTTATATAGTAAAAACAGGACAAGATTAATTTTAGGTTGTACAGTAGGGCTGGGTTAATATTTTAAGATAGAGATCTATTTTTTCTTATTTTTGTATTTTTCCCTTTAGCTTCCTGCCATCTTTCTTGCTCCTTTTCCTTACTTCCTAGCACTGTCTGTGGCAACTATAGCTTAAACAAAAAGAACATGACATGTATACTGACATATTACACCATGAGAAGCCAACCAGCTTTTCTATTAAAGATTTTTGTATTCCAGTTTCTAGAACCGATGGAGGTATGTGTGGAGGAACTCTTTCTTACAGAAATATGTTTGTGGACATTTGTCGTGGTTGTGGTTGACCTCCAACTCTCACACACCACCTAAAATTTCCCCAAAACCTTGACCAATTGGGTTGGAAAAAAAAAGCCCAGAAACTACAATGTAACATGGGTAGAGTGACTTCAGGAAAGACGCAGGTTAGTTGTTTTATTTATTTACTTTCTGGTGTCTTGTGTTTCTCATATGTGTTTCTGTGTGTGTTTTATTACAATCCATAGAGTAGAAGTTTGGAATAGAATTTAACACAAAATGTAAGACATTTTCAACTTTTCCGTTTCTTACACACCTGTTTTTGAACTAAATTTATACATCATGGTACATTTTAATAGGTTGGCCAACTAAATTTAATTATCTTTGTTTTTCTAATGTTGTTGTTCAGTCAACAAGTCATGTCCAGCTCTTTTCAACCCTAAGGACTGCAACACACCAGGCTTCCCTCTCCCTCACCATTTTCTAATATAATTACATTTAAAGTGAGTGACTAGGAAATGCCAGGGGTAGCTGTCTTAAAGCATGTAGCAAATAATTTCTCCAAAAGCAATACAGTAATAAGGAAGAAATTTGTCCTCAGAGGAACCAGGAGATAGAATGTGACCAGACTTCATATTTTTTTAAAAAAAAAGAAAAAAATGAAAAAATTTAACAAATCCTGGAAAATAATATCACAGGTGTTCATCCCACCATGAGGCTTGTGTCTAGCAAAGGATGATGCAGAAAAGTTTCTGGTAAGAGAAAAAACAAAGCAAACTACAGGCCTAAGATTGATGTAAAATTACCGTCAGAAAGAGTAAGTAAAACTGTAAAAGAAAAGCCCTAAAGCTTCTATTACGTTGAAAGCACCATGCTTAGTACTCTAAGGAAATGCACAATGAAAAAAGCAACTTTCATATCCCCCAATTTTTTTCTTAAAGGCAAGTAATAATAAAAACAAAACTGATTTTAAAATATAAATATTTTTAAACAGAACAGTGAATGAAGTAAACTGTGCACTAGAGATATACTGGGGGCTTCCCTAATGGCTCAGCGATAAAGAATCTGTTTGCCAATGCAGGAGGTGCGAGTTTGATCCCTGGGTTCAGAAGATCCCCTGGAAAAGGCAACAGCAACTCTTTCCAGTATTCTTGTCTGGGAAATTCCATGGACAGAGGAGCCTGGCAGGTTATAATCCATGGGGTCCAAAAAATCAGATACAACTTAGTGACTAAATAACAACAAGATATACTGGCATCTACACACTATCTCAATCAGAAATTTGCACTTAAAAGTTGTTTTTTTTTTTTAAATTTTCCAACATTTAGACAAAAGTCAGATTCTGTAACACATCATATGTATAAGCCTGAACTATTTATTGAAAAGAAAATTAATATATAAATGAGTGCATTGGCCTCTCATTGCTGTTAAGCAAGTCCTATTCTATTTATATTCATCTTTCTACAAAAATTACTTCAAATTTTAGCCTTTTGCCTCAAACCTCTTACTTCCTGTCTATCCTACTTCCCAAAGACAAGCTCTCTTCTTACAACACAGAGTAAAGAGAAACTGTTAGACTAGTGATAGCTTACTTTTTCTCATAAGATCTGTGGTCCCACTTACATTTGCATCATTTCCCTTTCTTTTGTAGTAAAAGGATAGAACTGCTTATTATTAATGATAATCCCTGTCCACTGGAAGGTATATTCCCCTTCTTATTTCTCAGGAACTCAACTCTATATCCCTCTTTCAAATACTCCCTCACTACTGTCTACTTTGTATTACCACTTAAACATACTCAAATCTCTTCCTTTAAAAAAAGCAGCCTAATTGTAAACTCACTTTAGCGATGCCTCTGTCTCTCTGCTAGAATTTTGTGTATTTCTTCACCTCCCGCTCAGTCTTTAGTCCAGTCTACTAGAGCTTCTGCCCGCTATGAACATCAATTTTGTTTTCCAAAATGTCATCAAAAGTCTATATAGATAGAGCCAATCATACTCACTGTCCATCTTATTTCATTTCTCTTTGGCCTTTATACAGTTGATGCTTGCTTTTCTTCGTGGTAGAAAAACATTATTGCAAATCAATAGGATGTGCTCTAAAATTTTCAATACCTTTGGAAAAATTGCCCTGGAAAATTAAACTTGGCATAGTTCCTGAAGAGCCATTAAGTTCTCAGATTAGACAAAATACTTGTACAGCTTTTCAAATCTGAATCAACAACTTCTAAATAACCTGAAGTCTCCTTTATCTACCACCCTAATCTGTAATCCTTGAGTGCACACTTCACCGCCTCATGTCCTGAACCTCATATCCTGGGCAGAGCCAGCACTAGGAACAAAAACAGTAAGGACACAAGTGCCCTCAGTATGACAGAGAAGGAGGCTGAGAGCCCAGGGGATCTTGGGAAAGATTATGTAGAGTCTTAACACATTGATCAAGAGAGAAAGGTGAAAAAAAAAAAACTATGAAGGGATTCTAGTTAATTGTTCACATCCATAACCAATATCGTTATTGAACTTGTATATATTTTTAGATTAGTTTATTGGAGTATAATTTATTTACAATGTTGTGTTCCTTTCTGCTATATACCAAAATGAATCAGTTATGTGTGTGTGTGTGTGTGTGTGTGCATGCTCAGTTGTTCAGTTGTGTCCAACTCTTTGCAACCTCATGGACTCATGAACTGTAGACTATCAGGTTCCTCTGTCCATGAAATTTTCCAGGCAAAAATACTGGAGCAGGTTGCTATTTCATACTCTAGGGGATCTTCCAGACCTAAGGATAACCAAAGTCTCCTGCATTGGAAGGCAGATTCTTTACTGCTGAGTCAACTGGGAAAGCTTATATGTAAAACAGTTTTTCTTCTTCCAATTTAGAGTCCTTTAATTTCTTTTTCTTCTCTGATTACCATGACTAGAACTTCTAAAACCATACCGAATAAAATTGGAATGGATATACTTGTCTTATTCCTGATCTTAGAGGAAATTCTTTCATTATTCACCATTGAGAATGATATTTTATATGGATTTGTCATATATTGCCTTTATTATGGTGAGGTATATTCTCTGTATGCCCACTTTCTGGAGAGATTTTGTTTTATCACTAATGGATGGTGAGTTTTGCTAAAAACTTTTTCTACATCTATTGAGATGGTCGTTTGGTTTTTATTCTTCAATTTGTTAATGTGTATCACATTTCCTGATTTAAGTATATTGTTGTATCATCTTTTTAATGAGTTGTTTAATTTAGTTTCCTAGCATTTTGTTGAAGTTTTTTTTTTTTTTTTGCACTTATGTTCATCAGTGATATTGGCCTATAATTTTCTTTTTTGGTGTTGTGATATCTTTGGTGGGTTTTGATATTGAGGTTATGGTGGCCTTGTAGAATGAGCTTGGGAGTGTTCCTTCCTCTATGATTGTTTGGAATAGTTTGAGAAGGATAGGTGTTAACTCTTCTCCAAATTTTGTTTGAAAGACTGCCTGTGAACATGTGTATGTTTTTGTGTTTGTATGTGTGTACAAGTTTGTTTTGAAAATTAATAGCACATGGTATCAGAGAACTTTAATTGTGAAAATTAGAAAGAAGAATGCTTTTGAGTCAAAATAATAAATATTACATTTCTAAATGTAATCAATATGGTATAATCTACAGTTTTTAAGAAAATGAATGTGATATTTGAGCACAGTATAGTAAAAATGTGTGTAAAAACATCCTTATATTTTTATAATTAACTTTCAAGATATGCAATAAGACAGTTTAAATAAATAATAGATTTTGGCTTATGTGGTCCAAACTTCAAAATGGTAAATTTAAAATTTCTTTAATATTTTCTTTAAAAATTATAATTTACATTCATGATTCTTCAGAGAAAAATATAATGATCCATGTTTCCAAATACTATATATTTCATTATCCAATATAGTTGATACATAGCACTGTATAAGTTTAAGGTGTACTGTGTGATGATCTAACTTACATACATCATAAAAAGATTATTACAATAAGTATACTGAACATTCATCATTTCATATAGATGTGAAATTTTAAAAAAAATTTTTGAATTGTCATGAGAATTCAAAACAACTTTCATATATAATAGGCAGCAGTGTTAATTATGTGTTCATGCTGTAATGTACATCCCTAGAAATTATAACTGGAGTTTTGTACCTTTTGACTGTCTCCATCCAATTTTCCCTCCCTCCAACTCCACCTCTGATAACCACAAATCTAATCTCTTATTTGTGAGTTTTTTTGAAATATAATTGACCTATGACACTATGTTTGTTCCTGTTAATCAACATAATGATTTGGCATTTCTATACACTTCAAAACTATCACCATGATAAATCTTACCGTACAGAGATGTTGGATAATTATTGACTATATTTCCCACACTGTGTTTCATACCTGTGAGTCATTTATTTTGCAATCTGAAATGTGTACCTCTTAATTTCCCTCATCTATTTCTTTCTTCCCTCTTTGGCAACCACCTGTTTGTCTCCATATTTATAACTATTTCTGATTTGTTTATTCATTGGTTTTGTTTTTTATATTCCACATACAAGTGATATCACACAATATTTGCCTTTCTCTGACTTATTTAGCATAATATACTCTAGGTCCACTTGTCACAGACAGCAAGATTTATTTTTTCATGCCTGAATCATATTCTATTATACATATATAGACAACAACTTCCTTATCCATTCATTAATTGATGGTTTGTTTCCATATCTTTGACATAATAAATATTAATAATACTCCAATGAACATAGGGGTACATATATACTTTCTAATTAATGTTTTTGTTTCCTTTGGATAAATACCCAGGAGTGAAATTGTTGGATTATATGGTAGTTCTATTTTTAAATTTTTGAGGAATTTCCATACTGTTTTCCATAGTGGCTGTAAAAACTTACATTCCTACCAATGGTGTACCAGGGTTCCCTTTATCCACAGTCTCATTTCCCTGAAGTTTAGTTATGCTCAGCATCTTCCCATGTGCCTATTTTTCATGTATATGTCTACTTTGGATAAGTGTTTATTCAAATCCTCTGCCACTTTTAAATAAGGATGTGTGTTTTTTTTTTATTTTTTTTTGATGTTGAGTTCTATGAGTTCTTTGTATATTTTGAATTTTAATCTCTTATGAGATATACCACTACCCAATATATTCTCTCATTTAGTTCGCATTTCATTTTGTTGATAGTTTGCTTCACTTGCAATAGTTTCAAGTTTGTTGGAGTCTAATTTGCTTATTTTGACTTTTATTTCCCCTGAGGAAGCATATCAAAAAATATTCTTAAGATTCATGTCAGAGAGCATATCTCCTATGCTTTCTTCTAGATATTTTATGATTTCAGATCTTACATTTAAGTCTTCAATTTACTTACAGTTTATTTTTGTACATGTTGTGAGAAAGTAGTCCAGTTTGATTCCTTTATATGTAACTATCCAGTTTTCCCAACACTATTTATTGAAGAGACTGTCTTTTCCTCATTGTATATTCTTATCTCCTTTGTCATAGATTAGCTGACTATATAAGTTTGGGTTAATTCTGGGCTCTCTATTCTGTTTATTAATCTATGTTTCTAAGTCTGTGCTAGCACCATACTATTTTGATGACTATAGCTTTGTGGGACTGTTTGAAGTAAAGGACCGTGATACTCCAGCTTTTTCTTTTGCCTCAAGATTGTTTCACTGTTTAGTTCGTTTGCATTTCCAAACACATTTTTATATTATTTTTTCTAGTTCTGTGAAAAAATGCTATTGATATTTCTATAGGAATTGCATCTAATCCATAGATTTCCTTGGATAGTATGATCATTTTTATAATATTAATTCTTGCACTTCATATGCACAGTGTCTCTATTTGTATTATTTTTAGTTTCTTTTATCAGTTTCTTACAGTTTTCTGAGTACAGGTCTTTTCCTTCTTTGGTTAGTTTTATTCCTGTGTATTTGTTTCTCTTGACACAGTAGTAAATGTGATTGTTTTCTTAAGTTATTTTTGTAATGGTTCATTTTTAGTATATAGAAATGCAACAGATTTCAGTATATTGATTGTGTATCCTGAAGCTTTACTGGATTCATTGACGAGCTTGGGTAGTTTCTTGGTGGAATTTTCTATGTTTAATATCATGTCATCTGTGAACAGTGACAATTTTACTTTTTCCTTTCTCGTGTAGATTACTTTTATTTCTCTTTCTTGTTTGATTGCTGTATATGCCACTTCCAGTGCTATTTTGAATAAAAAAATGGGCGTCCTTGTCTTTTTCTTGATCTTAGAGGAAGTCCTTTTGGCCTTTGAGCACTAAATATAATTTTAACTGTGGACTTATTGTGTGTGACCTTTATTATATTGAGGTATGTTCTATCTGTACTCACTTTATTGAGTTTTTTATCAAAAATAGATGTTGAACTTTGTCAGATCTTTTTCTGTATCTATTGAGATGATCATAGGATTTTAATTCTTCAATTTATTCACTTCTCAATTAATGTGGTGTACCATTGATAGATTTGTGGATATTGAGAAAAACCCTTCTATGTCTGGGATAAATCCCACTTGATCATTGTGTGTGATTCTCTGTGTTTTCCATTTTATTGGCCTATAATTGTTTACAGTAATCCTTTATGATTCTTTTCATTTCTGTGGTGTTGGTTATAGCTTTTTTTAAATTTCTGATTTGATTAATTTGTGTCATCTCTGTTTTTCTTGATGAGTCTGGGTTAAGGTTTATCTATTTCATTTATGTTTTCAAACAATCTCTCTTAGTTTTATTAATCTTTTCCAGTATTTTTAGTCTCTATTTTTATATATTTTTGCTCTCATCTTGATTATTTTTTTCCTCTTATTCAGGCTTCCCTAATAACTCAACTGATAAAGAATCCACCTACACTGCAGGAGACCCCAATTTGATTCCTGGGTTGGAAAGATCCCCTGAAGAAGGGATAGGCTACTCACTGCAGTATTCTTGGGCTTCCCTGGTGGCTTAGATGGTAAAGAATCCACCTGCCATGCCAGAGAGCTGGGTTCAATCCCTAGGTTGGGAGGATCCCCCGGAGAAGGGCATGGCAACCCATTCCAGTATTCTTGCCTGGAGAATCCCCAAGGACAGAGGAGCCTGGCGGGCTACTGTCCATAGGGTTGCAAAGAGTCAGATACACCTGAGCAGCTAAGCACAGCACAGCACTCACTCTGAGTTTTGTTTGTTCTTATTTTTCTCATCCCTTTATGTGTAGGTTTAGGTTGTTTATTTGAGATTCTTCTTGTTTCCTGAGTTAGGCTTGCATCATATAAACATCCCTCTTAGAACTACCTTGTGCTGCAGCCCAGAGACTTTGGTTTGCTGTGTTTTCATTTGCATTTTTGAAATGGCATTTTTAAAATTCTTCTTTTGATGTGTTCAGTTATCCATTGAGTGTTCTTTAGTAACATGTTGTTTAGCCTATATGTTTGTGTTTTGCAAGTTTTTTAAAAACATATAATTTATTTCTAGTCTCGTAGTATTTTGGTCAGAAAAAATGCTTGATAGTACGGCAGTTTTATTAAATGTATTGAGATTTGTTTTGCTTCCTAGATTATGATCTCTTCTGGAGTATGTTCCATGTGCATTTGAAAAGAATGTGTATTCTGCTTCTTTTGGATAGAGTATTCTGAATATATGTGTATTCAGCCTCTTTCGTATAGAATGTTCTATATGTATCTGTTAAGTTTATTTTGTCAAATGTGTCATTTAAGGCTGGTGTTTTCTTATTGACTTTCTGTCTGGTAGATCTGTCCATTGATATAAGAGGAGTTCTAAATTAAGGGATAGTAATGTGTTTCCAAAATACTGCATTTTAATTGGATTGATAAAGAAAATTTCTGTCAGGCACATGATCAAATGAAGGGGTACCTTGAATTCACGCATTGATTTCCAGCGATTAGAGTTGTAAGGACATTCTGAAAGAAGAAAAGTCAAAGCTTCAAGGCATTTTGAATTATGAAATATGAAAATGAATAGAAAATATAAATAGTAGTAGTAAAAAAGAAAAGCAAAAATGCTTATATTATTTTATAAGATCATGTCCATTTGTATGTGGGCTGTGCTTAGCCTCTCAGTCGTGCCACTCTTTGTGACCCTAGAACCATGACCCATCAGTCTCCTCTGTCCATGGGATTTCCAGGCAAAAATACTGGAGTGGGTTGCCATTTCCTCCTCCAGGGGATTTTCCCAACCTAGGAATTTTGTCTCGCGTTTTCTGCATTGGCAGGAGAGTTCTCTTTGGCACTAGTGTCACTTGGGATTAATGATTGATTAATTACACCTGGGCTTTGATCCCACCTGTCTTTTACTTGTTCATGTATCTTCAATCACCAAGTCAAGTGGATTCTCCCAAGTTCTTTATAAATTTACCCAAGCATCGTCCTTTAAACCAAATACCCCAGACAAAGCTTTTATCCAAATAGTTCTGCCACTGACTTCTCTGCAGTTTCATGTGCAGGTTTCTAAAACATGGTTTCAATTTTCACAACCTCACTCCTGATTCTGCTCCATTCTGGTTTCTTCCTCTAAAACACCAATACAATATTTCTCACTAGATTCATTACATTTCATTATCCCCATATCACTAAATAAGTGCGACGAACATTTTAAGACTATCTTACTTGACTGTAGAATTCAAGTCTGCTAACCAAGGGCACTCTCTTTCAAGAACCTCTTCCTTTGCCATTCAGGGCACAACTTTCTCTTTTTTCTACTACCACGTTCGCTGCTCCTTACTCTCCTTGGCAAGCTAAGCTTCTCCCCCACGTTGTTAAGTGTAGGAGTTTCTTAAGGTTTGGCCCTATGCCTTACTTTCTTCTAATTCTCTACTCTCTAGCTAAGTAATTTTATCCCAGTTCATGTTTTCAATTACAAAACATTTATAGCCCTAGGCAAGACCTGTGAGCTTCACTGCTTACTTAAATCTATCCTTCGATATAACAAAGGCATAATTAAGCAAAATGTTCAAAAGTGAACTCATAATTTTTCTCCCCAAATTTGATCTATTTCTAGATTTTCCTAATTTAACTGAGAATCTCCAAGCCACTTATGCAAATCATAAACCTCAGAGTCCTCTTCACTTCGTTTATATTTAATTCAGTACCAGATATATTGACTGGTAAATAAATTGTTTATTTACCCTTAACCTATCTCAAGACTATCTTTTTATCTCCATCACCTTCCTTGGTCAAATTATACCATCTCTAGTCTGAAACAACCTGATAACTGGACTTCCTCCCTATTCTCCATGGGTCTTCAAACTACTGCTGATAAGTCAAATCTATACTGTTGCCTATTTCTGTATGGCCTTCTGAGCAAAGGATGTTTTCTTCATATTTAAGTAGTTTTAAAAAATCAAAAGAAAAAGTAATATTTTTGGCACTGAAAGTCCAATTTCAGTGTTTATCAAGCATTAACATAATATATGTATTCTTGGGCTTCCCTTGTGGCTCAGCTGGTAAAGAATCTGCCCACAATGTGGAAGACCTGGGTTCGATCCCTGAATTGGGAAGATTCCCTGGAGAAGGGAAAGGCCCCACTCCAGTATTCTGGCTTGGAGAATTCCATGGACTGTATAGTCCATGGGATCGGAAAGAGTTGGACAAGACTGAGTGACTTTTACTTTCACTTTCAACAGAACACATACACACTCACTTGGTTATGTAGTGTCTGTTGCTGCACTTTTGCTATGCTGGTAGATTTGATAACAGAAATATAGAGCATAAATGATGTTCTCATCACTTCACACAATATAAATTGCAGTAATACAGTCACAATAGCATTCTGAGTACCATGTTATTTTTTTGTTACCATGCCTACCCATTATGGCTAAATAAAAGAAGAATAGAAATGTGGACTTTGAATGCCACACTTTAAAGGTGTGAGGGAGTGTGGATTACTTTCAAGGCACAATGGATGTGGCAAAGCATTGTGCTTCTTATACAAAGTGTTCTGCTTCAGCAATACGTGAACCATGAACTTCCAGATGTTCAAGCTGGTTTTAGAAACGACAGAGGAACAAGAGATCAAATTGCCAACATCCACTGGATCATCAAAAATGCAAGAGAGTTCCAGAAAAACATCTACTTCTGCTTTATTGACTATACCAAAGCCTTTGACTATGTAGATCACAATAAACTGTGGAAAATTCTGAGAGAGATAGGAATACCAGACCACCTGACCTGCCTCTTGAGAAACCTGTATGCATGTCAGGAAGCAGCAGTTAGACTGGACCAGTCAGTTAGAACAGACTGGTTCCAAATAGGAAAAGGAGTACATCAAGGCTATATATTGTCACCCTTTTTATTTAACTTATATGCAGAGTACATTATGAGAAACACTGGGCTGGAAGAAGCACAAGCTGGAATCAAGATTGCTGGGAGAAATATCAATAACCTCAGATATGCAGATGACACCACCCTTATGGCAGAAAGTGAAGAGGAACTAAAAAGCCTCTTGATGAAAGTGAAAGAGGAGAGTCAAAAAGTTGGCTTAAAGCTCAACCAACATTCAGAAAACGAAGATCATGGCATCTGGTCCCACCACTTCATGGGAAATAGATGGAGAAACAGTGGAAACAGTGTCAGACTTTATTTTGGGGGGCTCCAAAATCACTGCAGAGGGTGACTGCAGCCATGAAATTAAAAGACGCTTACTCCTTGGAAGGAAAGTTATGACCAACCTAGATAGCATATTGAAAAGCAGAGACATTACTTTGCCAACAAAGGTCCGTCTAGTCAAGGCTATGGTTTTTCCAGTGGTCATGTATGGATATGAGAGTTGGACTGTGAAGAAAGCTGAGCGCCAAAGAACTGATGCTTTTGAACTGTGGTGTTGGAGAAGACACTTGAGGGTCCCTTGGACTGCAAGGAGATCCAACCAGTCCATTCTAAAGGAGATCAGTCCTGGGTGTTCATTGGAAGGACTGATACTAAAGCTGAAACTCCAGTACTTTGGCCACCTGATGCGAAGAGTTGACTCATTGGAAAAGTCTCTGATGCTGGAAGGGACTGGGGGCAGGAACAGAAGGGGACAACAGAGGATGAGATGGCTGGATGGCATCACTGACTCGATGGACATGACCCTGAGTGAACTCCGGGAGTTGATGGACGGGGAGGCCTGGCATACTGCAATTCATGGGGTTGCAAAGAATTGGACAGGACTGACTGAGTAACTGAACTGAACTGAAACTGATTAAAAAAATGCAATGTATTAAAGAAGTATAAGTCTAAGTACTCACCTCTGTATTCTCATTTGACATAAAAACAATGGTCAGAAAAAATGGTAAATATGTGACAAAATATCTCATCATGACAGCTTTTATTCACAAAAATAAAAATGAAGCTGCCACCAAAATAAGATTCCGAGTGGCTCATTTGTCATCCAAGCAAGGAAAACTATTCACTGATGTTGGCTTATTAAACCCCTTTAACAATTAAAAGGGAACCTTTCCTTCCAAAAATGAATACATTCAGTAGTATATGTGTGTTAAAAATTGTAACCAATTGTTAGTATTATTATATTTTAAAATTTTATTTCTTAATAAGAATTTATACAGATTTGTTTCCTTCGTTGTTACATAAGCACAATATAAATAATATTTTTTATTTTGCCTTTTAGACTTCAAAACCCAACTTATTTACTATCTTATCCTTCACAGCATCTGCTGATACCTATTCTACCTTTGTCACCTTCAAATCGTCCTCTCCCCTCAAACAGATGGATCTTTTAAAAACACCTATCTGCTTATAATATTTCAAAGAATTCCTGCTACCTTTAGGGGAAAGATCAACATTCTTAAAATACCTGTATTACCTTTCAGTATTCATTTTGTGTCATATTACTTAGTGATGTCTCATTTTCTGCCACTAAATTTTCAGCTCTTACCTTGTTCTGTACTGTCTCAAGGCTTTTTACATGTAGTTCCTTCTACACGAAGATACTCTTCCCTATCTTGTTTATTTACTGACATCAGAGGTTTGATCTAAAGGAAATTATCAGTTCCTTAGAGGAAGCTTCCCTAAAAGTCTGACTTGATCAATGCCTACACACAAATGCACTCACACACACACACACACACACACATTATGGGCTTTCATAATATGAAAATATCCTTTGAACATTAAGAGCAGTAAAAATAAATTACTCTGAAGCATTTTCACAAACAAGGGTTTAAATTTATGTATTAAGTTGTCAAGACCCTTTATATATATTTTTTTCTCTCCTGCCATGCTCTTCTTGATGTAAGTCTTTTAAAGAATCTCTATTGCACCTACAGGGATTGTGGGAAAGAGCTCAAGAGGGAGTGGATATATATACTTATGGCTGATTCACATTGTTGTACAGCAGAAACAAACACAATATTGTAAAGTGATTATCTGCCAATTAAAAAAATAAATCAATATAAATTTGCAAGCCACCCAAGATGGACAGTCATGGTGGAGAGTTCTAATAAAGGGTGGTCCACTGGATACGGGAACAGAAAACCACATTGCATTCTTGCCTTAAGAACCCCATAAACAGTATAAAAAGGCAAAAAGATATGACACAGAAAGATGAACTCCACAGGTCAGTAGGAACCCGATATGCTGCTGAAGAAGAGCAGAGAAATAGCTCCAGAAAGAATGGAGAGACTGAGTCAAAGCAGAAACAATGCCCAGATGTGGATGTGTCTGGTGGTGAAAGTAAAACCCAATACTTTAAAAAACAATTATGGATAGTAACCTAGAATGTTAAGTCCATGAATCAAAGTAAACTGGAATTGACCAAACAGGAGATAGCAAGAGTGAACATCAACATTTTAGGAATCATTGAACTAAAATGTATGGGAATAAGCAAATTTAATTCAGATGACCATTGTATATGCTACTGTGTGCAAGAATCCCTTCGAGGAAATGAAGTAGCCCTCAAAGTCAACAAAGGAGTCCAAAATGCAGTACTTGGGTGCAATCTCAAAAAATGACAGAATGATCTTGATTGGTTTCCAAGGCAAACCATTTACAATCAAAGAAACCGAAATCTATGCCCCAACCAGCAATGCTAAAGAAGCTGAAATGGAACAGTTTCATGAAGACCTACAAGAAAATTAGAGATATCAGGGGAACATTTCATGCAAAGATGGGCACAATAAAGGACAGAAATGGTATGGACCTAACAGAAGCAGAAGACATTAAGAAGAGGTGGCAACAATACACAGAAGAACTATACAAAAAAATCTTAATTACACCGATAAGCAAGATGATGTGACCACTCATCTAAAGCCAGACATCTTGGAGTGCAAAGTCAAATGGGTCTTGGGAAGCATCACTATGAACAAGGCTAGAGGAGGTGATGGAATTCCAGCTGAGCTATTTCAAATCCTAAAAGATGATGCTGTGAAAGTGCTGCACTTAATATGCCAGCAAATTTGGAAAACTCAGCAGTGGCCACAGAGCTAGAAAAGCTGGAATCAAGATTGCTAGGAGAAATATCAATAACCACAGATATGCAGATGACACCATCCTTATGGCAGAAAGCGAAGAAGAAATAAAGAACCTCTCGATGAAAGTGAAAGAGGAGAGTGAAAAAGCTGCCTTAAAACTCAACATTCAAAAACTAAGACTATGTGATCTGGTCCCATCACTTCATGGGAAATAGATGGGGAATAATGGAAACAGTGACAGACTTTAATTTCTTGGACTCCAAAATCACTGCATGTGGTAAATGCAGGCATAAGATAGAAGACACTTGCTCCTTGGAAGAAAAGCTATGACAAAACTAGACAGCATATTAAAAAGCAGAAACATTGCTTTACTGACTAAGATCTGTCTAGTCAAAGCTATATTTTTCTAGTAATCATGTATAGATGTGAGAGTTGGACTATAAAGAATGCTGAATGCCCAAGAATAAATGCTTTTGAACTGTGGTATTGGAGAAGACTCTTGAGAGTCCATTGGGCTGCCAGGAGGTCAAAGCAGTCAATCCGAAAGGAAATTAATGCTGAATATTTGTTGGAATATTTGTTGATGCTGAATCTGAAACTCCGATATTTGGCCACCTGATGCAAACAGCCAACTCATTAGAAAAGACCCCGAGGCTGGGAAAGATTGAAGGCAGGAGGAGAAGGGGACAAGGGAGGACAAGATGGTCGGATGGCATCACCAACTCAATGGACATGAGGTTGAACAAGTTGCGGGAGATGGTGAAGGACAGGAAGGCCTGGGTGCTGCAATCCATAGGGTCACAAAGAGTCAGACATGACAGAGTGACTGGACAACAACAACAAGACCTTCTAGAACTAACACCAAAAAGATATCCTTTTCATCATAGGGGATTGGAATGCAAAAGTAGGAAGTCTAGAGATACCTGGAATAACAGCAAGTTTGGCCTTGGATTACAAAATGAAGCAGAGTGAAGGCTAACATAGTTTTGCCAGGAGAACGCACAACTCATAGCATACACCCTCTTCCAACAAGAGACAAATCTACACTTGGACGTCACTAGATGGTCAATACCGAAGGTAGATTGATTATATTATTTACACACAAAAATGGAGAAGTTCTATGCAGTCAGCAAAAACAAGACTAGGAGCTGACTGTGGCTCAGATCATGAACTCCTTATTCCAAAATTCAAGTTTAAATTTCTTAAATTGAAGAAAGTAGGGAAAACCACTTGACCATTTAAGTATGACCTAAACCAAATCCCTCATATTATACAGTGAAAATGAAAACAGATTCAAGGGATTAGATTTGATAGATAGAGCGCCTGAAGAACTATAGAGAGAAAGGTACATGTACAAGACATGGCGACCAAAACCATTACCCCAAAAAAAGAAATGCCAGAAGGCAAAGTGGTTGTCTGAGGAGGCCTTACAAATAGCTGAGAAAAGAAGAGGCATGAGAGGTAAAAGGGAAAGGGAAAGATGCACCAACTAAATGGAGACTTCCAAAGAATAGCAAGGAGAGACACAAAAGCCTCCCGAAACAAACATTGCGAAGAAATAGAGGGACACAATAGAATGGGAAAGACTAGAAATCTCTTCAAGAAAATTAGAGATACCAAGGGAAAATGTCATGCAAAGATGGGCCCAATAAAGGACAGAAATGATATGGACCTAAAAGAAGCAGAAAACATCGAGAAGAGGTGGCAACAATACATAGATGAACTATTTTAAAAAAAAGATCTTAATGACCCAGGTAACCATGATGGTAAGATCACTCACCTAGAGGCAGACATCCTGGAATGCAAAGTCAAGTGGGCCTTAGGAAGCATCACTACAAACAAAGCGAGTGGAGGTGATGGAATTCCAGCTGAGCTACTTCAAATCCTAAAAGTTGATGCTGTGAAAGTGCTGCATTCAATATGCCAGCAAATTTGGAAAACTCAGCAGCAGTGGCCACAGGACTGGAAAAGGTCAGTTTTCATTCCAATCCCAAAGAAGGGCAAAGCCAAAAATGTACAAATTATAGCACAATTGTACTCTTTTCACATGCTAGCAAGATAGTGCTCAAAATTCTTCAAGCTAGGCTTCAACAGTACTGAACAGAGAACTTCTGGATGTTCAAGCTGAATTTAGAAAAAGCAGAGGAACCAGTGATTAAATTGTCAACCTCCATTGGATCTTTAGAAAAGCAAAAGAATACCAGAAAATACATCTACTTCTGTTTCATTTTCCTCACTAAAGCCTTTACTGTGTGGATCTCAACAAACTGTGGACAATTCTTAAAGAGACAGGAATATCAGATCTCTTCCATGGTGGCTCAGCTGGTAAAGAATATGCCTGCATTGTGGGAGACTTGAGCTTGATCCCTGGGTTGCGAAGATAACTTGGAGAAGGGAACAGCTACCCACTCCAATATTCTGGCCTGGAGAATTTCATGGACTGTATATTCCATGGGGTCACAAAGAGTTGGACACGACTGAGCAACTTTCACTTTCACTTTACCTCCTCTTGAGAAACCTGTATGAAGTTCACGAAGCAACAGTTAGAGCTGACATGTAACAACAGACTGCTTCCAAATTGGGAAAGGACGTGAAGGCTGTCACCTTGCCTATTTACCTTATATGCAGAGTACATCATGCTAAATGCTGAGCTGGATGAAGCTCAAGTGAAATCAAGATTTTTGGGAGAAATATCAATAACCTCAGATATGCAGATGATACCACCTTTATGGCAGAAAGTGAAGAGGGACTAAGAGCCTCTTGAAGAAGGTGAAAGAGGACAGTGAAAAAGCTGGCTTAAAACTCAATATTGAAAAAATGGAGATCATGGTATTAAGTCCCATCATTTCATGGCAAATAGATGGGGAAATAATGGAAGCAGTGACAGATTTTGTTTTCTTGGGCTCTAAAATCACTGCAGATGATGACTGCAGCCACGACATTAAAGGATGCTTGCTCGTTGGAAGAAAAGCTATGACAAACTTAGCATATTAAAAAACAGAGACATTATATGCTGACAAAGATCCGTGTAGTCAATGCTTTAGTTTTTCCTGTAACCATATATAGATGTGAGTGTTGGACCATAAAAAAGGCTGAGCACTGAAGAATTGATACTTTTGAGCTGTGGTATTGGGGAAGACTCTTGAGAGTCCCTCAGACTGCAAGATCAAACCTGTGTATCCTAAAGGAAATAACCCTGAATATTCATTAGAAGGACTGCTGCTGCAGCTGAGGCTCCAATACCAGATGCAAAGACCTAACTCATAAGAAAAGACCCTGATGCTGGGAAAGATCGAAGACAAGAGGAGATGGGGATGACAGAGGATAGGATGTTTGGATGACGTCACCAACCCAATGGACATGACTTTGAACAAGCTCCTGGAGATGGTGAAGGACAATGAAACATGACGTGGGGGGTCCATGCAGTCACAGAGTTGGACATGAGTGAGCACTGAACAACAACAACAATTTTTAAAAAGAATCTCTATTGTTGTTTTAATGCATTTGCTTTCTAACCTCTAATGCAAAGTGAAAATTTCTACATGAAAAACATTTTTTCCAGACTGTTCCATGGAGAGGTTATATGTTTTCTTATTTATTTGAATATCTGCACCTGATTTTTGTGTATTTATATAAACACACATTATATGCATTATTAAAAAAATCACTGAACATATCCAATCAGGGAAACATGCCTGGCATCTTTCATTATAGATAACTGTGAAAGTAAACTATAAGGAAACCTGGTATCATACTTGTACTTGAAGAAAACTGGGAATCAACAGTACAGTCTGAAGTTTCTGGAACATCAGTAATATTAATGGTCAAAACATGTCCGAAGAGACCTCCAGTAACAACTATTAGTAGAAACCTTCTGAGATCAGTTTCATAATTAAAGATTTTTGTAGATGTGATTATACCAGAATCTAATTAAGATATAATTCATAAATTATAATTAATTCAGAAAATATATTTCTATAACCATAAGTATATAGAAACATTTTCTGAATTTTGAAAGATTTTAGAACTATATATTTTAATTCTTTTATAAAGAACTTAAATGGGAAATGAACGTCATATACCCAGAGTCACACAATTAATAAGCATGGCATGAATCTGTAATTGAAAGAAAAGAAAAAAGCAGGAGGTAAGGTAGTCCCAATTTTTATTTTTTCACTACCTCACAAGGAAAAGATTTAAAATGTGAAAAAAGAGAAAACACTAATTTCTTTTTAAAGAAATTATTTTCTTTTCAAAAAAGAGTTATCTTCTTTTCAAATTGTTTCACAGTTCAAACTTTTATTTTTTATTAAACTATACTTTGCTGCCAAGCAATTTCATTGAAAATTATTCCAAAGCTTACAGGGACCATAAGTCATGGAGAACATAATGTGATTGTAATATATGTCTATTTATTGTTAGCAGGAAAAAACCTGTTTTGTCTATTTTATATCCAACATCATTAGTTATTATGAGTTTACCTAAATCATAAAATAGATTTGGTATAATTTGGCACCAAGTCTTTATCAAGAAGATATCTTTGTTGTCAGAGAAAGCATATTGCTACTGTAAAGGTATTTTATATGTTACTAAGTACAGCTACAACTAATTCCCTGCTGGGCCAGTCTAAAACTAGTGTGTAAAATAATAAGCTGTTTTAAGTTAAGACAAGAACATAATGTATGGATGAAGGGGAAAAAAGACACAAACACCAATAAAATGATATTTTTTTAACAGTTTTGTTAATGTGAGCTAGATTAGTCCCATTAAATCTGGTCATTTTATGGAAATGTCATCATTTGTAACAAAGAGTATCTTTTAAAGGGAGTGAAATGTTTTGGATATTCTTAGAAAGCCCTGAACCACTAAGGCTATTGAATTAGAGGTAGAAATAGTATTCTTAAATTTGGAAACGTCACGATTAGTGATAGGCAACACTTTAAAAGTATGTACTAACAGATCAAAGCTAATGAATTTAATATAAACAAAAGCTATTCTGTAACAAATTAATTTCTTTCAAGGTTTTGTTTCATTTTATGGAATGATATGTCAATTACAATTAGATCACAAAAAGAAATAGTAATAACCCAATGTAGAACTTCCTTCAAATTGAAGTAGATGTTGCATATCCCTTCCAAAAAGGACAATAAACAATTTCAAAGTGTGCTGGCAGATGAAACCTACAGGGAATGTTAATAGATTTAACCATTGCATGGTTATTTATTATAATGTTTACCAAAAAGTATCTTACAGCCATATTAATAGAAGTGAAACTTAACTGAATAATTTTCTAATTCTCCTTGAAATCTCCAGCTCAAGAAAGATTTTTTTTACTCCTTATTTTGGCATGTAGACTATAAAGGAGTAAGAGTTCCAGTATCAGTATTGACAATATGTCAATTTTCGGTTCAAGTTAATTGGTTGCACTCATCTAGGGACTCATGGTTAGACTCGGTTTCAAAGGATAAGCTGGTTTTTCTTTTTGAATAGATGTGAACATACCCTTGGAATTCAGACATAAGAGCAAACTAGGCAAAAATAGCAGATGAATCATTCAGCCAACCCACAGAATTCTGAGAAATACAACAGTGTTGTTTTAAGCAACCACATTTTTTAGTGATTTATTATGCAGCAGCAGACAATTGAAATATGAGGCATACAGAGTTGGATTAAGAATTAGAAATACAACCAAGTGTCTATTGATGTAGGAACATATATAGAGATACAAAATTAGGAGAGGGAAAATGGAATCAGGCATAGGTCTTGTGCTCAAGAGATTGAACCAGAGAAGAAAAATTGCTGCAAGTGATAGCAAAGAGAGATAAGAAAGTCTTCCTCAGTGATCAGTGTGAAGAAAGAGAGGAAAACAATAGGATGGGAAAGACTAGAGATCTCGTCAAGAAAATTAGAGATATCAAGGGAACTTTTCATGCAAAGATGGGCACAATAAAGGAGAGAAATGTTATGGCCCTAACAGAAGCAAAAGATATTAAGAAAAGGTGGCAACAATACCCAGAAAAACTATAAAACAGAGATCTTCATGACCCGGATAATCATGATGGTGTGATCACTCACCTAGAGCCAGACATCCTGGAATGTGAAGTCAGTGGGCCTTAGGAAGTACCACTATGAACAAAGCTAGTGGAGGTAATAGAATTACAGTTGAGCTATTTCAAATCCTAAAAGAATATGCTGTGAAAGTGCTGCACTCAATATGTCCATAAATTTGGAAAACACATCAGTGGCCACAGAACTAGAAAAGGTCAGTATTCATTCCAATCGCAAAGAAAGGCAATACCAAAGAATACTCAGACTACCACACGATTGCACTCACCTTACACGCTAGCAAACTAAAGCTCAAAATTATCCAAGCTAGTCTTCAACAGTATGTGAACCGGGAACTTCCTGATGTTTAAGCTGGATTTAGAAAAGGCAGAGGAACAAGAGATCAAATTGCCAACATACACTGGATCATATAAAAGGTAAGAGAGTTCCAGAAAAAAACATCTACTTCTGCTTTATTGACTACACCAAAGCCTTTGACTGTGTAGATCGCAATGAACTGTGGAAAATTCTTCAAGAGATGGGAATACCAGACCACCTGACCTGCCTCCTGAGAAATCTGTATGCAGGTCAAGGAGCAACAGTTGGAACTGGACATGGAACATCTGACTGGTTCCATATCAGGAAAGGAGTACATTAAGGCCATATATTGTCACCCTGCTTGTTTAACTTATATGCAGAGTACATCATATGGAATCCCAGGCTGGATGAAGCACAAGCTGGAATCAAGACTGCCAGGAGAAATTTCAATAACCTCAGATATACAGATGACACCACTCTTATGGTAGAAAGTGAAGAACTAAAGAGCCTCTTGATGAAAGTGAAAGAGGAGAGTGAAAAAGCTGGCTTAAATCTCAACATTCAGAAAACTAAGATCATGGCAACTGGTCCCATTACTTCATGCGAATAGATGGAGAAACAATGGAAACAGTGGCTCAGTTTATTTTTAGAGGCTCTAAAATCACTGCAGATGGTGACTTCAGCCATGAAATTAAGAGATGCTTACTCCTTGGAAGAAAAGCTATGACATTCCCAGGAGCATACTAAAAAGCAGAGATATTACCTTGCCAGCTAAAGTTTATCTAGTAAAGGCTATGGTTTTTCCAGTGGTCATGTATGGATGAGAGAGTTGGACTATTTAGAAAGCTGAGCACCAAAGAATTGATGCTTTTGAACTGTGGTGTTGGAGAAGACTCTTGAGAGTCCCTTGGACTGCAAGGAGATCCAACCAGTCCATCCTAAAGGAAATCAGCCCTGAATATTCATTGGAGGGACTGATGCTGAAGCTGAAACTCTATTACTTTGGCCACCTGATGGGAAGAGCTGACTCATTGGAAAAGACCCCAATACTGGGAAAGATTGGAGGGAGGAGAAGCAGATGACAGAGGATGAGACGGTTGGATGGCACCACTGATGTGATGGACATGAGTTTGAGTAAGCTCTGGGATTTGGTGATGAACAGGGAATCCTGGTGTGCTGCAATCCATGGGGTCGCAAAGAGTCAGACAAGACTGAGTTACTGAACTGAACTAAATTAATGTAAAAATACATAAGAAGGTCATTCTATGAAATGGGATCAGGATGTATACTGAAATTTCTTCCTGCAGGGAATTATTTCTTAACTAGTGCCTGAAAAATGTGAAGAGGTTGGTCACATGAAGTGAAATGAAGAAGGAAAAAGACATGATATATGTAAAAGCACACAGGCAGAAGACAGTTTTTGCCTTATGAAATGCTACACATATGTGTATGTGTGTGCTCAGTCCGGTCCAACTGTTTGCAACCCCATGGACTGTAGCCCGCCAGGCTCCCCTTCCTTGGAAATATATAGCATGTAATGGAGAGTGACTCATTTGAATATGGAGAAATAAACAGGAAACACATCTTAAAGAGATTTTTATGTCAATTTAATGAGTTTGGGTCTTACTTTGAAGGAATAGAACTGTCAAAGATTGTAAGTGGAATAGCATTGATAAATGGTAAATGATAGATAACAAATAATCAGTGCTGTTGATCTGTTGGTACCTTACTATGCCAAAGCCTTTGACTATGTGGATCACAATAAACTATGGAAAATTCTGAAAGAGATGAGAATACCAGACCACCTGACCTGCCTTCCGAGAAACCTATATGCAAGTCAGGAGGCAACAGAACTGGACAAGGAACAACAGACTGGTTCCAAATAGGAAAAGGAGTACGTCAAGGCTGGATATTGTCACCCTACTTATTTAACTTATGTGCAGAGTACATCAGGAGAAACACTGGGCTGGAAAAAGCACAAGCTGGAATCAAGATTGCCGGGAGAAATATCAATAACCTCAGATATGCAGATGACACCACCCTTATGGCAGAAAATGAAGAGGAACTCAAAAGCCTGTTGATGATAGTGAAAGAGGACAGTGGAAAAGTTGGCTTAAAGCTCAGCATTCAGAAAATGAAGATCATGGCATCTGGTCCCATCACTTCATGGGGAATAGATGGAGAAACAGTGGAAACAGTGTCAGACTTTATTTTGGGGGGCTCCAAAATCACTGCAGATGGTGATTGCAGCCATGAAATTAAAAGATGCTTACTCCTTGGAAGGAAAGTTATGACCGACCTAGGTAGCATACTCAAAAGCAGAGACATTACTTTGCCAACAAAAGTTCGTCTAGTCAAGGCTATAGTTTTTCCAGTGGTCATGTATGGATGCGAGAGTTGGACTGTGAAGAAAGCTGAGTGCCAAGGAATTGATGCTTTTGAACTGTGGTGTTGGAAAAGACTCTTGAGGGTCCCTTGGACTGCAAGGAGATCCAACCAGTCCATTCTGAAGGAGATCAGCCCTGGGATTTCTTTGGAAGGAATGATGCTGAATCTGAAACTCCAGTACTTTGGCCACCTCATGCGAAGAGTTGACTCATTGGAAAAGAATCTGATGCTAGGAGGGATTAGGGGCAGGAGAAGAAGGGGACAACAGAGGATGAGATGGCTGGATGGCATCACGGACACAATGGGTGTGAGTTTGAGTAAACTCCGGGAGTTGGTGTTGGACAGGTAGGCCTGGCATGCTGCAATTTATGGGGTCTCAAAGAGCCGGACATGACTGAGCGACTGAACTGAACTGAACGGCAGCTTACCAACTCAGTGAAGGGAAAATTGTTGAATTGGTCTGGAGATAAGAAGACAATGAGGAGGTAGATGCAAAAATCTGGAGAAAAGTTAATGGGAAGTAACTTCAAATAGTGATAATGGGATTTGGATGCATATACCAGGTTTAAAAATCCAGAGATTTTAGTGATAATCAGAGTCAGAAGGTGTGGCAAAATGAGTCAATAAGTCATGCCTATCACACAGTTTTTTGAAAGGTAGATGGCAACAAATTTATTACATATAAAGGTGTTTGTGATGTCCCGCAAAATAGTAGATGATAGAGGTTTCAGAATTCTTTGCCTAATTGTCTGACTGCTTCTGCTCCCTAGGTTACTTTTACACAAAATTTAAAGTAGTTTAGTGGGTAAAAAACAGTGCAGGTTAGAATAACTAATTTAACTTGTGGCTCAGACGGTAAAGTGTCTGCCTACAATGCAGGAGACCGGGGTTCGATCCGTGGGTCAGAAGGTCCTCTGGAGAAGGAAATGGCAATCCACTCCAGTACTCTTGCCTGGAAAATCCCGTGGATGGAGGAGCATGGTAGGCTACAGTCCATGGGGTCGCAAGAGTCAGACACGACTGAGCGACTTCACTTCACTTGGTAACTATTTCAGTAAAGTAAGTATATTAGTCTGAATTCTAGTCAGAATGTTTGAGTTTGTATATATACTTAAAGATCATCAGAATATATGTTGTAATTGTAGTCAAGAGATAGATGAGATTGCTCAGAATATGAAGCGAGAGAATAAGAAGAGTTTGAAGAAAAGAAAACCTTAGATAGCCTTGAAACACACATACATGGACAAAATAAATAGAAGAAAAATATATGTAAAAAAAAAGAACATAGAGGAAGAGTCGGAAAGGCAGGACAATCAAAAGGAGGTCACACGGATGGGGGAAAACCACCAGCAGAATGTAGTGTCATAGGAATCAAAGGATGAAAGTGTTTCAAAAGAATAGAATGCTACTCAATGTTCCAAATGCTAAAAGGAGATTCTGTAAAGTGAGGGCCAAAATACAGTACTGAATTTAACAATAAGCAGGATTGGTACATATGGTGACATGTCTCGGTGACATGTCTCAGTGCCATGATTCATCAAAATGTACGCTGAACTTTGTTCAAGAATAAATGGAGGGGCTGGAGTGGTAAAAGTGCTGTAGAGAATTGTTTAAAGATGTTAGGGCAGTTGGAAGAGGAGTGAGACACTTTATAAAAGGTCAAAAGGAAGACAAAGGAAAGAGACAGCAGTCAGGAGTGGATTTTATTAACATGGGTGGGGACTGTAAGAGACTACTGTAAACCTAATAGAAGGGAACCAACAGAAAAGAAGAAAAAATATAAGAAAAGGGGTATCAACTGTATAGCAAGATGTCTGAAGAGGGTAAAAAAGTCAAATTCAGGATAAAATTGAACCGAATGGAAGTACATGAAAGCAAGCGTGCATCTTCCTTTATGAAAAGAGAGCAAAAAGAAGTAGATCAGAAAGAACCATCTGTCTACACGTATCAATAGAAGAATATTCCTTCTTCATTGCTTTTACTGCTAAGTCGCTTCAGTCGTGTCCAACTCTGTGCAACCCCACAGACGGAAACCCACGAGGCTCCCCCGTCCCCGGGATTCTCCAGGCAAGAACATTTATTTTCCCCCAAATACATAAGTTGAATTTATCTGATAAGACAAAATATTTAACTGACTAGAAGATTTGAGATGAGACTGGAGAATATTTTAAATAGCCAAGTTGGCATGAAAGAAAATTTGACTAAAGGAATTTTGAAGGATTACTATAAAGGATGAGTCAAGTGAAAGTTAGAGTTAATATGCCGTCTTATGTTATTCTAACAATACTCATTAGCCCAAGTGTAGTGGGAAATATAAGCTATTGGATTTATCTCATGTTGAGTTTTCCTGGGTAAAAGGATAGAATAACAACAAGGCAAGTTGTCTAAGGATATTATCATGGAGAGGTTGAAAGATGGGTTCTAATGCTATATAGAGAAGTAAAGAGGTGAATAGTTGAAAGAAAATAAATCAGTGGATGTGTACCCTTGGTGATGCTGATGAGACAGTGCAGTAGTGAGGATAACTGAGAAAAAGAGGTGAAAAGAACATCAGAGTGAGATGTCCAAGATCAAGAGTGCAGAAGTGGAATTGTTCTGGTTGCTGAAAGAAGCGCTGGCTGCAGCCATGGGAGGGTGTGGATGGAAGTAAATTTAAAGTCTCCAAGATTTACACTAGAGAATGTAGAGGGGTTGTGCTTGTGGAGTGCTGGCTGGGCCATAATGTGAACATTGAAGTAACCTAAGAGACAGTGGTGGGACTTGTTATTGGGAGGAACAGAGTGATGTATTCAAGTCCCCAAGGCTTGAGGGAGAGTGATTAGTATACTTGCTAAGGAGCCAAATGTCCTGAGCTCCAAATGAGCAAGGGAATTTCCAGAGAGAATTGGAGTAATCGTAGGACTCAGCTTGGAGAATGAGAAGAATGCTGAATTCCCACTTCGTGAACCAGAGGTATGAGATGTGTGGGTGAATGAATAACATCAGCTTGAGGCATGCTGTGATTGTCCTACAGATAAACAAAGTTCAGTTAAAGCAAGAGGTAGAGAAATGTCACAAAATAAGTTGAAAAGAAAGTGACTTATTTGTTTGTTTGTTGCTGCATAATGGGGATTTTAAATCCATAAATGAAAGGTGTGAGAATGTAAGAAGAATGTGAGGTTAGATGAGGGGAGAGGAAGCCTGGAGTTGTATGGAGATGAAAATAGAAAAAAGAAAAGAGGACAAACATATATTTGTTTATCTTAGGCAATTTACAAGGATAGCAGGGATATGAGAAATAGGGAATTTAAGTGGATATACATTTTTCATATAATTAGGTTCAGATATTTCCATATTGACGATGGATAAAGACGATGAGGAATTCTTCTGGGATTCTAGCCAAGTTTTGTGATGTCACTCCCAGCAAAGGTCAATTAAAAGAAAACAAAACTTTAGGACCAAGAGGCAGGTAATCAGGAAGCCTAAGGAGGTGGGCATTATTATAGTCTGACTATAAGGAATCAGAGCTCTCCCACCAAAGGAAGTCATCCAGTATCTTATACCTTGTAGGAGAGAAGTGGAGGGTCTAGGATTATTCAGATATTATTCAAAATTTGGAGATTTTGAGCAAAATCTCAGTTATTGAGAAGTGAGAAGGCAAGTCAACATAATTTAGTATTGACTTCTGCAGAAAGAGGCTAGGCTTGTTATCAAAGTGTGGTACTGTATTGAGCCACAAGCCTCATTGTCGAGTGAAGTGAAGTTATGCAGTGAGTGAGACAAAAAAGTGTCTATTCCTGTTTTCAAAACTATTTTCTTAAATTTATAAAAATCATGTCTAGCAATATTTTAACATTTCCTGAGCATACCACACAAATATATACACAATATTGCCACTGTTTGAAATGTAGAAAACAACTATGCTATTTTAGGTCTCAGTTTAGAATTAGTACATAGTTAATTGCACTTAGCTAGGCTGCAGTCCATGGGGTCGCTAGGAGTTGGATACGACTGAGCGACTTCACTTTCACTTTTCACTTTCATGCGTTGGAGAAAAAATTGGCAACCCACTCCAGTGTTCTTGCTCCCCAGGGACGGGGGAGCCTGGTGGGTTGCCATCTATGGGGTTGCACAGAGTCGGACACGACTGAGTGACTTAGCAGCAGCAGCAGCAGAGAAATCATAACCTGAGTAAAGAGCAACCTGGTAAGAAAACAAGTGGACCCTATTTCGGAGGAATTCAGAAATAGCATTTGTATTTATGACCGATCCTGTTTGAATTATGATTGTGAAAGCAAAGGGTTTTTTAATTTGGATTTTAACTGAGAGACACCATTCTGCTTTTCCTTTGAACTTATTGAGGACCTACTGTGTAGGCCACCACTTTGGCTCAGGGTACTATGGGCAACACAAGGCACAACATGTATTTCCTGTCTTAACTGACTCATTTATTAATTCTTCCTTTTAAGAAACTTTTCAATTCACTTGGCCAGAAGTTTTTTTAAATTATTTTCTTGAAATTAATGCAAAATATATATTCTGGATGATTTTTCTTATTACTCAAAGAACACTTTTTCTCTGAAAAGCATAGGATGACTCTCATGACAATTTAATAACTAAAGTTTTTATTTCTTTTGAAAATGTTTGTGGCAACACTGGAATTGTGAATCAGGACAGTAACAAGAAGCTTCTCGGGGAATTTTGTTTATTTAACTATCTGCAGCAGGTTTTACCCAAGAAATCTATCACTTAAGTTTAATTAAATATTTTTCTTTAAACTCTGAATCTTAAAAGTCTAAAATAAATAAATAATGCTGAAATTCTTTACTTGTGTCGATGGTAAAATCCTTTGTTTTACTCAGAAAGTAATAGACATCTGCATTTCCAGCTACATCCTTGTCATAAGCTCTACTTAGTTGTGTCCCAGGAAGCATGTTTTCAGGCAAATACACTGGGTTAATTAAGAACTGAATTTCTGCTGCAGTATGTGGGAACACTAAAGGGAAGCACAGATTTTAAATAAAGTGAAACATATTAAAATTAACAGCTTTATCAGTAATTATTTCACATATTTGTCCCTATAAATTACATTTACAAATGAAACTGTAATTTTGAAAAAAGTTTAATCTAAAATTAAGTCAATTTTTTTTTCTTTTAACCCATTTCAATATTGTTCTTCTGTGGTATACTACATGGAGCAAAACTATGAAAAATTTGAGCTACCAGCTTTACTACAATTTTATTTTAGACCTTCATTGGAAACTGTAATATAGAATGGTTATTTCTGTTAAAAGCCAGTTTCGTTAATTCCCTACTTTAGCTTATTTATCTTTTCTATCAAATCATTTTGCATATTTGAAAAAGCTGTATTTTTCATGTAAACATTTGTTGTTTTTTATTTTAAAATGCTAGTTGAAAAAAATCAGTGAAACATCCTTTCTGCATTAATTTATTTAGTTATTTTTTATTGCTTTTATTTCTGTTAGGAAAAAAGAGGCTCTGTTTTTGCTTAAGTTGTGACTCATTGTAAATTGTGTTATGCTGCACCTCTAGAGCAAAAAGCAGAAATAGCCATATCCTGTAACTCACTTCCAGAGTATGTAGTGTGACTAAAAGGCAATATAAATGATATTTAAAATAGTGCAATATTAAAACAGTTAAATTAAATATTTTATATAAATTTTGTTATATAAGAGTTTTTGTATAGCAAATTACTCTAGGGAAAAGAGGACTCTAAAGGTAAAAAATAATACCAAAAGTAGAGTCTTGTTTGAAATAATCAAAGAATAAGTCCTGAGTTTTCTTTTTCATTTAAATACACAAACATACACACACAAGAAGAGACAGAGTAAGAGAGTAAGAAAAAATAATATTCGGTGATTGAAAAGGATCTCAAAAAGGATTCAAGTTCCTTAACTAACATTTAACCTTAACTTTCTTAAGAGCTAAGGAAACGTCAGAAGTTGAACAAACCTGTGCACATTAATAAACTGTTAAAGATGTTCATATCAAGACCTGTTTCCCTAATGCCCTAGCAGTACCCAATAACAAATGCATGGCTTTGTCTATTTATACAGATTCAGTCTTTACTAGAATTTAAACCAAAACGTTAATAAATATTACTCAACATTGAAACCAATAATGTTATTCTGTGTAACTGAGTGGTTAAGCATGCAGGTCATATTTCAGCGTCTGGTTCTGCTTCCCGTGTGTATCAGTGAGAATATTATCAGCGAAACCAAGATCATTGTGTCGCATCAACTTAAATTACAAGTATTCGAATTTGAGCTGAGGTATCCTAAGGAGGTGTTTTGTCAAGCAGCCCAAGTGATTTGCAATTTAATCTCTCTTTACCTAGGAGAAAATGCTCTACAATTGGATAAAGAGTTATTTCTAACAAGACTCCGTATATATTTTTATACCCTAAGACAATTCAGTCCACATGTATTTCTGAGAGGCACTATCAATGGACTCAGTACCTGTTGATGTCTGAGGAGCTCCAGAGATGAGCAAGAACCATTCTTCCGTTTCCTGTTACCTAGCAAACATAATGGAGGGTTAAAATTGCTACACCACAGCAGAGTGGGTGATATGTTTCAGTAAAATAGTATCAAAATTCAGGAGACAGAGGAGACACTTCCAAAAAGGGGAAAAAGAGGAAAGCTGCAAGGAGGTGACTTCTACAAAATGAGACTGTTAAGCATCAGAGTCTTTTGCTTATTCTAGTAAAATGGTTTCAGTGGGTATCTATAGATATATGTACTTTTATATATTTATAAAGTATTTATATCAAACATGACAATATATAATATGCTATAAAATATAAATAAAAATTAGAATAAATTTAAAAGAATGAGATACTATAATGATATATAATTATATAATGATATAATGAAGATTTCTATATAGTGTTCTACATAATGTGTTGTAATGATCATAAATATTACTGTAATGCAAAATGACATGAATATGCTACAGTAAAAAGCTTTTCTCTCTTTAAAATATTGTAAATAACATAAGTTACTTTTTATGATTTTATTAATAATATTCATAATGTGGTAAAGAATCACCTAGAGAAATCAAATAATATTTCTTTAAACTTATTAATCATACAAGATACATTTGACATGTTAAACTCTTAATTTTATTTTATATAAACTGTATAAATATAATGTTGATTGTTATTTAATAATACTGAAAAGTGAGAGCAAATGAATATGCTTCATTATTATTGACAATCTAATTTTTGCATTTTATGATATATTCAGAGCCCGGGTCAATGTTCAATTTATATTTAACTTCAGTTCAGTCACTCAGTCATGTCTAACTCTTTGTGACCCCATGAACTGCAGCACGCCAGGCCTCCCTGTCTGTCACCAACTCCCGGAGGTCACTCAAACTCATGTCCATCAAGATGGTGATTCCATCCAGCCATCTTATCCTCCGTCGTTCCCTTCTCCTCCTGCCCTCAATCTTTCCCAGCATCAGGGTCTTTTCTAATGAGTAGCTCTTCATATCAGGTTGCCAAAGTACTGGAGTTTCAGCTTCAACATCAGTCCTTCCAAGGGACACCCGGGACTGATCTCCTTTGGGATGGACTGGTTGGAACTCCTTGCAGTCCAAGCAACTCTCAAGAGTCTTCTCCAACACCACAGCTCAAAAGCATAAATTCTTCAGTGCTCAGCTTTCTTTATGGTCTAACTCTTACATCCATACATGACTACTGGAAAAACCATAGCCTTGACTAGATGGACCTTGGTCACAAAGTGATGTCTCTGCTTTTTAATACACTGTCTTGGTTTGTCATAGCTTTTCTTCCATGAAGCAAGTGTCTTTTAATCTGTGGCTGCAGTCACTGTCCACAGTGATTTTGGAGCACAAAATATGAAATCTGACACTTTCCACTTTTCCTGTTTAAATTTGCCATGAAGTGATAAGAAGACCAGAAACCATGATCTTCTTTCATGAATGTTGAGTTTTAAGGAGTTTTTTCACTCTCCTCTTTCACCTTCATCGAGGTCCTTAAGTTCCTCTTCACTTTCTGCCATTAAAGTGGCATCATCTGTATATCTCTTTATTTTTCCTGGCAATCTTGCTTCCAGTTTGTGGGTCATCCAGCCCAGCATTTTGTATGATGTACTTTGCATATAAGTTAAATGACCAGAGTGACAATATACAGGCTTGACATATTCTATCAATCCCTTAAAGATAAATGTGGCATTTGGTGATGAATAAGAAAGCAACTGCTTTCTGAAAAAAATTCAAGCTATGAAGATGTGTTTGTAAATGTTTCCGTCATTCTGTGATTCAAATCACTGAAAGCATGCTACCTACAAAAGTTCTTATGTCAGCCCACTTGTACAGGAAAACAGAATTTTCTAATCAGTTTTAAACTATTTCACCTGAAAAACACAGCACATTTTAAACTAATTGATTAAAGAATGTAAAATGCAATACTGTTCTATTAGTTTGAAATATGATCAGATTTGCATTAAAGATTAAGAATATTTTATGCTATCAATATTCAATACTTTTGGCAACTGGCAGATAAAACTAAAAGATGACTTCATGATATTTTAAATACATCCATTTAGTTCTACACATATTTGCAAGGCTACACATATTTGCGAGGCATCTGCAGCATCTTTTCCATCTTTAACAACCACCAAGTTAAGTAAACCATCGTGAACTTCCAGATATTCAAGCTAGTTTTAAAAAAGGCAGAGGAACAAGAGATCAAATTGCCAACATCCACTGGATCATCAAAAAACCAAAAGAGTTCCAGAAAAACATCTACTTCTGCTTTATTGACTATGCCAAAGACTTTGACTGTCTGGATCACAATAAACTGTGGAAAATTCTGAAAGAGATGGGAATACCAGACCACCTGACCTGCCTCTTGAGAAACCTGTATGCAATGTTAGGAAGCAACAGTTAGAACTGAAGCAACAGTTAGAACTGGACATGGAACAACAGACTGGTTCCAAATAGGAAAAGGAGTATGTCAAGGCTTATTTAACTTATATGCAGAGTACATCATGAGAAATGCTGGACTGGAAGAAGCACAAGCTGGAATCAAGATTGCCAGGAGAAATATCAATAACCTCAGATATGCAGATGACACCACCCTTATGGCAGAAAGTGAAGAAGAACTAAAAAGCCTCTTGATGAAAGTGCAAGAGGAGAGTGGAAAAGTTGGCTTAAAGCTCAACATTCAGAAAACTAAGATCATGGCATCCAGTCCCATCTCTTCATGGGAAATAGATGGGAAAACAGTAGAAACAGTGTCAGACTTTCTTTTTGAGGGCTCCAAAATCACTGCAGATGGTGATTGCAGCCATGAAATTAAAAGATGCTTACTCCTTGAAAGGAAAGTTATAGCCAGCCTAGACAGCATATTAAACAGCAGAGACATTACTTTGTCAACAAAGGTCCATCTAGTCAAGGCTATGGTTTTTCCAGTGATCATGTATGGATGTGAGATTTGGACTATAAAGAAAGCCGAGTACCAAAGAATTGATGCTTTTGAACTGTGGTGTTGGAGAAGACTCTTGAGAGTCCCTTGGACTGCAAGGAGATCCAACCAGTCCATTCTAAAGGAGATCAGTCCTGAGTGTTCCTTGGAAGGACTGATGTTGAAGCTGAAACTCCAATACTTTGGCCACCTAATGTGAAGAGCTGATTCATTTGAAAAGACCCTGATGCTGGGAAAGATGAGGGCATGAGAAGAGGACAACAGAGAATAAGATGGTTAGAGGCATCACCGACTCAATGGACATGGGTTTGGGTGGACTCCGGAAGTTGGTGATAGACAGGGAGGCCTGGCATGCTGCAATTCATGGGGTCATGAGGAGCTGGACACGACTGAGCGACTGAACTGAACACCAGCAGCAAGCATGCATATCCAGTGTCAGTTCCTGTTCCCCCTATGTTTTGCTTCATTCTTGTTTCATTGAATTTAAATTTATTTTTTAATTAGTAAAGGGAGATTTAATTTAAGCAAAATGATATAATGCATAAATTCACTTCAGTCATATTTACATGATGTGCAAATGATTGCAACATGCTGGATGTGAGCAGATATCCTTTGTACAATAGCCTTCCTACTCTGGCCTTCATGTGACTTGTGACTGTTTGACATGAGGATCCATAAGAATACCACTGCCTAAATAAATATTAAAACTTTGCCTCTCTTTTATATTTCAGATTTAATTGTAAATAGAAGTTCTGATGTTTCCTTATGGAAGTACAGTAAGTTATTTTCCATTTTTCCATGTGTGTGAGAGTACACCTAAGAGAATGTTGTCTTAATTTACTTCATTTATATGAAATATTTCACCAGTAAATATTTGCTAGTTTTTGCATTCATGTGATAAAGGGAAGAAGAAAAGAAGAGAATGAGACATTTGTGGTGAAGGCAGTATGAGCAAAATTAGGATGTTGGAAAATATTTTTGTAAAACAAATAAGCTGTGGCATGACTACAGATGCATTTTAAAAATATTCATATAAGGGACACTAAGTGTTGACTAGCAATGTGAGAAAGATGAGGATACAATGGTAAAAAGTCTTTTATAGCTTTCTATGTGAGAAGGCAATGGCACCCCACTCCAGTACTCTTGCCTGGAAAATCCCATGGACGGAGGAGCCTGGTAGGCTGCAGTCCATGGGGTCGCGAAGAGTCGGACACGACCGAGCGACTTCCCTTTCAATTTTCACTTTCCACTTTCATGCATTGGAGAAGGAAATGGCAACCCACTCCAGTGTTCTTGCCTGGAGAATCCCAGGGATGGGGGAGCCTGGTGGGCTGCCGTCTATGGGGTCGCACAGAGTCAGACATGACTGAAGTGACTTAGCAGTAGCATGTGAGATATAATGAGTATCCAAAATAAGTTGTCAGGAATATAGAAAGATGCTTATTCTTTATACTTATAGGATAATCTCTGGTGTGTAGAATATATATTAATATTATAAACCATTTTATATGTACACACATATATAGATAGGTAATTTAAATTGATGGATATTTATTTGATTCACTGTATTTTAAATGAGAATAGAAATGTTTTCTTTGTAAAAGAAAAATATATATATCCAGGTTAGTTTGAATAGTGCACTTGCTTTCTTCTTATCATATAATTTAAGATACAGAATAGAAATCTTTTCTCTGCCATGGCAAATTGTACTATTTCTTTCCAGATTGGATCAGCCTCCCATACTTTATCCTATGTACTTCCAATGTCTTTGAGATTTCCTTTAATGTGAAGTTTTTGACAATGTCAATACCTCTGGGACAGTTTCATCCTTTTGGCACAATTTTTTTCTTCATTTATGGTGATAGGTCACCTTCACTGTGTTCCTCTGGCTTCATATCTATAGAGTTTCTCAAAAGGTGGCAGCATCAATATTTCAACAGTCTTTAATTTTTCTGTTAACTTCATCTATTTTTGATTGGAATCCTGCAGTAATTTGCAAGTATGGTAAATGTTTTGCCACATTACATGCATATTCTTTGTTATTCCTTCTTTCCTGGATGCTCTCATGATTTTCCATTCATGCTTTAACTCATATTTTATCCACTAAATTGCCTGATCTTCAGTTTTTGTGTCAATAGCCTGTTGTGAGAATCCATCTTAGGTTACAGGCTTTACAAACTGAAATAATTTCTTGATCTATTGACTGGAAAAATTAAATTGTATTTGGTAGTTAAAAGAAAAACTTCACATTTTCATTCACGACTCTGAGAGAATCAGGATCATCTATATTAGAAGTGCTTTAAAATTTAGATTATTTTGCCAACAGTGACTGTGACCAAGAACAAACAAGGTTATATATGATTCAACCACTCACAATGCTAGAAAAATTCTTTCAAGCACATTATCCTTTAATGATGATGTCAAAGTCTACCAAGGAATGAGTGTTTTCTATATTAGATTAAAAATAAAATTCCATACAGCCTTATTAATAATGAATTGAAATCAACAAGTTTCTTTTTAGCTCTGGCAGTAGAACTGAACCTGGTTTGGGCTGTGTGTGCTAAATCACTTCAGTCAGTCATGTCCAACTCTGCAACCCCCTGGACAGTAGCCCACCAGCCTCCCCTATTCATGGGGATTCTTCAGGCAAGAATACTGGAGTAGTTGCCATGATCTCCTCCAGGGATCTTCCCAACCCAGGGATCAAACCACGGTCTCCTGCATTAAGGCAGATTCTTAATCAGCTGAGTTACCAGGGAAATTTTTTAGGCAATATTTGTGTCCCAAAGGTGCCATGGGATTCCAAGTATGTAAGGTAGAAATGGTTGATTAGACTTCCAGACATATACTCCAGCACAGCTGCCTTTTGAGTGAGATCCTAGGAGACTATTCTCCATGGGTTTCTTGCATTTCTGTTTATCTTTTAAACTCAGAACTTGACCACCTTTGTTCTAGACTATCTTTAAGGATTTCTGTGTAGGGAACAATTTTGAAAGAATGAAATGGTATATATCTAAACTAAGGGATTAGTTTGTTTCCTGTCTAGTATAATAAAGTCTCTCTCCAATGCAAAAGTCATGCAGACGTTAAGAATCCTTAGAAAAAATCTGAGATCCCTAAACTCAAAGGTCATCTCTCATAACCCAACCTGTGGCAATATATCAGGCATCACACAGCCTCTTTGAATCGCCCTTTGAAATTCAGGACTTAAGATCCAGTGTGAATGCTGACACTCTGGCATCTATAGTTCCCTTGAGTAACAATTTCTTTTGTCTCTGACCCAAGAAACTCATATCTTCTACCGTGAGCAATCATGGTTCTCACAGCAGCAAACATGAAGCTAGGAGAAGCAAACCTCTCTGCTTGGAGGTATAGCAAAATCTTATACCTTTCACAAGCTCTTGCCATGATAAACCTCAATATGTCTTTCTAATCACTCAAACAGATCTCAGTGCATACAACAGAGCAAGTTCAAAATCTATAGAAAGGAAATGTTTCCAATGTGTGTTATCCCTTAATGGCAAACTGCTAGAGATTCTTATATAGTAGAGGCCAGATTTTCCAGGAAGTAGTAGAGCAAAGCACTTGCAATCAAAATGTACCTAGTTCCAATAGAAGTTTTACATCCAAGGATGTTATTTAACCTTCCTACTCATCATGTCCCTCATTTATAATACGTGGAAAATTACGTAACTACCTCAGAGCTATTATGGAGAGTATATGAGGTAATCCATAAAAGGAAAAAGCACAGTACAGTACAGGATCTATGAGAAGCACTCAAAAATATTTTATATTGCTTTAAAGTTACTTAGGATACCTCACTAAATAGCTCAAAATCTAGAACAGAGTCGTGTAGACCCTCACATTGTACACTCCCTGGGAGTGTGATTTGAATATTTTCAGAAGTAATCTATCCTATTCTGAAGTTCTGTTCAACATCAACTCTTGCAGTAAGATTCCTATGTAATGTTATAAAGCCTTCCCTAAAGAACTGAAGCATCTCTATACATGTATCTACAGGGATCTCTTATAAACAGCTGGTAAATGTAGAAAGTTGCTTGAACAGTACAATTCATCCTCCACATCCACCATCAAACAGTTCTAATTTATAAACCTGATTATGTTAGTTTTCTACTGAAACATTCACAAGAGCCCAAACAACTGAGCAGACAATATTTCACATTTTGCTCATTTCTCCTTCCGCCCTCTCATGTACCACATATCTAGTAAAATCAAGGCATTTTCATATTATCTTCAAAACCTCTGTTTTTCCAGATATGATTCTGTGCCCAGAAAAGCCTGTTCCTGCTTTAGTCCTTGTAAAAGCTTACTCATTCTTCAGCAAGCAAATCAAATATCACTTCCTCAGTGAAGAAATTCATGATTTTCCCCGGATGGTTAGTCATCCAACTTGCTATCATCTAAAAGAGGTTTGCACACGTCCTGTTATGGTGCTTATAAAGTTTAAAGATGTGCTTCCATGAGTGCTTCCTCATTGTCTAACTCATGTTTGTGTTTCCAGTGCTCAGGACAATGAAAGGCTTATTGCTTATCTTTTGGGCTTTTAAATAAATGAATGAACAAAAGACTCTTGTGTCAACTATGATATTATGGATTAAATTATATCATAAGAATGTACTTCCTTTGTGTCTCAAGAATGTATATTCTTACAGAATCTTATATTAAAGTCCAAAACTCTCTGGCAAGCACATCCTAACAGAGTGCTGCCTTTGAAATGACCATTCTCTCTGCCTGGAACATTCTCCCATTGGGTGTTCACATGTCTCGATCTATTATCTCCTTCAAGTTTTTGCTCAATTATCATTTTCTTTTTAAAGTTGGGAAACTTCGAGCATAAATAGCAATTCTTCATTCTCCCCTCCCCTGTCTTATTGTTTTATATAGTAATCATCCTTTAACATGTGCAGTTGTTTATATTATCAATTGTCCATTTCCACTCACTGCAATGTAAACTACATGAGGTCAGGGATTTTTTTCTGTCTGTTCATCAAGGAGTCATCTCAATAACTGGAAGAACACTAGGATTGAGGATTATTTGAAATAATTACTGTAAGGGACAAACTATGGACAAAATTTTCTCATTGAGTTCTTTCTGAATTCAGCCTATTATAAAAACTGATTCAGAGAAAAGTAAAAGGATTTGGTTTAATATATTGAAGTGAACTTTAGAATGCCTCTAGTATAGATTTCATATTTCCTCCCAGGACCTGGATAGATGTATAGATAGATAAATATGTTTATATGCTTATATAATATTTAAATCTCTCAGTGAGTATCTGTCAGTCAACTCCTAAAATATAGTTTACTGTGTGAAAAAACTGTAGTTTTTTAAAAGCATCTTTGAAAGACAAGAACTAAAATAAGCAGCAGATGGGCATGCTGAAAGCAGTTAATTAATCTGTGTGTTTGGCTAAGCAGGGGAGGACTGAGGGCGGTGGAGGAAGAATAAAGAGGACTGGTCTGCTTGTTACTCATCCTGTGAGTCACTGCTTGCGTGTCTGAAAACTACAGATCTTTCGTGAGTAACTCAAACTCTTTTTAACTAAAATCTTAAGTAATCCTTGGAGGAAATGAGAGTTTATAATTGGATTACCAGATCCTATTTAATCTTATAACTGGAGCAATCCCCTTAATACATAAATTCTCTGATATAGGATATCAAACTGACAGATACAGGTTTTACACAGTAGTAGTCTTTATCTTGTTGATCTGTTTATGTAGGATCATATAATTTATTTTAGTAAGACTAAAAGAAACATTCTGGTATTTGCCTGTTATTTGGTTAGTTGGTGGGTTTTTAATTACCTTCTATTCTTAAATCCCCAAAAATATGTTGGTCTTTTTTTTTTTTAATTGCTAATTTAACTCTTGTAGAAAAGGTGTACAGATAACAGGCACTGTGGTTTGGGTTTTGTTTTTCCTGAATAGAATCTTTATGATAATGAGTAGAGAATGAAGAGAAAAAAAGCAAGGACAAATAAGTTTTTTTTTTCTTTCTTTCTCTTTTGCTTCCTTAAAATGTTCCTTTGAAAGTTTCATTGTTTATATAGTTGGGAGTAGGCAGGCTTTGAAGTCTCAAAGTTATCACCCAGTATATGGGTCATGCCTAATCAATCTGTCCCAAAATAAAAACTGGAAAACATTTTGCTGAGATTTAAACAGTCTTAAATAATCAAAGTTAATTACACTAACCCCTCTATTTCCTAAAGTAGTGATAAAAAATTTATTATAATACTTTAAATATATGAACTGAACATATGAAAGCAATCTAAATAAGTGATGAATCTAATAGAATAACATGGGGCAATCTTTTCTGGAACTAGAGAGAATACAATCTTGACTTCCAGAATCTCTTTTTGCACCTAAAAGAACCAAGATCACGAAGGATATGTTGAATGTTTCACTCCATTCTTGGAGAACTCTATTTATATACAGGGTTTGATTTGGAAGAGAACCGGCAGGCCGCTTACCACTTAATAGTTCTCTTATTTATAACTTCTCCAAACACCCTCACTTTTTTCCTCTTTAAAATGAAATCTTCCTCACAGAGTTTAGAAATTATTATTATATATAAGACATACATATGACATTTCTCAGATCATAGGATATTAAAAGCCTTCATTTCCATAACTTCTTTATCTTCCACTCACCATCCCAAATTTGTTCTCTGGAGCTGCATTAAATGAACTTTGTTGACTTTCTTTTTATTGCCTGATTAATTTGAAAAGGAATGTCAATATTTTCCTTAAGAATTCAATGGTCCTATTTTATACTTTAAACATCACTAGACCTGTCATTTTTTTAAGGTAATATAATCTTAAGTGTTCTCCTAAATGTAGTTATTTTTTCCAAAGACATGTCTGAATATTTCTTAAATGTGATATCCTGAACTTTATTAATACCTGCAAACGAAGGTTGATTGGTTCCAAGTAGAATGCAATTATATTATGATATATATTATACTTAATTAATAATCAGAAAACCAGGATTATGGCATGAGGTCCCATCACTTCATGGCAAATAGATGGGGGAAAATGGAAACAGTGACAGACTTTATTTTCTTGGACTCTAAAATCACTGTGGATGGGGACTTGAGCCATGAAATTAAAAGACACCTACTCCTTGGTAGAAAATCATGAAAAACATAGATAGTGTATTCAAAAACAGAGACATCACTTTGCTGAGAAAGGTCCATAAGCTATGATTTTTCCAGTCATCATGTATGGATGTGAGAGCCGGACCATAAAGGCTGAACATTTAAGAAGTGATGCTTTCAAACTGGTGCTGGAGAAGACTCTTGAGAGTCCCTTGGACAGCAAGGAGGTCAACCAGTCAATCCTAAAAGAAATCAATCCTGAATATTGATTGGAAAAACTGCTGCTGAAGTTCCAATACTTCGGCCACCTGATGCAAAGAACCTACTCATTGGAAAAGACCCTGATTCTGGGAAACATTAAGGGCAAGAGGAGGGGGTGGCTGAGGGTGAGGTGGCTGTAGGGCATCACTGACTCAATGGACATGAGTTTGAGCAAACTCTGGGAGATAGTGAAGGACAGAGAAGCTTGGCATCCTGCAGTTCATGGGGTCACAGAGTCAGACATCAGTGACTAAACAACAATAAAAAAAGACAAGCTATTTTATTCTCTAGTAACTTTTGTTTATATTCTTTTATATTGGAGAACAACATGAGTGTTAATAGTTATATTCAGAGTAACTTGGGTTGGAACACTAACTGCATAGTCACAAAGCCTATTTTTTATCCCATAATCTCTATTATATTATTTTGGGAAGTACTCTGTTTAAGTTTCCTGGGTATTTTTCATAAAATGAGTATAATAATCATGTTATAGGTTCTGTTAATTATTGTATCTGGCATGTTCAGTTCAGTTCAGCCACTCAGTCATGTCCGACTCTTTGTGACCCCATAGACAGCAGCACTCCAGGCCTTCCTGTCCATCACCAACTCCCAGAGTTTACTCAGAGTCATGTCCATAGAGTCGATGATGCCATCCAACCATCTCATCCTCTGTCGTCCCCTTCTCCTCTTGCCCTCTATCTTTCCCAGCATCAGGGTCTTTTCCAATGAGTCAGTTCTTCCTATGAGGTGGCCAAAGTATTGGAGTTTCAGCTTCAGCATCAGTCCTTCCAATGAACACCCAGGACTGATTTCCTTTAGGATGGATTGGTTGGATCTCCTTGCAGTCCAAGGGACTCTCAAGAGTCTTCTCCAATGCCACAGTTCAAAAGCATCAGTTCTTCAGTGCTCAGATTTCTTTATAGTCTGACTCTCACATCCATACATGACTACTGGAAAAACCATAACTTTGACTAGATGGACCTTTGTTGGCAAAGTAATGTCTCTGTGTTTTAATATGCCGTCTAGGTTGGTCAGAGCTTTTCTTCCAAGAAGCAAACATTAATGGAACACACATTAATTAACTGATATTAGCAGGTTATTATCGTGTCATAATTTTATTTTTTCATCAATATTATAGATTGTTCTAGGAAGCCACATGTCTTTTAGCTGATTTTCCATTTTGTTTCTTGAAAGGAACTGAACTTGAAATTATAGGTTTGAAATATTCCCTTTCTTCATTAGCCACAAGAATTTTAAGGTGCAAAGTCCTTTTGTTGAAGTTGAGGAAGTTCATACATTTAAGGTAAAGGAGATGTCTTTAACCATGCTCAGTGTTTTTTGCTTTGGCCATCACACACATTTAAATGACATGATCATTTTCCCCAAAAAAACATTGTCACTTAATCCTTATTCTTTCAGATTTAAATTTAACATAGCAGTTCTACTAGTCACTTCTTTTACTTTCTTGAGAAAAGAAGTAATCTCTAGACAAAATAAAAATGTAATAAATGCTCATCTTTTAGTAAAGCAAAATTTATATTTGCTATATGAATTATCAAATTCCTATATCACAAGTAGTTATTTTCTGTGACTCAGTTTTGTAATCAAATAGTATGTCAATGAATATAGTTTTAATGATAAAGATCAGTGTTAATATTTAGCAATATTATAAATACTGTGTCAGGTTTTGTTTATTCTCACAAATCTATATTTTTGGTTTCTACCACTCCCAACAGCATCTTCTGCTCATGCCATATAGAACTTCTTCAGGTTTTCCCAACTGTATTCTGCTGTTTTAAACCACCTAGGCTTTCTGGACATGGCAACCCACTCCAGTTTTCTTGCCTGGAGAATCCCATGGACAGAGGAGCCTGGTAGGTTACAGTCCATAGGGTTGCAAATAGCCAGACACGTTATATATACTAACACATATATATGGAATTTAGAAAGATGGTAACAATAACCCTGTATGCGAGACAGCAAAAGAGACGCAGATGTACAGAACAGACTTTTGGACTCTGTGGGAGAGGGAGAGGGTGGGATGATTTGGGAGAATGGCATTGAAACATGTATAATATCATATAAGAAATGAATCGCCAGTCTATGTTCGATGCAGGATACAGGATGCTTGGGGCTGGTGCACTGGGATAACCCAGAGGGATGGTATGGGGAGGGATGTGGGAGGGGGTTTCAGGAGTGGGAACTTATGTACACCCGTGGCAGATTCATGTCGATGTATGGCAAAACCAATACAGTATTGTAAAGTAAAAAATTTAAAAAAAGAAAAAAAATCCTAAAAAATAAAAAACAAGACAATGCTAAATTGCTTTTACCTTCCTTAGTCTTCCCATGTATTTTTGTTATTTTTCCACAATCATTACTCTTTTTAACAATCTAGTATACCATTTATAAACACTTGGGTCTATTGGCTTTTTTAGTATTTTCCTGTGGAAGCTTCCATATACATGTAAAAAATGTATATGCTTTCATCTTATTGATCTGTTTTATGTCTATTTAATCCCAAGACCTAGACAGAGACTCTAAAACACTATAGTAAAATTTTTTCTTCCTTACAAGTGTGTACACCTCTTATAGCCTTTTTTTCATTTTGCAACTGAACATTGTATGAATTTGACATCACAAAGGTCTATGCTGTCTTGTCTTTAAATGTGCATAGTCGTTGAGACACAGCACAGTGTAGAAGATGACCATCAGTAGATGGTGGCAGACGTAGCAGTAAGGGGTACATGATGTTTGAAAATAGTAGAACACAGCAGTTGCTAAGCAGATAAAAAGTGGTGTGGCAGTAGTGGATGTGTTCATGTATGCCTGTGACACATTTTCAGAAGCACATTTGAGGGTTAATTTATAGGTAGCTGATATTCTTTGTGAAAAGGAGAGACAAAGTTCAGTGACCCTGTTCTGATATGTGCATGAGATATAATGAAACTTAAAATGCTTTCTTTTAATATTTCAAGAGCTTTCTGTTTAACTCCATTTCTGAGTACAGCAGAGACAACTTTGCATTTACCAAAACCTGTATACCGTATGTCCTGCTACACAGGTAGATGACAACTTTGAGACTTCCTTTCACTAGGCATGGCCAATAAGATGTGGAAGGCAGTTATTACACAGCTTCAGACCTAGCATGTGAAAATATCCAGCATAATTTTTAAATTCTTTGATTACTCAATGTAGAAAAACCTTCAGTAGTCTTTGAGCCCTACAGATTGGAAGCACCATCTGCCTGAAAGAACCTAGATCTAAAAGACAGTATAGAAAGCTGCCCACCAACCTGAAACATCGGCATTAAACTTGAGAGAGAAAGAAACTTCTACTCTGTTAAGCCATTGTTATGGATTACCTATGGTAACAAATGGTCTTCCCTGGTGGCTCAGATGATAAAGAATCCACCTGCAAAGCAGGAGATCCAAGTTCAATCCCTGGGTCAGGAAGATCCCCTGAAGAATGAAATGGTAACCCACTCCAGGATTCTTCGCTGGAGAATCCCATGGAAAGAGGGGCCTGGTGGGTTGCATTTCATGGGATCACAAAGAGTTGAACATGACTGAGCGACTAAGCATGCATGCACAATAACAAACTTAGTCAATCAATCAGTCTGAGATTCTCTCTCTCCACATCTTTTTAGTTGATTATCTCTCTGTGTCAATGTAAAAAAAAACACAACAACAACAACAACTGTCTGAAACCAGAAACCACAAGCAGTCTTTGTCTACAAATAAGTAGCTATTTGATCTGTCCCCCAACCATCATTATTTCAATCTTTGCATTGTCTACCTGAGAACTATCAAAAGCACTGTCTGTCATATTTTGTTCCTTGTCTGGGAAAAAAATAGACATATTCAAACTTCATGGCCATTCCAGTAGTATTGTAAAAAAAAAACAAAACAAAAAAAAAAAACACTGCACACTTACAAATCTGTACTTTCCTTCTTAAAATAGGGTGCTGACCTCAAACAAAAACAGTTTTAAGCTACATCTACATGGGTGACCATGTGTGGCATAAAATAGATTTTCCAGCATGCGTTTATTTGGCAATGACTTAAAAGTACAACCAGATGTTTTTACGGAGAATAGCTCTTTTACCCACAAATGTTTCCAATTTAAATACGTTTGTTTTGACTCTATTTTGCTACAGATGGAAAGCATCCATTTTCTTTCTTTCCAGTGGGGATAGACAGTGAACACTGGCAAATATCATAGACAAAGATTACCAGTGTAGACAAAACTTCAGTGAAAGCTTGTATTTCCATAAGGAGAATTTTTAAAAGACAATTTTGCATTTTAAACAGTTGGCTTTTTAAAGAACATTTCCCTCCCTCTAATTTGTACCATAAGTCTTAAACCTTGTATGTGTTTGATCTAAAGGGAACTACCTTACTTTTAAGTGATAAGTTAGACAGATCTATTTGGAATGACAGCATAGCTTCTGGGTGTGCCATCAATGGCTACTGCAAATACATATTTCAGAATGTCTTATCAAAAGGTGTGTAAAGAATAAACTTTTAATCAAATTTTATTTGCAATTGGCAGGCTGAAAAATAACATAAATTTTAAATATCATTAAAAAATAATAGAAAAAGTTTTTCTTATTTTTTTCAAAAACAGACTACTGTGTATGTGAAGAAGTAAAAAATAATCTTGGCAAAAGTATAGTTTTGTTTTAAGAACCTAGTTTTATTTTAAGTCATATAGTGTTTTCTTTAACCAAATTATTCTTAACATTGCTTTTAACCTATGATTTGTGAGGAGTTTCCTGAAAGACAGGAAGATATTTAAGATTGTATTCCCTGTCTTAGGTATCTAAATGAGTAAAAGTAAGTCTAAATATTCTTTTAGGTAGCAAAATTATAATTATTATATTTCCATTGAAAGAATGTATCTCTGTCATCCACAATATACCTCCATAGTCTGAGCACTGTGATATATAAATGTTATTTTAAAAAAGAAAACTGTGAAATGAAATTACAATGTAAAATTCACATTGATTTTTTACTTTACTCATTAAATTGATACAAAAACAATTATTTAAAAAACAAGCAAACATTATTTGTTTCTTCCCCCATGCCTTTCCACTTTCAAATGGTTTCATTTAAAATATCATTCTTTGGGGAAACTATTTGTATTTATGTTATACAGCATTTTCTTCCAGGTAACATTAATTTTTATATGTTAGATATATTTTTATTATTCTCTTCTCTCCCTGATTATCCAATGAAATTCGTTATTCAAAAAAAGGTCATGTTTCTAAAAATACCAGTCTATATGGTAAAAATACCATTGTATGTTAATTGCTTAATTTTTTGCCATATGATCACTCAGCTTCATTTACAGGATATTGGTCTCTCAATAGCTACATGTTAGGGAAAATCTGGGGCTCTTCTAGAATTCAGCTGAGGGAAAGAACACTGAGATCTTGACCCTGTTCCAAAACCGATCCAGTGGCCCTCCCAGTTTGATATCACTGGGGTAAAAATTCATTTTTCCATATCATAGAGCTGGACATTGTCCTGAGAATGTGAAATAGTTATAGATTATCTACATGACCTATTGGAACTGGCTATTGGCTGGAAAAAAATATGGATTAAAGGCAGTTTTTAGCAGTAGAGTGAAATGTATGTTTAGAAATATTTTTGTGTTGTCTAGAAAAGGGAAAACAACACTTCTCCACTTATATTTTTCCTTAATAGCAGTATTCTGTTTTATTTGCAATTTAAATGATAAATAGAAAACATGACCACTTTACTATTACCTCAGTCAAGTATATATGGTAGTGTATGGGCTGTCAATTCAGTTGTGTCCGACTCTGTGTGACCCTATGGACTATAGCTTACCATGCTGTTCTGTCCATAGGGATTCTCCACGCAAGAATACTGGAGTGGGTTGCCATGCCCTCCTGCAGGAGAATTGTTCCAACCCAGGGATCAAACCCATATCTCTTAAATCTCCCGCATTGGCAGGTTGGTGCTTTACCACTGTCTCCATCTGGGCAGCCATATATACGTGTGTGTGTGTGTGTGTGTATGGGAGTTTTAATGAAAGAATAAAAGAATAGCTCAAACTGAATAGATAATTTTATACTACATTTAATTAAAATTTGCTACATCTCTATATTTTTTTCTGAAAGTTGTACTGTTTTAATGTTATAAAAGCCCTCTTGATTAGGAACATTGCATATTATCATGAAATATCATCCCTTCTTTTTAATTTGTTGATAACTGCTGGAATACCTATCTTGGGTTCAAGCACAGTTTTTTGTGTTTGTTTTATGATATGATGACTTAATACCTTTGTCTATTTTAAAATACTGTTCAGAATACTTCTGTCTAAAATTTCACATGTATTCAGTTCAGTTCAGTTTAGTTCAATCGCTCAGTCGTGTCCGACTCTTTGTGACCCCATGAATCGCAGCTCGCCAGGCCTCCCTGTCCATCAGCAACTCCCAGAGTTCACTCAAACTCATGTCCATCGAGTTGGTGATGGCATCCAGCCATCTCATCCTCTGTCGTCCCCTTCCCCTCCTGCCCCCAGTCCCTCCCAGCATCAGGATCTTTTCCAATGAGTCAGCTCTTCACATGAGGTGGCCAAAGTACTGGAGTTTCAGCTTTAGCATCATTCCTTCCAAAGAACACCCAGGGCTGATCTCCTTTAGAATGGACTGGTTGGATCTCCTGGCAGTCCAAGGGACTCTCAGGAGTCTTCTCCACCACCACAGTTCAAAAGCATCAATTCTTCAGCACTCAGCCTTCTTCACAGTCCAACTCTCACATCTATATATGACCACTGGAAAAACCATAGCCTTGACTAGACGGACCTTTGTTGGCAAAGTAATGTCTCTGCTTTTCAATATGCTATCTAGATTAGCATACACATTTTTATATTAAACCCAGCTTATCTTTCTCCAACTTTATTAACATAAAATTGTGTAAGTTATACAATGTGTTGGTTTGATACAGTCATATATTACAAGCCAGGTATCGCTATGGAGTTAGCTAACACCTCCTATCATTTATTTTGTGTGGTGAGAAATTTTAAATATACCATCTTAGCAGTTTTCAGTCACTTTTCTATGTATAGTATCATTCATCTGCAAACAGTGAGTATTTTACTTCTTCTCTTCCAACCTGGATTTCTTTTTTTAATTTTTTAATTTCTTTTTCTTTTCTGATTGCTGTGGCTAGGAATTCCAAAACTATGTTGAATAATAGTGGCAAGAGTGGGCACCCTGTCTTGTTCCTGACTTTACAGGAAATGCTTTCAGTTTTTCACCATCGAGAATAATGTTTCTCATGGGTTTATCATATATGGCCTTTATTATGCTGAGGTAGGTTCCTTCTATGCATATTTTTGAAGAGTTTTTATCATAAATGTATGCTGAATCTTCTTGAAAGCCTTTTCTGCATCTATTGAGATAATCATATAATTTTTATCTTTCAGTTTGTTACTATGGTATGTAACATTGATTGATTTGCATGCATTGAAGAATCCTTGTATCCTGGACATAAACCTGACTTGCTAATGGTATGTGATCATTTTAATGCGTTGCTGGATTCTGTTTGCTAGAATTTTGTTGAGGATATTTTCATTTATGCTCATCAGTGATCTTAGCCTGTGATTTTCTTTTTTGTGATGTTTTTATCTGGTTTTGGTATCAGAGTGATGGTAGACATGTAGAATGAGTTTGGAAGTGCCTCTGCTATTTTTTGGAAGAGTTTGAGAAGAATGAGCATTAGTGCTTCTCTAAATATTTGATAGAGTTCACCTGCACTGTTTTCTCTCAGTTGCATGGAATATCTTTTTCCATCTCCTCACTTTGGGCCTATGTGTGTCTTCAGGCTGAAGTTAGTCTCCCATAGGTAGAATGTAGTTGAATCTTGCTTTAAAAAAAAAAAAAAATCCAGTGATTCTGTGCCTTTGATTGGAGAATTCAACCCATTTACATTTAGAGTTTAGAGTAACTATTTATATATAGTGAAAGTGTTAGTCACTCAGTCATGTCCAACCCTTTGTAACCCAATGGACTGTAGCCAGCCAGGCTCCTCTACCAATGGAATTCTCCAGGCAAGAATACTAGAGTAGATAGCCATTCCCTTCTCCAGGAGATCTTCCTAACCCAGGAATCAAACCCATCCCTTTTATGCTTTGATGTCACAATTGACCTCTTTTTATATTGTATAGTTATTGACATTATGTTGTTATAATTATTATAATATTCTTGGAACTTACTAAATTAGTGTCCTGTGAATTAATTTTTTTCATAGAATGTTTGCATTCTATATTTCATGTGTACTAAGAATAAATTAAGATAGATTTTAGGGTTTCTGAACCTATTTATATAACTTTCATTTATTCATAAAAATGTATGTATACCCTTTTAAAATCAAAAATTCAAAAAGACCCAGTTGGTACTTTAATGTTACAAATGTAGTGAGAGCGAAGGTAAATGACATTTTAATGAGTATCTGTGCTATAGTAATCTCCAAAGAACACAGATGTTGAAAGTCCATCTTCCATGCTCCATGAAAATGAAAATAACTTGATTTTAGGAATTTCCAATCAGTATATTTGTGACATCATTTTCTTTTACACTAAGTTTAGAAAGCCATATTGAAATATATGATACCAAAAGACTACAGTGATTAATTCATAAACAATAGTTTCCTTTCATAAGTGGTCTTATGGGCCTATGGGAAATTGATAGGTTCTGCATCTGATAAATGGTGACTAAGACTGAGCAAGCAATTTAGAAGATCTTGATTCAATAAAATTGAATAATCTTGAGGAAGTTAAAACTTCTTATAGCAATTCAATGTTAGAACACAAAAAGCATGGTCATTAAATCAAAGAACATTTTTTTAAATTCATTTAATAAATCTTTAACAAATATATTGGAATCTACAGAAAATCAAAGTCCCTATTACTTTCAGCACAAAAAATTACTTAAAATTCAGTGTGTCAGGAGACATGATCTAAAACATATAAAGTAGTTCCTAATAAATGAAATTTTAAAAAAAGCCTCAAAATGATAATTGAGTAGATAAACAATAGACTTATTTTATGACTCATCTCATTAATTGGTGATTAATACCTAAATCTATGCCAATTAAACTTTGGACAAGGTAAGAATAATTTAGTAAGCCCATCAGCCAATTAGTAGTAATCTTAGCATATTCATCATATCTTTTCTTATATCCTTTGCCTCTAAATACACAGGAGCTTATATCCTTGATGTATGTGATCATTTTGTAATATATACATATATCAAATCATTATATTTTACCTTTGAAACTAAAATAATGTTTTACATAATCTGCATCTCAAAAAGTAGAGGAAAAGAGGAGGTACACAGTTGTTGGTTCATAGTAATTTCATAAGCCAGGCATGCACACAAACCAGTTACTTAATTTGGGCTCAGTCTTTTTTCTTGAAAATAATTCTCTGCAGCATGTGGCTCTGCCTTGTTTGTGTTCACATTTGAGTTTGATACTCACAGCATTATAAGCATATAAAGAACACAATTTCTTTTATATTGTATTTATCCCCTCAGGGCAGACTGGTGTAATTCCTTTAAAAACATCTCTTTAATGCATGATTCATAATTCAGTCCCTTAGACAAAACTTGTAACTCCAAACATCTTCCACTTAAGTCTTTCACTATTTTAGGTTTCATAACTTTGAGACTGCTGTATGAAAAGCCCTTAGAACTCTTACTCTCTAACAGTATCTGCAAAGTCTAACTCTAAGATTGTTAGAAGACCTTATGACTTTCTGAAACATCTACAAGAAAGCACCTTAAATCTCTCTGGACCTCAATGAAGAATTTTTCTCTCAAATGTTGCCTTCATTTCTACTCTGAGGCCATGTTTTTTTGACAATACTCCAGCTTCTATTTTATTTACTTATTTTTTCAATCTTTCTTACTTTGAGTTCCATTTACAGGCTAGAAAGACTGTCAAAGAAAAGAATTTTTTTTTTTTCCTTGAGCTTCCAATAACATTTTCCTCAGTTTCTTTCAATCTTACATAGACAGGCTCTTTAAGGACTGGTGGGAGTCCATATGTTTACTCCCTAAATCAGCATGTCATAGGTTTTTTATGAAACTCTCCAAATTTTTGGCTCTGTGCCCAAATTATGGTCTGGTTATCTACCTTTTAAATGTCAAATCACCAAAACACAATCATTTTATTTTGCTTATGGTATCATGGGTTAAGATTTAAAATAGAATGGGGTGAGGATAGCTTGCCCCTGAGTCATAATATTTTTAATCTCAACTGGAAAAGCCAGAACAACTGGAAGTAACTCAAATGGCTGGAGGTTGAAATGATTTGGAGGCTTCTTCACCTACTTATCTGGCTCCTGGACTGGGAAGACCCAGTGCATAGGCTTAGCTGAAAGTGTTGAACAGACTTCTCCCTTTGGTTTGGCTTATTCATGTCATGGACTTTTCCAGGTAGTCAGATTTCTTATGTGAATACATGTTTCTAAGAGTGAGTGTTGCAGCAAGAGGTGAAAACCATGTAGTCTTTTATTACCAAACTTGGAAAATCTCATAGAATTATATTTCTGTTATATTCTTATGGATGAGGAAAACAAACAGACACAAAAGAAAAATTTAGAATCCACCTCTCCATAAGAGAATTATCACAAAATGTGGGACTGTGTTCTAAAGCAAACATAATAATATATAAATAATAAGCAAATAACAATGACTGTTATCTTTGGTAATATGAAATAAATATTTTTTAAAGTTCTGTATATTAATTCTGAATTTGCTTCATATATTTTTAAAACTCTAATATAGATTTCTTATATAAATATCCATTTTAAGGTGGATATTTAGTTTGTATTTGGTTGGAATGGGTTATGAAATACATTTTTTAATTCTAAATTGATGAAAATGTGAATATCTAGAATAAAAGTAACTTAAATAGAATCATATAAATTATAAGTTGTATAGACTGACAAATTTATCAGAGAACAAATTAACTTTAAAACTTCAAAAGTTTGCAAAAGATATTGCCTTTTATTTTTATTAATTTTTCCAACAATTAAAGTATATTTTCTTTTCTCATACTAACTTATTCAACAGTAAGTTCTTTTATATTATATTGACAATTGAAAAAATAGAAATTTTGAAAAATAAATTTTGGACAAAAGTAACTGTTTCACACCAATTTTATAGTTGATATCTTATTGAGGCATTGGAGAACTAAAATTTCAAGGTATAATACAGAATAGAAAATAAGAATAACAAGAATTTTCTCCTCTCCTCACAGCAAATTTTTATTCTGAAAGCTAAAAGTGAGAAGCTGAATAGCTAAGCATTTCTTTCAGTAGAATTTAGACCTTCTAAATAAGAAGATACTAGTAAATTTAACAAGTTTTCAGATAAGACCCTTAAACTACATGACAGGAGTCAGAGTATAATGCAATAGAAATTTACCAGATGTCACAAGGTCTAAGGCCCAGATTTGAAAAATTTTGCTAAATAGAAGATATAATCACAAAATAGGAAACATAAAAAATGAACTCACTGCAAAATTAAAAATTGAAAAATTGAATAACTTAAATTAAGAAATTGATAGATGAGATTATATAAAGTTGAAGAGACTGAGTGAATGGGAAGTTAAAGCAGAAGAATATATCCATCCTATAGTCACAGATGAATGTAAGCATGGAAATTACATGTGAAAAAAAATATAGAAGAGAATTTTTAAAAATAATACTATATGTGTAATTGTTTTTACAAAGGAGGAGAAAGGATAGAATTGTAAAGAAACAGTATTGCAAGAGATAATGGCCAAGAAGATTCCAAAGAAGAAAAAAGATAACAAGCCACAGATTGAACCTGTACTACATCAACCCAAGTAAAGTAACTATAAAGAAAATCATATCTAATTTCATTACATAAAACTCACATACATTAACTTAAAACCTAGATACAAAGAGAAAAGTTTTAGGCAATCAGAAAAAAAGACATATTATCCTCAAAAGAGCAACCAAAAGTCTAATCAGTAACTTCTTAATAAGAATATTGGACACTACAGTAAAATGCAATTATTGTATTTTCAAAATATACTTCTAAATCAGAGATATATATCCATGAAGCTTCTAAAAGAAAATGCAAGAAAATAACTTCATGGATTTTTTTGTAGACATTTTTATAGGTTACAGAAACACAACAATGAAAAAATTTTAACTTCATCAAAATTACAAATTTCTATTCATGAACAGATACCATTAAGAAGTGAGTTGACAAGATCTGTCATTAGAAAATGTTCATTATATGTTAATCTTTCAAAGAAATTTTAAGAACAATACATCATAAATGCTAATAGTAAGTAATAAAACAAGACAAGAAGCACATCTAAAATTGGTAGAAGTCTTGAATACACACTTTATAAAAGATTTTTGAGTGGCCAAAAATTCATTAAAAAGTGTGATAACAATTTAGGCATCAGGTAGATGTAAATTAAAAACACAATGAGATTCTATTTAACACATTGGAAAGCCCCTCCCCCCCAAAAAATCCAAAACAATAAAGAAACCTGACATTTCCAAATGATGGAAGATGTGAAGCTGCTAGAGTATGCATACCTCGTGTGGGAGTTAAATTTGAAACATCTTTGAAAGCCTGATCTGCAGCTTCCTATAAACTTAAGCACATGGATTTTCTGGTGGCAGAGTGGTAAAGAATCCCCCTGCCAGTGCAGGAAACACCAGTTCAATCCCTGACCCAGGAAGATCCAGTGGAGAATGAAATGACAACCCACTCCAGATTCTTGCCTGGGGAACCCCATGGATACAGTCCATGTGGTCGCAGACAGTAGGACACAACTTACCAACTGAACAGCAATAACAATTAAGTTAAGCACACATTTGCCAATGACCCAACAATCCTTTCCTGGGTATTTACCCAACGAAAATATATTTCCACACAAACACCTTTTATAAAAGGTCATAATGGTCTTATTCATGATAGCCATAAACTGGGAAGAACCTAAATGTCCATTATTAGATAACAGATAAATTGTGATATATTCATATAGTGGAATAAGACTACGTGCTAAAAAAGGAATAAACTACTCATATATTCAGTAACATGGATGCATTTGAATGACATTACATTAAGAGAAAGAAGGCAAAGGCCAAAGGATATATTCTATATCATTCCATTTATATAAAGTCCAAGAACAGGTAAAGTTAATCCAAGGAGACAGAAATAAGAAATTTGTTGTATCCCAGGAAGGAAGTAGGAGTTATCAGGGATTGCTAGGAAAGGACACAAAGGAATACAAAGTTGGGCATATAATGTTATTAAAATTCAAGGAACTTAACACTAAAAATATAGACATTTTATTATGTATATGTTTTACCTTAATAAATAAACAAAAGTGACATAAACATTTTGTACTCTTTAATCATTAAAGATACTGAATAAGAAATTACTCCACCTCCAACAAAATAAATTCTAATTTACACACTCTCAACAAAAATAAGAGTAACACATAAGAGCTTGGTTTAAGACTATCTTAATACCAAACCTGACAAAGACAATGTAAGAAAATGCAAGTTCCAGTCAATCTCTCTCATAAATATAGGTTTTAAAAATCTTAATGTAACATTGGCAATTCAAGTTAAATTAATTGTGTGTGTGTGTGTGCATGCACACTTATGTATGTGTATAAAACCACAATCAATTTGGATTTATCCTAGGAATACAAATTTATTTTAAAAGTTCATTAATATAATTTACTGCATTACAAAGATACAAAAGGAAAGTTCATATTTTATGTGCAAAAAAGGAATTGATAATATTCATTCATTTCATAATAATGTAAACCAGAAAAATAAAGGAACTTTCTTCAAAACTCCATGGCAAACATATACCTGATGATGAATTTTAATTACTTCCTTACTAAATTATTAACAATGAAATCTTTCTGTTTGAGTTCGGGAATTCTCCAGGTCAGAGTACTGGAATGGATAGCCTTTCCCGTCTCAATCTTCTCAACCCAGGGATCAAATCGAGGCTTCCAACATTGCAGGTGGATTCTTTACCAGCTGAGCCACAAGGGAAGCCCAAGAATACTGGAGTGGGTAGCCTATTCCTTCTCCAGGGGATCTTCCTGACCCAGGAATCGAACTGGGGTCTTCCACATTGCAAGCAGTTTCTTTACCAACTGAGCTATCAGGGAAGCCTCCCTTGGGAATGAAGCAATACTATATCATATCATATCATTGCTTCTATTTAACATTTTTCTTGAGGTGGTTTCTATCCACTGCAATATATCAAGTAAAGTAAATAATCAAAAAGAAATATAATTGTTATTTCAGATGGCATGAATTTGCATGAGATAATCTATACTGAATTATTCAAATAAATACATAAATTGAGCGAGTTTGCACTGTGGAAAAGTTAATGTATTTACATAAACCAACACAATTAGAGGCTGAATGAAATGTTTAAAGGTTTATTAACCATTACAACAAAAAGCATAAGGTGCCTAAAATGAATCTAACCAATGTTTCATAAGAGCCCAGAGAGAAAATGACAAATCACAGGGATATTGAACTGCAAAAAGCCAAAAGTAAAGAAAAAATATTAAAGGAAGGAAATTAGAGGATTTAGTCTACATTATATCTAGTGTTACTATAAAGCTATAATAAGTAATATTTTGTTATCTTGTTAAAATATTAGATAGCTAAGACAATGCAGTATTATAGAACCCAGAAATAGATGCAAATAAAACAAAAGTAGGCAGAAGAACAGTAGGGGGAAGCGTAATATTTTCAATAAACAACCTAAAAATCTGTTAATTAGTAGAAAATATTAATAAATTATATGTATTCACATAATGAAATATTTTACAATACAGTTGTTCTCAGAGGGTAGTTGGGGAAACCCTAATGGGCCCTGAGGTTCTTGCAGGTGATTTACAAAGGCAAAACTGTTTTCATAATAATGCTATGATGTTATTTGATCTTCACTTCTGTACTTTCTCAAGTATTCAGAATCAGATTCCACTTACATGAAGTCTGAAACCAGGCAAAATTAGTGTAAAGTGGTAAAAATAAAGTATTTGTTGTATCTAGGGGTGGAAGGGGCTTCCCTGGTGGCTCAGCTGGTAAAGAATCTACCTGCAATGCAGGAGACCCCAGTTCAATTCCTGGGTGAGGAGATCCCCTGGAGAAGGGATAGGCTACCCACTCCAGTATTCTTGGGGTCTTCCCCGGTGATTCAGATGGTAAAGAATCTGACCACAATGCAGGATATATGGGTTCAGTCCCTAGGTTGGGAAGATCCCTGGAGGAGGGCATGGCAACTCCCTCCAGTATTCTTGCCTGAAGAATTCCATGGACAGATGAGTCTGGCGGGCTACAGTCCATGGGGCTGCAAAGAGTCGGACATGACTGAGCGACTATGCACAAGCACAGGGGTGGAAGAATGGGAGATCTGAGGGTGAGAGTTTCAGTTCCACACTCTAATGTACCTTTAAGAAATTACCACTTGTAGAGCTTTTCTGTTGTGTCAAAGTTAAATATATGCACAATTATTGAAAAAGATATTTAAATATCCTTTCCAAGTACATACTTGCGTGAAATTACATGTCCTTCAAAATATTCAACTGAATAGCATATAGCAAAAAAAATGCAGAAACTGATATAAAAATCTAACTTGCCTCTACTGATACACTTATTAAGGAGTTTTGGAAAATGTGAAACAGTGACACACTTCCTATATTTTTGTTTAGAAAAGGATAGTTATTTTACATAAAAATATAGTTATTTTGCACTATTTATATTACCTTTAATGATTTTATTAATGCTATATTAAATATTTTATGTTTTATTTTCGATTTTAATACATTGATGGATATATATCTGTTTGTGATGTGATGATCTGCTCTGTACACTTATGACATGTGTACTTTTATATCTGTATACTGTATTTAATTGTTATTCAGTCCCTAAGCCATGTCCCACTTTTTGCGACCCCATGAGCTGCAGCACAGCAAGTCTCCCTGTCCTTCACTATCTTGTGGAGTTTGCTCAGATTCATCTCTATTGACACGGTGATGCCATCCAAACATCTTTTACTCTGTCATCTCCTTCTCCTCCTGCTCTCAATCTTTCCCATTATCAGGGTCTTCTCCAATGAGTCAGCTCTTCGCCTTAGGTGACCACAGTATTTTAACTTCAGGTTCAGCACCATTTCTTCAAAGAATATTTAGGGTTGATTTCCTTTAGGATTCACTGGTTTGATCTCTGCTTTCCAAGGAACTCTCAAGAGTCTTTTCCACCACCCCAGTTCAAAAGTATCAGTTCTTTGGTGCTCAGCCTTCTTTATGGTCCAGTTCTCACATTTGTTCCTGACTACTTGACTACTGGAAAAACCATAGATTTGAATATAGGGACCTTTGTTGGTAAAGTGATGTCTCTGCTTTTGAATACGCTGTCTAGGTTTGTCTTAACTTTCCTTCCAAGGAGCAAGTATCTTTTAATTTTATGACTACAATCACTGTATGCAGAGATTTTAGAGCCCGAGGGGGGGGGGGGGAATCTGTTACTGTTTCCACTTTTTCCCCATCTATTTACCATGAAGTGTTGGGACCAGATGCCATAATCTTAGCTTTCTGAATGTTGAGTTTTAAGCCACCTTTTTCACTTTCCTCTCTCACTCTCATCAAGAGGCTTTTTAGTTCCTTCACTTTCTGCCATTAGAGTGGTATCATCTGCATATCTGAGCTTGTGGATGTTTCTGTTGGCAATTGATTCCAGCTTGTGATTCATCCAGCTCATCATTTCACATGATGTATTCTGCATATTCCCTGTTGGCTCAGATGGTAAAGCATCTGCCTACAATGCGGGAGACCCGAGTTCAATCCCTGGGTAGGGAAGATCCCCTGGAGAAGGAAATGGCAACCCACTCCAGTACTCTTGCCTGGAAAATCTCATGGACAGAGGATCCTAGTAGGCCCCAGTTCATGGGGGTCGCAAAGAGCTGGACACAACTGAGCAACTTCACGTCACTCTGCATAAAAGTTAAATAACCAGAGTGACAATACACAGCCTTAATGAGCTCCTTTCTCAATTTTGAACCAGTCCATTCTTGCATGTCCAGTCCTAACTGTTGCTTCTTGACTTGCATATAAGTTTCTCAGGAGACAGGTAATGTAGTCTGGTATTTCCATCTCTTTAAGAATTTTCCACAGCTTGTTTCCACTAAATCAAAGGCTTTAGTGTAGTCAATGAAGCAGATGTTTTTCTGGAATTCCCTTGCTTTCTCTATGATCCAATGGATGTTGGCAATTTGATCTTTGGCTCCTCTGCCTTTTCTAAATCCAGCTTGTACATCTGGAAGTTCTTGATTCATAGGCTTCTTGTTGAAACCTAACTTGAACGATTTTGAGTATTACCTTGCCAGCTTGTGAAATGAGCTCACATGAGAATTGAGCTCATTTCACATTGTATTAAAAAAAAAAAACACTTTATCAAAACATAAAAATATTTTATTGGCAGTAATGATTTTATGTGATAGGGTAAATGAATCTGGAAATGAATAGAATCTTTACTTTTAAGTTTAGAAACATCAACTTTATTTTCTCTTCATTACTCCTGTTTCCCATATTTAAACAGAGATGGAGAGTAAAAAAAGTATTTACCAAAGTTCTCATGATTTTTAATGAGGTAATTGTTTGGCTTTCCTTTAACCATTCTGTTATCTGAATTAATAAAATAAAGCAATCAAACAGTTTTTTGTAATTCAATTTCAGACTGGTTGGATAAACTCACTCAAGATGATTACCAGCAGTCAAGATGTTATCTCAATAAAATCAAAAATTACCAAAGGAACTCAGAAATATCTGCTTAGTTTTTTAGGTCCAAGTCCAAAGATGTCAAGGAGAAGGAGCTGAGGTTTTGGAGAACAAAAAGAAAGATGAAGTGTTAGAAAGAATGGAGAACAAATATTTGCTATCTCCTACTATGTACAGGAAGTGTTGATTTTTATAAGATAGGTGATTTTTTGTTGTTGTTGTTATCAAAGAGGCTTTTATATAACAATCAATGATAAAATCAGAGGGCAAAAACAAGTCTGTCTAGTGCCAAAGCTGGTGGCTTTCTAATTATCATAAAAGCATCACAATCACCAGAAGTTGTTTAAAGATGGTAAATCTTTATTCATAGAGTTATTATTCTATATTAATCTGTTATTCTATTAGTTGCTAGAATTACACTCTTAGAGAAGTAGAAACGAGCTTGACTGTACTTGACGAAAACATTATTCAATAAGTCAGCCCATTTTTGATATCTTTGGTGTCCCCAAAATAATCCATAGACTAAAACATATGAAAAATAGTATTCAAGAAGACATTTCCTTAGCCAAAACCCTGTCTACTTTCATATAACCACATTTCAACAAATTTATCCTTTGGATGAACTAATTCTCTCTGGATGTAAGTGACTCTTCACTTGAGTCTCCTGATTTGGACACACTTATAAAGGGCATATAGCATATTTCATTTTTAATGTATAAGAACTTGAACAGTAAGATTAAAGAACTAGAGGTAAAAAATAAAAATAGGGAAACAAAACTTTTCTTTTTTTCCCCCAAACTTTCAACTTTTTCTCTCAGGATCCAGTATTAACTTTCACTTTCACAGCAATCTCAAAAGTATGCCTCTTAGTCAGTTCCCCAGAGAAAATGGTAAACCAGTAAAAACAGAGACAGTACAGTCATTTTTGGCATGAGAGCATAACTTATTTGAACATATCAGGAAGCGTTAATAAAATGTAGTGACACAATATAAATGGAAATGTGATATACTGTAGAGTTATAGATTAAAGAGTCTCTTCTCCTAATATACATGTCAATCTAGCAAGGGAATGGTCTAAAGCTCTCTGGTGTCTATCAGGCCATGGGGTCATCCTGGGAAGATACAGTCTAGTTTGTTCAGAGATCCACAAATAGAACACTGTGAATAGGCAGAGGGATTTATGTCTTTAAGCATTTCAAGAGATAATGTTTCAGTTGGATAATTATAGTGTTTAACTTTGTGGAATATCAGAGCCCAGATTTGAAAAATACCTTAGTTGAAGCAGCCAACACCATTTATGAAAAATAGTTAATTCATTGATTTAGAAAAATTTAAAAAGAAAAGCAAAAAAAAAAAAACCCACCATATATTATACTCCATTTCAAGTAATAGCCAAAATAACAAAGATTTCACAGATTTCAAGTAATAGCCAAAATAACAAAGTTCTCTGAGATAATATCTTTATGGGATGTAAACTCTCAAACCCTTGATTTATATCAAAATTATTATTAATAGTTTGTATTTTGTTAAATTTGTTGTGTCAAATTTTTTAAAGTGGAACATTTACTAATTTTATCCTTTGAAAGTAGTATATTTAAATATATAGATTGATAAATAATATTTGGCAGACTCCAGTTTCACCTTATTTTTAATACTACAGTATTACACTTTAACACAATTAATATACTATTATTAAAATGTCTTAATCAAAGAAAGAAAGAACTAAAAAGTATAAAGGTTATTCCATTTTTCATACCATTTAAAAAATTTTAAGCACTAAAGCACTTCAATTATGCATTTTTCCCCAAGGCAACATGTAGTACGTATATTTGTTCAATTCAAAATGCCCACAATTATTAAGGACCCACCACCTACCTCACTAATGAACCAAGCACTTAAGGAAGGGAAGATGAATATGATACCGTCCCCTCCCAAAGGGAATTAGAATTTCATGGGGAAATGAAGAGGCAAAAATCATTTAAATCTATTATAGTAATTTAGGTGAGGGATTAAGTCTAAAAACAATTTGAAAACTCCTCCCTCAGTAAGTAATATAAGAGTCAAGCCTAAATGCATTATGTATTCTAACCAAGAAATGCAAGAAAGTCTGTCCCGGGAGAGGAAACGATATGGACAGACAGCAGTATGTAATGATATAGTACCTTCTGTTCTCCATCTGTGTGTGTGTGTGTGTGTGTGTGTGTGTAAAAAAGGGAAGAGGAAGTCAGTTCAAATAATGAATAAAATATGAAGAAGGTCATGACAGATGATGTACCTTAAAAAGAAGTTGTTAGGTGATGACTTTTTTTCAAGTATGATATAATCAGATATGTGTTTTAGACTCATTGATTTGAGTGTGTTGCAAAGTTTTGAGGGGTAAAATCCAATACACAAATCACATGGAACTCTGTTGTAGTTACTCAAGTGATAAGTAATAAAGGTCCAAGCTAAGTCAACATAAACACAAATGGAAGAAAGGCAGACCACCTTTTTTTGTGCTCGGGTTTTCTAGTCGTGGCAGGGACTGCCCTGGTGGCTCCGACAGTAAAGCATCTGCCTACAAAGTGGGAGAACTGGGTTCAATCCGTGGGTTGGGAAGATGCTCTGGAGAAGGAAATGGCAACCCACTCCAATACTCTTGCCTGGAAAATCCCATGGATAGAGAAGCTCGGTAGGATACAGTCCATGGGGTTGCAAAGAGTCAGACACGACTGAGTGACTTCACTTTCTTTCTTTCTTTCTAGTCGCAGAGAGTTGCAGTTACTCTTCTCGTTGTGGTAGCTTCTTGTGGAGCACAGGCTCTAGGTATGAGGGCTTCAGTAGTTGCAGCAGACTGGTTTGGTAGTTGTGGTGCAGGCCCTAGAGAGTGTAGCCATCAGAGTTGTTGCCTGCCGGGTCAGTAGTTGTGGTGCATGGACTTAGATGTTCCACAGCATGTGGATTCTCCCCAGACCAGTGGCTGAACCCATCTCCCCTGCATTGACAGGAGGATTCTCAACCACAGCACCACCACTGTAGTCTAGGAACCACTTTTTAAATTGTATGTAAATGATGAAATGGTAGATGTGGCTAGCAGTATTAAACTGTACCGGGCTCCACAAATTCCTATCTTGGGTATTATATAGATGGAGGTGTTATTAAGTAATATGAGAAATGCAGAAAGAACACTGGGACATTGATTGAGAGCGAGGAGACAGTAGTGAATGATTATTTGAGTTTGGGTCACATGTGAAACATCCAAGTAGTAATTCACTAGGTAATTTGTATAAATATTTTTCTAAAGTTTAGAATAGAGATCAGGTCAAGAAGCAAATATCTGGCATAGAAAACAGCATACATTTTAAGAATACAGCACACTTTAAAAAAAAGCCACTATTTAAGAAGTCTTAGAAAGACAATACCACAATGGAGGATGGTAAAATATGATTTAAAAATATAAAAGACAAAATAAAGAAGGCTGAGCACTGAAGAATTGATGCTTTCAAATTGTGGTACCAGATAAAACTCTTGAGAGTCCCTTGGACAGCAAGGAGATCAAACCAGTCAATCCTAAAGGAAATCCACCCTGAATATTCATTGGAAGGACTGATGCTGAAACTGAAGGTCCAATACTTTGACCACCTGATCAAAGAGCCCACTCATTGGAAAAGACAACATTGCTGGCAAAGACTGAGACAGGAGGAGAAAGGGGTGGCAGGGGATGAAATGGTTAGATAACATTATTGACTCAATGGACATGAATTTGAGCAAACTCCCCAAGATAGTGAAGGATAGAGAAGCCTAGCTGCTTCAGTTCATGGGGTTACAGAGAGTCAGACATGACTTAGCGACTGAACAACAAGAAGAAGAAGACAAAATCAGTAGAAAGATGGTCAAAATGATGAATGGGAAGGATGACTTGTAGATTTCACTCAAAAGAACTCCTCTGAAAAGGGAGAGTGGATGAGAGAAGGGCAGAGAGCAAGGGAAAGAATGATTGAACAAGCAGAAAGAATTGTTTGAAAGGATCTTAAAACTGAAGAATAGATACAAAGTTAGTTAGAATAGGAGGAACTTGAACAATGCAGCTGATAGAGAAGAGCACCAATGTGGATAAGCATTGGCGTGGCGCTTCTTAAGAAGAGATGAGATGGAATCAGGAGCCCAGACGTGGGAACTGGTCTCCTTCTGGAGAAGGGGAACACCTCTCAAGTATTGAGGAGAGAGAGAAAATATAACCATAGGGTAATGTAGATAAATTGACCTGTAGGATGAAAGTGAAGTTTGGTTCTTTGTGATTGTTCATAATTTCTTGAAGAAAAATAGGATGTGAGCTTGTAGGGGTTGAGGAGAACAGATCTGAGTAGATGGATTAAAGAAGGCAATGAAAAGCATGACAAGGAATCTAGCAGAAGATAGGAATGGTAAAGAAACACAGTATTGTACATTGTTAATTAGAAATTGACTGACGATGTTAAATTCAGTATACAAATTCAGCCTACTCCATCTATCCAAAGGCTAACTGTATATGAAATGGGCTGTAATGTAATGGCTTAGAAAATCTAAAAGGGAACCCTAAGCAATCTGAAAATTTTGAGAAAATGCTTGAAAATGTAAAACAAATGGAATTGAATTACAGGAGAAATGGAAGAAAGAATATTGTAGCTAAAGTAAATGAAACATATAAGAAAAAACAGGAAGCATAGCAATAATTACCTTACCTCATCTTATTCCTAAAATAATAAGTTTGTTCTCAAAATCAAAGAACAAATAGTAATGAGAGAGCAGTGTGAGTGACCATTTCACTATGCAATATTTTATTTTGAAAGATTCAATCTCAAAAGATAAAGACTGCATGATTTATAAGATATCCTCAATAAAAATATTATTTTATATAGGAATCCTTTTATAGATATTAAATTATAAAATATAAAAGTTCAAAGTGAAAATTTTAATTCAGAGCATGTTAAATACAATTAAAGCTAAAATAATACCTGGTTTAAAAAGGATTAAATGTATGGTAAAGAGAATTTCCTCTAAAAGAAAACATGAAATTTTATCAGTTTTTAAGAATCATTCAGATTATTGTTGCTCAGTCACTCAGTCATGTCCGACTCTGCAACCCCATAGACTACAGCATGCCAGGCTTCCCTGTCCTTCACCATCTCCTAGAGCTTGCTCAAACTGATGTCCATTGAGTTGGAGATGCCATCCAACCATCTCATCCTCTGTCATCCCCTTCACCTCCTGCCTTCAATCTTTACCACCATCAAGATCTTTTCCATTGAGCTGGCTCTTCGTGTCAGGTGGCCAAAATATTGGAGCTTCAGCTTCAACATCAGTCCTTTCAATGAATATTCAGGGTTGATTTCATTTTGGATTGACTGGTTGGATCTTCTTGCTGTCCAAGGGACTCTCAAGAGTCTTCTCTACCACCACAGTTCAAAAGCATCAATCCTTCAGCTGTCAGCCTTCTTAATGGCTATATGAATGGTCATTCAGATAGATCAATTTAAAAATTTCAGAGACAAGAAAATATTACAAGAAAATTTAGATGTAAACAACTATCTTGGATCATTTTCTTACACACTAAAAGTGATATCTGATTGTTATAATTTCCTTCTTCAAAAATTATTGTCTCTCCTGCATCTAGAAGAGTATTTTCAACTTTGATTTCTTAGGTTCAGTAAGAAATACTATTATACTTTATATACTTTACATACTATTATATGTAAAAATAGTACATATTTATGTTTTCTGTGCAAAGAATGCATGGACCTCCCTAGTATTGTCAGGTATTTGACCTGCACTAAGCACTTAATGGAGAAGGCAATGGCACCCCACTCCAGTACACTTGCCTGGAAAATCCCATGGACAGAGGAGACTGGTAGGCTGCCATCTATGGGACTGCACAAAGTCGGACACAACTGAAGTGACTTGGCAGCAGCAGCAGCAACATATAATGGAGTTAAAAAATTTTAATTTCACCAAATTATAGATTTATTGTCCACTTAAAATTTGAATGAAATCAGTAAATGGAAAAGAAAAAAAAATGTTCTCATCTTATAATGACCACTGCTTTTAAATAGCATTGTTTAGATCTATTATTTTTTTCATAAATGTATATGTAGCAGTACTGTGTATTTTGGCAGTGCTATACATTCCCTGTTATATCTCATCACAAAGTACATAATACCTAGTTGTTCCATTTTTGATGATGTTAAGAATGATCAGAGGATTTGGGAAAATAGACCATGGTGCAAGCCATGCCAATTAAATCTGCATATCCATGGCTGAGAATCCTCAGTGGTTTTTAGAATTCACCAGGTAATGCTACTATGTGGCAAAGTTTGGGATCCAGTGGATCAAAGTGATGCTAACTTAATCTGTGTATGTACTCAACTCTGTTTTAGGGTAATGATCATTGCTTAGATCTATTATTTTATCATGGTATACAAATGAAGGCTTTTTAAAATTCTACCATTACTTCTATCATTATTTCTGAGATCATTAGCTGGACTTTGATAAAGAAAATTTTCTCATTAACTATTTGGTTAAGGTAAAGTACAGTTTCTACAAGAAATCTAGATAAAATTTGTCATATTTATCTTGACTTTCTTTAGAAGTGGTGTTGGTAACTATAGACTATGTACTGTATATGGCCCATGCCTCTTTTTGTGTGGCCCATAAGCTAAAATTGTTTTGTACATTTTCCACTGGGTATTAATAAGAATAAAGAAGAACATGCAACATTAGGTAGACTTGTTGAAGAAGAAGGAGGAGGAAAAGAAGAAGGAGGAGGAGCGGGAGAAGAAACAGAGACTGGAGGTAGACCCTAAATTCGAAAATATCTACTTTGTGGGCTTTTACAGGAAATTTGCCACCCCCTGGTTTAGAATAAAGAGTGTGTGCCCTAGCAAATCACCAAAGGTAAAGATAAGCAGTAAGATTTTAAATATATATATATACTCATGAACTTTAATATAACTTGTGGTTTCAATCATTGCAGTTACTGTTCTCTTTGACACTATAGTTTTCCTAATATTAAGCAGTGGGAACACATTCAGTGGTTTCCTAGTTTTTTTAGTTAGTTTTGTTTGGAATGTTACTGGATTCCAGTGATACTTGATAGCGTCCTTTGTTTCTGGCACAAGATGTTCCAGGACTGTCTTATACTTTTCTTGCTCTAGACTTGTAACCAACCATTTGTTTAAGAGTTTTGGTTCCTTTTAGTGGGGCATCATAATTAGAGATCCAAATCTGGGTGTTAGTGGTGCTAATTACTATTGAATCATATATGTTTTTAGACTAGGTTGTTATTTTTCTATGCTTTTTCAATGAATGGAGTTTGAAAGTAATTTGTTTTAGAAATATAAAAATAAAGTATTGAATCTTTCTGATATTCTAAAATAATTTATAAAACTATAAATATTTTATATCATTTGTTTTTATGCAACATCTCTTTTGTGCTGAAATCTTAATTGATAATATTAACATAATTTATTGTTTTATCTATGTTTAAAAATAATACTATTAATGAATATAGTTAAAATTATGTGTCCTTGTTTTATGTGTATTTTTGTTTAAAGACACAGTATTTAACGTGCATTGTTGTTTCATTAACATTGAACTCAAAGCCAACAGCACTATTATTTATTTTAAAAGTAACTTTTCTAAGTTACAGATACATTTTCTCTGTAAGGCACATAATAGCCTACTTGCACTTAGGAATACTAGATACCACTTTAACACTATGCTTGGGGTCCATTTTAAACAGCAAATTCACCACCAAAAAAAGCACAAAAATGTGGACAACACAGCACTAATGAGATAGTGAAGAGAACACATTTTTATAGTAACTGAGCTAAAACAAGGCAGTGCATCACCTTTCTGACCGTCACTGAGAATTTGTACATTGGGGAACTCAAATAACATGAATGATTGTGAAAGATCTGTGAGTACTGATTTGGTGGTTACAAATAAATTATAGCAACTAGACAGATTCTCAAATATGGAATCTGTGAATATTGTGAATCTGTATGTGAAAGATTCACAGGTAACATATAAATAGGAAAGAGATATGATATAGGAAGAGTAGGAAAAGGTTTTATCAGATTGACTCCAAGCTTAGAAATTTTAACCTGGAAGAATCTATGATGAGACAAGAGCATTACAGATTTTATGCTGCCAAGTGATACGATTGTAGTTTGGTTTTATAATGATCACTCTCTTAATGTGGTGGGGGAGAGAGGTGTGGTGAGAAAGAAGTATAACGCTAATCCTGGTAAAAAATTGTAAGGCCTATCTATAGCAAGGAAGTGGCAGTGGCTCAGTGTGAAATGGTGGACCTGAGGACTGATTCAGTGAAAGATAAATAAAAAGGAAGAATCAAGGCTGACTTTATGTGTGAGAGATGTGCCATGTGTATCCCTCTTTATAAAGAGCCAATTTCTAGAAGAAAAACTGCAGAATTAAGTTTAGTCAGTGTAGAAGAGGACATTTTTTTCTTTACTCTCTTAGTGCTTAAAAATAAACTGACATAAGACAGATTTACAGAAAAAAACCTAAAGTTTTTTTTTTTTTTTTTAACATATACCTGGGAACCTTTACCAGAAATATGAAGATTTTAAAAAGCAGAATTAAAAGCTTACACTGAGTTGGACAAAAAGTAGTAATCTGTGAAAATGTGACAAGGCAAAGGGACTTAGGCTGGAGTAGTTAATTGATGGAGAAGTCACCAGGAGGATAAAGATTAGTTTAATAAGGTTTGTGAAAATTTTTCTTGTTTTTTACCTTCCATCCTTGGTGATGAAAATGTTTCTTTCCTTCTGATATAGAGAGGACACTTTTACATAACAATTTCATCTACTTTTAAGAAAAAGAAGGAAAGTCAGAATGTCATTCTTGCATCTGATGCTTTTCAACTACATTTGACTCAAAATAGTCAATATGCCAGAATGGCATATTTTGAGATAGTGCATTCTATACTGCTTCACCATGTTGAGTTTTAGCTGCCTATAAGATATCCAGGCATAGATTTCCAGAAAATACTTAGGCATGTGAATTAGTTTTTCAATGAAATTAATGACAACTCGCTGAGGGCTGAGTTCAAAAACAAAACAAAAACAAAACACAACTAAGAGGTTGCATGATATGGAAAAGTCTGTGAAAGAAGCAATTTTTTTTTTAAGTGGCCAGAATGTTAAGAAGAAAACATAGGGTGTTTTCATGGACGCTGAACAGGAAAGAATTTCAACAAAAAACTAGATAATGATCTTAATTGTAGTAAAGAAGTTAAATTCAGAGAGGCATCCAAGAGATTTGGCAATTAGGAAAGACTTGATGATCCTACAAAAGAGAGTTTTACTGTAATGAAAGCCAAATTGGTTTAGATTGAGAGGGAAACAGGTGGTAAAAAATTCTAGGCAGCCTATTTATCATCAAGCACAAAACAGGCTTCTCAAGGTTCAAATCTCAATTGTGCCACTTGAAAACTGTAGATTTGGAAACTGGTTCAGAGTCTCATGCTGTTGTTTTGTCATCTGTTTGATAGATTTGATAATAGTACTTACAGAATATTGTTCTGAAAATAAATGAGTTAATGCACTTGTGTTTAGAATATTGGCATGTGTTTGTATGCATGCTTAGTCACTCTGTCGTGTCCTACTCTTTGCGACCCCATGGACTATAGCCCACCAGACTCCTCTGTCTATGGGATTCTCCAGGCAAGAATACTGGAGTGGGTAGCATTCCCTTCTCCATGGGATCTTCTTGATCCAGAGATCAAACCCAGGTCTTGCAAGAAAATTCTTTACTGTCTTAGCCACCAGGGAAGCCTAGAATACAGGCATACAGTATGTGATTAATGAACTAATAAATTGTATTATGACCCTACATTTTTATATTTACTAAACACTGTTAAAAAAGACAACAGTCAAAAGGAGTCTCTATATAATTTTAATTCTATTCATTGAAAACAGAAGACTTTTTAACACTACAAATATCTTTAAAAATTGGGAAAGTCCTTATTTACTATTAAGCAAAAACAGACTGTAGAAAATTTGTTATACATTGCAGTTTCACAAAAGCAAAGTTTATTTTTCACTTTGAGATCAGGTTCTCTTTAAAGAATCTTTACAATATTTCTTATACATATTTAACTTTAGCATTTATCATTTTAAAATATATTTTGTTTATAATGTTTTACATCTTAGTTTTACTTAGACTTAAAAATATATTAAATTTCTGTATTAAAAAATTAGTAAGAAGAAGAAAATGTACCTTTATTTGATTTCCAGTTTAATCAAAATGTTATGTTTTATTTATTTATCCTTTCACATCATGAAGTGTTGAAAATTTTTTTAATGTTGTGGCTTTCTTGGACGTTGCATTACCATGAAACTGCAATGTTTTAAGTGTGAAAGCATTAGAGTCTCAAGTTTGATTTGGCAGGAATACTTTTCTTTGGCAAACCTTCAGCTTCAAATATATACATGCCTATTTGTGGTTTCTTATGGTTTTAGGCCTCTGGGGAGAAAGAGATTGGCTTAATATGGTTAAAAATATCTTTGTGGATTGCTGGCAGGTAAAAAGGGAAACAGACAAGAAAAAAACTGACTACATAAAGGATTCTCAAAAGATGTCCCAAAAGTAAAAAAAAAAAAAAAAGTATTCTGTTAACTATGTTAAACAAAATACCCATATTAGGTATAGTTCATACTTGACAAAATTGTGCTTGATATTTATTTTAGCTAGATTTGCCTTGGTATTAATCCCAGCTATTCAGTTTTCTATTTCTGGAACTTACTGTTAGAATTGTCTTTACAGTAGAAAATGTCTCTTCTCTCCTGAGCAATTCACAGTTGTCTCACCAGATCCTCAAGCTCAATTTCCCCAAATACATAATTATCAGCTCTCTCCAATCATTCCATTTCTTCCTATATGAGTCGATTTTTATCATTTTGGAGGGTCCAGGATTCCTTTCATTGTTCTAGCATAATTCAACAAAAAGTTCTGGGTAGCTAATATGTGCTGTATATTACTTATATGCTCTTGTGACTGAGAAATGAGGAAAATATGTACAAAGATCCCAGTATGAGACCTTCAACTTAGAGAACAATCAAGTCTACAGTACTTATTTGAAATCATTATAATCAAATATTTCTAATGATAATTCATTAGAAGCTTAAACTCGCTTGAAATCAGAAAATAAAGCCACACTCTAGAAGAGAAGGCAGAAATCAGTAGATGTGAAGTCTAGGGAATAATGATCTCATGGTATTCACAAAACTAAAAAAAACAGTAAGGCTGGAGTTTGGTGAAGGAAGTGGCACCCACTCCAGTATTCTTACCTGGGAAATCCCATAGACGGAGGAGCCTGCTGAGACACAGTCCATAGGGTCACAAGAGCTAGACACAACTTAGGGACTAAACCACCCCCACCAAGACTGGAATTAAAGTTTGGTTGGAAGGCAGGCATCTGGGATAGCTTGTGAGATGAACATGAAGATGAAGGCAGGGGTTATACTATGCAGAACTTAAAACTTGTTAACCTATTTTTTGAGTGCTTTGTGTAGATATTGTTTTAACTTTACTATTATTTTAATTCACTCAGTTTTCATAATAATTTCATAGTGTTGATATATATACACAGTGTGACTGTATAGTATTCAGTCACATTTTTTGCTGGTAGAGCCCTGGAACACAGATCAGTGTATTCTTTTGTTTTATTCTTTCAACCCTGATTGAGTTGTTTTTAAAAGACAGATTCTCCTGCAGTGAATAAATATAAAAACTATAAACATTTTTTTTTTTTAATAGCTATTGAGAGGCATTAGAAAAGCACCTGGAGGCAGACAGGACTTGAGGAACTAGGTTAAGACAAGACATAAAGATAAGTCCTAAATTCTTCACTGATTTTAAACCCAGGGTGTTAGCATATGTATAACTTAAGCAGGCTGATATGTAACTTATACAGGCTGATCAGTAGCTCAGTGCTTTTGTTAAACTGAAGAAAGTGGGTAGACAAAACAATGGAGTTGAGGATTACAAGTTGTTTCTATAAATTATAACTACAAATTACAACTAAATGGCTGAGATCACAAAACAAAACTATAGGGAAATGAGTGTGGAATCGTGCCATGCTTTTTCTGGAGTATTTCCTAATCCTTCTATTGCATAAAGTAAGTGACCAAGAAGCCAAGTTAAGCAGAAGAATCTGAAAAACTAAGCACAACTTTCACTATAACATGGTCCTTCTTTTTCTGTTGAATTCACTCAATTTTGTGTATTCTTTAGATTCCACATATAAATGATATCATACAGTTTGTGTCCTTCTCTGTCTGACTTGTTTCACTTAGTATAATGCCCTTCAGTCTATCCATGAAGCTGCAAATGGTAAAATTTTGTGTTTTGTATAGTTGAATAGTATTCCACTTTCTATATAAACCACATCTTCTTTATCCTTTTTTTTCTGCTGGACACTTAGGTTGCTTCCATGTTTTGGTAATTGTAAATAATGCTACTATGAATATTGGGGTGCATGTATCTTTTCAAATTAGATGTAAATTAGAAGTAAAGACCTGTCACTGTTTGCAGGTAACATTATACATTTTAAAAATATATATATCTTACAGATGCCACCAGTAAATTATTTGAGCTTATCAATGAATTCGGTAAAATTTCAGGATATACAATTAATATACAGAAATCTGTTGCATTTGTGTACACAATGAAGTATCAGAAATTAAGGAAAGAATCCCATTTACCACTGCATCAAAGAGAATAAAATGTCTACGAATATAGGTACCCAAGGAGGCAAAAGCCCGAAACTCTGAAGAATGCAAAACACTGATGAAAGAAACTGAAGACAATGCAGATGGAAAGATATACCATGTTCTTATACTGGAAGAATTAATATTGCTGAAATGACCATACTACCGAAGGCAATCTACAAATTCATTGCAATCTCTATCAAAATACTAACGAAACTTTTCACTGAACCAGAAAAAAACATTTTCTAAATTTGTATGGAAGCACAATAGACCCCAAATAGGCAAAACAATCTTGAGAAAGTAGAACAGAGCTAGAGAAATGACTCTCCCTGACTTCAGACTACACTACAAAGGTGAAGTCATCAAAACAGCATAATACTGGCACAAAAACAGACACATAGATCAATGAAACAGAATACAGAGTCCAAATTCACACACTTATGGTCAGTGAATCTAGGACAAAGGAGGCAAGAAGATACAATGAAGACTGTTTCTTCAATAAGTAGTGCTGGAAAAACCAGACAGTTGCATGTAAAAGAATGAAATCAGAACAATCTCTAACATCATATACAAAAATAAACTGAAAATGGATTGAAGACCTAGATGTAAGACTGGGTACTATCAAACTGCTAGAGGAAAATAGAAGTGGAACATTCCTGATGTAAATCACAGCAATATTTTTGGATCCCTCTCCTAAAGTAAAGGAAATAAAAGCAAAAATAAATGAATGAGACCTAGTTAAACTTAAAAACTTTTGCACAGCAAAGTAAACCATCAACAAAATGAAAAGACAAACTCCTGAATGAGAGAAAATATATGCAAAAGGTGTGACTGATTAATATCCAACATATATGAACAGGTCATACAACTCAATGTCAAAAAAATAAGCAACCAAATTAAAAAATAAGCAGAAGAACAACTGAATAGACTTCTTCACTACAAGGAAATGCAGATGATCAACAGGTACATGAAAAGATACACATCACTAATTATCGGGGAAATGCAAATCAGAACCACAATGAGATATCATCTCACACCTGTCAGAATGGCTATCATCAAAAAGAACACAAATAACAAATCTTGGTAAGGATGTGGAGAAAAGGGAATGCTTGTACACTTTAATTGGTGGGAATGTACCAATTAGGTACATTTACAGTGTACAATTACACTGTAATTGGTGGGAATGTACATTAGGCCGACGCTGTGAAAAACAGTATGGAGCTTTCTCAAAAAAGACTAAAAATAGAGCTATCATATGACTTAGCACTTCTACTTCCAGGTAAATATCTGAAAAAAGAGAAAACAATAAAAAGTAAGATTCTATAACTAACAAATATTTTGTAAAAATTTAATGAAGGTATTTTTCTCTTTGAAAATAGTTATCTGTCTCCATCCCTGTGGTACTAAAAAAAAAAAGTACCTCATGATAAAAGCTTGAAAGCAAATGAAAGATGTTTTCAGGAGAAAAACAAAACAGAGAATTTAGTTTAAGCAGAGGCTTCCCACGTGGCCCAGTGGTAAAGAATCTTCCTGCCAATGCAAGAGCCGCAGGAGCCCCAGGTTCGATCTCTGAGTCAGAAAGATCCCTTGAAGGAGGCAACCCACTCCAGTATTCTACCCGGGATAATCCTATGGACAGAGGAGCATAGTGAGCTATAGTCCATGGGGTTGCAAAGAGTCAGACATGACTGAGCATGCACACACTTCTAAAGGAGCTCTTCAAGTAGAGGGAAAATTACCTATAACAAAAGCATAATATTTGCAAAGGAAGAAGAACATCAGAATGAGGAAATAAATAGGCAAATGTGAATTTATATTGATTGTGTAAAATATTATGAGTCAATATATTAGAAAAAAGCACAAAGAACAAAGAGAAGTAAAAGAAGATCTTACTAATCTAAGATCCCTGAACTGTCTTAGAAATGGTGAAAATACTAATGTACATTACACTACAGGAAGCCAAGGATGTATATTGCTATCTCCAAAGTAACCATAAAGAAGTTGAGAGAGTATCATGGTAATTAGAAGAAAATTGTTAATAAAAGATGAAGAAAAGCAAAAAGATATAGTAAAATGGGTATAAAACCATTAGCTGTAAAACTAAGTGTATCACTGATCACAAGTAAATAGATTAAAAAGTACTAAGAAAAGAAAAGATTGCCAGATTTCATTAACAAATCAACAATTATGTACTGCTTAAGAAGATATGTGTGAAATCTAATGATGTAGAAATATTAAATTTTTTTATATTTAAAAGTTTATTGTGTGAACACTACCCGAAACTACTAAAAGCTTGAATAGCCGTACAATAACAGACAAAGACTCTGGCAAAGAAACATTACTAGAGATGAAATAGATATTTAACTGTGATAAAAGAGTCAGTCTATCGAGACGATAGGAAATTCTAAATGTGCTTATATCTGATAACATAGTTACAAATTATATAAACAAAAATCTGTGTAATTATAGAAACAGAAAAGTCAACAATTATTGAGGAAATTTTTAATAAATATTTCAAATAACTAGTACAAGATATAGAAGATATAGATTTGAATAACACCATTAACAAACTACTTCTAATTAACATATATAGGTTACCATGTCCAATAATTGCAGCAAAATGGCTATTTTCAAGGGCAGATGGAACATTTACCAAAATGCTGGAAGCAAGTCCGAATACATTTCTAAGGATAAAAATAATAGAGAATATATTTGTAAACTAATTGAATTAAACAAGAAAGCAATAGGAACAAGATGACAAAAATATTACGTAAACTTTTCAAAGAATGTAAAAAGAGGGGAAACTATTATTCTTCATGACATGAGCATAAGCATGATACAAAACTCTGACAAGAAATACATCACGAGAAAGGGAGGTTATGAGTCAGTGTTTCTCATAAGCAACATCACAAATGTCAAAATAAATATTTGCTAATTGAATCCAGATATATATATATATGAAAATTTCTGAATATTCAGAAACAATCAATTAAAGAATATATTTTTAATGTGAGATAAAACATCTACAATACAAAAACCTTCAGAAAATGTACAACACATGAGCGAGCAATTCCAACCCTGGGCGTTTATCTGGAGAAAACCATAATTTCGAATAGATACATACACTCCAATGTTCCTTCCATCACTATTTACAGGAGACAGTACAAAACATAAAACAGATAATTAATGAGTACTTACTGTATAGCAAAGGGAAGTCTACTCAGTGCTTTGTGGTGATCGAAATGGGAAAGAAATCTAAAAAAGAGAGAGCACAACTGATTCATTTTGCTGTACAGCAGAAACTAACACAGCACTATAAAGCAACTATACTCCCATAAATACCAGAAAGCATGCATACTTAATTTTTTTGAAAAGAAGACATCTATATTTTTGAAATACTGGAAATATCCCTCACACTCCAATTTATAAATAAGGCAAGAATATGCTTTATCATCATTTCTACTGATCATTGTTCTGAAAATCTTAGCCAGTAAAAACTAAGAAAGGTAATTTTACTACTAAAATAAATAAATTGGAAAGGTTCAAGATAAAGATTAATATGAAAATCAAATGTATTTCTATGGTGTTATGTATTGGTTACATATTTGTAAATAACTGCTGGGAAAGATTGAGAGCAGAAGGAGAAGAGGGCATCAGAGGATGAGACGGCTGGATGGCATCACCAATGCAATGGACATGAACCTGGGCAAACTTTGGGAGATGGTGAGGAACAGTGAAGCCTGGTGTGCCGCAGTCCATGGGGTTGCAGAGTCAGACATGACTGGGTGACTGAACAACAGAGAATAACCTTAAAAAGTGATAATATATATAGCATGTCAGTAAGATATTTACAATTTCTCAACATTTAACCTTTATATTACTTAGGAAAATTAATTATACAGACTGTACAGTGGTAATAAATATATGTAATAACTAACAGAATCTCCATATTTGTTTCCAAGCCCATGGAATAGGGACTCTTGTGATAGGAAACAAAAAGTGTCATCCCCTGGAACCACTCCCACCCATTGCAGTTAACACTGAGTTAAAAACAAAAGCAATACCATGTCTCTGGGCTGTGCAGATCAGGCTATTAGGTTACACCTAATTTCCATACGAGCTATAGGACACTGTGTATGAAGTTCCAGTTTCAATTGTTAGTGCCATACTTGTCAGGCAATGTTGCTGCTGCTGCTAAGTCGCTTCAGTTGTGTCCGACTCTGTGCGACCCCATAGACGGAAGCCCACCAGGCTCCCCTGCTCCCTGGGAGTCTCCAGGCAAGAACACTGGAGTGGGTTGCCATTTCCTTCTCCAATGCATGAAAGTGAAAAGTGAAAGTGAAGTCGCTCAGTCGTGTCTGACTCTTCGAGAGCCCATGGACTGCAGCCTACCAGGCTCCTCCGTCCATGGGATTTTCCAGGCAATAGTACTGGAGTGGGGTGCCATTGCCTTCTCCGAATGCTAGACTAAGTTTCTCCAAATTCCATTCCACATTTTAATCTGGAAGTGCGGGAGCTAAACCCTTAGATGCATGTGACTGTCCACAGGATTTTAAGGTTCATTTTCCATCTTATGGTCTTAAATTGTTCTTGAATTTGTTTATTACATAAATTCTGATAACTGCTTTGAAATTAGAGACTTAAAATATTTTTTAATTTATTGAAATATAGTTGACTTACTATGTTGTGTTAGTTTCTAGTGTGCAAAAAAGTGACTCAGTTATACATATGCATACAGTCTTTTTCATTTTATTTTCCATTATGGTTTACCACTGGATGTTGAATATAGTTCCCTGTGCTATATAGTAAGACCTTGTTGTTTATCTATTCTATATAAACTAGTTTGTATCTGCTAATCTGAAATTTCCAATCCATCCCTCCTCCACCAGCCCTTCCCCTTGGCAACAACAAGTCTAATCTCTGTCTAGAGTCTGTTTCTATTTTGTACATAAGTTCCTCTGTATCATATTTTAGATCCCACATATAAATTATATCATACAGTATTTGTCTTTCTGACTTATTCACTTAGTATAATCTTTAGGTCCATGTGTGTTACTGCAAATGGCATTCTTTCACAATTTTTATGGCTGAGGAGCATTCCATTGGAAGCTCGGAGTCTTAACCACTGGAAAGTAAAAGTGAAAGTTGCTCAGTTGTGTCGGACTCTTGGTGACCCCATGGACTGTACACCACATGGAATTCTCTAGGCCAGAATACTGGAGTGGGTGGACTGTCCCTTCTCCAGGAGATCTTCCCAACCCAGGGGTCAAACCCAGGTCTCCCCCATTGCAGGCAGATTCTTTAGCAGCTGAGCAACAAAGGAAGCCCCTTAACTACTTGACCACCATGGAAATCCTAAAATTTTAAATCCTAAAATATGATGCTGTTAAAATGCTGGCAAATTTGCCAGAAAATTTGGAAAACTCAGCAATGGTCATGGGACTGGAAAAGGTCAGTTATCATTCCAATCTCAAGGAAGGGCAATGCCAAAGAAGGTTCAAACTACCATACAGTTGTGCTCATTTCACGTGCTAGCAATGTAATGCTCAAAATCCTTCAAGCTAGCTTCAACAATAGGTGAATTAAGAATTTCCAGATAGACAAGTAGGATTTAGAAAAGGCAGAGAAACCAGAAATCAAATTATCATCTGTTAGATCATAGAAAAAGCAAGTAATTCCAGAAAAACATCCACTTCTGGTTCATTGACTACATGTAAGTCTTTGACTGTGTGGATCATAACAAACTATGGAAAATTCTTGAAGTGATTGAAATGCCAGATCACCTTACCAACCTCCTGAGAAACCTGTATGCAGTTCAAGAAACAATAGTTAGAACTGGACATGGAACAATGGACTGGTTCAAAAGGAGTGGAAAGGAGGACATCAAGGTTGTATATTTTCACTCCACTTATCTAACATATATGCAGAGTGCATCATGCAAAATCCCAGGCTGAATGAATCACAAGATAGAATCAAGATTTCCAGGAGAAATATCAATAACCTCAGATATGCAAATGATACCACCTCAATGGCAGAAAGCAGTGCAGCTCAGTTCAGTCACTCAGTCATGTCCGACTCTTTGAGACCCCTTGGATTGAAACATGCCAGGCCTCCCTGTCCATTACCAACTCTCAGAGTTTACTCAAACTCATGTCCATTGAGTTGGTGATGCTATCCAACCATCTCATCATCAGTCTTTCCCTTCTCTCACCTTCACTCTTTCCCAGCATCAGGGTCTTTATGAATGAGTCAGTTCTTCACATCAGGTGGCCAAAGTACTGGAGTTTTAGCTTCAGCATCAGTCCCTCCAATGAATATTCAGAACTGATTTCCTTTAGGGTGGACTGGTTGGATCTCCTTGCAGTCCAAGGGACCTCAAGAGTCTTCTCCAACACCACAGTTCAAAAGTATCAATTCTTCAGTGCTCAGCCTTACTCATAGTCCAACTCTCACATCCATACATGACTACTGGAAAAACCATAGCCTTGACTAGATGGACCTTTGTTGGTAAAGTAATGTCTCTGCCTTTTAATATGCTGTCTAGGTTGGTCATACCTTTTCCTCCAAGGAGCAAGCGTGTTTTAATTTCATGGCTGTAAGCACCATCTGCAGTGATTTTGAAGCCCAAAAAAGAAAGTCGTCACTGTTTCCAATGTTTCCTCATCTATTTGCCATGAAGTGATGGGACAAGATGCCATGACAAGTTCAGTTTTAAGCCAACTTTTTCACTCTCCTCTTTCGCTTTCATTAAGAGGGTCTTTACTTCTTCCATGCTTTCAGCCATAAGGATGGTTTCATCTGCATATCTGAGGTTATTGATATTTCTCCCAGCAATCTTGATTCCAGCTCATGCTTCATCCAGCCCAGCGTTTCTCATGATGTACTCTGCATAGAAGTTAAATAAGCAGGGTGATGAGGGTGACAATATACAGCCTTGACGTACTACTTTTCCTATTTGGAACCAGTCTGTTGTTCTATGTCCAGTTCTAACTGTTGCTTCCTGACCTACATACAGATTTCTCAAGAGGGAGGTTAGGTGGTCTGGCATTCCTATCTCTTTAAGTATTTCCCACAGTTTATTGTGATCTACACAGTCAAAGGCTTTGACGTAGTCAATAAAGCAGAAGATGTTTTTCTGAAATTGTCTTTCTTTTTCGATGATCCAATGAATGTTGGCAATTTGATCTCTGGTTCCCCTGCCTTTTATAAATCCAGCTTGAACATCTGAACATTCATGGTTCACGTACTGTTGAAGCCTGGCTCTAAGAATTTCAAGCATTACTTTACTAGCGTGTGAGATGAGTGCAATTGTGTGGCAGTTTGAGCATTCTTTGACCTTGCCTTTCTTTGGGATTGGAACAAAAACTGACTTTTTCCAGCTAAGAGGAACTAAAGAGACCCTTGATAAAGGTGAAAGAGGAGAGTGGAAAAGTTGACTTAAAACTCAACATTCAAAAAACTAAGATTACGGCATCTTGTTCCATCACTTCACAGCAAATTAATGGGGCAACAATGGAAGAAGTGACAGACTTTATTTTCTTGGGCTCCAAAATCACTATGAACAGTGACTGCAACTATGAAATTAAAAGATGCTTGCTACTTGGAAGAAAAGCTATGACAAACCTAGACAGCGTATTAAAAAGTAGATAACCCATTTTGCCAACAAAGTTCCCTCTAGTCAAAGCTATGGCTTTTCCAGTAGTTAGGTATAGATGTGAGAGTTGGAACATAACAAAGGTTGAGCACCAAAGAATTGATGCTTTTGAAGTGCAGTGGTGGAGAAGACTCTTGAGTCCATTGGACAGCAAGATGAAAACAGTCAATCCCAAAGGAAATCAACCCTGAATATTAATCAGAAGTACTGATGCTAAAGCTGAAGCTCCAATAATTTGGCCTGATGTAAAGAGCTGACTCACTGGAAAAGACCCTGATGCTGAGAAAGATTCAGAGCAGGAGGAAAAGGGGATGACAGAGGATGAGATTGTTAGATGGCATCTTAGACTCAATGGACATGAATTTGAGCAAATTCCGAGAGATAATGAAGGACAGGGAAGCCTGGTGAGCTGCATTTCATGGGGGTCACAAAGAGTTGGACCTGACTCAGCAACTGAAAAACAACAATGATTTCCTTTGCTATATAAAAGCTTGTAAGTTTGATTAGGTCCCATTTGTTTATCTTTTATTTTTATTCCCATTGCCTTAGAAGACTGACCTAAGAAACATTGGTATGATATGTCAGACAATATTTTGTCTATACTCTCTTTGAAGAGTTTTATGGTGTCATTGTCTTGTACTTGTCTTGAATTCATTTTGAGTTCATTTTCTGTATGGCATAAGGGTGTGTTCTAACTTTATTGATTTATACACAGCTGTCAGACTTTCCCAATACCACTTCTTGAAGATATTTTATTTTCTGCATTATATATTCTTTCCTCTTTTGTTGCAGATTAATTGATCATATATGTGTAATTTTATTTCTGAGCTATTCCATTGGTCAATATGTCTGTTTTTGTGCGAATAACACACTATTTTGATTACTGTAGCTTTGTAGGTTTTTCTGAAGTTTGGGAAGGTTATTCCTCCTGCTTTCTCCTTTTTCCTCAGGATTGCTTTGGCAATTCTGGGTCTTTTATGGTTCCATATAAATTTTAGGATTATTTGTTTTAATTCTATGAAAAGCTTATGGTTATTTGATAGTGTGTGTGTGTGTTTAATCACTCAGTTGTGTCCAACGCTTTTTGACACTATGAACTATAGACCACCAGGCTCATCTGTCATGAGATTTTCCTAGCAAGAACATTAGAGTGGGTTGCCATTTCCTCCTCCAGGGGATCTTCTATATCCAGCAATTGAACTGGCATCTCTTGTGTCCCATGCATTGCTTGTGGATCACATTAAATCAGTAAATATTATGGCCGTGTTAGCAACTATTAATTCTTCTAATCCAAGAGGATGAGATGGCTGGATTGCATCACTGATTCAATTGACATGAACTTGGGTAAACTCCAGAGATGGTGAAGGACAGGGAAGCCTGGCACGCTGCAGTCCATGGAGTCTCAGAGTCGGACATGACTTGGTAACTGAACAACAACAACAATCCAAGAATGTGGGATATATTTCTATTTCTTTGAATCAGGAATCAAGGACTTTTAAGTCTCAAATTCACCCCAGAGAAACATTATACTTGTCATCTTGAATTCATTTGACATGAATTTGGGCAAACTCCAGAGATGGTGAAGGACAGGGAAGCCTGGCACAGTGCAGTCCATGGAGTCACAGAGTCGGACATGACTTGGTGACTGAACAACAACAACCCAAGAGCTTAGGATATATTTCTATTTCTTTGAATCAGGAATCTAGGGCTCTTAAGTCTCAAATTCATCCAGAGGAACATTATAGCTTTCCTCCATGAACAAGTAAAAGGAATGTAGATATATATTATAAAGGAAATATACAATTTTTTTGGTTAAAATAAAAAATCAAATGTTGGTTAAAATTACTCAATCATACACATAGATGGGTAATTAAACAGGGCTTTGATAAAACACTGCCTAGCAAACAGGTTTCCTCAAAGAGAAAATATGGTGATTTGCAAAAGATGCTCAAATGAAAAGGAGTAGTAGATGAATAAGAGAAAGAGAGAACAAGCAAGAGAAGGAAGGAAGGGATGGAAGATGGAAAGGAGGAGCAGGAAGGAAGATATGATTCAATTGGAAGAAGAAAGATACAGTTTTGGAAAAGATCAATCCAATATTTAGAGATATAAATTGGAAAATGATATATTAAAAGGAAAAGTTAATGCCTTCAGATATAATTACTCATAAAGAGATATATAAATGAGGAAAATGTATTAGCTGTTACCAGTTCATATTGAATCTCCAGTGGAGCAAATTCTGGAAGAATAGATTGGATCATTCTTTCAAAGCAAGCTAAGATTCAAAAAAATAATTGAGAAATGCTTCTTAAATTTCCATAGTAAGAATAGTTTGGAAGCTGTCTCCTTAAAGATTGAAACTCTAGGCTACACAATCATAAAAAACAATCCACTGACTTGAGAAGGGATGACTGGAAATGTTGAAATAAAATATTCAGGCTTTAATAATTGACTTTCAGGATATCATAAGAGGAGCTACAGATACTGCCTGTGCCTAAGGAATGTGTAAAATTAGACCTCTAAGGGAAGGTCCACAAAAAGAGACACATTAAACATAGAGGACAGAAATGGAAAGAGACAGATTGATTCCAGGCCTGGGTAGTTTTGATGGGAGAATATCTTCTGGATGTCATTTTTCCAAATCAAGAAGAATTTAAAGATGAAAAGATTTATTTGGACAGTGAATGGTTTGGAGAGTCAACGAACTAATTTTTTTATTATTTGCAAAAAAGCAAAATGGCTGTCTGAGGAAGCCTTACAAATTGCTGTGAGAAGAGGAGAAGTAAAAAGCAAAGGATAAAAAAGAAAGATATACCCATTTGAATGCAGAGTTCCAAAGAATAGGAAGGAGAGAAAAAAAAAACCTTCCTCAGTGATCAATGCAAAGAAATAGAGGAAAACAATAGAATGGGAAAGACTAGAGATCTCTTCAAGACAGTTAGAGATAACAAGGGAACATTTCATGCAAAGATGGGCTCAATGAAGGACAAAAATGGTATGGACCTGACGGAAGCAGAAGATATTAAGAAGAGGTGGCAAGAATACACAAAATAATCAAGATAATCACAATAGTGTGATCACTCACCTAGAGCCAGACATCTTGGAATGCGAAGTCAAGTGGGCCTTAGGAAGTATCACTATGAACAAAGCTAATGGAGGTAATAGAATTACAGATGAGCTATTTCAAATACTAAAAGGTGATGCTGTGAAAGTGCTGCACTCAATATGTTAGCAAATTCGGAAAACTCAGCAGTGGCCACAGGACTGGAAAAGGACAGTTTTCATTACAATCCCAAAGAAAGTCAATGCCAAAGAATGCTTAAACTACTGCACAATTGCACTCATCTCACATGCTAGTAAAGTAATGCTCAAAATTCTCCAAGCCAGGCTTCAGCAATACGTGAACTGTGAACTTCCTGATATTCAAGCTGGTTTTAGAAAAGGCAGAGGAACCAGAGATCAAATTGCCAACATCTGCTGGATCATGGAAAAAGCAAGAGAGTTCCAGAAAAACATCTATTTCTGCTTTCTTGACTATGCCAAACCTTGACTGTGTGGATCACAATAAACTGTGGAAAATTCTGAAAGAGATGGGAATACCAGACCACCTGACCTGTCTCTTGAGAAACCTGTATGCAGGTCAGGAAGCAACAGTTAGAACTGGACAAGGAACAACAGACTGGTTCCAAATAGGAAAAGGAGTACGCCAAGGCTGTATACTGTCACTCTGCTTATTTAACTTCTATGCAGAGTACATCATGAGAAACGCTGGGCTGGAAGAAGCACAAGCTGGAATCAAGATTGCTGGGAGAAATATCAATAACCTCAGATATGCAGATGACACCACCCTTATGGCAGAAGAGGAACTAAAGAGCCTTTTGATGAAAGTGAAAGAGGAGAGTGGAAAAGTTGGCTTAAAGCTCAACATTCAGAAAACGAAGATCATGGCATCCGGTCCCATCACTTCATGGCAAATAGATGGGGAAACAGTGGAAACAGTGACGACTTTCTTTTTACGGGCTCCAAAATCACTGCAGATGGTGATTGCAGCCATGAAATTAAAAGATGTTTGCTCCTTGAAAGGAAAGTTATGACCAACCTAGATAGCATATTAAAAAGTAGAGACAACTTTGCCAACAAAGGTCCATCTAGTCAAGGCTATGGTTTTTCCAGTGGTCATGTATGGATATGAGAGTTGGACTATAAAGAAAGCTGAGTGCCAAAGAATTGATGCTTTTGAACTGTGATGTTGGAGAAGACTCTTGAGAGTCCTTTGGACTGCAAGGAGATCCAACCATCCATTCTAAAGGAAATTGGTCCTGGGTGTTCATTGGAAGGACTGATGTTGAAGCTGAAACTCCAATACTTTGGCCACCTGATGCGAAGAGCTGACTCATTAGAAAAGACCCTCATGCTGGGAAAGATTGAGGGCAGGAGGAGACGGGGACGACAGAGGATGAGATGGTTGGATGGCATCACTGACTCAATGGATATGAGTTTGGGTAAACTCCAGGAGTTGGTGATGGACAGGGAGGCCTGGTGTGCTGCTGTTCATGTGGTCACAGAGTCAGACACGACTGAGCAACTGAACTGAGCTGAACTGAACTGAGATTAAATAAGATAATATGTGGAAAGCATTTAGTGCAGTAAAAATTATAGCTCTACTACAACTGTTTCAATAGGAGTGCATGTTTAACTTCTGTTTGACTCTCTCTGTAGAGTTTTTTTTTTCTTTGCCTATAAAGTAGCACATGCATACTTTAACAAGATTTAAACAACGTAATAATTTCTTGACTATAACACAATGATAAATTTCAGTTTAACTTCGAGAATCTAGGCCCTCAGTATCCCAGGGTTTGCAATATTCTATTGTCTGTTTAAAGTCTTTGCCTTCATTAGTAGCTTTAAGGAATTTAAGATAAATATTTGCATACAAAAGAGTATTTGTTGAAATGATCCCAAATCAACATATGCTTTGTTATTTGCAGTATTCCCCCTAGGAAGTAGGATGAATAATAAATGGCCAGACAGATGTAGAATTTATTTAAGTACTTCAAAAATGTTTATATTTCAGGCGTTTAACCATAACCTAACTTCAGCTGTGTTTTTGTCTTGAGACACATATTTTTTTCCTAATTGTATGCATACAAAGAGCTTCAAACATCTACTATTTTGATTCTTTTTTTTTTTTTTTTTTTGGCTCTAGCAGAATTCGGTAGTAAGAATAATTAAATGGGGTAAAGAATACAATTTTGCTTTCATCTGATAAGTTGTGTTGCTCACAGGGAAGCACCTATAGGTCAGTGGTTGATTAATATGAGTACAAAAACATTGTAAAATAGTCCTTAACCTTACATACAAAATATTATAAGTTTATATACCATAAACAAGCAGATAGTTTTACTGTTCATTTTTAAAAATAAATATGCTGAAGGCTTTAATTTAACAGCCATTTAGTGGCACTTACTGTGTGCTGGGCAATGTTTAAAGCAATTTACAAATATTAACTATTTGTAATACCTAGTAAGAACTAATAAATAAGCTTCTAATTCAGCCTCTATTTTGCAGTTAAAAAAAACTGGGGCAATAGAAATAAAGTAAATTTCCCAAGTTGCACAGCTAGTAAGTAACCAAGCCAGATTCAGGACCAGCAGATGGGCATCTGAGTCAGGGTTCTGAACCTTAGGCCTCTGCTGCCTCTTGCTTGAAAGGCATGTAGACAAGGTCACTTATGGGTCGTGAAAGAAAAGTCAAAGCTGGTTTTGTTTAATATTATAAATCCCTGAACTTCTGCTATCTCTTTTTAAAAATATTATTTTTTCTAATATTAAGTAATAGTATTCTAAGATAATTCTTGTATTTCTCAATAGTTACTTGATCTACATAGTTATTGATTTTGGCATGATTCTGCAAAGAGGAATGGATTGTTATTTTCTAGGGAACAAGAGATATTCCCACAGTAATAGAATGTTCAGATATGTTTTATCAGACTTTTTTACATTCTTGGTAAAAAGTAGGATGCAAGAGTTTTTATATATAACACCAAATACATAATGGATTTTGTAAGGGTTGACAAATAATACTGTCTAAGAGACTCATATAGTGTGTAGAGAACAGTAATTATAAGTGAATTTATTTTACTCTTACTATATCCAAAAGAAGACTCTATATATTTGGATTGGACTTTCAAGTTCTTTTTTATTAATTTGTGACTTATCTTGTGTCCTAGCAGACTTTAGTTATGATATGTAACTATCAACAATAATATAATGAAGCCAAATGTTTATAGTATTAGACACTAAAGGGTTTTGTAGCTCTGGTCCACCCACTAATTACTTGAAAACTCTGGAAAAAAGAAAAGAAAAAAAAGTCATAGAAAAAAAAGGGCACATTTCAGCTAATTAATAAAGAGAGGAAAAATGAAGGATTACTGAGTTAATGACATCTCACACTAAATTTGGATAATTTTATTATTCTAAATAATATTCTAAATAAATATTATTTAGAAGATAAATAATATTCTGAATATATTAAATAATATTCTAAATAAGAATGAAATTCTTATTAGCTACTAATACCTTGAACTTTTTCGCATAGCAATGTAGGTAAACCATTAATCATATGTAACTTTTTCCCACTTCAAGCTATCATGTTCTGCTGTATTGTAATTCCATAATATGTGAATGGCTCTTCCCAGATGGCACTAGTGATAAATAACCCATCTGCCAGTGCAGGAGGTATAAGAGACTCGGGTTCTATTCCTGGGTTAAAAAGATCCCCTGGAGGAGGACATGGCAACCCACTCCAGATTCTTGCCTGGATCCCAAGCACCTAGGAGCCTGGAAGGCTACAGTCCATAGGGTCACAAAGAATGGGACAGTACTGAAGAGTCTTAGCACACACACACATGATTGGCTGTTAATCCAGGGCAACTGCTTACTAAAGCACAAAATCTCCGGAGTAAACTGACAAAACTAAATAGCTCTACAAAAATACTCTGAATTTAATCTTAAATTTCTTTCACTTAATGTTTATCAAAAGTTCATTATTGAACAGTGGCTGATAAATTTTCATCAGAATCCCTTTTCTAAGTCAGTCACTGGACTAATCTAGAATCTGGATGACCAGAGAATAGGCTGCATGCTCAGTCACTTAATATTTAATTAATAATTAAATATAATTAATTAAACTTATACTGAGTTTATACCTTTCTCAGTTCAGTCACTCAGTCAATCTGACTGTTTGTGACCCCCAGGACTGCAGCACACCAGGCTTCCCTGTCCATCACCAACTCTTGGAGCTTGCTCAAACTCGTGTCCATCAAGTCGGTGATGCCATCCAACCATCTCATCATCTGTCATCCCCTTCTTTTCCTGCCTTCAATCTTTCCCAGCATCATGGTCTTTGCCAGTGAGTCTGTTCTTTACATTAGGTGGCCAAAGTATTGGAGCTTCAGCTTCAGCACCAGTCCTTCCAATGAATATTCTGAACTGATTTCCTTTAAGATGGACCGGTTGGATCTCCTCGCAGTCCCAGGCACTCTCAAGAGTCTCCTCCAGCACCACAGTTCAAAAGCATCAGTTCTTCAGTCACTTCAGTTGTGTACAATTCTTTGCAATCCTATGAACTATAGCCCACCAGGCTCCTCTGTCCATGGGGTTTTCCAGGAAATAATATTGGACAGAGTTGCCATGCCCTCCTCCAGGGGATTTTGGACACAGTGCTCTAACCTGTGTCTCCTGCAGCTTCTGCATTGCAGGTGGATTCTTTACCAGTGACCACCAACCAGGGAAGTCCAGAGAATAGTCTATCTGATTATATTGGGTGCATTTTCCTCTTGGAAAAGATTCCTCTGAAATGATTTTTTAAAACTTTCCTTTACCCTTTTCAGTTCTTCTGGCTGGTCTAAGAGTCAAATTGACATGAGACAGGTTCAGTTCAGTTCAGTCGCTCGGTCATGTCCGACTCTTCACGACCCCAAGAATCTCAGCATGCCAGGCCTCCCTGTCCATCAGCAACTCCCGGAGTTCACTCAGATTCACGTCCGTCGAGTCAGTGATGCCATCCAGCCATCTCATCCTCGGTCGTCCCCTTCTCCTCCTGCCCCCAATCCCTCCCAGCATCAGAGTCTTTTTCCAATGAGTCAACTCTTCGCATGAGGTGGCCAAAGTACTGGAGTTTCAGCTTTAGCATCATTCCTTCCAAAGAAATCGCAGGGCTGATCTCTCTTAGAATGGACTGGTTGGATCTCCTTGCAGTCCAAGGGACTCTCAAGAGTCTTCTCCAACACCACAGTTCAAAAGCATCAATTCTTTGGCGCTCAGCCTTCTTCACAGTCCAACTCTCACATCCATACATGAGCACAGGAAAAACCGTAGCCTTGACTAAATGGACCTTAGTCGGCAAAGTAATGTCTCTGCTTTTGAATATGCTGTCTAGGTTGGTCATAACTTTCCTTCCAAGGAGTAAGCGTCTTTTAATTTCATGGATGCAATCACTTCTGCAGAGATTTTGGAGCCAAAAAATAAATAAATAAATAAAGTCTGACACTGTTTCCACTGTTTCCCCATCTATTTCCCACGAAGTGATGGGACTGGATGCCATGATCTTCGTTTTCTGAATGTTGAGCTTTAAGCCAACTTTTTCACTCTCCTCTTTCACTTTCATCAAGAGGCTTTTTAGTTCCCCTTCACTTTCTGCCATAAGGGTGATGTCATCTGCATATCTGAGGCTATTGATATTTCTCCCGGCAATCTTGATTCCAGCTTGTGTTTCTTCCAGCCTAGCATTTCTCATAATGTACTCTGCATATAAGTTAAATAAGCAGAGTGACAATATGCAGCCTTGACGTACTCCTTTTCCTATTTGGAACCAGTCTGTTGTTCCTTGTCCAGTTCTAACTGTTGCTTCCTGACCTGCATACAGATTTCGCAAGAGGCAGGTCAGGTGGTCTGGTATTCCCATCTCTTTCAGAATTTTCCACAGTTTATTGTGATCCACACAGTCAAAGGCTTTGGCATAGTCAATAAAGCCAAAATAGATCTTTTTCTGGAACTCTCTTGCTTTTTCCATGATCCAGCAGATATTGGCAATTTGATGTCTGGTTCCTCTGCCTTTTCTAAAACCAGCTTGAATATCAGGAAGTTCATGGTTCACGTATTGCTGAAGCCTGGCTTCAAGAATTTTGAGCATTACTTTACTAGCATGTGAGATGAGTGCAATTGTGCAGTAGTTTAAGCATTCTTTGGCATTGCCTTTCTTTGGGATTGTAATGAAAACTGTCCTTTTCCAGTCCTGTGGCCACTGCTGAGTTTCCCAAACTTGGTGGCATATTGAGTGCAGCACTTTCACAGCATCATCTTTCAGGATTTGAAACAGCTCAACTGGAATTCCATCACCTCCACTAGCTTTGTTTGTAGTGATGCTTTCTAAGGCCCACTTGACTTCACATTCCAGGATGTCTGGCTCTAGATGAGTGATCACACCATCGTGATTATCCGGGTCGTGAAGATCTTTTTTGTACACTTCTTCTGTGTATTCTTGCCGCCTCTTCTTAATATCGTCTGATTCTGTTAGGTCCATACCATTTCTGTCCTTTATTGAGCCCATCTTTGCATGAAATAAGAGAAAATCACATTTAATTTAATATGTAAGAGAATTCCACATACATGAGAGATTCAGGGACAGAAAGGTAAATGAAGTTTACATGCCATCCAAAGCTAAGGAATGGGAAAAGGACATGGGTCTTCCAAAGATAGGAAGGTCAGTCACAGGAATTTGAAGGACAGGTGTTTGGTAATAAGATATTTACCCTGCGATGTAGATGGGACCATTAATTTATCACCAGGTCCAGGAATAACTCTTTGTATGTAAAAAAAAAATCCCTAGTTTACAGTCACCTAGGTAGTTAAGGAAGGGGCAGTAATTTCTCTTGAACCTCTAGATTGTCTTTGGCTCAAAATAATCCTCATGCAAAAGTGGATCACTTTAAGGAAGCTCTTTCTGAACCCCTACAGTTCCCTCTTCTGAAACTTCTCTGAAAGTTTCACATATAAAAAGCTGAATGGTGACTATGAGGTCTTCCCTGGTGGTTCAGACAGTAAAAAATCTACCTGTAGTGTGGGAGACCTGTGTTTGATTCCTGGGTTGGGAAATTCCCCTGGAGAACAAAATGGCTACCACTCCACTATTCTGGCCTGGCAGTTCCTGGAGCCCCTGAAGAGGAGAATGGATAAGTAGAGTCCTCTTTTTCATTAAAATAGCCTCTTAGTTCTGAAAGCAAGTCAGTTTAGTAAAATAGCTGTATCTCACTTCAGTAAATAGTGATACAGGTGCACTTACAAAGCTAGGCCTGTAGTGCAGGTAATCAGGTATTTAACAAAAGGTATTTCTACGAAAACAATAGTTAGTGATTAGAGTAAACTATAATCCCAGTTTTTGAGTTCTGAAACTACCCAGTCAATAAGAATTGTAGATGACAGTCTCAAAGCATTCTCAGGCTGAGCAAAAAGCAGGCAGTGACAATTTACAGGTTTTCCTAGGTTGTGGTTTGAATGTCTTCAGTGATCTTTCTGATCAGCCCATATAAACAGGTATGAAGACTGTCCATACATAAGGTTATTTTTCTGAAACTTATATCAAGTTATCCAACTTCAGTTTTCATAGCTTCAGAAAAGGGACAGCTTTAGTTCTCCATCAGTGATTCTGAATAAGAAGGATAGGAGAAAATCTGGGAACATTAGTCTGGAGAGTCATAGCCAGATATTGAAGGAAACTAGAATTCAAGATCTTATCCAGTTTACAAGTAGAAAGTTTAAAAGACAATGGACAGCTCTAGAATCTAATATTCACAAATCTGAATTACTGAAGTTAATTTACCTAATATCCACAGAAACGTATTACTGAAGTTAATTTTTTCTCTATAAAATGACCCTTTTTTCTATCAAAGACAGCCAAATTAAGATTAAGACTGTTTGCTAAACAAGTCTGGTTTTAATAAACTTGTCATGATTATTTACAAAGATGTAACAAGAATAGGAACTGATTATATAAGTTTTTAAAAATTTGCTCTGCTGGAACTTTTCCTAAGGAATCTCTCATTAAATATTTAAAAGCTTCTCAAAGCCAGGAAAGCTAAGCCAAAAACTTGCTATCAAACTTCACCTGTAATACTTATACATTGGGTTGACCAGAAAGTTTGTTCAGGTTTTTCTGTAATATCTTACAAAAATATTTGAGTGAATTTCTCTCTTTTTGAGATCATCAAAATATCTTGAGGTTCCAGCACCTGCCAGGAAATGACTTTTGTTATTCACATGGTAAGGCTGCTGGGAACCCTATAAGCAAAGTACCAGGCTCTTTCCCTGAGGGGCTTGATTGGCTCCATAAAGTCAGTCTTAGTTTCTTAAAGCTGACTGGTCATATCGGATTTTATGCATATTCCTAATATGACATTCCAGCTAAGACCTTGGTATTAAACCAGTGTTTCTAATTGTGTCCTATTATAAAGAGAACAGATTTTTATTGAGCTTAAGCAAATAACTATATAGCCATCATAATAACAATACTAAGAGTTTCCAAATTCTAAACAGATCAGGTAAAGAGAAAAAGATGAGTATTTCAACACTGCTTATAAAGGTATGAGGGCTTCGCAGGTGGCACTAGTGGTAAAGAACCCACCTGCCAATGCAGGAGATGTAAGAGACCTGGGTTCCATTCCTGGGTTGGGAAGATGCCCTGGAGAAGGGCATGGCAACCCACTCCAGTATTGTTGCCTGGAGAATCCCATGGACAGAAGGTCCTGGCAGGCTGCAGTCGATGGAGTCAAAAAGAGTTGGACACCACTGAAGTGATTTAGAATGTATGCACATGATGGTATAATTTACCGAATTACTGTAAGTTATGTGTAGCTTGGGGAGAAAGCCTCATATCTGGAAAACAAAAGATTTTTAAAATATTAATATTGGATTGTTGAGCTTGAAGCCAACCTTTTCACTCTCCTCTTTCACTTTCATCAAGAGGCTTTTTGGTTCCTCTTCACTTTCTGCCATAAGGGTGGTGTCATCACTTCATGGGAAATAGATGGGGAAACAGTGGAAACAGTGTCAGACTTTATTTTGGGGGGCTCCAAAATCACTGCAGATGGTGATTGCAGCCATGAAATTAAAAGACACTTACTCCTTGGAAGAAACGTTATGGCCAACCTAGATAGCATATTCAAAAGCAGAGACATTACTTTGCTGACAAAGGTCCGTCTAGTCAAGGCTATGGTTTTTCCAGTGATCATGTATAGATGTGAGAGTTGGACTGTGAAGAAAGCTGAGTGCCGAAGAATTGATGCTTTTGAACTGCGGTGTTGGAGAAGACTCTTGAGAGTTCCTTGGACTGCAAGGAGATCCAACCGGTCCGTCCTAAAGGAGATCAGTCCTGGGTGTTCATTGGAAGGACTGATACTGAAGCTGAAACTCCAATACTTAGGCCACCTCATGTGAAGAGTTGACTCATTGGAAAAGACTCTGATGCTGGGAGGGATTGAGGGCAGGAGGAGAAGGGGACAACAGAGGATGAGATGGCTGGATGGCATCACTGACTCAATGGACATGAGTTTGAGTGACCTCCGGGAGATGGTGATGGACAGGGAGCCCTTGTGTGCTGCGATTCATGGGATCACAAAGAGTCGGACAGGCCTGAGTGACTGAAATGAACTGAACTGAACTGAACTGAATATTGGATTGTATGGTGTTAGGGAAAAACCCAAATGAACTTTTTGTCTAATCCAGTATTTTAGATGAAGTCAAAAAGTATAATCATATTCATTAGTTCATTCAGTTCCATATAATTTATTCTTGTTTGCTTGAGTCCAGTTTTTCCATTAATTCTGTTGACCTTATCTGATTATTGAAAATGATAGAGGACAGTGATAATTGCAAGAAGTTTACAAGACAGCAGAACAATGCTTCAACCCATCAGGAAAACATACATGCAATTAACAAGAGGATTTTAATAACCTATACTAAGTGAAAGTTGAATGAGGTTCAGCTGCAGATGTTCAAAGGACCCAGAGAGAGGAGGTCTGAGGCCTTTGATGACATAAATATTTTTCCAGGGTTATGGCCTTTGTAGGTCAGAGATTGCTGGTAGAGAGTTTTTATAATTTTATAGAAATCTTTCCAGCAATATCCAGTTACAGTTTCGGTTAGGTGGCATTTGTGGTAAACACACACACACACACACACACACACACACACACACACACACACACACACAAACAACCATCTGCCAGTGCAGGAGATGCAAGAGACCTGGGTTCAATCCCTGGGCTGGGAAGATCCCCTGGAGAAGGGAACGGCAACCCACTCCAGAATTCTTGCCTGGAGAATCCCATGAACAGATGAGTTTGGTGTGCTACAGTCCATGGGGTCACAAAGAGTCGGACATGACTAAAGCAACTTGTCATGCACACATTTACAATTTGAGTTTCTTAAATGCTTCCCTAGTGGCTCAGTGGTAAAGAATCCACCTGAAACGCAGGAGATACAAGAGTCATGGTTTTGATACCTGTGTGGGAAAGATCATCTGGAGGAAGAAATGGCAACCTACTCCAGTGTTCTTGCCTGGACAATCCCATGGACAGAGGAGCCTGGCAGGCTACAGTCCATGGGGTCGCAAAGAGTTGGACACGACTGAGCGACTGAACACAGGCATCCAAATGCACTATGGTTGATGGAGGAATGCCAAAAAAATGAGGTTCACCAGGAAGCTAAGCAGGATCAGTGGCCTTCTAGGAATGCCTATAATACTGTTTAATTTATAGCTATTATTTACCCATCATAATGACAGTTTACAGTGAATGATGTTGGATTTGTGATCTCTGAAGAAGATTTAGCTTCAGGATCAGGGACCAAGCTTGATCACTCAAGAGCCTTTGTGTAGCGGAGTTTTATTAAAGTTGAGAAAAGGGACAGAGAAAGCTTCTGACAGAGACATCAGAAAGGGGATGGAGAGTGCCCCAGACCCACTCACACAATAAACATCTGAAATTAACAATATTAGAATGAACAATAGTAAGATCTCACCAGACCCAATCCCATAATATACATTTTAAAATGACAGGATTAGTCAGAAGGTTCTTGTTAAGGAGAAACATGTCCTGGAGCAAGATACATTGTTATGTTGACTAAGACAAAGCAATGTAGGAAAGAACTTAGTCCTTTTCTCCTTGAGAGCCCCAGACCCTTTTCCCCTTCTCAAGGCCTCCAGACCCCTTTCTCCTCCTCAGGAACCCTGGACTTCTATCAACCTCTCTGCTGCTGCTGCTGCTGCTAAGTCGCTTCAGTCGTGTCCGACTCTGTGCGACCCCAGAGACGGCAGCCCACCAGGCTCCCCCTCTGGGCCTCTCCAGGCAAGAACACTGGAGTGGGTTGCCATTGCCTTCTCCAATGCATGAACGTGAAAAGTGAAAGTGAAGTCGCTCAGTCGTGTCTGCCTCTTCGAGAGCCCATGGCCTGCAGCCTACCAGGCTCTTCCACCCATGGGATTATCCAGGCAAGAGTACTGGAGTGGGGTGCCATTGCCTTCTCCGATCAACCTCTCTAGGAATTGACTATCTCAGCAATTTCTCTGATTCAGGAGCAGACTGATGTCCTGTTACAAAAATATCAGTTTGACCAAAGTCTGACAATGAAGGGTCAATTTGTTCTTTTGCAGAAGTGGAATAGACTTCATTCACATGTGACACAATCTTTACAGATTCTGCTGCTACTGCCTTTACATGCAAGTCATCTAGTGTATTTTACTGATACACAGATTCAATCCTTCTTAGGGTTTGTCCCAATTTTGATGATAAATAACATTTTATGTCAGGACACATCAAACTTCCAAGAATTTCACACAATTTCTGAAACACTTGATAACATATACCTTGGAAAAGACTCTTGAGAGTCCCGTGGACTGCAAGGAGATCCAACCAGTCCATTCTAAAGGAGATCAGCCCTGGGATTTCTTTGGAAAGTGCCGGGGGCCAGCGTGAGGAATTCCGCCCATGGCAAAGGTCATGAGGAAGGAGGCTTGGCATACGCAAAGGCGTGATCAAACCTCAGGAAACCCCCTGTTCCCGAGCATCTAACCCCAAAGCCAGAGTCTGTTTTATGCTCTCACCTACACCTCTGACTTTACGGGGGGCTCTCCCCCATAACCGTTTCTCTCTGAGGAGTAAACGTGCAGCTCCAAGGCAATAAAAATTCTTGGGCGTGACAAGAGTGTTTCAGCTTACGGATTCCTCTGAAGGTTATCTAGCCCACCTGTATAGGTTTGTCCGGCCACATGTGATTGTTTATAGCCTCCCAACCTGAGAGGCATGAGATGTTTTAGACTTACTAAAGGCAAATTATTTTGGGGAGTTAGAAATTATTAGTATAGTTGGTTAGGAATTATATTGGTGAAGGGTTTTTTCATTTGTTGTGTCAATAATTGTTGCTAATTCCCTGCTCTGGGTGGGACAAGGATGTCTCAGGTCAAACCTCTCTGCTGACAGACTAGCTTGTGTGACAGGATTATCCTTACTGCTGCCACTAGGCACATGATTGTTTACTACCTCTCAACCATAAACAGCACAGAGAGTTTTGGAGTATTTTGAGAGTCTTAATTAGCATAGGACTTTTTCTTCTTGTTGAGTCAATGATTGCCACCAGGCCTCTATATCCTTAGGCACCTGGGAACATATTAATCAATGTATTTGGAATATAGCAAAGGAAATATAGTAGTTTTTGATGTTAGCAATACTAGGCTTTTTGAGTTAATGGATTTTCTCTTTTGTAATAGGTCACTGTACTTTGTTATAAATCACTGTGTCCTTGCTATGTAAAAATGTAACTTTATCATATCTTAAGACTAAACAGATCTTGAGAAGCATTGGTGAAAGGGTTTTCATTTGTTGGGCTGATGTTTGCTGCTAAATCTCCATGTTCCCTACCCTTATAATGAATATAACTAGCATATAGGAAGAAATAAGTATTAACCTTTAAGCATATAGGAGAAATAAGTATTAACCTTTAAGACTAATCATGTTAACCTTGGGTTAAATAAATTCCTTTCTTGATTGTAACTCACTACACCCTCACCCTATAGGAATGTAACTTTATTTGGAGGGTGGTGCCTGGTTTAAGAGAAAACACCCTTGGAAGAAATAAGATTTTTGGTTATCAGAAAGAAAGGTTCATAAAATGTCAGCAGGTCTCACTCATGGCCAGAAGATGATGTAATATCCCTAAGACCTTTTTTTTTACATTTATGTGAAGCACCTGATTTTGATAAAGGTCAGGACTGCTGACCCCCACGTGACTCTGTATTCATCCCTATGTGTAACAAAAGGTATATAAGCAAACCCAAAAATAAAGAAATCGGATCAGTTTCCGGAAAGACTGATTCCCCCATGTCGCTTCTTTCTTGCTCCCGTTTTTCTGGCTGAATTCCCATCTGGAGCATGGATGCTATTCCACATAATCCAAGTTATTCAGCCTCTTTTTCTCCACTGATCTTCCTACTACACTATCCATTTCTAATCTCTCTATATCTGTGATTAAATATGTATTTTTCCAAAGACGCCGACTCCGTCCCCACCTTCGAATTACCCTGGATCCACCGGGGCAGGACCCCGGCAGGAAAGAATGATGCTAAAGCTGAAACTCCAGTACTTTGGCCACCTCATGTGAAGAGTTGACTCATTGGAAAAGACTCTGATGCTGGGAGGGATTGGGGGCAGGAGGAGAAGGGGACGACCGAGGATGAGATGGCTGGATGGCATCACTGACTCGATGGACGTGAGTCTGAGTGAACTCCGGGAGTTGGTGATGGCCAGGGAGGCCTGGCGTGCTGCAGTTCATGGGGTCGCGAAGAGTCGGACATGACTGAGCGACTGAACTGAACTGAACTGAACTGATACAGACGCAATTAAGAAGCTGTAACATTATTTTTTTTAATTTTACTGGGATATAATTTACAGTGTTGTGTTAGCTTCAGGTGTATAGCAGTCTGTACATACAGCCTCTCTTCTTTAGCTTCTTATCCCATATATGTCATTACAGAGTATCCAGTTCCCTGTGCTATGGAGTAGGTCCTTAGTTACGTGCATGTGTGGATCCCATTCTTCCAACTGGTCCTTCCCTCTCTTAGCCCTGGTAGCCATAACTTTGTTTTTTATATTAACTCCTTCTATTTTGTAGATAAGTTCATTTGTAGCCTTTTTTTAGGCTATACATGATATCATATATTTGTCTTTCTCTGACTTACTTCTCTCAATATAAGAATCTCTAGGGTCATCCATCTTGCTGCATAACATTATTTCTTATTTGAAAATATTTCCCATGTAACTAAACATATCTAATATATCTAATTAATATAATACCTATATTTTTATAAGGAAAGATAACACATTTTTTAAGATATGTCAAAGACTTCCTGAAGTATCTCATATCTCCAAGTTAGTTCTAAATCAACAAGACTTCATTTACAATTTGATTTTGGGAAGTTTGTCAAAAACATCCAAAAGGTTTTAAAACTGTCAGATAGGATCATAGGTCAGTGTGAAACAATGCTTAGTTAGCTATTTAACCAAATGACAGTTAAAGGCAAATATAGAAGTTTATATGGTTCTGATCATGACTTAGCTCTTTTAATACAGAGCAGACTAGATTTACTTAAGTATTCAGAGACAACACAGAACATAAGTGTTTGTTTTCAGAAGACAAAATATATTTTTTTTCTAGTTGGATTACTTAATACTAAAGAAAAACCTTTCATAATCTTCTATTATCAAGAGCAGACTAGTAGGTAAAAATAAAGCAACTTTGTTTTCTAACAGAGAGAAAACCAAATTCCAATTTTGTGCCAGTTTACTCTTGATATTAAAACTAATTTACTTGGTTAAATTCATTCCAGTATTATCCAGTCCTTTGGTTCAGTTCAGTTCAGTCGCTCAGTCGTGTCCGACTCTTTGCGACCCCATGAATTGCAGCATGCCAGGCCTCCCTGGCCATCACCATCTCCCGGAGTTCACTCAGACTCACGTCCATCGAGTCCATGATGCCATCCAGCCATCTCATCCTCTGTCGTCCCCTTCTCCTCCTGCCCCCAATCCCAGTCCTTACAACACACAAAATTTATTTTCAAAGACTCCTTTTTCATAAATGTTGTTTTACCAAGACATCCATCTTACTTTCTTGCATACAGAGGTCCCCCCCTCCCTTTTTACCCTTAGAAAGTTATAGTTTCTAGTGAAAATCAAGAACTAGGCAATTATGAATTGCATTTTACATTATAGCATTCTGTAGACTGGCAAAAAATATTTTTCTAATTTCTAAAAACATATGCTTGCTCATAGAAAACTTCTCAGTGTGACACCAAACATGTTTACTAATAGTTCTGAATATCTTTAGTTTCTCTGTAGAAAAGAAGCCTAAGTTCAATAATTAATTGTTTCAGTATCTCATTTGGGAATGATCTAAATATTCAATGAATTTCATTTAATTAATCATTAACTTAATTTAGCAAAACTCTAATTACCAGAGATTCAGGAAACTCTTTTAAGTAAATAGCTCAGAAAACAATTAGGCTTCCTTGGTGACTCAGCAGTAAATAATCTGCCTGCAGAGCAGCAAACATGGGTTCAATCCCTGGGTGGTTTAGCTGTTAAGTCGTATCCAACTTTTTCGACCCCATGAACTGTAGCCCATCAGGCTCTTCTGATCATGGAATTTTCCAGGCAAGAATACTGGAGTCATGAAAGTTCACTGAAGAAGGAAATAGCAACCCACACCAGTATTCTTGCCTAGTAAATCCCATGGACAGAGGAGTCTGGGGGATTACAGTCCATGGAGTCACAAAAGAGAAGGACATGACTTAGTGACTAAACAACATAAAACGATTATTGCTAAAAAATTCACCTAAAAACTGTAATCAGTTCAGTTCAGTTCAGTTACTCAGTCGTGTCCGACTCTTTGCAACTCCATGAACAGCAGCACACCAGGCCTCCCTGTCCATCATCAATTCCTGAGTCCACCCAAACCCATGTCCATTGAGTCAGTGATGCCATCCAAACATATCATCTGTCGTCCCCTTCTCCTCCTGCCCTCAATCTTTCCCAGCATCAAGGTCTTTTCTAATGAATCAGCTCTTTGCATCAGGTGGCCCAAGTATTGGAGTTTCAGCTTCAACATCAGTCCTTCCAATGAACACCCAGGACTGATCTCCTTTAGGATGGACTGGTTGGATCTCCTTGCAGTCCAAAGGACTCTCAAGAGTCTCCTCCAACACCACAGTTCAAAAGCATCAATTCTTTGGCACTCAACTTTCTTTATAGTCCAACTCTCACATCCATACATGACTACTGGAAAAACCATAGCCTTGACTAGACGGACATTTGTTGACAAAGTAATGTCTCTGCTTTTCAATATGCTATCTAGGTTGGTCATAACTTTCCTTCCAAGGAGACGCGTCTTTTAATTTCATGGCTGCAGTCACCATCTGCAGTGATTTTGGAGCCCAAAAACATAAAGTCAGCCACTGTTTCCACTGTTTCCCCATCTATTTCCCATGAAGTGATGGGACCAGATACCATGATCTTAGTTTTCTGAATGTTGAGCTTTAAGCCAACTTTTTCACTCTCTTCTTTAACTTTCACCAAGGGGCTCTTTAGCTCTTCTTCACTTTCTGCCATAAGGGTGGTGTTATCTACATATCTGAGGTTGATATTTCTTCTGGCAATCCTGATTCCAGGAAAAAGCTTGTGATACTGACATTTATTTTATTCATATGTTCTTGACAACTATGCTAAAATTACCTACCAAAAAAAGTCTTTATTAGGCTTTAGACATCTTCAGTCATCATCCTAAATTATTTTTCTGGCTGACAATTTTTGTCACAGAGCCTATTTGACTTTAAGTAAACCTAGGTAGAATAAAAGTTTTATACTTAATGGTGACAAGTCTAATGACATATTTGTTTTACATAAACCAACAACCTTAAATTATCTTTTATTTACTGAAGGTTAATCCTAAAACATAAGAAACTGAAAAACATGTGAGTCAAATTTTATTATATTTTGAGAGTATATATATATATGAAAGTCACTTGGTTGTGTCTGACTCTTTGTGACCCCATGGACTGTATAGTCCATGGAATTCTCCAGGCCAGAATACTGGAGAGGTAGCCTTTCCATTCTCCAGGGGATCATCCCAACCCAGGGATCAAACCTCAGTCTCCCACACTATAGGCAGATTCTTTACCAGCTGAGCCATAAGAGAAGCCCATTTGTGTATATACATATATACATATGTACATATATACATATATATATATACACACACACACATACTCGATTTATATAGGGCTTGTTTGTTAAAACAATTAAATAGAACACTTTTACAAAATAATTTTATCAATACCATCAAGAGGTATTAAAAAAAAACTCACGTTTACAAGACATGTATATATAGACACACATGAACATACAGACAAATAAAAGCAGAGGTCTTATAATTTTTTTGTTTAAAATTTTTCCTTGAGCTAGATTTTTTGGTAAGGGTGCTTCTATAGCAGTTCATACATTTAAAAAGACCCCTTGCTCTGTTCATTTGTTTGTTTTTCAGTCTTAGTAATTGAAGATGGTCTAGATCAGCGTTCCTGGAGAGGTTAGAAGCCTTTTGAGATAAAAGGGGGAGGTTTGAGGGTTAATGAAAAGGAATGGGTAGAATCTGAACTACCTCTTGAGCTACGTTTCTGGTTTTGCAAATATTTGTAAGATATGGTTTAAATGGCATCATGGATTGATCCACCTGTCCAATTACATTATCCTCAATTTGCTTTTTTATATCATGGAGGGTTCCTAGATGCAAACCATAATGTTTTTATGTTCTGCTCAGGTAATATTTTTGTTTCCTTTAACATGTCCAATTAAAATTGCTTGAAGAGTAGATGTGCATGTCTTCTGTTTTATATACTAGGTAGGGGAGACATTCCCCAGTGAAATACAATATCCATCCCCATAATAGAATCAGATACCAGAAATGCAACCTTTTATATAAAGACTATTCAAATATACCAACTCTCCTATAAACTTTTTGGCTTAATTCTATCAACTCTTACATTTCTAACTGTAGCCCCCATTAGGACTTCAAAAATAACTTTTGGTTATGCAGTATTGTTCAGGAGAAAGTATTCACAGTCAGATATACATATCTATCCCATAAAACGTTCAGGTAAAATTGACATAATTTTGTCAACACTTACATTTCTATTATATATTCTTTCAACCTAATTTTAGCATGAATCAGCTTCACCAATGAGTTTTGGTACCACAGTTCATGGGATTCCCATATCAAAGGGTCCTGGAAATTTCTCCTTTCTCTCGCCTGCCCATTTTACCCACTCTTGTGCAAAAGGCTTTGCATCCCCAGTGAAGAGTCAGGCCAAAGGATCCTGGCTCTTTTAACTTAATTAGTGAAAGTGAAGTCGCTCAGTTAACTTAATTAACCATCCTACTAAAGTTGAGCCACTTTGGCCCACCCAGCCTTTTGTAGTTCTATATTAAAACTTTTATTTTAATCCCATCAGTGTTCATTTTATTCATCTCATTTCCTTGATCTTTTTTTATTTATCCATTAATCTCAGGAGGTAATCTGTTTAAAAAAAGAAATTTTTGTTTTAAGGATTGTCCCTGGGTTTAAGAAAAAAATTGTTTCTTACGTGCAGGACCAGCTGTACTTCCAATGCCCTGTTTTGTTTGTTTTTACAAATATTTTCAAGTGTTTGAAGGCAAACAGAAAGGGATGTTAGTGGATTTTGATTTTTGTTCTACTGTCTATCTTCAATCTTAGTAAAGGAGTCCTAAAACACAAGCTGGAATGAAGATTGCCGGGAGAAATATCAGTAACCTCAGATATGCAGATGACACCACCCTTATGGCAGAAAGTGAAGAAGAGCTAAAAAGCCTCTTGATGAAAGTGAAAGAGGACGGCGAAAAAGTTGGCCTAAAGCTCAACACTCAGAAAACGAAGATCATGGCATCCGGTCCCATCACTTCATGGGAAATAGATGGGGAAACAGTGGAAACAGTGTCAGACTTTATTTTGGGGGCTCCAAAATCACTGCAGATGGTGACTGCAGCCATGAAATTAAAGGAGGCTTACTCCTTGGAAGAAAAGTTATGATCAACCTAGATAGCATACTCAAAAGCAGAGACATTACTAAGGTCCGTCTAGTCAAGGCTATGGTTTTTCCTGTGGTCATGTATGGATGTGAGAGTTGGACTGTGAAGAAGGCTGAGTGCCGAAGAATTGATGCGTTTGAACTGTGGTGTTGGAGAAGACTCTTGAGAGTCCCTTGGACTGCAAGGAGTTCCAACCAGTCCATTCTGAAGGAGATCAACCCTGGGATTTCTTTGGAGGGAATGATGCTAAAGCTGAAACTACAGTACTTTGGCCACCTCATGTGAAGAGTTGACTCATTGGAAAAAACTCTGATGCTGGGAGTTATTGGAGGCAGGAGGAGAAGGGGACGACAGAGGATGAGATGGCTGGATTGCATCACGGACTCGATGGACATGAGTCTGAGTGAACTCCGGGAGTTGGTGATGAACAGGGAGGCCTGGCATGCTGCGATTCATGGGGTCTCAAAGAGTCGGACATGACTGAGCGACTGAACTGAACTGAACATCTAGCCTTTATACCAATATTAGAGCTATCAATATTTGTTTTTAATTTAACCAATTCAAATAATCCGTTATGTGGCCATTATGATGAGTAGTATCTGTTAATCTTAACAGCAGCTCAGTCCAATAAGCCTTTTTATGGCTAAACCATGTAGGTAAGTGCTATACTATAAAAGGGTGGAAATATTGCAGCCCTTACAAGATCCAGGAAGTTCACTCTCAGAGTCAAAGCTAAGAAGGTAAAGGCAGTAACTATGAGGGGCTCTGTTTTTAAGCAGCAGAGAATCGCATGTGTTCCCCCCTATTGAACAGAACAGAGTGACTTACCAACCCACAAGTTATCCATTTCTTTAGATCCACAGACTACTCAGCTGCCCACCAGGTGCATATGTATCCTCTGACTGGCAGCGATCAGGGAGAAAACAGTGACCATCTCTGGCAGGAACAAGATCAACAGAAAGCCAGAATATAACATCCAAATATTTTCTAGGGTCCCTTTAGCCCAAAGAACTAGCTCCATGTATACTTTCTCTTGCTAATCTGAATTTATTTATTTTGGCTGTGTGTGCCTTTTTTTTCCTTCTTTTTTTTTTTTTAACATGGGCTTTTCTCTAGTTGCAGCAAGCAGCGCAACGGGCTCAGTAGTTGCAACTCCCAGGATATAGAGCACAGGCTCAATAGTTGTGTTACATGGGCTTAGTTGCTCCGAGGCAAGTGGGATCTTCTTGGACCAGGGATTAAACCTGTATCTCCTGCATTGACAGGTGGATTCTTTACCACTGATTCACCAGGGAAACTTGCTAATCTTAATTTAGAAACGAGAGAGGGGATCGGGGGGAGAAAAAAGATAATTCTTACTACTTTCACTTCTAACATACCCTACAGCAGGCTGAAATCTGGGAAACTGATATGGGAAGAAATGTCACCTTATTATGCCTGCTGTTGTCAGATGTCCCAGAATCTATTCATCTGCCATAGTTTTTGGGAGAAAGCAGTTTTCCAGCCAGTGAATGCCCATGTTAGGTACCAAAATTGTCAGGAAGGAGAAAAATAAAACTTTTCTCTACCCTTCTAGGTTCTTCTGGCTGGCCTAAGAATTAAACTGACACGAGAAGGCAATGGCAGCCCACTCCAGTGTTCTTGCCTGGAGAATCCCAGGGACGGGGGAGCCTGGTGGGTTGCCATCTACGGGATCGCACAGAGTCGGACACGACTGAAGTGACTTAGCAACAGAGACAAATTAACAGTAAAGAATTAAACTTTATTTTGTACATATGAGAATCTAACACACATGAGAAGTTCAGAGACAGAAAGATAAAATTATATATATGTATATATATATATATATTTATATTTATATATGACATATATCTAAGGAATGGGATAGGAGCCCAGGGATTTCAAGGACAAGAGGGTCATTCACAAAATGATAAGAAGAGCAGATGTTTGGTAATTAGATCTTTGCCCTGCCATATAGATGGAACCACTTAGATAAAATTTATCTCTAGTAATAATTATTTTTCTTGGAAAAATCCTCAATTTAATTTCTTCTAGGTAGTTAAGAGATAGGCAGTAGTTTCTCTTTAACCTGTATCTAGATTGTCTTTAGCTCAAAATAATCTTCTTGCATATGTGATCCATTTGGGGGAAACCTTGTTCTGAACCCCTACTGTTTCTTGTTCAGTAGTATTCTTTTAGATTTCTAAAAATCATGAAGAATGAAATTCATTCTACAAGGATTTTGAGGACAGTATTCATTACTTTAAACTCTTTTTGTACAACACTTAGAACAAACTCATTTTTTGTTTTGGCATCAAGAAAGGTCTGCCTCTTCTGAGTAATTTTTGTCTCTGTAAACTATATGGCTACCTGTACATTACTCTTAGATTTGTTGGTAAGGAAGATTTTTTAAATGGCTGCCTCCATTTATAATTTACTAAAATTTTATGGCACTTCCATATATGCTTTAGCTGGGTTTCAGCTATCAGCTAGTATTGCCTGGGGCACCACATGGGACTGAACTACTTGCGGTGATGTGCCATAAACATTTCTCCAGAAGGAGCCAATGTTGTGGTTGGACCAGCCCTTCTGATTTTTATTATGACTGCAGGATGCACCTCAGCAACAACTATCAGGAAATTTTGAAAAACAAGTTTTATTACTCACAGGTCCTGGAGGGTACACAATATGCCCAGGGCCACACAGCTAAGTCAAACAGAAAGACAGACAGAAAGCAAAAACATGGGCTTCTGCCTTTGTTGGGGTCATGGGTGGGGTCTCCAGGATTTTGTGGGTTTACTCTTTACTAGTTAATTTGAAACATAAGAGTAGGAATGAGAGCATGGGAATAGAAAAGAGTGCTCCCTCAAGAGGTCAGTAATCTAGGTCACTCAGGGCTTTCTAAAAGTAACTTTATGGGTAGAGTGGCCTGAATCTTTATTTAGTTGTATAGCTGGCAATGTTTATTTGAGATGAATGTCTTTGAAATGGATGTCTCAGCAATCAAAAGCTTGATGTCAGTCATTTACATTACAATAAAAAAGCTGATTGTCAGGTACTCACACTAAATTAGGGCTTCCCAGGTGGCCCTAGTGCCCTCCTGCCAATGCAGGGGACATAAGAGGTGCAGGTCAATCCCTGGGTTAGGAAGATGCCCTGGAGAAGAAAATATCAACCCATTCCAGTATTCTTTCCTGGGGAATCCTCCTGGACAGAGGAGCCTGAAGGACTCCTCTGCAGTCCATAGGGTGCACAGAGTCGGACACAACTGAAGCGACTTGGCACACAGAGTAAATTATACTAACCTCATCTTTGCTCAGTGTTATGTTCCTATCATTTCTTCCTTTGAAATTTCTCTAATGTACTGCTTTCTGTTTCCCCCACCCACCTCTGAGTCAGATAGGCTAGCCCTCTTCAGGGAGAGATATCACAGATGTCCTCTCTATCTTAGTAGTGGTACTCATAGAGATCACCAGCCCCAATTATGATGAAAACTATGGCCTAGGAGAAAGCCGCCTGAAATAGCAGCTGGGGAGTAGGGCCTGGAGAGAAGAGGAGGCTGAGAGATGAAACGGTGCACCTCAGATTAGAACATGAACTCAGTCTAAACCAGATTGGGACTTGAATCCATGGTGTCTTTTAATTGAGATCGCATACCTGGTCTCAGGACTTAATGTAACTCAGGTTCTTTATGTCTTATCACAGAGAGACTTCAGTGAGAGACACAGTGATAGGTAAGAAGTGGATTTATCTAGAGAGATACACATTCCATAGGCAGAATGTGGCCCATCTCAAAAAGGAAAAATGGCCTAGTTGAAACACGCACCACAGAGTGTGGGCCATCTCAGAAGATGAGAAGGCCTCAAATAAGGGGTGCTTAGTTTTTACAGGCTGGGTAATCTCATAGGCTAATAACTAGGAGGAGTATTTCAACTATTTCTGGGGAGGGGCAGGGATTTCTGGGGAAAGGCAGGGATTTCCAGGAATTGGAGTACACCTCACTTTTTTTTTTTTTTTTTATGGTTTTATCTTAGAACTGTCACAGTTCAGGTGGGTGTATCATTTAGAATGCTGAAATATTGCAATGAGCATATAACGAAGTTCAAGGGCTGTTGGAAGTCAAATCTTCTGCTGTCTTGGATCTAGTAGTTCTAGCCAAAGAATGCTCAAACTACCGCACAATTGCACTCATCTCTGGGAAGATCCCCTGGAGAAGGAAATGGCAACCCCCTCCAGTATTCTTGCCTGGAGAATCCCATGGACAGAGGAGCCTGGTGGGCTACAGTCCATGGGGTCGCAAAGAGTCGGACACGACTGAGAAACTTCACTTTCACTTTCACATGCTAGTAAGTTCAGTTCAGTCGCTCAGTCGTGTCCGACTCTTTGTGACCCCATGAATTGCAGCACGCCAGGCCTCCCTGTCCATCACCAACTCCTGGAGTTCACTCAGACTTAAGTCCATCGAGTCAGTGATGCCATCCAGCCATCTCATCCTCTGTCGTCCCCTTCTCCTCCTGCCCCCAATCCCTCCCAGCATCAGAATCTTTTCCAATGAGTCAACACTTCGCGTGAGGTGACCAAAGTACTGGAGTTTCAGCTTCAGCATCATTCCCTCCAAAGAAATCCCAGGGCTGATCTCCTTCAGAATGGACTGGTTGGATCTCCTTGCAGTCCAAGGGACTCTCAAGAGTCTTCTCCAACACCACAGTTCAAAAGCATCAATTCTTCGGGACTCAGCTTTCTTCATAGTCCAACTCTCACATCCATATATGACCACTGGAAAAACCATAGCCTTGACTAGACGGACCTTTGTTGGCAAAGTAATGTCTCTGCTTTTGAATATACTATCTAGGTTGGTCATAACTTTTCTTCCGAGGAGCAAGCGTATTTTAATTTCATGGCTGCAGTCACCATCTGCAGTGATTTTGGAGCCCCAAAAAATAAAGTAATGCTCAAAATTCTTCAAAGTCAGGCTTTAGCAATACGTGAACTGTGAACTTTCAGATGTTCAAACTGGTTTTAGAAAAGGCAGAGGAACCTCAGATCAAATTGCCAACATCCACTGGATCATGGAAAAGGAAAGAGAGTTCCAGAAAAACATCTATTTCTGCTTTATTGACTATGCCAAAGCCTTTGACTATGTGGATCACAATAAACTGTGGAAAAATCTGAAAGAGATGGGAATACCAGACCACCTGACCTGCCTCTTGAGAAACCTGTATGCAGGTCAGGAAGCAACAGTTAGAACTGGACATGGAAGAACAGACTGGTTTCAAATAGGAAAAGGAGTACGCCAAGGCTGTATATTGTCATCCTGCTTATTTGACTTATATGCAGAGTACATCATGAGAAACGCTGGGCTGGAAGAAGCACAAGCTGGAATCAAGATTGCTGGGAGAAATATCAATAACCTCAGATATGCAGATGACACCCCCCTTATGGCAGAAAGTGAAGAGGAACTAAAGAACCTCTTGATGAAAGTGAAAGAGGAGAGTGAAAAAGCTGGAATAAAGCTCAACATTCAGAAAACTAAGATCATGGCATCTGGTCCCATCACTTCATGGGAAATAGATGGGGAAACAGTGGCAGACTTTCTTTTTAGGGGCTCCAAAATCACTGCAGATGGTGATTACAGTCATGAAATTAAAAGACGCTTACTCCTTGAAAGGAAAGTTATGACCAACCTAGATAGCATATTCAAAAGCAGAGACATTACTTTGTCAACAAAGGTCCATCTAGTCAAGGCTATGGTTTTTCCAGTAGTCATGTATGGATGTGAGAGTTGGACTGTGAAGAAAGCTGAGTCCCAAAGAATTGATGCTTTTTGACTTGTGGTGTTGGAGAAGACTCTTGAGAGCCCTTTGAACTGCAAGGAGATCCAACCTGTCCATCCTAAAGGAGATAAGTCCTAGGTGTTCACTGGAAGGACTGATATTGAATCTGAAACTCCAGTACTTTGGCCACCTGATGCAAAGAGCTGACTCATTTGAAAAGACCCTGATACTGGGAAAGATTGAGGGCAGGAAGAGAAGGGGAGAACAGAGGATGAGATGTTTGCATGGCATCACCAACTCAATGGACATGGGTTTGGGTAGACTTCGGCAGTTGGTGTTGGACAGGGAGGCCTGGCATGCTGCAGTTCATGGGGTCACATAGAGTCAGACACGACTGAGCGACTGAACTGAACTGAACCAGTTTTTGTCATATCCAATAGCTATGTCATTCTTTTAAAGATTGTGCCTTGCCCTCTTCCCTCTTGTTGCAAAGGGACCTTGGAAAGCCAGTAGTTCCTGGGGCCCAACCTGGATAAAAAGGGAATCCCAGTGGAATGTGTGGTGTGATACAGACAGGCAGTGTGGAGTGACCTTTAACTTCTGGATCTGGATTTAACCACAGTCTTCCAAGAACTCATCCAGTAGATTACACCCTGTTTCTCTTAAAGAAAGGCAGTAACTCTAGCCAGTAGCTAGCTGCTAGAAGTTGAATATACCCTTCATGGGGACTTCACATGTATCAATTATTATCTTGTCCTAGTCTGTTCTTCACAGCGAGGCTGACCCCTGTAGCCTACACTTTCCAGCTTCCCTCAGATGGGTTCCTACTATTTTCTGCCTATTGGAGGCTCTTTTTTTTTTTTTATTTATTTTTACTTTATTTTACTTTACAATACTGTATTTGTTTTGCCATACATTGACATGAATCCACCACAGGTGTACATGCGTTCCCAAACATGAACCCCCTTCCTACCTCCCTCCCCATAACATCTCTCTGGGTCATCCTCGTGCACCAGCCCCAAGCATGCTGTATCCTGCATTGGACATAGACTGGCGATTTGATTCTTACATGATAGTATACATGTTTCAATGCCATTCTATTGGAGGCTCTTTTGGAAGAGAGGATGGAGTCCACAGGATGGCAGAAGCCACAGTACTTCTTAGCTCTTTTGCTGCAGGATTGCGATCAGTAACTACTTCCTCCACATGGGCCTGGCTTCTTCCTGTCAGACAGACCTGCAGTGGGTCTAGTTCCTATGAGGAGACTCTAGTCCTTACATCCCTAATGCAGCTTTATTTCCCTGTCCCTTCACCTGAAGATGGTAGCTACTTCCTGTTGTTGATAAATTCTCTGTTGCCTAGTGAATTTCTGTTGCCTAGTGTCCCCTATTTGGACTCTCACTAGTTTAATAACCCCTGGGTAAATAATTTCTGTCATTAAACTAACTGTTTAAAACGCAGTTAGAGCAGTTTCTGTATTCCTGGTTAGACCATGACAATGCTCTTGGTGAATTTCATGTATTTCCATATAAGGGATCTTAAATACTTTTGGGACACAGCAGAGTCTGAATAGAGAGGAAGCAAAAGACAGAGAGAGGCAAAGAGAAACACAGATGCAGAAAGAGAGGCCATATAAATATTATGTTTATAATGATTGTAAATAGATTTCTAAGGCACAATTGCTTTTGAAGTTGTATTTTATTTTGTAATTCATTCTGGTTTTTTTTTCATTCATTTTTTCTTTCTTTATGTTTGTAAAAGGATGTTAAGGAATAAGATTGTTGTAAAAGGATGTTAAGGAATCCAATTTATAAGAAGAAACAATTAACTTTTTTTGTATGTCTATGCTGAAAATAACTGTAATCTTTTAATATTTTTCCATTTTCATTTGGATTTATTTAAGACATCCTTCAGTCTTGCATAAAATAACACATCTTACTCACTCTTATCAGTTCAGTTCAGTCGCTCATCTATGTCCAACTCTTTGCGACCCCATGAATCGCAGCACACCAGGCCTCCCTGTCCATCACCAACTCCTGGAGTTTACCCAAACTCATGTCCATCGAGTCGGTGATGCCATCCAGCCATCTCATCCTCTGTTGTCCCCTTCTCCTCCTGCCCCCAATCCCTCCCAGCAATGGGGTCTTTTCCAATGAGTCAACTCTTCGCATGAGGTGGCCAAAGTACTTACTCTTATAATTTGAGTCATTTTAAAATTAATATGCAGAGTCTCATGTTTTTCAAAGCAAGACATACTTGTTTTCTTTTTAATGTCATGAATATTAATTACTCTGAGAAATCCCTGATATTTATACATGGGGATTATAATAGAGATATTATAAATCTGTTTCACCTTTAAAAAGCAACCTAACAGCTCTCTTATTCCATATGTGTTCCAGACATTTTTCCAGAATCCTTTAATGAGACATAATTATATTATTATGTACCCATGATTTTAATATGCTTGATAGAAGTTTACATTTTTTTCTTTTCCATTTTTTTAAACATTCCTTTCTGACATGCTGTTTGTCAAGAAAAGACATATGATGTGTAACTTGCAGCTCTTCAGTAGCAGATGTATACCATAAGAGACTTCGTTTCTTTTTGATAAATATTTATGTGACTTTAACACCACAAATTAAACTCTAAACAGGCCACACTGATATTTTTCCCATTAAAAAAATCTTTGGATAATAAATACATTGACAAAGACAACTACTCTCTATTTTGACAAATATTAATTATCATCAAAAAATCAGCAGTTATTATAAAGTTTAACTTTTGAGACAAAGACTCTTTAAAATAGAAGCTAACATTTTGCATATTGGTAATTATGAATTCCATTAGTAATTGTGGTATATATTACCCGGAAGTATTTATTTTTTTAACAATGGTTTTTTTTTTTTTGCCTAACTTATTCAGTGTAATTCTTTTATTGAAATATAGTAGATTTACAGTATACTGTTAGTTTCAGATGTACAACACAGTGCATCAGTTATGTACACATGTATATGTGTGTGTGTATGTGTTCTTTTTCAGATTCTTTCCCCTTATACATTATTACAAATGTTATTACAAAATATTGAGTGTAGACCCCAGTGCTGTACATTATTAGGCCCTTGTTGGTTGAGAGGTTAATCCCAACCTTCTAATTTATTTCTACCCACCTCTTTCCTCTTTGGTAGCCATAAATTTGTTTTCTATGTCTGTGAGTCTTTCTATTTTGTAGATGAGTTCCTTTGTATATATATATTTTTTATATTCTACATGTAAGTGATATCATATGATATTTGTCTTTCTCTGCCTGGCTTACTTCATTTAGTATGATAATCTCTTAGGTCCATCCATATTATGCAAATGACATTATTTCATTCTTTGTATGGCTGAGTAATTGTCCATTGTATATGCCTGTGTTTGTGTGTGAACCACATCTTCTTTATCCATTCAAATATCCATCAACATTTAGGTTACTTCTATGTCTTGGCTATTGTAAACAGTGCTGCTATGAACAATGGGGTGCATGTGTCTCTTTAAATTATAGTTTTCTCTGAAGATATGCTCAAGAGAGGAATTGCATAGTCATATGTTAATTCTATTTTTAGTTTTCTTAAGGAACCTCCATACTGTTCTCCATGGTGACTGTTTCATTCCCACCAAAAAAGTTCAGTTCAGTAGCTCAGTCGTGTCTGACTCTTTGCGACCCTATGAATCGCAGTATGCCAGGCCTCCCTGTCCATCACCAACTCCCAGAGTTTACCCAAACTCATGTCCAGTGAGTTGGTGATGCCATCCAGCCATCTCATCCTCTGTTGTCCCCTTCTCCTGCCCCCGATCCCTCCCAGCATCGGGGTCTTTTCCAATGAGTCAGCTCTTTGCATCAGGTGTCAAAGTACTGGAGTTTCCTTCCAATGAACACCCAGGACTGATCTCCTTTAGGATGGACTGGTTGGATCTCCTTGCTGTCCAAGGGACTCTCAAAAGTCTTCTCCAACACCACAGTTCAAAAGCATCAATTCTTCGAGCTCAGCCTTCTTCACCATCCAACTCTCACATCCATACATGACCACTGGAAAAACCATAACCTTGACTAGATGGACCTTTGTTGACAAAGTAATGTCTCTGCTTTTCAATATGCTATCATATTGGTCTATGCTATGCTATGCTATGCTATGCTATCATATCAGGTTGGTCATAACTTTCCTTCTAAGGAGTAAGCGTCTTTTAATTTCATGGCTGCAGTCACCATCTGCAGTGACTTTGGAGCCCCTAAAAAGAAAGTCTGCCACTGTTTCCACTGTTTCCCCATCTGTTTCCCATGAAGTGATGGGACTGGATGCCATGATCTTCCTTTTCTGAATGTTGAGCTTTAAGCCAACTTTTTCACTCTCCTCTTTGACTTTCATCAAGAGGCTCCTTAGTTCCTCTTCACTTTCTGCCAAAAGAGTGGTGTCATCTGCATATCTGAGGTTATTGATATTTCTCCCAGCAATCTTGATTCTAGCTTGTGCTTCTTCCAGCCCAGCATTTGTCATGATGTACTCTTCATATAAGTTAAATAAGCAGGGTGACAGTATATAGCCTTGATGTACTCCTTTTCCTATTTGGAACTAGCCTGTTGTTCCATGTCCAGTTCTAACTGTTGCTTCCTGCCCTGCATATAGGTTTCTCAAGAGGCAGGTCAGGTGGTCTGGTATTCCCATCTCTTTCAGATTTTTCCACAGTTTATTGTGATCCACACAGTCAAAGGCTTTGGCATAGAGGATTCTTTTTTCCCACATTCTCTCCAGGATTTATTATTTGTAGACATTTTTATTATTGTCATTTTTGATTTGACAATTTTGATTATGATCACCATCGTGAGGTGATACCTCATTGTAGTTTTGATTTGAAAGTGAAAGAAAATGAAAGTTAGTCTCTCAGTTGTGTCCAACTTTTTGTGACCTCATGAACTGTAGCCCACCAGGTTCCTCTGTACATGGGATGCTCCATGTAAGGATACTGGAGTGGGTAGCCATTCCCTTCTTCAAGGGATCTTCCCAACCCAGGGATTGAACCCAGATCTCTGGCATTGCAGGCCAGTTTTTTATCATCTGAGGCACCAGGTAACTTCTTTAAACATTAGTGTTGTTCAGCATCTTATCATGTTCATGGTTACCATCTACATGTTCTCTTTGGAAGAATGTTGATTTAGATCTTTTGCCCATTTTTAATCGGTTTTCATGGAGTGTTTTCTTATAGTCACAATGTATTTATCTCCTCTCAATTTACTTATGATGCTTATTATCCTCCAATAAGATTTTGGGAAGAATAAAATCAAATACACAGTAAAAGGGGGAAATATTATGAAATTTAAAAATAAATGTAAGCCACAGATATAGGAGTTGTCGAACCCTAGATTAAAAAGTTACCAATATTGTGATAAGTGATTATACATCTTCTGAAAATTATGGCCAAAGAAGGCAAACAACCTGTGCCACTCACAAATTATACTAATTCACATGTAAATACACAATTCCCCCCCTCAGAAATCAACTGGAAATTTGCCTTCTATGACACTTAACAACAGAGTAGAAAATATCTTTAACTACTACAAAGGTATCTCAATTAATTTTAATTATTCTAATAATACCTATTTAAATAAAAATTTTCAGAATGCATAATCACAGTTTTATGGTTAATATTTAAAGAATTCTTTTATGAAGCGCAGGTTATGATATTTTATCAATATAGAAGACTGAAACAGAAGGCCCAGACACTTTTTTTAATGTCCTCTTACATAATAGTGGGATAGAACTTGGAAAATATTTTCTGATAGATATTAAAATGTCTGCTAGGCTGTCCTCAATTGTTAGTCTTAAAGGAGTCTTTGGCAGGTATTGAATGGCAGTAAGACATAAACAAATTCCTTGATAAGTATATATCATTTAAATATGTTGCTAAAGTAAAATTCAATTGCTTTATATGGCAGAAGCAAGGGAAAGAAAGTCATTACACTTTGAACTTTTAAGAACTGGATGTTTAATCTCAAAGACAACTCAGAATTGATGCAAGCATTATGCATCCACAGTTAGGTACAAATTTGTACTCAAAGAAGTGTTTTGTTTCTTAAGTGCTATGAGAGGATGTTAGAAGTATGGACTTTTAACCACAGGAGATATGACAAAGTGAAACAAAAAATCAGAAAGTGTTAGTAGCTCTGTATAACTCATCAGTTCAGTTGAGTTCAGTCACTCAGTCGTGTTTGACTCTTTGCGACCCCATGAAGCACAGCACGCCAGGCCTCCTTGTCCATCACCAACTCCTGGAGTTTACTCAGACTCATGTCCATCGAGTCGGTGATGCCATCAGCCATCTCATCCTCTGCTGTCCCCTTCTCCTCCTTGGACCAATCCCTCCCAGCATCAGGGTCTTTTCCAATGAGTCAACTGTTTATATGAGGTGGCCCAAGTATTGGAGTTTCAGCTAGGCATCAGTCCTTCCAAAGAACACCCAGCATGGATCTCCTTTAGAATGGACTGGTTGGAACTCCTTGCAGTCCAAGGGTTTCCCAAGAGTCTTCTCCAACACCACAGTTCAAAAGCATCAATTCTTCGAGCTCAGCCTTCTTCACCATCCAACTCTCACATCTATACATGATCACTGGAAAAATCATAGCCTTGACTAGATGGACCTTTGTTGGCAAAGTAATGTCTCTACTTTTTAATATGCTATCCTGGTTGGTCATAACTTTCCTTCCAAGGAGTAAGCATCTTTTAATTTCATGGCTGCAGTCACCATCTGCAGTGATTTTGGAGCCCAAAAAAATAAAGTCAGCCACTATTTCCACTGTTTCCCCATCTATTTCCCATGAAGTGATGGGACCAGAGGCCATGATCTTAGTTTTCTGAATGTTGAGCTTTAAGCCAACTTTTTCACTCTCCTCTTTCACTTTCATCCAGAGGCTCTTTAGTTCCTCTTCACTTTCTGCCATAAGTGTGGTGTCATCTGCATCAGTTCAGTTCAGTTCAGTCGCTCAGTCATGTCTGACTCTTTGTGACCCCATGAATCGCAGCACACCAGGCCTCCCTGTCCATCAGCAACTCCCGGAGTTCACTCAGATTCATGTCCATCGAGTCAGTGATGCCATCCAGCCATCTCATCCTCTGTTGTCCCCTTCTCCTCCTGCCCCCAATCCCTCCCAGCATCAAAGTCTTTTCCAATGAGTCAACTCTTCGCATGAGGTGGCCAAAGTACTGGAGGTTCAGTTTAGCATCATTCCAAGGTTATTGATATTTCTCCTGGCAATCTTGATTCCAGCTTGTGCTTCTTCCAGCCCAGCATTTCTCATGATGTACTCCACATATAATATTTGGAACCAGTCTGTTGTTCCATGTCCACTTCTAACTGTTGCTTCCTGACCTGCATATAGGTTTCTCAAGAGGCAGGTCAGGTGGTCTGGTATTCCCATCTCTTTCAGAATTTTCCACAGTTTATTGTGATCCACACAGTCAAAGGCTTTGGCATAGTCAATAAAGCAGAAATAGATGTTTTTCTGGAACTCTCTTGCTTTTTCCATGATCCAGCAGATGTTGGCAATTTGATCTGAGGTTCCTCTGCCTTTTCTAAAACCAGCTTGAACATCTGGAAGTTCACGGTTCACATATTGTTGAAGCCTGGCTTGGAGAATTTTGAGCATGTGAGATGAGTGCAATTGTGTGGCAGTTTGAGCATTCTTTGGCATAGTCTTTCTTTGGAATTGGAATGAAAACTGACCTTTTCCAGTCCTGTGGCCACTGTTGAGATTTCCAAATTTGCTAGCGTATTGAGTGCAGCACTTTCACAGCATCATCTTTCAGAATTTGAAATAGCTCCACTGGAATTCCATCACCTCCACTAGCTTTGTTCGTAGTGATGCTTTCTAAGGCCCACTTGACTTCACATTCCAGGATGTCTGGCTCTAGCTGAGTGATCACACCATCGTGATTATCTGGGTCATGAAGATCTCTTTTGTACAGTTCTTCCGTGTATTCTTGCCACCTCTTCTTAATATCGTCTGATTCTGTTAGGTCCATACCATTTCTGTCCTTTATGGAGCCCATCTTTGCATGAAATGTTCCCTTGGTATCTCTGATTTTCTTGAAGAGATCTCTAGTCTTTTCCCATTCTGTTCTTTTCCTCTATTTCTTTGCATTGATCACTGAAGAAGGCTTTCTTATCTCTCCTTGCTATTCTTTGGAATTCTGCATTCAGATGTATCTTGACTTCCTACTTTTGTATTCCAAACCCCTATGAAGAAAAGGACATCTTTCCTTTTCTCCTTTAATGAAAAAGACATCTTTCCTTTTCTCCTTTGCTTTTCACTTCTCTTCTTTTCACAGCTATTTGTAAGGCCTCCTCAGACAGCCTTTTTTTTTTTTTGCAATTCTTTCCCATGGGGATGGTCTTGATCCCTGTCTCCTGTACAATGTCATGAATCTCATTCCATAGTTCATCAGGCACTCTGTCTATCAGGTCTAGTCCCTTAAATCTATTTCTCACTTCCACTGTATTATCATAAGGGATTTGATTTAGGTCATACCTGAATGGTCTAGTGGTTTTCCCTACTTTCTTCAATGGCTATAAGGAGTTCATGATCTGAGCCACAGTCAGCTCCTGGTCTTTTTTTTTTCCTGACTGTATAGAGCTTCTCCATCTTTGGCTGCAAAGAATATAATCAATCTGATTTTGGTGTTGACCATCTGATGATGTCCATGTGTAGAGTCTTCTCTTGTGTTGTTGGAAGGTGTTTACTATGACCAGTGTGTTCTTTTGGCTAAACTCCTTTAGCCTTTGCCCTGCTTCATTCTGCATTCCAAGGCCAAATTTGCCTGTTACTCCAGGTGTTTCTTGACTTCCTACTTTTGCATTCCAAACCCCTATAATGAAAAGGACATCTTTTTTGGGTGTTCTTATGGGTCTTCATAGAACCATTCAACTTCAGCTTCTTCAGCATTACTGGTTGGGGCATAGGCTTGGATTACCGTGATACTGAATGGTTTGCCTTGGAAACGAACAGAGATCGTTCTGTCATTTTGAGATTGCATCCAAGTACTGCATTTCAGACTCTTTTGTTGACCATGATGGCTATTCCATTTCTTCTAAGAGATTCCTGCCCACAGTAGTAGATATAATGGTCATCTGAGTTAAATTCACCCATTCCAGTCCATTTTAGTGTGCTGATTCCTAAAATGTTGACGTTCATTCTTGCGATCTCTTGTTTGACCACTTCCAATTTGCCTTGATTCATGGACCTGACATTCCAGGTTCCTATGCAATATTGCTCTTTACAGCATCAGACTTTGCTTCTGTCACCAGTCACATCCACAGCTGGGTATTGTTTTTGCTTTGGCTCCATCCCTTCATTGTTTCTGGAGTTATTTCTCCACTGATCCCCAGTAACATATTGGGCACCTATCGACCTGGGGAGTTCCTCTTTCAGTATCCTATCATTTTGCCTTTTCATACTGTTCATGGGTTTCTCAAGGCAAGAATACTGAAGTGGTTTGCCAGTCCCTTCTTCAGTGGACCACATTCTGTCAGACCTCTCCACCATGAACTGTCTGTCCTGGGTGGCCCCAAACTGCATGGTTTAGTTTCACTGAGTTAGACAAGTCTGTGGTCCATGTGATCAGATTGGCTAGTTCTCTGTGATTATGGTTTCAGTGTGTCTACCCTCTGATGCCCTCTGGCAACACCTACCATCTTGCTTGAGTTTCTCTTACCTTGGTCGTGGGGTATCTCTTCACGGATGCGCCAACAAAGCGAAGCTGCTGCTCCTTACCTTGGAGAAGGGTTGACTCCTCAGGGCCACCCCTCCTGACTTTGAACGTGGTGTAGCTCCTCTCCACCCTCCTGCACCCATGCAGCCATTTTTTCGACATGGGGTTGCTTCTCTCGGCTGCTGCCCCTGACCTCCGACGTGGGGTAGCTTGTCTCAGCCGCTGCCCCTGACCTTGGACGTGGGGTAGCTCCTCTCGACCGCTCCTGTGCTGTCACAGCCTGGCCCTCCTGGTCACTGCCCCTGACCTTGGGTGAGAGGTAGCTCCTCTCGGCCACGCTTCTGCATGGTCCGTCACAGCCGGGATGTCTAAATTGTATAAAGGATTATACTAGAGCATAATATGGAGAAGGCAATGGCACCCTACTCCAGTACTCTTGCCTGGAAAATCCCATGGACAGAGGAGCCTGGTGGGCTACAGTCCATGGGGTCGCTAAGAGTTGGAGATGACTGAGAGACTTCACTTTGACTTTTCACTTTCATGCATTGGAGAAGGAAATGGCAACCCACTCCAGTGTTCATGCCTGGAGAATCCCAGGGACAGCAGAGCCTGGTGGGCTGCCGTCTATGGAGTCACACAGAGTTGCACACGACTGAAGCGACTTAGTAGTAGTAGTAGTAGTAGTAGTAGTAGTAGAGCATAATAAACTGTAAAACTGAAGTAAAATTTTGATACTATCATTTAAGTCTACTGCTTTGAATGTTGGAGAATACATATGGAACAGAGACCATTTTTCATTGATGCTGAGATGCTTTTCTAGGCATGAATCAGTCATGAAGCCCAATTTCAACACAAATCCACTACAAAAATGCAGTAAGTATGAAGGTGAAGTTTTGTCCTTTTCATATTTTCATAGAGTTAAGGTACTTATTCAATTCACTGATAGATATAGTAATGATAATAGATTAAATAGTAAAAATATATGAGGAAACAATCATTTGACAATTTAAAGTTGGATTAATATCTGAATATAGGTGATATGGTAATGTAAACATTAAAGGTAACTAGTAAAACTTGAAAGAATAAGTAAAAATTGTGCAGAAAAAAAAATGAGAAAATTAGAATCAATGCTTAAAGAACCATCTTGATAAACTGTGCTGTTAGCTAACTCTGGAAACTAGTTCAAGAGATAGGGGAATTATAATTAAGCAGAAGACAGCGATTAGCTTGGAATGTTTCCAAGAGTAATTTTGCTTTAAACACAGGGCTTTATGTGGTTGTTGTTCACTGTTGCTCAGTCACTAAGTCATGTCTGACTCTTTGCAACCCCATGAACTGCAGCTCGCCAGGTTCCCTGTCCTTCACTATCTCCCCAAATTTGCTCAAACTCATGTCCGTTTAGTTGATGATGCCATCCAACTGTCTCATCTGCTGTCAGCCCCTTCTCCACCTGCCCTCAATCTTTCCCAGCATCAGAGTCTTTTCCAATGAGCTAGCTCATTGCATTAGGTGGCCAAAGTATTGGAGCTTCAGCTTCAGTATCAGTCCTTCCAATGAATATTCAGCATTGACTTCCTTTAGGATTGACTGATTTGATCTCCTCGCTGTCCAAGAGACTCTCAAGAGTCTTCTCCAGCACCACAATTTGAAGCATCAATTCTTCAGCACTCAGCCTTCTTTAAGGTCCAACTCTCACATCTGTACACGACTACTGGAAAAACCATAGCTTTGACTACATGAACCTTTGTCAGCCCTAAAGTATGTTGTTCTACAAACCTTTACTTCTAACTGGTGTGAAGGACTGAAACAAAGTAGATCAATCCATTAGGGTGGATAAAACTTTTTTAAAACTATATGTACTTTACCATTATAACTCACTAGCAATTTTCCTCTTTGAAGATCTCTATTTTGTAATGAAGTAATTGGAATTGGTATATACTTGGTACCTTCAGAGAGTGTGATTATTCAAAGTGTGGAGGCAGGATGTTAAGAAAAATAAAGTCCTTTTGGGGGAAGGGAGAATGCTACAATTTAGTGAAGAAAATTAACAGCTCAGTTTTGTTGACAGTAAGTCTTAAAGACTTCTCTTTAAGAAATGATTCTGGCTTTCTTTTTTTTAAAATAAATTTACTTGTCTTCCAGTAAAACTTTCAATTACCTCCACCCAATCCAACTGAAACAGAAGTGCCTTACCCCTTCACTGCTATCTGTTGTCACTAATCATTTGAGTTGGAGAATCATAGCTATGAAACGCATGATTGTGCCAAGAAAAATATTTCATAATTTTTAAGTAGTACTATTACTTGAATTCCTCTATTATATATTTCCTTCTATGAAAACTGGGAACACAACTAAAACATGATATCAGAAACAAACTTTTATTCAAAGATTGTAGTTCTCCCAATGGATAGAGATAAACCAAACTGATAACTTTAATCTCAACATCAACTATGAAGGAGATTGATTAGTAATAAGCTGAATTTACCCAAAAAAATCCCTAGAGTAGAAATTATTTGTTCATATCAGTTAGTCAGTCACTTCAGTCACTCAGTCATGTCCGACTCTTTGTGACCCCATAAATTGCAGCACACCAGGCCTCCCTGTCCATCACCAACTCCCAGAGTCCACCCAAACTCATGTCCATTGCATCAGTGATGCCATCCAGCCATCTCATCCTCTGTCATCCCCTTTTCCTCCTACCCCCAATCCCTCCCAGCATCAGGGTCTTTTCCAATGAGTCAACTCTTCGCACCAGGTGGCCCAAGTATTGGAGTTTCAGCCTCAGCATCAGTCCTTCCAAAGAACACCCAGGACTGATCTCCTTTAGAATGGACTGGTTGGATCTCCTTGCAGTCCAAGGGACTCTCAAGAGTCTTCTCCAACACCACAGTTCAAAAGCATCAATTCTTCGGCGCTCAGCCTTCTTCATCATCCAACTCTCACATTCATACATGACCACTGGAAAAACCATAGCCTTGACTAGATGGACCTTTGTTGACAAAGTAATGTCTCTGCTTTTGAATGTGCTATCTAGGTTGGTCATAACTTTCCTTCCAAGGAGTAAGCGTCTTGTAATTTCATGGCTGCAACCACCATCTGCAGTGATTTTGGAGCCCCGCCCCCCCCCAAAATAAAGTCAGCCACTGTTTCCACTGTTTCCCCATCTGTTTCCCATGAAGTGATCGGTCCAGCTGCCATGATCTTAGCTTTCTGAATGTTGAGCTTTACAGTGCAAAATCCTTGCATTCCAAGTTTCTGACAAAATTTCACACTAATTCTAAAGAAAACTTTAAATTTAATTACAGATAAAATGTCTTTCTTTAAGCCAAAGTTGAAAGGAATTAGAAAGTACTACAGTATTTTGGAAGTCAAACTTGGTGACTTCCGTTCTGCAAAACGACAGGACAATGATTCCTTGATACTTAGATTCACAGAGGCATATATTATAGTCTAAGGGAATTTAGCTTAATTAGCCATTTGATCTTAATATGATTTATTTAAAATGTATACACATATATCTTATATTAATTTATTTATAAAGAAAAATATGTTTTGCTCAACTGTGGTGATGTTCACTTTTGCTCTGATGAACAAAAAGGAAAAAAAGAAAGGAATAAAAGGAAGGGAAGAAGAGGGGAAGAAATTTGAAAGTTATGTTAATGAAATAACTTGAAAATACACTACACTTTATTATATATCAGCCTAGTATTTGTGCAAGAGAAAAAATTGTACCTACATATGCCAAAGAATAAGCATTAAAGAAAGGAAAAAAAAAAAAAAAACAATTTGTGTCAGCAGTTAGATCAGGCACATCAGAGCCCTGAGCTAATTGGAGCAAGGAAGGCAACTAATTGGGGTGACGATTTTCAGATTTAAAATGTACGCGTCTGTCCCTCATAATACAGAAATAGTTGTTTATTTACTGCCTTCTCCACTGTTAGGATTTATCTTTTTTTCTTCTTTTCCATGAAATTCTTTTCCTTTCTATAGTCCCTTCTGAAAGGGAATAGGAACGCTGATCTTGAACTACCTTCCTCCATCAGGAGCCACTCTACTAAGTACTTTCAGGGGAATTCCCAGCTGATGAGACATAAGTTAAAATCTAGCAAATGGATTTACCAATTGTTAGAAAAATGAAATATAGGTGTTTATAAGCTTAATAGCTTGTACTACAACATTAACACTACTTCCTTGATAATATTAATGGCATAGACTGGACATTATAAAATAGCCAGCTTAGTTCAAAGCCAAAAGAACTTAATTTATAAAATGGCTTTGTATTTATAACAGATAAATGTGCAGGACAGTTGCATTTGTGCTTGATTGAAAGCTACATTGAATTATATGCCATTCTTTGGAGAGAATTCTACTTTTAGATTTATTTTTTGGAAACAAACAGCTGCTTTTAGTTTAAATAGTTTACTCTTGCTAAAAGTGATGGCAGTCCAGAAACATTTTTCTATCAAGGTTTATCTCCACTTGTTAAAGTTTAGATAAGAGACTGCCAGATTTTCTGCTTCAAAAGAGATAAGAACAACTGTAACCACAGACACTGCTCATTTATCACTAGTGCATATGGTTTTGCAGAACAAAGTAAAAATGCATCTATCTCTGCTTAGACAGAGGATACATTTGAATTTGACCAAGGAAGAAATATTGGATATTTAATTTCAAAAGATAGTGACACAGTTTTTGTATGGGAGGAGAGAATAATTCATATTTAATACAATAATGAAATTTCAAAGATAAAGTTGATAAGTGAGTTTTGAACTCCACTAGTTTTAGGTGTTTTAAAGGTTTTGGAGAAGACTGAGTGTTCAAAATAATCACTTATTTTTATTCTAGTGTTCAGAATTGAAACAGTGATTTTTCTATTCAAGGAGATTAGCAAATATTTTTCATGACTACATAGTATCCTTTTTCAATTCAGCCTCCAACATTTATGTGCACTTAAATTATTGAAGATTACTAATTACTATGGGAGAAGGCAATGGCACCCCACTCCAGTACTCTTGCCTGGAAAATGCCATGGGCGGAGGAGCCTGGTGGGTTGCAGTCCATGGGGTCGGGAAGAGTCGGACATGACTGAGCGACTTCACTTTCAGTTTTCACTTTCATGTGTTGGAGAAGGCAATGGCAACCCACTCCAGTGTTCTTGCCTGAAGAATCCCAGGGACGGGGGAGCCTGGTGGGCAGCCATCTATGGGGTTGCACAGAGTCGGACAGGACTGAAGCGATTTAGCAGCAGCAGCAGCAGCGGCACTAATTACTAAAAACAAAATAATTATCAGTAATTACTGTGTAGGTAGTATAGTCTAGGCATGATGCTAACACAGAGGATTAAAAGACAAGAAATAAAAGAATTTCAGAGGGAGAAGTGCTGGAAAAAATACAAATACTCATAATGTAGTATGGTAGGGATTATGGGAGAATAATGAATAATTAATTTATTGATAAAGCAAGATTCATGGAGAGGAAAATATTGGACCTAGGATTTGAAGAATAATCAAGTTTATGCCGGAGAATGAGAAAGGGAGAGGCATACTATTTAAGGGGCATACTATTTAAGTAAAGGCACTGGATCATAAAATATCAGGGCTTTAGGGACAGAAATACAGTATGACTTGATCATACATTACTAGGTGCTGAAATGGACTGATAGAAAACATGGAGGAGATATAGATTTGGGCCAGATAATCAAGAAAATAGAACTAAAACTTTGGCAAAAGTGCATCATACATTTTTGTCATGGCAAATGGGTCACTATGGCTGTATCTTTGAGTAACCAAGGAAAGAAGCAGATTAAAAAGACTATGCAGGTATGGTTGCAGCACATTGACAAGCACATCTGCTGCTGCTGCTGCTGCTGCTAAGTTGCTTCAGTCGTGTCCGACTCTGTGCGACCCCATATGTGGCAGCCCACCAGGCTCCTCCGTCTCTGGGATTCTCCAGGCAAGAACACTGGAGTGGGTTGCCATTTCCTTCTCCAATGCATGAAAGTGAAAAGCGAAAGGACAAGCACATCATGTCATACTAAAAGGCTTATATTTAACTTCAGGCAGTGAATTTAAGCTGGGAAGTAACATGATGAGATGTTAATAGAGAAAAACTCCACTGATGCTGTATAGTATAAGAATGTGAAGGAACTAAATTGCTTAAGACCAGAGTCACGTTAATTTTGCCTTCCCATCACTTTTCCTCCCCCTTTTAGTAAATGCACTTTCCCTTTTTTTTTTTTTTCTGAATGTAGACTGAAAGAGCATCCTACCTTATCTTGACTGGGTTAATGATAAATAATAACCATTTATCCATGACCACAGTGAAAGGAACAGAGAAGAGTATATGCTAGCTACCTGAAAATTACAGATTACAGCTGAACAGAGAAAAGAGTTCTATCCTTACATCTAATCTTCTCTGAAAATAGCTTCATCCCATTGTTTGTATGAGTATAGTATATTGAATGTGAAAATGGCACCATGTCTTCCTCTCTCTCTTTACCTGTGCCCTTTGCAGTGTGAATTTTCATCTCCTTCCTTCAAAATGTAGCATCTATTTCTCCATGCCTTAAACCTGGCATAGCTGTGACTTGCCTTGGGCAACAAAATGAGGCGGAAGTGCCTATGTTCCAGTTATGAGCCTGGGCCTCAGAAAGCCGAAGACAATTTGTTCTTTAGAAACCCTGCCACTGCCATAAGAACGAACTGAGGGCAACATGCTGAAGATTGAGAAACCGCATAGAGAAAGTTAAGTCAGCCCAAACACTGGACAGGCGACCTGTCAGTCTTCCTCAGACACATAAACTAGCCCAGCCAAGGTTATTCAAACCAGTCCAGTCCACAGGCTGCTCACCTAATTCACAGACTTACAGAACAAAATGAATTTTAGTATTATATTTCACAGAGATTTTGTTTTATTTTCTGATGCAGCATTATTGTGGCAGTTCATAGTTGGTACAATAAGCCAACAAATCCTACCCCACCCTCCCCACTTTTTAACGTAAGTTACCTGGATTTGAGATTCTGATACAAGAGCTTAAGAAGGCATTTTGATATCGAGGTGAGAGTTCAAGCCAAAAATCCTGTGGAATGCACAAGACATTAACATTAAAAATTAATGAGTAATGAACAAAATTTTTATGCTGTTGGATATGGTTTGGGACAAAGTGGGCATTGTTAGGAATGATGCTAGAATTTATGTCTAGAAAAACTGGGTGATTTATAATTTAAGAGCAGAATAAAGAAGCAGACCAGATAAGGGTAGTCGAGGAAAAGAGTAAGCATAGCAAAGGTATTTTGCATCCAATGACCTGCAGCTTGGGGTTATTATGGATAGTGCTGCTATAAATATTTTAGTACTTATCTATTGGGGAACATGTTTATGAATTTCTATTAGTGTATATCTAGGAGTTGAACTGCCAAGTCACAGGGTATCAATATGCTCAGCTTATTTTATAAAACTAGTTTTCCAAAGGGGCCACACCAACATACACTCCCCCCAGCACAGATACAAGTTCTAGTTACTCTATACCCTTTCCAACATTAAAAATTCCAAGCTATTTCCCTTCTTTTATACTGTAACCATTTTAGTGGGTATATAGTGATATCTTAGTAAAGCTTTAATTTTTGTTTCCTGGTCTTCCATTCCTACCCTCGTGTCTTCCCAAGACAGTTGACTGAGACCTGAGACCCAGGCACAGCTCTCACATGACTGCACTATTTTATATCCCATAGTAATAGTAAGCAATTCGTAAATTTAAGTCTTGCCCCACAAAAGAGCCCAGAATTTCATGGATTAATTGATTAATTACATTTATAGAATACATAATATCAACACTTCAAAATTTTTTTCAGAAAATAGAGGAAAAAGCAACACTCTTCAATTCTAGGAGGCCTTAAAATATATTAAAAATATATTACTTAAGCCATTAAAAATATATTATTAAAACAAGATACTGATACTTAAGCCATTAAAAACATATTATTAAAACAAGAAATGAATAATCCTTATAAATATAGATGTAAAAATTTTCAACGAAATATTAACAAATGGAACCCAGCAACATAAAATAATTATACCTCATGACCAAATGAAGTTTATTTCAGTGATACAAAACTACTTCAACATTGAAAAATCAGTCAATGTAATCTACCATATTATATATTACAACCTAAAGAAGAAAAATCACATAAAATACAGATTGAGTACAACTTTATTAAATTTATTAAATTTCCAGCAGGTTTTATTCCCCAGAAATTGATAAATTTCTAATCCTCAAATTTATATAAAAATATAAAGGACCAAGAATAGCAAAAAAAGCATTGCCAAAAAGCAAGGCAGAAAACAGCTCACTCCCAATTTCAAAATTATTAAAAACTACAGTAATAAGGACACTGTGGTACTGGCGTGAAGTAAATTCTCCATTTGGATACGCAAATAAATGAGTACTCAAGCAAAAAAAAAACAAACAAAAAACAAACAACAAAAACACAACAGTTTGCCTAAATGCAAAGTGTTATAAAGTTATATGGAATATGATCAAGGAATTTCATCAACTTGATTTTGCTGGAGCATAAATTGTGCTATGGAAGTTGCAATCAATGAAGTCAGGAACAAAAACAAGGTCCAGATGATGAAGACCTCTGTATATTCCTAAATTGGGATTTGTCCTATAAAGAAGCTTAAGGGTGGATGACGCTTAAGGCAAAGGGCTATAGGATCAGATTTTTATTTAGAAAGATAACTCAGGGGACAGTATGGAGACAGGAAAAAGTAGGGATAAGGCTAGGGTGTAAAGACAGTCCAGGTAACATACTTTTCAAATATCAGTTATTCCCATAAAAGTCTTCAAGATTTTTTTGCATTTAAATGTATGGCCTATATGTCTTTTACTTAATCCTTACTTTTATATCAACCTGCTTTAAAATTCAAACCTATTGATTCAGAAAGAAAATTTACATATCCTAAAATAAAATAAATAATGGCTCCTTTTAAAAATTTATTCCTATGAGTCGGACACAACTGAAGCGACTTAGCAGCAGCAGCAATCTAAACTAATCTGTACTGCTAGTGGCATGTGTACAATTTGGAAAATAATACTCTGTCATTCAGGGGTAATACAAAGGAGAAGATAGAGTTAAGAGATACCAAGAGAAAAGATTTGTCAAGACCTAGTAACTGATTGGATGATGGTGGGAATACTATCTAATCTTATATTAAACAATTAATATATGAAGAACTGTACAAAAAAGATCTTCATGACCCAGATAGTCACAATGGTGTGATCCCTCACCTAGAGCCAGACATCCTACAAACAAAGCTAGTGGAGGTGATGGAATTCCAGTTGAGCTCTTTCAAATCCTGAAAGATGATGCTGTGAAAGTGCTGCACTCAATATGCCAGCAAATTTGGAAAACTCTGCAGTGGCCACAGAACTGGGAAAGGTCAGTTTTCATTCTAATTCCAAAGAAAGACAATGCCAAAGAATGCCCAAACTACTGCACAATTGCACTCAAAATTCTCCAAGCCAGGCTTCAGCAACACGTGAACCATGAACTTCCAGATGTTCAAGCTGGTTTTAGAAAAGGCAGAGGAACCAGAGATCAAATTGCCAACATCCACTGGATCATGGAAAAGGAAAGAGAGTTCCAGAAAAACATCTATTTCTGCTTTATTGACTATGCCAAAGCCTTTGACTGTGTGGATCACAATAAACTGTGGAAAATTCTGAAAGAGATGGGAATACCAGACCACCTGACCTGCCTCTTGAGAAACCTATATGCAGGTCATGAAGCAACAGTTAGAACTGGACATGGAACAACAGACTGGTTCTAAATAGGAAGAGGAGTACGTCAAGGCTGGATATTGTCACCTTGCTTATTTAACTTATATGCAGAATACATCATGAGAAATGCTGGGCTAGAAGAAGCACACAAGCTGGAATCAAGATTGCCGGGAGAAATATCAATAACCTCAGATATGCAGATGACATCACCCTTATGGCCGAAAGTGAAGAGGAACTAAGGAGCCTCTTGATGAAAGTGAAAGAGGAGAGTGAAAAAGTTGGCTTAAAGCTCAACATTCAGAAAACGAAGATCATAGCATCTGGTCCCATCACTTCATGGCAAATAGATGGGGAAACAGTGGAAACAGTGGCTGAGTTTGTTTTGGGGGGCTCCAAAATCAAGGCAGATGGTGATTGCAACCATGAAATTAAAAGACGCTTACTCCATGGAGAAAAAGTTATGACCAACCTAGATAGCATATTCAAAAGTAGAGACATTACTTTGCCAACTAAGGTCTGTGTAGTCAAGGCTATGGTTTTTCCAGTGGTCATGTATGGATGTGAGAGTTGGACTGTGAAGAAAGCTGAGTGCCAAAGAATTGGTGGTTTTGAACTGTGGTGTTAGAGAAGACTCTTGAGAGTCCCTTGGACTGCAAGGAGATCCAACCAGTCCATTGTAAAGGAGATCAGTCCTGGGTGTACATTGGAAGGACTGATGCTGAAGCTGAAACTCCAGTACTTTGGCCACCTCAGGTGAAGAGTTGACTCATTGCAAAAGACTCTGATGCTGGGAGGGATTGGGGGCAGGAAAAGAAGGGGACGTCAGAGGATGAGATGGCTGGATGGCATCGCCGACTCAATGGACATGAGTTTGAGTGAACTCTGGGAGTAGGTGATGGACAGGGAGGCCTAGCGTACTGCAGTTCATGGGGTCGCATAGAGTTGGACTTGACTGATCGACTGAACTGAACACAACTGTAAGCAGTTTACCCTATAAGAATGCCATTATCATTTCCATTTTATGGAGGGAAGGTCTCAGTGAGAGCTTTGCTCTTTGACAAAGATCTGAAGAAATTAAGTCATGATATAACCAAAGTAAAAATATTCTAGTCAGAGGTGGAGAATAGGAGCTGAAAGTATTAGCTGGAATTTACCCATTTCAGTTTAGTTCAGTTCAGTTGCTCAGTCGTGTCCGACTCTTTGCAACCCCATGAATTACAGCTCGCCAGGCCTCCCTCCCCATCACCAACTCCTGGAGTTCACTCAGACTCACGTCCATCGAGTCAGTGATGCCATCCAGCCATCTCATCCTCTATCGTCCCCTTCTCCTCCTGCCCCCAATCCCTCCCAGCATCAGAGTATTTTCCAATGAGTCAACTCTTCACATGAGGTGGCCAAAGTACTGGAGTTTCAGCTTTAGCATCATTCCTTCCAAAGAAATCCCAGGACTGGAAGATAAAAGAATTGAACAGTGGCAAAGTGAAAATGAAAGTCCCTCAATCATGTCCGACTCTTTGCGATGCCATGGACTCTATAGTCCATGGAATTCTCCAGGCCAGAATACTGGAGTGGGCACACCTCTTTCCCTTCTCCAGGGTATCTTCCCAACCGAGGGATCGAACCCAGGTCTCCCACATTGAGGGTGGATTCTTTACCAGATGAGCCACAAGGGAAGCCCAAACAATGGCAACAACATGTTAAGTTCCTTATGACTCTATTTGCTGGTTATTATGGATTATAATATACTTGAGCTCTGAGCAGAGACCAGCAACTATCTCTTCCTTGAGGAAACACTAAGCATGGGCTTAACAGAAGCAGGCATGACATGAGAAAAGGGTAAACATATTGTCCCCAATGCTAGTCTCCTGTTACTAATAGAATAGTAGGGGGTCTTTGCACAAATAACTTCAGTTTCTGCCAGATTGTGTTCAAAGCATTGTTTTTTCAAATTAACTTCCCTGTATTATCATCATGTATGCATCTACTTGGCTTAATTCATCATTGAAATAAAGTCAATACTATGCTTAAATACAGTAGCTGTTTTCTAGTACATTATGGAATAATCAAAGGTAGGAAGTTTAAACACTACAATAATGCAATTAATCACTATTTTGTTGGAATTCTCTCACTTAAGAGTTATCTTAGTTTTAGTAAAGTATTGAGTTTCAGTTTATAAAAATCAATACCTCTTTGGAAAAGAATTTTATGACAGTATAAATATGTGTTCAACCAGTAAATTTGCTCATATGAGGAAAACAACCTTCAAATATAGGATATTATTGAAATGAGTTTCCTATATTTACACTGTTTCTAAAATCATAAGAAGAAGGTGATTATAAAAATGAATCAAAAGCCACTGAAATATCAGTAAAATCTGATGAAAGAGACACTACCCTCAAGTTCCAATGTTGGCTTCACTAGAACTAGATAATTAGAAATGAAGAAGGTACAGCTATCATGAAACGCTTCTGGTACCTTTAATAGGAGGCCAGGGGAGTCTTTCCTTAGTTCTTCCTGTGGTCAGCAAAACATTATACATGATTGGGACTTAAGATTGTAGTACACTCTGGCAATATCTTTTGGCTGCTTTGAGTTATCTTATAAAAGAGATGTCTGTACTGCGTTCTGACCTTTTTCATTATCAATTCTGGAGTAAAATAGGCTGCAAAAGTGATGTTTTACACCATGATTAGTATCGTCTATGGTTTTTCCAGTAGTCGTGTATGGATGGGAGAGTTGGACTATAAAGAAAGCTGAGCACTGAAGAATTGATGCTTTTCAACTGTGGTGTTGGAGAAGACTCTTGAGAGTCTCTTGGACTGCAAGGAGATCCAAACAGTCCATTCTAAAGGAAATAAGTCCTGAATATTCATTGGAAGGAAGGACTGATGTTGAATCTGAAACTCCAATACTTTGGCCACCTGATGCGAAGAACTAACTCATTTGAAAAGACCCTGATGCTGGGAAAGATTGAAGGTGGGAGGAGAAGGGGACGACAGAGGATGAGATGGTTGGATGACATCACCAACTTGATAGATATGAGTTTGAGTAAGCTCTAGGAGTTGGTGATGGACAGGGAGGCCTGGCGTTTTGTAGTCCATGAAGTCGCAGAGAGTTGGACACAACTGAGTGACTGAACTGACTATCATCTACATGGTACAGACATACAGCCCCACAAAAGATGCAGATTTACCTTTAATCAGTAGTCTTCTTATAGATTTAGTGATTTCTTAGTCTGTTGTCAGAATTGGTATATAACCTTAAAATAATTATTTCATGGGATTTATTTAGCTCTCATTTCTTGAGCACTAACTATTTTAACCAATGGACTAGACTGTTGGGAAGACAAAGAGTAGCCTCAAACAGTGATCCTACTTTCCAAAAGTTTGTGTTCTGGTGAAAATAAAAGCATAGTCGTACTATCTTATGATATGCACTATGGTAGACATATAAAAATTGTTTCAGAGGTTCATAGTAGGAAATGATTTTTTTTCATTTCCTGAAGAAGTCTGGGAAAACATCCCTGAGGTGGTGACAATTCAGTGGCATGTGAAATATGAATTTAAGTTCACCATTTGTAGGAATGAGATGAGATAACATGTGAGAAAACATATGCAAAGTTATAAAACAGTATGTCATGTTTAGTGAGTGGAAGTTAGTTCTGCTTGATTATGGTATAAGGATGGGAAGTAAGTGAAAGTTGTAAAACAGTATGTCATGTTTAGTGAGTGAAAATGAGTTCTGCGTGATTATGGTATAGGGAAGTGAAGTGAAGTGAAGTGAAAGTCACTCACTCATATCTGACTCTGTGACCGCATGGCCTATACAGTCCATGGAGTTCTCCAGTCCAGAATACTAGAGTGGGCAGCCTTTCCCATCTCCAGGGCAACTTCCCAACCAAGGGATCAAATCCAGGTCTCCCGCATTGCAGGTGGAATCTTTACCAGCTGAGCCACAAGGAAAGCCCAAGAATACTGGAGTGGGTAGCCTATCCCTTCTCCAGTGGATCTTCCTGAAGCAGGGGACAAAAAGAGTTTGAATGGCTTTTTAATATTGTTGTTAATTTAAGCCTAGATCCTTTAGAGAATTTGAAGCCACTGAAAATTTTTTTTTTATTTTAGTTTTTTATTTTTTAAATTTTAAAATCTTTAATTCTTACATGCATTCCCAAACATGAACCCCCCCTCCCACCTCCCTCCCCATAACATCTTTCTGGGTCATCCCCATGCACCAGCCCCAAGCATGCTGCATCCTGCGTCAGACATAGACTGGCGATTCAATTCACATGATAGTATACATGTTAGAATGTCATTCTCCCAAATCATCCCACCCTCTCCCTCTCCCTCTGAGTCCAAAAGTCCGTTATACACATCTGTGTCTCTTTCCCTGTCTTGCATACAGGGTCGTCATTGCCATCTTCCTAAATTCCATATATATGTGTTAGTATACTGTATTGGTGTTTTTCTTTCTGGCTTACTTCACTCTGTATAATCGGCTCCAGTTTCATCCATCTCATCAGAACTGATTCAAATGAATTCTTTTTAATGGCTGAGTAATACTCCATTGTGTATATGTACCACAGCTTTCTTATCCATTCATCTGCTGATGGACATCTAGGTTGTTTCCATGTCCTGGCTATTATAAACAGTGCTGCGATGAACATTGGGGTACAACTTTATTTTCAAAGATAAAATGTGGAGCAGTGTAAAACAAATGTTATTTATTATGAACATTTAAATAAGTGACATTAAATGGCTTAATGGACAGATTAAAGGCTATGTATTTATACAGACATGTTCATATACTATCACAGTCATTTATCACCTTTACTTTTTAAAATGTATAACCAGTTTTCCCTCCCTTTTGTAAAATGATGATTATATATTTAACTTCCATGATAGCTGGAAATCACAGAGCATCAGGTACATGGTAGATGTTCAATAAATATTTTATCACCAATGGCTTTTATTTGCAGGGTTGCTATGAAGATAAAAAATAATTTATACAGTTAAAGTTCCTAGCATAAATGCTGGCATATGTAAAGCACAATGTTTTATTTCCCTTTTCTTTCTTTTTAAACTGAAATAGAGATTTTTCATGGTGTTATTCATGAGAAAAAGCAAAAATAATAATTCATTTTGAAGGTACCATAAGGAAATCTTGGGGACTGAGTAGTGTGATTAAAAAGAAAAAATGACCATGACAAAGTTATGTGATATCCATTCAACAAAAAAGTAATAGTTTTTAAGTGAAATGCTAACAACAATGTACAAGCTAAAATAGAGAATGATTTCAGGTATGAGAGAAAGAAATTGTTTATAAATGTGATCACGGGAAGATGTACTACCCTATAGTCTTGAGCACACAAAAGTATATATGTGTGTGTGTGTGTGTGTGTAATATAAATAGATATAATTTAAAACATATATGCCAAAATGTTAATATAATTTCTATGATGCTGTGTCACTTTCAGTTTTACCTTATATTTTTAGATTGTTCTGCATCTTTTGCTTTTGTTGCAGGCATGTATGATTATTTTATGAATACAAAACTTGGTAATACAAATGTGCACACACACACACACACAAACACAAATTTACACTAGATAATACCCTTATGGCAGAAAGCAAAGAAGAACTAAAGAGCCTCTTGATGAAAGTGAAAGAGGAGAGTGAAAAAGTTGGCTTAAAACTCAACATTCAGAAAACGAAGATCATGACATCCAGTCCCATCATTTCATGGCAAATAGATGGGGAAACAATAAGAGACTTTATTTGGGGGGCTCCAAAATCCCTGCAGATGGTGACTGCAGCCATGAAATTAAAAGATGCTTGCTTCTTGGAAAAAAAGCTATGACCAACCTAGACAGCATACTAAAAAGCAGACATATTACTTTGCTAACAAAGGTTCATCTAGTCAGTTCAGTTCAGTTCAGTTGCTCAGTCGTGTCCGACTCTTGCGACCCCATGAATCGCAGATGCCAGGCCTCCATGTCCATCACCATCTCCCGGAGTTCACTCAGACGTCTATCGTGTCAGTGATGCCACCCAGCCATCTCATCCTTGGTCGTCCCCTTCTCATCCTGCCCTCAATCCCTCCCAGCATCAGAGTCTTTTCCAATGAGTCAACTCTTCGCATGAGATGGCCAAAGTACTGGAGCTTCAGCTTTAGCATCATTCCTTCCAAAGAAATCCCAGGGCTGATCTCCTTTACAATGGACTGGCTGGATCTCCTTGCAATCCAAGGGACTCTCAAGAGTCTTCTCAACACCACAGTTCAAAAGCATCAATTCTTCGGCGCTTAGCCTTCTTCACAGTCCAACTCTCACGTCCATACATGACCACAGGAAAAACCATAACCTTGACTAGACGGACCTTAGTTGACAGGGTAATGTCTCTGCTTTTGAATATACTATCTAGGTTGGTCATAACTTTTCTTCTAAGGAGTGAGCATCTTATAATTTCATGGCTTCAGTCACCATCTGCAGTGATTTGGAGCCCAGAAAAATAAAGTCTGACACTGTTTCTACTGTTTCCCCATCTATTTCCCATGAATTGATAGGACCAGATGCCATGATCTTCGTTTTCTGAATGTTGAGCTTTAAGCCAACTTTTTTGCTCTCCTCTTTCACTTTCATCAAGAGGCTTTTTAGCTCCTCTTCACTTTCTGCTCCTCTTCACTTTAGCTCCTCTTCACTTTCATCTGCATATCTGAGGTTATTGATATTTCTCCTGGCAATCTTGATTCCAGCTTGTGTTTCTTCCAGTCCAGCGTTTCTCATGATGTACTCTGCATATAAGTTAAATAAGCAGGGTGACAATATACAGCTTTAATGTATTCCTTTTCCTATTTGGAACCAGTCTGTTGTTCCATGTCCAGTTCTAACTGTTGCTTCCTGACCTGCATACAGATTTCTCAAGAGGCAGGTTAGGTGGCCTGGTATTCCCATCTCTTTCAGAATATTCCACAGTTTATTGTGATCCACATAGTCAAAGGCTTTGGCATAGTCAATAAAGCAGAAATAGATGTTTTTCTGGAACTCTCTTGCTTTTTCCATGATCCAGTGGATGTTGGCAATTTGATCTCTGGTTCCTCTGCCTTTTCTAAAACCAGCTTGAACATCAGGGATGTGGTCCACTGACAGGATGTGGTCCACTGGAGAAGGGAATGGCAAGCCACTTCAGTATTCTTGCCTTGAGAACCCCATGAACAGTATGAAAAGGCAAAATGATAGGATAGCAAAAGAGGAACTGCCCAGGTCATTAGGTGCCCAATATGCTACTGGAGATCAGTGGAGAAATAACTCCAGAAACAATGAAGGGAAGGAGCCAAAGCAAAAACTATATCCAGTTGTGAATGTGACTGGTGATAGAAGTAAGATCTGATGCTGTAAAGAGCAATATTGCATAGGAACCTGGAATGTCAGGTCCATGAATCAAGGCAAATTGGAAGTGGTCAAACAAGAGATGGCAAGGGTGAACGTCGACATTCTAGGAATCAGCAAACTAAAATGGATGGAATGGGTGAATTTAACTCAGATGACCATTATATCTACTACTGCGGGCAGGAATCCCTTAGAAGAAATGGAGTAGCCATCATGGTCAACAAAAGAGTCCGAAATGCAGCACTTGGATGCAATCTCAAAAACGACAGAATGATCTCTTCTCATCTCCAAGGCAAACCATTCAATATCACAGTTATCCAAGTCTATGCCCCAACCAGTAATGCTGAAGAAATTGAAGATGAACGGTTTTATGAAGATCTACAAGACCTTTTAGAACTAACACCCAAAAAAGATGTCCTTTTCATTATAGGGGACTGAAATGCAAAAGTAGGAAGTCAAGAAACACCTGGAGTAACAGGCAAATTTGGCCTTGGAATGCGGAATGAAGCAGGGCAAAGACTAATAGAGTTTTGCCAAGAAAATGCACTGGTCATAGCAAACACCCTCTTCCAACAACACACGAGAAGACTCTACACATGGACATCACCAGATGGTCAACACCGAAATCAGATTGATTATATTCTTTGCAGCCAAAGATGGAGAAGCTTTATACAGTCAACAAAAACAAGACCAGGAGCTGACTGTGGCTCAGATCATGAACTCCTTATTACCAAATTCAGACTCAAATTGAAGAAAGTAGGGAAAACCGCTAGACCATTCAGCTATGACCTAAATCAAATCCCTTATGATTATATAGCGGAAGTGAGAAATAGATTTAAGGGCCTAGATCTGATAGATAGAGTGCCTGATGAACTATGGAATGAGGTTCGTGACATTGTACAGGAGACAGGGATCAAGACCATCCCCATGGAAAAGAAATGCAAAAAATAAAAATGGCTGTCTGAGGAGGCTTTACAAATAACTGTGAAAAGAAGAGGGGCGAAAAGCAAAGGAGAAAAAGAAAGATATAAGCATCTGAATGCAGAGTTCCAAAGAATAGCAAGAAGAGATATGAAAGCCTTCTTCAGCGATCAATGCAAAGAAATAGAGGAAAACAACAGAATGGGAAACACTAGAGATCTCTTCAAGAAAATCAGAGATACCAAAGGAACATTTCATGGACCTAACAGAAGCAGAAGATATTAAGAAGAGATGGCAAGAATACACAGAAGAACTGTACAAAAAAGATCTTCACGACCCAGATAATCATGATGCTGTGATCACTAATCTAGAGCCAGACATCTTGGAATGTGAAGTCAAGTGAGCCTTAGAAAGCATCACTACGAACAAAGCTAGTGGAGGTGACGGAATTCCAGTTGAGCTATTTCAAATCCTGAAAGATGATGCTGTGAAAGTGCTGCACTCAATATGCCAGCAAATTTGGAAAACTCAGCAGTAGCCACAGGACTGGAAAAGGTCAGTTTTCATTCCAATTCCAAAGAAAGGCAATGCCGAAGAATGCTCAAACTACCACACAATTGCACTCATCTCACATGCTAGCAAAGTAATGCTCAAAATTCTCCAAGCCAGGCTTCAGCAATATGTGAACCGTGAACTCCCTGATGTTCAAGCTGGTTTTAGAAAAGGCAGAGGAACCAGAGATCAAATTGCCAACATCCACTGGATCATCTAGTCAAATTCCAGTAGTCATGTATGGATGTAAGAGTTTGACTATAAAGAAAGCTGAGCACAGAAGAATTGATGCTTTTGAACCGTGGTGTTGTAGAAGACTCGAAAGCCCCTTGGACTGCAAGGAGATCCAGCCAATCCATCCTAAAGGAAATAAGTCCTGAATTTTCATTGGAAGGACTAATGTTGAAGCTCAAACTCTATTTCTTTGGCCACCTGGTGCGAAGAACAGACTCATTTGTAAAGACCCTGATGCTGGGAAAGATTGAAGGCAGGAGGAGAAGGGGACGACAGAGGATGAGATGGTTGGATGGTATCACCGACTTGATAGACATGAGTTTGAGTAAGCTCTGAGAGTTGGTGATGGACAGGGAAGCCTTGTGTACTACAGTCTATAGGGTCGCAGATTAGGACAGGACTGAACTGAACTGAAGATAATACACCAAAGATAGCATTAAAGAACAAAACACCATTTCCTTTTACAAAGGGATCCAGCTCACAAAAATGCAAAGGGGAAGTGGTGGCTTTATCTCAGTGATAAGGCTGACATTGAGAAATTCCAGGGGAAAGTAATTGAAGAGACATGGGGAGCCTTGTCTCCACTCCTTTATGGTTGGTTACTAATTACTAACACTGCTGCCTCACAAGGACAGCAGAGGAAATCTGTGAGGCTTACAATTAAGTAAGTAAAGATAAATCTCCCCCTTTTTCTATACTAAATTAGAGGCAGAAAGGGTCAGGGACTGAGGTGATAAATAGCATGAAATTAAACTTTAGCAAATGGCACCTACAGTGACACAAGATATGTCTTCGGAGACTCAGCTAGAGTTAAAGTTTTCATCATTTTCAAATGATAAACTGATGGTATAAGATTATGAAGTGGATTAATATGGAGTCATGAAGAGTCTCATTATGAGTTGCACTAAAGAATGTTGGCAATGTTAAAGGGGAAAATGCTATTTTTCATGTAGATGAGAACTATGATCTTCTCTTTAAAACACTTACTTTATGAACATTTTGCATTTGTATATACTATGTTTTTCTGCTTAGAAAGCCCAAGGCTGAGAGGGAACATCTGGAAAAACACAAACTAAAGTTACCTGCTAATTCAGTATATAATATTTAATTTCTTTCCACCCTCAATTGAATCTTGTATTCCTAAGATATAACACTCAGCATAACACTCAACTTTCCAAATCCTATAACCCCTCTTTCTTCCTTTTTAAAATGTGGATGCATGCATATACTATAAAGTAGTAAACGATGTAGAAAGTAGCAGGACTAATTTGAAATCCCTTCTTTTTCCCTCATCCTTTGCCTATAGTTGTCACTATTTTGGTTTCTTGCCATCCCACAGTTTTCTCTTTCATTTTTTACTTTTACTATACTATATATAGACTTCACAAACACAAGCATTTTACATGTAACCTCAGCAATGTAGTGCATTTTAATAGCAGCAAAATAGATCTCTGAGTTTGTATTATACATTTCATCATTCTGAAGCTGGCCATTTAGGGTCCCTCAGAGTTGAATATTGTAAAATTGCTATGCTAAACATATTTACCTGCTTTCTCTCTCGCTCTGTCTATATATATATGTATATATATATACACACGTATATACACACATATATGTATGTATATATATGCATGTATATATATACACAATAATAATTTCCTTAGACTAGGTGAGTTAGCCTTCTTGGCCATACTATCAAGAATCAATAATAATATGTATAAAAATGACTTCCTGACACCACTTACCCTGGTGCAAACCAGAATGGCCTATGAGAAACAGGTCACCTCTAAGTCAACACCTCTTTATTTAGAGTATCTGCCTAGATGAATTTTAATTTTGTCTTCATACATGAAAATCATCATTTGTTTTCTCATTCCATAGAATCTTTTCTTTTTCTTTTTTTCCAGTTTTATGGAGGTATAATTGACAAAATTATCCTGGATTTTTTTCTTTTTAAGGATAGGGCAAGTGGATAAGTGGAGAACAGGGGGTCTCTTTTTAAAATTTAATTATTATTTATATTTTTGGCTGTGCTTGGTCTTTGTTGGTGTGCAGGGGCTTTCTCTAGTTTCGGTGAGTGGGGCTACTCTTTGTTGTGGTAGACGAGCTGCTCATTGTGGTGGCCTCTCTATTGTGGAGCACAGGCTTTAGGCACATGGGCTTCAGTGGTTGCAGCACACAGGCTCAGTAATTGAAGCTCATGGGCTTTAGTTGCTTCACAGCATGTGAAATCTTCCTGGACCAGGGGTCAAACCCGTGTCCCCTGAATTGGCAGGTGGATTCTTATCCACTGTACCATCAGGGAAGGTTCTGTCATTGAATCTTAATGTTTATTGTATGCTATTGTTGATCGACCTCCAAGTAGGGGGTCTTAGTGTATCCTAGTTATAATCCTCAGATGCATAATCCTATCAGTCAAGATAGGCTAGGTTATGTCATGGCAATAAACAAAATGAATATCTTAAGTGGTTTTCAAAACAAAGTTTGTTTGCTTGTTTGTTTCATCCCCCATATGCTAGTGGAGAGAGCATGAGAAGGGACATCTTAGGAAATAAAGAGACTTGCAGGGGCATTCAAACTCTGGCTCAGGAGTCCCCAGTCTCTGGGATCTAATGCCTGATGATCTGAGGTCGAGCTGATGCAATGGCAACAGAAATAAAGGGCACAATAAATGTAAGCACTTGAATCATCCCCAAACCATCACTTGCCACCCCTTCCCCCCACCTCCCATTTGTGGAAAAAATTGTCTTCCAGGAAACCGTTCCCTGATGCCAAAAGGGAAATCAGAGTAGAAGAAAGTGTTCCTACTGTGCTGTGTGAAGAAATGAAAACACATGAAGCTAGAAAACAAACTACTAATTATACTTGAGTGACACTTACGTTTTCATATGCTGTCGATGGAAGTTTAAATTCACCCTACCTAATTTGAAGACAACTTGATTATATGTGAAGAGCTTCTAAAATAATTATCTCAATAGTCCAGCAATTATCTTTCTAGAGTTTTAAACAAATAGAAACTTTGACCTGTGTGTTTGATGGATATGTTGTTTCTGAAATAGCTGGAACTTTGGTAGGTTTCTTTTTTCTTTCTTTCTTTTTCTTTTTTTTTTTTTTTGCAAAATTTAGAAAATTTATTTAAAACAGTGTGATTTAAATTATATGCATATTTGAGATTTATTTGGTGGGGAGGGCAGAAGACCCTCAAAGTGGCATCTATTGTGATGCATTACATTTTTATTCATAAACATTCATTCACACTCCGTGGGGAAGGATTACACCATCTGTCTCATAGACACGGGTTCAGCCACATGGCATGCTATCATCAATGAACTGAATCCAGAAGTGAAATGTGTTGCCTGTAGGCAGCAGCTTAAAGTCCTTTCTACAGTGATGACTGGAAGGAGTCCAGACTGAGGCTTTTCCATCAAGCTGACTAGGTGGAGCTTCCTATTACATTTAGAATAAGCTCAACCCCCTCACCATGGCCTACAAAGCTATAGATAATCTGTCTCCTTTCTGCATCCAAACCTCATCTTTCACTATTCTCCAAATCCTCTTCTAGACACTCAGGCTTTCTTGCTGCTCTCATTCTACAAGAATTTGATGTCTCATGTCTTTTATTTTCTCTTCTCTCCCTGTGGAGTACATTGTTTTCCTCCCTATATCCTCTTTCTCTATTCAGATATGATCTTCATGAAGAAAGAGGTCTTCCCTGATTATAGATCTAATACCACAGAGTGTTCTTTTTATCTTCCTACTCTTTTATTTAAAAGTTCTGAAAACATTTTTATATTTTAAAAATCTGTTTACTTGTTTATGCCTGGATCATTCATTGCTATGTTCCCAGTGCTTAGAAAAGTGCCCAACACATGACATCTGTTCAATAACTATATGCAAGTTAAATTAATTAACAAATGTTGTAACTTAGAGCAGGGCCTAGTTTCACATTCTTAAATAAAAGGCTTATTGTACTGCTTCAAGAAATTTTCATGAGTATCAACAAGCAAAAAATAATTGCCTTGACATATGTACTTAAAAACCAGGAAGACAGACCATAGAAATACAGCAACAACACTAGTATATCTGTCAAAATAGATGTTTTAGCTATTTCATCCTGGTATTCTGAAATAATGAGAATAAAGTGCATGTCATGGTAGAGGAAGATGAAAAAAATCTGTGGTTAAAAAGCACAAATTGGATGTGAACATTCAATAACTACCAACCATACCTACTTTCTAATATTCCATTAACTCTCAAGTAAAATGAAGATATACAGATATTTTAAAGTATTAAGTTAGAAATCTATATTCATTTCTTACTCTAGTGTCTGTCATATAAGAAATACTCAATAAATACTAGCTGTTTAATTTTTAATAAATATACTTTATATTTTAGGTATATAGCACATCACTTCTTTCAAGTAGATTACCAAATCATAAATATTTTTCAAATCAAATGTCTATTTGATAATGAAAAAGTAGGCACTGCATTGGATATACACATTAATGAGGAATTTGGCATTGTGGAATAAAACTTTCTTCCTCATAAGTACATAGACTCCACATAAGAAATTCCTGTAGAGTATCAGGCTTAGGTAATATTTTTAATCCATATGTTTTATCATGAGAATATAGTTATATTTATTTAAATGGAGCATGCATAAAAAGTATTATTCCACTTTCTCTTCTGCATAAAATCCAACTCTTTCATAATTATTCAATATACAATGGAATCACATGAGTTTGCCTGAATACTCATGACAAGATGATAAAAACAGTTTTGTCTTTCTAATTTAAACAAGATATTGTTTATCAGGCACAGAGGGAACATACATTAACATAATACAGGTCATATATGACAAACCCACATTTAACATAATACTCAACAGTGAAAAGCTGAAAGCATTTCCTCTTAGGACAAGGATGCCCACTCTCACCACTTTTATTCTACATAGTTTTAGGAGTCCTGGAAATAGCAAAGAAGAAAAATAACTAAAAGGAATCCAAGTTGGAAAGGAAGAAATAAAACTGTCACTGTTTGCAGATGACATGAACTACACATATAAAATTGTAAAGACACCACCAGAAAACTACCACAGCTCATTAAAGAGTTTGATAAAACTGAAGGATACAAAATCAATATACATAAATCTGTTTCATTTCTATACACTAACAACAGAAGATCAGAAAAAGAAATTAAAGAAGCAATCCCATTTACCATCACATTAAATATCATAAACTACCTAGGAATAAACCTAACTAAGGAGGCAAAAGACCTGTACTCTGAAAACTATGACTCTGATGAAAGAAACTGAAGACAGCACAGGCAGATGAAAAGGTGTGTGTATGCATGGATTGGAAGAATCCATACTGTTAAAATGACCATACCACTCAAGACAATCTACAGATTGAATGCAACCTCTATCAAAATACCAACAATTGTACACTGTAGATTCTTCCCCACAAAATTGATTACAATAAAAGTATACATAGTGAAAATTAAACTGTTTTAAAAAGTGAAATTGCAGGACTGTGATCAGATGAAAACAGTAAAAGAATGAATATAAAAGGAGAATGTGAGGGGATGTGAATTTTCCTCAGCGTATATTCCCATTCTCAGTCTAAATAACATGGAGTACTAATCTGAACCCCTTACAAATACCTGATTGTCCCTTTATATAGCCTGATCCTGTCATTTAAAGAAAATGTTATTATTACTAGATGAGTTACATAATTATGTCACTACTTCCTCTAAGTATGTGCATACCTGCTAAGTTTCTTCAGTTGTGTCCAACTCTTTGCAACCCCATGGACTGTAGCCTGCCAAGCCCCTCTGTCCATGGGATTCTCCAGGCAAGAACACTGGAGTGGGTAGCCATGTCCTCCTCCAGGGGATCTACCTGACACAGGGATTTAACCTGTGTTTCTTATGTCTCCTGCATTGACAGGAGGGTTCTTTACCACTAGTGTTACCTGTATAATAATATTGACTTGTTATCTTTCCACCCTTTTCCTCTAAGCCCCATTACACAAGGAAGAGAGAGCTATATGTTAAGTTCAGTTCACTAGCTCAGTCGTGTCCGACTCTTTGCGACCCCATGAATTGCAGCATGACAGGCCTCTCTGTTCATCACCAACTCCCGGAGTTCACTCAAACTCACATCCATTGAGTCAGTGATGCCATCCAGCCATCTCATCCTCTGATGTCCCCTTCTCCTCCTGCCCCCAACCCCTCCCAGCATCAGAGTCTTTTCCAATGAGTCAACTGTTCACATGAGGTGGCCAAAGCACTCGTTCCTTCCAAATAACACCCAGGGCTGATCTTTAGAATGGACTGGTTGGATCTCCTCGCAGTCCAAGGGACTCTCAAGAGTTTTCTCCAACACCACAGTTTAAAAGCATAAATTCTTTGGCGCTCACCTTTCTTCACAGTCCAACTCTCACATCCATACATGACTACTGGAAAAACCATAGCCTTGACTAGACGGACCTTTGTTGACAAAGTAATGTCTCTGCTTTTGAATATGATATCTAGGTTGGTCATAAGTTTCCTTCCAAGGAGTAAGTGTCTTTTAATTTCATGGCTGCAATCACATCTCCAGTGATTTTGGAGCCCAAAACATAAAGTCTGACACTGTTTTCACTGTTTCCCCATCTATTTGCTATGAAGTGATGGGACCAGATGCCATGATCTTCGTTTTCTGAATGTTGAGATTTAAGCCAACTTTTCCAGTCTCCTCTTTCACTTTCATCAAGAGGCTCCTTAGTTCCTCTTCACTTTCTGCCATAAGGGTGGTGTTATCTGCATATCTGAGGTTATTGATATTTCTCCCGGCAATCTTGATTCCAGCCTGTGCTTCTTCCAGCCCAGCGTTTCTCATAGTGTAGTCTGCATAGAAGTTAAATAAGCAGGGTGAGAATATACAGCCTTGACGTACTCCTTTTCCTATTTGTAACCAGTCTGTTTTTCCATGTCCAGTTCTAACTGTTGCTTCCTGAGCTTCATACAGGTTTCTCAAGAGACAGGTCAGGTGGTCTGGTATTCCCATCTCTTTCAGAATTTTCCAGTTTATTGTGATCCGGATAGTCAAAGGCTTTGGCATAGTCAATAAAGCAGAAATAGATGTTTTTCTGGAACTCTCTTGCTTTTTCCATGATCTAGCGGATGTTGGCAATTTGATCTCTGGTTCCTCTGCCTTTTCTAAAGCCAGCTTGAACATCTGGAAGTTCACGGTTCATATATTGCTGAAGCCTGGCTTTTTAAGTAGTCACGTAAAAAATTTAAATGTTTTCTTTAAATAAATAAATCTTCCCATCACATAGTTTGCTCTTAATAGCATTCCCCCAAATTCATTCTCCACTTCTTCCTTAAAAATAGCATCCACAATATTTACTTGGGCATATGGAGCCCAAGAGTCTACCAACTCTTTCAGCTAAAGTTTGTCCATGAGACTAAGTTATGGCCTGGTGACTCCTGGGAAGTGATTTCAAATGGAGGATGTCCTTCTAGCCTTCCTTTCTTTTTCCTGCTGTCTGGAAAACAGACAGTGATAGAACTCTGAGCAACTACTTTGGACCTGAAAAAGCACTGAGTACTGAAAATAATGCAGCAATAAAATAGATTCCTTGATTTACCATGCCAACCCTGGACTCCTACCTCCAGATTGTTTTTATATGAAACAGGAATAAAATTATTATTTTGAATTTTTGTCAATTATAGCCAAACCTAATTTTAACTGAAAAACCCACCACTGTGGGACTTTTGTTTATATTACTGTCAGAATAGTTAATATTACAAACTATAATAACAACAACAAAAACTTACAAAAGTATAGATGCAAAGTTAAGTACTGATAATTAACTGAAGACTTAAGGGGATCCAAACTACTACTGATTAACTTAAAATCTAAAATTAAAATAAACCCAAGGTCATAATTATTTTTTAAATCATTCATGTGTATAATTTTCTAAATTCCATTTCATAGAAGGGAAAGCAAAATATCAGAATCTGTGGTTCATTGATAAACACCCGCTCCCCCTGCAGTCCTGAACGTATTCGGTGACACTTGATGTGGAAGCAGAAGCTCCAAGGAAGAGGGATCAACTGTGAGAATAACATCACAGGAGTTTTACATGTGACTGTTGTTCAACTCCAAAGGATTAGTCCCAGATAACAACCACAGAACTGAGATTGTGTTGCCCCAGGGAAAGTAGCTTCCTTAAGGATATTCATCTAAAAACAGATGGAATTGATCTGGAGCAGTGTTTTGCTCCCAGACAACAGGTCTGGCAGAAACTGAACAAGAAAGTGGGATTCAGCCAGTCAGCTGGTCAGGATAAAGGACAAGAGAAGGTTACACCTAGGGTCAAAAACTTACGAAGTTAGCAATTAATAGAGATGGTAGGCAGAACTACGTCAGGAAGACAGAAGACCATGAAAAAGTTATTGAGGGAAGAAACAGAAGAACAAATAAAAAGAAACAAATGGTAAAACAAATCACCATTTTTTCAAGCAGCTACCGTGATATCTGTTTGCATGAAGCAGAGTTAACAAGGAGGGAAGAGGTATGGAGTGAGCTCTGAGGTCACTGAGAAGGTTGGTGTCTGCATCCTGGCAGATGCAGAGTCATATTTATGATCTGCCCTTGTCATGTGTGCCTTTTAAAAGGATCACTCTAACAGTATGGAAGAGGATGGTTTAAGGGAGAACCAATTTGTATTTAGCCTTTTACGATACTGAGGCAGTGGAGGGAAATAATGAGGGCTTCAACTAGGGGAGGAGAGGTAAAACGGAAGAGGAATGAGCCTTTTCAAGACATAATTAGCTGTCAAAATCAGCACACCTGGAGATCTGAGCTGTAGGGAGCAGGGAGAAGAATGGTATGAACAGGGCTGTCACTGTAAGAAGCCAGTGCTCTTGTTTGGTGGGCTTGCAGATGGTACTGCCATGACTGAAATAGAAAATGTTGGCGGAAAGTCAGGTTCAGTGGGAAATAAATTCTGGGTTTGGTACAGTTTTGTCTTTTTGAGTAAACCTCAGAAGAGCATTTTGGACTCTAGATATATTAAACTCAAAGCATAGCATGGCAACCCACTCCAGTTCTTGCCTGGAAAATCCCATGAACAAAGGAGCCTGACAGGCTATAGTCCATGGGGTTGCAAAGACATGACTGAGTGACTTCACTTTCTTTCACTTTACTTCATAACACTGTAAGAAAAAAAATTAGTTGACTAAAACGTATGCCACATTATTATGAGGTTAATAAAAATAACATTTATTTTTAGCTTACTGTTACTATTACCAAAAAACCCCACAAAATCAAGCTTATCCACTGGACATCATTGACCATATACTTAAGTGATAAAACTTGGAATGATCCAGGGGCCACATTTGCCAACACTACTCCTTCCGCCTTCAGGACTATAACATCAAGGAATGAGACTGCACGGTTCCCAGACAGGATCACTAAAGTAGGCTTTGGGTATGTTTTCAGACAGATGAACATCCTGAGAATGCTCAGGAGGTAGAGACAGAGTTTGAAAAATCAAACTGGTGAATTAAGGTAGCTGAGCAATATATAAATCATGTGTATAATATTGAGAACTATAAGTACTATTTCAATAAGCCTTTAATCTCAATATATGACCTTGTATTTGGGAAATTTAAAGCTGGAATTTTAAACTCATCTCCTTACAGGTTGCACAACCACAGAACACCACTGACTCCACATGAGGAACTGAAAGTAATTCTAATCTGCAAGCAAAACCAAACTTTTTAAAACTGCTTTAAAAAATAAAATCTCTGGGTGAAGAACTCTTGCCAGTTTCTGAATTGGTTAACCCCAGGAAATTTATTTACCCAGGGGTCGGGAAGGACAGTCCTATGCACATCATTTCATTTTACGCTACTGCTTGTTAGCATATGTTTTTGCTTCTTCTGCATTTCAACTCTGTTTCTGCCAAAAAACTAACACATCCCCACTCCTCCTCCTGCCCCACCCCCGCTTGTCCTTAGAAGGCTTGTTCCCAGTCAGAGATGGGATCAGATCACAGACTGAGATAGGGAAGGAAGCCAGATGACACCCACCTTGGCTTATTCCTTGGCAGAGTTTGCTGGATCTCTACCTGGGATTGGGCCTCTCTGCCAGGAATTAGGCCAGACTCCTTTAGGCTGTAAAATAAATTGAACTTCACTTTTGTCTGGGCAGCAATTTAAGTTTTTATTAACCCTTCTTTTTAAATTACTATTTTTTAAACTATAGTACTTTTGAGGTTTTGACTAAATTTCAGTATTACATATTTTATGATCTTGGTTCAAAATTAGTAAATAATAAAACCAAAGTTTTGCATTTTATAAAGGAGTAGATTTTGTTTCTGGAGCTGGCTCTGCCTCTAGCTATGTCGTAGCTAGTTATGTCTAGCTATGACATAACAGATAAGTCATTCTGTTTTTCTTGTTTTTTTCCTCTGTAATTTGCAAATGTGACTTTTAGTATAGCTTTGCAACTGTGAAAGTCTTTGATTCCACATGCGTGCTGTCATTTCAGTCTTGTCTGACTCTTTTCAACCCTGTGAATGGTAGCCCGCCAGCCTCCTCTGTCCATTGGATTCTCCAGGTGAGAATACTGGAGTGGGCTGCCATGCACTTCTTCAGGGGATCTCCCACCCAGAGATTGAACCCATGTCTCCTGCATTGGCGGACAGGTTCTTTACCACTAGCACCACCTTGCAAGCCCTTGAGTCCATGTAATATAGTGCAAAAAAAAAAAAAAAAAAAAGTGTAAATCAAGTTTTTCCAAGGACTGCAGTGACCATTTGTAAAAGATTATAATTTCCTTTGGAGCTTTTTCCCTCTTTCATATAGTACATTCTGGTATCTGCAATTACAAGGCAAGCACCATTACGCCTTTGCTTTAGAATAAATTCTGAGTTTTTTCCCCCCATTGGAGCCCTTTTGAATTCTTACCACCACATGTTTCTCCATGATTTTTATTACTTGTCTCACAAGGCTGTTGTATTTTTTTGTCAATCAGTTCAGTTCAGTCGCTCAGTTGTGTCCGACTCTTTGAGGCCTCCCTGTCCATCACCAACTCCAGGAGTTCACTCAGACTCATGTCCATCGAGTCTGTGATGCCATCCAGCCATCTCATCCTCTGTCGTCCCCTTCTCCTCCTGCCCCCAATCCCTCCCAGCATCAGAGTCTTTTCCAGTGAGTCAACTCTTCGCATGAGGTGGCCAAAGAACTGGAGTTTCAGCTTTAGCATCATTCCTTCCAAAGAAATCCCGGGGCTGATCTTCTTCAGAATGGACTGGTTGGATCTCCTTGCTGTCCAAGGGACTCTCAAGAGTCTTCTCCCAAGAGCTATTACCTAACTCTCCCATCAAAGGTAAAGAAACTTCCTCTGTGGAACTAGCTCCTCACCCCTCTGGCCTTCAACTCCATCATAAGTAGGAATACAAGTAACTCATCTTTTAGTCATTTATATTTAAAGGTGAGAAGGTCATGCTCTTTTAGCTGATGATGACTCAGAACTTTGGGGAAGGCCGGCTGAAAGCAGCTGTCCCTGGAATAGCTTTTTGCTCATATCCTATCCAGATGATGGCAGTGTTTTCTTGTTTAAATAAGTTTCCCCCTTTGCCCTACTTTGCTAGAAAATAATTAAATATACATTAGATAGGCTAGAAGGGAAGAATTAAGCAGAATTAATATTGAAAATCTGCTCCTATGTTCTTTTTACAAGTTATTTGAACATCTCTTTTTTTCTAAAATTAATATAGTTATGAAAGTGAAGTTGCTCAGTCACGTCCGACTCTTTGCGACCCCGTGGACTATAGCCTACCAGGCTCCTCCATCCATGGAATTCTCCAGGCAAGAATACTGGAGTGGATTGCCATTTCCTTCTCCAGGGGATCTTCCTGACTGAGGGATCAAACCCAGATCTCCTGCATTGCAGGCAGACGCTTTACCCTCTGAGCCACCAGGGAAGGCCAATTATAGTTATAGAACCTGCCTATGTAACATTGCGATGCTGATTAAATGAGATAAAGCAGAGTCTGACAAATAAAAAGCGCTGAATAGATGTTATCTATTGTTATTAAATCATCTTCAAATGTAATTTAAAAGTTATCATGATAAACTTATCAGTCTTGCACTAGCAAAGGAAACCTTTATACATTTTCTTTTCTTTCTTTCTTATTTTTTTTAAGGCAGAGTGGGGACTAGCCTAGGGGTGCAGTGGGTGTGGGCAGGCGCTCTCTGCCCAGAGGAAAAGATGTTTGTGGTTCTTTGAGTGACAGCCAGACATTCACTACAGGGAACAGGATCTGAAGAAACCTTTATAATTTCATCTCTAGAACTTGTTAGTGTTCTCTCCCTTTGAGACGTTACATTATTCCCTTGATAATAAATGCATAAACCTCTTTGAATCTACTAAAAACGTCAGAAGAGTCTTGGAAATGTAAGGAAAAGGGTGCAGAATTTAAAAGATTGGTATCCTGGAAACTGATTAATAAGGGAGAAGATGGAAAAAAAAAGAAACTCTATACTTAGTTTACTTAGTTAAATAATTAGTAATGCAATGAAGGAAATGTTCAAAAAATAGAGTAAAACTAGTATTCAAATTGTCAGGATTTTAGACTACAGCAGTACAGAAAGATTAAGAGAAGATGAACAAAAAGCTCAGTGAAATCTGATCATATCCTTCTGAAGTTATTCACACTTCTCAGTTAACACTTGCAGGTCTTTATCTTATGCTTGTCTCCCAGACTTCTCTGTATTTATAATTAAAGTAGAAGCCAAATTTTATTTATTCACTATCATATTTCCAGCACCTAGTTCCATCACAGTAGGTGATCAATAAATATGAGCTGACATGAAATAGAAGTATGTCACAGAGGCTGATAGAAACCTCCTCCTTAACACGACTACTGAAGAAATTTGGAAGTGTTATTATTTTAATAGCAAACAAAATTTAGAATTTATGAAACTGGAATTGATTGAAAAATAAAATATCCTGCAAGCAGATAATTACTGATACATTTATTTTAAAATATTATCATGTAATACTTAGTTGGTACTGAAGATAACTGTGTGAAGAATTTACTGTTAGCCCACATTCTCAGGGAGCTTACAATCTAGGAGGAGAGACTATGCAAATAACAATTCAATTAATGGAGATAAATGTTCTAAAATAAAAGTGCATCATACTTTGAGATGTGTAACTGGGTTGGGAGCACTGGTGCGGGGACAGTTTGTGGCATTTAAGTTGAAGGATGAAGTAAGCATTAGTCAGGGAAAAACTGGTGGGTGGAAGGTAATTCCAGGCAGAAAGAATAGCTGATACAAAGACTTTGAGGAAGTAAAGAGTTTAACATACTCCCACATGGAAAGAGTCTGATGTAGCTGAAATATAGTGAGCAAAGAGAAAAGAGTGGATGGTGGATGAGTTAAATAGTCATGGACAGTTCATATAGACATAGGAGGCCAATAGGAATAAAGGAGTCTCTGGATTGTGATTTGGGCAAGCCAGATTGGCGTGCCTTTTGAAAAAAAGATTGAGGGGAAAGGAGGGAATAGTCTTTAGTTTTGGAGTCATTCAGTTTAGATGATGAGGGTGCATCCAAGTAGTGATGTCAAGTGGGCAAGCTAACTTTTGCCTTTGTGCCTCCATCTGATACCCCAGTTCTTCACTGTTGTGCAGTCTCTCTGGAGTTCCAGCCATTTCATCTATTTGCTATGGCAGAGGAAAGATACTAACGCCCTTGAAGGTGAGAAGGGTGTTATAATATTCTACAGAGCAATATTAATATATTGAGAATTTTAATTTTTCCTTATTGGATCATGGGTATGATGTAATTGAGGGAGGCAGCAAGCAAAAAAGGAATGGAGAAGAGGAAAGAATAAAAATGGAACACTGACCGTGAATAGAGAAGATCTATACTCATACTCTATATTTGCCAACTTTAGAGTCACTCCTTATATTTAGTTTTTACAAGTGGATTTAGAAATACAGATGACTGTGACAAAGAAGGAAACAGACTAATAAAGAAAAATGCTTTACATGATTTTGTTGACTTTACTTCCAGGGACATGTAAACAACCTCCAGAAAACTTTCCCAGCTCCCTTCCAGATTTTTTTTTCCTTTTTCTCTTTCTTTTCTTTTTATAATCTTTTCTTGTCTTTTTTCCCTCTTGGTTTCCTCACTTCCAAATAATTTCAGCAGATGAGAGGATACTGTGAGCACTAGTAAAATGGGGCAGGGGGGAAAGGGCTATTTTCTTTTTTTCTATTTTTAGTTTTGGGTGCTAAAATGTTATCTTATAATTTTTGTGTTATCAGTTTTGCTTTCATATTAATGATATGAAAGATCAGGTAAGTGGTACACATACCAATAAGTATTTTCCTAAACTCCCCCAAGTGTCTAAATTTTACTCAAATTAAGTACAAAAGGGAAAATCATGTAAAAAAAAAAAAGAGAGAGAGAGATTGATCTGGAAAAATATGCCAAATGGAAAGATTGCTGAGAGATGTTTTTTGGGAGACAGAAATTACTGTAGATTATTAAAGACAATAGAAAAGTCATACTGTATAGTTACTACTTCCTCTAGTTCAGAAACTATGTAAATCTTTTCCTGTGCTTCATTTATCAGAACTTTAATGCAAGAGGTATAAATATCATCTTCATAATTGTAAGGAGGTTTTTGTAGTACAGTAAATTTGAAAAACATGCTATACCATACTCCTTTGTGTAGCTTCAAAACACATATGAACATCTGAAGGCCCTTGACAACTGTGCAGCTAAGTGACCTATTTAAAGCATCTGAGCATCTCTAAAACTTATTCAAGCCCCAAACACTTTTTTCTCAGCACAGCTTTTAGTATCCTATAGAATGGTGGTCCATGACAGACTAGTCTGGGTGAACTTACCTAAGTTAATGAGGAAACATTTCCTATTTTAAGAAGTGTCCATAGTAAGAGGTTCTGAGATTTCTTATTCATTTTTTGTTTTTTATAGTCTTCAGAATTATGGAGCCCTACATGATACTTAAACTGGCATAAATATTAACCTTATTTTCCCAAAATTCTTACATTCTTAATCACAAATATCTAAGCATTTATTTCCTCTCGGAATGACACTTTGAACAACCAAAGAATATGTTAAATCATGTGTGTACCTTTTCTGATAGACAGAGTGCCTGAAGAACTATGGAAGGAGGTTTGTGACATTTGTACATTGTACAAAAATGAGGAGGCAGGGATCAAGACCATCCCCAAGAGAAAGAAATTCAACAAAACAAAATGGTTGTCTGAGGAGGCCTTACAAGTAGATGTGAAAAGAAGACAAGTGAAAAGCAAAGGAGAAAAGGAAAGATATATCTATTTGAACGCAGAGTTCCAAAAAATAGCAAGGAGATATAAAAAAGCCTTTCTCAGTGATCAATGCAAAGAAATAGAGGAAAATAATAGAATGAGAAAAACTAGAGATCTCTTCAAGAAAATTAGAGATACCAAGGGAACATTTCATGCAAAGATGGGCACAATAAAGGACAGAAATGGTATGGACCTAACAGAAGCAGAAGATATGAAGAAGAGGTGGCAAGAATACATGGAAGAACTATACAAAAAAAATCTTCTGCTTCTACTTTATTGACTGTGCCAAAGCCTTTGACTGTGTGGATCACAACAAACTGTGGAAAATTCTGAAAGAGATGGGAATACCAGACCACCTGACCTGCCTCTTGAGAAATATGTATTTCTCAAGGTCAGGAAGCAACAATTAGAACTAGACATGGAACAACAGACTGGTTCCAAGCCAGGAAAATAGTACCTCGAGGCTGTATATTGTCACCCCGCTTATTTAACTTTATGCAAATAAATCATGAGAAATGCTGGACTGGATAAAACACAAGCTGGAATCAAGATTGCTGGGAGAAATATCAATAATCTCAGATATGCAGATGACACCAACCTTATGGCAGAAAGTGAAGAACTAAAGAGACTCTTGATGAAAGTGAAAGGAGGGGAATGAAAAAGTTGGCTTAAAACTCAACATTCAGAAAACGAAGATCATGGCATCTTGTCCCATCACTTCATGGCAAAGAGATGGGGAAATAGTGGAAACAGTGACAAACTTTTTTTTTGGGGGGGGGCCTCCAAAATCACTGCAGATGGTGATTGCAGCCATAAAATTAAAAGATGGTTACTCCTTGGAAGAAAATTTATGACCAACCTAGACAGCATATTAAAAAGCAGAGACATTATTCTGCCAACAAAGGTCCATCTACTCAATATGGTTTTAAAGAAAGCTGAGCACAGAAGAATTGATGCTTTTGAATTGTGTTGTTGGAGAAGACTCCTGAGAATCCCTTGGAGTGCTAGGAGATCCAACCAGTCCATCCTAAAGGAAATCAGTCCTGAATATTCATTGGCAGGACTGATGCTGAAGCTAGAACTCCAGTACTTTGACCACCTAATGCGAAGAAGTGACTCATTTGAAAAGACTCTGATGCTGGGAAAGATTAAAGGCAGGAGGAGAAAGGGATGACAGAGGATGAGATGGCTGAATGTCATCAGCAGCTCAACGGACATGAATTTGAGTAAACTCCGGGAGTTGGTGATGGACAGGGAGGCCTGGCGTGCTGCAGTGTATGGGATCATCAAGAGTCGGACATGACTGAGCGACTGAACTGTACCTTCTCTATTTTGAAAAGACTTTATCAACTTTTAACACTCCATGGTGTCCAATTTCTACTTATTAAATATTTTATTATTATTATTTTATAGAAAATAAAGGTTTAGGGTATAGTCATATATTCCATACTTTCATTGAATTTTAGTTTAGCCACGTGAAAAATAAGATATATGAAAACTAGACAATATTTTGTAAAGCATTAAAATATATGGAAAAAACCCCACTAAAATCCATATCTGCCTTTTCTGTTTAATTTTATTGCAACATTTTATCTGAGATTTCTATCAGTTAAGAAAATTCATCAAATGAGGACCTTTTGCTAACTGAGTAACAATATTGTGAAACTTTCAATGCACAGCAGATGGCATATTTTAACATAAGTCATAAGTGGACTATTCTTGACGCAGAATATTTTTGCAATAACTGACATAATCCCTTTCCCCTAAAAGATATGACATGAACATCCCCTCCAGCCCACACATACAAAATCAGACCAGAAAATGTTTACCAACCTAATCTAAATTATATTCGGTTGTATGAAGTAAATATCAGTGTCCATCAGTAAACTAAAATCTCTTTTCCATTTTCATTTTAATAACTACATTTATAAATTTAAATGTAAAACTCAAAGTTAATATTTCCTCTCTTTTCTAATTGCATGTTCTAGTGTGTGAAATACAATAAACATTTTAAAATAGCCCCAATTACTAATTCAAATTAGTAATGCAATTAAATATAAAACCCCAAATTCTTAACCTTCAGTGTGAGTTGCACAATTTGTATAAACACTTTAAGTCTCTGGATGATACTGATAAGCCTTCAAAATGAGACTGGACTATAAAATATTAATAATTATATGACTGGGGCATTATCATGTGAAAACATATAAAGGATATACAAATATTAATGACAAGATATTGCCGATGCCGTCAAGGAGTTTAAACTGAGTGGAGGTAGGGTGCACAGTGAAAACAAAGCAGGAGGTGTCCAGTGACTTTCTAACAGAAATACTGCAGGCCAGGGGAGAGTGCCAAAACACATCAAACTGATGCAGGGACAAACCTAAAACCAAGAACACTCTACTCAGCAAAGCTGTCATTCAGATTTGAAGAAGAAATAAGAGGATTACAAACAATCAAAAGTTAAAAGAATTCAGCAGCACTGACTTAACCACAGCATAAAAGGAATTTCCCTAAGGGGAAAAGTGAGGGGAGAAGAGGGTGAGATGTATGGGAAGAGTAATGGAAACTTATATTACCATATGTAAAATAGATAGCCCCTGGCTCAGGAACCTCAAACAGGGGCTCTGTATCAACCTAGAGGGGTGGAATGGGAGGGAGATGGGAGGGAGGTTCAAAAGGGAGGGGATATATGTATACTTATGGCTGATTCATGTTGAGGTTTGACAGGAAACAGCAAAATTCTGTAAAGCAATTACCCTTCGGAAAAAAAATAAATTACTTGAAAACAACACAACAAGAAATAATAGAAAAGGTCAATGAAGCTAAGAGTTGGTTGTTTGAAAAGTTAAATAAAACTGATAAATCTTCAGCTAGCTTCATCACTTCACTTCATGGCAAATAGATGGGGGCAAAGTGGAAACAGTGACATTTTATTTCCTTGGGCTCCAAAATCACTGCAAATGGTGACTACAGCCACAAAATTAAAAGATGCTTGTGCTTTGGAAGAAAAGCTGTGTCAAACCTAGATAGCATATTAAAAGCAGAGACATCACTTTGCCAACAAAGGTCCATATAGTCAAAGCTATGGTTTTTCCAATAGTCATGTATGGATGTGAACGTTGGACTATAAAGAGGGCTGAGTGCCGGAGAATTGTTTTCAAACTGTGGTTCTGGAGAAGACTCTTAAGAGTCCCTTGGACAGCAAGGATATCAAACCAATCAATCCTAAAGGAAATGAACTCTGAATATTCTTTGGAAAGACTGATGCTGAAGCTCTAGTACTTTGGCCACCTGATGGGAAGAGCTGACTCATTTGAAGAAACCATGATCCTGGGAAAACTGAGGGCAGGAAGTGAAGGTGGTGACAGAGAATAAGATGGTTGGATGGCATCACTGACTCAGTGGGCATTAGTTTCAGCAAACTCCAGGAGACAGTGAAGGACAGGGAAGCCTGGAGTGCTGCAGTCCATGGGGTGGCAAACAGTCGGACCCAACTCAGCAACTGGACAATGAATAACAAGATTCGTGAAGAGAAACATAATGATGTTTCCAAATCAATAAAATCAGAAATAAAAAAGGAAAAGTTACCATACATACCACAGAAATACAAACAGTAAGAGATTACTATGAACAATTATATGCCCCCCAAAATGCACAACCTAAAAAAATGGATAAATTCCGAGAAACAGACAATCTCACAAGACTGAATCAGGAAGAAATAGAAAATATGTACAGATCAGTTACCAGTAATGACTATGAATCAGTAATAAAAATCAACATCTGAACAAAGAAAAGTCTAAGACAAGATGGCTTCGCAGGTGAAGTCTACCAAACATTCCAACAGTTAACACTTACCCTGCTTAAATTATTCCCAAAAATTGACAGGGAAGGAACACATCTGAAGTCATTCTGTGACCAGATAAAGATACCATGAGGAAAAAAAAAAACAAAAACTTGCTCTTCAGAGTGCATTTGTGCGTGCATGCTCAGTCGCTTCAGTCGTGTCCGACTCTGGGATCCTATGGATTGTAGCCTGCCACTGAACCCACATCTCCTGCGTCTCCTGCATTGTAGGCGGGTTCTTTACTCACTGAGCCACCTGGGAAGCCCGTTCTTCATAGTACTATAAAATGTTTCCCAATTACCTTAAATATAGTTTTATCTTAAAGTTATTAATACTTTTAAAAACAGCTTTCCCAAACAACACATGCAATTGAGATATTTGCAAATTCATGAGCCAAAAGAAAAATTTGTACTGGCTAAAATAAGACTTTTAATATAAGTTATACATGAAAGTGGTGTAACTTGGTGAATTGATATGGAAAGCACATCTAGGGCTGTGTAGATTAAGGATGGTGCTTGTGCTTGGTAATAATGGAATGAAAGAAAGAAAGTGAAGTCGCTCAGTCATGTCCGACTCTTTGCACCCCTATAAACTGTAGCCAACCACACTCCTCCATCCATGGATTTTCCAGGCAAGAGTACTGGAGTGGGTTGCCAATACCTTCTCCAGAGCATCTTCCCAACTCAGGGATCGAACCTGTGTCTCCCGCATAGTAGGCAGATGCTTTACCGTCTGAGCCACCCGGGGAAGTTCTAATGGAATAGAATGGCAAAAAAACTCCTGTATTAAAACACTGAGGAATTGCAAACCAAGGTGATTCTATTCAGGACACTGACAAATGGTGACTAATTAAAGTATTATAATTTGTAAGAGTAAATAAATACATTATATTAAGAAGCCAGAAAAAATATTGTCCTCTCAGACTCCAGATATTATCACAACTTTCTCACTTGCTCTCTCACTTCACTGAGTATCCTATTATAATACCATCTCTCAAAGGAGCTGAGCTTTCCTGGACTATTCTACTTAAAATAACACAATATAGGTTTAGGATGAAATGGAATTTTAGAAAAGAGTGAGAAAAAATTAAAAATTAGAAATATTAACAATATATACAGTTGAAATGTTCTTATTGACACCAAAAATGAGTGAATACATATATTCTACTTGGATCATAACCATTAAAAAGATTAAATATTTTATAATGGGCTCTAGAATTAGATATATTAATCATCACTTGAGATGAGTATTTATGCCAGAAAAATTGGTAGAGCAATCTTTTTGAGGGAGAGATAGTATAATATAACTTGAAATAGTCAGTGGTGTTATAGCACTCTTTTTGGTTAGATCAATTGATAATTAGTTCTTCCAATTTTGCCTCCAATTTGAATGAAAAGAGTGAATTTGATTCATATTTATTCTGAATTAATGTGTACATTGAAGATAAATTCTAAAGTGATTAATTGACTTATAATACCCTTTGTAATATATAGTAACATGGTAAAGGAATTCAGACGATCATTCATGACAACTTGTATCATGGCATCACTCTAGCAAATATGAAGAATGAATAATTATATCTTGCAGTGGAAGAAATTGAAGTCCATAGAAATTTACAGTTTACTGAAGATCACTGATATTACCATAGATAGAAGTTGTAACAGAATAATAGCTTTTGTCTTAGTTCTATACACAAGTTATATGATCTTTCTTGCAATTAAGCATCTATAATTTCTGTCAATGAGATCATTGTCGTTTGTTTTCTGCATTAACCCCAGAGCAGATTCAAATATGTCCACTTATATAACTAAAATGAGGAGAGCATTTTGATAAAATATTTTATTAATAATAATAAGCATGGTTATAAAAATAACAACTTTATTAACTACAGAAAATTTATATACATGTCATAACCACAGTGTTCCCCTTTGGGTAAGCATCCAGCTATACCACTCAATAGGCAGCTTATCTATTTCCTATTTACATACAAGACAAACAGTAATAACATCCACAGTATTCCATTTTCAGTTTCCTAAAGACAGAAACTTTCTGTGCAAATGGAAGTGAACCTACTGAAAATCACACTGTCAATATTTATAGGGTCTAGAGAATTTTAACTTTTTTTATATTAGCAAATTCTTAGTTCAAAATTCAGTTGAATATTGAAAGATAAGTTCTTTAGGATTTTATTATGAAACAATTTATTCACATAAAGATTATATCTCATTCAAATTAACTTCATTTCTCAAATGAGTTTGTCTATAAATATGGGATATAATTGATTGAAAGTAGTTCTTTTTTGGACTTATGTCAATTTAAAATATTTTTAGTGTGAGTTTATTAAAATTCTTCACCGAATGATCCCTATATTACAAAGCCAGTATTTTTTTTTTTTTAATGTTTAGAAAAAGCAAGAAAATTCCTGACAGCAATTTCTTATTTCTTGACAGTGTTTTTTTCAAGAGAATGTTGTGGCTATAACACTCACTTTCTATAGTACCATTGGTACCAACAAGAAATATTCACAGGAATAAGTGAAATATAATTTTGTTATCACATGTCATTATTGTTATTTTTCTTGCCCTACAGTGTCTCACATTTCCCATAGTTTGAAACACTTAGATAGCAAGCAAGAGCCTGTTAATACTAGAGATTCACTCAATATAAACCATTTTACTGAGGACCTGCCCACAGCAGATAGGTAACAGTCATTACACATTTTACAATAAAATTAAAGAAGTACACAAAAGGATTATCATTCCTTCTGCACGGCAGAGGCATTATGACAAATATTTTAATTTTACATTACTATTCCTGGTAGACATAAGAAAATGTCCACAATTATAACAGCACATAACCATTATTCAAACAGCCAAAATAACAATATCATTGAAAACTTCTAATTTAAAGATTCTTTTTTCCATGACTCAAATGAAATGGATTTTTCCATAAATTGGATTTTTTATTTTTTATTAAGAAAAAAGAATGCCCAGGAAATAGTATTTTTCACCAGAGAAAAATGACACGGTTATTCCCCATTGCACCACCTAAAATAACATGGGTCTTGTTCATCTTGCTTTTATATCTATTCCATCAATCTCCTATAAAAAGGAAACTCCCAAAGAAAAGACTGCTTTTTTACACATGTCTGATAGTTATTGGTGGTCTTGTTTTATCCTTTAATAAAATGGAAAACGCTGAGTTCAAAATGTCTATAAAGTTAGCTTCATTTTGTTATCTATGTCATCTCTATCCCTCAGTGGAAATTTAGAGGAAAAGACATAAAAGAAATATTTTTAAATGTGAGTATTTAAAAGAATTGCAATTTAGTAAGTGTTTTACAAATATCATTAATATGTGACAATAAAATTTTGTCATTTAGCAAGAAGAAACTGAAAAATACTTTAATATCTAGACAATTTACCTTGGAAATTTCTGTTTGATTATAATGGTATATTATGTAAGGGACAGAAAAATACAATCAGATACACTGATATGTACTAGCAACTTGTTGGATTTCTCTTCACTTTCGCTGTTTCTTGATACCAGCACATATATTATTACAAAAAATAAAGAAAATGGCACAATTTCAAAAATAATTTTGGATTTGCCGCCCATAATCTGAACTAAGTTCTTGAGTAAAATTAAAACCGTTTTATTCAAGACTGAACAGTGTCTTCTGGAATTTTTAGAGTGTCATTTGGATCCCTGGCCTTAATTGAGATCATCCAAAAGTTAGAGAAATGGACATACTAGATTCAAACTAATCAAATAATTATTTTTTAAAGAATTTTTATACAGGAATATTTTGTGAAACTTCAGAACATATAATAATTACTCTTTGTTATCTCATTTCTTGACAAATACATGATCTTTAGCTAATCATGACTAATATAGTAATAAATATGGTCTGGTTATTATCATACAGTATACAAAATCTGAAATTTCCCATGCATTAGGAAAGATCTATGTAAAATTAACTAAGATAAAACAAAGGTATTTTGATAAAATACCTCATTCAGCAGATTTAACTGTACTTTAAAAAATAATCGAATATAGAGTTTAGAGAAACTAGTTCCTTTCCTGTTACATTTTTTCCTTTACTGTAAAGTTTTATTAGACTAAAAGACCTCCAGATAGACAAAGTTATTTTTATTTCTTTCTTCATTATATATTTTAATGCATAATTTGGTGAAAGGCTATTTACAAATTTTAGAGACATGGGAATTTTCCTCTTAAATATTTGTTTTTAAGTTAAAGAAGATGAGAAAGAAGCCAATCACAGCAGCAAGTCTTAGACTTAACATCCTTAAATACATCTTAAGGACCAAAACACTTAAATTTCAATTAGTTATCTCTCACTTTTTTAATTACTTTAGGAAAAAAGATCTAAAAATGCCTTGCATAAATAAGTGTCCCTAAATTTGAAAGAAAGAATACTAATAAACAAATAGCCTATTCCCTTTAAGAATTAGGAACTATCTAAAATAACTTGGAAAATAAATATATGTAAGCACCTAGGTTAGGTGTTATTTAGCTTTGTGTGTCATGACCACACCTCAATTGCCAAGGAGTAGAGGTCATCTGCAGATTATATGGAGGAGGATCTAGTCACTTCTATCTTGCACTTTTCCTTAATATTCCTACTAGTCTTTAGAAAATTTTCCTATATTTTTCTTAAGGAAAAACTATAAAATACAATTTAGGAATCTTTAGGGATTACATTAGATACACCACCGTTTGAACTGTAGTGTATGCACATGTGTACCCATGTATTTGCATATAGGTATATGTTTTTGTAAAAAAGTATATGTACCAGTATTACAGGATACACGACGAGGAGGAATGACTGAACTATAATGTATAGCATATTAAAGGTAATATAATTTAATATAGAGTTACAGTTTAAGGACACAAGATGTAAATTGTTTTTGTGAGGTTGAAATAATGTTTAACTTATGGTTTATTTATTATTATGAAACTAACCTTGGAAAGCAGCTGAGAGAAATTAATTGATTTTTTCCATTATATCTTTAGCATCCAGCAATTATACCTTTGCATTTTTTAGTTCATTCAAGTATCTTCAGGAGATATGTTACTACACTTGCATGTACCTTAATTCATTTCAACATTTACAAAATAACACTGACAAAACGACAGCAAACGCCCATAAATATTAATGAGTATCTTAACAAACATGACACTCAAGTAGTTGTCTCAAGATTTTTAAGTTACATTTTAATTCCATGTACTCCAAAATCTTCATGTAAAAGAGACCTGTGTTATTGGAAGCTTCAGACAGTTATACCAGCTACGATTGTGGTGCCTTATACGTTAATATAATTTTGTGTATCCATTTTGCATAATATGCCACTCGGACAAAAATACCAGGACGATTTGGAATGGCACAGCCACGACCAGGAACAATGACACCAAGAACCATTCTCATTTTATGTTGTTCACAAACAAGTGGGCCACCATAATCTCCCTAGGAAGAAGACACGCAATAATAACAAGAAAGTATTATTTTAGAAATAAAAATTAATGAATCATTTACATTTCATATATCAATTTATATCTCAAATATATATATGTAAAAAAGAGAATAACTTCAACTAAAATATGAAGACATTCAATTGATGTACTAAACCATTGGTTGTCTTTCTATTAGACAACTCAAGACTGAGATAAGTACAAAGGTTCAAAGGTGTTCTATCATGTGTAGTAATCATTTAAGAATGATTTGTCTTTTCTAAAATAGTCACTCATGTTTTAAAGTGGTTTTTGCTTTTGTTCCATGCAGACTAATTAATACATAACCACTGATAGCTTTTTGAGAAAGTAAATTTTATATTCATTCTGGTTTTCTTCTGGTGTTCCGAGTATGTTCAATACAGAAAAAATGGAAAATATAGACAAATACAGTATCAAAAAAACCTCACCTGTAATCATACAGTTTAAATGATTAAGCCACATTAACTTTTATCTAATTTCTTCCCTTCCCTCAACCCTGCCACCAAAATGATTTTAACAAGTTAAACAAAAACTTGTAGGTAGTAAAATAGTTCTATTTACTGTTTAGAAATCGCTTTTCTGGGCCTAAAGAAGGAATGTTCCTGAACTTACTGTTAGTATTAGTAGGTAACAGAGTTATATTTATATTCTTCTTAGTCTTTGTGGAAAGCTGTATGGTAACTCTTGTATAATCATATCTTCATAAGTGATAGATGAAAGATGAGTAGATTGATAAAAGGATTTGCATGTATATTTTTTTAAATATAGACCTTATGTTTATACATATTGTTATATGTCATCATTAAAATGTGCTACATCACTTTTTTGTGCCATGTAGCCTCCTGGGATTGCAGTGACTGACTTTTGGCATCTTTGTATCTAGAAGAATGCTTGGGACTATCTTCATTTTCTCCCAACAGTGATGAGATAAACTAAACTACTGCAGAATTTAATTCTGTAATCCAAGTGGAAACATTCTATGATAGATAAAATCAAGGTGGGGTGACATAGAAGATAAACTACTAAGGAAAATAGTTTATTCAAAGAGACTTGATGCCGATGTCCAGAAGGGACTTGTGGACACAGCAGGGGAAAGAGAGGATGGGACAAACTGAAAGAGCAGAGTTGACATACACACACTGCATGTGTAAGATAGATAGCTAGTGGGAAGCTGCTGTAGAACACAGGGAACTTAGCTTGGCGCTCTGTGATTACCTAGAGGAGTGGGATGGGGAGGGGTGGGTAGGGATATATGTATACTTATAGCAGATTCATGTTGTTGTACAGTAGAAACCACAGCATTGTAAGGCAATTATCCTTCAATTAAAAATAAATGAATAAATAACACACAAAAAAGTGCAATGAAATGAAAGTCTTCTGAATGCCAAAATTCATCATAAGCAATGTTCAAATATAGCCACAGGTTGAAAGAACATTTGAAACTCCTACAAATCAATTTGAAAAAGACAAATGACTTAACAGATAAATTTGAAAATGAATGAAAAAGTAATTAGAAAGTATGATGAAAACAGGAACAGATGCTTAAATGTGTGAGCAATAAAATCTGATTAAACAAAAATGAGATAAATTTTGAACTGGCTTCCCTGGAGCTCAGACAGTAAGGAATCTGCCTGCAATGCAGGAGTTCTGGATTTGATCCCTGGATCAGGAAGATGCCCTGGAGAGGAAATGGCTACCCACTCCAGTATTCGTGCCTGGAGAATTCCATAGACAGAGGGCTACAGTCCATGGGGTCATAAAGAGTCAGACATAACTGAGTGACTAACACTTTCACTTTTTCATTTGTACCAAAATATTGAAAATTGACGATACTGAGTCTTAGCAATGGGAAAAGGGGATTTCTTTTTCATATAGTGTTTCCATAAGAATAATTGATATAAACCTTTGAGGGCAATTTGACCGAATGTGTAAATTATCTAAATTTGTTTTAATGTTGTCATTCCATGTTAAGAAGCTATCCTAAAGAACTTATGATTCAGACACGTGCAAAAAGATTTCTCTATAGGAATATCAGTTATGCTGTGTGCTTAGTCTCTTAGCCATGTCCAACTCTTTGCAACCCCAAGGAGTGTAGCCCACCAGGCTCCTCTGTCCATGGGGACTCTCCAGGCAAGAATACTGGAGTGGGTTGCCATGCCCTCCTCCAGGGGATCTTCCCAATGCAGGGATCGAACCCAGGTCTCCTTAAACACAGGTGGATTCTTTACCATCTGAGCCAAGAGGGATAGCTCTGCTAATAGTAGCAAACGATTAGAAACTAAACTAAGTATTCAATAAAGAGTAGCGGTTAATTTTTTAATTAAAAATAAAAGGAGATATACACATACATATAACTGGTTGACACTGCTGTACAGCAGAGATTAACACAACATTATAAAGCAACTATATTCCAGTGATTTTTTTAAAAAAGACTTAATTAAACTCTGCCACATGAATTTATCTGGTTTTTAAATTAATGCACCAGTGTTCACTGATACAAACTGTTCAAGTTAATTACATTTTTAGAGACTTTCACTATATGTGATGCTATTGCTATCCTACAAATGTTTAAGAGATATCTTTTTCAAGTGTTTAGATTTCAGTGGTTTGGTGATTAAATTATCATTTCAAATAACAGTGATGTAAAAAAATTAAGCATTTTTAAGAAGTGGCTGAATCAATTTGAAGTAAATAGATAAAAATTAGCAAATATGTGATAATATGATAAATTTGTCAGTGCTAAAGTTAGGAATCTAAGAGTAAATAGATGATAAACCAGATCACAGTCTATCCAGAAGAGCAGTTGTCAAAGTAATATTGGCAGTAGGACTTGAATAAGTATAAACTTCCTAACTATCTCAAAGACTTGATTTAGCTCAACATTTTTGTATTTATAGAGCTCTTTGGGGAATAAATAAACAAATAGATAAAAAATATTCCTAGTAAATTTTCATTTGTTATAATAGGCTTAGTGATGTTAGATTTACTGGAACAAAAAACACCAAATTCCAAAGTGGTTATAAACACATAATCAGTTTCTAATCATATTATTTTCAAGCAATTTAAACTTTTTTTTAACTTAAAAATGTTTTATTTTATTTTCAAATCTCAAAACAATATATACATAACATATGTACTTCAATACAAATTTATGCTCCATAAATAGGGCATTTTCCTAAAACTCAAAAGATATTTCATTATTACTGAACTTATTCCATATTTTACTACACATAGTATTTTATAATTCCAGAGTTCTCAGGGTTGGAGAACTTGTCTCTTGAATTGAAAATACATCTAAAATAGCAGTTTAACAGCTTGTTTATGTTAAATAGGGATAGGAACACTGCCAAGTAGAAAGAACAGTTGCCTAAGAAATGAAAATGTCCAAACTCTTAAAGTCACAAACTTTGACCTTCTGGTTTTTTAAAATAGAAGCGTACACGCACGCACACACGCACACACACCCACACCCACCCACACACACACACACACACACACACACACACTGACTTAACCAAAAACACATTTAAAGGTTTAAAACCAAGCATGGATCTCTGACTAAAATTAATAGAGTTAAGTTAGAATTTGGGAAGATCAGATAAATTTAGAAAAACATTTTAAAAAATGCAAGCTATGGTATCAAACTGCACATTGGACACTTCTAATTTGAACAGCTTTCTCTTAGAGTTTTGGCTGTATTAATTTCTTGCTATTTGAGAGATGAATGGCATCTTACTTTGCTGCTAATGAAACATAGATTGTTCACTGTTTAGCTAAAAGAGATATACAAGAATAATAAAGGTTATATTTTCCAATTCCTCTCTCTTACAATAGGCAGATGTACAATGATTCTTATTTGAGAAAAATAGAAAAAAATTATTAACAAGAAAAATATGCTATCTACCACGTTACTTATTTTTAAATCCCCTTTTTTTACCTCACATGGTCCTGATACAATATTTTCAGCTCCAGCACATATTTCAGACTCATTCAGAGTCACCTTCCCTTGATGATATTGGCTGCATTTCTCATTCCCCATTATATAGAGATGTGCTACTCGTAGTAGGCCATCGGAGTTGATCACTGGAATGGTGCAAAATATGTATGGTTAATGAGCATAGGGTAAAATGAAAAAATAAACAATTAGAAATATTTTTGTAAAATAAATATGATATTGCTTTATATTTTTTAAAATAGCTTACATCCAGTGTAGCCCCAGCCATAAACACTGCAAGTGGTTTTTTCAGGAATTGTGCACCCATAATTAGGTAAATCAATTGTACTAACAAAATCATCCAAAATAGCAGGCCTGAAAAAAGAAAATATAATGGTAAGTACCTTTGATTGGATTCGGCACAAAATAAACATATTAAAATGTAGTGTGAAAGTTTAAATACTTCATTTAGAAAGAATAAACAATTTTGCTTCAAGTAGGTAGTAGAGAAATGAATATTTATTTGAAAATATTTAAGAGTAAATGATCATTGCTATTTTTACATCATTATTTTACCTGTTAAAAGTTACCATATAATTGCTCACTAAGCTTGGTTTTAGACCAGGATAACCATATTGTTGGCCCAGTTTCATTTATTCACATATGAACAATTTGAAAATGCCACTCTCTTTGCCTCTGCATGCATATACACACATATATGACATGTGACATATGCTTTATGATATGTTTACATGAGAGAGAAAGAATAACCACAGAGTTGAAGAAAAGGTTTCAACCATTCAAGTGTATGTTAAAAATACGAAACTGTCTAAAGGAACTAACCTAGCAAGCTTCAGTAATACCAGATCTGATCCTTCAGGCCCATATACCAGTTGGGTAACATTTAGAACCTGTTTGCGTTTCTCGTCTCCTCTCCCATGGACATCATGAATTCCAAGCCAAGCTTCATAATCTTTCAAGTCTTTGTTTCTAAGTAAAAAATTAAAATATAACTTTAAATTATGCAATATTATTTATATGTATTGTTATATTAGCTTACAGGGGCAGATAAATAACCTAAATTTAAAGTTTAAAGTATAATAAAGAGCAACACATTTTTTTTTTATTGGAAGATTTTGAATACTACAGGAACATATAAGCAAGAAGAGCCTTTAAATTGCTGAAATTCTAAATGGCTATTTTTTCAACTTGCTTATTCTTGCTAGAGAGTAGATCATTTATGAAAAATTCTCAGGTAAAGCATATTACAAGAATTATAATTTATTGCAAGTTTTCCTTTTTATCTCAAAGGTATATATGTTTGGCTTATGAGTCAGACACGACTGAGTGACTGAACTGAACTGAACTGAAGATTTATAGTAACAAAATCAGTATAATCTTGATGAGAATCAAGAAGTAAGCTAACAAATGCTATCTCCTTATCTTTTCCTTAGGCTAATTTACTCTGAAAATCATTCTCAGTATTATTCTGAGGCTGGCTCTACATAAGAAAGAAGTGAGGACTGAAAGAAGTTGCTAATTCAGAAAAAGAATTTCTATCTAGAAATATAGAGTTCAAGAAGGAGGTTAGGGTAAAAATTATTAACATAATTCTAGCAAAATTTTCTCCCAAATGAGAGTAGTGCTAATCGTGGAAAGAGGTAGACAGAAGTAGTATTCATAAATAAGTATTAAGTCAGTTTCATAAGCTAAATCTAAAATAAAAATAAATTAATTTGTTCACCCTATGCTGTTGAATGTCTGTTAAATGAATATACGTTCTAGGGGGAATCTAGGGGGAAGCCATACATATTTTTAAATGCTTAAAACAAATATTGGTTTCACTTTACCGAGAAGGGAAACACTGTCTTGCAGTAAGAATCCAACTTTCCTTTATCAATGATCCTCCGCAGATATGTTTATTTCTAAAAGAAAGAGGAAAGAAAAACAAGTAACATCTGTACAGAAAGAGTGCTTGCCAATTAATGCAAAACCTATGGCTCCATTTGTTAAGCATAAACACATTGAGAGGAAACTGTAGATATTAACCCAAATAGAATAAAATGAGTATTTTTTATCAGAAGGATGATACTTGATGATGTAGCATTAGAACTGGTTTTTCATAATGTGATTATAATTTTATATAATCAGCTTTAGTGATCCATTACCAAACACATGTTCACATGTGTGTAGTCTATCCTTATAAGAGAAAGTATGTGCTATAAATATAAGATATTTAGACCTAATTTAAATTCAGTGTTTGATTATGAAAATGACAAATTGGAGTTTTTATTTAAATTCTGAAAACCATCTTGTGGTAACCATATATAATATTTATGTACTATTTGCTTCTTTCATTACCATTATTTAGTTCTGATATGTTAACTTAGGATATAACTGAGTAAATTTGTTTGTCCAGATTAATATCAACAATATAACATTTTACTTATCAAATTAAAACAGTTTTTCAAGATATATCATCTAGGAAATTATAATATATTTGTAAAGAATAATAAATACTAGAATATTTATTTGATGATATCCAAAATCTGTAAATGTGTTCTTTTTTGGCAAACACATGGGAAAAAGTGCAACTACTCACAATTTACATTTCCAAAGAGTACAGATGTTCAGTGCTTGAGAGAGTAATAGAATAATATTCCCAGACTAAGACATTTATTTACGGCCTATACCACACAGAAGGATAAGAATATATAGAGAGTTTTAGTTTCTATTCCTCTGTATGAGTTTTGGAAGGATAGATAAACAGCTGTTGTTACTAAGAACTTAGATTTAAAAGGAAAAGAGTACTTTTAAAAAAAAGTTTATACTACACTGATCTGGTGAAAAACAGTTTCACCTACTTCTCCAAAGATGGCGACTTCAAAAGGAAGTCTCCTATGAGTAAGAATAAATTCAAAAGTATTTAATGAGATTTGCAGAGATCCTCTAATTAGCTCAAAGATGTCGATTATTGGGAATTTTTCTACAGTAAAGAAAATACCACCCTCAAATTTTACAGCCTTCATTATGTCTTCACATTGCATGATTAACTTTAATATTCTGGTGAGTTTCATAATTCTATTTTAGTTACTACCCTACAGTTATCAGCATAAAGCTTTATAAAAATTGATGAGTTACTCCTTGAAAGAAAGACACACTAAGGGAACTCTAGGTCATTTTCTACTTGGTGTCTAAAGAATATAACCCTCATGCTTATTAAGAACTGACTTATTCACTGAAAGAAAAATAGCCAGTTTCAAGTTGTCTCTATTCTACTTTAATGTCACTGTGATTTACTTATAGTTAAAATGAATTTTATTCCTAAATTCTAGGAGGCTAGAGTTAAAGAAACAGGGAAGGTTGAGGGAAAAAAAAAAAAGGAGATATTCCAGTTTGTATTTAAAGAATAAAAATTTTGTAGGCAAAAAATATGGAGGAAGAAAGCGCCAACAAACAGCACAAAGGCCAGAGGGAGAAATATGGAGTGTCTTGAAAACAAGGCGAAAACAAGGCAAAATGCGGCTAGAATTCGGGTGCACTTTGGGGTATGTTGCATGATGACATTCCAAAGAGATAGATATAGAAAGAATAAATTTTAACATTCTGATTACCATATGGTATAATATGTGTAGTATATAGAAAGTTCTAAGGTCAGGTTTTAAAACTAGCTCCTATTTTCAGTATTTACTTCTTAAATAACCTTAATTTTGTATAATAATATATTTTGAAAGCCTATTTTACATAGAACATGGCATTGATTTTTACACTAAGCAATAGACATGTCTTATCATATCAAATATTATAATCTCAAGACTGTTCAACTATCAGTATAATTTATATTTTTCTTAATGAAAGAATACTCCAGTATTTTAAATTATTGCCATCTTTAATTAGAATGACAATGAAAAAGTCAGAAATTAAAATCAAATATAAATGTTTTACTATGATTGTGCATAAACATGTTAGAAAATAATCTCATAATATCCTTAATTGGAAAATTAACATGAGTATTACAACTACCATGGTTATATCAAGGTATAAGTAGGTTTCCTGTATAGTTGTCTTTTGCTTAACAAGAACTAAAATGTCACATCAGGGACAATGCCAACACATATGGGACTTTTGTAAACATTTTAAACAGCACTATTTCTGGAGGCACAAACTGCAAAATCCAGGGATGTTTGGCAAGCAGAATGTGATTAGTCCTTCTTGTGTCCCCCTCACATGGGTGCCTTGTGCAGCGCACAACCTCATGGCTGCATATGGCCATACTGCTGGGAATATAACTATTTGCAAATAATCCAAATATGTATGATTTGTGTCTATTAATAATTACCTGTATTTCAAACTAACCATCCATCCTACATTTGTTCGTGTTGGAATTCCATTTACAACTCGCAATTGTTTTGTTTTGGCGCAAGATATTACAGGATCTAAAAAGAGGACCAAACAACATTTTGACAAAACATTTTGAAACAACCTGTGCCTCTCAGCTCTCTTAAGCGTTGACGGTAACTACACAAATGTAACCACTGTAATTGTGTCAGAAGAACATTTTGGAAAAAATCAAAGGTAAATAGTGTGACTACAGTGCCAAATTGGACCCAAAATGTTTGCTCGCCTCATCTAAGTAGATAGATAACAAAGAAAAAGTAATCAACTCAAGGTCAGCAGAACTGACATCATAGTGACAATGACTTTGCTCTCTATGTACAAGTTCTTCAGGTCTAACAGCAATTGTATTTTCCTTACCAACCTCAACACAACAGAATGATGCTATTTACAGTGCCTTTTTTCCTAAATATCAATGGAAAGCCTCAGTGGGGGAAAATATATATATATTTGATTTATTACTTCTGAATTTGTATAGTAAGAATGTAGAACTGGTTTGCAACGTGTTAACCAAAGTGATCTTAATTGAAATTTTATCCAAATGACATACTTATGTTTAAGTCATTATATCCAAATGATATAACACAGACTCTTTGAAGTAAACTTTTTCCTGACCCTCGCCAGTGTTCTTTGCTTTATCCTATCCACTCTTGTCCATGGTCTAAAATAGATTTCCATTTGCTTCTTCAGCCTGGGACATAGCAGGTGGTCTCTCAAACCAAAACATTTGAGTAACTTCCTTCAGCCCAAGAAATGTGTGATACAAGCAGCTCCTAAACGCAGTTTAGATTTTCCTAAACTGAGGATTAACTAAACCTTTCACATTGTGTCATCTTTTGCCTCACAGAAAATGCAAAGAGCTTTAAAGATAGAGCAGGATAAAGACAGTGCATAACTTTCCAACCTTCTGGTTTCATTCTTTCTAACTTTAGCATCCTGATTTAATTTAAAGGATGGTGAAGGTCCACTGGATATATTCTGTCCCAAGTTAAAAGCACTATACATACTTTTTCAAAGTTTAATATAACATTTTCTAACAGAGCAATGAATTTTGATATTTAGCATGCAGTTGTCTTCGTAATACCTTTATACATTCACACAGGAAAAAGTGTTCAAATAAAGCATTTTATTTTTATGATGGAAGTTTATATAATGATATTTTTAGGAAGTAAATAATGACATCATTTATGACACATAGGTACTAAGATATAATCAATTCTTTTGAAGGATTACTTACGGTCTAAATTGACTATTGTAGGTGTGGTATCCCCCTCACCTGTAAAAGCAAATATATACATGTATACATAATTCATGCATACATATTTCTGTTATATAAAAATAAAATGTACTATTCAATAGTACATCATTTTGTATTGAAACCCAAATATCCATGACTTGATAATTTAAGACAATTATTTACATTTATTCAAAAAATAATGTAATAGTACCTTTTTGAATAATTCTGTATCACTTTTACTAGACAAAGTTGAAAGTACGGTAGTGGGTGATGGAGGAAAGCCCTGTTTTATGATTTTTGAAGACTCTCAGGAATGCGGTTTGATGATGTTGGCAGTTTGAATTACACTGCTGGCACCGAGGAGCTGTCTCATTTTCCCAACATGCCAAACATTATACACAATGAACATTTCACTGCTTATTATTGTTTCTTTGGGCCATTCATATAAACTATATAGCTTTACTGTAATTTTGGCCCATTTACATTTTTGCTGAAAATTTTATCTTTTATATGATTAAGGATAACTGAATCTTTCCCTATGTTTCAGAAAACATTTTTTTAATAATTTGATAATATAGAAATCAACCTCACTCATGGAAAAAGAGGAATAACAAAATATAATTATGTTTTGTCAGAATATTTCAAAGATTGGTTTTTCTCAGTTGTAAAGGGAAAAGTATAAAAAAAAAAAAGAGTACTGAAAACACTTCATACTTATTTCTTTTTTATAACCTCTCTACTGAGTGGGGTTTAACTGCTGCAAAGAGATTGGCTTGGAAGATTCTAGAATTTAAAAATACTTAAGTAGTAATGAATGAGACCCAAGACATTTCCTGGATTTTAATGTGTGACTGTTTAGAATTGATGACATAGAGTTTAGTCAGGCATTGTTTAGACCCAGCTGGTTGTTAGTCCCTAGAAGTGCCCTGAGCTCAAATAAACCAGCAACAAAACAAAAATGGCATATAGATTCCTTTGTAATAGATGCAAACTTGATTTTCATTTATGGGGAATTTTGAGAAAATTAACACATGCTAAACCATTTTTGTTTATGCTCATTTTCCAGATCTAGATATTTTAAGTGAATGAGCATAAAGGTGAACTATAAATTTCATCATTTCCTTTTCCTTTTAGTTTATCCCGAGGGAGAGTTTTGTCTGAGAGTCAGCTGAAGTAATTGTTTTAGTTCATAGTATAAATGTGGTCATTAAAACATCAAGGATATTGGTTTTTCCACCTAATTTCTAAAAATTCCAAACTGAAAAGCTATTTATTTCTTATATTGTTGTGGTGAGAAAAGACTAGACTATTCATTGTATTCTTTTTTTAAATAAATGTTTAATAAGATAACATTTGGGATAGAGCCTAAAGGGCACTTAATAAAACAAAACATAAAACTATAGTTCTTAAAACAAAAGTTTAATCTCCTAAATTAAAAACTTTCGAGGCACTGTGATTCACCGCATATTCACTGTATTGTTAATTGCATATCAAGTTTCCTATTTCTAAGCATCAAGTTAATAGTCCTGCAAAGTATTCAGTTTGTTATTGTGCCTCACTAAAATATTTAAAATTTTTTAAATGTTTAGATATTATAATTTAGAGGCTTTAATAATTATATATATCTATATATATATATATTTTTTTTTTTCTGGAAGCCAATATGTAGAAAAGCTGTAAAACCACTTAAACTCAGATTTCTAAATATTATGGGTAGTTTGTTAGATTTCAAATTTTTAAAAAGCATTGCTAGTTTCTTCAGCTTTCAAGGCCTTTTCCCTTTTACTTTCCCTTTTACCTTTTAAAATACTCTTTTCACATCTCCTCTTTTACTTTTCCTTCATATCTCTACCATAGTACTCAAATATGAACTATATATGATACAAATCTTGTTTATATTGACTCAATTTAACTTTGAAGAAGGAAAACTTGTCAATGATAAAGGTTTTTCCTGTGGAACAGTAGAGATATATATGTCTATGTGTTGATATATGGCCTCAGCAATGGCATCCCACTCTAGTACTCTTGCCTGGAAATTCCCATGGATGGAGGAGCCTGGTGGGCTGCAGTCCATGGGGTTGCTGAGAGTTGGACACGACTGAGTGACTTCACTTTCACTTTTCACTCTCATGCATTGGAAAAGGAAATGGCAACCCACTCCAGTGTTCTTCCCTGGAGAATCCCAGGGATGGCGGAGCCTGGTGGGCTGCCGTCTATGGGGTCGCACAGAGTCGGACACAACTGAAGCAACTTAGCAGCAGCAGCAGTGAAAGCATAAAGAAAACTTTCTTTTAATAGATCCTTAAAGTTTCAACTTAAATTCAAAACTTTATGAACAATGCATATTTTCCAGGCTGACGTTTGCATTCCCATTTCATTATGTATTTTAATATTAATATGTATGTGTTTAAATGACTGTATTTGTTATTAGGTATGTAGCTGTCTCTTCTCTACATTGAAAATGATTTAAGTACAGGAGACACTGTTTATATTTTCTATAACTAGAATGTTATATAGGGCTTTGCAAACAGTAGCAGCTCAATTTAAAATTATTAATAAATGAATAAGTAAATGCAAACTGAAGTGGAAGGAATTTACCCAAGGCACTTCAAGTGTTAGAACTACAATTTTCACCTGGGAAGTCAGAGTTGCAACTCTAAACCACTGTATTCTCTTAATACTTAGATACTTAAATATATATCTAATTAATACTTAGATACTATATAAGTAGATATATCTCTATTTAATACTAAGATATAGTGTGTGTTCATTTATAGACAAATAAAAACATTTCTACAGTTTTACTTTTGCCTCTTGATAATCTTAAAATATATAACATATCGTTTTGTAAATATTTTTTAAAGGAATACAAAAAAAAAGAAATACAAACCTTTGCATGTTTTGTAATTAATGCAAATGTATAGTGTGAAAATGATATATACAATCTCTGAAGTTAAATAGATAAGAACTCAAATTTTCTGAAGATAAAATATTTTTAGCCTTTCACTAGTGATAAATGTAAATAAATCCTGGTTATAAATATAGGTAGAACAATGACAGCAAAATATTTGCTGAAATTAATGTTCAGAATGCATTGAAATAAATGTTATCTGAAATAGCATTTAATCAAATGCTACTAACGTCCCCGAGTCTTTCAATACCACATTACTAATTTTTAGTTTAAAAATGTTAGTTGAACATATGTTCTAAAATTTTTTAAATTAGGACTTCCCTGGTAGCTCAGTAGTAAAGAACCTGTCTGCCAGTGCAGGAAACACAGGTTCAATCCCTGATCTGGGGAGACCCCATGTGGCAAGGAGCAACTAGGCCTGTGTGCCACAATTATTGCGCTTGTGCTCTAGAGCCTGTGTGTGTGTTAGTTGCTTAGTCGTGTCTGACTCTTTGTGACCCCATGGGGTGTAACCATGCGGTGTAGCCAGGGGCCTCCGTCCATGGGATTTTCCAGACAAGAATACTGGAGTGGGTTGCCATTTCCTTCTTCAGGGGATCTTCCTGACCCAGGGATTGAACCAGGGTCTCCTTCACTGCAGGCAGAAAATCTTTACCATCTGGGCTAATAGGAAAACCCCAAAAGTGAAAGTCGCTCAGTCCTGTCCGACTCTTTGTGACCCAGGCCAGAATACTGGAGTGCCTTTTCCCTTCTGCAGCAGATCTTTCCCACCCAGGAATTGAACTGGGGTCTCCTGCATTGCAGGCAGATGCTTTACCAACTGAGCTATCAGGAAAGCCCCAAGAAGACGGGAAAGGGTAGCCTGTCCCTTCTCGAGTGGATCTTCCTGACCCAGGAATTGAACCGGGGTGTCTCCTGCATTGCAGGCCGAGTCTTTACCAACTGAGCTATGAGGGAAGCCCTCCTGAATCAATATATATTGCTAATATCAAGTTTATTGATGGTGGAGCAAGGCAGTCTTTCTAGCCCAGTCAGAACCATGGGCATGTATTGCTTCTGGATTCCAAATAGGAATCTTTTGAGAGAGGAAAAATCTCTTTTAAAATGTCAGCAAAATGTCTCTTTGTCTAGAGGAGAGATGAAATTGTGTGTATATGTATTGCTGTGTGGAGTGCATCCTTATTTTGGGATCAACTCTAGCCCTCTTGTATTACTTCCACCTCTGATTGAATTATCATTTTAGGGCATGCAGTATATTTAAAATAATACATCTGAAAAAGATCACAAAATGTACTTACAACGAGAAATAGGGCAATAATCCCAAGGAATGAGAGGATTCCCTGTGTAACACCAGGGACCATGGGCATCGTCATCAGGATTCCGACAGTAATTCTTATTCAGCTTAGTAGCATCTGGTTCCCAGAAGATATGCCTGCATAAACAGCAAACTGGGAACATCACAAGAAGCACACATCTTGTCCAAGAGAAACAAAACAAGAAGATACAACCCCAGCACATAATTTTCATTACAGGCACAACATAAACTACCTGCTGTGAATTTTTCTTTTTTATTTTTTGAGACTTTGTTGTTGTTCTTGCAGTTTGGAAGCATGTTCTTTAACTGAGGAATAAGGCTGAATCATTAGCATAGATAAAATGATTAAAAAATTATTACATTGTTTCTATTAAATAATTATACTGGGAAGGTAACAATGCACCATGCAAGAAAGAAGCAGATGATAAAGATCTAAGTTATAAAATGTATAAAAATATAAGCTATTGCAAAAATATTTATTTTTTCATGTTTCAGAAACATGCAAACAGGCTTCACTGGCAACACTGCTATGACAGCATACAGGAAGATACACTGAAAACACAGTGTGCTAATAAACTTATTAAATTTGAAAATTTCACTTGTCATATAAGATATAGTTTTTGGAAAGATAACTGAGTAACATTTCAGGCTATCCCATTTTACATCTTAACTAAATTTAGTACAAAAGAAAAGCAAAAAATGCTGTATATTATTTTATTAGACCATGCCCACTCATATGTGTTCTGTGCTTAGTCTCTCAGTCATGCCAGACTCTTTGTGACTCCATAGACTGCAGCCCACCAGGCTCCTCTGTCCATGGGGATTCTCCAGGCAAGAATACTGAAGTGGGTTGCCATTCCCTCCTCCAGGGGATCTTCCCAACCTAGGGATTCAACCAAGGTCTCCTGCATTACAGGTGGATTCTTTACCATTTGAGCCACCAGGGAAGCCTGCCCACTCATATCACATCAACATTAATTACCATCATGCTTGAATTTAATTAATGTGTCATTTTTAAAATTTGGGAAGAACTTCAACATAGAGACTTGGACTGTCTTTCCAAACTGAGGTTCACTTTTTGGACCAATAAAACAAGAAAGACCTGCATGTAACAGATTCTACTATGCAGACTTGCATACTTACTTAGGCCAACCTGATGAGACAGGCTCTAAGATTATGCAACTTTGTATTTGAGGAAATTGAAATCCACAGAGAACAATTAATTTGTCTAGGGTCACATATTTTTTCAGCTGTAGATCAGGTGTTTGAACATGTAGCATTTTCCAGAGTATTCGTTCAAAATCATCACATCGCATTACCTCTTCATGCAGTCACAGATTTGTTCTTAAACCAAAATGGTACCATGCAACTTACTCATTGATCAATAGCCTACAAGTTCTTTCCAAATGATTTTTAACTATTCCCAAAGGCAAATCAAAACACAGTGAATTTAAAATTATAATCATTGTAGTTCCTGAATAAATATGTCATAAATTTCCAGTGATATGTTGGTAAATATTTAGCAACTGGCACTTTGAACTGTGTATGGAAGGACATACACAGTTGTGTATGTCTTTATTTGCTGTCCTTGCAGATTTCTGTAGCATAACTACTTTCACCATAAAACTGTCAAGCATCTAAAGCTGGAATTACTGAAGGCAGAGTTGGTTACAGTTATTTCTTACAAGCATGTGAAATGCCGGGCTGAATGGAGCACAAGCTGGAATCAAGATTGCTGGGAGAAATATCAATCACCTCAGATATGCAGATGACACCACCATTATGGCAGAAAGTGAAGAGGAACTAAAGAGCCTCTTGATGAAAGTGAAAGAGGAGAGTGAAAAAGCTGGCTTAAAACTCACACACAAAAAACTAAGATCATGGCAACCAGTCCCATCACTTCATGGCAAATAGAAGGGGAAACAATGGAAACAGTGACAGACTTCATTTTCTTGGGCTCCAAAATAACTGCAGATGGTGACTGCAGCCATGAAATTAAAAGATGCTTGCTTGCTCGTTGGGAGAAAAGCCATGACAAACCTAGGTAGCATATTCAAAGGCAGAGACATCAGTTTTCTAACAAAGGTCCATCTAGTCAAAGCTGTGGTTTTTCCAGTGGTCATGTATGGATGTGAGAGTTGGATGATAAAAAAAGCTGAGCACAGAAGAATTGATGCTTTTGAACTGTGGTGTTGGAGAAGACTCTTGAGAGTCCCTTGGACTGCAAGGAGATCAAACTAGACAATCCTAAAGGAAATCAGTCCTGAATATTCATTGGAACGAGTGATGCTGAAGCCACCTGATATGAAGAACTGACTCATTGGTAAAGACCCTGATGCTGGGAAAGACTGAAGGCAGGAGGAGAAGGGGACAACAGAGGATGAAATGGTTGGATGGCATCACTGACTTGATGGACATGAGTCTGAGCATGCTTCAGGAGGTGGTGATAGACAGGGAAGCCTAGCATGCTGCAGTCCATGTGGTCGCAAAGAGTCGGACACAACTGAGTGAATAACAACAACAATGGATTTTTTAAAATATGGCATTGGCGTTGCTGTTTTCAGCCATTCTATACTAGAGAGTAAGACCCATGATGGCAGAATTCTACTTAATTTTGAATTCCTAGAACTGCAATTTCCAACAGAGTAACTACTAGCCAAATGTGGCAACAAAGTAGTACGTGACCTCTCCAAACTGAAAGGTGCTGTAATTATAAATACACACCAAATTTTGAAGCTTTAATATAAAATGTAAAATATCTCATTAGTAATTTTATATTGAATACATATATGAAATGAAAAGCTTTAGAAATGCTGGATAATATAAACCTATTATTTAAAATCAGATTGATTACATCCTTTGCAGCCAAAGATGGAGCTCTATACAGTCAGTAAAAACAAGACTGGGAGCTGACTGTGGCTCAGATCCTGAACTCCTTATTGCAAAATTCAGATTTGAATTGAAGAAAGTAGGGAAAATCACTAGGCCATTCGGATATCACAAGTCCAATTCCTTATGATTGATTATACAGTGGAAGTGACAAATAAAAAGATTGGATCTATGGATAGAGGTTTGTAACAGGAGATGGTGACCAAATCCATCCCCAAGAAAAAGATGCAACAAAATGAAACGGTTGTCTGAGGAGACCTTAACAAATAGCTGAGAAAAGAAGAGAAATGGAAGGCAAAGGAGAAAAGGAAAGATATACCCATCTGAATGCGGAGTTCCAAAGAATAGCAAGGAGAGACAAGAAACCCTTCTTAAGTGAACAATGCAAATAAACAGAGAAAAAACAATAGAATGGGAAAGACTAGAAATGTCTTTGAGAAAATTAAAGATACCAAGGGAATATTTCATGCAAAAGAGACACAATAAAGGACAAAAATGGTATGAACCTAATAGAAGCAGAAGATATTAAGAAGAGGTGGCAAGAATACACAGAAGAACTATACAAAAAAAGATCTTAGTCACCTGGATAACCACAATGGTATGATCTCTCACCTAGAGCCAGAATGTGAAGTCAAGCGGATCACAGGAAGCATAAGGACAAACAAAGCTAGTGGAGGTGATGGAATTCTAGCTGAGCTATTTCAAATCCTAAAAGATGATGCTGTGAAAGTGCTGCACTCAATGTGCCAGCAAATTTGGAAAACTCAGCAGTGGCCACAGGACTGGAAAGGTCAGTTTTCATTCCAATCCTTAAGAAGGTCAATGCCAAAGAATGTTGAAACTACCCCACAACTGCTCCCATTTCACATGATAGTAAGATAATGCTCAAAATCCTTCAAACTAGGCTGCTGTAATAAGTGAATCGAGAACTTCCAGATGTAGGAGCTGGGTTTAGAAAAGACAGAGGAACCAGAAATCAAATTGCCAACATATGTTGTATCATAGAAAAAGCAAGGGAGGTCCAGAAAAACATCTACTTCTGCATCATTGACTGCACTAAAACCTGTGACTGTGTGGATCACAACAAGCTGCGGAAAATTCTTAAAGACATGGGAATACCAGACCACCTTACTTGCCTCCAGAGAAAACTTGTATGCAGGTCAGAAAGCAACAGTTAGAACCAGGCATGGAACAACAGACTGGTTCAAAATGGGAAAGGAGGACATCAAGGCAGTATATTGTCACCCTGCTTACTTAACTCACACCCAGAGTACCTCATGCATAATGCCAGGCTGGATGAAGCACAAGCTGGGATCAGGATGGCCAGAAGAAATATCAGTAACCTCAGGTATACAGATGACACCACCCTAATGGCAGAAAATGAACAGGAGCTAAAGAGCCTCTTATTGAAGGTGAAAGAGGAGAGTGAAATCACTGGCTTAAAACTCAACATGCAAAAAACTAAGATCATGGCATCTGGTCTCATCAGTTCATGTCAAACAGAGGGGGAAACAATGGAAACAGTGACAGGCTACTATAAAACTTAAAAGTGCAAGTGCGGCTTACATATTTGAATTGCATATTTGTGTTAGAGAACACTGCTTTAGAACTATCACTGTTCGTGACAGTAAGTCAATCGAAACTGAATAATCCACTAGTGAGTAAATTTTGAAACAGAATAAGAACATTAAAGTGGAACCGGGAGCAAAATAACTCACCTTCTCTAGATCCTTCAATTCTTATACACACACATAGAACTACCTTCGGTATATAATTATGATGGTCAAATGTGATAACAACTCATACAAAGCAACCATGTTGTAGATACTTTATTAAATGACACTACCTTTCTTCCTCTTAATCCTTTTGCATATATTCTGGGATATTTAATAAAAATCTCTTCTATGTGATAAATATGTCTTATATTTCTTTTATTATTTCAAACACACTAGTGATTTGCTGGGGAAAGATAAGTGGAAGGTAACTGCTTTTTTGTGAATATGTTCAATGTCAAAATCTCATTGTCTGAAATATGGGTTTTCAATTCCATATCTATTCCATCAATTATAGAAAAACAGTGTGTCAAAATAAAGGTATACAAGGAAGCATATCTCAATAGGTTTTTAGTAAAGTGGAATTTTAAGGTGTCTAAGTACATGAAGATGATAACATCAATTTTATAAACTACTATTAATAAATAATTATGAAAATATAATCATGTAATGTACTATATGAAACACTAGATTTGACATTTATTCATGTCTTATCAAGTTATAGAATTGTTTTCTCAATATGAACATATCCTGCTTAAAGGTGAAGCCAAAACATATGTCTACTTTTTGTTAATGTCCCCAAGGCACCTTTTATAGACCAGAACACACAGTAAATGCTCAATAAATATCTGCTGGTTTGAATTGTTCGCCACATGGGGAGAAAATGTTATATTGAGTTACACTGAATAATCAATCTAATGTTTCTATTAGGTTACTAAGATATATAAATGAAGAGTAAGAAATACCAATGTATCTCCATACATCTATCTGCTGCTATCACCACATACTGTATATTTAAAGAAACAAATTTACATACCGGTGTAAGTCTTCCATGTTCTTATCCCACATCGAACATGTTAGTCCAGATCGTGTTTTGGATAAACTGCCCATATAATTTTTGCCATTCCCACGATAACAATCTAAACATAAAATATATGAAAACTAATGAATACTAGGGAGTATAGAAAAAAAGACAGTTTTACAAACATATGAATTCATGAAATTCAACATAAAAATGAAAGCAACACACTGAAATATGTGCAAAGCAAAGGGACTTAACTATCTCTAATAAAATATTTTTTTAGCCAGATTCCTTCTTCATTAAAATGAAAGTTTGTACATCAAATTAAAAATTAAAAAAAATCCAAAGAAAAATTAAATAAGTGCCTCTTAGGAATATCAAAGAGAGAAAAACTTGGTCCTGTTTATTTGCTCAGTCGTGACCAACTTTTTGCAACCCCATGAACTACAGCATACTGGGGTTCCCTGTCCTTCACTATCTCCCAGAGTTTGCTCAAACTCATGTCCATTGAGTCAGTGATGCCAACCAACCATCTCATCCTCTGTTGCCCCATTCTCCTCCTGCTCTTAATCTTTTCCAGCATCAGGCTCTTTTCCAATGAGTAGGTTCTTTGCATCATGTGGCCAATGTGTTGGGAGTTTCAGCTTCTGTATCAGTCCATCCAATGAATATTCAGGGTTGATTTCCTTTAGAATTGACTGGTTTGATCTCCTTGCAGTCCAAGGGACTCTCAAGAGTCTTATCCAACACCACAGTTCAAAAGCATCAATTCTTGCCCACTTAGCCTTCTTTCTCACATCCATACATGACTGCTGGAATAACCATAGCTTTGACTAGAGGAACCTTTGTCAGCAAAGTGATGTCTCTGCTTCTTAATATGCTGTCTAGGTTTGTCATAGCTTTTCTTCCAAGGAGCAAGCAAGCATCTTTTAATTTCATGGTTGCAGTCACCATCTGCAGTGATTTTGGAGCCCAAGAAAATAAAATCTGTCACTGTTTCCACTTTCTTTGCATCTATTTACCATGAAGTGATGGGACCAGATGCTATGATCTTAGTTTTTTGCATGTGAGTTTTAAGCCAGCTTTTTCACTCTCCTCTTTCAGCCACATCAAGAGGCTCTTTAGTTCCTCTTCCCTTTCTGCCATTAGAGTGGTATGATCTGTATATTTGAGGTTGTTGATATTTCTCCTGACAATCTTGATTCCAACTTGTAAGTCATCCAGCCTAGCATTCCACATGTTATACTCTACACATAAGTCAAATAAGCAGGGTGACAACATATAGCCTTGATGTACTCCTTTCCCAATTTCAAACCAGTCCATTGTTCTATCTCCAGTTCTAACTGTTGCTTCTTGACCTGTTTACAGGTTTCTCTGGAGGCAGGAAAGGCGGTTTGGTATTCCCATCTCTTTAAGGATTTTCCGCGTTTGTTGTGATCCACACGGTCAAAGGCTCTAGTACAGTCAATGAAGCAGATTTTTTTTTTGAATTCTATTATTCTCTCTGAGATCCAACAGATATTTGCAATCTGATCTCTAGTTCCTCTGATTTTTCTACGCCCAGCTCCTACATCTGGAATTTCTTGGTTCACATACTGTTGAAGTCTAGCTTAAAGGACTTTGAGCATTACCTTTCTAGCATGTGAAATGAGTGCGATTGTACAGTAGTTTGAACATTCTTTTGCATTGCCTTTCTTTAATATATATTTTCCAATGGAAAAATTTTACTCCACAAAAGAGTCACAAGAGATAAAATGACTACTCATGTACCAGTCACATTTGTTGAATTGTGATTTTTGTCTTACATGAGGTTGACATTCTGGGTCATCCAAGCCAGCTGTCTCACAAACACTCTTTAATTTAACTTTGTCTGATTATCCTCATGAATGAAATCAAGTTAAATACAGAAATATTATATAAGGTGATATTTTGTTGCATTTATAGCATTATTTCATGTGACACATGATGTCAGTTTTTTCAATTATTGGTGATGAGTTTGATAACCTGGTTATAAAAAGGAAAAACTTTGCTTCATATATAAGAAAAACAAGCAAATAAAAAGTTTTGAGAACTTTGAGACTGTCAACATCCTATTCCCAAACAAATTTTTTAGAAATGGCTTAGGAATACTTTGATTAATACTGCATGAATCAGTTATTACTATGTTGGTTTTAAAATATTATCTTTCTTTCTTATGTTTCTTTCTTTCTTGGTATTCTTCTCTAACTCAGAGTTTTACTTTTTCTGCCAACTCCCTTCATTTAAGTATTACTAAATACTTCTAGTAGTAGTACTAGCAACGGTATTGGCAGAACTACTAGTAGAAGTAGTAATGTAAAGAGGGACTCATGGATTCTCTTTTTATTCAACATGATGTATAATCTACTCCTGTTGTTCATTTTAATGCTCAAGTTGTTACAAATTTAACCAATGGAAGCCATGTTAAAATGATTCCTGTGCCTTTTATCATGCCCCATGTGATTTTTTCACTTCTTTTCAACTGAGCAATTTGCATTCTGTTAAACATTGATAGGAGTGACCATATTCTTAACTTTAAAATTAAGAAAAAGAAGTTAAGTTCTTTCTAATATATATGTAGCAATTTCTATGTTTGAAAAAAAACACTACATATTCTTAAATAATCTTGCATATTTTAAAAGTAACTAAAAGTCCTGATTTTTATGTGAATAAATATGATAAAAGACTATAAAATGTTACCTAGAAATGTACATCAACATTAAGATTATTTTCTTTTAAATTTGGTAAGCCAAAGAATATTATCATTGGTTTTAAATATGCTATGTGATTAGAATAAATAATAGGTGTTCTGTGCTTAGTGGTTCAGTCATGTCCGACTTTTTGTGACCCCCATGGACTGCAGCCCACTAGGAGCCTCTGTCCATATGGATTCTCCAGGCAAGAATACTGGAGTGGGTTGTCATGCCCTCCTGCAGGGGCCCTTTCCAACCCAGGGATCCAACCCAGGTCTCCCACATTGCAGGCAGATTATTTACTATCTGAGCCACCAGGGAAGCCCAAGAATACTGAAGTGAGTACCCATCTTTTCTCCAGGGGATCTTCTTGACCCAGGAATCGAACCAGAGTCTCTTGCATGGCAGGCAAAATATTTACTAGCTGAGCTATCAGGGAAACCCTAAAATAATAGGTAGAAAGCTTAATAAAAATTTTAAATAAATTGTCCAGGAATTAATTTAGTAAAGTATATATTTATATTTACTAAAGTAAATATAATTTGTGAGTGAGTGAAGTCAGTCAGTCATGTCCGACTCTTTGCGACCCCATGGACTGTAGCCTACCAGGCTCCTCCGTCCTTGGGATTCTCAAGGCAAGAGTACTGGAGTGGGTTGCCATTTCCTTCTCCAGGGGATCTTCCTGACCCAGGGATCGAACCCGGGTCTCCTGCATTCCAGAAACATATTTTAGTAAAGTATATTAATTTAGTAAACTATATAAATTAATTTACTTTACTAAAGTATATATATATATACTTTGGTAAAGTATATACACTTTAGTAAAGTATATATAAAATATACAGTAAGTATATTCAATAGCTGTGTTTGGTATTCATGATTTAAACTTAAATATACAAATTCAAATGAGATAGGATTTGATACAAATAATATAGCAATCATTACAATACACAATAAAATTGTTTTCAGAAAGCATAATTTTGTAAAATCTAATTCTTGTATATATGCAGAATGTATCAGTTAAAATACTTTCCTCTGACAATTCTATTTTTTCCTTTATTATGAAATCTTAAACCTTTGGCTGTTAAATAGTAAATTATTTAAGTAAGCTCTCACTGAAGAAAACAATTGTGCAATGCAGTATATGGTACTGCTCTTTAATACATTTTTCATTTTACACCTATCTTTTCTGTATTAGAGAAAGAGGATGAGCTATAAGCTAGGTTTTTTTTTTTTTAGTAAACTATATTCTAGAATAGCTTTTAATTTCCAAAAAAACGTGTAAGTTTGTACAAAGTTCTAATACACCACATAGTTTCCCCTACTATCTTATATTGGTATGATGGATTTAACACCACTATTCAACATTACTACTAACTGAAGACTATTTTGTTCCAATTTATTCATAGTTTTCACCTAGAGTACTTTTTGTGTTCTAGGATGATACCACATTACATTTAACTGTCTTGCTTTTTAGGCTCTTCTAGATGTAACAGTTTTTTCAGACTTTCTTTTTTGATGATCCTAACAGTTTTAATGAGAACTGGCATGTTATAAAATGTCCATCAGTTGGGTTTGTCTGATATTTTCTTCATGATTAGATCTAGGTTATAAGTTTTTGAGAGGGAGACGTGAATTTTTGAGCACTTGCTCAAAAGTGCTGGCAAAAGATACTCCAGCCTTACTTTGTGCTTTTCTTGCCCTAGGCGTGGATTCTTCAGTTTCACCAGATGATGAAAAGTAAATGTTAATGTTAATGATGAAAAGTAAAAAGACAAGAAACAAGTGTGCTCATTGTTATTTGGTACCATCTTTTTAGTCCCTTTCATTTGATAGAGCCAAGCTCTGCGTGTGTGTGTTCATGAGTAACTGGTCACTTCTAACTCCAGTCTAGTACAAGAATTTTTCTTCTCTATTTTAATGGTGTATTTCATTTCTCCCGTAGTAAGAACACTGACTGTAGGTACATGTATGTGTTTTTCCTCTTTCTTAGTTCTCCAGTGCACACAAAATAATGTCAAATCTGCTACATCCTAACAACAAATTTATACTTTAAAGTTCAAAACACATTTATAGTTATCTACTTTTAAATGTACTTCAATGAGGCTATATATAAAAAAAATGTGTTTAAAAATAATTTTGAAATTTATTTTCCAAATTCTGTAGTAATGGTGTCTCTTTGACACACAGATAGGCATACTTCTGTGCTTTCCCCCGCATCTTCTTGAGATTACTTTCTGAACATTTAAAACACTATTAAAACATTAGTATTGGTATATGAGAGTATGTATTCAGACTGTTCTCATTTTCCCTCTTGCTTCTGTGTCATATTTGTACTCACTACTACCCACCATTAGAGTAACCAATTTCATTAGTTTCTTGTTTATAGTGCTTATGTTTCTTTGTTTTTACCCTCCTGGCCAAAGATACATACCAAACATACATACATATATACATATGTAATATGAATATATAAATTATATGTGTATGTTCTATATATATAATATTATATCCCATTTTTTATTACTAGGAGTAAATACCTTTTATTAATAGAATACCAAATATATATTTTAGTGCCTTTTTTCATTACTAATATACTTGAAAATCACTTCATATTAATTCAAAAAAACTTTATCATTCTTTTTGCAAATCCACAGTGTTCCATTGTGTGATTTTGCCAGAGTAGATTTGTGTTGTTTTGCTAACATAGAAAATGCTGAAATCAAAAACTCGTGCATATGAGTTTCCATATTATTGGAGCTATATATTCAGATAGTGTATTGTTAGGTGAAAAGATGGATGCATATGTAATATAATTATTGTAATATTTCATTCCATAAGGATTTTACCATTTTTCATTCCCAAGAACAAAGTATGAGCGTTCATATTCCCATACAGTTTTGCCAAAAGATAGTGTTGACTAGATTTTGAATTTTTGTGAATTCATATGTGAAAAACAGAAGTCCCATATTATGAAAAATCTCTACTTATATTTTAATTTTTTCTTGTTACATGTGACTTTAAGCATACTTTTCATGTTCTCTAAAGAAGTCTTTATGTTCATATGTTTTGTCCATTATTTAATTTTTTGGTCCTATATTTTTCACTTTCATAGCTTCTATATATTAAAAATATTTCTCTTTATCTGTGATATACATTTTAAAACTTGTTTCCAAATTTGTCATTTGTCTTTTGAAATTAAATATATAGGTTTGATTATGTTTTTGTCATGAGACCTTTTGTAGCTTATTTTTTTCTTTTATTGCCTTTAGAATTTGAGTGTTAATTAGAAACCATTTTGCTACATCTAAGAAATAAAGGTATTTTTCCAAGTTTACTCCTAGTATCTATATGGTTTCCATTTTTATGCTCATATCTGTTATCCATTTGAAGTTTATTTTCAGGTATGGTGCAAAGCATAGGTTAATTTTATTATTTTTCCAAATAGAACTTTATTGATCCACTATTATTTTTAAATTTTTACCCAGTGACATATTGTACCACATTTTAAATATAATCTCAGTAAGGAGTCTATTTTTAGATCCTGTGTTCTGTTCTAATTGTCAATTTATTCTTGTGGTAGAACTACATTTTTTAAATGATAAACTTTTTAAAAATATTTTAGTATCTGATAAAGTTTTTTACCCCTATCACTTCTTTTTCACATTTTCCTTACTATAGTTACATGTTTATTCTTCTAGGAAAGATTTAGAATGCATTTGTTTGATATGAAAAAATTGGTAATCTATGTATTAATATCACATTAAATTTACAAATTAGCTTAGGTGAAACTGATGTATTTGTGATGTTGAGATCTTATATCAAGAGCAAGTGATTTTTTTCTGCATGTTAAAATATAATTTGGGACTTTCAGTAGTAATCTGAAATTTAATTACATAGATTTGCACATCTTTACTAAGTTTACTCCTAAGTTTTCATCAGTTTTGTTTCCTATTACAGATGTAGTTTTCTCTCTAATTATATCTTCAAACCCATATGTGAATGCTATTAATATTTGTATATTAATCATATATCATGCTACCTTAGTGATTTTGTTTTTACTATTTGAATTCAGATTTCCAAGAATATTACAATTATATAATTTGTACAAAGATCTTTTGCCTTTTTACTCAATCAGTAAATATGCCATCTTATCTAATTGTATAAAATGTCAACATAGCAATGTCAAAGAAAATATAATGTTAAAATCTTTATAATATTAAATAGTAAGGAAGATAGTGGCCTTCCCTGGAGTCTCAGTAGTAAAGAATCCACCTGCCAATGCAGGAGATATGGGTTCCATCCCTGGTTTGAGAATATATCCTGGAAAGAGAAATAGCAACTAATTCCAGTATTCTTGCCTGGGAAATCCAATGAACAGAGAAGCCTGGCAAGCTATAGTCCATGGGATTGCAAAGAGGTGGACATGATTGAGGATGCTATATATATATAGATAGAGATATATATCTAGATACAGATATCTATACAGATATATCTATATAGATACATGCTATATAATAATATAGATATAGATATGTATCTAGATACAGATATATATAAAGATCTATCTATCTATAGATAGATAAATATATAGATACAGATATATGGGTGTATAAGTTTGTATGTATACTGAATATTCTTGAGTATTTTTATGAAGAATGCATGAATTTTGTCACATAATTACAGAATCTGTTGAGATTTGTTATATGGTTGCTTTTCTTACAACTAAGGTGAATTATATTAATGGGTTTCTAAAATTGAACCATTTTTGTACTCAGACTATATTCAATCATTATGTATTATTTCCTTAATTTCTTTATTAAATTGTTCATTCAAATTTAAGATTTTACATTAATATTTACAAATGATATGAATGTATAGTTTTTTTCTCTGATACCTTTATCATATTTCAGATTCAATATTATAATTTCATCCAGAAATAATTTGAAATTTTTATTACATTTGTTAAGCTATAGGACAATTAATGTAGCATTATGATCACTTCATTTGTGATTCATCAAGGCATGATGTGGTTTTGGTGGAACAATTTATTATAAATTTCCATGTTTCTTCTATAGGAATGAGTCTAAATTTTCTTTCTCTAACATGAACAGTATGAAAAGGCAAAATAATAGGATACCAAAAGAGGAACTTCCCAGGTCATTAGGTGCCCAATATGCTACTGGAGATCAGTGAAGAAATAACTCCAGAAAGAATGAAGGGATAGAGCCAAAGCAAAAACAATACTCAGTTGTGGATGTAACCGGTGATAGAAACAAGGTCCGATGCTGTAAAGAGCAATATTGCATAGGAACCTGGAATATCAGGTCCATGAATCAAGGCAAATTGGAAGTGGTCAACAAGAGATGGCAAGGGTGAACGTCGACATTCTAGGAATAAGCAAACTAAAATGGACTGGAATGGGTGAATTTAACTCAGATGATCATTATACTTACTACTACAGGCAGGAATCTCTCAGAAGAAATGGAGTAGCCATCATGATCAACAAAAGAGTCCGAAATGCAGCACTTGGATGCAATCTCAAAAATGACAGAATGATCTCTGTTCGTTTCCAAGGCAAACCATTCAATATCACAGTAATCCAACTCTATGCCCCAACCAGTAACGCTGAAGAAGCTGAAGTTGAATGGTTTTATGAAGACCTACAAGACCTTTTAGAACTAACACCCAAAAAAGATGTCCTTTTCATTTTAGGGGACTGGAATGCTAAAGTAGGAATTCAAGAAACACCTGGAGTAACAGGCAAATTTGGCCTTGGAATGCAGAATGAAGCAGGGCAAAGACTACTAATAGAGTTTTGCCAAGAAAATGCACTGGTCATAGCAAACTCCCTCTTCCAACAACACAAGAGAAGACTTTACACATGGACATCACCAGATGGTCAACACCGAAATCAGATTGATTATATTCTTTGCAGCCAAAGATGGAGCTCTATACAGTCAACAAAAACAAGACCAGGAGCTGACTGTGGCTCAGATCATGAACTCCTTATTGCCAAATTCAGACTCAAATTGAAGAAAGTAGGGAAAACCGCTAGACCATTCAGATATGAGCTAAATCAAATCCCCTATGATTATACAGTGGAAGTGAGAACTAGATTTAAGGGCCTAGATCTGATAGATAGAGTGCCTGATGAACTATGGAATGAGGTTCATGACATTGTACAGGAGACAGGGATCAAGACCATCCCCATGGAAAAGAAATGCAAAAAAGCAAAATGGCTGTCTGGGGAGGCCTTAGAAATAGCTGTGAAAAGAAGAGAGGTGAAAAGCAAAGGAGAAAAGGAAAGATATAAGCATCTGAATGCAGAGTTCCAAAGAATAGCAAGGAGAGATAAGAAAGCCTTCTTCAGCGATCAATGCAAAGAAATAGAGGAAAACAACAGAATGGGAAAGACTAGAGATCTCTTCAACAAAAATAGAGATACCAAGGGAACATTTCATGCAAAGATGGGCTCGATAAAGGACAGAAATGGTCTGGACCTAACAGAAGCAGAAGATATTAAGAAGAGGTGGCAAGAATACACAGAAGAACTGTACAAAAAAGATCTTCACAACCCAGATAATCATGATGATGTGATACTAATCTAGAGCCAGACATCTTGGAATGTGAAGTCAAATGGGCCTTAGGAAGCATCACTACAAACAAAGCTAATGGAGGTGATGGAATTCCAGTTGAGCTGTTTCAAATCCTGAAAGATGATGCTGTGGAAGGGCTGTACTCAATATGCCAGCAAACTGGGAAAACTCAGCAGTGGCCACAGGACTGGAAAAGGTCAGTTTTCATTCCAGTTCCAAAGAAGGCAATGCCAAAGAATGCTCAGACTACTGCACAGTTGCACTCATCTCACATGCTAGTAAAGTAATGCTCAAAATTCTCCAAGCCAGGCTTCAGCAATACATGAACCGTGAACTCCCTGATGTTCAAGCTGGTTTTAGAAAAGGCAGAGGAACCAGGGATCAAATTGCCAACATCCGCTGGATCATCAGAAAAGCAAGAGAGTTCCAGAAAAACATCTATTTCTGCTTTACTGACTATGCCTAAGCCTTTGACTGTGTGGATCACAATAAACTGTGGAAAATTCTGAGAGAGATGGGAATACCAGACCACCTAACCTGCCTCTTAAGAAATCTGTATGCAGGTCAGGAAGCAACAGTTAGAACTAGACATGGAACAACAGACTGGTTCCAAATAGGAAAAGGAGTCCGTCAAAGCTGTATATTGTCACCCTGTTTATTTAACTTCTATGCAGAGTACATCATGAGAAACACTGGGCTGGAAGAAACACAAGCTGGACTCAAGATTGCTGGGAGAAATCTCAATAACCTCAGATATGCAGATGACACCACCCTTATGGCAGAAACTGAAGAGGAACTAAAAAGCCTCTTGATGAAAGTGAAAGAGGAGAGTGAAAAAGTTGGCTTAAAGCTCAACATTCAGAAAACGAAGATCATGGCATCCGGTTTCATCACTCCATGGGAAATAGAAGGGGAAACAGTGGAAACAGTGTCAGACTTTATTTCTTTGGGCTCCAAAATCACTGCAGATGGTGACTGCAGCCATGAAATTAGAAGACGCTTACTCCTTGGAAGAAAAGTTATGACCAACCTAGATAGCATATTCAAAAGCAGAGACATTACTTTGCTGACTAAGATCCGTCTAATCAAGGCTATGGTTTTTCCAGTGGTCATGTATGGATGTGAGAGTTGGACTGTGAAGAAGGCTGAGCGCTGAAGAATTGATGCTTTTGAACTGTGGTGTTGGAGAAGACTCTTGAGAGTCCCTTGGACTGCCAGGAGATTCAACCAGTCCATTCTGAAGGAGATCAGCCCTGGGATTTCTTTGGAAGGAATGATGCTAAAGCTGAAACTCCAATATTTTGGCCACCTCATGTGAAGAGTTGACTCATTGGAAAAGACTCTGATGCTGGGAGGGATTGGGGGCAGGAGGAGAAGGGGACAACAGAGGATGAGATCGCCGGATGGCATCACTGACTCGATGAACATGAGTCTGAGTGGACCCCTGGAGTTGGTGTTGGACAGGGAGGCCTGGAGTGCTGCGATTCATGGGTCGCAAATATTCAGACATGACAGAGCGACTGAACTGAACTAAACAGGGTCAATTCAACTAACTTGAATTTTCCTAGTGTATTATCCATTTTATTTTCATTTTCAGTTTTCATATGAGGTTGTATAAAATAATCTCATGTTTTCTAATTTTCCAGTTCATTGGTTATCTTTACCTAATTATTATTTTATATATTTATCATCTCTCTTGAGTCAGTTGGCTAATGGTTGTCCATTTTGTTAATTTTTTCAAAGAAGCATCATTTAGCTTTATTCATTAGTTCTACTGTTTTTTCTTTACTTTTATAATGTCACCTTTCTCCTAGTTGTTTCCCCTCTTCTGTTGCTTTTGGTTTATTTACTTATTTTTTATACCTCTTTGAGTGGGAAATTTCATTTCCCTGTCTTTATCATATATTTGGAGAAGGAAAAGGCAACCCACTCCAGTACTCTTGCCTGGAGAATCCCATGGACGGAGGAGCCTGGTACACTGCAGGCCATGGGGTCACAAAGAGTCGGACACGAATGAGCGACTTCCTCCTCCTATCATATATTATTGATATAAATATTTAAAGCTGTGAATTGTTTGTTTTCTACTTTAAATGTACCAGATATAATCTAATACAGTGTTTCATCAGTATTTTTAAAGAAATTCTACAATTTTAATTTTTTAAGTTATTTAATATCCAAATGGAAAAGCTTTTATATATATGCTAATTCAGATGCTGCAAGATTTGAGCAAAAGTTTTTAACTCATCAACCTGTATGTAAACTTTGTGTTTCCTGTTATATACAGAGGGATAAGGGCACCATCCTTCATGTGTGTGGGTGGGGGAGGGTTGGATAGGTATGTTTATGTGTGTGTCTCTCCATGCATACATATCATATATGTAACAATGCATACTATTAGCTTGGCAGTATTATACAATGATATAACTGTCTGATAAAATTTCACAACTCTGTAGGCTGTCTCACTACAAATTGCTCCACGGGACCCTGCAGATTGTTGTATATCAGGTATATTGCTAAATAAAAAGATTATAATATATTGTTAAAATATTAATGAAAAGCAGAAAGCATGGGGGTAATAGAAAGGTCATTTTAAGGAGAATTCATGTAAATCCTAGTTGTGTTACTTTGAAAATTTAGGCAAGTTACTTGAATTCCACAAAACTAATTTCTTCATCTATTAATGTGTAGGTTTACTATATAAGCAATAACATCAACGTTGCTTTCAAAACCAAAAATCTATATTCTATTATATTCTATTACCTGATCCTTTGATAAGTGATATATCTGTACATAAAAGCATCTTGATACACACCAGAAGCTTATAAAACAATTATTCTCATTTGCCTCTATCACTCAGAAATTAGCAGTAATTGTTTAAATGAATAAAGCAGGGACAAAATAGATCCAGCTGGTACCAAACCTTCTTTAATCATTGTTTTCAACTTTATTTCCAACTGACCTTTAAAGTCTGCCCAGGAAGAGTGAAACTGATTGAAAAGGGACTCACCCCTTCTTTCCTCTACCACTGTTTTCAGAGTTGTTCACGAAAAATGGCACTGAGAGAAAGTCAGGGGATGGAAGAAGTATGTATAGGGCAATAAATCCATGAAACAAAGCTTTAAATTTGGTTTGGACTTTTTAGAATGATTTAGAACTGACCATGGCCATGACCATCAAAAGTAAATTTATGTGAAAGAATACGATTATTAAAAATCATAACTCCCAATTCATTCTATACCAATAAATGCCCAGAGGCCAACATTATTATTATTGTTTGACAAATGATTTTTTAAACCTGTTTCAATGTGACTTTTCTTAACCACTGCTCCCTGAAACAATTATTTGCAATGGTTGTCTGTGTTTCCAAGTACAATGGTGATTTATCTCAAAGCCCACTGTTGCATATCATCTCTACTGCTAACACTCCTGTCCACATCACTCTCGTTTCTTGCCTAGATCACCAAAACAATCATTCAACTGATCCCCTTGTTTTGGCCCTTGTCAGGAGCTCTGGCTATTTTTCATAATGCAGCCAGAGTCATCCAGTTAGAATTGAAATCAAACAGACCATTTAATTTCCCTTCTCAGAATCCTACAGCAGTCTCTTCTCTTTCAGAATAGAAGTATAAATCCTTCCAGTTTGTACAAGACCTATGCAGGTTTAGCTCAGCTGCTCTCTAACCTCATCTTCTGCTACTCTCTACCTTGCTCATTCTGTAACAGCCACAATGATGTGCTGTTTCTTTCTTTTAACTTTTCAAGCACTTTCCCATCTCATCTCATTTTCATCTGCAATTTCCTCTCCCCAGAATGCTCTTTACAATTATGCACATGGTACATGCTGCTCTCCCACTGTTTCAGGTCCTGCTTAAATGTTACCTTATATGTAAGATATTCTCAGACCATTAAAATGTGAAATAGCAACCTCCTCCTCTCTCTAACTCTGGGACATTTATCTCTCTAGCACTTACACAAATTAGCTTACTATCCCCACCTCCATTTTAATTTTGTTTGTTTTTTGTTTGCTGGACATTAGTTCCATGGGGCCAGAGAATTTTCTTTACTGGTATATCCACAGTGCCTAAAACTGTCCCTGGCACTAGTACACAGTCACATAAATAAATGGATATTGAGCAAATTAATTTAAAAAAGAAATCAAACTTTGGACTTTTGTGATTTTGTTTGCTAACATGCAATAAGAAATAGCTCATCTCCTATAAAATGTATACTCCCTTTAGGCATTTCCACTGAGTTTAATCATGCCCACACTGCAAAATGTCAGCTATTACCTTGTCCACTTGACACGTCACATTTTGGAATTTGGGAGCAGTAGCCAACTCGGATGTTTGGATCAGTGGTAAAACACCACGGTGACTCAGCCCCATCTGGATTTCGGCAATAATTTTCTCTTAGGTCCCTATTGAGAATAAGCATGTTAATGTGAATTGCCAGGGTTTCTTACATTGGTGAAGTCAGTGTTATTACATTTCTAGAATCCCAGAATGTATGCATTCTATAAATAGAACTCTACATTTTAGATTTGGGATAGTTTTAACAATTCAGAATTCAGTATACACAGCTGCCATTGCCCACCTTACTGAAATAAATGCTGTCAGATGTCAGAATTCTTTTACTTCCACAGACCTGGAGTTTCACACAAATACTACTGCTTCATGAAAAAGAAAAATAGTACCACTTCATTATTCTCACTCATTTTTAAGACTTGGACTCTCAACTGTTATAATTTTTAAAGTCTGGTCTGTTACTCACTGTATTTTCATGGATCATAGATAATGTAGAAACAACATTCTCTTTGCAGAAGAAAGACTATTATAATTAACAGTCTTTAATTACTCTTGTTTAAAAATGAAGTTCTACCTATTCAAACATTTGCCAGGAAAAACATATTTATTCTTTAAATTCTGTATTTCTTTGATTTATTTAATTCACCACATAGATTCCTTTTAATTACAAAGTAGTTCTTTCTTGATTTAGAGATATTACCTGAAATTTTATATTTCTGTAAAATTAAGGCTTAATTACAATATAGAAAACCTACTTATAGAAAAAGTTGTCAACATAGCACATGTACTTCCTTTCCTCAGTGATATAGTTAGACATTTGTAGCTTGTGATAAGGAAAAGTCTAAATTAATATTATCTGTATGTAGAAGGACTTTACCTTAATACAAAGTTCATGTTAAATAAAATGGGGAGTTCATGATTTGTTCCCCTGATAGTGCTCTCTAATTTGAAGAAAGTGTGTACTTTCTTTCCATAGATCTCTCTAATAATTTAACAAAATTAACATTCGTTCTATAGGAAGGTATGCTATTTCACTTAGGCCCAATTAAAAATACTACACATTTAATACTAATCAGTTGACCATTAGAAACTGAAAACCATTTTTTAAAAAAGCTTGAGTTTGGTTATAAAATCAACAAGTAATAGTTTATCAAGTCAAAATAGGTCCTGACATAAACTATGTTATTTAAGGTTGTAAGAACAGTGAGTGCCAATAGATATAGCAAATGTTCTTATTTAAACCTTTACTCTTTAACCTTTACTCTTCCTATAAACCTTTACTCTTCCTATAAAATCATAAAATTAACTGGAGAGATAAAGAAAATCTTTTCTTCTAACTAATTTATACTCACATTTTAAAAGATTATGTCAGTACAGTATATGTGCACTGAATTTTATATAAAATGTACAGAAATTTGCAATTTTAAATGAATAATTGCTTAGTTAACTTTTGAGTTGTAATTTAAGGCAAGATAGTGGTAAAACATATATCTAAGGCTATCAAAAAACTTAAAGTTCCCCTTTTATAATCTATATCTAGAAGCACCTCATTAATCTAGATTAAACCAGAAAGTCAAGGTTTGCTCAAATATTTTTTCTAAGTATTCACCTCACTTGAAGAATCAGTTACAATGATTAAAACAAATTAATGATTGTATGATTCATGTACATCATCACAGGCAGTATTTTTTTAGTTATAGTGCTTTAAAAATTGTCATTTGTAAGGAATCTCAGTACTGGGGCTAACAGTGTTTGGTACAACCAGAGACACCTGCCCTGTACTCCATTCTCTGCTAGCCCACAAACAGTAAATGCATTGATACTCTGAGCAAAATCATACATCAGATTTTGTTTAATAACACAACTCATTTTTTGTTTTTTCATATTTATGTTTATCTTGACCAAATAACCAATTAAGAAAGAATAGGTTGGTGGTTGTGGTGGTTTAGTCACTAAGTTGTGTTTGACTCTTGCAACCCCATGGACTGTAGCCCGTGATTCTCCAGGCAAGAGTAATGAAGTGGGTTGCCATTTCCTTCTTCAGGGGATCCTCCCAACCCAGGGATCGAACCGGGGTCTCCTGCAATGCAGGCAGTCTTTACCCACTGAGCTACAAGGGAAGCCTTCCTCCCAAAAAGAATAGCTTAAATTCCAATAATATATAGCAACTAAACTTTTGATCATTTTTTATTGTGAAACGTGTGGATTCAATTTCTATAATGATTTTCTTTTTCTTACAGATGAGTTTAATTTGGTTCACATATACAATCTTGAGTATTACCAGTCATTAGAAGTTAACCAGAAGTGTGCATGGCACTGATACTGTCTTCTTTGTCTCTCTTAACTATTCTTTTCTCATTTTCTTTGTTCTCTCTACTTTTATGTTTATTTCTGAGGTGTGAAACACATGGGTCAAAAATAGAGTGAATTGCTGTGAAGAAAATGAGGGAAATAAACAGAGTGGCAATGATACATTTATTATAAAATAATTTAAAAAATACAACAGGTGAATATTTAGTATCTAAGCAAAGAACTCTGAATTGGTTAAAAAATTTTAAATCATATAAAAAACCATAAACTATATCCTCTCTCCAGTGAATGGGCCAACTAATGTTCATAGTTCTCCATCTTGAAATGTTAAGCCCTCTTATTAAAAGTCAGTTACATAAAGCCAATATATGTTATTTATAGGTGCTATTTCAGCAAAGCCACTATGAATGACACGTGTGTTATAAATTTTGAAAGCAATCATTTTATGTTCCTAATAACAAGGTGGACAATTTAAAAACACATGGCATTGTGGCTGTCCAACAAAATTCAAGTGGTGAAGAAAAGCAGCCATGGGGAAGAACATAACAAGTATATAACTGATATTCAAGGGCAGTTTCTTCAGCTTGATTCATTTATACAATTGTTTTACTTCTCTACTTGTTAAATAAAATTTTGAAACAATAAAAAAATTTCATATAAAACTATAAATTTTTTTTTCAAGGCTGAAAACTCATCAGTTTACAATGTTGACTTAAATCAAGGTATGCCTTGTAATCTCCCCTAAAGTTAATATGAAAATTTAAGGAAGCACTAGTTTGAAAGTTTCCTGGTTATTGTTACCACTAATTTGTTCATTAAATAGACCTGCAAGAACAAAGCTGTGATCAGAAACCTAAAGATGTGTTTCCCAAAGCATGGATGGTACATCAACCAACCATCTGATTCAGAATCAGCAAGAGTAGTTGCTAAAATGTATTATTTGCGGTCCAAATTTCAGACCTGAAGAATCAAAAATTTGGGGTGGATGTATCTGCCTTTTAATTGCTAAATTTTCCCTAGGCACACTAAAGATTAAGGATCACTAACATAGAAATTAGTAAAAATCACTAATTACTAATTAAAATTAGTAATTAATTTATAAATTAAAATCACTAATTACTAATAAAAAATTAGTAATCATTCTGCCTACTGAAATTTATAATATTTCCCTAATTTACTCACTTGCACTTGAAATTTTCAGGAGTAATGTCATGCTGGTGAGGATACTGGGAATCCCAACGCTGACAGGGAATTCCATTCCAAATGGTATTGATGGTGCCCCGGTAACCTTCTCCTTGACCTTGAATGCATTCAGTTGTTTGCATAGGGACATCTGTGTCATTCATAGTACTGTGGGCTATTGGTAAAAAGAAACATAAATTTAAATAAAATAATTTAATTTGTCATCTAACTCTTAGAGTTCACTTGCATTTTATTTGTAGGATTTTCTATCACATAAGTTTTTACAATAATTGAATGAAATAAAAAATTCAGTTAATCATTATTACTCTCTAATTCAACCAAAAGGAGGAATTAAAATGGTGGACTTAACTTGTTGACATTTTAAAAATATTACTTGCCCCTAAGCAGATTTATTTCTTGCCTTTTTGTTTGTCCAATTTCAGTGCTTACCATACCTGATAAAGATCCTGAAAATCTCAGTAAGAAAATATTTAAAGTACAAAATTAAACTTATAAAACTTGAGGTCTCTCTTTGTCTTAAAATATACTCACTTGTACAAAATATAACTCAAAGCATTCTGAAGCAACTAAAATTCATATATCTTCTCAAAACATGCATGAAAATGTTTATGTTTCCATGTAAACTCACCAGTTACCTTTAACCTAAATGATTATTCAAGATGCCTCTGGATAAAACTCAAGTTGACACCCTCTAGGATAGTTTAAAAAGTGAATAAATGTCTTTTATTCATCTATTCTGGAATTTGATGTATCATTTCTCCAAAGGAGAGGTCAGAATTAGACACGTCTTCAGAGGCTAGAGATGTGTATAAAAATGTACCATATTTAACAGTGTAAATACTTTTAAAGTGACTCTTTAGCTTCATTTTGAATTTCTTTCTTTCTTGCAAATAATTATTACCTTATGTGGCTGAATGCTTTATTTCATCGAGTTCCTTGCAAAGGTAGTAGAGCCTAAGTTTGGAGTTGTTCTATGAAGCTTTGTGAAAAATAAGGATTAATTAATGACCATCTCACCACTGGAATATTTTAAACACAGATTTTCACAAACTGCTTATTTAGTAATTTTTCTTTTAAAAAACTTCTTCAGCTCATCTTAAAATGTGTTATTTCTTAAGTATGTGCTTTAGGGAATAGAAATGCAGCTTAGAAACATCCTAAATTAAAAAGAAGTCCAAATGGACATGAGAAAATGTCCACAGATTGACCCATAAAATGGACATTGAGAGTGGATGACTTAGAAATTAGTATCTGTTGATATTGGCAATGTATATTGATTCAGAGGGCTTCCCTCATAGCTCAGTTGGTAAAGAATCTGGCTGCAATGCAGGAGACCCTAGTTTGATGCCTGGGTTGGGAAGAGCTCCTGGAGAAGGGAAAGGCTACCCACTCCAGTATTCTGGCCTGGAGAATTCCATGGACTGTATAGTCCATGGTTGCAAAGAGTTAGACACAACTGAGCAACTTTCACTTCACTTCATTGGTTCAGGAAGAACAAAAATTTGGAACTGAGAAATTATCTGTATAGAAGTTCGTACTATTCAAGTTCATTATGATTTTAATACTACCTGAAGTTCTTTGAGGAAATAGAAAATAAATTAAATTTCATGGATTCTGAGGGTTAGAACTATATTTCATTAAAACAAATGCTGCTAAGCTATTTTTTCTGATAATTTGAGTGGATTGTTAAATGACTTGAGGAGATTGGGTATGTGCGGGGTCTTTAAAGGGTGACAACTCTAAGACAGGTACTGACATATACATCTAATTATAAAACTATGATGTGAAAAAAGACAAAAGGAATGTCCCCAGGAATCTGTCACTTCATTAGCTTAACATTTTAAGAAGAAAACTTTTCATCCCCCACTTCTTGGACACAAGCTCCTGGGCAGTAAACTTGTGACCTCAGCCAGGTCTCAGATTACTGACAATGGCAAGAAGGTCAGAGTTGGGGCAGGCAGAGCAAAAACACTTCCGCTACTCTCATGGACTTCGTTGCCTGACTTGGGTACTACAGCTCTCTTGCTTTCCTAGTTATGTGTGTGTGTTTTGTTTTGAGTGTTAGTGATCCATCCTTCTCAGTATCATTTTGGCACTATGAACTTGCAACTGAAGAATCCAGTCAGCCAGGGCCACCTTTGGCTAGATAATGGCCCTTGCACACCCATCAGAGGTGAACACGCTCTACTCCTTGTACCCCACTATAATTGTCTAGACATCAACCTAAACAATGTAAAAAGAGGAATGATAAAATTTTAAAGCTAGTAACAGATAAATATTTTTCTAATTTGAGGTTAAGTTTTCAAATTTTTGGAGTCCTGGTGAAAAGAAATATCTACATTACAGAAACTCTAAGTCAAAGAAAAGACTACCTGTATAAGAATATTGAGGAAAATACTTCTTTGCTGATTAAGGCATTAAAAGTTCAGTGTCGAGTTCAGAGAAATGAATTGTTTTACTGACTTTGCACCTCAACTGCAGAGGTTCCCAGAAAGTTTTAAAGAATTTGTTTTCACTTTAAAAGTAACTATCATAAAATCCTCATTTGAACAATTATGCTAAATATTTCTTCTGAACTTTTATTATTATATTTTAAAAATGACATAAACTTATTTTAAGGAGTCACTATTATTCACTAAAAGAGAGTGTAAATTAAAATGGTTAGATAAAAACTAAATTTTTGGATTTGGATTCAATAATTGGATTTTTGAACAGATTCTAATTTGGAGGATTATGAACACTTTCCAATTTTGAAATTATAAAAATTTATAGAAGACAAAGAATTTTTGCACATTAGTAAAAATACAATATTGTACAGAATAAATATAATCTCATTAGGTCTTGTTATAAACTGAATATTTGTGTCTTCCTCAAATTCATATGTCCATATCCTAATCCCCATATTATGGTATTAGACAGTGGGGCCTTTGGCAAATGTTTAGGTTGTAACAGCAGAGCTCTCATAAATGGGGTTATAAAAGAGGACCCTACAGAGCTCCCTTGCTTCTTCTACCATATGAAGACACAGGGAAGAGTTAGCCATCTATGAACCAGGAATCAGCCCCTCTATATACCAAACCTGCTGGCACCTTGACCTTGGACTTTCAGCATCCAGATCTATGGGAAATATATTTCTGTTGTTTAGAATCTACAAGTCTATGGTATTCTCTTATAGCAGCCTGAAGTAAGTCTGGCCCTATCAAGATGTAAAGAATCTAAATAATATTATTGTTTTTGACTCTTTTAATAAGCACCTGTAACTTGCATTCTAAAGATCAGTCCTGTTCATTGGAAGGACTGATGCTAAAGCTGAAACTCCAACACTTTGGCCACCTCATGGGAAGAGTTGACTCATTGGAAAAGACTCTGATGCTGGGAGGGATTGGGAGCAGGAGGAGAAGGGGACGACAGAGGATGAGATGGCTGGATGACATCACCGACTCGATGGACATGAGTTTGAGTGAACTCCAGGAGTTGTTGATGGATAGGGAGGCCTGACGTGCTGCAGTTCATGGGGTTGCAAAGAGTCGGACACAACTGAGCAACTGAACTGAACTGAACTGAACTTTGAAGTATGTAACCTGAAACAACTTGATTATTTTACTTATTGTGGTGTTTTAATTCAGTAGAAATATTACTTATGATTTAACTACAAATTATCAATATTTATATAGTATTTTTATTTACTTAAAAAGTACCCTCTGAAGTCAGTATTTATCCATTTCAGCTGCTAGAAGAGGCCCCATAAACAAAGCTACATAATTTGATGGTGATGTATAGAATAAATAGTATAAGCAAAAAAAGATATATTAGTACAACAAGGTAACTACATAGTTTTTGTTAATTAGTAACAGTTATTGTGAGACTTTATGCAGCTATTTAATAAATATTATCTGAGGTGGACAATGAATGATTTGTCCATAGACCATTTAACTGATATAAATGTTTGATCTCTGCCGCCTACATGAATACTTATGATTCAAACAAAAGGAATTATTCCTGGTCTGCAATAAAATAGACTCCCTCAGCTGTCCTACTATATAAACATCAAAACTTGGAGCAAAAACAAAACAAATGTTTCATGCTATTTGATTTGAAAGGGCTGTTAAATGTTGGGAAATCTATTCTTTTGGACTTAATACTTAAACATTAGACCTGAATAAGGGAAGGCTTTGAAGAGTCTCCAGTGGCCTAACAAAGTGTTAAAGAAGCACAGAAACATCCCCAGTATCAGCTGAAGATTATCAAGTTTAGCCAAAGCAACATGTTTTTAAAATATTCCATCTCAACATCCACAAATTTTTCTGCAAGTATGTCTACCAGGCTTACACCGAAAATACCAGGAACTCTTCTGAGAGTTTCTAACAAATAAAACATTTTGCCAGGGTTGTAAGTAGTGGTCACCCTTTGGAAGCAGATGCAAAGATATCTCTATGATCCTCAGTGGCCTATGAGTGAAGGAATGTTTTTCTTTGATGACTGACACAAAGTTTTCTATTTGGAAATGCTTTAAGAAAAAAAAAAGTGCTATTGAAAAATGTCACTGTCTTGTTAGAACGTGATCAAATACAATGGATGTCTCTTGGAACATTAATTTCACTTTGCTGGTATGGATGTGCTATGATCTTATTATTATACTATTTGGTAGAGAATTTTAAGGTCTGAATAGATTTTTTGAGAGAATTAACATTAATTGTTATGTAATTGCTAGGAAAACCCTCTTGCCTCCAAGACAATGTATAATAAATTGACCCTTTTTCTCTGTTAAAGGCTAGCCGAGTCCTTGCGGAGAGGCCACGAGGCCCTGACAGAGGTCTGTGAAAGGCAATGGAGAATGTGAGTTACACACGTACATGACAGAAAGCCACATCCAGGGCTCCATAACTTTTACATGGACAATTAGTAAATCTACATTTACAGTCCACTTAGCCCTCCAAAAAATCTGGATTTGTTAGTGGTGACAAGCTATTGCTGTTCTTTTGCCTATAGCTAAGAACAAGTTGCTTCATAAGCCATTGGCTAAATACCTGATTATTCTTAGAATAATTCAACCCAACCTACTTCTTATTCCCAGCTACTGAAGAGCAGTTGAAATGTAGGATTTACTTTATGATGGTCCCTGGATATTTAGAACAATGTGTAAAGCTACTCTCCCATCATCAGACTTCTGCTCTTTGGGCCACAAAGGGCAGGATAAGGCTCAATGTAAATTTAAAGAGCTCCTTGTTTTAAACTGTCATGAGAGAATAGTATAAAGACCTCCAAAACACAAACCTCAAATTGCTTCCATGTTTTCTTTCCATGTGAACCTGGAATTCATGTCTGAAACTTTTCCCTGGACTTTTTCCAATTCTTTTTGGTTGTAAAATGCTCAGGAGACAAGACTTTCATGAAAGGTCTCCAATTTTATTCTCTTATTCCTTAGAAGATGGCTTGGAAAAGACCTCCATTACAAGATCTTTCCCTTGAGAAAGGATATTGATAGCAATTTTTTCCTGACACTGAATACAATGAGAGGACTATATTTCTATGAATCTCTGTTCTGGCCTTGAATTAATTAATAAAATTTAGACAAATAATTAGCTTTCTTTAAGGAAGAAAATGATTTACTAAAGTCAGTTTCCCAACACACAAAGACACTGAATTTTAAAAGGTTATATATTCCTTCCTTTAAGGTGATGCCAATGTACATTGGTTACTAGGAGAAAGGATTCTTCTAATTTAGTACCAATGGCAACGTATCTTCTCAAGTCACCATAACAAAATAAAACTGGATAGCTTAATCAACAGTAATATATTTTCTTATAATTCTGGCAGCTATAAAGTCCAAGATTAAGGTGGTAACCAGTGATTCCTGGTGAGAGTTCTATTCCTGGCTTGTAGATGTAGGTATAGACATACCCTTTTGGTATGTCCCCATATTGTAGAGAGAGAGATTATGCCCATCCTCTACTTTTAAGGCCACAAATCCTATTGTTTTAGGATCCCATCATCATACTTCATCATCCTTAATTGTCTCCTAAGAACCCAACTCCAAATACAATAAGGGTTTAGACTTCAGTGTATGAATTTTGAGTAGAAGAACACAAGTCAACCCATAATGATAATTTTGATGGAAATCTTAGCTATCAGAGATCTGCCTAGGCCACACTTCTGCAGTGGGGAGTTGTTCAAGAAGTATGAAGTTTCAGTTATGCAAGATGAGTACGTTTTAGAGATCTAAGGTATGACAGAGTAACTATACTTGGCAATACTGTTATATACTAAACAACTGTTAAGAGAGTACACCTCAAGTTGTGTTCTTACCAAATACACACACAAAAAGGCAAGGGAAGTCAGGAGGAAACTTCTGAAGGTAATTAATATGGTTATTATCTTGATTGTAGAGATAGATTCATAGGCATATGTTCAAAACTATCAAACTGTGTTCATTAAATATGTGATATTTTTAAACATCCAGTTATAGCTCAGTAAAGCTCTTAAAAATATAAAATGGCTCTGGACACATATATCAGAAGTTTAAAAAATAAGAGGGAAAAGAAAAAGGAGGTGAAAAAATAGGGAGGACGTCACAAGCTTTGTTTATTTTATTGAAGGAAAACCCATCAAGACAAGCAGCAAAGGAGCAAAACTAGCTCAGGGAAGCATGAAATCTGACAGTGAGTTGAAATGATAGGAAGAAGGTAAGAAGCAAATCTTCCTAATTGGAAATGTTTGGGGAAAGCCGGCTTTTTACATGAAAATCAAAATGCATAGAATAAATTCCAAGAGACATTAAAAGAAAATGAAAAACTACCACTGATTAGGAAAGGAACAGTCATTCACTCAACAAAGACGTGAACTCCTGTCACGTGCAAGGCAATGTGGTAAGTCTCTGGGATACAAAAAAAGACACGGTCCTTACTCTTTTGGAGCTTAAAAATTTTGATAGAGAGAGCTATTAACCAAATGGCTTCAAAAATAAATGTGGAAACCAAACTCTGAGAAGTACATAGAAGGAGAGATTTATGTTGCTATAAATACACAGTAAAGAATTTGACCCAGTCTGGGAAGTCAAATGAAGAAATGATAACTGACTTGAAATTTGTACAATGGGTAGCTGTCAATTAGGTTAGGAAGGAAGAGAACATGTTTTAAGGCAGAGGAGATGGCAGGGGTTGAAGGAACTATAATGAGAATATGGAAGATATGAGGTATAGGAAGGAACATGTCTGGCTGGAACAGACAGCATGGAGAGACGTGTATATGAGGCTGGAGAGTCGGGTGGAGAAGTAAAAGACGGTTTTGTTTTGTCTGTGTCCGAAGATCAAAGGCAGTGACTGCAGAGTTTTAAACTGGTGTGTGTGTGTGATGTGCTAGGCATAGGGAATGATATATTCAGATTTTTTTTAATAGTCTATTTGCCAAGTGGAGAAGGAGTTGGAGGGGAAAAGCTTGTGAGCATGGATATAGCTCTACTCAGAAGTCCATCTGAATATTCAAGAAAGTTCAAAAATAATTCTGTCTTAGATAAAAGTGATGAAGTGAAATGGAGATTTGAGAGCTACATAGAAAATAAAATTTACAGGCCTTAATGATGTAGCAAATGTGAGACATGAAAGAAAGAACATGTTTAGGATTATTTTAAGCTTTTGGATTTTAAACTGTGTAAATGGTGGTATCAGTCATGCAAAAGAGAGCATACAAAGCAGATTAGATCACCCTACAGGATAAATGAAGAAAACCTGAGAAAAAGAAAATAAATGATGGAAGTCTCCAAGAAGGCCAGTTGCTGGTGATGAAGGGTGGGAACAGATATACAACAAGTATATCCTAATTAGAGTATTTTTATGGAACATCAACCTTACATATCTGACATGGAGCAAAAAAAGTTCTCAGAGGGATACCTGGCATTCTGGAGATCTTTGCAAGAATCTAGGAAGTCAAAACTGTTTTCATAACAATGCTAAAATGCCACTTGTCCTTTTTACAGTGGTATATCCAGGTGCACTTTGATGTATGATATCCTGAAAGACTGAATGCAGAAGACACTCAGCTATCTTCTTACAATTAAGGTAACATTAAAGAAATTTACCAAAAAAAAAAATCTAAACCATTATCACTGTTCTATTTTTCTGAAAAAAAAAAAGTTATTTTTCCTTTAAAATGTTATATTTATTAACACTGAATGAGCTTATTATGTCTAATCAATTAATAAAGGTTTTCAATTTATGTTTTAATTTCTAATACATTAGATATTGACTCATGTAACTCAAACAGACCATTTGGTGTTCTCAATAATGTGTAAAGATCTCCTCAGTTTAATTGATTTAAATAATCAATGGGATACCCAAGGGACATCGGCCACAACACCAGGGACATAAACCACAAGTTAGTTTTCCAGTTGCCAAAGAGCTACTAAAGTTCACTTCAGAAAAGCACAATTAGTCCTACCAAATAGTTTATTTCTCTCTGAAAAGCATGCTGCTGCTGCTGCTGCTAAGTCGCTTCAGTCGTGTCCGACTCTGCGACCCCATAGATGGCATGAACTAATACATAAAACAAACTCTTACTCAGAATACAGAGTTATTGTTATAGGGAAAAACCATTAAAAAATAAGTACTTCATTTAAGCACTACATGGGACCTCCAGTCTTACTACATGTTTGTAGTCTTTTAAAATTCTGTATTCTTGGAGGTCTGTTAAAGTTATATAGCAGAGTATGTGTAAGCTCTGTCATCTGGGGAGACATCACCTTTTGAAGAATATGGTGTGAAGGAGGGCTTGAAAAGGCCTGTCCCAGAACAGCCTGGTACACATTTGTCAGGTGAGGAACTTTCAGTGATGCACTGATTTCAAGATGAGAAACTCAGAAGCAAAGTGAGAATTATAAACTCATAGTTCATTCAGCTTTTTCACAAATAAAAGGAACTGAGAGCAGTGTTCAGAACTTTGGCTCTGGTGTAAAAACCCCATTGTCAAGGCATGTCATCTTTTACTTTAGTAGTTTATGATACAATTATGAAATTGCAATTTTGTCATAGATTTTGCTCTGTTTTGTTCACTTCTCTATCCCCAGAATCTAAAAAAAATGACATATAAGAGCTACTCAGTAAATATTTGTTTCATGTATTCTATAGAAAAGAGGCAAATACCTCTCTTTATGCTCTCTCTACAGTGGCAACCCACTCTAGTACTCTTGCCTGGAAAATCCCATGGATGGAGGAGTCTGGTGGGGTGCAGTCCATGAGGTCACTAAGAGTTGGACACGACTGAACGACTTCACTTTCACTTTTCACTTTCATGCATTGGAGAAGGAAATGCAACCCACTCCAGTGTTCTTGCTTGGAGAATCCCAGGGACAGGGGAGCCTGGTGGGCTGCCGTCTCTGGGGTCACACAGAGTCGGACACGACTGAAGCGACTTAGCAGCAGCAGCAGCAGCAAGTTCTTTTTATGCTTCCTGGGAGTGCTGCTATGTCCAAGGCTTTTGCTTTCACTATTCACTTCTGATTTTGCATGACATTCATGGAAGACTGAACTTAAATATGCTTTGAGCACTGACATGAAGCACCTGCATCTCAGTATAAACAGAACCAAACTTAATATCTTTCTCCTCAAATTTATTCCTCTTAAATATGCATCATTTAATCAACTTAGGGAAAAAAAAAACTTTAGACTTTACCTTTTCCCTACCTCATTTCCAAGTTCATCTAACTTGTCATTATAAATGGGACACTTTATATCATCATTATATATTTGAACTCTTTAATATTGTTCACATCCTTCTTCACCTTGTTATTGTCACTGTTTACTGCCTTAGTTCAAATTCTCTTTCTTACTTTACTGTTAAAATAAACTCTTATGAGATGCACCTGCCTCCTTATTCAACACTATGCTGCTGCTGCTGCTATTGCTAAGTCACTTCAGTCGTGTCCGACTCTGTGTGACCCCAGAGACGGCAGCCCACCAGCCTCCCCCATCCCTGGGATTCTCCAGGCAAGAACACTGAAATGGGTTGCCATTTCCTTCTCCGATGCATGAAAGTGAAAAGTGAAAGTGAAGTCACTCAATCATGTCTGTCTCTTCAGCGACCCCATGGACTGCAGCCTACCAGGCTCTTTCTTCCATGGCATTTGCCAGGCAAGAGTACTGGAGTGGGTTGCCAGTGCCTTCTCTGCAACAGTATGCTAACCACCCAGAATATATACTAATTCTTATGGATCAATTCAGTTCAGTCGCTCAGTTGTGTCCAACTCTTTGCAACCCCATGAACTGCAGCACACCAGGCCTCCCTGTCCATCACCAGCTCCCGGAATTCACCCAAACTTATGTCCCCCGAGTCAGTGATGCCATCCAGCCATCTCATTCTCTGTCGTCCCCTTCTCCCAGCATCAGAGTCTTTTCCAATGAGTCAACTCTTCGCATGAGGTGGCCAAAGTATTGGAGTTTCAGCTTTAGCATCATTCCTTCCAAAGAACACCCAGGACTGATCTCCTTTAGAATGGACCAGTAGTCTTCAAATGTTGGGGTTTTTTGTTTTTTTTGTTTTTGCTCTTGTTACTAAAATTATTATGAAAAATTACTTCTATTCCCTCTCATGTTTTTAAGTTGCCATCTACATTTTTATGCTAAGTTTAAATAGCTACAAAAGATGTGATTTCTAACATGTTTTAACTATTGACAATTTTAAAACAAAAAATTTTATATCACTCTTTTGAATGGATTTAAGGTTCTCTAAATACCACGGAGATTTATATCTACCTTTTTCTCGATAAAATGTACATTATCAAGTTCTTTTTCTCCTCGAATCATTTTCCATTCCACTTTAACCACAGGATGTTACTTTAGTGTAATGTATTTTATTTTATGTTGGAGAGTCTTTTATTGCTCATTTCTCATACTTTGCTGAAAGATTTTTATATATTTAAATCATTAAAAAATCTCTTGTGACTACAAAATTCTGACACAGATACACACTAAACACATGCACAGGCACAAATGTACAAATACTACACACATATATATGTGTGTATATTATGAATTGTCCTTGCTGTTTAAATGCTAAGTCATGTCCAACACTTTTGTAACAGCATGAACTGTAGCCCACCAGATAGCTGTGTCCATGGGATTCTCTAGGCAAAAATACTGGAGTGGGTTGCAGTTTACTTCTCCAGGGGATCTTCTCGACCCAGGGATAGAACCCACATCTCCTGCATTGCAGGCCTATTATGTGCATAATGGATTGTTGTACAGTTGAGCTCTGTCTGACTCTGCAACTCCACGGACTGCAGCACGCCAGGCTTCCTTGTCCTTCACTATCTCTCGGAGTTGGCTCAAATTCAAGTCCACTGAGTCAATGATGTTATCTAACCATCTCATCCTATGCTGCTGCCTTCTCCTACTGCCCTCAGTCTTTCCCAGCATCAGGGTATTTCCCAGTGAGTTGGCTTTTCACATCAGGTGGCCAAAGTATTGGAGCTCCAGCTTCAGCATCAACCATTCCAATGAATAATCAGTGTTGTTTTCCTTTATGATTGACTGGTTTGATCACCCAGCTGTCCAAGCAACTCTCAAGAGTCTTCTCCAGCACCACAATTTAAAAGCATTGATTTTTTAGCACTCAGCCTTCATGGTGGTCTAACTCTCACATCCATGACTGACTACTGAAAAAACCATAGCTTTGACTATACGGACCTATGTCAGCAGAGTGATGTCTCTGCTTTTTAATACACTGTCTAGGTTTGTCATGGCTTTTCTTCCAAGGAACAAGCATCTTTTAATTTCATGTCTGCAGTCACTGTCTGCAGTGATTTTAAAACCCCAAAACATAAAATCTCTCAGAGCTATGAAGTCATTGAACTGGATGCCATGATCTTAGTTTTTTGAACATTTAAATGTAAGCCATTTTTTTCACTGTTCTTTTTCACCCTCATCAAGAGGCTCTTTAGTTCCCCTTTGTTCTCTGCCATTAGTGGTATCATCTGCATATCCCCTGACAGTTTTGATTACGGCTTGTGATTCATCCAGCCCAGCATTTCCCATTATGTACTCTACATAGGAGTTAAATAAGCAAGGTGACAATATATAGCATTGACCTACTCCTTTCCCAGTTTCGAACCAGTCCATTGTTCAGTGTGTCTGGTTCTAACTGCTGCTTCTTGACCTGCACACAGGTTTCTCAGGAGGTAGATAAGGTGGTCTGGTATTCTCATCTCTTTAAGAATTTTCCACAGTTTGTTGTTATCCACATAAAGATTTTAGCATAGTCAATGAAGCAGATGAAGATTTTTTTTTTGGAATCTCTTTGATCTTTTTATGATCCAGCAGATGCTGGCAATTTGATCTCTGGTTACTATGCCTTTTCTAAATCCAGCTTGAACATGTGGAAATTTTTGGTTCATGTACTGTTGAAGCATAGCTTGAAGGATTTTGAGCATTACTTTGCTAGTATGTGAAATGAGTGCAATTGTACAGTAGTTGAAACATACTTTAGCATTGCTTTTCTTTGGGATTGGAATGAAACTGACATTTTCTAGTCCAGTGGCCACTGCTGAGTTTTCCAAATTTGCTGGCATAGTGGGTGAACTTTAACAGCTGCATCTTTCAGGATTTGAAATAGCTCAGCAGGAATTCCATCACCTCCACTAGTTTTGTTCATAGTAATGCTTCCTAAGACCCACTTGACTTCACACTCCAGGATATCTCGCTCTAGGTGAGTGACCAAATCATCCTGGTTATCTGGGTCATTAAGACCTTCCTGTATAGTTCTTCTGTGTATTTTTGCCACCTCTTCTTAATGTCTTCTGCTTCTGTTAGGTCCTTACTGTTTCTGTCCTTTATTGTGCTCATCTTTGCATGAAATGCTCCCTTGGTATCCCTAATTTTCTTGAAGAGATCTCTAGTCTTTCCCATTCTGTTTTCACACACACACACACACACACACACACACACACACACACACACACACACACCCCGCCCACTTAAGGCTTTCTTATCTCTCCTTGCCATTCTCTGGAACTCTGCATTCAGTTGGTATATCTTTCCCTTTCTCCTTTTACTTTCACTTCTCTTCTTTTCTCAGCTATTTGTAAGCCCCCCTCAGACAAAAACCTTACCTTCTTGCATTTATTTTTCTGGGGGATGGTTTTAGTCATCACTTCCTGTACGATGTTTTAAACCTCTGTCCATAGTTCTCAGGGACTCTGTCTACCAGATCTAATCCCTTGAATCTACTTGTCACCTTCACTGTATAATCATAAGTGATTTGATTTAGGTCATATCTGAAAGTGGTTTTCCCTACGTTATTCATTTTAAGCCTGCTGTTTGCAATAAAGAGTTCATGATCTGTGCCATAGTCAGCTCCAGGTCTTGCTTTTGCTAACTGTATAGAGTTTCTCTCCATCTTTGGCTTCAAAGAACATAATCTGTATGATTTCAGTACTGACCATCTGGTGATGTCTACTGGTGATGTCTGGTGGTGATGACTCTGTAGAGTCGTCTCTTGTGTTGTTGTTTGCTATGACCAGCATATTCTCTTGGCAAAACTCTGTTATCCTTTGCCTTTCTTCATTGTGTACTCCAAAGTCAAACTTGCCTATTATTCCAGGTATCTCTTGACTTCCTACTTTTGCTTTCCAATCCCCTATGATGAAAAGGACATTTTTTCCCCCTGGTGTTAGTTCTAGGAAGTGTTGTAGGCCTTCACAGAACTGGTCATCTTCCACTTCCTTGGCATCAGTGGTGGGGCATAGACTCGAATTACTGTGACTTGAAAATTTTGCCTTGGAAACAAACCAAGATCATTTTGTTGTTTTTGAGATTGCACCCAAGCACTGCATTTCAGGCTCTTGTTGACTATGAGGGCTACTCCATTTCTTCTAACAGATTCTTGCCTGCTGTAGTAGATATAATGTCATCTGAATTAAATTTGCCCATTCTTGTCCATTTTAGTCCACTGATTCCTAAAATGTTGATGCTCACTCTTGCCATCTCCTGCTTGACCACTTCCAATTTACCTAGATCCATGGACCTAACATTCCACGTTCCTATGAAATATTGTTCTATGAATATGTGTCCCATACATTCCTATGAAATAGTACAGCATCAGACTTTACTTTCACCATCAGGCACATCCACAGCTGAGTGTTGTTTCTGCTTTGGTCCAGCCTCTTCATTCTTTCTGGAGGAATTTCTCCACTCTTCCCCATTAACATATTGGACACCTACTGACTTAGGGGGATCATCTTCTGGTATCATATCTTTTTTGCCTTTTCATACTATCCATGGGATTCTTGAGGCAAGAATACTGAAATGGTTTGCCATTCCCTGCTCCAGTGAACCACATTTTGTCAGAACTCTCCACCATAGCCCATCCATCTTGGGTGGCCTTGTACGCCATGGCTCATAGCTTTACTGAGTTACACAAGCCTGTGATCCGTATGATCATTTTGATTAGCTTTCTGTGATTGTGGTTTTTGTTCTGGAGGTTGTGAAATTAAAGTTCTTACTTCTTCCGTCTGCCTTCTGATGGATGAGAATAAGCTGCTAAGTCACTTCAGTCGTGTCCGACTCTGTGCAACCCCAGAGACGGCAGCCCACCAGGCTCCCCTGTCCCTGGGATTCTCTAGGCAAGAACACTGGAGTGGGTTGCCATTTCCTTCTCCAATGAATGAAAGTGAAAAGTGAAAGTGAAGTCGCTCAGTCGTGTCCGACTCTTCGGAACCCCATGGACTGCAGCCTACCAGGCTCCTCCAGCCATGGGATTTTCCAGGCAAGAGTACTGGAGTGGGGTGCCATTGCCTTCTCCGAGAATTAGAGGCTTATGTAAACTTCTTGATGGGAGGGACTAGCTGTGGGAAAAACACAGTCTTGTTCTGGTGGGCAAGGCCATGCTCAGTAAATCTTTAGTCAAACTGTCTTTTGATGGGAGGGCTGTGCTCCCACCTTGTTAGTTGTTTGGCCCAAGGTGAGTCCTAGAGTGTATGGCTCTATGGCAGGGCTACTGGCAACCTCCAAAAAGGACTTATACCCAACACATGCCTCCCAGAACTGTTGCTTCCTGTGCCCCTGTCCCCGCAGCAGGCCACTTCCAACCCACACCTCTCCAAGAGACCCTCCAACACACACAAGCAGGTTTGGCTCAGTCTCTAGTGGGGTCACTGCTCTTTTCCCCTGTGTCCTGGTGTGCACAAGATTTTGTGCCCTCCAAGAGTCTCTGTTTCCCCCAGTCTTGTGGGAGTTCTGGAATCAAACCCACTGTCTTTCAAAGTCAGATTCCCTGGGGAGTCCCTTTGCCAGATCCCCTGGTTGGCAAGTCTGATGTGGGGCCTAGAACTTTCACAACAGTGTGAGCAGTTCTTTAGTATTATTGTGATATTCTTTGGTATTATCTGTTATGGATATAGTTATATAATTATTAGCGGTATGTAAATGATAAATAGTATGAATACATAGTATTTTCAAAGGTCTCTTTGTTTAGTGTCCCCAAGACTTTTACAGCCAGGACAATATACCCCATTAATATTCAGGTAGGATTGACAGTTTACCTTTTTTCAGTACAGTAGCAGGAGGCAGTTGTCAGTGGACAGGTAGGATATTGAATTTGATTGACTCCTTTGCAACCCACGCACCTCAACCAAAAGATTTTGAGAAAGAATTCATATGGAAAAAGAGGAGCTGAAATTTGAGGCTTTTAACCTATTCATGCCCTTAAATCCCTAGGACAGGCTTTTTGTTCCCCCAGGTTTCATGCACACTGATTTGGAAGCTACTGTTTCTAGATGATGAATGAGATAAGATCATTCTCCCTGCTTAATTTTTCAGTGTTTCTCATGGCAACTAGCTGGGATACTCTTAGATTCTACTTAATCTGCCTCACATTAATCTAATTTTCTCATCTCCTTCCATTTCTCTGTCTTTATCACATCCTTATCTATATCAACCTAATTACCATGTCATGAATATTGCTGTCTGCACCACTGATCATGTCTTTGCACACCTTTCATCACTGGCCTACCTAATCACAGCCATTTTGAGAGATGGAAAGCACCTTTCAGTAGATGTTAAATAAATAATAGCAGTTATAATTTTCTTATACAGTTGTTATATAATAAAACAAGAGTTTCAAAATCTGCCTTCAACTTTAGAGAAGACAAATGACGCAATCATAAACTCTATTCTTTTCTTCAAACATATTGAAAGCTCAGAATGAATTCAAGCAGTTGAGACTGAGAGATAACCAGAGATAGCCAGAGAGATAACCCAAGAATCAAATGATATAAGTAATACATAATAAACCAATATTCTTTTACAGCCAGTGCATATAAACATGTGTGTGGTATACAGGATTCTAATACAGCCCTTAAGATTTCTGCCCATTGATATATGTTCTGTAATCCCCTCCCCTTTAGTGTGGGTATAACTTGTGAATAGCCACTTGGGAAAGCCACTCCTGTAATTAGTCTATGTTGTACAACAAAAGTGAGGAGACTTTTTTTAGATGAATAAGACAAAATATCTGGAAGAAAGTAATCTGTTACATTTTCCAAAATTCCTAAATGCCACTTTATTTCACTAATTTTGATAAAAGTATAGTCTCTCTATATAAGTTTACAAACTAAAACTTAAAATATTTTAAAAATATTCCCAAACCTTAAAATAATTTTATCTTAACTACAATTGATCCTTGAACAGCATGGATTTGAACTGCATAGGTCCATTTATATGCTGTTATGGTAGATGCTATTACCTATTAGTACTACAAGACCCCACGGTTGGTTGAATTCACAGATACAAGGGGAGCCAGGAGAGTCAGTGCCACCTAATCATCATGTTGTTCGAGGCCCAAATGTACAGAGGGTTGGTTCACAAATTCTACCACCATTTTCTTAGAATTAGTATCCTATAAACACCACCCTCTGTTTAACAAATCCATCAGAATTGTTGCATGTTGTATAAATAGTCAACTCTAGACAGAAAAGAAAAAAAAAATCTACCTAACAGAAGTGTCATATTCATTGTATTTTTTTTCCTCTCCCAGTGTCTTTTAAAAATAGCCAATCTTGTGCATGCCAGTTGAAAGGTGAATGTGCCAGTCAATATGCATGTGTGTGTGTGTGTTTATGTGTGTGTGTTACTACTGGTCTTATTCCAGAGACAATTTATGAGTGCCTAAAACACACACACACACAAAAGGAAGGGAAACTATTGGTTTATTGTACCTGCTTGGTCTAGATAATGAATAGATCAATAACATTTAAAAAGTCAATGAGTTGCACTAACCCAGTCTATACAGAGAAACACTGTCACAAAAATCATCCTTTATTTTAAAGGACCAAACAGATGGTTCAGTTTCCTTGGAACACTGAGAGCCTTCCAGATTCTGCAGTTATTTCACATATGCCAGACCTGTCTCTTTTCTATGGGTTTTATTTGAGTTGTCCAAAACATTTCTTTTTATTAGCAGCTTTAAGTGGAGAGATATCTACCTTGGCAGTATCACAGTGTAGATAATACTGAATAAGTTTTGTTCAAAGAAAGTCTCATCATGCCAATCTAAGGAAATATGCAAATCCCTATGCATAGCCTAGTAATTGTATATTTGTCATTTGGTGTGCTGACACCTGATTATCTGTCTTTATATTATTCTCTCCTAATATACACATTTTTATATTAGCAAGACAATTTATAACATGATTACACTTACTAAATTTTTGCAATTCTACTAATTTGAAAGCATTTTAGGATCTTGTTGAAAAAAATAAGACTTCTTATACACAGAAGTAAAAGCATTATCTACATCTAATTATTATCCATGATAACTTTAGAGAAGAATAAAAATGTGTGAGTTAACCATGAAGGAGAGGACCAAGTGTACATATTTAAAGAGATATCACAAAGCAAGTAAGAAAAGAAGCCTTTATCATAAACTCAGGAGAGTAGGGTAAAGGCCAGGATGTAGAAGGGCTATAGGACTGCTAAAATACAAGGTGAAAGAGAATGCAGGCTGTGTACAAGGACAGCCAAAGTGGTGAAAATTAGCTACTAAAGATTAAAGATGTCTGTAAGAATCTTCTATTAGACTGTTTTCTGCGTTGCCGCCTCTGTCATTCACCAGAAGAGGTCCGTAGTCAGTTGACTGCTCATGTTATGTCTGGGAGGATAGGTTAGGGAAAGGATACAGGATTGGTGGGTAAGAGTCTAAGGTCCTCACTCTTACAGCCCTAATGACATTATGATACTGCACATAATCCCTGATCTTTTTCTCATTCTGCTTTTTTCTTTTCTTCCTTTCCCTTGATAACATGAGAATGTGTAGGCCTTTACCATGAGTTTGTTTTGTGTGTATTTGACACTTGCATGTGTATCTCAAAATAATGGCTCTCTGAAAATGCAAAAGATTGGATAAGTTTATGTAACACATTCTTATATCGTTAAAACCTATACGCATTAAAGTATCAAATAGTTGTTAACCTGTCTCACTAATAATCGCCTGCTTAGATCCAGTCTGTGAGAGGAAAAGGAAGCAATAAATTAGACCCTAACTTACCGCACATTTTAATTGCACAGTACTCCCAGGGGGTGTCAGGGTCAAGAGTATAGCACCATGGCCTCGGCTTGCCATCAGGATTGCGGCAATAATTATCATCAAAGCCCTTGTCGGGATATCTGCAAACCACACCAAGAAAAGTGTCATGTAAATCTTCCTGGAACATTACCCAGCCCTCAGCTCACAAAATAACTTTTGACTTAGCTCGGATACTATTAACTAGTGAAAGAAGAGATTTTTCTATGTTTTGCCTTATAAGGACTGCTAATCATTGACTGCTGAGTCTATGAATCTGCATATAGTACTAAGGCTAGAGTACCATCTCCTTCAATAATAAGTTAGGTCCATTTGGCACCTGTCCACCAGTTGAGGTCTCAAACTGAATCCCCTCTCACAAGCCCAATTAAGGAGAGAATTACATACATGTTGACCTTGTGTAGATTCTTTATTAAGAAAACAGGTCCTCTTCTAGAGCAGGCTTAAAGTTCAAATTGAAAGTTAGGTTTCAATAGCTATGTTACTAATGATAGCTCAATTTTGGAGCTAGAGCTTTCTAGGTCATGCCCTCACCTCCACCAGAGTAAAAGACAAACTCTATCACACCACTTTCTCTATACCCACCTCCCTTTAAATTAACAGGGTCCTGAATTGGTGGTTTGCTTTTAATTACTACCATATCCCTTCTGATCTCACTTGAAAGATGAGAGATGCACTTTAAAATAAAGCAGTTTTAATTTCATCTAAAGAGCAACAAGCAAAAAAGAGAAAAAAGAAAGAAAAAACACCATTTGGCAATTTCCAGAGAAAGGGGGAGAAAGACCTTCTTTTGTATTTATTTTTATTTTTATTCTTTATAATAAAAAAGGGGGAAATTTTCAACTAAAACATTGCCTGTTAAATTTATAGACCAAAATACATATAATTTTTTAACTCAACACGTTCTCCTGAGGAGAAAAGTAAACTTGGTTGCCTGACTTCCAGATAGGCAATTTAAAAATCTACCATAAGAAAGCAGCCAAGGAGTTGTTTACTCCACCTTTAGCCTGTGACATGGTGTCATACAGTGACCCCACTTTACCTGAGTCACAGGAAGGTACAGCACAAGGAGGAGATTGGCTTTTGGTTAACAACAATGCCATCCTCCCCAGCTTGGACACGTCAAAGTGGTTATTATTGAATGCACTTTTATCTTTTTTGCTTCCATGGAAGAGAAAGAGGAAGCATCTGTTAGTGTTTTCCTTTTGTACCCACTGATGCGCCTGTGTTCAGGAGCATCCTGATTTCAGGGACTCTCAACCTAATCAGCCAAGACCAGTTGACGCTGTAGTCAGCACTCTCATGTACCTCATCATAAATCCCTTTGTCCCAAGACTATCAGGAAAACATTATAGAGAGTTTCCATGTAATTTTTCATGGGACAAATTACAGTTTGTAAAGAGGATCACTTGGAAATGTGATTTGGTGGTATTTTACCTTTCTGGCAAGAATTTGTGCCGGTGTGGTGTCTGATGATCCCAGCGCTGACAAATCTTGCCTGTTTCTGTGTGATCCATGGGACCTCGGTAACTTTCCCCATTGCAGGTCATGCATTCAACTAATAAAATCAAAGCATGGCATATTAATTGCTTCTGACAGCAAAATCAAGAGCACCACTGTTCCATTTAAAGAACAGTAAATCACCTATACAGCAAGGGTATTTTTAGGAAAACTTATATACTATTTTAACTTTAAATTAGGGCTTAATGTCCATTAACAGTGGCATAAAATACTCCCTACAGAACTTTTCACACAGTTTAAATGGATTTTTTGTAGTTAGTGTCATACAAAATTACCATAGGGTCAAGATACTACCTTCCTAATTTTTGATAACTATCTGAAAGGTTCCTAGAAACTGAAAAGTCCTTGGGAATTTTCCCTTTGTTGGTCTATAATGCCCGGGATCTCAATATCTGTACTGTCAACATAATAGTGCTCCTCTTTCAACTCACCCTCCAATACATACACAGAAAATGCACCATTTAGAATGAGTACACATCATACTGCTACAGTTAATGCAAAGATCAGGACCTCACAGATTTGAGAGACCAGCTTCAAACAGTAATCTAGTACTATTTAAAGAATACAAATATTTTAAAAGAAAATTCCCAGTCCCTTTCTATTAGTGAGCATCCACATTGAATAACTGAGCAGACTTACATTCGTATCTAAAGCTTAGGATATGACCTACTATTCAACTTCTTGTACTCACTGTTTTTAAAAATCTATAAACTGATCTAACTATGCTAAATATCACTGTTGATTCTGTGAGGTTAATTAATAGTTTTCTGGCTGGCACCTTAAGCCACACTGAAAAGTCTGAATTATATCAACTAGCTGAAAATGAGACTTCTCAAATGGACAGCTTGATTTGATGTAGCACAGCAGGCATCCTGTGGAATAAATCATTGCTTGGCTTTCCTACGAATCCGGCAAACTTCCCCAAACACATCATTTGTATCTTGTGATTACTGATCATCTAACATTAGCTGAGTGGGAAAAGATATCAGGGTTTCATTTTATCCACTGGGATCTAGGCTAGTGAGTATTTATAGTAATTTGGGATATACTATTAGAATCATCACTTTTGAAACTTTGATTTTTATAATCTAATAAGACATTAACAATTAAATCTCTAAAACATGAAACCATTTGGCCTGATCTATATACTTCTTTTCATGTAGGTTAATCTATGAAGTAAGACAAGAGACAGATTCAGCTTCCTCTCATTTGATACTGAGCTCCCCCAGACAACAGTCGGTAAACCCCTAAGGGGGTCCAAGAGCATGTAGATAAAAGTGCTCTGGTTGGCAAAGATCAAATCCACATAGGTTACGTATCATCACATTTCAGCTTTCCATCTGAATAGGATTACAAGCTTACTTAGTCTCCACTTTGAAAAGAATGTAAGGTTTGATAGGTTCACGTATCATCGATCATTGTTGTTTGCTCCTTTGTATTGAATGGAAGCATGTAATAAAATCCTACAATCACAGATAAGGAATAAGTATACACATGTACAATTTCTAATCTTTAATAGTACTTAAGAATCAGAATACACCTATTTGTGTCCATCAGAAAATGCAGTTTATAAGAATATATCCTTTTCAAATTAGAGTGAATAAAATTATTTTGGGGGAAATTGTTGTGGGGCATTATTAAAAGAATGTTTCTCCTGAAACTTTAGAATTTTTAAATTTCTAAAGGAAAAATAGCTACACAGATGAAACAGGTCATTCTATAAGATGACCACTTTCCAGCATGAGTGGTAGATCAGAGCTTCTCCAGACTTTAATATGCATAAACGTCACTTTGAGATCTTGTCCAATAAAGGACAAGTTCTGACTCAGTGAATCAGGGTTGGGGCATTACTAGCAAGCTCCCAGTGGATGCTGATGCTTCTGGTTCTTGGATCTCACATTAAGTGGCAAGTTTGTAGTTAATCTGTTCAATTCTGAAAGTTCTTAGTGTTTGGCAGTAAGACTTTCAGGAGAGAATGGATTTTCCTTAGACCTTGAAGAATGGATGATATGTGGATAAACTATAAAGGGAGCAAAATAACCTAAATGGTACCCCAAAAATGAACTAGTATGCTATGTTTCTAGTATAGTGAAAGGAGAGTTATGCATGCAGGTGCAAACCTAATGAAGTTGAAAAAATAATAAAACTTAACATGAATAATGCTCAGTTTGGGAAGGCAATGAAAGTTGTTGTTGGGGTGGGAATTTAAATATATCCTGTGAGGACTGAGATGCTAAATATATAGTTACATAGTTTTTGATCATTCAGTATTTTGAACATGTAAGAAATCATTTGATCCTTGCAGTGAGGAAAGCAAAGCTCACAAAAGTTTTAAGGGACTTACCTAAAACAGAAAATGCCAGATCTGTAACTAGAGCACAGGTCAGACCCACAGTCCAGTGCTCTTTCCATTCCCCTAATTGCCTAACCATCCTATATATTTAATTTGTTTCCTACACATTCTAACTGGCCATACTTTAAGATAGACTAAAAGCAAAACTTTTAGGTCAGTCTCCCTGTCTTTTTTTAATATTGTCCTCATTACCCTCTTCCCTCTTTTTACAGTAGCCAGTTGTTCTGTTGGTTTCTCACCTATTGGAGGTTACAAGAAATGAGATTGGCTCTCTTATCCAAGGATGAAAAATGTGTGGTTCTTCCTTTGCATCCAACCATCAGGTTAGTCATAAAAATTACTTTGAGAAAGGCAAATTCTGATCCATATTTACTTCTCAATCTTCGAGAATTCTAAGACTCTTCTAAGTTTTCCCAGCTCATAGTCAAGCCATCCAGGTGTAAACCAAGTCCATCTAAGGGCTCAGGTGAAAGCATTAGCTAGATAATAGTTCAAGAAGGTAAGCATTGCATCTCCTGTTCTATGTTCTTTTGACTCTCTCTGTTACGGCTAATGTATTACTTAACCATTCCTGAAAGCTCTCCTCTTAAAATTTAAAAAAAAAATTATGTCCCAGTTCTCATAAATTCAAACAAAATCTCTATTCATAAGTAGAATATCTTTTTTTAATTATAGTTCTGCCCTAATTGATAATAGAAAAGTACACATGCTACACATTAATCATAAGTAAGATTAATTTAACACCTTTCTGGTATACTAACCAACTAAACTCAAAAATTGCTCTGTTCCATTTTTCTCAGTCATAAAGTCACAAGTGATCTGAGTTTACAGACTGAAACAACTGTTTTGAAAGTATCTCTCAGATAAATCCAAGCTGGTGATTACTTCAGCAAAACAGAATGTTTAAAATATGAATAGTCTCACAAACCCCCATTTATAAATAATAGTTTTATTTAAATCTTTGTTTTTATAAGTCTTTTGCCACACAGGAATTACGCATTTAAAGTTATGGCAGAATTATTTGGTATTTTATGTGTAAGTATTTAAAAATATAATTATATAGTTTTAAAATAATAAAATGCATTTACTTGAATATTTATCATTTTAAAAACCTGTTTCAATGACAAATGATTGCTTTTATTTTAAATCCCAAGCAAATGTTAAAGCAAAAAGTCAGATTTCATAAACCTCAATTTTCCATAATCTTTGAATTAAACATTAATGGTAGTATTTTCTTTACATAGTTATGTAAGGTTTTAAATGTGATAAATGAGTATTCATTTTCTTTTGGAATGCTTAATATACTTCAAAGGTTTAACTTATAAGAAAATAACTTCAATCTTTAAATATAAGATATATTTTTATGAACCAAAATTTCAAAATTTCAGATAATTATTTAAAGCAAATATTTTAATATAGTTAGAAAGATTTCAAAAAATATATAGAAAGATTTCAAAAAATATATACTGTTTTACTTGTCCTTTTCCAAATAGTCCAAAGTTGATTACAGGTACTTTAATTTTAAAATATACAAAATGATGGCATCTTCAATGTTTCATTCCTATAAATAACCTTTGGAACTTGACATTTGCAATATCCATATATTAAAATGTCTCACCCATACTATTTAAACATTGTGAATTTTGTGGCTTTTTCCCTTATATATATATTTTAATAGAAATTTACATCATATATACATTATTTTGCATATTTTGTATTATCCGTTTTGTAAATAACTCTTTCTCTATTAATGTTTGACTATGCTTCTTCTTATTTTAGATCTTCTTTATTAAAATCCTTCTAAAACATTGCTCATTTTAGTATGAGTTTAAATATCAAAGCTCAGTTCACAGTCCCTGATATATATTTAGCCCCCAGGACAGGTGTTGGTTTACTTCTCTCACAGGAGAGTTTTGCAAGTACTGTCAGACTACTGAGTAGTTTCCAGAAAAAGTATATCTGCAATCTTTGATGCCACGGTGACCAACAGCATCAAGTGCCATTTGTGCTACTGAACAATGTCCTTTTCTAAGGGAGGTGTGATAATCTCATATCATTAAAAAAAAAACATTCGAGATGTATACCCTAATAAGAATGACCAGAAATTTTCCCAGTCATTTATTTTTTTAGCACACTTATTTTTTGCTATGTGAATATATTTCAATGAAGGTTCTTCTTATAAACCAAGGGTTGAAAAATCACATTCCCACAGACTAGGCACACAGAAAAAATGCTAAACTGTTTAAAGTTTGACCAGTTTGCCTTTCCTTGAAAACACTGTCCCAGGTCAAACAAAACCAATAAATAAAACTCTTTGCCAATAATTTCCAACCTTAAGAAACTGTGATAGCGGAGAAATCCCCAAAAGTAGGGTTTTCTTCCATGTGCAAACGTAAGACAGATATTAAATACAGACTTATTCATACAAAACAGACTTATTCATAACGTTATCACAGATCAGTTTATTATTTTTAAAAGAAAAGAAAACAATGAAGAAGTTATAGTGAACAGAATATGATATGGAATGGAAAGTAAGAATTTACAAACAGAGTTGGGACTGGCTCTGGCACATTAATTCAAGAATTTTAAACTAACTAACAACAAAAAACAAATTCGACTTCTCTGTGACAATTAGCTGACAACGGCCTTGTAACGTGATAAATATCAACCTAATATTTAATTAATATTATGGAAGAAATAGTTCAATGATATTTGGTTAATAACAAACAAGCAAGATATCTTACTATAAAAATTGGACAGCATTCCAGCAGTAACCCCCACCCCAAGTACTTCAAAACCCTACCAAATTTTTATCAGAATTTAATCCATGTTTCATTTTGATTTTTAGAATTTTAGTTTCTGGCACAACTAAAAAGCCAGCTATTATGTAGCCAGAAACTAATAAAACCACGTACAATGCTGAAATGGTTACTTTTCCTTCTCTTCAGTCATTCATTTTCCACTGGAAAAGTAAGGATAGTGCCCTTTCATGCTGTGAGAGGAGATGAATACGCAGATGTGAAGTGGCTGCCTTCAAGACAGCTGGAATCTATAGATACTTAGTTCCAGACTACGTGTCAAATTTGACTACGTGTCAAATTTGGTTCTAGACACATATTCACCAAAACACATACAGGGCATTCAAAATTTCAGTTACCCCCTTCTTTATTCTCTTCTGGTTCTATATACCCTTGCCACACCACTTCAATATAGACTTGACAAAACATCTGCAGAAGCAGGTTCTGAATGTATAGAATTAGTGTTACAAACAAAGGGCTAAGTGTCATTTGGCTCCTTTGCAGTGAGTAGATTGAGGGAGTCGATTGAGGTATATGAGCTCAAAACAGTTGATGAGGAAGCCCAAATTTTACTCTACCCAGTGAGATACCTCAGGCTCCTTTGAAATTCAAACTAACTCCCTCCATTACTTTGCATTAATTTGATGATAATCAGTTTTTAACTTTTAAAACATCCTATAAAAATGCTCAAATAATGATCTACAGTTGCATTTGAATGGACAGCATATTCACTGTGATTTAATTCAATTCTGTTAACCTTTAATGTGAGCTGCAGTTTTACACAAAGGGGGAACAGAGTGCCCCACATGGCATTCAGGTCATTTACCTTCTGAACACTGAGGAATGTCACAGACTTCGTAGCGTACCTCTGGATTGCTTGTGAAACACCAAGGTCCCCCTTCTTCCCCTCGAGGATTTCGACAGTAGTTTTCCTGTAGGTCTTTACCCCGATAGCTCGAAGGCAAAAAGCTAGTTTTAAAATGATAATCATTACAGTATAAGAGCATGCAACTTTGGGGGGCCTATTAATTTTACTAACTAGTGGATATATTTTCCTGAAAGTGGAGAAATTCTTTACTCTATCTCAGACAGCCATATATATTAACTTTAATTCTATCACTTCCATCCATTCTTAAAATATTGTAAATTTTATAGGCATTTACCTAACTGAATTCTCGTATTCTGCACCAGTAAAGAATCATTCACCTCTGAATTTGCTAATCATTCTAGAACCTAACTGAACCATAGTTTCAAAGTTCCACTTAAAGGTAGCAAATGATAGCGGAGGGCCCCTGAGGAGAGAACTGTAGAAACGCTGCACTAGGCATTGACATCTCACTATTACATTGTTTATCTGAGATAATTACTTGTTTTTTTTTAATATATTTTCTTATGAATAATACCCCTCCCCTTTTCTTCACAAGTGATAAACAAATTGATGAAGTAACAGAAACAAAGATTTTAGACTCAAACTAAACCCGGACTCAAATTTCAGCTCTATCTTACTAACTGGAGACCCCAGTGGGCAATGTAGCCTCTTTCAGCCTGTTAGCTTACCTGTACACTGAGTATAACTATAACTTGTAACATCTTACACCTCATGCGGTTGTTTTGAGAAGTTCAAAGAGACAAGAGTAACTGAGACTTAATAAATGCTACCTATTATTAAGCACACTCCACTTAGTTATTAGATGTCATAGTAAAAGACAGAAATGCTATTCTCTTTAAAAATTTTTAAAGTTTTCACTGTGACTGGAGCATGGTGCTTTCAGGCTTAGTTCATAGTATTTGGCCATAGACTGAAATACAGTACCTTTGTTTAAAATTTCTAATGCCCTAGTTATAATTTTGTTATCAGCATAAAGTATTTCAACATAAGAGCAGAAAACTCCAAAGCTCTCTTTATTCTTTTGTACTGCTTGTGACCTTGGCCTCAGTGATACTGCATGTGTCTCCTAGACTGCACATATAAATAGCATAAGTAAAAATATCTGCAGGTAACATTAGTAAGCACTTTTTTGGAAAATCCAACTGTATTTTCAATATTCAGTACAATGTTTTCCATAAAGCTTAATTTCTACTTTTACTGATCTCTGAGTTCTAAATGGTACTTAAACTACAGTCAAATCCAAAGCTTTTAGTCTGTCAGTAAATGCTATTCAAATATGTTTCCTATGCACTTAAACTTTTAGTTAAGAAATAATGATTTTTCATTATGCTGTAGCACATAATAAATAGGAACATGCCTTGGGTACCAAGCAACATTTTGCAAAGAAATCATTTAATTTGGACATGGACATGAAATACAATAAAGTCCTCAGAAAATATAAATTATTGGTCAAAAATAGTCTAAGAGACTTACTACTAACTAAACAATTTCAAGATATGAATTAAGTATCATTAACATTATGAAATGTCAAAATAGTTTAATTCTTATTTCACTAGCATTTTAAATACTGGAAAATAATAATTAAACATTTGGTCTTATGATTGATACAAATTATAATTAAAGTTTATCATGACTTTACAGTTCTTAACAGTATTTAATTTTCAAGGGAAACAATGGCATCTTTTGTCTTAGTTTTAGCTCTATTATTCCAGAATAAATTAAGATAATCTTTGTGCCATTGCATGAAATGTATTTTCCTTTCATTTTTGCCAGTTATCCAATTTTCCATAGTAAATTTATAATGAAATACTCATTTTTCTGATAGAATCAAAACTGAATTTTACTTTATATTTTTTTCATAAAGCATTGCTTTAACCAAATCTACCTTAAAAAACCCCCCTATAACTCTTTCGTAAAAGTTTGGCTTACTATAGTAATAAGAATAGGTTATTGTTAATCATGAAAATCTACATAGTTGCCCTATACATTTCACTTGACTGGTATACAACACTAGTCCTTAGGCAATTTACTTGCTTTTTGGGTTTTCAACTTGACTTACAAAATGAATGGAGTGAATTAGATTGTTATAAGTTCCTTTATTTTCATCATTTCATGTATGAAGTTTAAAAACCTAGACGATTTAATGCACACATATAAAATACCTGAAGTTTTAGAGATCTTTTGTTACACACACACACACAAAACACATATACAAATACACTACACATACACAAACATATACCTTTCCAGTAGATTTGTAAAGTGAAAAAGAAGCTGTGAAGAAGTAATGAATGCATAAGTCAACAGTTTAGTAGGAAAGATGCAAGTAGGAAGGGAGAGAGATAGAGTGAAAATCTAGAATAGGTATGGGTAAAAGAATAAAGTTTTCCCAACAGAGTTAATAGAAATGAAGAAGAGAAAAATATGTGCTACTTTCCACAATTCTGTATCAGTGCATATCAAACTCCTCCTTAGGACACGCAGGGTAAAGAGCAGTCTGCGTCATCTCTTCTCTTCATCCTTTGGTATATATAACTTTCACCCAAATTAACTGGCATTCTTTAGTGTTCTGTGCTTTTCTTTAACATATCATACTTGACCAAGTGATGAAGCCTAACCCTGTTCTTTGTTCTTATGTGTTCATTCAGCACATATTTATGAAAATCTATTACACCCATGCCCTGTGCCAGGCAATAAGCTCTGTAATAAAATTTTACTCACATGCATACTATTTTTGGTTCTTTGTCCTTGTGAACAAAGCTTATTTTTAGAGAGATAAGTGAAAGAATATGTCAAATTGCTTTATATCCAAATATACTTGGAAATATAAATTAGATCTTCTGGGTGGTAGCCACATTTTCTTTTCTTTTAATCTGAACTCTGTTTATAAGCAGCTTGATCCATTCCATCATCTGCTTCTTTAATGAATGCTGGGTGGCCAGTGAAGGATACAGACGCAGATATCAGGTCACCTGATTTTCTAGTTAAGCTTCTATACTAATTTCATCATCTATCATCATCTTCCCATTAAGCCACTTGTAAAATATTTCAATTTAGGGAGTCCACAATAAATCACCCTTCTAGACAGAGGCATATATAGATATATATTTATTTTTCCACTTTCCATACAATTAATCTTAAGTTATCACTTTAAAAGTGTTAACCTATCATTTAGATATTCCAAATAGCCACTAATTGATGAAAATGTGTTGCTCCCATTAAATACAAAAAAATTGATTAACCTATGAAGTCTTCTCTTCCTTAAAGCTCTATATCATAAGGAAATGTTTGTTGATAAAATAGCTGATTGGACTGGGAAGCTAGTTCCCAGGGAGATCTATTTCACATGTACTCCTTCCTGTAGCAGAGAATCACAATCATAGAGAATTTGGGTTGAAATAAGACCTTTGCTGGGTCAGTCCAGTGCACTCTCCTTGACTACAGTAGGATCGATTTCAAACACTATTCCTTTGTTCATGAAATTCTTAGATCCATCTATTTAAGCAAAATGTTTTCCTCACTATGCAGGGACTGGCACCATGCAAATCCTATAAGAGGACAAAACCAATTATATTGTTTGCTTTGTACTATAATGATAAAACTATTTTTGGAGGTATTCATGCATAATTATAAGTAATGAATTTGACAAAAATAATTAGTTGCTTTCTGTTATACAAACACTGTAAAGCTGATTCACTGGGACGCTTGCTGGTTGGCTTTAACTAGACCAGCATCAACGATTTCATCCCAGTGTAGACCAACCAACCAACCCTTTTTCTTTACATGTGGACCGATGAACTCTGTCTCTGTTTACTGAAGTAAATCATCTTGCATGGTTATTCCCCACCAAATGAATGAAAATGAATAAAGTGGGTTCATCAAGGCAAGTAAATCACCACTATTGCAAAAAGAAGTCACAGTATGTATCCTCCTGATTTGCTGAGTATTTAAGGCCCAAAAGTTGTTAAAAGCACAGGTTTTAGAGTGGCACTGGCAGGCCTCAGATTCTGGATATACCACTTGCTAGCTGTGTGTAACTCTGAAAACTTACTAAGATCTTTGCCATTCAGTTTCACCATATAAAAAATAAAACTAATAAAATCACCTACTTGGTCGTTCTTGGGGGCTTCCTAGGTGGTGCTAGTGATGTCAATGCAGGAGACACAAGAGACATGGGTTCGGTCCCTGGGTTGGGAAGATCCCCTGGAGTAGGAAATGGTAACCCACTCCAGTATTCTTGCCTAGAACATTCCATGGGCTGAGGAGTGTGGCAGGCTACAGTCTATAGGGCCGCAAAGAGTCAGACACGACTTAGTGACTAAGCACACAGGTAGTTCTTGAGAGGATTAAATGAGATAACCTAGGTATACTGTTTAAACAGGTACTAGGCACATGGTAATCTATATCTTCCAGTGCATCTAATAACCAGCTAGAGTTATTTTAAACTAGTTCCTGTTAAAATTATTTCCAAAATAAGTCTTGAGAAACTTTGGCTATATATAGCTCTCTAATGAGTAGATATCTGTTTCTCCTCCATGATGTTTAAAACTCTCAGACTAATGAGCCTATGGATATTTATTCAACTTTAAATAGTATTCATCTGTTATAATGAACACAATCCTTCTCTTAACTCTAGACATTTAATTTCTAAGAAATAAGAAGTTTTTTCCAGTCATTAGGTGCTAGGTGAAAAGGGAAAGTTGGTCATCCGAGACACTAATTTTTAGCAAAGCTCTATAGAAAAAACTGGTGCCTGGGTTATTTCTCCCAAAAGATTCTGATTTAATCAGTCTGTATTGACACCCAAGTGGTAGGATTCATTAAGGGCTTTTAGTGATTTTAATGTGCAGCCAAGTTTGAGAACTACCATGGTTAAACAACATTTGGCTCCTGGGGAAGATGAGAATTTCTCCATCTCCAACTTAGCACAGGCAACCTCTCCACTCCAGCTGCAGAGTGCTGTGCCTTCTCACAGGCAAAAAGAAGGAAAAAAGTTTTTATTACTTTTTTATTATTTCTTCCCAAACACCAAGATCTATAAATTGAGGTTTTGTGGTGAAATAATGTTAAGCTACATCTTTATGATATATATTTTTTATTCTTTGGCTAAATATCAGTTATTAATTCGGATAAGCCTTAGACTAAGACACTTCAGCAAAGTTGGCTAAACTATTACAGAGCTGTAGGATTAATCTGAAGGACTAACCTGGGCCTGCTGACAGACCCGTCCAAGAAAGGCTCTATCCTCTTTTCTTCGTGCTAGACTTACCTGTGTTCATGTGGTATCATGGAATTCCAGGGCTGGCATTTGATGCCACTTTTAGTGATAGATACCGTTCCCTTGTAGCTACCACCTTTACCAATGATACAGTTTCTAATGTAGTCTATTAAAAGAAAGCAGAGAAAAATGTTATAACCATGTGTAATATATGCTGTATATATTACATATAAAAATATAAAATTCCATTTGAATCTTTAAGTAACTAATGCTTATAAACCACCACAAATACTGAAATTTCTTGCCTAAAACTTCAATTAATATTTTCAAAATAATGCATTTAGAGTAATCCAAAACAAACAAATAACAGACCATTGAGAAGTTTTAATTTTCTGAGGATATACCTGGGAAACTCTAGAGATTAGTCTACCTGTTTAATGCAGATTATTCTACATACTCAATTGATGAGGCAAATTTAATTTGGCACAATTATTTGCTTAAGTGCAGAGCCCATTTTAAGAAAATATTAAAAATAAAAATTTGTAAACCTATTTGAATTCAAGCAGTTACTTTGAGGTAATGGAAATAACTGAACATTTTGTTATAAATGATCTGATTCATTTTTTTAAATTAGAAGATAATTGTTTTACAAAGTTGTGTTGGTTTCTGCCATGCAACAACGCAAATGAGCCATAAGTGTATATAGGTCGCCACAGAGCACCAGGTTGGACTCCCTGTACTATACAGCAGCTTCCAACTAGCTATCTAGCTTACACATGGTAGTGTATATATGCCAATGCTATTGATTGTCTTTATATCAGTAAAATTGTGTGGGTTTTTGTGTATGTGTATGTATGTGACAATTACATTATGCTGATTATTATTTTCCATGTTTTTTCTAACAGATTGGCTACTAAATTATAGGACAATCAAATAGAAACAAGCTGTATATTCCTATCAAATAACAGTATATTCAATTAGCAACCCAGAAGACTGAAGATGGTTTTACACAAGATTATGAATCATGTTTAGGATTTATAGAATTATTGAGGTGTATAGAGATCATCTTATTTTCTAACATGAATTAATTTTAATATAATCTAAGCATTTTCCCTATTAACAAAGAAATGTCTATGTGTATTACTAAATAACTAAATTTATGAAAATATGATATAACAAAACATTAAAATTGAGACACAGTATTATCAAAAACATAATTCATGATTATTATTTTATGTGATGAGAGATTATTTTATTGATATAAATCTGCTTTTGAGCAAAGTAAATACCTTGAGAATACAGTATCAAATTACCAGCATAGACAAATTAACAAATAATATGGTCTCAATTCTTTTAAAGATTTTTTTAAGTATATAACTAGCAATAGATCAAATTAAGTTTTCAAAACCTCCACATTTTATTATTATCAGCCATCATAAGTATAACTTAGATTAATTATCCATAGATTAAAATTTAGTTATTAGAGAAAAGTCGTTAAAATTTAGAATACTGTATAAATATACATTTATACATTTATATATATAATGTCTTAAACTAATATAGATATATAAAACATCTTAAACTAATAACTTAAAGTGGCATATTCTAAAATGAATGTGGAGAATATCAGTCCCAGGAGATGTTACTAGAAATAAACAAAGAGAGAGGGGGTAATCTAATTATGGAAAATTTGGGAAAAGCTCTTTTTAAAGGGCCACACTGAAAACAGTCAAGACGTTAGTGTCATCTGGCTTAATGGATGAATCGACTGCATAACAGATCAGGATATGATGGAAAAATCACTTAGAAAGAGCACTGTGGCAGGTAATTACATATACTTTATACTTCATTTCATTATGAAATATTTAGAGAAAAGCCAGTTACCTTTGTTTTCATAGAGGTCAAATTCATGGCCAAACTCTTTTTTTACTCCACTTGACATGCTATTGAAAGGGAACCAGAGGCATCGTTTTCTTGCTTTATCAAAAACAAAGGCCCTGAAAAAAATAGCTGAATGAAAAGAAGGAATACTACTATTTATACAGCTTTTAAAGAATAGGTACATGGCTTAACCAAGGAAGATAATGTAAAAACAGATGAATTATTACGTATACAGAAACGAGGATATTTGAACCTACAATTTTGATAGCGAAATGAGACAGAACAAAATTAAATTTTTATAGCTGTAGATTTAAATACAAGATAGAGTAAAATTTGAAATGGTGTCATGTTATTCTACATGAAATGTAGAAAAATGAGGGCTTCAACAAGCACAATCAATATACAACACAATTACTTGGCTTATTTATGAAGATTTTATTATTTTTGTAAGTACACAGAATGTTGGAAGGGTTTTTTTGTGGTTATATATGATTATACTTGAAATATCATTTTTAATTTCCAAAGTTTATAATTATAAAAAGCATATTCTAAACTGACATGTCCTAAAATGCAATAGACAAATCACAACCCCAAGAGATCCTGCTAGCAAAGAAGGATCTGAAATCAAATGTTTGGGAAATTTTACATATATATCCTTTCTTGTTGAGTTATAAAGCATTGAAACTTATTAAAGCCTATGAAAATCCCACTATTAGTTAGCTTTATATAAGTCAATGTTTCCTAAATAGATTTGCTTGCATAAGCATTTTTAATTTTTAAGAAACTATTAATATAATAGAGAATATGCTTCTGATATATCATCTTGACAAAAATAACTAAAATGTGTTAACTCTTAAAATCATCATTCCTACAGCTAAGTATTATATTGGATTTTTGTTGCGCACTAAAAAATGTGTTTCTAAAAAAAAAGTGTTTCTAAAGAAGAATGATAAATACAAAAATCTTTTAACTGAGAATAAAGTACTTAAAATTTTCAACACATTAAGTGTTACCATGTTTTACAATACAAAAAATAAAGTTAGAACTCTGAACTATTTTATTTCCATTAAGCAATAATATTAAAACTCCTTCTTACCATGTTCATGCTAACTATAATGCCCCATGTATAAGCATCAAATAAAGAGAAATACACAGATTTTCTAAGAATAAATAAAGATTTTTCACTCCCAGGCCATATATTTTGAAACCTCAATTTTCTTGCAGTTTTAGATAGTTCAAGTTAGTCACTTATTTCTTAACATTTCAACAGCTTTTAAATAATTTTAAATGAGGGGAAATAACTTTTATAAAACAAATTTTTAAAAGATGCTATAAAATTATTTAAAATAATTTATCTGTTATTATATTTTTACATAGTACATTTTAGTCTATAGCTAAATAACTTCAAAAATTATATATATAAAATCTGTGCTTTGGTTTGCATGTAGACGTTTTCAAATATCCACCTACAAGAACATTTTATACCTGTAATAGCATTAGAAAACAAACATAAAAATATATTGTTGCAACTGACAAGAAATAATAAGAGAAAAACTGACTAATGATAGATTTTCATTTTGATCTGGAATACAGTGAACTTATGCAATACATGTTACATTTCCCTATTGTAGGGTGTTAGGGAAAGAATGTTAAATGACTTTGAAAGTGTAATAATTAGATAAAGAATACACATGAAGATAAAAAACTAAACAAATACCTAAAAGGAAATCTTAAAATTATAGAATCAAATACCTGCCACTTAACTTCACCTTAAAATGAAAATATACCACACATACATATGTCTTTTCTGTCAATAACATGGCAGGTGACTCACTGAACCCCATCAAGAACATGTAAGATTGCTTATTTCATTCACCATTTTCTCACAATCCATGGTAATTCATATACTCTTAGAAAACTGTTTTTGCTCATATCATCTTACACCTCTATATGGACTGGATCCAAGCTAACAAATTCCATGAATTGCAATCTTCTTTTAAGTTTGATTTTTGGAGTCTTTATCTTAGTCATATTTTTAACTACCATCTTCCTTTCAAGAATTCATTTTGTTGAGTTGTTTATGGCAGGAGTGCACTTTCAATACCATTTACCCAGTCATAGTTAGAAATTTTCATCTCTTAAGTCAGTTCTTGAACGTAAATTTTCTGAAAAGCTTAGAATCAGGCGTTCTGGTCATCTTTCTCGTACAGCAAAAAAATTTTCAGTCTCTATAAAATCAGTATTGTTGACACTTCCTCAAGAGGAAACAGTGTTTGAGACTTCCACCTCATGCCCACTGAATCACAGATGCTTTCACACAGCATTGTTGGCATTTTCCAAACGTTTTTGTGTAATTGCCATTGTTTTTTAATGATTCTAGTTCATGTTACAAGCTGCAGAAAGATCTTCAATTCATGAAGAACTTACTTTTAGAGTATTACAGTATGTCCATTCAATTCTGAATGGAATCACTAAATATATTACTTAAATAGGTGTGTGTATGTGCACGTGTGTGTACACACGTGTGTGTGTGTGTGTGTGTATATCAGTTCAGTTCAATTGCTTAGTCGTGTCCGACTCTTTGAGACCCCATGGACTGCAGCATGCCAGGCCTCCCTGTCTATCACCAACTCCCAGAGTTTACCCAAACTCATGTCCGTTGAGTTGGTGATTCCATCCAACCATCTCATCTTCTGTCGTCCCCTTCTCCTCCCGCCTTCAATCTTTCCCAGCATCAGGGTCTTTTCAAATGAGTCAGTTCTTCACACCAAGTGGCCAAAGTTTTGGAATGTCAGCTTCAACATCAGTCCTTACAATAAACACTCAGGACTGATTTCCTTTAGGATGGACTGGTTGGATCTCCTTGCAGTCCAAGGGACTCTCAAGAGTCTTCAACACCACAGTTCAAAAGCATCAATTCTTCTGCGCTCAGCTTTCTTTATAGTCCAACACTCCCATCCATGCATGACTACTGGAAAAACCATAGCCTTGACTAGACAGACCTTTGTTGGAAAAGTGATGTCTCTGCTTTTTAATATGCTGTCTAGGTTGGTCATAACTTTCCTTCCAAGGAGTAAGCGTCTTTTAATTTCATGGCTGCAGTCATTACCTGCAGTGATTTTGGAGCCCAGAAAACCAAAGTCAGCCACTGTTTCTATTGTTTCCCCATCTATTTCCCATGAACTGATGGGACCAGATGCCACGATTTTAGTTTTCTGAATGTTGAGCTTTAAGCCAACTTTTTCACTCTCCTCTTTCACATTCATCAAGAGGCTCTTTAGTTCTTCACTTTCTGCCACAGGGTGGTGTCATCTTCATATCTGAGGTTATTGGTGTTTCTTCTGGAAATCTTGATTTCAGCTTGTGCTTCTTCCAGCCCAGCATTTCTCATGATGTACTCTGCATATAAGTTAAATAAGCAGGGTGACAATATCCAGCCTTGATGTACTCCTCTTCCTATTTGGAACCAGTCTGTTGTTCCATGTCCAGTTCTAACTGTTGCTTCCTGACCCGCATACAGATTTCTCAGGAGGCAGGTCAGGTGGTCTGGTATGCCCATCTCTTTCAGAATTTTCCACAGTTTGTTGTGATCTACACAGTCAAAGGCTTTGGCATAGTCAATAAAGCAGAAATAGTTGTTTGCATTTTTTATGATTCAGCAGATGTTGGCAATTTGAACTCTGGTTCCTCTGTCTTTTCTAAAACCAGCTTGAACATCTGGAAGTTCACAGTTCATATATTGTTGAAGTGCATACTAAGTCACTTGTGTCCAACTCTTTGTGACCTAATGGACTGTAACCTGCCAAGCTTCTATGCCCATGGCATTCTTCAGGCAAGAACACTGGAGCAGGTTGTCTTGCCCTCTTCCAGGGGATCTTTCCAAACTAGGGGTCAAACCCATGTCTCTTACTTCTCCTGCACTGGCAGCTAGGTTTTTTTCCACTAGTGCTACCTGGGAAGCCTATATATATTTAGGATAGACAAGTGTGAAGGATGACACCATTTCTGAGCAGAGAACTTTGGCTGCACATTGGTGTTACCAAAAGTGGTTTTCTGCACAGGTTGGCTTAAATTTGGTGACTTAATATAACTCAACCAGAATATGGTAGAAAAGTGTGAAACCTCATATACTTGGGATATGTAGAGATTTATTAATCAGGTCACATGTCTTCCCCAACACAACAAAATCATTTTCACTTCTCCTAAATAAAACAAAGGGAAGTCTGTTTTGTTTTTTCTAGCCGAGGGCTGACTAGTGTAAAAACTGAGGCTTAGCAATACTTTCCTTACTTGTGGACCCAGGAGAGTGCATTTTCAGATTCAAAGTTAAAAATCAACAGTGAGATGTGGTTCTTCCCCCAATCCTTCTGCCCTGCCCTTCTAACCCTGAGAGGGAAAAACACAATAAATCCAACCTCCTCAATCACCAGAAGAACATCTCCATAAATCTACACAGCTGAGATGCTGATTGAAAGTAATTTTCTCTATTTTTTTTTTTAATCTCAAGACTTTTCTAGGAAAGTCAGAGAAAGATGAAATTATCATAGGAATTACTTGCAAAGTTAATTCCCCACTCCCCGTGCCAGGAAATATCTCCCTGTAAGTGGCAATTTGGCTATAAGAATACTTCTAGAGGAGCTATAAATGAAAAGAAAACAGATAGTCTGTCTTCCCACTAAATCTATGGAAGACTTCCTCTGACCATGTCCTTTCTCCTCAGACTCATAACACTTATTTCTCTGAGAAAGGCAATTTGAATATAGGAATTCTGGCCATGACATTCCCAAAATCTGTGTTCACTTCATGTGTCACAACCCAAATGTAATAGAGTAGACTTCAAAAGTGACAGGCAGCCCTGTGCAATGCTACTGAAATGGAATGAAATAGGGAATAAAACAGTGCAAAGTGAGAGGAGGGAATTTTTTTCAAGAACTAGCACATGAATTTTCTTTGGGCAATTTGGAAGACTATTCAGATGAAATTGTCACCTTCATGGCCCCAAACTCCAAGTTTTATGCTCTGAGAGTACTGACAAAGTGGTAAGGAATTTTCCTGGGAGGTGCAGAAGAATTTTCAAAAAATAAGAAAAGTCCCCATTTGAGTCCCCTCATGCCTCTTTGAATTGCTCCATCACTTTTCATCTAAAACTTCGTTACACTACCTCCTAACTATTTTAAGAAGCTGTTTAAGCTTTTGCTGCTAACACCAATACCCCTAGGTTTTTATCTAATTATATCAACACTTTTTATTTCTAGCCCTAAAGACAATAAGTTGCAGTAAGTTTTGACTGTTGCCCAATTTATATTCTGAAAATTCCTCCACTCCTCTTGTGAGAAAAAAAAGAAAAAGTGTACTCTGAACAGAATATTTTAAAATATTAGCAATAAAAAGTTAATCTAATTGAATTTTAGTTCCTAAAGTTCAATTGTTCATAAAATGAGAAAATACACATTCCATAACTAAAACCACTGTGAATTCTAAACAATCTTGTGGTTCATGTGTCCTCCCTTACACATATTCCCATCAAGTGAGAGCTAAGCCTTCTGTTATAACGAGTGAAAACTAAAATCAAGCTTATAATTTTAAGAGCACATCCCATTGAATACAAAACTGATGATGATAATGAGCACATTCTATATTGGGAAAATTATTCTAAGAACAAAATGAAGCAACTTACTTGCAAGTGAATGGAAGTCCTTTATTCCTAATACATCTATTGGCACATTGGTCTGCAGTGTTCATTTTTTTTGTTTTTATCTTCAGTAATGGGTCCTCTTTAATTAGAGTAGTCTTTGCTGACTTTTTGAATTCATGAAGTGTGTTTCTTCTTTTCTTCTGTCCTTCTATTAATAATAATAATTTTTTTAAACATAGGGGAAAATATTTTAAGGGTCATATAGTAAAATATCCTTTAAGAATCATCTACAAGATAGTGATTTGACAACATACCAGACCTCCAGGGCTTGGAGGTAGAATGATGTGGGGAATGATACTCTCAGATAATTAAGAGCAAGAAAGGAGTACTTAATTGTGAAGAAAAAATAACTTCTCATACAGAGTCACTTATCTACATTCTTTCAAATGAAGGATGCTTTTAAAAATTAGGACACAGTTCACTCTTAAGAAATAAGTAACATGATATTCTCCAAACAGTATGAAAGCAAGCGCCAGGCATATCATATCATATTATGTTCTATAATTTAATTTGTCATTTCCTTCTACAATTGATCTTATGTAACTTATAGTATTAATACTAATTAGATAAGCCAATTCAATGACAGGTGAGAAACTTCTCCTTAAAAATGGTGCACTGGATAAATACTTGACTTGCTCTTTAAAATATTTCATTCTATTCATATTTTAATCTTTCTCATTTCTTACATAAGTGTTTTCTGTGTTTGGGGGCACTATTTCTTAGTATCGCTGAACTGCTTGTTTTGAAATCAAGCCAAATGCTATAAATCAAATGAATGTAAAACTTCATCCTTTAATGAAACAATATCATTTTTCTTCATCATAGTATTCTACCAGGCCCCTAGATACAGGAAGCCTCCTACTAAAAACCTAAAGAGCAGAGCTAAAACATCCCAAAAGACTTAATCTTTGAATAATTTTGGAATATGAAGAATTTACTTCTTCATTCTTAATTTATCCAAAGTTACCTGATCTCTAATGATGATCTCTTTCACAACGAGGATCAAATTGTCTAAGAGACTTGTAGCCATTTTATAAAGGATGGACATAACTGTGCCCTTTCCCTGCCTGTCCAACTTTTGAATACCCTTATAGCAAAGGTAGCAATAAATTTTTAAGATAAAGAAACCAAGATACAGGGGAAAACTGACAACTTAGAAGATCTGATTCAAAATCCAGCTGCCTGGATTCAGAACCCCAGAACTCTTAAATACTTACAATGCCATCTTCCGCTAAGATTTGCTAAGAGAGTATACAAAAATATGGCTTGTAAATAGTTTCTGAGGATTTGGTTAAAGCTATCAATAGAGAAATAACTTGCATGTCAGAACAAGAAATTATTTCCGGTCTTTAAACATGGTGAAATGTGTTGAGAAAAGAGGATGAAAATTTTTGTGCAGAAAATTGGGAAATATGGCTTAACAGAGTGAGATAACAAGAATAGCATCATACTCTGAAGCTTGCCAGCAACTAGCTCCAGTTGTTTTATTAAACATGCAAATGCTGCTCACTAATATCCATCCTAACATGAAGTCCACAATAAATAGGAGAAAACATGAATTCCTCTGAATTTCTGGTTCTCTGTAAAACCCCAAAATACAATCCCCAAAAGACTGGAACTAATTTCTATAATAATGCTTACATTTTATTTTCTTTTCTTCAACTTTTCTTTGCCCTACAAGATGAAATGGCTATGGTAGAAGAGATATAATTTAGAAGACATTTTAACATAGAAACTCAGTCAACCAAATAATCTATCAACATGTTATTCATTGAGTGTGGACCAAATGCCTTGCATAATGTTGGCAGACTGATGATAATTCTGGCATTCTTATTGACTTGCCAAGTGACTTTATTACCTTAAATGCTAATATCCCATTATTCAATCTATTGATGCAAAATAAAAGTTATAGTTGAATTAAAAGGGGTGATTTAAACTATAATCATTTGGAAATCAATTTGGATTATGAAACATTATGAATATGCAAAATTTTACTTTTGTTTTTGAAATTTCATCCTTTAATTTCTGGCATAAGAGAAGAAACTGTTATTCTCCCAAGCTAAGAAGTGGTATTATTCTTTTCAAATTTTGATTTCTGCCACATGACCATGTTAATGGGAGCTAAGTTTCACCACTAAGAGTTTTTCCTTCTTTTGACCTTAGTGCACTATTTCATAGGTGCACTATTTCTTCAGATGATTTCATAAAAATCATCTGAATTTCTGTATAAATTGGAATATTTCTTAGAGACAAATGGTAATAAATGCAAAAAATAAATTCAAAAAACTATTACCAAAATGGAAAAAATATGTAATATATATACATATATATAATCTTAAATTAACTAAAAGTACAGAACTTAAATTGGCCTAATGTATATTGCATTTAAAACATATGTTTAAGTGTGAGAGAAGAATGTAAAACTAAATTTAAAAAGTCTAAGACAAACACTGAGTTCAGATCTACATTTTACTAATTACAAAAAAATAGCACCCCGGTCGGTGCTCTGTTTTGTTTTCTCAGAACCAGACAACAGAAGGAAGGCATTGAGGATGACTGTAGAGAAAAGGGGTTTCTGTGGGATCGTTGGTTGTGTTTAATTCTGCAGATCCTCAGTTGACCTATAGAAATGTGTTAATGTGTGGCTGTACCTCATAAAAATAGTCTACTCTTGCTGACAAACTTTCGATCACTACCTTTCATCTAAAGATCAAAAAGTATCCTGAAAAACAAATAAATCTATAATTTCCCTTTACTAGATAATAAATAGGAGAGAAAAGCTTGTCTGGGGTTACAAAGCTAATCAGAGCCAATCAGAACCAGACACTAGGATTCCCTTTTTACTCTTTATTTCTAATGACTTAGAAACTTTCCCTTATAATTCAGTCATCTCTACTAGGTCAGTAAATGATTACTCAAAACTGCAAAGTTCAAGCTAGTTGTACATCATGTAATCCACACACCTATAAAATTAATTCCTTCTTCAATAAAAGAAAAATTCAAAACAGGAGTCATTCAAAAACAGCATCTGAAAATAAAATTCCTTTACTAAAAATACTTTCAACTTTCTCTTCCATATGGCTTAACAACTGATGCTTGTTTTGATAAAAACAGTTAAAACACAAACTTAATTTTGGAGGAAACTCAAAAATATCTTTGGATCAGATTTTCCCTACTATTTTTTTCTGCATGACTGTTAGTTGAAGTTTATAAACAAAATACTGAGATGAAATCAAAGGGTAAGAGATCACTGCAACTTTGTCATGCTTTCCTGTATTTTAAACTGCAACTCCTTTTCCCTCTTCCCTCAGTATGGGAAAACATTCTCAAAGCTATATTTCCTAAAGAAACTTAAGTCCCAGTTTTAGAACTGAAATCATTAGGATCTTAGTGAAAACCTACAAACAGAAAGTAGGGTCAAATGTACCAAGGTGCTTGAAGAAAGACACATTTCTCCCTCTGGTCCCCAGGCCTCACACTCATTTCTCTCAGTACCTCATATATTTCTTCTCTGTATGGACTAACCATTGACTTCAAAGGAAAATCATGCAAAGGAAAGGATTTGCAGGGTGTGGAAAGAAGCAGGAATCTGGCTCCACATATTCTGAGAAACCTACCCACGTGATTAGTGATTAACAGCTTGAAGTGGCAAGATGTTAAGATGAAAGTACACAAATAATTAATGGAAGGGAATGGTGGTGACTGGAAACTTACTTCCCAGAGGCAAAAATCATAAAAACAAGTCCAACTCTTCATTGCTGTTATCTAGGACTTGCATTCATAAGCAGACAATTTTCTCCCCTTCTTTAGAGAAGTGAACAATATCACAAGTAAAGATGTCAAAAAAGGATCAAATCAGATTTCAATCAAATGTTAGTATTTGAGAAGCAGCATACTTATCTCTTCCAAAAATATTTACAAATGAAATGATGTTCAGTATGAGTTTAGGACCTCCCTAGGCATCTCCCTCCTACTTCATTCCACTTCCTCCTTCAGCCTCTTCCTGGTCTCTTGCTTCATTGTCTGTTTCTTTCTACAGCTCTCCTCCACACCCCAACCAAAGCAACCACACTTCATCCATGTATCTTGTGAACTCAAAACCATCTGGCTGTGATCCATAATGTCTAAAATAATGTAATCTAGTGTGATGTTCAAGCACACGTATGCACCACGCTCAGTCGTGTCTGACTTTGTGGCCCCATGGGCTCGAGTCCACCAGGTTCCTCTGTTCATGGGATGTTCAAGGTAGGGATACTGGAGTGGGTTGCCATTTCCTTCTCCTCCAGGGGACCTTCCCAACCCAGGGATCGAATCTGCATCTTTTTTGTCCCTTGCATTGGCAGGAGGATGCTTTACCACTGTGCCACCTGGGAAGCTCATATACATGCTAGTCTATCTTATTTTTCCAAGCCCAGGTCACACTCTTCCTCCTCAGGCACTCAGTACACCACCCCTACATGATTACTTGTCCTTTGTTATACTTACTCATTTCAGTACCTTCAGCCACTTTATGTTTCCCTGACTTAAATACTGAGCATACTACTACCTATATTTTCATACTCCACTTGGGTACTACATACCCCCTAAATCTTATTTGATCTTCTAAGCTAGACAGGAACTCTCAACCATAACATAATACTACTTCTAACACAGAATCATCCTTGTATTACTAACTAAAATAGATTTTTTAAGTAAGTTTTGATTGATTTCACTGCTGCTGTTTTCAATATAAATAAAAGAAAAAATGCACATTGCATATTTCATTCACATAGATTTAAGTAAGAATCTCAGTTCTATCCATTATCTAAGATAATAAGACAAAATAGGGAAGATTTTAACTTCAGTTTCCTTATGTAAAATGAGTCAATCCAACAATGCCAATCTTATTAGAATTAAACAAGCTTTGTTTTAGAACCAGGTCCATAACAGTTGCTCAGCAAATGTAAGTCTTCGTGTCATTTGTGCATCTGTAAATCTTGCACAGACTCCTTGACAACAGGGGCTCCTTTAATGTTCCTTTGTTGTTGTTAGAGGGAATTGGATATTTGTATCCAGCGCAGGTGGGATGATGGAGGATAATCCTATGTGGACTAATTTCTTATTAAGATGGCTTGGGTCTATAACAATCAATATTTCTTCAAGTTTTTTTAAACTGTTCTAAAAATATCTCCATAATACATTCTGCTCATAACTGGTTATCACCTCATTATAATACCCACTTTGTTTTAAATATTGTGTTATCTCACAGTATGTAAAATTGCAGACTCATCAGATAAATCAAAAAAGTATAACCTAAGCAAGTAACAGCAATAACAAAGTTCTCAATGTTCCATGTTAGATGTTATAAAAAAGAACAGACTTTCTTTGTATGTTCTAAGAGGGCTAGCCATGTTTTCTACTTTGAAGAATGTTATGTTTTTCTAAAAACTATCAAAATAAACTTGACAAAGGCAAATCCTCTTTTTGATAACAATTTTAACATTATCCACTCTAGGAATTATTCTATTATCTGTAATTCCCAAGTGACTTCTTCTTGCTTGCAGCATTCTCTTGGGTTCCATTCTCCCTATATTCAGGAAATGCAGTCATTTCAACACTAGCCAAAGTGAAATATAATTACAAATGTAGATCTCCTGCCAAAGTTTCAAAATGCATGCCAAAAGCAAATAGACATTGTGTATGGTTGATCTACTGTTTGGGTTTTCCACACCGCAATCCCCATGTATTAGCACAGATGACTCCAGGTAACCATATTCTACTTCAGCCCATCAACACTTTAATCTTAGAAACAAAAATCCTCAAAATGTTAGCCATCATTTCAATTTAGGCTAAAATCCCCCAACCAGCAATGTCATATAAGAATTAATTTTAACACGACACATCTCAAGGGTGGTAACCTGCTAGATTGATACTTTTTTCCATCTCTTTAGAAATCTAACATAAATATTTTCAAACTGACCCTTTCCACACAGTGTTGTTTTCCAAAAAGAACACGTCACAAAATCAAAGAAAGCCAGGTGGGACTGACTGACTTTTCTTGTCATTTGCAAATTCTTGGTGTTTTCACCCTTTGGATTACATTGAAAACTAGATCAGAGGGCTGATAACTTTCATATTTAACTTATCTCAAAAAATATAGCCAGTTCTCTGTCTTGTATTATTTTTTAAAAAACCATGTCTACCGTCTGGGCATTTGTTCTGTTCCTTTATTCCCCTGTGCCCACCTCTGATGCTCACTACCCTCTCCTGTTGGCATCCCAGCCACGACAGTGATAATACAACCAAATACAGATGTTTCCTCTTGCCCTGATAACAACAGAAAACTTCCCAAAGCAGCAAATGAAAGTCTAAACTTCCAGGCAATATGAGCTCCCAAGCAACTCCTTCCCAACCTGTAAATCCTGGGGAGAAAGCAGGACACCAAAAGGAGCAGTTCTGCAGCTGTAATCAAGTCACACAATTTTGGCCTCCCTTGCACTGCAGTGTCCAAAGGGCAGGCTTCCATACTCAGAAAGAATAAGACCTTAGAAGAGAGGCTTTCTCTTGCATTTTTATAACATGCATATACTCAGAGTTTAATCTGCCTTCTCCAAATGAAAACCTGTATTAAGTCATAATTTGGCCCTGAATGTTGACTGAGTGAGGTGAGATAGCGGACTGTCGTGGAAGATTGTCTCTTAAAAAAAAAATTGTGTCCCTGCTGTACTGACCATCACTGTCCCCGTTCAGATCAGACCCTCTGTTCAGCTTTAAACTTCTCCAAGCCGGTGTTAGCACTCCTTTCCCATTCCACCATCCAGGACTCTCAGGCTAAGTGAGATGGGGCTGGATCAATGGGGAGATGGGTGGAAACAACAGGGGGGATGCTAATTATCATTTTAAATGCTTTTCAAACAGCAAAAGAATGTCAAAAGAAAGCTAAATGAGAGGTTCTGAAAAAACCTTTCCACGAGCTGAGTTAAGGAAGGATGCTGGGAGCAAGGCAAAGGGAGTTAGGGAAAGCAAAGGTTGGCAAGAGAGAGTTGAATAATACTATTAAAGGAGAAAACGAACCTGCATAGGGGATGGCGATGGGAAGCAAGAGGTGGAGGAGGACGTGCTGCAGCAGCAGCACTGGCAGAAGTCTGATCACCCACATGGTCCTGCTGGGTGTGCTGGCGGATCCCACTGGAGCAGATGCCTGGGTGAGAGAATCCTGTTCCGACTCAGAGCCTAAAAGAGCCCGTCGGCTCTGAGCTGCTTTTTATTGCGATGAGCTAAGTTTGTTGTGTGATTAACTGGAAAGATCTAGGTCTGAACTCCCTCTTACGGTAAGAAACTGTTTAACAACAGCCCTTTACTCTCTCCCACCCCCCCTCCTTTCCTCACTAACCCCCCCACCCACCCCCCTTCGCCCACCACACCACCAAACAGATCCCAGCTCCCCACCCCCCACCCCCACTCTGCTTAGGAAAGAAACTTACAAAGAAAAGGTCACCTGGCCTGAGGCCAGCTGCAATTTGGAAGTTGGAGCTCCAGATCCCAGTGGCTCCTATCCGAGTAAGGAAGGGAGGAGCAAGGCTCAGTCCAATAGCTAAATCAAGGCACAGGCAGAGGACCAATTCGCTAAGTTTAAACAGGAAAATACATGTGTTTACATATCTATTTGGGAAAAGAGGAAGGGGAAGCAGCATAAGAAGAAAGCAAAGCGCTGCCTTTCTGTTAAATGTGCTTCAACTCCTAATCTGTCTAGTTGCACTGCTAGAGCAATCTAAGGATTCCAAACACTGACGCAGTTTCCCTAGGGTGTTAGAGCCCGGGAAGGAGCTGGGAGGCAGTCTGGGAGGCAGACGGCAGCAGGTCCAAGCCCAGGTAGAAAGAAGTGCCATGAGAACAGAGTATGATATTGTGGGGTAAAAATAAATGAACCAACAAAACAAAAACACCCACGATTGTCAGGCAGAAAAATGGCCCCTCTTCAGTGGGCTCAGAGCAGGTAACTTTGTTCAGAAGCTCAGCTAAGCTCCCCAGTTACAGCAAAGGTACCAAAAGCACATAAACTTGTCTGATTTGGGGACTGTGATAAAATTTGGTCATGCCCTCTTCTTAAAGTGTCTAAAACATTGAGATTATCCACTGCCTCTCCCTGGCAGATAAATGTGGCATGGATTCCATGTTCTGCCTCTCCTCCCTTCCTCATTTCTAGCTCCATCCCGTATGCATGCGCTTCCCAGCCTCCCTCAAAGTGGAGGGGATGAAGGGCTTGCACTGGGGAGGAGGGGAGAAGATAAGGGGCGGACACTTGTGATATAGAGGTTTGTCTTTGCACCTTGAGGTAGTGCTTTGATTATTTTAGGTAATAGCTTGTGTTATTTTTAATGAATTTGGGGGTACAGTTGCCCCATGTGTTTCTGAAATGGATACAAATAAGAACAATGTCTCTGTCTACAGAGGAAGGGGAAATGGGCATAATGTGGTCTGTCTCTGGAGCTGTCCAGAGATGGTAGTGGGCAAAATTAAAGCCATCTTCAAAACAGTCTTTCCTCCGCAGCTCTCATTCCTCATCCTTCAGTTCAGCCCACCCCCACCTCCTGAAAGGACTTGAACCTGAGGAAGAGCTAGAAAGTGAAAGTGAAGTCACTCAGTCGTGTCTGACTCTTTGACCCCTTGGACTGTAGCCCACCAGGCTCCTCTGTTCATGGGATTCTCCAGGCAAGAATACTGGAGTGGGTTGCCATTTCCTTCTCCAGGGGATCTTCCCGACCCAGCTATTGAGCCCAGGGATTGATCCTGGGTCTCCTGCATTGGAGGCAGACACTTTAACCTCTGAGCCACCAGGGAAGTGCTAGCTATTAAGAGAACTAGTCTTGTGGAATCCACTTCATCTTACCTTTTCCTATTTTTAATCTTTTTCTTTTCTCATTTTCTCCATATAAAAACAAAACCAAGCAAACACACAAATAATTTGTCAACCTTTCCTAATGTCCTAAGTACTCATTTTACTTTACTTTTTAGTCCGACTCTTAGCAACCCCATGACTGTAGCCCACCAGGCTCCTCTGTCCATGGGATTTTCCAGGCAAGAATACTTGAGTGGGTTGCCATTTCTTTCTCCAAGGGGTCTTCCCAACCCAGGGATCAAACCAGGGTGTCCTCCATTGAAGGAAGATTGTTTATGGTCTGAGCCACCAGGGAAGCCCACACGCTTACTATTACACTTCTTGCAAATTCTCAATTTCAGTATGTTACTGTGTGACCATGATCCTGATTTGCCCCATGGTAACTCCTGTGCTTGGCTAGGGATTCAGGCTCCTTTTAAAGAAGCTAGATTTTTTGATAAGTAAATTCTGTAGGTAAACAATGAAGGACCAATCTTCATATTTGTTTTCTCTCTCTCAGAGAAAGCAGAATCAGGGCTATAAGCATAATTTCAATTATCATTATAGCTTGGGGCAAAATCTATCCTGGATAAGAAACTTAGGGCACCAAAAAGAAATTGAACAATCTTATTTAACAGGTTACACATTTTCACAGTTTTTCTTGCCACATTAAATATAATTTATTTAGAATTATTATTTATATTTCTATTTTGACAGGTTATTTGGTTTATCTATATTGAAATGACAACTAATATGCATTGAATTTTTGGTGTATGCTAAACATTGAAGGAGATCAGCCCTGGGATTTCTTTGGAAGGAATGATGCTAAAGCTGAAACTCCAGTACTTTGGCCACCTCATGCGAAGAGTTGACTCATTGGAAAAGACTTTGATGCTGGGAGGGATTAGGGGCAGGAGGAGAAGGGGATGACAGAGGATGAGATGGCTGGATGGCATCACTGACTCGATGGATGTGAGTCTGAGTGAACTCCAGGAGTTGGTGATGGGCAGGGAGGCCTAGCATGCTGCGATTCATGGGGTAGCAAATAGTCAGACACGACTGAGCGACTGAACTGAACTGAAGCATTGTACCAAATACTCTTAAACAGATTCTTACTAATCCTTACAATAAACCTACACTAAAAAAAAATCCCCATATATAGTTGAAACAGCTTAAGTAAATTATTTTTATTCTTAAATAACTTGCTCTAGATCCCAAAGGAATAAGATTCAGGTGAGAGAGCTGAACATTGTTGATCACAACACATAGGATGGGATAAATTTCTGTAAACCTTATAAGAACAAGATGTTAATCACTAAAATTATCCTGATACCAAACATATAGGAGGTGCTTAACAATAATTCACAAAATAAATGAAAGTATAAATAATTTTAAATCTCCCAAAAGTATGATGAAATACACAAAGTAATGAAACATGCTATTATTTTACTTTGTCTTGATAAAGATTCTCATTATTTTTTCAAGTCATAATCATATTTTTCCCATGCTCTGCTCTTCCTTTATACTCCTTAGTTGTTAAATTGTATAAACCCCCAAATTGTGAAAAATTGTTTGATAAGACAGAAAATTTTATGAAGACAATATTTTAAATGCTACAACTTGTATAATTCCTTCAATACAAGCTGGATCCTCATTGCCTACATAATATCATTTTAAATCTTTAATAAGTTTAAGTTTAATTCTAGTATTCCACACAAACTAGATTGATTGGGGAAAAAAAAAGTACAAGTACACCCCTAATGTTTTCCAAAAGCCTGTACTTGATCCCCTCCACACCGTTCAAAAAAAAATCCCTGTCTTCAAAAGCCTCATGTTTCTCAATCACAAGTGATGTTTGAGTCCATTTACATTAGAGCAAAACTGATAGGACTTTGTGCTCTACATTCGTGGACAACCCATCTCATTTATTAAGTAATGGGCACATATATTGTGACATTCTATTTGCTACTACTACTTTGTAGACTCAGTCTAGTCCTACACCTGGTTTCAAATCCCAGTTACTATCTTGCCAAAAGTTTTACTTTCATTTCAGTTTCCAAGGCTTAATTTAAAAAAAAACAACACTCATTACACACAAATAAACAATTTCAATATTTAGTAGAGGATTATTTAATTTCAATATACGACCATTAAAAGAAAAATGAAATAGACACAATGGAGTGTAACAACATGTGCATCACCAAATTGGGTCAGTCAACATCCAGACTTGAACAGCGTATGCTGGGAATTCCCAAGGAACAGCAGTCTGGAGTCCCAGTTGGGAAAAGGTCTAATGCAGTGCATCCGCTCCATGGGTGAGACTTCAAATTGCAGTTTTGGGGGTTCCCACATATAATCCTAGGCCTCAAACGGATGTCATCATCACTGTGCATGCAAAAATGCAGCTCTGCTTTTACTGTAACATTTTTACAGTGTTGTTTGTTTTATCTTGTGAGTCACAGGATTTCGTTAAACTCCAGGCATGGTTGGCCAGACCTCCAGGGGCTCAAGAATTCCAAGACCCACTCCCTTTCTTATCTAAAGTGCCACCTGACTAGCTGTGCTTGTGGGCAGGCATGGAATCTGGGCAGTGTCCAAGCAGATCAGAAGCAAGATCAGTAGACGGGCTCTTCTGCTTCTGAAACCTGAACAAGACTTCCTCCATTTTAATTTTCCTTACAGTCAGCAGCAGGATTGTTGAGGTTGAAGAACATAGGAATAAGGCAATATAACACAAGCAATCTTGTTAATTCTGTAGGTCAAATAACAATTCCAAACAGCCTAAAAGAAACAAGATAATTAAAGAAACAAGCAAGGGGTTAAACAGTATAGAAAACCATTTCTGAGTGGTAGGGGATGTTGTAAAGAAAAATTTTCACCATGAATTAGAAGTAAGATTTTGTACATTGACTCCTATTTCAATTAACTTATTGGCTGTAATAGCAGTAACAACAGAATGTTCTATCAAGGAACGATTCCTTTTTTCTATGAAATTTTGTAATACTTTAGTTCTTTGCAAAATCTTACATAGGGTGCTAAGGAAAAGCTAATATTAGCGACAGACAAAGTAGGAAATAGCATTTGAGTCAGTTCAGTTCAGTTCATTCACTCAGTTGTGTCTGACTCTTTGTGACCCCATGGACTGCAGCATGCCAAACTCCCACGGCTTGCTCAAACTCATGTCCATTGAGTTGGTGACATGGACATTTGAGTCAATAACACCTGAATTTTCATGGAGAGAAAGTAATAGATGGTCCCCTTCCAATATAAATGATCAACGCATGTTAGACATCTGGAAAGGTCTTCCTAACAGATATATAGACGTAGCATTTACATCATCAGTTACAATACATACTAATTCAGGGGCTATTAAAAAAAAAACATATCATAGGTTTTAGGGAAAACAATTCATTCACAATAGTTGATGGGTTCTCCAATAAGTGGAGTTCCACAAGTGCAAGAAGTTGGTCCACATAGTGGTCCCTCATTACCCTTGTCACAGTCTATCAGTAAGTTGTTGCGACGATTACAGTGACACAGGAAATTGTCACATAATACTTGTGTTCAAGGCTTGAGCTGTATCTTTACCAGAGCTGTGAAATCTAGCTGCTGCTGCTGCTAAGTCACTTCAGTCGTGTCCGACTCTGTGCAACCCCAGAGACGGCAGCCCACCAGGCTCCCGCATCCCTGGGATTCTCCAGGCAAGAACCCTGGAGTGGGTTGCCATTGCCTTCTCCAATGCATGAAAGTAAAAAGTAAAAGTGAAGTCGCTCAGTCATGTCTGACCCTCAGTGACCCCATGGACTGCAGCCCACCATGCTCCTCCGTCCATGGGATTTTCCAGGCAAGAGTACTGGGGTGGGGTACCATTGCCTTCTCTGGTGTAATCCAGCAGACAGATACATTTTGTCTATGGAAAGGTAAAGTTAAGAAAAGACTGGCTTTAAAGTCTTTTGGGCAGATGAAGTTATCCTGAGTTCTGGTCTGGTTCAGCTTTCTCCAGCTGAAGATTCACCACTAGCTTTCTTCATATTTTTCCTTTAATTGTAGCATATCCTTGAAGGTTGAAGCATGAAGGACAAGCTGCATTATAGCCAGGCTTCCAAGAATAATCTATTCACGAGAATAAAAACTCATGGGCTAATTTTCCAATACTCAATTCTTTCAGGAGGGAAGTCTATTTTATGAGTTGGTAAGTTTGAAATGCCGGGAGAAATATCAATAACCTCAGATATGCAGATGACACCACCCTTATGGCAGAAACTGAAGAGGAACTAAAAAGCCTCTTGATGAAAGTGAAAGAGGAGAGTGAAAAAGTTGGCTTAAAGCTCAACATTCAGAAAACTAAGATCATGGCATCTGGTCCCATCAGTTCATGGGAAATAGATGGGGAAACAGTAGAAACAGTGTCAGACTTTATTTTTTTTGGCTCCAAAATCACTGCAGATGGTGATTGCAGCCATGAAATTAAAAGATGCTTACTCCTTGGAAGAAAAGTTATGACCAACCTAGATAGCATATTCAAAAGCAGAGACATTACTTTGCCGGCTAGGTTTGTCTAGTCAAGGCTATGGTTTTTCCAGTATTCATGTATGGATGTGAGAGTTGGACTGTGAAGAAGGCTGAGCGCCAAAGAATTGATGCGTTTGAACTGTGGTGTTGGAGAAGACTCTTTGAGAGTCCCTTGGACTGCAAGGAGATCCAACCAGTCCATTCTGAAGGAGATCAGCCCTGGGATTTCTTTGGAAGGAATGATTCTAACGCTGAAACTCCAGTACTTTGGCCACCTCACGTGAAGAGTTAACTCACTGGAAAAGACTGATGCTGGGAGTGATTGGGGGTAGGAGGAGAGGGGGACGACAGAGGATGAGATGGCTGGATGGCATCACTGACTCGATGGACATGAATCTGAGTGAACTCTGGGAGTTGGTGATGGACAGGGAGGCCTGGCGTGCTGCGATTCATGGGGTCGCAAAGAGGCAGACACGACTGAGTGACTGAAGTGAACTAAAGTTTGAAATACTCATTCTCATCAAAGATGTTTCTGATTCTCCCATAGGTTTATTATTTAAGATATTGAGCGCATTATTTAAGTTGTGTGTGTGTGCATGCTAAGTCACTTCAGTTGTATCCGACTCTTTGCAACCCTCATGATCATAGCCCACCAGGCTCCTCTGTTCATGGGATTCTCCAGGCAAGAATACTGGATTGGGTTGCCTTGCCCTTCTCCAGGGGATCTTTCTGACCCAGGGATTGAACCCACGTCTCTTGCATCATCTGCATTGGCAAGTGGGTTCTTTATCACCAGCGCCACCTGGGAAGCCCCATATTTAAGTTAGTCCTCCAGTTCTTATAAGAGCCATCTCCAAATTTAATTAATTGCTGTTTAAGCATACCATTCATTCTATCAGTTAAACTGCAGCTTGAGAATGATAAAGAATATGAAAGACCCATTGTATATTATGTTCCTGGGCAAATTTTTATATTAATTTACCATTAAAATGTCACCCATTGTCACTCTGAATTTGAAGTGCAACACCATAATATAGATATTATCTCCAATGTTTTAATAGTTATAGTCTGATTGGCTTTCCCAAGAAGAATAGCCACTAAATATTGAGAATAGGTGTCCACAGGAGTACACACTTATTGGCATCCTTTATCTCAGAATTAATGGACCAATATAGTCAGTTTACCATATTTGCCCAGGCAGCTTGCCACATGCCAATTTTCCTTTGACTAATTGTAGAAAACTTCCAAGCTTGCTATGTTGACAAATTAGACATTGTAAAGAAACAGATTTAATGAGATCCATAGTTAAGGAAATCTTGATCCTGAGCCTACCTGTATGTTGCTTTTTGTCTCAGATGGCCACATTATTGGTGTGCCCACAAAGTCAAAGTGTTTAACTCTCTGGAGTCTGAATAGACTTCTACTGCTTGGATTTGGGTTTGTTCATCTATAATAGAGATACACCATTGTTCCATAAAATTTGTAACACTGTGAGCATCAACATGAAAGACTGAAGCATTAGTAGTTTAAACAGTTTCCCAAACATCAGACCATAATTCCTTTTTCCATACTCTTCAGAGGTATTTGCCACTTAATTTTTACCCATAGGGGAAGCAAGGTGGCTGATCCACTGGCTACTGATAAAAAATCTGTGTGTATACAGCATTCAGTTAAATTATCTTGTACTGCCTGATAAACAGCATATAACTAGGCAAATTGGCTACTTTTACCCTCCTCAGCATATGTCAGCAATTTAGTAGTGACCGAGTTATATGCTACCGCTTTCTTATATATTTAGCTGAGCCATCAGTGAATCGTGTGTGCTGATTTTCTTGTGCAGTTAAAGAGTCAAAGGGCTTTCCCACTTTACAGACAGCTCAGTTCTCATGTGTAACTATAGCCTCTTGCTCATGGCCTTCAATAGGAATTTCAGAAATCTCTTCATTCAAGGCGGTGACCCCATATGGCACAGATATGGCTTGCTCATGAATATACCATTTCCATTTTATTATGCTGGACTCCTGAACTTACCCAACTCTGTGAGTTTGGGGTAAACTTTGTACCCATTGCATGATTGGCACTTGATGTCTTAATATTACAGTATGATCTATAGTCAATTGTTTCATATCAATCAAAGCCCAATAATAAACCAATAGCTGTTTTTCAAAGGTAATGTAATTTCTCACAGCCTCTGGAAATTTCCTACTCCAGAAGCCCAAAGGCACTCGTTTGCCATGCTGTTTATGCCATAAGCTTCAATTAGCATATAGTTCAGTTGATAAATACATGTAATTTTATGTCCCCTGGCTATAGTTCTTGGGGTATCTGATCTCCCTCCAAAGACAGATTGCTGAGATAAGCTTTAGAATAATTCAATTAAACTTTTTAGCAATAAAACATAACAGTCAGTAACTATTTGAGAAGTGAGTCTTGGTCAACATAAATTTCAGTTAGTAAAGCTAGAATTTAATATTTAGTAAAATACATAATTGTGGGGGGGGGGGAGCATTAACCCTGCAGTCAGGGAAGGTTTTATTAAATAAAAAATGAAGGTTTTGAAGGAGCCAGGAAAACACAAGTGACTGCCTTGGATTTCCCATAGCACCTACTGTTTTGTCTTCTATTATTTGATTATGTATTTTTACGTCTGGTTGTGCTGGCTCTGTGTTGCTGCCCTGGGTTTTTTCCAGTTGCAGTGAGTGGGGACTGCCCTCCAGTTGCAGTGCTCAGCAGGCTTCTCATCGTGGTGGCTTCTCTTGTCACGGAGCATGGGCTCTAGGTGCACCGGCTTTAGTGGTCGTGGCTTGTGGGCTCAGTAATTGTGGCTCCTGGGCTGTCCAGCACAAGCTTAGTTGTGGTGCACAGGCTTAGTTGCTCCATGGCGCGTGGGATCTTCCTGAACCAGGGATCAAGCCCGTGTCTCCTCCACTGACAGGAAGATTCTCTACCACTGAACTACCAGATAAGGCTCCAACTGTTTGATTTACAGCTATTGTTTATCCATGTTAAACTCCTTGATTTAGGAGTAGACTGTTACCATATTCTAAGGACATCAGGATAGCAAACGTCTGACAATGAGTGGTTAATTTTTGTAGAAGGAGAATGAGCTTTATCTATGTCACAGTCTTCATAGTTCATTGTGAAATAATATTTACTTTACCAAAGTAACAACAGATTTGAAAAACAAATATAAATAACTTAAAGGCAAAGAAATTCACGTTGTCTATTATCAATAGCCACGTTGCAAGAACACTTTGTTCTCTCTCTCTCTCTTTTTTTTTTAACGTGGAGGATAATTGCTTTACAATGTTGTGTTGGTTTCTGCCGAACAATATGTGAAACAGCCATAAGTATACATATGTCCCCTCCCCCTTGAACTTCCTTCTCATGCCTCCCACCCCATCCACACACACAGAGCACCAGGCTGAGCTCCCTGTTTTACACAGCAACTTCTCACTAGCTGGCTATTTTACATATGTACATGTATATGTTTTAATACTACTCTCTCAATTCTTCCCACCCTCTCCTTTCCCTACTGTGTCCACAAGTCTGTTCTCTCTGTCTGTGTCTCTTTCCCTGCCCTGCAAATAAGTTCATCAGTACCATTTTTCTACATTCCAAATACATGTGTCTATATATGATATTTGTTTTTCTCTTCTGACTTATTTCACTCTGTAAAACAGACTCTAGGTCCATCTTCCTCACTAGAACTGACTCAAATTTGTTCCTTTTTATACTGAGTAATATTCCATTGTATGTATATACCACAACTTCTTTATCCATTCATCTGTCGAGGTGCATCTACGTTGCTTCCATGTACTGGCTATTGTAAATAGTGCTGCAATGAACATTGGGATATAGATGTCTATTTAATTATGTTTTTTTCAAGCCATATGTCCAGTAGTGACATTGATGGGTCATATGGTACAAAAAAGATCTTCACGACCCAGATAATCATGATGGTGTGATCACTCATCTAGAGCCAGACATCCTGAAATGTGAAGTCAAGTGGGCCTTAGAAAGCATCACTATGAACAAAGCTAGTCGAGGTGATGGAATTCCAGTGGAGCTCTTTCAAATCCTGAAAGATGATGCTGTGAAAGTGCTGTACTCAATATGCCAGCAAGTTTGGAAAACTCAGCAGCGGCCACAAGTCTAAGGTCAGTTTTCATTCCAATCCTAAAGAAAGGCAATGACAAAGAATGCTCAAACTACCTCACAATTGCACTCATCTCACATGCTAGTAAAGTAATGCTCAAAATTCTCCAAGCCAGGCTTCAGCAATGCATGAACTGTGAACTTCCTGATGTTCAAGCTGGTTTTAGAAAAGGCAGAGGAACCAGAGATCAAATTGCCAACATCTGCTGGATCATGGAAAAAGCAAGAGAGTTCCAGAAAAACATCTATTTCTGCTTTATTGACTATGCCAAAGCCTTTGACTGTGTGGATCACAATAAACTGTGGAAAATTCTGAAAGAGGTGGGGATACCAGACCACCTGACCTGTCTCTTGAGAAATCTGTATGCAGGTCAGGAAGCAACAGTTAGGACTGGACATGGAACAACAGATTGGTTTCAAATAGGAAAAAGAGTACGTCAAGGCTATATATTGTCACCCTGCTTATTTAACTTCTGTGCAGAGGACATCATGAGAAACGCTGGACTGGAAGAAGCATAAGCTGGAATCAAGATTGCTGGGAGAAATATCGATAACCTCAGATACGCAGATGACACCACCCTTATGGCAGAAACTGAAGAGGAACTAAAAAGTCTCTTGATGAAAGTGAAAGAGGAGAGTGAAAAAGTTGGCTTAAAGCTCAACATTCAGAAAACGAAGATCATGGCATCTGGTCCCACCACTTCATGGCAAATAGATGGGGAAACAGTGGAAACAGTGTCAGACTTTATTTTGCAGGGCTCCAAAATCACTGCAGATGGTGACTACAGCCATGAAATTAAAAGACGCTTACTCCTTGGAAGAAAAGTTATGACCAACCTAGATAGCATATTTAAAAGCAGAGACATTACTTTGCTGACTAAGGTCCGTCTAGTCAAGGCTATGGTTTTTCCTGTGGTCATGTATGGATGTGAGAGTTGGACTGTGAAGAAGGCTGAGTGCCGAAGAATTGATGCTTTTGAACTGTGGTGTTGGAGAAGACTCTTGAGAGTCCCTTGGACTGCGAGGAGATCCAACCAGTCCATTCTGAAGGAGATCAGCCCTGGGATTTCTTGGGAAATTACGATGCTAACGCTGAAACTGCAGTGCTTTGGCCACCTCATGCGAAGAGTTGACTCATTGGAAAAACTCTGATGCTGGGAGGGATTGGGGGCAGGAGGAGAAGGGGACGACAGAGGATGAGATGGCTGGATGGCATCACTGACTCGATGGATGTGAGTCTGAGTGTGCACGCCGCAGTCTGGCGTGCTGTGGTTCATGGGGTTGCAAAGACACAACTGAGCGACTGAACTGAACTGACGGTAGCTTTAGACTTACCTGATGGCTCAGATGTTAAAGAATCTGTCTGCAATACAAGAGAGACCCAGATTGGATCCCTAGGTCGGGAAGATCCCTTGGAGAAGGGAATGGCTACCCACTGTAGTATTCCTACTTGGGAAATCCCGTGGACAGAGGAGCCTGGCAGAATATAGTCCAGGGGTTCACAAGGAGTCAGACATGACTGGGTGACTAACACTTCACTTCACTTCATCATGGTAACTTGATTCTTAGTTTGTAAAGAAATCTCCACACTGTTCTCCACAGTGGCTGTGTCAGCTTACATTCCCACCAGCCGTGGGAGATGGTTCCTTTTTCTCCACATCCTCTCCAGCATTTATTGCTTGTAGATTTTCTGATGATGGCCAGTCTGACTGGTGTGAGGTGAGACCTCATTGTTATTTTTATTTGCATTTCTCTGATAGTGATGTTGGGCATCTTTTCATGTGTTTATTGGCCGTCTGTATGTCTTCTTTGGGGAAAGGTCTATTTCGGTCTACCTGTTTTTTTAATTTGGTCGTTTATTTTTCTGATATTGAGCTGCATGAGCTGCTTGTATATTTTGGAGATTAATCCTTTGTCAGTTCCTTCATTTTGAAGTATCGTATCCCATTCTGGGGGTTGTCTTTTCATCTTGTTTATGGTTTCCTTTGCTGTGCAAAATCTTTTAAGTTTAACTAGGTCCCTTTTGTTTATTTTTGCTTTTATTTCCATTATTCTAGGAGGTAGGTCATACAAGATCTTGCTTCAACTTTTGGCAAAGAGTATCAAGAAAACTGTTCTCTTAACCCAGAGAGAAAAGCTAATTCCAGTCAGATACCAGCTTATTGTTGATAACAAAATTTGTTTTATCTAGGTAATCTTAATTATCTTAGATTCAGAAGGTCCTTTCTGTAAATTTTGAAGAGGTGATAGTAATTTTTTTTTTTTTTGCAAAGGCATCAGAGTGAAACTATAGCTGCTGATGACAAAAGGCTTAAGAAGGTACATTTAAAGCCTGATTATATCCACATGACAAAGTAACTTGGTCACTGAGGTGACATGTAACAGTTTAATGTAATAACTAGAATTATGACTGACAACATTTTACCAGGACCTATCAGAACTTTATGAATTCTATATAATTTCTAGAATATCTGTATTAGTACCATTTACCATACAATATAACCTTATTGAGAAGATTTATGACTTATTTGACAGTATTTCCCATGTAACTTTAGCATACCAAATGAACATAATTAGTTTAATATCTTTCTTTGGGATGGTTCAAGGGCCTTCTGAGGCACCACAAAGTTAACTAGAGGTCAAAAGAAGTTCATTGAAATTTGATTTTAGAAAATTCTGTCAAAATGAGTGAAAGGTTTAGAACACTGTCAGATGAGATCATAGGTCACTATGAAACGATGCTATTCACTTAGACAAAGTAACAATAAAGATTTAAGAAGCTAATACAGAACATATCATTTAAGATGTAAAGAAAGTTAATATCTGTTGTCAAAGGCAGTTCAACATCCCCAGAAAACTTGAACCATGCACAGAACTCTTCTCTCAGGATCCACTTTTCACAAACCTCTCTAATCACTCTATATTCATCACTTTATTTTCCCATTCAGAAACAGACACGTGTAAGTCAGACCTACTTTCTTGTTCCTTAATAAAATGCAATTCCATTCCTCCTGACTTCTGAAAACATACATCTACTTTCCTTAAGCAACTGTAAACTGTCCTTTATATTAGCATTCTTCTGATTGGTGAACATAAATACCAGTGATAATTTCTAAAACTTTTTTGCTTTATTATAAAGAATATCTCAGGATGATACCAAACATATCCAATAATAGTTCTAAGTGTTTTGTTTCTCTGTTTAAAAAAAAAAAAAGCCAATGTTTAGTAATTATTGTTTCAGCATCTTCTTTTATTTGAAAATGGCCCAATTATTTAAACTTCCATCATTTAACTTAATTTAGTACAACTCTAGAAATGCAGATCATCAAAACCTGGAGAAACTATTTTAGGTAGAAATTCATAAAGCATAATTATTCCTACACCTCTTCTCTCATTTACATTTTCTTTCCTTAAAAGTTTCTTCACAGCAAGTTACTTTGTAAAGTGGGTTCAATATCTGGCCCAAATATGGAATATGCTGTTGCCAGAAACCAATTGCCCTTTACATTTCTATGTTCTTTAGCCCATTATATTTCCCAAAACTTTATAGTCTGGGTGGATCCCTGAATTTTGGAAGGATTAATCTCCCATCCCAAGTATCAGGGTACCAGTCTACCCCTGCTTTAGGTATTACCAGATGAACTTTCTTTTATGTTAACCTCATTGTGCCAGTTTTGATATTTAGCTTACATAAATTTTATGGCAGCTTTTTCAGCTGCCAACTGAAATCTGGAGACTAGGTCAGCTAAAATATAATTTTGACATGGACAGTTGTCTTAGCAAATCACATAATTATTTCTGCAATTGTGACTTCTCCTTAAACAATTTTAATTTTTGGTTTCATGTACCTTACAGTTGACTAAGAGACACATTCTTGTCCTTTCTAAATTGATACACACCCCAAGCATACAATAACTTCAAAATGTTCTGCTGCTGCTGCTGCTAAGTCGCTTCAGTCATGTCCGACTCTGTGCGACCCCACAGACGGCAGCCCACCAGGCTCCCCCGTCCCTGGGATTCTCCAGGCAAGAACACCGGAGTGGGTTGCCATTTCCTTCCCCAGTGCGTGAAAGTAAAAAGTGAAAGTGAAGTCGCTCAGTCGTGTCTGACCCTCAGCGACCCCATGGACTGCAGCCTTCCAGGCTCCTCCGTCCATGGGATTTTCCAGGCAAGAGTACTGGAGTGGGGTGCCATGTTCAGCCTGCTTTAATTCAGAGCCCCAATTTTCACACAATCCAGTGGGGGGGCCCTATTCAGTAGCTAATGAGCACTAAGGGAAATCTTCCCGTTCGGGAATGAAAACTTCATTAATTTTAGACTCTTTCCTATTAGAGTGGCATTTTGTTTCACAAATCCTGCTCACAGTGATAATTTATGTTTTGCCAGAAGTTTTACTTTTGTTTCAGATTCAAAGGATTCATGAACATAAGAAATCACTTGTTACATGCAATTTCAATATTTAATAGAGGATTATTTAACTTAATTTCAATATACAGTCTTTAAAAGAAAAGAGAAATAGAAACAATAGAGAAGAGTAACAGCACATACATCACCAAGCTGGACCAGTCCGCATCCAGCCTTGAACAGCATGCTGGGAAGTCTCAAGTAACAGCAATCTGGAGTCTCAGTGGGGAAAAGGTCCCATGCAGTGCATCCGCTCCACTGGCGAAACTTCAGATTGCAGTTTGGGGGTGGTTCTAGCTTATAATCCTAAACTGCAAACTGATATCATCAGTGTGCATGCAAAAATGCAGCTCTGCTTTTCCTTTAACATTTGTACAGTGCTCTTTGTTTTTTCTTGTGAGTCATGGGATTTTGTTAAACTCCAGGCAAGGTTGGCCAGACCTCCAGGGCTCAAGAATTCTAAGACATTCCTTTTCTTATCTAAAGTGCCACCTGACTAGCTGCACTTATGGGCAGGCATGGAATCAGGGCAGTGTCCAAGCAGGTCAGAAGCAAGGTCAGAGGCCTGCTCTCCTGCTTCTGAAGCCTGAACAAGATTTCATCCATTTTAATTTCCTTAGAGTTACTAATTAAGAAAGTTAATTAATCTCCCTAAAACTCAGCTTCCTTACCACTAAAATGGGACACTATGTAGCAGTACTTTGCTCAACATTTCAAATGTATTATCTCACCCACCCACCCCTGTACAGAAGCTATGTAAGATGTATTTGTTATTACTGTCTCTCTGATTTACATATTAAAAAACTGAGGTTTAGAGATGATGAGTAACTTGCATTTGTTAAACTGCTAATTACATGTAATTCTAAGCCATAGCTGCCTAGATATCAAGTCACTGCTATCAAATAGTATACCACAGGCACAGAGATCCAGATTGAAAGATTAGCAATCTTCTTCCTAGTTTTAAAATTTGACTATTCTACTTAATGTTCATTATACTTTTATACAATTCTGATCTTTCCACGTAAGAAAAAAGTTCCTATGTAATCTTTGAGATGGCTTATCTTTCCCATACAACCATATCTTCTCATTCTTTCCCCCTCTTATATGTTCCACCTTCTAAGTGGTAATTTTTCAAATGTAGGCCTCACCACTGATAATCATGTTGACTACCTATAATATAGGAAATATTATAAACTTCATTGTGAGTTGTATTGATTTCCTTTCGATAACACAGAACATGTACATAAAATATTGATCAATATATCAATTTGCCTTCACTTATATTCAAAGTGCTACTATCTGAATGTTTTTGCTCCCCCCCACTCAAATTTGAATATGGAAATTATAACCCCCAAAATGATAGTATTAGGAGGCAAAGTCTTTGGGAGGTGCTTTGGGAATGGGATTAGTGTCTTTATCAAAGTACAAAAGAGCTCCCTTTCCCCTTCCACCATGTGAGGACACACAATAAGAGGCACCATCTATGGACCAGAAAGCAGGCCTTCACTAGACACCAATCTGCTGGTGCCCTGATCTTGAAATTCCAGCCTCCAGCACTGTGGGAAATAAATTTCTGCTCTATCAACCACCCAGTCTTTATATAGCAACTCAAACAGGCTAAGACACAGATGTCTTTACCAATAGTTCCTAATGAAAAAGGAGTATATGTTCTAAGGGATAGAAAATGATTATTGGGTAATTGCTTTTCAGAAAACAAATTTAAAGGTATGTCTAATGTACTAAAGTCTCAGTACTTAGTCTGAGTACTGAGTCTCATGTCTAATGTACTAAAGTCTCAGTATTCCGACTCAATACTAATGTCTAAAGTACTCAGTCTAACACTGAGTACTAGTGCAACTAAAACTTTGGACCAGATTTAAAACATTTATAAATAAGGGAAGCAGAATCAGAAAACAACATGATAAAAGTAGGCATGATGGCATATTTATTTGAAAATTTCTCCAAGACAGGATACAATGACCACATAAAAACCTTACCTTACCCTGTGCTCTCAGCATTGGGGGCAAAGCCATATGTTGCTATGTAAAAACTTATATTAAGTAAAATTAATACTAAACTTTCAAAGTTGCATTAGCTATGTTTCAAATGCTTAGCAGTCAAATTTTTGTGGCTCCCATCACGAACAATGCAGATATAGAATATTTCCATCAATGCAGAAAGTTCTATTAGATAATGTTGATCTAGTCTAAGATGTCATTTAAATGTGATTATAGGCTCAAATAGCAGGGTAGAGTAAACAACGACTGTTAAAGATGGAAGAAAAATAGAATACTAAAAAATAATCTGTATGTTGGTGACATTTATTGATACTTTGAAAGCCTCCCACTTTCTATTAGTATTTTATATTGTTGGAACAAGTATAACAGGACTCCAGTTACTTTATCTTTTGAACAGAAAATAGCTATGACAGAAGACAGCTCTCTAGCTCATTGTTTGGAGAATATGTCAGGCATGCAGGACAGACACACACACAGAACAATTTGTCATGAGAAAAACTTTTAAAATTAGGTATATTTTTAATAAGACACCTGTCTACTATGGAATGTGATACAATCCACACATACTGAGAAAGTGGCAAGTTTTTGTCTATTACATTTTTTTAATTGACCTAATTGAAAATGACTGGCAGGACTTAATGATACATTATAGATGTAATGTAAAGTGCTTTAAATTGATTCAACATTGCTTAACCACTAAAATGATTAATGATTATCCAATCAAATCATACACTCAACCCTCACCCCGATTTTTGCCTCCCTCCCAGGAAATCTGTTGCCAAATTTGTGGTAAGACCAACCACAAGGCAACATCCAGAAAAATGACAATAACATCGTCACAGGTAGGAATTGTCAAGTGTGTAAAAAAGCAGTGTTATTTTTTTCCTCTAAAAATGTGTCATACATCACTTTTCTTTGTGAAGTTCATCAATGTCTATAAAGCAATAGCACAGTGGATTAAAAAAATTCTAAAATCAAAGGATAGTCATATGATTAGAGCTGTTCCTTGTCTTTGGGGAGTGAAGAGAAGATAGGCATTGAGAACACCAGGAAATCTGAGCTAAAACTAAACTCTATGATGTTGCATTTTCAGTTTTGTTTTCTGAGCCACAAGGGGCCATTCTTTGAATCTAGGGGGCCTAGTTAACTAACACTCATCACCTTGTGCTTAGAGGCCAGCTTTTATGTATTCCCAGCTGTTGGCTGCTTTGTTAAATCTGGGAGTGCCCCCAAACTTATAAACCCTAAGCATTCCACACCTGGGATGTTGGACACTAGTATATTAGTAAAATGTATGAATTTAGGGAATCCGTGTCTTTTCTCTGAATTTAGAACCCAACAATGATTAAATCGTGGTGTAAGAAAACTGAAATATTCACAATGAGGTGTTTTCCAAAGCAACTGTTTAATCCATTTATTTTACATCTTAAAAGCCACGTAATAAAACTGAGGTTTCCTTTTTTATTATATGTACACGTTGCATGTTTATTGTGGTCTTGGGGATAACTGAGGGCAATTCCATTTACCAGATGGCACTCCATACAAGGAATTACATTTCAAACTAGAGAGAAAAAGTCTTCACCCAGCTGAGTACTGCTTTTGTGTGAATGTGTATGTGGGCAGATGGGTGGGGTGCTTGTTTGCTTATACTGTACATAGCTCATCTGATCTATTGACTCTACTTATGAATTACTTAAAGAGATATCTAACTAATGCTATAGTAGCATAGTCCCATATAACATACTACCGGTAATTTTTTTTAATGACTGAATTTCTATCTAATTTAGTTCTAAGGCAATACAGTTTAGGTTGTTAAATAAGCTTACCCTTAAATTCCTAATCTGTGAACCTGGGACTTCTTTCTCTACATGGTAGGGTCCTTGGCTGATTTGCCTCTCTCGAGTTTGGCAGTATTTGGACCCCTACAGACTTTATAGAGCCAAGGGACTACCAAATCCATCAGAATGTTGAATGAATATGTGGAGGCAATTCAATTTATGGTTCCTAAAACTATCTATATTCTTTACTTGTTTAATCTTGCTAAAACTTACATGCTTTTTCAATTCACAGCAATGTTTGGGGGAAATAGCAAACTTATGTAAAATGCCAGGCTTAAAGAACAGATGAAGAATGTTACTGGGTGTTTTAATCTAATACTGAATGAAGGGAGAAAAAAATAATTCTAGAGTGAACCAAATGTCACCCTGAAACTCTAAAACAGAATTCTACCTCAAATATTGAATAGGTGATGACATTTAGCAGAACACCCATAATGGAGAACACTAGATTGTAGTTATTTTAAACTTTTATTTTTTATGAGTAACCTTTTAAAAATAAATAAAATATTTTCTTTATTCCATCTACCCTCCCCAAACAATATATTTATTTTAACATTTCTTATATTTAAATATTTTATTTTTCAGGTTTTAGGTTTTGGATTTTTGTTATTTTTGTTCGTTTTTTTTTCTTTTTTTTTTCTTTTTTTTTTCCTGTGTTTTTCCTCAGAAACAACTTCCTGACTCTTTAAAGTACTCTTTTACATTATGGTTATTCTGCATCATCTGATAACTTAAAAAAAAAAAAAAAAAAAACAAAACTGTGTCTTGCTTAATTTTTAATTCAGGATTTCTATACAATATATAACTTTAATGCCCTACAATTTACCATTTCTTGTTACAGATTTATTTAATTCTTTCTTAATGTGTGTCAACAGTACAAAGTCAAGACCAGCTAATTCAAGTCCTAATTATCTAACTTACTGAGCAAACCTGGAAAAAATTAATTCATTTTATTCATTGGCAAAGTGATTATAGGGGTTGTAATAATTTTTTTTTAAGTGAAAACAAATTTATTCAGGAAGATGCACACTTCATAGACAATGTATGGGCCATCACAGAGGGTGAGAGGCCTGAGACATAGGGTGATTAGTTTTTACAGGCTGAGTAATTTCATAGGCTAATGAGTGGGAGGATTGTTCCAGCTATTTGGGGGAAGGGGAGGAGACTTCCAGGAATTGAATCACTGCTCACTTTTTGGCCTTTTATGGTCAGCCTTAGAACTGTCCTGCTGCCTGTGGGTGTGTCATTTAGCATACTTATATATTAGAATGAGGCTGAAGTTCTACTGGAAATCAGCTCTACCACCATCTTGGGCCTGGTTGATTCTAATCAGTTTTTGTCATATCCTCAATGGCTAATAGTTGTGCCATGCTGACTTCCCTCCTGTCTCATTCATCGCTCGAAGATTTTACTCCCATAATTTTATGGGAAGCAGAAGGACAATGGTTTTTGAGAGCCCACAACAATGTCTGAAATATCCTAGTGAGTGACTAACAAAAGCTATTTAGATTCTGAATAAGCTTTATGAATTTTTACCTAACATATCAAAAAAATTTTGAAATTTTTCTTCAAACAGTATGACAAATAGTAGTAAATTCACCATTTAATTTTATGCACTTAGGCACACAAATACACATGACTACATTAAAAAAAAAATTATATTGGCCAAAACTACCATAAGCTCCTTTAAGGAAAGTCAGGTTACCATTTGGTAAACCACTAGATTTTTAAGTAAACCAAAGTCTGTCATTTTACAGAAAAGAAATTTAACCTGAAAGCAAAGTTCTGCTTTTGTAGAATACTGAAAGATCCCCTATTATCTGACATACATCTTTAGACATTGATTGATGACAAAAACACAAGATTTATATCCATTGATACTCTATTGAGATTGATTTCAGCTCAAATAAATGCTATCTTAATAGTACATGATCTGTAATAGCAAAACTTAGAAACTATTACATGCATCAACATTATTTTTGATAATTGAACAAAATTAAAATTAAATCCAATGGTATATTTATAGGTCTACAGTTACTCTCACTTTTTCACTCTCCTCTTTCACTTTCATCAAGAGGTTTTTTAGTTCCCCTTTACTTTCTGCCATAAAGGTGGTGTCATCTGCATATCTGAGGTTATTGATATTTCTCCCAGCAGTCTTGATTCCAGCTTGTGCTTCTTCCAGCCCAGCGTTTCTCATGATGTACTCTGCATATAAGTTAAATAAGCAGGGTGACAATATGCAGCTTTGACGTACTCCTTTTCCTATTTGAAACCAGTCTGTTGTTCCATGTCCAGTTCTAACTATTGCTTCCTGACCTGCATATAGGTTTCTCAAGAGGTGGGTCAGGTGGTTGGGTATTCCCATATTTTTCAGAATTTCCCACAGTTTATTGTGATCCACACAATCAAAGGCTTTGGCATAGTCAATAAAGCAGAAATAGATGTTTTTCTGGAACTCTCTTGCTTTTCTATGATCCAGCGGATGTTGGCAATTTGCTCTCTGGTTCCTCTGCCTTTTCTAAAACCAGCTTGAACATCTGGAAGTTCAGTTCACGTACAGCTGAAGCCTGGCTTGGAGAATTTTGATATATACAGAGTATATCATGAGAAATGCTGGGCTGGATGAAGCAAAAGCCTGAATCGAGATTGCCGGGAGACATGTCAGTAACCTCAGATATGCAGATGACACCACCCTTATGGCAGAAAGCGAAGAAGAACTGAAGAGCCTCTTGATGAAAGTGAAGGAGAGAGTTAAAATGTTGGCTTAAAGCTCAGCATTCAGAAAACTAAGATCATGGCATCTGGTCCCATTACTTATGGCAAATAGATGGGGAAACCATGGAAACAGTGACAGACTTTATTTTGGGGGGCTCCAAAATCATTGCAGATGGTGACTGCAACCATGAAATTAAAAGACGCTTGCTCTTTGGAAGAAAACTTATGACAAACCTAGACAGCTTATTAAAAAGCAGACATTACCTTGCCAACAAAGGTCTGTCTAGTCAAACTATGTTTTTTCCAGTAGTCATGTATGGATGTGAGAGTTGGACTATAAAGAAAGCTGAGTGCCGAAGAAGAATTGATGCTTTTGAACTGTGGTGTTGGAGAAGACTCTTGAGAGTCCCTTGGACTGCAAGGAGATCCAACCAGTCCATTCTGAAGGAGATCAGCCCTGGGATTTCTTTGGAAGGAATGATGCTAAAGCTGAACCTCCAGTACTTTGGCCACCTCATGCGAAAAGTTGACTCATTGGAAAAGACTTCGGTGCTGGGAGGAATTGGGTCAGGAGGAGAAGGGGACGACAGAGGATGAGATGGCTGGATGGCATCACTGACTCGATGGACATGAATCTGAGTGACCTCCGGGAGTTGGTGATGGACAGGGAGGCCTGGTGTGCTGCGATTCATGGGGTCGCAAAGAGTCAGACACGACTGAGCGACTGAACTGAAACGAACTGAACTGAACCTCCCTGAGTAGTTTGTAAAGTCTTTAAAGGTAGGAGTTGAGCTTTACATTTCCTTATTATTTTTCCAAATTACCTTTGGAAAGGTAATTTGAAGAGATGCTTTGACTTAGTATTTTCACTTGGTAAGTATTCAAAATGTTTTGATTAAATGATATAATAAGGAAGTTTAAAAAAAAAAGTTTGTACTAACCAGTTTGTGATGGCAATCTTAACCTCATTGTGGTTTCTGCCTTGCCCTTTGCAACGATGCACTACTTGCTCTCTGAGAGAAATATTTTGCAACGTGCTGTTTACTCAAGTAATCAGGAGAAAGGAAAAAAAAGACAGAAAAAGTCACACTTGACATTGCAGGAAGATTAGCAAACAATAGTGCTGTTTTGAAAGACAGAGATCTGTATCTTTGAAAGGGGAAGTTGCAAAACTGTCTTTTCCTTTATCTATTCAGATTCCTAAGGAAGGAGGATTTTATGACTAGTCTTATCCTTGTTGTAGATTCTTGAATATGTCTGGCACTCCTCCAGTCCAAGTTTATCTGATACCCTAAGACTTCCCAGAGCCTCCTCTGGGATGTAAATCCAAAGTTCTTGTGCAAAAAGTAACGAAAAATTGATGTAGCAGTGCAAAGAAAAAGTCAAATAATTTATTTCAAAGGAGCAGAAAAACAGTTATAGGAATTACACGAAGTCTGTCAAACACAGGTGGGTTTTGCTAAAAGTTCTGGCCACATAATCTAAGACCTGTGGGTGTAAAGTGGGTAATTGAAAGTACTTTTATCCCCCAACCTCATTGGCCCATTTACTTTTCTTGGATGACTGTTGTATTTACACATCTTATTACTAACATAAATCATTCATTAAAACCTACTCCAATTCTTGCACCTGCTGGGAAATGACAGTAATAGTCATTGAGTGCCCAATGTACTAATAAATGTGAGATCATACAAAGGAGTAGGAGACATGATCCCTTCCAAAGGATGAATTATCTACCAATAAGCCTAACAAGGATAACCTGAGAGAACCACTAGAGACATACTGAATTATTTCATGTATTTTTATATTTAATATTGTGTTTCCATTCTTTGAATTACATTTCTTGTAATTTTTAAACTGTTGAGTAAGCAAGTAGAACTAGGTTTATTTTCTTTGTTTCTTTCTCACTTATAGATTTTGGTGATGATGATCATTCATTACCAGCCTTATTATTGTTACTGTATTTTCTAATTTAAAAATAACTAGAAATACTGTTTTCACTAATTTAAGAAATATGCCTGGGAAATCATTAGGTTATCTCCCTTACTGATTTTGCAGCAAATAATTTAAATGCATTAACCCCAGATCATAAATAATAGTAAACATTTATGGGAGCACTATTTAATACACAATCTATATATTATACTTTTAAAATATCTTTTTAAAAAATCATCACAACAGAGATAGGGATAGGTACTATTGTTATCTCCACTTTACAGATGAGATTCTGAGTTTTACTATATACTAGTAGTATATGGCAAATATACAATGGTACCAAAGCATTCTGCTTCTGAAGTCTATATTGCTAGCCCGTCCCCCCGCTCCCCCCCCCAAAAAAAAATAGAGTAAAATACTGCACAGTAGCCTAAGACCAGAGGATTAAGAGTTTCCTCTCATTTGAATTTGAATTAAGGCTGGAAACTAAGGAGAAACCTGTCTAATAATATAACTGATATCCCCGTCTGGTAGGTGACAGTATGGATTAGTCACTTCTCTTAATCATTAGTCAGGACCGCCTCACTCCTGTATACATCTATATAACTTTCCTTTTTTTTTCTCTCTCTGAACTCTTTTAGTGGTTAGTTTTCACAGCTTTTGAAATAAAATATTGATTCTAAAATCCTAGGTGCCCATTCTTGCAAATGACATGTGAACTAGTAGTCATTAGTCATACACTCTCTCTTACTTCTTTGAAGACTAGAAATCTGCCATCATTTTAAGTAGCTCTTTCTGTTGTTTAGCATTTGTGCTGTTAGATAATTCTCTTTCATCTTGATCTGAAGTCTACCAAGGCAGAAGATATTAAGAAGAGGTGGCAAGAATATACAGAAGAACTGTACAAAAAAGATCTTCACGACCAGATAATCAGGATGGTGTGATCACTCACCTAGAGCCAGACATCCTGAATGTGAAGTCAAGCGGGCCTTAGAAAGCATCACTACGAACAAAGCTAGTGGAGGTGATGGAATTTCAGTGGAGCTATTTCAAATCCTAAAAGATGATGCTGTGAAAGTGCTGCACTCAATATGCCAGCAAATTGGGAAAACTCAGCAGTGGTCACAGGACTGGAAAAGCTCAGTTTTCATTCCAATCCCAAAGAAAGGCAATGCCAAAGAATGCTCCAACTACCGCACAATTGCACTCATCTCACACTCTAGTTAAGTAATGCTCAAAATTCTCCAAGCCAGGCTTCAGTAATATGTGAACTGTGAACTTCCAGATGTTCAAGCTGGTTTTAGAAAAGGCAGAGGAACCAGAGATCAAATTGCCAACATCTGCTGGATCATGGAAAAAGCAAGAGAGTTCCAGAAAAACATCTATTTCTGCTTTATTGACTATGCCAAAGCCTTTGACTGTGTGGATCACAATAAACTGTGGAAAAGTCTTAAAGAGATGGGAATACCAGACCATCTGACCTGTCTCTTGAGAAACCTGCATGCAGGTCAGGAACAACAGTTAGAATTGGACATGGAATAACAGACTGGTTCCAAATAGGAAAAGGAGTACATCAAGGCTGTATATTGTCACTTTGCTTATTTAACTTCTTTGCAGAGTACATCATGAGAAATGCTGGGCTGGAGGAAGCACAAGCTAGAATCAAGATTGCTGGGAGAAACATCAATAACCTCATATGCAGATGACACCACCCTTATGGCAGAAAGTGAAGAGAAACTAAAAGCCTCTTGATGAAAGTGAAAGAAGAGAATGAAAAAGTTGGCTTAAAGCTCAACATTCAGAAAACAAAGATCATGGCATCCGGTCCTATCACTTCATGGGAAATAGATGGGGAAACAGTAGAAATAGTGTCAGACTTTATTTTGGGGGCTCCAAAATCACTGCAGATGGTAACTGCAGCCATGAAATTAAAAGATGCTTACTCCTTGGAAGGAAAGTTATGACCAACCTAGATAGCATATTCAAAAGCAGAGACATTACTTTGCCAACAAAGGTCCATCTAGTCAAGGCTATGGTTTTTCCTGTAGTCATGTATGGATGTGAGAGTTGGACTGTGAAGAAAGCTGAGCCCTGAAGAATTGATGCTTTTGAACTGTGGTGTTGGAGAAGACTCTTGAGAGTCCCTTGGACTTCAAGGAGATCCAACCTGTCCATCCTAAAGGAGATAAGTCCTGGGTGTTCATTGGAAGGACTGATGTTGAAGCTGAAACTCCAATACTTTGGCCACCTCATGCCAAGAGTTGACTCATTTGAAAAGACCCTAATGCTGGGAAGTATTGGGGGCAGGAGAAGCAGAGGGCAACAGAGGATGAGATGGCTGGATGGCATCACTGGCTCGATGGACATGGGTTTGGGTGGACTCCGGGAGTTGGTGATGGACAGGGAGGCTTGGTGTGCTGCGATTCATGGGGTTGCAAAGAGTCAGTCATGACTGAGCGACTGAACTGAACTGAAGTGAACTGCCTCCCAGAGTCAAAAAATTAAGACCACTCCCTTTCAAACACACAAAGATGTGTACTGCTTAAGTGGTACACCTCATTCCAGTCCTTTCAAACACTCACTTCAGCTTTTTCTTAAATTCAACTGCCCTGTTAAGTCACTAAGTCCACCATGAATTAAAAACTAAAGATATGTAATTGGATTTAATTCTTATAATGCATCTATTGACAGACTATTATATGTCTAGAACTGGGAAATGGAGAAGGCAATGGCACCCCACTCCAGTACTCTTGCCTGGAAAATCCCATGGATGGAGGAGCCTGATAGGCTGCAGTCCGTGGGGTCGTGAAGAGTCAAGACACGACTGAGCGACTTCACTTTCACTTTTCACTTTCATGCATTGGAGAAGGAAATGGCAACCCACTCCAGTGTTCTTGCCTGGAGAATCCCAGGGACGGGGGAGCCTGGTGGGCTGCCATCTATGGGGTCTCATAAAGTCGGACACGACTGAAGTAACTTAGCAGCAGCAGCAGCAGAACTGGCAAATAATTTTGTTTAACACCATACAACTTAATCCTTATAACAATTGTGAGAGATAGATACTACTGTGGGGATCAAAGCAAACCATTTCAATCCAGGTGCAAATGTTGCTTCCCCACATTATGTTCACTGTGATCTCTCAGTGTCCACTCAGCGCCACTTATCAAGCAGTTTTGTGAATATTCACATACTTCATGGATACTTAAGAACAATTACAAATACAACTTAAGTATAAAATGTACATAAATATGTTTATAGGAGCATTAAAATGATGTAGTAAAGCTATTCCCTCATAATAAATCCTCATAAATTTTAAACTGTTATTTTCCCATGTAATCCATTATTTAACTCATGCTTATAAGGTTATGTCAGCCTGTATATTTACATATGATTTGATTATTTAATATATACGGATAAATATTTGGTAATAGGATGTTTATCTTTTTTTTCAAAATTAAAATTCACTGTAATAGGAGAAAAATGCATGTTATTAAGTGAAAGCTGTTTGAAACATAAAAATTGAAACAGCCCTGCAAAAACTATTCATAAATCACAAAGAAAAGCCTTTGAAATATTTACCCACATTTAAAACTAAATATCCTGCTTTTTAACTGAAATAAAATTTAATTATGATACCATTAGGATCAGGAATAACTGTCCAATAATGTGTTTTAAATTAACTAAATGACACCTTACACTCTTTCACATCTACTCTAGGAACCCCTGATCTTCATAGTTCACAAAAATATAAACAGACTTGTCAGACCTCACTAAATTTATTAGTGAGGTTTGGCAGAATGCCTGCAGGAGAAAAAAATTATATTGCAGATTAAAGTTTAAAATGAGTAAGAAAAATAACCTCTTGAAAGCAAAGCAGCAGAGCAAAGCAGGTTGAAACTAAATGATGAAATAATGAGTTCCTTTAGTATTTATCTATTATATGCTTACCATTCCTTTTCCTTTTTTTTTTTTGAAATAAAGTTCTAAAATAGATTTGCTGCAACCTGAATTCTACTCATTCTGGCAAATGTAATCAAAATCTTACTGAAGTAAATGTGTCATGAAAATGAGTGACAAAGATGAATATAAGCATTTTAACTAGATGATTCTGTCACATACAGTGATGTCTTAAATTTGTTTTCACCTAAAACTTGAATTTATATAGAACCTGGGTATATAGAACTTGGATCACCCTTGTATTACTGGACTTTAGGCATGGAATATTAGGCTGTGGCCTTTTCAAAAGAAACAATGAAATAATGGATAAGAAGTTTTTTTTTAATATTTATAGAAAAAAATGCATCTAAATTGCCAATATTTATAGAAAAAAATGCATCTAAATTGCCATTCTTTATTAAGAAAATATTAATGAAACATGAATGCACATATATAAATATTTTAAATGTGTGCAGAGAAATTACTGTGTTGCTTTTATTTACAAAGATTTTGATAGCTATTCATTAAAGATCTGGAAGTATAGTATTTTTAAAAGACAAGTCAATTTTAAAATTTAAAAGTGAGTCAAAATATTTAAGAATGAATTGTCAATAGGATAAAAGTTACCCAAGGCCTTATTGATGTGGTACATTAACTGTGTTCATGATTAACCCAGTTTTCTGCTGCTATAGTTAAAAGTATATATAAGATATAGTTATATAATAGAGAATGTGAACCTTCTAGATGGACCTATAAGTGATTGTTAATGACAGAAAGGAAAATGACTTTTGAAAAAATAGAATTGTTTTATAGATTCTTTGTTTTGTTTAAATTCTTGAAATAAAAACAAAGAGCCTCAATTTTTTTCACTTCCCATTGAATATATCATAATAACAAAAACATTCAAGATAAAATAGTCAAAACTCAAACAAATTTGGAGACTAAACTATTAAGTACACGATACCCCATGAGCTACAAATTGAGTATAACCCTAACTAAAATAAAAATTTTAGTGGTAGTAATTAAAATGTAATTTTAATTTTCTGCCAAGAGAAATACTGTTTTCATTGTTGCTAATCTTGTCCAGCTATTGAACCAGCACTAATGTTACACTTATCTCAAAATAGGGCCACTGATTTCAGAGGAAAATGATGATATGTAACAGGCCAAATAATGTGTTCTGATGTAGAAAAGGATAATTCCATTTTACTGTTCAGATGTAGCAACTATTTTCTATTGTTATTAAATACTTATTATACTATGTAAATGTGATCCAAAACCACATACAAATTTGTATTGCAGATATCACCTTTGAAACATTTTAGGAATGTTTGGAGCAAAAAACCAAATTACTATACATTTTTAATGTATTGGGTTAGCCAGGAGTTTTTCTGTAGGATGTTATGGAAAAACCTGAATGAACTTTTTGACTAATCCAGTATTACTTATCTTTGAATAAGACTGAAAGACAGAAAGGTAGAGTTAATAAGTTAGCATCTAACTAGGCCCTACATATTCTCCTATCTCTGAAGTTAATCAGTGAATACAATTTAATTTGTTATCCTATTATCCCAAATATTCACCACAATGAATTTTCTCTTTTGGTTTTTATATTATTTTATCAGATTCGTATTATGTGTTTTTCATTTTCTTTTCCCTTGCATCAGTTTTGTCTCATACACCATATCTGGGCTGCTCTCCAGAGTTAAGTCTTTCATTTTGTCTTTATAGCTTAATACTTTCTCATAGAGAAGTGTTTTACAGTCATGGCTTATCTCCTTCACACCAAGTAATAAGCGTCACTAAATTATGAATCCTCAGTATTTAACTCAGAGACACGCGTACATTTCAGCTTAATTATTTGCAGTTATTCCTTCTTTCACTTTTTTTTGGTATAAAAATGTATTCATTGTCTACTTTCTTCCATAAAAGTTCTAGGCTCTGAAGATACACTGGGAAACAAGATAAGCAAAGGCCCCTGGTCACCTGGATATATTTTAATGGGAAAAGACAGCAAACAAGTAAATTAAAAAATGATTAAGGCTATTTCAGAAATAATAAGTGTTATGAGAACATAGAACAGTGACAAATAGGTAGAAATGTAGATTGAATTAAGGAAGACTAAGTGGGAGAGGTAACAAGAGAGTTAAGACTAGAATATCTAAAGGAAATAGGAAGTATAATTTAAAGTTGCATTTCCAGAGTAAGCTTGTCATGTGACCTACCCTCTTAATTATCTTTAGTTACCTACTGGTCATCTCAATAAATATTTGGATGTCAACTCAGAGTCAGTTTAGCAGACCACGTTATTAACTTCCTCTTTAAACTTGCTAACCCTTTACCTTTAAAATATTTTTTGGTGATGTTACCATTTTTGGTATCAAGTTCAGAATTTTGGGGCTTCCCTGGTGGCTCAGATGGTAAAGAATCTGTCCACAATGTGGGAGACCTGGGTTCAGTCCCTGGGTTGGGAAGATTCCCTGGAGAAGAGAATGGCAACCCACTCTAGTGTTCTTGCCTGGAGAATCCCGTGGACAGAGGAGCCTGGCAGGCTACAGTCCATGGGGTTGCAAACAGTCTGGCATGACTGAGCAACTAACACACTTTCAGAATCTTGAGTTAGCTGACATCCACTTCCTTTCTTTCCAGAAATCATCAGTCAATATTGTTTGGTCATGCTTTCCCATCTCTTTCTTCTTACTTTCCTGCAGGCATCAGCCTAGACTAATTCCATGACTTTCTTAAAACAAAGTTTCTTCTGTAAAGCAAAGGTAATAACTGTATATACTTCTAGAGGAAATAACATGGAAAGAGGCAAACGAATTTTAAATGTAGCTCATCACTTATTAGCTATGACCTCAGAAATGTACTAACTTAGTTTTTTTTTTTTTTTTTGCTTTTTTTGTAGTAACTTACTTTTTAATTTTTTTCTTATTGAAGTAAATTTATAATGTTATGTAAGTTATACATATAAGTATATCCATTATTTTTTAGATTCTTTTCAAGAATAGGCCATAACAAAGTATTGAGTAGAGTTTTCTGTGCTATAAAGGAGGTCCTTATTAGTTCTCTATTTTATATACAGTAGTGTGTATGTGTGGAGAAGGCAATGGCACCCCACTCCAGTGCTCTTGCCTGGAGAATCCCATGGATGGAGGAGTCTGGTGGGCTGCAGTCCATGGGGTCGCTAAGAGTCGGACACGACTGAGCAACTTCCCTTTCACTTTTCACTTTCATGCATTGGAGAAGGAAATGGCAACCCACTCCAGTGTTCTTGCCTGGAGAATCCCAGGGACGGGGGAGCCTGGTGGGCTGCCGTCTATAGGGTCACACAGAGTCGGACACGACTGAAGCGACTTAGGGGCAGCAGCAGTGTGTATGTGTCAATCCCAATCCTCCAGATTATCCCTCCGCTTGCCACCACCCCCCGCCAGTAACTATAAGTTTATTGTCTATATCTGTAACTCCATTTCTGTTTTGTAGATAAGTTCAGATTTTAGCTCTCTTTAAGATTACACATTTAAATGATATCAAATGGTGTTTTCCTTTCTCTGTCTGCCTTACTTCACTCAGTATGACCGTCTCTGTGTCCATCTTTGTTGGTATAAATGGCATTATTTATTCTTTTATGGCTGAGTAATATCCCATTGTATGTGTGCACTGCATCATTTTATTCCATTCCTCTTTCGTTGAACTTTTAGATTGTATCCATGTCCTGGCTATTGGAAATAGTGTGCAATGAACATTGGGGTGCTTGTATATTTCCAAATTATAGTTTCCTCTGGATATATGCCCAGGAGAGGGATTGCTGAATCCTATGGTAGCTCTATTTTTAGTCTTTTTGAGGAATCTCCATACTATTCTCCATAGTGGTTGTATAGGTTAATATTCCCACAAACGGTGTAGGAGAGTTCCCTTTTCTCCACACCCTCTTTATGTGACAACTTACTTTAATCTCAGTTTCCTTATCTTAGAGAATTCATAAAGTACATATGGTGTACTTGCTTCACAAGAATTTTGTAAAAGATAGGGGAATGTATCACACCAAAAACCTAACAAGTATTTAGTTAGTGTTAAGCAAACTTCCACCAGCTTCCCTGGGGGTCAGACGGTAAAGCGTCTGCCTGTGATGCAGGAGACCCAGGTTTGATCGCTGGGTTGGGAAGATATCCTGGAGAAGGAAATGGCAACCCACTCCAGTACTCTTGCCTGGAAAATCCCATGGACAGAGAAGTGTGGTAGGCTACTGTCCATGGGGTCGCAAAGAGTCAGACATGACTGAGAGGAGCAACCCCACGTCCAAGGAGCGGTGGCTGCGCAGGTGCAGGAGGGCCTAGAAAAGCTATTCCACGTTCAAGGTAAGGAGGGGTGGCAGTGAGGAAATACCCCTCATCTAAGGTAAGGAGCAGTGGCTGCACTTTGCTGGAGCAGCCATGAAGAGATACCCCATGTCCAAGGTAAGAGAAACCCAAGTAAGATGGTAGGTGTTGCAAGAGGGCATCAGAGGGCAGACACACTGAAACCATACTCACAGAAATCTAGTCAATCTAATCACACTAGGACCACAGCCTCGTCTAACTCAATGAAACTAAGCTATGCCTGTGGGGCCACCCAAGACGGGCGGGTCATGGTGGAGAGGTCTGACAGAATGTAGTCCACTGGAGAAGGGAATGGCAAAGTACTTCAGTATTCTTGCCTTGAGAACCCCATGAACAGTATGAAAAGGCAAAATGATAGAATACTGAAAGAGGAACTCCCCAGGTCGGTAGGTGCCCAATATGCTACTGGAGATCAGTGGAGAAACAACTCCAGAAAGAATGAAGAGATGGAGCCAAAGCAAAAACAATACACAGCTGTGGAGTGACTGGTGATGAAAGCAAAGTCTGATGCTGTAAAGAGCAATATTGCATAGGAACCTGGAATGTCAGGTCTATGAAACAAGGCAAATTGAAAGTGGTCAAATGGGAGATGGCAAGACTGAGCATCGACATTCTAGGAATCAGCAAACTAAAATGGACTGGAATGGGTGAATTTAACTCAGATGACCATTATATCTACTACTGTGGGCAGGAATCTCTTAGAAGAAATGGAGTAGCCATCATGGTCAACAAAAGAGTCTGAAATGCAGTACTTGGATGCAATCTCAAAAATGACAGAATGATCTCTGTTTGTTTCCAAGGCAAACCATTCAATACAACAGTAATTCAAGTCTATGCCCCAACCAGTAATGCTGAAGAAGCTGAAGTTGAACAGTTCTATGAAGACCTACAAGACCTTTTATAACTAACACCCAAAAAAGATGTCCTTTTCATTATAGGGGACTGGAATGCAAAAGTAGGAAGTCGAGAAACACCTGGAGTAACAGGCAAATTTGGCCATGGAATACGGAATGAAGCACGGCAAAGGCTAATAGAATTTTGCCAGGAGAATGCACTGGTCATAGGAAACACCCTCTTCCAACAACACAAGAGAAGACTCTACACATGGACATCACCAGATGGTCAACACCGAAATCAGATTGATTATATTCTTTGCAGCCAAAGATGGAGAAGCTCTATACAATCAACAAAAACAAGACCAGGAGCTGACTGTGGCTCAGATCATGAACTCCTTATTGCCAAATTCAAACTTAAATTGAAGAAAGTAGGGAAAACCGCTAGACCATTCAAGTATGACCTAAATCAAATCCCTTATGATTATACAGTGGAAGTGAGAAACAGATTTAAGGGCCTAGATCTGATAGATAGAGTGCCTGATGAACTATGGAATGAGGTTCGTGACATTGTACAGGAGACAAGGATCAAGACCATCTCCATGAAAACAAATGCAAAAAAGCAAAATGGCTGTCTGGGGAGGCCTTATGAATAGCTGTGAAAAGAAGAGAGGCAAAAAGCAAAAGAGAAAAGGAAAGATATAAGCATCTGAATGCAGAGTTCCAAAGAATAGCAAAGAGAGATATGAAAGCCTTCCTCAGTGATCAATGCAAAGAAACAGATGAAAACAACAGGATGGGAAGGACTAGAGATCACTTCAAGAAAATTAGAGATACCAAGGGAACATTTCATGCAAAGATAAGCTCGATAAAGGACAGAAATGGTCTGGACCTAACAGAAGCAGAAGATATTAAGAAGAGGTGGCAAGAATACACAGAACTGTACAAAAAAGATCTTTATGACCAAGATAATCATGATGGTGTGATCACTCACCTAGAGCCAGACATCCTGGAATGTGAAGTTAAGCTGGCCTTACAAAGCATCACTACGAACAAAGATAGGAAAGGTGATGGAATTCCAGTTGAGCTGTTTCAAATCCTGAAAGATGATGCTGTGAAAGTGCTATACTCAATATGCCAGCAAATTTGGAAAACTCAGCAGTGGCCACAGGACTGGAAAAGGTCAGTTTTCATTCCAATCCCAAAGAAAGGCAATGCCAAAGAATGCTCAAACTACTGCACAATTGCACTCATCTCACACGCTAGTAAAGTAATGCTCAAAATTCTCTAAGCCAGGCTTCAGTAATAGGTGAACCATGAAATTCCAGATGTTCAAGCTGGTTTTAGAAAAGGCAGAGGAACCAGAGTTCAAATTGCCAACATCCGCTGGATCATCAAAAAAGCAAGAGAGTTCCAGAAAAACATCTATTTCTGCTTTATTGACTATGCCAAAGCCTTTGTGTGGATCACAATAAACTGTGGAAAAATCTTCAAGAGATGGGAATACAAGACCACCTAATCTGCCTCTTGAGAAACCTATATGCAGGTCAGGAAGCAACAGTTAGAACTGGACGTGGAACAACAGACTGGTTCCAAGTAGGAAAAGGAGTACATCAAGGCTGTATATTGTCACCTGCTTATTTAACTTATATGCAGAGTACATCATAAGAAACACTGGGCTAGAAGAAGCACAAGCTGGAATTAAGATTGCTGGGAGAAATATCAATAACCTCAGGTATGCAGATGACACCACCCTTATGGCAGAAAGTGAAGAGAAACTAAAAAGCCTCTTGATGAAAGTGAAAAAGGAGAGTGAAAAAGTTGGCTTAAAGCTCAACATTCAGGAAACTAAGCTCATGGCATGTTGGCCCATCACTTCATGGGAAATAGATGGGGAAACAGTGGAAACAGTGTCAGACTTTATTTTTGGGGGCTCCAAAATCACTGCAGATGGTGACTGCAGCCATGAAATTAAAAGACACTTACTCCTTGGAAGGAAAGTTATGACCAACCTAGATAGCATATTCAAAAGCAGAGACATTACTTTGCCAACAAAGGTCCGTCTAGTCAAGGCTATGGTTTTTCCAGTGGTGATGTATGGGATGCGAGATTTGGACTGTGAAGAAAGCTGAGTGCCAAAGAATTGATGCTTTTGAACTGTGGTGTTGGAGAAGACTCTTGAGAGCCCCTTGGACTGCAAGAAGATCTAACCAGCCCATTCTGAAGGAGATGAGCCCTGGGATTTCTTTGGAAGGAATGATGCTAAAGCTGAAACTCCAGCACTTTGGCCATCTCATGCGAAGAGCAGACTCATTGGAAAAGCCTCTGATGCTGGGAGGGATTGGGGGCAGGAGGAGAAGGGGATGACAGAGGATGAGATGGCTGGATGGCATCACTGACTGACTCGATGGACATGAGTTTGAGTGAACTCGGGAGATGGTGATGGACAGGGAAGCCTGGTGTGCTGCGATTCACGGGGTCAGAAAGAGTTGGACACGACTGAGGGACTGAACTGAACTGAAGCAAACTTCCCTGTCCCTTTTGATTGTGGAACTGAATGATTTAAGAAACTACTTTATTGATGGTATAAAATATTTTGTCAAATACTTTGTTGTTTTCTTTTTTATTTTTTTCTTGCTCTACTGTCCTAATGTCACTATCTGATTCAAATCCTCATCTCTCCCAGTTGAATTTTTCTCTAATCTTTGGCTAAGTGAAAAATTCAGAATCCTTCTGTCTTTACCTCTCTTATCTAGCAAGTGGAAATTATTACATTGGCGCATGCAGCCTGGAGATTTGAGTAGAATTGATTACAGGAGATGAAAACAGTCATTGAGAAGGGCTGTGACAGTTCAAGTGTCCTTTGATTTCCCTCTACCAGAAATAGTCCCTTGGGAAGGAAGGCCTAAGTCCGTGCAAGATAGAAGGAGGGTCCCAATCTCCATCAGCAGGAGAAACTTCTCCATTTAACTGTGACTCCTGAGTGGGTCGAAGCTAGGTCTTTTAACCTCAGTATCACCCATGCCTAGCTTCTAACATAGTTCCTAGAACATGGTAGGTGCTTAAAATGTATTTATTTGCAAGTGATGCTAATACAGTCTTGAGTAAGTTTCCAATAAGATGGGGATATATTACTACATATGAAACTTCATCATACTTCCCATGATTGAGTTTCTAAGAGTGCAGAGATTCACATGGGGAAATCTGTGTTTCTAAGAGTGCAGAGATTCACATGGGGAAATCTGTGACCCCTGGCACTGTGTGGTTTGAGTGACTGGTTATTCTGAAAGGATTGCAGTCATTGAGCCAATTGAGAAGAGAGTCCTTGCCTAGTCCTGTAAACCCCACACCACCCCCTGTGATCAGGAGCCTGGCAGCTTATTCTGCAGATTTTGCCAACAGAGTGACTATAATATCATAAAGCAGGTCATAGCCCTCAAAGATCAAGAGAGAATCTCTTTTTGAAGCTATCATTCCCTGCACTGGGAGGTCCAGCAAAGAGGGTCTTTTGCTGTGGTTGCTTTATTTGGTTTTGGTTTTGTTTTGTTTTTGATTTTTTTTAAACCAAGTTCAAGGCCAAAGAAGTGTATCGCCCATAAAGTAACCCCAGAACTTCATGCCAGAGGAATTTCTGACAAAATGAATGGTTTCAAATGCAACAGCTTGCTACCAAGTTCCCAGCTTGCAATCTCCCTGGAATCTGCAGTTTCAGATTAACCCTCTGCTAAAAGCCCCTCATTCTGATGCCTCTGGCATCCAATTGTCTGCTCCAACTCTGGGGACTCTCCAGGCTGGATAAGCTAATTTGGACGACTAGAAGTGTGGTCATCCTTAAAGGCCATTTTGTTCTATTCCTTCCAAATATATATATATATGTATATATGTATATATATATATATATTTTTTTTTTTTTTTTAAAGAATGTAAGGAAAAAGTGCAAAGCCTCTTTAAATAAATTCAAAACACAGCAGATGGAACACAGGAAGTTTTACCAAGTAATTGAAGTGATTACATGCAAAGCCCTTTCCCATAATCAAGGAGTTTCAAAGGAGGGTAGAGAGTGATTGACAGTGTTGGCCACCCTTGAAACTACATCCTGATTGGAGGAAATAATTACAAACAGGGAAAAAGGGACCCAGTCTCTACATTCTTTATTTTCAGATCTAATCTGGCAGAAGAGAGCCAATAGTGGAAAATAAACTTTCAAAAGTTTAAAATCTTGTTCTTGGGGAATAAGCAAGCAGGAGTTCCTGATATACCTATGACAGATTTTCTTTTCCTTTTTCTTTCTTTATTGTTCTTTTAAAATTCATTTACTGAACATCTACTGTGTTCCAGATTATAAGAAAGATGAAAGGATATGATGCCATAAAAGCTATTCATGTGAACTGTAAACCTAAAAACAGACATAAGCAGTCAGTGTGGCTATTAACTTTTCAAATGAAGTGATTAGAGCAAAGAGGCAAGCTGTAAGGATTACTTGCTAACTGTCTGCTGGAAAGTACATGTATATACAAATAGTGAAAATAGGTGCAGAGCAACTTCAGCTGAAGCAGGCATGACATTACTTGACTCCAGGAATTTTAGAGTTCAGGAGAGCACTTGGAAGCCACTAGGCTAGAAGAGCATTGATGTATCTTTCTGCTCTTGATACTTTGACCCTTCGGAAGGAACAAGGCTCTTTTCTTGATGTTTTTGAAATGCTTCCTCCTTTTCCCCTTTGCCCTCTAACTTGTTTTCCATTAAGTGCTCCCACCTTCAATTCTTTTTTTTTTCTTTTCGTCCCTTTTTTTTTTTTTAAATTTTCTAAAAACTCAAAAACCTGACCAACTTTCCTGAAGATTCCCAGATTCACATTTATCTTTTGATTTCCCTCATTTGCCCGTGGTAACTATTGAACGCATAGGACTTAATTGTATACATTTTTTTTAATTACTTACTCAATGCATGAGTTCTGGTAAGTCCCAAGAAGGTCATGAGATAATTACGTATATCTTTTAAAAAACTTATCACGAGTGCCCAGTCTTGGAGTCAGCTTGCAAATGCTAGAATCCTGGCTCTACCACTTCATTGCCACGGCCCTGTAAATAAGCTACTTACCATCTCTATGCTTCATTTTCTTCATCTATAAAATGGTGATAATACCAGCATTTAATTTTTATGGTTTTTTAAAGTGTTACAATAATAAGTGTGCAGTGTTTAGCATAGTGCCTTGCAGGTACTACATACTCAGTACATTTCAATTACTATTGTTATTATCAGCATTAAGATTATTTTCTCAGGAAAATCAATCCAACTAAATGGAATTCTGTTGAATAAAAATTAGAATGGGTCTAATTTCCACATTCTTTCCCAAAGAGAAAAATGGAAACTTTTCAGAATGTCACCCATTCACAAAAACGCATTGCTGCAGCCAAATGGGAAGGAACTAGAAAATCCTGAATGGAACTGGCTAAGCAGAAAGTATGTTGGGCTAAACAGTGAGACTGGTGATGTAGAGAAATAAGCCATTAATACAAAGAGCACTGGCTTTGAAACCCCTGATCACCCATGGTCACGCTGGTAGAGCAGGAAGCGCTGTGGCTCAGCTGCCTTCCTCACCACGGCTTTGTCCATGATGCAGTCATTTTCTTATCATAGACTGAATATCAACAGTATTTATTCCAACTCTCTGGTATTCCATTCCATTTTGCAATTAATCATTCTCTAAGGTCCTTGGTGGACTTCTTAAAGTAATTATAGGTGGCAGAGTTTAATTGGCCTAGAACCAAATGTGGAACTTGGATGTTTTTAGAGAATCAGATAACCAACTACACTCAGTGAAGAAACTGGACCACCAGTTCTGCTGAGTGCTTTTTAACTGTAAGAAAATACTGAACCATTCGTGCTGAGCAAAATTTTACATATACCAAACAGAAAGCAATATGGCATTTACAAAATGAAGTATTCCACAAAAAGCAAATACAATGAAGCACCTTAAAAGGATATATCTTTCAAATCATGTTTAAGTAAATTATTTAATCTTGTACATTTTTCTAATTCAGTTGACATTCTCTCAGAAATCTTGTTAGCTAAATACCTTATTTACTGGTCCAACACCATCTTATGTGTGAAAAAAGCTACCTTATAAATAACTGAAATTTTAATTATGTCATTATATGTGGCATACATATAGGATTAAAAAGCAAATTTTAAAGTAAATAAGCTATAAATTGCATCAGTCAGTCAGTTCAGTCACTCAGTCCTGTCCTGCTCTTTGCAAACCCATGAACTGCAGCATGCCAGGCCTCCCTGTCCATCACCAACTTCTGGAGCCTGCTCAAACTCATGTCTATCGAGTCGGTGATGCCATCCAACCATCTCATCCTCTGTGTCTCCTTCTCTTCCTGCCTTCAATCTTTCCTAGCATCAGGGTCTTTTCAAATGAGTCAGCTCTTCACATCAGGTAGCCAGAGTACTGGAGTTTCAGCTTCAGCATCAGTCCTTCCAAAGAATATGCAGGACTGATTTCCTTTAGGACTGGCTGCTTTGATCTCCTTGCAGTCCAAGGGACTGTCAAGAGTCTTCTCCAACAGCACAGTTCAAAAGCATCAATTCTTCAGTACTCAGCTTTCTTTATGGTCCAACTCTCACATCCATACATGACTGCTGGAAAAACCATATCTTTTTGTTGGCAAAATAATGTCTCTACTTTTTAATATGTGGTCTAGGTTGGTGATAGCTTTTCTTCCAAGGAGCAAGCATCTTTTAATTTCATAGTTGCAATCACAATCTGCAGTGATTTGGGAGCCCAATAAAATAAAGTCTGTCACTGTTTCCATTGTTTCCCCATCTATTTGCCATGAAGTGATGGGACCAGATGCCATGATCTTAGTTCTTTGAATGTTGAATTTAATTCACTGAATACATTTGTGCTCTTAAGTAATTTCCCCAGACTCAGTATATAATGGACATTAATGGGGGCAGAATAAAAGAGATAGTATTTTTAATTTTTATTTTTAGTAATTTCAGTTATTCTCCCTATATTTATAAGCCAAAGAATCAGGACAGAATTCAACCACTCATTTAACATGTTGTTGAATACTCTCTATGGCTCTAGCAGTTATAATCCTCTGGTATGCAAAAAATTATGTTTTATGATATTTGCCTATGGTGTGTGAGTGCTCAGTTACATCAGTTGTGTCTGACTCTGTGACCCTGTGAGCTGTAGACTGCCAGGCTCCTCTGTCCATGGAATTTTCCAGGCAAGAATGAGTGGGTTGCCATTTCCCACTCGAGGGGACCTTGCCAACCCAGTGATCGAACCAACATCTCTTGTGTTTCTTGCATTGCAGAAGGTCTCCTGCATTGCAGGTGAATTCTTTACCGACGATTCACCAGGGAAGCACTATATACATTAACTTGTGTGTATATATGCATATATGACCCTGTGACATGTATATATAATAAATATATATGTATATAACATAAAAATATATGACAAGTGAACGTCACTCAGTCATGTCTGACTCTGCAACCCCATGGACTATACAGTCCATGGAATTCTCTAGGCCAAAATACTGAAGTGGGTAGCCTTTAAATATTTACATATAATAAATATATATAAATTAATATTATATATATATGTATATATATATATATATCATCCAGCAACTACAGAGCTCTTTCTATGTCTTTCTGTGCTGGAAATTGCTCAAAGCACTTTACCCACTGATACTAATGGAATATGTATTATCTCCCATTTTGTAGATGAGTAAACTGAGACACAGATGTTAAACAAATGTCCTAAACTCATGTAACTATTAGTGCCTGTAAATTTGGATAATATCTATTCACAGAAGATGGGTGAATAGAAAAACCTAACTGTGAAAAAAAGTTTTAACAAGGAGAACAGAACAGAACAGTACATTTGTTTTTGCCAAGTTATTAGCTGTTGATGGCAGAAGTTTCCTTTCTTCTGAATTTGAGCAATAGGAGTTGATTTTCAAGAGAAACATTTTAATCATTTCTGATAAAATTGATTTCTCTTCTGTCCTTAAATCATTCTTTAATTGGTAGTATAATAGAGAGAGGTCTGGATCATAACACTTGCCATTTTTATATGTAGTTTATTAAAGATTATTTTTTAATAGTTGTAACATTCCAAAACAGAAATTTTTGAAAAAGATTCTTCAGCTCCAGTTTGAAATTTTACTTGCTTTTTTTTTTTTAATTACATCTAATTACTTTCCAAGCAGTAAGGCAAATGTCATTGTGTCCATTTAACAGATTTGAAAACTGTAGTATAAAAAGGTCAAGGAACTTGAAAAATCCCATTGCACCAAACTGAGATGAGTCCTAAATCTCTTCATTTCCACTCCTGTTGTCCAGCCACTTAATGTTTCCTTCTCACATCAATTGTGCCTAATATTCTAGAAACAAATGATAGTTAACTACTGGGTTTAGATAGTTAGGATGATGTTGTCCTCCCACCCAGCATGTCCCTTTTCATCCACCCATCCACTGTATAATTTCACTATCAATGTCCAGCATCTGTAACTCTTCATCTGAGGGTGACTGCAAGGACTTAGAAATTGTTATCTCTAAATGGTAAGCAATCCGGAAAGTTTCCAAAGTGCCCTTGCCTGGAGGCATAACACTGAGACAAGTTTTAAACTTCTGAGTTCCTCTACAGCATCATGATGAAGCTACCCTCTGGAGGATTTGCCTGAGATGCTCCTTGGTTTGGCTTATTCCCCTTCCCTGTTTGCCTCTCCCCTCCTTTCCCACATTACCTGGGGTGACTCCTTCATAAATCACTCATACGTGTATCCTTGTTTCAGAGTCAGTCTCTGTGGAACTTAATCTAAGAGAGATGGTATTTATTCATTTATTATTAATATTATTCTAATTCTCGTCTCTTTTTGTTTGTTGTTCTCGCTTTCTGTACAGCCCAATGACTACAATACTGTTATGTCACATTTCTGCCTCTCCCTGAGATCTAGATTTGAGCTAGTAATTACTGAGCACCATCTATGTGAACATTTTGAAAGTCCTTCTAATATCCGAAAGTGACTTCATTGTCTTCTCTGCTGCTGCTGCTGCTAAGTCGCTTCAGTCGTGTCCGACTCTGTGCGACCCCAGAGACGGCAGCCCAGCAGGCTCTGCCGTCCCTGGGATTCTCCAGGCAAGAACACTGGAGTGGGTTGCCATTTCCTTCTCCAATGCATGAAAGTGGAAAGTGAAAGTGAAGTTGTTTGGTCGTGTCCAACTCTTAGCGACCCCATGGACTGCAGCCCACCAGGCTCCTCTGTCCCTGCGATTTCCCAGGCAAGAGCACTGGAGTGGGGCGCCACTGCCTTCTCCATTGTCTTCTCTCAACACCCTTAATGCCTTTCCATTTTATCTTCAGTAGTGGGAATTTTTTAAAGGAAGAAACAGCAATTATTTTAATTTTTTCTGCTTTGTTTAACCTTTTTGTATTAAATAAGTCCCTGCTATCTACCTGTTCGCCCATATTTTTCAAGTAACCTTTATTACTTTTTTTTCCTATTTATTTACATTCTTATCATTTTTTTCTTGTACTACTCTAATAATATTCTAAATTTCTCCAATGTCTCCATTATCTATCTCAAATTTATTCTACACCAGAATGATCTCAAAATATGGTCATGACATTTATTTCCCAGAGAAACTGATGTGAATGTTGTTATTTTAGCTTTAACAGACCACAAGTTATGATCAGCTTTCAATGAGTATGGCTTCAATGTTATCTTCTGTTTCAAAGCCTTTTCAGTGCTCTTCTTATCAACTCCATGTATGTATCACCAGTGGCCAGCCTGCAATCTTGGTGGTGGTCTGTCTCTTAATTCAGCTCTCAAAGTGTAGCTGGCTGTTAGATTCACATGTACACTTGGTGGTGAACCCAACCCAGTTCCAATCAAAATCTCCAGTTTCATCTATTGGCAAATTTCTCCACTCAAGGAAATGTCAAAGCTCAACAGAACTATTGGCAAGCTTTATAAATGTCCTGTGCACTTAACCCCAAAATACCCACAGAGGACCCCCTCTACTTGGAACACACTTGTCCCAGTTTATCTACCTCATGACCATTCATCATTCCATCTTATAATCCAACACCCTTACCGAATTATCTTCTCTGTCTTCACCAGACAGAAAGTAGTTCCTTCCTCTTGATTTGTACATTAACTGAATAAAATATTTATCACATGACTTCTCCCTCACTTTTGGCTCTTAGCTCCTTGAAAGCAAGCTAAGAGCTCCTTGAAAGCTAAAAATACATGTTAACATCGTGTATTTTTATTTTGAAGCACATACTAGAGGGACAAAATATGAGTGTTGAAAGAACAAATGCTAAATATTTTGTGAATACAGAAGAGTATGTGTTTTAAAGTTTCTTACTAATTCTGAGGCATAGGTCAGTAGAGCTGCTAAATTACTTTCTTGAATTCAGAAGTTTGTTGAACGCCTGTGCCAGTTCCAGCAAGCCCATAAACCAGTGTCGCATTTATTCATGGTTTGTCCACAGTCTGCTTGGAGACAATATTTTGGGTTTAATTTCATTGTTTTCATATGGGGGTAATTATATATATGTATATCTTACAAATAATATGTGAAACAAACAACAAAAATAAAAATTCAGACATTAATCAGATTTTACAAATTCAGATGTTTAGTGTTGGCACTAAAGAGTAACAGCAAGAGAAGAAATGACCATTGAAAAAGTTCCTATTAGGAAACCATCCCCAAGATTTGTCAATTATATTTGAACAAACCCCTTCTTTTTTGAGAAAGCTTTAAGTCCACATTACAGTAAACAGTGCTCATCCTCTTAAACTTCTAATGGAAATGTCATATGGTACTCTTTCAAAAGACAAAAAGTTAACACTTCTTAAGCCTCCAGAATCTTTCACATCGGTTCAGTTCAGTCGCTCAGTCGTGTCTGACACTTTGTGACCCCATACACTGCAGCACACCAGTCCTCCTTGTCCATCACCAACTCCTGGAGTCCACTCAAACTCATGTGCATTGAATCAGATATACCATGCAACCATCTAATCCTCTGTTGTCCCCTCTCCTCCTGCCCTCAATCTTTTCCAGCATCAGGGTCTTTTCAAATGAGTCAGCTCTTCTCATCAAGTGGTCAAACTATTGAAGTTTCAGCTTCAACATCAATCCTTCCAATGAATATTCAGGACTGATTCCTTTAGGATGGACTGGTTGTATCTTCTTGCAGTCCAAGGGACTCTCAAGAGTCTTCTCCAAAACCCCAGTTCAAAAGCATCAATTCTTCTGTGCTCAGCTTTCTTTATAGTCCAACTCTCACATACATACATGCTGCTGCTAAGTCGCTTCAGTCGTGTCCGACTCTGTGTGACCACATAGACGGCAACCCACCAGGCTCCCCCATCCCAGGCAAGAACACTGGAGTGGGTTGCCATTTCCTTCTCCAATGCATGAAAGTGAAAAGTGAAAGTGAAGTCGCTCAGTCATGTCCAACTCTTAGTGACCGCATGGACTGCAGCCTAACAGGCTCCACTGTCCATGGGATTTTCCAGGCAAGAGTACTGGAGTGGGTTGCCATTGCCTTCTCCATACATACATGACTACTGGAAAAACCATAGCCTTGACTAAATAGACCTTTGTCGGCAAAGTAATGTCTCTGCTTTTTAATATGCTGTCTAGGTTGGTTATAGCTATCCTTCCAAAGAGTAAGCGTCTTTTAATTTCATGGCTGCAATCACCATCTGCAGTGATTTTAGAGCCCAGAAAAGTAAACTATGCCACTGTTTCCACTGTTTCCCAATATATTTGCATGAAGTGATGGGACCAGATGCTGTGATCTTAGTTTTCTGAATGTTGAGCTTTAAGCCAACTTTTTCACTCTCCTCTTTCACTTTCATCAAGAGGCTCTTTAGTTCCTCTTCACTTTCTGCCATAAGGGTGGTGTCATCTGCATATCTGAGGTTACTGATATTTCTCCTAGCAATCTTGAATCCAGCTTGTGCTTCATCTAACCCAGCATTTCTCCGGATGTACTCTGCATATAAGTTAAATAAGCAGGGTGACAATATACATTCTTGACATACTCCTTTTCCTGTTTGGAACCAGTCTGTTGTTCCATGTCCAGTTCTAACTGTTGATTCTTGACCTGTATACAGATTTCTCAGGAGGCAGGTCAGGTGGTCTAGTATTCCCATCTCTTTCAGAATTTTCCACAGTTTATTGTGATCCACATAGTCAAAGGCTTTGGCATAGTCAAAAAACAGATTTTTTTTTCTTTATTCTCTTGCTTTTTTGATGATCCAGTGGATATTGGCAATTTGATCCCTGGTTCCTCTGCCTTTTTAAGATCCAGCTTGAACATCTGGAAGTTCATGGTTCATGTATTGTTGAAGCCTGGCTTGCAGAATTTTGAACATTACTAGCACATGAGATGAGTGCAACTGAGCATTCTTTGGCATTGCCTTTCTTTGGGATTGGTATGAAAGCTGACTTTTTGCAGTCCTGTGGTCACTGCTGAGTTTTCCAAATTTGCTGGCATATTGAGTGCAGCACTTTCACAGCATCATCTTTCAGGATTTCAAATAACTCAACTGGAATTCCGTCACCTTCACTAGCTTTGTTCATAGTGTTGCTTCCTAAGGTCCACTTGACTTCACATTCCATGATGTCTGGCTCTAACTGAGTTATCACAACATTGTGATTATCTGGGTCATGAAGATCTTTTTTATATAAGTCTTCTGTGTATTCTTGCCACCTGCTTCTGCTGGGTCCATACAATTTCTGTTCTTCATTGTGCCCACCTTTACATGAAATTTTCCCTTGGTATCTCTAATTTTCTTGAAGACATCTCTAGTCTTTCCCATTCTATTGTTTTCCTCTATTTCTTTGCATTGGTCACAGAAAGAAGGCTGACTTATCTCTCCTTGTTATTCTTTGGAACTCTGCATTCAAATGGAAATGTCTTTCCTTTTCACCTCTTTTCTTTTCACAGGTATTTGTAAGGGCTTCTCAGGCAGCCATCTTGCTTTTTGGCATTTCTTTTTCTGGGGGATGCTCTTGATCCCTGTTTCCTGTACGTCATGAACCTCCATACATAGTTCTTCAGGCACTCTGTCTATCAGATCTAGTCCCTTAAATCTGTTTCTCACTTCCACTGTATAATCGTAAGGGATTTGCTTTAGGTCATACCTGGTCTGGTGGTTTTACCTGTTTTCTTCAATTAAAATCTGATTTTGGCAATAAGGAGTTCATGATCTGAGCCACAGTCAGTTCCCAATCTTGTTTTTGCTGACTGTATAGAGCTTTTCCATCTTTGGCTGCAAAGAATATGATCAATCTGATTTCAGCATTGACCATCTGGTGATGTCCATGTGTAGAGTCTTCTTTTGTGTTGTTGGAAGAGGATGTTTGCTATGACCAGTGCATTCTCTTGGCAAGACTCTATTAGCCTTTGCCCTGCTTCATTTTGTACTCCAAGGCCAAATTTGCCTGTTATTCTAGGTGTTTCTTTACTTCCTACATTTGCATTCCAGTCCCCTATAAAGAAAAGGATATCATTTGGGGTTGTTAGTTTTAAAATGTCTTGTAAGTCTTCATAGAACTGTTCAACTTCAGCTTCTTCAGCATTACTGGTCAAGGCATAGACTTGGTTTACCATGATATTGAATGGTTGCCTTAGAAATGAACAGAGATCATTCTGTTGTCTTTGAAATTGCATCCAAGTACTGCATTTCTTGCAGTACTCTTTTCTTGACAACGATGGCTCCATTTCTTCTAAGGGATTCTTGCCCACAGTAGTAGATATAATGGTCATCCAAGTTAAATTCTCCCATTCCAGTCCATTTTATTTCCCTGATTCCTAAAATGTCAGCATTCACTCTTGCCATCTCCTGTTTGACCGCTTCCAATTTGCCTTGATTGATGGACCTAACATTCCAGGTTCCTATGCAATATTGCTCTTTACAGCATTGGACCTTACTTCCATCACCAGTCACATGCATAACTGGGCATTGTTTTTGCTTTGGCTCCATCTCTTCATTCTTTCTGGAGTTATTTTTCACTCTTCTCCAGTAGCATATTGGGCACCTACTGACCTGGAGAGCTCATCTTTCAGTGTCCTATCTTTTTGCCTTTTCATACTGTTCATGGGATTCTCAAGGCAAGAATACTGAAGTGGTTTGCCATTCCCTTCTCCAGTGGACCACATTTTGTCAGACTCTCCCCCATGACCTGTCCATCTTGGTAGCCCTGCACAGTATGGCTTATAGTCTCATTGAGTTAGACAAGGCTGTTATCCATGTGATTAGATTGGTTAGTTTTCCATGATTGTGGTTTTCAGTCTGCCTGCCCTCTGATGCAGAAGGATAAGAGGCTTATGGAACCTTCCTGCTGAGAGAGACTGACTGAGGGTGAAACTGGATCTTGTTCTGATGGCCATACTCAGTAAAGCTTTAACCCAATTTTCTATTGATGGGTGGAACTTTGTCCCCTCCCTGCTCTTTCCTGAGCCAAACTTGGTGGAGGTAATGAAGATAATGGCGACCTCCTGCACTCAGTGCCCCCAACCCTGCAGCAGGCCACCACCGACCCACGCCTCCCCTGGAGAGTCCTCAACACTCACAGGCAAGTCTGGGTCAGTCTCCTGTGGGGTCACTGCTCCTTATTCCTGGGTGCTGGTGCACACAAGGTTCTGTTGTGCCCTCCAAGAGTCTATCTCCCAGGCCTGTGTAAGTTCTGGCAGCTCTATGGTGGGGTTATTGGTGACTCCTCCAGGAGGGCTTATGCCAACCCAAGTTTGCTGCACCCAGAGCCTCTGCCCCTGTGGCAGTTCACTGCTGGCCCGTACCTCCACAGGACATGCTCAAACACAGTTCTGTCTCAGTCTCTGTGGGGTCCTTAGGTCCTGGTGCATACAAGAATATTCAGGGTATCAATTACTCTAGACTAAGTCATTCAGGATATGCCATTAGATGACCAACAGGGTTACTGTAGATTTGGTTGTTTCTAAATTTATTATAAGTAATTCTACATTAAATATCTCATTTCTAAAATATATTTTCATTAAGAAACAGGTTAAACATTGTAGATTATTTCTTCTGAAATGTGATTTATGTCTAACAGAATGATATCATTACTTCTAAATATTCTTTGGCTTCATGTAATTATTTGGTCCCATAAAAGACAGAGATTGAATATTGAAAAGCTTATGGAATTCTCCAGGCCAGAATACTGGAGTGAGTAGCCTTTCCCTTCTCCAGGGGATCTTCCCAACCCAGGGATCAAACCCAGGTCTCCCGCATAGTGGGTGGATTCTTTACCAGCTGAGCCACAAGGGAAGTCCCAAAAAAGGTCCATCTAGTCAAAGGTCCATCTAGTCAAAGCTATGGTTCTTCAAGTAGTCTTGTATGGATGTGAGAGTTGGACTATAAAGAAAGCTGAGTGCCAAAGAATTGATGCTTTTGAACTGTAGTGTTGGAGTAAACTCTTGAGAGTCCCTTGGATTGCAAGGAGATCCAACCAGTCCATCCTAAAGGAAATCAGTCCTGAATATACATTGGTAGGAATGATGCTAAAGCTGAAACTCCAATACTTTGGCCACCTGATGCGAAGAGCTGACTCATTGGAAAAGACCCTGATGCTGGGAAAGATTGAGGGCAGGAGGAGAAGAGGACAACCGAGGGTGAGATGGTTGGATGGCATCACTGACTCGATAGACATGAGTCTGAGTGGACTCCAGGAGTTGGTGATGGACAGGGAGGCCTGGTGTGCTGTGGTTCATGAAGTCACAAAGAGTCAGACACGACTGAGAGACTGAACTGAACTGAAGATAGAGATGGATATACAAATTTGCCTGTACATTTTGATTGCAAGTAAAAATATATGCTTTGTTAATTCAAAATGCATAAGAATGTTATAATTTCCAGATTTAAATCCTGGTATATTTACTCATGCCTCTAAGATTCTTTTTATAATCCCTACTTCTGATTTAAAAGAACTTTAAAATGTATCTATTTACAAATATTTAGATATTGTACTAAAATTCCCCAACTGATCTTTATCTCCCTAATAATACCTTAAAGAATTGTATTTCATTGTTACAAAGAATGCAAATATTTTCAGGTGAATTCTATAATGCACATTGTCCAGTGATGTTCTTGAGCTGGTATAAATGGTAAGAACTTTAACTTACTCCTGATGCAAATGTAGGTATAGGTTAGAAAACAGTCAAGGCTCAATAAGAAATATGTTTAACTTAAAATGTAGTGTGTATATTCCTTTATATTTGGAAAAATAAGTAGTAGTTATTTTCTTCATTGTGTTACAACCCTATGTTGAAAAGGTTTCTAATAGATTCTAACTAGTTAGATAATGGCTAAAAAGAATATTTGTATAGAATTTTAAATCCATTTACCAGTGTTGGTTAGAAAATCTCCACCTCTATTGCCAATATGTGAAATAAAAATGTAAATAAAGATCAAAGGCTTTGCACAGCTGGCGATGGGGGCCACTCAATTCACACCAGGCCTCACTGAGCAGTTAACAAAGTCATGTTTAATAGTTATGCTGAGTGTCAGTGTCACCCCCAAAGCTGTGTATAGTTGGAGATCAGGGAAGGAAAATGGAGAGGGGGTTGTAAGAGAAACTGAAAATATCGGCAATATCCCCAGGAAAAACTTGCTCTACAGAGAAGAAAAGTGGTTTGGGATTTAAAATTATTTCATCTTTAATAAGCCGATTAATTTTATACATACTTTTCCTAAACTGTTTCTTGAACTAGTAAATATTTTGATTTTCAAACAAAACTACAAGACACTACCAAGTAATCTTAAATAAGATTTGACACACTGTACATCATCAATTCCTCTCTTTAATTCAGGCATGCAAATTCCAAGCCACTTGCTAGAGATCAGGAGTGAGTTATGTCTTGCTTGTATAAGGTTGCTCTATGCACAGAATCTTCATTCATGGATTCATTTCAAAGAACATGATGATGAATATGAATTGAATTCTTCTAGAATGAGATTACTGTGCAGAGCAACAGTGGCTGGATCCCACAGTTTGAGAAATGGATCATTCCCCCACAACACCGCCCCAGCCAATTTCTCTTTATAATGCCCTTTAAAGTCTGTCTATAATACATCTGGTGTTTGTTCTCCTAGACCGAAAATAACTAGTAGACCACCAGTAATTTAAATTGTACCCTGTTCCAAGGATATTTGACATGTGGTCCCTTTGGAAGAACTAATGCAAAAAACTGGCTCTAACCCTGGAAATAAGGTTACCATAGACTCACAGAAGGTTGCAATTAACCAATATCAAGAAGGTTAACCTGCAAATTTTTCTCTCAAATACATTCTAATCTCATTTGTAAACCATTTTATGCAGTTGCAAAGAATGAAATAATAAGGGTTATAATGTTTAATTCTGAATTTGATTTCTTTTCTCTGAAAGGAAAAATAAGAAGGAAATGTCACATTAAGTTAATAGTTACCAGTCTACCAAAGAACACACACATACACAGTGAATTTTATTCAATGCTTAAAATTTATAGATAGATCTGAGAGAGAGCCTTCTGAAGACCATGAAAATGGTTTTATTTCTATTTAAATGTTTAAAGGAAATAAATAAAACTTTATAGTTCGAAGTCTTTCTCATCATTCTCCATCATTGTGATTTTTTAGTGAGGTGGGGAGAAAGAATAGATTCATTAGAATATTGACAATATATTTGTAAATTAACCATTGCACTTTGTAGATCAGGAAACTAAAGCCCAGATCACTGAAGTGATTTGCTGAGTGTGCACTGACAGTTACTGGCAAACACGAGCTAGAGATCTGTTTTCCTGATTCAAAGACCAGAACACCTTTTTACAATTCCATAGTGTCTCTCATAAAATATTCTGCATGTATATCTGTAATTGACCAAACGTGTGCATATTTAACTAGAGGTTAAAATGGAAGCACATAAAACTAGGTGACAAATTTAAATAAATTCTTGTGGAGAGAAGTTTTCGAGATTTTTTTTTTTAATGGAGTAGAGAAAAGAGTGTGAATTTCTGATAAAAAGAAGTAACCTGTTTATTTGATCCTTATTAAAAAAACAAATCTGATCATGAAACATTTAAGATTTACACGTACTTTAAAGAATTATTTTAGTTTTGTGTTGACTAATTGGAACAAAGCCCATAAACTGAAATAGGGAGGAACATTACTATGTACCCTTTGAGTTGTGATGCTATCCATCCGTGCATAATAAGACCAATAGAATTCTTGTGATATTTTTTCTTTTTTTAACCTCTGTTGCTTAAGAAAGCATGTTACAGAACCATACACCAACTAAAAAAAGCAAAGTAAAATAAAAAATGGAAATGGACATGAAGTATTAATTTATAAGACAAAAATAGATTTGTCCATAATAAATAATTATATAATCATCCCGAGAATAAGTAAGTTATTGATTATTTCAGTCATTTAAATTTTCCTTATAGCCCTGCAGCACCATCTCCCCAGTGACCACTCTCTTATGCCCTCCAGCTCTTTTTTTACCTTGGCTGGTTTAACTATGGAAAAGTGGATCTTTCATTTATTTCTTCTATGTTAATATTAAATACTGAAACATAGCTCATAACACCACTAAATCCTAAAACCTTAAATACTGTTGCATTAAAATCATTCTTTATTTATATATATAATATATTCAAAATAAACAAAATTGAGAAACAAAGTTGACACTAAAAATGTGAACAATTTGACTGAAGTGCAGATCTTCAAAGTGGGAAAGGAAGCAAACATTTGAAGAACTTGAAACAATGTCACTGATAATAAAGTGAATAATGGGAATAAACTCAGCAATATCTACAACTGATACTTTTACAAAGGGAAATGAAAAGAAAAAAAACATTATTTTGCAAAGTAAAAATGTTAGAAAATGTTACTTTCTGATCATGAAATTGTAACATACTCTTGACAAATTTTACTCCCGGAAATTTGATCTTGAAAAGTATCAGAAAGTCAGGAAAGATATCAAATTTGAGTAAAAACAGTATTCAGCAACTCCTTCATATATAAGTTAATTTCCAAAATAAGCTTAGGCTACAAAGGAGTATATCAAATTTTATACTCAATTTCCCTTCAAAGACTAGAAAGAAAATCTTGTAGAAGGTGACGTGAAAAAGTAGCTATGAAACCACAGCGATTATCACTGTGACTCTCTTTGGTTTCCTGAACCACACTTTTCTCATCTGAAAAATATGGAAACTAATAACTGTCTTGCAGAGTTGTGCTGAGATTCACAAATAGCATGTGTAAAATGCCTGATGCAGAAGAGGAGTTTAATAAATGATAGCCTGTGCTCTTTATGTGATTAGAGGACATAAGTCCGGCAAAGCATGGGAGAAACTTCAGACAGGACAGGAATAGAAAACGCCAGTTGTGCTAGGTTTGGCTCTATTTAATATCATCTTGGCAAAAGCAAATAATTTGTACAGTGCAGGATTTCTTATGCAGGTGCAAATGCATGATTTATGCTCTTGTAAGTAAATCTGGCTTTATGCATGGCTGACTATATATATAAAATTGGGCTTTTTTTTCCAGAGAATTGTGATCATGGTATTTCTGTATGAAAGAAAGTGGAATTATTGAGAACTCATAACAATAGGAATTGTGGAAATGATGTCAGGAAAAGACTGAAATACTCGCATATAATTCTTTTAATGCTGTTATACCCAAGCCCATGTTCATGGTTCATGTTTTAGAAAATAATATCTAAAAGAAGTTCAAAATTAAATCATAGGCAGTGTGCTATCTGTAAAGATCTATATGGAGGGGATTGCTAAACAAGAGGTAAATTTTCAGTTATTCACTTGCTATTTGTTGGGCCGTAGATAAAACACTGAACACATTGTTTTAGTAACAATAATGCAGGTCAATGTCTCACTGGCTTTTTATCATCTTATTTTATTTTATTTTTTGTTTAGTCATCAAATCCTTACTTCAAAAGATATCTTACTCATATGCCTGCTATCTAAGAAAAATAAAGCTCCATCTTCTCTAATTGAAAGGGAGATGGTACTTTGGCATTCTTCCAGCTTCGAGCATAACCTACGTACTCTGAAATCAACCATCTTACCATCTTAATGTACTGTGGAACCCAGTTTGAAACAATCTTTTCAGGAATTTTTTCAGAGATTTTTTTTTAAAAAGAGTCTGATCCAATGAATCCTTAACAATGAATACACTTTTAAGTAATTTTTTCCATTTATTTCGAAAAATATTTGATATGAGTCATCCATCAGTTCAGTTCAGTTGCTCAGTCGTGTCCAACTCTTTGCGACCCCAAGAACCACAGCACACGAGGCCTCCCTGTCCATCACCAACTCACAGAGTCCACACAAACCCATGTCCATCGAGTCAATGATGCCATCCAACCATCTCATCCTCTGTCATCCCCTTCTCCTCCTGCCCTCAATCTTTCCCAGCATGAAAGTCTTTTCCAATGAGTCAGCTCTTCACATCAGGTGGCCAAAGTATTGGAGTTTCAGCCTCAATAGTGGAAAATTCTGAAAGAGATGGGAATACCAGACCACCTAACCTGCCTCTTGAAAAACCTATGCAGGTCAGGAAGCAACAGTTAGAACTGGACATGGAACAACAGATTGGTTCCAAATAGGAAAAGGAGTATGTCAAGGCTGTATATTGTCACCCTGCTTATTTAATTTATATGCAGAGTATATCATGAGAGATGCTGGGCTGGAGAAAGCACAAGCTGGAAATCAAGATTGCTGGGAGAAATATCAATAACCTCAGATATGCAGATGACACCACCCTTATGGCAGAAAGTGAAGAAGAGCTGAAGAGCCTCTTGATGAAAGTGAAAGAGGAGTCATCCACAGTTATCCTGAAAAGACATGTGGTATGAAATCTGGATGGGTTGTTTGCCTCCATCTTCAGCATGGGTGACCTTGGCAAAATCTAACCACTCCGAGCCTCCGTGCTCTCAGATGTCTAATGTGCGTGATGATCTCTACTTATCTCAAAGGATTGTTGTACACTTCCAATAAGATAAATACATAAGAGTGTTTGTAACACTTATAGCATTCACATTATATACTATGACACTGATTTCCATATTCAGGTTAAGAACTTCTGTTCAGTATTCAAATTGGTTGCTGATTTACTTCTCACTTTAACTGTTTGAAAGCTAACTATATTTCTCATGAAAAATGCACATTTATACAGGTATCATTAAATATTATGGCATTTTTACACTTGTAATAATAAATACATAGTTATACTTAAATTACTAATAGAATTCAACATACGAAATACACAAGAACCCTTTACTCCAAAGGAAGTAAATACATGTGAAAAATAAATCTGAACTGGAGGGCCTGTTACTTTTAGTGGCATTGATATGCCAATTAGAGTTCATGGGAACTCAGTTACTTTTCGTATGCACGCATGCTCAGTTGCTCAGTTGTGTCTGACTCTGTGACACCAGGAACTGTAGCTGGCCATACTCCATGTCTATGGGATTCTCCAGGCAAGAATACTGGAGTGGGTTGCCATTTTCTCCTCCAGGGTATCTTCTCAACCCAGGGATGGAACCCGCATCTCCTGCATTGGCAGGCAGATAGATTCTTTATCCCTCAGCCACCCGGGAAATCAGCTTTTCATATACAAGCTGAGAAATGCCAAAATGACAAGGAAAAACTCACCTTTTTGACTTTCCAAAAAGTGAAGTTGAAACCAAAGCCAATTAGCAGAAGTAGGCCAAATAAAAAGTGAAGGAAAACATTGGTGCATCTCTCAGTTGAGTTCAGTTGCTCAGTTGTGTCCAACTCTTTGTGACCCCATGGACTGCAGCACGCCAGGCTTCCCTGTCCATCACCCAATGCCTGGAGCCTGCTCAAACTCACATCTGTCCAGTCAGTGATGCTATCCAACCATCTCATCCTCTGCCATCCCCTCCTCCTCCTGCCTTCGATCTTTCCCAGCATCAGAGCCTTTTCTAATGAGTCAGTTTTTCACATCAGGAGGCCAAAGTATTGAAATTACAGCTTCAACATCAGCCCTACCAATGAATATTCAGGACTAATTTCCTTTAGGATGGGCTGGTTGGATCTGCTTGCAGTCCAGGGGACTCTCAAGACTCCCTCCAACAACACAATTCAAAAGCATCAATTCTTCAGTGCTCAACTTTCTTTATAGTCCAGCTCTCACATCCATACATGACTACTGGATAAACCATAGCTTTGACTAGACAGACCTTTGTTGGCAGTGTAATGTCTCTGCTTTTTAATATGCTGTCTAGGTTGGTCATAGCTTTTCTTCCAAGGAGCAAGCAAGTATCTTTTAATTTCATGGCTGCAGTCACCATCTTGATTTTGGAGCCAAATAAAGTCTCTCACTGTTTCCATTGTTTCCCCAACTATTTGCCACGAAGTGTTGGGACTCCATGCCATGATTTTAGTTTTTTGAATGTTGCATTTTTTCCGGCTTCTTCACTATCCTCTTTCACTTTTATCAAGGAGCTCTTTAGTTCCATTTCACTTTCTGCCATAAGGGTGGTGTCATCTGCATATCTGAGGTTATTGATATTTTTCCTGGCAATCTTGATTCCAGTTTGTGCTTCATCCAGCCCAGCATTTCACACGATGTACTCTGCATATAAGTTAAATAAGCAGAGTGAAAACATACAATATTGACATACTCCCTTCCCAATTTGGACCAAGTTTGTTTTTCCATGTCCAGTTCTAACTGTTGCTTCTTGACCTGCATACAGATCAGGAGGCAGGTCAGGGGGTCTGGTAATACCATCTCTTTAGGAATTTTCCACAGTTTGTTGTGATCTACACAGTCAACGGCTTTGCCATAATCGATAAAGCAGAAGTAGATATTTTTCTGGAACTCTTTTGCATTTTTGATGATCCAACAGATGTTGGCAATTTGATCTCTGGTTCCTCTGCCTTTTCTAGATCCAGGTTGAACATCTGCAAGTTCACAGTTCATGTACTTTTGGAGCCTGGCTTGGAGAATTTTGAGTATTACTTTGCCAGCATGTGAGATGAGGTCAATTTTGTGGTAATTTGAACATTCTTTGGCATTGCCTTTCTTTGGGATTGGAATGAAAACTGACTTTTTCCAGTCCTGCGCCCTCTGCTAAGTTTTCCAAATTTGCTGGCATATTGAGTGCAACACTTTCACAGCATCATCTTTTAGGATTTGAAATAGCTTAACTGGATTTCTATCACCTCCACTAGCTTTGTTCATAGTGATGCTTCTTAAGGCCCACTTGACTTTACATTCCAGAATGTCTGGCTTTACGTGAGTGATCACACCACCATGATTATCTGGGACTTAAAGATCTTTTTTGTATAGTTCTTCTGTGTATTCTTGCCACCTCTTCTTAATATCTTCTGCTTCTGTTAGGTCCGTACGATTTCTGTTCTTTTTGTGCCTAACTTTGCATGAAAAGTTCCTTGGTATCTCTAATCTTCTTGAAGAGATCTTTAGTCTTTACCATTTTCTTGTTTTCCTCTATTTCTTTGCATTGATCACTGAAGAAGCCTTTCTTATCTCTCCTTGCTGTATCTCTAAATGTATTTAAACATCTCCTTGGTTCATCTCTAAATATATTTAAACTTCATGAGTTCTTTCTTGTCTCCCATCTTTTTTTTTCCCTTTATTATGTCTTACTGTTGGTTTGTGGAACTGATTATCATTTCAAATCTCTCTGAGGGTAGCACATAAAGATTTATTCAAGTTGTTTCTGTGTTTTAAACTAGGAGGGCCTGCTTCATGGGTATGCAATTGTGCATATCACAGAGACCTGTCTTAGAAGATGTCCCTCGGCTTCATGCTCTGCTATAGCCATTTGGAATCTTTAATAATCTTTTGAACAAAGGGCCCCCAATTTTTTTTCACTGGGCCCTGCAAATTATGATTGTGTTCCTGATCCTAAGTCTGCTCTTCCTTCTTGGGTCAGTTTTATTCTCATTGTTTGCCTTGTCCTACTTCTTTTCTATGACTCTTCAAACCTCTTTGGTTGTTTGTCCAGTGTTTTTAAAATGAAAAGATTAAAAATGTTCTTGGTATTCCTGTGTACACAGACAAGGGCTTTGCTCTGTCTTAAAAGTGCTCAGGCAAGGAGCCATCCCCTTCTGCAGGGACTTAAAGCTTGTTCTTGGGACATTCAATTTCTCCCTGGAACAAATTTTTAATTAAGTGTAATACTGATAAAATCACCTTTCAAGCTAGGGTCACACCAAGGTACAAATGAAAACAAACCCATCTTTATCTTTCCCGCATGTAGCAGAATACAACTATATAAATTATTTTCCCAGAAAAATCCATCTTCTTTGATGATCTTCTTATAATCTTATCATCAAACATTTAATAAATGATTCATTTCAAGAGTTAAACAGTAGAAAATTTTACAGCTGACTTAATGGAAGAAATGCTGTTTGAGTACCTAAAGGACTCTCTCATTATATGAAGTTGGTTCAGGCATAGAGGACTTTAAGATAAAATTCTTTGGTTTTTATTGTGAACTTGAGAAAATGTTAAGGCCTGTGTGTCCCATACACACATATGTGGGTATTTCAACCTCTACTTTTTAATTATAGAAAGAGCTGGTGCATTAATAAGAGTTAGAAATGTTCAGAAAATCCTATCGATACTGAGAAAAATTAATAAAATCAAGTTACATTTTAATTGTCTCACTGTCACCCATATCATATTCAAAGTGTTGGTAATTTTAAAATTTGAAAAATACCCCAAAGTGCAATTTTTCCAGTAGTAATTTCCACCAGTAATTTTCTCAAAAAGTACTCAAAAGAATAAAAATTCACTGTATCATTTCAATCTATGTGACAAAAACACAACTTGAATTTGTAGCAAAATAAAATATGATTTTGCATTAATAATGTAATATAGAGCATACATAGTATATATAGTCTATTATATATTGTATATATTAGTATATTACCTAATATCAAATATAATTGGACATCATTACATATAAAAGTCATATTTCCTGGTTTAATTTCTGAGCACAAATTTTTATAAGTCAGTTAAGTTCAGTCGCTCAGTCATGTCCGACTCTTTGCAACCCCATAAACCGCAGCACGCCAGGCCTCCCTGTCCATCACCAACTCCTGGAGTCTACCTAAACCCATGTCCATCAGGTTGGTGATACCATCCAACCATCTCATCCTCTGTTGTCCCCTTCTCCTCCTGCCCCCAGTCCCTCCCAGCATCAGGGTCTTTTCTAATGAGTCAGCTCTTTGCATCAGGTGGCCAAAGTATTGAGTTTCAGCTTCAACATCAGTCCTTCCAATGAACACCCAGGACTGATCTCCTTTAGAATGGACTGGTTGGATCTCCTTACAGTCCAAGGGACTCTCAAGAGTCTTCTCCAACTCTCCAATTCTTCTGTGCTCAGCTTTCTTTATAGTCCAACTCTCACATCCATACATGACCACTGGAAAAACCATAGCCTTGACTAGCCACACCTTTGTTGACAAAGTAATGTCTCTGCTTTTGAATATGCTATCTAGTTTGGTCATAACTTTCCTTCCAAGGAGTAAGCATCTTTTAATTTCATGGCTGCAATCATTACCTGCAGTGATTTTGGAGCCGAGAAAAACAAAGTCAGCCACTGTTTCCATTGTTTTCCCATTTATTTCCCATGAACTGATGGGACTGGATGCCATGATTTTAGTTTTCTGAATGTTGAGCTTTAAGCCAACTTTTTCACTCTCCTCTTTCACTTTCATCAAGAGGCTCTTTAGCTCTTCTTCACTTTCTGCCATAAGGGTGGTGTCATCTGCATATATGAGGTTATTGATATTTCTCCCAGCAATCTTGATTCCAGCTTATGCTTCTTTCAGCCCAGCATTTCTCATGATGTGCTCTGCATATAAGTTAAATAAGTAGGGTGACAATTTACAGCCTTGACATACTCCTTTTCCTATTTGGAAGCAATCTGTTGTTCCATGTCCAGTTCTAACTGTTGCTTCCTGACCTGCATACAGGTTTCTCAAGAGGGAGGTTAGGTGGTCTGGTATTCCCATCTCTTTCAGAATTTTCCAGTTTATTGTGATCCATTCAGTCAAAGGCTTTGGCATAGTCAATAAAGCAGAAATAAATAGGTTCTCAAATTTTAAAAAAGACTAAATTAAAATGAGAAGCGTTACCATAAAATTGCTTCCTGAGAAATCTGTATGCAGGTCAAGAAGCAACAGTTAGAACTGGACATGGAACAACAGACTGGGTCCAAATTGAGAAAGGAGTACATCAAGGCTGTATATGGTCAGCCTGCTTATTTAACTTATATGCAGAGTACATCATGCAAAATCCTGGGTTGGATGAAGCACAAGCTGGAATCAAGATTGCAAGGAGATATATCAATAACCTCTGTTATGCAAATTTTACTGTTGCTGCTAAGTCGCTTCAGTCGTGTCTGAATCTGTGCGACCCCATAGACCGCAGCCCACCAGGCTCCTCCATCCCTGGGATTTTTCAGGGAAGAACACTGGAGTGGATTGCCATTGCCTTCTCTGGATATGCAGATGACACCACCCTTATGATAGAAGTGAAGAGGAACTAAAGAGCCACTTGTGAAAGTTAAAGAGGAGCATGAAAAAGCTGGCTTAGAACTCAACATTCAAAAACTAAAACCATGGCATCCAGTCCCATCACTTCATGGCAGATAGATGGAAAACAATGGAAACAGTGACATACTTTATTGGGCTTGGGCTCCAAAAGCACTGCAGATGGTGATTGCAGCCATGAAATTAAAAGATGCTTGCTCTTTGGAAGAAAAGCTATGACAAACCTAGACAACATATTAAAATACAGAGACACTGGAAAAGGAAATGGCAATCCACTTCAATATTCTTGTCTGGAAAAGTCCACGGACAGAGGAGCCTGGCAGACTGAAGTCCATGGGGTTCCATGACTGAGCATGTATGCATGAGGAGGGTGAAGGGATATGAAACTGAAATTGAAGTCCCTCAGTCGTGTCCAGCTCTTCGTGACCCCATGGACTGTAGTCTACCAGGCTTCTCCATCCATGGGATTTTCCAGGCAAGAATACTGGGGTGGGTTGCCATTTCCTTCTCCAGAGGATCTTCCCAACCCAGGGATTGAACCCGGGTCTCCTGCATTGTAGGCAGAAGCTTTACCATCTGAGTCACCAGGGAATCCCTGGAGGGATATGGGTTGGTAGCAATAAACTGGTAGAACTAAAAGAAAAAAAAAGGAAGCAGAGACATTACTATGTCAACAAAGGTCCATCTCTTCAAAGCTATGGTTTTTCCAATAGTCATGTATGGATGTGAGAGCTGGATTATAAAGAAAGCTGGGCACCACAGAATGATTGTGCTGTTGGAGAAGACTCTTGAGAGTCCCTTGGACTGCAAGGAGATAAAACCAGTCCATCCTAAAGGAAATCAGTCCTGAATATTCATTGGAAGGACTAATGTTGAAGCTGAAATTCTAATACTTTAGCCACCTGATGTGAAGAACTGACTCATTTGAAAAGACCCTGACGCTGAGAAAGATTGAAGGCTGGAGGAGAAGGGGATGACAGAGGATGAGATGGTTGGATGACATCACAGACTTGATGGACGTAACTTTGAGCAAGCTCTGGGAGTTAGTGATGGATAGGGAAGCCTGCCGTGCTACAGTCCATCGGGTCACAAAGAGTCAGACATGACTGAGTGACTGAACTGAACTGAACCATAAAACTATTGTCACTAGAATGACTTTATTATACAATTAATGCCCAAACCATTTATGACTTGTGGGAAGTACATATGTCCATATGAATCTGATGAGTCTATGTTTGTGTGTGTTTCCCCTGAAAGAAGGAGACAAAGAAGTTTCAGAATTATCAAATCCACCAACCATGGGTATGAATGTTGACAAAGTTAAAAAAATCATTCTTTTTTATGAAACTAAGAATACAGAGCAGTGACAGAATTTGGGAAAAGAAGAGGGATATCTTTCTTCAACTCCTTATCCTTGCCACTCTAATAATTTGATTACCATTGTTTTGGAGAAAAATGAAAGATATGTTTAAGATTTGGTGATATAAAATTTCAATTAATAGGTTTCTCTGGCTCTAATTCTGAGATAGAAATCCCACAGCCATCATGGAGTCTGCCTGTTTTATTGTGAACAAGAGTGTTTTAAAAAATGATACCTCCTACTGTTTTCATCTAGGGAATGGGACTGATAGAGGATTTGGGCATCAATGACAAGGAGCTTTTTCTTTGAAAGTAGGGAATATGTGAATTTTTATTAAATTATTGACAATGTATTTATTACTGGTTTTGCTTTTAAAAATATGCAAGTAGCAAAAACAATTAAATTACTCTATTTAGATTAGAAAGGTATGTTTTCAGAGAAAGCTATTTTAAACTCTCTACCATATAAAAAATTATTTTTCTAGAATAATACTGACTTTCATCTATAGCATCATTTACTGAGCCTTATTTTTGGTATGAACTTGATACTACAGAATTTTAAAAATAATATATTTAACATATATTTTTAGAATACATTTGAGTACACACATTATTTTCAAAGATCTCTGATTTTATATTTATTTTTATGAGAAGCAGCTGTATGGAAGCACTTTCTGCATCTATTTTAAAGCAGCTATTGATGGTGTCCATAGGGATTAATAGCATGAATCCAGAAGTAGGATTTGAGTCCTAACACCATCCCTTATCATCTGAGTGTCTCTGGCAACTTATTTATTGAAATTACAGTCATCAATTGGTATCCCATCTCACAGGGAGATTGTGAGGATGAACAAAGGTAAAGCATCTCAGTGTCAGACAGACAACAGGCCCTTACCGAGTGTCGGGTGAGCTACTATCGCTGTGGTTCTTGCCACTGCCACGCATGACGAACAGTGATACGTTTGGATTGATTGCCCAGCAATCCATTTCCCCTTTTTAAAGACAATACTGATTTTCTGTTGGGGAATTTCCACTCCCACGCTTTGTGTGGCTTGAGGAGACTGTAAATTCAGCACCTTCTTTCCCACTAGGGAAGCCAGTGTGGTCCCTGAAAGCTCCTTACTTGAGAGCCTTCTTCACTCTTTCCATATAGCAGTTGCAAGTTATTGTATGTCACCAGACTCAGCCAGCCACTCCCATATGGGACTTTATCCTGAGCTCCTTACCCATATGGAGCCATTAAGAAAAAAGATCCAATATGCTTTTTTGCTTTTGTGGATGCAGCCTTATATCTTTCCTTCCCAGAAGGCGATAGGTTTACTCCCTCCCACTTTTTCCTTTTGCACTCTGGCCAGCGAGTGGGGGTGAGGAGGAACAAGACCAAGATTCCCCTTTAAAGTGTTTCATTTTCTCTTGAGAACTTCTGTCTCTGGGAGCAATGACCTGTAGTCTTATCAGATTATTAAATTTCACTCTCATTTCAGTGCAGTATTCCCTCTCCCCTCAGAATAATTTGCTTAACCATATTTATCTTGACCTGACAGGGCTACTAGCTACTGGCATAATGGGATGGGGTGGAGGTTGACATTGATGGCGAGAGAAGGAAAGCCGTTACAGGGTTCGAGTGACTGCCACAATTAAATGCCTGTTATAAAGGCAAACGTAATGGAAAAGTTGGGCTCATTGATTAGAGTGATAGTGCCTGGGAGAAACTGTCAAATAGTGTCTACTATTGAGACAGGAGTCACCTTGTTATAGTAACAGACTCAGGGAGAGCAGGAAAGTGGTACTTACTGAACTGTTGTTATTGCCTGAGAGTGGCTGTCATATCGGTCCAGCTGTTGAGACTCTTAAAAGTTTGCTTCCTCTTGGGTCCAAGTCTGTTTTTTTCTACTGTCCCTTTGAGTCTGCAAGCTGCATCATATCTTTTAGAGAATTCCTCAAGTTACCCAGAGGTGGTTTCTGCTCTTTGAAGCTGAAGACTAACCGAATCAATGATGTAGAGTGTCACTTATGAGATAAACTCCTGAAAATTGGTGGTAGGAGAAAATTTGCTTTCCTGGCATTCTATCTCATGCTTCCCATGAGATGGTTTATTCTATTCCTCTTTTTTGCCTAGCCACTAGGAACTTTAGGACCAGAAATAGTTCATGACTATAGTGGTTTTCTTTAAGCTAGGATTTTGAGGAAAATAATAATGTCTTTTTTCTGCTATTAGTACTTCTTTACCTTATTTTTAAGTTTTTTTTAACTTACTTTAAATTTCAACAAAGGTTTGCCTTGTATTCCAAGTTGCTCCCTTTATGTTTAAAAAATAAATCAAAAATAGAGATGGTACTTATCTTTTATTTCAGACTCTAAGGCATTTTCATCTACTCTGCTGCTCTCCTATACACAGCCCGAAAGAATCAAATGGGAAGATATAAATTTTTATTCAATGTAATAAATTAGTCTTTAAGTTTATTTTATCAGATTTCCTTTAAATCTGAAATTTGCTTACAGGTATAGTTATGAAACTTTAGTATCAGTAAGACAGATTATCATGAATATTTGCAAGATTCTTTTCTCCTCTGATATTTAATGTCATTGGATCCTGTTCTTTATATTTAAACTCCTCAGTGACACTCACTAATGATTAATGACCCACTGGCTCGTGCTGCCTTATAACATGAAAGTCACCGAAATGCCTTTTCCTCAGAGAGCAATTATTCTATGGAACAATATCCCCTACCTGGTGCACTGAAGTCCCAAAGGCCGGCTGTTAAACTTGCAGTTGTAATTCGTGAAAAAGTCCAGAAAGCCAAGTTTTGAACTGCTGGGGATTTTATGCACAGTTTCATTTTACTAGAACAATTTGTTTCTTTTCTGCCTTTTCTTACAAAGATTTTGAATAAGTGGCAAGAGTGGCAAAGACTTGGTTTAGATATTTTTCTATTTAAGTCCAAGAATACCTAGCCAGGAGCTGTGTATCTTCCAGTTTTTTGATTCGTGACAATATACTGCTGACATGAAAAAAATGCAGAAATTCAGGCCATGTATATGTGTTCAGATGCACATCCATTTTGATATTTCAATAGGGAAAGACAATTAGAAAGAGGATACATCTCAGACATTAGTTACATTTTGTAATAGTGAAGAATGTCAGTATGTAATTATGCCTGTAAATCTCTGGCCCATGAAATAAATGATGCATCTTATTCTGATACTTCACTTGTCGGCAGAATATTCAGAGTAGCTGCCTCATGATAGGTATATAAATAAAGTCAAAATGACTAGACTTGTAAAATCTAGAGAAGTCACTGACCTCTTTGAGATATTTGATACAGAGGTATACCTTGCCAGCTTTTCCTACCTGCTTATAAAAAATAATAATGCATGTTTAGTGAATTAGCCTGGAGAAGGCAATGGCACCCCACTCCAGTACTCGTGCCTGGAAAATCCCATGGATGGAGGAGCCTGGTAGGCTGTGGTCCATGGGGTCGCACAGAGTTGGACAGGACTGAAGCGACTTAGGAGCAGCAGCCGCAGTGAATTAGCCAATTAGTATAATATCACTTTTATGTGACTTGAATTGTTTTGGTGCTATGAAAAGTACAATTTACATTAGTTCTACACAATAAGTATATATAGTCTCTTTGGTAAAATAAACACACCATATCCATTAGAGCACAATGAAGGACCAAAGCAAATGATACTGATGAGAATCGTGTGAATTCAGAAAATGGAAACATCATTATGAACTTCCTTGATCATAGAAGATGGGGGAAAATGATTTTGAGGTGGCCCTCCAAGTGTGGTTACAGTTTTAATAAAAGAGAGATAAGAAGGAAGAAAGATTAAGTATTCAAGCTAAAGTTTTGAAGGAGAAAGAAGGTGACTTTGTGCAGGAGAAGGTATGGAAAATGGCTTCCCTTGAGCTGAGAGTAAAGGTTAAGACTTTCCTAGAAAATAAACTTAGATTAGAAAGGTCCCAAATCCCAGAAGAAGTGTTTGGACTAGCTAGTGGCTGTGCGTATTGACGGGCCGCTGATCTGAGGCCAGGGTGGCAGATGATGGGGTGTAGGCCAGGGAGTCATCCTGAAGGCTCTTTCAGTGATTTAAGCCTGAGGTGATGAAAACCCTTAGTAGTGAGGTAGCTGAGGGAATCCAGCAGGGGAGGCAAAGATGAAGGTATGATAACTCTTGGGGACAGATCGTAATTAGATGATGAAGGAGCAGAATGAGTAAAAGATGTCTCCAAAATTTCCAGCCTCGTTCAGATCACTAGAAGAATAATAGTATCTGTGAGAGATATGATGCAGTTAGGACTTGATAAACTTAATGCAGTGGCAAACAGTTCAGTGGCAATACCCTAAAAGTGGTTGGAAATATGACTCAGGAGAGCTGCTGAAAGTTCTGATATATATCTCTTGAGATAAAAGTGTTTATATATCTCTTGAGATATAACTGTTTCTATGATACTCAGGTGTATACCATAGAAATTAGTAAACAGGAAATTAGGAAACAAATTAATTTCCATTCTGGTATAAGTAAAAACAAAATGCTATATTAGGAAATCCTATTTATTCAAACTTACTATCTGCAACCCCAGATAAGTGCTGCAGCCAGTTTGCATATCAGTCTCCTTATCTGGATGTTGGAGATAATAACCTTGGTCTTTCCAAGAACATATATCAAAAGGACATATTTTTTTTTTATCTAAAAATGCTTTATATTTACTTTTTTAAAAAAATCCCTAGTTAATCAATTGCTGTGCTGTGTTGTGTTCAGTCATGCCTCTTTGCAACCCCATTGACTGTTGTCCACCAGGCTCCTCGATCCATGGAATATTCCAAGCAACAATATGGGAGTAGATTGTCCTTTCCTACTCCAAGGGCTATTTCCAACCCATGGATCAATCCTATGTCTCTTGCATCTGGTTAACAGTTAGCCAATAAGTAAAAAAATTCTTATGTTTTTTTTTTTTTCCTTTGGTGCCTGTGTGTGTGTATTTGATTTTGTTCTTATCTCTTAGTGATATAAAGATATTTGCATAAGATATAAAATATATATGGCAATTAATTTCTGACTACTATACACATCTGTATTGGCTACTTATTGATAGCTACCTCAACTAGCCAGGCAAGGGGCTTACCCTATGTGTTATTGTAAAGTGTAACACTTACCTTACCCATATGATGGGGAACATGACCCGACTGATGTCTAATAAGTGTACTGCAACCCACCACAACTGTCTGACACCATTTCTTTCTGCTTATCTCATTCTAGAAGCCCATGGGAGCAGTGGGACATGGCTGCCCTGACAGTTGAGGAGGAGGGAAGACTGAGAAGAGTGTCCTGTCCCCCAGATGTCATTAGGTCGTTAGTAACTAGAGTATTCTACAGCTCTCCTGCTGCAGCAGAGAGGACAAAAAAGAAGCCAAGAGTGAAGTTGAGAAGGCGAGCATAACATAGGAAAAGAAGAAAACAGAGTAACTTTTAATCACCAGCAAATGTTCTAGTGAAGTGAAGTGAAAGTCACTAAGTTGTGCCCAACTCTTTGGACCCCTTGGACTGTAGCCCACAAGGTTTCTCTTTCCATGGAGTTTTCCAGGCAAGAATACTGGAGTGGGTTGCCATTTCCTTCTCCAAAATGTTCTAGAATGCTTCACTCCTATTTCTTGGTCCCTAATTTCTGATAGTCAAGGTTGTATATTGTCACCCTGCTTATTTAACTTACATGCAGAGTACATCATGCCAAACACTGGGCTGGAGGAAGCACAAGCTGGAATCAAGATTGCCAGCAGAAATATCAATAACCTCAGATATGCAGATGACACCACACTTATGGCAGAAAGCAAAGAATTAAAGAGCCTCTTGATGAAAGTGAAAGAAAAGAGTGAAAAAGTTGGCTTAAAATTCAACATTCACGAAACTAAGATCATGACATCTGGTCCCATTACTTCATGGCAAATAGATGGGGAAACAGTGGAAACAGTGAGAGACTTTATTGGGCTCCAGAATCACTGTAGATGATGACTGCAGCCATGAAATTAAAAGATATTGCTCCTTGGAAGAAAAGTTATGACCAACCTAGATAACATTTTAAAAAGCAGAGACATTACTTTGTCAACAAAGGTCCATCTAGTCAAAGCTATGGTTTTTCCAGTAGTCATGTATGGCTGTGAGAGCTGGACTATAAAGAAAGCTGAGCACTGAAGAATTGATGCTTTTGAACTGTGGTGTTGGAGAAGACTCTTGAGAGTGTCTTAGACTGCAAGCAGATCCAACCAGTCCATCCTAAAGGAGATCAGTCCTGAATATTCATTGGAAGGACTGATGCTGAAGCTGAATCTCCAATACTTTGGCCACCTGATGTGAAGAACTGACTCACTTGAAAAGATCCTGATGCTGGGGAAGATTAAAGGCGGTAGGAGAAGGGGACCACAGAGGATGAGATGGTTGGATAGCATCACTGACTCAATGGACATGAATTTGATTAAACTCCGGGAGGTGGTGATTGACAGGGAGGCCTGGTGTGCTGCAGTCCATGGAGCTGCAAAGAGTTGGACATGACTGAGCGATTGAACTGACTGAACTTCTGATACTTGAATTCTGCTGTGTCTCCTCCGGCCTCTACCTGGAGCCCTTTCCAGAATCTCTAGGTTCAGAGTCTTATAGACAGTGCCATTGGCCTACTGTTGGGGTAAGTGTTGTTTATCACCATCTCTCAGCATCTAGCAGGACATAAAAGGGATAGAACAGTAAGAAATGAGACACTTTTCTGCCTTTACACTGTTGTGCCATCACAATGGTGACCTTCTTGACCTCAAAATTCACTATTATATAAAGAAGTCACTTTTTATGTCACTGAAGGTAAAGATTTTATATTCCTCTTCCTTTCCTGTCACTGTACACAATGCATTTTCAAAGATTTCTTAACATTTAAGCCTTGGGAATTCTATTTTCCATTGTTCTGTTCATAATGTGTTTGTTATAATTTTTTAATCTCTAAGTGAGATTCAGTCAATGATAATTTCTGATTTCTTGATTTTTTAATGAAATATTTGGAAACGTCTCTATATTTTTGTATGAAAAAAGCCCTGAACTAAAATCTTTATTTATTTAAATTTTTGGTCACGCCAAGCTGCTTGCAGAATATTATTTTCCTGACAAAGGATCAAACCCACTCTTATGTAAATGATAGCACTGAGTCCTAACCATTGGACCACCAGGGAATTCCCTGAACCAATTTTTTTTTTTAATCTTATCCCAATTCTACCTCAGGGGCCTTAGGCAAATCATACTGATTTCAGTCTTTTTAAATGTATGTCATCTCTGAAATTTAGTCCCCTCAATGTAAATTTGAGATGATAATATTCATCTCACTGGGCTCTTGTGACCTTTAAAGTAAGTAATATACTTAGAACATTTGTTAACCATTAGTATTTGGAGATAGCTTTGAAGTTCTATTTTTTATTGCTTTTTAATGAGAGAATCACAAATGTTTTGCAATATGGGATGACATCAGTAATAGATTGCATAATGAAATTTAAAAAACAAGTTGTATAATGAATTAAACATCTTTGAATTATGTTTACTTCAATACTCTTGATTTTATGAAGATTTAAATATCCTTTTCAAATAGAAAAATGTTTGCATTTTAAGACAAAGTCGGATAAAAATAGTATTAATAGATGTTTAGAACTTCAAACAAGTAGACAGACACATGTGCTATTGAAAGATGAAGCAGTCCTGACCCACTGACAGTTTGCCACTGGCAGAATTTTCCTCTCCCAGTTGCCCCCTACACTGTATCTAAATAACATTTAAGGCTCATCATCAAGGCAGTGTCAGGAAAACAGGTACAGAGGGAATCATCCAGGTGCCTACTTTCACAGATAAAACAGAAAACAAACACTGACGATGCTCATAATGCTATTGCAAATAAATTTGTGAATATATATTTTAATTTAGCTTTAGTCTTTATTGATTATTAGAATCATGAAGATTAAATAAAAATTTTAACAAAAAATAAGCTCATACTAGAAATAGCTTTAAAGATTTATAGCTTGCATATTACAAACACATCTCTTTTCTTTCCTTATATATTAATCCATTTGGGCACTAAGCTTATTTTATGCAAGTGAAATTATGAATTGCATCTGTATTCAATTAAAATTTAAGTAAATATTTTAAATAGAGCAATATAATATATGTATATTTTCCACTATAAGAAAAATGTCCTCAATTTGATAAACTTATGAACTTTCTACAGGCATTTCCATGTTTAATCAATGAAATGTAAAACAGTATGTTTATTCATCTGAAAATCAGTGATATTTTTCTCTATTAACTCACATTCTGAGGGAAACTCTCGTGTTTTGTGTTGTGATTCCTATCATAAAGATACTGTACAAATCGTTCACAAGAATTCTGCTATATTCCCTGGCACCAGCAACCTTCAATGGAAAAGATTCGGTTTCCTTTATTCCAGAGTTTGGCGTGTAGAATTCTTTTCATAAAATATTTTTTAGTTTCAGAGGCTTGGTCTTTACCATACCCAGAGATAACATCAAATGTATCTAAACATTGAAATAAGACAGAGTTAGTCAAATATCAGCTCAGCTTCCAGGACAAGTCATTTCATTCCCCTTTGCCTTTTCTATGAAATAGGGCTAATCAGGCTTTTCTTTCTAGGCTGTTAGGAACAAAGAGGCAACCCTTACAGAGACAACATAAAACCTAATAAAACTGTTAAGCACCCCACCACGATTGGCACTGTTCTGGGAACGGAGGTTAAGGGCATGAGCTTGTGTACACACAGCACACATACATACACACACACACACCACTCTCCTTCTTGGGGCTGAAAGATACAATGGCGCTGTTCTGAAAAGCCTCTGCTCATTGTCTTCTAACAAAACCACAGTTTATAAATACAAGCTTGGTGCATACTAACATGACTTGCAATAGAGATGAGGCCATATTCTCCTTGGACCTCGAATATGTTACTCTCCCACTCACCACTCAAGAGAATGCAGTGGGGACAAGGTCTACTCTCTACCCTGGACTGCACAGCTGCAAAGAGGCATCGTCTCAGCCTCCTATCAGGTGGTTTATAACAATCTCCACTCAGATCTCACTTAGAGGAGCTCAAATCCAAGGGAAAGTCATTCTGTTTGAGACACTTCCCAAAACATTAAACTGAGCATTAAAACAAGTTTTAAAAGGAAACGAAATCTTAGAAGCCCAGCTTGAATGCCTCTTTGCTATGCTGCTTTGGGGTTATTGGCAGCCTGCTATGAGACACCTTACATGCTCATGAGAAAAACTTTCTTAGATTTTTTTTTTTAAGTTTCATCTATAACTTGATCCCATCGGTCATAAGCACCAAGTGGGGGAAGTGAAGTTACGTATGTGGTCATACCAGAAACACCAAAGTTAATTTAGGGAACTTAGCAAGAGTTTGTGACACAAATATATTTATAGTGGTATAATCTTAACGTTTTGATACTTTCCAGAGTTGGCATCACCATGCTTAGAAGAGTTTGGTTTTAGCTAAATATTAGAGCAATGGCCCTTTACAGATGAAAAGAGAAGCACGTGATACTGTCTTCAGAAGAAACCTTAGTCTCTTAGGGATCTGGAATGAAGAAAGACTACAAGCCTTGCTTACAGTCGTCAGTGAAAGACTCTGAACTCCCCACCAGCCTACATCGTCATGTGGTCCACCAGAGTCTTGTGCTGACAACATGGGGATTGCTTGCTGAGGCAGCAGGATTATTTTTAAGCATTATTTAATGGTCTTGAGTTCATTTTTTTTTTTTTTAAGCAAATGAGAGAAAAACTCCTCTTTTTTTTCCATAAGTAAGGCAATACATACATGGAGACTGACCAAATCACCAAGACCTGATACAGCAAAGTTAACCATGTGAAATGAAGTTCCGCTTCTCAGCAGACTGCTTGGCACCACACAAAGCCTACTTTAGAGACAAAGAAAAGGCAGCAAATTCTGTAGTATCCATCCAAGAGTCTTCATTTCTGAAATTCCTGTACAATACTTTGTGAAGAAAACCAGACACTGAATGAATAGGTCAGGCCAGCAGACCCTAATATTGAGTGACTCTTAACAACACTAACGGAAAGTACGTGTCTGTAAACACAGGACATGGAGTCACTATGGCCCACACTTGTGATCTTTGGGGATAAGGCAACGACGGTGAGATTGGGTTCAGCCAGCTGTGTGACTTTCTAAAAGGCCTCACAGTTTGACAGTTCCCTAAGGGAGTTATACAATCTTCATAATTAAAAAGTGTAGAAATTTTAATCACCACATCAGAAGTGGTTGAAAGCAAATATATTAATCTTGTTCACAGTAAACTCTGGGTAAACCAGAATGACAATTATCAAGCTACAGCAAGAAATACAGTTGTATGGGAAATTGAAAACTTTGCCCATGTGACCAGCTCATTTTCTGTATTTGAGAGACTAGCATTGGGATCCAAACCAAAATTCAGGGTGAAGCACAAAATCAGAACAGAGAGAATTACGTTGGCAGCATCTGGATCATAAGCTAAAGAGCTTGCTAAAAAACCTAGATTATCTAACCATTCCCTGGAGACCATGGGGAGGGGGATGGGAATTGTACTTTGAAAGTAGCTCGGTTTTGGCACCACTTTGCGTGTGATGTGGAGATCATCCAGCGTGCCCTGGTCTCGCTCTATGTCAATCAAATGTGCTGACCTCCACGTCAAACATATACCAGCCTTCTGGCTAAACAGCTCATACCCTTTTCTCCTGTCCCCTGGCTGTGAGTGAATGAGCACTGCCAGCGGAATTCCTTCTCAAAACGCCTATGGCTGAGTAATTGTTTTTAAAACCAACACCCTCTTTGTTTATATACATTGTTACCTCCCTTTGATTTTGGTATCACCTGGGATCTATTCTGTTTGCTCAAAGGCAGACTTCTCAGAAAATAGTTAAATTTATGGAGCACCAAGTTATTATGTATAAGACCTAATTAGTTCACACATATTTTCTCATTTAAGGTTCACAATTGTCCTCATAACTTCTGTTTTACTAATAATGAAAAGGAATTTCAGAAAATTTAACTGATTTGCCCAAAGTAAAACTAGTAGAAAAATGTGGTGAGACTAGAAATCAAATATATTTTGGGTTAATTTAAATCTCAGTGCCATAACCACTAGGTATATTTCCTTGTACTTAGTTTTAAACTTCAAGTCACAAAGAATATTGCAAATCCAAACGATTGCTGTCCTCTAACTGTTTTCTTTTTCCTCAGACTTGTATTTGAGAAATGTCTAACAATGCATTTGCCAGATTCAGACAAAAGATTCTGAAATTTTATATATTTATTTATGTTGTCCCTTTCTTCACTCTACTCATAGGTTCAGTGAGAAAATATTTCAGTTCTACTAATGAGCAAACCTTGACTTTAATAGAATATTGGAAGATGGTCTAATATCAAGGAAAATTTCTTAAGTAAATTTTCATTATGGGATTTAATAATATGTAGTCCCATTGACAGCAAGGAGATCCAACCAGTCCATTCTAAAGGAGATCAGTCCTGGGTGTTAACTGGAAAGACTGATGCTAAAGCTGAAACTCCAATACTTTGGCCACTTCATGTGAAGAGTTGACTCATTGGAAAAGACTGTGATGCTGGGAGGGATTGGGGGCAGGACAAGAAGGGGACGACAGAGGATGAGATGGCTGGATGGCATCACTGATTCGATGGACATTAGTTTGGGTGAAATCTGGGAGTTGGTGATAGACAGCGATGCCTGGCGTGCTGTGATTCATGGGATTGCAAAGAGTCAGACGCGACTGAGCGACTGAACTAACTAATTAGTAATTTTTATTAGGAGAATATGCACACATATGATGGAATAAGAAAGGGCTAATAAATATTGGATACACTTTTAATTCACCATCAGTCAGTCAGTTCAGTCACTCAGTCGTGTCTGACTCTTTGCAACCCCATGAACTGCAGCATGCCAGGCCTCCCTGTCCATCACCAACTCCCAGAATTCACTCAGATTCATGTCCATCGAGTTGGTGATGCCATCCAGCCATCTCATCCTCTGTCATCCCCTTCTCCTCCTGCCCCCAATCCCTCCCAGCATCAGGGTCTTCTCTAATGAGCCAACTCTTCATATCAGGTAGCCGAAGTATTTGAGTTTCAGCTTAAGCATCAGTCCTTCCAATGAACACCCAGGACTGATCTCATTTAGGATGGACTGGTTGGATCTCCTTGCAGTCCAAGGGACTCTCAAGAGTCTTCTCCAACACCACAGTTCAAAAGCATCAATTCTTCAGTGCTCAGCCTTCTTCACAGTCCAACTCTGACATCCATACATGACCACTGGAAAAACCATAGCCTTGACTAGACAGACCTTTGTTGGCAAAGTAACGTCTCTACTTTTGAATATGCTATCTAGGTTGGTCATAACTTTCCTTCCAAGGAGTAAGAGTCTTTTAATTTCATGGCTGCAGTCACCATCTGCAGTGATTTTGAAGCCCCAAAAAATAAAGTCTGACACTGTTTCCACTGTTTCCCCATCTATTTCCCATGAAGTGATGGGACCAGATGCTGTGATCTTAGTTTTCTGAATGTTGAGCTTTAAGCCAACTTTTTCACTCTCCTCTTTCACTTTCATCAAGAGGCTTTTTAGTTCCTCTTCACTTTCTGCCATAAGGGTGGTGTCATCTGCATATCTGAGGTTATTGATATTTCTCCCGGCAATCTTGATTCCAGCTTGTGTTTCTTCCAGCCCAGCGTTTCTCATGGTGTACTCCACATATAAGTTAAATAAGCAGGATGACAATATACAGCCTTGACGTACTCCTTTTCCTATTTAGAACCAGTCTGTTGTTCCATGTCCAGTTCTAACTGTTGCTTCCTGATCTGCATATAGGTTTCTCAAGAGGCAGGTCAGGTGGTCTGGTATTCTCATCACTTTCAGAATCTTCCACAGTTTGTTGTGATCCACACAGTCAAAGGCTTTGGCATAGTCGAGAAAGCAGAAATAGATGTTTTTCTGGAACTTTCTTGCTTTTCTGATGATTCTTTTAAAACATTCTTAACTTTGAAATTCAGGAGGTCAGGACACTTCCCTCCTCATTTTTGTTCCTTCCCTTCTTCACTCATGGTGTTAAGATTGCTGCTAAGTTACTTCAGTCATGTCTGACTCTGTGTGACCCCATACATGGCAGCCTACCAGGCTCCCCTGTCCCTGGGATTCTCCAGGCAAGAACACTGGAGTGGGTTGCCGTTTCCTTCTCCCATGCATGAAAGTGAAAAGTGAAAGTGAGTCGTTCAGTCGAGTCCGACTCTTCGCGACCCCATGGACTGCAGCCCACCAGGCTCTTCTGCCCATGGGATTTTCCAGGCAAGAGTACTGGAGTGGGGTGCCATTGCCTTCTCCGCGTGTTAAGATTAGGGCAGAGGATATATTTGGTAATAGGAGGACTATACCAGCAAAGGCAAAGTTTACTTAGCTTTTGCAATGCTCCAATTGTAAATATATGAAATATTTTAAACCTCTTCCAGCAATGACAGGTAAGGCACCCCTAGCTGCCTTCAGGGAGCATAACATAGTCTTCATTATTGGAAGAATATGTCTCCTAAGTCATGAGCTAGGTGACTTGACAGAGAAGTGAAAAATGTTGGAAGATAATGAGAAGAGAGAAGACAGTAAGAGAATAATGTCAAAAGATTTTAGAACATTGGAAAAGTCCTAATTGGGCTAAAAATGAACTCAATAGGAAAAGGAAATAAATGTTTAGACATTGAGTGGCCTATAGATTTCACTAGCATTCTGTGTCATCTAAAACGATTTTTTCTTTCAAGCAGAAGACTATATCTACATGTCCTGCTGGATGCTGAATATATAACAAAGAGATTAGCTTATTCACATTTTCTTCTAGCAGCTTGTCCAGAAATTAAAATAACGTCATTAAACCTCAAATTCTTCCAAAGTCCTCATCTTTAACTTTGCAAAAAATAGCATCGTAATTGGCAAATGTTCATTCTATCTCCTCCATAATTTCATACTTGATTTGAAAATTGTTTAACTTTTATTCACTCAACAAACTTTTATTGAATAACTACTACCAAGGAATTCAGTCCTGAATATTCATTGAAAGGACTGATGCTGAAGCTGAAACTCCAGTGTTTTGGCCACCTGATGTGAAGAACTGACTCATTGGAAAAGTCCCTGTTGCTGGGAAAGTTTTAAGGCAGGAGGAGAAGGGGATTACAGAGGATGAGATGAGATAGTTGGATGGCATCACTGACTCAATGGAAATAAGTTTGAGTAGACTCCGGGAGTTGGTGATGGACAGGGAGGCCTGGCATACTGCAGTCCATGGGGTCGCAAAGAATTGGACATGACTGAGCAACTGAACTGAGTTGAACTGATCAGTCTGCCTGTGAATTAAAACTTTACCAGTTTTTGTTGTCTTCAGTTCATAACAAATACCTTCCCAGGCTGTTTAAGGCTTCTTTACTTTCCACTCAAGGTCTGTCTTCTTGCTATCTCTTCTTGCATGTCTTACTACAATGGTATAAAAATTAAACATCTTTATATTTTAAAACTCAGGCCTAAATTTACCTAATCTCTTAAGCCTTTCTTGACCCCTCCCATCCCTCTAGAATTCCTGACACCAATTCCTTTGTACTCTGATTAAGCTCTTCGCTATTTCTATAATAATACCTAAGTTATATAGCATATCCTTAAAATATTCATCACAAACATATTTTACCTTCTTAAATACTTTTTGGAAAATTATTTCTCCTCATTTTGGTTGCTACAGTTTGGGCTGAACTGATTCCACCTTCCTGCTCACAGGATAGACACACAAGCTAATTACAATACAAAATTCCTCTGGCCACAATGCTTAACTGAGGAAGAACAAATAACCAAAGTGGTAAGAGCCAGATGACAGTTTAAAACTGATATTGACACTTGAAAATAAAGGCCTCTTTTCTGAGACTGCAATTGCTAGGCATCATGTAAATCTGAGGGTCGGATTTTCCCCCATTTATTGGAAGCATGCCTGAGAGTGAAGTTATTAAAAAGTAAAGAACAATAAAGAAGTCAAGAGGAAGAGAATGAACAGTAAAATGCTCTTTTAGTGCCAGAATTCAGCTTTGGCTGAAGCCATTTGTACCCCCTGGATATTCCAGGTATGCTTGCTAATGGACATTACTCTCAGCTAGTTTGGGCTGAGTTTTCATCATCTGCAACCAAAAGAGTCTGCACTATTACATCATGTCTGTGTCTCTCACTACACTGTGATGTAGAAATTGCCTCTTCTATCCTATGACAGGACTTGGAACAAATGTTTATCTACATTTAAGAAAGGAAGAAATGAATGGATGAAAGAAAGAAATAAGTGAAGTGTATCCTAGGAATACAGGAAAACAAATATTTTTGTTGTAGTTCCAGCACACCAACAATTTGGTGCCCTTCTCTAAAAAACATTCCTGAGTAAAAATTATTTTCAAACTATTGTACTGCATGGTGCTGGGTGACAGTGATGTCTGATTCCAGAAAAAAACATCCCTAAAGTGGCTTACTCAAGTTTGATGGATTTAGTAAATATCTCAGGATAATCAAGCCCTTTATTTACTTCTTAACACCAAATGACATCATCCAGGTCCTAAAGTTACTTTAAATGACACATGAGATGGCGTCTCTGTCAGTCCCCTTGGGATTGAGTTTCATGGTTTAATCAGACTCACCATTAACGATCTTCTCCTGGACAGAAATGGAGCTAATATAGTGTGATGAGAGAGTGTTGGCCAGTGGCTCAACCAGCTCTGCAAGTCTGCACATGTGGATTCTATTTTCAAACCTATGATTGATTTACTTTCTGACCATGGCAAACCACTCCGTTCTCCCATATGATGCTTATCAACAAATGGTGTCTGCTCAACTCATTTATTGAGAAAATATAACTGCATTTCAAAAACTGGAGATTATTTCCCATGAATAATTTCAGTTTTTTTACTGCATTGTTATTCTCCATGTGTGATTTACTACCTGATCAAAATAGAGTTATTTTGGGATAGGGATTTAACATTTTAGGAATTCATTATTTCCTTTTAATAAAGATATTGACCTTTGTAGATAATTTGATATTTCTCTTATCTCAATTTACATGTCATTTATAATCTCTACTGTAAAAAAAATACCCTTTGAGGATGCATTCTTTTTAAATGTTCTCCAATTGGTTCTCTACAGATTGTTAACTACTTAGGAATGAGTATTGTTGATTTGACTTACTGACTTGAACTTGATGCAATAATCATCAGTTTCACATATTCATATGCAGTGATGTGTGTGTGTAATCTCCAAAGGCAAACCACCAGAGGGAAGGGCTATTCACTTGGGATTCAGTTTTCTTTTGATGCTATACAAATTTGAGCCATATTGTGAGCTTGTGATGGGAGAAATGGTATGGGCTATGAAAAATAATTAGAGCTTCTAAACTACTGCTGTACCTTACACTCATGAGGGTAGGACAGATGACTTAAAGGGAGTAATTTTGTTACTTGAAAACTGATACTAGACAACAGGAGAGATTATATAAGGCATTCTCATGCATTAATTTTCTGTAAATTTTTAAAAATCTGTATTTGGATTTATGTTCAGAGTTATGTTATTATACTTACTTGTCTCCATGTTATGGAACACACTAACTATCAGCATTGTCTATTCCTTCAAGGATTGAAAAAGAAAAGTTACCTGGGAAATTATCTAAGATGACACTGCAAGGAATGTACCCATGGCAGTTTGTTTCCATGGTTAATTGTTTGCTCAGTGTTCTCTTTTCTAGGATCACTTTGGTGGTGTTATTTTGCTTTTGTTTTTTAGTTAATTATGTAGTAGTGTTAGTCGCTCAGTAGTGTCTGACTCTGCAATGCCATGGACTGTAGCCTACCAGGCTCCTCTGTCCGTGGAATTCTCCAGGCAAGAGTATTGGAGTGGGTTGCCATTTCCTTCTGCAAGTTAATTATGTACTTTGGCTTTTTTTTTGCAGAAAATCTTCCATTTCTTCTGTTTCTACATTCATTTACCTTTACTTTTGCAAAATAGGGCACTAAAAATTGTTTACCTCTGTGTCTGTGCCTTTTTACTTTCCAGGTTTTACGATTGTGTAACTATGTTTTGTTTCTTTATATAAATTATTTTATCTAAAAAATTTGGTTCTTCACTGTATTTTTTCTATTTGTTAATTAATGTATCACTGCTTTTAACTCTATTTGTTCCCTTCATTAACTTCTGTTAGGTTTATTTTGTGATCTATTTTGTTGTATTAAATGTTTAATGTAATCTGCATTATTATATATCAAATTAAGTAGCATTAATCTGTAAAGCTCTAAATTTTTCATCTAAGACCTAAGTTTAGCTCTTATCATATATTTTGTGTATGTGGTGATTTCATTTTGGATATTTTCTATTTATTCTGAATATTAAGTATATTCATAAACACAAATATATTCATATATATATATATATAAGAATGTTAGCCAAAATATATTATTTTTTGGAAATGTTATAAAATAACAAGAAGTCTTACTTTGGTGCCACAATATTTTTTCATACATATATTTGGATCAATCTTATTTACAACTATGTACATTTATAATATTTTGTTTATCTATCTGCTTTATCTGGGATTATAGGATTTCTTGAGTTACTCTCTTATTTGTCCTGTTTCTATAGATTTGTCTTTGAAAATCTGCCATTCTTGTTTGATAAATAGTTGACCCTTGAACAATATGTAGATTAAGAGCACTGACCTTCTGCATGTTAAAAAAATCTGTGTATAACTTAGGCAGCCCTCTGTATCCATTTGACGATTCAACCAACTACAGTACTATAGTATTTACCATTGAAAAAAAGTCTGTGAATAAGTGTAAGTAGACTTTTCAATTCAAATCTGTATTATCAAGGGTCAACTATATTAAATGATTCATTCTCTAGTTCAGTAACATTAGGGACATCTCCTAGAAGTTTAGTTTTAATTCTGTGCCCAATATAAATTATCTTTAGCTGTGTGTTGTTTTTTTTTCCAGGCTTCCCTGGTGGCTCAGACAGCAAAGAATCTGCCTGCAAAGCTGAAGACCCAGATTCAATCCCTGGGTCAAGAAGATCCCCTGGAGAAAGGAATGGCTACCCACTCAAGTATTGTTGCCTGGGAAATCCCTTGGACAGAGGAGCCTGGCAGGCTATAGTCCATGGGGTTGCAAAGAGTTGGACATAGCTGAGTGACTAATACTTTTGCTAACTACTTTCTATGTCTTTTTTTATGTCATTATTTTAGGTTTTAGATATGCATATTTATTTTTTCCTAATAGTCACTTATTTGTTCATTCTGTAATGATATGTTTTGATTCTCAATTTGTTTTCCTAATTCCACCATTGCAACATATGTCTGCCTGAGGTTTCATTATCTTAATCTTGATTTAATTTTTGTTTTATTGATTTCATCTTTCTTAGCATTTCATCTAAATTTGAAAGCATTTTTTAAGAAAATCTTTTTCAGTATTTGTGTAAATTCAATAAGAAGTGTTTTTAAGCTTGTACTGCATTTTATCTTCTTAAAATCGTGATGGTATTTTTTTTCCATAGCGGTCAGTGTTTTTCTTTCCATCTTTCTTGTATTCAGTGTGGGTAGTTATATCTGAATATTTTTCTTCAGATATAGTTGATATAATTCCCTGTGATTCTTTTACTTTCTTATCTGAATTCTTTTGGTGTTCACCCCAGACTGTCATGAAATTTGAGGGCTGATTATTTTTGCTTTGTGTTCTGTCTGTATTTTTGTGCTCTTATTTTAGATAAGAGGCGTGGATTCATCAGGAGAGGCTATGTGTTGATATGATTGGTACATTTGTTCTTTTACAAGTTTCTCCTAATGCAACAGGAGATACATTTGAATGTTGAAGTCAGATTATGAAGACTCCATCTCTCAAGGGCTCAATCAGAGGAGCTGAGTTCTGCACTTCTGCCAAACTTGCCTCAGTAGCTCTCCACATCCTTTCTTAACCAGAGGAGAGAAAACTAGACAAATTTTGTAGAGCTCAAATAGAGCTTCCTGTGAGGCCCTTCCCTTGGGTTCTTACACAACCTCAGAGATTCTCGTGTAAGTTACTTTCTCTCTTGTGTTTCTGTCTGGAAATTTTCATCTTTATTGTTGTTGCCTCCCTGCCCTTCTACCTGTAAGAAGACAAACTCACTCATCTTCAGTGAATAATTCTTATGATGATGATGACATTTGCCTTTTCTTCTCTTTAGCTATCTGTCTGCAGATAAAATTAATTATTCTGGAAATGAGGTTTGCCAATTATTTAGCTTGAAGTAATCCCATTTTCCACAGCTCAATCAAAATTCTGGGAGGTAGGTAAAACTTCTGAAACAAATGTTCTTCATATCAACTATGACCAGTCCACCAGAATACTCATTTTCTTCTGAATATATTCATTTTTATCTTTTGTAGCTCCATATTGATGATGAGATATGCAAATTTTATGAAAATTTTTATTTTTATTTTTAAAATTTTTTATTTTTATTTTTAATATTTCTATTCCCTGTGATTTCTACAGCTAAAGACAGGGCTATTTCTTTAGCCTTGCCACACTAATTTGTCCTGGTCAAGCCAAAATATCATTTTAGTTCATGTGGTATTTAATTGTGAACAGCAATGGCTGGAGGATTTTAAGGGTCACTAGGTCCAGATGTTTGGTCATTAGTCACCACCATATAACCCACCTTCAATATAATAAATATGGATAAAATAAGGAAACACTTCAGCCGTCAACAAGATTAGTGTTCAAGACTAATAGGAGCCTGATTTCTGCTTTTTAACTTTGTTAACATTTAACCCTTTGAGGGCAGAGGATTTCACTTGAAGTAAATCTCTCCTCGCACACTCTGCTCTTATTTACTGAAGTTTATATATGTTCATTAATGACACGTCCATTCACCAAAGAAGTGCAGGCATGCTTTTAAGTACTTTAATACTTAACATCACACTTCATATCTTTTTCTTAACAACATATTGGAATGTTTAAGAAGGTGGTTTTGTTGGACGGTCAAGTAATTGTCTGATAAACTGACCTATGTCTGTGGCTATGAGCAGCCTTTTTAGAAGAATTTATTGGACGTATTTGGCTAATCTGGACTCCCACAAACAATAGAGATCCTTTCCAAACCTTCTTTGTATGTTTACTTTTCTTTTTTGTATTTGTATAGCATGAATACCAAATATATTATTTGTTTTTATTGCTAATGTATTGAATAGTATTTCTCACCTGCTGCAGTAGAAGTAAAAATGTGCAACCATATGGTACCGACCTTGGATTCTAGCTGCCCTGGAAGTCAGCAGGTTCCCCTGCAGAAAATTGGGAATAATACTGAGTTGTTGTTTGCTTTTAATTTTACATAAGTAAGCTGTCAATGAATGTCAATTCTGCCTTTCTTATTTGCATAGATGTCATGCAATATTCTGACATATATACTTGCAAGTCAAATATCTACCAGGAAAAGTAGATGAGAGTATTGTCCACAAGGTCAAAGTACCCAGATTGGATACTTTTGCTGATATTTTGCTGGCATTTTGGCATTATGTACTTCTTACAATATCTATTATTTTATATCTAGCCCTTTTATAAAAGTTCTTATACTATATTATCAGATTAGCTATCTTGTTGGTTCCATATTAGGGTAAGTTTTTCTTCCTGTCAAATCAATCCTCATTCTGTACTGTGAATGTGTTGCTTAAATTCCAGCTTTATATTAAAAAGACTTAAAAGAAAACAAAGAAATATATATACCTCTGGCTAGTTGATTCAGTTTATTAGCATGTATTTTTAATAAAGACAAGATGGCAATAGTGATACCCACCTTGAGTACAGATTATTTTTGTTCCATTCCATTGCTCCTTAACCCTAGGGCTGGCCTTGGTAAAATCATAGCTTGCCTTCCCCAGGTCTTTGAATCCCTTTTTCCACTTGTCACAGGAGCAAAGTGGCAAAACTCCAGGTAAAAATAATAATTGTTCAACTGAAGAAAGCAGTGGGAAAACAATGGATCATGTAGTCCAACCAGGAAGTGGGGGTCAATTGATTCAGTCGCAAAACAGTCTCAGAAATTCTTCCTCCTTTTATGAATTGTAGGCTTTTCCGTTTCCTGCTCTTGCTACTCCTGCTTTCTCTTTTCTCTCTTTCTAAAATGTATTCATTCCTCTGTTCTAAACATTAAGAAGACTAATCACATTCCATATGGTCTATCCTCACATTCCATTTTTTTGAAGACATAAAACAAGCAGTTTATTTATATACCAATTTTGTGATCATACAAAAATTTATATAGCCGTCTATGTAATAACTATCTGAATTATCCACTTTTTATTGAAATATTTTAATTTTGAAAACTCACCTTTTGGTTTTATTTACTTAGTTAAATGTAAACTTACCCATAACCTTTATTTTTCAAGATGAATTCTCAATCAAAATATATGAAGTGGCTACATTTAGCATGTGTGCGTAGCACGTGCATGAATAACTATTATTGAATAACTTTATGTTGTTCACACCAGTATATACATATGTACACCTAAATATGCAAATTCATATGTGTCTTTGAATGCATTTGCTCCTGAAAAATCTAGAAATATGCTTTACAATTCTTATATCTATCCCTATTGAATCTTGGAACAGTATCACAATTTATGTCATACACTGTTATAAAGCTAACAGTGTATGAAGCTAAAATATCCAATTTCTTTTTCAAATGTCAACCAAACACTTTACAGACTTTCCCCTCCATCCCCTCCTGTAACTCTTTTAGTTAAATTAACACAGCTGTCTAAAAACTCAGATGTAAAGCCTTCAAACATTTTCTTGGTTTTAGAACAGATGCCTCAGGAGACTTTCCCCCAGGAAGGGTACTTTGGATTAGCACAGCCTGCTTTCCTACTACATTCTTTAAACATAACTGACAGCCCCAAAATAGAAGGACAGTTTATTTTTAGGATGTGTATGGAATTTAAAGAGAAAGCATATTTTCACCATACCAGTATGAATAAGACGAGCATAGGTTTTTTAGGAAACAAGTGCACACCATTTCAATGAACAGTAAGAGGTCAGATAAGATACTTAAACATGGCAGGCTTCTATTAGTGAAATGGATGCTTACAAATGAGAAGAAAGGTTTGATGGTGAAGAAAGTTAGTGTGTCAGCTTAGTAGAGCTATCACTCCAGGCATAATTCTGTGCTAAGGATACTTGACATATAATGGCATTCCCGAGTGTGCACACTATGATCTGGTTTTATGGGAACACACACATCAATAGAAGCCATGTTTATTGATTAGGCAGAAATGAGACATCATGAGATCTGAGACAGAATCTGCTACCCCTCAAGAGAAGAATAGGTTTAGCAAAGGATGCAGCACCTGCTGCTTCTCACCGTGAGATTTAAGGATTTTTTTTTTTCCTCTTAACACTGAACTGAGAAAGTAGACTTTGATAATATAAGAAAATTAGGAAACACAACCCCAAGATGAAAGGTAAAGTTATGTCACAAATTATAGACAGCTGACTCATGAAAAATAAATAGGAAGTACACGCAAAACAAAAATAATTCTCTTGCACTCCTCCAGTTATGTGTGTCTGGTGGTGGGGAATGAGTCTGAGTATAAACCTGTGTTTTGGGCTGCAATGCTGTTCCTTTTCCACCAAGGAATTTTCCATCATGAAATAGTAGCTTTTGTATACTGCATTCTAGCTTCTGACTTACATTATACAGACACTGATTATGCTAATAGTGTTATTCAAATAATGAGACACTTTACTACACAGTGAAGACCAACAATTCCCACACAAACTGCACATCTACTTTCACTTTATTATTTTAATAACAAAGTACACATTTTTAAAGAAACCTTTTTATTTTGTATTGGAATATAGCTGATTAACAATGTTGCAGTAGTTTCAGGTAAAGAGCGAAGGGGTTCAGCCATATATATACATGTATCCATTCCCCCCAAAATTCCCCTCCTGTCCAGGCTGCCACATAACACTGATCAGAGGTCTATGTGCTATATAGTAGGTCCTTGTTTATTATCCATTTTAAATGTAGCAGTGACAAAGTGCACATTTTAATACATGTGAGGCAAAAATGCACCTAATTATGACTTTTCTAATTTTATATTTTAGAAAGGTATGCAAAATAGAATAATTTTATCTAAAGAAACTAAATGGTAGACCCTCAACAACAAAATAATTATATATATGGTAAAGGTAAAAAGAAAAATATAAAATAGATAAGAGATACAATACTTGTTGAGTATTTAATATGGGCTAGTTGAATTTTGATTTCTGATGCAACATGGCAACCGCTTGGTAGTCATCATTCACATCCAGGCATGAGAAATGCTACACAAACTGAAAATCAAGACATCTTAGATACATCAGAGAACTAAGGCCGTAGCTCTGTTACTCTGACCACTAGAAAGACAGACAGGCAGATACAGAGAATCACTACTTAACCTGAAGCAGACTCACTGGAGCAGACTAGGAAGGCTCTAAGCTATGATTAAAGAATTGCTGGAGGCACAGTGGGATTTAAAAACTCAGAGTTGGGGGCTTCCCTGGTGGTCCAGTGGTTAAGAGTCCGCCTTGCAATGCAGAGGACACTGGTTCCATCCCTGATCTGGGAAGAATACACAGGTCTTGAAACAACTAAGTCTGTGCACCATCAAAGACAACCTGCATTCTAGAGCCCATGTCCACAGTTACTGAAGCCTGCATGCCGAGAGTCTTGAGCTCTTCAACTAAAGAAGCCACCAAAATGAGAAGCCCGTGCACCATGGCAGAGCAAGCCCCACTCGCCTCAACTAGAGAAAGCCCGCATGTAGCAACAAAGACCCAGCACAGCAAAAAAAAAAAAAAAATATATATATGTACTAACTAAAATAAATAAATAGAAACTAATCTTCATTTAAAAAAAATCAGAGCTGGCACATTCTTGGTGGGAGAGGGGCACGCTTTCATGATTTTTACTCCCAGTTACCCTATCAAATTCTGTGAAGATATGAGCAAAATTACTTCATGTTTGCAGCAGGTGACAGGAAAAAGTAATCTTTCTAATGTATTTTCAGAGTTCTCTGTTCCTGGCCCCAAGGAAACTATTTACCAAAGCCTAACTGATTGAGGTTCTATCAGAGGCTACCCACCTAGAGGAAAATACCCAACTCAAGCTTCATCTAGCCTTTGACATTAGAGAAAGGAAATGTCCAACTGAGACTCACTTTAAAAAAAAAAGAGACTTAATTATGGTACTATAGGTAACTTTTCTTCCCCTACACCTTACCACCATATCAACAGGGCTCCTGTATAGTAGCAAGAATACAACTAAAAGAAGTTGAAACCTCAGACACTATTAAGAAGTCTCTAGGAGCCTGGTAGGCTGCAGTCCATGGGGTTGCTACTAGTCGGACACGACTGAGCGACTTCACTTTCACTTTTCACTTTCATGCATTGGCGATGGAAATAGCAACCCACTCCAGTGTTCTTGCCTGGAGAATCCCAGGGACAGGGGAGCCTGGTGGGCCGCTGTCTATGGGATCACACAGAGTCGGACACGACTGAAGCGACTTAGCCGCAGCAGCAGTAGCAGGAAAACCCAGAATCACAGGAGAGGCAAAAACATAGACAGTAAATGAGATGTTAGTCTCTGAAACTATGGATACAGCAAGCATACACACAACCTAAGCCCTGGACAGAAAGATATAAAATCTCATACTAAAAGTCAAGCTACCTCATTTCTTTTGCCTGATAGTCATGTCTAGCTTTCAACAAGAAAATCACAAAGCCTGGTAAAGATAAAAATACACTCTGAGAGGCAAAGTAAGTGTCAGAACCAAAGCCAGATATAATGGAGATTTTAAAATTGTCATACTAGGAATTTTAAGTAACGATGATTAATATTCTAAGGGCTGAAAAAGCGGACAACATGCAGGACCAAATAGGTACTGTAAGCCAAGAGATAAAACTTCTAAGAAAAAACCAAAAGGAAATAGTGATCACAAGAAGAACAGGAAAAAGAATGTCTTTGGTGGCAATCTCATCAGAAGATTATACATAGCTGTGGAAAGAATCAGTGTTTAAAGATATATCAACAGAAACCTCCAAAACTGACTAATAAAAAAAGATTTAAAAAAAAAAAAGCTAGCCCCAGGCAAGGCTTCAAAGATTGTGGCCCCAGCCGTCATCTTTCCTGCAACTTCATGAGAGATCCTCATCAGAACCTCTCAGCTAAGCAGCTCTCATAGATCAACATTGCTTCTTCAACTCCCAGTAAGTCTTTCCCAAGATAATGTTCACTGGTTTTGTTTGAGCTATTTATTTAGGTGCTTGTGCATTTTACTTATGATTGGAATTTGCCTTTTGGATATACAATTCCCAAATTAAGTTAACATCCATCTTCTGGAAAATCACTTGCAAACAAGGTCATTATTAAAAAAAAAAAAAAAGAATCAGAATTTGAAAACCAAAAAGAAAAGAAAATGATGGAACAGACTATCCAACAACTGATGAATGATTATAAAAATTGTAACATATGTATAATGGGAATACCAAAAGAAGAACAAAGAAAAAGTAGAAGAAAATTTTGAAAAAAAAAATGGCTGAGAATTTTCCAAAATTAATGATAGTCACCAAATCACAGATACAGGGGAAGCTCAAGAAACACCACACAGGAAAAATACCAGAAATTCTATACCTGAGCTCATCATATTCAAATTTAAAAAATCAAAAACAATAAAACTTGATAGAAGCCCAAAGAGGAGAAAACTGCATTATCTACAGAGAAAGAGAGATAAGAATTGCATTGGAATTCTGTTCAGAAACTATGCAAGCAAGATGAGAAATGGAATGGAATTTTTAAGGTGTTAAGAGAGGGGAAAAATACCAACCTAAAATTCTGAATCCAACAAAATATCCTTCAAAGGAAAGGAGAGTACTTTGGTAATTATGATGAGTCTGTGTTGGTTCACCATTATAACAAGCATACCACTCTAGCAGGAGATATTGATAGTGGGGGAGATTGTGCACATGTGAACAGAAAGTATTTGGGAAATGTCTGTACCTTCACCTCAGTTTTGCTTTGAACCTATAACTGCTAAAAAATAAAGTCTTTGAAAACATTGCATTTTTATATTTAGAAAAAAGTGAAGCAGAAATACTTTCTCAGACAAACAAAAATTGAGAGACTGTTGCCCCTGGATTTGCCTTGCAAGAAATATTAAAAGAAGTTCTTCAAAAACAAGGCAAATTATACAGATCAGAAACTCAAGTCTACATGAAGAAAGGAAGAGTATGAGAGAAGGATAACCAAAGGTAAAATACCTTATTTTTCTATTCCTAATTGATCTAATAGATAACAGTTTGTTCAAAATAATGACGACAACATATTTGGTGATTATAGCTTGTGGATAGGTGAAATGAATGATAACCATGGCTTAAGGGAAGGGGATATTCTGTTATAGGTACTTGCACTGGGGCTTCCCTGATAACTCAGCTGGTTATCAGAATGTGCCTGATATCAGGCACATATCAGAACCAGAATGTGCCTGCAATGGAGGAGACCCTGATTCGATTCCTGGGTTGGAAAGAAACCCAGGTTCTATTTCTGTGTTGGGAAGATCCCCTGGAGGAAGTCTCCAGTAATCCCCACTCCAGTAATCCTGCCTGGAGAATCCCCATGGACAGAGGAGCCTGGTGAGCTACAGTCCATGGGGTCACAAGGAGTCGGACATGACTGAGCAACTAAGCTCAGCACTCAGCACAGGTTCTTGCATTACCCATTGGGAAATATAGTATTTGCACATGAATCTGGGTTAGTTGTAAATGTGTATTGCAAACTGTAGGCAAATATGGATCAGTCATTTGACATGGTTTAGCTACCATGATTCCTTCAACTCTGTAGCAAATACTGGTATTCTATTACAGATGTGAAAATGAAACATAGTTTGCAAAAGCAAACTAAATATTTTGTATATGAGAAAACTAAGACTCATAGAAATTAGTTAAATAACATCAAGAGGACTCACAATGTTAACCCATTTCCATCACCTTTCAAATCTTATAATTTCCACACTGTTCATGATGCTTCTTATTTGTGAGCCATCTTTAAAAGATCAAGGAGCAAATTCATAATTAAATGATAAAAGAAAAGCAAAAAAATAATATTTTTCTTAAAATTTGTATCAATGTAAGAAATATGTTTGAAAGTAGTAAATCTGTTTGCCACGTTAAATAAAGGGTAAAAATGGAGAATACATATTCAAAGAAGTCTTAATTTTTTTACATTCCTGAGACAGTACTATCATCAACCAACTTAAAGGTATATGTATTGTCAATACATAGGATATCTTCCTATGTCCTAGCTGCTGCTGCTGCTGCTAAGTTGCTTCAGTCATGTCCGACTCTGTGCAACCCCATAGATGGCAGCCCACTAGGCTCCTCTGTTTCTGGGATCCTCCAGGCAAGAATACTGGAGTGGGTTGCCATTTCCTTCTCCAATGCATGAAAGTGAAAAGCGAAAGTGAAGTCGCTCAGTCATGTCTGACTCTCAGCAACCAAATGGACTGCAGCCTACCAGGCTCCTCCACCCACGGGATTTTCCAGGCAAGAGTACTGGAGTGGGGTGCCATTGCCTTCTCCACCTATGTCCTAGAGAGGCATCCAAATCTTATCTCCCAACCCAATTCAAAGGTTTATTTATTCCTTCAATTAATATTTATCCACCAGGTGCAGCATGTTTTAAACAAGAAGATGCTCTGACGATTCTGTGCCAGAACAGCTCTAATCATTAGAAAGTCCTTTATTACATTGTATGAAAAGCTGCCTCATTAGTCTTAATCCTGTTTCTCAAATAACCATTACATTTTCCACACAGTAGCCCTGGACATATTTGAAGTATGTCTTATGACTTGTCTGGACTAAACATTATGGTGTTTGTCCTTTGTGGGGAGAAAAGTCACAACTTGCATTCTTCTAGAGGCTACCCTGAGGAACAGTCCCATGTGTGCAGAATATTTTTCTTGGCCCATTACATAGCTAAAAAAATCAGCTGCCAAAATTAAAAATCAGAAGGTAATAGACACTAATAAATATATCTCACATTTTGGTAAATACTTGAAGATCCCAAGATCAAAGACCCTTGGAGTGGTAGCCCCTTAACGGGTCAAGCACTGCCCAGTTTGCCATATGCTTTGCCTGTTCTAATTTCCTAGGGTGGCCAAACGGCAGTTGCCATTTAACATCTTGCTCCTCTCTTTGTTCCTCTCCACCCTTTTTCCTCCTTCCTGCTTTTCTCCCTTCCTGCCTTCCTTTCCTCTTTCTTTCAGTTCTAGGTCCACTTAACTTCTTTACAATACATACCTGGCACCTTAAGCAATTAAAATTGTTTCTAAATTGTATGTCTCTAGCTCTATACAGTCAACAAAAACAAGACCAGGAGCTGACTGTGGCTCAGATCATAAACTCCTTATTGCCAAATTCAACTCAAATTGAAAAAAGTAGGGAAAACCGCTAGACCATTCAGGTATGACCTCAATCAAATCCCTTATGATTATACAGTGGAAGTGAGAAATTGATTTAAGGGCCTAGATCTGATAGATAGAGTGCCTGATGAACTATGGAGTTCATGGAGGTTCATGACATTGTACAGGAGACAGGGATCAAGACCATCCCCATTGAAAAGAAATGCAAAAAAGCAAAATGGCTGTCTGGGGAGGCCTTACAAATAGCTGTGAAAAGAAGAGAAGCATAAAGCCAAGGAAAAAGGAAAGATATAAGCATCTGAATGCAGAGTTCCAAAGAATAGCAAGAAGAGATAAGAAAGCCTTCTTCAGCGATCAATGCAAAGAAATAGAGGAAAACAACAGAATGGGAAAGACTAGGGATCTCTTCAAGAAAATTAGAGATACCAAGGGAACATTTTATGCAAAGATGGGCTCGATAAAGGACAGAAATGGTCTGGACCTAACAGAAGCAGAAGATATTAAGAAGAGGTGGCGAGAATACACAGAACTGTACCAAAAAGATCTTCACGACCCAGATAATCGTGATGATGTGATCACTCATCTAGAGCCAGACATCCTGAATGTGAAGTCAAGTGGGCCTTAGAAAGCATCACTATGAACAAAGCTAGTGGAGGTGATGGAATTCCGGTTGAGCTGTTTCAAATCCTGAAAGATGATGCTGTGAAAGTGCTGCACTCAATATGCCAGCAAATTGGGAAAACTCAGCAGTGGCCACAGGACTGGAAAAGGTCAGTTTTCATTCCAAACCCAAAGAAAGGCAATGCCAAAGAATGCTCAAAATACCACACAGTTGCACTCATCTCACATGCTAGTAAAGTAATGCTCAAAATTCTCCAAGCAAGGCTTCAGCAATACGTGAACTGTGAACTCCCTGATGTTGAAGCTGGTTTTAGAAAAGGCAGAGGAACCAGAGATCCAATTGCCAACATCCGCTGGATCATGGAAAAAGCAAGAGAGTTCCAGAAAAACATCTATTTCCACTCTCTTGACTATGTCAAAGCCTTTGACTGTGTGGATCACAATAAACTGTGGAAAATTCTGAAAGAGATGGGAATACCAGACCACCTAACCTGCCTCTTGAGAAATCTGTATGCAGGTCAGGAAGCAACAGTTAGAACTGGACATGGAACAACAGACTGGTTCCAAATAGGAAAAGGAGTACGTCAAGGCTGTATATTGTCACCCTGCTTATTTAACTTATATGCAGAGTACATCATGAGAAACGCTGGACTGGAAGAAACAAAAGTTGGAATCAAGATTGCCGGGAGAAATATCAACAACCTCAGATATACAGATGACACCACCCTTATGGCAGAAAGTGAAGAGGAGCTAAAAAGCCTCTTGATGAAAGTCAAAGAGGAGAGTGAGAAAGTTGGCTTAAAGCTCAACATTCAGAAAACGAAGATCATGGCATCTGGTCCCATCACTTCATGGGAAATAGATGGGGAAACAGTAGAAACAGTGACAGACTTTATTTTTTGGGGCTCCAAAATCACTGCAGATGGTGACTGCAGCCATGAAATTAAAAGACGCTTACTCCTTGGAAGGAAAGTTATGACCAACCTAGCATATTCAAAAGCAGAGACATTACTTTGCCGACTAAGGTCCGTCTAGTCAAGGCTATGGTTTTTCCTGTGGTCATGTATGAATGTGAGAGTTGGACTGTGAAGAAAGCTAAGCCCCGAAGAATTGATGCTTTTGAACTGTGGTGTTGGAGAAGACTCTTGAGAGTCCCTTGGACTGCAAGGAGATCCAACCAGTCCATTCTGAAGGAGATCAACCCTGGGATTTCTTCGGAAGGAATGATGCTAAAGCTGAAATTCCAGTACTTTGGCCACCTCATCCGAAGAGTTGACTCATTGGAAAAGATTCTGATGCTGGGAGGGATTGAGGGCAGGAGGAGAAGTCTTCGGAAGGAATGATGCTAAAGCTGAAATTCCAGTACTTTGGCCACCTCATCCGAAGAGTTGACTCATTGGAAAAGATTCTGATGCTGGGAGGGATTGAGGGCAGGAGGAGAAGGGGAGGACAGAGGATGAGATGCCTAGATGGCATCACTGACTCGATGGACGTGAGTCTGAGTGAACTCTGGGAGATGGTGATGGACAGGGAGGCCTGGAGTGCTGCGATTCATGGGGTCGCAAAGAGTCGGACACGACTGAGCGACTGAACTGAACTGAGCCCTCATAAAACTTTACATCCAGAACCAAGTACAATACAGCACTTTTTAGACCACTCTTATTGATCATGATGCTATATTCTTGTATGACAACTACATTATATTCCTGCTGCTGCTGCTAAGTCACTTCAGCCGTGTCCGGGTCTGTGCAACCCCATAGACGGCAGCCCACCATGCTCCCCCATCCCTGGGATTCTCCAGGCAAGAACACTGGAGTGGGTTTCCATTTCCTTCTCCAATGCATGAAAGTGAAACATGAAAGTGAAGTTGGTCAGTTGTGTCCGACCCTCAGCCACCCCATGGACTGCAGCCTTCCAAGCTCCTCCGTCCATGGGATTTTCCAGGCAAGAGTACTGGAGTGGGGTGCCATTGCCTTCTCCAACATTATATTCCTAGGTATCTAGAATTAGCTTATATTGAATTCACAGTCAAGTAAAATTCGCCAGGCTGAAGCAGTACTCTCTATGCAGCTGGAATTCCTTGCAAACCACCCCCAGTCTCAGTACTTCCTTACATTCTAGCGGGGTACTTGGAGCTCTAGCTAACTATCAGACTAAACAGAAGTCACCCCTGCCATGACCTACAGCCATGTTCATATAACTCAGCTTTTACCTTATTCTCACTTGAGTCTCTATTCTAATTACTGAGTCACTGCATATTTAATTGTGCAGAAGCTCCTGCTTGGAACCTTGCGATTCCAAAACATGTGCCTGGACCCTAAGCCCTAGCACATTAACTGATGCTATCACTGACTTTAGACAGATGGTAAGTTGCTTGTATCTCACAGAGAATATGGCTGTTGTGTTTCCCTGCGATCCTAGCGTCCTCATTTGTAACTGTGCCTGTACTCCTGTTGTACTGATTTGTGTGCTTCCGCTTAGGCTCTGGATCCCTTAGTGTCAACTCCATGGGAACACAGGGCCAGATTCAGGCCCCACTCCTGGTGATCTACATGATCTGCTAAGCACTGATAAGTCATAGCTACTTTTATCTTTTAAAATGTAAATAGTAGTTAACTGAGTGTTGTGAGACAGTTTGAATTATTTTTGGTCTTAATAATAGTATTTACTACCCATATAATTAATGATGTAAGTATGTGACCATTTTTAAATTAGCATAGAGTTATAGTCCCAAAACATTCATAAAGGGCCTTTAGAGTGTTCATGTTTTCTTTTTGTTCTTTCCTTTTGGTTGCTCCATGTTGCTTGCTTTGGCAATAAACTGTAAGTTATAGTTTACTTTTTGAACCTCAGCATAGAAAACCCAGGTGCTGCTAGTGGTAAAGAACCCGCTTGCCAGTGCAGGAAACATAAGAGATACAGGTTCAGGCCCTTTGTTGGGGAGATCCCCTGAAGGAAGTCATGGCAACCCACTCTAGGATACTAGCCTGGAGAATCCCATGGACAGAGGAGCCTGGCAGGCTGTCGTACAAAGGGTCACAAAGAGTCAGACACGACTGAAGTGACTTAGTACAAAGAAGACCCTGAGCTTCCCAGGCATTGCTAGTGGTAACGAACCCACCTGCCAATGCAGGAGACATAAGAGACCCAAGATCTACCCCTGGGTTGGGATGATCCCCTGGAGAAGGAAATGGCAACACACTCCAATAGCCTTATCTGGGAAATACAATGGACAGAGGAGCCTGGCAGGCTACAGTTCATGGGGTCGAAATAGCTTGACACAACTTAGCAACTAAACAACAAAAATAGAACTTCATTAGTGTCCCTACTACATTTGCCTAGTTAGAAACATCATTTCATTTCATGTTTAAACACCTTTTCAACTGTAAGTTACACATATGCATTCTAGTTTTAAAGCTTCTGAAAAAAATTATGATTATCCCCTTATATCTACTAAGTAACTAATGCAAACTTTGAACAAGGCAAGTGTAGAGACTTGCAGCTCTTTTATATAGACAATTCTCTGAGTTAATACATTCCTTGATTTACTCATTAGTAAATCTATGAGTTTTAGCCCATCCCTTCTTGCTACTATAACATTGATGTTGTTAGTAGTTGGAAAATATTCAACAAATAAATGTGTATTCTAGCATTTAAAATTCATAGTTAAAATTTCTTCTGCATTGGTAAAATACAAATATTTCAGGTAGAAATAGTAGGTATCTGATATAAGAGATATAAGTAAATATTTGAGTGTAGAATTTGCAGAACTTGGGCTAATTTGAAGTGAATTTTTAAAAAGGGGAGCAGAATGTGTTGTGTGTGAGAGAGTATATGCAGCACTGCAGCTAACAGAGGATGGAACTTAGGAAGAGGTAACTACAACAGTAAATGATATTGGAGATGTGTGGTGTGTCAGGTACCAGAGGGATATCCAGGCAGGGATGCAGAAAGCATAGATAGATATGTTAATCTGGAGCTCTAGAAACTCTAGAGAGGAGAAAAATATTTGGAGTTCATTAGTAAAACAGGCATGGTGCGACACCATAGGGAATGAAGTACTTGCTCAAGAAAAGCGTGCAGATGAGAAAGAGGAGCATGCAGAAGAAAGAATCATATGAGAGACGTCTACAGGAGACATCACAGTTCAGTTCAGTCACTCAGTCGTGTCTGACTCTTTGCAACCCCATGAATCGCAGCACGCCAGGCCTCCCTGTCCATCACCAGCTCTCAGAGTTCACCCAGACTCACGCCCATTGAGTCAGTGATCCATCCAGCCATCTCATCCTCTGTCGTCCCCTTCTCCTCCTGCCCCCAATCCCTCCCAGCATCAGAGTCTTTTCCAATGAGTCAACTCTTTGCATGAGGTGGCCAAAGTACTGGAGTTTCAGCTTCAGCATCAGTCCTTCCAAAGAAATCCCACGGTTGATCTCCTTCAGAATGGACTGGTTGGATCTCTTTGCAGTCCAAGGGACTCTCAAGAGTCTTCTCCAACACCACAGTTCAAAAGCATCAATTCTTTGGTGTTCAGCCTTCTTCACAGTCCAACTCTCACATCCATACATAACCACTGGAAAAACCATAGCCTTGACTAGACGAACCTTAGTCGGCAAAGTAATGTCTCTGCTTTTGAATATGCTATCTAGGTTGGTCATAACTTTTCTTCCAAGGAGTAGGCGTCGTTTAATTTCATGGCTGCAGTCACCATCTGCAGTGATTTTGGAGCCCCCCAAAATAAAGTCTGACACTGTTTCCACTGTTTCCCCATCTATTTCCCATGAAGTGATGGGACCAGATGCCATGATCTTTGTTTTCTGAATGTTGAGCTTTAAGCCAACCTTTTCACTCTCCTCTTTCACTTTCCAGAACTTGGTTAAATTGTGACATTAACTACCCAACTGGAAAGATAATATTTTAAAAAACTGAACAGCTCCCTCCAAACTTCATACAACTCCACATGAGGTACCAAATCCAAATGATTCACAGAGAAGTTTCACAAACATTAAAATTTTCAAAGCATGCACCAGTGGATTTCAACCAGGGAGCAATTTTTTTTGCCAGGAGACATTCATCATTTTGGGCAACATTTTTGATTGTCACAACTGGGAAAGGGACTGGTGTAAGGAGAGTATTCTATTGGCCTCTAGTAGGAATAAGTCAGTTCAGTTCAGTCACTCAGTCATGTCCAACTCTTTGCAGCCCCATGGACTATAGCACAATAGGCTTCCCTGTCCATCACCAACTCCTGGAGTTTGTCCATACTCATGTCTATCGAGTTGGTGATGCCATCCAACCATCTCATCCCTGTTATCCCCTTCTTCTCCTGCCTTCAGTCTTTTCCAGCATCAAGGTCTTTTCAAATGAGTCAGCTTTTCGCATCAGGTGGCCAAAGTATTGGAGTTTCTTTCAGCTTCAGCGTTAGTCCTTCCAATGCATATTCAGGACTGTTTTCCTTTAGGATGGACTGGTTTGATCTCCTTGCAGTCCAAGGGACTGTCTCGAGTCTTCTCCAACACCACAGTTCAAAAGCATCAATTCTTCTGTGCTCAGCTTTCTTTATAGACCAGCACTCACATCCATACATAGCTACAGGAAAAACCATAGCTTTGACTAGATGGACCTTTGTTGGCTATGTAATGTCTCTGCTTTTTAATACCCTGTCTAGGTTGGTCATATCTTTTCTTCCAAGAAGTAAGTATCTTTTGATTTCATGGCTGCAGTCACCATCTGCAGTGATGTTGGAGCCCAAGAAAATAGTCTGTCACTGTTTCCATTGTTTTACATCTATTTGCCATGAACTGATGGGACCAGATGCCATGATCTTCATGTTTTGAATGATGAGTTTTAAGCCAACTTTTCACTGTTCTCTTTCATCAAGAGGCTCTTTAGTTCTTCTTCGCTTTCTGCCGTAAGTGTACTGTCATCTGCATATCTGAGGTTATTGATATTTCTCCTGGCAATCTTGATTCCAACTTGTGCTTCATCCAGTCCAGCATTTCACATGATGTACTCTGCATATAAGTTAAATAAGCAGGGTGACAATATATAGCCTGGATCCAGTCTGTTCCACGTCCAGTCTAACTATTGCTCCTTGACCTGCATATAGATTTCTCAGGAAGCAGATCAGGTGGTCTGGTATTCCCCATCTCTTTCAGAATTTTCCACAGTTTATTGTGATCCACACAGTCAAGGCTTTGGCATAGTCAATTAAGCAGAAATAGATATTTTTCTGGAACTCTTTTGCTTTTTCAATGATCCAACAAATGTTGACAATTTGATCTTTGATCCACTACCTTTTCTAAATCCAGGTTGAACATCTGGAAATTCATGGTTCACTTAGTGTTGAAGCCTGGTTGGAGAATTTTAAGCATTACTTTATTAGCGTGTGAGATGAGTGCAATTGTGCGGTAGTTTGTATATTCTTTGGCATTGCCTTTCTTTGGGATTGGAATGAAAACTGACATTTTCCAGTCCTGTGGCCACTGCTGAGTTTTCCCAATTTGCTGGCATATTGAGTACAGCACTTTCACAGCATCATCTTTCAGGATTTGAAACAGCTCAACTGGAATTCCATCACCTCCACTAGCTTTGTTCATAGTGATGCTTCCTAAGACCCACTTAACTTCACATTCCAGGATATCTGCCTAGAGGTGAGTGATCACACCATCACATTTATCTGGGTCATGAAGATCTTTTCTGTATAGTTCTTCTATGTACTGTTGCCACCTCTTCTTAATATCTTCTGCTTCTCTTAGGTCCATACCATTTCTGTCATTTATTGTGCCCATCTTTGCATGAAAATTTCCCTTGGTATCACTAATTTTCTTGAAGAGAAGTCTAGTCTTTCCCATTTTATTCTTTTCCTGTATTTCTTTGCATTGATCACTGAGGAAGGCTTTCTTATCTCTCCTTGTTATTCTTTGAAACTCTACATTCAGATAGGTATATCTTTCCTTTTCTCCTTTGCCTTTAGCTTCCTTTCTTTTCTCAGCTATTGGTAAAGCCTCTACAGACAACCATTTTGCCTTTTTATATTTCTTTTTCTTGAGGATGGTCATATTCCCGTAGGAAAAGGAATAGGTCAAAATACTGTTAAACATCCTACAGTATACAGGAGTTCCTTAGAGCAACAAATTATTAGCCCAAAATGTCAAGAGTGCCAAAGTTGAGAAATTCTGGAATAGAAGAAAAAGTTGCAAAATGCAAAAAGCTTATTCTTGGTTTATATTTGAAGGGAAAAGAAATTTTAAAACTATCAAAGATAGTTGTGATAAAATTATTAATAAAGTTTGCTTCCAATTGTTGATGCAGTTATACCAATAAAATATGAATAAGGCCTATGTTTTTATTAAAATAATACACATGACAGAGAAGGCTTTATTTCAAAGTGCATGGCTGATTCAACAAAATCAAATCTGGCAATATTTAATATCAAAAATAATGGAGAAAAACTACATTTCAACATATCCCAAATAATATTCAAAAAATTTAATAGCCAATCTATATAAAAAAATTATAATCCTATTCTAGTGAATGAAAGAAACTTTCTTAACTTGGTAAAAAGTATAAAATTTTTAAAAATCTTATTCAACAGTAAACTACTAAAGTTATTTCTAGTAGAATTAGGAAAAAGAAAAGCCTGACATACATCACCATGTCAGATTATTCTCTATATTATAGTAACATAAGAAAAGATCTAATAATAACTTTTCAAGTGGAATAGAGAAAGTAATCATTATATATTTTGAATGCTTACAGAATTCAATAAAAATGAAAAATAGTCAAATTACTGAAAATATAGAAAATTTTCTTAAAGCAAGATTAAAAAATAATTTAATACCAGAAATAATCAACTTGTCATCAAATTAAAACTGTTATTCTTCACTCTAGTAATAATGATAATAAGCTTAAAATAGAGTCTACTTTAGCTTTTGGCTACCCACTGTCTCTTCCTCCTTTTCTGTACAGCAAACTCCTCACTCTATGGTGGGGATCTGGAGATGTAATGGACCCAGATGTGTGGGTCCCCAGCTGGCCATCTGCTTTGTCTGAATCCATTATTTTTCTTTGTTTGTTTTTACCCTATAAAGGTTCAGTTGACTCGAAATGGTTTGTTAGAGTAGTTTTATTGCTGTCAACCAAAGAACTAAAAAACGAGGTATAAAGGACCAAAAGAAAGAAAAGTTCAATCACAAAGGAAAAGAACACATGAGCAATTAGGTGTGGGTTGCTCCTGGATAGAGAAACTCAATCAGTAAAGATCATTATTCCACTGTAAGGGTGTGGCTCAATTAATTTATTTGAAAAACAAGAAAATAGGACAACTTTACAACTATAGTTCAGTGGATCGTCCCATCAGTTAAAAAAAAAAAAAAAGGCAGAACAAATAAGCTCTGTTTGTTGTAGGAAGGAGTAAAAATAAACACATACGTGAACAAATATAAAAGAAATTCTGGCAATCACTTCATAAATGATAAAATTTGAATTGAAAACTAGTGAAAAGTTATTCAAACAAGTTATACCCCCACATATTATAAACACACACTCACATGGTCCAGTTTAATTAAAGGTGTAAATTTAAAGTATAGAACCATAAAAATTTAAGAAACATGTAAGAGACTATTTTCATCACCTTGGTGTAGTGGGGGTCTAGGTTTAGAAAAAAGAAGCTTTGAACAAACATCATAGGGAAAGAACAGATATATTTGTTTACATAAAACATAATAATAAAAGTTACTACACAGCAAAAGTTACCATAAACGAAGATTGGAAATTCATTTGACAAGTGAATATGTACTTTTCCTTAGTAATCCAAGAACTGCAATTTTAAACAGCTAGTCAAATTGAAAATGATTGAAAGACCTATTGAGAAGGAGGCTCCAAACACTGGATAGAGATAAGTATATTTCTGATGGGCAGTTTGGTAAAGGACCTTAAATTATAGAGAAGTGGAAGTCGCTCAGCCATGTCCAGTTCTTTGTGACCCCATGGGCTATACAACTCATGGAATTCTCCAGGCCAGAATACTGAAGTGGGTAGCCTTACCCTTCTCCAAGAGATCTTTCGAATCTGGAGATTGAACCCAGGTCTCCTGCATTGTAGGCAGATTAAGTGCACAGCAATTTCGACTCACCAAATTAACTTCTAGAAATTTATTAAATGGAAATATTTTGACAAGTACAAAAATATGATATATGTTTGATCCTTTGAGTATAGTAATAACTTGGAAACAACCTGAATGATCAACAGTGGTGGATTATTCACACACACACAAAAAAAATATAAGCAAAACCATGCAGGAAAATATTTATTATATAGTCATTAAATATTCTGAATTATAACTAGAAGTAATAAACAGATGTTCATAAGACATCAAGTAATATAAAGCAGGTTACTATATTCAGTTTGTGTCTACACTATGCAGTATAATCCCAAAATATTAAGACCAAGTCTTGAAAAATATAAGTCTAATAATTAAAATGATCTCTGGAAGATAAAAAATTTTAAATTTTAGATTTTTACCTCATATATTTTTGTACTGCTTGAAGTTTTCACACAGATCAAATATTATTTTTATAATTACAAAACATTAACATAAGATTAATTTTGAAAGAAAAGTTGGATCAGGAAAGTCATACATTTGGACCCAATAATCTCACTTATTCTAGTTAATCCAAAGAAAAGAATTCAAAATAAGAAAAATCTACAGAACTAGTTTATTTATAAACTATAATTTATGATTTATAACTGTTAAATATTTAAAATAGCATATGTGTACAACAATAAGAGAATATGCTATTTGATGTGAAATTGTGCATCCATTAAAAAGTAATTATGAAGCTTTATAGGAACTTGACAGAGCATATTTAACAAAAATAACAAGTGAAAAAGCAAGATCTAAATTGTATGTATTTAATGAATATCCAAGTGTGTTGCAATGGAAAATAGATTTAAATGGGCATTAAGTTCGATAGGATTCTTCTTAGTATGTATGTATGTTTAAATTTTAAACTCTTAGCAATATTATTTAATTTTCTTTCATGAAAATACTTAAAAATGAGCATGCTTTGTTTCTTTCCATTAAGTCCCATTGGCTGTTTTAGTCAACTCCAGGAGGCATTTGTTTTGCCATTGATTCTTTCACTGCTATTTCATATCATTTATCACAGCTTGTGATTATTAGTTGTGTATTTACTGATATTCAGTCCTTTCAAATTTAATCATATATTCATAAGTTCTATTTTTTCCCATTTTACTGACTAAATTCTAAGGAACATGAGGGTAACTACCAGATGTTTATTTATACTCTTTTCTAGTAAATATATTGTAAAGGTTCCACATTTACCCCTAAATTTTATTAACCCTTCAGAAAATAAAAGCTGTCCAGATATGAGAAATATATCTATAAACAAGATAAAGGGGGAGAGAACAACACACGACACTTACATGGCGCCTCTTGGGTGCCAGGCACTGTTATAGCTCTTTACAAACATCAACCCTTCAATCCAGATTGTTCACCGTCTGAGCCACCAGGGAAGCTCACTGAATCTATGGAGTAGGTACTATTGGTAAACTTTTATAGATAAAGCTAAATTATAAAAGTTAAGGACTACATAAATCCTGAATATGAACTTAGGCAGTCTGGACTCACTGGCTCCAGAGTCTGCAGTGCTTTACCATTAGTGTTATCTAACATGGCTCTTTGGTACTGTTATGAAATACATCAACCAACTAGTGGAGGACAGGGAAGCCTGGCATGCTGCAGTTCATGGGGCCACAAAGAGTCGGACATGACTGAGAGACTGAACAACAACAAAATCAACTAATATCATGTGGTATACACATTGAATAATTCATTTACAGAAAACTGGTGAATATACACAAAAGTGGTGCACATAGTATTGACAGTTGGAGGTTTTGGGGGTTTTTTGAGCATTTTATGTACTTACAGGAGTTGGTCTCAAGGAACCCACTAAAATCTATCTAAACTTTATTTTTGGTCTAATTAATAAAAAGTTCTTGGTAGGGGGTTTGGGGGGAGAATGTATACATGTACACATATGGATGAGTCCCTTCGCTGTTCTCCAGAAACTATCACAACATTTTAAATCAGCTATATGCCAATATAAAACAATGTCTTTAAAAAGTTCTCTCTGAAAAGCTTTCTGATTTCATTCCTTTTCTCTAATTCTAAGGTGTCATTTAAAATTAAGAAATGAAATTGCATATATTTAACTTACGCAGAATCTAGACTATTTGGGAAGTTCATCTGTCCTCACTGGTTTTCTGAGACAGAGTAAAGAAAAGTTGTAATTGTAAAATTTGCTGCTGTTGTTGTTGTTGAGTCCTTCAGTCTTTGCCCTGCCCCTCACCATCTCCCAGAGTCTGTCAAACTCATGTGCATCGAGTCGGTGATGCCATCCAACCATCTCGTCCTCTGTCGTCTCCTTCTCCTGCCTTCAATCTTTCCCAGCATCAGGGTCTTGTCCAATAAGTTGGCTCTTTGCATCAGATGGCCAAAATATTGGAGCTTCAGCTTCAACATCAACCCTTCCAATGAATATTCAGAGTTGATTTCCTTTAGGATTGACTGGTTTGACCTCCTTGCAGTCCAAGGGACTCTCAAGAGTCTTCTCCAACATCACAGTTCAAAAGTATCAGTTCTTTGGCACTCAGCCTTCTTTATTATCCAACTCTCACATCCATACATGACTACTGGAAAAAAACATAGCTTTGATAGATGGACCTTTGTCAGCAAAATGATGTGTCTGCTTTTTAATACACTGTCTAGGTTTCTCATAGCTTTTCTTTGAAGAAGCAAATTAAAAGTGTCTTTTAATTTCATGGCTGCAGTCACCATCTGCAGTGATTTTGGAGCCCAAGAAAATAAAGTCAGTGTTTACATTATAAAATATGGTTCCTCAAATTTTCCCAAAGTTATCTTGATTGCTGGCAATGGAATTGGAATTTCCATTATCTAGAAAGGAGCAGTCAAGTATTCTACTTAAAGCCAATGACTCAGAAGATTTGGTCAAAAAATGTTGCAAGCTCATTTGCAATGCAATGCTAAATGTATTTGCAGGAAAACAAAATGATTATGTTTAGTAAGTAGGGTCTTCCACTTGTTAAAAATGTGTTCTTCATTGGTACTTCCTAAGTTCTTGGTGAACTGTGAATTTTACAGATTAACCTTTCACCTGTTATCAATGCCATACAAAGTCAAGATATTTAAACTGTAAAAATGATTATACACCTTAGAGAGAATGATTTACAAACATATTCAAAAATTTATAGTTCTATTTTTCTCCCATTTCAAAATGGACTATTGATAGCTATACTTAGGATGGTCCTATCTCATCTAATGTTATTGTTTTGGGTACATTTGACAATAAGGTACATAGGTATCATTTTGACTTGGCAATGGTACTGTGAGACATTAACAATTAAAAAAACCAAAATACTTAAAAATGTCATACCTCTTTTAGGTCAAGCAAAAGGATAATAATGCTCTACAGTGTTGTGATATATGGCAATTTTTGTTTTTCTTTATTTTTAAGTGTCCCATGACTTTATAGAGAGTGGATCATACTCCTTAAATCATGAATGTAAAACAAGGTAATATATGTAAAATCACCATGGAAAGTGTAAACTAGGTATTCTTCTTCATCATTCTTACATCTTTTTTTTGATTATATTACATCTGCCTCTCCCTATCCTTCAGCCTAAGTATCAAAATGCCCTCCCTTCATTCCACACATGGTAGATTTCTGACTAGTTATTAATCAATGAAGCCATTATATAGAGCATGGTCAGGAAACTGACCATATCTCATATTCCAAAATTTTAATTTGCTATGTTTAAACAATGGCAAGAGATGATAGCACCATAGTGCCATTTTAAAAATCCAACATTTCTAGTTAAAGCATTTGTGATTTGATACTTCCTTGTAGGTCTTTAAATTCCTATCTCCACCTTCCTCAAATAGATCCTAGTTAGATTCACAGTAGGAAACATCAGGTGAAATTAAACACATGAACTCTGGAATCAGTGGAATCAGACAGAATTGGGCCCCCATTCCTGGTTTGTTATTTTGTGTTTGTGGATTTACCACTGAACTCACCACTGAACTACATAATCTTTCTCAATATCAGCGTCCATAGCTGTCTAGTGAGGACAGAAATAAAACCTCTTAAATTGTTATAAAGCTTAATATACAACCTACTACATTTAGTAAACTCTCTATGCATGAGATTTAGTACATTTTCCTATAACAATTAAAGTCAACTTGTATTTGGAGAGCTATTTATTTTTGTGTTTTTTAATGGTACCCATGTCATGTACAAAAATATTGTCTTGCTATGGTATACACTTGAAGGCTAATAAAATATTGCCAGTCAGTTAGACCTTAATTTGAGAAGAGTGGGGAGGGAGAGAAACTAGGGTGAGGAAGAGGAACAGGGGAGGAAGAAAAAGATGGATTGCCTTGGGGAGAGGGGAGATAAAGGATAAAGAATGGAGTGCAAAGGGTAAAGAAAACAGGTGAGTGCAAAGGGTAAAGAAAATTAGGCCAACAAATACACTCCGAATGGTGGTTTTGTAAGTAAAATATCAAGATTTGGTTATCACGGTGTCATCAAGCACACAGTGACACACAGGCCTCACTTGACAGGGGAGCTCAGGACCATCAAATGACACTGAAGGCTGAAGCTGAAAAAGAAGCCATCATTTTCATCCATGGCTGAAAAATACCATGGTCCCATGACATTCAGAAATCCTATAAAAACATTTAAAAACTCTCTTACTCACCATTAAAAATGTAGAGAACATAAAAGGAGTGAGAGTATGGTGGATGGATGGTAAAGAGTCTGCCTGCAATGCAGAAGACCTGGGTTTGATCCTGGGTCAGAAAGATCCCTTGGAGAAGGGAATGGCAATTCACTCTAGTGTTCATGCCTGGAGAATCCCCAGGGACAGAGGAGTCTGGAGGGCTACAGTCCAAAGGGTCGGACATGACCGAGCCACTAACACACACACATGTAATAGGAGCTATAAACTCTTTGCCTCTTTGTCTTAACAGGAGTGGCCAAATTATATGTAAACCAAACAGTCTAAAAAGTTCAAAGTGATATGGTATTTGTTTGAGAAGTAGATGTATCTTACAGACTAATTTGGATTGTTGGTGTTTAGTTTCCTCTTTCATTCTGCTTGCAACCCAGATGATAACTGAAAAGAGATATAAGAAATGTTTACAGTTTAGTTCATCCTCTCGTGTTCTTCATTAACTTACTGTGGGTGTTCTTTTAGAAGGCCAAGGTTCACGGTTCTGTTTTTTAATTGCAATTCACTCTTTCCCACTTCTTCCAGGAGCTTCAGCTTTATCATTGCTGTGAGATTTACAGCACTTCCTTCCATCGTCAGCTTGCTAATAGGCAGTGGTTGAACTCCCTGGAGTCTAAACTAGGAAATATGAGCAGTATGTAACTGCTATGGCTGGAATCACATTCCACTTCAGAAGCTTCTTAACAGCATTCTCAGATGTGTGAATATACATTAGTGACCCAAGGGGATTACTCCCTGGCACCAAGTTTACCTTTATGAGGGGCCTGGATGATGAGACCTTCCCTCCCATAAGCAGAAGGTAAGGAGAGGCAAAGGGCTCTGATGAATTCAGAAGAAAATGTGTGGGGAAAGAGAATGCTTTTAAAAGACAGACATTCAAAAGAAAAACTATAAAATTTTGCCTTGGGGTATGTAAGTTTAGTATTTATGTTGAGTAAATAGCTAACATGTTTATCAAAACATCCAAGGGCAATAAGGCTAAGTAACATGACTTGATCTTCCTGTGTCTGTTTATGTGGACGGTAATTGACAGTAACCAACACTGAACTTTCACTTCCTGTTCACTGTAACTAGGACAGACAATACTGGGAGGATGATTCAGTTGCTCCAGCAGTAACTGCCCTTTGAAGAAAAAGCTTCCTGATTTCACCATGTCTCTTTTTAAATATTTCTGCCCTTCCTGCCCCCCCCCCCCAACACCTCTTCAGCTTCTCTTTTTGCAGCATCTCTAACCACTGTCCCCTGGAGGCCATAGCTATCAGAAAGGCTACCCTTCAGTTTTTAGAGCAAAGAATTTTGTTTTTTGCATGGATGTGCCTATTTCACAGAAGAGGGTCACAGGTTTTCTTGCAAAAACAATGACTACATTATCACATATGCACAATCAGTGTGAAAGTCTACTGTATATTCAAGAAATATGTACAGTAAAAGGATAAGCAAAGAGAAAAGTATGGGGTTAAATTTTAAAAACCCATGATATCAGCAAAATGAGGAAAGAGTTCATTCAAAATATCAGACTCTGGAAAGCATCTAGCCACATTGTATAGCCTTTCACAACTCCTAGTAGAAATCTTTGGATCTAGTAATAAATACACTATTTATTGTTAGTACAGCAAATATAGGATTTAATAACATATGGTATAAAATTATAAATTTTGAATGTATATGTGAATGAGTGAATGAGTAAGGATAATTTAATTAGAATTAGAAATTTCCTAGGCCGAAAATAATGGCTCATATAGTTCACGAACATTTGGGTATTCAGATTTCATCCATTAGAGTGCGTTTCACAACCCTGGCTATACATTAGAATCACCTAGGGAGCTTTTAAAAAATGCTGCCCGAGTCCCACCTCCAGAAATGCTGATTTAATTGGTCTGTGGTGGGCCTAGGCATGGGTATTTATTGAAAACTCCCCAGGTGATTCTAATATGCAGCCATAGTTAAGAATCACATCATTACAGCCTCATAGGTAGGCTTTTGGAATAACTTGCAGACTATAGGAATGAATATCTCTCATTGATCTCTTAGGGTGAGGGAGCTGTGGAAGAGATAGAGAAAGAAGGAAGGATATGGAGAAGGAAAAAGAAAGAAAGAGAAAGGAAGAAGAAAGGAAATACGAAAAGTAAATTCTGGCTATTCCACATTAATATTGAGTTCTTACTGGATATCTGTTAAATATTAACCCTATAATAATGAATATAAACAGACTATTGTGGAGCTTATAGGCAATTGACAGAAAACAGACATAAGTAAAACAGAAATGCCTATAAAATTATAAACAAAACCTTGAAACAAAAGGTGCATAGTGCTATAGGAAAGAGTTTTTCTCTACTGTTTGGGAGGCAGAGGTTTCTCAATGAAGTGATTTTGAACTGAGATTCTAGTTACAAGAAAAGATGAGGGAATGAAGTGATGTAAGACAGAGGGAGCGGCTTCCCTGGTACCTCAGCTGGTAAAGAATCCCCCTGCAATCCAGGAGACCCTGGTTCAATTCCTGGGTCAGGAAGATCCCCTGGAGAAGAGATAGGCTACTCAATCCAGTACGCTTGGGCTTCCCTGGTAGCTCAGATGGTAAAGAATCTGCCTGCAATGAGGGAGACCTAGGATCAATCCCTGGGTTGGGAAGATCCCCTGGAGGAGGGCATGGCAACTCACTCCAGTATTCTTGCTTGGACAATCCCCAAGGACAGAGGAGCCTGATGGGCTACTGTCCATGGGGTTGCAAACAGTTGGACATGACTGAGCAACTAAGCACAGCAAGACAGAGGGGACTGCATGTGCAAAGGCTCTGAGTCTCCACTCTTTACTGAAAGGAAACTGGTAAGATTTCTCTATAGAGAATTTCAGTCTCTCCATTGGAGGATACAGAACTTTATTCACCTTACATCCATTGCAAAGCTTGGTAGAATATCTTCCACATAGTAGATTACCCTAATAACTGAAGTAAGGAGTCCATATGTAGGAATAATTTCCCAGAGGTGGTTAATTTCACCAATTTTTACTCTCACATCTCAAGACAATGGGAAGCACAAGAGGAAAATAAAAAGAACAGTTGTAGTCAACTTTCCAGGAGTGCTCACAACCACATATAAACCTCAAACAAGGTTCAGTCACAGTTTAGTTCAAACCAATACATCTGTGAGTTTCTTTTGCTGCAGCCAGTGCTCATTCTGTATATGCCAAGTCCCTGATTTTAGTGTTTTCCCTGATTTTATAGTTCCTATAGTTTCAGGGTCCTAAAACGGTTAAGCTTTTTATTTTTTACCATGCAGAGGTCAACTATGGAACCTACTTTAAAATTGAACATGTAGAATTGCATATCAAAATATATTTTAAATATTCTCTAATACTCTTGCTTTCTGAAATATTTTAGGTAAATGAAAAAAGCATTTATATGCTAAGGTATGCATATGCTAAGTTATAGCATCCAGTCCCATCACTGCGTGGCAAATGGATGGGGAAAAGCAGAAGCAGTGACAGAATTTCTTTTCTTGGGCTCCAAAATTGCTATGGATGATGACCACAGACATGAAATTAAAAGACATTTCCTCCTTGGGAAGAAAGCTATGACAAATGTAGACAACATATTAAAAAGCAAAGACATTATTTTCTGACAAAGGTCCATATAGTCAAAGCTATCGTTTTTCCAGTCGTCATGTACAGTTATGAGAGTTGGACCACTAAGAATGTTGAGCACTGAAGAACTGATGCTTTTCAATTGTGGTGCTGGAGAAGGCTCTTGAAAGCCCCTTGGACTGCAAGGAGATAAAACCAGTTAATCCTAAAGGAAATCAACTCTGAATATTTCCTGGAAGGACTGATGCTGAAACTGATGCTCCAATATTTTGGCCACCTGATGTGAAGAGCCGATTCACTGGAAAAGACCCTGATGCTGGGAAAGACTGAAAGCAAAAGGAGAAGAGGGTGGCAGAGGATGAGATGGTTAGATAACGTCACTGACCCAGTGGACATAATTTGAGCATAGTATAGTGAAGGACAGGGATGCCTGGTGAGTTGCAGCATGTGGGGTTGCAAAAAGCAGGTAGGACACAACTTAGTGACCGAACAACAACAACAAAAATACATAACTATTTAATAGAAAATAAAACAGAAACTTCTAGTATATTCATTATTAAGAATATAGAATATTTTTATAGAACATAGGATAGGCATTTCTGATTTATGAGTAATACTCAAGTATGTTTACTATCAATCAAAAAGAGGAAAAGAAAGGAAAGAAAGGAAAAAAATAGATATTTTAGGATACAAGAAAGAAAAGTATGCTTTTATGTATTTTCAAATACATGTGGAATTTTATGAAAAAGTGATATATGTATTTGGGTATAATTCTGCTGCTCATATTCTTCTACTCTGAAATAAACTGAATTGTATGGATCTAGGTAAGAAGGTACTGGAACAAGTTGCCAGGAATTGAACCTGTTCTGCCACTAGTACCTTGGGAAATTAATTTCATATAGGTTTCAATGTGAAAAAATGACATCATAATAATACCTACTACAAAGTGCTGTTCAGAAAACCAAATTCTGTTTCAAATAGAGAAGTTAGCATAGCACCTGAATCAATAGTGGCCCAAGCATCTAAAACTTATATAAGAATATCCTGCAGTGTAAGGAACTGTTATTCACTTTTAGTTTTCATAACTATATTATGGTTATGTTTTTGTTTAAAGAATATGTGTCTTTTATAAATTTATTGATATATGTATAGATGAAGTAATATAATGTCTCAGATTCATGAAAATAATTTGGAGGGATGCAGTAGATAAGATAATTAGATATATTACTGAAATTAGAAGATACATACATGGGTTTCATTTTACTATTCCATTCAAAATACAAAAATAGCCAATAAGATTAACTGATTGAACTACACTTTTTTGTGCATTATTTCTTATTTCTAATGTCTGGAAAGCCCAGCTCTCAAGTAAGCAGCTGCCTTGCCTGTATGTCCACAGCACCAGTGACTGCCAAGATGACCAAAGTTTCCTGAAAGGTGAAGAAAATGCTTGATTCTGGAGCACCCTCGTAATAGCAAGTAGGTTTATTCCCCCTCCCCGTCCATTAGTTCAGTTCAGTTCAGTTTAGTTCAGTTCAGTTGCTCAGTCGTGTCCGACTCTTTGAGACCCAGTGAATCGCAGCACGCCAGGCCTCCCGGTCCATCACCAACTCCTGGAGCTCACTCAGACTCACGTCCATCGAGTCTGTGATGTCATCCAGCCATCTCATCCTCGGTCATCCCCTTCTCCTCCTGCCCCCAAATCCCTCCCAGCATCAGAGTCTTTTCCAATGAGTCAACTCTTCGCGTACATACAAATAAAGGAAAATTATATGCAAATAGAATATATTATATAAGAATGAACTGATTTTTCAGTAAATATGAGTAAGAACAATACTTTTTTGAGGCTCAAAGATTCAAAAGCCTAGTGGATTTACTGTAGAGTTGTATGTATAGTTGTATAAACTCTGTATAGTTGGATGAAGCAAATCTATATATGATAAAACAGGAAGGAAGAAGGCAATTTCAGGATAAAGTTATATCAGAGTAAAGAAAATATGCTAAATGTTGGCCATATGACAAATTTTCTATGACTATAAAAATGTGAATACTTTTCCAAACTTTTACAAGCCCACCCTTATGGAAAACCTTTCTAAGTAACAAGATATGCTCTATGAGAATCAGAGGGAAATGCAAATATAACATTGAACTTCATTTAGCCTAACTAAATCCCACATAATTGATAGAAGGCAGTTTTCAAGAAATCTCAAAATAAATAAATTTATCTCAAGATAAAAAAGTATACATGCATTTGTTCCACTTAAGTCTAATTTTGGCAGCCTTCCTTATTGGTTAGGTTTTCATTATAATTATCAGAAAAAGATTGCTCTTAATCTTAGTAATTATTTTTCATTTAATTCATTGTTAGATCATTGTTGTGATGAAGGCAAATTTTTGACTCCAAATGAATTTTTATGATAAGGAGGTATTGTACTTCAGAGTAATGTTGTAAAGTGACTTTGGTAACGGATGTGCTTTAATTAGACCTACTCTTACAAATGTCTTAAAGAAGCCTAGATTTGTTTGGTTTTATCCTTTAAAAATATATGACTTACTGACATCCAGATACTGGTAATTAAATATAGACTCAGTGTAAACATGAGAAGCTATAAATCATAGTATCTTTTCAAAACTAGCTAGCGCACCATGTAGGCATTTCAGAAAACCTGAAGCACTGTAAGCTTGCTCAAAAAAGCAAATAACACCCTGCTTATTGCCTTTGAATTTTATTGTTTTAATTGTGTGTGATTAAAAAAAGCAATGGAGACAACATTCTGATTCATGAAAACTGAGAGGAAAAAGCCCTCTGGTTGAACCTCAGAACTTGTTCTGATTTATCATATAATCTTGATGATCAGACTATTGAAAAGGAGTCACCTTCTGTTAAAAAGGAAAAGGTTATACTGAACAATGTCATTTTTAAAAATAAATAACATTACAAATTACAAAGCATGTGCTTTTCAGCTGAATTTATTAAAATGCATGAACAGAATTCATGGCATTTTTCTACTTTAATGATTATTTGCATACGGTTTGATTTATGTGCAAAGGATACATTTAGAAACCACACAGGTTATCACTTTTTTTTAACCTTGTGTTCTTAAGTTTATGGCAAAAAATTTAGCATCCACAAGTATTTTCGTCTAATTTTAAGCTTATGCTAATGATATATGAAAGGAAGTAAAATATGTCCAGATTAAGTCTCCAGAAGAAAATGCTTCAGGTTTTACAGTTTGGGGATATATTTGCTTTTTTTTTTTGAAATGTACAAAATGTTCCGTAGCTCACATGGAATTATTATAGGATGTTACTGACCGTTGGTGATAACCCTTGACTTTTGTCGTACTGTCAAGTGGTAGGCTGAAAAAACAAATAGATTGTGATACGACTGCCCGCTTTTCAGCTGGATTTAGACAGTATTAGTGTTAGGTTACATTGCATTCATCATGATGACATAAATACGAATAATGTAGTATAGGAAAAGACACTTGACCTAAACTTCTGAACTAAGAGTCATTCTCCTTCGCCTGGGTGCTTCTTGATCCCTGCTCTAAATAACAGGTCAACCCTTCAGTTTGCCTGACATGTTAATCAAACCTCAGCATTCAAGTGCATCAAAAGTCTCAAACTACGATTCAAACTGTTTGTATCTTACCTTTTTAATTGTATTTTATTTTGTATTTCAGTAAGTTACATTTTTTTTCCTTTGTGTACATATCTCTTGATATGAATTGCTATTTGGAGTAGCCCTTGAAATAAAAGTATGTTCTTATAATAGAAGGAAAAACTGGCCAAAATGTATTTAGCATTTGTCATAAGCATTATTTTAAAGGATAGGGAAAGAGAAAGGGAGATGTAATACAATAAAAGAGACAAAAATTATGACATAGCATTTAGGTACATATGAGTCTTGAAGGAAATACATTACCACTGATGTGAGGCAAAATGTTATTGCTCTTTGCTTTTTCTAATAGGTGAAGTATGTTTTCTAAGTTTTATGAAGCTCTCGATACAGGAAGGAAAATATATAATATATTCTTGATGTTTCAAAACTAAGATTTAGGAATAGTATTTTTAAGGAAATTTTGCCAAGGAATTGAACAGACATATGATAAGGACTATGTAAGTCTATGATCACTAGATTATACAAGCAGACAGCAATTTTAAAGTGTAAGTCTAACCAACTGTCATCATTTTAGCCCAGAGATTATTGCACAGTTTTGCAGTATGATTAGCATAAGTATTTGGTCTTAGTGCTAAGTCAATGTGACGGAAGAATATATTTAATAGATACGAACTCTATGAGGTTACTGATGGTGTGATTATTGATCAGAAGTTATTCATTTGTTTCATTTTAAACCTATAATTCTTCCTCCCTATCCCTCCAAGGTGTGACTAATTTTTTAGTTTTGATATCTACTGTGGGTTATAAAGGCAGTAGGTATATGATTGTTTTTCATAAATCCCAGAATAATTTTTCCATCTACAACCTTGATATTGGTAAGCCCTTTCCTCAGAAAATATGTTTGGTGTGGTTTTTTTTGGTCCAATCCCTAGTGGAGAATAACTCTCTAGAATGATGAATTTTTTATTAGGGGTCAAAAAATCATAAATAAAATTTAAAATACATTAAATTTATTTTTTTATTTTTTTAATTATTATTTTTTTTAATTTTAAAATCTTTAATTCTTACATGCGTTCCCAAACATGAACCCCCCTCCCACCTCCCTCCCCTATAACATCTCTCTGGGTCATCCCCATGCACCAGCCCCAAGCATGCTGTATCCTGCGTCAGACATAGACTGGCGATTCGATTCTTACATGATAGTATACATGTTAGAATGCCATTCTCCCAAATCATCCCACCCTCTCCCTCTCCCTCTGAGTCCAAAAGTCCGTTATACACATCTGTGTCTTTTTTCCTGTCTTGCATACAGGGTCGTCATTGCCATCTTTCTAAATTCCATATATATGTGTTAGTATCCTGTATTGGTGTTTTTCTTTCTGGCTTACTTCACTCTGTATAATCGGCTCCAGTTTCATCCATCTCGTCAGAACTGATTCAAATGAATTCTTTTTAACAGCTGAGTAATACTCCATTGTGTATATGTACCACAGCTTTCTTATCCATTCATCTGCTGATGGACATCTAGGTTGTTTCCATGTCCTGGCTATTATAAACAGTGCTGCGATGAACATTGGGGTACATGTGTCTCTTTCAATTCTGGTTTCCTCGGTGTGTATGCCCAGAAGTGGGATTGCTGGGTCATAAGGTAGTTCTATTTGCAATTTTTTGAGGAATCTCCACACTGTTCTCCATAGTGGCTGTACTAGTTTGCATTCCCACCAACAGTGTAGGAGGGTTCCCTTTTCTCCACACCCTCTCCAGCATTTATTGCTTGCAGATTTTTGGATCGCAGCCATTCTGACTGGTGTGAAGTGGTACCTCATTGTGGTTTTGATTTGCATTTCTCTAATAATGAGTGATGTTGAGCATCTTTTCATGTGTTTGTTAGCCATCCGTATGTCTTCTTTGGAGAAATGTCTATTTAGTTCTTTGGCCCATTTTTTGATTGGGTCGTTTATTTTTCTGGATAAGTTGCTTGTATATTTTTGAGATTAGTTGTTTGTCAGTTGCTTCATTTGCTATTGTTTTCTCCCATTCAGAAGGCTGTCTTTTCACCTTGCTTATATTTTCCTTTGTTGTGCAGAAGCTTTTAATTTTAATTAGATCCCGTTTGTTTATTTTTGCTTTTATTTCCAGAATTCTGGGAGGTGGATCATAGAGGATCCTGCTGTGATTTATGTCTGAGAGTGTTTTGCCTATGTTCTCCTCTAGGAGTGTTATAGTTTCTGGTCTTACATTTAGATCTTTAATCCATTTTGAGTTTATTTTTGTGTGCGGTATTAGAAAGTGATCTAGTTTCATTCTTTTACAAGTGGTTAACCAGTTTTCCCAGCACCACTTGTTAAAGAGATTGTCTTTACTCCATTGTATATTCTTGCCTCCTTTGTCAAAGATAAGGTGTCCATATGTGTGTGGATTTATCTCTGGGCTTTCTATTTTGTTCCATTGATCTATATGTCTGTCTTTGTGTCAGTACCATACTGTTTTGATGACTGTGGCTTTGTAGTAGAGCCTGAAGTCAGGCAAGTTGATTCCTCCAGCTCCATTCTTATTTCTCAAGATTGCTTTGGCAATTCGAGGTTTTTTGTATTTCCATACAAATCTTGAAATTATTTGTTCTAGTTCTGTGAAAAATATGGCTGGTAGCTTGATAGGGATTGCATTGAATTTGTAAATTGCTTTGGGTAGTATACTCATTTTCACTATATTGATTCTTCCGATCCATGAACATGGTATATTTGTCCATCTATTAGTGTCCTCTTTGATTTCTTTCATCAGTGTTTTATAGTTTTCTATATATAGGTCTTTAGTTTCTTTAGGTAGATATATTCCTAAGTATTTTATTCTTTTCGTTGCAATGGTGAATGGAATTGTTTCCTTAATTTCTTTTTCTACTTTCTCATTATTAGTGTATAGGAATGCAAGGGATTTCTGTGTGTTGATTTTATATCCTGCAACTTTACTGTATTCATTGATTAGCTCTAGTAATTTTCTGGTGCAGTCTTTAGGGTTTTCTATGTAGAGGATCGTGTCATCTGCAAACAGTGAAAGTTTTACTTCTTCTTTTCCAATTTGGATTCCTTTTATTTCTTTTTCTGCTCTGATTGCTGTGGCCAAAACTTCCAGAACTATGTTGAATAGTAGCGGTGAAAGTGGGCACCCTTGTCTTGTTCCTGACTTTAGGGGAAATGCTTTCAATTTTTCACCATTGAGGATAATGTTTGCTGTGGGTTTGTCATATATAGCTTTTATTATGTTGAGGTATGTTCCTTCTATTCCTGCTTTCTGGAGAGTTTTTATCATAAATGGATGTTGAATTTTGCCAAAGGCCTTCTCTGCATCTATTGAGATAATCATATGGTTTTTATTTTTCAATTTATTAATGTGGTGAATTACATTGATTGATTTGCAGATATTGAAGAATCCTTGCATCCCTGGGATAAAGCCCACTTGGTCATGGTGTATGATCTTTTTAATGTGTTGTTGGATTCCGATTGCTAGAATTTTGTTGAGGATTTTTGCATCTATGTTCATCAGTGATATTGGCCTGTAGTTTTCTTTTTTTGTGACATCTTTGTCAGGTTTTGGTATTAGGGTGATGGTGGCCTCATAGAATGAGTTTGGAAGTTTACCTTCCTCTGCAATTTTCTGGAAAAGTTTGAGTAGGATAGGTGTTAGCTCTTCTTGAAATTTTTGGTAGAATTCAGCTGTGAAGCTGTCTGGACCTGGGCTTTTGTTTGCTGGAAGATTTCTGATTACAGTTTCAATTTCTGTGCTTGTGATGGGTCTGTTAAGATTTTCTATTTCTTCCTGGTTCAGTTTTGGAAAATTGTACTTTTCTAAGAATTTGTCCATTTCTTCCACGTTGTCCATTTTATTGGCATACAACTGCTGATAGTAGTCTCTTATGATCCTTTGTATTTCTGTGTTGTCTGTTGTGATCTCTCCATTTTCATTTCTAATTTTATTGATTTGATTTTTCTCTCTCTGCTTCTTGATGAGTCTGGCTAATGGTTTGTCAATTTTATTTATCCTTTCAAAGAACCAGCTTTTGGCTTTGTTGATTTTTGCTATGGTCTCTTTTGTTTCTTTCACATTTATTTCTGCCCTAATTTTTAAGATTTCTTTCCTTCTACTAACTCTGGGGTTCTCCAATTCTTCCTTTTCTAGTTGCTTTAGTTCTAGAGTTAGGTTATTTATTTGGCTTTTTTCTTGTTTCTTGAGGTATGCCTGTATTGCTATGAACTTTCCTCTTAGCACTGCTTTTATAGTGTCCCACAGGTGTTGGGTTGTTGTGTTTTCATTTTCATTAGTTTCTATGCATATTTTGATTTCTTTTTTGATTTCTTCTGTGATTTGTTGGTTATTCAGAAGTGTGTTGTTCAACCTCCATATGTTGGAATTTTTTATAGTTTTTCTCCTGTAATTGAGATCTAATCTTAATGCATTATGGTCAGAAAAGATGCTTGGAATGATTTTGATTTTTTTGAATTTATCAAGTTTAGATTTATGGCCCAGGATGTGATCTATCCTGGAGAAGGTTCCATGAGCATTTGAAAAAAAGGTGAAATTCATTGTTTTGGGGTGAAATGTCCTATAGATATCAATTAGGTCTAACTGATCTAATGTATCATTTAAAGTTTGCGTTTCTTTGTTAATTTTCTGCTTAGTTGATCTGTCCATAGGTGTGAGTGGGGTATTAAAGTCTCCCACTATTATTGTGTTATTGTTGGCTTCCCCTTTCATACTTGTTAGCATTTGTCTTACATATTGCGGTGCTCCTATATTGGGTGCATATATATTTATAATTGTTATATCTTCTTCTTGGATTGATCCTTTGATCATTATGTAGTGGCCTTCTTTGTCTCTTTTCACAGCCTTTGTTTTAAAGTCTATTTTATCGTATATAAGTATTGCCACTCCTGCTTTCTTTTGGTCTCTATTTGCATGGTATATCTTTTTCCAGCCCTTCACTTTCAGTCTGTATGTGTCCCTTGTTTTGAGGTGGGTCTCTTGTAAGCAGCATATAGAGGGGTCTTGTTTTTGTATCCATTTGGTCAGTCTTTGTCTTTTGGTTGGGGCGTTCAACCCATTTACGTTTAAGGTAATTATTGATAAGTATGATCCCATTACCATTTTCTTTATTGTTTTGGGTTCGGGTTTATACACCCTTTTTGTGTTTCCTGTCTAGAGAATATCCTTTAGAATTTGTTGGAGAGCTGGTTTGGTGGTGCTGAATTCTCTCAGCTTATGCTTGTCTGTAAAGCTTTTGATTTCTCCTTCGTATTTGAATGAGATCCTTGCTGGTACAGTAATCTGGGCTGTAGGTTATTGTCTTTCATCACTTTAAGTATGTCTTGCCATTCCCTCCTGGCCTGAAGAGTTTCTATTGAAAGATCAGCTGTTATCCTTATGGGAATCCCCTTGTGTGTTATTTGTTGTTTTTCCCTTGCTGCTTTTAATATTTGTTCTTTGTGTTTGATCTTTGTTAATTTGATTAATATATGTCTTGGGGTGTTTCGCCTTGGGTTTATCCTATTTGGAACTCTCTGGGTTTCTTGGACTTGGGTGATTATTTCCTTCCCCATTTTAGGGAAGTTTTCAACTATTATCTCCTCAAGGATTTTCTCATGATCTTTCCTTCTGTCTTCTTCTTCTGGGACTCCTATAATTCGAATGTTGGAGTGTTTCATATTGTCCTGGAGGTCTCTGAGATTGTCCTCATTTCTTTTAATTCGTTTTTCTTGTTTCGTCTCTGATTCATTTATTTCTACCATTCTATCTTCTATTTCACTAATCCTATTTTCTGCCTCCGTTATTCTACTATTTGTTGCCTCCAGAGTGTTTCTGATCTCATTTATTGTGTTATTCATTATATTTTGACTCTTTTTTATTTCTTCTAGGTCCTTGTTAAACCTTTCTTGCATCTTCTCAATCCTTGTCTCTAGGCTATTTATCTGTGATTCCATTTTGATTTCAAGGTTTTGGATCATTTTCACTATCAATATTTGGAATTCCTTCTCAGGTAGATTCCCTACTTCTTCCTCTTTTGTTTGGTTTGGTGGGCAACTCTCCTGTTCCTTTACCTGCTGAGTATTCCTCTGTCTCTTCATCTTGGTTATATTGCTGCGTTTGGGGTGGCCTTTTTATATTCTGGTAATTTGTGGAGTTCTCTTTATTATGGAGCTTCCTCACTGTGGGTGGGGTTCTATCAGTGGCTTGTCAAGGTTTCCTGGTTAGGGAGGCTTGTGTTGGAGTTCTGGTGGGTGGAGCTGGGTTTCTTCTCTCTGGAGTGCAATGGAGTGACCAGTAATGGGTTATGAGACATCAAAGGTTTTGGGATAATTTTGAGCTGCCTGTATATTGAAGCTCAGGGGAGTATTCCTGTGTTGCTGGAGAATTTGCGTGGTATGTCTTGTTTTGGAACTTGTTGGCTGTTGGGTGGAGCTTGGTTTCGGTGTAGGTATGAAGGCATTTGATGAGCTGCTATTGCTTAATGTTCCCTGAATTCAAGAGTTCTCTAATGTTTTCAGGCTTTGGATTTAAGCCTCCTGCTTCTGGTTTTCAGTTTTATTTTTACAGTAGCCTCTAGACTTCTCCATCAATACAGCACCGATGATAAAACTTCTAGGTTAAAGATGAAAAGTTTCTCCACATTGAGGGACACTCAGAGAGGTTCACTCTTTTTGAAGACAATGGTCTGCTTTTCTGGTTGCCTGATGTCCTCTGCCAGCCTACAGAAGTTGTTTTGTGGAGTTTGCTCAGCATTGAAATGTTCTTTTGAGGAATGTGTGAGGGAGAAAGTGGTCTTCCCGTCCTATTCCTCCACCATCTTTACCTCAATCTAAAATACATTAAATTTAAAACAAAGCATGGGACCATATTCTTGCTTTAATCATTTTAAATTTTATTGAAGGAAATTCTCATTTACTACTTAGATATTTTACAAATATAAGTATTATACTACTTATTAACAAAGTAGTATAAGGAGTCATGTAATTCTAATGAAGATATATTATCATTAACATTTCAATGTTGTGAATTCTAGACTAGAATTATAGTGAGTTACATGGTGGCAGTCAAAAGATATGATTCTATCCTAATCCCAGAGCCAGAGAGTGTGATCTTCTTTGAAATAAAAAGTCTACTAAAATAAGGATGTCAAAATTAAATGATTATGCATTTATCAGGATGAGTCCTAAATCCAGTGGTAAGTGTTCTTAGGAGAGACACACAAAGGAAAGACATGCAGGGAGAAGGAGAAAAGCCAGGTGAAGATAGAGTCAGAAATCATGGTTCAGCAGCTACAAATGAAGGAATGTCAGTGGCATCAGAAGCTAGAAGAGGCCTAGGAGGATTGTCCCCTAGAGCCTTCTCAGGGAACTTGGGTCTGCTGATACCTCAGTTTCACTTCTGACCTCTGAAACTGTGAAAATATACATGCTGTTTGTACAAGCCGCCTACTTTGTGGTCATGTGTTTTGGCTGTAGGTGCTGTGCTGTGGTCAGTCATGTTCCACTCTGCAGTCCCATGGAAAGTAGCCTGCCAGGCTCCTCTGTCCTTGGAATTTCCCAGGCAGGAATACTGGAGCAGGATATCATTTCCTCCTCCAGGTTGTCATTTACTCCAGATCTTCCCAACCTAGGGATCAAACCCACATCTCTTAGCAGGTGAGTTCTTTACCATAGTGCCACCTGGGAAGCCCAATTTATTTTGATAGCCCTAGGAAACTAATTGGAGAAGGCAATGGCGCCCCACTCCAGTACTCTTGCCTGGAAAATCCCATGGATGGAGGAGCCTGGTAGGCTGCAGTCCATGGGGTCGCTAAGAGTTGGACACGACTGAGAGACTTCACTTTCATGCATTGCAGAATGAAATGACAGCCCACTCCAGTGTTCTTGCCTGGAGAATCCCAGGGACGGGGGAGCATGGTGGGCTGCCGTCTATGGAGTCGCACAGAGTCGGACACGACTGAAGCGACTTAGCAGCAGCAGCAGCAGCAGCAGGAAACTAATATAGTATCCAAGATTACAAATTAAAGAAAACACACCCTTCAGTTTTGGTTACAGACCGTTAAATAGGCGCAGGCACCACCAAATGCAGAAAGCCAGGCACCTAGGAGGTGCTCAATAAATATGAGTGCTAGACGGCATATAACATCTCTTTTAATACCACAATTCATGTAATGTGAATCATGTAGAGGACAAAAAGTAAAGCAAAGATTTATCCATGGCTTTTTAAAATTTCATTAATGTGATGGGGAAGCAAATTTTTAATATTTCTAATGTTAGCATGGAACCAACATGAATCAAAAAGCCTGAATGAGAACCTCACTCCTTCCTGTCCTTCATGAAAATACATTGTGCATTGTGTATCTTCTTCACGAAGGGAAAGTTTCAGTTGAAAACATTTGTGATTTATTATAACTTGCTTTTGCCACAAAACCATGAATGAAACAGCACAAGAGATTTAAACTGTTTCTAGGTAATATGAGACGCATACAAGAGAAATAAGTATTAAATATTTCATAAATGGTATGAAGCACAGTGAGCTTCCCAGGTGGGACTAGCGGTAAAGAACCCATCTGCCAATGCAGGAAACATAAGATGGGTGGGTTCAATCCCTGGGTCAGGAAGATCCCTTGGAGGAAGGCATGGCAACCCACTCTAGTCTTCTTGCTGGAGAATCCCATGGACAGAGGAACCTAGCAGGCTATAGTCCATGGGGTTGAAAAGGGTCAGAGTAACTTAGCACACACACATGAAGCACTGTAAAAGAGCAACCATGAATCCCATTCCGCCCTTCATTTAAGACTTAGAACATTGAGAATAAGGTAGTTTTTACCTTGTTGTCTTTCTTGGATTCATAACTCTTCCTCTTCCATCCACTCCACCTGTTTTATCTTTCTTGTGCTTCAGAAAAAAATAAATAAATAACCAAATTAATGGCTTAGAACAATGCCCATGTGTTATCTCAGAACTTGAGTTCTCTGCCTCATGAAAAGATTTAAGTCACCTGGCCTCATTAATAAAAAGCTGCCATCTCCCTATACAATTAATTGGACCCCAAATGCTAGGTTTCTTAAGACTGTTTCTCAAGTTTTCTGACCCAGCATGCCAAGTGTATACTAAACTAATTGAGAAATAGATACAAGGATCAGATGGAACTTCAGATTTTCTCTTTATTTCCAGTAGAGCTAGATTAGAAAATGAGATTCAACTGCCAAACAAACTCAGAGGTCATGCTATTTCTTCTGCAACTGAGTTACCACCCACCCAGAAGGAGCAAATGATAAACAGCAGAGCCCATCAACATAAGTTTACCATGAAGAACAGAAAGCATTAGGAAGCACATAGCCTGTGAAAGGCAACTTATCGATTCACCCAGGAGCAGAGTCTTTCAACTTCTTAACTTTCCTGAACAGTAGGCAGCTTCTTGCAAGTCCCTGGCTCCTTCTCACTGCCCATCCTCACACTGGTGTCTGCACTGTTGCCTTATGTTAGGCTTCCCGCCTCCAAACAAGTTTACTGTAATGTCTCCATCCTCCAGAGCCTCAGCTACCCAACAGGTCCTGTCCCTCAGTGTATTATAAGAAACTTGAAGTAGAGCATTTGGACTCTGAGAGTACGATTGCAGACTGAAAGCCACGTTGAAATGTGGGTAAAATATAGTGGCCACAAATGAAGAAGCATTCTCAAATGTCCTTGTAAAGAGAGAAGAAGATATTGAAATATTCATTAATTTGATATATTCTTTAATATTTGATTGCTTTTTATTCCTTAACAGATTGCTAGCACTTTCTTCAAATAGTCACTGTAGCAATTTTGTTGCATTATATATATATTTGAGCTTCCCTGGTGGCTCAGTGGTAAAGAATCTGCCTACAATGCAGGAAACTCAGACTCAATCCCCAGATTGGGAATATACCCTGGAGAAGGAAATGACAGCCCACGCCAGTATTCTTGCCCAGGAAATCCCATAGACAGAGGAATCTATGGGGTTGTAGGGGAGTTGAACATGGCTTAGGGACTAAACAACAATGATACATATATTTACATATCTATTACTCTGATTAGATTATGAATATCTCAGAATAAGACATCATTCTTACTCATGTTTCTCTTTATAGTACTCAGGGTTATTGCTGGCTCTATAGGTACTCAGTTTTGAGAAATGAAGATGTATTATGAGCTATGAAACTTTATAAGTGAACTTGAAGAAAAAAGTCTCAGCTACAGTGCTTAAGAAAAGATAATGCCAGTATTGTCAGAACTTTGTATTAAACCAGTTTGGAGATCTGACCTAGAGAATCTCTTTGATTAAAGCAGATGCCCAGCAGACCCAATTCTGTTATCCAAATGGATATGATCCACATAGGTTTGATTTTGACTGGTCTTTCTATTGAAGGTAGCCTGATTTGGTGGAGGAAAACCCAACAGCTGCAATCCTCAAGGAATCATATTACTTTGAGTAGGGGGCAATGTTACTGATCAGGATATCAGTTCATTTTAAAATAGTATGTCAGTCTGCAAATGAAAGTACAGAGGAGAGAGTACAGGACTCATCTTTTCAATCCAGATGTGGGCCTCTGAGTAAGCTTTAAGTCTAATGAGGAAATTGCAGAGCTAATTAGCAATTGGAATAAGCTGAGTTGTAGGGAATGACTAACAGGATAAGATAAAACTATAGATTAGTGGGTTTTCTGGTGTCTATAGTTCAATCACAGAAACTTCTGTACATAAAGGTTTCAATATTAACTAATAGGAAGCATTTTATAAACTAGCCTTGGCCAGGAAGCTTCGTTTTCAGGTTAAGAGCATGTGTGTATAAATTTGAATGATACTTAAAAAGATGAGAACAGAATAGAACACTAAAAGCTTTAGAAGAAACATCAATAACTTGCAGCAGTGTAATATTTAGCTCCCTTAAGAAACGGCAATATAAAATTACACTAGCCATCCATTGTTTCATAAATCTGCATTACTTAAAGAGAATTACGTTTTTTCCGTGATCTTAGTTTTCCTTTCAACAAGACAAGATCAAAAATGAGATATATTTGGTGGTTGTTTTTCCCTGAATATATGCCATTTGTGAAGTCTTAATTTCCTGCATTCCTCTCAGTGCACAGATTTAAGGAATTTTACTATATTTGGCTATCGATCTCTTAGAGAACCTGTAACTATAATGACACAGACACTTTATTAGCATCTCCTGGGGATCTTCCTCACTTCACCTATTGGGACGCAGCCTGATTACTCATATCTACTTCTCTTCCTAGGAATCTAGGAAGCTTATATTTCCAAGATCCCTTCAAATTAAGTTTGGACCAAGTGACTGGCTTCTCTTGCCTTGGCTGTGGCCTCTTCTAGGCCTTTGTGTGTATCCTCACTCCACCTATTTCAGTAGCGATCTTGCAGGCCATATGATCAAGACAGCAGGATCACAAGGTGAAAGAACCTGGGCCCCTGAGTCACCACTTGCTCAGACTGTTATCTTTTTTATTATATGAGCAAGACACAAACCTTCATCGTGTTAAACCATTGAATTCGGATGGTTATACATTACAATCACATGCATTAATTAACTTGAGTAATACTTCTAGCCTGGGTTTAATGTCTTCCATCTCACTGTAGTAACATCATATTTATGCATCTCATAACTTTTGCCTCAGTAACTTTCCCCTTGCCTCTTTCTCTCTCACCACCGCATTTTGCTTAAGATGTAAACATGAGCCAAACTAGCTGAAAACATTAACAAGTAGTAACCACTATAAATGGTTGAGTTTTGTTTTGTTTTTTTAGCATAGCTGAACTGTAAAGAAAATGAAGATTTCAGTAGGAAATTTGAAGCTTCATTTCATTCCAGTAATAAAGAGGGAATGTCAAGGCAAATGGAAAATTCACTAGTTCATGCTTCAGCAGGAGAATTAGGCCCCAGCATAGAATCCACATCTAGAGAGCTGCAGTTTTACAAAATTAACAAGAGAAAAAGTGCTATTGAATCTGAATTAAGTGTAGAGTTGGAAATAAGACTTCGAAATATATCTGGAATTCACAACATTTGTCCACTTAAGACAAAGAAGAGGGCCTAGAAAAAATAATTCTCCTTGTCCCAGGGTCACAACAGAGAAATTTTGCCTATGTCAGGATTTTGGTGCTGAGAACAGTCTTTCATACAAAGTAAGAATTCCAAGCTTTTACATAGTGCTGTGCACATGGCATCCTTTGGTGGAGGGGTGGGATTGTGATGGGGGAACCTCACAAATAAAAATTAGAAAGCCACAGTTAGAAAATATCTGCCGTAAAGAAGAACCAGGAAATAAGAGGTCTGTCACAACAGACCCTCAGATCCATCTGTCAAAGCAGACGTGCCAGACAACAGCTGCTGCTGCTGCTGCTGCTGCTGCTGCTGCTAAGGTGCTTCAGTCGTATCCGACTCTGTGCGATCCCATAGACAGCAGCCCACCAGGCTCCCCCATCCCTGGGATTCTCCAGGCAAGAACACTGGAGTGGGCTGCCATTTCCTTCTCCAATGCATGAAAGTGAAAAGTCAAAGTGAAGTCACTCAGTCGTGTCCTACTCTTCGCGACCCCATGAACTGCAGCCTACCAGGCTCCTCTGTCCTTGAGATTTTCCAGGCAAGAGTACTGGAGTGGGGTGCCATTGCCTCTTCCAAGACAACAGCTACTCTACCACAAACATAAGGAAAATGGCTTCTCCTCACTAGTATTGAGAGACATACATCTTTAAAAGCCTATATAACTGTAGACATTTCTTTTTAGGTATTTACTGTATTACTTTTCCAAGGCTGCTGTAACAAATTGCCACCAACTGGTTGGCTTAAAACTACAGAAATTTGGAGGCTTAGTTTAGGAGTCCAAAATCAAGTTGTTGGCAGGGCCATGATCCCTTGAATGACTGTAGGGGAAAATCCTTTCTTGCCTCTGCTAGTTTCTGGTGGCTCCTAGCTATCCCTATCATTCCTTCATTTGTGGTAGCCCAGCTCCAATCTTTGCTCTGACTTAAGAGGACCTTACACCCTGCTATCCTCTGTATTTCTGTATCTCCAAAGCTCCCTCTCCTTATTAAGAAATGAATCATTGGCTTTAGGGCCCACTTTAATCCAGTATGACCTCATCTTAAATTCATTAATCTGCGAAGGTTTTATTTCCAAATAAGGTCACATTCACAGGTACCTGGGATTAAAGCTTCAACATGTCTTTCTGGGACACAATTCAACCCATGGCAGATATATACATGCTTGTGATGATTTAAAGAAACAGACATTTCATAATGTGCTATCAAAGATTTGGCAACATTTCTGGAGGAAAATTAGCAGTAATTATTGAGATGTAAAATGTTCATATTTTTGGCACAATGATTTCACCTTGAGAAATGTATTCTCTAGAAAATAGTTGCTGCTGCTGCTAAGTCGCTTCAGTCATGTCCGACTCTGTGCAATCCCATAGACGGCAGCCCACCAGGCTCCCCATCCTTGGGATTCTCCAGGCAAGAACACTGGAGTGGGTTGCCATTTCGTTCTCCAATGCATGAAAGTGAAAAGTGAAAGTGAAGTCTCACAGTCATGTCCAACCCTCAGCGACCCCATGGACTACAAGCCTTCCAGGCTCCTCCATCCATGGGATTTTCCAGGCAAGAGTACTGGAGTGGAGTGCCATTGCCTTCTCCAGAAAATAGGTGGAAGTATGTTAAAAAAAAAAAAAGTACAAAGCTATAAAGGCTTCATTTATGATAAAAATTTAAGTACATATTATTTACATTATAATAAAGCCTTTATGGGCTTCCCTGGTAGCTCAGTTGATAAAGAATCTGCCTGCAATGCTGGAGACCCCAGTTTAATTCCTGGGTTAAGAAGATGCCCTGGAGGAGGACATGCAACTCACTCCAGTATTCTTGCCTGGAGAATCCCCATGGACAAAGGAGCCTGGTGGGCTACAGTCCATGGGGTCCCAAAGAGTCGGACATGACCGAGTGACTAAGTAGCAGTAGCAAAGCCTTTATATTAAATAATTTTTAGTTGATAGTAAAATATCAATAAAATAATGTTAAAATTATATACCACAGTTTTTTGAGGTATGCGTTTGTCAAAATGTATTTTTCTAGATGCTACTGGTTTTTTTTTAACATATTTATCTTCTTTTTTAAAAAAATTTTCTCTAATAGTCATACCCATGTGTTACTTTTACAAATCAGGAAAAAAAATAAAACAATGTTATTTCAAAACCCACCTATTCTGTGCTCATTCCAGCTGTAGTGACCTCTCAGTCTGCAGTTATAATAGATTATATCTGTTTATCTGCTTTTTTGGTCTTTTGTTTTTCTGAATTGTAATCACATCTTTCCTCAAACCCTTTTGATCAACATTGTTATCGTTTTTCATATCCTACTGAAATAATACTCTGCTGGTGTGATCACAGACCTGCTGAGGTAAATAGAAAATGATTTTGAAAAACAGCTACTTAAAAAAATAAGAATGCTACAAAAATCTCTCATACATTTAGCAAGTTACACAACACTATAAAACATGCTGAGAAGTTATGCTATTTCACAAATATGGCAGAGAACCATCAATAAAAAGGTAGCAAAGTAACCCTACAAGGAAAGAAATGGAAAAAGAAAGACATAATAATCCAGAACTCAGAAACTGAACGACTGATTGGCTAAGAAACACCCTGGAATTTTCACATTATTTCAATGTAACAGAGGATTTCCGATCTTGTTGTGTTATCCTTGTTTTAATAAAAGGTATATCCTACCAAGCAGACTCTAAAATTCAGAAATGAGCACATGCTTATAATACTTTAAAGCCCAATGTGTATCGAGCTCTGCTGCTCGGCTAAGTCACTTTAGTCGTGTCCGACTCTGAGTGACCCCATAGACGGCAGCCCACCAGGCTCCCCCGTCCCTGGGATTCTCCAGGCAAGAACACTGGAGTGGGTTGCCATTTCCTTCTCCAATGCATGAAAGTGAAAAGTGAAAGTGAAGTCACTCAGTTGTGTATGACTCATAGCAACCCACCAGGCTCCTCCATCCATGGGATTTTCCAGGCTAGAGTACTGGAGTGGTTTGGAATTGCCTTCTCCGGTGTGGCGCTCTATGGAGACTTAATCGGTCCATCCACTCTATTGGTCTGTGATGTAGGAATTTACGATCTCATCAGGAACAACCACTTGACATTTAGAACACTGCACAAAACGTTAGATTAACTTTGAAAATAACCTTTCAGAATATGAAAATAATAGAAAGTGATGACCTGAAAAGATAGAAATTAGACAAGAGATCATAAATTTTAAGTTGAAAACTGAAGTCAAGAAAAGCACCAAGAAAAAGTCAGGAGATAGGGAAACTTGAAGGGAAGAATAAGCTATGGCCCAATAATATCTCTGTAGTAAGTATGTGTCTTGATGGCGTCCAAGGGGATGAGACTGAATTGTTGATATACTTGCTATATCAGTAACAGAGGATAACTGAAACATCTTGGACTCTATTTGACTTCAGTCTTCCTCTAAAATCCTCATGGATGATAAAAGTTTTCGGATGTGTATATATATTTTAGTGAACTGAAGTCATATGTGGATGTTGCAGAGATATGTGATTGCACTGAGGTGCTACTGTTTCTTAATTTGTTATGTGCTTATTCTTAACATTAGATTTTTTTAACTACAAGCAATTATCAGTAAGAAAATTATTTAAAACATGCCTGGCTGTTTTTCTTACATCAATTGTAAAACCAACAAAAATGACTGTCCTGAATGTTGGCCAGTACATGAAGAAATATATGTTCTCATGTGTGTTTCTAGGATTTGTGAATTGGTATCCAGTTTCTAGAGGGAAACTGCTGCCTCTGTTGACCAGGCCCACCTAAGAATTTTGCTTCTGGGATTCACCCCAAGGTAATAGAAGGATGCTGCTGCTGCTGCTGCTAAGTCGCTTCAGTCGTGTCCAACTCTGTGTGACCCCATAGATGGCAGCCCACCAGGCTTCCCCATCCCTGGGATTCTCCAGGCAAGAACAGTGGAGTGGGTTGCCATTTCCTTCTGCAATGCATGAAAGTGAAAAGTCAAAGTGAAGATGCTCAGTCATGTCCAACTCTTAGTGACTCCATGGACCACAGCCTACCAGGCTCCTCCATCCATGGAATTTTCCAGGCAAGGGTACTGGAGTGGGTTGCCATTGCCTTCTCCAATTTAAAGCTAAATATCTATAAATATAACCCTTTATAGAAGTTAATCAAAAAATAATGTAGATACAGGTTTATTGATATGGGAAAGTATCTCTACTATATTATTTACTAAAGAGAATTAAAAAGTAAATTTTGATTACTGAAGATTATCAAGAATATGTATTTCAATGAACCTGTTTTTATGTAATGTGTGACAGTACACACCAACAAGTTGCTAGTTGTGTGTGAACAATCAAATGTAAGGATATTTTTGCTTCTTTATTTTAACTGAGATTATACAATAGCCATGAGATGATGGATAATAGCAAAATAAAATGGGAAGGCAGTATATTCAATTCTTCAGCCATATGGCCCACTAATTTGGATTGTTCTGTATGGTCATTGGCTTTTTAAAGATCTTAACATACTAACTTTCTAATAAGCCTTGAAACAAAAGTCAAAAAAATGGGTACATAATTGTTAAAAATTGTTTAAATATATTGTGAAGACATTTTTATTTTAATATTAGGTTGTAAAGTGGTCATTGTAATTACAGCAGAATATATGTACAGGGTCTCCCTTTAGCCCTTGGACAATTTTTAAGTAATTGAACTGAAGCTGTGCCTGAGAATTTCATCCAACAAATATCCATGGGATGCCTATTATGTACTAAGCCCTACTCTAGGCACTGTTCAGTTCAGTTGCTCAGTTGTGTCTGACTCTTTGTGACCCCATGGACTGCAGCATGCCAGGCCTCCCTACCCATCACCAACTTCTGGAGTTCACTCAAACTCATGTCTGTTGAGACGGTGATGCCATCCAGCCATCTCATCCTCTGGCATCCCCTTATCCTCCCACCTTCAACCTTTCCCAGCATCAGGGTCTTGTCAAATGTGTCAGCTCATCACATCAGGTGGCCAAAGTATTGGAGTTTCAGCTTCAACATCAGTCCTTTCAGTGAATACTCAGGACTGATTTCCTTTAGGATGGACTGGTTGGATCTCCTTGCATTTCAAGGGACTCTCAAGAGTCTTCTCCAACACCACAGCATCAATTCTTCAGCACTCTGCTTTCTTTATAGCCCAACTCTCACATCCATATATGACTACTGGAAAAACCATAGCCTTGACTAGATGGACCTTTGTTTGAAAGGAATATCTCTGCTTTTGAATATACCATCTAGGTTGGTCATACTTTCCTTCCAAGGAGTAAGCGTCTTCTAATTTCATGGCTGCTGTCACCATCTGCAGTGATTTTGGAGCCCCCAAAAATAAAGTCTGACACTGTTTCCACTGTTTTCCCATCTATTTGCCATGAAGTGAAGGGACTGGATGCCATGATCTTAGTTTTCTGAATGTTGAGCTTTAAGCCAACTTTTTCACTCTCCTCTTTCACTTTCATCAAGAGGCTCTTTAGTTCTTCTTCACTTCCTGCCATAAGTGTGGTGTCCTCTGCATATCTGAGATTATTGATATTTCTTCTGGCTATCTTGATTCCAGCTTGTTCTTCATCCAGCCCAGCATTTCTCATGATGTACTCTGCATATAAGTTAAATAAGCAGGATAAAGCTGAAACTCCAGTACTTTGGCCACCTCATGCAAAGAGTTGACTCATTGGAAAAGACTGATGCTGGGAGGGATTGGGGGCAGGAGGAGAAGGGAACAACAGAGGATGAAATGGCTGGATGGCATCACCGACTCGATGGACGTGAGTTTGAGTGAACTCTGGGAGTTGGACAGGGAGGCCTGGCATGCTGCAATTCATGGGGTCGCAAAGAGTTGGACACAACTGAGTGACTGAACTGAACTGAACTGAACAATATACGGGCTTGACGTACACCCTTTCCTATTTGGAACCAGTCTCTTTTTCCATGTCCAGTTCTAACTGTTGCTTCCTGACCTGCATAGAGATTTCTCAAGAGGCAGATCAGGTGGTCTGGTATTCCCATCTCTTTCAGAATTTTCCACAGTTTACTGTGATCCACACAGTCAAAGGCCTTGGCATAGTCAATAAAGCAGAAATAGATGTTTTTCTGGAACTCTCTGGCTTTTTCCATGATCCACCAGATGTTGGCAATTTGTTCTCTGGTTCTTCTGCCTTTTCTAAAACCAGCTTGAAGATCTGGTGGTTCATGATCCACGTACTGTTGAAGCCTGGCTTGGAGAATTTTGAGCATTATTTTACTATGGTAGGAAGTGAAGTCGCTCAGTCGTGTCTGACTTTTTGCAACCCCATGGACTGTAGCCTACCAGGCTCCTCTGTCCTTGGGATTTTCCATGCAAGAGTACTGGAGTGGGTTGCCATTTCCTTCTCCAAGGGAATCTTCCCAACCCAGGGATTGAACCCAGGTCTCCTGCATTGCAGGCAGACTCTTTACTATCTGAGCCACCAGGGAAGCCCACTCACGTGTGAGATGAGTGCAATTGTACGGTAGTTTGAATATTTTTTGGCATTGCCTTTCTTTGGGACTAGAATGAAAACTGACCTTTTCCAGTCCTGTGGCCACTCTAGGCACTGAGAATAGTGCAAAACAGGGAGATTCATGAAGCTCTCATTATAGTAGAAGAGACAAATAATAAGCAAAATAGGTAAGCAAATGGTAGTTTATTGAATATGACAGTGTTATTTGGGAAAAATTAAGGAGGGAGTGTGCAGATTTTAATAGGGAAGTCAGAGTTCAGAAAGGATGGTAGTTACACCCCTTTTGACTATTTAGATCCATTCTTCACACTTCTGTGTCCTGTCTTGTGCCCCAGAAAAATGATCACTATGACTGTATGTATCATCCAGTTCTCTTGTCCTCTGGATTTCTAGTTGAATTTGAGCAAAGAAGTTACCAGTAGGAGATATGAAGTGAGAGAAGTCTGATTATTTACTCCCCCCAACCAGCCACCATGTTTCATCTCTTTGGCGCACTAACCTCACCATGGTTACTGTTGGGAAACTTGTATACTATGGAGTAGCTCTCAAGTTTCTCTTAATAGTTTCCTACCTCTGTCTGTCAAGCCTAGGTATTTTAAGGGATTCTCATCAGTGAGTCTTTCTGGGTAATAGCAATGCAATAGCAATGCCATCTGCTATTGCTCCTCTTTGGGTTTCCCCTGGTGGCTCAATGGTAAGGAATCTACCTGCAATGCAGAAGCCATAGGAAATGTGGGTTTGATTCCTGGGACAGGAAGATTCCCTGGAGGAGGGCGTGGCAACCCACTCCAGTATTCTTGCCTGGAAAATCCCATGGACAGAGAAGCCTGGCAGGTTATAGTACCTAGGGTTGCAAAGAGTCAGGAACGACCAAAGTGACTTTGCACACATGCATTGCTTCTCTTCGTTGTCCTTACACCTACCTAAATTGTTTCTCCACTAAACTGTTGAAATACTGTTTTGAGTATATTGTGTCCTGGTTGGCTAATTTCTAATATTATAATTTTTAGCAAATTTTGGCATCCTCAAATAGACCTTCTACATTAGATTTGGAACTATTGCTCATATATTGAAAGATGCAAACCAAGAATCTCCTTGTAGGAATAAATGGGACATAATTTGTGGCTTGCATTGTATTAGCATTACTCAGATTACCACTGGTAGTGACATGGGATGGAACACTGGTGAAGAATAAGGCATCTGCAAATCTTGTAATAGTAAAGCCTTTGGTCATTCTGATAATGATGATGAAGCACTGTGGGATGAGCTAGTCATTTCTGAATAACTTAAAAACATGAAAACAGAGAGATATACTGAAAGCCCCAGTATATAGTCAAGACCTAGCATAATCCAGAGATCAGGCAATATAAGGGAAAATTATTTACAAGAGTATAGGGAAAAGTAGGATAAAATATTGATCTATTGATTTTGGCTGAACTTAGGGAAACTGGGATGCATCTTACATGTTAGCTTAAACACTTGGTAGCAGGGTTAACAGTGGCTTGATTCATTAACCAAGTGAAAACTGAACTCTGTGGTGAAGTACTATCAACGAAACTGAAATGACAACACTACCTGGCATGCCAGAGGAATGAGCGGGAAAGCCTAAGGGATGCTGGAGTGGATATACATGTGCTACTTGCGTAAGTGGCTCAGCCACATCCTGTCTTCTTGGAAACCCAGAAGTTATGCTCTTTCCCAAAGCATTAGTGAAAGCTGTGGGATGGCGGTCTTCTGTAGACCAGAGATAATGATGGAAATGAAATATCTGAGTTTAATTTTAATGCACAACTCCTGGTCAAATGTGCCAGAAACAGGCCTAAACCATTGAAGGCAATAGGTCATAAGTATTTGAAAAAGGACACTGCAATGTGACCACAAGTTATACCATGATTCTTTCTTTCAGTCTTCTCCAAATGGAGGGAGGGGGTGGTAGAACTCTATACCAGAGAAGAAAATGCAGTGTTTTCAGAAGGCTGTTAGACTTACACAGAGGCTCTTCACTAAAGCTAATCCCTATAACTCCAAAATCCCACTATAGCTACAGCTTAGAGTGGAGCTTTATCAAAGTAGAGTGATAGAGTCGATCTCAATCTGTCTCACAGTGAAACCAGTAATCCATCCTGTGGTTATTTTTCTAGTCCAAGCACACTCAGTAAGAATTCATATACTAATTAGCAACTGGCCAAACTCCCCACATTAATTACCTGACCATGGAGTAAGGGCTATTATGATAAAAAAAAAAAAAAGTCCAGTGGAAGCCTCCGTAAGTGTTGCTGTACACCCAAAATGGTACATTCAAAGCAACATTGCGTTTCTAGGAGAATTACACAAATTAGCACTATCATTAAGGTCTTGAAAAATGCATGGTTTGTAATTCCTCACAGATCCCTGTTTAGCTTGTCTCTTTAGCCATTATAAAACCAAATATTTCTTGAATAATGACCGGATTTTCTTGAGGTTGGTCAGTAGCTTGGGCTAATCATAGTTGCTTTTCTTGGTATAATTGCAGCAAATCAGTTCTTGGCACCTGATATACAGCTATTGATGAGACATCACTTTCTTTTCAGTTCTCACCAACAAAGAGAAGGAGCTGACTTGCACCTGGAAAGATGGGAAGATTTGCTTGCTGGATGTGACATGCAAGCTCAGCAGGTACACTCTGGTAGTCTGGTAGGATGTCGTTATAATGAGCCAGGAGGATGACTGTGGTTCCTCTGGACTATAATACAACAGAGAGACGAGCTGGCATAACCCTGAGGTAAGCAGTGAGCACAGACTTCTGATTTTTCCAGGTGCAAGCCAATGACTTCTACTTATCTTTCTTGGTGGGAACTGACTTTCAAAATGTCAATTTTGTGGCATGTAAAATATTTTGTTGGTAAGGTTATTGTTTTTTTGAGAAACAGTAGATTTTAGGAGTGGGGAAGGGATGAACACCTGTGATTATTTGTCATTTTACCATCAGAGCTAGTCCCTCTCTTTGCCCCCACTCTTAGAGTATATATCCAAGATTTCCTCACTCTTTGGCTTTTATTGAAATACAGCAAATGTAAGGCCCCACCAGTCAGTCATAGGATGAGAAGAAAGAGAAAGTGAGAGATCAGCATATTTACTTCCCCTTATCCTCTCCCTGATGAAGTATATAGTTTGTTAGCGCCTCTGTTTTTGTGTTTACAGGTGCCAGCTTCTGTCAGGTAACTTGCCTCTTAATGTTACAGCTCTTACTACTGTTAGAGAAGAGTCTCTGTCCTTGGAGCTTTTACCTAGGGATGGTAATGGCTTACAGCTGTTGCTATTTTTTGGCTGCTTCACCATCATTTTGTAGCTTAGTTTGCTTAAACCTTTACACAGCTTTTGCAAATAATCCCTGATGGTCACAAATCTGAGCTACCGACTCGTTTCTGCCAGGACGCCGGCCGACATGGAAGGTCTGACAGGGGTATGGGAAGGTAAGATTTGCAAAACTATTTTAAAAGGGAGCTAGCAATATGAATATGTTTGGGAAGAGTGTTCTGTATTGAGATGAGAGAAACACTAAGGCCTTGAGGCAAGAGTATGACCATTTTCCTTGCTTAAGAAGCAGCAAAGAGGCAAGTTTTGATGAAGCGGTATAGGCAAGGAGAAGATCTGTAAGAAATGAGATTAGGAAGAGAGGCGCTTGGATGAACTTAAGATTTGTTGTAGGGAATTTGGATTTCCCTCTGTAAAATGGGGTGCCATTAGGAGGTTCAAGTGTAACAGATAAGTTATTGAACAGGATCATGCTATCTGCTGTGCTGTAAACAGACTGTAGGGGCACATGTGGCAGAGATAGTTGCAATAATCTTAATTCAGGCTAGAGATGACTGTGGCTTGGATCAAAGTGATAGCTGTGGAGGTAATGAGAAGTAGTCATATTCTCAGTGTATTTTGGAAGTAAAACTAACAATATTTACTTACGGTTTGCATAAAGAGTGTGAGCGAAATAATAGGAATGTCTACAACTGTTTTGTCTGACCAATGAGAAGAACAGACTCACAATGAATTGAGATGAACTTTGAATTGTTTTGAAGGAAAACAGAATACTCATTTTTATCATCAATTCATTCGTTAACCCTTCTGAAGAAACTCAATATTTTGTCTATCTGCTTTATCTTATAAAATATAAAATATGCTACAATATTGCTTTTCCTATTAAATGACAAATTCTGTAGGGCTATACAATTTTCAAAAGTTTCACACACATGATTTCATATAATTCTGAAACAATCCTTTTCTTCTCCTACCCTTATTTTGCCCCTCTCCCATTCCCTCTCTCCACTGGTAATCACTTGCTTGTTTTCTATATTTGTGAGTCTATTTCTTTTTTGTTTTACTCACTAGTTCCATCTTTTATATTTCACATATAATTGACATTATACACTTTCTCTGACTTATTTCACTTAACATAATGCCCCCCAAGGCAATACAAACTGCTGAAAATGGCAAGACTTCATTACTTTTATGACTGATTAGCATTCCAGTGTGTGTGTGAGTATGTGTTAGCCACATCTTTATTCATCTATTGATGGACACATGTTGCTTCCATGTCTCGGCTGCTGTAAATAGTGTTGCTCTGAACATTGGGGTGTATGTGCTTTCTGATATATTTTTGTTTAAGATATGTTACATATTGTTTTATTGTTGCTGTATAAATATTCTCTAGGTCAGCAGTCCCCAACAATTTTGGCACCAGGGACTGATTTCATGGAAGACAATTTTCCCACAGACCAGGGATTTGGGGGATGGTTTTGAAGCGCATTGTGCGTTTTATTTCTAATATAATGCCATCACTGATCTGACAGCAGGTACCAGCTGACGTCCCAGAGGTTCGGGACCGCTGATCTAAATAGCAAACTAGTTGAAATTTTCACAATTTACTCATTTTATTTTATTTATTTTTAACTTTACAATACTGTATTGGTTTTGCCATACATCAACATGAATCCGCCACGGGTGTACATAACTTCCCACTCCTGAACCCTCCTCCCGCCTCCCTCCCCTTACCATCCCTCTGGGTTATCCCAGTGCACCAGCTCGAAGCATCCTGTATCCTTCATCGAATACAGACGTTTTCATGCTTTATTTTCATAACACAGTGTAAGAAGCTATATAAACCAAAAAGTAATTTTTTAATAATGTCTACTCAATGTTTAGAATCATCCGTCTTTTTTACATGTAAATAATATATTTATATTAGAAAATGAAAGCATTTCTGGGGAATGGCTAAGACGTCAAAGATCATAAAATATAATGTCAAGGACACTTTAAAAAATGTTGCAAGAGAAAAATAGTACATGTGGTTAGGTCACTGGCGTCAAAGCAATCATGTGTCTCACAAGTATAGCTGTAGGGTTTTTTTAAATTGCATAAATTAAACTGTTTTCTTAGAAGTGTTTCAGTTTACAGTAATTAGAATCTGATGTTTATTTAAAAGAATCTGAAATTATTGCTATAACTGATCCTACCATTTGCATAAGATAAAAACAAACAGTATCAGTGAATTGTTAAGATAGTCAAGACTCTATATTTTTAAAAAGGATTTATTGAAACTTACAAAAAGAACTTTAATAAGTTTTTATGCAGAGATAATTTAATGAAGTTAAACATGACTGAACAAATACTCATTCTCAAACACAGATGCATTAAGAAAAAATGCAAAGGAACAGAATGTTGCCTTTGATTCCTTTCCGTGCAAGCTTTGATGTATTCATTTTCCTCTGGAAATTATTCCTTTAGAGAACTGTTTTAATGATAGGCAACTGAAAGACTGTGTCTTAATCGTTACAATTTCAAATGTAAACCTGACAAGGGTTTTCACACCATGACTTCAGTTCAGTTCAGTTGCTCAATCATGTCCCACTCTTTGAGACCCCATGAATCGCAGCACACCAGGCCTCCCTGCCCATCACCAACTCCTGGAATTCACCCAAACTCATGTGCATCGAGTCAGTGATGACATCCAACTATCTCATCCTCTGTCATCCCCTTCTCCTCCTGCCTACAATCCCTCCCACCATCAGAGTCTTTTCCAATGAGTCAACTCTTCCTATGAGGTGGCCAAACTACTGGAGTTTCAGCTTTGGCATCATTCCTTCCAAAGAAATCCCAGGGCTGATCTCCTTGCAGTCCAAGGGACTCTCAAGAGTCTTACCCAACACCACAATTCAAAAGCATCAATTCTTTGGTGCTCAGCTTTCTTCACAGTCCAGTTCTCACATCCATATATGACCACTGGAAAAACCATAGCCTTAACTAGATGGACCTTTGTTGGCAAAGTAATGTCTCTGCTTTTGAATATGCTATCCAGGTTGGTCATAACTTTTCTTCCAAGGACTAAGCGTCTTTTAATTTCATGGCTTCAATCACCATCTGCAGTGATTTTGGAGCCCCCAAAATAAAGTCTGACACTGTTTCCACTGTTTCCCCATCTATTTCCCTTGAAGTGATGGAAGCAGTGGAAGTGAGAAATAGATTTAAGGGCCTTGATCTGATAGACAGAGTGCCTAATGAACTATGGAATGTGGTTCATGACATTGTACAGGAGACAGGGATCAAGACCATCCCCAGGGAAAAGAAATGCAAAAAAGCAAAATGGCTGTCTGAGGAGGTCTTACAAATAGCAATGAAAAGAAGAGAGGCGAAAAGCAAAGGAGAAAAGCAAAGATATAAGCATCTGAATGCAGAGTTCCAAAGAATAGCAAGAAGAGATAAGAAAGCCTTCTTCAGCTATCAATGCAAAGAAATAGAGGAAAACAACAGAATGGGAAAGACTAGAGATCTCTTCAAGAAAATGAGAGATACCAAGGGAATATTTTATGCAAAGATGGGCTCAATAAAGGACAGAAATGGTATGGACCTAACAGAAACAGAAGATATTAAGAAGAGGTGGAAAGAATACATGGAAGAACTGTACAAAAAAGATCTTCATGACCCAGATAATCATGATGATGTGATCACTAATCTAGAGCCAGACATCATGGAAAGTGAAGTCAAGAGGGCCTTAGAAAGCATCACTATGAACAAAGCTAGTGGAGGTGATGGAATTCCAGTTGAGCTGTTTCAAATCCTGAAAGATGATGCTGTGAAAGTGCCGCACTCAATATGCCAGCAAATTTGGAAAAATCAGCAGTGGCCACAGGACTGGGAAATGTCAGTTTTCATTCCAATCCCAAAGAACGGTGATGCCAAAGAATGCTCAAACTACCTCACAATTGCACTCATGTCACATACTAGTAAAGTAATGCTCAAAATTCTCCAAGCCAGGCTTCAGCAATACATGAACCATAAACTCCCTGATGTTCAAGCTGGTTTTAGAAAAGGCAGAGGAACCAGAGATCAAATTGCCAACATCTGATGCATCATGGAAAAAGCAAGAGAGTTCCGGAAAAAGCAAGAGAGTTCCAGTAAAACATCTATTTCTGCTTTATTGACTATGCCAAAGCCTTTGACTGTGTGGATCACAATAAACTGTGGAAAATTCTGAAAGAGATGGGAATACCAGACCACCTAACCTGCCTCTTGAGAAATCTGTATGCAGGTCAGGAAGCAACAGTTAGAACTGGACATGGAACAACAGACTGGTTCCAAATAGGAAAAAGGAGTACGTCAAGGCTGTATATTGTCACCCTGCTTATTTAACTTATATGCAGAGTACATCATGAGAAACGCTGGACTGGAAGAAACACAAGCTGGAATCAAGATTGCTGGGAGAAATATCAATAACCTCAGATATGCAGATGACACCAGCCTTATGGCATAAAGTGAAGAGGAGCTAAAAAGCCTCTTGATGAAAGTGAAAGAGGAGAGTGAAAAAGTTGGCTTAAAGCTCAACATTCAGAAAACGAAGATCATGGCATCCGGTCCAATCACTTCATGGGAAATAGACGGGGAAACAGTGGAAACAGTGTCAGACTTTATTTTTGGGGGCTCCAAAATCACTGCAGATGGTGATTGCAGCCATGGAATAAAAGATGCCTACTCCTTGGAAGAAAAATTATGACCAACCCAGATAGTGTATTCAAAAGCAGGGACATTACTTTGCTGACTAGGTCTGTCTAGTCAAGGCTATTGTTTTTCCTGTGGTCATGTATGGATGTGAGAGTTGGACTGTGAAGAAGGCTGAGTACCGAAGAATTGATGCTTTTGAACTGTGGTGTTGGAGAAGACTCTTGAGAGTCCCTTGGACTACAAGGAGATCCAACCAGTCCATTCTGAAGGAGATCAGCCCTGGGATTTCTTTGGAAGGAATGATGCTAAAGCTGAAACTCCAGTACTTTGGCCACCTCATGCAAAGAGTTGACTCATTGGAAAAGACTCTGATGCTGGGAGGGATTGGGGGCAGGAGGAGAAGGGGACGACCGAGGATGAGATGGCTGGATGGCATCACAGACTCGATGGACGTGAGTCTGAGTGAACTCCGGGAGCTGGTGATGGACAGGGAGGCCTGGCGTGCTGCGATTCATGGCATTGTGAAAGTCAGACACGACTGAGTGACTGAACTGATGGAAGGAGATGCCATGATCTTCTTTTTCTGAATGTTGAGCTTTAAGCCAACTTTTTACTCTCCTCTTTTCACTTTCATCAAGAGGCTCTTTCACTTTCTGCCATAAGGATGTTAGAATACAAAAATTCCCTGGAAGGGACTTAGAGTGGTGGGTTTTTGAGGACTCAGTATCTTTTTAATCTTTCTCTGTGTATAGTCTTTTTTATAGTAACCTGCCTGATGGCATTTCCCAACTGTTGAAGTTGATCAAGTATTAATAATTCTTTCTTAATGTCTCTCAAACTGACCTATGCTTATCTTTGCTCCTTATTTTTCCCAGCCTCCCAGACTCTACCTCTAGAAACCAAATCCCAATGAGCAAACAAACCAACAATGAAACAATCCTCTCTGTCTTTTGTCTCAGTCATGCTGATTTCCTTGACCATTCATTTCCTGAATTGACCACACTCCCCCTCCTTGCCTCCAGTCTTTGTACATGTTTTGTCTCCACCAATTTTTAGAATAATATAAAAATTTCCTTTCAATAAGCCTTGTTAGGCCCCTCGTCTTTTTAAGGACTGGTTTAGATGGTCTTCTTGTCACACCATAGCATCCCCAACTATTAGTCATTTGATTTGTCTCCCCTATCTTATTGGAATTTGCTTAAATATGTTCTGTATTTTTATTCCCAATGCTTAGTGGATCCCCACTGATTTGATGCAATCAAATTTAAATTTTTTGTGGAAAATTTATTTTATTTGAAGTCATCAAATAAAAGTTGCTAGCACAACTAGGCAAAAATTATTATATTAATAATTACAGTTGTTGGAGTCCCCCACTTCACTCTGCAGACCTGCTCACCTAACAGTAGTCTTAACATAATAGACATGGGGCAGTTCCAGAGATAATTTAAAACAAAAGTAAATTGTTTTACTTCTTACATAGTCTATAAAGATTTATATGATCCAACCCCATCTCCTGCCACTCTCAGGCCTCCTCAAGCCTCTATAGCTGTCTTGGAGATTTCTGGACACTGGATCCTTTCCTTAGATCCTTATGCATGTAATTCTCTCTGTCCTGAGTTACTTGCACAGCCCTTCTCCCTCATTTAGGGCTTGCTCAAAAAACACTCAGAGAACAGGCTAATCTGGGCACCATGTCTAAAATATCAGCTTCTTGTGTGTCATTACTCTCTTGGTTTATCCTAATAGCTGTGCTTTCTTAGTAACTCTTCTCAATATCTGTTTTGATTTGCATTCTTTTGGATTTATTACTCATCTAATTATAAGCCCAATGATAAGAAAGATTTGTCTTATAAACAGCTCTGTTTCTAGGACCTGGACCAGGGCCTCACACTGGGTATAATTTCAATGAGTATAGCTGGAAGGAAGGATAGATTAAAGATTTTAAACCATTAATTTTCAAGAAAAAAGTTTATTCATTGCTTCAAATCAAATTGAGGAGATGACATTCTCATATACTCAGACTAGGCGTGTCGTCATCTCTCTCTTAGTTAATCTCAAATAGCAACAACAGATTGATTAAATGGTGGATTTAGTGATTATGTAGGAATAATCTTGTCAGAATTAGTAGAAATCATCTAATACATTTTAATTCATTGTGACTACAGAGAAAATTTATATATATACATTGTAAAATTACAGTAATTCCAGTTTATCAACACAAGATGTTTCTTAAGTACTTGGGCTTTTTTCAATGTTACTATTTTAACAAAGTTGTCTTCGGGATGGTAATTCCATAAATACTTGTTGAGAATTGTAAGGCACTGGAGACAGAGCAGGAACTCCAGCTGTATCACAAATGATATTTCATTCTCCCAACCATAGTGGTTCATGTCAAAAAGTGCCCCAAATTGGCCCTTTTGAAAGGCAGATGGTTTTGAAAGTTGCTTTTTAAGCGATTTTGAAAGTATTTGGGTACAGAGTTGTAGATGGCTACTTCCACTCCCATCTTGTAGAGAAGTCCATCTATGGTTAAGAAAATAAAGGCGACCCACAGGAAGAAATAGAAACCAGTGACTGACAAAATCTTACAGGAGGTTGTTGTGTGATTTGAACTGGTCTAATTTTGAAGCTGTCTTTTCTAAAATTTGGGTGCTTAGCTTTTCTTTCAGGTCTCTGTGCTACCACAATATATGTCCAATACATTGCTTATTATTGATTAAGCTATTACCAATTGATTTCTGTCTTTGTAACTAATAAAATTTCTAACCAACATCATTATTCATAACAAAATACTTTTTTTTTAAATTAGTATACTTTAACCCTATGAAAGTTTATGATGCTGTTAAAGAAAATAAAGATACATAAATACTTGGAATTTGCCTTAGTGCATTATAAGAACAAATTAAAAATAGTTTATATCATAAGATACCATTGGGGCTGGAGGTGAAAGTGTTGAGGGGGAAACTTTATACATGGCATATTATAATATTTGGTCATTTACAATATTTGTTATGTTTATATTTTTAATAAAATAAATGTAGAAATATTTAAAAAATAAAAAATAAAAGTTAAGGCAATTCAATTCAGACTGAGAATACTAAGCCTGTGTCTATACCACTAAACCATGTTATGTGTATTTGTTAGGCTAAATTTTTGTCTTGTCTTTAAACTAGAAGTGTACTAGTAATCTGATTTTGAAAAATTTTGTGATTGCTATAAGCCACCAGCCATGATAAGGCAACTTCTTAGATATAAATCCTGTTTCTAAGATCAAGTCAGTGCTTATTCAAGTTGTTTTATATATTACTGTACTGTAAGAGTTAAACAATATGAAACAAAAGACATATAACAAAAGAAAAAATCTTTCTATAGAGAATTGAGAGAGGAATCACAGAGCTAGTATTACATATAGATTATTTTGTGTATAGAAAAATTTTGGACCAATATTCTTTAACTGTATTATTATATAGAGAGAGTGAAGATGCTAGCCCTAGGGCTCACCTGCTCTGTGATTTCATAACAGACACAGATGCAAGAATTGCTCTACACTTTAGATCTAGAGTCTCACAGAATTATGATGTGACTTTCTAGCTGCTGGAATGCATTGAGTTCACATAGAATATACGTGATTCTTCTCCTCACATTAGCACTGATGTTACCTGTGTCATCTGAGCTAATTTCTGACTCAACATTGCCTGGATCCTTTTCGTCAAGTAAAGATGATGCATCATAGCAGAAAAGAGCAGGACTTTTGAGTCATTCAAATCTGGGTTTGAAATCCTAATTCTTTTACTTGTAAGCCTTGGGATTTAGGCCTATTACTTAACTGTTTTATGCACAATTTCCCAATAGGAGAAATGGGCTGCTAATGTTGAACATACAGATTTTTTGTTAATTTTAATTGTGAGCAGTTTGACACATAATGTTGTTGTTCAGTTGCTCAGTCATGTCTGACTCCTTGCAACCCCCAGGGCTGCAGCACACCAGGCTTCCCTGTCCTTCACCATCTCCCAGAGCTTGTTCAAACTCATGTCCACTGAGTTGGTGATGCTGTCCAACCATCTCATCCTCTGTCGTCCCCTTCTCCTATAGTATCTCAATTATTTATAGGCATGTTACCATTACTCTAGTCAACATCCAGCTCAGCCACACCAAAGAGCTGTTTGAATAAAAGCCTTATAACAAATAATGACAGAGGGAAAGCCTCTTGTAATATTTTGCTATGAGCAATTAATTTAACCTTCATCAAATAGAATCATTGTTGTTGTTGTTTTAAAATACACTTTGCTCAGACTATTAAATTGCCCTGTGTCAGTTCTAGTAACAATATAATAAATTCATTATGACTATAATAAAATCAGCATAAATCCTAACCTCTCAGGGATGATGTGTATGGTGAAATTATCTGGAATTGCACACATAAAAATATTCATTCTTTCTGGAATGTATCTAAAATGAACTGCCCAAATGTGCCCGTAAGATTTTATTAAAAGTTTATTCCAATGTATACTTTACCCTATAGTCATGGTTAATGCTTAAGAATTTACAGGGTTTAAGCGTTCTCTTGAGAATAAAGATTGAAAATAAGATGAACTGATTAAGCAGCAAGACAACAAAAGACGTTTATTTTGGAGACTCAGGAAATTGTAACCCAAGTCTCTTCTGAGTGTTTGCTATAATGTAATCCTAATTGTTGTTGTTTAGTTGCTTAAATTGTGTCCTGCTCTTTGTAACACCATGGACTGTAGTCTGCCAGACTCCCCTATCCATGGGATTTCCCACTCAAGAATACTGGGGTAGATTGCTGCTTCATTCTCCAGGTGATTTTCCTGACAGTTCAAACCCATGTTTTCTGGACTGACAGGTGGATTCTTTACCACTGAGCCCAGAGAAGCCCAATCTAATTATGTGTTATATGATTTTTCGGTAACTTCTGAATTTGCACAGACAACAAAGCCACCAAGTGTGATTTCCTTAAATGTACAGATAAGGGGTATAGTGTCAATTTTATGAATCAATACTAGAGGACAGAACAGGTAACAGACCTTTAATAGGAAAATAAAAAGTGGCAAATAGGGTTTCATGCCTCCATTGGATCAGGCCAACTTCTGATTAGTTCAATTGGATCAACTTCTGATCCTTTAAATTCAAATTGTTTCAATAAATGTTGTAATCTATAGGCATATTTTTCTTAATAAGAAAAATATGTTTTATTAAGAAATAAAAAGAAAAATCTTATTTTATTTTATAAAATAAAAGATAAATCTTTTATTTTATAAAATAAAAAGAAATAATCTCTTTATTTCATAATAAGAAAATTCATGGTGATCCAGAAGCCATCCTGGGAGAGCTTTTCATTCATATGTTTTATATAACATTCAGTTCAACTCTTTATTTACAAACCTCAACAAATATTTGTTCATTCCACACTAGACCTTTACATCCCTGAACAGATCTTCTAGAAATGAACTTGCCTCTGTGCTTCCTCTAATAAATTGAGAGAATTATTCCCACAAGAGCTTTTTGGATACTAGATATCAGCAAAATATACTAAAGTATTCAGAATCTCTATATTGTATGGCTCTTATACAGCAGTATCTTACCTATAAAGCACATTTTAAAAATTAATTGTAGTATGTGATATTTTAGGAAATCCAAGATGGAGTCTTATCTCCTACAAAGTAATAATAGCAGCAAAATCTATATGGTTTTTAAGTTTAAATTATGAAAACAAACTAAAAGGAAATACAATTAAAGCAAATCTCATTCTAGCAGTTGACCACACAAAAACTGAACGTATCAAAAGCCTTAGAAATGATCATCATTTAGGACCCTATGATTTTTCTACAAGGAATTTATTATAAGTGAATTATCAACAATATACATATATACGATTTGATGTACAGAGATGTCTATTGCAAATAGATTGACATTAATAAAAAATAAAAACAAAACCTAGAAATCAACTCTAGATCTAACAATAGAAGAATGACTAAATTTCATCTGTTATAAATATACATTTTCACACAATTTTAGGAGTTGGGATAATGCTCATGATACAATATTAAGTGAAAATTTGACACGTACTCTATGCAGTCCCATTGATGGAAAACAACAAAGGGAAATATTTATAACTATTTGGAGTGGAGGAATTGGGATGATTATTCTCTTCCTTTATTTTCAATTTTAAAAGGTCATATAGTAATTTCTGATTTAAAAAAATCATCATCATAAAACTAAATAATACAGACAGATGGCATATATAAGACTATATATGACTGAGTAAAGAATCCACCTGCAGTGCAGGAGACACAGGAGATGTGATCCCTGGACTGGGAAGATCCCCTGGAGGAGGGCATGGCAACACACTCCGGTATTCTTGCCTGGAGAGTCTCATGGACAGAGGAGCCTGGTGGGCTGCAGTCCATGGGGTCCCACAGAGGCAGACGTGACTGAGTGCCTGAGCGCTCATGCACACGTGTCTAGCTTCCTTTCATGTGTGTGAGGAAGACGCTCTACTTTTTTTGTCTTTCTCATCCAGTTCACATTAGTTTTTTCACTCTTACCTACCCAAAGAGAGTTTATGCATAGTTTTAAAAAAAGCAAACAAAAACTAAGAAAAATTCCTATAAATGTCCATTAAGTGACCAGTGAGATTAATGAGGTTTGCTCATGACAGCTTTCACTGAGGAAATTGTAATATCAGCACATTTTACTTTTGATCATCATATATGATTATTTTCTGAAAGTAATTTGATAACAGTAGTACATATGGGATAGTTTTTATCCCACATTATATATAAATATGTATATGTAAGAACCTTAGAACAATATCCCCTTAAATGGAAATAATACAGGATTTTGTATGCTGTCTTCCTCAAGAATATCCACTTGCCTTCCAGGGTAAAATAATGTTTGCTCTTCCAGTATGAAACAAGTTTTTTTGACAATACAAAACTATAGGAATATAATACAAACTTTAAATCTTCTTAAAAATATTTTATGTCATATTGAAGTATAGTTGATTTACAACGTGTGTTAGTTTCAGGTGTATGGCAAAGTACATACATACATATCCATACATACGTACATATATAATATCAATTTTTAAAGTATTTTCTCATTTATACTATTACAGAATATTTAGCACAGTCCCCTGTGTTATACATTAGGTCTTTGCTGGTTATCTTAATTTGTCCCTCCCCTGACCTTTCCCCTTTGGTAAACAAAACTTTGTTTTCTAAATCTGTGAATTTCTATTTTTTAGACAAGTTTATTTGCATTATTTTTTAGATTCTGCACATTAATGATATAATATGATATTTAGCTTTCTCTGTCTGACCTATTTTACTTAGTACGATAATCTCCAGGTCCATTCATGTTGCTGCAAATGGCAATTTTTTTCCCATTTTTCTTTTTAATGGCTGAGTAATATTCCATTGTATGCATATACCACATCTTCTTTACCTCTTCCTCTGTTGATGGACATTTACATTGCTTCCAGGTCTTGACTGTTGCCAGTCATGCTGCAGTGAACATTGTTGTTCAGTCACTCAGTTGTGTCCAACTCTTTGTAACCCCAGGTACTACAGCACATCAGGCTACCCTGTCCTTCACCATCTCCCAGAGTGTGCTCAAACTCATGTCCACTGAGTCAGTGATGCCATCCAACCATCTCATCCTCTGTCGCCCCCTTCTCATCATGCCCTCAGTTTTTCCCATCAGTGAACACTGGGGTGCATGTATCCTTTCGAACCATGGTTTTCTCCAAATATAGGCATAGGAGTGTGATTGTTAGATCATACGGTAGCTCTATTTTTAGTTTTTCAAGAACTTCCAGGGCTTCCCTGGTGTCCAGTGGTTAAGAATCTGCCTGTCAATGCAGGTGACACACATTTGATCCCTGCTCTGGGAAGGTTTCATATATGGCAGAGCAGTTAAGCCTGTGCACCTCAACTACTGAAGCTCGTGTGCCCAGAGCCCATACTCCAAAACAAAAGAAGATACCACAACAAAGAGTAGCCCTGCTCTCTGCAACTAGAGAAAGCCCTCATATAGCAACAAAGATCCAGCACAGCCAAAAATAAATCTTAAAAAAAAATCTCCGTATGCTCCTCCATAGTGGCTGTACCAACTTACATTCCCATCAACAGTCAGAGGATTTCCTTTTCTCCACATCCTCTCTAGCATTTGTTATTTGTAGGCTTTGGCATGATGGACATTCTGACTGGGGTGAGGTGACATTGATTTGCATTTCTCTAATAATTAGCCATGTTGAGCATCTTTTCATGTGCCTATTGGCCATCTGTAATACCTGCTTTGGAGATATGTCTATTTAGATCTTCTGCCTGTTTTTTAAGTGTTTGTTTTTTTTTTTATTGAGCTGCATGAGCGGTTTGCATATTTTGGAGATTAATCCCTTGCCAGTCGCCTAATTTGCAAATATTTTCTCCCATTCTTTGGATTGTCTTTTCATTTTGCAAACACACACATCTGTGGTAATCAGTCTACAATAAAGGAAGCAAGACTTTACACTGGAGAAAAAGACAGTCTCTTCAATAAATGATGCTAGGAAAACTGGACACCTGCATGTAAAAGAATGAAGCCAGAACATTTCTTAACACTGTACACAAAAATAAACTCAAAATAGATTAAAGGGTCTAAGTATGAGGCATGATTCTATAAATGATAAAACAATTAGTGGAAAAACATAAAACAATTGAGGAAAACATAAGAACACTCTTTGATGTAAATTGCAGCAATATCTTTTTTGATCCATCTTCTAGAATAATGGAAATACAAAACAGGAATAAACAAATGGGACCTAATTAAGCTCAAAAGTATTTAAACAGTAAAGTATAAATCTTTTCTATTTAAAATCTTCCCTTACTCTGAGAATCCATTCCATCCAATTATTGGACACACTAACCAGATCTTCCACTCACAGTACAATGACTGATTTTTTTCATTTACAAGTGCATTGCAGTGATAGAATGTTTAGTGTAATATTTTTAATTGAGGTAAAATTGGTATATAACATTATATAAGTTTCTGGTGTTAACGTTATAATTTGACATATGTATTCATTACAAAGTGTCATCACCAAATTCTAGTTACCATTCATCATCATAACTTGATGCCCTGTTGTTGTTCAGTTGCTTGGTCATGTCCAACTCTTTGCAACCCCATGGACTGCAGCACACCAGGCTTCTATGTCCTTCACTATCTCCCAGAGTTTGCTCAAATTCATGTCCATTGAGTCAGTGATGCCATTCCGCTATCTTATCCTCTGTTATCCCCTTCGCCTCCTGCCCTCAACCTTTCCCTCCTGCCCTCAACCTTTCCCAGCATCAGGGTCTTTTCCAGTGAGTCAGCTCTTCATATCAGGTGGCCAAAGTATTGGGGCTTCAGCATCAGTCCTTCCAATGAATATTCAGGAATTATTTCTTTTAGGACTGACTTGATTGATCTCCTTTCTCTCAAAAGTCTTCTCCAGCACTACAGTTTGAAAGCATTAATTCTTTGGTGCCCAGCCTTCTTTATGGTCCAAGTCTCATTTCCATACATTACTGGAGAAACCATAGCTTTAACTATAGAGATCTTTGTAGGCAAAGTGATGTGTCTGCTTTTTAATACACTCTCTGTTTGTCATAGCTTTTCTTCCAAGGAGCAAACATCTTTTATTTTCATGGCTGCAGTCACACTTCATAGTGATTTTAGAGCCCAAGAAAGTTAAGTCTGTCACTGTTTCCATTTTTTTCCCCATCTATTTGCCATGAAGTGATGGGACTGGTTGCCATGATCTTAGTTTTTTCTGTCTAGTCAAAGCTATGATTTTTCCAGTAGTCATGTATGGATTTGAGAGTTGGACTATAAAGAAAGCTGAGTGCTGTTGAATTGATACTTTTTAACTGTGGTGTTGGAAAAGACTCTTGAGAGTCCCTTGGACTGGAAGGAGATCCAACCAGTTCATCCTAAAGGAAATCAGTCCTGAGTATTCATTGGAAGGACTGATGCTGAAGCTGAAGCTCCAATACTTTGGCCACCTGATGTGAACTGACTCTTTGGACAAAACCCTGATGCTGGGAAAGATTGACAGCAGGAGGAGAAGGAGGCAACAGAAGATGAGATTTTTGGATGGCATCACCGACTCGATGGACCTGAGTTTGGGCAAGCCCCGGGAGCTGGTGATGGATGGCATGCTGCTGTCTGTAGGGTCACAGAGTCAGACACGACTGAGCAACTGAACTGAACTTTCACTCTACTCTTTCACTTTCTTAAAGAGGCTCTAGAACTCCTCTTCACTTTATGCCATTGGGGTGGTGTCATCTACATATCTGTTATTGATATTTCTCCTGGCTATCTTGATTCCAGCTTGAGCTTTATCCAGCCTGGCATTTCACATGATGTACTCTGCATATAAGTTGAATAAGCAGGATGACAATATATACAGTCTTGACATACTCCTTTTCCAATTTTGAGCCAGTCCATTGTTGACCCCCTAAATCATTTATAAAAGGAATTTCAAGACTAATGACATCTTTTGAAAGTTTAATGTAGGCCATTATATATGAGACAATACAAATGATAGATACTACATAATTTTTACCAGATAATGGCCTACATTAAAAAAATATATATTTGACAATATGTTTCCAGATGTGTTTGTGTGTGTTTCCTACTCTCATAACAAACATGAGTTTCTGCCATTAGTATCTAACTTCCCTCAATCTTCTATCGAGTAATAAAGACAGTAACATCTAGAAATGTAAGTTTTATTAGGAAAATAAGTAATGAATTGTTCGGGGGTGCATAATAAATAAGAGATAAAAGTGATTCGTCCATCAGGAGACTATTAAGATAATATGACTGGCTTTCAGAAATTCAACCCTAGTATAATAGAAAAAAGAGCACAGGCTTGATTCTAGCTCATACTCTATCCCTTCCTAACAGTGTGGATGTGGGAAAAATAATAACTACCCTTCAGCAAGGAGTTACCCTCTCAGGTATCATAAATATATTTTTCCTAATCATTAAAAGTAGGTAAACAAACTTATCAGTGACTTGCATAGAGTAGGAACTTACCAAGTATTTATTATTATTAGTTTTAAATATTTATGTAGGTTCGAAGAGAAAGTCTCACATGACGCATAAAGACATCAATTTCACCTGCCAAGTCAAACATGAACAAACGTGTTTTATACAAGTGTGTTTAAAACAGGCAGTAATATTTCAAATGTTCTCTTCAGCTCTAAAAATTGTCCTGCCTTTCTTGTGGAACTTTTTGGCCTTGAACAGTCCTAGTAGTGTTATCACGGCCTGCCCTCATTTCACTCTCTCCCCAGGTCTAGTGGATACAATCACACCTCTCTGCCAACAATGGATTTTTCTTTGCCTTTAGTCAGTTTACAAAATCTCCATCTTCACAATTCTCACAGCAGCTCCTTTTGACAATCCAGTTCTTGTTCCACAGCTTTTTGCTGTTTAGTCACTAATCATGTATCCAGCTCTTTGTGATCCCATGGACTGTAGCCCCACCCGAGTCCTCTGCCCATGGGATTATCCAGGCAAGAATACTGGAGTGGGTTGTCATTTCCTTCTCTAATACTGCATTTTAGAATCAGGAAAACAGGATCAGGTATAAACTGACCACTGAAACAATTTTCATTATTGAAAACCCAAGATCTATTGAAAACTGTGGGTGTTACTGAAGATACCCACGAAGATAGTACTCATACTAGTTGCAGAATGTTAAAGGACTTTTCTTTGGTGTTGCACTTCTTGTCATACGCATGGTCCACAGAGGCAGAAAAGTCCATATTTTACCTAGAAACCTACAGATAAGTATTTTCAATTTTTTTCTATAGCTTAAAAGCAGAGAAGTTTTTATTTTAATGCCACTATTTTGTTTCGGATGATCAAAGCTATTGACAGGAAAGCTTACACTGTCATGCTTGTTACCCTGGTCCCAGCTTACCTACAGTCTTTCAAGTTTTCTTACTCAGAGACGCCAGTTTCCTGGTCTTGTGGAAGTCTTGTATCTGCAGCACAAAATATACCCACCCCGATCTCTGATAGGCTGGATGTTGTCCACCCATGACTTCTCCACCCTGTCCTTGGGAGAATCTCCACAGAGGTGACTTTTGTATGGCTCTTCAGATTTCTCATAAGCATTATGAACATTCATGTATAGTGATATTCCTCAGGTTTTCCTTCCACATGACTTTTGCTCAATGCTCTTCATTTTCTCACTATGTTTGGTCATACCAAATTTTTCATAGCTTCCCTCAATTTTCTTTTCACAATCATAGTCTTGGGCTACCAAATCCAAACTGGATAAGAGATCAGTCAATATGAAAGATAGCATCATTCATTTTAAAAAGTGAAAGTGAAGTTGCTCAGTCATGCCCGACTCTTTGCGACCCATGGACTGTAGCCCAGGCTCCTCTGTCCATGGGATTCTCCAGGCAAGGGTACTGGAGTGGGTTGCCATTTCCTTCTCCATTCTAAAAAGCAAATCTAAAACTGTAGATAAAGCTCTGATTATATCAATAAATCTCTTCCCAATAAATAATTAATTCCCACTTGATCAATAAGGAAACAGAAGTGCAGAAATGTTAAGAAACAAATCTACCTAACAAGCAGAAGTAACACCACAACCCACTGCCAGACCTTAACTGATTTTAAAGGCTTTGCTCTCGCTAGCCAACAGCTAGTGTCAGCAACCACATGACATTCTTGCTTTCTTACAACTGATCTCAAGTCTGGGACAGATGCTAATAGACCCTTTCTAGCACCCTTTCCAGCCAAATCTGAACTTAACTCTCAGTCTTTCTCAAAAGAAATTTACAGACAAGCACTAGCAATTGGCTTTAGTTAGCATTCAAACACAAAGCTATTTTCTATCACAAAGTTAGAATGCATTCTCTCCTTGAAATAATTTAGGTGTTTGTTTATTTATCTTCAGATTGGGAAATTTGAACAGGAAAATCTCTAAGCATTCTGCCACCCTGAAATTTTTATGAAGACCACTAATCTATATGTCCCCAGAGATTACATAATTTAGAAATTCCTAGGTGTTTTCTATTGAAAATATATTTGGAACACAGTATGTTTACAGTAGAAAAGTAGTTTTACCCATGAACTTACATTCATTTTGCACCCTTCAAATATTTTTCCTCAGGGTGGAAATTTCTCATGCTTGATCACAACCCAAAGATAATTTGGTCCTGGAAAATACACACACCATATCTTTATTCATCTAGAAGGTCTATCCTGTATGTGAAGAAAAAGGGGGAAAAATGAAGAAGAACCACACACAGTTGAAATATTCCATGTGTCTGGTCTTCACTGAGGCATAGTCTCTTGAGAATAACCATTTGAAATATGTCTTACAAATTGAATTTTTAATGGAATATATGTAGTATGAGGTCAGGAGAAATTCTTTGTTATTTCTTTGAAGTTTAATGTTTTTAAAATGAGCCAATACAGATTTAGGAATCTTTCAAAATTACATAACTGTGGTTTAGCCTTACTTTTTAACCTAGAGGTATAATCTTTTTTTTTCCCCCCTTTTGAAAGACATCAGCAAAGCACTGCTTTGAGAAATCTCTCCCTTTCCCATCCCCTTGCCTTTTGGCCAAAATTATGCTCTCATCTGTCCAGAGCAGAGGAAGACCCAGCCACCACATGCAAGCCTTTGTGCTTTCAGCCTGCAGCCCAGGAAATTACTACCTGTGTGGGCAGATCCTCAGTGCACAACTGTGAGGTCCCACAAAACTGAGGACTCAGCAAAAAGAAGGAGGGGGAAGCAGAGGCTGACGGGCAAAGTGGAGAGAGAGAAAAGAGGAAAGAGAAATTTCTGCAATTTCACCAAAATACCATCTTTTAGGGTCATAGCCAGAGCTGCACACAAAGCAGAGAGCCGGGAGTGTGTGTTCCCTTATAGGTGAAAACAAAAAACACAGAGCACCCGTAATGACATTTGAGAATATTTTTACAAAAGTGAAAAATAATATATTTACCAAAAGAAAGCTCTGTGCCAGAGTTTACCTATTTACTCATCACCTCAAGTCTATTTTTTTGTTTGTTTGTTTTATTTGCTGTGGCTCAGACAGTAAAGCGTCTGCCTGCAATGAGGGAGACGCAGGTTCGATCCCTGGCCCAGGAAGATCCCCTGGAGAAGGAAATGGCAATCCACTCCAGTACTCTTGCCTGGAGAATTCCATGGACTGAGGAGGCTGGTGGGCTACAGTCCACGGAGTCGCAAAGAGTCGGACACGACTGAGCAACTTCACTTTCACTTTCACTCTTAAGTCTATTTAGTACAGATTATTATTTCTGTTTCGTACGTGAAGAAATTGAGGCACAGAGAAGTTAAATAAATTATCCAAAGTTCTAGGGCTTAAGTAGTGGTGCTGGGAGTTGACTCATGGTTCTCTGACGTCCACAAACTAGGACCCTGCCTGTGCTGTCCCACCACTAGAATCGATTTATGCATGAGATCTATACATCTTTTTTAGAACCTTCATAGTACCATAGATAATAAAGCATTATAACTATTTTTTTTAGTTTTTAATAAGAGAATATGGGGGGGATCTGCCGTTTTGGGGCCCCATCACTTCCACAAAGTTTTCAACTCTTAGCACATACTATTTTAGAAATTCCCTGTCATTCTCTCCTCAACGACATCCCAAGACTCCCTCCTCTATAAGCCAATGAGGTGCCACATGACTCAGCCTCTTTCATTCTCTCACTCTTCAACAACTAATCAGATGATTTACTATAGTACATGGCAGGGCAATGATACTGAATCTGGAAATTCTCTTCTTTAAAGACTCTGCAGTGCCCAACATCCCATAGTATATTGGATGGGTATATTCAGGGGAAGGAGTGTGACAGACATGTGGAGAATAATCACTTCATGTCATTGTTAGTGTTATCCCTAGAAATCATCCCTTCCAATTTAGTATTCTGCTAGATATAATAAAATTCTTTGAGGAATGTAAAAGCAGTATTGTGTGGTAGTCCAAGTTGACATTAATATATTTAATATATATCTAAGTAAGATGTGCAAATATGATGTCTTCCCACTTTGCATATGCAGCGCTTACTATTTATCTCTAGTTTAAATATCTAAACAGTCAGCATTAAACAGCCTCAGAGCTATCTAAAAAAAAAACCAGATTTGTCTCAGTCATTCTTGAGTTTTTCCTCCTCCCTTCCCTACACTGCAAGTGTTCACGCAAAGGGTGGTAGCCTACCTTCCAAGACAGTAATAGACAGAATACCTATATTAACAAAGTTTGGATGAGATAGTTCAAGAGTACATCCTGTTATTAGCATTTATGATCCTGGGATATTATATTGTATTTCTATATTAGGAATATAGAAAAGCATATAAATCTTAATTATGAGTCCCAAATTATTTAGAATATAATTTAAACCTAAACCAATTTCCATGTGAGTGGTGGTAAATTGAATTAGGTTTTGAAAAAATACTCTGGCTAGATTCCCTGCAGCTAATCTATATGGTTATGCCATGTGGTTGGGAACAGGAAACACCTGTCTCTCTGCTTGCTAGCACTCACTTAACATGATCCCTGGCAAAACAGTTTTTTCAGCCCCAGTTCAATTCACCAGAGGTCATTTCAGTATGGACTATTTCAACTTGCATTACAAACCATCAGTGTTTAACAATTTTCAAGCACTTTCTGGATATGAATCATTATATAGTCACCAGAGCTTTTTAAACTATTGTCCTGAGGTCCTCTGAAAGAGATCATTTGCAAATTCCAAATTCATTGGGATTTCAATACATAAAATACCTTATTTTTACATTTTTATTGTCATACAGAGACTGTATCTCACCTTGCAAAATGGAATGTGTATTTCTAGTTCTTTGTTTTTAAAAGCATAATAAATAAAATCTATTGTAAGAGTTTCAAATGTCAGTGCAATATATTTGCCTTAGGGCTTTTAGTTTCCTTTTTTGCCTTTTACAGTGCTTGAGAACAGAATCCTCATATTTAATATCCCACTCAGGTTCTGGCTTTGAGTTTTGCAATGCAAAGTTTGACAGTTACCACCAATACAGATGCCTCAGATATGCTAGCAATTTCGGCTTTGGGAATGAATATCTAGACTTTTTTCCCCCACATTTCCATGGTTTCATAATTGGCAGTCTGCCTGGGCTGACCAAGAAAGCAACAAGTTTGGGCATTCTCTTTGGCTGTGAGTAGACCCATTTTCAAAAGAAGATTAGAATAAATAGATTAGACTTGCTTTTTTCTCCAGCTTGGAAAGGTTAAGAAGCAAATACTGACTTATAAACAGCACATTGCTGAATATATGTTATGAAAAACAGCCCACAAATATTGCGCTATTTAGTCAGTCATTCTGTAGAACTGTGTAGTTGCTTAAGAGATCTGTTTTCTTTGACGTAACTACTTTTTTCTCCTGTGCACCAGACAAAAGCATTTGATATCCCAAATAAATACTATATAGGTCTGGCTCTGAGTTATTTATGGTGCTACCTATCTTAACCTCTAAATTATAATCTGCTCTGTATCATATTTTACAATCTGTTCTGTTAAAAGTCAACATGACAAACATCAACATAAGAGCAAGTATCTTCAATGGAAACAAACATAAATTATACATATAGATTAAAATTTGGAGGCCTACCTGTGAATGGTTTATGGTCCATTTACTTGCTTTTTTTTTTTTTTATTACTTTTCTTGTTTTTTTTTTTTTTTTAATTTTTAGTTTTTTATTTTTTAAATTTTAAAATCTTTAATTCTTACATGCATTCCCAAACATGAACCTCCCTCCCACCTCCCTCCCCATAACATCTCTCTGGGTCATCCCCATGCACCAGCCCCAAGCATGCTGCATCCTGCGTCAGACATAGACTGGCGATTCAATTCACATGATAGTATACATGTTAGAATGTCATTCTCCCAAATCATCCCACCCTCTCCCTCTCCCTCTGAGTCCAAAAGTCCGTTATACACATCTGTGTCTCTTTCCCTGTCTTGCATACAGGGTCGTCATTGCCATCTTCCTAAATTCCATATATATGTGTTAGTATACTGTATTGGTGTTTTTCTTTCTGGCTTACTTCACTCTGTATAATCGGCTCCAGATTCATCCATCTCATCAGAACTGATTCAAATGAATTCTTTTTAACAGCTGAGTAATACTCCATTGTGTATATGTACCACAGCTTTCTTATCCATTCATCTGCTGATGGACATCTAGGTTGTTTCCATGTCCTGGCTATTATAAACAGTGCTGCGATGAACATTGGGGTACATGTGTCTCTTTCAATTCTGGTTTCCTCGGTGTGTATGCCCAGAAGTGGGATTGCTGGGTCATAAGGTAGTTCTATTTGCAATTTTTTAAGGAATATACAGGCAACTGTATATAACTAGTTAAACCTAGATTAGGTAATCAGGCAATAAGGCAAAACCAAGACCAAGGGTTGATATTGTTTAGTTGCTTACATTGTGTCTGACTCTTTGTGACCCCTTGGACTGTAGCCTGCCAGGCTCCTCTGTCCATGGGATTTCCCAGCCAAGAATACTGGAGTGGGGTTGCCATTTCCTTCTCCAATGGTTGATGAGGTAGGTAGAATTAGAAATGCTGGCAGAGGGCCACCCCTTTGCAACCTCACCAAGCTGCATGCCGTCTTCACTCCCCAGTATGTAGAGAAGCTTCTGAGACATCAACTGTTCCAGTAATGCGGTTAGTCCATGAAAAAAAAGTGGAGTTGGAGGTTACCAGCAACAATGTATCAGAAACAGCTGCCAGTGGTGAGTTCTCTGGGTGTAAGTCCTGCCTAAACAGGCAGCCATATGTTAACTTGTTTTCAGGAATCAGTTTCTATCAATGGAGATGTTTCTCTAGACCAAGGGAATCTCTGACAACTCTAAATTTATTGTGTAACTTTAAGAAATACATTACACTTTGGGAGCCATATTACCAAGGGAACTATAATTCAGGTCAACAGGTAGCTCAGGAGAAGAAGAGTAGGCTTTTTCCTTAAATCAAGAATCTACCAGTTCCTATATAGAAATATATCAAGATTGAAATAAATTCTTAAATTATTTCTAGTTTAGCAAAACTCATAAAAATCTGTTTCCTGAAATATCCTTTAAACTATAAGTGAAGTTTCCTTGTCAGGATGACTCAGCACATTGTAGCCAATCAGTAATGATCTAAGTAAACTGCTTGGCCAAACCAATGAGAATTAAGTTCTATGAACTTCCAGTTTTTATACTCCATAAGCCTTACTGTAACCTTCCTGAAACAAACTTCTTTCCAGTTTTGATTTTGAAACCTCCTTGTTCAAGAACAATTTGTCTTTAATCCAATAAAATAGCCATATCCTGAATTTTCTTTTGACACCTTTTACACATAAAAATCATTTTCCAAGTAAGTATTTTAAACTTTTTATTATGAAATATAGCGCATGCCCAGGAAAGTGCAAAGCATAAATGAATTATCACAAAACAACCCATAAGCAACCACAACTGCAGTACCCAAAGAAACTTATAAACTGCTACAAATCCTGTCAAAGTAACTGCTTCTCTGAGCTTTTCTTAAATTCTCTTTTTTTTTTTTTTTTTTTTTTTTTACTATTTCTTCATAGGCATGCATCTCTAAATAATAGACTACCATAGTATCTGTATTTTGAATTTTTTATTAATGCAATTATACAATGTGTAATCTTTTGAATTACTCAGCATTTTGTTTGGAAGATTCACTCATGTTGTTGAATATAGCTCTAGTCCATCCTTTTTTATTAACTCAAGTATAGCTGATTTATAATACTATATTGATTTTGGGGATAGAAATAGTAATTCAATATTTTGTGGATTATACTTCATCTAAAATTATTATAAATTATTGACTGTATTCTCTGTGCTGTATAATATATCCCTGTATCTTATTTTATACATAATAGTTTATCCATCTTAATCCCTTACCCCCATTTTTCCCCTCCCCCGTCCCTTCCCACACTGGTAACCATTACTTTGTTCTCTGTATCTGTGAGTCTGTTTCTGTTTTGTTATTCTCATTGGCTTCTTTTTTTTTTTTTTTATTCCACATACGAGTGATAACATACAATTCTCAAACTTCACTAAGCATAATACCCTCTAGGTTCATCAATGTTGTAGAAAATGTCAGAATTTCATTCTTTTTTATGGCTAAGTAATGTTGCATTACTTTATATATATGATTTCAAATCAACTACCCCTGTATAAAAATATAACTACCATGTGATTCAGAAATTTAAGTCCTGGATATGTACATATAAATGAAACAAAAACATTAATTTGAAACGATATATACATTGTAAAAATCTTAATTTGAAGACAAAAAGGGAAAAAGGGAAGAACAGCCAGGAAGGCAACACATTTTACGGGAAATTTGGATGAGATAAAAATAAAATTTTTACTCTGATTTGTCTTCAATGATAGCCTGAACAACTTGAGCCATCTCCCTGAGCAGAAATTTAGTGAGATTTTCCTGTTGTTGAACGTACTCCAGCCACAGGGTGATTATAAAGACACAGAAATAGTTAGCTTATAATTATTATCCCTCCCAAAAGATTTTAGGAGGGTATTTTTTAGGTCCTAATAATAATTGTCCTAAGTTTTGTTTTGTTTTGTTTTAAGATCCAGCTAAAATTTCCCCTTCCCTGCAATCCTAACCTCTTCTCTTATCTTTTACCACCTCTCACCATGAGTTCACCAAAAATGGAAGCTCTTGTGAGTAAAATTTTATGTTGATTTTGAATTGACTGATTGAATGTTTCTTAAGTTTTGGAAATCTGTTCAAAATAATCTGATTTCTCTTGTGAGGAAAAAATAAGGCAGAACATTTTCTCAGTGGTGATTTCTCTAATCAAGTCTGGCACAATAAAATCCTTGTTATATATTTTTGAAATAACTGGGAAACATGCTTCATGTTGTAATTTGAAATCCAGAAAAAAGTCTACCAAGGCAAGAGTTCTGGGGCCTTTGTTTAAAGTAGTGGAATATTTTAATCTAATTTTTGTGAACTCTAGGAAGGTCTTAAGAAAGGAAGAGCCATCAAAGACAGCATAGAGACATAAAGGCAATTTTCTTTTTTTAAAATCCTTCTCATGGACAAGTTTCTAAAATGACTCATTCAAGAAGAATCCTGCAGAACTTTAAAGGGACAGTTCTCTGTCACTTACTAAATAAAGTTCGTATGGGCAAAGGCATAAAATTAAAATAAAATTGGGTTGTGATGGGTAAAGATGGGAAAACTTTAGGCATCTCTGTATCAACTCTGCTATGTAGTATTTACCCCAGAATAGTAACATTTTCACCTCCTTTCCCCACAACATGAAATTCCCCACAATATGAAATTTCATGAATGCACCATGGGGGCAGAGGATATATCAGATCTGTCTCATCTTTGCATAAAGGAGATAAAAGCTGAGACTGTAGCTGTAGTTTGGAAGCAAGGTATTTTATCAGAAAGGTACCCTTGCTAAATAGCTGAGAGTATTGCCAGAAAACACCAAGACTGGTAAACATAGGTAAATGTCTATTCTATAATCTATCCCAGGATACTTCCCAGAAAAATGGGGTATTGCTTCTCTCCCTCCCCCTACTAAACTCCTTGAGGTCAGTTTCTTTTCCCATTAAGGGTTCACAGAATTCAAAGGAAATTCTCCATTTTCTGAACTGATTTCACTTAACATGGGGGTTTTTGGTGGATATTTTTGCCTTGGCCTTAGAGGCAATATTATGGACTCTCCTAAAGTATTTAGTTTATTTATATAAGTTGCCACTCAAGGAGGAGATGGGAGATCAACAGTATATGAACTTTCCAATGCTGGAACTATTTCTGCAGAACAGAGTCAGGAGTCTATATATCAATTTCACTAACAGCAAGAATCTGAAGACACCTGGGAACCCTGCAGCCTTCTTTTGAAGATAACTGCTGCTCAGACAACCTCAGAATTGAAATGTGGATTTCTTTATTCACTTCTTGCCTGATAGAGACAACATCAGTAAGGTGTACCTTGCCAAAGATGATGTCAGCCTTGAAGACGAAAGAAAAGATTTGACATGATTTCAAAGAAATGTCAGAGATTTCTGGGTTTCCTTAACATAAGCCGCCCTTACCTGGAGAAGTTGCTATGAGAATTCAGTTTCTGTTTGCTAACACATACTTTTATGGGTGTGGATTTTCTGCAGTTTTCTGTTAAATAGAAAACGGTCGAAATTAATTGCTTGTCAACAATAGCATGTGCATTACCATATGAAAGACAACTCACCAAATCAAATTATTATTCATACCCACAATGGCAGTCTTCATATTGAGAGTTACTTGGAACAGAATTAAACTGATTTGCACAAACTGAACTTAGTGCCATTTTTAAGAAAAAGGGCTGTAGGCTTTGTAGCAAAATTATTGGAGAAAGACCTTATTTTTAAAATATGATTTTTAAAAATTTCATTGTGAAATGAAAATTAATTTCTAATGCAATCTTAAGTAAATTTTTTACTACAAGTGTTTATACATATTAGAATAAGCAGAAAAGGAAGTTTTATAGATTTCTTCAGTCTTAAAAGTTTTGAGTCACTTTTTTATAGGTTGCTTCTTTTATTGTTATTTTTTTTCAGTATTTAGCAATCTATACATTCTACCTGCATGAATTTAATATTTCCCTCTTTTCTTTTTTTTTGATGAGCAATGACAAATCTGACTTCTATGCGTGTGTTAGTCACTCAATCATGTCCGACTCTGCGACCCCATGGACTCTAGCCTGCCAGGCCCATCTGTCCATGGGCTTCTCCAGGGAAGAATTCTGGACTGGGTTGCCAGTTCCTTCTCCAGGTACATAAATATTCAATCACGAGAAAGGATGAAATTTAATCATACTCTAGATTCATTAAAATAACTCCTGAGTGAATTAGGAAATTTCAAGTAGTCGATCAACATGGAGAGAGCAGGAGATGGGATGCAAACCTAGGTCTGCCTGATGCCAAATGCTTGGTTTCCTAAGGACTGTTATTGATTTTTGTCAGTATTTTGTCAACATTTTTTGTCAGTCATAGAACTACAAAGGACATGTGTGATAAAAGGTCTAGCAAATTATCACTTTACTTCTATGATTCATTTACTTTTCATTATTTGACTTTATGTCCTTTAGAATACAAGTATATCACATTGTTGTCTTTTCTCAATTATAGTTCATTTATTAGAAATTACAATAATGACTATTTTTCAAATATGTTCTACCCTATTCTTGTTTGTACAATAAAATGAGACTTTGAGCAAGCTTTAAGATAGTCAAATGAAGATACTGTTTACTGTAATTCTGATTAACTTCCCTCCTTTGCAATAACAGTTAACAATCATCTGAGCAGTGATGATACATCAAGCATTTTGCTAACTGCCTTATGTAGCCCTTGAATCTGTGCTCTGAACTAGTAATTCATGTAGCATTCATTTTGCAGTGAGAAAAGTAAAGCACAGAGAGTTTTAAGTAACTTACTTGTTCATAATAGCTGGTAAGTCGTGGAGCAAGGATTTGAAAAGTGGCAGGGCTGCCTGAGCTTATCCCAACTACATTAGCCCTACTCTCTGTCTTAATTAAATATCTATTAACTCACTCATTAAATATATATTTACTGAATGCCCTCTGTACTCATCAATGGAGATACAGAATTCCTAGACTCAAGGGGTGACGAAAGAGGAAGCACAACAGCATTAGAAAATGTCACTTCAGTGTAATAAGAGCTAGATTTAAACAAAAGAAGAAACATTAAACTCAGAGACAAACTGTGGAAGGTAGGAGAATGAATTGGGAGCTGTGCATATCACAGAGATTAAAATCTGGAAAGGTTTTGTGGAGAAACCATGTGTAAGGATAAGTAGTTCACCTGTTGAAGAATATAATGAAGGGTGTTGAAGGTCAGGGCACGGTGTGTAGCCATTCAGGGGAGCTAAGTGTAAGCCCCTCTAGAGAAGGAAGAGGGGAAGCAGACTCAGTCTTTGAAAATAATAAGAATTACATCCTGAAGGGGAAGAGAAATGAGTATGGAATTTAAGGCTGCTGTTGATTAGTTACAGAGTCATGTCCAACTCTTTTGCAACCCCATGAACTGTAGTCTGCCACTCTTCTCTGTCCATGGAATTTCCCAGGCAAGAATACTGGAGTGGGTTACCATTTCCTTCTCCAGAGGATCTTCCAGTCCCAGGGACTAAACCTGTGTCTCAGGAATTGGCAGGGAGATTTTTTAACACTGAATCACCAGGGAAGCCTTATGTAATTTGGGGTAGGAAAATGAATTTTTTAAATCTGAAAAGGATTACTGGCTGCTGCTGCTGCTGCTAAGTTGCTTCAGTCATGTCCGACTCTGTGCAACCCCATAGACAGCAGCCTACCAGGCTCCCCTGTCCCTGGGATTCTCCAGGCAAGAACACTGGAGAGGGTTGACATTTCCTTCTTCAGTGCATGAACGTGAAAAGTGAAAGTGAAGTTGCTCAGTCGTGTCCGACTCTTAGTGACCCTAGTATGGAAAATGAAGTGAATCAAAGGGCAGTGGGAATCTAAAGCAAGAGGACACTTAGAAACACAAGTCAGAAATGATAGAGGTAGTGATGAGAACCAGGGCAAGACTTCTTAAATGTGCTTTAAAAAGGGAGATCTGCAATGAATGAAAAGGAACTCTCTAAGTAAGGCATTGTATATTCTGTGCAGGATATAATGTCCGAAAACATTAGAAAAGGACATAATGATAAAAAGTACTGGCTCTGAAAAATGGCATCACTTTATAAAAAAATCTGAAATATATCAATGAATATTTTAATATACAAAACAAAGACTACCAAAAAGAATCAGGTATGACATCTAATACTAGTATACAAAAGAAGTATGCATTAATGTTGTCAGTATATTTCATATTAAATCCTTCTCCAGTGTTTTTCCTTTAATAAATCCTATGGTCCTACATAATATATCTTTATCATATGTCTTTTATACTAGAGTAAAATAAACTTTCTGTTTATTCTCCAGACACTTGCAAGGTTTTAGAGCAGATTCCCTGAAGCTACTGAACCTTAAATTTAATCTATTCCCATATGGCTAAGAAACATGAAGTCAAAATATTTTCTTAAGTGACAGGGTGTTTTGGGAAAGGAATGCTCTTCTTCCCTTACAACTCAATTTGATGGGTAGCTTCCATATTATATTAAAAACTAACTATTTTATAAACATAGTATGTGTGGATGCTAAGTCGCTTCAGTCATGTCCAACTCATTGCGACCCCATGGACTGTAGCCCGCCAGGCTCCTCTGTACATGGAATTCTTCAGGCAAGAATCCTGGAGTGGGTTGCAATGCCCTCCTCCAGGGAATCTCCCTGACCCAGGAATCGAAGCCATGCATTTCTGGCATTGCAGGTGGGTTCTTTACCGCTGAGCCAGCTGGGAAACCCCAAACATAGTATATAAATACTTAAAAACATTTAAAATTGGAGCCAAATAGTTATTTCCTCTATTGAGTGTATTTTTTGCTTTTAGATTCTGTTTGTTAAGTACTATACTTTTGAATATCTATGAAGTCTGAAGGATTATTTTTGTAGTTGGCCTCCCACTTTGCAATCATATTTATTAAAATTATTCAGAACACTATGTGCTTAAATGCTTCAATATCTAACTGCTAGTGCTTTTATTTTCCTGTTTTAAAATATTTTTTATATGTTGAGAATATGTGTTAAATCTTTTTGAGCCATTTTCATATCTGAGAGAAACTTACTACAATTTCAAACATAAATTCCAACTACAGATGAAAATTTTATTTGACATTTAATTTTAGAACTGCAGTGTTTATATGATTTCATGTTCTGAATCATCAACTTCAGTTCCAGTTTGATTTTTGTTCAATTTTGAATAATTTTTATTCTCCTTTAAATGTACATTGCAGAATGATATAAAAATTTTTATTATATTGCTTTAATTTAAAATGTATTTGCTAAATTTTCACAACATAAGAAAGCCTGTTCATTTTCTGAATAACTGTCTTTTTAAGTATAGAGTTCATTACATATTTTGTTTTGTTGTTAATGCATTTTTATATCATATATAATTTTGTTACTTTATCAAGAATTCTCACACAGATTCCTTTTTTCTCTGTTCTCACTATGTGTATTTTTTTCTTAAGTGTAACCTACTTGTCCATTTACACTTCATTATAACACTACACTGAAAAAAATTCTTAGATTTTTTAAATCTACTTAATTTGTATGCTGTCTACCCTATTTACCACCTAAAATATAAATTTTTACACTGCTACCAGTATTTTAGTTGTTAAAAGATTATTTTAAAAATCTTATTAATGAATAATAAATGTTTTACATAGAGAATATCCTTATGTTGCTTCTTATCTTAAGAGGAAAGTACTTGGAATTTCACCACTGTGTATAATGTTTCCTTTAAGTTACTCAGAGATACCTTTTATCATATTGTGCAAATTTCCTTGTTACTAGTTTGTTAAGAGTTGTTGCTGTTATGAATTGTTGTTGCATTTTCTCTTTTTTTTTTTAGTTTGTAACTTTCTGATCCAATTTTATTCATTTCCCCTACACTCTATGCCCTGTGCTGACAATCAGATTGTTTGTTTGTTTGTTTTTGCTGTAAAATTGTATGAGTTTTTAAAAATATATTTTGGATATCTACCCTTTATCAGATATATGACTTGAATATGTTTTCACCCATTTAATAGAATAGGTTTGTTTTGTTTGTTTGTTTGTTTGTTTTTTTCAAATTGATGTTTACAGTTTTAAATCAAAATTTTAGTAAATAAGGAAGCATATTCAATCACGTTAACATTTCCAATGAGAGCAAAATACCATTTGACACCTTCGTAAAAAAGTACAAAGAAATCTGTAATTTTGTAAAATTTATCGAAAAAAAGGGCTCTGTTCACTTGTATAAAATTCTTTGAAATGTTCCTTTAGGGGTAATTACATGCTCAGTGTAATTATATAGGACCAGGAGCTCTGGAATGTTTTCAGAGAGAGGTCAGAAATGCGGGTTTCCCAGCTCCTACCTCTGCCCCACCCCCACAACAGCAAGTAAACAGAATAGAGTCTTCTCTGCTCAGTAGCCAGCAGGATATTTTCTAGAGTCTTCCGGTCCTGTTATGTCCCTGCTCACAGCCTTCCACTCCCCTCCCACGTTCTGGATGAAATACCAGCTCCTCCCCCATCCTCCCATTCCCTCAGCTTTGACCTTCTTCACCCTCCGGGCTCCCCCCAACTCGGTCAGATGCTGGCCTCACCTGGCCCTGCCGATGCCCCAGCCCCATCGGGGCTCCTGCACTGATGTCTTTATGCGATGCTCCGGCCCTCACCGCCTTTGGTCTTTGCTCAATGTGAGCCTTTCATCAACCCCTCCCTGATGTGACCCTGACCCGCCTCACACAGACACACACTCTGTGCCCCCACCTAAGGGCTTCTCTTCCCACATGTATCCCCTCTGTATCACACTTACAACAGTTTATTTGGGGGCTGCTTCCTCCCTCCCAGGAAGGCGGGGCCTGTGTCCCCACCCCCAGCTCCCCCAGTGCTCCTGGGATTCCCCCAGCTTGGAAGCTGGGGGACCTGGGACAAGTCTCCTCTCCTCTGTGTCGCCGTCTCCTCTCTGTAATGGTACCACTGGGTTCCTAGGAGGGACCGTTGAGGACTCTGTGTCGAGGGGCCCCCCGGTGCTCCTGGCCCCAGACGCCTCCTTGGCCAGCGAGGTGCCCACAGGGTGGGTTCCAGGAGGACCGCAAGGCACAGCTCCCCAGGAGCCACGCCTCCCGGAAGTCAGGCAACCAGAAGCCACGCCTCCCGGAAGCCCCCAGTGGGGGTCTGATAGGTCCTGATACCCTGTGGGGGACACCCCTGGTGCCAGTGTGGTCCCCACGCAGGGCTGTTGGGTGGGGAGAAGAGACTGGGTGGTCTGAGCCCCTGCCTTTCCTGGGGGCTGGGGTGGCTCCCACAAAATCTGGGGACACCGAGGCTGAGGGCACTGAGGACTGTGGCTCTCACAGGAAAGTCAGGGCCTCAGCCCCCAGGGTGGTTCGAGTCCACTGAAGCTTCTGGCAGGGGAGCAGGAGTTCCCTAGGCCCGGGCTGGTGGGGGTCAGTGCAGGGCAGGGGCCAGCAGCAGCAGCAGGGCCCCGGCCAGCAGTGCCAGGGAAGGTGGGCAGGTGGCCTGGCATGCAGTATTGAGCGGGGGCCGGCAGATTGCAGTCGGTGTAGGGCTCCACGCAGCCCGCAAAGGCCATGACGTGCGCCACGAAGGCCTCCTCCTGCACGCCGTGCACCAGGTGCGCCTGCGGGCCGCGTGCAAACACCGCCACGTCCTCAACCCCGTGGGTCTCGCTAGCCAGGGGCACGGCCGCCTGCTGCCGGTATGAGGGGTCCCTGCTCTTAAGATATTGATCAATAGAGGAGAATAGAGAGCCCAGAAATAAACTCAGATGTGTGTGATCAGTTAATTTACAAGAAAGGTAGCAAGAAAATAAAATGGGAAAGGACAGTCTCTCCAGTAAACGGTGTTGGAAAGAATGGACAGTCACAAAAGATGTAAAAAGAGTGAAACAAATGCAGAAGACTGAAACTGGCCCATTATCTTCTATCATATACACAAAAATCCACTCAAAACACATTAAAAACTGAATGTAAGACCTGAAACCATTAAACTCCTAGATGAAAACACAGTAGTATTCTCCTTGACATTGGTGCAGGCAATGATTATTTAGATCTGACACCAAAAACAAAGCAAGTTAAGCAATAGGTTTGTTTTGTTAATGGTTTCTTTTGCTGTTTAAGCTTTTAGTTCGACGTAGTCCCACTTTATTTTTGCTTAACTTGCTTTGTTTTTGGTGTCAGATCTAAATAATCATTGCCTGCACCAATGTCAAGGAGAATACTACTGTGTTTTCATCTAGGAGTTTAATGGTTTCAGGTCTTACATTCAGTTTTTAATGTGTTTTGAGTGGATTTTTGTGTATATGATAGAAGATAATGGGCCAGTTTCAGTCTTCTGCATTTGTTTCACTCTTTTTACATCTTTTGTGACTGTCCATTCTTTCCAACACCGTTTACTGGAGAGACTGTCCTTTCCCATTTTATTTTCTTGCTACCTTTCTTGTAAATTAACTGATCACACACATCTGAGTTTATTTCTGGGCTCTCTATTCTCCTCTATTGATCAATATCTTTTTTTTTTAATGCTTTACAAAATTTTGTGATTTTCTGTCATACATCAAGAACCAGCCATAGGTACACCTATGTCCCCTCCCTCCCAAACCCCTCACATCTCCCTCCCCAGTCCACCCTTTCAGACCATCACAGAGCCCCTGTTTGAGTCCCCTGAATCACACAGCAAATTCCCATTCAGTTCAGCTCAGTCACTCAGTCATGTCTGACTCTTTGCGATCCCGTGGACTGCAGCATGCCAGGCCTTCCTGGTCATCACCGACTCCTGGAGTTCACTCAAACTCATGTCCATTGAGTTGGTGATGCCATCCAACCATCTCATCCTCTGTCATCCCATTCTCCTCCTGCCTTCAATCTTTCCCACCATCAGGGTTTTTTCAAATGAGCCAGTTCTTTGCACTAGGTGGCCAAAGTATTATTGGCTATCTATTTTACATATGGTATTGTAAATTTCCACGTTCAGTTCAGTTCAGTCGCTCAGTCGTGTCCGACTCTTTGCGACCCCATGAATCGCACCATGCCAGGCCTCCCTGTCCATCACCAACTCCTGGAGTTCACTCCAGACTCACGTCCATTGAGTCAGTGATGCCATCCAGCCATCTCATCCTCTGTCATCCCCTTCTTCTCCTGCCTGCCCCCAATCCCTCCCAGCATCAGAGTCTTTTCCAATGAGTCAACTCTTCACATGAAATGGCCAAAGTACTGGAGTTTCAGCTTTAGCATCATTCCTTCCAAAGAAATCCCAGGGCTGATCTCCTTCAGAAAGGACTGGTTGGATCTCCTTGAAGTCTAAGGGACTCTCAAGAGTCTTCTCCAACACCACGGTTCAAAAGCATCAATTCTTCAGCGCTCAGCCTTCTTCACAGTCCAACTCTCACATCCATACATGACCATAGGAAATACCATAGCCTTGACCAGACGGACCTTAGTCGGCAAAGTAATGTCTCTGCTTTTGAATATGCTATCTAGGTTGGTCATAACTTTTCTTCCAAGGAGTAAGCATCTTTTAATTTCATGGCTGTAATCACCATCTGCAGTGATTTTGGATGTTACTCTCTCCATACATTTCACCTTCTCCCTCCTCCCTTCCCCCTGTGTCTATAGGTCTGTTCTCTATGTCTATTTCTTCATTGCTACCCTGAAAATAAATTCATGAGTACCATCTTTTTAGATTGCATATATATGTGTCAGTACACAATATTTATATTTCTCTTTATGACTTACTTCACTCTGTATAATAGGCTCTAGGTACATTCACCTCATTAGAACTGACTCAAATGTGTTCCTTTTTATGACTGAGTAGTATTCCATTGTATATATGTACCACAAATTCTTTATTCATAGATGTCATGTCTATGCACATCTAGGTTGCTTCCATGTTCTAGCTATTGTAAATAGTGCTGCCATGAACATTGGGGTACGTGTGTCTTTTTAAATTTTGGTTTCCTCTGGGTATATGCCTATGAATATGATTTCTAGGTCATATGGTGGTTTTGTTCCTAGTTTTTAAAGGAATCTCCATATCATATTACATAGTGACTGAATCAGTTTATATTCCCACCAGGAATCCAAAAGTATTCCTTTTTCTCCGTACCCTCTCCAGCATTTATTGTTTATAGACTCTTTGATGATGGCCATTCTGACTGTTGTAAAGTGGTATTTCATAGTTTTGATTTGCATTTCTCTAATAATGAGTGATGTTGAGCAGCTTTTCATGTGCTTGTTAGCTATCTCTATGTCTTCTCTGGAGAAATTTCCTTTTAGGTCTTTTTTACCACTTTTTTATTGGGTTGCTTGTTTTTCTGGTATTGAGTTGTATGAGCTGCTTGTATATTTTGGAAATTAATTGTTTGTCAGTTATTTCCTTTGCTATTATTTTCTCCTATTCTGAAGATTGTCTTTTCACCTTCTTTGTAGTTTCCTTGCTGTGCAAAAGCTTTTAAGTTTAATTAGGTTCCATTTGTTTATTTCTGTTTTTATTCCCATTACTCTAGGAGGTGGGTCATAGAAGATCTTGCTTTGATTTATATCATCAAGTGTTCTGCCTATGTTTTCCTCTAAGAGTTTAATAGTTCCTGGTCTTACATTTAGGTCTTTAATCCATTTTGATTTTATCTTTGTTTATGGCAAAGTTTTACCAGCACCACTTATTGAAGAGGCTGTCTTTGCCCCATTGTACATTCTTGTCTCCTTTTTCAAAAATAAGGTTACCCATGGGTGTGTGGATTTATCTCTGGTTTCTCTATTTTGTTCCATTTGTCTATATTTCTGGTTTTGTGCTAGTACCATACTGTCTTGATGACTAGGTTTGTAGTATAGTCTGAAGTCAGGAAGGTTGGTTCCTCCAACTCCAACTTCTTTCTTAAGACTGCTTTGGCTATTTGTGGTCTTTTGCATTTCCATATGAATTGTGAAATTTTTTGTTCTAGTTCTGTGAAAAATGCCATTGGTAATTTGATTGGGATTGCATTGAATCTGTAGTTTGCATTTGGCAATATAGTGACTTTCACAATATTGATTCTTCCTACTCAGGAACATGGAATGCCTCTCCATCTGTTTATGTTGTCTTTGATTTCTTTCATCAGTGTCTTATAATTTTCTGTATACAGGTCTTTTGTCTCCTTAGGTAGGTTTATTCCTAGATATTTTATTCTTTTTGTTGGAATGGTGAATAGGATTGATTGCTTAATTTCTCTTTCTGATTTTTCATTGTTCTTATATAGAAAGGCAAGTGATTTCTGTGTATTGCCATAGCTAGGAATTCCAAAGCTATGTTGAAAAATAGTGGTGAGAGTGGACACCCTTGTCTTGTTCCTGACCTTAGAGTGCTTTTAGTTTTTCATCTTTGAGTGTAATGTTTGCTGTGGGTTTATCATATATGGCATTTACTATGTTGAGGCAGGTTCCTTTTATGCCCATTTGTGGAAGCTTATTTTTTAAATCATAAATGGGTGCTGAATTTTGTTGAAAGTTTTTCTGCATCTATTGAGATGATCATATGGTTTTTATCTTTCCATTTGTTAATATGGCATATCACATTGATTGATTTGTGTATGTTGAAGAATCCTTGCATCCCTGAAATAAACCCAACTTGATCATTGCATATGAGCATTTCAATGTGTTGGTGCATTGTTTGCTAGCATTTTGTTGAGGATTTTTGCATATATGTTCATCAGTGATCAGTCAGTTCAGTTCACTCAGTCATGTCTGACTCTTTGTGATCCCATGGACTGCAGCACACCAGGCTTCCCTGACCTTCACCAACTCCTGGAGCCTGCTCAAACTCATGTCTATTGAGTTGGTAATACCATCCAACCAGCTCATCCTCTGTCATCCCCTTTTTTCCTGCCTTCAGTCTTTCCCAGCATCAGGGTCTTTTCCAAGGAGTCAGTTCTTTGCATCAGGTGGCCAAAGTATTGGAGCTTCAGCTTCAGCCCTTCAAATGAATATTCAGTACTGATTTCCTCTAGGATTGACTGGTTTGATCTCCTTGCAGTCCAATGGACTCTCAAGAGTCTTCTCCAACACCACAGTTCAAAAGCATCAATTCTTCGGCACTCAGCTTTCTTTATGGTCCAATTCTCACATCCATACATGGAATACTGGAATAATCATAGCTTTGAGTAGACGGACCTTTGTCAGTAAAGTAATGTCTCTGCTTTTTAACATGCTGTCTAGGTTGGTAATAGCTTTTTTCCCCCAAGGAGCAAGCGTCTTTTGATTTCATGGCTGCAGTCACCATCTGCAGAGATTTTGGAGCTCCAGAAAGTGAAGTCTGTCACTGTTTCCATTGTTTACTGGCCTATAATGTCTTTGTTTTGCCTTGTCTTTGCCTGGTTTGAGTATCAGGATGATTGTGGCCTCATAGAATGAATTTGCAAGTGTTCCTTTCTCTGCAATTTTTTTGGAAGAGTTTCAGAAAAATAGGCATTAACTCTTCTCTAAATGTTTGATAGAATTTCCCTGTGAAGCCATCTGGCCCTAGACTTTTTTTTTTTTGAGATTTTTGATCACTGTTTCGATTTTAGTGTTTTTGTAATTGGGTTTCATAATTTCTATTTCTTCCTGGTTCAGTTTTGAGAGGTTGAACTTTTCTAATAATCTGTCCATTTTCTTTAGGTTGTCCATTTTATAGCATATAGCTGCTCATAATATTCTCTTATGATCCTTTGTATCTCTGTGTTGTCTGTTGTAACCTTTCCTTTTTCATTTCTAATTTTCTTGATTCGATTTTTCTCCCTTTTCTTCTTGATGAGTCTGGCTAGTGATTTGTAAATTTTATCTTCTCAAAGAACCATCTCTAAGTTTTATTAATCTTTGTTATTGTTTCCTTCATTTCTTTTTCACTTATTTCTGCTCTGGTGTTCATGATGTCTTTCCTTCTGCTGAATTAAGGGGTTTTTAGTTCTTTTTCCAGCTGCTTTAGATGTAGAGTTAGGTTGTCTATTGATGTTTTCCTTGTTTCTTGAGGTATAATGGTATCACTATAAACTTCCCTCTTAGAACTGCTTTTGCTGAATCCCATAGGTTTTAATATCTTCCCTGTAGCTTACATGGTGAAGAATCTGCTTGCAAGGCAGGAGACCTGGGTTCAATCCCTGGGTCAGAAAGATCCTCTGGAGAAGGGAGTGACAAGCCATTCCAGTATTCTTGCCTGGAGAATCCCATGGATAGAGGAGCCTGGCGGGCTATAGTTAATGGGGTCACAAAGAGTCAGACATGACTGAGTGACTAACACTGCTACTGCTATAGGTTTTATGTTGTCATGTTTTCACTGTCATTTGTTTCTGCGAATCTTTTGATTTCCCTTCTTAATTCTCCAGTAGCCTCTTCTTTATTTACTAATGTATTCTTTAATGAGTTTGCATTTTTAATGCAGTTTTTTTCCCTGTAGTTGATACCTACTCTCATAGCATTGTGGTCAGAGAAGATACTTGATACAAATTCAATTTTCTTAAATTACTGAGTCTTGATTTGTGGCCCGAGATGTGGTACATCCTCAAGAATGTTCCATGTGCAGTTGAGAAGAAAGTGTACTCTTCTGCATTTGGATAGAAAGTCCTGAAGATATCAGTTAGGTCCATTTGGTCTGATACTTTATTTAAGATTTTTGTTCCTTATTAATTTTCTGTTTTGGTGATCTGTTATTGGTATATGGGGGGTGTTAAAGTCCCCGACTATTATTATGTTACTATTATGTCTGTTAGTGTTTGCCTTATATATTGAGGTGCTCCTATATTGGGTACATACATATTTACACTTGTTATATCATCTTCTTGGATTGACCTCTTGATTATTATGTACTGTCTTTCTTTGTCTCTCACAATATTACTTATTTTAAAGTCTATTTTATCTGAAATAAGGATTGCCAGTCTGGCTTTCTTTTGGTTTCCATTCACATGGAATATCTTTTTCCATCCTTTCACTCTCAGTCTGTATGTGTCTCCAGGTCTAAAGTGGGTCTCTTGCAATCAGCGAATATATAGATCTTATTTTTGTATCCATTCAGTCTGTATCTTTTGGTTGGTGCATTTAATCTCTTTACATTTAAGATAATTGTTGATACATACATTCCTATTGGCATTTTCTTGATTATCTTGGGCTTGTTTTTATAGGTCTTTCCTTTCTCTTGTGTTTACTGGCTATGTAAGTCCCTTTAGTATTTGTTGCAAGGCTGGTTTGGTGGAACTAAATTCTCTTAACTTCTGCTTGTCTACAAAACATTTGATTTCTCCATCAAAAGTTGATGGAGAGTTGAACAAGATCTTTGCTGGTGTAGTAAACTTGGCTGTAGGTTTTTCTCTTTCAATACTTTAAATATATCCTGCCATTCCCTTCTGGCCTGCAGAGTTTCTGCTGAAAGATCTGTTGTTAATTGTATGGGTTTTCCCTTGTACGTTATTTATTACTTTTCCCTTGCTGCTTTTAAAATTCTTTCTTTGTGCTTAATATCTGTTAGTTTGATTAATATGTGTCTCAATGTGTTTCTTCTTGGGTTTATCCTGTAAGGGACTCTCTGTGCTTTTTGGACTTGATTGACTACTTCCTTTCCCATGTTTGAGAAGTTTTCAACTATAACTTCTTCCAAAATTTTCTCAGTGCCTTTCTCTTTTTTTCTTCTTCCCCTGGAACCACTATAACTTGAATGTTGGTGCATTTAATATTGTCCCAAAGTCTCTGAGGCTACCCTCAATTCTTTTCATTCTTTTCCCTTTATTCTGCTCTTCAGCAATTATTTCCACCATTCTATCTTCCAGTTCATTATCCATTCCTCTGCCTCAGTTATTCTGCTATTGGTTCCTTCTAGAATATTTTTAATTTCAGTAATTTTATTATTAATCCCCTTTTATTTATTTCTTCTGTGTCACTGGTGATTGTATTAGCTGTGTTTCTTGCATTTTCTCCATTCTGTTTTCAAGTTTTCAGAGCATCTTTACTATCAGTATTATAAATTCTCTTTCAGATAGATTGCTTATTTCTTCTTTGCTTACTTGGTCTTGTTAGTTTCTACCTTGCTCCTCTATTTGTGCTGTATTTTGCTGACTTTTCATCTTTTTTTTTTTTTTTTTTGCTAACTTGCTCTACTTGAGGTCTCTTTTCCCAGGCTTTAGGGTTGCATTCCTTCTTCCTTTTGGTTTTTGCCCTTGGAGGTAAAGGTTGGTTGAGTGGTTCATGCTGATTTCTTGTTAGTGGTGACTTTTGCCTGTGTTCTGCTAAGCCCTGAGCTTGCAGGCTCTCTGGCCTCAGGAAATGCTGGGTCCATCCCTCCTGGAGACTTCAGCCTTCATTTGAACATTTCTTTGTCCAGATCCAATCTGGAAACCTATGTGTCTGTTTTTATGACAAAGTCATACTGTTTTTATTGCTGTTGCTTTGTGGTATAGTTTAAAATCAGGAAATGTGGTGCATCTAACTTTATTATTTTTCTCAGGATTGATTTGGTGATTCTAGTCTTTTGTGCTTCAAAAAAAAGTATAGGATTTTATTTCTATTTCTGTGAAAAATGCCATTGGAATTTTGTTAGGGGTTACATTGAATCTTTAGATTGCATCTGTTCTTCAATCTTTAAGGTTACAGGTTTTTTTACCTTGGTTGCATTTAATCCTAACATTTTTTATTCCTTTTTAAAATTTATTTTATTGAAATACAGTTGATTTGTTGCTTTTGTTTTTTAGTCACTGAGTCATGTGTGACTCTTTTGTGACCAAATGGACTGTAGCCTGCCAGGCTCCTCTGTTCATGGGATTTTCTAGACAAAAATATTGGACTGCAGTGCCATTTCCTTCTCCAGGGGATCTTTCCCACCCAGGGATCAAATCTGTGTTTCCAAACAGATTCTTTACCACTAAGCCATCTGGGAAGCCAAAACAAAAACAAAAAGATTCCATGCTGTTTAGGGTACAGTCTGCATGCTTGGGGCCTTTCAAACATAAAGAGCCAGTTTGGAGATCAATCCAGTTTCTTTCTTTAGGGCAACAGCATTCTTTCCTAGCTGCTTAGGTCTCAATAGGAAAGATGTGTAGTCAGCAGGATTTGAACCTGTGCAAGGAAACCCCAATGGGTTTCTAGTCCATAGCCTTAACCACTCAGCCATGGCTACTTAGACATAGCCAACTTACAATGTGTTAATTTCTACTGTACAGCAAAGTAATTCAGTTATACATATATATGTATAAGCTCTCTTTTATATTATTTTTCATACTCTGTACGGTTTGTCACAGGATACTGAATGTAGTTCCCTGTGCTGTGCAATAGGACGTTGTTGTTTATCCATTCTATATATAATAGTTTGCCTCTTCTAATCCCAAACTCCCAGCCCATCTCTCATCCACATCCTTTGCCCTTTGGCAACTACAAGTTTGTTCTCTATGTCTCTTGAGTCTTTTTCTGTCTCATAAATAAGTTTGTTTGTGTCATATTTTAGATTCCACATAAAAACAATATCATTCTTTTTCTGAGTTATTTCGCTTAGTATAACAATCTCTGGCTTTTATTATGGTGAGATATGTTCCCTCAGTAGCCACTTCAATAAGAGATTTTATCATGAATGGATAAACTAGGATATTAAATGTTATCAACTGCTTTTTTCTGCACTATTGAAATGATATGTTTTTGTGTCTTTCCCTCTGTTGATGTATTGCACTGATTTGTATATGTTGAACCATCCTTGTGACCATAGGATGAATTCAGCTTGGTGGTGGTACATGATCTTTTCTGTGTGTTGCTGAATTTGGTTTGCTAGTATTTTACTGAGACTTCTTATATCTATACTTGTCAAAGAAATTGGCCTCTAATATTTTTTTGGTAATGTCTTTGTCTGGTTTTGGTATCAGTGTGCTAATAGCTTCATAGAATGTCTTTGGGAGTGCCCTTCCCTCTTCAGTCTTTGGAAGATTTTGAGAAGGATCAGTATATGTTCTTTTTGTAAGGTTGGTAGAATTCACCTGTGAAGCCATCTGGTACTGAATGCTCCAGTTTTTTTATTCCATATTTTTATGGAGATTTTCCCTTAAAAATACAGATTTCATTCCAGTTCTAGTGATCTATCTGTTCAAATTATCTAGTTCTTCCTAATTCAATTTTGGTGGACAGCATGTTTCTAGAAATGTGTCCATTTCTTCTAGTTTGTCAAATTTATTGGCATATCATTATTCATACTATCCTCTTATATTTTGTAATATTTCTGCAGTATCAATTTTTACTTCTCATTTTTCATTTTACTTGGGTCCTCTCTCTTTACTTCTTGATAACCCTGGCCAAAGGATTTCTTTCCCCTGGTCAGATTTCTTTCCCTTTTCAAAGAATCAGCTCTTGATTCTATTGATTTTTTTTTTCTATTGTTTTGTGGATCTCTATTTTATATATATCCTCTCTGATCTTTATTATTTTCTTCCTTCTACTGACCTTAGATTTTGTTCTTCTTTTTCTAATTCTTTTCAGTGATAGGTTAGATTGTTTATAAAAAGGTTTTTTTGTTTGTTTTATGAGAAGGGCATGTATGGCTATTACTTCACTGCATTCCATAGATTTTATATGGTTGTGTTTTGTATTCTTTTTGATATAATTATAAATGGGATTATTTTCTTAATTTATGTTACTAATACCTCATTGTTAGTGTATAAAATGCAATATATTTTTGTGTATTCATTTTATATTTCTGACACCTTTACTAAATTTATTAGTTCTAACAGCTTTTCAGTAGAGTTCTAATGATTTTCAATATGTAATAGCTTGTTATCTGCAAAAAGTGACAGTTTTACTTCTATTATCACTTGAATGTATTTTATTTTTTTATTTTGCCTAATTGCTCTGGCTAGGATTTCTAGTATAATATTGAGTAAAGGCAAAAATGGTAAGGATCCCTGTCTTGTTGAGGATTTTAGAGGGAAAGCTTTCAATTTTCATCATTGAATATGATGTTAGCCACAGGGTTGTCACATATGCTCGTTATATTGAGGTACATTACCTGTATACTCACTTTATTATACTTTTTAAATCATAGATTGATATTGAATTAAGTCAAGTGCTTTGCATCTAATCAGATTATATAGTTCTTACCCTTCAATTTGTTAATATTGTATATCACAGTAATTGATTATGAAAAATAAACCATGCTTGCGTGTCTGAAATGTGTTATTCTCAATAATGTTATATGAACCTTTTAGAGTATTATTAAACTTGGTTTGCTAATATTTTGTTGAGAATATTTGCATCTGTGATCATTGGGCATATTGGCTTGTTATTTTCTCTTTTTAAATTTAATTTTTATTTGATAATATAGTGTAATATCAAATAATTTTTATCTGATATTACAATGTTCTATGAGTTTCAGGTGCAAAGCAAAGTGATTCAGTTTTACATATGCATATATCCATTCTTTTTCAGATTATTTTCCCATATAGTTTATTAAAGAATATTGAATAGAGTTCCCTGTACTATATAGTAGGTCCTTGTTGATTATTAATTATATATATAGTAACGATTCATGGGGTTGCAGAGTCGGACACGACTGAGCAACTGAACTGAACTGAACTGAACTGAACTGAATGAGTATATTTTAATCCCAACCTCAGTGTACCCCTCCCTCCACCTTTCCACATTGGTGACCATAAGTTTATTGTCAAAGTCTATGTATCTGCTTTGTAAATAAGTTCATTTATATCATGCTTTTTAGATTCCACATGTAAATGAAATCATATGCTATTTGTCTTTGACATACTTCACTTATGATCATCTCTAGGTCCATGCATGTTTCTGCAAATGGCATTATTGCATTCTATTTTATGGCTGAGTAATATTACATTATATATATGTATTGCATCTCCTTTGTCTACTCATCTGGAGATGGACATTTAGGTTGATTCCATGTCTTAGCTCTTATAAATAGTGCTGCAATGAACACTGGAATGCATGTGCTTCTTTGAATCAAGGTTTCTTCCAGATACATGTCCAGGAAAGGGATTGCTGGATCAAATGATAGCTTGATTTTTAGTTTTTAAAAGAATCCCCATGCTGTTCTCCATATTGGTTGTACCAATTTACATTCCTACAAACAGTGTAGGAGGGTTTCCTTTTGTCTACCCCCTTTCCAACATTTGTTATTTGTAGACATATTGATGATGGTCTTTTTTAAAAAACTGGAGAATAATTGCTTTACAATATTGTCTTGGTTTCTGCCATACATCAACATGATTCAGCCACAGGTATACACATGTCCCCTCCCTCCTGAACCCCTCCTGCCTTCTCCCACCCCATCTCACCCTATATGTATAAAATCTAGAAAGATGGTAATGATGAACCAATTTGCAGGGCAGTAATGGAGATGCAGATGTAGAGAACAGACTTGCAAACACAGTGAGGGAAGGAGAGGGTGGGATGAGTTGAGAGTAACATGGAAACATTACATTACTATATGTAAAGTAGATAGCAAGTGGAAATTTGTTTTGTGACACAGGGAGCTCATTGAAGTCTTGATTTACATTTCTATAATGATTAGCAATGTTAAACATCTTTTCACATGATATTGTTCATCTATCTGCATGTCTCCTAGTGGTTTTCTGGTAGCATCTTGAGGATTTTCTATTAATACGTACAGTCTCATGTCATCTGCAAACAGTGACAGTTTTACTTCTTCATTTCCAATGGGGATTCCTTGCATTTCTTTTTCTTCTCTGATTGCCTTGCATAGGACTTCAGAGAAGTTTAATAAAAGTTGTAGAGTGGCCATCCGTGTCTTGTTCCTGATCTTAGAGGAAGTGCTTTCAATTTTTCACCACTGAGAATGATGTTTGCTGTGGGTTTGTCACATATGGCCTTTGTTGTGCTGAAGAAGATCCTCTTTATGCACTTTCTGGAGAGTTTTTATCATAAATTGATGTTGAATTTTGTCAAAAGCCTTCTCTGCCTCTGTTGAGATGATCATATGGTTTTTATTCTTCAACTTGTTGATGTGGTGTATCACATGGATTCATTTGGGGATACTGAAAAATCCTTACAATCCTGGGATAAATCCCACTTGATCATGGTGCATGATCCTTTTAATGTACAGTTGATTCAATTTGCTAGTATTTTGTTGAGAATTTTTGCAAAATTTTTGCAATTTTGTTCATCAGTGATATGAGCCTGTGATTTTATTTTTTGTGTGGTATCTTTGTCTGCTTTTGAAATCAGGATGATGGTGGCCTCATAAGTTTGGGAGAGTTCCTTCTTCTGTTTTTGGAAGAAGTGCAGAAGAATGGGTGTTGACTCTTTAAATGTTTGATAGAATTCAATTGTGAAGCCATGTAGTCCTAGACTTTTTTTGATAGAAATTTTCAAATTGCACTTTCAATTTCAATACTTGTGATTGGTCTGTTCATATTTTCTTTTTCTTCTTGGTTTAGTCTTAGAAGGTACCTCTTAGGTACCTCTCTAAGAATTTGTCCATTACTTCTAGGTTGTCCATTTTATTGGTATATAGTTGCTCATAGAAATCTTGTGATCTTTTGTATTTCTGTGGTGCCTATTTTAACATCTTTTTAATTTCCAATTTTACTCATTTGAGCTCACTCCTTTTTTTCCTAATGAATATAGCTAAAGTTTTATCAATTTTGTTCATCTTTTCAAAGACCCAGCTTTTAGTTTCATTGATCTTTTCTATTGTATTCTTAGTCTCTATTTCATTTATTTCAGTTTTGATCTTTGTGATTTATTTCCTTCTAGTAACTTCTGGTTTTGTTTGTTCTTTCTCTGGTTGCTCTACATGTAAGATTAGGCAAATTATTTGAGATTTTCCTTGTGTCCTGAGGAGACACTGTATTGTTATATACTTCCCTCTTAGAATTATTTTTGTGGTGTCCCATATGCTGTGGATTGTCATGCTTTCATTTTCATTTGTCCCTAGGAAATTTTTATTTCCTCTTTGATTTCTTCAATGATCAATTAGTAATGTATTGTTTAGCCTCCATGTGTTTGTGTTTTGTTGATTTCTAATCTCATAGTGTTATAGTCAGAGAAGATGCTTAATATGGTAAATATCCTGAGGTCTGTTTTGTGGCCCAGCTTATGATCTATCTTGGAGAATGTGTATTCCCCTGATTTTGGATGGAATGCTGTATAAATATCAATTAAATATTAGTCCACTGGGACTAATGTGTCTTTTAAGGCCTTTGTTTCCTTATTGATATTCTGTCTGGATGGTCTGTTCACTGATGAAAGTGGGGTATTAAATTTATCCACTATTATTGTGTTACTATCAATTTTTCCTTTTATGGCTGCTAACATTTGCCTTATATATTAGGGTGCTCCTACATTGGGTGCATATATATATTTAAGATTGTTTTCTCTTCTTGGATTGATCCCTTGATAATTATGTAGTAACAGTATTTTGTCTAATATGAGTACTGTTACTCCAGCTTTCTTTTGATTTTACTTGCATAGAATAACTTTTTCCATCCCCTTACTTTCAGTCTACATATATATATATATATATATATCCGTAAATCTGAAGTGGTCACTTGAAGACTGCATATATACAGGTCTTATTTTCATATCCATTCAGCCAATCTATGTCTCTTGGTTAAAGCATTCAATTAATTTACATTTAGGTAGTTATCAATATGTATGTACCTATTTCCATTTTTTAAATTGTTTTGGATTTGTGTGTAAGTCTTTTTTCTTCTTTCCGCTTTTGTTCTCTTCTCCTGTGATTTGATCTCTAACTTTAGTGTTGTTTGGGTTGCTGTTCCTTTTTTGTGTATCCACTGTTGAATTGCAATTTGCATTTACCATGATGCTCTGATATAGCAGTCTATATATATACATTGTTTTAAGTTCCTGGTTTCTCAATTTCAAAATGCATTTCCAATATTGTACTTTAGAAGTTTCTCTTTTTCTCACCATTGCTGATTTTGGTGTCATACTTGTATGTGGATGATTACCTTCCTTTACTGTATGTTTGGTTTTACTGGTGAGCTTTTCCATTCATAATTTTCTTGTTTATAGTTGTGGTCATTTGTTTTTCATCTAGTGAAGTTCCTTTAACACTTGTAAAGCTGGTTTGGTGGTGTTGAATTCGCTTAGCTTTTATTTGTCTGTAAAGCTTATGATTTCTCTCTCAAAACTGAACAAAAGCCTTGTTGAGTAGTATATTCTTGGTTGTAGGTTCTTCCCTTCTATCACTTTAAATATATCATGCCACTTCCTTCTGGCCTGTAAAGTGTCTACTGGAAAATCAACTGATAACCTTATGGGGATTTTCTTGTCTGTTATTTGTTCCTTTTCCTTTGTTGCTTTTAATATTTTCTATTTGCCTTTAATTTTTCTCAATTTGATTAATATGTGTCTTTGTGTGTTGTTCCTTGGATTTATCCCATATGGGACTGCTGAGCTTCTTTCATTTGAATGAATATGTTTCTTTTCCATGTTAGGAAAGTCTTCAAATATTTTCTCAGGCCTTTTTCTTTTTTCTTCTTCCAGGACCTCTATAATGTGAATGCTGGTGCATTTAATGTTGTCCCAGAGGTTTCTGAGACTGTCCTAATTTCTTTTCATTCTTTTTCCTTTGCTCTGCAGGAATGATTTCCATAATTCTGTCTTCAGCTCACTTATCCTTTCTTTCTGCCTCCTTTATTCTGTTGATTCCTTCTAGTATTTTTTTATTTCAGTTATTGTATTATTCATCTCTGTTCTTTAGTTCTTTAAGTGTCTAGCTTTTTATTAAAGATCATGGCATCCAGTCCCATCACTCCATGGGAAATAGAATGGGAAACAGTGGAAACAGTGTCAGACTTTTTTCGGGGGGGGGGGGGGGGGCTCTAAAATCACTGCAAATGGTGATTGCAACCATGAAATTAAAAGACGCTTACTCCTTAGAAGAAAAGTTATGACCAACCTAGATAGCATATTCAAAAGCAGAGACATTACTTTGCCGACTAAGGTCCGTCTAGTCAAGGCTATGGTTTTTCCAGTGATCATGTATGGATGTGAGAGTTGGACTGTGAAGAACGCTGAGCGCCAAAGAATTGATGCTTTTGAAGTGTGGTGTTGGAGAAGACTCTTGAGAGTCCCTTGGACTGCAAGGAGATCCAACCATTCCATTCTGAAGGAGATCAACCCTGAATTTCTTTGGAAGGAATGATGCTAAAGCTGAAACTCCAGTACTTTGGCCACCTCATGCAAAGAGTTGACTCATTGGAAAAGACTGATGCTGGGAGGGATTGGGGGCAGGAGGAGAAGGGGACGACAGAGGATGAGATGGCTAGATGAACTCCGGGAGTTGGTGATGGACAGGGAGGCCTGGCGTGCCGCGATTCATGGGGTCGCAAAGAGTCGGACATGACTGAGCAACTGAACTGAACTAAACTGAACTGAACTGAACTGAACTGAACTTTCCTCTTGGTCTATGCCACCAGCTTTTTAATAAGATCTTGGTTCATCTTTATTGTCATTACCATGACTTTGTTTCAGGTAGACTGCCTGTCTTCACTTCACTTTGTTGTTTTTCTTGGGTTTTATCTTATTCCTTGTCTGGAATATAGTTTTCTGTCTTCTCATTGTGTCTAACATTCTGTGTTTGTGGTCTCTATTCCTCAGGCTGCAGAATTATAAATCTTCTGAGGTCTGATGTCTATCTGACAGGTGAAGTTGGTCCAAGGGTTTGTGCAGGCATCCTGATGGGAGGGACTGGTTCTTGCCCACTGGTGTGAAGTGAGTTTTCTCCCTAGGTGGGCAGGGCCATGTCAAAGGGTTTGTTTAAAAGCAGTTGTAGGGTCAGCTTGACCTTAGGCAGCCTGTGTGCTTATGGGTGGGACTGTGTTCTCAATTCTTTGGTTGTTTGGCCTGAGGCGTTCCAGCACTGGAAACTGCAGGCTGTTGGGTGGGGCCAGGTCTGGTGCCACTGGCAGAACTCACATGGATGAGTTCTAACCTTCTTGAAGTTCTAACCTTCTTGAAGAAGTCTCTAGTATTTCCCATTCTTTTGTTTTCCTCTATTTCTTTGCACTGATCACTCAAGAAGGCTTTCTTATCTCTCCTTGCTATTTTTTGGAACTCTGCATTCAAATGGGTATATCTTTCCTTTTCTCCTTTCCCTTTCTCTTTTCTTCTTTTCTTAGCTATTTGTAAGGCCTCCACAGACAGCCATTTTGCTTTCTTGCTTTCTTTATCTTGGGGATGGTCTTGATCACTGCCTCCTATACAATGTCATGAACCTCAATCCATATTTCTTCAGGGACTCTATCAGATCTAATCCCTTGAATCTATTTATCACTTCCACTGTATAATCATAAGGGATTTGATGTAGGTAATACCTAAATGGTCTAGCAGTTTTCCCTACTTTCTTCAATTTAAGTCTGAATTTGGCAATGATTTGACCCACAGTCAACTCCTGGTCTTGTTTTTGCTGACTGTGTAGAGCTTCTCCATCTTTGGCTGCAAAGAATATAATCAGTCTGATTTCATTGACCATCTGGTGATGTCCATGTGTAAAGTTGTCTCTTGTGTTGTTGGAAGAGGGTGTATGCTGTGACCAGTGTGTTCTCTTGGCAAAGCTCTGTTAGCCTTTGCTCTGCTTCATTCCATAATCCAAAGCCAAATTTGCCTGTTACTCCAGTATTTCTTGACTTCCTACTTTTTCCAGTCCCCTATAATGAAAGGGACATCTTTTTTGGGTGTTAGTTCTAGAAGATCTTGAGGGTCTTCATAGAACCGTTCAACTTCAGCTTCTTCAGCATTACTGGTCGGACCATAGACTTGGATTACTGTGATATTGTATGGTTTTCCTTGGAAACAAACACAAATCATTCTGTCATTTTTGAGATTGCACCCAAGAACTGCATTTCAGACTCTTTTGTTGACTACGATGGCTACCCTATTTCTTCTAAGTGATTCTTTCCCACAGTGGTAGATATAATGGTCATCTGAGTTAAATTCACCCATTCCAGTCCACTTTATTTCACTGATCCTAAAATGTTGATGTTAACTCTTGCCATCTCTTGTTTGACCACTTCCAGTTTACCTTAATTCATAGACCTAACATTCCAGGTTCCTATGCAATATTGTTCTTTATAGCATCAGACTTTACTTCCATCATCAGTCACATCCACAGCTTGGCTTTGTTTTCACTTTGTTTTCATAGCTCCATCTCTTCATTCTTTCTGGAGTTATTTCTCCACTCTTCTCCAGTAGCATATTGGGCACCTACCAACCTGGGGAGTTCATCTTTCAGTGTCCTATCTTTTTGCCTTTTCATACTGTTCATGGGGTTCTCAAGGCAAGAATACTGCATGGTATGTCATTCCCTTCTCCACTGGGCCACATTTTATCATTTCTATGAACAAAGTTAGTGGAGGTGATGGAATTCCAGTTGAGCTATTTCAAATCCTAAAAGATGATGCTGTGAAAGTGTTGCACTCAGTGCAGTTCAGTTGCTAGGTCGTGTCTGACTCTTTGCAACCTCATGGACTGCAGCATGAGGCTTCCCTGTCACCAACTCCTGGAGCTTACTCAGACTCATGTCTATTGAGTCGGTGATGCCATCCAACCATCTTATTCTCTGTCGTCCCCTTCTCCTCCTGCCTTCAATCTTTCCCAGCATCAAGGTCTTTTCCAATGAGTCAGTTCATCACTTCAGGTGGCCAAGTAAAGTACTGGAGTTTCAGCTTCAGCATTAGTCCTTCCAATGAATATTCAGGACTGATTTCCTTTAGGATGGACTGGTTGGATCTCCTTGCAGTCCAAGGGACTCTCAAGAATCTTCTCCAACACCACAGTTCAAAAGCATCAATTCTTCAGTGCTCAGCTTCCTTTATAGTCCACCTCTCACATACATACATGACTACTGGAAAAACCATAGCTTTGACTAGATGAACCTTTGTTGGCAAAACAATGTCTCTGCTTTTTAACGTGCTATCTAGGTGGGTCACAACTTTTCTTTCAATGCCCAAATGTCTCTTTATTTCACAGCTGCAGTCACCATCTGCAGTGATTTTGTAGCCCCCCAAAATAAAATCACTGTTTTCTATTGTTTCCCCCATCTATTTGCCATGAAGTGATGGGACCAGATGCCATGATCTTAGTTTTCTGAATGCTGAGTTTGAAGCCAAGTTTTTCACTCTCCTTTTTCACTTTCATCAAGAGGCTCTTTAGTTCTTCTTGTTTTCTGCTGTAAGTGTGGTGTCATCTGCATATTTGAGGTTATTGATATCTCTCCTGGCAATCTTGATTCCAGCTTGTGCCTCATGCAGTCCAGCATGTCTTATAATGTACTCTGCATATAAGTTATTTGGAAAACTCAACAGTGGCCACAGAACTGGAAAAGGTCAGTTTTCATTCCAATCCCAAAGAAATGCAATGTCAAAGAATGTTTAAACTACCACACAATTGCACTCATCTCACACACTAGCATAGCAATGCTCAAAATTCTCCAAGCTATGCTTCAACAGTATGTGAACTGTGAATTTCCAGATGTTCAAGCTGGTTTTAGAAAAGGCAGAGGAACCAGAGATCAAATTGCCAACATCCGCAGGATCATCAAAAAAGCAAGAGAGTTCCAGAAAATAATCTACTTCTGGTTTATTGACTATGCCAAAGCCTTTGACTGCTTTGATCACAACAAACTGGAAAATTCTTAAAGAGATGGGAATACAAAATCACCTTACCTGCCTCCTGAGAGACCTGTATGTAAGTCAAGAAGCATCAGTTAGAACCAGACATGGAACAGACTGGTTCCAAATTGGAAAAGGAGCACATCAAAGTTGTATATTGTCACCTTGCTTATATAACTTATATGCAGAGTACATCATGTGAAATGCCAGGCTAGATGAAGCACAAACTGGAATCAAGATTGCTGGAAGAAATATCAATAACCTCAGATGCATGGATGATACCACCCTTATGGCAGAAAGTGAAGAACTAAAGAGCCTTTTGATGAGAGTGAAAGAGGAGAGTGAAAACTTGGCTTAAAACTCAACATTGAGAAAACTACGATCACGGCATCCAGTCCCATCACTTCATAGAAAATAGATGGAGAAACAATGGAAAGTGACAGATTTTATTTTCTTGGGCTCCAAAATCACTGCAGACAGTGACTGCAGCCACAAAATTAAAAGATGCTTCCTCCTTGGAAGAAAAGCCATGACCAACCTAGATGGCATATAAAAAGCAGAGACGTTGCTTTGCCAACAAAGGTCCGTCTATTCAAAGCTATGGTTTTTCCAGTGGTCATGTATGAATGTGAGAGTTAGACTGTAATGAAAGCTGACAGCTGAAGAAATGATGCTTTGAACTGTGGTGTTGGAGAAGACTCTTCAGAGTCCACTGAACTGCAAGGAGATCCAACCAGTCCATCCTAAAGAAAATCAGTCCTGAATATTCACTGGAAGGACTGATGCTGAAGCTGAAACTCCAATACTTTGGCCTCTTGATGTGAAGAACTGACTCATTGGAAAAGACCCTGATGCTGGGAAAGATTGAAGGCAGGAGGAGAAGGGGACGACAGAGCATGAGATGGTTGGATGACATCACTGACTTGATGGACATGGGTTTGAGTAAGCTCCGGGCATTGGTGAAGGACAGGGAAACCAGTCATACTGCAGCCCATGGGTTCACAAAGAGTTGGAGATGACTGAGTGACTGAACTGAATTGAACTGATTCTTGGCTAGCAGTTTGTTGTTTTTTTTTCTTTGAGCAAGTCTAATGTATCTTGCTCCTCCCTTCTGTGTTGCAGTGTTTACACTGAAAAATCTGCTGATACCCTTAGGGGGTTTCACTGTGTATGACAAGTTGTTTTTCTCTTGCTGCTTTTAAGATATTTCTCCTTATCTTTATTTTTGACAATGAAATTATACTGTGTCCTCATGTCAGTCTCTTTGGATTCCTCCTCTCTGAAACTCCAGCTTTCTGGATCTAGATATTTTATTTTTTTCCTCAACTAGAGAAGTTTTCAGCCACCATTTCCTAAAGAAACTGCTGTTGTCTGTCTCTCTTCTCATTCTGGGATCCCTATACAGTGAATATTGGTCTGTTTTATATTGTCCCATATGTCCCTGGTGGCTCAGCTGGTAAAGAATTCACCTGCAATGTGGGAGACCTGGGTTCAATCCCTAGTTTGGGAAGATTCCCTGGAGAAGGGAACAGCTACCCACTCCAATATTCTGGCCTGGAGAATTCTATGGATTGTATAATCCATGGGGTGGCAAAGAGTTGGAGACGACTGAGTGACTTTCACTTTCGTAAGTCTCTTAAACTATCTTTTTTTTTTTTTAATTTCTTTCCTCCCCTCATGATTGTAGGAATCTCACTGCCCTTCATCATTTGTTGATTGTTTCTTATGCTCCATCTAGTTTGCTGTTAAACCCTTCTTGAATTTTTCAGTGTGATTATTGTATTCTTCGGCTCTGGCTCTGTGGTTTCTGTTTGGTATTTTCTTATATTTTCTATCTCTTTATTGAAATTCTCACTTTGTTCTCGCATTGTTCTGGCATCAGTAGGCATGTCTGGGACCCTTATTTTGAGCTCTTTATCAGTGAATCTCTCTTCTCTCTTTTGTTAAGGTCTTTTTCATAAGTTTTATCTTTTTTTTTTCAATTTGAAACATAATCCTTTGTTTTTTGTTAATGTATTTTTATTATCCTGACTCAGACAGGTTTCAGTACATTTATTAAATAGCCATCTTTCCCAGTTAGTCTTGTCTGGGGAGATGAATCTTGCTGTTCAATCCTGACTTAGCTCTTAATTGTTTCTCAAACTTTTGTGATTGCCCAAGCAGCTGCCTTTTTTCTTAGTGATGTCCAGTAGCTCAGAAGATCTTAGCACCTAAATGCAGGTAGATTGGAACCTGAACACTGGGCAGAAGATTTTAAGTAGGCAAATATGCTTCTTTTAGAGGAGATAGGTATTTTTATCTCTTCCTATTTTGCACTGAGATCTGGGAAAACAGCCAAAAAACAAACAAACAAAAAACCTATTTTTCACCACCAACCCAATGAACTTGTGAATACAAGACTCACTGGTTACCATATCCAGACTATCAATCACAAATCCTCTAAGTGACAACTACAGTATCTGGGGTGCCAAACATGTGAACCAACTCCTTTAACCAATCTGCTGATTCAAGGCAAAGGGAAAACATCAAAATGTTGTCTGCTGGCCTCATCAGTCTCTGGAGAGGATTGCAGTCAGACCCTGTATGTGTGTTAAATTAGACCTTCAGGCTTCATTTTTGTCTATTGTCTCAGCACTGGGCCATAATGAGTTCCCATGAGCCTGTTAAGACTATTTTTTTTCAATGTATATATTTTATTGAAGTATAGTTGACTTACAGTGTTTCAGGTACATAGCAAGGTGATCCAGTTATACAAACACACATATTATTTTTGAAATGATTTTCCATCATAAGTTTTTATAAGACATTGACTCTAATTCCCTATGCTATACAATAAACCTGTTGCTTTTTGCATATCTATTTATTAATTAGACATCTCACATTCTATTCATGCTAAGTCAAACAAGTGAAATCAAAATGTCATAATTTTTTTAGTTAGGCAAAAATCCATAAGTTTTTTAAAAATGTGTATTATACATATTTATATGTATATGTGTACAAAAGCTTTTCTACTACACTTAATAAAGGCTTGAATTCAGTTCAGTTGCTCAGTCATGTCTGACTCTTTGCAGCCCTATGAACTGCAGCACGCCAGGCCTCCCTGTCCATCACCAACTCCCAGAGTTTACTCAGACTCATGTCCATTGAGTTGGTGATGCCATCTAACCATCTCATCCTCTGTCGTCCCCTTCTCCTCCTGCTTTCAATCTTTCCCAACATCAGGGTATTTTCAAATGAGTCAGCTCTTCACATCAGGTGGCCAAATACTGGAGTTTCAGCTTTAACATCAGTCCTTCCAATGAACACCCAGGACCAATTACCCTTAGGATGGACTGGTTGGATCTCCTTGCAGTCCAAGGGACTCTCAAGAGTCTTCTCCAACACCACAGTTCAAAAGCATCAATTCCTCTGCACTCAGCCCTCTTTATAGTCCAACTCTCAAAGGCTTGAGAGAGAACATAAAAAAAAAAAAAGATGGAGAAATTGGAGAACATGAACTGAATGAAGTGGGAGCACTGAATATGAAATAGAAAAGGTGAAGCAAATGATATAAAAGAAAAGATCATCAGATGGTCCTGTTATTTTTAAACATGGTTGCTCCTTAGACATATATCTGGAGCTCTGGGAAAAAAAAAGCAATACCTGAGCATTTGTATTTTTCAAAAATTTTTCAGTATGATTCTATATGCCTCTGGATTTTAAACAGTGATTACAGGTTTTTCTATTAGATCCTACTTTTGGTGATATGGAGTTCTATCATTTTTTGTTGACCAATCATGATACAATGGTATTGAGTAATAATTACATAATCACAATAGTAAAAGGTGTTTATCAGTTTTCACAATCAATAGCTAGACAAATAAAAGATGATTACTGTTGGAAGCCATCATAGGTACATGATTAACTTAACATAAACTAATTGCATACAATTTGGGGGGGAGAGAGTCAAGCAGAGTAATGTGGTAAGTGGAATTGCATGCATACACATGTTTTCATCCACCCCATCAGTCTATGTCTTCTGGTTGGTGCATTGAATACATTTACATTTAAGTTAATTATCAATATGTATGATCTTATTACTATTTTCTTGTTTGGGGTTTATTTTCTGTAGGTCTTTTCTTTCTCTTGTGTTTCCTTCCTAGAGAAGTTTCTCTAGCATCTGTTGTAAAGCTGGTTTGGTGCTGCTGACTTCTCTTAACTTTTGCTTATCTGGAAAGCTTTTGATTTCTCCATCAAATCTGAAAGAGAATCTTGCTGGGTAGATATTCTTGGCTGTAGGTTCTTCCCTTTCATTTCTTTAAATATATCATGCTATCCCCTTCTGGTTTGTAGAGTTTCTGTTGAGAAATCAGCTGATAGCCTGATGGGAGTTCCCTTTGTATGCTATTTATTGTTTTTCCCTTGTTGCTTTTAATACTTTGTCTTTAATTTTTGTCAGTTTGATTACACTGTGTCTTGGTGTGTTCCTCCTTGGGTTTATCCTGCCTGGGACTTTCTGTGCTTCCTGGGCTTGGCTGACTATTTCCTTTCCCATGTTTGGGAAGTTTTCACCTATTATCTCTTCAAATATTTTCTCAGGTCCTTTCTCTCTCTCTTCTTCTGGGACACCTATAATGCAAACATTGGCACATTTAATGTTGTCCCAGAGGTCTCTTAGGCTGTCTTCATTTCTATTCATTCTTTTTTTCTGTATTCTATTCTGTGGCAGTGATTTCTACCATTCTGTCCTCCAGGTCATTTATCCTTTCTGCCTCAGTTATTCTGATATTAATTCCTTCTAGGGTATTATTCATCTCTGTTTGTTTTTCCTCTGATGGATGAGGCTAAGAAGCTAAGAGAAACCCAAGTAAGATGCTAAGTGTTGCAAGAGGGCATCAGAGGGCAGACACACTGAAACCATACTCACAGAAAACTAGTCAATCTAATCACACTAGGACCACAGCCTTGTCTAACTCAATGAAACCAAGCCATGTCTATGGGGCAACCCAAGACGGGCGGGTCATGGTAGAGAGGCCTGACAGAATGTGGTCCACTGGAGAAGGGAATGGCAAGCCACTTCAGTATTCTTGCCTTGAGAACCCCATGAACAGTATGAAAAGGCAAAATGATAGGATACCAAAAGAGGAACTGCCCAGGTCATTAGGTGCCCAATATGCTACTGGAGATCAGTGGAGAAATAACTCCAGAAAGAATGAAAGGATGGAGCCAAAGCAAAAACAATACCCAGTTGTGAATGTGACTGGTGATAGAACCAAGATCCGATGCTGTAAAGAGCAATATTGCATAGGAACCTGGAATGTCAGGTCCATGAATCAAGGGAAATTGGAAGTGGTCAAACAAGAGATGGCAAAGGTGAACGTCGACATTTTAGGAATCAGCAAACTAAAATGGACTGGAATGGGTGAATTTAACTCAGATGACCATTACAACTACTACTGAGGGCAGGAATCCCTCAGAAGAAATGGTGTAGCCATCATGGTCAACAAAAGAGTTCGAAATGCAGTACTTGGATGCAATCTCAAAAACGGCAGAATGATCTCTGTTTGTCTCCAAGGCAAACCATTCAATATCACAGTTATCCAAGTCTATGCCCCAACCAGTAACGCTGAAGAAACAAGTTGAACAGTTTTATGAAGACCTACAAGATCTTTTAGAACTAACACCCAAAAAAGGATGTCCTTTCCATTATAGGGGACTAGAATGCAAAAGTAGGAAGTCAAGAAACACCTGGAGTAACAGGCAAATTTGGCCTTGGAATGCAGAATGAAGCAGGGCAAAGACTAATAGAGTTTTACCAAGAAAATGCACTGGTCATAACAAACACCCTCTTCCAACAACACAAGAGAAGACTCTACACATGAACATTACTAGATGGTCAACACCGAAATCAGATTGATTATATTCTTTGCAGCCAAAGATGGAGAAGCTCTATACAGTCAACAAAAACAAGACCGGGAGCTGACTATGGCTCAGATCATGAACTCCTTATTGCCAAATTCAGACTTAAATTGAAGAAAGTAGGGAAAACCGCTAGACCATTCAGGTATGACCTAAATCAAATCCCTTATGGTTATACAGTGGAAGTGAGAAATAGATTTAAGGGTCTAGATCTGATAGATAGAGTGCCTGATGAACTATGGAATGACATTCGTGACATTGTACAGGAGACAGGGATCAAGACAATCCCCATGGAAAAGAAATGCAAAAAAGCAAAATGGCTGTCTGGGGAGGCCTTACAAATAGCTGTGAAAAGAAGAGAGGCGAAAAGCAAAGATATAAGCATCTGAATGCAGAGTTCCAAAGAATAGCAAGAAGAGATAAGAAAGCCTTCTTCAGTGATCAATTGAAAGAAATAGAGGCAAACAACAGAATGGGAAAGACTAGAGATCTCTTCAAGAAAATTAGAGATACCAAGGGAACACTTTATGCAAAGATGGGCTCGATAAAGGACAGAAATGGTATGGACCTGACAGAAGCAGAAGATATTAAGAAGAGGTGGCAAGAATACATGGAAGAACTGTACAAAAAAGATCTTCACAACCCAGATAATCATGATGATGTGATCACTCATCTAGAGCCAGACATCTTGGAATGTGAACCCAAGTGGGCCTTAGAAAGCATCACTATGAACCAAGCTAGTGGAGGTGATGGAATTCCAGTGGAGCTCTTTCAAATCCTGAAAGATGATGCTGAGAAAGTGCCGCACTCAATATGCCAGCAAGTTTGGAAACCTCAGCAGTGGCCACAGGACTGGAAAAGGTCAGTTTTCATTCCAATCCCAAAGAAAGGCAATGCAAAAGAATGCTCAAACTGCTGCACAATTGCACTCATCTCACATGCTAGTAAAGTAATGCTCAAAATTCTCCAAGCCAGACTTTAGCAATACGTGAACCGTGAACTCCCTGATGTACAAGCTGGTTTTAGAAAAGGCAGAGGAACCAGACATCAAATTGCCAACATCTGCTGGATCATGGAAAAAGCAAGAGAGTTCCAGAAAAACATCTATTTCTGCTTTCTTGACTATGCCAGGGCCTTTGACTGTGTGAATCACAATAAACTCTGGAAAATTCTGAAAGAGATGGGAATACCAGACCACCTAACCTGCCTCTTGAGAAATCTGTATGCAGGTCAGAAAGCAACAGTTAGAACTGGACATGGAACAACAGATTGGTTCCAAATAGGAAAAGGAGTACATCAAGGCTGTATATTGTCACCCTGCTTATTTAACTTATATGCAGAGTACATCATGAGAAACGCTGGGCTGGAAGAAACACAAGCTGGAATCAAGATTGCCAGGAGAAATATCAATAACCTCGGATATGCAGATGACACCACCCTTATGGCAGAAAGTGAAGAGGAGCTAAAAAGCCTCTTGATGAAAGTGAAAGAGGAGAGTGAGAAAGTTGGCTTAAAGCTCAACATTCAGAAAACGAAGATCATGGCATCTGGTCCCATCACTTCATGGGAAATAGATGGGGAAACAGTGGAAAGAGTGACAGACTTTATTTTTTGGGGCTCCAAAATCACTGCAGATGTGACTGCAGCCATGAAATTAAAAGACGCTTAATCCTTGGAAGGAAAGTTATGACCAACCTAGATAGTATATCCAAAAGCAGAGACATTACTTTGCCGACTAAGGTCCGCCTAGTCAAGGCTATGGTTTTTCCTGTGGTCATGTATGGATGTGAGAGTTGGACTGTGAAGAAGGCTGAGCGCCAAAGAATTGATGCTTTTGAACTGTGGTGTTGGAGAAGACTCTTGAGAGTAAGTCCATTCTGAAGGAAATCAACCCTGGAATTTCTTTGGAAGGAATGATGCTAAAGCTGAAACTCCAGTACTTTGGCCACCTCATGCGAAGAGTTGACTCATTGGAAAGACTCTGATGCTGGGAGGGATTGGGGGCAGGAGGAGAAGGGGACGACCGAGGATGAGATGGCTGGATGGCATCACTGACTCGATGGACGTGAGTCTGAGTGAACTCCGGAAGATGGTGATGGGCAGAGAGGCCTGGCGTGCTGCGATTCATGTGGTCGCAAAGAGTCGGACACGACTGAACGACTGAACTGAACTTGATGCGAGGGACTGGGTCTTGGTCTGGTGGGCAGGGCCTCGCTCAGTAAAACTTTAATCCAATTATCTGCTGCTGGTTGGCATTGCACTTCTTCCCTGGTAGTCGTTTGGCCTGAGAGGACCCAGCTGTTGGGTCTTTTAGTGCCCCTGTCCCAGTGGTGAGTCATTGCCAGCTCACACCTCCCCAGGAGGCCCTCCAACACTAGCAGGTAGTTTTGGCCAGTGTCCTGCAGTGGCTAGCGGTCACTGCTCCTCTCCTCTGGGTCTTGGTGCACACAAAATCTTGTTTGTGCCCTCCAAGACTGGAGTGTCTGTTTCCCTCAGTTCTCTGGAAGTTATGTAATCAAATCCTGCTGGCCCTCAAAGCCAGATTCCCTGGGGATTCCCAGGCCTTTTGTCAGATCCCTAGCCTGGGAAGCCTGATGGCGGGTTCAGAACCTTCACAACAGTGGGAAAACTTCTTTGGTATTATTTTCCTCCAGTTTGAGGGTCATCCATCCAGTGGGTATGGGATTTGATTTTATTATGTTTTAGCCCCTCCTACCATCAGGCTGCTCGTTTCTTCTTTGTCTTTGGATGTGGGGTATCATTTTTTGCCGGCTTCCAGCACCCTCCTGTCAGTGATTGTTCAGCAGCTAGTTCCTCTTTTGGTGTTCGCACAGAAGGCGATGAGCACATGTCCTTCTACTCCAGCATCTTGAACTAGAACTCAAGACCGTTTCTTAATTCTCTGTATCTTTGTGACTCTAAGGGGTGCAAACCCTGTGGGCTTTCTTAGGTATTTGATTTGGAGAATTGTCTCTGGATAAGAATCCTAAAACCTGGAGCACCACATATGGATCCAAATCCTTCATTCTCTTTCTAGGTCTTTTTCAGGGAGAATTGTGTATATAGCTCTATATTTGGTATGCCCATGGGAGGAGATTAGTTCAAGAGACTCCGATGGCACACTACTGAAGCAGAAATCCCCTTTGCCCTTTTAAAAACTGTATTGTATATTACTTGCTTATGAGTTGAATGGATTTCTTGTGTACATTTATATTTTATATATTTTATAATTATTTTTTAGATATACAGTTTGCAAGTATTTTTACCCATTCTGTAGGTTGTCTTTTTGCTTTGCTGATAGTTTTTTTTTTTTTTTCTGTGCAGAAGCATTTTAGGTGGCTATACTATGATTTGTCTATTTTGATTTTGTTATCTGTACTTTTGATGTCATATTTAGAAATTAATTGCCTAGACAAACATCAAGCAGGTTTTTATCTAGGCTTTATCTAGTATTTTTATGGTTTGGCCTTATATTTATTCCCTTAATCCATTTGGAGTTGATTTTTTTGTGTGGTGTGAGTTGAGGGTTCAGTGATATTTCTCTGCATGTGGATATCTAATTTTTCTACCAGAATTTCTTGAATATAATATCCCTTCCACCATTGTGTATTCTCAGCACCCTATTCAAAGATCTGTTGAATATAGGTGTGGGGATTTACGTCTGAACTCTGTATTTTGTTCCACGGGTCTATATGTTTTGTACCTGACATACAGTTTTGACAGCTTTATAAATACATTTTGAAAGCAAGAAGCGTGCTACCTCTAACTTTGTTCTTTGTCAAGATTGCTTTGGCGATTTGAAATTTTTTATTATTCTTCATGAATTTTAGAATTTTTTCTATTTCTGTAAAAAATGTAATTGAGATTTTGATAGTAGAACTTGGTGTGGTATGAACACTTTAACAGTATTGATTCTTCCAGTTCATGAACTTGAGATATTTTTCCCCATTTGTTTGTGCCTTTAATTCCTTCATCAGTATTTAATCATTGTAAGTGTGCAAGTCTTTCACTTTTTTCTTTTTTCTTAAGTATTATTTTTCATTACAATTGTGAATGGGATCATTTCCTTAATTTCTCTATAGAATGGTTTGTTGGTTGTATATATAAACATAATTGATTTCTGTGTTCCAAATTTGTATCCTACAGCTTTGCTGATTATTAGTTCTAACCTATTTTTTTTTATTGTTGCTGAGTGTTTTCTATGCATATGATCATGTCATCTGCAAGCAGAAGTAATTTTTTGTTTACTTTTTCTTTTTGGGGTGTCCTTTATTTCTTATCTAATTGCACTGAATAGAATTTCCAGTACTTTGTTGAATATGAGTGGCAAGAATGTCTATCCTTGCTTTGTACCAGATCTTTAAAAGGAGACTTTCCATCTCCCCCTGACCCCCACCACCACTTTATTAATTCTGATATTGCCTGGGGACTTTTTATTAAGGCCTTTATTATGTTGAAGTATAATCATTATCTTGCTATTTTGTGGAGAGTTTTGGATCATAAACTTTGTCAGTTGATATTTTTCTTCATCTATTCAAAATATCCAGTGTTTTCATTTATTTTGTTATGTATTATATGTACCATATTAATTGCTTTTCATATGTTGAGCCATTCCTACATCGATGGGATAAGTCCCACTTGATCATGATGCAGAATGCTTTTAATGTGCTGTTGAATTTGCTTTCTTAGTAGTTTATTAAGGATGTTTGTATCTGTGTTCATCAGAGATATTCGCATATAGTTTTCTTATAGTGTCTTCTTTGTTTTGGTGTCAGGATGATGATATTGTCCTCATAAAATAACTTTGGAAGGGTTTCCTCTTTTTTTAAGTTCAGTAAAGAATGGTATTAATTCTATGAATGTTTGATAGAATGCAGACATGCAGCCATCATATCATGTGCTTTTCTTTAAAGATTTTGGATTACTTATTTAATCTCCATCCCCCTGTTTTTTTTCCTCTGATACCCTCAGGCTTTATATTTCTTTGTGATTCAACTTTTGTAGGTTGTATGCTTCTAGAAATTTATTCAAAGTGGAGAGTGAAAAAGTTGGCTTAAAGCTCAAGATTCATAAAACGAAGATCATGGCATCCGGTCCCATCACTTCGTGGGAAATAGATGGGGAAACAGCATCAGACTTTATTTTGGGGGGCTCCAAAATCACTGCAGATGGTGACTGCAGCCATGAAATTAAAAGATGATTACTCCTTGGAAGAAAAGTTATGATCAACCTAGATAGCATATTGAAAAGCAGAGACATTACTTTGCCAACAAAGGTCCATCTAGTCAAGGCTATGGTTTTTCCAGTAGTCATGTATGGATGTGAGAATTGGACTGTGAAGAAGGCTGAGCACCGAAGAATTGATGCTTTTGAAGTGTGGTGTTGGAGAAGACTCTTGAGAGTCCCTTGGACTGCAAGGAGATCCAACCAGTCCATTCTGAAGGAGATCAACCCTGGGATTTCTTTGGAAGGAATGATGCTAAAGCTGAAACTCCAGTACTTTGGCCCCCTCATGCAAAGAGTTGACTCATTGGAAAAGATTTTGATGCTGGGAGGGATTGGGGGCAGGAGAAGAAGGGGACAACAGAGGATGAGATGGCTGGATGGCATCACCAACTCGATGGACATGAATCTGAGAGAACTCTAGGAGTTGGTGATGGACAGGGAGGCCTGGCATGCTGCGATTCATGGGGTCACAAAGAGTCGGACATGACTGAGCAACCGAACTGAAATGAACTGATTCTAGGTTATTCAATTTGTTAGTATATAATTATCCATAATAATTTCTTATGTACTTTTTTTATTTTCATGAAATCCATTGCAGTGTCTCCCATTCATTTCTGATTTTATTTATTGAATCTTCTTTCCTACTTACTTAAATGGACAGCATCTTAGCTCTATTCCCTGGAGAAGGAAATGGCAACCCACTCCAGTATTCTTGCCAGGAGGTTATCACGGACAGAGGAGCCTGGCAGGCTACTGTCCATGGGTTTGCAAGAGCCAGACACAACTTACCAACTAAACTACTCAGTTCAGTCAGTTCAGTAGAGTCGCTAGGTTGTGTCTGACTCTTTGCGGCCCCATGATCACAGCATGCCAGGCCTCCCTGTCCATCACCAACTCCCGGAGTTCACCCAAACTCATGTGCATCAAGTTGGTGATGCCATCCAGCCATCTCATTCTCTGTCGTCCCCTTCTCCTCCTGCCCTCAATCTTTCCCAGCATCAGGGTATTTTCCAATGAGTCAACTCTTCGCATGAGGTGACCAAAGTATTGGAGTTTCAGCTTTAGCATTAGTCCTTCCAATGAACACCCAGGACTGATCTCCTTTAGGATGGACTGGTTGGACCTCCTTGCAGTCCATGGGACTCTCAAGAGCTTGAGTCCATGGAACTCTCAACACCACAGTTAAAAAGTATCAATTCTTCTGTGCTCAGCTTTCTTTATAGTCCACCTCTCACATCCATACATGACCACAGGAAAAACCATAGCCTACTAGCTGGACCTTTGTTGACAAAGTAATGTCTCAGCTTTTGAATATGCTGTCTAGGTTACTCATAACTTTCCTTCCAAGGAGTAAGTGTGTTTTAATTTCATGGCTGAAATCACCATCTGCAGTGATTTTGGAGCCAAAAAAAATAAAGCCTGACACTGTTTCCTCTGTTTCCCCATCTATTTCCCATGAAGCAATGGGACCAGATGCCATGATCTTCGTTTTCTGAATGTTGAGCTTTAAGCCATCGTTTTCACTCTCCTCTTTCACTTTCATCAAGAGGCTTTTTAGCTCCTCTTCACTTTCTGCCATAAGGGTGGTGTCATCTGCATATCTGAGGTTGTTGATATTTCTCCCAGCAATCTTGTTTCCAGCTTGTGCTTCTTCCAGCCCAGCGTTTCTCATGATGTACTCTGCATATAAGTTAAATAAGCAGGATGGCAATATACAGCCTTGACATACTCCTTTTCCTATTTGGAACCAGTCTGTTGTTCCATGTCCAGTTCTAACTGTTGCTTCCTGACCAGCATATAGGTTTCTCAAGAGGCAAGTCAGGTCATCTGGTATTCCCATCTCTTTCAGAATCTTCCACAGTTTATCATGATCCACACAGTCAAAGGCTTTGGCATAGTCAAGAAAGCAGAAATAGATGTTTTTCTGGAACTCTCTTGCTTTTTCCATGATCCAGCGGATGTTGGCAATTTGATCTCTGGTTCCTCTGCCTTTTCTAAAACCAGCTTGAACATCTGGAAGTTCAAAGTTCATGTATTGCTGAAGCCTGGCTTGGAGAATTTTGAGCATTACTTTACTAGCGTGTGAGATGAGTGCAATTGTGCAGTAGTTTGAGCATTCTTCGGCATTGCCTTTCTTTGGGATTGGAATGAAAACTGTCCTTTTCCAGTCCTGTGGCCACTGCTGAGTTTTCCAAATTTGCTGGCATATTGAGTGCAACACTTTCACAGCATCATCTTTCAGGATTTGAAATAGCTCAACTGGAATTCCATCACCTCCACTAGCAACTAAACTACTGTTCGTAGTGATGCTTTCTAAGACCCACTTGACTTCACATTCCAGGATGTCTGGATCTAGGAGAGTGATGATACCATCTTGATTATCTGGGTCATGAAGCTCTTTTTCGTACAGTTCTCGTGTGTATTCTTGCTACCTGTTCTTAATGTCTTCTCAAGCAAGGTCTGATGCTGTAAAGAGCAATATTGCCTAGGAACCTGGAATGTTAGGTTCATGAATCAAGGCAAATTGGAAGTGGTCAAACGGGAGATGGCAAGAGTGAACGTCGACATACTAGGAATCAGTGAACTAAAATGGACTGGAATGGGTGAATTTAACTCAGATGACCATTATAATCTACTACTTTGGGCAGGAATGCCTTAGAAGAAATGGAGTAGCCATCATGGTCAACAAAAGAGTCTGAAATGCAGTACTTGGATGCAATCTCAAAAACAACAGAATGATCTCTGTTCATTTCCAAGGCAAACAATTCAATATCACCGTAATCCAAGTTATGCCCCAACCAATAATGCTAAAGAAGCTGAAGCTGAATGGTTCTATGAAGACCTACAAGACCTTTTAGATCTAACACCCCAAAAGGAAGTCCTTTCCATTATAGGGGACTGGAATGCAAAAGTAGGAAGTCAAGAAACACCGGGGGTAACAGGAAAATTTGGCCTTGGAATACGGAATGAAGCATGGCAAAGGCTAATAGAGTTTTGCCAAGAGAACACACTGGTCATAGCAAACATCCTCTTCCAACAACACAAAAGAAGACTCTACACACGGACATCACTAGATGGTCAACACTGAAATCAGATTGATTATATTCTTTGCAGCCAAAGATGGAGAAGCTCTATACGGTCAGCAAAAACAAGACCAGGAGCTGACTGTGGCTCAGATCATGAACTCCTTATTGCCAAATTCAGACTTAAATTGAAGAAAGTAGGGAAAACCGCTAGACCATTCAGGTATGACCTAAATTAAATCCCTTATGATTATACAGTGGAAGTGAGAAATAGATTTAAAGGCCTAGATCTGATAGACAGAGTGCCTGATGAACTATGGAATGAGGTTCATGACATTGTACAGGAGACAGGGATCAAGACCATCCCCATGGAAAAGAAATGCAAAAAAGCAAAATGGCTGTCTGGGGAGGCCTTACAAATAGCTGCAAAAAGAAGATAAGCGCAAAGCAAAGGAGAAAAGGAAAGATGTAAGTATCTGAATGCAGAGTTCCAAAGAATAGCAAGGAGAGATACGAAAGCCTTCCTCAGCGATCCATGCAAAGAAATAGAGGAAAACAACAGAATGGGAAAGACTAGAGATCTCTTCAAGAAAATTAGAGATACCAAGGGAACATTTAATGCAAAGATGGGCTCGATAATGGACTATACTACTAACTTGCTGTATTATCATTTTAAAAACCAACCTAGTTTTATTGATTTGTTTTCTTTCTTGGTGGTGTTATTCTGTATTTGACTTGTTTCTGCTATAATCTTTATTATTTCTTTCCTTCTGCTAACTTTGAGCTTAGTTTGTCCTTTTTATTCTAGTTTTATGAGATATAAAGTTCAGTTACTTATTAAGAGTTTTTGATTTTTTTAATATAGACAAGTATCACGGTAAACTTCCCTCTTATATTTGGTTTTGCTATATCTCATAGGTTTTAGGGAAGCTTCTCAAGTGGTGCTAGTGGTAAAGAATCTGCCTGCCAATGCAGGAGACACAAGAAACATGGATTTGATCCCTGGGTTGGGAAGATCCCTTGGAGTAGGAAATGGCAACCTGCTCCAGTATTCTTGCCTAAACAATTCAGTGGACAGCTGGTGGGCTATAGTCCATGTGGCCACAAATCATCAGACATGACTGAGTGACTGAGCACAGCAGCATAGCCTTTAGGATATCACATTTTTCTTTTTGTCTGCCTTGAGATATTTTTAAATTCTGTTTCTTAAAACATGTATTTGGTTGTTTTGTGGCTGTGCTCCGTCTTTGTTCCTACATTCAGGCTTCCTCTAGTTGTGCAGAGCAGGGGTTACTCTCCAGTTGTGGTGCACGGGCTTCTCATTGTGGTTACTCCTCTTGCTGTGGAGCGTGGACTCTAGGGTGTGTGAACTTCATTAGTTGCTGCACATGGACTCAGTAGTGTGGCTTGTGGGCTCCAGAGCACAGGCTCAGTAACTGTGAAACTTGGGCTCCATTGTCCCATGACATGTGGGATCCCCCCAGACCAGGATCAGACTGGTGCCCTCTGCATTGCAAAGTGGATTTTTAAAGACTAGACCACCAGAGATGGCCTAAGTTCCCTTTTATTTCCTCTTCAGTGGTTGTTCAAGTATGTCTTGTTTTGTTTACATGTGAATATGAATTTTCCTGTTTCTAGCTGTTACTGACTTCTAGTTTTATTATATTTTATTATATATATTATATTACAGTTTTATAATAATAATATATATATATAGTATTGATATTTCTCCTGGTAATCTTGATTCCAGCTTGTGCTTCTTCCAGCACAGCGTTTCTCATGATGTACTCTGCATATAAGTTAAATAAGCAGGGTGACAATATACAGCCTTGATGTACTCCTTTTCCTATTTGGAACCAGTCTGTGTCCCATGCCCAGTTCTAACCGTTGCTTCCTGACCTGCATACAGATTTCTCAAGAAGCAGGTCAGGTGGTCTGGTATTCCCATCTCTTTAAGAATTTCCCACACTTTGTTGTGATCCACACAGACAAAGGCTTTGGCATAGTCAATAAAGCAGAAATAGATGTTTTTCTGGAACTCTCTTGCTTTTTCAATGATCCAGCGGATGTTGGCAATTTGATATCTGGTTCCTCTGTCTTTTCTAAAACCAGCTTGAACATCTGAAAGTTCACAGTTCATGTACTTTTGAAACCTGGCTTGGAGAATTTTGAGTATTACTTTGCTAGCATGTGAGATGAGTGCAATTGTGCAGTAGTTTGAGCATTGTTTGGCATTCCCTTTCTTTGGGATTGGAATGAAAACTGACCTTTTCTGGTCCTGTGGCCACTGATGAGTTTTCAAAATTGCTGGCATATTGAGTGTAGCACTCTCACAGCATCATCTTTCAGGATTTGAAATAGTTCAACTGGAATTCCATCACCTCCACTAGCTTTGTTTGTAGTGATGTTTCCTAAGGCCCACTTGACTTCACATTCCAGGATGTCTGGTTCTAGGTGACTGATGATACCTTCGTGATTATCTGGGTCGTGAAAATCTTTTTTGTACAGTTCTGTGTATTGTTTCCACATCTCCTTAATATTGGAGAAGGCAATGGCACCCTACTCCAGTACTCTTGCCTGGAAAATCCCATCAACAGAGGAGCCTGGTAAGCTGCAGTCCATGGGGTCGCTGAGAGTCAGACACGACTGAGCAACTTCACTTTCACTTTTCACTTTTATGCATTGGAGAAGGAAATGGCAACCCACTCGACTGTTCTTGCCTGGAGAATCCCAGGGACAGGAAACCTGGTGGGCTGCCATCTGTGGGTTCACACGGAGTCAGACATGAGTGATGTGACTTAGCAGCAGTAGCAGCTCCTTAATATCTTCTGCTTCTGTTAGGTCCATACCATTTCCGTCCTTTATTGAGCCCATCTTTGCATGAAACATTTCCTTGGTATCTCCAATTTTCTTGAAGAGATCTTTAGTTCTTCCCATTCTATTGTTTTCCTCTATTTCTTTGCACTGATCACTGAGGAAGGCTTTCTTATCTCTCCTTGCTGTTTTTTTTGAACTCTGCATTCAAAAGAGTATATCTTTCCTTTTCTCCTTTGCTCTTCGCTTCTCTTCTTTTCACAGATATTTGTAAGGCCTTCTCAGACAGCCATTTTGGTTTTTTGCATTTCTTTTTCTTGAAGATGGTCTTGCTCCCTGTCTCCTGTACAATGCATGAACCCCATTCCATAGTTCACCCTTACGGCAGAAAGTGAAGAACTAAGGAGCCTCTTGATAAAAGTGAAAAAGAAGAGTGAAAAAGTTGGCTTAAAGTGCAGCATTCAGAAAACAAAGATTATGGCATCCATTCCCACCCCTTTATGGCAAATAGATGGAGAAACATTGGAAACAGTGGCAAACTTTATTTTGAGGGGCTCCAAAATCACTGCAGATGGTGACTGCAGCCATGAAATTAAAAGACGCTTACTCCCTGAATGAACAGTTATGACCAACCTAGACAACCTATTAAAAAGCAGAGACATTATTTTGCCAACAGAGGTCTGTCTAGTCAAGGCTATGGTTTTACCAGTAGTCATGTATGGATGTAAGAGGTGGACTGTAAAGAAAGCTGAGCACCAAAGAATTGATGCTTTTGAACTATGGTGTCGGAGAAGATTCTTGAGAGTCCCTTGGAGTACAAGGAGAGCCAACCAGTCCATGCTAAAGCCAACCAGTCCTTAATATTCTTTGGCAGGGCTGATGCTGAAGCTGCAACTCCAATACTTTGGCCATTTGATACAAAGAATGGACTCATTTGAAAAGACCATGATGCTGGGAAAGATTGAAGGCAGGAGGAGAAGGGGACAACAGAGGATGAGATGGTTGGATAGCATCACCAACTCAATGGACATGAATTTGAGTAAACTTCGAGAGTTAGGTGATGAACAGAAAGGCCTGGCATGCTGCAGTGTATGGGGTCGCAAAGAGTCGGACATGACTGAGCAACTGAACTGAACTGATGCTATAGCTCCAATACTTCAGCCACCTGATGCAAAGAGCAAACTCATAGGAAAAAAGTCTGATGATGGGAAAGATTGAAGGCAAAAGGATAAGAGGGCAGCAAAGGATGAGATGGTTAGAGAGCATCACCAACTCAACAGACATGAATCTGAGCAAACTCTGGGAGACAGTGAAAGAAGGAGAACGGGCATGCCGCAGTTCATGGATTGGCAAAGAGTCAGACACGACTTAGCAACTGAACAGTAACAATAAAAATATATTAATTCTTCTCTAAATGTTTGGTAGAATTCATCTATGAAGCCTTCTGGTTCTGGACGTTTGTTTTTTGGAGTTTTAAAAATTATTATTACTGATTCAGTTTCACTACTGGCAGTTGGTTTGCTCTAGGAAACAGAAGACATAGTCTCTATGTTCCTGCTTCAGCTTTATGAAAGTGTAAATGTCTAATAATTGTCCATTTCTTCTAAGCTGTCCATTCACTGGTGTACAGTTGATTATAACCTCTTGTGATCCTTCATATTTCTGTGGTATTGGCTGATGACTCCCTCTTTCCATTACTGACTTCATTGATTTGGGTTCCCGCCCCTGCCTCCCTGCCTTGGTGAATCTGGTCAGAGGTTTATCCAGTTTATCTTTCCAGAGAGCCAGCTCTTACTTTCATTGATCTTTCTTACTGTTGCTTGTTTTTTTAGTATCTATATCATTTATGTCTGCTCTTTATTATGATTCTTTCCTTCAACTAACTTTGGATTTCATCCTTTTTATAATTCCTTTAGGTATAAGTTTAAGTCGTTTCTTTGAAATTTATTTTTGTTTCCTCATTGAGCTTGTATTGGTATAAACTTCTCTCTTACAATTGCTTTTCTGCATCCCATAGATTTTGGGTCTTTGTGGTTTTGTTTTCATTTTTCTCCAGATATTATTTTATTTTCTCTTTGATATGTTCATTGACCCATTGATTGTTTAGTATCATATGGTTTGGCCATGTTTTTGTTTTTTGCAGTTTTTTCTTATAGTTTATTTCTAGTCCAGTAGTTTTATGGATACATAAGATGCTTTATAAGGGTTCAGGTTTCTTAAACTTATTGCGACTTGTTTTGTGGACTGCTATTGAAAGCTGTGAGACTTCAGTGGTCTTGGGACTGGTGTCCATGTGCTGGCTTAGGTATCCTCAGGCTGGTACCAGCTCACCAGTGTGTGAGAATGGTAACAGGGCTAGAGCCAGCCCTCTGGTTTTGCGATAGGGCCTTAGGCCCTCTGATTTAGAACAGGGTCTTGGGCCTTCTGTTGGACAGGGCTATGTCCCAAGTTGGCTGAGTCAGGGCAGCCTGTCTGCTGATGGCTGTGTCCCTGTTTAGCTAGATGCACAGCCTGAGGCTTCCCAGTACCGATGCCAACAGACTGGTATTGGGGACTGGTTCCTAGTGCTAAATATGCTAGAAGCAAGATTCCAAATGGCACTTGACATCACTAGTGTCCACATGATAGAAAGAGCTTCCAGAAATGGCACCAGCCAGTGTCTATGTCATTAGGGCAAGTTCTAGTTGCTTCCTCCTTCTCCAGGACACCCTCTGACATCAGCAAGTAGGTCTGACCTAGGCTCCTTTCAAATTATTGTTTCTTCCCTGGGACCTGGAGCTTATGAGATGTTGTATGTGCCTCTTAGAAGTGGAGTCTATTTCCCACAGCACTCTGCACCTCTCAAAAGTAAGCCCTGCTGGCCTTCAAAGCTAATCATTCTTGGGGCTTATCTTTCTGTTACAGAATGCTTGGTCTGGGAAACCTGACATTTGTCTCAGAACCATTGCTCTTTAAGGGAAACCTCTGTAATTGTAATTATTTTCTCATTTGTAATAAGGATCTTGACTATACCATCACTTTGCCCTGCCTCATCTCATTGTAATTGTTTTTTACTTATTTATTTGTAGAAGATATTTTCTGCTAGATTTTAGTCTTTCTTAATAAATGCTCTGTTCAGTTCAGTTCAGTTGCTCAGTCGTGTCTGACTCTTTGTGACCCCATGAATCGCAGCACGCCAGGTCTCCCTGTCCATCACCAACTCCCGGAGTTCACTCAGACTCACGTCCATCGAGTCACTGATGCCATCCAGCCATCTCATCCTCTGTTGTCCCCTTCTCCTCCTGCCCCCAATCCTTCCCAGCATCAGAGTCTTTTCCAATGAGTCAACTCTTTGCATGAGGTGGCCAAAGTACTGGAGTTTCAGCTTTAGCATCATTCCTTCCAAAGAACACCCAGGGCTGATCTCCTTCAGAATGGACTGGTTGGACTTGCAGTCCAAGGGATTCTCAAGAATCTTCTCCAACACCACACTTCAAAAGCATCAGTTCTTCGGCACTCAGCCTTCTTCACAGTCCAACTCTCACATCCATACATGACCACTGGAAAAACCATAGCCTTGACTCCTCTGTAGATATTTGTAAATTTAGTGGGCCTATAAGTGGAGAGGATCTTTAACAGACATAGGACTATTTGGTTTACCTATTTCTTCGATTTTAGGTATTCTGTGTCTTTCAAGGAAGTTATTTCATCTAGGTTATGGGCAAAGGTTTTTTTGGGGAGGGGTAGCATTTTTTATTATTCTTTTAATCAGTAGTTTTATCTCCATTTGATTCATGATATTGGTTAATTTGTCTCCTTGCTTTTCTTCCTGGTTAGAATCCCTAGGTAGAATGTAGGCTTCACCTAATAAGCCAGTGTGATTTATGGAGAGATACAAGGTTTTAATTTATATTTTTCTCTAATAAAGTAGGAAGATAATTAAAGAAAGATAGGCTAATATAATTAAGAAAGATCTAATTTATATACATCAAACTTTGTGCTATAAAAATGATGAAATCTTCTTTTGCAGAGTTCATGGAGTAGTCATAAAAGTTGACTATATAATATTTCACAAAGAAAGTGTTTTAAAAGTACTACCTTTATAGTAATGTTTTATATAGTATATTACATACTACTTATTTTCTGGTTACACTGCACAAAAACCAAATGTTAATTAATGACAATTACCATAAACGACTATGGTAGTAGTTCTAGTTTTACTGGATAGTAAGCAAGCTGTAGAAGAAACTGGGTAAATCAACTATATTTCAGTAAAAAGGATAAAAAAAATCTAGAATTGTCTTGCCTTGCAAAACAAGGCAAAATGAAACTAAATAAAGCTAACAAAGATATGCAGCTCCCCTTTGAAAAATTAGTAACTCAAACAAAATTGTCCTGGTGCATGGAACTATGTAAAAATTGCTGTGTACTCGTAATGAATAGCATATTGCAAAATTTTAAGTTCTTATACATGTTTTGTTTAAGAAGGTCTTTGCACAACATATCTTGGTTTGTGTCATGAATGCATAATGCTTTTATAAAACTTTAAAAAATGTATTCATTTTTAATTGAAGGGTAATTGCTTTACAATATTGGCTTGATTTCTGCTATACGACAGCATGAGTTAGCCATAGGTGTACATATGTCCCCTCCCTCTTGAATCTCCCTTCTACCTTGTACCCTTTCCCACCCATCTTGGTTGTTACAGAGCCCAAGGTTAAGTTCTCTGAGTCATACAGTAAATTTTCCTTGGCTATCTATTTTACATACAGTAGTGTTTATGCTTCCATGCTTCTCTCTCCATTCATCTCACTGTCTCCTTCCTCCACCTGCCCTGGTCCATAAGTCTGTTCTCTAGGTCTGTGTCTCCACTGCTGCCCTGCAAATAGACTCATCAGTATCATCTTCCTAGATTCCATATATATATGTTAATATATGACATTTGTTTTTCTCTTTCTTACTTACTTCACTCTGTATAATAGGCTCTTGGTTCATCCACCTCATTAGAACTGACTCAGATGTATTCCTTTTTATGGCTGAGTGGAGAAGGAAATGGCAACCCACTCCGGTGTTCTTGCCTGGAGAGTCCCAGGGACGGCGGAGCCTGGTGGGCTGCCATCTATGGGGTCACACAGAGTCGAACACGACTGAAGTGACTTAGCAGTAGCAGTGGCAGTATTCCATTGCATATATGTACCACAGCTTCTTTATCCATTCATCTATCGACAGACATCTAGGCTGCTTCCATGTTCTAGCTATTATAAATAGTGCTACCATGAATTTTGGGGTGCATGTGTCTTTTTCAGTTTTGGTTCCCTCAGGGTATATACCTAGAAGTGATATGGCTGGGTCGTATGGTGGTTTTATTAAACACTGTTCACTGAAGAAGGCCTTCTTGTCTCTTCTAGCTATCCTTTGAAACTACATTTAATTGAATGTACCTTTCCCTCTCTCCCTTGTTTTTGTCTTATCTTTGTTCTTCCACTATTTGTAAAGCCCACTCAAATAACCACTTTGTCCTCTTGCTTTTCTTTTTTCTTTTTTTGAAATGGTTTTGTTTGCTGCCTCCTGTACAATGTTACAGACCTCGGTCCTAGCTCTTCAGACACACTGTTGTCTAGATCTAATCCCTTGAATCTATTTATTACCGCTACTGTGAATTCACGTGGGATTTGATTTAACTCATACCTGGCTGGTCTAGTGTTTTTCCTGGTTTTCTTTAGTTTAAGCCAGAATTTTGCAATAAGAAGCTGACAATCTGAGCTACAGTCAGTTCAAGGTCTTGTTTTTGCTGACTGTATAGAGCTTCTCCATCTTCAGCTGCAAAGAATATAGTCAATCTGATTTTGGCATTGACTATTTAGTGATATCCATATGTAGAGTCATCTCTTGTGTTCTTGGACAAGAGTGTTTGCTATGACCAGTGCATTCTCTTGGCAGAATTCAGTTAGCCTGTGCCATGCTTCATCTTGTTCTCCAAGTCCAAACTTGCCTGTTATTCCAGGTAGATATTGACTTCCTACCTTTGCATTCCAATCCCTGATGATGAATAGAGCATCTTTTTTAGGTGTTAGTTCTAGGATTTCTTCTAGTTCTTCATAGAACTGATCAACTTCAGCTTCTTTGGTATCAGTGGTAGGGGCATAAACTTGGATTACTGTGATGTTGAATGGCTTCCCTTGGAAGGGAACAGAGATCATTGTGTCATTTTTGGGTTGTACCCAATACTGTATTTTGGACTCTCTTTGTTGATTATGAGGGTTATTCCATTTATTCTATGGGATTATTGCCCTCCCTAAAGGAGGATGGCATCAAAGTTTTGAATTCATTATGTCAGTAAATCTGGAAGACCCAGCAGTCTTTTCCAGACTGGCAAAGGTCAATTCTCATCCCAACTCCCAAGAAGGATAGTTCCAAAGAATGTGCTAACCATTGGACAATTGTACTCATCTTCCATGCTAGGAAAGTCATGCTTAAAATCTTGCATGCTGGGCTTCAGCATTATGTGAATCAAGAACTTCCAGCTGTCCAAGCTGGGTTCAGAAAAGGAAGAGGAACTAGAGATCAAATTGCAAACATTTGCTGGATTGTAGAGAAGGCAATGACACCCCACTCCAGTACTCTTGCCTAGAAAATCCCATGGGTGGAGGAGCCTGGTAGGCTGCAGTCCATGGGGTTGCGAAGAGTCGGACACAACTGAGCGACTTCACTTTCACTTTTCACTTTCATGCATTGGAGAAGGAAATGGCAACCCACTCCAGTGTTCTTGCCTGGAAAATCCCAGGGATGGGAGAGCCTGGTGGGCTGCTGTCTCTGGGGTCGCACAGATTTGGACACGACTGAAGCCACTTGGCAGCAGCAGAGAAAGCAAGGGGATTTCAGAAAAACATCTATCTGTGTTTCATCAACTGTGCTAAAGCCTTTGACTATGTAGATCATGACAAACCGTGGAGAGCTCTTGGAGAGATGGAATCACCAGAGCATCTTACCTGTCTCCTGAGAAACCTGTGTGTGGGTCAAGAAGCAGCAGTTAGAACCCTGTGTGGAAAAATTGGTTGGTTCAAGATTGAGAAAGGAGTATGACAGGGCTGCCTGCCATCACCCTGTTTGTTTAACCTATACTCTGAGAACATCATGAGAAATGCCAGGCTGGATGAGTTACAAGCCGGAATCAAGATAGATGGGAGAAACATCAACAGCCTCAGATATGTGAATGATACCACTCTAATGGCAGAAAACAAAGAGGAACTAAAAAGCCTCTTGATGACAGTGAAAGAGGAGAGTGAAAGAGCAAGGTTAAAACTAAATATTAAAAAAAAAAAAAACAAAACTAAGATCACTGACACATGAACGTGAACATGAATTCGGGCAAACTCTGGGAAATGGTGAGGGACAGGGAGGTCTGGGGTGCTGCAATCCATGGGGTCACAAACAGTCAGACATGACTGGGTGACTGAACAACAACAACAACAATGGTGGTTTTATTCCTAATTTTTAAAGGAATCTCCATACTGTCCTCCATAGTGGCTGTATCAGTTTACTTTCCCATCAGCAGCACAAAATGGTTCCCTTTTCTCCACACCTCTCCAGCACTTGTTGTTTATGGATTTCTTGATGACCATTCTGACCACTATGAGGTGATATCTCATTGCATTTTGACTTGCATTTCTCTAATAATGCGTGATATTGAGCATCTTTTCATGTGTTTATTAGCCATGTATATGTCTTCTTTGGAGAAATGTCTCTTTACATCTTCTGCCCACTTGTTGATTGGGTTGTTTGTTTTTCTGGTATTGAGTTGCATGAGCTGCTTGTATATTTTGGAAATTAGTCCTTTATCAGTTGCTTCATTTACTGTTATTTTCTCCCATTCTGAGAGCTGTCTTTTCACCTTGATTATAGTTTCCTTTGCCATGCAAAAGCTTTTTAAGTTTAATTAGTCCCCACTTGTTTATTTTTGCTTTTATTTCCATTATTCTAGGATGTGGGTCATAGAGATCTTGCTATGGTTTATGTCATATAGTGTTCTTCCTATGTTTTCTTCTAAGAGTTTTATAGTTTCTGATCTTACATTTAGTTCTTTAAACCATTTTATCTTTGTGTATGATGTTAAGAAGTGTTCTAATTTTATTCTTTTACATGTAGCTGTCCGATTCTCCCAGCATCACTATTGAGACTATCTTTGCCCCATTGTATATTCTTGCTCCTTTGTCAAAGATAAGGTGCCCATAGGTTTGTGGGTTTATCTCTGGGCTTTCTATCTTGTTTCATTGGTTTGTATTTCTGTTTTTGTGACAGTACCATACTGTCTTGATAACTGTGGCTTTGTAGTATAGTCTGAAATCAGGTAGGTTGGTTCCTCCAGTTCCATTCTTCTTTCTCAGGATTCCTCTGGCTATTTTTGGTCTTTTTTGTTTCCACACAAATTGTGAAAATTTTTGTTTTTTTTTTTTTTTCTGTGAAAAATGCCATTCATAATTTGATAGAAATTGCACTGAATCTGCAGATTGCATTTGGTAGTATAGTCATTTTCACAATATTGATTCTTCCAATTCAGGAGCATTGTATATCTCTCTGCCTGTTTATGTTGTCTTTGATTTCTTTCATCAGTGTCTTTTAATTTTCTGTATACAGCTCTTTTGTCTCCTTAGGTAGATTTATTCTAGGTATTTCATTCTTTTATTGCAATGGTAAATGTGATTGATTCCTTAATTTCTATTACTGATTTTTTGTTGTTAGTATATAGGAATGCAAATGATTTCTTTGTATTGACTTTGTATCCTGCAACTTTACTAAATTCACTGATTAGCTCTAGTAATTTTCTTATAGTATCTTTAGGGTTTTCTACATAACAGTATCATGTCATCTGCAAATAGTGAGAGTTCTACTTCTTTTGCAGTCTGGATTCCTTTTATTTCTTTTACTGTAGCTAGGAGTTCCAAACCTATGGTGATTAATGGTGGCAAGAGTGGGTGCCCTTGTCTTTTTCCTAATCTTAGAAAGCTTTCAGTTTTTCACCATTGACAATAATGTTTGCTGTGGGTTTGTTGTATATGGCCTTTATTATGTTGTGATCGGTTTCTTCTATGTTCATTTTTTAGAGAATTTTTATAATTATTGAGTTTTGAATTTTATTGGCAGCTTTTTCTGCATCTATTGAGATTATCATATGGTTTTAATCATTCAATTTGTTAATATGGTGTATCACATTTATTGATTTGCTTATAGTGAAGAACCCTTGCCTCCTTGGGATGAACTCAAATTGATCATGGTATATAATCTTTTTAATGCATTGTTGAATTCTGTTTGCTAGAATTTTGCTGAGAAGTTTTGGATCTCTGTTCATCAGTGATGTATGCCTGTAATTTTCTGTGTGATGTCTTTGTCTGGTTTTGGTTCAGGGTGATGATGGTCTTGTAGAATAAGTTTGGAAGTGTTCCTTCCTCTACAATTTTTTTGCAAGAATTTCAGAACAATAGGCATTAGCTCTTCTCTAAATGTTTGATAGAGTTCACCTGTGAAGTCATCTGGCCCTGGCCTTTTTGTTTTTCAGAAGATTTTTAAATCACAGTTTCTATTTCAGTCATTGTAGTAGACTTGTTCATAACTTCTATTTCTTTCTGGTATAGTCTTGTAAGGTTGAACTTTTCTAAGAATCTGTCCATTGGCTCTAGGTTGTCCGTTTTATTAGCCTATAGTTGCTCATAGTAGTCTCTTATGATCCTTTGTATCTCTATGTTGTCTGTTTTAATCTCTCCTTTTTCATTCCTAACTTTGTCGACTTGATTTTTCTCCCTTTTTTTCTTGAGTCTGGCTAACAGTTTGTCAATCTTTTTATCTTCTCAAAGAGCAGCTTTTGGTTTTATTAATCTTCACTATTGTTTCCTTCGTTTCTTTTTCAATTATTTCTGTCTGATCTTTATGATTTATTTCCTTCTACTAACTTTATGGGGTTTTGGTTCTTCTTTTTCCAGTTGTTTTATGTGTAGACTTAGGTTGTCCATTAGATGTTTATCTTGTTTCTTGAAGTAGGATTGTATTGCTATAAACTTCCTTCTTAGAAATGTTTTTGCTGTATTCCATAGGTTTTGAGTCATCATGCTTTCACTGTCACGTTTCTAGGAATTTTTTTAAATTTTCCCTTCTTATTTCTTCTGTAACCTGTTCAATACTTAGAAATGAATTGCTTAATTTCCATGTGCTTGTGTTTTTTACAGTTTTTTTCCCCTGTAATTTATATCTAGTCTTATAGTATTGCTGTCAGAAAATATCTTTATACAATTTCAATTTTCTTAAATACACTGAGGCTTGATTTGTACCCAAGATGTGGTCTGGATATGTTCCATGTGCCCTTGGAAAGAAAGTGTATTCTGCATTTGGATATAAAGTACTGAAGAGATCAATTAGGTCCATTTGGTCTAATAATTCATTTAAGATTTGCATTCCTTATTAATTTTCTGTCCATGGTGCGGTGTTGAAGTTCCATACTCTTTTAGTGTTTGACTTCCCTGGTGGCTCAGATGGTAAAGCATGTGCCTACAATGTGGGAGACCCAGGGTCGATCCCTGGGTTGGGAAGATCCCCTGGGGAAGGAAATGGCAACCCACTCCAGTACTCTTGCCTGGAAAATCCCATGGACAGCGAAGTGTGGTAGGCTACAGTCCATGGGGTCGCAAAGAGTCAGACATGACTGAGCGACTTCGCTTTCATTTTCACTTTCTTATGTAGTGAGGTGCTCCTACATAAGGAGTATGGCTGGTATTTCCATTCAGATAGTATGTGTCTTTTCATTGGAGCATTCAGTCCATTTACAATTAAAGTAATTATTGATATATATGCTTTTATTGGCATCTTCTTAATTGTTTCGGGTTTGTTTTTGTATGTCTTTCCTTCTCTTGTGTTTCCTGTCTGTATAAGTCTCTTTAACCTTTAACATCTGTTGTAAAGCTGATTTGGCAGTGCTAAATTCTTTTAACTTTTGCTTGTCTCTAAAGCTTTTGATTTCTCCATTAATTTTGAATGAGATCCTTGCCGTGTAGAGTAATCTTGGTTGTAGATTTTTTTTTGGTTTCTTTCAGTACTTTAAATATATCCTGCCATTCCCTTCTGGCCTGCAGAGTTTCTGCTGAAATATCAGTTGTTAATAGTATGGGGTTTTCCTTATGTGTTCAGTTCAGTTCAGTCTCTCAGTCGTGTCTGACTCTTTGCGACCACATGAATCGCAGCACGCCAGGCCTCCCTGTCCATCACCATCTCCCGGAGTTCACTCAGACTCACGTCCATCGAGTCAGTGATGCCATCCAGCCATCTCATCCTCAGTCGTCCCCTTCTCCTCCTGCCCCCAATCTCTCCCAGCATCAGAGTCTTTTCCAATGAGTCAACTCTTCGCATGAGGTGGCCAAAGTACTGGAGTTTCAGCTTTAGCATCATTCCATCCAAAGAAATCCCAGGGTTGATCTTCTTCAGAATGGACTTGGTTGGATCTCCTTGCAGTCCAAGGGACTCTCAAGAATCTTCTCCAACACCACAGTTCAAACGCATCAATTCTTCGGCACTCAGCCTTCTTCACAGTCCAACTCTCACATCCATACATGACCACAGGAAAAACCATAGCCTTGACTAGGCAGACCTTAGTCGGCAAAGTAACGTCTCTGCTTTTGAATATACTATCTAGGTTGGTCATAACTTTCCATCCAAGGAGTAAGCGTCTTTTAATTTCATGGCTGTAGTCACCATCTGCAGTGATTTTGGAGCCCCAAAAAATAAAGTCGACACTGTTTCTACTGTTTCCCCATCTATTTCCCATGAAGCGATGGGACCAGATGCCATGATCTTTGTTTTCTGAATCTTGAGCTTTAAGCCAACTTTTTCGCTCTCCTCTTTCACTTTCATCAAGAGGCTTTTGAGTTCCTCTTCACTTTCTGCCATAAGGGTGGTGTCATCTGCATATCTGAGGTTATTGATATTTCTCCCAGCAATCTTTATTCCAGCTTGTGCTTCTTCCAGCCCAGTGTTTCTCATGATGTACTCTGCATAGAAGTTAAATAAGCAGGGTGACAATATACAGCGTTGACGTGCTCCTTTTCCTATTTGGAACCAATCTGTTGTTCCATGTCCAGTTCTAACTGTTGCTTCCTGACCTGCATACAGATTTCTCAAGAGGCAGGTCAGGTGGTCTGGTCTCTTTCAGAATTTTCCAGAGTTTATTGTGATCCACACAGTCAAAGGCTTTGGCATAGTCAAGAAAGCAGAAATAGATGTTTTTCTGGAACTCTCTTGCTTTTTCCATGATCCAGCAGATGTTGGCAATTTGATGTCTGGTTCCTCTGCCTTTTCTAAAACCAGCTTGAACCTCAGGGAGTTCATGGTTCCGGTATTGCTAAAGTCTGGCTTGGAGAATTTTGAGCATTACTTTACTAGCGTGTGAGATGAGTGCAATTGAGCGGTAGTTTGAGCATTCTTTGGCATTGCCTTTCTTTGGGATTGGAATGAAAACTGACCTTTTCCAGTCCTGTGGCCACTGCTGAGTTTTCCAAACTTGCTGGCATATTGAGTACAGCACTTTCACAGCATCATCTTTCGGGATTTGAAACAGCTCCACTGGAATTCCATCACCTCCACTAGCTTTGTTCGTAGTGATGCTTTCTAAGGCCCACTTGACTTCACATTCCAAGATGTCTGGCTCTAGATGAGTGATCACATCATCATGATTATCTGGGTCGTGAAGATCTTTTTTGTACAGTTCTTCCATGTATTCTTGCCACCTCTTCTTTATATCTTCTGCTTCTGTTAGGTCCATACCATTTCTGTCCTTTATCGAGCCCATCTTTGCATGAAATGTTCCCTTGATATCTCTAATTTTCTTGAAGAGATCTCCAGTCTTTCCCATTCTGTTGTTTTTCCTCTATTTCTTTGCATGTTACTCATTGCTTTTCTCTTGCTGCTTTTAATATTCTTTCTTAGTGTTTAATCTCTATTAGCTTGATTAGTATGTGTCTTAACGTGTTTATCCTTGCGTTTATCCTATATGGGGCTCTTCACTTCTTGGACTTGATTGACTATTTCCTTTCCCATGTTGGGAAAATTTCCAACTATAATCTCTTCAAACATTTTTTTCAGACCCTCTATTTTTCTCTTCTTCCTCTGGGACTCCTATAATTCAAATGTTGGTGTGTTTAATATTGTCTCAGAAGTCTCTGAGGCTATTCTAAGTTGTTTTCATTCTTTTTGCTTTATTCTTCTTGTCAGCAGTTGCTTCCACCTTTCTATCCTCCAGTTCACTTTTTCATTCTTCTGCCTTACTTGTTATACTATTGGTTTCTTCTAGAGTATTTTTGATTTTGGTCATTGTGTTACTTGTCTCTATTTATTTCGTCTAGGTCCATGTTAATTGTGTTTATTGGTGCTTGCATTTTCTCCACTCTATTTTCAAGGCTTTGGAAAATTTTTACTATCATTACTCCGAATTCTTTTTCAGGTAGTTTGCCTATTTCCTCTTCACTTATTTGGTCTTGTGAGTTTCTACCTTGTTCTCCATTTGCACTATATTTCTCTGTCTTTTCTTTTTTCCAAACTTACTCCATTTGAGGTCTTCCTTTCCCAGGCTTTGGGGTTGGTCTATTCTTTCTTCCTTTTGGTTTCTGCATTTTGGTCCTTACCCACCACAAAGTGGTTTGTGTTGATTTCCTTTTGGGGGTGACTTTTGACTGTGTTCCAGTGGGAGGAGGTATTTTCTTTTTTCCCTCTGAGGGGCAGGGCTGTGTGAGGTGGTCTGTTTTGGAATGTCGGTAGGAATTCTGTCTGCTGATGACTGGTTTTGTGCTTTTGCCTTGCTTGTTGTTTGGGTGAGGCATCCTGCACTAGGTGCTGTCAGCAGCTGGGTGATACCATGCTTTGTATACAAGTGTAGGCCTTTGTGGAAGTTGTCACTAATCAATACTTCCTGGAATTAGGAGTTGTCTGGCATTCTGTGGTCCTGGACTCAGTGCTCCCACTTCAATGGCTCAGGCCCAATCTCTGGCCAGGAGACCAAGACTCCACAGTCATTTGCTATGATATTAAAGGGGATTAAAACAAACACATAAAGACAAAAAGCAAAACATAACAAGAAACAAAGGATGAACCCAGACAAATGGTAAATACAAGATCAGACATATAAATACAAAAACAATGGTATATACACAGAAATATAACCAAAATATTCCAAAGAAAAGAAAGTACAAGAGATTGACTTGATGAACAAGGAAAGCAAAAATGATATTGACCAGTTAAACACAGAGCTAACTAAAACTTAAACCAGGAAACTGAGCCAAAGCAGAGTGCCAACTGGGGAATAAAGCAAAGAAAACAAACATGATGAAAAAAGAGAGAGTGAAAGAAAAGAAAGAAAGGGGGAAAGAAAGGAGAAGAAAGCAAGGGAAGGATGACAAGAAAAAAAATAGAAAAGCAAAGCTAAATAGAAGTATATATAAATGATTTTATATATGTATAGTAAGGAATAACTACAACAGGAGAAGGGCAATAAGAAAAACAGTCAAACAGAACAAAAAACTTGAAAAAAGAAAATTTCTAATTATTTTTAAAAAGGTAAAATCTACAGCATCACAGAAGGCCAACATAGAGGTAGAAGTATGTAAGGGGAATGAACAGTGTGATTTTTTTTTAAAGATAAAATTTCCCAAGGTTATAGTTCTTCTTAGTTGTGGGGTTTGCCCCCTGCGGGTGGGGTTGTACTAATACCCTCTGATGATTTCCTGGTTTGGGGGACTTCTACCAGTGTTCTAGTCAATGGGGCTGGATCTCATTTCTCTGAAGGGCAGCACTGTGTCCATAGTAGGTTTTAGGGTGTCTGTAGGATTGGTATGGCTTTGGGCAGCCTGTCTGCTAGTGTGTAGCATTGTGTTTCTATTTTGTTGAAGGATTGGCATGGGGCTATCTGGGCACTGGTGCTGGCTGACCTTTGGGTGGTCTTGCTTTTGGTATTGTCATAGAGGTCTTTTGGAGGGCTTTTGTCTATTAATGTTCCCTGGTGTCAGGAATTCTCTAGTGGTTCAAAGTCTTGGGCTTCTCACCTGAGGAGTTCAGGTTCAAAGCCCACTGAAACTCTAAGACCTCACAAGCCACACAACACAAAATACAAGTCCCTAATACTCTACATGAAGGCAATACTCAGCAGCCCAGAACACCCAGAGGCTTACACCAAAGTCCTCTAATATTTCTAGGAAGGTCTCTGGACTTGTTGTGGGAGCATGGGGTCAGTTCAGTTTCAGATCTGATCTTATTCCAGCTTGTAGTTGCTCTAAGGTTCACAGTTGCCCCTAGAGTCCACAGTGTGTTCCCCAACTGTGCAAAGGCCAAAGTTCATTAAGGCCCACTAGCTGTCTTGGGATGGGGAGAGGGGAGGATATGGTGGCCACAACTAGAATGTACTGGGGAGCACCTGAGGCAATAGAGACCTGCTAGAGTTCTTACAGTCTGGGTCAGGTAGTGATTTCTCCCAGAGGAAAAGGCCCCAGGTTGTGGGTCCCTAGAAAGAGCTCAGCTACTTAAACTCCCAGCAAGGTGCGGGCAGTAACCTGTACCTACTCACAGCCTGGTGGTAGCTGCAACCTCTGGGATTAGGACTACATCAGTGTTGTTTTGTTCACTGCCTCTGGCACCCCTCTGAGCTTTGGCAGTGGTAGTCATGTGTATTTCTGCAGCCATGTTGAAGCAGCCCTCTCAGCACAACCTCAGGGCAACCGCCCCCTACCTCTTCCTGGAATCTGCTGGAGCCTCCACCCCCGGTCCCACCCTTTGCTGCAGGCCTAAGCTTGCTAGCCACTTCTCTCAGCTCCCCACCCCCACCCTCTGGTCTGGGCTGAGGCTTGTGAGCTGCTTATGGGCTGAGAAGTGGTATTCTGCAGCTTTCTCTGTATTTTGCCTTTTGAGTCCCCACTGTTGCATGCCACGTTGAGGTTCCACAACTTGCCCTTGGCCCCACCTGTGAGGGAGTTTCCTAGTACATGGAAAACTTTTCCTCCTTCCGGACTCCCTCCTTCTCTTGGGGCACAAGCTCCTGTCCTGAAGTCCTCTGTTTTTTTTTTTTTTCTTTAATTATTAATGTATTTATCTTTGTCCTACCTCAATCCAAAGAGATTAGCTTGTCATTTTGGAGTCTTTGTGTCTTTTGCTATCATTTAGAAGTTGTTCTGGAGGAGTTGTTCCATATTTTGATGAATTTTTTATGTATTTAAGGGAAGCCCACTTTCTTTTCACTGAGGTCATCCTGGAAACACTGGGAGAAGTGATGTTTTTGTTTCTTTAATTTTTATTTTTACTTTATTTTGCTTTACAATACTGTATTGGTTTTGCCATACATTGACATGAATCAGCCACAGGTGTACATGAGTTCCCAATCCTGAACCCCCCTCCCACCTCCCACCCCATATCATCTCTCTGGATCATCCCCGTGCACCAGCCCCAGTATGTTTTATTAATAGTCTAAGGTGGCACTAGTGATAAAGAATCTGCCTGCCAGTGCAGCAGACATAAGAGAAGCAGGTTAAAACCCTAAATCAATAAATCCCCTGGAGGAGGGCATGGCAACCCACTCCAGTATTCTATTCTTGCCTAGCAAATCCCATGGACAGAGGACCCTGGTGGGCTACATCTATAGGGTCACAAAGAGACAGACACAACTAAAGTGACAGGCTGGCATGGCATTAATAAATCCCATAGCTTATCTTAAAATATATCCATGTTTGTATTAATATCATAATGGAAGCATTTGCAATTTATATAATTATTATTACTTTTTTAATGACTTAGAGATAATGGAGATCGAAGTACTAACTTGAGGTCAAACAATTTTTAAGGCATAGTACATGTATTTAAACCTGTACATTGAAAAATATTAATCTTAAAATACTATAAAATTTTTCTGTACTAACATCTGCAATCAAAAAGCTATCTCCCACATGTTAAGACTTGTATTGCATGACATATGCTACTGAAAGAAAAGTAAATCTCTCAAGCTTGCTAGAATTTTATGTCTGAAGAGAGTTGATGATATGTTAGTTTCATGTTTAATACACATAGTGAATTTTCATTCTAATTAAAAATTTGTTTCCATTGGCTTAGTATTTTATTTTGAAAGGTTACAAACAGTATCAAGAAGAGATCAGTAGTTACACTAAGAAAATCTGTTTGAAGCAGGATGATTGAATAATGTATGGTTACAACAAATAATTCAGACCTTACTGTCATCGTTATGAGACTATTGAGATTGAATAAAAAGATTTTCTATTGCAAAATTTTAAAAAATAAAGGGTTCCTGTCAATTTCATACTACAAATTAGTGATGACAATTGCCTCATTTAAGTTTCCTCAGATCCTTTCAGTTCAGTTCAGTTCAGTCGCTCAGTCATGTCCGACTCTTTGCGACCCCATGAATTGCAGCATGCCAGGCCTCTCTGTCCATCACCATCTCCCAGAGGTCACTCAGACTCAAGTCCATCGAGTCCGTGATGCCATCCAGCCATCTCATCCTGGGTCATCCCCTTCTCCTCCTACCCCCAATCTCTCCCAGCATCAGAGTCTTTTCCAATGAGTCAACTCTTCGCATGAGGTGGCCAAAGTACTGGAGCTTCAGCTTTAGCATCATTCCTTCCAAAGAAATCCCAGGGTTGATCTCCTTCAGAATGGACTGGTTGGATCTCCTTGCAGTCCAAGAGACCCTCAAGAGTCTTCTCCAACACCACAGTTCAAATGCATCAATTCTTCAGCGCTCAGCCTTCTTCACAGTCCATCTCTCACATCCATACGTGACCACAGGAAAACAATAGCCTTGATTAGGAGGACCTTAGTCGGCAAAGTAATGTCTCAGATTCTTTAGAGGCTGTTTTAATTCTACAGATTTTTCAATTCAAATGAAAATTTGGAAGAGGGTTAGAATGCATATTTGTTTCAAGAAGCAAAACAAACCCAGCCTTCCCCTATATCTTTTTACAATTATTCTCTGAAAAACACATTGGCTAACTAGTAACATAACATGCTTTTAATGCCGTTATCTCAATTCCTGTTTAATTCATCAAGGTTGTTTCTGTCCTTAACACACTTCATTGCAGTCACAGTCATTAAGGTCAGTCGTTTGCTGTCTTATACCTAATTTGTTTGATCTCATCAACACCATTAACCTTATAGGTTACTTTTTAGATTCTCCCACACCCCACTCCTTCTCTCTTCTTTCTGTTTCTCTTTTTCATGGCACTTTCCTGATATTGGGCATGAAATAAATCTTCAGTTGATAAGTAAAAAATAATAATTTGCCATCTTCAGATAAACTGTATATGCTGTGCTTAGTCACTCAGCCATATCCAACTGTCAGGAGAGTGTGTAATTTCCTGGTTCTGTCTTGCTGCAGAAAATATTTGAAATGGTGGACCAGTGATACAGCTCTGTTACAGCTCAGTTTTACTCAGCAAGCAAAGGAAAGTACACCCTCAAGGCATGAGAGTGGACCAACCCCAGTGGGAGGCTTTAATCCATCTTGGCTTCCTCCTTTTATACACTTGTCTCCTCCCCCGACATTGAACCTGCCCTATGCAAATTGGACGAGCTAGGAGGGCTGTTTGTTTCACCTGAGGTTCTCACTCTGGTCCTCGGATGTCTCTGCTTTTGAATATACTATCTAGGTTGGTTATAACTTTCCTTCCAAGGATTAAGCGTCTTTTAATTTCATGGCTGCAGTCACCATCTGCAGTAATTTTGGAGCCCCCAAAAATAAAGTCTGACACTGTTTCTTCAGCTATTCCCACGAAGTGATGGGACTGGATGCCATGATCTTTGTTTTCTGAATGTTGAGTTTTAAGCCAACTTTTTCACTCTCCTCTTTCACTTTCATCAAGAGGCTTTTTAGCTCCTCTCTACTTTCTGCCATAAGGGTGGTGTTATCTGCATATCTGAGGTTATTGATATTTCTCCTGGCAATCTTGATTCCAGCTTGTGTTTCTTCCAGTCCAGCATTTCTCATGATGTACTCTGCATAGAAGTTAAATAAGCAGGGTGACAATATACAGCCTTGATGTACTCCTTTTCCTATTTGGAACCAATCTATTGTTCTATGTCCAGTTCTAACTGTTGCTTCCTGATCTGCATACAGATTTCTCAAGAGGCAGGTCAGGTGGTCTGATATTGCCATCTCTTTCAGAATTTTCCAGAGTTTATTGTGATCCACACAGTCAAAGGCTTTGGCATAGTCAAGAAAGCAGAAATAGATGTTTTTCTGGAACTCTCTTGCTTTTTCCATGATCCAGCAGATGTTGGCAATTTGATCTCTGGTTCCTCTCTCTTTTCCAAAACCAGCTTGAACATCAGGAAGTTCACGGTTCACGTATTGCTGAAGCCTGGCTTGGAGAATTTTGAGCATTACCTTACTAGCATGTGAACTACCTAACATTCCCCCCTCAAGAGATAGGAGGCCAGGGAGGCTCAGGCCCAATTCTTTGGGAATAGGGGCGTTGAAGTCTCTCTGGCTACTTCCTGCTGAGCTGGGATGGCAAGGGGCATTGGGCATTGGTTATCTATGACAAGTAAACTGGCTGGAGTGGGCTGCTTCAGTCCTGTTGAACCATTGTGAGAGAAGGCTTGGCACTTGACCTTGAGGCTCTTGGGTCCCAAGGGCACAGTGCCACCCAGTGTCCCAATTGATGGCATTAGTAGCAAGCCATTTTAGGAGACTTATCATGGTTTGGACACTCTTTGGCCCAATGTCACACCTGTATACAGATTAAGCATTTTCCTTGTGCCTTGTCCTTCAATAACTAGGGTTTTGCCATAGGACCTCCCTGGAGGGCAGCCAGCATCTGGGCATGCTTTATCTCTCTCCTTCTCTCCCTTTCCTGGGCCTTGGCCTCCCTCTCCTGCTCTGTTGCAAAAGAGAGGCTGTCTGGACCATTTGATCTAGACAGGCAGCAGGGTCCTGCTGCTGTAGCTGTTGTAACTTTATCCTGATATCTGATGCACATTAGGACAGGAATTTGTCCTTTAAAATCACCTGTCCCTTGTAAGAGTCTAAGTCCAGATTGGTAAACTTTTGGAGGGCCTCTTTTAGCTTTTCCAGAAAGGCAATAGAGTTCTCATAGGACTCCTGAGTTATTCCTGAGACCGGGCACAATCTCTCAACTAATATTCTTCCTTCTATTTCCATGGGTAGACTTCCTTAGAGGTGAGTCTTTCTGAAGCTTATCCTACCCACTACTGTTGCAACCTGAGAGCTAGGCGTCGCTGGGTCAGGGTGCAGATCCCCAGGCAGGTTGAGGTGTGACAACCTCCTGGAGATATAATCCCCAGGCAGGATGAGGCATGTCAGCCTCCTGAGAGTTGGGTCCTTTGGCAGGTCGAGGCATGTCAACCTCCTGTGACCCCTGAACTGATGTATCCCTGAGCAGGTTGAGGCATGACAACCTCCTGGAGACCAGATGTCAAGGCATATCAACTTTCTGGGACCCCTGGACTGGTGGATCCCTGAGCAGGTTGAGGCATGACAACCTCCTGGAGACCAAATCCCTAGGCAGGTCAACCTTCTGGGACCCCAGGCTGGAGGATCCCCAAGCAGGTTGAGGTGTGATGACCTCCCAGGGACTGGATCCCTAGGCAGGTTGACTTCCCAGGACCCCCAGGCTAGAGTTGGGCATCCCCAAGTTCTCTGGTATGACTAGTGCTGGGTAGGATTAAGGGGTTGTAATCTTAACTCATTGCTGGTTTGTCCACCATGGATGGGAATAGATATCATGATGTAAAGCAAGCCAAGCCTGTGCATTGAGACTGGGAACCTGGCAAAATAGCTGTATCCTCTTATAGCTCTGAGGTAATATAAGTCACTGATTTCCTCCCCTAGTCCTCCATAAGAGCAGTTTAGGGGATTTCCAATGGTAAAAATTTCATTATCGTAGACCCACTCTAGATAATAACTGAAGTAATGACAAAGGCGTGGGTTATTTGGTACTGTTAGGGGCTTTAAGAGTATTTTCATAATAAGCGGGATGGAGCAATGTTGCCTACAAGAGGGCAGGGTCTTGGTTGTAGGAGTTAGTAAGTGGCTTAAGAACAAATTGATGAGAGGCAACAGACCAGATGTTCCATAAAAGTGGAGTGTAGATTTGATCCAGGGGATATGTTTTTAACTTTAGGAGAAGGGTGGTAAGGGTTTGGGCCCAAATGGCCTGCTGAGCTAACCCCCAAAATGGCAAACATTGTCCCTGGAAGCCCAATTGCCTTTGAAGGGATGCTACCAACAGATTGACTTCTAGCAGGCATTGTGTTCCTGTCACCCACCCTAGTGGGTTCACTAAGAGATATTGTTGACACACATGTTGTAGGAAACATAGAAGATAAAAGCCTGAATATCTAGCGGGATTGGATATTTTACAGTATTTCCCTTCCAAGGGCCAGCTATCTTCTCGTTGTCCCTCTAGAGGATTGTAGAGACAACACTGTGGCCCCAGACGGGGCTCACAAAAAGAGCATGAAACAGGAGGGAAGGGGACAGGCACAGCTTTTGAAAGAATGGCATAGCCCAACCAAATAACATAAATCTATTAAGATCAAAAAAGTCCAAGATGGCAGACAAGTCAAATTCAACAAAATCTTGGTCCTCAGTCTGCAAGCTAAATGACACACCAAGAGGTGCCATGAAAATGTCAAAGCACTATCAAAAGACTAAGGAGTGGGTGGTTCCCCAACTGTTGGAATGATCCTCCCACTCATTAACATATAAAATCAGCTCACAAAAACTAACCGCACATTTCATGGCTTCCGGATACACCCTCTGTGATGGCACATGCTCTGTGGACTGTGCTTCTCTCTGAATCCAAACAAATCTACCTCTTACCTATCACTGTGTCTCTCACTGAATTTTTCTGCAATGAGACCTCAAGAACCTGAGTTTCATTAGGTCCTGAAACCACACTCTGTGGGTTTTGGCTGGACTTACATCTGACTAAGCACAGCACAAAGTCCCTACCACATGGGTTTGAGTCCTAATCTTAGGTAAACAGTTTCAAACACAACTTTCGGAAATGGAAAGATGATGAGCTGCCCAATATGTTGTAAACAGTGGCATAGATGGAGAGAGGAGCTGAAGGATGGGAGGAAAAGGCAGTGAGAAAAACGTGTCAAGGAATACATTTCACAACTTGCTGGAAAAACTACTAAATGCCTGACCTGTGCCCACAATTTTCATTGGCCTGATCCTTAGCACAAAGGAGGTTAAGGAGAGAAGAACCCACTTGGGCAACAGCTACTAGGGTGCAGCTAATAATGGAGGCTTTGGGACACACTAGGGAGCAGTCCCTGCCAGAGTCCCTCAATTGCACACACTGCCACTCACCTTTTCAAAGGATATTTGAGGAAACAAGAAACAAGAGATTGTAAAGGAATTAAGATTTTGTTAGCTATATGTCCTTCCAGCCATAGGGACAAGGACCTCCTACCTTAACCAGAGGTCTTCTGGAATCTGAGACTGAGCAGTGTGAGCTTTCTGCGGAGTTTGTTTTCGTTGTCCCAGTTTCCAGCACCCTGGGCTTCCTGTCACTTCCACTGCACTTGGGTTTCCTTCATGTCCAGCTTCCACAGCGTGAGCTTTCACTGAGTTGGGCTTCTGTGCTTGGTCTCCGCCTCGCTAGGGCCAAGCTGAGGTTGTTTCAGCTAAGCTAAATCCAAGACATGGCACCAGATATGTCGGGGGTGTGTGTCATTTCCTCGGTTCTGTCTCGTCACAGCAAAGATTTGAAATGGTGGACCAGTGTTACAGCTCAGTTACAGCTCAGAGTTTTATTCGGTGGCAAGCAAAGTACACCCTCAAGGTGTGAGGGTGGGCCGACCCCAAAGGAGAAACCTCAATCCCTCTTGGCTTCGTCATTTTATACAGTTGTCTCCTCTCCCCCACCTTGAGCCTGCCCTTTGCAAATTGGGCCATCTAGAAGGGCTGTTTGTTTCACCTGAGGTCCTCACTTTGGTGCTTGGATTTTCTTTTGTTCCATTTTCACAGGCTTTTTCCTTTCTTTGTCTTTTAGCCATTGACATTTTGGACTCCATTTTCCTATTCTAACTACCTAACACAACTCTCTGTCACCCTAGAGACTGTAGCCCTCCAGGCTTCTCTCTACGTGGGGTTTCTCCAGGCAAGAATACTGGAGTGAATTGCCATGCCCTCCTCCAGCAGATCTTCCTGACTCGGGAATCAAGCCAGGGGACCCTGCATTTCAGGCAGACTCTTTACCACCTGAGCTACCAGGGAAGCCCAAACTCTGTGTACATTATGGCAAAAATATTCCAGAGGTGTAAAAACCTTTTCATATGATCTTAATGCCATTTATAAAATTCATTTGAAACCACATGCCTTTTCTAAATTATATCATAAAATGCACTTCAGTGATAAATTAGCTATATTGCTCAAAGGGTGTAAAATGATAAACTTCTGAAACAAAGATGAATACAGGTGTTTTGTTAATTTACACATCTTGAATGTAATTTTTCAAACTGTTTCAGTGGCCTGAAGCCAAATTCTATGCTTCAGATGAATAGAAATCTATTCTTTTTAAATGAACACTATGGGGTGACAGTTCACTTAGAGAAAAGAAATGTTTAATATATTTTCTTTACTATAACTATCAATAATGATATAGATAAACTAAAAAATATAAAAGAACCTCTTTGTAAAGCATAATCTTTGTGTCACCCCTGTATGGATATATATGCAGTTTGTACTCACAGAAAAAACAACTTTTAAACTAAAATGTAGTACCATGTCCCATCAGTCTTATAAAGCTTACTTGTGTCTCAACCATATGGATGAACATCAGAAAAAAATAATGTCAACTAGATATATATTTTTAACAAAAAAATTGTGTTTTCATTTCCTGATGTAAAATATTGCTGTTCTAAATGTTTCCCTCAAAACTCATTAATATACCATACATCTGAAGTAATACAGTGAATTATGAAACTGTAAACTAGTCAGTGTTTGAATAAATTAATAATGGATCTAAAAGTATGGAATAAATCCATGTAGCATGCAGCACACAATTAACTCTTCACAAGCTAATAATTTTTAAAACTCTAAAATCAGATTAGTTAGTTAGTTAGTTCAGTCGCTCAGTCGTGTCCGACTCTTTGTGACCCTATGAATCGCAGCACACCAGGCCTCCCTGTCCATCACCATCTCCCAGAGTTCACTCAGACTCACGTCCATCGAGTCAGTGATGCCATCCAGCCATCTCATCCTTGGTCGTCCCCTTCTCCTCCTGCCCCCAATCCCTCCCAGCATCAGAGTCTTTTCCAATGAGTCAGCTCTTCGCATGAGGTGGCCAAAGTACTGGAGCTTCAGCTTCAGCATCATTCCTTCCAAAGAAATCCCAGGGTTGATCTCCTTCAGAATGGATTGGTTGGATCTCCTTGCAGTCCAAGGGACTCTCAAGAGTCTTCTCCAACACCACAGTTCAAAAGCATCAATTCTTCGGCACTCAGCCTTCTTCACAGTCCAACTCTCACATCCATACATGACCACAGGAAAACCATAGCCTTGACTAGGCGGACCTTAGTCGGCAAAGTAATGTCTCTGCTTTTGAATATACTATCTAGGTTGGTCATAACTTTTCTTCCAAGGAGTAAGTGTCTTTTAATCTCATGGCTGCAGTCACCATCTGCAGTGATTTTGGAGCCCCCCAGAATAAAGTCTGACACTGTTTCCACTGTTTCCCCATCTATTTCCCATGAAGTGATGGGACCGGATGCCATGATCTTCGTTTTCTGAATGTTGAGCTTTAAGCCAACTTTTTTACTCTCCTCTTTCACTTTCATCAAGAGGCTTTTTAGCTCCTCTTCACTTTCTGCCATAAGGGTGGTGTCATCTGCATATCTGAGGTTATTGAGATTATTTTCCAATAAAACATGTCATAACAATTTATTTGATTGTGATAAGGACATTAAGATTCAATAAATAGTGATATCATCAAAGTTCATTGAATCGGTATGTAAAGACAAGCAACAGTGTTCTTATCTTCATTGCAGCAAATATAGGAATGCTTAATAGTTTCAGTTACAGTTAAATAGAATGGATTCGAGTCTTGTTTATCTTAGAATCTACAGGAAAGAAATATATGATTTGGAAAACTGATGGAGGAAGAAATGAGGTCAAGGTGGGGTAAACTTTAGGAGATAGGAGGAAGGTCTTAGGAAAAACTCAAAGATGAAAAATGTGGGTCAGATCAGAAGACTACCACTGTTATGTCATGTTCTAAGGAAGTGCAATGTTTTATCAGATTTAGTAAAAAGAATGAAACTGATGAACTACATAAATGCCCCCTATATCAAATGATCCTTGAAAGCCTAGTTTTTATATATGGATTTCTGAGGAGGAAGTGGTCAGACTTCCGTCTGTGATTCATCTGTGATGGAATGACTACTAGTCAGTGCCTTTATCCAGAAAATAATTCCTGCCTGGGCAAAAATCCCATTTTTTTCATGCTGTCTCTGCTACGCTCAGTCACATCTGACTCTTTGCAACCCTATGGACTGTAGCCCACCAGGCTTCGCTGTCCATGGGATTTTCCAGACAAGAATACTGGAGCAGATGGCCCTTTCCTTCTCCAGGGGATGTTCCTGAGCCACAGATGAAACCTGCCTCTCCTGCATCTCCTGCGTGGCAGGCAGATTCTTTACCACTTTGTCACCTGGGATGCCCCATGTTTTCAGTCTTTCCTTTTCCTTGATGTAGTCTTTTCTAGACAATCAAAATATGATTATTAAAGTAATTTTCATTTTTTAGCTTATGAAAAATTAATATTACAGGTATCATTGTCCTTATGAACTTTAAAATTAACATGTTTAAAAAATGAATTCCTATTATATTTTTTGTGCTATTTTAAAAAATTAATTTAGGGATAACATGTCTTTATTACAGATTTTCTAATCATGCTCAAAACACACTTTTCTAATTATTCATTTAAGTTCTTTTGTAGCATTTATTTTTAAACATGTTTTTCCACATTTCCTATTATCTTTTTCCCCTAGATATTTAATCTTTTTATCCCTACCTTCCAGTGTATTGTTTTATTGAGGAAGACTCCTAATATTGTATATTAATTTTGTACCTGTGAATTTATTATATAATTTAGTATTTGTGTTATTCTCTAGAGTTTAACTATTACCATTTCATCAAAAATTAATGATAATTTTATCTTCTCCTTTCCAATTTTTAAACTCATTTACTTTTTTCTTTCTTGTTGCATTATTTATATAGTATTATTCAAGATAACTTGAGCTAAAATGTCATAATTTCATTAGGTAATTTTTCAGTTTTTTGTGAAAGAATGTTTTGAAGTCCTGATAAACAGAATAAATGAGACTATAACTAACAGGGTGATATTTTGTGAGACGCTTCTGCAGTGGAACAGATGACTGATGGGGACACTGAACGTTGCAAACAATGATTCGTCAGCATCATATTGCAGACATAGTGATCACAGCAGAAGTAGCATCTGGCTTTCACTTTTTCTTTTGGTTTATCCAGCATCATTGGTTTGTCTTTTCCTCCTAAGCAGCTTCTAGTGCTAATAGTATATATAGTGCTTAGTCACTCAGTCATGTCTGACTCTTGTGGCGCATGGCCTGTAACCTGCCAGTCTCCTCTGTCCATGGAGTTTTCCAGACAAGGATACTAGAGCAGGTTTGCCATTTCATACTGCAGGGGATCTTCCCAACCCAGGGATCAAACCCGCATCTCTTGCATCTCCTTCGTTGGCAGGCAGTTCTTTAATTCTCCTGCCACCTGCAAAGCCAAATAGGGCTTCTTCAGTCTACGCTGGCCATCACCTCTCTCTGTCTGTGGTCTTTCTTTAGTACTGAGGGCTAAGTGTGGTCATCTCAAATGTGCTACCAGTACTGGTTCCACTGGTCACTGATGTTAATCTTGGAGTGATAGCTCTGCCCACCCTTTGTTCTTTACTCCTATTACTGGAGCTTGACTTCGCTGAGCGGACTGAACCCCAGTCCATTGTCCTGTGACCTGCCACTTCAAGGACAAAACTTTAAAATGACCATGTAATCCATTAGTTCCCAACCTTGAATGCATATTAAAATTATCTGTGGAGCATAAAAAATTGTATACATGTCTCTGTTTCAACCTCAGATGTCTGGATTTCAGCCTTAAACGTCCAATTTCAATAATCTGGAGTGGACTCAACAACCATGTAGTAGTTTGAGAACTGTAATCCTATTTGACTGTAATGAGAACTATGATCCTATGATCCTACTTGACTGTAAAATATGATCTGCCCATCTTCTCTGTCTAAATGACATTCTATCACTACTTGGACACCTATAGGGGACTAAGGCCTTAGATAAGCCTGGGTTTATCTTTTTTTTTTTTTAACCACTGTTCTGTGTATTATTTCCCTGGTAGATGCTCTTTTGTTAGCCTGGCTCACCTGTCAGCCTATTGAAATCTGGTAAACTGTTTCCTCTCTCCATATGTAACCTAGGCTGTAGGGAGCCAGCATAATTTACACTTAAGTGTAGCTTACATGAGAAGTTAGCAGTAAGGCCTATAACCAGGTGTACTGACTTCTAGACATCTGTTTTTGCATTATGCCTGAATGCCTTTAATTTAGTTCATTATTTACTTTGCCATGTTCTAGATTCTCCCTCTTTTCCCACATTTGGGTCTAGTACACTCAATAAATATAGATTAGTGATTATGTATTTTTTTTACACATTTTCTCCCTTTGTACACATATCTCATTTTAGACAATGCTGAAAAGATCATGATTCATTATTCCACATAGTAACTAACATCTGGAGTCAATTAAAATGAGTCTAACTTGTATACCACATGGTACAGAAGCTGGATGAAGTTTTTATTGAAGATAGGCATTGGTAATGTAATATGTAATGTATATTGACCCTTTATCACATTTCATTCCACATTTCCTTGAACTTAGATGTTATAAAAAGGCATGATCAGTTGATGAGAAATTATGATATCTTTTTTTTTTCAAAGGCATAGGTCCCCAGAACTATGTTTTTTAAAAATTGATAATACAAATTACTTTTCACACTCTAATACTAAAGAATCTTGAAATAAAATAGCAAGAATGTGACTTAAATCATTGCTTACTGATGTATCTTATAAGAAGTCATAATGTTCATATCTTTTTTCCCTCTTTAATATTTTGTCATTGATTTTCATGTTTAAAACCATTCTTAAGGATGATATTTCTGTAAATAAAGCTGTCATACTAGATATGCACATTACATTATAGAGTTTGCCCTTTGACCAGTAAAAACTTAAAAATCTGTCTATTTGTCCTACAAGAAATAATAGCAATTGTTGTGTTTAAAAGTTATGTTATCAAATACAGGTGTATTAAAATGAAAAAAAATCAAACTTTACATTTTAATCATAGAAAACCACATTCAAGTGGCTTTATATGTGAATCCCAGAGACATTTATAAATTTTAAAGATCAAAACAGAGCCTTAGATCACATTCTGTAAGTATCAGGTTACATTAAAGGCTGAAGTCTTATTCTTATCCATTCACTGATCATGGCATTTGTCTAAATGATGGAGAGTAAAATTGTACCCACCACATATGATTAAGAAATGGGATCAAAATCTTTGGAAAAGATTAAGCTTAGAATAAAAGTTTCTTCTCAACAGAAATACCTAAAACTACATGCTAGTCTAAATTTAATTTTAATTGATTTTTATAAATAAAGCTTTCTTTCTTTCATTGATTCTGTGCAAAACTTTAATTTCTTTCATCTCTAATTCTAGTTAGCATCTTCATACCAGTCACATAATTGATTTACACACCCTTTAGTAAGTACCCAGTATATAAAAGCATGCTTGCAACTTAGTGTCAAAGCATAGTTGCAACTTATATATTCGTGGCTGTCACCAACTTGAAGAAGACTGGGAAATTTCTGAGTGTAATGCAAAATGTAGTTGGCATTTTGAACCAGCATGTCTGCTGAGAATTCATGGTGAAATGAGGTAAAAGGATCTTGTAGCTGAGGCTATACAAAGATAGTCCGGGCTGTACTGGGAGATGGCTGAGTTTAGAACATCAGTCTTTGCAACAAAGACTAAGATGGAACCAAGATTGACAGGAGGAGAACCAAAAAGCTCCAATTCAGAAAAAAATGGTGTATTTTTCTTATGAAATTAGAGACCATAAGTTATTCCATCTGGGAACCAATTATTGCAATGGAGATAGTCACCAACATCCTAGGCAAGGCATGGGAGGCTATCAAGGATAGACATCAGCACTTGTAGCAGACATAACTCTCCTAGGTACCTCCTGTTCCCACTAATCCCTTCTATTAACAAGAGAAGCAAGATAAGAGTCTCAAGAGCCCAAGCTTAAAAACCCTAAGTATCTGAGTTACTGTGTGAATGGCCATATAGTAATTTCTACTGCCAAACACTATTTGGGATTCATGAGCTAAAAACAAATTTCAGTTTGAAAGAAATATGGATACTCTAAATGGACACTGCAATTATGTTCATTTCATAACTGTAATCATTTAAAGCATATTGTAAGCTCTGAGTTAATTGCCCTACTCTCTTCTCACATTGACAATTGCTTTTTTAGTCTGAAAATTATTATAGTCAACACTTACTAACAACTTATTAGGTCTAAGCACTGCACTAATCACTTTAAATTCTCACTCATAAACGATAGAAACTATTACTCCCTCCATTTTATAGTCCAAGTAACTTAAACACAAGTAAGTTGAATAAGTTAAAGTTAAATAAGTTGCCCCAGTCACGTGGTTAGTAAACTTCAGCTCCTGACTCTAGACCTCATTGCGTAGATACTATATCACTCAGACTCATGACAGGCATTTTCTCATTGCTTTCTGAGTGGCTTTAAAAAAAGTGTCTTTAGAAACTTTTAATATATTCTCCTTTATTTTTATGTGTGAGTCTTTTAAAGAGATGGGCATCTGATTAACCCATTTATTTCTGGAAAGATGGCACAAGTGGTAAAGAACCCTCCTGCCAATGCAGGAAACTTAAGAGATGTGGGTTTGATCCTTGGGTCAGGAAGAACCCCTTGCGTGGAGATTCTCATGGACAGAGGAGCCTGGCAGGCTACAGTCCATAGGGTTGTATAGAGTCGGATATGACTGAAGCAACTTGGCAAGCACTCATGGGTCTCCTCTCCATCTTTTCTATTTTGTGTGAGCCTCCAGAAATGGGAATGATAAGGGCCAAATTCCAGGGTAAAATATCCACAATAAAAGACTTGGATTCTCCCTCCCCCACCACCAATGTTTGGATAATACAATAGGCAAGATAAAATTAGTTTAGATTTTGCTGAGTTAGCAAACAAATCAAAAATTTTAGTGACATTAGCAACAGTAGAGAATGGTTCCTTTGTTCCACATCTCTTCATGCTGGGTGTAGGCTGATAAAGCCACCAACATCTCAATGTTGCTGGCCTGCGATTGATGGATACAGAGTACTGCAAGGGTAACGACTAAATGATCTTGTGCTCAAATGGACACATAGCACTATCTCTGATAGTTCATTGGTCGTAATTAGTCACATGGTCCTGCACAACCAACAGTGAATTTGCTTGGGAATGAATATGTATTGTTTATAATTTGTGTGTTCAAGATTAGAGGAAGGTCAGTTATTCAAAACTGACAATTTCACTGAATTTAAACCCTATTTTAAATTTTATGTTTTAGCACAACTCTGCACTCTAATGTGAGAGCTTCTGATAGTTTCTGTATGAAAACTTGCTCCCTCCTTCTTGCTTCCCTCCTAGTTTCACTTGCAGCTTCTCTCCCTCTGCAACAAAAGTGTTGATCTTACTCCTTGGTCAGTGGTGCTCACTCTACTCTTGTTTTCTTAGTGTTATACTTTTTCTTTTTGTTAATTTAATTTTTATTTTATATGATGGTTCATTTGCAATGTTGTTTTATTTTCAGGAATACAGCAAAGTGATTCAGTTATACCTATGTATTTATTTATTCTTTTCCATTTTTTTCCCTCTTCAGGTTGTTATATAATATTGAGCAGAGTTCCCTGTGCTATACAATAGGTCCTAGTTGGTTATCAATTTTAAATATAACTGTGTGTGTATGTCAACCCCAAACTCCCTAACTAACCCTCCCATTACCCTTTTCCCTTGGTAACCATAAATTCATTCTCTAAATCTCTGAGTCTGTTTCTGTTTTGTAAATAAGTTCATATGTACCACTTTTTTTAAACTCCATATATATGATATCTTAAGATATTTGTCTTGCTCTGTCTTCACTCAGTATGACAATCTCTAGGTCCATCCATGTTGCCCCAAATGGCATTATTTCATTCTATTTAATGGTTGAGTAATACTCCATTGTGTGTGTGTGTGTGTGTGTGTGTACACACACACAACACATTTTGCTTATCCACTCATCTAGCAACAGCTACTTACATTGTTTCCATGTCTGGGCTACTGAAAACAGTGCTGCAGTGAACATTGGGGTGCATGCATCCTTTTGGACCATGTTTTTCTCCAGACATATGCACAGAAGTAGGATTGCAGGATCATATTGTAGCTCTCTTTTTAGTTTTTTAAGGAGCCTTTATTACTGTTCTCCAGAGTGGCTATTCCAGTGTACTTTACCCCAGCAGTGTAAGAGCATTCCTTCTCTCCACATCCTCTCTAGCAATTATTGTGGATTTTTTGATGATAGCCATTCTAACTGGTGTGAGGTGATATCTTATTGTACTTTTGGTTTGCATTTCTCTAATAATTAGTTGAGAAACCTATATGCAGGTCAGGAAGCAACAGTTAGAACTGGACATGGAACAACAGACTGGTTTCAAATAGGAAAAGGAGTACATCAAGGCTGTATATTGTCACTCTGCTTATTTAACTTATATGCAGAGTACATCATGAGAAACGCTGGGCTGGAAGAAGCACAAGCCGGAATCAAGATTGCTGGGAGAAATATCAATAACCTCAGATATGCAGATAACACCACCCTTATGGCAGAAAGTGAAGAGGAACTAAAAAGCCTCTTGATGAAAGTGAACGAGGAGAGTGAAAAAGTTGGCTTAAAGCTCAAGATTCAAAAAACAAAGATCATGGCATCTGGTCCCATGACTTTATGGGAAATAGATGGGGAAACAGTGGAAACAGTGTCAGACTTTATTTTGGGGGGCTCCAAAATCACTGTAGATGGTGATTGCAGCCATGAAATTAAAAGACGCTTACTCCTTGGAAGAAAAGTTATGACCAACCTAAATAGCATATTGAAAAGCAGAGACATTACTTTGCCAGCAAAGGTCCATCTAGTCAAGGCTATGGTTTTTCCCGTGGTCATGTACGGATGTGAGAGTTGGACTGTGAAGAAGGCTGAGCGCCGAAGAACTGATGCTTTTGAATTGTGGTGTTGGAGAAGACTCTTGAGAGTCCCTTGGGCTGCAAGGAGAACCAACCAGTCCATTCTGAAGGAGATGAGCCCTGGGATTTCTTTGGAAGGAATGATGCTAAAGCTGAAACTCCAGTACTTTGGCCACCTCATTTGAAGAGTTGACTCATTGGAAAAGACCCTGATGCTGGGAGGGATTAGGGGCAGGAGGAGAAGGGGATGACTGAGGATGAGATGGCTGGATGGCATCACTGACTCGATGGACGTGAGTCTGAGTGAACTCCGGGAGTTGGTGATGGACAGGGTGTCCTGGCGTGCTGCGATTCATGGGGTCGCAAAGAGTCGGACTTCCCTGGTGGCTCAGATGGTAAAGCGTCTGTGTACAATGCAGGAGACTTGGGTTCAATTCCTGGGTAGGGAAGATCCCCTGGAGAAGGAAATGGCAATCCACTCCAGTACTCTTGCCTAGAAAATCCCATGGACAGAGGAGTCTGGTAGGCTACAGTCCGTGGGGTCACAAAGAGTTGGACAAGACTGAGCGACCTCACTTTCACAAAGAGTCAGACACGACTGAGCAACTGAATTGAACTGAATAATTAGTGATGCTGAACAGTTTTTCATGTGCCTCTTGCCATTTGTGTGGATTCTTTGGAGAAATGTCTGTTTAGATTTTCTACCCTGTATTTGATTTAGTTCCTTGTATTTATGATGTTAAGCTGTACAAGTTGTTTGTGAGTTTTGGAGACTAATGCCGTCGGTCACGTCATTTGCAAATATGTTCTCCCATTCTGTGGGTTGTCTTTTTGGTTTTTTTTTGTGGCTTTTTTGCTGTGCAAAAGCTTTTGAGTTTAATTTAGAACCCTTTTGTTTATTTTTGTTTTTATCTCCATTACTGTGAGAGGCAGCTCATAAAAGATATTGCTGCAATTTAGGTCAGATAGTGTTCTATGTTTTCCTCTAAGAGTTTTATAGTGTCCAGTCTTGATTTATGTCTTTAATCCACTTTGAGTTTATGTATGGTGTTAGAGTGTTCTGATTGAATTTTTTTTTACATGTAGCTGTCCAGTTTTCCCAGCATCATTTATTGAAGAGACTGTCTTTCCTCTATTGTATATTTGATTGGCACTTACAGTGCTTCCATATCTTGATCATTGTAAATACTACTGCTATGAATATAGTGATGCATATATCTTTTCTACTTAGTATTTTGGTTTTCTTCTGAAATACACCCAGGAGTGGAATTGCTAAGTTATAAGGTAGTTCCCTTTTCAATTGTTGGAGGATTCTCCATACTTTTTCCATACTGTCTGCACCAATTTGTATACCATCAAAAGGCTCCAGCACAAAAGTTCCCTTCTCCATATCCTTGCCAATACTTGATATTTGTCGACTTTTTGATAATAGTTAAATTCTAACAGGAGTGAGGTAATATCTCATTGTAGTTTTGATTTGCATTTTCCTGATGATCAGTGATATTGCAAATCTTTTCATTGGGCTGATGACCATCTGTATGTCTTTGCAGTGAAAATATCTATTCAGATTCTCTACTTTTTATTTAATCAGGTTGTTTGCTTTCTTGATGTGGAGTTGAAGGAGTTGTTTGTGTATTTTGAATATTAACCCCACATAGTCTCATCATATAAAACTATATTTTCCCATTCAGTAGCTGGTCCTTTTGTTGATAGTTTACTTCACTGTGCAAAGGCATTACAGGTTGATGTAATCCTATTTATGTTTGCTTTTGTTTCACCTGTGTGAAGAGACATAATCCAAAAAAAAAGATAAATACCATGAGGGTCATTGTCAAACAGTGTAGAAACGTATTGCCAGTTTTCTCCTAGAAATTTTATGGTTTCATTTGAATTTATTTTTATGCATAGTGTGACAGAGTAGTCCAGTTTGACTCTTTTGCGTGTGGCCGTCTAGTTTTCCCACTGCCATTTGTTAGAGAGTCTCTTTTTCCCCCCTATGTTCTTCCTTCTTTGTCATAGATTAGTTTTCTATATAAGTGTGAGTTCGTTTCTGGAATCTCTATTTGATTCTGTTAATCTGTGTGTGCTTTTTGTGTGTGCTACTATAGTTTTGGTTACTGGAGCTTTGTATTACAGTTTGAAATCAGGAAGTCTGCTACCTCCACCTTGGTTTTTCCCTTCTCCAGATTATTTTGGCTATTCAGAGTCTTTTGTGTTTCCGTACTAATTTTGGAATTACTTTTCCTAGCTTTGTGAAAAAGGCCATTGGTATTTTGATAAGAATTGCATTACCTGGGCAGGTATGGTCATTTTAACAATATTCTTCCAGTCCATGAATATACTATATTTTTTCCATTTTTATTTTACATGCAATTTCTTTCATTTATGTGTTAGTGCTTTTGGAATGCAAGTCTTCTACCTCCTTACTTAGATTAATTCCTAGGTTCTTTATGATGTCATGGTAAATGGGATTATTTTCTTTCTTTTTATTTGTTCTTCATATTGATCCACATTTTATTGTAATATATTAGAAATAAGTTCTGGTTAATTCTGTCATTCACTGAACTTCAGAACCACATGCAATAGTAATTTAATACGAAAATTACAAAAATGTTAATTTGAAGATTATAAATTAGGGTAGAATAGCATTTGGTCAGATGAGAACACATACGTGTTAGAATTCAGTAAGATCTGATCTACTGAGTGGTTGAACATTGTTCTTCATGACTCTTTTAATCATAATTCTGGTACTACTGTGGAAGTACTTGTTAAATGTTTGATAAAGGTGAGAAATTATAAGACACTAATGAAAGAAATCAAAGACAACCTAAACAGATGGAGAGATAGTCCATGTTCCTGGGTAGGAAGAATCGATAATATGAAAATGACTATACTACCACATGCAATCTAAAGATTCAATGCAATCCCTATCAAATGACCAATGGCATTTTTCGCAGAGCTAGAACAAAAAATTTCACAATTCATATGGAAACACAAAAGACCCTGAATAGCCAGTCAAGAAAAGAATGGAGCTGGAGGAATCAACCTTCTTGACTTCAGATTATACTAGTAAGCTACAGTCATCAAGACAATATGGTACTGGCACAAAAACAGAAATATAGACTAATGGAACAAGCCAGAAAGCCCAGAAATAAACCCATGCATCTTGGGTACCGTGGATACCTTATTTTGACAAAGGAGGCAAGACTATACAATGGAGCAAAGACAGCCTCTTCAATAAATGGTGCTGGGAAAACTGGACAGTTACATGTAAAAGAATGAATTAGAACACTTTCTACACTATACACAGAGATAAACTCAAAATGGGTTAAAGACATAAATGTAAGACCAGAAACTATAAAACTCTTAGAGGAAAACACAGGCAGAATGCTCGATGACATAAAACAAAGCAAGATCTTCTATGACCCACCTCCTAGCATAATGGAAATAAAAACCAAGTAAACAAGTGGGATCTGATTAAACGTAAAAGCTTCTGCACAGCAAAGGAAACTATAAGCAACCCTCAGAATAGGAGAGAATGATAGCAAGTGAAACAACTGACAAAAGATTAATTTCCAAAATATACAAGCAGCTCATACAACTCAATGCCAGAAAAACAAACAACCCAAACAAGAAGTGGGAAAAGATCTAAACAGACATTTCTCCAAAGACATACAGATGGCTAACAAACACAGGAAAAGATGCCTACCATCACTTATTAGAGAAATGCAAATGAAAACCACAATGAGATATCACCTCACACAAGTCAGAATAAGTAAGTGTTAGTCTCTCAGTCGTGCCTGACTCTTTGCGACACCATGAACTGCAGCCCACCAGGCTCCTTTGTCCATGAGATTTTCCAGGCAAGGATACTAGAGTGGGTTGCCATTTCTTCTCCAGGGGATCTTCCCAACCCAGGGATTGAAATCGGGTCTTTGGCACTACAGGCAGATTCTTTACTGACTGAGCTGCAAGGGAAGTCCCAAATCAGAATGGCCATCATCAAAAAGTCTACTAACAATAAATGCTGGAAAAGGTGTGGAGAAAAGCAAATACTATTGCACTGTTGGTGGGAATGTAAACTGATACAGCCACTATGGAAGACAGTATAGAGATTCCTTTAAAAGCTAGGAATAAAGCCACCATATGACCCAGCAATCCCACTCCTAGGCATATACCCTGAGGAAACCAAAATTGAAAAAGGCACACGTGTCCCATTGTTCACTGCAGCACTGTTTACAACAGCTAGAACATGGCAGCAACCTAGATGTCCATCAGCAGATGAATGGATAAAGAAGTTATGGTACATATACACAATGGAATATTACTTGGCCATAAAAAGGAATGCATTTGAGTCAGTTCTGATGAGGTGGATGAACCTATTACACAGAGCGAAGTGAGTCAGAAAGAGAAAGATAAATATCATATTCTAACACATATGTATGGAATCTAGAAAAATGGTACTGAAGTATTTATTTACAGGGCAGCAATGGAGAAACAGGAATAGAGAATAAACATATAGACATGGGGAAAAGGGAGGAGAGGGTGAGATGTATGGAAAGAGTAACATGGAAACTTACATTACCATATGTAAAATAGATAGCCATGGGGAAATTGCTGTATGGCTCAGGAAACTCAAACAGGGGCTCTCTATCTACCTAGAGGGGTGGGATGGAGAGGGATATGGGAGGGAGGTTCAAAAGGAAGGGGATATATGTTTACCTATGGCTGATTCATGTTGAGGTTTGACAGAAAACAACAAAATTCTGTAAAGCAACTATCCTTCAATAAAAAATTTTTTAAATGACTGAAATATATTTTTAATCACTACAAATTTGTACATTCTACATTTCACTTTCCACATTCTTTTTAAATCTTCATACATACATGTGTGAATTTTATATCCTATAATTTTAGACTACTCCTTGGGCTTCCCTGGTGGCTCAGAGGTTAAAGAGTCTGCCTGCAATGCGGGAGACCTGGGTTTGATCCCTGGGTTGGGGAGAAGGAAATGGCAACCCACCCCCGTATTCTTGCCTGGAGAATCCCATGGACGGAGGAGCCTGGTGGGCTACAGTCCACGGGGTCGCAGAGAGTCGGACACGACTGAGTGACTTCACTCACTCACTCAAAATTATAATTTTAGAGTATAATTTGCAATTTCTGATTTTTTTTCTGTAGAGTTGATTTACAATGTGGTATTAGCTTCATGTGTACCACTAAGTGATTCAGTTATTCATGTATGCTGCTGCTACTGCTACTAAGTTGCTTCAGTCGTGTCCGACTCTGTGCCACCCAGAGACGGCAGCCCACCAGGCTCCCCTGTCCCTGGGATTCTCCAGGCAAGAACACTGGAGTGGGTTGCCATTTCCTTCTCCGATGCATGAAGGTGAAAAGTGAAAGTGAAATCGCTCAGTCGTGTCTGATTCTTCACGACCCCGTGGATGGCAGCCCACCAGGCTCCTCCGTCCATGGGATTTTCCAGGCAAGAGTACTGGAGTAGGGTTATATATATATATATATATATATATATATATGATATATATTCCTTTCAGACTGTTTCCCATGTAGATGACTACAGAGTATTGAATTTATTTCCCAGTGCTATACCTAGAACCCCTTTGATTATCTGTTTCATATATAGTTGTGTATGTATGTTAATCCCCAAAGCCTAATTTATCACTCCCTGACATGTTTCCTCTTTGATAACTATAAGATTGTTTTAAAAGTCTGAGAGTCTGTTTACGCTTTGTAAGTGAGTACCTTGGTATCATTTTTTATATACCACGTATAAGCTATATCACATATTCATCTTCCTCTGACCTACTTCACTTAGTATGATAATCTCTATGTCCACCCATGTTACTACAAATGGCATTATTTCATTTTTTTATGACTGTGAAGTACTCCACTGTATGTACGTGCCACAGCTCCTTTACCCAGTCCTCTGTCGATGGACATTTAGGTTGTTTTTAGGTCTAGGCTACTGTCAATAGCGCTGCAGTGAATACTGAAGTGCATTCATCTTTTTGAATTAGGATTTTCTCTAGATATATGCCCAAAGGGGGACAGTTGGATCATGTGATAGTTCTATTTTTAGTTCTTTTAAAGAACCTCCATATTGTTCTCCATAGTGGTTTACCAACTTACATTCCCACCAACAGTGTAGGAGGAGTCTCCTCTCCATACCCTCTCCAGCATTTCTTGTTTGTAAACATTTTGGTGACAGCCATACAGACTTGTATGAGGTGATATTTCATTGTAGTTTTGATTTGCATTTCATCTAATAATCAGTGATGCTGCCCATCTTTTCGTGTGTGTCATCTGTATGTCTCTCACTGCTTTTTGAATGACTTTTTAAAATTGTCTTTAGATGATTTTAATATCTTCTCTTTATTTTTCTAAAGTGTAATCAAAATACATCTAGGTTTGAACCATTTAAAGTGATGAATATTTGATAAACTCTTCAGTCTAAATATGTTTCTCCTGTCAAATTTGTTTTTCTCCTCTCATTCGTATGAATTTCCAAATACTAGAATTATAACGGATAAATGCTGGGGTACCAATATCCACAGAAAAGGCTTGGATTTCCCACTCCCATCACCCCAACTTATAGATAAGACAGGCAAAATAAGAAAAGATTAGATTTTGCTGAGATAGCCAGCAAGCCAATAATCTTAGTGACTTTAAGTTAGCAGAGACTGAGATCTTCCATCCACATATCTTCGCTCTAGGTGTAGGCTGATAAAGCCACCAACATCTCAATGTTGCTCTTCGGTAATTGATGGAAAGAGAGTCTGGAAGGGTAGTAGTTATGATCCAGCCTGCCAAAGTACACATGTCATTTTTCTGATTGTTCCTATGTCATAACCAATTACATGGTCCTGTGCAAACGTCTGGACTAGTTCTTGGGAGTGAACATGGATTGCTGGTGATTTGACTGTTCAACTTTGAAGAAAGACAAATGAGCTAAGGACAGTTATTCCATACTGACACTTGCAGTGAACTTCAGCTCTGTTTTCCATTTCCACGCTTTAGCATACTGCCTCACTGTCAGGTGAGAGTTCTGGAGAGATGCTCCACGAAAACTTGGTCCTTCCTTCTTCCTTCTAGCCTATGCTCAGTTACATCTTCTATTCTACTTCAACGAAAGTGTTGATATTTCTTATTGGTCAGTAATACTGCCACACCTCTGGAATTCTGTGTTTTCCAGAGGACTTTCACTGAGACTTGGAGCAAAGCATCTGTCTGCAATGTGGGAGACCCGGGTTCGATCCCTGGCTTGGGAAGATCCCCTGGAGAAGGAAATGGCAACCCACTCTAATACTCTTGCCTGGAAAATTCCATGGACAGAGGAGCCTGGTAGGCTACAGTCCAAGGGGTCACAAAGAGTCAGACATGACTGAGCAACTTCATTAGGTATTATCTGGCATCTCAATCTGAAGCTGAATAGCAATTTTCCCCCTCTGTTCACCCTCAGGTTTTATTCTTTCACTGAAACACACCTAAATGTATGAGAAAAAATACATAGACTGCTTTATGATCACCTCTTTTTACATATCAAAATTATGTTATGAATCTGTTCTTACTAGATTTATGGGACAGATATCAGGCTTTTAATTGCTGTCACAATGAGATTACAAAAATAACCCATTCTTGTTTGGAAGAGCTCAGAATTTACCACAGAAGGATGAGAAATAAACACAAACATACAGTGTTATTATTTTAAAATAACAAAACAACTAGGAAATTAGAGAATATATAAATTCCTTTTCCTGTTAAATGAATGAGAGGCTGCATGTGAGTGAAGTGAAGGTGCTCAGTCGTGTCCAACTCTTTGTGACCCTATGGACTGTAGCCTACCAGGCTTCTCATCCATGGGATTTTCCAGGCAAGAGTACCTTCTCTAGGGGATCTTCCCCACCCAGGTATTGAACCCAGGTCTCCTGCATTGTGGGAAGACTCTTTACACTCTGAGCCAAGAGGCTGCATAGAAGTAATATTTGAAATGAATATTCCTCCCCTTCTTTTCCCACCCAGTCCTTTATTTCTCTTTCCATATCCTGGATTTTTCCACTGCTATAAGTTCATTTAGGCCAAGTATGGGACACATTCAATTTCTTCATCGGAATTTACAAAAAATCCTACTCAGTATTTAGTGTTTACTTCTCATTTAATCTAAGACCTCAGACATAGCTTCTCTATAATATTTACCTAAACAATGAGAAATTACAAACATACCTGTGAAAATTAGCACCTTTCTTTAAAACATCCATTAGATCCTTTAAAATTCTATCTTTGTAAGAAATTTAAATAAATAAGATTGGCACAAACTATAGTTTAAAGTGAAAGTATTCATTAGAATAAATACCTGTTTATGGCCAAATATTCTTTTTATTTGCCTGGCTTTCCACATGTAAACTGATGGCTTCAAGTGGTATTTATAAATGGACCCCTATTTATAATATAAAAAATATATTTTATAAAATATTTAAAAAATTATATTTTCCCCTATGCATTTTCCTGCTGACTCTTATCCTACAGCTACATGATACCTTGTTATCTCTTGGGCACATATAACGAAACCTTGCCAATTGAACTCACGGTTTCTCCTCCAGTCCAGTCCCTCTCCTGACTTCCCTTACTTAGTGAATGGTCCCATCATGTGTCTAGAATCATGGTTCAACTTAGTCCATTTGTTTCCATTAGGGTTCTTTTGCTTCAAGAAACAAAGGCTGACTAAAATCTGAAGAATTCTTTATTATTTAATCACTGTCTTTCTAACACGCTGGTGAGAGAGGAGTTCACCAGCCTAGAGTTATAGGGATGTCTGTACACAACCACCAACTCTGGGCAGATGAGACTGACAGCAGTTCAGTTGATTAGTCACGTGTACCCATGGAGAGCAGCCCTGGGGTTTCTCTGGAAGGAATGATGCTAAAGCTGAAGCTCCAGTACTTTGGCCACCTCATGCGAAGAGCTGACTCATTGGAAAAGACTCTGATGCTGGGAGGGATTGGGGGCAGGAGGAGAAGGGGACGACCCAGGATGAGATGGCTGGATGGCATCACGGACTCGATGGACGTGAGTCTGAGTGAACTCCTGGAGATGGTGATGGACAGGGAGGCCTGGCGTGCTGCGATTCATGGGGTCGCAAAGAGTCGGACACGACTGAGCAACTGAACTGAACTGAACTGAACCCACAGCCTGGGTTAGGAGGACACAGTACACACCAGGAGTCCACCCGGGGATTACACTTGAAAAGACAGTGTGCCACCAGACATTAAAGGAGGCTTTGGGGTATCAGGAAGATAAAAGCTCTAAATCCAATAGACAATGTGATTGGCTTCCTTGAAAAATTCCATGTGTTAACAGTGAACTGAAACTTGTTACAAGGGTAACAGCAGAAACTGTTCCTTGTATATTTGATACAGAGACATCTTATCCACAGGAGCAGAGTTAGGAAGTTCCCATTGGGCCACTCCAGTTTCAGAGGTCAACCTGGCACTTAATATTCAGACAATTTTAGTTAGGCCTTACACACCTATTTTGTGTTCTTTTTTCTTCCGGTATTATTGAGATATAATTGACATAGAATTTGTATAAGTTGATGATGTATAACCTTTTCATACTGTTCATGGGGTTCTCAAGGCAAGAATACTGAGGTGGTTTGCCATTCCCTTCTCCAGTGGACCACATTCTGTCATACCTCTCCACCATGACCCATCCAACTTGGGTGGCCCCACATGACATGGCTTAGTTTCATTGAGTTAGACAATGCTGTGGTCCTTGTGATCAGATTGGCTAGTTTTCTGTGATTTTGGTTTCAGCGTGTCTGCCCTCTGATGCCTCTCACAACACCTACCGTCTTACTTGGGTTTCTCTTACCTTGGACGTGGGGTATCTCTTCATGGCTGCTCCAGCAAAGTGCAGCCGCTGCTCCTTACCTTGGAGGAGGTTGCCCCTCCTGACCTTGAAAATGGAGTAGCTCCTCTCGGCCCTCCTGCACCCACGCAGCTGCCACTCCTTGGACTTGGGGTTGCTCCTCTCAGTCGCCACCCCTGACCTCGGGCATGGGATACCTCAGCTCAGCCACTGCCCCTGACCTACTACCAACAAAGCTAATGGAGGTGATGGAATCCAGTTGAGCTATTTCAAATCCTGAAAGATGATGCTGTGAAAGTGCTGCACTCACTGCACCAGCAAATTTGGAAACCTCAGCAGGTGCCACAGGACTGGAAAAGGTCAGTTTTCATTCCAATCCCAAAGAAAGGCAATGCCAAACAATGTTCAAACTACTGCACAATTGCACTCATCTTACATGCTAGTAAAGTAATGCTCAAAATTTTCCAAGCCAGGCTTCAGGAATAAGTGAACTGTGAATTTCCAGATGTTCAAGTTGGTTTTAGAAAAGGCAGAGGAACCAGAGATCAAATTGCCAACATCTGCTGAATCATGGAAAAAGCAAGAGAGTTCCAGAAAAATATTTATTTCTGCTTTATTGACTATGCCAAAGCCTTTGACTGTGTGGATCACAATAAACTGTGAAAAATTCTGAAAGAGAAGAGAATACTAGACCACCTGACCTGCCTCTTGAGAAATCTGTATGCAGGTCAGGAAGCAACAGTTAGAACTGAATGTGGAACAACAGACAGGTTCCAAATAGGAAAAGGAGTATGTCAAGGCTGTATATTGTCACCCTGCTAATTTAACTTCTATGCAGAGTACATCATGAGAAACGCTGGGCTGGAAGAAGCACAAGCTGGAATCAAGATTGCCAGGAGAAATATCAATAACCTCAGATATGCAGATGACACCACCCTTATGGCAGAAAGTGAAGAGGAACTAAAAAGCCCCTTGATGGAAGTGAAAGAGGAGAGTGAAAAAGTTCAACATTCAGAAAACGAAGATCATGGCATCTGGTCCCATCACTTCATGGGAAGTAGATTGGTAAACAGTGGGAACAGTGTCAGACTTTATTTTTTTGGGCTCCAAAATCACTGCAGGTGGTGATTGCAGCCATGAAATTAAAAGACGCTTACTCCTTGGAAGGAGAGTTATGACCAACCTAGATAGCATATTGAAAAGCAGAGACATTAATTTGCCAACAAAGGTCCATCTAGTCAAGGCTATGGTTTTTCCAGTAGTCATGTATAGATGTGAAAGTTGGACAGTGAAGAAAGCTGAGCACCAAAGAATTGATGCTTTTGAACTGTGGTATTGCAGAAGACTCTTGAGAGTATCTTGGACTGCAAGGAGATCCGACCAGTCCATCCTAAAGGAGACCAGTCCTGCGTGTTCATTGGAAGGACTGATGCTGAAGCTGAAACTCTAATACTTTGGCCACCTCATGCGAAAAGTTGACTCATTGGAAAATACCCTGATGCTGCGAGGAATTGGTGGCAGGAGGAGAAGGGGATGACAGAGGATAAGATGGCTGGATGGCATCACCAACTCGATGCACATGAGTTTGGGTGAACTCTGGGAGTTGGTGATGGACAGGGAGGCCTGGCGTGCTGCGATTCATGGGGTCGCAAAGAGTTGGACACGACTGAGCAACTGAACTGATGATGTATAGGTTAATGATCTGACTTACATATATTATGAAGTGATAGTCACATAAGTTTAGTGAATATCCATCACATCATATAGATACAAAATTAAAGAAATTCAGGGAAAAAATGTCTTTGCCTAATGAGAGCACTAAGGATCTACTCTCTTAAAGATATTAATATGTAACATAAGGCAGTATTAGTTATATTTATCATATTGTATAAATAGATTACATCCTTGGGACTTCTGTATCTTGTAACAGGAAGTTTGCACATTTTGACTTCCTTCAGCCAATTCCTACCCACACCTCCTTTCTGATAACTACAAATCTAACCTCTTTTTCCCATGAGATTGTTTGTTCATTTATTTTTGAATTATACCTGATCTTCACACTGTGGTAATTCCTGATACAGAACGTTGTGATTTAATATTTCTGTATCTTGCAAAACAATCACCACAATAAGTCTCATTATGATACCTCACCATATAAACCTGTTTTTATAGTTTACTATATTTCCATCACTGTACATTTCATACCTGTAACTCATTTATTTTGCAATTGGAAGTTTGTACCTCTTATATTTATGTACTTCTTTCCCTTCTGTACCAGCCTCTCCTCTGTTTGTTCTCTCTATGATTCTGTTTCTGATTTATGTTTATTCATTTATTTTGCTGATTTATATTTCACATATAAGTGAAATCGCACTATTTGTCTCTCTTTGACTTTTTTCACTTAATAGAATACCCTTTAGATTCATCCATGTTTTTGTGAGTGGCAAGCTTTCATTCTTTTTCATGGCTAGGTATATTATCTTTACCCATTCATTTACTGATGGGTACTTAGGTTGCTTCCATATTTTGACAATTGTAAATAAGGCTGCAGTGAACATAGGGGTGCATATATCTTTTCTCCTCAGTGCTTTGGCTTTCTTCTGATAGAGCCAGGAGAGGAATTTCCTATGTTCATATGCAGTTCCCTTTTTAATTGTTTGAGTAATCTCCCCACTATTTTACATATTGGCTTCATCAATTTACATACCCGTCAATCCTCCAGCACAGAGGTTCCCCTTCTTCATATCCTTACCAACACTTGCTATTTGTTGCCTTTTTGACAATAATTGTTCTGACAGGTGTGGAGTGATATTCCATTGTGGTTTTGATTTGCATCTTCCTGATAGTTAGCGAGGTTGAAAATCTTTTCGTTTGACTGATGACCATCTTTGTCAGAAAAATGTCTATTCAGATTCTGTACCCATTTTTTAAATCAGGTTTTTTGTTTCACTAGTGTGGAGTTGAAAGTGTTGTTTGTATATTTTGGGTATTCATTTCATGTAAGTCACATCGCTTAAAAATATTTTCTCCCAATCAGTTACTGGTCCTTTTGTTTTAGCAACATTTTAGTTCTCTGTGCAAAGGCCTTATACTTTGATGTAATCCTGTTTGCTTATTTTTGCTCTCGTTTCACCTGTGCAAGGAGACATAGCAAAAAAAAAAAAAATCCTGTGAGAACCAGTGTCAAAATACGTATTGCCAGTTTTCTCCTAGAAGTTTAACGGCTTCGTTCTGCATTTCATTTTGTTCATAGTGTGAAAGAGCAGTCCAGTCTGACTCTTTTGCATGTCGCTCTCCCATTTTCCCCGCTGCCATTGGCTGAAGAGTCTATCTTTTCCCCATTGTATATTCTTGCCTTCTTTGTCATAGATTAATTTTCTATATAAGTGTGAGTTCATTTCTGTAATTACTATTTTGTCCCATTAATCTATGTGTTTGATTTTCATGCCCAGGACTGTTTTGATTACTCTCTTTTTACATTATAGTTTGAAATCATGGAGTGTAGTACTTCCAACTTTGATTTACTTCTCAAAATTGTATTTTTAATATAAATTTATTTATTTTAATTGGAGGTTAATTACTTTACAATATTGTATTGGTTTTGCCATACATCAACATGAATCCGCCACAAGTATACACGTGTTCCCCATCCTGAACCCCCTTCCCTCCTCCCTCCCCGTACCATCCCTCTGGGTCATCCCAGGGCACCAGTTTTGTCTTTTGTGTTTCCGTAAAATTTTGGAATTCTTTGAAAAATGTCCTGATATTTTGATAGGAATTTCATTGAATCTGTACATTGCCTTGGGTAGTATGGTCATTTAAATGATATTCTTCCAATTTAGGAACAGAGTTTATTTTTCCACATTTGTGTTGTATAGAATTCCTTTCATTAGCATTCTAGAGTTCTTGGAATACAAGTCTTATAACCTCTTTGGTTTGATTATCCCTAGGTGTTTTGTTTGTTTGTTTTAGGCTGATGGTACAAGGGATTGTTTCCTTAATATTTCTTTCTTTTTTTTAATTTTTAACTTACAACACTCATTTAATAATGGAAAAGCTTCAACAAAATTCTGGGTGATTATGTCATTCAGTAAATTTTGGAATTTTCTTTATTCAGTGTATGGAACATCATTTACAATAGTAATGGAAAACTTTTTCTATTATTTAATTTTTATTTTGTATAAAAATGAATTTATATCAATTTCATTTTTCTTTTTCTTTAATACTTTATATTAAAGTATAGTTTGTTTACTTTGTGATATTAGTTTCAGATATATAGTTAAGTATTCAGTTAAACAAATACATGCATTCATTCTTTTTAGATTCTTTTCCCATACAGTTTACTGAAGAAAATTGAGTAGACTTGCTTGTACTGTACAGTAGATCCTTGTTGATTATCTATTTCATATACAGTGTTTATATGTTTATACCAATCTCCTAATTTATCCCTCTTTCTCATCCAAGCTTCCCCTTTGGTAACCATAGATTGTTTTTAATGTCTGAGTCTGTTTCTATTTTGTAAATTAAGTTCATTTGTATCTTTTCTTTTAAGATTCACAGATAAGGGATGTCATGTGATATTTATCTTTCTATGTCTTACTGACTTCATTTAGTATGATCATTGTTAAGTCCATCCATTTTGATACAAACGACATTATTTCATTCTTTCATATGCTGAGTAGTTGTCCTTTGAATATATGTACCGTATCTTCTTTATCCATCCCTCTGTCGATGGACTTTTAGGTTGCTTGCAGCTCTTGACTATTGTTGATGGTATTGCAGCAAACATTGGAGTGTATGTATCTTTTCAGATTATGTTTTTCTCCTAATGTATGGCCAGGAGTGAGATTACTGGATCATGTGGCATCTCTGTTTCTTAAGGAACCTCCACACTGTCCTTCATACTGACTATTCCACTTCACATTCCCATCAACAGTGTAGGAGCGTTCCTTTTCTCCACACGCTTTCCATCATTTATAGTTTGTAGGCATTTTCATGATAGCCATTCTGACCAGTGTGACGTAATACCACATGGTAGTTTGGATTTGCATTTCTCTAATAATTAGCAAAGTTGGTCATCTTTTTGTATGCCTCTTGGCCATCTATATGTCTCTCATTGCTTTCTGAGTAGCTTTTAAACAAATGTCTTGAGAAGCTTTTAATATCTTCTCCTTTGTTTTTCTGAAGTTTAATGAAAATATGTCTAAATGTGAGCCTTTTAAAATTACAGTGATGATCATTTAATGAACTTTTTTTTTTTGTCTTGTAGCTTTATTTTTTTATTTTTATTTTTTTATAGTATTTATTTATTTATTTATTTTTTATTTTTTAAATTTTAAAATCTTTAATTCTTACATGCGTTCCCAAACATGAACCCCCCTCCCACCTCCCTCCCCATAACATCTCTCTGGGTCATCCCCATGCACCAGCCCCAAGCATGCTGCATCCTGCGTCAGACATAGACTGGCGATTCAATTCTTACATGATAGTATACATGTTAGAATGCCATTCTCCCAAATCATCCCACCCTCTCCCTCTCCCTCTGAGTCCAAAAGTCCGTTATACACATCTGTGTCTCTTTCCCTGTAGCTTTAAACAGTAGCACATATTTCAGATAATCATCTTGAAAATTTGTGTTACATTTATCCAAAGATATGGACCTGGGAAATCTTTGGATGGGGGCATATTTTAGAGGGAAGTTAGAAAAGTTGAGAGGAGAGAAAAGATAATCTTGGGGCTCCCATAAGTTAATTTCAGTTCTTGTTATATTATTTATTTATGATAAGTAGCTGTAATTCTTTCTTTAATAGAAAAAGAAATTTTGGTTGCACCCCTTATAGTGCATGCACACACACACACACACACACACACACACACAAATACAGATACAGAGTTTTGGGTACATGAAGGACAGAAGGTCTTATTATCAAAGGACATACTTCTCTAGTGACCAAACCTTAATTTTCCTCTTTTATCATTCATTGTCTTTGGAGAGAAATCTAGGAAAGACAAATGTGAAGCAGAACTTGTGGGCCCAGGAAACACATTATTTTTGATGCTATATAGACATTTAACAGTCTAAGCAAAAGGAATTTTTTGTGGCTTATGCAATATTGCACCCAATTCACAAGGACTGGGGCTTCCACATAGAGATTTGTGGCTAAAAATGTAAATGAACCTCTTTGTTGTTCCTCTTCAAATATTTGTGTGATGATAAAACCTGTTGTGTCTCCTGTCAAGTCTGGTTTTCTCCTAGCCATCATGTTTCTGTATTTTGTGTGAACCTCCAATAATAGAATAATAAGGCATAAATCCTGTGGTAAATATGTGCAACCTAGACACTTGTATTTTCCACTCCCCCTCCTCTAATTTTTACATAAAATGACAGGCAAAATAAGAGTAGAGTAGACTTTGCTAAGATAACAAATAAGGCAAAACCTTAGTCACTTTAACAACAGTAGAGACTGGGTTCTCTTTTCTTCATTTCTTCACTCTGGGGGTAGGCTGATAAAGCCACCAGTATCTCAGTGTTGCTGGCCTGTAATTGATAGAAAGAGTGCTCTGGAAGTGTAATACTTAAATGATTTAGCCCGCAGAAGACACATACCATTTCTCTTGATTGTTCATTCATTGTAACTAATCACATGGTCCTGTACAAGCAACAAGTGAAGTCACTCAGTCGTGTCCAACTCTTTGTGACCCCATGGACTGTAGCCCACCAAGCTCCTAAATCCATGGGATTTTCCAGGCAATAGTACTGGAGTGGATTGCCATTTCCTTCAGGACCATTTTAATTCCTTGTGATTTGTGTGTTCAAGTTCAGAGAAAGGTGAATTGTCATCAAAGGACAGTTATTTTGAACTAACACTTCAGCCCTGTTTGTCATTTCTGTGCTTTAAGCATACATCCTCAGTCTGAGGCAACAGCTTCTGACAGTTTCTCTGTGAAGACTTGCTCCTTCTTTCTTCCTTCTAGCCTATGCTTGGGAGCAGCTTCTCCTTCTCTTCATCAGAAGTTCATCTTTCACATTGATCAGTCAGCTGTTCTCCTGGGGTTCTACTGTTTTCTTCCTCATAATCCATTCTATCTATTCCAGAGGAATCTGACAGAGGAGGGGTGCAAACTCTATGGATGAACTGACATCTTAAACTGCTTCGTGTTTTATTCTTTCTCTGAAACACACACACACACATATATATATGGGAAAATATAAGTGCTTTGAGATAACCTCTTTTTATACATCAAAAGTATATTATAGATGTGTTCTTACTAGATTTATTGGACAAATATCAGACTTTTAATCTTCCTGTCAGAGTGGGATTACATAGATAACTGGCCCTTATTTTGTGGATGCTCAGGACTTATCAGGGTGTGAGGGTGGGAAGACACATAAATAAAAATACACAGTCTTTTTTTTTTTAACAAAACAACTAGGGAATTACAGAAGACAAATAAATTAGTTTCACCTGTTAAATGCAAGAAAATTGTACAGAGGAGAAGGAGTATTTGAAATGAATGTTCCTCTTCTTTAATCACCCAGGCATTTACTTCTCTTTCCATATTCTAGGTTTTTGGTGGTGTTTTTTTTTTTTTTTTTTTTGCTGTCTCGTAAATTTATTTAAGCTAAGTGTGGAACACATTCAATTCCTTTATCAGAATTTGAGAATATTCCTACTAAATACTTACAGTGTGTTTCAACTATGATCTAAGACCTCAGATATACATTTGTGGTCAAACTTAATTAAAATGCAAGAAATTATTTGCAAATTAACACCTTTCTTTGAAACATTTGTTACATGATTTCAAAATCTAAAATTTTAACAAATTTTTATGTATAAGATTTCCACAAAAGAAAGTTTAGTCAAATGATTCATTGGAATAAATACATGTTTTATTGCCAAATTTTCTTTTTATTTGCCTGAACTTCCATATCAAAACTAGTGACGTCAAATGCTGTTTATATACTGACACTCCACATATGTCTACTTTCCTATGAATTTTCCTGCTGAAATGTAGACTCATATCCTACAGCTAACATATACTTGGTTCATTGAGCTTCAGTTAGTTGCATTTGTTTCAGTCAGGGTTAGATTCATAAAACAAAAACTTAAAGTATTTATAATTATATCTTTGTGGTTATTATAATTGTTGCTTTTTACACTGATGAGATGAATTCCCATGCTAGAGTTTTAGGGGTGTCTGAACACAATATCCAATACTGGACTGATGAGACTGATAGCAGTTGGATAATCACATACACCCACAGCCTGGGGTAGGAGGACTCGGTACTCACTAAAAGTGCTCCTGATGGCTGCACTTGGAAACAGCATGAACCACCAGGCCCTGGGGGAGCTTTGCAGTATCAAGGGAGTGAAATGTCCTCTGGGTTCATCGAGTGATTATGACTGGCTTCCTTGAATAATTCCATGTATTAGCAGGAAATTGAAACTTGTGACAAAGTTATAAGCATAAAGTGTCCTGGCACAGTTGATAACGAAATATCTTATTCACAGGAACAGAGTGGGAAAGGGAACTTGCAGCTGGGCCATCCCAGTTTCAGATGTCAATGGAGTACTTAATATTCAGACAATTGTAGTTAGGCCCTACACAAATATTAAGAGTTGTGCTCTTTTTTTCTTCCAGTTGTATTGAGATATAATTGACACATAGCTTGTATAAGTTTAAGGTATTTGGGGAAACAGTGGAAACAGTGTCAGACTTTATTTTTTTGGGCTCCAAAATCACTGCAGATGGTGATTGCAGCCATGAAATTAAATGACGCTTACTCCTTGGAAGAAAAGTTATGACCAACCCTAGATAGCATATTCAAAAGCAGAGACATTACTTTGCCGACTAAGGTCCATCTAGTCAAGGCTATGGTTTTTCCAGTGGTTGTGTATGGATGTGAGAGTTGGACTGTGAAGAAGGCTGAGCACTGAAGAATTGATGCTTTTGAACTGTGGTGTTGGAGAAGACTCTTAAGAGTCCCTTGGACTGCAAAGAGATCCAACCAGTCCATTCTGAAGGAGATGAGCCCTGGGATTTCTTTGGAAGGAAAGATGCTAAAGCTGAAACTCCAGTACTTTGGCCACCTCATGAGAAGAGTTGACTCATTGGAAAAGCCTCTGATGCTGGGAGGGATTGGGGGCAGGAGAAGAAGGGGACCACCGAGGATGAGATGGCTGGATGGCATCACTGACTCGATGGACGTGAGTCTGAGTGAACTTCGGGATGAACAGGGAGGCCTGGCGTGCAGCGATTCATGGGGTCGCAAAGAGTCGGACACGGCTGAGTGACTGAACTGAACTAAACTGAAGATATACAGCTTAAGGATTTGACTTACATACATCAAGAAGTGATTATCACAGTAAGTTTAGTGAATATCATCTCATAGATACAGGTTAAAAAAAATAAAGTTTCTTTGGTTGATGAAAGGCCTTAGGATTCACTCTTAATAACATTCATATACAACACAGGGCAGTGTTAGTTATTTTTATCATGTTGTAGGACTTATGTGTCTTATTACTGGAAATTTGTACATTTTGACTGCCTTCATCCAGTTCCTTGCAAAACCCCCCTTTCTGGTCAACACAAATCTTATCACTTTTTCTAGGAAATAGTTTGTTCATTCATTTTTGGAACATAATTGGCCTACAACACTGTGTTAGTTCCAAACACAGAATATATGACTTGATATTTTTATGCATTTCAGAATGATCACTGCAGTAAGTCTAGTTATACGTGTGTGTGCTGCTATGCTCAGTCATGCCCGACTCTGCAACCCCATGGACTGTGGCCCATCAGGCTTTTTTGTCCATGGAATTTCCCAGGCAAGAATACCAGAGTGGGTTGCCATTTCTTGCTCCAGTGGAGCTTTTCGACCCAAGGATCAGACCTGTGTTTCTAGTGCCACCTTTACTGGCAGACAGATTCTTTACCACTGTACCTCCTGGGGAAGCCTTAGTTAGGATATGTTATCATACAAACATTTATATTGTTCTAGAATATATTTCCATCACTCATTTATTTTGACTCATTTATTTTGCAACTGGAAATTTGTACATCTTAAACTTCTTTACCTATATCTTTCCTCCCCTCAACATCATTTCCTCTAGCAGTCACCTGTTTTTTTTTTTTTTTTCTGTAACTATGACTCTGTTTCTGTTTTATACACTCGTTTGGTTTGTTTATGTAGATTTCACATCTAAGTGAAATCATGCATAATTTGTCTTTCTTTGTCTTATTTATTTCACATAGCATAATACCATATAGTTCCATTCACATTGTCATGAATTGCAAGATCTAGCTCTTTCTTCGTGGCTTAGTAATATTCCATTGTATATATAGAACATGTCGTTTTTACCCTTTCATTTATTGTTGAGCACTTAGGTTGCTTCCATATCTTGATGATTGTAAATAAGGCTGCAATGAACATAGGGGTGCATATATGTTTTCTACTTAGTGTTTTGGCTTTCTTCTGATATATACCTGGGAGTAGCATTGCCTATGGTTATATGGTAGCTCCATTTTTAATTGAGGAATCTCCATACTATTTTCCATATTGGCTACACCAATTTACATACCCTCAAATGTTCCAGTGGAGAAGGAAATGGCAACCCACTCCAGTGTTCTTGCCTGGAGAATCCCAGAGACAGTGGAGCCTAGTCTATGGGGTCACACAGAGTCAGACATGACTGACGCAACTTAGCAGCAGCAGTAGCAGCAAATGTTCCAGAGTGAAGGTACCTTTTCTTTATATTTTTGCCAACACTTGTTATTTGCTGTATTTGGTAGTAGTTATTCTGACAGGCATGAGGTGATATCTCCCTGTGGTTTTGATTTGTATTTCCCTGATGACTTGGAATGTTGAAAATCTTTTCATTTGTATGATGCCCATTGTATATATTTCAGGGAAAATATCTATTTAGATCTTCTACCCACTTTTTAACCAGGTTTTGTTGATGTTGAGTTGTATGAGTTTTTTGTATCTTTTGGATATTAACCCCTTTTAAGTCACAGAATTTGCAAATACCTTCTCCCAATCTACAGCTGGTCCTTTTGTTTTGTTGATGACTTATTTCCCTGTGTAAAATCTTCATAGTTTGATGTAATCCTATTTATTTTTAGTTTTGTTTCACCTGTGCAAGGAGCTACATCAAAAAAGAATATTGTGAGGACCAGTGGAAAAAAGTGTAGTGCCATTTTTTTCTAGGAGTTTCATGGCTCCATTTTGAATTTATTTTTGTGCATGGTGTGGTAGACAGTCCGGTTTCACTCACTTGTGTGTAGCTGTCCAGTTTTCCCACTACCATTTGCTGAAGACTCTATCTTTTCCCAACTGTACATTCTTGTCCTCTTTGTCATAGATTAATTTTCATTTAAGTGTGGGTTCATTTGTGGGAAATCTGTTTTGTTGCATTGTTCTATGTCTTTTTTTTTTGTACCTTCGTATTATTGTGTGAAGTCAGGGAGTATGCTACATTTAGCATTGACTAATCATCTCATGGCTGTTTGTGCTATGCAGGGATTTTTGTCTTTCTAGATAATTTTGGAATTTTTTGGTTCCAGCTCTTTGAAAAATGCCATTTATATTTTGATAGGAATGTCATTAAATCTATAGATTGCTTTGGTTTTCATGGTCATTTAAATAATATTCTCTAACTTATGAACAGACTATCTTTTTCCCCTGTTTGTGCCATAGGCAGTTTTTTTTGTTTGTTTGTTTTCTTGTCATGTCTTAGAGCTTTTTGCGTACAAGTCTTTTAGCCCTTTGTTAGATTCATATCCAGGAATTACAAGTTTTTATGATGTGATGGTAGGTAGGAATTCTTAATTATTTTCTTTATTTCTAATTTACAGTCCACATTTTACTGTAGTGTGTTAGAAATCAGTTCAGGCTGATTATGTCTTTTACTAAATTTTAGAATTTTATTTGTTTACTATACGGGATATCATTTAAAAGGCTAATTTAATATAAAAATCACAAAAATATGATAAATCAAGGACTGTAAATTAGGATAGAATAATATTTGTTCAGATTAGAGCACATACCTGTTAGAATTTCAGTCAGGATCAGATCTATTGAGTAGGGAAGCGTTGTTCTCCATGACCCTTTTAATTATAATTTGAGTTTGTTACATAACTAGTACTACTGTGGATGTACTATTTAAACATTTGATAATGGTAACAAAACTGAAATATATATTTTAGTTGCTATAAATATGAACATTCTAGATTTCATTTTTCAACGTTCTCTTTAAAATTTGACCTTTACATGTTTGTATTCCATATCATAGTCATAGTAAAGTATTATTTGAACTAATTTTTATTAGATATTGCAGTATAGCTGATATACAATGTTTTAGTTTCAGATATACAGCTAAGTGATTCAGTTGTACATATACACATATCTATATACCCATTCTACAGAATATTTAGTAGAATTATCTGTGCTATACAATAGATTCTTATTGATAATCTATTTCACATATAATAGTGTATGTATATTAATACCAACTTCCTAATTTATTCTTCCCTTTACCCCCATGTTTACCCTTTGGTAAACATAAGACTGTTTTTTGAAGACATTGAGTCTGTTTTGTAAATAAGTTCATTTGTATCTGTTTTTCAAGATTCCACATATAAATGCTTTTATATGATACTGTCTTTCTCTGTCTGACTTACTTCACTTATTATGATAATCTTTAGGTCCATCCAAAGAGCTGCATATGGAAAATTCATTCTTTCTTATAACTGCACAGAATTCCATTGTGTTCTGCATGTTGTGTTCTATGCATTCCATATACCACAGCTTCTTTATCCATTCATATGTCAATGGACTATGTCTTGACTATTGTCAGTTGTGCTGCAATGAATATTAGGGTGCATGTATCTTTTCAAATTATGGTTTCTCTGGATATATGCTCATGAATGAGATTGTTAGATAATAATAGTTCTAATTTTAGTTTTTTGAAGAACCTTCATATTGTTCTCCATAATGGCTGTACCAGTTTACATTCCCACCAACAGTGTGGGAGGGTTCCCTTTTCTCCAAACCCTCTCCAGCATTTATTGTTTGTATACTTTTGGGTGATAGTCATCTTGACAGATGTGAGGTATATCTCATTGTAGTTTTGATTTGCATTTCTCAAATAATTAGTGATGTTGCCCATTTTTTCATGTGCCTATTGGCACATCTATATTTGTCTCATTGTGTTTTGAGTGACTTTTTAAAATCTGTCTTTAGAAGCCATTAATATCTTTTATTTTTCTGAAGTGCAATGAAAATATGTCTAAGTGTAGGCCACTTAAAGTGATGCACTCTTTCATTCAAAAAATTGTATCTCCTCTCAGATCTGTTTCTCTCCTCTCCTTTGTGTGAATTTCCTAATTCTAGATCAATAAGGGATAAATACTGGAGTACCAACAGCCACAGAAAAGGCTTGGATTTTCTATTCCCCCTACACCAACTTAGAGACAAGACAAAAGGCAAAATAAGAAAAGATTAGATCTTGCTAAGATAACAAAAAAGCCAATAAACTCAGTGACTTTAAGAACAGCAGAGATCTTTGTCCATATCTCTTTGCTCTGGGTATAGGCTGATAAAGCTGCCAGTGTTGCTGGCCTGTCATTGATGGAAAGAGAGCTCTCGAAGGGTAATAATTAAATGATCTGGCCTGCCAAAGACACGTCATTCTCTGCTTGTTCGTACATCATAACCAATGCTGCTGCTGCTGCTGCTGCAGCTAAGTCACTTCAGTCATGTCTGACTCTGTGCGACCCCATAGATGGCAGCCCACCAGGCTCCCCTGTCCCTGGGATTCTCCAGGCAAGAACACTGGAGTGGGTTGCCATGTCCTTCTCCAGTGCATGAAAGTGAAAAGTGAAAGTGAAGTCGCTCAGTCGTGTCGGACTCTTCACGACCCCATGGACTGCAGCCCACCAGGCTCCTCTGCCCATGGGATTTTCCAGACAAGAGTACTGGAGTGGGGTGCCACTGCCTTCTCCGATTACACAGACCTCTGCAAACATCTGGACCAGTGCTTGGGAGTGAACATGGATTGCTAGTGATTTGCGTGTTCAACACTGAAGAAAGGTGAATGACCTTCTGTGGACAGTTATTCCATACTGGCACTTCCAGTGAATTTCAGCTCTGTTTTCCATTTCCATGCTTAAGCGTACCGCCTCACTCTCAGATGAGAGTTTTAGAGACTCTCTGTGAAAACTTGCTCCTCCCTTCCTTCCTTCTAGCCTATGCTTGGTTGCATCTTCTATCCTACTTCAACAAACTGTTGATATTTTTTCATTGGTCAGCAATTCTTCACCCTGCCTCCTATTCTCCTGGGTGTTATACTTTTTTCTTTCTTGTAATTCATCCCATATTTCCCAGAAGAATCTCACTGAGATGTGAAGCAAACTCTATGTGTTATCTGGCATCTCAATCTGAAGCCAAATAGTGTTTTCCCTTAATAGTTTATAGTTTGGCCTTGAAAGACTAAAGTCTTTCATTGGGACACACCTAAATATATGAGGAAAAATAGACCAAGTGCTTTCCAATCATCTCTTTTTACATATCAAAACTATATTATAGATCTCTTCTTACTAGATTTATGGGACAAATATCAAACTTTTCATCTTTGATGTCATAGTGAGATTTCAAAGATAACTGGCCCTTGTTTGGAAGATCTCAAGATTTATTAGGGAATGATGATAAATAAATACAACTATACAGTGTTTTTTTTTTAAGATAACAAAACAAGTAGAAAAATTACTTAATAGGAATAAATTCCTTTTCCTGTTATGCAAGAAAGTCTATATGGGAGAAGTCATATTTGAGATGAATGTTCCTCTTCTTCTTTTCCCACCTAGTCCTTTGCTTCTCTTTCTATATTCTATTTTTTTTTTTCCGCTGCTGTTGCCATAAGTTCATTTAAGCCAAGTGTGGGACATGTTCAATTCCTTCATAGGAATTTATGAAAAATCCTTCTCAATATTTAGTGTTTAATTCTTATATGATCTAAGACCTCATACATAGCTTCTCTATAAAATTTACCTAAAAAGCTAGAAATTATGGACATACCCATGGATATTAACACCTTTCTTTAAAACATCAGTATGATTCTTTAAAATTCTACCTTTATAAGAAATTTGAATAAATTGGCATAAATAGTAAAGTCAAAGGATTCATTGCAATAAATACATGTTTATTGCAATTTTTAAAATTTGCCTAGCCTTCTACATGTAAACGGATGAATTCAAGTGGTGTTTATAAATGCAACCCTCACATTTGTATTTTTTTCTATGCATTTTCCTGCTGAGATGTAGACTCTTATCCTACAGCTACATGATACCTCGTTATTTCATGGCACACACATATAACCAAATCTTGCCAGTTGAACTCGTGGTTTCTCCTCCAGTCCAGTCCCTCTCCTGACTTCCCTTACTTAGTGAATGCTTCCATCATGTGTCTGGAATCATGGTTCAAACTCAGTCCATTTGTTTCCATTAGGATTCTTTTGCTTCAAGGAACAAAGGCTGACTAAAATCTGAAGAATCCTTTGTTTTATCTACTTGATTGTTTAATTGCTGCCTTTTTACCACACTGATGAGAGGAATTCACCAGCCTAGAGCTATAGGGATGTCTGTACACAACCTCCAACACTGGGAAGATGAGACCGACAACATTTGACTAGTCACATATACACATAGTCTGTGGTAGGAGGACACAGTGCACACTAAGGGTCCACTCGGGAGTTGCGCTTGAGAACAGAATGAACCACCAGACACTAGGGAGGCTTTCGAGCATCAGAAAGGTAAAACTGTATCTGAGTCCAATGGAGACTTCCTTGAATAATTCCAAGTGCTAACAGTGAACTGAAATTTGTAACAAGGGTATAAGCAGAAACTGTTCCTATATATTTGATAAAGAGACATCTTATCCACAGGAGCAGGGAGGAGAAGTTCCTATTGGGCCATTTCAGGTTCAGAGGTCAACCTGGCACTTAATATTCAGACAACTTCAGTTAGGCCTTCAATTCAGTTCATTTCAGTTGCTCAGTCGTGTCTGACTCTTTGCGACCCCATGAATTGCAGCACACCAGGCCTCCCTGTCCATCACCAACTCCTGGAGTTCACTCAGATTCACGTCCATCGAGGCAGTGATGCCATCCAGCCGTCTCACCCTCGGTTGTCCCCTTCTCCTCCTGCCCCCAATCCCTCCCAGCATCAGACTCTTTTCCAATGAGTCAACTCTTCGCATGAGGTGGCCAAAGTACTGGAGTTTCAGCTTTAACATCATTCCTTCCAAAGAAATCCCAGGGCTCATCTCCTTCAGAATGGACTGGTTGGATCTCCTTGTAGTCCAAGGGACTCTCAAGAGTTTTATCCAACACCACAGTTCAAAAGCATCAGTTCTTTGGCGCTCAGCCTTCTTCATAGTCCAACTCCCACATCCATACATGACCACAGGAAAAACCATAGCCTTGACTAGACGGACCTTAGTTGGCAAAGTAATGTCTCTGCTTTTGAATATGCTATCTAGGTTGGTCATAACTTTTCTTCCAAGGAGTAAGTGTCTTTTAATTTCATGGCTGCAGTCACCATCTGCAGTGATTTTGGAGCCCCCCAAAATAAAGTCTGACACACTAACACTGTTCAGTGTTAAATATGAATGATACTGAGAGAAAATCCTAGGATTCTTACCAGATGAAAGGTTTTTTTCTATTTCTTTAATTGTATTATGAGATGATGAATATTCACTAAACTTACTGTGGTAATTACTTCATGATATATGTAAGCCAAATCATTAAGTTATACATCCTAAACTTGTACAAGCTCTATGTCAATTACATCTCAGTAAACCGGAAGGGGAAAAAAACACATAACAGGTGTCTAAGGCCTAACTGTTTCTACTAGGTCTTAGACACCTGTTATGTGTTTTTTTCCCCTTCCGGTTTACTGAGATGTAATTGACATAGAGCTTGTACAAGTTTAGGATGTATAACTTAATGATTTGGCTTACATATATCATGAAGTAATTACCACAGTAAGTTTAGTGAATATTCATCATCTCATAATACAATTAAAGAAATAGAAAAAAACCTTTCATCTGGTAAGAATCCTAGGATTTTCTCTGAGTATCATTCATATTTAACACTGAACAGTATTAGTTATTTTTATCATGTTGTACATTATATTCCTAGTACTTATTTAGTTTATAATTGGAAGTTTGTATATTTTGACTGACTTTATCCAATTCCCATCTACTGTCACCCTTTCTGGTAACCACAAATCTGAACTCTTTTTAAGATTATTTGTTTGTTTTAAGTATAGTTGACCTACTATACTTATTTTTTAAGTATAGTTGACCTACGATACTGTGTTAGTTACTGACACACAACATAGTGATTTGATAGTCTTATACATTTCAAAACAATCATCACACTAAGTGTAGTTGTGATGTCACCATATAAACCTGTTAAATAGTTCTGAACTATACTCCCATTACTGTACATATTATACCTGAAATTCATTTATTTTGCAACTGGTAGTTTGTGCATCTTAAATTTCTTTACCTATTTCTTTCTTCTACCCACCACTGTACCTTCAGGTAATCACCTGTTTCTTTCTGTAACTATAACTCTGTTTCTGTATTATGCTGATTCATTTGTTTATGTAGATTTCACATATAAGTGAAATTATGCACTATTTTTCTTTCTTTGATTTATTTCACTTAGGATAATACCCTTTCCCACTCCAGTACTCTTGCCTGGAAAATCCCATGGGCAGAGGAGCCTGGTGGGCTACAGTCCATGGGGTCACTAAGAGTCAGACACGACTGAGCGACTTCACTTTCACTTTTCACTTTCATGCATTGGAGAAGGAAATGGCAACCCACGCCAGTGTTCTTGCCTGGAGAATCCCAGGAATGGGGGATCCTGGTGGGCTGCCATCTCTGGGCTTGCACAGAGTCGGACACGACTGAAGCGACTTAGCAGTTAGCAGCATAATACCCTTTAGATCCATCCATGTTGTCATGAATGACAAGATCTGGTTCTTTTCCATGATTAAGTAATATACTATTGTACATAGAAACCACATCTTCTTTACCCACTCATGTATTGATGGGCACTTAGATTATTCCATACCTTGACAACTGTACGTAATACTGTAATAAATAGTTATGGTTGTTCTTGTTAAGTCACTAAGTCATGTCCAACTCTTTGTGACCCCATTGACTATAGCACAACAGGCTTCTCTGTCCTCCACTTTCTCCCAGAGTTTGCTCAGATTCATGTCCATTGAGTCGATGATGCTATATACTCTCTGTCACCCACTTCTAATTTTTCCTTCAATCTTTCCCAGTATCAGGGTCTTTTCCAATGAGTCAGCTCTTTGCATCAAGTGGCCAAAGTATTGGAGATTTAGCTTCAGCATCAGTCTTTCCAGTGGCTATTCAGGGTTGATTTCCTTTATGATTAATGCTTCTGACCTCCTTGCAGTCCAAGGGACTCTCAAGAGTCTTCTCCAGCACCACAGTTCAAAAGCATCAGTTCTTCAGCACTCAGCCTTCTTTATAGTCAAACTCTCACATCTGTACATGACTACTGGAAAAACCATAGTTTGACTATATGGACCTATGTTGACAAATTACTGTCTCTGCTTTTTAATGCACTGTCTAGATTTGTCATAGCTTTCCTTCCAAGGACCAAGCATCTTTTAATTCCATGGATGCAGTCACTGTCTGCTGTGATTTTTTGAGCCCAAGAAAATGAAAATTGTCTCTGCTTCCAATTTTTCCCCTTGTATTTACCATGAAGAGATGGAAACAGATGCCATGATCTTAGATTTTTAATGTTGAGTTTCAAGACAGTTTTTTCACTCTCTTTTTTCATCTTCAGCAGGAGGCTCTTTAACTCCTTTTTGCTTTCTGCCATTAGAGTGGCATCATCTCCATATCTGAGGTTGTTATATTTCTCCCTCCTACCAATTTTGATTCCAGCTTGTGATTCATCTGGTCCAGCATTTATCATGATGTACTCTGCATATAAGTTAAATAAATAGGGTGACAAGTACAACCTTGTAGTACTCCTTTCTCAATCTTGAACCAGTCAGTTATACCATGTCCCAGTCTAACTGTTGCTTCTTACCTACATGTAAGTTTCTCAGGAGACAGGTAAGGTGGTCTGGTATTCCCATCTCTTTAAGAATTTTCCACAGTTTTTTGTGATCTACACATTCCCAGTTGGCACTAGTGGTAAAGAACTCACCTGCCAATACAGGAGACAAAAGAGACATGTGTTTGATCCCTGGGTTGGAAAGATTCCCCTGGAGGAGGGCATGGTAACCCACTCTAGTATTCTTGCCTGGAGAATCCCATGGACAGAGGAGCCTGGCAGACTACAGTTCATGGGCTTGTAAAAGAGTCAAGCACGACTGAAGTGACTTAGCATGCATGCCTACACAAATGTTTAGTGAAGTCAAGGAAGCAGAAGTAGATGTTTTTCTGTAATTCTGTTGCTTTATCCATGATCCAACACATGTTGACAGTTTGATCTCTGGTTCCTCTGCCTTTTCTAAACTCTTCTTGTACATCTGGAAATTCTTGATTCACATGCAGCTAATCATAGCTTAAAGGATTTTGAGCATTACCTTTGCTAGCATGTGAAATGAGCACAATTGTTTTGTAGTTTGAACATTCTTTGGCATTGCCTTTCTTGGGATTGAAATGAAAATTGACCTTTTCCACTGCCGAGTTTCCCAAATTTGCTGACATATTGAATGCAGCACATTAACAGCATTATCTTTTAGGATTTGAAATAGCTCAGCTGGAATTCCATCACCTCCACTAGCTTTGCTCATAGTAATGCTTCCTAAGGCCCACTTGACTTTGAACTCTAAGATGTCTGGTTCTAGGCACGTGACCACACCATCATGGTTATCTGGATCCTAAGACCTTTTTGGTATAGTTCTTCTGTGCATTCTTGCCACTTCTTCTTAATCTCTTCTGCTTTTGTTAGGTCCCTACTGTTTCTGTCCTTTATCATGCCCATCCTTGCATGAAATGTTCACCTGATATCTCCATCTTGAAGAGATCTCTAGTCTTTCCCATTCTATTGTTTTCCTCTACTTATTTGCATTTTCCAATGAAGAAGTCCTTCTTATCTTTTCTTGCTGTTCTCTGGAACTCTGCATACAGTTGGATATATCTCCCTTGCCTTTCACTTCTCTTCTTTTCTCAGTTACTTGTAAAGCCTGCTAGACAATCACTTTGCTTTCTTCCATTTCTTTTTCTGTAGGACTGTATCAGTCACAGCCTCCAATACAATTACAAACCTCTGCGCGTGGTTCTTTATGCACTCTGTCTACCAGATCTATTACCTTGAATCTATTCATCACCTCAACTGTATAATCATAAAGGCTCTGATTTAGGTCATTCCTGAATTTCCTAGTGGTTTTCCCTACTTTCTTGAATCTAAGCCCAGCATATAGAAGATGGATAAACTCTAACCAGGTATGGTAAGCTGCAAAGACTGGCCAAATGCTCTTTGTAACTTCTACAATCAAAGGCGGAATCCATTTCTCCACTCCTTGCATCTGGGCTAGGCAACATGACTGAATTCATTACAACTGAATTTTGTAATAAGGAGCTGATGATTTGAGTCACAGTCAGTTCCAGATCTTGTTTTTGCTGATGGTATAGAGCCTCTCCATCTTCGGTTGCAAAGAATATATCAGTCTGATTTTGGTATTGACTATCTGGTGATATCCATGTGTAGAGTCATCTCTTGTGTTCTTGGATAAGGATGCTTGCTATGACCAGTGTGTTCTCTTGACAGAGCTCTGTTAGCCTTTGTCCTGCTTCATTTTGTACTCCAAGACCAAACTTGCCTGTTACTCCAGATATCTCTTGACTTCCTACTTTTCCATTCCAATCCTCTATGATGAAAAGGATATCTTTTTTTTGGTGTTAGTTCTAGAAGGTCTTGAAGTCTTCATAGCACCAGTCAACTTCAGATTCTTCAGCATTAGAGGTTGGGGCATAGACTTGGATTACTGTAATGTTGGATTTTTTACCTTGGAAACAAACTGAGATCATTCTGTCATTTTTGAGATTGCACCCAAGTACTGCATTTTGGACTCTTGTTGACTATACGGGCTGCCCCATTTCTTCTAAGGGATTCTTGCCCACAGTAGTAGATATAATGTTCATCTGAATTAAATTTGCCCATTCCTGTCCATTTTAATTCACTGATTCCTAAGTTGTCGACATTCACTTTTGCCATCTCCTGCTTGACCATGTCCAGTTCATCTTGATTCATGGACCTGACATTCCAGGTTCCTGTGCAATGCGGTTCTTTACAGCTTCAGACTACTTTCACCACCAGACACATCCACAACTAACTGTCATGCCTTCTTTGGCCCAGCCACTTCATTCTTTCTGGAGCTATTAGTAATTGCACTCTGCTCTTCCCCAGTAGTATATTGGATACCTTCCAACCTGCTGGGCTCATCTTTCAGTGTCTTATTTTTTTTTGTCTCATTTATATTCTTCCTGGCATTCTTGCGGCAGTGATACTGAAGTGACTTGTCATTTCTTCCTCCAGTGGACCACGTTTCTTCTCTGTGATCTGTCTATCTTGGGTGGCTCTCCATGAATTGCTCATTGCTTCATCGAGCTATGCAAGCCCCTTTGCCACAACAAGTTTTGATTCACATAGGGGAACCATGCACCAATTTACACACCCACAATCCCTTAGCATGAAATTTCCATTTTTTCATATCCTTACCAACACTTGTTATTTTATGTCTTTTTAATAATCATTATTCTGACAGTGTGAAGTGATATCTCATTGTGTTTTCTTTAAAGATTTTTTAAAATGTGGACCATTTTTAAAAGTCTTTGTTGAAATTGTTATAATACTGCTTCTGTTTTATGTTTTGGTTTTTTGGCCATGAGGTATGTGGATCTTAGCTCCCTGACTAGGAATTAAACCCACTGCCCCCTGAACTGGAAAACGAAGTTTTAACCACTTGACAACCAGGGAAGTCCCTTCACTGTGGTTTCGATTTGCATTTCCTTGATGATTAGTGATGTTGAAAACTTTTTTATTTGCTGATGACCAAATATCTATTCAGAGCCTCTGCCCATTTTTTAATCAGACTGTTCATTTTGTTGATGTTGTGTTGTATAAGTTCTTTGTATCTTTTGGATATTAATCCCTTATAACTCACATCATTTACAAATATCTTCTCCCATTCTGTAGCTGATTCTTTTGTTGATAACATTTCTCTGTGCAAAAGCTTCATGCTGCTGCTGCTGCTGCTGCTAAGTCGCTTCAGTTGTGTCCGACTCTGTGCGACCCCATAGACGGCAGCCCACCAGGCTCCCCTGTCCCTGGGATTCTCCAGACAAGAACACTGGAGTGGGTTGCCATTTCCTTCTCCAATGCAGGAAAGTGAAAAGTGAAAGTGAAGTCGCTCAGTCATGTCCGACTCATAGTTTGATGTAATCCTATTTGCTTATTTTTGCTTTTGTTTCACCTGTGCTGGGAGACATATAAAAAAATATTGTGAGGACCAACAGCAAAAATTGTACTGCCATTTTTTTTCTAGAAGTTTTATGGCTTCATTTGTGAATTTATTTTGTGCATGGTGTGATAGAGCAGTCCAGTGTGATTCTTTTGAATGTAGCTGTTCAATTTTCCCATTGCCATTTGTTGAAGAGTCTTTTCTCCATTGTATATTCTTGCCCTCTTTATCATAGATTAGTTTTCCACATAAATGTGAGTTTGCTTCTGGTATCTCTAATTAGTTCCATTAATCTATGTGTCTGTACTTTTGTGCCAAGTACTGTTTTAAATACTGTAGCTTTGTAGTAGAGTTTGACATCATGGAGTGTAATCCTCTCACTTTATTTTTCCTTCTCCAGATTGTTTTGGCTATTCAAGGTGTTTTGTGTTTCCATATAAATTTTGGAATTATTTTTCCTAGCTCTGTGAAAAATTCCATTGGTATTTTGATAGGAATTGCATTGAATCTCTAGATTTCTTTGTATAGTATGGTCATTTAAACAATAGTCTTCCATTTTATAAACGAGTATATTTTCTCATGTTTGCATTATATATAGCTGTTTTTTTTTTAATTCATGTCTTAGAGTTTTGTGAGTACAAGTATTTTATCTCTTTAATTGGATATGTTCCTAAGTATTTTGTTCTTTTTGATGTAGTGGTAGATGGAATTGTTTTCTTAATTTTTCTGCTCCTTTTATCTAATTTTAATTTCTAATTGACATTTTACTGGAATGTGTTATAAATGAATTCTGGTTGATTTTGTCATTCACTACATTTTAGAATTCTTGTTCAATATATTGGACATAATTTATAGTAGTAATTTAATATATCATAATGCTAATTTGTGGACTATAAATTAGGATCGAATAATGTTTTTTCAAATTAAACCACACACATAGCAGAATTTCAGTCAAGGTCAGATCTATTGAGTGGGGGAGCATTGTTCTTTGTGACCCTTTTCATTATAATGTTGAATCCATTACATAGAACTACTCTGGAAGTACTTGTTAAACATATGATAAAGCTAACAAAGTGACTGAAATATATTTTTAATTACTACAAATTTGCACATTCTAGATTTCACCTTTCACATTCTGTTTTAATCTTAACATTACATGTATAAATTTTATATCTAGTAATAATTATAGTTTGCCTTTTAAAATCTTTTATTTTTAATTTTATAGAATACAGTTGATGTACAGTATTCTGTTGGTTTAAGGCTTACAGCTAAGTTATTCAGTAAAACAGATACATGTATCCTTTCTCTTTCAGATTCTTTTCTTTGAGGCATTCCAGTGCTGGAGCCTGCAGGCTGTTAGATGGCGCCTGGTCTTTGTGCCAAAATGGAGACCTTCAGGTGAACTCAAGCATATCACTATTTCCTGGGGCCTCTGCCACCAGTGTCCTTGGCCCTTCAATGAGCCATAGCCAACTATGACCTCCCCAGGAGATGCTCCAGGACCCAGAGGTAAGTCTAACTCAGTATCCTATGGAGTCACTACTTTGTGCTGGGTCCCAGTGCATATGAATTTTCATGTGTGCCCTTCAAGAGTAGAATCTGTTTCTCCCAGTCCTTTTGAAATTCCTGCACTCAAGCCCTGCTGGTCCTTAAAACCAAATATTCTGGGATCTTCTCCTCCCAGTGCCAAATACCCAGGATGGGGAGACTGATGTGTGGCTCAGAATTCTCACTCTGGTGGGAGAACCTCTATGATATAATCATTTTCCAATATGGGACTTGATTACATGAAAACGCTCGCCACTACTGTTGTCTCATTGTGGCTTCTTCTCTACCTTTGGATGTAAAATATTTTTGGTTGATTCCAAGTTTGTTTGTTTGTTTTAAATTTTTGTATGTATGATTGTTCAGCATTTAGTTGTGATTTTGCTGATTTTGTGAAAGGAGGTGAGCTCAAGTCCTTCTAATCTGCCACCTTGTCTGGAATCGAGCAGCTGCTTTTACTCTGGATGCTTGCTGACTCTTTCCTCAGTGTGTCCCGGACACTATTCCTCTGATATGGGTTGTGCAGGCGTGGCAGCCAGTTCTTGCTCCCCAGAAGGCCTACACAGTGTTAGTGGCGGCACTGCTTGAGCTCTCCCAGGACAGCAGGGTCAGTCCTCGCTGTTGCTCATAGGTTCCCTAGCAGAGGCAGTTGCCTGGACCCGCTCCCCGGAGCTTCTGTAGGTAGTGTCCTGTTTCTTGAGAGCACACAAGCAGGGAAAGAAGCTCCTAGGGTGGTCTTGCCCTCTCCTCATGCCCACCCCCCTCCCCTCCCCCGCAACAAGGGCACCTTGCCTCTCTGTGCGGGCACAGACCCCTTCTGACTGCACCTTCATTGAAACACTGCAGCCTCGTCAGCCTGCCTCTGTGCAGCCAACATGAGTCCTTTCCCTGGGTCTCATCTCCAAAGGCTAAGCTTCAGTGCCCAGCCTCCACCCACATGCATGGAGGAACATCTCAGGCTGGGGAGTGTGTGGCGGGAGTGTGGGCCAATAGGTCAAGTATTTTTATCATTAATGGGTGTTGTATTGTTTTCAAATGACTTTTTTCTACATATATTGAGATAATAATGTGATTTTTATATTTTATTCTATTAATGTGATATATTTCTTGATTAACATATTTAATTGTCCTTGTAGCCCAACAAAAATAACCACTTTGTCATAGTGTATTATCCTTTTAATGTGTTCTTAGTTTCCTAATATTTTTTTTGGAATTTTTGCATCTATAGTCATCCGAGATATTGGTGTAGTTGTTTTTGAGATTTGGATCAAATACCCGGGACAGTTTGGATCTTCCTTCTTCCCAGCCCTGTAACTAAACCCAATTCATTTTCCATCTGGCCCTGTTCTCTAGTTTGCTATTTGTCTCTTATTACCAAAATCTTTTATTGCAATGATTTTTTAGAGTTAGTAATAATATGTTTATCTATGTGAATTTTTGGATGAATTTTCTCCCCACATTCTTCTATAGCTTTTGCTGTTTGTATTTCTCATCAACGTCATCATTGTACCCATACTGTCCAGGAAGTAAAAAATCTAAAGTTCTGGCAGTATCCCTCACACCTTAGAAAGCCTCTTAATGCCAAGTTTCTCTAGGCACTCCTGAAATCATCAGCATCAGAATGATTGAGCTTCTGAAACAAGAAGCAGAGGCTGGACAGCAATTAGATAGTGACTATTAATTTTATACACAAATATTTGTGGAGTCAATAGTATAAATAAGACTGATATGTAACAGTTAGAGGTGTTATATAATATGCACATGTTGGGGAGCTGGGATGTGGACCCAGGTAGTCTAACTGTAGAGCCTGGCATCTCTATTATGTACCTAATGGTCTTGCTTCAGTTAGAGCTTTTTGAGGTTCTGTGGAATAGATGAATGGGGCAGTCTGACATCAATCTGAAGCACATATTTTTAGTGGATTTTTGAAAGTTTTGGTTAGCTTTTTATTAGGGAAGACATCATTTAATTAAATACAGTATCTATAGAAACCAGATTGTTATAATATTATTTCCTAATTTTATTCTGGCTTGCAGTATCATTTCCATAAGAATGAACCTTATTGACTGAGTTCGCTGATAATATTTATAGAAGTCTGTGGTTCAACTCTGAGTCATTTGATATCATCAATATGACTAATAGGAATAGAATTTCCTCTGGTAGAAATCATCTTAATGGTGGTCTTATCAACCATATTCAATGAAAACTGTATTGGTTATCAGCTATGTACAGCTATAGAATCTGGATTAGAAGAGAAAATAAAACATTAAAAAGTATAGTCCTCAGAAATATTGCAATTGAGTTGGAATCATTGGGTATGTTGCCAAAAAAGTGCTCAAAAAGGGGGTTAATTTAAAATTGAGCCAGTAACATATTGGTTTTGAAAAGTCTAATTCAGATAATCTGCACCAGAATTGTCACACCTGTCATTTAACATGCCCCCAGGTAGTGTAATGGTGACCGCACACTAGAAATACCTGAGATTCTGAATTAGAGTGGATCCTGAGTCAGTATTTTAAAGAAAATGAACTAATACAGCCTCCAATAAGGGTTTCTCAGTAAGTCCGTGTTAAGAATCATTATTCTGGAGTATACATTCCAGGCATTAGAGAATGTATCATCTTTGTATCCTCAGCACCTTGCAAAAGACCACTGACTATTTCTGGAGAGGAAGCCCTCATTTTCTCCTCTGGACTTGTCCCACCTGTCCCTATTTCTAGTACCCTCCACTCTTTCCTAACTTGGGGGACTGTATCATTCCACACAATATTAAACTTCAAAAACCTGGGAATAACTGTACATTTTGTCCTTTCTTTTTTAGTACAAGGAAATCATGAAATTCTTTCCCATTTCCCTTCTGAATACTTCTAAAATCAGTCTGCTTTTTCTATCTAGCTTCCTATATGCCAATCAACACGTTTCTCATCTTGACAATAGCCTCTTAATTGGTTCTTTCCTGTAGGTTCTTTCTACCAATAACCCATATTTCATCCAGTGTTTTCCCTGAAATGCCAACCTCATCAAACTGTTTTCTGCTTAAAAACCTTCAGCAGCTTCCAGTTACCTAACCTCATGTCATCTGGAGGGGGCTCCAGGCTATGGCCCTTTTTATCTTCAGCATCATCTTCCACTTCATCTTTAGCTATGTATCACCCTACCCTCAAGCCATACTGAACTCATAATCAGCTCCCTCCAGGTTCTTGCACGCACCCCTCAGCTTTCACACACTCTCCAGTCTTGTAACTGTATTGCTGCCTCTTTCCCTTAACTCAGTATCATGGCAACCTCCTCTGGCCACTCAGTCTAGCTAGGTTATCGTATTGTAAGCTCCCACAATATATATATTATTTCTTATATCAGAGAAATAATTCATTTCTTATTTCTGTAAGAAATAAATGTGGGAGCAATCATTTCTTGTAGCACTTTATCATAAATTCTTGTTAAATTTTCAATATTCCTACCCAGCAGTTCCATTAAGGAAGGTGCTGCTTTTTATTTTAAATAAGGCTCTGCTTCTAACACTTCAGTTGAATAGAGAATCAGTAAATATCTTAAGTGACCAATGATGCAGTTAATAGGATCTGAAAGGCTCTAGGTCAAAATGATGATGCTGGCTGGGAAGATGATTGTGGTAACAATACATAATAATCATGGAGACCGTTGTTGAGAGCTGACAGTCTGGGCCCTATATATTAATTATATCATTTAGTCATCATTACCATCCTACTGTGCAGTTACTATTATTTTTTTAAGGATGAGGAAACTGAAGCTTGGAAACGTCACATAATTTGCACAGGGTTACACAGCTAGTAAGTAGTAAAGTTAGAAGCCAAATCTAAACAGCAGATTGCTGTTACTACTTGGCACACTGCTCTCATGATAAGGACTAGGTCAGTATCTATCAGATTTAGGAATTTTACAGAGCAATATAATTTTGCAATTAAAAAAGGAGGGATTAGAGTGCAGATAAAATGATATCTAACCAAGGTTTATTAACAGTTTCACTATTTACAATAGTTATCAGCTATCCCATAATTTCACAAAAGGTCATTTTTTTCTTAAACAGTTTGAGAAAACAGTCCTTCTCAATATAGAAAATTGCTATTGTTACTCCAACCTTGGTACATTATATTTTGTCCTTATATCAGTGAATATGTTTTACAAGTAAACTTTAAAGACATGTTAGGGTCCTGAGATACTAAAAAACTACTGTGATAAAGTAGTTTTGAAAAACTAAACCCATGCATCCAAGAAAACTCAAACTTTGAAAAACTTTTCACGAGTATGCATTTTGGTAAATATATTTTAATCCACTACTACTTACAATGTATAGTCAGATGACCGAGTCCAGATTTAATCTTGAAAACATTCATGGCAGCAATAGAGAAACTGCCTAATTTATCATTACAATAAATGTGTTGAAGAAATGTTAAATCTAGCACACTTGACACTGGTGTATGTTTTTTAAAAATTTCTTTACAATAGATATGAACGTGACATGATTACTAATTATAGCAAATTATATTGGCTTTCCAGTTACATAGTAATGTTAAATTTTTAAAAATATGCTTATTTAAAATAATCTATTAAATAAAAATATTATTATATATTGTTGATTATATACTAATTTATAGAAAAATGTATTGGTGCTTTGTGAATAATAACCCAACTTTAAGATATAAAGAATTTGAAAATCAAGAAGTGCCCAAGACCTTGAAGTTACCAGACCTTCATACAAGGAACTTAAAATTTTCAGCGGTAACCCAAAAGGTCAGAGATAACAAGCTTTTCATATCTAAAATTCTAAGGCCTCATTGAGATATTGCAAAGAATAAATGTTAAAACACACACACATTTTTAGGGTTATACTTGAGGAGGTATGGGCTTCCCTGGTGGCTCAGAGGTTAAAGCATCTGCCTAGAATGAGGGAGACCCAGGTTTGATCCCTGGGTCAGGAAGATCCCCCGGAGAAGGAAATGGCAACCCACTCCAATACTCTTGTCTGGAGAATCCCATGGAGGGAGAAGCCTGGTAGGCTACTGTCCAAGGGGTTGCAAAGAGTCGGACATGACTGAGCAACTTCACTTTACTTCTTCACTTGAGGAAGTAATGGGGCAACTGTGCAACAATGGATAGTTGATTTTACTGTCTTAAATTGTTGTTTAGTACTAAGTCGTGTCTTAAGTGGAGTCGCAGGTAGAGGGAAGAAAGTCTGTAGAAAAGGGTGACTGAATATGCCTGAGAAAGGAGAACTGATGAGGCATGGTCCCTAGGGAAGAGGTGGGGATGGGATCAAGATGATTGATAGAGGAAATGAGGGTAGCAGGGAGTAAGAGGATTGATTGAGGGGATAAATTGGTTCAGAATGAAGCCAGATGTTCAAGAAGCAAATGTTATTCACCTTACCCTTTTTAGTAGTTTCCCTGTTAAAATGCCTTGATCAGAAACAAGGAGTCAGATTTTCCAGTAATCACCATCATTGGTAGCCCACATACTACATTTCTTTCCTGTGTAGGTGTTCTTGCTCTCTTTTTTAGAGTTCCCAAAATGAAAAATAGGCTTACATTATATTAGATTCTACAGACTACCAGGCTCATTACTTAATACGTGAGCATAGGAGGGCAGGTGGTAAGCTGGTCTAAATGTAAAAGGCATATACAAGTTAAAATTCTGTATATTATACTTCACTGTGCCAGCTTTTATTTGCTATAACATAGCTATCAGCTAGGAGAGACAGTTGTGTTAATCACATTATAAAAGTTATGTGCATTTCATATATTTCACTTGTTTCTTTCAAACTATTTCCCCAAAGTCTTTAAAGAAGCATGGAAACATTATTTTTGTATAGAAAAAAATTTCTTACATAAGTCAAAAGTTTGTTTTAATAAGTTCCTAACTACCTTGATGGCAGAAGCACATGTGAGAAGGGTCAGAGTTATGCAAAGGAGTTGCAATTAAATTTGTGAGTTGAGATTGAAACTGTAAAAGCACTTTTGTAATGCCCGACTTTATTTTCACAATCTAGAATTCTCTCCACTGGAAAGCCTGCTTTCTTAAAACTGCATGTATGACAGAGACCTCTGGTTCTTTGAACTGAATTTTAAATATTTAAATAATCAAAGCTGGTGACTTTAAATGATAAACTTTTATTCTGAATATACTGTTTTTGCACAAGATTTAACACAACATTTTCTGGGATTATAAATATTTTTATAACAGTAATATACAAATTTTTACAAAAATGTTTTTATCAGGCTAATTTCCACAAAAGTGTCAAGAGAACATAATAAAGGGGAGAAAGTATCTTTTGTTCACAAAGCCACTTGGCCTTTTTCATGGATGCACATTGAGCGTTTCAATAAAAGTATCCCTAATAGTAATGATCCAACAACATACAGCACAACACAAAAGACAGCTCTGTCAGGTCACACGGTAGACTTAATTGGCATCTTTTCAAGACAGTATCCCATTAGTCTCAGAATGTCTTTGAGTTAATCTTGTGAATTAGAAATAAAGTAGATGAAACTGTTGGTAAAGGTTTTCTAAGACTTGAACATTCTGGAACTTTTTCAAGAAATCAAGAAACTTCATACTTTTGCTTTATTGATTTGTTCTTTACAGAAATGTACATGGAATAATAGCAGTATTAACATTCTATGCTATGGGAAAACACAGGTTCTGGTTCCAGATAATTGTAACATATTTGAAACTGTGGGCAGGTGAAACCATCATTCTACTCTATCCTCTTGAGTCACAACATCCATTTTGCTTCCCTAGGTCAGCCTCTGTACCTCTAGACACTTTAATGTCAACTAACATGATTAATGGAATAGTTCAGAGTTTAAATTAAGACATAGAATTTAAGCTTTGGTGAGAGAAAGATTTAAATGAGATGTAAAATACAAAAGAGCATCAAATAAGCAAGTAACACTTGGGTTGCAAAGGTCACTTAAAAGGGATACTGCCTATTTGAACCCAGTAAGGCCAGTTTTAAAGTTAATAAAAGGAATATTATAGGAAAACTTACAAATGGCAGCAACACTGTCTAGATTTTTCCAAGTTAAGCAATAATGCCTCAAGCATTAGAAACATGAAAAAAGATCATACTAAAATCTTATTAGACCCAGGACCTAAAAATCTCTTCAGTCAAACTTGCTAACTATGTCATGTTAAAAACCTGTTACAAATATGGACCACGATTAGTGTTTGGCAGTAATGCTGGTTGTTCAAATGAAGAAAATATAAACAAATCATTAATGCAAAATCCATTCCTGTTATTTAACACCAATACAAGACTTACTTTGATTTTGTTTTAGTGAAAACTACACAGCTGCATGAGCATAGCAAAAAATTAGGTAAGAAAAAGGAGTTTAAAAGCTTTTTTCTTGATCTCTTGTACTATTTAGTCTTTGAAAATTAATATTATAACAGGCTGTGATTTAAGTTATTGTCCAACAATCAAAACTCAGAAAAATTGTAAAGTAAAAATAACAATTGGATGGGATGAGTGTTACGGTTTTTCAAAATCATGAAGACTAAACAATTTTTAGTCAGAGAGCATGTTCTTACCCAATTCATTAACATATATGTGGCTGTCATAATATATGTTTAATTTATAACAGAAAATAAAGGATCATGGCAAGACTCATGTACATGAATAGATTTTGATGGCAAATGAAATCAAATAGGACCCTGCCAGGAGATGCCAAGTTTCACTGTGATGAACACAACAATGTAGTTGATGAAAACACTTCGGTGACATTAGCCATGAAAATATATTTAATAGATTTTAAAGATAATTTTAAGGTAGTCTGTTGTATGCTGGAAGCAATTTGCTTGTTTTAATGTGCGTCATTTATGTACACAAGCTAACATAACTATATTTCAATATCCCCTTCTCAACACTTTCATGATTTAAAAGAGTCTAGCAAAAGTTAACAATAAGTTTTAAATATTTAATTAACAAACAACATGATTTAAACATATTGTTGCTAGAGTGAGAAGTTCCATATTTTTTTAAATCACTTTGGTGTTTTCTAAAATGTCAATACCAGTTACAAATGAGACTACAAAATCACAACAATGTATTAGAAATGGTAACTGATGTCAACTCTTAGAACAATAGTTGGCAAAGTGATTCCATTTCCCCCTAGCCCCATTTTTAAATAAAAAAATATTTTAAATAAGGAAATGTACACAAGTGGTACCTAGGGTATATTAGTGGTGAAGGGAATTACAAATGTGTGCAAAGCTAAAAACAAAACATATATCTTTTAAACTATGCTAAAGAACTGGTTATATCTTTGATATATGAAGCATATTAAAGCGTACTGGATAATGTTAGTAAGATTTTTACTTAAAAATGATATATAAGAAAATTTCCAGCATAGACACATACCAGTTTCTGGCATGTTTAAAAAAAGAACAAATATCTGCATACTTCCAGCCTTCAGCAGAATTATTCCCTATAATTGTTACACATTCATTGTTTTTATCCTTTCTTCAAATACTGTTTAACCCTGAAAATAATCTTTAAAAGCATAAATAAATTCTACCATATTACTCTATAATGAAATATCTGATTTAATACACTAACCATTTTCACTAATGAGGTTGTATAAAAACAATTTTGATTATTCACAATCAAGTATTCATGTGCATACATAGAGATTCAAGGTTTCCTATTTGTTCAGATTATTGTAAAACCCTCATCAAACTGTATGGAAATTTTGGTCAAGTGCTCATATCATTCAAAACGGAGGCAACAAAAGCAGCAGCGAATTTGGGATTGTACGTGCTACTATTCCAGCGAACAGAGAGGAAACCTAGGATGTCTCTTCACTGAGAACATATATGTACTCTTCAAAAAATAAATGTGTCAAATCTGATTTATGTACTTAAAATATCTGTACATAGGTTTTCAGGCAAAAGCACGAATCTGTATAAAATCCATTAATTCCCATTTCACCATTTACCTAATCCAATCATTCAGCATTTACATTGCACAGTATATTCAGAGTAGTTTAAAGACATTTTAAAAGATGACTTAAGTGCATTACACTGCAAGGTTCAGATTCTTACATAACAATAATGTCACTCAGTTAACTTTTCAATGGACTATACTCTACAGTTAAGAGAGAAACAAACCGAAAGTTAAAATAGCAGCAGCATCATGCAAAATACCCTTGGAAACCAAAGTTCATTTATCACAAGAAAAAACATTTCCCCTCCCCCCAACAAGCTTTTCTTAGAGCATTTTGAAGTATCTGGCTAGCACTACGGAACTTTACTGTGAACAAAAAGGACATTACATCGAAGCATTTATTAAGGGCTCACATTTATGAGGAAATATGTCGCATATTAATTCTACCCTCAAGCACCTTTAATTTAATTTCTTAGTTATTATTTTCAAACAACCAATTCATTACACCCACCAAAACTTGGCCATCATTTGTGTTGTATTTCTGGCAGAGAAGCCATTCTTCATAAGGCATTTTATTCATGGCATTTTTTTTTTTTGTAGAAAATAAGCCATTATTTCTATTTTGTCAGATTATACCAATGTTAATTCTTTCTCCCTCTGTCTCTCTCTATATATTTCCAATAATAACTACTCAAAGCAGGAAATAATTTTTAACAGAAGAATAAGTGAAGAAAAAAAAAAAGCAACTCTTTTTCCCCAAGAGATTTTCTTGGTAAAAGAACAAGGATTGCAGCAAGTCAAAATTAAGACAATTTGCATGATCCATAAACAACTGTGTGGGGAGCCCTTTAACATGTAATCACCAACAATGCAACAACAAATTTTCAAATTTTCCAATACAGCATGTATAGAATTTTGCTTCGATGTTATACATGGATGATGCAGCATTCACACAAGTTGAACGACCTGACACCCTGACATGCAGCCAGTGGGTGCCTTATGAGTCTGCGTCTTAGATGGATGCCATGGGGTGGGCCCAGCGAGCGGTCTGCTGAGTTCACAGTTGACCCTATTTTAATGCAGTTGAGGGCTCCTGTTTCAGCAGAGTCTGGAGTTTAATCTGCAGATTTGGTTTGAGAAGGTCATAACTGCTGGTGTCTGCTGCCAGATAAAAGCCAAAGTAGTACACACTGGATGCCGATGATGGACCACAGGGAGGGGTTTAATCCAGAGACACCACCACAGTCGGTATAATCCTCCTGTTGGAAAGAAAAGGGAAAAGAAAACTCCTGAAAAATATTTAGTAAGACATTTTCCAAGTACCCTATGTTTAGTCCACTTCTGAACTCACCTTATAATGCTCCTTTGCTTTGAATCCAGATACATTACATTGTCTTATATTTTACTATTCAACAATTTTGGATTAATCAATTTTTCCAGTACCATTTGAAGAATGCTTTACATTTTTAGTTGTAGAGTCTGATGATTATTAAAGGAAATACTTTAATAATAAATGCTGAGTTGAGTGATACACACCAATTTCTAAAGTAAAGGAAAACCCTTACTTTCACACTGTCATGCATCCTTATATATTTATAAATATAAGATGTACAAATGTAGCAGTCTGTTTTATAATTCCAAAGAATTAAAATATTAGCAATTATGCTCTATAAAGCAAAGTTTTGAGACTGGTAGAATAAATAAATTTGAAAAATAAGCATTTATTTTCCATATCCAGCTTCAAAGGTTGTACATGTAGCATCTGGACCTTCATCGAGAATTAAATGAACAGTAATGTAGTTGAACCCTCAAGGAAGGACACTTTGAAAACGTATATCCAAAATAAAGAGCTAAGCTAGCAAGAGAGATTTGTTCTGTTTAAGAGAACCATGAAATATAAGCTACCAATTTGCTCATTTGGACCCCCTATTGTCTACTGGTGGATCACTAGATTCCTTGGTAACACAAAATTACTTTTATTCCTAGCTTCTGTATTCTGTAATATTTTTTGTATCCTTTGATTCCTTTATGAATTGCATTGAAAAAAAACTTCCTATCTTAAGAGGTAAAATATAAGTTACAAGGATATATTATACAACATGGGGAATGTAGCAATATTTTATAACTATAAATGGGATAAAAACCTTTAAAAATTGTGAATCACTATATTTTACACCTGGAACTTTAATATTATAGGTCAATTATACTTCAATTAAAAAAAAAAAGACTCCACAAGAAAATCCCTTATCTCATTGTTTTCCTAAATATCTTTTAAGAATTCACTAATCCAAGGTTCATCTTCCAATAATCAGAATAACAGGTTATAAAAGAAAATAGGTTTTATAGTCAGAATATTTTTACAAAGACTCTGAGCTCCCAGACACTAAAACAATGGCTCTTTTTGCTCAGTAGGGTCTAATAGAGTGCCTGTCACCGAGCATATATAATTACTTCTTGAATTGTATTTTAAAGCAGTAGAAGTCTGTTAAAGGTAAATCTGAAGAAAAATAATCCATTAAAGAACATTTTGTTTTCCACATATCAGAGGTGGGATTCCTGGATCGTATAGTAATTACATTTTTAAATTTTTAAGGAACCTCAATATTGTTTTCCATAGTGGCTGCACCAATTCACACTCCCACCAACAATGTGTAAAGATGCTCCACAGCCTTGCCAGCATTTATCTCTTGTCATGTTGATAATAGCCATTCGAACAGGTGTGAGGGGATACTCGTGGTTTTGACTTGTATTGTTCTGTTTAGTGACATTAAGCATCTTTTCATGTACTATTGGCCATCTGTATATCTTCTTTGTAAAAATGCTTATCGAGATCCTTTGCTAATTTTAAAATCAGATTATTTCTTTGATATTGAGTTATACGAGTTCTTTCTAGATTTTGGATCCTGGCCCCTTATCACGTACACGATTTGCAAACATTCCCTCCCATTCTATGGGCTGCCTTCTAATTTTTTTGTTTTCCTTTGCTGTGTAGAAAATTTTAAGTTTGATGTTATCCCACATTTTTGTTGTTGCCTTTGCTTTTCCATGGTGACAAGTCCAAACAGTCATTACCAAAACCAGTGCCAAGGAGATTACTCCCTGTGTTTTCTTCTAGATTTATTATGGGTTCAGGTCTTCAAGTCATTAATCCATTTTGAGTTGATTTTTGTGTATGGTGTTAAGACAGTGGTCCAGTTTCATTCTTCTGCATATGGCTGTTCAGTTTTCCTGTTACTGCAGGTGTTTAATATAGTTTCAAATGAAGATGTATCATGCATCCAACTTTTTGCTTTGGATATTTGGGTCTTCTGTCGTTTCATATATATATTTTAGTATTGTTCTACTTCTGTGAAAAATGTCATTGAAATTTTGATGGTGATTGCATGGAATCTGTGAATTACTTTGGGTGGTATGGACGTTTTAACAATTCTTCTAATCTATGAGCTCCGAATATCTTCCATTTATTTCTTTCATCTCTGCCTTATAGTTTTCAATACATAGGTCTTTCACTTCATTGGTTAAAATTATTTTTACTTATTCATTTTGATGGAATTGTAAGTGGAATTACTTCTTAATTTCTCTGGGAGTTCATTATTATACAGAAATATAAATGTTCTTTGTACATTAATTTTATATTTTGCATTTTTACTGAATTTATTAAATCAGTTTCTTGGTTGAGTCTTTAAGACCTTCTATATATAATATCATGTAGTCTGTAAATAAAGGCAGTTTTAATTCTTCCTTTTCAATTTGGATGTCTTTTATTTCTTCATGCCTGTTTGCTCTGGCTAGCACTTTCGGCAATATGTTGAATAAAAGTGGTAAGAGTGGGCATCCATATCTTGTTCCTGATCTTAGAAGGAAAAGCTTTCAGCTTTCACCGAGTGTGTTAGCTGTGGTCTTATCATATATTTTGTTATGTTGATACACATCCCCTTTATATCCACTGTTTTGAGAGTTATCATAAACGGCTGTTGAATTCTTGCTGAATGCTTTTTCTGCAGGTTAAGATGATCGTGATTTTTAGCCTTCATTTTGTTAATGTGTGTATCACATCAGTTGATTTTGTGGTTTGTGAACAATCATTGCATTCCAGGAATCAATCCCACTTGATCATGGTGTATGACCTTTTTAAAGTATTGTTGAATTAATTTGATAATGTTGAGGATTTTTTCATCTATTTTTATCAAGGATATTGACTTGCAATTTTCTTGTAGTGCCCTTGTCGGGTTTTGGTGTCATGGTAGTAAGACTGACTTTGTAAAAGTGAATTAGGAAGTATTCATTTCTCTCTCTATTTTTTGGGAGTTTAGAAGGGACAGGTATTAATTGTTCTTTGAATGTATGGCAGAATTCACAAGTGAGGCCATCTGGTTGTGGACTTTGTTGGAAGGCTTTTGATAACTGATTCAATCTTCTTACTAGTAACTGGCCTGTTTAGATTTTCTCTTTCTCCATGAATGGGTTTTTGAAAAATTATCAATTTCTTTTAGGCTGTTGGATTTTTTTGCAATTTTAAATTGTATTATTATTTCTTTGTCTGTTAATATTTCCTTTATATATTTATGTGCTCCTATGTTGGGTGCATAAATATTTACAAAATGTTTATATCCTTTTGTTAGACTGACTCTTTTATTATTATGTAATGATCATGTCGTCTCTACAGTTTTTGTATTAAAGACTATTTTGTCTACATATATACCTATCTAGCTTTCTTCTGGTTTCTATTTGTATGGAATATTTTATTCCATTTCAGTCTGTGAATGTCTGTAAAGTTGAAATGGGACTCTATAGTTATTATAACTGTTATAAATATATTTATTTAAACCTCATAATATTTAGTGCTATATATACAATAAGTTATAACATCTTACTGACTTATTTAGAGACTTAAGTTCAAATGTATTCTAAAACTCTACTCTTTGTTCCATGTTCTATGCTTTTGATTTCACAATTTACATATTTTTAGTCTGTGTAAACATTGATTACTCTATGACAGTTATTTTTACTATATTAGTTTATGTGATTAACCCACTGTCATTACAATATTAGATTATTCTGAATTTAACTATCTATTTTTACCAGTGAGATTTATACTTTGATACATTTTCCTGTTACTAATTAGTGCTGTTTTGTTTCAGTTTAAAGGAGTGCCTTTAACATTTCTCGTAAGGTCAGTCTAGTGGTAATGAACTCCAGTATCCGCTTGTCTACAACTCTTTATTTATCCTTCGAACTGGAGGGACAGTTCTACTAGATAAGAGTATTTTTGGTTGGTAGGTTTTTTTCTCAGTACTTCACATACATCATGCCACTCACATCAGGCTCACACATTTTGGTGGAAAGATACTGGTAGCCTTAAAGGTCTCTTTGCTTGTAACAAGTTGTTTTTCTTGCTGTTTTTAAGATTCTCTCCTATCATTTACTTTAAAATTTTTAAATATTTATTTTATATTAGAATATAGTTGATACACATTGTCATGTCAGTTTCAGGTGTCCTGCAAAGTGATTCATTTACACATAGACATGTATCTACTTTTGGGGATTATTTTCTTGTATAGTTTATTATAGAGTGTTGCATTTCCTGTGGTTTACAGTAGATCTTTGTTGATTATCTACTGTAGGTACATTAGTGTGTATATGTTAATCCCAACCCCAAAGTGTGTACCTCCCCTGACATTTCCCTTCTGGTAACCGTAAGTTTGTTTTTCAAGTCTGTGAATCTGTTTCTGTTTTGTAAATAAGTTCATTTGTATACCATATTTTTAAATTCCACATATAAGTGATATCATATGCTATTTGTCTTTGTCTGTCACTTACTTCACTTAGTGTGATAATCTCTAAATCCATCGATGACATTGCTGCAAATAGCAATATTTTGTTCTTTAATGGCCAAATAATATTCTGCTGCATATAGGTACCACAGTTTCTCTATCTGTTCCTCTGATGATTGACATGTAGGTTGCTTTCCTGTTCTGTCTATTGTAGACAGTGCTGTGATGAACACTGGGGTGTATGTCTCTTTTCCAATTGTAGTTTTCTCCAGATACAGCCCCAAGAGTGGGAGTGCTAGATCATATGGTAACTCTGTTTTTAGCTTTTAAGGAACCTGCATATTGCTCTCCATAGTGGCTACATTCCCAGAAACAATGTAGGAAGCTTCCCTTTCCTGTGGACCCAGTGTTTATTGTTTGTGGACATTTTATGACAGTTGTTCTGATTGGCGCAAGGTGACACACCTCATTATAGCTCTGATTTCAATTTCTCTAGTAATTAGTGACGAGCATCTTTTCATGTGCTTTTGGCGATGTATGTTTTATTTATTTATAATTAATTTTTATTAGTGTATAGTTGATTTGCAACATTGTTGGTTTTCTCTATATAGCAAAGTGAATCAGTTATATGTGTGTGTATAGATAGATGGATTCTTTTCCCATAGGTCATTACAGATTATTGAAAAGAGTTCACTGTGCAAATAGGTTTTTATAAATTATGATAAATAATTTATATAATTATATATAATTTTAACAAGTATAAATTATTTTATATACAGTAGTCTCTATGTCATTCCCAATCTCCCAATTTACCCCTCCTGCCCCCCTTTCCCCCTTAATAACCATAAGTTTGTTTTCTATATCTATAACTCTACTTTTGCTTTGTAAATAGGTTCATTTGTACCATATTTTTAGATCCCACATATCATCTGTATGTCTGTGGAGAAATTTAGATCTTCTGCCCATTTTTGATTAGACTGTTTATTGATATGGAGCTGCATGAGCTATTTGCATGTTCTGGAGAGTAATCCCTTGCCAGTTGATTCAATGCAGGTATTTTCTCCCATTGTGTGGACTGTCTTTTCATTTTGTTTATGATTTCCTTTGCTGTGAAAAAACTCTTGAGTTTCATTAGGTTCCATCTGTTTGTGCTCATTTTCATTACTCTAGGAGGCTGATCCAAAAAGATAGTGTTGTGATTCATGCCAGAGTATTCTGCCTGTGTTTCCTCTAAGTTTCATAGTATCCGGTTTTACAATCAGGTCTTTACTCCATTTTGAGTCTATTCTTGTTTGTGGTCTTCGAGAATGTTCTAGTGTCTTTCTTTCACAGGTAGCGGCCCGGTGTTCCTAGCACCACTTGTTGAAGAGGCTGTCTTTTCTTCTTTGTTGTCATAGATTTACTCTTGATAATTTAGAGACCCATACAAAGACACATTAATTAAAATATATTTGAAATAAAACACTGTGTAAATTTAAGGTGTACATGTTAATTTGATAATTTATGTACTGTAATATAATTGCCATTGTAGTGATAATTAGCACCTATTGTATTACATAAATGCCTTTTTTTTAGTAGTTGGAATAATCCATTTATTAGTCTCTTAGCAAGTTTGATGACTATAGTAGTTTTCTATATTCAGTGTACTGCATTAGCTCTCTAGAGCTTATTTACTACTTGTTCTAAGATTGTACCCTTGAACAACATCTGTCTTATCCCCTACCCCCTATTCCATGGTAACCATCATTTATTCTCTGTTTTTATGAGTTTGGCTTTTTAGATTTTACACACAGTACTTGTCTTCCTTATTTAGCATAATATGCCCCAAGTCCACCCATGTTGTTGCAAATGGCAGTTTGCACTTTCTCATGGCTGAAAAATATTATATTGTGTGCCTATATGCACACATAAGCATAAATTCCCCCTCTTGTTTATCTGTTCACTGGTTTACAGACATCTAGGTTGTCTCCATATCTTCTTGACCGTTGGGAATAATGCTACAATGAATGTGGAGTAAGGTTATTGCCTCAAAATCCTGTTTTCATGTCTTTTGCATATATACCCAGAAACAGAATTGATGGATCATAATGGTAGATTTATTTTTATTTGAGGAACCTCCATATTGGTAGCACCAATTTACATTTCAACCAACAGAATATAAATGTTCCCTTTTATTTGTATCTCACCAATACCTGTTGTCTCTCATCTTCATGATGATATCCATTCCAACAGGTGTGAGGTGACAGGTCACTGTAGCTTGTGTTTCCTTGAAGAAAGGTCTATTTAGTTTTTCTGCCTGTTTGTTAGTTGGATTATTTTGTTTTTGAGTTTGATGAGTTTATTATATATTTTGGATTTTGGATATAAAACCCTTTATCTGATACATGGTTTGCAAATTTTTTCTTGAAATCTGTTGCTTTTTCATCTGGTCAGTTGTTGTTTTTGCTGTGGAGAAGCATTCCAGTTTGATGTAGTCCCAATTGCTTATTTTTGCTTTTACTGTATGTACTTTTGGTGTTACATCCAAAAGTCACTGCCAATAACAATGTTGAGGAGCTTCCTATGCTTCTACTAAGTTTTATAGTTATTAGGCTTTATATTTAAATCTGTTATCCATTTTGAGTTAATTTTTGTGAATGGTGTAGGATAGGGGTCTAATTTCATTGTTCTGCATGTGTTTATCCCACCTCCCCATCATCATTTGTTAAAGAGGCTATTATTTCCCATTGGGTGTTCTTGGCTCCATTATCAAATATTAGTTGACAGTGTATGCAGGGATTTAATTCTGGGCTCTGTTCTGTTGGTCTCTGTCCATTTTTATGCCACTACCATACCTTTTAAAATAACTTATTATTACTGTAGCTTTGTAGTACAGTCAAAAACAGGACATGATACCTCTGGCTTTATTATTTTTTCTGAGAAATGCTTTGACTATTTGCAGACTTTGTCACTTCATAAAAATTTTGAGATTTTTTTTTTCTATTTCTGTAAAGAATGCCATTGGTATTTTGATGGAGATTGTGTTGAATCTACCATTGACTTTGAGCAGTATAGATATTATAACAATATCAACTCTTATGATCAATTAACATGGGATGTCTTTCCATCTATTTGTGTTGGTCTCAATTTCTTTCAGGAAAGGTTTGTGGTTTTAATTTAATAGAGGACTTGCATTTTGTTGGTTAAAGTTACTCCCAGATATTTCATTGTTTTGATGGCACTGTGAATGTGACAGTTTTCGATGCTGCATCTTTACTGTACAGAAATACAACTGATTTTTGTATGTTGGCTTTAGACCCTGAAATTTAATAAGACTGTTGATTAGTGACAGTTTTTGGGGTAGTTTTTATATATAGAATCGTATCATGCGCTAATAATGACAGGTTTACCTCTTCTTCACTATGAATTTGGAGGTATTTCCTCTTCCTTACTTGGTTTCCTTACTTCCTTACTTGGTTTGGGTTCCTCTTATCTGTAACTCTCTAGGCTTCCTAGATTTGGATAGCTGTTTCTTTTCTCAGGTTAGGAAAGTTTTTTTTTTTTTTTTTAGTTTTTTATTTTTTAAATTTTAAAATCTTTAATTCTTACATGCATTCCCAAACATGAACCCCCCTCCCACCTCCCTCCCCATAACATCTTTCTGGGTCATCCCCATGCACCAGCCCCAAGCATGCTGCATCCTGCGTCAGACATAGACTGGCGATTCAATTCACATGATAGCATACATGTTAGAATGTCACTCTCCCAAATCATCCCACCCTCTCCCTCTCCCTCTGAGTCCAAAAATCCGCTATACACATCTGTGGAAAGTTTTCAATCATTGTTTCTTCAAGAGTTTTCTACCCGTGTCTGCCTTTCTTTTCCTTCTGGGACACTAGAATGTGAATTACTTGATGATGTCTTGTAAGTTGCTTTAGCTATCTTCACTTTCTTTATTCGTTTGGTTCCTGATGGAATGAATCACTGCTCTGCTTGTGAGTTTACTGATCCTTTCTTCCACTTCATCTAGCCTGCTATTTGAACCCCTCTCTATTGGCCTTTTCAGTATAGTTACTGTAGTTGTCAGCTCTGTGACATTTGTTTGATACTTTCTTGTCTATTCTCTGCTGAAATTCTCAGTTCGTGCATTCTTTTCCTGACACGGTGACCATCTCTATGACCATATTTTGAACTCCTCATGTCAGTCACTCTTCTCTGTATCATTAAGGTCTGTTTGTGGAGTTCTTTTTCTTTTAAAACATATTTTTCTGTTGCTTCACTTTCCTTGACAACCTGTGTTGTGGTTTCCCTTTGGATCCTAGCAGTTGAGGGTGTGCTAACATCTGTCAGTGTCCCAGTGGGGACGATCTCGGTCAACCCTCAGAAACAGGCTGATTGGAGGCTGGATCCTCAGGCAGCAGCTTCCAAAGTATGCGAAAGCACCTCTTTCAGGGAAAGACTGTGGGATGGGCATTTCTGTCTGCTTCCTCTGTGGTGAATTCTGAGGGGACAGGCATTTGAGAACTATTTGTTTGCTATGGTTCTAGGTCCTTTGATGGATGAGAACATGAGCCCTGCTGGGTCTCAGAGCCAAGTGACAAAAGGGTGGGTCCTTTGGGAAGCTACCTCAAAAGCCAAGGTGCCAGATGGGATCACAAGCTTCTTTTAGGAAGCTATCACTGACCTGGAGTGAGTCAGAGGATCAGTGGGCATAGTCTATCCCTTTGCCTGTCTCCAGGGAGTCTTGAGGCAAGTCCCTAAATGTGACCTAAATTAGAAGCCTTACTTGCAGGCAATCTTTTAAAGTATGCAAATAGCCTCCCTAAGGGAAAGGTTGGGAGAAGAGCATTTCTTTCTGCTCCCTCTTCTGAGCTTTGGAAGGATAGCCACAGGGAGTCCTTGCAAATCTGTTAAAAATTGTTTCTTTGTATTTGTAGTCTGGTCGGTCTTATGGACACAAGCCCTATTAGTCTTTCAGAGCTAGAAATTCTGCAGGCCCATCCCTCAGGTTAGAGTCTTAAAAGTTGGGGTGCAGAGAAGTTGTTGTACATATATACAGTGATTTCCATCGCTTAGTCATAAAAAGAAAACCGAGTAAAGTAAATCAGAAAGAGGAAAACTATTATCTTATATTGATGCATATGTAAGGAATCTATAAAAAGGGTACCAAGGAACCTGTTTTCAGAGCAGAAACAGAGATGCAGAATGATTTGAGGATACAGCTGAGGAAGGAGAGGGTGGGTGAACTGAGACAGAAGCACTGACGCATACACACTATTATGTGTAAAACAGATAACTGATGGGAAGCTGCTGTAGCACACAGGGAGCTCGGCTCGGTGCTCTGTGATGACTAGATGGGTGAGATGGGGGCAGGGGTGAGTGAGGCTCAGAGGGAGGAGGGGATACACGTATATTTATAGCTGATTCATGTTGTTGCACAGGTGAAACTAACAACACTATAAAGCAATTATCGTCCCATTAAAAATAACAATTTTAAAAATTTAAAAAAAAAAATTGGGATGTTAGATGTTCAACCTAAACCCTGCACTGCTCAGGTCGAAGCTGGAAGCTGTGAGTTCCTTCCTAATTGTATGTTGCCATGCCAAGTGTGTGGTTTACGCAGACAATGTTCCTCAGCTTTTCCTACTCATTTGGATGTGTATTACATTCACTCAGTGCATGAGAGTTGCCCATCTACTTTCTACATTTCTCTCAGAGGGTATTGCTCTTTTTATAGCTGTAGGTTTGTTAGGTCTGTGGGTTAAGGTGAGTTTTAAGTCTACTCTGTCACCATCTTGGACCAGAAACTCAATAACTCATGCTTCTAAACCTTTACCCCTGAATGTGCCTCTGAGCTCCACATGCATTAAGCACTATCACCTCTCCTTTTGATTCTCAGAAATATCTTAAACTTGCCCCTAAATATTGTTTTTCTGAATGATATTGCTAGGAGTAATGAAGCAGGTCAAAGACAACACATCGTCTGTGAGTCTTCCTTTTTTCAAATCTAATCTATCAGCCTGTCCTCTTAACTCTAGTTTCAAAATATATCCCCAGACCTACTACTTACTATGTCATGTCCAGGTTACTATTACTTCTGGCCTACCCTCTTACAAAAGCTGCCTCCTTTTGACTCACTGCTTCTCGTCTTGCTCATTAACAATTTTCTCTCCAAAAAGCAGCCTTCTTAAAACCAAATCCTTTCATGCTCGTCTTGAAATTTCTCAGAACAAAATCCAAATTTCTTATAAAGGCCTACAAAGCCTTATGTGATGTGCAGCTTGGCTGCCTCTCCATCCTCATCCTCCTCTATTCCTCCCGGCTTCACATTGCTCCAGTAACACTAACTTTCTCTGCAACAGGTAAAGGTATTTGTTATCTTAGGACCTTTGCATTTCCTCTTCTCTTTGTTCAAATACCCTTCCCTCTAGGTAGATTAACCAGGTGAAAAAAACAGGATGCTGAATTACATGTGAATTTGAGATAAAACTTTACATTTTAGTATAAATGTATCTTAATAATCCCAGGCATATAATAGTGGCCTGACACATAGTAGGTGTACTACAGGTACTTGTTAAATGAGTACTCGTACTGAAATAAAGCAGTGGTTGATTGATTAATTAGGAACACTGCAAACATAAAATACCAACTTAAAGGCTTAATTGTCACTTCACTAGGAGAGCTTCCCAGTTCTGGTTACGTATTAATTTGATAGAATGCAAAATTAGCAAACATACAAGACCTGTTGCTGTATTAACACAAAATGCATCTGTATGTTCTAGAAATGTTATGGAAAGAAAAATATTCTTTCTGGCTCTGCTGCCATTGTTTTTATTTTTATATTTCCAATGTTTTTTTTTTGGGGGGGGGGTTAATTTCCTCTGTGTGATGATGAGATATGTCTGTTTCAGTCTGGGAGGTGGTAGTTCAGATAACTTATTTGGAGTCCCTGAAGTCTGCGTGTTGATCCACACTGAAAAATCTATCCCTTCAGTTTCCTGATCATGTTTTCTCAAATGTTTTGCATGGGCAACCACATATACCAAGACTTGAAATTATTATATGAAAATAAATTATGAGATACATTCTAAAAACATTCTAAATCACAAATGCATAGATGTGGAGAAACCTCAGCACTTCTTCCCCCCTATCTTAGAGAGACCAAAATCCCACTAACACCATAACCAGATAAATCAGTCTGATTTTTAAAGGTTAGTGGAGTAGATAACAGACTGGTACCTTGTTTCAGCTTTAAACAGTAAAGGAATAGTGTGCCAAAATTATTTACGTATATTTTAAGATACAAAAGAATAATTTTAATGTCCTTCTAGGGACCTGTCTCAAAATACTCTTAGTAAAGATAACAACTAAGAATCCCTCATTCTTTTTTTTTCTGTCCCATTACTACTCAAGGAAAAAAACATCTAAACATGTTCTTGCCCTGAAGCTTACTTTTTAAGACCAGATATACCAGTAAGTAAAAATCTCTTTATTTTCCCCTTGTTAGACAAGTATTCCTTAACTCTTACTCTTTCCTCCTTTCCCCACCCAGAACCTGGGATGACTGACTAATTGCAAAGAGTAAGAGCTCAGTGTGTGTGTATATTCAGTAGTGTGCGACACTATGGACTGAAGCCTGCCAGGCTCCTCTGTCCATGGGATTTTCCTGGCAAGAAAACTGGAGTGGCTTCCCATTTCCTCCTCCAGGGAGTTAAGAGCTCAAATCATTGGTAAAAAGCATCCACTAAATAAGAGCTAACTCTGGAATTTAGATAGGTCTATATTTACGGAGAAGGCAATGGCACCCCACTCCAGTACACTTGACTGGAAAATCCCATGGACGGAGGAGCCTGGTAGGCTGCAGTCCATGGGGTCACAAAGAGTCAGACACGACTGAGCGACTTTAGTTTCACTTTTCACTTTCATGCACTGGAGAAGGAAATAGCAACCCACTCCAGTGTTCCTGCCTGGAGAATCCCAGGGACGGGGGAGCCTGGTGGGCTGCCGTCTATGCGGTCGCACAGTCGGACATGACTGAAGCGACTTTGCAGCAGCATACTTACATCGCCCACAGCAGCTTCAAAGAAAATGCATATTTAAAATTATTTATGCAGGTAGATACCACATATAACTCTCTTAATAGGAATAAGATCCCTAGCAAATCATTTCCTACATAGCACCTTAATACACTTACCACATTCAATCATGAGGTAGGTTTAATGTATGTGTATGAATGCACACATATTTATTCTACATATTCATTTTTCATGTTCTCAATAACATGTATTTACCAATTATTGTATTTACCAATTATGTTTGCATAAAATAATAAATTTCCTCAATAGTACATGTTATTGATTTGCTTTGTTTTTCTTTACCACTTAAATCTTCAAAAGCATTATTTTATTATCCCAGAACATTCTGACACTCCCTCTGCCATTCCACTTTTCTCTCCTGATGCGCTCACTCTTCAGTAATGGCCACATCTCCATCTAGTGGTTTCCTAACCAAAGACTACCTGGACAGCAATGAAGGAAGAACCTAACAAATGCTGTCTGGTTACAACAGTCAGGATTCCAAAACATCAAAAAAGAAGAGAGACTGTAATGGAACTCTGACTATAAACTCAGGCCCTAAGATATCTATTCAGTCGGACTGAGTATATAATTCAGAAATTCGTCAGAAAATGACAAATAATGATAATCCTAGCCTAGATAATGTAAATAATATTAAGTAAAATTAACTTAGAAACAGTGATACTAAACTATTTCACTAAGAACATCAATATCTAAAGAAATGCTGTTTAGACAATATCCATTTACATAGGAAGGGAAAAATTAGGATAATGAGCTTAGAAGGTACTGAATAATGCTTGATAAAACTGAAATATTTCATTAATTTTGTTAGCAACTTTTGAAACAAAACTTATGACCGTCTCTAATAATTGTCCTTAGCGTATTTCTCTTAAGTAAGACACTGGGAAGAGTGTATACTTTTTTTCCACATTGACCTAACCTTTAGTAAAATCTTAAGAAACATTTCCAGGTAAGAATACTGGAGTGGGGTGCCATTCCCTTCTCCAGGGGATCTTCCTGTAAGAGACATTACTGATTTTTAACTACATATAGGAAAGTGATATACTCTATTCAGGATTAGAAACGTGTAATATTTGAACATTGTTATTTACAAAACAACATTACTACTGGCATTTTAATAACCTGGCTTCCGGACATTTATTGTAGTGGATTTAGGGATATGGATTACTTGTTTAAATTTCAAGCCAAACACAAAAACAAAGAAAAATTAGAGAAAGTGACTGACCATCCACACCACATGAAAACTTGCAGTAAAATGAAGATAGGAGCTGACATCATGGTACAGGCACGACTCGTTGTGCATATAAGTTGATCCTATTAATAACGGGCAAAGTAGCAAGTACAGGAAAAGGAAAGAAAACACAGAAAAGAAGACATACAAGATGAGATTTCATGCAGTTTGCTGGCAGTTAGCAGTTTATGTGAGCCTCCATTCAGAGCAGATTCACAGTGACCATTGCAAATAAGCATTACCAAAATATTCCAGTGGCTAAAAAAACACAAGGCATTATTAGCACATTAAGCTACTGAGCAAGAGTTGTACTTTCACACACAATCCATTTTACAATTTATAGGAACTTTAATATTGGAAATTTCTGTCTTCGTAAAATCTTCTTTTTGTTGTGACCAAAAAATACAGTTTCTGACGGTGAAAATATTTTGGGTGATAGGTTTTTATATGATCTTGGAAGTGCACCTGAGTAAATTTAATGTCTTCGGTGACAAATAGTTGACAAGTGAATTTTCCCTAGTGAGTGACACTAGCCTCGGGTCCAAAAATAACATTCTTTGGGGAATAATCTGATGCAGCAAAACTCCTTAAGGTAGAGTAGGCAGAACAAAAGAGTCCTTAAATCTGGGTCTTACTTAAGCCTCACTGTAAAAGAGGAAAAAGTCAAATAGCTCTAACTTTGAATCAGTTTTCCCCTTCAAAGAGGAACTGATCAACAGTCCTTCTGGAGGTAAAAGGATTTAGTGGCTAAAACATTTTGCGTTTTTACCCTTATTCCCCATCACTAATTTTACTTCCTATTCTGCTTTTAATCTGTATTATCTACTTACATAATATGTATCTATAGAAATTCTTAATCTTTTCTGAAACAAATGTGGCTATGTGTATTTGAGTAAATAAGCACACAATAGGTGCTGCTGCTAAGTCACTTCAGTCGTGTCCGACTCTGCGACCCCATAGACGGCAGCCCACCAGGCTCCCCTGTCCCTGGGATTCTCCAGGCAAGAACACCGGAGTGGGTTGCCATTTCCTTCTCCAATGCAAGAAAATGAAAAATGAAAGTGAAGTCACTCAGTTGTGTCCAACCATCAGCGACACAATAGGTAAATCAGTTCTAAATAAATAACTTCTAGAAATGCATATTGCTGAATAAATGATTTGACATATTTTTAGAATAAGCATTTCCTAAGATGATAATGCTTTGTTTGCAAACCTTCATGCAGAGAGACATGAAGACTGGAGAACTCAGAAATATTAAAGAAGTTTAGTTTTTATAAGTAGTGAGCACCTTAAATATGGGGTTTGATTCGGAATAAAGCCTATTAAAAAATTAAAATAATTTGAAAAGTATAAAGCTACTTATATATATAGTAGTCTGAATAGTGCTTATGAAAGGAAGACAGCTAACCTATAGGAAAAGGACTGCTCATCTCAGATAACATACATTAAATATGGTGTGTAAAACTTTGTCAACTTAATCCTGTGTTACTAACCTAGTCTAATTTCAAGCAATATAAAAAGTAATTAAGAAAAATAATACAAAGCTAATAGGTGATAGAATTAGAAACCAAGTAAAAAAGTAGAATTACAAAATAAGGGGACAATAGCGATTTAACAAGTTTTTAAATATACTGAATGAAGAATAAACAAATTAATAAAATACTATAATAAAAACATATCTTCAAGATTGGAATATAAATGAAGGTAGGCAACTCATATACTATTAGTAATAATTTACTGTCAGTTACTATTTATTAGAAAGCCTTTAAAATCATTAGATTTATGATCTTGGAACATTAGTAAACTGGCATTGTGTTTGAAAGTACAATTTCTGTGGAAAGGACAGATAGATAGAAGAAGCAACTGTTAAGCTTATGTTAACCATGAAAAAATACTGAAATGAAAAAATCTATATACCAGCAAGTATGTCATGTTAATGAGAAATACTATGGTTAAGACATTATGTTGGAATTAAAGCTGTAATTTGTCCCCTGAAATTCTTTGGACACACTTACCAAAGCATTGTTATCAAAGCAGACATCAGGCCCTTTTCGGTATCTGGGTTGCTTCACCATATCACAAGGATCTGGACCATCAGCTAAAAAGACTTGTTAAGGGATATAAAGGATATAAAGTTACTTGTTCCCCGCCCCCACAGAACTGAAAAAATACAATGCCATATATTTATTTCTCAAAGCAAGCAGGAGAAACCTATGACATTATTCTAGTACCATACACTACTATAGGATTTAAGGAACTAAACGGCCACAAATTTTCTTTTGTTAGCCTAGGGACTGTGTGAAGAAATCAACTTTTTTTCTGTGCTGTACACAGCATGGCTGCTGGCACAAGAAAGCACTCGGTAAATATTTGTAGAATATAAGCGGCTGAAATGTGCAAATGATGCACCTGTAAGATGGAGTCATTCACATAAGACCATAACGGAGCACCTTGGTGCCTCCTATTCAGCAAGATAGAAACAGAAACCAATTCTAGTAATAAACGCCAGTTCCAAACATAACATATGGGAGGACTGTCTTCCCAGAAACAGCAAAAGCCAGAGGCAGTCTACCAAAACTCAGCCTGTAATGCTTGGTGAGTCACTGCACTGTTACTTAGCATATTTGCCCGCAGAAGTAGTTTCAGCATTGCTGCCACTGCAGCTGTAGCGTATGACAGGGCTTACCTTCTCTGAAAGGCTGAATAGTATTCTCTTGTGGGTACAGACCGCATTCAACTCCTTTAATGATGACTGGCTGTTGACAGCTTTCAAGGCACAGCAGACCCTTTTTCCCTTCTGTCCTATACCTGGGCGAGCTGACAGGGAAGACAGTACTCCCTCATCTGGCACCGTGTGGAAGTTTGGGCCAACAAGCCCCAGGGAGCACTGGCAGAAACCCAGCATCCTCCCAACTACCACCAGCCCCAGGCCAGGTATTCCCTGATGCTCTCTAGCCATTTTCAGAGGTCCTTGGGAATCTGCACTGCTCTCTCCACAAAGACTCACTGTGCAAGTAAGAAGCCTCTCGCCTTCTCTGAGTGCACGTGTAGCATCATGAGTCTTGACATCCAAATGAAAGTTTGTGTGAAGGCTCCATGCCGCCTCTGTGAGGTGATCTCAGCACTCTGCGGTATTTTTCTCTTTCTGGGCATGAGCAATGCGATGTGGTTAAAAATGCATGGCTTTAAGATGGAATTTTCATTCCCAACCTCTCCAACGTGAAAGGATACAAGTCTGCTCTGCTTGTATGAGCAACCGTGTGTCACAGGGACAAGTTCCTTTGCTCTCAACCATTATGAATATTAAATTGGTGTTCATAAGTTTTTCTACATGGAAGATTCTGCAGAATACATAAAAGATTAGAGAAAATGTCACTTGAGAAAAAAATAGTTTTCAAAGACTGTTACGTATTAAAAAGAAAGAAAATAAGACTTTAGAAACAAAGCATCACATGCACAAACAGTAAAAACTGAATGAGAATGATTTCTGAAGAGAAGGATTAACATGGACATATTATCTCTCAAATAAATACGAAAAAAATTCCAACAGGAGATGTTTCTTAAGCGACAAACCTCAATAAAAAATAAGTACCACTCTGTTGTTTAGAGTTGTAAGAAATGTTTTATTTTACATGTTTAAGGAAGTGTGGTATTTATCACTGAAAATGTCCCAGAGGTGCCTTATTTTACAGTGAAGGAAACTAGGAGTGTAAAATGACTCAGCATTTGCCCAAGCTCATGATAGGCTGAAGTCTAGATCGGGGTATTAAACAAACTTTCTGTGAAGATAGAAATGCCGTCCACTTTAACCAATATAGTAGACAAATGCTTGCCACAGGATGCTATATTGAGCACCCGAAGTGGTGACTAGTGTTACTGAGGTATGAAACTGTAATATTAATTAGTTGCAATGACTAATGACTAGATAACAGAAATTGCCATCTGTAGCTGGTTACTACTGAATTAGGACAACACAGGTCTAGACAGAATTAAGGGCTTTGAATTCCATGTAGTGTTTTTTTCCCCCACATCTTAAGCTGTTACCTTTCACAATAAAAATGTAGGTCTGTTGTTAAAGAGTAATTGATTTTTCAAGGAAGTGAGGTTTTCTTATTTTCTTAACCTATTTAAGTTGGGACACAAGCATAGAGCAAATCAAAAGTAACCGTGGTTCAACTTATTATACTGGTCTTTACAGTTTAACTTAGTCATTTTTAAAGTATACATTGCTACTCTTGGACATCAATTAATGAAAGACGGAAGACTCTAAACTGATAAATCCACTTAACTTGCCACAGTTCTATTTTCTGAAAGTGAGGTCCTGATATGCTAATCTCTAAACAAGATGGTCTACTTTTTGCTGATTACATGCCTGACTCCACCCCTTTCCTCTCCTCTGCATACCCTCCACCTCCTCCTAGGACATGGAGGTTTAATAAAGTAAGTCATAAAAGCATACTGACCACATCGATTAAAAATTTGTGCTCGTTGCAGTTAACCCCTTCCTGAAAATACTTAAAAAAAAAAAAAGGCCTGTTTTAAACTTCTTTTCCAAATTCCCTAGCGACCAACTGTTCCTGCCCTGTCACCTGCTCAGATTACCTCACCTCCTCATGTTTCCTCTTCTCTCTGTTAACATTTCTTCTAGAATAAGCTGTCCTCAGTTACTAAAAACAAAGTATTCCAACTCTGTGCCTTCCTGCTCTGTTCTCAGGGATACTGTGACACAGATTATCCCTTTCCTCTTAAAACTTCAAAAATCTCCACCCTGCCATTCGTTCTTTCTCTTGATACAAATAAAATAAAATTTCCCATTTCTTCCAAAAATTTTTCAAAGTGTTTTATGGACAGTGGTGAGCAACACTGATTTTGACTTCAGGAAATATGTTCTTAGTGTTTTCAGTTTCAAATCAAAGATAAGTGAATACAACAACTAAAACAATTTCCTACCCAAGGATATGTCTGTTAACCTGTTTAGTAAGTATAATTCTAATCTTATCAAAATTAATATCATTTCTGAAACTATCTCTACATTAGAAAAAATTTAATATGGATTCTTTTAGACAAAATACAAATTCCTTTATATTCTGCCTAAAAGTGGGTATAATTTTCTTGATTATACAATTACTAAAATCAGTTGAAGGAATTACAACTTATTGAAGTCAGAATTAACGTTAAAAACCTTCAGAGAAACTGAAGATCTGTGATGTTTTCAATGTAAAGTAGTTACTCATCTCTCTCACACTCAAATGACAATCGCTGTTATTTTCTGTAATGATTATAAAAGTGAGTACAATTTCTTAGGGAAACAAGACTAGTCCAGAATTGAAGAAACGAATTACCTGGAACAGTTTCCACAATCTAATACACCACTAAATGATTTACTATCGTTATCGAAAAAATATTGAGTTTGTTCAGTAATGCAACTCTGCTTTGACAGAGAGGCCGTAAAGTCATCATCTTCCATCTCAACTGTGGGGAAAACAAAGACCATTATTATGAGGGGTCTCCCAGAGCCTCCATTTCTCAAAGAGCAAAACAAATCAATCAGTATAAGGGCAGGCACCATAATTGGCTAGTTCCTCCATTTGGTATAGTGTCAGCGCCTAAAGGTACCCAATAACTATCATTAGAATAAATCAATTTGAATATATAACAGCTACAAAACAGAAATCAATGTGACCTAGGAATGTTTCTAAGGCATTAGGAAAGTTGTGACAAAAATAATTTCACCTACAAAAGTGTTAAATGGTCGATCTCTCTCTTTCACACACACTTTCTCTCTCTCTCTGAATTTGAACTCAGCACACCCAAAAAGAAAATTTTAAGTTATTATGATAGCATCTGAGCTATTACATACCTGCCTCAAGAAGTCGTGGAAAGGTCAAACTCAAGAGAAACTGCTGTAGAATAGACCTAAATTTTAAACACAAAAAAACTATTGATAAAAAGCTAGGTGTTTTATTTTATAAATTATATCATAAAAACCAGAGTATTTTTGCATGTACACATAAACATATTTCTTTTTTCATCTTTCTGGAAAAACTGAGAATTTGCAAGCATTTTTATAGAAGTGTTTTTTAAATTATATAAGATATTGTAAATTTCTTTCTGTAAAAGAAGTCATGAAGTCAGTTGTCTTCAGGACCCTGTGAGGGACGTATAAAGTGTGAAGACACCTAATATAAAATCTGAGTGAGGAGAATTGCTAACTCTAGGGAGAATGTCATCATTTTAGCGCATAGTTTTGACATTCAAGATTTTATCCTTATTTTAGATATTGAAGCTGTATGGTAGGGAAAAAAACACCACAAAACAAAGAAAAATGACTGTGTACCATGGGTTTATTAACTGTTTATTTAAGGTGGCATAAAATAAAATCCATAACGTGGCATTCATGAAATAAAATATACCTATTTAATATAGGACATAAGGCACATTTCAGTTTTACAATAAATGACAATTGAGCCAAATACTGGTAAAAACTCATCTGGAACTGAGTTTAGTTAAAAGTGGGGAGAAGGGAAGGGGAAGTTGAGGAGGAGGGATTTTCTGGCCAGAAAATAGCATAAAAACAATCAAATATTTCAGGATGACTATGAGATGTAGAAAACCTTTGTAAAACCTATCTAAATAGCATTTTACAACAGAAAGTATCATTTTTCCATTCTTCATAATTTTTAAGAAATCAGATTTTTAATTAAAATCTTTGCTACTTTAATAAAATGGCATAATCATTTAATTTTAGCTGGGAAAGCCTCAAAATCAAGTGAACATTATATATTAATCTACATGGAACAAAACTTACACAATACAGCAGGGTAATGATACAAAAGAGAAACAGGGAGGAAGGGAGGGAATGGACCCAGACATAACAGGAGGATTAGTTACTTGACTGACCAGACCCAAACAATGACAAATTTGATCGTCCAGACTTTCCACAGTGCCTCAATAAGCAATTTAAAAGTCTTCTTTTCATTGGTGGCAGGATATAGGTAGAGGGGAAATGGGAGGAAGGGTAGAACCAGTGAAAAGAAAGAATTAGATCCATTTCAGGAATATGATGCCTCTAAAATGAGGCCAGCCTTTGTATGAAGAGTGAAGAAGTAGAAAGAGAAGTCATCATATCATGAATCTGACAGATGAAGATATTTAACATGGGTATTTAAGACAATAACTAGTAAATTTTTGTAGATCAATGTGATGCCTACAATTTAAGGACTGAGTACAATATAAACACAAAATACCAGTGAAAAGAATTTCAACAGATCCATAGATAAAAGAATCCCCTGAAGAGGCAGAAGTTTGCATAAAACTATTTTCACAGAAAAAGCTGAATAACTGTAATGGTTTTACACTGATCATTTAAGAAAAGCATACTTATGACTATTAACAATATGTGCTGTAGGAAATAATGTAGTTGCCATAATAATTATCTACATGTCTGCATTTTCATCAAATTATTCCCTATGTTACAACACTTTTTTCTCATTACCAATAAAACTAAAATTTGGACTTACCAGGCAGCAGCAGTGGCCCACCAGCCAATGTGTAATATGTCGGCTATTGATGGCTATAAAACAGGATAAGAGAGTATTACACTAATGCGCATGGAGTGTCCCTCTGACACAATGCGAAGCTGAGTGGATATTACTGACCACGTATGCTGAGCGATGCCCTGCTCCTTGTTTTGGTGCAGCTCCTGGCTCACACACCGACTGATAATCGTAAGACTTGTTATAAGCATAAACTGATATATTAACCAGGTGTCTCATCAAACTTGGATCAATCTCTCCAAAAAACCTTCCAATCTGGTACACAAAAAAAATATTATTTGACTTACATTTGAAACTTTATTAACACTTGAATCAGTACAAAGAAAAGAAATGATGCAAAGAAACTGAAATAAAACCACTGAGGAGCTTAGAAACAAAAGCAAGTAATAAATGACTATCTGACACTTCGAAAGAACTCCCATGAGATTAAGTGTTCTCATTACTGAATGGCTCCCAATGCTATCTGTGTAAGAAATGGACAGTTTACTATGCAAAGTCACAATCAAATGAGATAAATGGTGAAATTAGAAAAAGAAACTTGCGAGGACTGTGATGAACAGGATTAAGTCCATCTATAGGGACAACCTAGATAGCATATTCAAAAGCAGAGACATTACTTTGCCAACTAAGGTCCATCTAGTCAAGGCTATGGTTTTTCCAGTGGTCATGTATGGATGTGAGAGTTGGACTGTGGAGAAAGCTGAGCACCGGAGAATTGATGCTTTTGAAGTGTGGTGTTGGAGAAGACTCTTGAGGGTCCCCTGGACTGCAAGGAGACCCAACCAGTCCATTCTGAAGGAGATCAACCCTGGGATTTCTTCAGAAGGAATGATGCTAAAGCTGAAGCTCCAGTACTTTGGCCACCTCATGTGAAGAGTTGACTCATTGGAAAAGACTGTGATGCTGTGAGGGACTGGGGGCAGGAGAAGGGGACGACAGAGGATGAGATGGCTGGATGGCATCATGGACTCAATGGACGTGAGTCTGAGTGAACTCTGGGAGATGGTGATGGACAGGGAGGCCTGGCATGCTGCGAGTCATGGGGTCGCAAAGAGTCGGACACGACTGAGCGACTGAACTGAACTGAACTGATAGGGACAACCTCGAACTCATCAATTCCAATCCATAAATAATGTCATTTAGGAAAACAATCCAGGACTGAGAGATTTTTTTGTTTGTTTTTTAAAGAGACGCCAGATATATCAATTCAGAAGTGGAATTATTTGGCAATTAATTCTACTTTGTTTAAAATCCTCTATGAACCAAAGAGCCTACATTGACAATTGGCATATTTGGTGTTAGAATCTTCATCTGTTTCAAAGCAGTTTGTATTAAGACTCATATTATCAACAGACTAATATGTGAAAAATTTCTAAATTCCTGAGAAATCAAAAGTAAAAGAGTTCATACCATGTTAAAATCTTTAGCAAATAAGTTTTAACAGAAACAGTACCAGAAAGTAAAACTGACTAACAAGTAAAAGGAAAACTATTTTAAGGATGTATTTTTTTATGGTTTATATTACATTAAACACTTTCGTTATCAATTTTCATAGTGGTTTGGAGAAGTTTCATAATGTTGATCAAGGAAACACACTTTGGAAACTCTACCCCTTCCCACGTTAGGTACATACCTGGTTAGTATAATCATCATGATTTGCCATCAAAAGGAACCCACCATCATCTAGAATAACACAATCCATTACCTATCAAAATAAAAATAGCAGTTAATACATTTTTAAGGAAGGTTAAGTTACATTATGTCTCCATTTTATGTAGATGATTATAACAATAAAAATAGGAGAAAAGCTTAAATAACTATATCTTATCTTGAAGGTATGTGCTCAGGAGATTCTGATGAAATAAAGGTATGCATAGATTGCTATCAAACCATCAGGGCTTGAAATTCCACCACCATCCAGCCATTAAAATTGTCAACTCAGTCTGAATAATACATAAGAACAAATCAGAAAAAATCCTTTTGTCACTCTGTGGTCATCTTAATGAACCAGGAAACTGGATAAATCAAATATTTAATAATGTATAATTTTTTAAAAATTATTATATTTAAACACGTACTTAAGATTTTGACAAGAAAGATATTTTAAAAAATCCATTTGGGGCACTATCCATCACAGACTTAAAAAGAAAAAGCAGCACCATGAGGTTATTTGTAATTGTTTTATATTAAGCATATTTGGGTAATTTGGGATGTAAAAGCAAGAATCAAGAGAAAAAAATGCCTTTAAGGAAAAATAATCATATATCCTAAAATGTTCCCAGTTTAAATTATGCTTAAATACATGAATCAATTTAATAGTTTTACCATATGAAATTACAATTAAAAGCATTGTTTTCAGAATTCAGGACATAATACATTCTGTTTTCCTAATATGGAAGAAGCTTGCTAAAACCTTTGCTCTAAAAACAGCTGATACATAGTGTATGTAAAATGAATGTTACAATAATAATTAAAATTACTGGCTTATGGCTTCTCAAGAGTTAGCAGTGATAAAACAATACAAAACTAAACATTTAGACATACATATGAGGACTCAAAGAAAATAGGGGATTTCTTATTGAGTATGAAGAAGTGAAGTGAAGTGAAGTTGCTCAGTTGTGTCTGACTCTTTGTGACCCCATGGACAGTGGCCTACCATGGTCCGCTGTCCATGGGATTTTCCAGGCAAGAATACTGGAGTGGGTTGCCATTTCCTTCTCCAGGCATAACTTATCTAGTATCATTTGTACGACATCTTAAACTGTAAACAAAAGTTCATATTAGCTTTTTCAATTTCTCAAACAAAAATGGAAGTGATAGAATCCAATCCAGGCAAGTTAAACTTTTTTTATAATTCTAAGGTTCAGTTAAAAGAAACTTTCTCACCACTATAAATACAGCACAAAAATACCCAGATAAAATGCAAAAGATGAGGGAAGACTGCATTGATAATAAGTATGCTTCAGTTAGAAACCATGGTCAGAAACAAAGCTGAAATAAATATATGCAAAAGAATCTAACACAATTGGGTCCACAGAGAATATAGTTCTTATTGATACAGCTTTTAAATGAATATTTTTAAATGTTTCTAAAGTTTAAATTTAGGAATTAAAAGCATATAATTCAAATTCTCATCAGTGAATAAGTTCACAGTTCCATACAATATTATTTTGGTATCTGATGAAAACTTCCTGCATTTTTTTTTTTACCATTAGTCTTAGAAAGAGTAACACAAAAAGTTGTATTTAAAGATTCCATTTTAAAGAGTTTTCTTACATCACTGTTTCTTTTACAGTCACAAACTGGACCCGCACACTGAAAGACAGAAAGTACAATTATCACCTCACATTTTCTTAATAACTGGATTTTAATTATATCATTTAATTATTACCATATTATAATAATTCAGCTAGTATAAAAGGTTAAATGATAGTCTAATGATTAGTTTTACCTTTATAAATTAGAGAATATCAATAAATATTTAAATGGGCATTTTAAATTCTTACATTATAAAATTTTTATTATTGGTTGACTAAACAAAGAAAATCTCTGAAAAAAACAGGAATTCATAATTATGCTTCAGTGTAGTAGCATTAAAAGTTGATTTTGCCACTGTATTTGATTTTTTGAAACTAGTAAATGTAGCATAGGAATTAAAAAAAAAATATCTTACCGGATCCCTGATTGATGTTTTGGTGAAATTCTCTATCCAGGAATTTACATCAATTTTAATTCCAACAACTGAAAAACCATGAAAAGAAAAATTAACACAAAATTTTTAAGAAATGTAGCCATAATTGTCACTTATCTTTCCTCTCACATTTGAAAATTTCTAAGGAGGCAAATAGTTTACAAATAGCTGTGAAAAGAAGAGAAGCGAAAAGCAAAGGATAAAAGGAAAGATATAAGCATCTGAATGCAGAGTTCCAAAGAATAGCAAGAAGAGATAAGAAAGCCTTCTTCAGTGATCAATATAAAGAAATGAGGAAAAGAACAGAATGGGAAAGACTAGAGATCTTTTCAAGAAAATTAGAGGTATCAAGGGAACATTTCATGCAAAGATAAGCTCGATAAAGGACAGAAATGGTATGACCTAACAGAAGCACAAGATATTAAGAGGTGGCAAGAATACACAGAAGAACTGTACAAAAAATATCTTCATGACCCGGATAATCACGATGGTGTGATCACTCATCTAGAGCCAGACATCTTGGAATGTGAAGTCAAGTGGGCCTTAGAAAGCATCACTACAAACAAAGCTAGTGGAGGTGATGGAATTCCAGTTGAGCTATTTCAAATCCTGAAAGATGATGCTGTGAAAGTGCTGCACTCAATATGCCAGCAAATTTGGAAAACTCAGCAGTGGCCACAGGACTGGAAAAGGCCAGTTTTCATTCCAATCCTAAAGAAAGGCAATGCAAAAGAATGCTCAAACTACCACACAGTTGCACTCATCTCACATGCTAGTAAAGTAATGCTCAAAATTCTCCAAGCCAGGCTTCAGCAGTAAGTGAACCGTGAACTTCCTGATGTACAAGCTGGTTTTAGAAAAGGCAGAGGAACCAGACATCAAATTGCCAACACCCGCTGGATCATGGAAAAAGCAAGAGAGTTTCAGAAAAACATCTACTTCTGCTTTCTTGACTATGCCAGGGCCTTTGACTGTGCGGATCACAATAAACTGTGGAAAATTCTGAAAGAGATGGGCATACCAGACCACCTGAGCCTCTTGAGAAATCTGTATGCAGCTCAGAAAGCAACAGTTAGAACTGGCCATGAAACAACAGACTGGTTCCAAATAGGAAAAGGAGTACGTCAAGGCTCTATATTGTCACCCTGCTTATTTAACTTATATGCAGAGTACATCATGAGAAACACTGGACTGGAAGAAACACAGGCTGGAATCAAGATTGCCGGGAGAAATATCAATAACCTCAGATAATGCACGTGACACCACCCTTATGGCAGAAAGTGAAGAGGAAGTAAAAAGCCTCTTGATGAAAGTGAAAGAGGAGAGTGACAAAGTTGGCTTCAAGCTCAACATTCAGAAAACAAAGATCATGGCATCCGGTCCCATCACTTCATGGGAAATAGATGGGGAAACAGTGTCAGACTTTATTTTTTGGGGCTCCAAAATCACTGCAGATGGTGACTGCAGCCATGAAATTAAAAGACGCTTACTCCTTGGAAGAAAACTTACAACCAACCTAGATAGCATATTCAAAAGCAGAGACATTACTTTGCCGACTAAGGTCCGTCTAGTCAAGGCTATGGTTTTTCCTGTGGTCATGTATGGATGTGAGAGTTGGACTGTGAAGAAGGCTGAGTGCTGAAGAATTGATGCTTTTGAAGTGTGGTGTTGGAGAAGACTCTTGAGAGTCCCTTGGACTGCAAGGAGATCCAACCAGTCCATTCTGAAGGAGATCAACCCTGGGATTTCTTCTGAGTGGACTCCGGCGGTAGGTGATGGACAGGGAAGCCTGGCGTGCTGCAATTCATGGGGTCGCAAAGAGTAGGACACGACTGAGTGACTGAACTGAACTGAACTGAAGGAGGCAAATGTAAGTTTCTTAAAAAAAAGAATATCCATTTAATTGCAGATACACTGAGAATGCTGATTCAAATTCATGTAAAAGGTTACACATTTAATTAGCTAGATATATATTTTGCTAATGATAATTTACGTAATTTATAAAATAGCATTAAATTGAATATAATTTTAAAATTAGAGATATGTTTCTTGATGTTTTCATGAAGAAGTAATATTAATAGCCCTTAAGTGAAGTCGCTCAGTTGTGTCTGACTCTTTGCGACCCCGTGAACTGTAGGCCTACCAGGTTCCCCTGTCCATGGGATTTTCCAGGCAAGGGTACTGGAGTGGGTTGCCATTTCCTTCTCTAGGGGATCTTCCCAACCTAGGGATCGAACCCAGATCTACCTGCATTGTGGGCAGATGCTTTATCATCTGGGCCATTAGGGAAACCTAATGTTTAATAGCTCTTAAGCTATTACATAAACTTCTTTATATTCATAGTTTATTTTCTACAACCTTTCCAATTAATACAATAAGCTTAAAAAATCGATAGTGTCAGGAATAGGTTTATAAATATGAAGTCATTTGCAGGGTGAGCTTGAAGGGGCTTCCCTAACCTAACCAGTGCACGCAGTAGTTGCTGAAGGCATGTTTGCTAAAGTGCGGATAAATGAGCGGGTGAGTGGGTAGGAAAGGGCACACGAATGAGAGACTGAAAGAGTAAGTAAGGCTAGATGAGTAAATAAGCACCTGCGTGAATGGAGGAAGGAGCGAATGCGTTGGTCACCGCATTAGTGACAGTGAATCTATGTAGTTGAAGCACTGAGGACTAAAACTGTCCTCAGGAACAGAAAGGGATCTATCAGCTTTCTCCATCTGGTCTTTCTAAACCCTTTACAGAATTCAAACAACACTGATTTACATAATACTTTTTTTCCTTAACTTTTATTTATCTGTTTAGCCCACTTCTAACTCCCAGTTTTAAGAACTTCTGCATTTGCTTGACTTAGTTTACCAAAAATTCCATATTCTTTATTCTAAGCTTTTAAAAAAGATCCCTACTTTTTAACAGATATATAATATAGATATGACATAATATATCTTTCTCACTGATGGAAACAACTTTTTATGTTTAAAATATCATAGACATTTACATCCTTGGCGATATCTACTCTGCTGCATGGCATGTGAGATCTTAGTTTCCCAGCCAGGGATCAGACCCGTGCCCTGTGCAGTGGAAGCGTGAAGTCTTAACCAACGGACTGCCAAGGAATTCCCTCTACTTTTGTATATTTGAAATACTCTATAGGTTAGATTTCTAGAGTGAGACTGCTACATCAGTCAAACATTTAGAATTTTGATATATAGTATAAAATTGACTCCATAAATTTGTGTCAACCGTGTATAAACATAAACACACTTCTTTGAAAATTTTGTCAACTCTTTATAGTATCAGTTTAATTTTATCCCCAATCTCATAGGTAACTGTGACTCATTTTCTTTTTCACACTTGCCTGTCTTTGACTGTATTTTGGTTGAAGCTTATTGATAGCCTTCATGATAAGTACTGCTAGTTGATATTAGAAACAGTAGGTCACATTTAATTTCAGTCCTGTGTATGTGGATAGTATATATACTTACCTGCAGGTTTAAGAAGTTTTCCTTGGATGTAAATTTCTACAGCTTTGCTTACCATAATGCCTGATTCATAAGCACCAGGTCCACTTTCTAAAAGTAGAAAAAAAAGGAAAATAAACTGCTCTAGCTAAATCAAATAATATATTTCTTTATTTCTTTAAATATATATAGGAAAACAGTATTTTGCTTAAATATTCTAGCATGGATATGTTATCAAGGAGTGGATGGTCTCCTCTTCCCTTTTCTTCCTTTTTGTACCAGGCTAACTGGAGTGTCCATGAATTGGCTGCATTAATTGACTTTGGAACGGGACTTATTAGCTTGGCTGCATCACTCTCACAAGTTAAAGGACGCACACCAAATCTCTGGTTTATGAAACCTGCTAAAATATTGAGGCGGCTGCTGAAGTGAAGCAGAAAGGCTGATCTTAGATGCATGAAACTGCTGTAAAAGATACATGTCCCTGGAAAAAACTGAAATTCCCTGAACTTCAGTTTCCCCATTTGTAAAAATGATGGTAATAAGCCCAACCTCTAGAAAGGCTGAAGGATTAAATTAGAAAGTTTTAGGGAAACAACCCAATAGAATATTTTTAAAATACAGTCTAGTAATAATTTGTACAAATATTATGCAGCTGATACTGATTAAAGCAGAGTAAACTGATTAATTACATTTTTAAAAATTCACTAAACATTCTTCAGTGTATTTGCAGTTTGTGAAATTCGGGATCATCTACATCTGTTTTACTGTACCGTGCATGTCTGTAGATATGCTGTATTCACATTACTGGTCGGCTGACTTCCTGCAGATGCATTTTACTTCTTCAGCTAAACGGATACTTCAGTCTTTCCAGTGTCATGCATATGGTTCATAATTAATAATGACTGATCCGAGCAACTATCATAAACTATGTTGTTTGGCAGGAAAGCAGGTAGTAACAATAATTTATTTTAAAAAGGGGAATTGAGATGAATGAATTGTCAAGTAGTACTTACTGTTAAAGTAGGGAGCAGTGAAAACATAGTTATCGTTATCTAGACTTCTTTTATAGAAGCTGTCCTCATATGTTTCTGGGTTTTCTTGCCAATTTTCTCCAGCCCTAAGGAGGAAGTGGCTCATCATTTTTATTCTTTAATCTATTTGATAACTTACTTTTCCATTTGGGGACATCACTAAACTTTACAGATATGTCTGTATCTCTGGTACGTGTACGGAAGTTAGTGGTAATTGATGGTGTAAATGACATTCATTACTAAGCAATAGATCAGCACAGAGTTAAATTAAGGAGCAGAAAAAGCTGACTCCAAGTTTCACTCTGACGTTTACTAGCCAGGTAATTATGGACAAGTCATTTAGTAAGTCAATTAATATTAAAAAGCCTACAGAGCCCACTTTATGGACTCTTCTGAAGATAAACACAGATAAAATCCATACATGAGTGAAAATAATGAAGTGCTATGCAAATATTGCCAATAGTCATATTCATAATAACATTATGTTCATTTAACCAGGTTAGTTATGTCTACAAAGAGAAAAATCTCTTTTAAAACTTCTTAAATTCTGTAATATGGGTGACAAGGGAAAATACAATTGAAGAATCATAGCATGTTTTTCAAGAATGGAGTTTTTTAATAATTAAGTACTTTAAATAAACTCTAATTTAATAGTGATCAGCTTCTCTGAAGAATAGCTTCCTAATAAAGTAATGCACAGATCCTTGGAGTAGTCCTCTGCAATGTACTAACTTTTACAGATGTTATTTGAACTTACTCTTTCGGATAAACTCTGGTAATCCCACCATCAGTCACAACAAATCGTGCTTTCACTCCCTTGCTGAAACAGAAGAAGGAAAGTTTCGTTCAACTGAGTCTTTGTACGATATTTAGATGGTGGTACAAAGAGAAATAAAATGGGTTCCTAAGACAAAGCTGAAACTCCTGTACTTTGGCCACCTGATGTGAAGAGCTGACTCATTTGAAAAGACCCTGATGCTGGGAAAGATTGAGGGTAGGAGGAGAAGGGGACCACTGAGGATGAGATGATTGGATGGCATCATTGACTCAATGGACATGGGTTTGGGTGGGCTCTGGGAGTTGGTGATGGACAGGGAGGCCTGGCATGCTGTGGTTCATGGGGTCACAAAGAGTCGGACACGACTGAGCGACTGAACTGAACTGAAGACAAAGCAAGCCAAGGTAAATATATCAATAGATGCACACTACAGTTTAACAGTTAAAATATCTAAGAAATAGTTAAAGAGAGGATCTTCGAGGAAGACATTTTATAAGAAACAATGATATAGGAACATTTTGAAGACAAAATGGGACTTAACAGAGATGACAGGAAGACACCCCATGTAAAGCAATGAGTACATGTGAGGGGAAGTTAGTGGAGAGTCGCAGCGTTTGGTGCACAAAAGTGTAAGGCACGAGCTGAGAAACAATAGGAAGTAACATTTCAAGTATAAGCTTCTGAAGAATGGTTAGCTCATGTATGATCCTGAAATCCAAGCTGGAGAGCCTGCTTCGCCTTTATCCTGAAATTAGGACTCTGTTTTAAAAGATCACCTGCTGTGATGTCCTAGAAATGGAAAAACATTAGAACCTTGAGAATGAAGAAGAGACGAAAACTTTTTTAGAAAAAAATATTTATCATTTGGTGGTTGATTAGAAATGGAGTGGAGAAGAGAGTGGAACAGAACAATCGTCAGATTTCTCAATTTCTTGACTGGATGTTCTGCTGCTGCTGCTAAGTCGCTTCAGTCGTGTCTGACTCTGTGTGACCCCATAGATGGCAGCCCACCAGGCTCTGCCATCCCTGGGATTCTCCACGCAAGAACACTGGAGTGGGTTGCCATTTCCTTCTCCAATGCATGAAAGTGAAAAGTGAAAGTGCAGTTGCTCAGTCGTGTTGGACTCTTCGCGACTCCAAGGACTGCAGGCTACCAGGCTCCTCCACCCATGGGATTTTCCCAGCAAGAGTACTGGAGTGGGTTGCCATTGCCTTCTCCGTGACTGGGTGTAGGGAAGTACTATTGAAACATGTATAATATCATTTAAGAAACGAATCGCCAGTCTAGGTTCAATGCAGGATACAGGATGCTTGGGGCTGGTGCACTGGGATGACCCAGAGAGATGGTATGGGGAGGGAGTGGGAGAGGGGTTCAGGATTGGGAAAACATGTTACACCCGTGGCAGATTTATGTTGAAGTATGGCAAAACCAACACAAAATTGTAAAGTATTAAAAAAATACATAAATTAAAAAAAAAAGAAAGCTAACTGAACATTCACTAGAGATCCTATTTTACCTCAAACACTGAGACACATGCAAGCACATCAGTTTAATTTGGTTATTCACAGTGAGGTGTGTAAATACGTAAAGCTGAGTAATGGCTGATGTTAGCCCTGACACACATCCAATACTAAAAATTCAACAACTGCAAAATGGTTTTCTTGAGAAATCGTTATTAAAGATAATAAACTTTAAATTTATGAGGCCAATTTCCCCCAAATTTCCCAGAGTTGCTAAACTGAAATACAGAATATTTATCTTTTTATTAATAAGAACAAATACTTACATGTTTTTCTGCTTACTCCAGTAATTTTGGACAAGTTCATTTGTAAAGCCTGCATCCAGCAAGACTCTATTAATCAAGTCTGTGTTGCCTAACACAGAAAAAGGAGAGGCTTAATTATATCCACATAGTTTAATTAGGATAATAATGAAACAAATGTATTTTTTAAATTTCCAAAGCAATTTAGAGTGGGTAATATTTCTATGAATTTATAAATGTACCCTTATTAGTTATCTGCATTTTCATGTGTGTTCCTCTTCTTCCCAGTTTTCAGGTTATGGACATAATTAGAACTGGAAAAGCCAATTGTAAATGGGCTAAGTTATTTTCTAAATGTTATCAAAAGATAGGGATTTCAAAGCATCATAATTTCATAGACTTCATTTCAATTCACTCTAGGAAAGGAGACCATTATTTTAATCTATAATATATATAAATCAATGTTGCAAGTAATTTAATAATTTCTTTTATATTTTCATTATGTTCTAAGCCTAAAAATGGTTCTTCCTCTTATTTCCTATGATCTCTGCATTTTCTGCTGATATTACCTTTTAATAACTAGGGCATTTTTAGGAAAAAAAGAATAGTTAAGATTTTGAAATGTTTTAAGAGCCAAGAATCCATAAATCTCTATGAGGTTTCATAGTAAAATGATGCAAATTTATCTAAAAGACAAATAAAATGGTTAAAAACTAACTAGTAAAATTTATCTATTTCAACTTGATTTACTTCATAAAATGGAGAATTATAGATCCATACTTTGTAAGATTAATGTTAACTATGATAAAAATAGAATATCAAGAAGAGAGAAAATTATTAGGTGTTATATCTTTATTTAGTTTTGTGTTTATACTATCAATATTAAAACTCATTATATGAATTGGAGGAGATAAATAACTTGATAAAATTGTGTTGTGTTTTCCGCTACATAGCAAGAACAATGCAATGAAAAAAACCTTCAGAAGATCATTCCAAATTAAATTACTCAAATTTGAGAGGAGTAAAGGTAAGCCTATCTTATTTACAGGTGACCATTTGCAAGTATTTAATACCTGGCTTTGAAAATTAAAGTTTACTTAATAACAGCATGAAATTTCTTTAATATATGCAAAAAATTGAGTCAAATTGTTTCATTTTACCATTAAAAATACAAAAAGTAAATAAACCAGCATAGCAACAAACTGAACTGAACCAAGATTTGACCACTTTGAATATAAACACAGTGAAACTATGATTACATATAAATGCATACTTACATGATGGGTTGTTTGGAGTTTTTCTATCAATAAACTCATTAAAATTTAAAAGAAATTCGGTGTTGTTATCTGATATTTTAAGGTCATTGCAGTAATCTCTGAAAAACATATTTTAGGATATTAGGTGTTAAACTTTAAAAAAATGTTCATAGCAATCATAGGTAGTGGAAACAATTTTTTTATTTTTATTTTTTTAGTTAGTGCATGATTTTGTAAGCTGTTGAATTGTTATCTCCATCTCATCTCTATAATAGAACAATATTTTTTCATTAGGTGCTAAAGGTTCTAGACAATATATATTAAGCCTTTGACCTCTGGACCAAAAGGTGCTCAATAAAAATTAACTTCCGTTATTCCTGTGGGTTTGGTGGTTAAGTCACTAAACCATGTCTGACTCTTGCAATGCCAGGGACTGTATCCCTTCAGGCTCCTCTGTCAACAGGATTCTCCAGTCAAGAATACTGGAGTGGGTTGCCACTTCCTTCTCCAGGGGATCTTCCCAACCCAAGAACTGAATCCAGGTCTCCTGCACTGCAGGCAGATTCTTTGCTGATTGAGCTATTATTGAACGTTGTAGGTTAGTAATTTACATTTAGAAATTAACATCGAGAAATTAAAAAATTAATATAAAGAAATTAAAATGTATTTATTAAATATCTCAATAAACCCATCACATGATAGCACTTTTATGAGAAATTATTGAATTTTCAGAAAATAATCTAGAAAAAACAAGTGTCATTGACGTGCTTATTTGCAAATTTCTGTAACTCCTGACTTAATAGAAGACAAACGTGCCTCTGCATTCAATTGACTGCAAGATTGTTTTGGCACATGAAAAACATCAGTCCTCATAAAAATAATCAGTTGGAAAAGAGAGAATTATTTTAATTGTCTTCTCAGATAACATCACTATGCTTTAAAATAACACTAAAACTTGATTATTTGTAATTTCTTGCTTTGTCATTTGTGATACAGAATCTGAAACAATACCAATGAACTTCTCTACACTGTTACATTAAAATTCAATGCACCATCTTACATTTTGAGTGACCCACCCACCCACCCATGATTTTCTCACATCATAAATTGGTTATTTGGAAAATGTGAATTATGTAGATCTTTCAAACAATGACACATTTCATTATACTATACTGAAAATTCACATTCATAAATTCTATCACTGATCTCATAAGTCTATAACTACTGCAAAGCAGTCCTGCTTATAGTAATAACTTTCCTAAAATTCTAACTTCTGTTTTAAAGTTCAGATTTTGTCATTGAGAACAATTACTTTCAGTCGTATTCTTCAAAGTAAAAGGCTCACTTAATGGATTTTTGAGAAAATGCCATCCCAAGTCTGAATAACCATACTTCATCTGCCATTCCTTCTTTCTAATAAAATGTTTCGTGAAAAAAGTCAAGACACTCCTATTTTAGCTCTCAATTCAAACAAGCACACAAGTGCTTTTCTTTCTTTCTTTTTTTTTGGAGACAGCCAAGTTACTCTAGTATACAGTAAATTTCCATTTTCTTTATTCAGAGTATTAAAAGATACATGCTCAAGGATATTTTCAAGTGACACTGACTTTCTTCCCAATGTGGGTGTCTTGCATTGAAGATTAAGTGACTACCAGTACACTTTAGTACAACTGCCTCGATTCCCAATGCGGTAACAGCTCACCATTGCTTTTGTACTGCCACAGCACTGGAAATATCAATATGATGAAAAAGACAAATGCCATTTAACACTGTTAGGAAAATAGCTTTGTCCTTGTGAATCCTTGGAAAAAATGTTTGGAAACCATTGTTTGGGCTTCATACTTTGAAAACTGCTGTCCTAAGCACTTTGAAAACTCAGAATAAATGTAAGGTCCCATAAATATAAGAAGACTGCAATCATAATAACTAGGTTAATACAACTAACAGGCTAAACAACCAAATATTCAAGACAAAAATGCAATTAAAAAGTAAACATTTTCAGATGCAAGCCCATGATTTAAAACACAAAGCCTCAGGGAGCAGAGAACAACAGAATGTCATAACTTCTTGGTTCACCACTGAAAATTTTAGTCTGGAGGCAAGGTTTAAAAAGTTTTCATAATTAACACTCAGTTTTTGACAGAGCTAAAATCAACTTCTTCCCAGTGTTATGCTTTTTGGGAAATAATACTAGCCTGCAAGTCAAAAGGCCAATAGATTGAAGTAGCATCTCACAGAATTAGTAGCTGATGGCAAGATTTTAGAAGGATTAAGTAAAATGTTGTAGAAAGACTAAATAAAATAATTATTAATAAAAATCATTTAAAATTCCATGTTATTATTTAAATGGCATTTCTAAAATTATCTTTGCTCATTTCATTCTAAAAATAACTTTACCAGGAGATAATTTAATATTTCAATGGTGAGGAAACTGAGATGTAAAGATGTCAAAAGATTTATCCAAAGGCACCTAACTGGCACATGGTCAAGCCCAGAGGTGAAGCCAGTCTTCAGATCCCAAATTAGTGTTTTAACACAATATACAATGTGCTTTAAACTTTTACTTCATGAGTTTTTATACTCACAAAGTTCAAACGAAAAGCAGGTTCAACCTCTATCAACAGAAGGCTGTTCTGAGCAATTAATTTAGACAATGTCATAATGTTTTGCTTTTGTTTTTATCCTCACTGGCTGGGTTATACCCAATTTTGAACTAGTCTCAAGATATTATTGACTTGTTGATGTATTCTAATGGCAAAGCAGTGAAAGTGTTGGAGCTGTCATTAAGGAGAGAAGCTGAATTAGGATAGGAGCAGAAGTAAAAAAAAAAAAAATTAACAGAAATGTGATAAAACAAAGTGTTGACTGTGTCAGAAGAATGAGTTGTCCAGTAATAAGAATGATCCTGGACAATAGAAAGTCACCCACCAGGCAGTAGACAATAAGCAGCAATAGCCTGATTTAGATATCTGAGGTGTGAATGTGTGGCTAGACAGCACCAACGTCAGTTGCCTGTTAGCCTAATGATTGTTTAGCACATGGCTGGGAGCTTGACAACTGAAGATAATCACCACTTCTTGTTCCAGAGGAATCACCTGAGGCAAGTCTGTGACAGGCAACATTCTGTGGTTACCACAATTGTTGACTTCCCCTCAGGATGAGTTGGAAAACTTGCTGGTAAACGTTCTATGATCCTCTGTTTTCCTATGAGAGACCTGGTTTACACACTTTGGATCATGATTTTTCTGAGGATTTTTTTTTCTTCTAAAAAATATTAAGTAGCAAGATGGAGAAACCTCTGGATGGGTTTTGACCAATTTCCATTTCCTGAAAATACCTTTGTGATCTGAAAGCTATATAATCTCATTTGCTCACTTTGTGTTTCCGACCAAACGGAATTTGTAACTTACTTTGAAACTAAAAGATCTTTGGTATTAGAAATTTGCCAAATTATTTCTAAAATACTGCTTGTTCTCATTCTACTTCACTTACATAGGTCATACATCACAAATTAGTCTTTAACTACTGGGGATCAACATACTTTTATTTCTTTCTCATTCCAACATATCTTTGAAGTGCTTTCTTATTTCTGATTATCCCAGAAAGATAGAAAAATTAATTATGTTTCATCCGTCTGATGGTAATTCTCATAAAGGGAGGAATAATGCTCAGCAATATGTGAACCGTGAACTCCCTGATGTTCAAGCTGGTTTTAGAAAAGGCAGAGGAACAGACATCAAATTGCCAACATCCGCTGGATCATGGAAAAAGCAAGAGAGTTCCAGAAAAACATCTATTTCTGCTTTCTTGACTATGCCAGGGCCTTTGACTGTGTGGATCACAATAAACTGTGAAAAATTCTGAAAGAGATGGGCATACCAGACCACCTGACCTGCCTCTTGAGAAATCTGTATGCAGGTCAGGAAGCAACAGTTAGATCTGGACATGGAACAACAGACTGGTTCCAAATAAGAAAAGGAGGACGTCAAGGCTGTATATTGTCACCCTGCTTATTTAACTTGTATGCGCAGTACATCATGAAAAACACTGGACTGGAAGAAACACAAGCTGGAATCAAGATTGCCAGGAGAAATACAATGACCTCAGATATGCAGATGACAACACCTTTATGGCAGAAAGTGCAGAGGAGCTAAAAACCCTCTTGATGAAAGTGAAAGAGGAGAGTGAAAAAGTTGGCTTAAAGCTCAACATTCAGAAAACGAAGATCATGGCATCTGGTCCCATCACTTCATGGGAAATAGATGGGGAAACAATGGAAACAGTGTCAGACTTTATTTTTGGGGGCTCCAAAATCACTGCAGATGGTGACTGCAGCCATGAAATTAAAAGACGCTTACTGCTTGGAAGAAAAGTTATGACCAACCTAGATAGCATATACAAAAGCAGAGACATTACTTTGCTGACTAAGGTCCGTCTAGTCAAGGCTATGGTTTTTCCAGTGGTCATGTATGGATGTGAGAGTTGGACTGTGAGGAAGGCTGAGCACTGAATTGATGCTTTTGAACTGTGGTGTTGGAGAAGACTCTTGAGAGTCCCTTGGACTGCAAGGAGATCCAACCAGTCCATTCTGAAGGAGATCAGCCCTGGGATTTCTTTGGAAGGAATGATGCTAAAGCTGAAGCTCCAGTACTTTGGCCACCTCATGCGAAGAGTTGCCTCATTGGAAAAGACTCTGATGCTGGGAGGGATTGGGGGCAGGAGGAGAAGGGGCCGACAGAGGACGAGATGGCTGGATGGCATCACGGACTTGATGGACATGAGTCTGAGTGAACTCCGGGAGCTGGTGATGGACAGGGAGGCCTGGCGTGCTGCGATTCATGGGGTCGCAAAGAGTCGGACATGACTGAGCGACTGAACTGAACTGAACTGAACTGAACTGAACGCTACATGCATCTGTATTCTCAATGCTTTCCTTTCCAGTAGTCTTAAGACTGAAGGAAATGTTAAAACTGAGTACTAATCAGGATCAAATAGTATAATTATTTAGGAATTAACAGAAATGGTTCTACCTCTAAAATTTGCAAGCTTTTGCCTTTGTTATTTTAAAATAACTGCTTTTTAACATTCTTTGTTAAATAGCACTCCCTCCTCCTCCTACCACTATAGAACCATAAATAATAACTAATATTTATTTAGAGCTCATCTCTTACCAAGAACTACATTAAATATATATTATTTAAGAAATATACTTACAAGTATATATGACATGTGGTATTATCTCATTTAAAGCTTATAAAAACTCTATAAGACAGGTATAATTGTTAGCACTATTTTGCTGGTAAAGAAACTAAGATGCAGGAAATCTGAGTAACAGCTATGACAATAATATCTGGGAAACAGACTCTGATAGTGTTGCTCTAATTTGCTTCACTGTTCCCCATTAATAACAGTGACAAAAACATATGCTTGATATCCTGGGTAACATAAATGTCTGTCTTTCCTCACCAATTTTTTTTTTCTTTTTCTTAATTTTTATCAGTTTATTTTCCACAAATCTTTGAATATACATTCAATGCCCACTTTCCTAGGAAATGTCCCCTATAAAAATATTTGCTCAGGTGTACTGGATGTTCTTTTGAAATTCCCACTCTTGAGAGTCCCTTGGAGTGCAAGGAGATCCAACCAGTCCATTCTAAAGGAGATTAGCCCTGGGATTTCTTTGGAAGGAATGATGCTAAAGCTGAAACTCCAGTACTTTGGCCACCTCATGCGAAGAGTTGACTCATTGGAAAAGACTCTGATGCTGGGAGGGATTGGGGGCAGGGGGAGAAGGGGACGACCGAGGATGAGATGGCTGGATGGCATCACGGACTCGATGGACGTGAGTCTGAGTGAACTCCGGGAGTTGGTGATGGACAGGGAGGCCTGGCGTGCTGTAATTCATGGGGTCGCAAAGAGTCGGACTGAGCGACTGAACTGAACTGAAGTAGTTACATATTCAGTGTAGATATTTATACCTTAGAGTAGCAATGAAATGGATTCAAATCCCATATTATTTGCCACCTCTAAAATATTATATTCTTCTGAGGGGTAAATGTAATCATGGCATGTAAAAAGCTTAATATGTTAACTGAGGGAGACACTCATTGATTTATCCTACAAGCTACAATGTGTCTTTCTTTCTCTGGTATTTACTCCTTCCCTAAATTTACAGGCAGATTCCACTCTTCCAGCCATGATGCTGAACATACTTACGGCTGCAGTAGAGGTCCATATGCTAATCTTTGCTGAGTTAAACAAAATCGATTGCCTACAAATTGGGATTGAGAGATATATTCATCCTCTCTAGGAGAACTTGGACATTTACCATGCTTTCTACCTTGTTTAAGAGTGAAGTTGAAAAAGCCAATCTGCATGGTCTGCTATTTAAAAATTAAGAGAAACGAGTCAAGAAGCTACCCACAGAAAATCACTGATCTGAGATGGGAGGGAGAGTCTCATCAACAGAGCACACTCAGTATCTCAATGCCATTTCATCTCTGTGCTATACAATAATATTCTGCTTTTCATCTCCAACTAGTTTCAGCAGTTTAGTTGTTCAAAGTTACTTGTAGCAAAAAAGTGTTTATAAGATTGTAGGCATTATTAACATGATTTTAAAAATACTTTTCATATATTTATAGATTCTCCAGTCACCAAATATTTATGAAGCCCCTACTGTGTGCCAGGCAGCAGATGTGATATTGAATATTGAATGGTAAGCCAAAGAGCTGCCATCATGTCTCTGTTGGGGAAAGTAAATGAAATGTGGCCAGGGCTCTAGTATGGGAAATATAGGACTCTGTGAGGCAGTCAGCAAGGATGTCTAATCCAGTGAGGACAGGAAAGAAATTCCCAGGTGGAGGAGCTGTGAAGTTGAGTCTGGAAAGGACTGGTGGCGGGTGTGTTTGATCCAGAATAGCAGGTTAATGTAAGCAGGATAAATCGCATTTAGGAACTAAGAAAAGTTTAGTGTGGCTGGACTTTAAAGTAGAGGTTGGCAGATTGCTTCTTAAAGGGTAGGAGAGTGAATGATTCAGGTTCTGTGGGCTGAAAAGGTCCAGGTCACAAACAGAGACAGCACCTCAACAAATGGCCATGGCTATGTTCCAGTAAAATTTCACGTTTAAAACAGGCAGCCAGTCTCCAGGCCAGTTTGTCAGCCCCTGATTTAGAGCATAGGGTACCACACTGGTAAACTGGTATCTAGAGACAGAATGTTTGAAAGCCATCCTTTGCAGAACAGATCATCATGAGGACAGTGCTAAGCCACTGGCTAATATGTAGCAGATGAGAACCACAACTTTATTGAAAGTTTAGAAATTCCCTCTAGTTACAAAAAGGAGACAGAAATAGGAAGGAAGGGAGAGATACTGGAGGCAGGGAGATCAGTTAGGAGGCAGCCTTACTAGTTTAGGTGAGAGAAGATACTGGCCTGAACAAAAGCAGCAGAATCTGACAGACATACTGGATACTCATAAGATAAATCCTGCTTGGCAAGACTTATTGATTGATCAGAAGTTAGACATCTTTGTTCCCTTTCTTTATGTCTATCAGCTTTTAAGAATGGCATTTAGGGAGGACAGTATTTTTGTTACTGAGGCAACATGGAAAGAAGAGCTCCCCCAAAAGAAGACAAATGTTCAGGAGATAATGAATTTGGAGCACCCTGAAGAGAGATTCCCATCAGGTTCCACAAACATGAATGTTTCATATTGAAATAGGTAGGGTATACATGAAGTCTAGAAATAGGTATACTGTTTGATCTTCTAACGTAAGGTTAGTAAACTATATATTATATCTATTGTGTTTCTGGATGATACGATCATCCTGGAGACGTGGCAGCTGTCAGGCCAAACCAAAGCACAGAATACTTGAGAGTCTGTGGTATATCTATCGATGCACAATACGAAGATAAGAGGGTCTAGGCCAGCAGCTCATGTGAGTGATGTGCACAGGAAGGGAAGCTCATGGAATAGACTGAGCATGCAGCTGGGGAGGGAGGGAGAAACCTGGAAAAGTGTGTCAACAAGCAAGAGGAGGCAAGTGTCGAAAGAGATGGGATTAGCAGTGTCCACACTGAAGGAAATCCAAGCAAGAAAGCTGCTCCAGGGCAGTCACTTACAAAGCAGGAATATGCTTTGTTAACACAGATTTCTGAAAAAGTTTTATATATATGTGTGTGTATATATATATGTATATAAGCCTTATTTTCAAGAAGAAAATTCAGATATGCTTGTGCAGAAATAAAATGAAAGAATAACTGAGACCAATTTTTAGGAACCTTCTGAAAGGAATTTCTTTAAGAAGGAAAAAATGAGAGAAGTGAATACTACAAGCTTCTTAATGTATTTTATTCAATAATTTAGCCTAGGGTAATAGAAATTATGTTGGTGTGTACTATTACATGTGTCTGCCAGAGACTGGGAGTCAAAAACTAAGGAAAGAAATAGAAATAAAGAATAATCTTGGATTCATGAATGGAGTCCTGAATAATTATATGAAGATAGAGGTAGAGATGAAGATGTACAGAGATAGGGAAAGGGGGATTATATGAAAGAGAAGTAAAATTGTGTAGGAGGAGAAAGAATGCTCATCTTAAAAATTATGTCAGAAAATCTCACTATATTAAAATATATTTTCCCCAAATTTGTGTTAAATCAATAATGACGTTAGTCGTGCTCTGAGGTATATACATTCTTGTGTGTATACACACACATACAGGTATATATCTATACATATCCATCTGTATGTGTTTATGGATACAGAGCTGTATGTGGATAAACAGTCACAAATGCAAATACACAACTCTTCATTTTTGTTGAATACACTGTTGGCTCCAACAAAAACAGAACCTCCATCTGTCCTAGACACCACCTGATCCCCAAGTCGGCACGCTGTTTAGCACAAGGCAGCTGCTAAGTACCTGAATGGGTGAATGAATGAATGAACAGAATTCTCCTTCAGTTTTAAACTTATTGTTTCCTTTGGTTCCATAATTTGACATGGCATAACCCAGAGCAGTCTTGACTCCCAACTCTGACCTATTCTTGAACGCCTATACATCCACAATGAGCCTTAAAAGAGAAAACAAAACAAAACTCACCTTGGTGCTATGAATGTATAGCCAGATTCTTCAAAATTATCCGGTTTCAGAGTTTCTGAATCTGAAAACGTAATATTATAGGGTTAGATAAGAATTGGAATATGCATCCTGATATTTGATGTCAATAAGTCATTAGAAAGATAACCTAATAAGGAAAAACATAGACTTTCATCCTAAATTGAAACACATAGAGATCCCCCAATACTTCACTGTAATAAAATCAATTTTAATTTCATAACATGGATTACAATGGTCATATCAAAGACAATGCTAGGTCTATAATTTTCCCATTTACTAACTAACCCTGCTGTAACCAAGATATCCTTTAAAAAATGACTTAGGTCAGCATTACACCAGAAGTATTGCTTTAAAATATCAACATAATATTTTACCAATATTATAATAAAATTATTACAATAAACCCATTAATGCCCTAGTGAATTAACGGCATTCATCATATTAGTATGAATTAGTAAGTGGAAGGATAAACACACAAGTATCCAAGTTTAGGAAAAAAACAGAAAGTAGAACAGGTTATATATGAAAACACAGCTTATTCTTTCCCCCTTTTCTGCTACTAAGGTCTGAGTGATCATGGAGGAAAATCTAGCAAATGAGAAGCACAGAGGATAATATCCAATAGGAATGGAAATATCAGTGGAAATGTCAAGTGTACTAAAGAAAAAGAAATTGAGCAACAAGAAAATACTTGCCCTTCATTCTGCCCTTTTTGGCTGTGAAAATCCATCAGAAAGAGAAAGCAGGGAAACAAAAAAAAAGAGGGTAAAGCAAAGGGGGTCACAAACAATATTTTATTCAATGACTTTCTTGAATAAAAATATTGTGCATAGATCAAAGGTTTATTTATGTACAGCTGTAGTTCTGGAAAAAAAAGACACATTTTTGAAGACTGGAAAGTATGTCCTGTCAATTACCACTAGAGCACCCTCTCTGTACTGTGGTTATTTCAAGGGTCTATTTTGCAAAGTGGCTAATTCAAGTGCAATCCCAATGATGCTAGCCTATACACAGAAGCATTTACCAATCATCAAAGACCCACTAGTCATCCCCTCATTTATCAAGTGACGAACTAGCTCATGCAAAGTCAGTGGTTGTTAAAAGACCATCATATCTATCAAGTGAAAGTAGAAATACAAATGTCTAAATTACCACAATTTACAATGAGAACTAGGACTGCGGAGAGCAAAAAAAGAACTGACATAGAAACAAAAGAAATTGCAGTTTATGTAAGGTCAGATATAAAAAGTGTATACATACATATATACACATACATTTTTTACTTTATCATAACAGGAAAAATTTCGGTGGTCAGGAATACTTGAGTGATATGTAAAGGATATGATGGTCATTTCACCTTGCTAAATCTAGTCACCCAAAACAAAATAAAGATTAATAATGACTTGAAATATGCGCTAGTGTTAATAATTACTCCACATTCCAAATGATGTTGTAAAAAAAATGAATCCATTTAGGTTACTGAGGACATTAATTTGGATAATTAGAAGGGAGTTAATTGCTAAACCAAAGCCAAAGACCAGTGCAATTTATTCAAACAATGTCACAGATGTGGAGTATATCATTTTTGCTGAATGCAAAAACAAGAAGAAAAGAAAGAAAAAAAAAAGGAACTTTACTAGCAGAGTGCCATGAGCAGAGACTGTGCGAAACATGTTGCGCCAGTTAGCAGACCCTTAAAACAACAGCAACAGAGGACAACAGCACTGCAATGATTCTATGAGCACAGAGCAAGGCAGGGGAGAGTGGTGGGGACTGCCAGTGAGGCTGGAGTACCCGCTCATATTCTATCCATGTAGAATATTTCTTGTTCCTTGCATGTTTGGAATGGGTTAGAATCATTGCTGTTGATTTGGTAATAACACCTACTAAAAGGTAGAAGCCTTGGGTATTCAAAAGTCTAGACGTATTTAAACCTCTGGTACTAGGAGATAACAAATAGACCCTGAAGTCACTTTCACAGTACTTACATCTGGCCTGAGTTATTGTCTCTTCTATTTTGGCTTTTATATAGTAAAAACTGTAGGTTGGTAATACCAAGGCCAAACTGCAATAGAAACAAGAGAAGCATAAACACAAACAAACAAAAATGAAACATAACTTAAAAAAAAAAAAAAGAGACACATCAAGTTCACGGGAAATCCAAAGATCTTCCTCACGGGAAGGAAAAGACATTACTTTGACAGGAAAATGCTTTCAGCAAATAAGGCACTTAATTTGTTTTGCCATCCAGAGTTATCCAGTACTCTACGTTGTAGGGAATCAGAATAGACACAAGGAAAATTAGCTACTAAGGGTGCCCATAAATTAGCTGAAGAAAATGTCATGGATACTATATTTCAAGAAAAGTATATTGAAATACTTTGTGGGAAAAAAAAAAAAGAAGAATAGTAGGGACATGTTTGTTACAGTGCTTGCTAGCAAATGTACACTATTAACAATAACAAACATAAGAAGTATTATTAGTATTATACAATGCATACAATCATTTGAAATATTTTCTTTTGAAGGATTAAATACCTACTATTATAGAACTCATCTCTTTGCAATTTCCCCTGTGTCTTTTGAAGGGGAAATTCAGATTCCTTTGCTCATCCCATTGGTTCTTATCCAACAGTGTAACTGTATTTGTTTCAAGTTCATTAAATGTGGATATCCCATATCATTTGGTAGATTGTTATAGGTACAATAGGAGAAACATCGTGATTTTTACAGTTTACAAGAGCCACGAGGTTACTTTAGTCTTATGGTAGATGTACACATTGAAGGAAATCTCCAGTGCAAGTCTTCTTAAGCAAGATTCAGAACATTTTAGACACAAAGACTGTCAAGCCTGTCATCCAACCTTGTCTTAATATGACTGTACAAATGAAAAAACAGACAGGCAGGTAACCCTACTCATTTTGAAGATGCTAATTAATGAACATACACATAAGAATTATTAAAAAAAATCATAATATTATGCAGTTTCCCGTAACAATTGCATACATGCAATTCTTCTATTCTCACAATGGCTGATAACATGTGCAGAGCAGAATTATTCCTTATCCGTACTGATGGTTGCAAATAACCTTTGCTATCCTTTGAATACAGAAGGAAACTAAAATGAGGTAATCTCTTAAGATTCCCAATTAAACTATTATTTTAAAATTTTAAAAAAGTGATGCTTGATTAAAGTGACCAATTGAGTTGTTCAGATTCATTTTTACAATTTTTTTTTTTTTACATTTTTACTAACCCCTAATTTAGCAATACACAGAAAAATGTGTCCATTTCTAGGCTTCTGAGATTTCTAGGTATTTGTAGAAGATCATCTTTTACATCACTCAAGCCTCATGTTTCCCAGGTTCTGAATACAGATGTCCAAACTGTAATCCCATTATGCATTTTTAATGAACAATATTGAACAGGACAAAATATAAAATTCCAGGTTTTTCTTCTTATGAATATATGTTAAAAATTCATTCCATGAAGAGGAAAAAAGCAAGGGCTGATTTGCTACAATTTAATTATGCAGTCAACATAGCAAAATAATTGGATGCTTGTTACCTCCAATTCCCAAATCTTTCTCCATCATTAAGTAATTCATAGACTTCCCTTATGGGTAAAGGTCAGAGAAACAAAATGTTACGTAGATCTAATGAAAATCTCTACATTCATTTTAAAGGTAACTTCCTTTAAGGTAGAAGAGATTAAAAAAAAAACAAAACAGTGCAATTAGTCTGAAAGTAAGATGACCTTTCCTGATTCACTTGCCATTTATAAAATGTAGCACAGAATTACTGAGCATTTGAAGATTGTCTCCCACAAATTCCTCTCAAGGGAAATTAGGACATTTTAATGCCCCATCAGCATTTATTACTAAGAGAAACTTCAAATTAAAACTGATAACAATATATCATGTGGCTGCTACAGTGTCACACTGCAAGCTTGGGTTACAGCTCACGTACCATAAAAATTAGTGTGGAAACCCATGAGGAACACAATAGAAATTTAAAAATTGACATATCATATATACATTTTATTGGCCTGCAAGTCTCAAGTTACTATTATTAATAATATCTATATTTTATAGAAACATGTAATTACACATAATGATTTTTTATCTTAAGGCAATAGTTATTTTTTAAACCTATAGCAGATAAGATCTTTAATCAACATTCCAAGTCAATGATGCTGCCATATGCAGTCTTTGTTGTCTTTCTCCATATAAAACCAACTGACTAAGGCTGCTTTATTTTCTCCAAGGGATTAAAATCTAATAAAGGCAGTGGCCACCAGATGGATGGTACAGCCCAAGCAATATTTTTGCAACTCCCATAAACATGGTTAACTTAGTTAAATGGAATATAACATGCTTTTCTATTCCATCATTTACATCACCATAAAATCACTCTTCATCAAAAAGAAAATATTCTATTCAAATAATTTCTATACTTCAAAATATATTAAGTTATATCAAAGCTTAAGGAAACAGAAATCACTAAGCAAAATTTGATAGCTCATACATTACATAAAAACACTTCCATTTTTTTCAATTTAGATGTAATGTTTTGTTCTACTTTGTTATTTGTGAATTTCTTTGTACAGAGATTCAAGGGAGTACTTACAATGAAAATAAATTTGATCTGTCCCAAAGTTATAGATTTGTGAAGGGAATGTGTGAAGAAAACATGCATAGATGATGAAATTGAGGCTTGTTCAGAGAATAGCAGTTACTGTGGGGAGGACGGTGGGGTAAATGACAGGGCAGAAAGGTTAGGCTAGAGACGCGCGATGTGAATTTCAAGCGTGTAAGTCTGAATTCGAATGAAAATGGGAAGAGACTAAAGTTCTGTGAACAAGGAGAGAAATGCTCAGAACTGAAGAAAAGAACATTAATCTGGTTACCTGAGTTATGACTGGGGGTGGGAGGGGAAGGGGAGGAATATCAGAGGCATTTGTGAGATTATTAAAAACATTTAGGGATAATAATTTAAAATTCCCCCAGGGTGTAATTATGACAGCAGTAGGACCAACCATCAGAATGACTCACTGTCAGGGTCAAAAAGAAACCGTTTTTCTAACTTGGAATTTATTTGTCTAACCAACAGAGGCAAAGAGCACATTCCTATCATGAAGTCATCTCTATAGAGACAGGACTCCCAGATTTCCTCTTGGCTATTACACCGTTTGTCAAGTTTATCCAAAAACATCAAGCTGGCAATACCCATGGAAGAGGAAGGGAAAAAAAATGACCTATGTATATACTGTTACATAAAGATGGTATATGTATAAAGAAATGCCTAATAGCAATGAGAGAAATCAAGAGATACATACAAGTAAAAGAGTCATGCTGGTATTTTTCAGTGGATTCAAACTTATGTGAAAAACTAAAACGACGGAGAAATATTGGCATGTAGTGATGTATCATGGCTTACTATCCGTGGGCTCCTCTTCTAGATTGAGTCTGCATGCCATCCTAGCAACACAAAAGGCAATGGTCCCCGAGGATAATATTACAGCTTTAAGAGGATCCCAGCACTCTAGGTTCTCCAGCAAAGTTAGGTGTATGCTCTCAGGCAGAGGCAGGAGGAATATAGTTTGGTTTTATTAGGAAATGAATGGTTGAGTCTGCCACGGCCTATTAATTAGGCTACATATTAATCATACATTAATATGTAGTCAAAGAATCCTTCATATTTGAATATTTCAATGGAAGTTTGGACACTATTATTTGAATTTGACAGAAAGAAACAAGTTGAAAATCTACTTAACTGTCTAAAGATATACAGAATGTCTACTGTGTGCCCCTGCCTTATATTCTGATGATTCAAAAGTAAATGAAGCAGGCAACAATCTTATAATCTCAGAGTTTAACAGTCTTAGAATGTTGCCTTCTTAGAACTTAATGGTGATAATAACAGTAAACAGTAGAAATAAATTTCTTTATATATGGTTCATATATATGTGTGAAGTGAAGTTGAAGTGAAGCCGCTCAGTCGTGTCCGACTCTTTGCGACCCCGTGGACTGTAGCCTACCAGGCTCCTCTGTCCCTGGGATTTTCCAGGCAATAGTACTGGAGTGGATTGCCATTTCCTTCTCCAGGGGATCTTCCTGACCCAGGGATCGAACCCGGGTCTCCCACACTGCAGACAGATGCTTAACCATCTGAGCCCCCAGGGAAGTATATATGTGTACATACATATATATATATATATAATGTGAAATGATGAGGCACTTTACATCCTCAGAGAAATAAGTTAGGTGCAAAGGTCCTGAGGCAGAGTGGCTCCAGGTTTATGAGGAGCAGCAAGGAGGATGGAGATGAAGGTGGTTCAGGGAAGACTCTGAGATGACAACTTCAGAGAACTGATGGTAAATGAAGTCACATGCTGTAAGGCTTCTAATGGCTGTGGCAAACCTTACATTTTATAGACATTAAGACAGCAAATTATTGGAGTATTGTAGATAGATAAATGAAACAAGATAACTTAAGTATTAATACTATGACTCTTGTGAAATATGACCCTTGTGTTATGAAAAGAAATAGAGATAGGAGATGGAGAAACAGATGCAAGTAGTTACGTTCTATGGTGGGAGAAGGTCTCTTTTCATTGCTTCCTATTTCACTGAGAAAAATAGAGGTTCAGATCAACAGAGAAAATGGATGGGAAAGAGATGGGTTTGAGGAGTGAAGCTATCAAAAGTCATCTAGAAGCCTCCTAAATTTATTGGACTATTGAGATCAGCAGGCACCCCTGAAGTCTACTTGAGGTTGAGAGGTTTTAGACATTATCAGTCAAGGAATATTTTATTTTCCCCATCTGTAGCTGTGCAGATGCTGTGTGGTACTGGTAATAATTTAACTAGGATTGAAATTGGTCAAACTACTCTTTGCTATACTTGGTTACGAGTTGATGGCATTAATATAAGAGAGAGAACGTAATAAGATCCAATGAATTTATGCTGAAATAATGGGTACACGCACATGAGGAAGGCAAGGACAATGAAAGGTCTCAGGAGTTGATGGATTTCAGGTCTCAACTGAGTCAAAGAATTGCTGCAGTTGGGCTATCAGAAGGAGGGGATGGAAAGCTAAAATGTAGTCATCTGACAGTTGGATTAAAAAAAAAAAGACACCTCAAATTAAGACTATGAAGGACTTGCAGTCTGAATGTTAAGAGTTGCAGGACATGACTTTGAAGCAGATAGCTAAGACTGGGAATTGACAAGATCATCAGAGAGAAGGAGACAGAAAAACCGAGAGTCTAGGCACCAGAAAAATCATCTATGCCAGTGGTATTTAAAGTATGTCCAGGGAACCTGGCCCATTTGCAAACTACCCATTAGCAGGTCATGAGTAGTTAAGTACAGAAAATGAGAGTAAGCATTTAGAAATTTTTATAGTAATCTGACAGACTAATTTTATGTCTATGAAATCCAATAAAAATTCTTGTCCACTTGACTTTTCATCTTTTAGTGTTTATTTTAGTAAACATTTTGTTTTTAAATATAACTGTGGGTATGGCCCAAATAGTTTGAGAAACAGTGATCCACGTGAATGGAAGAGAGGGTGGCAACCAGGCCAGGAATCAACATCCCTGAAATGAGAAGGGAATGACTATTTCAAGGGAGGAATAGTAGGCGGTATTGTCTCGTGACATGAAATCCAAAGGTGGGGATGTGAAGGAGGAGGAGGAGAGAATGAATAAGCAGGACATAATCGTATCAGCTTCAGTATTACGAGGCTGTAGAAAGCAGGACCACAGGGAAAGAGGTGACTTTAAAGTTAGAGCAAGCAAAGAAAATGCTCAGCAAGTGTTGAAGAATGAAGAATTTCCAAGAAATTTTAGGGTACTAGTCTGTCCAGTTTTTCAAAGTCCAGTCAACTGGAAGAATCAGTATGTTACAGAATTTCTACTCATGGGGTTATATTATATCAGTTGAGCATTTTATATCAGATTATACGATGATGTGAGAAGTTTTAAGTTAATCTGCAATCTAAATTTAAGTACTGTAAACTGTGTAACAATTTAAATGAGGAAGTCAGTGGAGGTCATGACTAAAAAGTAAGGGGATTTTGTCAAATTTTACTAACATAAATATACAAAATATCAAATATATCATACAAATTTTCATTTCTAAATTTTATATTTCTAGCTTTCCCCCATCTTACCCATTTTGAAAATAATAATGTATAACTTTAATGCATTTTAATGTTGGAAAGGATAATATTTCTATTTTAATTACATTGAGAACAGCTTGAGAATATACAAAAACAATATTCATCCACTGGAAAAACAGATACTAAAAATAGGTAAAAGACACTGAACTGAATTTTTTTTTATAAGCACACGTATAAATATGGTTAATTACCTGTAATCTGTGCCATTGACAGGAGTCCATGTATATGTCCTGTTTCCTTTGTCAATGTATCTCTAAAAAAGAGTTGAACTTGATTATGATCACTTTTTATATGTTAATTTATAAGAACAGCAGAACATTAGGCTCTATTTATAAATTCAGTGGTGATTCCATACCCTTCTTCACAAATGTCTGATCTATTCCACTCTACAATTATTTATTTTGTTATGTGCGTGTGTAAAGCAAAGTTTTAGGAAAAAAAGTACCCACATGATAAATTTTAAGGACATTTAAGTGGAAAATCTTAATTTAAAATCAGTAATATATACCAAATTATTAACGTCAAAACTGAAAACATTTCTTAAAAAATAACTTTTAATAATGAAACGACTGAAATATTACATAACACTCAGGTATTTCCCTAGTAGAGTATGTTTAAGATAAATTGGTAATATCAGGAATTTAATGCAGTGTCTAGATCCAAATGTATGATTAGCATATTACTCTTCTGATTAAGGGCTTCCCATGAAGCTCCGTGGTGAACATCTGCCTGCCAAGCAGGAGACACATGTTCCATCCCTGGTTCAGGAAGATACCCTAGAGAAGGAAATGACCACCCACTCCAGTAATTCTTGCCTGGAGAATCCTGTGGACAGAGGAGCCTGGCAGACTACAGTCCATAAGTTTGCAAAGAATTAGACACAACTGAGCAACTAAACAGCAGGATCAGCAGTAGCAGTTCTTATTAAGCTATTATTACAGTATTTATCTTAGATACTAATTACTTAATATTAGTGACGGAGAAAAACAACTATATCCACCAGGGAAAGGAAGAAAGAGCTAAATGACTTCATAGATATTGAATCTTTCTTATGTAGCTATTGAAGGGTAGTAAATAAATTATCATTCCTTCTTCCGTTAGGTTTAGTGATGATACATATGCATTTTTTAAATATTTTCAGTTACCTCCAGTGTCGTCATCCTCAGCAGAACAATAATATTCACTAAAGTTATTGCTTGATATTAGGTAATATACAAAACATTTTACACTCCCTGTCTCATTTAATCAAGCCCTTGGAGTAAATGAAATACTCTTCTTTTCCACAATTTACTGATTCGGAAAATGAATCTTCAAGAGGACTTTAACTGGCAGGATGAAGGAAAATGCATGATTTCAAGTTTATTTTATAACAACTACACAATGTTGTTTTATATATCTCATATCCCCATGGCTTTATTTATGTGTGTGGAAGATGGGGGAGAGCAGACAGGAAGTGCACGGGAAGTTTCTGGACTGAGAAAATTCCTAAAAGAATTATAAAAAAATGTTTATATATTTACTACTACTCCTAAAAAACTAGGGCAAATTAGTATTGTCCCACAAGTTATATATAAAAAAAAAAGAATAACAAAAACAGTATCAAGTTAGAGAAATAAAGACACAAGACACCAGTTTCTTCAAGGTAATTAATATGAAAAGTCTATGGGGGGATATTGGTAAAAAAAAAAAAGAATTTACAGTAAGTTGGAGGAAAAAATTAAAAAGTGACAATAGAAACAAAATTGATTTATAAGTTTAAAAAAAGAAGGTACAGGTCAAAGAGTTCTTTTTGGCAGACCAACAGAGAGAAGTTGGCAGAATTGCTGAATGGTTTACCTCTTTTTTCAGAAAAGTGAAGGTATAAACAGCATGGCTAAATTCTAAGTAAACAGAGCTGACATTTCAACAACACATTTCAAATTTCAATACTGACACTGATGTGTACCCCCTTGTGTTCTGGTAACAGGGACTCCTGATTAAAGTGAGAAAGTGCAGGTGCTAATGAAGGACTATGTTTGGATCCTGGCTTCATCTTAGGGAAAAAATTCTGCTGATTCAGATTCAGATTTGTTACACTTAAAATGGATTTAACAAACTCAGGAGAATCGTTACACTTAAAATGGATGAGATTATGAGGAAATAAGACATAAATTATACATAAAGTTTAAATTAAATTTCTAGGCTCAAAAGCTGGTGGGTTCTATGTATGTTTCAAATACCCAAATATACAAACACATATCCCCATGTGACTGATAATGGATTGACACCTTTCAATACACAAGGAATTTCCCAATGTCATTATAAAACAATACAAGCATTACATAGTTGTATCAGTGATTTTACAGTGGTAGCTATGTTTTCTCGATTTAATTTCAGATTTAAATGCTGGGCAATCATGCAGAAAGAGTAAAAGAAAATAAACCCAGCCAGAAACAAGTAAATAAGAAACAAAAAACTTAATGTATGGAACTCAACAATTAAAACATCTGCGTGCACAAGCCATAGAAAACATATAGCTATTAAGTACTGACTTCAAATCGTATGACTAAAATGGCCTAAAAGAACACGGCAGGACATTATACTGTGTGTTCTATTTCATATTGTGATAGAAAAAATGGAGACATAAAATCCAATTTTTGAAGCCCAACAAGGAACTTCTATAGAGCACAGGGAACTATATTCAATATTATGTAATAACCTAAAAGTATCTAAAAATAACATATATGTATATATATGTATGTATAGCTGAAACACTATGCTATATACTTGAAACATTGTAAATCAACTACACTTCAATAAAATTTTTTAAAATGTAATTTTCAAGAATATTATTAGTGACGTAACAATATATTAAGAAACCATAGCAACATTATTTTATAAAAGTTTCAGATTTAAAAATCTTACTGAAAATATCCCTCCAGCAAGGAATGCTTTAAATAGATTTGTTTACTAGAAATATCTCTGTTTGATGAATAAATATTGTTTTACTAGATCAGACTGACCACTAATGTCAATTATTATTATTAACATATACATTTTATTTAAGAATAAATCTGGCTTAATTCTTACCTCATCTTGAGATTTAACCAGAGTCTTGAATGTTTTTTCTCCGCTTTCTCCATCTATCATTTTATTTCGAATCTAAGGGAAATTGAAACAGTTACTTTATGCAGACACTCAACAGACCAAACAAGTGTGGAAATATTCTTTTAAAAGTTACTGGATTATTGTTATTTTACGTTATCCTGTCAGAACACTTTACAACAGATATTCATTGTTTACTTAAAATATCCCAGCACTATGCCTCAGTCTAAGGTAATTATAATAAATAGACTTTATCGTTCTACACTGAGGGAGTCAATGTGTAAAATGTGGAAAGCAGGTACAAATGTGTGACCAACTGTAAAAGAAATACGAGAGTCTTTGAATAGATAAGAGACAGAGTTAATCCACTTGAAAGAATCTTAGAAATCTCTGCTCTGGCACATGAGAGCCAGGTTCAAATTCTGGTTCTGCTACTTACTATTAATAGCTGAGTAACTGGAGATAAAGTTATGTAACCTCTTGTACCTCAAATAGATCAGTACAACAGACATAATAATAACAGTAACAGTAGTAATAACAACAAAAACAATGAACCTATTTCAGAAGCTCTTGAAAAGCCATGACTGACACATATCACGTACTCAATAAGTGTTATTATTAATAATTATCTTTATTATTATGGAGGGCTTCCCTGGTAGCTCAGATGATAAAGAATCTGCCTGCAATGCAGGAGACCTGGGTTCTGTCCTTGGGTTGGGAAGATGCCCTGGAGAAGGAAATGATAACCCACTCTAGTATTCTTGCCTGGAGAATCCCACGGACAGAGCAGATAGTTCATAGGGTTGAAAGAGTTGGACACAACTGAGCGACTAACACTTTCACTTTTCACTTTATTATTATGGAACGTCCCCTCAGAGGAAGTGGCATGCAATGTTGGTTTTGAAAGAAAACAGAAATTTTCTGACAATAGAGTAGTAAGAAAAACATGGCAGCTTCTTTCCTCATGTTGCTTATTGAGTGGTTAAATTCTCTGAAAATTTTCTTTCAATTCTATGGCAACATCCTCCTCCCTGTGTTTTTTCAATTGAAATTTACAAGTTATATTTGTATTGAAATACACAACTCTACCTGTAGAAGGAGAAAGAAAGAAAAAACTAAGGTCACACCCAATTTTAAATATTTATTCCTTTTCATATGATCTTTTGGATGAGGGAGCCTAGGATCTGGAAATTTTTAAAGACAAAAAACAGTCATCTTTGTGCATATAGGCCAAAGAGAGAACCAACACAATGAAAATGCTCAACAAATCCTGTGGACTAGAAGAATCCCAGCATCTGATGGGAAGGTGTTGTTCAGGCCAACTGCACTTACCTCCACTTTAATATCGTTCTCTAATTCTGCATCAAGGAAATCCAAAGTTACAGGCTCCTGAGATTTGGGGTTCTACACAGAGAATAATTAAGCATATAGGACATTGTAAAATGCTGTCTAGAGAATAATTCAAGGGATATTTAAATAATAGAATTAATTCCATAAAAGTTACTTACCTAAGATATATGAAAAGCTGACTAAATAACTGTATAAATGTAGATTCTTTCATATATATTTTAAAGTAATAATAAGTAGGCTAGGAATTTGAGCCTTAATTGTGGCAAATTCTGATTATCACCAACTGAAGATACTTATATTTTGAGTCCTGTATTAGGTGGGACATTTATAATCACAAATCCTGTGGGAATATGACTTCTAAAGATCCACTTACAGCTTTTTTTTCTTTAATCAGGATATGAAATGACCACGTGACATTTAAAAATTTTCTTAATCATAAAGTAAGGACATCAAAATATTTGATAAACAAACATATAGTATTCTCTTGTAACACTAGTAATGCAACATGTAGTAGTAGAATTTCAAAGTTCACTAGAACATAAAATCATAATACATGTCTATAATTTTACAACTTTAAAAATTTAGAAACTGGATTTTAATGTTTACTAAATTAGATACCATCAATATGTTATAACTAATTAGATAGAAGTAATAAACACAAATTATGCCATATTAGTGCAAGGTCACTGGAAGTTAAAAAATTACAGCCTCACAGGCTCTTCCAAAATATATCTGAATCACCATTATTTTGAACACTGTTTTACAACTGCTGACTACAAAAGACAATGCCAAAAATGAAATGTATTAAAATTAAATATTTATATCAAATGCTGAATAACACAATATACATAGCATGTTTTATAATAATGACAGAAATGCCTTTAGGGAGTAATTCCATTTAAATAATGAAAAATATATAATTTCCATGGGTTTTAATGAATGGGAATTCTTAAAAAAAAAAGAAAAAAAAAACTGTGCCTGGCACATCTATTAAAAAATAATTCACTGCTTATGAAACTGATATCTAAATTCAGAAAGTTCTAGACTATTGAAAATAAGTATTGGATTGTTCAACAGGTTAAAATACTGATTTTTTTTTAGGCAGCATTTTACTGGTTTGGAAGTAAATACTCTTTTGAAAAGTAACATGTTTCTGAAGAAGAAAATAAAAATCAGCATTGAAAATAATTCTAGTCCTTTGCTTAAAGTATGAAATTGAGCACACTTCTATCAAAAGGAGACTCTAAAGTTGACAGTTATTCTAAATTCCTTACTTAAAGTCATATGAAATAAATTATCTTTACACAAACACCCTATCAGCATGACAATTTTAACTCACTGCAAAACAAAGTCAAAATAAAATGATAAAATATAAACATAAATAAGAATATCATCTTACATGCAATGGATAATGCATAGCATGACCAGACCCAAACAGCATGCATGGAGGAGGCATTATCAGGAAGAATTGGCAATATGAAGATCATGTCCCAATCCAACATATAAAGACACAGAGAGGAAAAGGAAATCATAAAAGAAAAATGTCAATGCATCACTTGTACTTTGTATATGGCAATCTGGCTGACCAGTTTTTAAAAGACTCATCACAAGTAAAGTGACAGAAAAATTCAAAAGCAGACTCATATTGAAAAGTACCAAGAGACGCATGAGAACTGAATCCAGTCCCTGCGTTCCCAATAGTTTCATTTTTTAAATATTTTAAAGTATGTTTTAAATATCCAACAATCCTCACTTGAAAAATTTAAATATAAACTAATAAAATGATTAATACTATTTGTGGAACTAAAATAAAAGGCAGAATGTAATGTTCTTAAATTTTAAGTTGAAATAATTAACAGCATTATTAAAACTACTACATAGTTTAAAAAATATTTTCTAAATTTAGAAGTCTTGTGTGGTTGCTAGTTTGCCATTTGAAGTTTCCTTAAAACAAAAATAAACCATTTTCCAGGTTGTTTTTTTAAATAATATCACAATATTTACATGCAATATTTGAAAATATCACAAAACTAAAAATTCACTAAAATGCACATGACTGCAACAAGTATAATTTAAGGTAATACACAAAAAGAAACATGCAAGAGGAGTAACATAAAACAATTTAATAAATCAAGAAAAGACAAATTTTAACTGTAGAGGAACATAAAAGATATGAAGATTGACACAGCAACATGAAATTCAGATTGTCACAGAATTTTAGAGCTAGAAGGGAACTGAAGTTTTTATTAATCCAAAGGCTCAGTTCTTTAGAATTCCCTGGGAATCTTTAAAGCTATTCATAAGCCTAGGGCCTATCCCTGGCCAAATTAAGTCAGAATTTTCAGGAGATGGAGCTGGGGATTTATATCTATATTTAACTTCCTCAGAATATCCTATGTAGGATAGGAAATCATTATTAGTTTCATCTTCCTACTTTTCAGATGAAGAAACTGAAGTACCACGGGGTTTAGTGCACTACTCAAGGAGAATGTTTGTTATAAGTAGAACAAACTGGAGTTCAGTTCTACAAATTCATAGTGTAGCAATCCATTAATATCACACTACCTCTCCACTACAATATCACCATTTCTAAAAAAAAATAGGCTTACATATGAAACCTTAAGTTTTATGAAAACTTAAGTTTACTGAATTTTCTTCAAAATTTTGAAATGCTCTTACTAAACTTTACTAAACTATAGGAAGAATCCTTTCATGATTATTATTTTTAGTGTTAATGTTTTAAGTTATTTTCCCACCAGAGGAAAGATTTTGCAAGTGAGTTTTCCAGACAATATTAATTTGCAATTTTGGACATTTTTAATTAGGTGACATGAACTTTCTCTAACTGCTAACCCGAAAATATACTTTTAGAGATCCCCCAGAATTTCTGCTTAAATTGTGTGATTCAGAGAAATTAGATATCAGAATGGTATTTTTATTTCCACTTAGAAGTTAATTTTACAACCAATTGTTAGGATTACATGGATTTGACACTGATTTCACAATAATATTTAATAACCAACCTAATTTTAATTTTGTGATTACTTGATTATCATTGTTACATAATTTGCTAGCAGTCTTTAGTCAGCAAATGCATACCCTCTGCCATCATTAATAACATTTTTGCTCCAATTTATTGAGAAATGATGCTCATCTCCATCTCATGCTCTGGAAGCTTGCTATCAAGAAAGGCGGCATTAATCATATGCTTTTAGGAAAAGAAGCTTGATCGCAACACTGATTTAGCAAATTTGAAGGCACTGCTAACTTCAGTTACCTGAACATTGGGTCTCCTTTTTCTTAAATTAATTGTTGGTATACCTATGCCAATAGGCTGAAGCAACAGAAAGATGGTAATTCATCATACTATATATCAACCTGGGTAAAGCTTCTACCTTATCATCAATTTTGGTCAGATATTTCCTCAATCAGAAACAGGTATCACGAAGTTCATGATGAGTTAATAAACCCAAGTTCAAAAATATTTTTAGTGAAAAAATATGTAAAGCTAGTAAAATTACTTAACATTGTCTAAAGCAAAATTACTAATATTTTCCTTTTATTCCTAAAAAAAAAGTAATAAAGTAGGAAAGGAGAAAGATGCTTTCTCTCAGACAATTTTTATGCTGATTTATTTTATTTTATTTTCACATGCTGCCTGGCTTGCAGGATCTTAGTTCCCTGACCAAGGATTGAACCCAAGCCTACGGCAGTGAAAACATCATATCCTAACTATTGGACGGTCAGGGAATTCTCTATACTGATTTAAAAATAAAACAAACAAACAAAAGCACAAAAGAGGAATATTTTAGAATGTATATGATTCATATATGTTAAAATATAAATATTATAGGATATTGAAAAGTTTTAATCTTAAACGCTTAAACTTTGTGGCCTTGGTGGACTTTCCTGGTGGTTCTGTGGTTAAGACTCCATGCTTCTACTTGCAGAGGCGATAGAAGTTCCCCCTAGTCGGGGAACTAAGATCCTGCATGCTGCATGGAATGGCAAAAACAAACAAACAAAAACCCTCAAATCTGGGCCTTTGTTAGTGACATCAAATATTGTACCTATGGAACAAATAAATGGTGAATTCAATCATAACACTGTAGGTTTATTTTAAATATTGACTTCTAAAATGTAAATTATTCACAATTTCCTATACAATAAATATTTCTTAAGACTGATAAAAAATGAGATATCTAGTAAGTATAGCTAATGTGGTTATGTCAATGAAACAAAATGGAGGAATTCTAAATTCTATTTTGGAATAAAGGAGGATACATAATTCAGCATTTGTCAAAATATAGTCATGGTGGAGACTCTGAAGAGTCACTTTGAGAAGATAAGTAATGATTCCTTAGAAAATTAGATATGCAAAAGATTCACAGCTATTTTATTTTCCATTATTCTTGGCTTTAGGATACTTTTTCTGCCTTCTAAAAACTTCAGAATTGTACTCAAATAATTTGAATTAAGATTATAGTTTCAGGAGGAAACACAAGGCATTCAGCAAAGAATGTCTGCGTAAGATTAAATGTTGATCTCGCTAAAAAATAACGGGGACTATGGAACATGGTATTATTTTTCCATATTTTCACTGGTGAATTTTGAATGAAAAAGATTAAGATTAATTTTGCTGGCATGCTACTCTAACCATATTGGTCCTTTGTATTTATCAGTTTCTAAACAACTGTATTACACTGTATTATTCTTTATCAGGTTCTTGTATCTATCTGTATAACTAGTAACATCACCCACAAAAAGAAATTATAATATCTAACCTGTTAAGAATAAGCGTATTTAATTCAAAAGCATGAACTTCAGAAAAAATATACTGATAGTTCAAACATTTTAAATGGTTCTCTAAAACTATTCTTTTAATAATTTCCTATATAAAAATACAAAAAATAACATAATCCTGAAGAAAAATCAACCATTTGGGCTTTACTATGAATTTATAAATAATTCATATTTTGTTTATAGCTTTCAAAATTTTAGTAAATTAATTATTCCAAGTATGAGCCAGAAACATGTTTAAAGCATTCAAATAGTAATAAAATATTTTTCACATAAATACTGGTTATTAGTATAAGAATGTAGCAAAGGGGAAAAACTTTTCAAATAATTACCTCTAAATGATGGATTTATATATTTACATATATTCATTCTTCTTCTTCTTTACTATTTTGTCTATGATATATTTTAGTTCCTCTGGGGAAGGAGTTTAGACTCACAATCATAAAATGTCCAGCGACATAAAAGTAGGGGTCCTTCACACTCTTCAGCACATTATATTATTATAGCATTTAAATCATGTTACTTATGGGAATATAATTTAAATATATTGGCTATACAACATAATACAAAATAATACTATAAAGTTTTTACAAATCTTAAGATTCAGAAAGATAAAAATTTTCAATTATAAAAAAAATCATAATGTTAGCCAATCATAAACAACTCTATTATAAGAAACTTGACATGTTTTTAAAGAGCTGTGACAGACTAATGATAACGTGAAATGCTTATCTCATATTTACATTAAAGTAACAACTTTAAAAATAATTCAGGGTGATCAGTAGCTACAAATAATTAGGAAATATGTAGAAAATGATGGATTTTGTATGGAAGTAATTTTCAGAGTGAGAAATAAAATGCAGACATTAGTTATAACAATAAATATGTTTTAATATTCAATATTAATGGTTCTTATTACTTTTTGAATAATTTTTAATGACCCTACTTGATATCCTAAAATATCTCTAACATTCAATATCTATGCCTGGGGAGAAGGAAATAGTATGCACAAGTCTGCATAGATTTCCCTGAAGCATGGTTTAAAGTATCTTTAATATTATCTTCAAAGTTAAATAATAACTTGAAGCTGCTTATAAATTAAAAACAAATAAGGTTTTGCCAGCTTTACCTATAGATACATAAGTGCTTTACCTGGGAAGCTATTAATGAAAAGCGAAATGAATTGGATGAGATATTTAGGAAAGCATTTTATACCCTGGGAAAACAGGTATAAAGATTTGGATAAAATCTTTAATGTATGGAATTTTATAACTTTCATATAACTCACTGATTAATAAATCCTTCCCAGTTACGAAGTCCATCTCACTGAGTTTTACTTACTCATTTCATACATATCTTTATAAGTCTGGGAGACGGAAAGGAGAGAGAATTACCAAAAACAAAGAGAGAGAGAAATGGCCTCTGCAGAGAGGAACATGAATAATGCTATCAGGTTTACAGGCATCCAGGCAACCGCCTTTACTGCCTTACAGCCTAATGAAAACACCAAGGAGGATGTGCGAAGCTCAGGCCCAGGAGGTGATAATGACTGCCTCTGAGACAGGACTACTGGTTAGCTGGGTACTGGATAGGAATATTGCAGAGCTAAGCTGGTAAGCAAAAATGAAAACTGCTTTCACATCTTCGCGTAACTGTGGCTTTGTCGTGTATTAACATTACACATAAAATGCTTTTTTATACTTAGTGCTATATAGTGAACAAAAAATGATGAACCTAATTAAGAACATTAATCATTAATTTTACAGAACACTATCACTGTAAACAAATTATAGACATACCTTTGGCTGAAGATTTGGATGTAATAAAACATAACCGTTAGGATCAATTGCAAAATAATAGCCGTTGGGGCACAACTGAAAAATAATAATAATAAATTCTTAAATACATATAAAGAAAGGTAACATGATATTATAACATTCTTTTAAGAATTCTTTTAAATATTTAGTAGCTTTGCAAAGATAAATGCACAATTTTTGAGAATTTCTTAATACTTTAAAGACAAGCTAAACTAGTACAGTTTTAAAATAAAAAAGATATCAAGAGAAAATTGCATCTTACTGTAAAACGTGGTGTTAGTCTTTTAATATCTTCCAAAGACACATCAACTCCCATTACACCAAGAATCAGCTGATTCTATAATAAGCAAAAAGGCAGTGTTTTTATACCAAAAATTGACACATTTCTATACAAAATTATAACATACATTCATCCTTTTGCTCAACAATGCTTGCATTTCACATTAGATTAAATATATATATATATTTTTATGTGTAAGGGTGAGGCACTTAATGTATCAGTTTGCAGTGATTCTCAGCTGTGATTTTTCTTTTCCTTCAACTGTATTGTTATTAGGTTAAAAGTGAAATCTTGATTATTTCAGCTAAAATACAAAAAAATATGAAATTTTAAATTTGTTGCTTTTTGTACTAATTACCCCATAGTTTAATTGATACTGTACAGTCAACAGCTGTAAGTGGGGGGTTGTATGTATATTTGTGAGTATAAACTGACTTTGTGCTATAATACAATTCACAAATCACCACTTAAAGTTAATTAGACAATACCAAACAAAAAAACCATGTATTTTTGCTGCTGATAATACTAGTGTATATGTGAAAAGTATGTGATCTTATGTCTAATAAAATGGAAATTCTCATAACACTATTTCTGCTTGCTGTTAACTTCTAAATACCAAACAATGGGCATCACAGTGTTAGTTGCAAATCAAAGAATCCATGTGGTAAATTGTTATCATAGTCTTTTATGGGACATAAGGATGGAAATGGTGTTAAAATTTGGAATCACGAATCTGTTTTAAATATAGTTACACAAATTATAAAATAAAATGTTGCACAGAAAGTCACTAAATCCAATCAATAGTTATTATAAGCACATTGTAAACCCTGTGTAGGTACACAGAGAATGAGAAAGTTAGGTCAACAGCTATGCTGTTTTCCCATGAACCAACCCAGAGCCAACTCAGAGCATGTTCCACAAATTTAAGCAATCCCTTACACAGTCTATATGAGGAGTTAAGAGAATTACTCCCTTCATGAGTTACGATAATTAGAACCAGCAGATATTTAAGAATGGTAATGGGCCCCCAAAGAGGAATAACCAATTTTTTCTATGGCTACATTATTAAAATAAGGAGTTCAACTGAATTTATAATAAGTGAACAAATAATGCTTAAGTGCAACATTCATTATATTATAAACTAGAAATAAATTTCCCTCAAATCAGGAATGTCAGCCAAAATATAAAATCAGTATTTAGTATTTAAAAATCTTAATTCTCCTAGATTTTTAAATTCCTTCTAATGCAAGCTAAGACAAAGGAATGCAAACCTACTTTAAATAAAAAGTATTTTTTAAAATGAGATAATTTAACAAGCACAAGATACATATTTTTCAACATTTGTAGAACTTTAGGTTGGTAGCATTGACAATGCCAGTGCTATAGAAATAAGTATTTTTATGACACTCATTAAGCATTTTTCCTCAATCTTAAAAAGGAGAAAAACAGAAAGAAAACTATTCAGTTAAATCATATCCTTAAGTTACATGATAATTAAAAAAAAATTTTGTTGTATGGGACTTGGAGGATAAGTGATCCTAAAAAGGTACCTATATATATCTGATACAAACATTACCATGTTATTTTTTTTTGCTTTGGATTTTTTTTTTTCCTGAACTCCATGGGTATCTTAGATGCATTTAAAAATGTGCACAAAGTAGTACTGCCCTTTTATCATGTATTCCGTAACATCTTACAGGAAACCCAAATGAACTTTCTGGTCCAAGCAATAATTACTCCCAGACCCTGAACTTGTGTTCTTGTCAAGTCACAGTTAAATAGAGTTAAGTTGAATCTTGTCTCTGGGGGAATTGAGAACTTGTCCTGCATTTCCTTTTTCCCAGGTGGTTATCACATAGACAGCTGCTGACTTTTACTTTCAGCCTCATGAGACAGTTACGTTCTATGTATTTCCTTATAGAAATATCTTATCCACAATAAGCTTTAACGTCATAGTTTATCATTTATTATTATTAATTTTATCAATTAACTTTTAACCTTTAAGTTTGTCTTATTTTCATTTTGGCCGGTTATGTTGAAGACCGGAAGAGTTCCAGTAATGACAAGTCCCAGTTCCTAAAAATAGATTCACAGAAAAAAGTCAAATTCAAATAACAATTTAAACTTTGTCATTATGCATTAGTTTTTAAATATCTGACACTGTATTTTAGTTGCTTTATAAACAGTCATAAAAATTAGAAATTGATTTTGAAAGCTTATTTAAAGGTCAATGAAATAAATGTCTCAGAAATTAGTAGTATCTATTAGTCAGTTCTTTAAGCATGCAACATCTAAAATAATACTCTCAAGAGAGCATTGCAATAACTTTAAAAGTCAAATTACACTAAACCTTGTAGTAACCCTGTCCATCCACTCTTTTTTTTCATAGTGAGTCCACTATGAACAGAGTGATATTAAAATATTGTTTCAAATGATTTAACTTTTCTTTTTTTTTCAGCTCCATTCTTGAATTTTTTCATGCCCTAAGCCAAACGCTTCAGGCTAAATCACAGATGTGTAGCAAAATAATATTATAAACAGAAAAAGCATGCTACTGATGATAATACATTTCTAGGATACTCTAGGTAAGCATTAGGATGTTCAAAAGAAGCAACATTGCTTCTATACGCTCTCCAAAATGAACGTTTTGACAAACTGAAATGATGCAGACAGGTGCAATAATCAAATATGAAAGTCTAGTCATGAAGCAGTTTAGTAGAGTAAAAATAATCACACAGAATTAATCAGCATGTAGATAATTTCATATGTTACATGAATACACAGAGATTAGTTGGAAAAAACTGATTTTCAGGTCAGAGGTTGCATTTTATGCTTGTCATCTGCAACAATTATATTTCTGTTACAAATATTTCATGTCAGAATATTTTTAACAAAATTGCTCTTTAAAATAATTTAAAAATTATTGTTGAAAATTCTGAATTTACTGAGAAATTATTAGTAATCTTCTTGTGAATAATGATTCCAAATCCAAATCTATTGACTCTTGTTCTAATTATAGAAACAGCACAGTCTTATAAAGAAAATGGTTTGGGCCATGGTTTATTATTAATTATACACATGGGAAGCTCAAAAACAGTAGAAACTGAATTAGCGGGAAAGGACAATCATACACTTTCAGCAGAACAAGGTATCAAATTATTTGGGACCAAGAAAATTAAGGAAATGACGACACATAGATGGCTGCATGATAGGTATGTTGACTTTGTATTTAGTATTAAGGAAGAAAATTTGACCATGAAAACATCCTTAATTGAATATGTGAATTAATATCTGCAATGAAAACTTTCCACCTCAACAGTGTCAGATTATAGATAATTTATAAACCTAGTATCCAAAAGACACCAAAATCCATGGATATTCAAGTCCCTTATGTAAACTGGGTACTATTTAAATATAACTCATGCTCATTCTTCCAGACTTCAAATCATCTCTATATAACTTACAATACTTTTTACAATGCAAAAAGGTAAAGTAAAGTGGAAGTCGCTCAGTCATGTCTGATTCTTTGCAACCCTATGGACTGTAAAGCCTACTAGGCTCCTCAGTCCATGAAATTCTCCAGGCAAGAATATTGGAGTGGGCTGCCACTTCCTTCTCCAAGGGATTTTCCTGACCCAGGGATCGAACTGGGTCTCCTGTATTGCAGGCAGATTCTTTACCATCTGAGACATCAGGAAAGCCCCTTACAATGCAAATACCATGTAAACAGTTGTAAATACAATGTAGACGTTATGCAAACATTATGCCAGTGCCTGGCAAAATCAAGTTTTGCTTTTTAGAACTTTCTGAATCTTTTTCCTAAATATTTTCAATCTGCAATGGTTGTACCTATAGACACAGGACACAGATATGGAGGACCAACTGTGTATATATTGAGTATATGCACAGTTTTAGGAATGGTAACATGGCTTAAAGCTCAACACTCAGAAAACTAAGATCATGGCATCTGGTCCCATCACTTCATGGAAAATAGATAGGGAAACAGTGGAAACAGTGTCAGACTTTATTTTTTGGGGCTCCAAAATCACTGCAGACAGTGATTGCAGCCATGAAATTAAAAGACACTTACTCCTTGGAAGAAAAGTTATGACCAACCTAGATAGCATATTCAAAAGCAGAGACATTACTTTGCCGACTAAGGTCCATTTAGTCAAGGCTATGGTTTTTCCAGTAGTCATGTATGGATGTGAGAGTTGGACAGTGAAGAAAGCTGAGCGTCGAAGAATTGATGCTTTTGAACTGTGGTGTCGGAGAAGACTCTTGAGAGTCCCTTGGACTGCAAGGAGATCCAACCAGTCCATTCTAAAGGAGATCAGCCCTGGGATTTCTTTGGAAGGAATGATGCTAAAGCTGAAGCTCCAGTACTTTGGCCACCTCGTGCAAAGAGTTGACTCATTGGAAAAGACTCTGATGCTGGGAGGGATTGGGGGCAGGAGAAGAAGGGGATGACAGAGGATAAGATGGCTGGATGGCATCACCGACTCAATGGATGTGAGTTTGAGTGAACTCCGGGAGTTGGTGATGGACAGGGAGGCCTGGCGTGCTGCAATTCATGGGGTCACAAAGAGTCGGACACGACTGAGCGACTGAACTAACTAACTAACATGGCATAAACAGAAGCAATCTTTTTCTTTGCATCACTTTCACACTGACACAGAATACAATAAATTTTTTCTAAATATGGTAATATGTGCTCCCAAAGGAGATACAAGGCTTCTAACATATTAGACAAACTTATAGATATAAACTGCACTCAATTCCAAGGCACTGTGCAAGTTTCTAGAGAACTAAGAAGAGAAATAAAACAAGATATCTGCTCTCTTGGAATTTATTTGATATTTATTTTCGAGAGCAATTCTTTTCATCTAAAGAATCTTACTTTATCTCCCAAATAAAATGAATCCTCCACAATACAGTCCCAGTCTTGGTTCTAGTCTGATCTTCCATTATCTGCAAAAGTGACCAAACTATCATCCTTTCAATATACATAGCACTTGTCCAATTTTCATACTGCTATACATCACCAATTGTAGAAACCTTATGTAGACTCATATATTTAGCTAAAACAACACCATCTTTTTAACCTTATTCTATCACCAAATATGTGGCCTCTTTCTTCTGATTTTGAGTTCTTTTCACTTTTCTCATTATGTTTATTATATTTTGTCTTGCAATATTTTACCTTTCTTTAAAAAAATAGCTGTGAATCTGACCAGATTATTTTTTGAATGTGTTATGTGCAAAGACTATAAACAAGTAATTGGAAATAAAAATGGGTCATGTTTGAGTCTTAAGTTAGAAGAATGCACTATGTATCCACTGACCAGTCAATTAATGTGTCTCATTTTGTTCTTTTTTTTTTTTACATTTAGTCTCAGCTAGCAGAACAGCAGATTCAGAACTAAAATCGCTTCCTAATGTCATTTATGCTATCTGCAAGAACCTTACCAACAATGCAGACATGCTGGTTAATGAACTTCTGGTTCATAGGAAATACAAGAGGGAATAATTATTGACTCTTCCTATCATACTCTGTCCTGTGATGGATTTGAATGCATGAAACATTTTGACCATAGCTTCAGATGACCATGTGACCTTAAATAAATATGTGATGTCAAGAAGGAACACTGGACAGTAATTTTAGCAAGGGCTTGAGGTAAGCAAGCTTCATTTTATCATTCTTAGCGTGCAAGGCTGCTGCTAATAGTGACCGTTTTTCTCCTAAACTTCCTGTATATGTTTATTTTACAAGAACCAAATGATAAGTAATTCTTTCTAAATAGATTGCATTCTGCCCTGTGGGTTCATCACTGTATTCAGGAAAGTAGTATCAGCATATAATTAAACTCCAAGTAGGAAAAGGGGTTACTGAATCAGCATCTATTTTTCAGAGCTTACTATTTTAAGTCTCTCTGATGTTACACTAGCAAAATTGTTAATGAAGCCTTCTCTAATTAAGATAAGCATATGAATAAATCTTATTACTATTTATAACTTTCATATTAGGAAAGAAAAAGTTATACTAAAATATGATTTCTCAATATCAGCCCTATTGACATTTTGAGCTGAATAATTCTTTGTTTTGTGTGTATGTGTGTACGTGCGTGTGTTGGGGATGTGTGTGTGTGACTCTCTTGTACATTGTGGGAACGTCTAACAGCATCCCTGACACCTATTCATTGGATGCCAGAGCAAACTCTATCCCAGTCATGACAATCAATAACGCCTATAGATATCTCCAAGTGATCTGAGGGGCAAAATTGCCCCCAGTTGAGAAAGAACCACTGCTCTGAAATATGATGGCATGCCTATACTACAATTCCCACTGTGCAGTGGAAAACTTAACATGTTTTTATTTGTTATTTCACACCAGACTGTATCACTTCAATGGGCTATTTCCATAAATATTTGGGGTTGACTCTAAAGCAAGAAATTATAATATGAAGAGGTGATTAGGTTTGTGATTGTTCCAGGGTGGGGTAAGATATTTGTTTATCTAATTGCAAGTACTTCTGAGTTTTGTTGAGTCTGGTTTAAGATATGGAGGCTATCTCAAATATGGATAGGAGACAGCAGACAGACTCCTGCTAGCTGAAAGTGTGAAAGTGTTAGTTGCTCACTCATAGTCTGAGTCTTTGCGACCCTGTGGAGATTCTCCAGGCAAGAATACTGGAGTGGTTGCCATGCCCTCCTCCAGGCGATCTTCCCAACTCAGGGATCGAATCTGGGTCTCCAGCACTGCAGGCAGTTTCTTTACCATCTGAGCTTCAAGCTTCTGCTAGCTGAAATCTACTTTAAAAATACTTTCTTCACAATTCTTGTTCAAAATCCACTAATTCATGTGAGTTCAGGATTGTTTTCTTTTTACATAAAACTTCACAAAGTTACTAGAACGATCTTAAATTCAAGATTTGAGGTTTGAAACTCTATATCCTCAACGACAAATGAAAAATAACACTTTACATCTCTGGTTCTCTGTTGCACACAAGTCTAGATTTTTAAGTAAATTATGTAAATTCTAGCAAAGACGGTGTGATAGAAGGAATTCTGAAAGGGTTTCATGAAGAGAAAAAAAGAAATGGAAGCTAGAGAGAAACAGAAGTTAGCTGTGTGCTTTTGTTATAACAGTTTTTGGCTGAACAGCCAAGCTTACCAGTGCATCCAGGTATACGTTTGTCCACTGAACTTGCTTAGCTTTGTCTCCAGCTAAAACCATTGGTCTTCCCAGAACATCCAAATATTCCTATATAAAAACACATTAAAAAATTTAAGTGGTTGATAACTAGGAATGCAGTTCTTTAAAAAACAACAACAACAACTCCACAGAGAAAAACTTACCTAGAGTAAAAATGAAGATAGAATTAAAATTATTGAGTGTTAAGCATATAATCATTCAATTTCTACTCTGGGTACTCCATAAATGGTATGTCTGCATACTCAGAATTAACAATATTTGACTTGTATTATTTATACAATGTATCTACCACAGTTTTTTTTTTTTCCTCCTAACAAAACATTCTCTTCCTGAGGTACAGCCAAGGATAAGTGAAATAAGTTCCCTGTGAATTGTTTTATGTTAATCTAAACTATTTAAGGCTCTGTGATTTACTGGATGGAACTGCACAAATTTGAAATAATAAAGCAGCCACATACTTGTTTTCATATCACAGATTGTTTGGCTGAAATTCAAAACTACATTTAAACATATCAAAAATAAATGAAATACTGTGCCAAAACTAGACATCAGACTTGAATGCAGCTGCTGTTTCATTTCAAAACTCAACATATTCAGTATTCATTTCCACAAAAGCCATGTTATTTGGGCTAAATTTTGACTTAGTCTATTCTGTAGACTTTCAGTTATGTTTAAAACTGAATAAATGATTTCAAACAGCAATTTATGAATATTTAAATTTACATTTAAATTAACTTATTGGTTCAATCTACCTATTTAACAAGTATGTTTTCAACTGAATGGCTGTAGAGAAACCATCTCCTTGTTGTAAGTTGCAAATAATTATTGTTTAATTTTCTGTGTTGAACCTATAATTTGGGGAAACTCAGTTAAATGATTTGCTATAGAAACAAGTTGAAATTATATGATGAGATTGTTAGTAAATGACTTTATTTTCTATGATGTTTTTAAAATAGGAGAAGACAAACATAATTATACATCTTTGTCTGAGTTTCAGATATTTAAAAACACTTGGAACTTTAATGAAATAAAAACCAATACATTACCATGATACTCATTACAAACGTAATAGTATGAGTTATTTATTCATATAATACATCAATCATTTATTCATTTTCACCTATTTTCTTCACATTGAGCATATTTAAAGGAGCAGAGAAATATCTTAGTTTGAAAAAACACTTTAAACAAGTTTTAAAAAACCATACCTGAGTATTGATTCTTATTGCTCCAATGGAAGGAATTTCATAATAATAACCTGAAATATACACATATATACACAACAGATTTATATGTTTACATATTATGATATAATAAAATACACAGAACTATTTTATGGCTTTCTAGGAGAAACTGAGTACTTCTAATTCAGCAAACACTAAAATATCAATACCGCTGATCAGTTTGGAAAATGTGTGATTAACGTAAACTCATAGCAAATACATAAGCTTTATCAGAAACTTCACTACATTTCTTATACTGTATAAAATAAATGTCATTTTTCTAGAAAGCAGTAGAAAACCTATTATCAACAAAAATTGTTTTCATTGGAGAAATAATTAAAAGTATACAATGATGGGTATCTAATAATTTTATATTATATCTGCCAAAATATAACTTTGAGAATAAATCTAGGCTCTTGCTATTGTCATGTGGCATTGTTCAAACATTTTTTTCTGAGTATAAATGAAATATAGGTTCACTATACAAAGTCTGAATTATCTAGGAATGTATAAGACATTTAAAAAATAATTTAGCCACTCAGGAAAAAAGTACCATAATGTTATACTTTCTGATATCTAAGTTTTATACAATTCAGATATTATTCGATTCTTAATTCTTCATGCAAAGTTATATTTGATCAGAATCAGAATCAGTATAATTCAATAAAATGTAACACTATAATGTCAAAGTAATACTATAATGTAATGTAACACTGATGTCAACGTTTCTTGTGTGTTTTCTCTAGAGAAAACATATCTTATTCTTGCCTCGATTTAAAAATTAGCTACAACTTTAGAGTTTTTTAAATGATAATATATAGAAATAACAACTACTAAATTCATCTTCTTATACTAAAATGTGGTCATGTAAACAGACTTGTTACCTTTATTTTCACAGGCCATCCATTGAATAGGTCCTCTGTCATAATTATGTTGACCAACTGAAAATGTGAATACACGGACCTGATGAATTTAAAAATGGGTATCTGTTAGGCTGCATAAAATTTAATTGAAAGGCAAAACAAAAGAGCTAAAATAAAAGATAAATAAAAGCATGTTTTTCAGTTAATTTATGTGACAAGAAAATTGAGGCTTCTAAATCACTTGGAAGGCATCAGAGAGAAACTACATAATCTACTCTAAATATAGACTTTAGTTACTAAATTTAAGTTAGTACTTAGGTGCTCTGCATCATAATCCAATTCTGTGGCAGGATCATGACTAAGGTTTCATTAGTAGAAATGGCATCTTTCAGATTCAACTCAACATCAGCTGTCTCATCTAGTTAAAACATACTATTCACATATCTATCTAGTTACTGCAAAAAAAAAAATCCTACTTAATAGGTACAAGGTTATGAAAATCTATATAGAAAGGAGGTCACTCTATGTTTAGTTGCTTAGAGCATTATACTTAATGATGGTTTCACTACTTTTCACATCAAGAAAATATTTAATATGCACATGTATGAGTATGATGTTAGTCATACGACTTACTTTCTATAAAGATGACTGGAACATATAAATAAATATTTTAAGCTCTGAGCATTTTTTAGAAGAATTAAAATATTGACTGCTTCTAATATGCAAATATTTTAAAATGTAATTGTGATACTGTTTAATTATTATAATTTATATATTCATTGGAAGGCACCGAATTTAAATAGTATAAAAGTATAGAAAATAAATTCAATGAGGTCAACAAATATTTAATAAAATGGTTACTTACACTGATTTTTACCAATTTAGTAATCAGAGAAAACCAATACTCTAAGTTCAACAGTTTAGCTTTTTCTAAAGATAAACATGCAGAAAAGCACTTTTCCATGAATTCATGGTCTGGTTTGAACTATGTTAAGAGCTTTTCCCTAATTCATGTCGATTGACTGTTTGAATTGACATTTTCTAATTGTTTCATCTGTTTCATCTTTCGCATACGACTGCAGAGCACAAATCTCAAGAGATTCTACATCTGGTCTCTGTTCTTTTGCTGGTCTTGGCCACACAGAGATCACATCATAACAACCCTCGCCCCAGAAAGTACATTGGGGAGGGTGTTGTTTCACTTGTAAAGTTTCACTCAAGCCACTCATCCAGGTATGCCTTGGCTAGTTATGCAAGAAGCCATTTGGTGAATACATCAGAGTTTCAATCCCCCCAAACTGTAAAGACAGGTGACTGGTTCTAGCTTAACAGAAGTTGGTGTTACCCTCTCTTGCTACCCAAGTTGGTGTTACTTACTACCCTCTCTCCCTTAATCCTTCAAAATACAAAAATCTAGTTTCATTTCCTAAAATCTTCAATTGGTCATTTTGGGGGATATGCATTTTAGTGGAGTGTTACTACTTAACAGAGTTAAAATTACTCCTAAATGGATTATTTTTATGAACGGGTTGGCCACCCTACTGATAATTCAATTTAATTGCCATACCTTAAACAATTGTCATGAGAATTCAGGACACGGAAACAATCCAGATGTTCTAGAAAGCACCCGGGGATCACTTTCATGATTAACATTTGAAAGCTTGTCTCAAATTTTCAATTTAAAGCACTGCTTTGTCTGTTGTTTCTCTTACCACAACAGTATTCCAGTAAAATGGTTTCCATAAAGTACTTTCCAGTACAAGGACATAAATGAATAAGACTAAATGAATTATTATTACATATCTACATCCTTAGAAATCAAGCATTTCTAATAACATAGAGGCTAGACATACACAGACATATACCATGTGAATATTTTGACTGATGTTATTCAAACAGTCCAAATAAACACAACACAGGCAAAAAAATATACTAGTAAAAAACAACAACAAAACATATTGCTTTATTTGTTTTACTACAGAAGTTTTGCCTGACCCTAATTGTTGGCCTACATGGAAACCTCAGATACTGTTCAAATTAAAGAATTTAGAATCAGAGCTGGGTGTCAAAGTGTACATTGTCATAATTAATTATAATTTAATAAAAGTTTAATACACACTTCTTTTCTTTTTACTTTTTCTTCTCTATCTTTATTCATTTATCTCAGAGGTCCTTCCTTGTCTATTTGAATATAGGTAGGATGCATTAACTGATTTGAAAAGACCCTGATGCTGGGAAAGATTGAGGGCAGGTAGAGAAGGGGACGACAGAGGATGAGATGGTTGGATGGCATCACCGACTCAATGGACATGAGTTTGGGTAAACTCCAGGAGTTTGTGATGGACAGGGAGGGCTGGTGTGCTGCAGTTCACTGGGTCTCAAAGAGTTGGACACGACTGAGCAACTGAACTGAACTGATTGAATCATTCCCATATTACAAATGTATAATTTTTAACTCACTTTGCAAATTATATTTGCCTTGTGATAGATGTTTTTAAAGACATTTTTCTGAAAACATCCTCCCAACGGTTACTAAAATCTTAAAAATTACAAATTCATCCTTTCTATAGTTTCAGCAACTGTCTTACCATTACAATAATTATAAAATATTTCTAGTATATCTAAAATACTTATTTTGTCTCTTGGTAGATATACATACACACAAAACATATGCACGTAAATAATGATTTTATAGATTACCTTATAATTTTCTAAAATGACTTGATATATATATATTTGATTGAGAACAGTTTAATATAAATCATATCAAATATAAAAAGTTTAATATAAATCAAATATAAAATTTTAATTCTTTCTATGACAATGAAAAGATACACATGAATATTATACTTTAATCCCAGGTGCTGTACCCACGCTGACTTTTGTCTTTGCTTTAAACATTTGAATTATGTAATAAGATTTTAACTAGATTGATTTCATAATCAGGTGTGATACTCAACATTTCATAGTACATATATACAATGAATTGATGAAGTTTAAAAAACAATTTTTGAACTCTAACTTTCCACTTGGGAGTTTTACTTTCACTCTCCTATTCCAACACTATATGACTGCCACCCTGTGGAAGAGTTAATGAACTCCAATGCCAAGTTTACAGAGGTGTTTGCTGTCCCCTCAGTCTGATGTTTTTCTCTTCTTTAAGTGTACCATTCTTCTTTAGCTAAACATTTGGGGAAATAAAATAATAAAGTGATTCCTTGAAATAGGCACAATTTAGAGACTAAGGTAAATTACATTCTCAAAGATGTGTATTTTCAGAAGACTTTTCTTTACGTGGTCTTACAGAAAAACAAATAAAATGACATTAAAAAAAAACCCACAAAACCTTGAAACACTTAATGCGCAGCCACACAAGCTAAATATTTAATCTAAAGTCTCCATTAAGTAAATTACTTTAAATCAGGCCTCCATGAAAGCAAAGTCAGCTTTTGTGGAGAAAAAATTCCTTTACTTATGCCTAGTAGTACATTTATAATCACAACACTAGATCCATAGGACAAGTACGTACTGAAGACTCACTGTTCTAAGTGCAATATTCCTAGAAAAATTTGCTAAATGATCCTGAACTGGTTGATGTTAGATAGGCTATGTTTTAGAATGTTCACTTCTGTGAGGGTCATATATGAAACATACATAGCTATAGATGGCTTTCAAAAACATTTTTCACATTGCTGGAGCCCAGATTTCTAACAGAAGTAATATGGGGAGTTAGAAACTGAATAAACATTGGACTGGGTTAAAACAGTTTTAGGACTGCACTATTGTATCTATTACAGTACTTTATATAGATATGAAAATAAATATTTATTAAATGAAAAAAAATTCAATAGCTAAATGAGTGGTCTTAATGTTTTCCCAGAGGGATATAAGACACATTTTTATATCATCTGATATATAAATTAGTTCATTATAACAGAGTAGAGCCAAAACCAGAGTGATGGAAGCCTTGCATTCATACTTATGGGTTGTTTCATTACACTTATATCACGGCAAATTCGTAATTTTTTTTGCTGATGTTACATAGTATTTTGATAAATGAAGATGAACAAATTTCTTCAGGCAAGTTAAAGTATGTATAATACACATATCATTTATATGCTATATTATTCCTAGAGGAAAAAAAATAATTATGGACTCATGTTTAGTTATATAAGAATATTCACAAAATTAACTGAAATTTGAGAACAAGTTTAATAAAATTAAACTTAACTAAAAATCAGTCCCTATTATTAGTTGCAATTTATATAATTTGGCCTTCACTTGGTCCAAAAATCATTTTTTCTCTGAACAGAAAATTATAATTCCAAAATGTAAATTTGAATTATAATTTACATGTTAAGCCTGACCTATTTGACCAGAGAAAACTTTTAATTACCAGCAAATTGGGTCACTGATTTGCTTCTTAAAATACACTATTGATGTATCCTTTAGTTCTAGACTTCTGTTACTCTGCTTTTTATTTTGTCTTGTTTGTTGAAGACAAAAATACTTGTCTTCAATTAAGATTTTTCCAAAACCACAGGGTCAACCTATTTTAAAAGTCATAGGAATTTCTTGTTTCCCAGCAGAACCCAGTTACTGGAAACTGTCACCTCAACAATTATCAGTTACCCAGAGTTCAAGTTTAATTTACAATAGGCAAATCTCCAAGGAATAATGGAAATGAGACTATGAAGAAAGAAAGCCAATAAAACTAAAATAAAAACTTCAGCTATCGAATCTTGTTAGAAAAACGATGTCAGAAACGGGTTTTATTAATTTACTGTGTGTACTAAAATTTTTGGCAATAAGCCTATAAAAATACTAGATTGGACTGAATATTTTAGGAGAAAATTCTACAGTAGTTTTCATAATTCACAAGTATACCAGGATCCACAGCGTTTAAAATAACCGACATCTCTAGGCTTATAGCATTATGAAATAAATAAAAATGTCCAAATGTACCTTTCACACTTAATTTATTTTATAAAGCCCAGTGATCTGAAAGGTTCTTGCAAGTCTGCAAAGATTTGATGGCTTAGGTTTAATCCATTTTTGCTTCTTAAAGCTGTGAGAAGCATGTTCCTTAGTGGTGAAGTCTTGCTATCCGACTAGAAGGAAGGATCCTGGGTGGGCAAATGATGACTGGCATGGCCCCAAGGCTGCCCTGGAGAGAGAGATACAGGACTAGCCAGCACACTCCACATGAGGTTATGAAATTTGGACTGCTGAACATTTAAATGATTGATTTTGCCACTTAGTAGCTGTATAGCTTTCAGCAAGCTCGTTAAACTTCTCAAATTTTGGTTTTCTTATTTCCAAAATGGGGACGATGTTGATGGTGATAAAAACCTTTTTATCATATGGCTATTACAACTGTGAATGAAGTGATACATAAAAAGCTTTTGTATTATATGGAAAGTTATAAGCACAATAAATATTAGCTACAGTAATAAAGATGACATCATGATGATGACTACAATGTCTTCTATAGTCAAACCATCAGAATTCAGTGAGGTAACATTTTCCATTTTCACGCCTCAAAAAGAACTTAACTTGAAATAATACCTTCCCAGAGGGACAAATTTTATTTGCTCTACTGCATCTAAGATTAAACTCCAAAGAAAAAGATACTGTCTAAATGCCGCTGTGTCCATATAAGATATGCCTGTATGGCATTTCCCAGGGCCTGACAAAGGAACAAATTTAGTAAGTGACCTGTGAGTTTGTTTCAGTAAATCACACCGAGCAACTTTAAAAAGGAAAAGGAAATGCAGTAGTTTTTGCTTACATGATCTTAAAGACCTAGCTGATCTCTCTCTTACATGTCTTGCATGTGGGTATATAACAAAGATACATGCCCTTGGGATTATGGTCGTGTTTAAAAATGTTAACAATTACAATAAATCATCCTTGCATATTAAGATTATAAGGGAGTAAGTTCAGGTTCCCCTTCTATCTGCATGCACTGACAGGATTTGATAACAGAGAAAGAAGCTATGGATACATTTCATTTCTAAGCAATTTAGCTCTGCAGAGAAGACTGTCAGCTGAGAGGTCACAACATAAGTGATATAGTTATTTCAGATGTTCCTCTTGGGTAACGCTAAATACTTCACTGACACAAATAATGAGAATACTCATGAAGAACTATGTGTTGGACTGATCAGTATGAAAGGAGAGGTGGCATCAATACAATCGTTTTTTATATGAACTTAAGTCCCCCTAATTGTAAAATGGCATATGCAAGGGTGGAACATTAATTTTACTCTACATTCCACTTTCGCCTTCTCATACTGTTTATGGGTTCAAAGAATGTTCAAACTACTGCACAACTGCACTCATTTCACATGCTAGCAAGGTAATGTTCAGTCCTCCAAAGCTAGGCTTCAACAGTAAGTGAACCGAGAACTTCCAGATGTACAAGATGGATTCAGAAAAGGCAGATGAAACAGAGATCAAATTGCAACATCTATGGGATCATAGAAAAAGCTAGAGAATTCCAGAAGAACATCTACTCCTGCTTCATTGACTATGCTTATGCCTTTGACTTTGTCGATCACAATGAACTGTAGAAAATTCTTAAAGAGATGGGAATATCAGACCACCTTACCTACCTCCTGAGAAACCTGTATGCAGGTAAAGAAGAACCAGTCATGGAACAATGGACTGGTTCAAAATTGAGAAAGAAGTATGTCAAGGCTGTATATTGTCACCCTGTTTATTTAAATTCTATGCAGAGTACATCATGTGAAATGCTGGGCTGAATGAAGCACAAGCCAGAATCAAGATTGTGGGGAGAAATAGCAATATCCTCAGATACAAAGATGATATCACCCTTATGGCAGAAAGCAAAGATCTAAAGACCCTCTTGATAAAAGTGAAAGAGGAGAGTGAAAAGCTGGCTTGAAATTCAACTAAGATCATGGCATACGGTCTCATCACTTCATGGCAAATAGATAGGGAAGCTATGGAAACAATGACAGACTTTATTTTGTTGGGCTCCAAAATCACTGCAGATGTTGACTGTAGCCATAAAATTAAAAGACACTTGCTCCTTGGAGGAAAAGCTATGACAAACCTAGCAGCATATTAACAAAAAGACATTACTTTCCCAACAAAGGTCCATCTAGTCAAAGTCTGGTGTTTTCAGCAGTCATGTATGGATGTGAGATTTGTACCATAAAGAAGGCTGAGTGCCAAAGAACTGATGCTTTCAAACTGTGGTTTTGAAGACTCTTGAGAGTCCACTGGACTGCAAGGAGATCAAACCAGTAAATCCTAAAGGAAATAAACCCCAAATATTATCATTGGAAAGGCTGATGCTGAAGATGAAGCTCCAATACTTTGGCCACCCTGATGAGAAGAGCCAACTTATTGGAAAAGACCCCAATGCTGGGAAAGATTGAAGGCAGGAGGAGAAGGGGATGACAGGGGATGAGATGACTGGATGGCATCACTGACTCAATGGACACGAGTTTGAGCAAACTCCAGGAGATGGTGAAGGACAGGGAAACTTGGCACACTGCAGTCCATGGGGTTTCAAAGAGTTGGATACAACTCAGCAACTGAACAACAACAACAACAACATTCCACTTATAAGGAAAACATATAATTTTAAATTATTTTCTTGTAAAAGGTCAAAGCTATTGAGTATCATATGAGTGTTTTATATATAGTTTACTATCAGTTCAGTTCAGTTGCTCAGTTGTGTCCGACTCTTTGTGACCCCATGAGTCGTAGCACGCCAGGCCTCCCTGTCCATCAGCAACTCCCGGAGTTCACTCAAACTCATGTCCATCGAGTCGGTGATGCCATCCAGCCATCTCATCCTCTGTTGTCCCCTTCTGCTCCTGCCCTCAATCCCTCCCAGCATCAGGGTTTTTTCCAATGAGTCAACTCTTCACATGACATGGCCAAAGTATTGGAGTTTCAGCTTTAGCATCAGTCCTTCAATGAACACCCAGGACTGATCTCCTTTAGAATGGACTGGTTGGATCTCCTTGCAGTCCAAGGGACTCTCAAGAGTCTTCCCCAGCACCACAGTTCAAAAGCATCAATTCTTTGGCACTCAGCTTTCTTCACAGTCCAACTCTCACATCCATACATGCCCACGGGAAAAACCATAGTCTTGACTAGACTTAGTTTACTATAGGAGATTAATTGCATATTTACATTTACTCATTTATGTTGGGCATCTTCAGTAATTACTCAGCAACCACTGTGCATCAAGCCCTTCTTAGCCTCTAAGGAGTCAATGGTAGGTTTACAAGCTGATACAACCCCTACCTCTTAGAGCTTTTAACAGAAGAGAGTTCAAGATAATGTAAATAAGTACATAATTAAAATAATTTTTTAAAAATGGTAATCTGGGAGAAAGAAAACAAAGAGGAAAGATGGTACTGAAATAGAGAATAATAAAGTGTGTAGGAAAAGGGGACCACTCTAGAAAGTCTGAGCAGGGAAGATCTCTGTGTGGAGCTACATGGCAAGCAGAGCTTTCAATCTGAGAAGACAGCCTCAGGAAAAACAGAACAGAATGCCCTTCCTGGTACTGTGATTTCACATCAACAAAAGGCAATCCCAATTTTAGGTGGCACAATTCTACCTAGAAATTATTTCAAGTGTATTTGTGGTACTCTATGGCCTAATATATTTTCTGTTTAATGTAATACTTATTCTCACTTTTCAATGGATCTGTTCTAGCCATCAAATTAAGGACTCTGTAAAATGTATGGAAGTAGTTAATACTCAGACCCAAAGAAACTGTTCCTTAGTTTAGGTAATGAATTATCAATACTAATTTCATTCAAAGAACACATGTAAACAAATCTGTCAGAGAAGGACACTACACAGATGCACACGACATGAATTTTAAGTTGATCATCTACTGGCAGGGCCAATATTACTTAAAATTATTGTTTTTAGTTATACCTTAACTCTAGCACAAGTAATATATTTGGTTTTTATGAACACGGCTATAGTTCCCATTCTAAAACTGAAAATCCTTTGGAAATGGTTGAAAGTGCCAAATTACATGAAAATTTTTAAAAGCAGTGCATTTCTAAACAGTATTAAATATTCCACAAGTCTGAATATCCTCTATTATCAGAGGTTTGAACGTTCCTTCCAAAGGCTTCATTCTTGCCTGATGGAGAAGTTAGGCAGAGACTACCAAGAAGGCAATGAATTATTTCCCATGAATTATTTTTCCTACCATGAGTTGAAAAAGTAGTTGGTGATTTTCACTTTTACTGTATAAAAGTGAAAATATATGTATTTTTATATACATATACAGATTTAGCCATTTGTGATTTGCTTTCGATTTTTGTAGGCTACAGATTATTTCTCTTCTGGATCTGACAAAAAATAGAAAGACTGCCAATCATTTTTGAAAGAATCTACAAAATAAAGCATCTATTGTCAGGCAATTATAATTTTTTAGCTATGCATTCTTTATTTTACAAAATTATCCCACATCTATCATATGCATTTTTCATTTATTCTTCTCGTTTAGTTTACTAGCTATTTTGAAATTTTCATTTTATAGATTTTTGAATGTCTTTTTATTTTTGATTAATTCTGAGAATTAACCTAAGAATCCAAGAACAATTTTATAGCTGGCTAGACAATCTTAAGTGTATACTGCTAACCGATCTCTTTGCTAATCTACAGAAAATTAAGTTATCTTTACTTTTGCTAGACCTGGGAATTATCTTTCAACTCTGTGTCTGGTGTCAGTTTCCTTTGTTCATTTGTTTGGAATCTATGATAAAGTTCATTTTGGTTTTGGCTCCATTTTTAAGGCAGTCTCATACACATGGTTGAGCCCTAAGGAATGGCAGAGTTGCAGGTAAAGATTAGAAAGTGAATGCATTTTAATGTGGAACAGCTGTGTGAGGAGATTAACATGGACTCTGTTTTAAGCTGTACCTATCTATAATCAGGTAGATTAATTCCCAAGAGTAATACATTTCAAAAGAACCCAAACATTTTGTTCTAATTCTCAAACCTTTTGGCCTCATTAAATTGTGCTCTGTATCTGCAGGCTCATTCATCAGCTCTATGGGTGGACCTCATCACACCTATCTGGGTTGCTCTGAATGATTTCTAATGTCATCTGGATGACAAATGGGTTTAAATGAAGCATTCAGTCACATTCATGCCAAGCAAGAGGCCTGGGGAGAAAGTAGGATTCAAAAAGAGGTTTTCCGATTTTTTTTCTTTAAAAGCTCTCCAAATTTTGTGACTTTGCAATTTCAATATTTTTAAGCTACAAGTGAATGTCTATCTTAAGGGGCATGTTTTAAAGTAAAATTATAGTTGAATATAGAATTTTACATGTACTGAAAATTTTTATTTTACTACCTATCAAATTTCAGTTTTATACATTGGCTGTTTGAAAGAAAATGTAGCTAGTTAAGTTCTGAGTTGATAAATTTATTGCATAATAAATATGAATTTTACAGGTAAATAACTGGTCATACACATCCTTAGATGACACAGATAGACAAGGATCTTCCATGCATCCACATGCCTGAGGGTAGCAAATCTCTCACACTGGGTGGATGAGTGGAAGGTAGAGAAGTCAGAATAAGCAGGGAAAGTGAGAAAGGGTTTGACAGTTCATCCCAAACCATTTGAAGACATATTGAAGATGATGGAAAAATCTCTCTTATACACACTAGTTGCATACATACACCCTTGGCATAAACAATTAACTGTGTAATGTTGTCTTGACAAAATACAAACACACTCAAAAACATAAGTGACTTAAAAATCGTCTGCTATCATCACTGTTAGTGGATAAGAACATGCAAATACCAAGAAACAAATTTTTTGTCTAACATAGTTTTCCACATTAGAAAATTTTAAAAAGCCATTGAACTTGGAAGCAGAGTGCAATGAAATATGGCACAACAATGATTTAAGAAATACAATTCCTAATTGTCTAATTCAGAAATCTGTGCTCTGTATTTCTCAATCCCTTCTCTTTCAAGGATCTCCATCATTTATCCTTTCTCTGTTTTGTATCTATAAGCTTTCTCTGTCTGGATATCCCTTTACTAACCTTAAGTTAAAATAATGACTTAGCTCTTCCACTGTTAAAAAAAATGTATGTATGCACACAAATGTGTGCAAAACTTTACCCAGAGTTGACTGTCTTAATTTTTCCTAATTTTTCTTAGCAAATTTGCAAAGATTTTAGAAAAAAAATTAGTTTATGTTGAGATTTGTATTTCCTCATTCCTTGATCACTTTTTACCCGCTTGTCAGTGGTTGAAATTTATTTATAGCACTTTACATAAGAGAGCTAAGCCAAAGTACCACACATGGTCCCTTGTTTCTAGAGATATGATTGACAGAATCAATGTCCATTTAAAACAGATATAAATGTGTGTTCATATGCCTGTGTATGTAAATATGTATACATGTATAAGAGTGTATATCACAGAACTTTGCTACAGCCCCTAAATTAGACTCCCATTAAAAAAAATGTAGTTTCTAATTCCAAGGACATCTTAATTTTTCTTAGCTAACTATACATTTATTTTAAAAATCATAGAAAGCACTGACTACTTAATTTTCAAAGTTTCTTTGGAATTCACAAAAATTCTATGTCCTTAGGAGAAGTGTGTGTCCTTACAGCAGAGAGATATTATTAATAGGCAAACAGCAAGACTGTTGAGTACAGATTAGATTCATAAGTTTTAAAGAAGTGAATGTGATATGAATCATTTCTTATGTGGTTTAGAATGTCACAAAATGACTTTGTTTAAAACGTGGAGTTCCTATAAAAGGTGAAGGAGATGAGAAGCAGTGTTTCAAGATAGTAATATTTAGATTGGACATTTTTTGGATATATACATAGAAAAATGGCTTTCAACTAGTAAATTTTTCACTTATTCAATCAACTAGACAATTTGTGAAAATGGAGGGTAGGATACAGTTGTTTTCCTTATGACATAAAATCTCTTTTATGGAAAAAATGAAAATTATGATATGCCTCCAAGACAATAATGTTACTTCTGCACGCAAAAAGAGTTTTCAGAGAGGAAAAAAATAAATAACAAGTTGATTGTTTTTCTCTTTTTATACAGTTAAATTCTTTTACTTAAACTTGTTAAACTTTTTTGTACTCTGAAATTAAAATATATCTCTGGCACAAATTGCAATACAGAATGCAATATTCATTTCCATATTTAAGAAACTCTTCCTTTTTGAAGAAAAATGTTCAGAGCTGAATGATTCCTGCTTGTTAGTTTGGATGATATCAAAATTAAAGAAAAGGTGATTTAACTAAACTTATATTCATTAAAAAATGAAAAGCACTGGGGCTTGTACTTATGCACCTCGTCATAAGATAATAAAATAAACTTATGACAAGAAGATGCTAAAAAGTCCTTTCCAAATTATCAGTGTATGATTAGAATAATACTGAAATAAATGTATTAATAGAAATGAATTTAGATTAAATTTATTTTATTACATTTGAATTCTTCAAAACATGGCAATTTTATATAACTGAGAATATTTAAATAAGTGAAATATTCTTTAACCCAGACTATTATGATTATGAATTTGTTCTATAATAGAAATCATGCTTCCAACTTTTGTTAGACACTCTCAAGTTTTATTTATTGCCATGTATTGAGAATTAACTCTGAATCCGTGCTTCTTGTAGGATGCTAAGAGTTCATAGTTAAACAACACAGAGGCCTAGTCATGTGGGACCTTGTCATCCAGAGGGTGACCAGAGAAAAGATCTCATGGGTAGCATCAGTGTGAAGAGACAGGGAGGGTCAGACAAACTGTGCTGTGGGATCGGAGCACAAGCACCTAAACAACCATGAAGTGGGAGCAAAGGATGTCAGGACATCCTCCAGGGGTGGCAACTGCCCTGAATTTTGAACAATGAGTAGTAGTTACTAAACAAAGTAAGAAAGCTACATTATATCTTAATGCATCTGTATTTTCCCATTACTCTTCATTCTGATGATATTTCTGAAACAAATATTCACAATAACAAGATACCACTCAAAATATTTATAGGCTATTAACAGTTCAGTCCATTTATCAACTTTTTCAAAAGGAATGGCTCTTCTATATAATCAAAGTCACTAGATATTTTAAAAAACTTAACCCTTACATTAAACTTATGTCATATGACATTATACTTTAATAGCATATGCAGTTTCAAAGAGTTGAGTATTAAAACATTTGTAAACAATTCAAAGTTATACATATGTATCTTGTCAACTCTTTGAAAGTACTGGTATTTTGAAGTGTTTCAAAAATTTTCATCAATACTCTACCCTATGTATATTTACCTAAATGCATTAATTTACATTTTTCCTTCTTTTTAATCCTTTACACACACATAAAACAATTCTTTAGCATTAACTATGAGTCAATGATGAGAGTTCTAATTAAAACCAAAGTTGATGGGCATTTTACCCTGAAGGGTGCCTTGTGAAATATATAATTTCTGTTGAAGTTCTGAAAGCATAAGACGTAAGCTATAATTTTTCGTTACTTATTTATGGATTCTTGGCATTTAAGGAAATGAAGTTGAGAATCATTGCCCTCTTATAAAATATGGAGAGTATCAGAAAATTAAGCTGACTGTAGGAGTGATAGAAAAGAAAGTTACATTTGATATCTTCCACAGTATCAGTAGGCTCAGCTACACTGGTGAACTTTCAAACAGGCCTTTGTACAATACTTTTCTCTGCAGTAAAACAGTCAAAGAAACAAATATATTCTCTATAGGCCTCTATACAGGCCTCTATATAGGTTCAAATTATTTTATTAATAAATTAGTCATAAAGTACTTGTGAATTTCACAAAAGACATTTGACATTTAATTCAGTGATTGGCATATAATGCATGAGCTGTATGTCTTTATAGTCAGCACACTACTGTTTTAACCAAAAACACCTTCCCTTACCACTCTTGCTGTACTCTCTTAAAACCACCTAAATTAATATTAAATTTAAAATATCAGAAAAATTACACTCACCTTTTTGTCTTTGTTGTATTTGGTAAATATCTCCTGAGCTCTCTCTTCTCCTCCATCCGTGAACAACATGATAATCTTATTGCAGTTGGCTCTAGACACATTATACTGTAAAATACATCAATAAAATTGTATATCATTCATAGTAAAAGGGAGGGAGTATAAAAGCAAAATGGAAAGTGTGTGCAGATTGCAAGTGATGACTGAAGTATCTGTTCAATAGTCAATTCTAAGAACAGGTTCCTGGATCAAGCCAGGCCTGTGCCTCCTTACACAGGCTCTGCCTCATTTTCAACACCCACCGCTCTCCCTTTCTTTGGGTGTCTGATCAAATGTTACCTAGCCTTTGAGGACTTTCCTAACAACTGCATTTTAAACTGCAATCTGCCCTCCCAAGCTGCACTCTTTACAGCATTTCACATTTGTTTATATGCAGTATATAATTTGTTTTTTATTATTGACTTCCCCCAATAGAATATTAAGTGCCAAAAGGGTATAAAGTTTTGTCTTTTTTGTTCAATAGTTTCCTTGTCTGAACGAATGCCTAATACATAATAACCTCTCAGGGGTTAATTAACACATGGGTTTTAAAGTGATTAATGGACAAGGTATCAATTCTATACCTCTATAATATATACCAGAAACAGAAAATAATATTAATAAAACATACACATCCTTTCATGTATATTTTCAATCCATTTACAAATATTTGTTCGTCTCTCTACTCCTCCTTCCTCCTACTTTATTCAGTTTACATTTCTGAAATTGTAATGCTGATCCCAACACACAGTGCTCTTTCATATTTTGGTAAATGTCGACAGCTATTTTCGGAATATTGTCTTATCTGCTCTCAACCTGCCACATATGTTCTAATTCTGAAAGGCTCAATTCCAATGTTACATCCTCTCTTACATTTTCTTTAAGGTCCCTCAAAGAGCTGGACTTAGGAAAACAATGGATTAGCATCAAAGGGCCACATGAAATATACCAAGCTGAGCTTCTTTGAGGCCTGAAATTATAATCTCAGCCTTTCTAATGTTGTAAAATATGTTTGCAAAATTGCTGAGAAGAAAAAAAATCACACTAATTAATGACTGCTCAGCTTCTTTGAAAATGTCAGCCCTCTAGTTTAGTGATATTTAAAGGTGATAAAATCTGAAGCTAATTTGTAATTTTATCCCTCTAATGGCCACATTAAAAAATGTAATAAGAAATATCTGAAATTCTTTTTTTTTCTGAAATTCTAATAATATATTTTATTTAACTCAGTCACTCAAAAATAGTCAATTTAACATCAAAACAATATAAAAATTGAGAAAATGAATATTTTTTCTTTCATAGTAAATTCTAAAATCTCAGTGTATTCTTATAACACATTTCAGTTTAGACTGTGCACACTGCAAGCACTCAACACCCACATGTGATTATGGTTTTACTGGACTGCTGCTGCTTCTGCTGCTAAGTCGCTTCAGTCGTGTCCGACTCTGTGCGACTCCAGAGATGGCAGCCCATCAGGCTCCCCTGTCCCTGGGATTCTCCAGGCAAGAAACTGGAGTGGGTTGCCATTTCCTTCTCCAGTGCATGAAAGTGAAAAGTGAAAGTGAAGTTGCTCAGTCGTGTCAGACTCGTAGCAACCCCATGGACTGCAGCCCACCAGGCTCCTCCATCCATGGGATTTTCCAGGAAAGAGTACTGGAGTGGGTATCATTGCCTTCTCCGACAACACAGTCTAAAAATCACTAATTCTCCAATAGTGTTTGAGTTTATTGAAGGTCCTTATTTCTATTTTTCAAAAAAGGTAAATCACATTTCCTGTTGGAAAAAGTAATGAGGACAATATGTTGTTTTACCTGATGAAAAAATCCTGTTTCATATATTCTCACTCCACTGACTAGGCCATTAGCCCAGTGGCAGTTAAAGCTTTTAACTAAGCATTGTGAAAACTCAAGTAGTGACCAATTCTATTTATCACATTCAAAAACCATTCTTATCTTGGAAGGTAATTATCTGAAAATTTGACCATAAAATAGTTACATATTTTATCATCAATATACTTTTGTGAAAGGTGTTGAAATCCCTGAATCGAAAACTAAATTTTCTGATGACTTATCTTTTCTATCTGCATATATAAATGGGCAAAATAATATTTACTTAAAAGACCATCTCAAAAAAGTGACAGTTTTTAGCACAGGACTTGGTTTCATTTTTTTAAATAGTGGGAGTATTATTATTACAGAATATAAATATCAAAGTTAGCACACTGCATCTTGCTGTTCATTTTTAGTACACTCACAAAAGGAGAAATGAAGAAATGTTTTGTTTTCAACATTTTTTTTTTCTAAGTAGACTTCTCAGGACTTGTGGTAGAACAGTCTACCTCAGCAAATTCTCACTGGATTTGCAACTATCTAAAGAATCACACTGTCACAACAATTATACAAAATTGGCTTAGAAGGAATTAAGGTAAGGAAAAACTTGATCACGTCAATAAAAATACAATGGCTAGGGTTGGTAATTTACTTTAGTGTGGGATTTCATAGCACACTTTGCTATGTAGCTATGCAGCACAGCATCTATTATATACACATTCAAAACTTTTTTTGAAAAATCCATCTCATATATTTGTCAATATTTTATGAAATGCTAACTGAAGACTAGTTCAAATCAATGTCTAATTCTATTGGACACTTGATTCAGGGATCTTAAGGGTAAACCGTGCCAGGACAAACAGAAGACAAGGAATGGTACTGTGTGTAAGAAAAAGACAAAACATGCTTCAGCTCAACAAGGCATGCTGTGCATTTGGGAAAATTATTTTTAAATAAAGAACTGTAATACCTAAGAGACATGTGGAAAGCAAAACATATGAGATTTACTACAGGAATAGCTGAGGACATGTTAAAAATCATTTACAGCTTACAAAGGCAGTAGGAGAGGCCAACAGAGGTTGGACCATATTTTATAAGTAACTAATAATGAATGTGGGAGTTAACCTGGCCCCCGTATTGTAACTGCCTGTGAAGCAGTACATCAGGCTTGAGATGCCTCCTCATCATTTCACAACAAAAACTTGAATATGAGGGAATGAGTGAGGCCAACTGACAACACTAAGGATAATTAAAATGCTAAGCTCTAGAAAACTTGACTATTGACTCCAGAGAAAAAGAAGTTATGAAAAGCCCTAACATTCCTTAACTGCAGAAAGGATATATCCTATTTTAGTAATTACCTGTGCTTGCATTTCAAAAGTTTTGAGTTTTCATTTTTATTAATGCACATACATCATTTAATAATCACATGAATTTTAACAAAGACAATTTCCCCTGAAAACTGCAGTGCTGAATTTCTTTGCTTTTCTACTATTTACTTGCTTATCTAATTGTACCTAAGAAAAATATTACTTCAAACTCCAAATAATCAAAAATTCTACACTCACATTCCTTTAATGTAGACTCCTAGGCCACCCTCCACCTTGTTTTCCAGCTCAGAGAACTTGGAGTCACCCCCACTCATTTCTCAGCAACCCTTCCTACCACTCCAATAGTTACTTGGTCCCTCACCTTAACATCACTTCTAATCCAACACCAGGATTTCTACAACAGCTTCTTAACTTAGAACACTCATCAGACCATATCATTCTCCTACCGCACACTTCCCATTTGCTCTTACATACCTCACTTAAGGATAGCTCATGGCCTTTCCATTCTCATCATTTCTCCTTTACTGCTTATGGCCCAGCCATGTCAACAAACCTGCAATTCTTTCAATGTGCACAACCCTTCATGCTTCTGTGCTTTTTAAATCTCTGGTGTTCTTTTAACCTGAAATGATTTCCCGCCCCCCTAATTATCTATCTAGACTCTACTCATTCTTCCCAATCCCATTTTCAAGGAAAAGCAACAACTTTCTGACTTCTTTGGGTAAGTTGAGCCACTTCCCTGAGATACCCTGAGCAAACACACTATGAATACCCTGTAACAGCACTACATGTTATATGAGAAATGATGACTTAGCAAGTTATGCTCAACTTTCTTGAGAGCAAATGGTCTTTCTTGTTTATTTCTACAATTTCATCAATGTGCTATGACAGGAAACTGTAAGGCATTGGGTATATATTGGCTGAATGAACAAATGAATGAGTCATCATCCAATCAGAGACCTTGAAAACTGTTTAGAAGATACTCATAGGAGATAACAAAATCAAATTTGCAGAAAAGACTAAATATAACGGCTTATTCAATGACTTAGCAAATTTGATAGGCATTATAAGCTGATTCTGTACCAGCATCCTGCTATTTATGTATTAATTCTTCATCAACCCAATAACTACACACTCACGTGGTTGGCTATATCTGCAGATTCTATGGACATTCCTTCTACAACCCCAGTGAGGGAACCAAGGCAGATAGAGGTTAAATCTGTATTCTCAACCACTGCAATAATATTGCTTTATGAGAGATATAAATCTGAATGATAGCTCCTGCTTTCAAATAGTTCGAAATGAAACAGACAACATGGCCATTTGAAAATATTAGTCTGCAGTATGAGATTCATGTTATAACATTGTTATGATACAGGGTAGGGAGTAGGTGTGGAGAGTATAAAAGACTAGCTATAGACATCAGTGACTCATTCAAAGGAATTTTCACTTTGGAAGGAATCTCTGCTCTGAGATTTATCCTTCTGTCCACTTTGATTTTACCATTTGGACCTTCCTATACATTTAGGAACAACCTAAAGACTCAAAAACTGATGTTTAAAACTAAAACTAAAATATTTCATCAGAAACCATTTGATGATTGAAAGCACAAGTTTCCAAATAAATATAGTACTAATTGAGATAAGAAAAAATAAATGATATTCTAAATGTATCAACTAAGTTTCCAGTGCTTATTCAAAATTAAATAATTCAACAAATGTCTTTTTTAAATATAGTTTGGGAAAAAAAAGATGGGATAAAAGATATAAAAGAAAAAACCTACATTTGAATTTTGTATTAAAAAATTTTTTTAAAAGCTCAAAAGATTTTTAAAGCCTGGATATATACACTTTCTAAATGAATGAAAAATAGCACTATTACCTAATCCTACAGAGCTGTAACTACCAGGATACTGAAATTCAGATTCTATAACTCAATAATAAAAGACAAAGGGGACAGCATTGATACTTACATTAAGCAGCTGTTCAAAAGCAAAACTAAATCCCTTCTTATAATCTGTGATTCCTTTTGCTGTGATATTATTCACCGCATCTTTCAACACTTTCTTATTTCTCACATTTGCTTGGACGAGGTGCTGAAAACAGCTTACATCCTGGGCATTGCTGTTAAACTGCAAAAGGTAAAAAGGTAAATATGAACATTAAAATCAATCATGTAATTTTCACTGAATTCATGTTATACTTCTCAATCCTAACGCACTGCTTTCTCTTTCAGAAAGAAAAGTGAGTAGACTGGTAACAAAGGTGCACTAAAGATCAAACAGTAATTTCATCTAAGCCCCAATTCCTACTGTAACAGTAATTAAGCCTCTCAGTTACATTCCTGAAGCTAGTTTGGTTTCCCTGATGATAAATTTGGGATTTGAGTTATGTGAGGTCCCTTCCAGCTCTCAAATTTTATGAGCATTTAGATTAAAAAAAAAAAAAAAAACTCAACAAACAATGAAATAAATTCAGAATCCAGAAATGATATGATGATGCCTGCAGAGAATACAAGGAGAAACTGAGCATTTTACTTGCCTTGTGTAAGGAAAAGCTTAATGGAAATACAGTACATGGAATGATAGGAACGGAGGTTTAATATATTTGAAATTTGATGGTAGTCTCACCATGAGAGTTAAAACAGGAACGTAATCTGAAAGAATCAAGAACAAAAGTGGCCTTTCAGCACTATCACTCTAGAGGTTATACAAGGAAAACAGTTGAATCATGGAGCAAGAGAACGGGTAAGCAGGTCTCCGCAGAGTTATTGCTGTGAGCAATAAGGGCCCGAAGTCCAAAGAGGCTGCAGGAGGAGAAAACAGGCTCTAACATATCTGCCTCAAACTGAAATTTTAAGAAATATCACCACAGTAATTTCACCAACCATATACAAAGTATTCATATAGTTCACAGGATATTTCCAAAAAGATAGAAACAATAAGATTTCAGCAAGAAGACCAGGGAGCTGCTATGAGGGGGATCATCCTATCATTTATTACCTCTGCTGTGTGTACAAGCCCCTTAGCCTCTTGGGGCTAGACTGTCACATCTGGAATAGAATAATAATAATAATAATAAAAACATTCTTGCTAAAAGGGACTAGACAGATCAAATATTGAAGATATCCTCAGATCAGAAACATAGGTGTGGGAGGGGGAGAGGGAGGCTCAAGAGAGAAGGGATATATATATATAAACCCACCCCAGTATTCTTGCCTGGAGAATCCCATGGACAGAGGAGCCTGGTGGGCTACAGTCCATGGGGTCACAAAGAGCCGGACACGACTGAGTGACTTCACACACACACACATATAATTATGGCTGATCTGTGTTGTACTGCAGAACCAACACAATATTATAAAGCAGTTACCCTCCAATTAAAAAGTAAATTTAAAAAAAGTGGATCATAAGCCAAAACATAAATTTTACATAGTGATTATATATTCTTACAACTATCATTCTTTTTTTCTCTGAAGGTCCTCCCTGAACACTAACATGATGAACTGTACAACTCATCACTCTATGAAGTGAACATTCACTGGCAGCCTATTGTATGTCCCGGACTGTGTGTGCCAGCCGAGAGCCCTGTGCCTTCAGACATGAGGTAAATTATCCACACACATACACAAGGTTTGCTTTGTGCTACATTGACTATTTTCTCTACAAATATTAAGCATTTCTGCTCTTAAAATGATCTACAATTAAGTTATTAGTATCCATGAGAAACCTTAAGCATAGTTAAAAGACTTGCCCATACTCACACAGGAAATAGAGAATCAGGATTCAAGCCAGCACTGTGGCAGGAGTCTGGGATTTTAAGCACCCATGCAGCACCTCTCAAAATATTACAATAAGTCATGATGTGTTCTGTAAAGCCATATAATATTAAGCTCTAAGAGATAATGGGTTCTAATTCAGACTGTGAGCAGTGGGAAGAAAGTTTCCCCAAGAAATGGCATTTCCTGTGATTCCAAAGAAATGTTTCCTTGAGGACAGTAGAGGAAGAACATTCCAGACAAATAGAACACATGCAAAAAGGCCCTTAGGTGACAGAGAGAAAGAAAGGAAAAAAAAAAAACAACCCCTCTTAGGGAAACATGAAAATGGAGATTTAGCTCAGTCATATAAAAATGACCTCAGGCAGGAGGCAGGGATGGACTGTGCAGTGTCTGATGGAAACGCTGAACAATTAGGAACATATTTTCTATTGAACAGCCAGTCACAAAAGGTTTTAAGCCAAATGTAAAATAATTTAACCTAGAACTTAAATAGCTCACCCTAGTTGCTGTTTGGGTAGTAGTTTTAAGGTGAGGAAAATGTAAAGGACGAAAAATAAGGAGAAGGCTACTGCAGTAACTTAGCTTAGGAGACCAAGGGATTTTGTTATTCATGGAAGTGGTCAAAGAGAGGGATCCAAAACTTATTTTGGAGACAGAATCACTAGGCAGTGGTGGTGGAGAGTAAGAAAAGAGTGGTGTCTTGAATGATGGCCAGGTTTCTGACATGGGTGTCTGGGTGGACAGAGAAGGGATGGGTTCAGGAACACTAGAGGATTAGAGAAGAGAGGCAGAAAGTTCAAGTGCGGATGAGATTTCAATATGTGAGATACACAAATGAAAATGTCAAGAAATCATCATGTTAAAAGCAACAGGCTCAAAAGAAGTCTTGATTAAAAAAAAAAAATGGAAAGCTTCAGCAGAAAAATTTGGTTTAAAACCATGTGAATAAAAGTGAAGCAGAGGAGGAGTCCTTGAGAAAACTGAGTAGGAGTAAGTTCCCATGGAGGCAGGAAGGAAATCGGGAGATGGGACTGTCTTAGATGACGAGAGGGGAAAAAAGAAAACCAACGATCTCAAGTAGAACACATTGTGGTACAGAGACAGAAAAGATGAGGACTTAAAAGAGCCCATTGAACTCATCCAGTTACACAGGCAGCATCTGGAGGCGGGGTGGAACATAACTGGAACGACGGAATGCACTGAACAACAGTGAGAAGGATTAGCCTTGCAGAGGCAAGTGTTCAGAGCACCTCGGCTGAGAGGCAGAGAAGGAAAAGGGTGGTCCCTACGGAGACAAACTAGGGTCAAGGGAAGTCTTCAAAGCGAAGGGTCATCAGAGCAAGAGAGGATTTATATTAAGAGAAAAGGAAGAAAATGATGCGGGAAACAGAACAGAGGTGAAAACCAAAGCTCTTGCAAAGACGGGGAAGGATGGGATACGGGTGGCTTGTAGAGGAACAACCCCTTAAGAAACCATGTATAGTGTTCACTTCATTGCTCCAGGAAAGACGACTGAGGGCTGAATACAGACATTGGGTGTATGGAAATGTGATGTGGGAAGATGACACTATTGCTTGTGGCTTTTGTCTCGAATGGATGATGAGGCAAGGCCATCAGGGTAAAGGCAGAGGTGGAAGGTTTGCAGGGAGTATAGATAAAACAGGAAGTAAAATGTCCTCATTAGAAAAGACTCTGATGCTGGGAAAGATTGAAGGCAGGAGGAGAAGGGGACGACAGAGGATGACTCAATGGACATGAGTTTGAGCAAGCTCCAGGAGATGGTGAAGGACAGGGAAGCCTGGCATGCTGCAGTTTATGGGGTCCCAAAGAGTTGGCCACGACTGAGTGACTGAACAACAACAAAAATGTCCTACACAGATAAATACTCAGTTCTTTGTCAGTTTTGCTTTGAATGCTATGTTCAGGTACATCATATATATGAGAACAAAGCTCTGATATACTTGTTTTCTGTTTTTAATAAATTCAAACATTGGAAATTCTGTATCTTTTATTATTATTATTTTGTCTGTGCCATAGAGCATGTGGGATCTTAGTTCCCTGACCAGGTATCAAACCTGTGCCCCCTGCAGGGAAGAGTGGAGCCTTAGACACTGGACCAACAGGGAAGTCTCTGAATATTATCTTCAGATCTGAAATGCACTGCCTTTTTTCTCACATTATTTGAAAATTTCACACAATCTTAATCTACACATTCTGTTTTGAAAGTAGAAGAATGTGAGAATTCCCACGTTAGAAAGTAAAAATGAAATAAAATAAAGCAAACGTAAACAATAGATTGCCAATACATTAATAGTAAAATGTCTGACCTTAAAGAATAATTAGACATTATTACAGGGAATGTTATTATGTGATTTAGTTAAATCATAAAACTTGATAGTTACAAGTTATGTAAAAAATGAACATTGAATAATGTATTGCCCTGAGTCTTTCAGTTGACCTTGACCTGCTTTTAACATAGAAAAGCAAAGTATCTCATTAAATCACTTCAACACAAACTGATTAAATGTAAATTTGATTCATTAAATACAAATTCAGTGATGTATAACAGAAATACCACAATTAAAAATGCATAAATAATGCAGAGAAAAGAATAACTTATAAAGTATAAGTCCCTATGGCAAATTTTATTCTCCAAGAAAGAGATGAGAAATGTGAAAAGTTCCAGCTTAGATAAGTATATATTTCACAGATATCTTAGGCTCACTTGCTTTTAGAACAGAAAAAGAGCAACAGATTTACTTTCATGAACTGAAACTGCACAACTTTCTTTCGACTAAACAACTTTACAACTGAACAACTATCACTCATAAAGCTTTGAAATACTACACGGTGATGGAAAATATACTTAAGGAGTTCTGCTTTTGCCATCTTTTAAGAAAATATTTATAACATATGTACACTTAACTAACCCTAAAAAGTGTGTTAGTTGCTCAGTTGTGTCTGACTCTTTGCGACCCATGGACTGTATAGCCAGGCTCCTCTGTCCATGGAATTCTCCAAGCATGAATACTGGAGTGGGTTTCCATTTCCTTTTCCAGGGGATCTTCTTGACCCAGGGATCAACTCCAGGTCTCCCTTCATTGCAGGCAGATTCTTTACCACCTCAGCTATCAGGAAAGCCCTAATTAACCCTGCTGCTGCTGCTAAGTCGCTTCAGTCGTGTCCGACTCTGTGCGACCCCATAGACGGCGGCCCATCAGGCTCCCCTGTCCCTGGGATTCTCCAGGCAAGAACACTGGAGTGGGTTGTCATTTCCTTCTCCAATGCATAAAAGCAAAAGTGAAGTCACTCAGTTGTGTCTGACTCTTCGCAATCCCATGGACTGCAGCCTACCAGGCTCTTCCGTCCACAGGATTTTCCAGGCAAGAGTACTGGAGTGGGCTGCCATTAACCCTACAGAGACTCAAATCCAAATTCACATCAAACTCGTTCCTTTCCTGATCCCAGAAAGTTCAACCAAGTAGATTCCTTCCTAGAAGTGCTGAGAAAATCTGCTTAGCACACTGAGACAGGAAGGTATGTGGGTTAACATATGTATCTGGGGTAGAAATCAGGTGGGATGTGTCTCTGCCCCAGAACTCAGACATTCTTTTGTTTTCCTCTTTCATATACCCTGCTCCTTCCACTCTTTTCTTCACTTGCTTGTCCACTTACCTCAACAGCCTCTCCTTATAAAAGGCTTTCATGATCTTCCTTGACTAGGTCAAATCATCCCCATTAAAAGTTCTCATAGGCCTAAATCTATCTTTTATATGGAATACATCATGTTTATAATTCTATATTTCTTTGTATGATATTCTGATTAAAAACTTTCAACTGGATTAAAAGCCACGGTCAAAGAAAACATCCATCCTACCACTATAATTGACATAGTAATAGGTATGCATATAGTTGGTATACAATAAACATAAACACAATATTTACTGAATGAATATGTGGACTTTAAGAAAATTAGAAAGCAGGGCACAAACCTCAAGCAATTATTGAGCTAAAGGCTTCTAAGTGTAGGAACTGTATTTTAGTTCCCGATATCTTATTGAATGTGTACATCTGTAAATATACTTTGCCCAAACAGATACTACTAAAATATCCAAATGAAGATGTATGCAGAACCATGGAGCCCAACACACAGTATATTTTAAATCAACTGCAACTCTATGGTTTTAAAAAGTATTTTAGTAAAACCATTAGTATACTCCACATGATGAAATAAGAATGGATTCCTATATTCACAAGACAGATTCATATAAGCAATATCAGGTTTAGTGAGCTTTACATAAAGTTCATTAGTGTAATGATACAAGTGTCCCTCAAACATTAGTTTAGTGATGGAAACAGTCTCTGAGCATAACCAGGAACAGTAAATGTTAATGCTTCCAATGAACTTTCCTATTAAATATCACAGTCAAGTACACACACCAAATTAAAAAATACTTTAGGGCCCAAACAAACTGTTAATATTTTGAAATATTTTAAACCCTTGGTTTTGTAAAGGCAATGTCTATTTTTTGTTTTGATATCCTATGCTGAATAAGAAAAAAAAAAAACCACGAAATATTTCTGAGAGAGGAGGCTCTACGGCTCTTTGGATTAATTTAGGATACAAACACTGAAAGGCTGGCATTGCCTGATACACACAAATCAAAGAAGCATCAAATTCCTAGAAAGCAACCCTGTTGAGGAACGGCACCTATAATACCCTTCACGGAGAACAAAAGCTCACCCTGAAGAGGTTGGTGGGCTCGAGCAGTTTTCCTCTGCAATGCTGAAGAAGCAAAGGGAAAATAAACCCAAAACTGATATTCTTCTACTTCGAACTGCAGAGAAAATGTGACCTATTAAATCACTCAGTATGCCTTTAATTACTTCACCTATGTATTTCAAACTCTTTCTTCTTTTGCCATGAAGAAGTAATATAGTGTAAAATTGTGGGCTCACACTGTGTAGATAGTCAGCAAAAACAAATCAAATTCAGACTGGCCTGCCTTGGAACATGGGTATTTTTTAAAACTAGAAAATAGGTGTAAAATACTGTACACAGTTGACTACTATAAATAGTTTATATAACAAATTTATGTTATATAAAATGATTTAGATGGAGTATCTAAGTTAAATAAACTGCATAAAATTTTGCACATCAGGCAGTAGTTACAAATTATGGTATCAGAAGCTATCCACATTCTGGACACCAGATGGCGATGCAGGAAAAGCAAAGCAAAGTGAACAGAGGCTGTGATCTTTAAAGTCTAGGTTGCTTTATTCCTACCAAAATATTTTCCCTTTATTTTGATTTTTCCAGTTTTTGTAGGAAACAAGTAAATATTATAAATAAACAACACGGTTATCCTAAAATCCGAGAAAAGAGCTCATAGCACTTGCCCATATGCGTATGTACTTAGTAAAGTGAAAGTGAAGTCACTCAGTCGTGTCCGACTCTTTGTGACCCCATGGACACCAGGCTCCTCCATCCATGGGATTTTCTAGGCAAGATTAACGGAGTGGGTTGCCATTTCCTTCTCCAGGGAACTTCCCGACCCAGGGATCGAACCCAGGTCTCCCACATTGTAGACAGACGCTTTACCGACTGAGCCACCAGCGAAGTCTAGTAAAGTAATGCTCAAATTCTCCAAGCCAGGCTTCAGCAGTATGTGAACTGTGAACTTCCTGATGTTCAAGCTGGTTTTAGAAAAGGCAGAGGAACTAGAGATCAAATTGCCAACTTCTGCTGGATCATCAATAAAACAAGGGTGTTCCAGAAAGACATCTATTTCTGCTTTCTTGACTATGCCAAAGCCTTTGACTGTGTGGATCATAATAAACTGTGGAAAATTCTGAAAGAGATGGGAATACCAACCACCTGACCTGTCTCTTGAGAAACCTGTATGCAGGTCAGGAAGCAACAGTTAGAACTGGACATGAAACAACAGACTAGTTCCAAGTAGAAAAAGGAGTATGTTAAGGCTGTATATTGTCACCCTGCTTATTTAACTTATATGCAGAGTACATCATGAGAAACGCTGGACTGGAAGAAACACAAGCTGGAATCAAGATGGCCAGGAGAAATATCAATAACCTCAGACATGCAGATGACACCATCCTTATGGTAGAAAGTGAAGAAGAACTGAAGAGCCTCTTGATGAAAGAGAAAGAGAGTGAAAAAGCTGGCTTAAAACTCATCATTCAAAACATGAAGATCATGGCATCTGGTCCCATCACCTCATGGCAAACAGATGGGGAAACAGAGGAAACAGTAGCTGACTTTATGTTTTTTGGCTCCAAAATCACTGCAGATGGTGATTGCAGCTACAAAATTAAAAGACACTTACTCCTTGGAAGGAAATTTATCACCAACCTAGACAGCATATTAAAAAGCAGAGACATTACTTTGTCAACAAAGATCCGTCTAGTCAAGGCTATGGTTTTTCCAGTAGTCATGTATGGATGTGAGAGTTGGAGTGTGAAGAGAGCTGAGCGCCGAAGAATTGATGCTTCTGAACTGTTGGAGAAGACTCTTGAGAGTTCCTTGGACTACAAGGAGATCCAACCAATCCATTCTAAAGGAGATCAGTCCTGGGTGTTTATTGGAAGGACTGATGTTGAAGCTGAAACTCCAGTACTTTGGCCACCTGATGTGAAGAGCTGACTCATTTGAAAAGACCCTGATGCTGGGAAAGATTGAGGGCAGGAAGAGAAGGGGATGACAGAGGATGAGATGGTTGGATGGCATCACCGACTCAATGGACATGGGTTTGGGTGAACTCCGGGAGTTGGTGATGGACAGGGAGGCCTGGCGTGCTGCGGTTCATTGGGTCTCAAAGAGTTGGACACGATTGAGCAAGTGAACTGAACTGTATATATACCTACTCCTAGTCAAGAATGATTTTAAGTTTTTATATATTGTCAAATTACTTTTCAGATATATTGTGCCAATTTAAATATATGTGTAATAGTCTGACTTCACTCTCACAAACACAAAATTTTTACTTGCTAGATTGTAATTCAAAAGACTATTTCAATATTCAATTATTACTACAATTTGTTGATGGCAAGTGAAGTGAAACTTTTTTCATAAATTAGTTGACATAAACCTGTGGATTGTAAGTTCTACTTTTTCCAGTTTGTTGTTTACCTTCCAATTTTAAATTTTGAACCTGGATTTTATGACTTCTTAAAATAGTTTTATGCTTAGAAAACCATCTACTATTAAGGTAAACACATGTCTGCACTCTCTATTAATATTTGATGCTTTGTTTGCTCATTTTACATTTTGATGTTCAGTCATGGTAGAAATTATTACCCCAATATTATGAAGTTACAATTAGATTAAAGTGCTTTTTCACATAGTCAATTTCCCTTTTATTGAATAATTTTTCATTCCTGACCCATCCTGTATAATAAAGATTATAGATACATTTCCTTTAATAACTGTAAATGTATTCCTTTACTATTTTCATTGTACCGGCTTTTAGCTTTTTATTAGTAATAATTAATATATTAGCTAACATGTACTGAGAAGCACAACTATGCCAATCAAAACCTGTCACATATGTTAATTCACATAACCTTTACCAAGCTTAAGGTCTTAGCTGTATCATGGTTTCCACTGTACAGTTGAGGAAATGAGGCTTAGAGTGTCAAAGAAAGTGCTCAGAGTCATGGAGAAACCAAGGTCAGAACTCTACTTCAAACTCCAACACTTGAGACTTTCTCCGTGGTGCCTCGTCACTTTCAGTTTATACCAGGAGGGTAAGCTGCCATACTTTGTCATGCTACTTTTTTCACTGAACTTCAGAATTATCTTCTGACAAATTAAAACCACATTTAGCAATAATTTTGGAACGAATTGGTATCTACACAAGAATCAACTTTTCAATCCAGGAAGAATTCTCCATCAACTTCAAGATATGTATGCATATATTTCAGATACTCGTCTCTCTGTCTTAAAATGCAAGGCATCAATCAAGGTCACAGAGTAAGACTTGGATGTGGATTTCACCTCCCCTGACAAATGCATAAAAAATATCTATGTGTAGAATGGTTCTCACTGCAACTGACTGGAAAATGGGTAGGAAGGGAACACAAGTAATGGATAGGGACCCATGCCCCTCGGAAGGCAAAGGGAAAGGGAGATCACACAGGCGGAGAGCCTCCTGGGGAGTGAACGGGGAGAGCCTCCTGGGGAGTGAACGGGGAGAGCCAAAGCCTGGGAGGCCTGATACTGGCAGCGTACTCAGGGAAGATGAGACCCTTTTGCTGGCTGGAAGGCTTCTGGAATGAACAGGAGGGCTGTGAGAGGCCTGGACCCCACTTGGGGGGCATGCATGAGCTAGCCTGCCCCTAAATCAGGGTGGAGAAGGTGGAGAGAGACTTCTCTAGTGGCTGCTGGTTTCCCACAAGCACCCTGATGCTCACCTCAGTCCAAGCTGAGAGGACGCTCTGGCCCCACTCACTCTGTCATGCTGGGCGGTGGATTCAGGGTGGTCACAACCGAGCAGACTCAACCCAGGGACACAAAGGTTACTCTGTCCCCAGCCAGAGCCCTGGTGGACTGGCAGCAGCCACTGCTGTCACTTATTCATGCAGTGCCTCAGAAGAAGCCTGGGTTTCTGATGACAGCTGCTCCATCTCCATCACACCTCATGCCCCAGTACACTCGGAGAGTCCAGAAGGGCCCTGTCTGCCCTGAGATGTGTCTCTAGACAGAGCAGGGCAGCAAAGTCTCGGGGTTGTGATCAGCTATGAGGGACAAAAGGGACTTGCAGCCAAGGCTGTGTCTGAGCAGAGCAAGAAAACAAGGGCAGGTGCCTGAAGGAGCAGCTCATCGGAAACAACTCAGATCTCTGTCTGCAGACGAGATAAGCCAAGAGGTCACTCGGGTGCGCCCTAGCTTGAGCACCCCTCCTTCTCTGAGGCAAGGATCCCATCCTGGGGAGAGGGGAAAACACAGACTTCAAGAGAACAGAACCAACTCAGGCCTGACCATAAAGGCTTCTCCTCCACAAGGTGGGATCAGACCCCACATCCAATAGGGCAGTGATGTTCACAGAGCAGAGAGGAAGTTTTACCTCACATCCAGCTTCAGCTTTAGCTCCTCTGTGTGCAGCCCCTCCTCTACCAAGGTGACAGATGTCAGCATATCCTGAAAAAAGATGTCACTTGCATTCACATCAAACCAGCTCTCCCACGAAAGGGCAAATGAGCACACGCAGTCTGTATAGGGACAGACTGCACCCACATAAGAACACACATTTAAGACTGCAATAGGTAATTGTTTCCCCTAAATTCACAGAGACAGAGGAGTTTAAGCAAATTATAAGGCAGAGGAACTGCTCTCAACTGGAAAAGCAAGAGAAAACCCCTGAAAATAAAAGAACTAATGAAACAATTTACGAGATCAAGAATTCAAAGCATTGGTAATAAAAATGTTAATTTATTAAGGAAAACAATAGATGAATACAGTGAAAAATTTGAGAGTCTAGAAAATAATATAAAGACCCAAACAGAAATAAAGAATACAATAGCTAGAAAAAGACAAAAAGGAAAACCAATACCGTAAGGAATGCATGGGAGACTAAGTGATATAGAAGAATGCATAAGTGGTCTGGAAGACTGAATAATGAAAACCATCCTTTAGAACAGCAAAAAGAAGAATTTCAAAAATGAAAACAGTTTGAACAGCTCTTTGGAACAACAATAAGTATACCAATATTTGCATTACGGAGGTTGCAAAGGAGAAGAGAGAGAAAAGGGCATTTAAAATGTATTTGAGGGAGCTATGGCTGACAAGAATAGGTCCCTCTGGCTAAAAGAGAGGGCATGATACATTCAAAGTCCTTAAAGGAAAAAATCTGCAACCTAAGATACTCTACCCAAGATTATAATTTCAAATAGAAGCAGAGACAAAGAATTTCTCAGACAAGCAAAAAGTAAGAGACCATCAATACTAAACACAGCCTGAAAGAAATGTCAAAGGGTCTTCTCTAAATGAAAAAGAAGTAAAAATCTATATGAAAGGAAAAATCCTACTAGGAAATGCAAATATATTAAAACTACTAAGGATCAACCACTTACATATGCCAATATAAAGATTAAAAGACAAAAACTGTAAAAGCAAATGTGCGGGCATACTGAGTTGCTTCAGTTGTGTCCAACTCTTTATGGCCCTATGCACTGTAGCCCACCAGGCTTCTCTGTCCATGGGGATTCTCCAGGCGAGAATATTGGAGTGGATTCCCATGCCCTCCTCCTGGGGATCTCCCTGACCCAGGGATAAAATCCATGTCTCTTATGTCTCCTGCATTAGCAGGCAGGTTCTGTACCACTAGCGCCACCTGGGAAGCCCCTAAAACAATCATAGCTACAATAACTATGGGATAAACATGAAAATATGACATCAAAAACACAAAATGTAGGGGACAGGAATAAAATACAGATCTTTCAGAATGTGTTTGAACTTAAATGACAATCAGTTGAAAACAATTAGATACAGTTATAGGCCAACATATATCAACCCCATAATAATCACAAATCAAAAACCAATAGCTGCAGAAATTTTTTTTAAAAAAGGAACACAAGCATAAGAAAGAAACTTAGCAATCCAAAGGGAAGAAACAAAAAAAGAAAGAAATGGACAAAAAAGAACTACAAAAACAATCAGAAAACAATAAAACAGCAATAAGTATAAACCTACCAATAATTACTTTAAATATACATTTAATCCAAGAATACACAGAAAGGATCATACACCATGATCAAGTTAGATTTATTCTAAGGTTCAAAGATGGCTCAACATTAGGAAAACAATTTGACATACCACATTGACAAAACAAAGACAAAAACCACACGACCATCTCAATAGATGCAGAAAAAGCCTCTGACAAAATCCATCATCCATTCATGATAAAAACTCTCATCAAAGTGGGTACAGAAGGAACATACCTCAACCTAATAAAGGCTATTTATGACAAACCCACAGTCAATGTAACAGTCTATGCTGGGGGGTATAAACTGGTGTGGCCACCATGGAAAACAGTATGGAGATTCCCCAAAAAACTAAAAAAGCATCTGCCATATGATTCAGTAATTCTACTCCCAGGTTTACATCCAGCAAAAACAGAGACACTAATTCTAACCGATACATGCACCTCAACGTTCACAGTAGCACTGCTTAGCACAGCAATCCAGTGTCCATCAATGGGCAAATATATGAAGAAGATGTGGGATACACGCAGTGGGATATTATTCAGTCATTACAAATGATAAAAATCTGCCACTTACAACAATGAAGATGAACCTAGAGAATACTATGTATAATGATATAAGTCAGAGAGACCTTTAACAAATCACTTTTGTGTGGAATCTAAACAATAAAAACTGTATATAGTAAAACAGAATTACAGATATAGAAAAAAAACTAGTGGTTACCTTGGGAAGATGGAGGGGGCGGGACAAACTAGGGGTATGGGATTAAGATACACATACTACAGTGTATAAAATGGACAAGCAACAGGGCTATATTGTAAAGCACAGGGATTATCTTGTAATAACTTTTAATGAAGTATCTGTAAAGTATCTATTCAGTCTGTAAAAAATACTGAATCACTATCCTATATACTGAAAATTGGGACATAATTTTAAATCAATGATCCTTCAATAAAAGTAGAGTAAAATGCATACCCTAAATATATTATTAAAAGTAATATAAGTTAATGCACAGATTTGGCTAATATTGTGAATGTGCTTTTAATTTCTATTATTAATCTCTGTTTAGCAAAAATCAGAAAGTGTGGTCACCCTCCCTTGGTTAGAGGTGTCACAAAAATCTTTGCTAACAGCACTCTGGACTTGAATACTCCTGTTCTTAAGTTCAGAGAAGGCGATGGCACTCACTCCAGTACTCTTGCCTGGAAGATCCCATGGACGGAGGAGCCTGGTGGGCCACAGTCCATGGGGTCGCTAAGAGTCAGACGTGACTGAGCGACTTCACTTTCACTTTTCACTTTCTTGCATTGGAGAAGGAAATGGCAACCCACTCCAGTGTTCTTGCCTGGAGAATCCCAGGGACGGAGGAGCCTCATGGGTTGCCGTCTATGGGGTCGCACGGAGTCGGACACGACTGAAGTGACTTAGCAGCAGCAGCAGCTGTTCTTAAATTGATGTTGCTGTCCCCAAATAATGGCTGCTCATTTAGTTTCCTTGACTTACAGAAAAATATATATATATATTTTAATTTACCATTATTTAAGTTCAGTTTAGGAAATCAGGTTTAGTCCAGGCCCTGACTGTTATTGGAGAAGGAAATGGCAACCCAATCCAGTATTCTTGCCTGGAAAATTCCATGTACAGAGGAACCTGGCAGGGTAAAATCCATGCGTGGGGTTGGAAAGAGTGGGACACGACTGAGTGACTATCACTCACTCACTCTGCCTGTTATAAGCACCTAAGGTCAAGGTTTATTTAATTATCCCCTCTGAATTTCAGGTTTTTCTTTTCTGAAGTAAAACACTTTGGTAGATCTCTTGGAAAGCCCCTGAAATTCTAAAATCATATCATTTATATCTGTTAATTTTATCAATTAGGGAAAAGTTACATAAATGAATATGAATAATAAATTTTGTATAACCAAAAGAAAATGGCATCAATAGCATATGAAAATATTGAGAAGATTAAGGTAAAATTTATGTTTACCTCTAATTATAAATCATTGGCCATCAAAAGTTTTGATAAATGCTGTCATTTTCAAATATTTTCATTAAACTTGAATCATGACATGCTCAAAATTCAGTCTATTAAATTTTGTCAAAATGTTGAATGAATTTCTGAATAAGTTTCAAGTATCTTTTTTAATATATTCAATTTACATTTTGGGACAGAAAACTTTTAAACCTCTCTAATTATAGGCATTTAGAAGAATTTCAAGCAAGCATATGCTACTCTTTTGCTCTAGAATTAATTTGTATTTAGCTTCCTTGCTCATCTCTCCTTGATATTTGTATTTTCTCAAACAGCTTTATAAGTAACCAGTGTACAATTCTGATTCCAGAACACTCACCCAACCAGAAATATGGACAGCTGTCTCCCCAACATTCTTGAGATACAATAATCATATCAGTATTATTCTTAACACAAGTATATTTTCATAGCCCTGTGGAAATTTGAGTGCCAGCTCCCAGATGAAGCTTTACTGAAATGACCAAATGATCACGTATCAAGTGTTCTCACTCAAATTACCACTTTATCTTCACCAACACATGATGCAGAGCTATCAGTATGCTTAATATTTTAGTGGTCACGAAGCTGATTACCTGGCACATTTTACCTAGTTGAAAAAAGTGACGATGGTTGGATTTGCCTGAAGAACACAATGAGAAAGAACACCTCATGTGTTTACAGAGCAGAGATATGTCATGCTAACAATGAATCAGGATGACTCTGGTCACTTACAAACACAAAACTGTTTCATCACTGATTCAAATTTACTATAAAATTCTGACACCTATGCAGAAATTTTTCCTCTAGCAAACTTTACTCTTGTCTTATTTTAAGAAATTGCCAGCTACCCCAACTTTCAGCAATCACCACCCTGATCAGGCAACCAACGGTCAGCATCAAGGAAACACCCTTCATCAGCAAAAAGATTAAAACTTACTGAAGGGTCAGATGATGATTAACATATTTTAGCATTAAAGTATTTTTAAATTACAGCATGTTTTGGTTTTGCTAGATATAATGCTATTGCGTTCTTGATAGACCATAGTATAGTGAAAACATACCTTTCATATGTATTGGGTAACTAAAAACATTCGTGAAACTTGCTTTATTGTGGTGCCTGGAACTGAACCTGCAATGTCTCTGCAGTACAGCTGAACTTTGAAAACTGTACTCATAAATGCTGATCTGTTCTTACCGGATGTGAAGTCTTTTCCTAATTCTTCCGGCCTCAACAAACAAGTCAATAAATCTCATAGTTTTTTAAAAAAAACTACAGTTCAATTAAAAAAAAAGTATTTCCTCTGCCTCTCGGCCTCACCTTCCTTTGCTATTTCAAACTGCAAATACAACTAATTTCTAATTACCTAAAATTATCTTTAGTTCATCATGTAATTAATGGAAGATATAGTTATCATACTGTCAACACCTTCTTATAAACTTTCCTTATACTTGCAAAGCAATTAAATTATCCTCTGGTATTCTCTCTTTTTAAAAACTAAATAACCTTGATTACTTGCCCTGTTGTTATCATTCCTAAATTTATCCTTTATATCAGTCTTTTCTGCACAGCCTATAATTTTTATGTCTTTTAAATGAATAAAATTTTAAGAAGCACTCATTTTTTCTTTTACTTTACAAGCAAACTTTTAATTTCCAAAGTATACAAGAAGCTCACACAACTCAATATCAGAAAAACAAACAACCCAATCAAAAAGTGGGCAAAAGACCTAAACACACACTTCTCTAAAGAAGGCATACAACTGGCTAATAAACACATGAAGAAATGCTCAACATCACTCATTATTAGAGAAATGCTAATCAGAACTACAATGAGATATCACCTCACACCAGAAAGAATGGCCATTAAAAAAAAAACCAAACACCAACAACAAATACTGGAGAGGGTGTGGAGCAAAGGGAACCCACCTACACTGCTGGTGGGGATGTAAATTGATACAGCCACTATGGAAGATGGAGATTCCTTAAAAACTAGGAATAAAACCACCATATGACCCAGCAATACCATTTCTAGGCATATACCCTGAAGAAACCAGAACTGAAAATGACATGTATCCCAATGTTCATTGCAGCACTATTTACAATAGCCAGGGCAAGAAAGCAACCTAGTTGCCTGTCAACAGATGAATGGATAAGGAAGCTGCAGTACATAAATAAAATGGAATACTATGCAGCCACTAAAAGGAATGCATTTGAGTCAGATCTAATGAGGTCAATGAACATAGAGCCCATTATACAGAATGAAGTGATAAAAACAAATATTGTATATTAACACATATATATGGAATCTAGATGGAGAAGGGAAATGGCAACCCACCCCAGCATTCTTGCCTGGAGAATCCCATGGACAGAGGAGCCTGGCAGGCCACAGTCTATGGGGTCGCAAGAGTCAGATATGACTGGGCCACCAAGCATAGCACTGCACATGGAATCTAGAAGGATGGTACTGATGAACCTGCTTCAAGAGCAGCAGTGGAGATGCAGGCATAGAGAACTGACTTATGGACAAGGGAAGAGGAGATGAGGGAGAGGGTGAGACGAATGGAGAGCAGCAAGGACGCATATGCACTAACAGATGTAAATAGAGGGCCAATCGGAATTTGCTGTATGACTCATGGAGCCTCAAACTGAGGCTCTGTACTAACCTAGATGGGGGGAATGGGCAGGAGGTGGGAGAAAGATTCAACAGGAAGGGGACATATACCTATGGATAATTCATGTTGATGTATGACAGAAATCAAACCAACACTGTAAAGCAATCAATCAGTAAGTATCAACAATTGATATATATTTGATTTACAATATTATCTTAGTATAATATTGTACAAGTACAAGTACTTAGTACAAGTACTTACTTGTACTTACTTGTATTCAAGTGTACAGCACAGTGATTCAGATTTCTTTTTTCCCTTAAAAGTACAAGTATATAAAAGAAAGAAAACTTTGGTTCCTTTAATGAACATAATTCTACTCCTTCTTTCTGCTCTTTTTTAATACTTTCCTCCAAAAAGCAAATGGCTATAAAATAAAATATTCACAAATTTCCATAGTACTAGTAATTCTAATTACAAAGATGTCAAATTCTAAGACAATGATAAGCATGATTAGTCATAACAAGGCCCAGACAGGTGCCTCAATAGTGAAGTCTAATGACTTCGCTCACAGCACCTCCCTAAAGTACCCTGATTTACTCATTGCTTAATAATCACCTGAGAGACTAGCTAAATGCAGATTCTGGCTCCTTAAGTCTGGGGTGGAGTTTGAGATTCTGCATTTCTTACAGGCTGCAGGTGCTGCTCAGGCTGCTTGGCCAGAGACCTCACTTTAAATAGGAAGGGCATAAACGACAATATTCTTGTTCACTGACATAAGGGAGATATGAATCAACATCAAGTTTTCCTAGATGGATGACTATTTTATTAGACATGAAATGAAATCACTCTCCTCAAATTCATTTGTCATATAATTGTATTGGCATACTAAACGTCTTTTATTATACTTGAATCCTGGCAAACAGAGCTTGTTTTGCAAGGGTGGAGAAATCACTTTTAAATTTAAATTTTGTGCCATAACCAACAAATGTGCTCACTGTCATATGCAGAGAGGAAAGTTCCTATCTAAGAAAAGCATGCCCTTGTCTAGGAACACTCAAGGATATTTTAGAAAAAAAAACCTGAAATTTAAATCACATAGGAAAGTGAACAATCCAAATCATGTCTTTCTTGCATATACACTGTGATTTGATATTTAAACAAACCCCCACTCTGACATTAGCTGGTGTTAAACTGTCAAGCCAAGAACTGGGAAGTTTCCGAGATTTTATCCTTCTTGCAAGTTAACGAGTAATCCTCCTATAGTTTCACAGATATTGACAGAAAAATGGAAGCTTTTTGAGTCAGAGAGCAAAGACTGCTGCTTATTACTCACAGCAATACCAATCGCAGTACCAATAGCCAGAGTGCCATCTTAAATCCCCACAGAGGAATGGGAAGAGGGCCAGGGGTCATGCATAAGCAGTAGGTATGTTTCAGGCAAGGGATCGCAAGATGAAGAAGTCCTGATTTTCTTTAGGGGCTGCTGACAGCTGACTCATCCCTCCTTTCCACAGATTGACAATATGTTAATTACTAGGCATTGTAAATCTCTACTGAGGAGGGAGACCTCTCTATCTGTACTTATCCAATAATGTATATAAACCTGAGCAAATTTATTAATGCTCAGACTTGAAGAAATGTGACATATTCACAAAGAGCTGTCTGCTAATGGTTGGTAGAAAAGTGTTGGAAGATAACAAAAATAATAACCAGAAAAATGTTTACAATTAAAAGAGCACTTTATATGTTATTCCATTTGGCTCTCAACAAAGGGTGGCAAGTTAAATATGATTCTGTCCATTTCAAAGAGAAGGAAAAGAGCTAATATCTTAGGCCCTAGGTTGATTGTATAAGCTCACATGGTGGTGGTGAAGTCACTAAGTCGTGTCTGACTCTGTGACACCATGGACTATAGCCCACCAGGCTCCTTTGTCTATGGGGTTTCTCAAGCAAGAATACTGGAGTGCATTGCTATTTCTTTCTCCAGGGGATCTTCTGAGCCCAAGGATCAAAGCTGGGTCTCCTGCATTGTTGACAGATTCTTTACCAGCTGAGATACCAGGGAAGCCAACTGTATTACCTGTATGCAATTTTGTGAGTCCATCTAAGAGGCAGGATTGTGAGAAGGTTAGGACAGAGGACACTTACCAGAGGTGAGCCTGACTACTATTACCAGATCCTTTCATCATGATCATCCCTTCCCAGCCTCCTTAAGGCATTGGGGTCGCACATCTTATTTTGCCCTGGCGTTTACAGACTGTCACCTCTAGACCTACTGCTTCATGACTATAACTGGGCAGAGTAGAGTTTACTTATTTATTTTTAAAAGGCTATCTTGCACAACTAATAGCAAATATAAGGAACTATATTTTAATTATTCTTTTGATGAGTAATCAAAGATAGCATTTTATAATGACCATAAATTAGGAGGGCTTTCTATAAGAAAACTGACTCAAAGATTTACTAAATCATAAATTAACATTTAGATAGCATTTTATAATGACCATAAATTAGAAAAGCTTCCTACAAGAAAACTGACTCACAGATTTACTATATCATAAATAACATTTCAATCTAGTTCTTAAATAAAAAGATATGTGATTTTTTTTTTGAAATACAAGACCATCTTCTTCAGTTGTTAATTTTTATATATTGCCCACCGTCAGCTTACATCTTCTTTTCATCCTTCACTGGCTTGCAGTATTTTACTCCTAAAATGTCAAACTTGCTCACTTTCATAAACAAATTCCCCTCTTTGTGTCAACATTTGAAATTTTGCCTGTAAATCAGAACATGCTGTGATTGAATTGCTGCTCTTATCATCTACCACTTACTTCTATCAAAGCATATAACTGGATTAGTGGGAAAACAGCTACATTATGCGTGCATTAAAGCTTTGCCTAACAGCAGGCTTCCTTTCTGTAACAAAGAACAGCCCTGGAGATTACAGAAACACTAGGAAATGATGCAATATTTGTTTTGACATCCTATGCGTGATTGAAGCACAAAAATTATCGGTCTCAAAGAAAAGAAACTTAGATATATAAGCCTGAAGGTGAGAAGCTGCTTGATTTTTCTGTCTGGTGGTTCTAGGCAACGCTAGGAAAGAGTTCATACAGATTGCATCTTAACTCTGGATGGCAGACATGATCTTAGGTATGAGGATGAAGAGAAATGCATGCAGGCTTTGTGGGAAGATTATTGTCGAAGTTACAGAATCACTACCATGTTTCCTCAGTGCCTTGTTATTATGCCTCCCTGAAGTTACTAAAGCTAAAAGTTGTAATATCTCTTTCTTAGACTTTCAAATAGTTTCAGAAAGAAAAACATATACAGGCACATCTGTGTGCCTACACACACACACAGTCCAGGAGATTATAACTGTGTTAGTAGGTTTTATTTCCTGTTGAATCTCTACATCATTTGATTGTTACATTTCTATTTAATGAGAAAGGCTTATCTGTTAAAGATAGAAATAGGATTTTATTTTCCTTTGACCCAAATGTTGCATAAGAATTAATTCTCTTTATATGTATTGCTTTCAGGTATTTTATTTTCACCTAACTAATAAAACTGAAGAATTTCTTTTAAATTATGAGGTTGATATTTTTGACATTAAATATTATATAAATGCAAATAACAATCTAGGTAGTTTGATTGAAATAAGAGGACATATGATAAAGGAGGTAAATACATTTATAAAAAGATACCTAAGCAAAATGTATAATCCAGATACAATGTCTAAGTATTTATTTGTAATTATAATAATCCAATTCATATATGCTTTTTCAAGTAAACTAAAGCAGACTTCTTAAAAGAATTCCTCTATCAAAGCATAATTTTCTTCTTCAAAAGTTAATAATAAATTTAGACTTAAAAGAAGCATTTCTCCTCATTTTCATAACCTAATCATACTTTACTTTTGAATTTCTAAGAATTCTAATAGTTTGGAATTTTACTTAAATACATCAGACATGCACTAAAATTAGTAAACTGATTTTACAATTTCCTTCAGAAGCCAGTCACATAACTTTGTGGATAAACCTACACTAATAAATGAAGATGGGTATGCTCCAATCCTGGCTTCTCCCTTAGAAAAGCTACTACAAATAAAACCTTATGAGCACCAGGAGACCCCATAGAGACTGAGCCAGACTTGCTTTTGAGTGTTTTGAGTGTCTCCTGCAGAGGTAAGGGTCAGCAGTGGCCTGCCACAGGGGCTGGGGCTCTGGGTGTAGCAGACCTGGTGTGGCATAAGCCCTCTTGGAGGAGGTTGCCACTCCCCACCATAGAGCCACCAGAATTTACACAGGACTGGGGAAACAGACTCTTGGAGGGCACAAACAAAACTCTGTGTACCAGGACACAGAAGAAAGGAGCAGTGACCCAACAAGAGGCTGACCCAGACTGGCCTATGAGTGTCCAGGGGTCTCAGTGAGGGTGTGGGTTGGCAGTGGCCTGCTGCAAGAACGGGGGCAGTGAGTCTGTGCATGGACCTTTTGAAGGAGGTAGCCATTACTTTCATTTCCTCCACCATAGTTTGGCCTCAGGTCAAACAACAGGGAGGGAACACAGCCCCGCCCATCAACAGAGAATTGGATTAAAGATTTACCAAGCATGGTGCTGCCCATCAGAACAAGACCCAGTTTCCCCTTCAGTCAGTATCTCCCATCAGGAAGCTTCCATAAGCCTCTTATCCTTATTCCTCAGAGAGCAGACAGAACGAAAACCACAATCACAGAAAACTAAACAGTCTGATCACATGGACCACAGCCTTGTCTAACCCAATGAAACTATGAGCCAGGCCGTGCAGGGCCACCCAAGACAGATAGGTCATGGTGGAGAGTTCTGACAAAACGTGGTCCACTGGAGAAGGGAATCGCATACCACTTCCTTGCCTTGAGAACCCCCATGAACAGTATGAAAAGGCAAAATGATAGGATACTGAAAGATGAACTCCCCAGCTTGGTAGGTGCCCAACATGCACCTGGAGAACAGTGGAAAAATAACTCCAGAAAGAATGAAGAGATGGAGCCAAAGCAAAAACAACGCCCAGTTGTGGATGTGATTGGTGATGCAAGTAAAGTCCAATGCTGTAAAGAACAATATTGGATAGGAACCTGGAATGTTAGATCTATGAATCAAGGTAAATTGGAAGTGGTCAAACACGAGATGGCAAGAGTGAACATCAACATTTTAGGTATCAGTGAACTAAAATGGGCTGGAATGGGTGAATTTAACTCATATGACCATTTTATCTACTACTGTGGGCAAGAATCCCTTAGAAGAAATGGAATAGCCCTCATAGTCAACAGAGTCTGAAATGCAGTACTTGGATGCAATCTCAAAAAGACAGAATTGTTAGGTCATTAGAATAGGAAAAAGGAGTCCAAAATGGTGGTGGTTAAAAGACAAAGAAGGGAAAAGCCTGCAAAAAATAGTACAAAGTAAGGTCTGAGGACCAGAGTGAGGACCTCAGGTAAAACAAACAGCCCTCCTGGCTAGCCCAATTTACATAGGGCAGGTTCGGAGGAAAAGAAAAAAAACATATAAAAAGAGGAGCCAAAATTGAGCCAGGGGACTGTCTTCTCTTTGCGTCTTTTGGGTTAGCATGCCCTCATGCCTCGAGGATGTATTTTCCTTTACTTTCTAAATAAAACAGAGTTGTAACACAGAGCTGTAACACTGGTCCATCTGAGGGCTGTAACACTCGTCTGTCCATTGCTTCAAAGTTTTGTTGCGACAAGACAGAACCAAGGAAATTACAAATTCCCCTGACAGAATGATCTCTCTTCATTTCCAAGGCAAACCATTCAATATCACAGTAATCCAAGTCTATGTCCTAACCAGTAATGCTGAAGAAGCTGAATGGTTCCATGAAGACCTACAAGACCTTCTAGAACTAACACCCAAAAAGGATACTTTTTTCATTATAGGGGACTGGAATTCAAAAATAGGAAGTCAAGAGATACCTGGAGTAACAGGCAAATTTGGCCTTGGAGTACAAAATGAAGCAGGGCAAAGGCCAACAGAGTTTTGCCAAGAGAATACACTGGAAATAGCAAACTACATTTTCTATTTCTTTGTAAAGTTTATAAAGGACTTCCCTGGTGGCTCAGACAGTAAAGCGTCTGTCTACAATGCGGGAGACCTGGGTTCGATCCCTGGGTAGGGAAGATCCGCTGGAGAAGGAAATGGCAATCCACTCCAGTACTATTGCCTGGAAAATCCCATGGACAGAGGAGCCTCATAGGTTACAGTCCAGGGGTCGCAAAGGGTCGGACACGACTGAGCGACTTCACTTTCCTTTCCTTTCCTTTCTAAAGTTTACGTCAGTAATATTATCTCCCTTACAAGGTTGTTGTAGAGAACAAATGAGTAACTATTAAAAACACGTAGACCACTCCCTACACATCATGAGCAGTGTTAAGAAAAATTAACTCTAATAATTCACTATGATATGATGAAATTAAGGATTAATACATAAACTAGATAAACAGTGATAAATATCTACTTTAGATCTTGTTTGTATTTATTTTCTGAAGAACAAATTTATGTCTGGAATAATATAAGTTATTATCATTTAGTGACTTTTCAATTCTGAAAATGTACTAATTGTTTTTCTCAGATAACAAAAGCAAACAAAAATATATAATTAATAAAAAATCAGAGTATAGTTGACAAAAGTATCTCCTTATGGTAAATAACAGCCATAAATCACTAAAATAAAGAAATTATACTAATGAATCTCAACCAAACAAGCCATTATACTAGGAACTAAGACCACTAATAAATTTCTCTAGGAGCAGAGTGTGAAATCACTATGACTTCATCTTTCAAATATTTTTTGCAATATTTACCTTAGAACTTGCACGAATTGTACATCTTTTAATATCACTCTTCTCCCTATTTTTGAATATGTAACTGAGATATTTCCATAATTTTAACCTGAGATATTGAGAAACATTACTTTCATATCAAATGCATGCAGAGTTCTTTTTAAAAGCAACATATTTACTTTACTTACATGCTTTCAGTCACATATTCAAGCTACATCATGCGAGCATGCCCCAGCAAGGATTTACTGTGAGCTGTCAGAGAGCTATCAATGCATCAGTAAAGTCTGTATTAACCTGATTCACAGAGATCACAAAGAAACATCTTGCAATTTTGTTTCAAAAGAACTTAGTTAACAACTCTCTTTAAAGAAACACACACTGACAACTATATTTTCAGGAAAAGCAAAGGTCAATCACAATTCCATCTAAGTTCTTTATTTTAGTTAGGAAAGAATCATTAGTTTCTGGCTAAATGTTGAAAGCATAAAATTCATTCAAATTCATCTCTATTGTTTAGTCAGGAAGTCTATTAAAACATACTTTTAAAAGTATTGTTCAGTTTCAACTTAAGTAGATGCTACTGGTGCCCCACCCATATTTCCACACATGTCATCCCAAATTTAACTGCACAAGGTTTCTGGGAGCTTTCTGCTTGTGCCCAAGGTGGCGTGGGAACACTAGGAACCATCATTAACTTCAAATGCTCTAACATATCGTCCACTTGGAAAAAAAGAATAATTTCAATTCATGCAATCTACATTGGTTCTCAGAATTTCCAAGGAGCAGCTCTATTCACTCTGAGTGGTAACTTATTTGGTAGTCCATTCTGTGTTAGTTCTCTTCTTTTTTGGTTTTACTTCTTACATTTGTCTAAATCTTTCCCAGAATTACTTTCCATACAAGCCATTTGTAATTAAATCCCACCTCATGAAATATTTCAAAGGAAAATGAGGACATCCAATGAATAGGACTGAGAACACTGAACTTCCAGGTTCCCCTATACCCTCTGAATAGGCAGAAGTAACCTCTTCCCCTTAGAGCGTAGTAATTTTTCCATGCTAGAGACCATACATGATGAAGCCTGCTGTCCTCAGTATCTGAGCTCATCTTCCTCACGGTTCTAGGCAACACACAGACCAGGTCTCAACATGGCTTACCTGGAAAAATAGTCTCTGTTCCAGGTTAACAGAAGAAGAAAATACGCAGCAAAAGAGACCCAATATTTGTTTCATATGAATCAGCAGATAGTGAGAGAACATGCCAGGGAATGGATGTTGATGGGTATTGAGGCAAAAACCACCTGGGCATTAACTTGGTGTGAAGGAGGAGTAAGCAGACAGATAAAAAAACACGTGGACTCTTGCACAGTGGCAAATGGCTTGGCTGGTTGGCCAATGACCTTGAAGAATCAAGACTGGAAGACCTTCCCCAGACAAAGAGTTCTGGAGAAGAAGCATAAGGATGAATCTATGGGAACAGGCATCAAATGTGCAGATGTCTGTTTGAAATCAGTCACTACTGGACAACATTCATTACAGAGGAGGTACTAAATAATGGGGTGGGGAGGAGGATTTGTCCACGGGAAGTCATCCAGCCTTTGTATGTACGAACTGCAAATAAATTCCATAACCAGGTAGCAGAGAGCGAGGGAATTTATGTGGACCTAAAAATATAGGCTCTTTCTCACCTAGCATGTATACCTATTGCCAATGGTGAATGGCCAGCCCACTGGAAATTATCCAATGGTGAGAATTCAATACAGTATCACTCTTCAAAAAGACATTTAACAACTTGATATCAAACAGGTTATAACCAGTCTTTATAATTCTGGAATGGGGTAAGGTCAATTTTGTTTTACTTGTTATTGATACATATTTCAGTTACAGTTAAGTGTCCCTCTTCCTGTTTACATTTCCTCATCCACTAAGATAATCCTCTGTACTGTCTGATTTATCATGAAGGGTTATCATTATAGAATGTTGCATAACCTCGCCTCAAATAAAGCAATCTATTTTATGGTAAAGGAGGTCCAACAATAAACAAATGACCACAGAATCCACTGGGTCTATGATATAATGCATCACTTGGGAACTGCCAGTCTGAAACAAACAAAAAAAAACAACATTGGGATAGTCTCTTGTATGTGAAAGCTCCAACTTGGAGATTTCAGTCTTTGAATTAAAATGCTGTCTATCAAGATGCAGTTTATACTTTGTACGATGGCATGAAGTCCACTGATGTCCTGGCACAAAACTGTATCCACTCATAAAAAGACAATGGTTAACTTGTCAGGAACTTTTAAACGGTAAAAGGATCAATTCAACAAGAGAATACAGCACTTGTAAGCAACTATGCACACGATATAGGAACACCTAAATACATAAAGCAAATATCAGCAGACACAAAAGGAAAGATGACTGTAATACAGTAATAGTGGGGGACTTGAAGGCCCTGCTTTCATTAATGGCTAGACCATGCACATAAAAAAAAATCAATGAGGAAACACTGGTCTTGAATGACATGTTAGATGCCATCTTTAAGGACTATTAACTGGATACAGTGGATTCTGGACAGGTTTCTAGCTACCTTCACCTGCAACTCTCTGTTTAGGTTCTCCCTCTGTGACTGGAGTCTATTATCTCCACCCATATGGAATGCTGGCACACACGTCACATGACCCACACTTCACAAACCCCAGTTCACATGACCTCGAGGCAGAATAACAGTTCATATACTACACTGCTTCTAGAGTTCCTCAGCAGGATTGAGTTCCTTTTAATTTCTTTAATTGGTTTCCTTCCTTTCCTTGTCTCACTTCCTTTAATTGGTTGTGTTTCTTGGGATCATGTCACAAATAAATCCATTTACACTGGAATCCATGAGTAAGAGTCAGGAATAAGCCATATTGAGACATTAATCATGTTTAATGGCAGCTGGTTTTATATAAATTTCATTTGATATGCCAAATCTGTACTGAATTTAATGTTTTTACAATTTCCTCTTTTGCTATGCCAAACAACATTTTGTTAACAACCTTTCCAATGCAGTTATAATAAATATGTTTATGTATAAATTAAACTAATTGATTACCTCCTCTAATCAATTTATTTCAGAGACTGACCATTACATTTTACTTGTACACATTTTGTTGAATATGTTATGAGCTAACACACTGAGTCAGGTTGTAAAATCAGACTAACATTAGTCAGAGCTCTTACGCAGTATCAAACTTTACTAATAATATCAAGGATATAAACAAGCTAGGGTTTCCCTGGTCACTCAGAAGGTAAAGAATCTGCCTACAATGCAGGAAACCTGGTTTCGATTCCTAGGTTGGGAAGGTCCTCTGGAGAAGGGAATAGTGATTCCAGCATTCTTGCCTGGAGAAGTCTATGGACAGAGGACCCTAGCAGGCTACAGTCCATGGGGTCTTAAAGAGTTGGACATGACTGAATGAATAATACTTTCTTGGATACGCTAAAGGACTTCTAAAAGCTCAGATAAAACATAGAAAGAACTGGGCATGGAGGGCAGTTCCTTGGTGTTACAAGCTGAACTGTCTCCCTCTCAAATTCCTGTGCTGAAGTCCTAATCCCTACTATCTCCAAATGTAATAGTAAACATAGGTAATTTTTTTTTAATGAGGTGACAAAAAACAACAAAATTCTGTAAAGCAGTCATCCTTCAGGTAAAGAACAGATAAATTTTTTAAAAAGAGGGAGGGGACACATGGAAAAAAAAAATGAGACCATCAGGGTAAGAGCATCTGACACCAATATCACTGGTGTCCTTATAAGAAGAAGAAATCAGTCTGCACAGAGGGATGACCAAAGGAAGTGGCAGCAAGAGGGCAGCAGCTTGCAAGCCAAGAGAGTGGCCTCAGGAGAAACTGACCCTGCTGGCACCACGACCTTGGACTTCCACTCTCTAGAACTGTGAGAGAAAAACTTCTTCAGTTTAAGCCACCCAGTCTGCGTCATTCTGGTTAAGTAGCCTTAGAAAACTAATACACCAGATCCTCTTTTACTGTATTGAAGACACTCTTCTGGGGCCAGATGAAATAAGTCTCAAAAGAGGTTTGCAGGGTTCCTTGTATAGTGGGAGTATTTAAATCATGAAATTTTTCCAGTTTATTACCCAGAGTGTTATACTATCTACTAGGTATTTTTAAAGCCATCTTGCCACACTGATCTTGAGTTCTATTTATGTTACCCTTGTGTGTGAAAGTCTCTCAGTTGCGTCTGACTCTTTGCAGCCCCATGGACTATACAGTCCATGGAATTGCCCAGGCCAGAATACTGGATAGGTAGCCTTTCCCTTCTCCAGGGGATTTTCCCAACCTAGGGATTGAACTCAGGTCTCCCACGTTGCAGGCAGATTCTTTACCAGCTTAGTCACAAGGGAAGCCCTATGTTACCCTTAGCTAGGGATATTCCGCTAAAAGCACTTTCAAAGTAATTGGTCTTCCCCTTAGTAAACAATTTATCTAGCTACTTGAGGCTCTGGTTGACGAGATTAACTCAGTTCCTCTGACTATGTTTTTCTTCCAGTGGGTGCCCTTCCAGTGAAGGGAGTAAACTGACTGTAAACCACCTGCTTTAACTTCCTCCCACGTGGTTTCAGAGGCAGAGCCATTCTCTTATGTTCAATACAAAATGACCTCACCACACTTACTTCTTCTTTTACTTTCACCTCTATGAATACAACCACTTCAAACATGAAATTAAATCAACCAGTGCACAGTCATGAAATTTTCTGCCAAAATACTATGAATTAAAATGAGATACAGTAACATTCATTCTGTCCTGCTTTATTTGCTTCAGAATTCAAAGCTCTCTACTTATGAGAGGAAGGTCTAAAATGGTTCCTGGAAATAAGACTTTTAAGAAAGCACATTCAAATATCTATTAGTTCTCATGTTAATAATAATAAAAAATAAACTTAAAAAATATACTACATTATGGACATATGCCCAGTGTGAAAGTTGAGAATTATAATGAACAGAAAAGAGTCATACAATTATACTGCAAAGTCAATATTTATTGGGAGTTAAAATGACGTCAATGAGTACAGGGGTGCATGTCAGCTTTTTAAGCTGCTCTGAGTTAAGGAGAATATATATATAATGTTTTCCCTTCATATTCATTGCTTTAATCATTTGTCTCATGGGCACAAACACTGAGAAAGGACCTTGGTGTGAATAGGAGAATGAGTAACAAGAGAGAACAGCTTAGTAAGACAGTCTTGTAATAGGACCAGAAATATCTCAGCCTATCTATGACAAAACACAATCAGACACTTAAAATCAGAGAGAGATAAAAATTCTAGATTTAACTCAACAAAAATGCAATCATCATATACTTACTGAAGCTACATTCACAAAATCGTCATCTGAGAGGGTTTCCAACATTTCGGAGACAGATGTTCGGATCAGTTTAAGTGTCAATCCACTAACACTCCCGCTCCTATTTTAAAACAAAAAACGGATCCACACATGTTAATGATTATGCATTTAGTCAACATGAGACACCCTAAGGAAACTCAACTTATGCACTGACTCTATATAATATTAACATAATTTTGTCTTTAAAATATCTGTACTAGAAAAAGTCCTATTTTGGATAGCAAGTAGAAATAAATTCGGAGAAGGCAATGGCATCCCACTCCAGTACTCTTGCCTGGGAAATCCCATGGGTGGAGGAGCCTGGTTGGCTGTAGTCCATGGGGTCGCTAAGAGTCAGACACGACTGAGCAACTTCCCTTTCACTTTCATGCACTGGAGAAGGAAATGGCAACCCACTCCAGTGTTCTTGCCTGGAGAGTCCCAGGGACAGCAAAGCCTGGTAGGCTACTGTCTATGGGGTCACACAGAGTCGGACAACTGAAGCGACAGCAGCAGCAGCAGCAGAAATAAATTACAAGAAATTTGGTCTTTCTTTGCTACAAGCATCAGAATGTATTTATTTCTAATTACAAGGATGAAAATTACATTTCAAGTGATAATTTTAAGAAACTACAGATATTCATTGAATATTCACTGTTTCGAGAAATATATACTGAATATCAGCTCTATTAGCCAATTTAGAAGTGAGGGCTACAGAGGTTAATATAATGCAGTCATTGCTCTAAGAGCCCACCATTTGACTTGATTAAACAATTATTATATAGCAGCATAAGAATTTGATAATAGATTTGTAAAGACAATGCCTTGTTTTATTCCTAAAGTAGATATTCTCAGGGATTTAGTCATCATTTATCTTGTCTTTATATATTTTATGATCCTGGATGACCTCACCTATTTGTGTGGTGCATCTCCAGGCAATCTGTTGCTGCTTTTCATTTACTAAGTCATGTCCAACTCTTTGCGACCCCATGGAATACAGCATGCCAGGCTTCCCTATCTTTCACTATCTTCCTGGAGTTTCCTCAAATTCATGTCAACTGAATTGGCGATGCTATCTAACCATCTCATCATCTGCCGCCCCCTTCTCCTTTTGCCTTCAATCTTTTCTAGCCACTGGGCAATTAACTTTCACTTTTGTATCTTCTGTATTCACTTTTGTAGCTCCTAACTTTTCCCCAGTTTTATTTTTCTAGCTGTTAAATGACTATGGGTTCAATGTCCACAATGACACATTAGTCCCAAAACTTATTTTTCTTTCCTACATATGCCCTTGATATCAACCACATTAGATCTCAGTCATTCAATTTCATTCTCCCTCTCAACTTTGCTTCCCATTCAGACAACTTCTGTTATTCATTGTACTTTACAGTATTCTCTCCATCCTCTTTCCATTCTAGCTTATGTGTTTACCACCTCAAGATCCAGAGCCAGAGTAACAACCATTCATCTCTTAGTTCCTTCTCTGCCCTGTGCTGCTGCTGCTGCTGCTGCTAAGTCACTTCAGTCGTGTCCAACTCTGTGCGACCCCATAGACGGCAGCCCGCCAGGCTCCCCCGTCCCTGGGATTCTCTAGGCAAGAGTACTGGAGTGGGGTGCCATTGCCTTCTCCAGTGCATGAAAGTAAAAAGTGAAAGTGAAGTCGCTCAGTCGTGTCTGACTCTTAGCGACCCCATGGACTGCAGCCCACCGGGCTCCTCCGTCCATGGGATTTTCCAGGCAAGAGTACTGGAGTGGGGTGCCATTGCCTGCCCCGTGCTAACAGGTGAAAATTCTGGCAGCATATCTTCATCCACCTCTGTTACCTATAAAATGTTGCTGTTTAATCACTAAGTCATATCTGGCAACTCTCCAACCCCATGGACTGTAGCCCGTAGGATCTCTGTACATGGGATTTCCCAGGCAAGAATACTGGAGTGGGTTGCTATTTCCTTCTCCAGGGAATTCTTCCCGACCCAGGAAGTGAACCTGTGTCTCCTGAGAGCAGGCAGATTCTTTACCACTGAGCCACCAGGGAAGCCCTACCTACAAAATAGTTACCTACAATACATCCAAGAATCTTAAAAGCCTGCATTCAGAAAGTTTCATTGTCTTCTCTCTCTCCTACCTCCACCTTCTATACAGTCCCTCTATATGTTCTCAACAATGCCCCTTTGCTTCTGTCAATTCTCCCACCTGAAACTCCACTCTCTTTTCTCTCCCTTCCATGCCTGCCTTGTTAAATCTTAGCTATAAGGATTCTATTCTAATTTCATCTCCTTAATGAAATCTTTCCTGACACTTCAAATTGAAATGTGCTCTCTCACCTATGTATTCCTTCAGTGCTGTGTCACACTTTATATCTCGCACTTTCTATAACTGTTTTAAGTTATTTGTGAATATGGTTTCATTTCACTAATACCTTTGAATCATCTTTGAGAGGAGGAACCGTGTCTTAATAATCTTTGTCTCTATATCATCACATAAGATACTCTCAGTTTAGTTAAGTTGAAATAATGTTTTGAAATTACAACCTCATGCACATTTATTTTTAACTTCAGTAGACTTTATGCATTCTAAATATTTTAATATAAGAAATTATGCCTGGACATTAGCATATATCCGATAGGATTACAACATATTGCATTCCCATTTAGATTTATATTTCCAGAAGACTATCAAGGATTAGCAAATGTACAAAATCCACAATAATTTAAAAAGATGAAGTTTAAACTCATTTTAACAAATGAAATGAAATTTAAATTTAAGTTATATTTGTTGACTTCATTTATCATCTCTTTCTCAGGCAAGATTATAAGATTTTAAACTTGTTTACTTCAAGTTATAATGGAAACATTTTCAAATGCTGACAATATCCTGTGAAATGAATTTAGCTGCCTATAAAACATGATATTTTGTTACCTCCAGTGGCAAAGAACAGATGAAAGTGAAAGTGTTAGTTGCTCAGTCATGTCCAAATCTCTCTAACTCCATGGACTGTACCTGCCAGGATACTCTGTCCATGGAATTCTCCGGGCAAGATTATTGGAGTGGGTTGCCATTCCCTTCTCCAGGGGGTCTTCCTGACGCAGGGATTGAACTCAAGTCTCCTGCACTGCAAGCAAATTCTTTTTGCACCACCAGGGAAGTAAGAACAGATGAGGATATAATCTTTTTCTCTCAGGGAAAATAATAAAAGCTTTTATACCTCATGTTTTTAATTCTGTAGTATTGCTCTTAAAAACTGAATCTTCATGGCAGGAAACTGTCTTCTCTATGTTCTACAGTTTCAAATGTCAATTTCAATCTTATTGGAAGATTATACACACATACTTAACTTGAAACAACGTGACAAATAACCAATATAAAAACTAATGGATTTTTTTCTTGCATTTCAGCATTTCCCTTGAGAAAGTTCCAGTATGGACATGTAATATATCTAGTAGTAATCTATTTTGTGACCAATCCCTAAAAGATATTTGGATCAATAGTGACTAAGTGCCATCTAAACAATTCTACATTTTTGGTAGCAGAAACTGATTGGTTTCAGCAACCATGTACTTTAATACTGTTTAACAAGCAAAAAGCTGGAAGCAAATTAATAATTTTTCAAAAAGCTTAGACTTCAGAACAAAGTCATAATTTTTAATTCTGACAAAGATTCCTCTCATTTTCAACAAGAGAATTTTTGTTTGTTTTGTTATTGTCTTAATTTGATTTCTTTGTCTGCATATAGACAAAGTCATAATAATTATAATTGGTTTTTTTCTTCCCCACCTATTTCTAGTCTTAAACTATTACTACTACCAAAAACCCTTCCCATATTCTCAGTATATAAAAAATAATGTAATGTTTAACTACTTACACATCAACCAGTATAAGCATGTCTTTAGGAGATGCAGCTCCTTGGATGTACCTGAAACAAATACACTCATATGAGTATTTTTTTTTTCTCTTGTAAAATCTCAAACACTGATATTTGTTGAATTGCTATTTACTGATCTCTGAGACATTTTCCAAGCATCACCCTATGTCCTTCCTATCTGGGTAGATAATACTATTTAATTCATGATTCTGCAACATCAACTTAAAAACACAATATTTAACATAATAGAGATATCAGAGGTATAATATTTAAAGTATGTTTTAAAGGTATTTATAACAAAGGAAAAAGAGATGTGCTTTAATACTAGGAGTATAAGAAATTAACTTCTGGAAGAGTATTTCCCTAAGGGAGGAAAAAAGTTATCCTAAATTCCATTTTGCTGACCACAGTTTTCAAAACTCACTCTAAGGAATAATAACAAAAATAAATAATAAGATTATGTCATTAATTTAAATACACACACACAAAATTCCCACAAAAATAAATAGGTAGTCTAGGAAAGTGAAAAAGCAGTATCAAATTAAGGGAAATACAAAGAGACAATAAAGTAATTAGAAACCAAGCAATATATCATGTTATTTCTAAGAGTTTCAAGTAGTGGTTTTCAAACTTTACAGTATCTAAAAGTCACCTGGAGAGTCAGTACAAAATGTTGATTATCACACTAAGCCCCAATCCGATAGATTCAGAAACTCTGTGTATGAAAAGAAACTCTAGGAGAATAGCTTAGTCACTGTAGACATAAAGTTAATTAAAGGTAAATAATCCCCAAAGCACATCGTGCCTGGCTGTAGACTGATGGGAACTAGGGGCCTGCCTTCCCTAACAAAAAGACCTGAGTCTGAACTCAGTGTTCTACTTATTGTCCATCACTCTAAATCTAACTTCTCAGAAGCTTGCCAGATAACGTGCCAATTAGCTTTCAGACAACATTCAGCACAGTTAGTAACTATTCAGGATTAAACAGTCATGGAAAACAATTTTTAGTTGCATTCAAGTTTGCTTCTCTGTCAGAAGGTAAAAGGGTAGGGTTGCTGGGTTATTTCAATGAAAGGCAAATCATCTAGATCATGTCTAGCATATTGACAAATGGTCCTGGCACGCGTCTCCATAGGGAAATGAGAGGACAGAATTTCATCTGTCTCTTCTAGTTAGGACCTAATTTCTAATTTTCTGCCAAAACAACTGGTTCCTGAACCTAAATCACATGATGGCAGACAGTTCGCCTCCATTCAGCAACATATGGCGCCATAGCCACTAACCTGGAGAAATATTAACAAGAATAATATGTGGATGAATAGCATCTGGTAATATTATACATGGCTGGTATTAATGTAAATTACTACTAGGACATTTAACAGAGCATTTAAAAAGCTTTAAATATATTTCTTTGAACTGACCATTATGTGTCTTAGAATTTGTCTGAATCCTAACACCATGTCCAAGGTAAGAGAAACCCAAGTAAGATGGCAGGTGTTGCAAGAGGGCATCAGAGGGCAGACACACTGAAACCATAATCACAGAAAACTAGTCAATCTAATCACACTAGGACCACAGCCTTGTCTAACGCAATGAAAATAAGCCATGCCCTGTGGGGCAATCCAAGACGGGCGGGCATGGTCAGGAGGTCTGATACAATGTGGTCCACTGGAGAAAGGAATGGCAAACCACTTCAGTATTCTTGCCTTGAGAACCCCATGAACAGTATGAAAAGGCAAAATGATAGGATACTGAAAGAGGAACTCCCCAGCACAATAGGTGCCCAATATGCTACTGGTGATCAGTGGAGGAATAACTCTAGAAGAATGAGGTGATGGAGCCAAAGCAAAAACAATACCCAGGTGTGGATGTGACTGGTGATAAAAACAAGGTCCGATGCTATAAAGAGCAATATTGCATAGGAACCTGGAATGTCAGGTCCATGAATCAAGGCAAATTGGAATTGGTCAAACAGGAGATGGCAAGAGTGAACGTTGACATTCTAGGAATCAGCAAACTAAAATGGACTGGAATGGGTGAATTTAACTCAGATGACCATTATATCTACTATTGTGGGCGGGAATCCCTTAGAAGAAATGGAGTAGCCATCATGGTCAACAAAAGAGTCAGAAAGGCAGTACTTGGATACAATCTCAAATAAGAAAGAATGATCTCTGTTCATTTCAAACACAAACCATTCAATATCACCGTAATCCAAGTCTATGCCCCAACCAGTAATGCTGAAGAAGCTCAAGTTGAACGGTTCCATGAAGACCTACAAGACCTTTTAGAAATAACACCCTAAAAAGATGACCTTTTCATTATAGGGGACTGGAATGCAAAAGTAGGAAGTCAAGAAACACCTGGAGTAACAGGCAAATTTGGCCTTGGAGTACAGAATGAAGCAGGGCAAAGACTCACAGAGTTTTGCCAGAAAATGCACTGGTCATAGCAAACACCCTCTTCCAACAACACAAGAGAAGACTCTATACATGGACATCACCAGATGGTCAACACCGAAATCAGATTGATTATATTCTTTGTAGCCAAAGATGGAGAAGCTCTATACAGTCAGCAAAAACAAGACTGTGAGCTGACTGTGGCTCAGATCATAAGCTCCTTATTGCCAAATTCAGACTTAAATCGAAGAAATTAGGGAAAACCACTAGACCATTCAGGTATGACCTAAATCAAATCCCTTATGATTATACAGTGAGAGTGAGAAATAGATTTAAGGGACTAGATCTGATAGATAGAGTGTCTGATGAACTATCGACAGAGGTTTGTGACACTGTACAATAGACAGGGGTCAAGACCATCCCCATGGAAAAGAAATGCAAAAAAGCAAAATGGATGTCTGAGGAGGCCTTACAAATAGCTGTGAAAAGAAGATAAGTGAAAAGCAAAGGAGAAAAGGAAAGATATAAGCATCTGAATGCAGAGTTCCAAAGAATAGCAAAAAGAGATAAGAAAGCCTTCCTCAGTGATCAATGCAAAGAAATAGAAGCAAACAACAGAATGGGAAAGACGAGAGATCACTTCAAGAAAATTAGAGATACCAAGGGAACATTTCATGCAAAGATGGGCTTGATAAATGATAGAAATGGTATGGACCTAACAGAAGCAGAAGATATTAAGAAGAGGTGGCAAGAATACACAGAAGAACTGTACCAAAAAGATCTTCACAACCAAGATAATCATGATGGTGTGATCCCTCACCTAGAGCCAGACATCCTGGGATGTAAAGTCAAGTGGGCTTTAGAAAACATCACTACGAATAAAGCTAGTGGAGGTAATGGAATTCCAGTTGACCTATTTCAAATCCTGAAAGATGATGCTGTGAAAGTGCTGCACTCAATATGCCAGCAGATTTGGAAAACTCAGCAGTGGCCACAGGACTGGAAAAGGTCAGTTTTCATTCCAATCTCAAAGAAAGGCAATGCCAAAGAATGCTCAAACTACTGCACAATTGCACCCATCTTACATGTTAGTAAAGTAATGCTCAAAATTCTCCAAGCCAGGCTTCAGCATTATGTAAACTGCAAACTTCCAGATGTTCAAGCTGGTTTTAGAAAAGGCAGAGGAACCAGAGATCAAATTGCCAACATCTGCTGGATCATGGAAAAAGCAAGGGAGTTCCAGAAAAACATCTGTTTCTGCTTTTTGACTATGCCAAATCCTTTGACTGTGTGGATCATAATAAACTGAGGAAAATTCTTAAAGAGATGGGAATACCAGAACACCTGACCTGCCTCGTGAGAAACCTATACGCATGTCAGGAAGCAACAGTTAGACCTGGACATGGAACAACAGACTGGATCCAAATAGGAAAAGGAGTACGTCAAGGCTGTATATTGTCACCCTGGCTATTTAACTTCTATGCAGAGTATATCATGTGAAACACCGAGCTGGATGAAACAAGCTGGAATCAAGATTGCCAGGAGAAACATCAATAACCTCAGATATGCAGATGATACCACCCTATGGCAGAAAGTGAAGAAGAACTAAAAAGCCTCTTGATGAAAGTGAAAGAGGAAAGTGAAAAGTTGGCTTAAAGCTCAACATTCAGAAAACGAAGATCATGGCATCTTGTCCCATCATGTCATGGGAAATAGATGGGGGAAACAGTGGAAACAGTGTCAGACTTTATTTTCTTGGGCTCCAAAATCACTGCAGATGGTGACTGCAGCCATGAAATTAAAAGATGCTTACTCCTTGGAAGAAAAGTTATGACCAACCTAGATAGCATATTCAAAACTGAGACATTACTTTGCCAGCTAAGGTCCGTCTAGTCAAGGCTATGGTTTTTCCAGTGGTCACGTATGAACGTGAGCGTTAGACTGTGAAGAAGGCTGAGCACTGAAGAATTGATGCTTTTGAACTGTGGTGGTGGAGAAGACTCTTGAGAGTCCCTTGGACTGCAAGGAGATCCAACCAGTCCATTCTGAAGGAGATCAGCTCTGGGATTTCTTTGGAAGGTATGATGCTAAAGCTGAAACTCCAGTACTTTGGCCACCTCATGCGAAGAGCTGACTCACTGGAAAAGACTCTGATGCTGGGAGGGATTGGGGGCAGGAGCAGAAGGGGACGACAGAGGATGAGATAGCTGGATGGCATCACTGACTCGATGGACATGAGTCTGAGTGAACTCCAGGAGTTTGTGATGGACAGGGAGGCCTGGTGTGCTATAATTCATGGGGTCGCAAAGAGTCGGACACGACTGAGATACTGAACTGAACTGAACAAAAAGTGAGAAATATCTGATATGTCCATTAATAGAAGATTTTTAAAATTATTTACCATTTAGTCATTCTTTTAAAATGATGTTAAGTGTATTCCTTATGAAAAGGTACTCAAAGGTATTGATATGAAATAGTAGCTTACAAAGCAATATACTGTATAATAACATGCATAGCCATTAAAAAATATATAGCCACACATTACATACATTAAAAAAATCAATTAAATAAAGAAGTTAAACAATTATTTCCCAATGAGTGTAATTATGACTTTTTTTCATATTCTTCTACTTATATATTAGGATGATTTTCTTTAGATGGAACAATTAAACTTTCTTTTTGGAAAAATGAAACCTAAGCAATATGTCCTTAACTAGAGTCAGCTCTTTCCTTGGGGCTAGTTCTCATTAATTCACTGCCAGAGGCAAACTATCTTCTACTCTATCTGGACACTTTGTTAGAGCCCTACTACAAGGAAGTGGGAGTATTTCAACAGAAATCCCTAAAAGCTAAAAGAGATTTAGAGATGACATTAACTAAAAAGTTAATGGAAGTTCACATCAAATGCATTTGATGAATCAGTTCAACAATATTCATTATCAGTACCCACTAAACTCATCATTTTCATTTAATTTTATTTTTAAAAGTAGAAGTGTATACAAAATTCATAGGTATAGAAGAAAAAAAACACTAGAGCTCTATAATAATCAGACAAGATTGCCACTAGTAATAGAATGAGTCCCTCCAACTTTTACACCAAAAAAAAAAAAAAAAGAAAGAAAGAAAGAAAAAGAAATAAAACCTATTTTGTCTTTTTCATCTTTTCATTATTATCCAAACATTCTTACCATGGTCTCCTGCGTACATCATAAAGGTCAATCTTGTTTGGAGTTCTACTGTTATCAACCCATGGAGAAGCTTTAAAAAAAGAGAGAAAGAATTATAACAAGAGAAGTTCAATTTAAAGTAGAGAATTAAAACCAAAATATTAGATGTTATCTGGGAAAGTATTACTTTTAAAAGTTACAAAGCACTAAGGACACATTCCACAGCAATGTTAAACTGGGAGATGCCAGAGTTTTATGCCTTTAATCTTTTTCTTTTTTAAATGGAAAACAACATAGCAATACAGAAGAAAGTGGCTTAAGTCATTTTTTTTTCATATTATTTCAGAAATAAACTGAAGGCATAAGGATGTTCAGAGTGCCCATGAGTATGTTTCACCAAGTGTCCAGAAAATATACATTTTCTTTCCTCTCTACTAACAGAAAAATTTAACAGAAAATTTATTTGCCACTAATGAAAACTGTACTTTACATTATTTGATCCTTTTATTTTCATTCAATGTTATACTGTTTTGGTCTATAAAAAGACTGTTTTTCTTGGATTGTTATCACATAACAGCATAATTTTTCAACCTTGTTGTTGTGCTGTTCAGTCATTAAGTCATGTCCAACTCTTTGCAACCCTAGGAACTGCAGCATGCCTGGTTTCCCGGTCCTTCACTGTCTCCCAGAGTTTCTCAAACTCATGTCCATTGAGTCAGTGATGCTGTCCAACCATTTCATTCTCTGTCACCCCCTTCTCCTCCTACCCTCAATCTTTCCCAGCATCAGGGTCTTCTATGATGAGTTGGCTCATCCAATCAGGTAGCCAAAGTACTGAACTTCAGATTCAGTCCTTTGTGTTGTTCAGCCACTCAGTTGTGTCCAATTCTTTGTGACCCCATGGACTGCAGCACACCAGACTTCCCTGTCCTTTACTATCTCCTTGAGTTTGCTCAAACTCATGTCTTTCCAGCAAGAGAAAGGCTGGAAAGCCCTCAGTTTTTCCCAGCATCAGGGTCTCTTCCAATGAGTCAGTTCTTCACATGTGATGGCCTAAGTATTGGAGCTTTAGCACCAGTCCTTCCAATGAATATTCAGGGATTATTTCCTTTAGGATTGACTGGTTTGATCTCCTGGCTGTCCAAGGGATTCTCAAGAATCTTTTCCAGCACCACAGTTCCAAAGTATCAATTCTTCAGAGCTCATCTTTCATGGTCCAGCTCTCTCATCCATACATAACTACTGGAAAAACCATAGCTAGGACTATATGGACTATATGGACTTTTGTTGGCAAAGTGATATCTTTGCTTTTTAATACGCTGTATAAGTCTGTCATAACTTTTCTTCCAAGGAGCAAGTGGCTTTTAATTTCATGCCTGAGGTCACTCTGCACAGTGATTTTTCAGCCCAAGAAAATAAAATCTGTCACTGCTTCCACTTTTTCCCCATCTATTTGCCATGAAGTGATGGGACTGGATGCCATGATCTTTGTTTTTTTGAATGTTGAGTTTTAAGGCATCTTTTCCACTCTTCTTTTTCACTATCATCAAGAGGCTCTTTAGTTCCTCTTCACTTTCTGCCATTAGAGTGGCATATTTGATAATGGCTAGTTCATTTAAAATTATAACTTAAAATCTAAACTATAATTAACATAACTGCACTGAAAGAAAAACTTTTCCTGATATTTATTTGAATGATGTGAAATAATTCAAGTGCAGATTTGAGAATCTTCTATTAACTAACTGAAGATGTTTCAGAGTCTTTTTATCATTTTGCAATAAATAGAAAAAACTGTGTTTAACTGCTTTTAAACTGTAATTATTTTATACTATTTCAATTAAGTAAAACTTACTTCAATTAAAACACTTTACAAAGCTTTACACATACACACACACCTCTTTGACCCAATGGAGAACAATAAGTGCTTATGAATTGGATGATAATTTTATGTTGAAGTCCTCTTCTCGTTGAACACTTGGGAAACTCTTGGGAAAATTCCCAATAATACTTCACATGATGTACGTCTCTCAATGTATTTTGCCCTTTATTGAGAAATGATGAAAATTATGTAGAACTTTTCTGAGAATCATGTTTATGAGCTGACTAAGATAATTTAGTTGGCTTAAAGCTCAACATTCAGAAAACAAAGATCATGGCATCTGGTCTCATCACTTCATGGGAAATAGATGGGGAAACAGTGGAAACAGTGTCAGACTTTATTTTTGGGGGCTCCAAAATCACTGCAGATGGTGACTGCAGCCATGAAATTAAAAGATGCTTACTCCTTGGAAGAAAAGTTATGACCAACCTAGATAGTATATTCAAAAGCAGAGACATTACTTTGCCAACAAAGGACTGTCTAGTCAAGGCAGTCTAGTTAAGGTTTTTCCTGTGGTCATGAATGGATGTGAGAGTTGGACTGTAAAGAAGGCTGAGTGCCAAAGAATTGATGCATTTGAACCGTGGTGTTGGAGAAGACTCTTGAGAGTCACTTTGACTGCAAGGAGATCCAACCAGTCCATTCTGAAGGAGATCAACCCTGGGATTTCTTTGGAAGTAATAATGCTAAAGCTGAAACTCCAGTACTTTGGCCACCTCATGCGAAGAGCTGACTCACTGGAAAAGACTCTGATGCTGGGAGGGATTGGGGGCAGGAGGAGAAGGGGATGACAGAGGATGAGATGGCTGGATGGCATTACTGACTCGATGGACGTGAGTCTGAGTGAACTCTGGGAGATGGTGATGGACAGGGAGGCCTGGCGTGCTGTGTTTCATGGGGTCGCAGAGTCAGACATGACTGAGCGACTGAACTGAAGATAATTTGGCCAATTAGGATTTGTCAAAAATATATATTACTGAGCCTCTCCTTGACTGTGAAATGGCTTTCCTATTAGCACCTACATAATATTTATTCACTTAAAATAACTAATCATATTTATAAGAAACGGCTAAGTTTAAATATAGCACTGTCTCAACAGTATGTACTGATACAGTACGCAACTGAAATGGCAAATTTAGTTTAATTATTCCCATTAACATCTGCAGAAACTTAGTGAGCTATATTATGACTTTTTTTTTCCTTTTTGTGGTAGTGCTAGAATTCAGCAACAAGCACACAGGCAGACATTTCAGTTCATATTCAACTCTTACATACTTCCTCAAGTCTGGGTCTTTGTAATAACTTCAAATTTATCACATTCTTCTTTCAGTAAAATCCTGGGCTGGTTGTACATTTATTCCCTCTTAACTCCAAGTTCACTCTCTTATCTTGTGTTATGAAAATGTCTCTTGGTCCCTTAAATATTTTTCTTTTACCTAACAAGGACAACTTAAGCTTTCTCAGCAGATGATGAAGAAAGACATTGTGAGAAAGGGTTTCTACATCCTGGTCTGGTTTGCTTGCTCCAAGGCTCTGGCAGTAAGCGCAGCTTCCCTGGTGTGGCACTGGCAATACGTATGCTCCAGAGCTCATGGATAGCTTCTCAGGAACAAGGCTTATGGAGCGCTGTCTGGCTCTGCAGCAGTACCCTCGGGGATTTTTTTGTGGAGAGCCGCTGATGAGACATCTGCAACTCAGAGGGTGAACTTCCAGCAAACTCTGTGACACTGCAGTACTTCCTCCGCCACTTCATGGGCCAGAACCATGTCCTCTGTAAAAGGATCTGCATCTCAGTCCAGGGGCACTTGGGGACCAAAGTCCCTTCCTTCGGTTACCTATTTCTGCCCTATGGGTGGTAGTTATACAATATTGTATCTGGAATTCCTGTATTATTTAGACTTATCTCTACTTATAGCCAATTCCTCTTTAATCCCTGCCAAAGTTTACATTATGTTAAAATTAAATAATGTACTTTCTTCTGTGATACTAATTAGTTGATTGTAAAATCCTCTTGTGGTACTTATATGGTACATTATTTATATAGGCTCAGAAAGAAGGAAGGTCAAATAGTAAAAAAAGATAATAACCATATATTGCAAATCTCTGGAACAATCCGTTTCATAATGAGGTTTAATGAACGCTGTGTAAAAGAAAATCAGAGTTTCTACAAACCTTGCGAAAAGTGAAATGTTGCTCATTTTAAAAGTTCTTTTGGCTTCCCAATAAGATTTTGGAATGGCAGGATAAAGAAGTAGAAATGAAAGCCTACTATGTGGGCATCTCATTTCTGAAGGCCATCATTAATGGTGATAATGATCACTTGTTTTTTTTATCCTGATAAAAAATGAACTGTGGGTGTATCTCTGACTAAATCTACTTGATGGCATTTCTACTTTACATGACATTTAGGGTGTGCTATGTCAGTGATCAAACCATTGATTTGAAGTGTTTACCTATATGTTTGGAGAAGGAAATGGCAACTCACTCCAGTACTATTATCTGGAAAATCCTGTGGATGGAGGAGCCTGACAGACTCCAGTCCATGGGGTTGCAAAGAGTTGGATACGACTGAGTGACTTCACTTACTCACTCACTCACCTATATGTTAACTCAGAATACTGAAATATTCTTGAGAAAGTATGCACACTGTTGAGCCATTTTTTAGTAAATATGCTTAAAAATAAGAGTATGAGTTTTTCGTTTCTGCTAGGAAGTAATAAAGTACAAAATGATGAACTGAAGGCTGATTCTCTGGTAACACCATTTTGAATGACATCTAATTGCATGTACAATTAACAAGTTAAAATGCATTTTTAAAATTCAAAAAGACTTCATATTTTTAGTCTCATGGAAAGACAAAAAAAGTAAGTTTTCTCATACTAAAAAATGCCTGTAAAAGCCAACTGTCATTCTATTGCTTGGATCTCTCTTTCTTTCTCTTTCTCTCTGTCTCTCTCTCTCTCATACACACACACACACACACACACACACACAACACACACACACACACACACAGTTTACCTGCAGTTACTTACATTGCCATGCTTTTTTTAAAAGGGCATCTGCAAATAAATTCTGAAGAAAGATAAAATTTGATAGCTGTTGTAATCTAGATTAAAAAACCAAGTTCTCTGAGAGAACAAAACAAAGAAAGACTTCTCTGGGGAAAGCCAAATGTATTCTATTTGGAATTATGGATAAGCTGTATATGACTAGAAATGGGGCTCTGGGATCAAAGCATATAGGGATAGGAACAATGGGGCAGGTTGTAAAAAATAAAACCAAATAAATACTAAAGGGGGTAAAAACCATTTGGAGTACATGGAGAAGGTTTAACTGTACAGTAAGAGGTAAAACTCAAAATGTAGACTAGGTTAGATTCTTTGGATGGCCTGAAGCCACAGTAAGTGAGCCAGATGTCATTTAGCGAACAATCCTAGACAGCTGCATTTTACTAGAGAAGTGATAATCTAAGTTAACTCCAGATAACTTTTTAATAAATATACTAGATGTCTCTTTGCATTGCATGTTAATGTGTTTAAGACATTTCCTGTCTTATCTAGCTGTGAGCGTCTTCAGAGCAAAATGCTCTCCTATTGGTACCTGAATCCTTAGGAACCTCAGTTCCTTCAGAAACAGCAGTTTTGCTAGTTCTTATGTTTTCCTCCTTCCAACCTACACTTGAGTATATTGACATATTTAATCAAATTCTTTTTAGATTTTAATATTGTTTCTAAGAAGTTAGACTTGATGTTCAATGATAGTATTGTATTGGTTTGAGAGCACCTCTGACGTCGGTATGGTCGTATGTCCAGAACACTTTTCTAATTTAGATAAATAAACATTGGAAATTCATACAGATATAAGATGCTGGGAGGGATTGAGGGTAGGAGGAGAAGGGGATGACAGAGGATGAGATGGCTGGATGGTATCACCGACTCGATGGACTTGAGTCTGAGTGAACTCCGGGCGTTGGTGATGGACAGGGAGGCCTGGTGTGCTGCGATTCATGGGGTGGCAAAGAGTCAGACATGACTGAGTGACTGAACTGAACTGAACTGAAGGTATTACAGCCAAGGATAACTCATCATAAGTTTTAAAAATTAAAGCACTTGTTACAAAGCAATTTGCTGGTAATTCTGCATATATCAGACAGCCCATGTAAAACATTTCCAATTTAACAAGAATTATTTGTCAGCGGAAGTAGCAGATAACAAGGAAAAGCTGTGAGATCAAATGAAATATTCAATAAAGTAAATGGTACACACAGACTTAATCATTTAGATGGTCCATATGTTATTATTAGCTCCAGTGCAAAAATAAACTTGCACACAACAAGTTCTATTAAGTAAAACATGAAGAGAATTTTACTGGAAAATAATTTCAGATATATGCTAGACAGAGAAAAACTGAACTCTGACAGAGAAAAAAGTTTCTACTTTTGTAAGCAAATAAATCCAGTTAGGTGGTAACAGTGATACAAAAGTAAATTGTGATTCTATAGGAAAAAGATTCCGACTTTTATAACTCAATAATCTTTTTAGAAAAAGGGGCTGTATTTCTTACAAATTTTATATTTGGTGTATCTGAGAGAAGTGCTTAAAAAGTTGTCTGAATTTTGACAAGTGTTTTAAATTTTTCTTAATAGAATATACTGAACACAACAAGAGCTGTACATCAAAGATGGTCCTATGTATCTAAAAATGGATTACAAATTTAGCAATGTATCAAAGAGAAAGGAGTAAAATGAGCTACTTTAGAACTTAAAAAGAGCTAAAGATTTGTAACAATACTTATGCCTATATTTAGGGCTTCCAGGTGGTGATAGTGGTAAAGAACCTGCCTGCCCATGCAGGAGACCTAAGAGAGGAAGTTTAATTTTTCCTGGGTCTGGAAGATCCCCTGCAGAAGGAAATGACAACCCACTCCAGTATTCTCGCCTGGAGAATCCCGTGGACAGAGTAGCCTGGTGGGCTACAGTCCATAGGGTTGCACAGAGCTGGACACGACTAAAGCAACTTAGCACAGACACAGACAGATGCAAACATTTTACATACAATTTTATCCTCCATCAAATTATGAGCACATCCCATTTTCATATCAGGATCTTACTTAACTGCTCTCACTTGTGAAATAACTGGACCCATAGTTGACTGCAAAGTTAACAACTCTTCCACCCTTCTAAGTGAAAAATAAGACAGACTTGGCTAAGAGATGGGGTCATATAAAAGAAAACAAAAATAAGGTTACAGAATTACCTCTATAAATTGGGATCCTGTGAGAATTTCAATAATATGTTATTTTGTGTGTATGTGTGTGCATTTATCAGTTCAGTTCAGTTCAGTCACTCAGTCGTGTCTGACTCTTTGGGACCCCATGAATTGCAGCACGCCAGGCCTCCCTGTCCATTACCAACTCCCGGAGTTCACTCAGACTCACGTCCATCGAGTCAGTGATGCCATCCAGCCATCTCATCCTCTGTCGCCCCCTTCTCCTCCTGCCCCCAATCCCTCCCAGCATCAGAGTCTTTTCCAATGAGTCAACGCTTCACATGAGGTGGCCAAAGTACTAGAGTTTCAGCTTTAGCATCATTCCTTCCAAAGAAATCCCAGGGCCGATCTCCTTCAGACTGGACTGGTTGGATCTCCTTGCAGTCCAAGGGACCCTCAAGAGTCTTCTCTAACACCACAGTTCAAATGCATCAATTCTTCAGTGCTCAGCCTTCTTCACAGTCTAACTCTCACATCCATACATGACCACTGGAAAAACCATAGCCTTGACTAGACGGACCTTAGTCAGCAAAGTAATGTCTCTGCTTTTGAATATGCTGTCTAGGTTGGTCATAACTTTTCTTCCAAGGAGTAAGCGTCTTTTAATTTCATGGCTGCATATATATATATATATATATATATATATATATATATATTTATATGTTGTTTTTGCAAGTAATACAACTGATCAATCGTACACAGAAAAGCAAATTGTATTATTTACAATATAAATTGAAGGTAAACTATGACCATGAGACCACTAAACTTTGGCCAATGTTGCATAAGAGGAAAGGTTTTGTGTGATTTCCAGAAAGTGTCTTAAAAAGAGAGGGAATACTATTCTTTGTCCCATAAGAAAAAAAAAAACAACAGTGGACACTGCAGAATATATACTCAGAGAATGTCAAAGAAATAAGATGGAGAAGGCAATGGCACCCCACTCCAGTACTCTTGCCTGGAAACTCTCATGGATGGAGGCGCCTGGAAGGCTGCAGTCCATGGGGTCGCGAAGAGTCCGACATGACTGAGTGACTTCACTTTCACTTTTCACTTTCATGCATTGCAGAAGGAAATGGCAACCCACTCCAGTGTTCTTGCCTGGAGAATCCCAGGTATGGAGGTGCCTAGTAGGCTGCCGTCTATGGGGTCGCACAGAGTTGGACACAACTAAAGCGATTTAGCAAGACAGGAGTGTAAACCCTTGTATGTGAGGCTTCCTTATCAGCCCTGGTCTGCAACTGATATTCTTTGACTGAGTAAGAAATAAACCTCTATAGTGTTGAAATCACCATCGTTTTGGATTTCCTGTAACTGGTAGCTAGTTTTCTTCCTAAGTGATGCTTCGACTCTAATCATTATTAGTATAAAAAAGCAATAAGGTAATCATTTCAACTTAAGGTGTATTCATACAGCATTCAACAAATATAATTAAACATATTTATAGTTAAACTTCATATCCATTCACAAATATCAAAGTAAAAAAAAATCAGTCTTTTTTCTTTTTTAAGAAAACTGATCACTGAAAGCAGTTATTCTTTTATAAATAAATACCTCAAAATGCTGAGGCTCCATTGCTATTATGTTTTCTTCAAATTAACCAGAAATCTAGCAAATGCTCCCTTTATAAATAACTAAAAAGGTATTCTTTGGACTGCTCTGTCATCTGTTATTTGCTGTTTAAAACATTTTAAAGGTATTTTTCAAAAAGAGTTAAGCAGCTTAAGAATAATTGGCTATACACATGGCAAAATATGTCCCTCTATATACTCTGCACACAGGTTCCTTCACATTTTATTTTAGCAAAATCCTAGCAGATCCAAGAACAAGGAAGTGTCTCCATAAGAAATATTTAACACTAATTCAACATATACCTGGAGAAGGCAATGGCACCCCACTCCAGTACTCTTGCCTGGAAAATCCCATGGACGGGGGAGCCTGGTAGGCTGCCATCTGTGGGGTCGCACAGAGTCAGACACGATTGAGCGCTTTCACTTTCGCTTTTCACTTTCATGCACTGGAGAAGGAAATGGCAACCCACTCCAGTGTTCTTGCCTGGAGAATCCCAGGGACGGGGGGAGCCTGGTAGGCTGCCGTCTATGGGGTCACACAGAGTCGGACATGACTGAGGCGACTTAGCAGCAGTAGCAGCAACATATACTAAGTTCCTACTCTGTAAACCCATGTTTTTGAAATAAATAAATGAAAGAGGATGAAGAAAGAACAAATGTTTAATAAGACATTTAATTAAATGATTAACTAAAAATGCAACATGAAGTTTAAGAGATTTAAGTTTTATCCTTTTTTTATAAGTGGAACTAATTACCAAAAAAGAATAAGTGCTGTCTATATTGGCATTCTGACAAGCCAGTAACTTCTAATTACAGTACCAATTATTGCAGTAATTGGTACAATTTCAAGAGACACTAATAGATGAAATGTGTTTTCTATGCCTATAGTTTTTACGATGCATAAAAATTCAAATAGTTGATAGCTCTTGAAAGCAGTTTTAATAGCATTAAGATTAATTTATATAAATCAATTAAGGGCTTCTAAAGGAAGTGAAGTGAAAGTCGCTCAGTCATGTCTGCTTCTTTGCAACCCCATGGCTATAGACCATGGAATTCTCCAGGCCATAATACTGGAGTGGTAGCCTCTCCCTTCTCCAGCAGATTTTCCAAACCCAGGAATTGAGGAAGCACTCATAAATTAAACTGATTGTCCAGTCAGCACATATTCAACCCATATTCATCAGATATGGGTTCCAGCTTCAACTCTGCCATGACATGCAGTATGACTAGGGCAAGTACCTCTAGTTTATCCTATAAAACAAGGACTGTGGTGTAGCAAATGAGGTCTAAATGCATAAGTAAATAAAGGTAGTGCCTGTGTTGGAAATCACCTTCTTCAATCGTCCCAAGTTACTGGTTAAGAAATAGGTTCAGAGATATGACTTAGCCATGAAAGTTTCAATATGAATCAAGAACTCCTCGCAATACAATGTTCCTCCTTCTATTATCACACAGCCTACCTATCTTCTAAGTTGGAGAGGAGAGAGGAGAAAAAGGAGAGGTGGAGAAGGAAGAGGAAAAGAAGGAGAAAAGGGGAAAAAAGAAGAAAAAGACATACAACAACCATTTTTATACCATATTTCCATACATATCAACCAAAATTAGAAAACAGACAAATTACTGATATTCACTCTAAGGACAGATGTTAGAGGTCAAATCCATCCCCAGTCATATCAAACTGCTATCCAGAATTGGCTCTGCAGAGGAGCCCTTATATTATGTCAGCTCTGGAGGCAGTAGTGCCTCCATGCAGTTTAAATAACTTGAAAAATGGAAATCAGCAGAGTGGCTAATCATCACTGGCTTTTTCCTAAATGTCTTAGCAAATAAGAAGCATTTAATTTTTTTCTCCTCTTAATTCTACTTTATCCTTTTTGTTTAACAGCTCAAGTCTGAATATTTCCCCAAGGGTACCATGATATCAAGATATGGCAGTGGAACTTAAATACTGGCTATCAGGTTATATACCTGGTTAACCCACTCACACTATTAGCTCTGCTTTAAGCAGCATCTTACTATTTCCCAAGAACACATTTTATTTTAGATCTTATATTGTGAGTTAGAGGATTGTAGTTTCTACAAACTCATTTACAATAATATGGCAAAAAAGGCTTTAAAGGTAGTTTGTAGAATTAAAAAAAGAAGAAAAAGCACAAATTTTGCATTTATATTAATACATGAAATAGATTCTTGGATCCTCATAATGCCATGAGGTAACAGGAAAGTTTATTTCTCATATTTTCTCATAAACTCAGTGCCCGAGAGATAGGATTAATAAATTTATGAAAAGGAAATTAGGGACATCCAATTAAATTTCAATTTTAATTAAAAAAAAATTTTAGAGTAAATACTAAATACTTTTTAAGAGTAAATATTTCTCAAACATCATATACTTAGGCTGAAAAATCCTTTGTTATCTGAAACTGAAATTTAACTGGGCATTCTTGAGAAGTGACTTAACTAAGGTCATAGGTTAAAACCTACATCTCTGACCAACTCCACCATGTGGAGTTACTGCGAGTACTTTTCATTATATTATCCCATCCATCACAACTCTCAGGGGATAAATCGAAACATTTGCTGTTGTTGTTCTTTAGTCACCAATTCATGTCTGACTTTCATGACCCCATGAGCTGTAGCCCATCAGGTTCCTCCATCCATGGGATTTCCCAGGCAAAATTACTGGAGTGGGTTACCATCTCCTTCTCCAGGGGATCTTCCCAACCCAGGGATTTAACTTGTGTTAAATCCCTGCCTTCAAAGAAGGTGGATTTTTTTACCACTGAGCCACCTGGAAAGCCCCAAGGTTTCAGTTTCCCAACCAGGGATCAAACCTGGGCTATCCAGTGGCTCAGTGTCCTAACCATTAGGCCACCAGGGAACTCTAAAATGGAAACATTAGTGCTCATATTTATTTTTAGATTTGATGACTAAGGCTCAGAAAATTTAGAAGACCCATCTAGTTTCTCACAGTTAGTTGGGAGATCCTAGCCTGAGGTCCAAATCTTGCCATGTAAAATCCAATTAGGTAATATGTATTCTATTTCAACTCACAAGTAAGATAATTAACAATAATTAAAGGCTATTTTGACCTTCGTTTTAACAGACAGTAATCAGGGATGAGCTGTTCCACATTATTTTGTTCAGTATCAAAATGGAAAGACTAAAATCAGAGAGGAAAGTATGGCTTACTGAGAGATTTTTTAAAATCCTTCATTTTAAAAGACTCTTTAAACCTAAAGACATGTAAAATGTGTTAAAAGCATGCCTTAGTATACACAGAAATATAGAGGACCACTTTTAAATTATCATAATGTCTTAGTGTCTTTACTAAAGACATTTGATTCTATTAGAGCATTATTATCATGAAGAGCAACTCATTTAGCCTCAAAAAAGACAAAAATCCTGCCATCTGTGACAACATCAATGAACCTGAGGGATATTATGCTAAACAAAATAAGCAGGCACAGAAGGACAAGTACTATATGGCTAGGTAGTTAGAATAGGAAAAAGGAGCCCAAAATGGTGGTGGCTAAAAGAAAAAGAAAGGAAAAGCCTGTAAAAATGGAACAAAAGAAAATCCCAGGACCATACTGAGAACCTCAGGTGAAACAAACAGCCTGGCTAGCCCAGTTTACATAGGGAAGGCTCAGGGGGAGGAGAGAAACCATATAAAAAGAGAAGCCAAGATTGAGCCTTCTCTTCTTTTGGGTCAACCACCCTCGTGCCACGGGGATGTATTTTCCTTTGCTTGTCAAATAAAACTGAGCTGTAACAGAGAGGTAACACTAGGTCCGTCATGTCAAATTTTTGCTGCAATGAGACAGACCCGAGGAAATTACACTGGCCCCTAATGATATATCACTTACATGAGGAATCTAAAATAATCAAACCTATAGAAGGAAAGTAGAATGGTGGTTGCCAGGGGAAAGTACAAGTGGGGAAGTATCAGTTAAAGAGTTTACAAAGTTTCAGTTATACAAAACCACTAAGCCCTAGAGATCTTCTGTATAGCATAGAACCAGAAGGTAACAATACAGTATTGTACACTTAAAGTTTTGCTAAGAGGGTATGTTGGGCTGTGTTCCACAGGCCTGCAGCTTTAAGGCTAAAGAGCCTGGATATAGTGACAGAGACATCAATGGTTTAAAGGACTGGGGGATCTTATGGGTCTGAAGCAAGGTCCTGAACCAATACTCCACCATGTGTGGTTGCTGGTGGGCCGAAATATAGCCCACTCATAGCTGGAAGTGGAAAGTGGGGAGGGAATGAGGGAAGGAAGCGGGGGAAGTTTCCAGTTATAGGGAGGACTGACACAGATCTCAGCTTAGCTCATAGGTTCCCAGTGAAAGCAGCAGAGAGCATGCCCCTCACTGTTCTTTGATAAGCTATCAAGTATATAAAGCCAATATAAAGCTTAGAATAATCACAAGCTGGGGCTGGGAGCAAGTATGCAGGTATTTATTAATTAGGTTCTACCTATTATTAAGAGTGAAGGTCAGTCAGGTGAATAGATTGTAGCTGAAGCAGGGACTCATCCCCATGAGTGGGGATGGACAGAGAACAAGAGGATAGTCATCTTGGCTGCTCATTCCTCCCTCCATGCAGGATAGATCTTATATTACGTGTTTTTATAACACAAAATATACTAATAAGTAAGACAGTAGGAGGAAACTTTTCCAGATGATAAATAGGTTGATGACACTGATTGTGGTGATGGTATCACCAATGTATACTTATCTCCAAATTCATCTTGTTATCTATATTAACTATGTACAGCTTTTCATATGTCAAAAATTTTTTTAAATAAAAGAGCACCTCAGCAATGTACTCAATGAAATTTCATCGAGTGTATTCCATAGCAATCAAGAGAGCCATTATGAGACTCAGAGATGATTTGTTGAGTTAAATCTTAAAAAGCATGGTATTATAGGAAAGCCCAGGGTTACTTCCACAACTAACATTCTAGGGGGACCATATGGATTCAGCTAAACTAAATCTTTACGGAGTTTTTCCAAGGTGAAAGAGGACAAATGTCAGTATGTTAGGAAGTATATGATTAGGCTTAAAAAAAAATTAAAGCCATAATCCCTCAATTAGCATTTAAAATAAAATTTACTGGTATGCTTAAAAGTTAACTACTTCTAAAAAGACTCATCTTGGAAAAATGTACATAGTAGGATCTATCTTTCCTCCCACCTCTTGACCCCAGTGTTCTCTCTTTCTTATACAATCTCTCCTTCCCTTCTCCTTCCTATTTCTCTAATACTGTGTGTTCTTTCTTTTGCAGCATCATCAACTTCCCTGTAGTTCTGGGCTCTAGGTTTCTCATTATTATCATATTTTCTCTTACTTATCTTTTTCCTCCTATCCTCAGCTGCTCATAAATGGAATTTTATATTGAGTTAATACAGTTTAAAGCTACATAGATGCTGTAAGTTATTGATAAATATAAATAATTATAGTCATGTACTGTGTTATTGTATACTAATTATAAATTTTATAAGACCTGCCATAATATTAAGGTATATTATATTAGGCTTACTATGTACATGAACAATAAATGTCTTTTTCTTTATATTACATATGAAAGTTTTCAAATTCCTGATATATGATATTGAACATATTAGTAATGTAAGAGTATTTTAGAAGAAGTTTTGTATTATACTGAACAGTATTTCCAAGTAGAAAATTCATCTATTATAGCAAGCTATGTGATATCTCCCCAACATCTGGTATTAATGTTTACATTTTGGTAGAGTGCATGAATTTTTTTCAACAATGAAATACCAGTATGCCTTTCCTAGCCCACTGGATTTCTGCAAAAAGTAATTGTCAATGATCTTACTATCTGGCACTTATTGCAAGAAGTTATATATCTTCACCTAATTTTAGAGCTATTTAGTTTGATGATGCCCACATACTTTTATCCACAAAGACATACATTATCTAATCTCTATTTCACCCCCTTTTCACTGTTGTGACTTTTTATTGTTAACAACTCTAACGTTAAATGTTTTAAAAATGCAAGTCTAAATAAACTCTCATATATGCTATGTTTTTTAAAGCCTAATGACCTAGTATGCATCCCATAACTCTGCCTCACTTTGAGAAAGAAAATGCATTTGTGCTTGTCAGCTTGCTTGGAAAGGTGGAAAAGTTAAAAATACCAACACACATTTCACTTAAAGTCTTTTCAACAGATTCTCAGTATGTACTAGTGATTAATCTTTCATTTTCATTATAAATTTATTTCCTCTTAAACTTCTATATAAGAATAAAGGACATTACACAAGGATTTATTCATGTTAATTTTTAAAATATATTCTCATTTTAACAAATCCACATTTACTGATTAAAGAAAAGCATCAATAACTTTCAATATAAACACACAGACTTAAAATCTGGAAAGAGATCTTTCAGTTAGTTTCTAAAATTTCTATTCAGTTCTCTAATGTGATTCGTAGCTTGGTCCATGCTATGCAGTTGGATTCTTAGAACTGTTTTAGGATTCATGACAACCTCCTGTTCCACGTCACAGATACCTGCTCACAGTCTCAATGGCCCCGCCTGATTTCACAGGACAATGGTTCCAGCTACTTCTCAGGTATTTTGACTTAAAGTGATTTTGGTAGTTAAAGAGCCATGTAAGGAGAAATGTCTTTTCTTACAAAAGCCATGTAATAACCATCTTTTACCAAATGGGAGAAGGTAACAGAGTGTTGTCAAGAAAAACTAGTCCAGTATTTACAATTTTACTTGATATCTATGGAATCACTAAGTACTTACCTGGATAATATCGGGCCAGGCCTGTGGCACTGCCAAACACCTGCCACAATAATGAAGGATCTTCTTCTCGATTTTTCTTGAAAACTTCATCTAAGGCACTTGTCCAGTTGAGTTCATTTAATACAATTGTTGCTACCAAAAGTGAAAGAATGGAAAAATCAATCAATTCAAATTTGTAATTAGTAACTGAGCCTGTTTTCATACATGTGCATAGTAATGTTATATATATTTCATTGCTTTATCTATAAAAGCACTCTGATCTGTTGGTAATCAAAAAGTTTAGACATGGAATCATTTCTTCAAACAAATGTTTATATGATGGTGGCCCTACTGACATTTAGGGGCTGGGTGACTTTTTTGTAGTGAGAGTTGTTTTGTGCTTTGTAGATGTTTACAAGCATCTCTGGCCTCTACACCCTAGAAGTCAGTCCATGTTCCCAGTTGTGATATGCAAAACTGTCTTTAGATATCATCACATAAGCCCTGGGGAGCAAAATTACTTTCTAGTGAGAACCCCTGTGACATATACAATTTAAAACAGGCAATAGTCAAGCTCTGCTGGCTGAGAGGTGGTGGGAAGCATTCTTCCAATTGAGGCAGTTCTAAAGAAACCTACAGGGCACCTTAGGACAGAATTTGATGACTACTTTCCTCAACTATTGATGTTTCTCTATGATATACTAACATGGTTTGATCTGTTACTTGAATTAAAAAAAAACAGATGTCTGTCATTGAGCATAGCTAATTAACTGTATTTCTGTAACAACAAAAATGCATACATGTTCATAAAGAAAAACTCATTCAGAGGCTTGACAACATCAGTAATAGAAGTAAGATGTAGCTGATACCTTATCACTAGCTTTATGAATAATACTTTTCTTTTTTCTGGTTAGTTCAACTAACAATTAGAGTGTAGTGCTAACAAGGGACAGGTCATTGATTTTGATACCTACTTATACTGACTGACTGATCCTGCATAGGTATCACAAACATATGCCAGTCATTATAATGAAAGAGGAACAATTATAATATAGCATATAACAGGGCTAAATATAGTTTATAATTATGGCTGTCCATGATCATAGCACCCTATGTCTAACATGACAAAAATTTAATTGGCTTAGAATATTATTTTCCCTTTACACAAAAAAGATGACATATGAGATAATATCATCTTTCTTGGAGGGCCTTAATATATGTAAAATATGCATCCTGCCCCCAGCAGATTAGCAGATTGGGAAAGCTTGCATTTGAGAATATATGTCCAAACCTAAATAATGGACATTAGCTTGGGATAATGACTAGAAATACTGCTTTTTTCCATTCATTTCTGTGACCACAGTAAGTAAAAGAAACAAATACAATCATGGTTAAAACATATGCAAGATGTTTTGAAGATAAAAGAACAAAGAGCTTCTTTCAAGAAAGATGTACAGCATATGTGTTTGTATTTTAAGGTTTTATCATTCACCCAAAAAATGAAAACAAGCATACTGCAAATTGTTCTGGGACCAGCATCCTAATGCATTTCTCATTATTGGAAACTAATGAGTTTCCCATCTTTATGGATGTGATTACCTTCAGAAAGATCAGTTGTGTGTGTAAATATTCATGAGTTGGGTCAGATCCATAGCACATCTGAGATACTAGTGAATTCAAATTCAAAAGCACGATCCAATGAACACTGAATGACCAGTTATACGAAAATTTATATTCACATAGATAACCTAAACTGATACTCACCATCCATGAATATTTATGGTACTACACAAAATAGCACAGAAAAAGAGGGACATCCTCTACCTTTCTTTTTAAGCATTCATGAATTATACAGTTATACTCTACTCAACAAAATAATCATGTTTATTTATGTTCCAGATACTTAGAATAGATTGGGGATTAATGAAGTCTGTCTCTTCAGTTTCCTTGGTTCTTTAATTCACATTAAGCAACAACTGAGATCTAATTATTTTTAATAAATTTTTCTTTGTTTTCAGAGTCTTACTCAGTTTTATTATTTAACAACTACTAAGTATTAGGCTCTTATACACTGACAATGAATTATACTTTTATGTATTGGGGGAAAAAGTCAAACTCTGAAATGCTATCATCATGGTGATCTGTTTTAAAATAGTAGTTTATATGTTTGAAAATTCTTTTTCAGATAAGACACTGCAAAATGATTTCCACAAAAGCTGTTCATATGCAAATAAGCAAAGTACATAAAGCTTTTTCAGAATAGACACCTGAAGTGATTTACTCAGAATGAAAGACATGGCAATGTGCAAAGTTTATAAAACTTGACGATGTGTAGCAAGAGAGCTGCATTTGTTGTTGTGTATTTATAAAGACTAGAGTGCAATAATTATTCTTGTAGCCACAATTTTTATTTGAATATCTATCACAAGAAAAAAATTCAAAGGATTTGCCATGGGAGTACAAAATTAGTGCAGAAGAGAGTTTGGCAAAAGTTGTCTATCAAAATGCAGTCATTAATCCAGCAATTCTATTTGAAAGAATTTATACTATGGGGAGACTACAGATATTCAGTCCTGAGGCAGAGAATTTTAGACTGAGAATAATTCTTTTAATTATACTGTTCAAATTCCTTAAAAAACGAAAATAAATTGCGGCAGTAGGAAATATTTTTCTTCAAATTACACTGGAAACCAGTTAAAAATGTAAAAGGAGACATGTAAAATATAGAAGCAAACAAATAAGTATGAATCCTCTTTTATATCCATCTTAGGTAGAAGGAAATGGCAACCCACTCCAGTGTTCTTGCCTGGGAAATCCCATGGACAGAGGAGCCTGGCCGGCTACAGTCCATGGGGTCACAGAGAGTTGAACAAAATTGAGCAAATAACACAATAAACACACATTACTTTGGCATTCTATAATAAGTAGATTTTTACCTTCTTAACCTTGTAAAAACTAAATAATCCAGAAATTACTGAAGTGCCCAACATTTCCCCAATTCTATGTTATCAGCGTAAGTAAGGAAAAACAATACTGAAGTAACTGGGTCATTTGCAAATGATGGCATAATAAAACTAATGCAGAACACTAGCAATGCTGAAACTTTTCAAATGCAATTAGTTTTTCTATAAAGCATGATCTTTATATAAATATCCTGAGCAAGAAACCAAGATACAAAGGATTTTCTTTAATTGCATAAATATTGATATAAACTAGTAGCTCACCAATATTTTATGTAATGACTCCAGAATAAGTGCTTTTTCTAAAAGGCCTTGAAATACTTCTTGTCCACCAATAAAACTTAGCTTTCTATTTGGACAGATAACTCAAGAACATAGGGAATAGTTCTGATTGGTTTTCCATAAATCATTTGGCAGTCTTTAAAATTATATTGCATTTTAATTCTCAATTATACTGGATATGTATGGCCTTATTTAATATAGTGTATTCTGTATGTACCCACACCTTTCTTATCTGCCTCCTAAAGTAGTAGTAATGTTTTACATTCACACATTCAAATTTCTAATTTCTTGCTTGAATGGAGTACGTGGGTGTACACAGAAGTACATGAGTGGCTTATGTATTTTTCACTGTGTAAGACATACTGGCCAATTGTGATCTAGCCTTGAACCTGCTATCAATTACTAATGAACTTATTAGCTAACTGCCTTATGGCTTCCTTAGGAGTAACGTGAGTACTGATTTTCTGTCAACTTTTTAGAAATTAAGATTTTAATCTTTGAAAATTAGAGTTTGTGAAAACATCTTTCATAGATATTCAAGGCTAAGTTTATTAAAAGCAATGAATGCTGGGAAAGCAAACCTTGACTTTGGGGCCTCTAATCTGAATGGTATAAAAGGATTTTACTGCTAATTGATTCAGAAAGCCAAGCATATGTTTCTCTATATTCTTCTTATATTTAGTTTTCAAAAACATGGCCTTGGTGTTCAGCAATTCTCTCTTGTAGAGGATTCTTTTGTTCAGTTTGGCTTCTCAAGGGAAGAAAGAAAAATCTAATTTGTAACAGCATAAAAGAAGGACCTTTCATTTGCTGCTAATTCTTCTAAAATACGTGACATAGCTGTATCTTGTTTATGACATGAATGTGGAATCATTAACAAGTTCAGAATCCAATTTTCTCCTGCAAACTTCAGCCAAGAAGTACTCCACTACTGCTCCCACTCCAGTCTGAATTTATTTTGTTGACTTATTCAGGGTTCTGGGCCTCACCATGTGTTGAAGGCACTATATAACTATTTGAAAAACCTTAAGATTATTTATACTATCAACTATAGCTTTGAAATGAAGCAGAAATATGCTAGAAAAAAGAAGAGAAACAATTTTTATGATTTACTGAAAATATAAAATAACTGATAAATATGCATCACAAATATACTTTATAAAATATTTTGGCAGGTCTTTCCTAAGACTTGTAAATCTTGAAGTTATATAAGGGAATGGATAGTAACAATTATTTTTAACAACACTAAATATGATACAATTACATAATTTAAAACAGGGAACTGTCCAAAATGTTTACTACACTATTGCCATTTAATCATATCATTATCACAGACTTGCATTAATATAAAATTAGCATGTATTATTTAAACTATTTCCACTGATAGTAACAGTCAGTAATACTGTATTAACAGCAAGCAGATTAGTTAACTATTTTCTATCCACTATCACATTTTACTAAAAAATGATACTTAAAATAAGACACTATTAGGTTGGTACAAAAGTAACTGTGGTTTCAGACCATGAATTTTAAATCATCATAACTAGGCTCCTGGAAAACTCAGCAGTGGCCACAGGACTGGAAAAGGTCAGTTTTCATTCCAATCCCAAAGAAAGGCAATGACAAAGAATGCTCAAACTACCTCACAATTGTACTCATCTCACACACTAGTAACGTGATGCTTAAGATTCTCCAAGCCAGGCTTCAGCAATACGTGAAATGTGAACTTCCAGATGTTCAAGCTGGTTTTAGAAAAGGCAGAGGAACCAGAGATCAAATTGCCAACAACCGCTGAACCACTGAAAAAGCAAGAGAGTTCCAGAAAAACATCTATTTATTTTCCACAATGAAAGAGATAGGAATACCAGACCACCTGACCAGCCTCTTGAGAAACCTATAAGCAGGTCAGGAAGCAACAGTAAGAACTGGACATGGAACAACAGACTAGTTCCAAGTAGGAAAAGGAGTACGTCAAGGCTGTATATTGTCACCCTGCTTATTTAACTTATATGTAGAGTACATCATGAGAAATGCTGGGCTGGAGGAAGCAAAGCTGGAATCAAGATTGCCGGGAGAAATATCAATGACCTCAGATATGCAGATGACACCATCCTTATGGCAGAAAGTAAAGAAGAACTAAAAAGCCTCTTGATGAAAGTGAAAGAGGAGAGTGAAAAAGTTGGCTTCAAGCTCAACATTCAGAAAACAAAGATCATGGCATCTGGTCCCATCACTTCATGGGAAATAGATGGGGAAACAGAGGAAACAGTGGCTGATTTTGTTTTCCTGGGCTCCAAAATCACTGCAGATGGTGATTGCAGCCATGAAATTAAAAGACGCTTACTTCTTGTAAGGAAAGTTATGATCAACATAGACAGCATGTTAAAAAGCAGAGACATTGCTTTGTCAACTTTTGTCTGTCTAGTCAAGGCTATCGTTTTTCCAGTGGTCATGTATGGATGTGAGAGTTAGACTATACAGAAAGCTGAGCACAGAAGAATTAGTGCTTTTGAACTGTGGTGTTGGAGAAGACTCTTGAGAGTCCCTTGGACTGCAAGGAGATCCAACCAGTCCATTCTAAAGGAGATCAGTCCTGGGTGTTCATTGGAAGGAATGATGCTAAAGCTGAAACTCCAGTACTTCGGCCATCTGATGTGAAGAGCTGACTCATTTGAAAAGACCCTGTTGCTGGGAAAGATGGATGGCTGGAGCAGAAAGGGACGACAGAGGATGAGATGATTGGATGCCATCACAGACACAATGGACATGGGTTTGGGTGGACTCCGGGAGTTGGTGATGGACAGGGAGGCCTGGAGTGGTGTGGTTCATGGAGTCGCCAAGAGTTGGACACGACTGAGCAACTAAACTGAACTGAACTAGTCTCAAACATATCTTCATTAATCAACATAGGAACCATTAACAAGCAACACATTTTTGTCAATGAAAAATAAGTTTGTTTTTTCCTGTAGCACAAAAATTTGTGCTTCAGGATTTGATGAACTCTTGGAAAGTACTGTCTGTCTCCTTCTGCTTATGGAAGCATTCTCCCTGCAAAAAGTTTTGCAAATGATTGAATAAGTTTGTAAGAGGTCAGGTGAATATGGCAGAATTGGCAAAACTTTGTAGTCAATTCATTCAGTTTTTGAAGCAACTGGTTGAGCAATGTGTGGTCAAGTGCTGTCATGGAAAAGAACTAGGCCCTTTCTGCTGACCAATGCCAGCTGCAGGAGTTGCCATTTTTGGTGCATCACATCGATTTGCTGAGCATACTTCTCAGATGTAATGGTTTCTCTGTGATTCAGAAAACTGCAGTGGACCAGACTAGTAGACGACCACCAAACAGTGACCATGACCTTTTTTTTGGTGCAAGTTTGGCTTTGGAAAGTGCTTTGGAGCTTCATCGCAGGCCACTAAGCTGGCCATTGCTGATTGTCTTATAAAACCCACTTTTCATCATGTGTCACAATCTGAGCAAGATATTGTTTGTTGTTATTGCACAGAATAAGAGAAGAGGACATTTCAAAATGACAATTTTTTTGACTTTCAGTCAGCTCATGAGGCACCCACTTATTGAGCTTTTTCACCTTTCCAATTTACTTCATATGCCAAATGACTGTAGAATGGTCGACGTTGAGTTGTTGGCCAAAGCTCATGCAGTTGTAAGAGGATCAGCTTCAATGACTGCTCTCAATTGGTCATTGTTGACTTCCTATGGCTGGCCACAATGCTCCTCACATTCAAGGCTCTCACGTGCTTTGCAAAACTTCTTGAGCCATCACTTCACTGTACATTCATTAGCAGTTCCTGGGTCAAATGTGTTGTTGATGTTGTGAGCTGTCTGACCTGCTTTACAACCCATTTTGAACTCAAATACAAAAATTGCTCAAATTTGCTTTTTGTCAAATATAATTTCTAAAGTATAAAAGAAATATAAAATAATCAGCAAGTAATAAGTAATTACCAAAAAATACAGTGAGAAATGTACATTAAAATGATGTGTAACAATCACATTTATATAAGAATGTATTCCAATATCAAGTGGAAAAATTCAAAAATGCAAAATCACAATTACTTTTGCAGCAACCTAAAAATATTACTCTTTTTTACATGATAAAAATAAAATCTAGAAAGAGTAATTTACCAAAATACATACACAGGCAGTCATAGACACAGTACCCAAATAAGTCACATTTCAACATCCTCACTGTTTATGAGCTGTTTACTTCTAGCTTTCATTATTTATGTAGCTCTAATTTAGAATTTCAAATCTGAAAAAATAAAAATCACCTATACATTTGTAAATACTGTTTCTCAATCAATTGAGATTGTTCCTTTCAGCAATATCTACAGACATTTTTGATGGTCAAGACAGGTAGTATAGTCTGAAGTTAGGATGGTTGATTCCTCCAGCTCCAGTCTTCTTTCTTAAGATTGCTTTGGCTATTTAAGGTCTTTTGTGTTTCCACATGAATTGTGAAAATTTTTGTTCTGTAATAGTTGTGTGAAAAATGCCATTGGTAATTCGATAGGGATTGCACTGAATCTGTAGATTGCTTTAGGCAGTATAGTCATTTTTACAATATTGATTCTTTCAATCCAAGAACATGCCATCTCTCTCCATCTGTTTATGTCACCTTAGATTTCACTCATCAGTGTCTTATAGTTTTCTGAATACAGCTCTTTTGATTCCTTAGGTAAGTTTATTCTAGGATATTTCATTCTTTTTGTTACAATAGTGAATGGGATTGCTTGCTTAATTTCTCTTTCTGATTTTTCATTGTTAAGTGTATAGGAATGCAAGAAATTTCTGTGTATTGATTTTGTATCCTGTGACTTTACTAGATTCACTGATTAGCTCCAACAGACATCACTCCAAAGAAGACATACTGATAGCTAATAAAGTCATGAGAAAATGCTCAACATTGCTTATTATGAGAAAAATGTAAATCAAAACTACAATGAGATATAACTTCACACTGGTCAGAATGGCCATTATCAAAAATATACAAACAATAAATGCTGGAGAGGATGTGGAAAAAATAAACTCTCTTGCACTGCTGGTGGGAATGTAAATTGATACAGCCACTAGGGAGAATAGTCTGGAGATTTCTTAAAAAAACTAAGAGTAAATTCACCATATGACTTAGCAAACCCACTACTGGGCATATACCCTGAGAAAACCACAATTCTAAAAGATACATGTACCCCAGTGTTCATTGCAGCACTATTTACAATAGCCAGGACATGGAAACAATCTAGACGTCCACTAACAGGTGAACGGATAAAGACATTTTGGTACGTATATACAATGGAATATTGCTCAGCCATAATAAAGGAACACATTTGAGTCAATTCTAGTGAGGTGGATGAACCCAGAGGCTGTTTTACAAGTTAAATAAGTAAGAAAGAGAAAAACAAATATCATATATTAACACATATATATGGAATCTAGAAAAATGGTACAGATGAATCTATTCATAGAGCAGCAAAAGAGACCAAGAACAGACTTGCATACACAACAGGGGAAGACGAGACTGGGGCAACTGAGAGTAGCATTGAAGCATATACATTACCATGTGCAAAATATATAGCCAGTGAGAATCTGCTGTATGATGCAAGGAGCTCAACCTGATGCTCTGTGACAACTTGGAAGGGTAGGATGGGCTAATGCGTGCAAGGGAGTTTCAAAGAGGGAGGGGACATATGTATACCTATGGCTGATTTATGCTGATGTATGGCAGAAACCAGCACAACATTGCAAAGCAAGTATCTTTCAATGAAAAATAAAGAGAAAAAACAACAACAACAACAACAACACTAGTAGGAGTCAGGACTTCACTGGAGGTCCAGGATTTAAGATTCTGAGCTTCCAATGCAAGGGGCAAGGGTTTTATCCCTGGTCAGGGAACTAAGATCCCACATGCTACAAAGCAGGACCAAAATAATAGAAAAGAAAGACTACTAGGAGTTCTATCAGCATTTGGTAGGTAAAAACCCAAGACACTCTCCAAACTCATTCTATGAGGCCACCATCACCCTAATACCAAAACCTGACAAAGACGTCACAAAAAAAGAAAATTACAGGCCAATATCACTGATGAACATAGATGCAAAAATCCTCAACAAAATTCTAGCAATCAGAATCCAACAACACATTAAAAAGATCATACACCATGACCAAGTGGGCTTTATCCCAGGGATGCAAGGATTCTTCAATATCCGCAAATCAATCAATGTAATTCACCACACTAACAAATTGAAAAGTAAAAACCATATGATTATCTCAATAGATGCAGAGAAGGCCTTTGACAAAATTCAACATCCATTTATGATAAAAACTCTCCAGAAAGCAGGAATAGAAGGAACATACCTCAACATAATCAAAGCTATCTATGACAAACCCACAGCAAACATTATCCTCAATGGTGAAAAATTGAAAGCATTTCCCCTAAAGTCAGGAACAAGACAAGGGTGTCCACTTTCACCGCTACTATTCAACATAGTTCTGGAAGTTTTGGCCACAGCAATCAAAACAGAAAAAGAAATAAAAGGAATCCAAATTGGAAAAGAAGAAGTAAAACTCTCACTGTTTGCAGATGACATGATCCTCTACATGGAAAACCCTAAAGACTCCACCAGAAAATTACTAGAGCTAATCAATGAATATAGTAAAGTTGCAGGATATAAAATCAACACACAGAAATCCCTTGCATTCCTATACACGAATAATGAAAAAGTAGAAAAAGAAATTAAGGAAACAATTCCATTCACCATTGCAACGAAAAGAATAAAATACTTAGGAATATATCTACCAAGACCCTCTAAATATCCTACAATGCACAGGACAATCTCCACAACAATGAATCACCCAGCTCAAAATGTCCGTAGGGCACAAGTTAGGAAACTTTGCTCAAGTACAAATATAAACAAAATCAATTCACTTTGTTTAAAGCAATATTCCCAACAAATTCTGTTCACAAAAAGCCACAAGAAAAGTTCTTCAAATGAAAGCTGATACATTTAAAAATATTATTGTTTTACACTAAATTATGTCAATACTTCAGGCTGTATTTTGACTCTCTTTGGGTTGAGAAATTTCCATTTCAGTCCCAGAAATTCTAACACACTATTCTTATACAGTTGAAGAGATAAGTAAGGATTTCAAAGCTATGTTTTTAGTGCCATTGAATGAAATATTATACAGCCACAAAAGGAATGAAAATCATAAAGTAAGTCGGAAAGACAAAACAAATATCGTATATTAATATACATATGGGTAATCCAGAAAAATGATATAGGTGATCTTATTTGCAAAGAATAAATAGGCACAAGGACATACAGAACAAATATATGAATACCAAGGGGGAAAGATGGGGTGGGACGAATTGGGAGATCCAGATTGACATATATACCCTATCGATACTATGTATAAGAAGTTAACTTATGAGAACATACTCTATAGTACAAGGAATCTACTACTTAACACACTGTGGTCACCTGAATGGGAAGGAAGGCAAAGTTCACTTCAGTTCAGTCACTCAATCGTGTCTTGACTCTTTGCGACCCCATGATTTGCAGCACGCCAGGCCTCCCTGTCCATCACAAACTCTCGGAGTTCACTCAAACTCACGTCCATCCAGTTGGTGATGCCATCCAGCCATCTCATCCTCGGTTGTCCCCTTCTCCTCCTGCCCCCAATCCCTCCCAGCATCAGAGTCTTTTCCAGTGAGTCAACTCTTCGCATGAGGTGGCCAAAGTACTGGAGTTTCAGCTTTAGCATCATTCCTTCCAAAGAACACCCAGGACTGATCTCTTTTAAAATGGACTGGTTGGATTTTCCTGCAGTCCAAGGGACTCTCAAGAATCTTCTCCAACACCACAAAGGGAGGGGATATATGACTATGTATGGATGATTCATTTTGCTGTACAGTAGAAACTAATACAATGTTGTAAAGCAACTATACTCAAATAAAAATTAATTAAAAATAAATACACCAACTAAACAATAAAATGAATAAATTAATAAGAGGTCAAGTACTTACTGCTACACTCTTCCCCCAAAAATGTTATCCTTCTCTCTTCCTGTTCTTAGATATTCATAAAATATTATGAGTTTTGCTTTCTAAAAAAAAGATTCAACATTGTATGATTCTAAACTAAATTTATTTTTATCTTTATAGCAAATATTCATTTTATCCCACAGTATATAACACAATCATTAAAGGAGTTGCATTTAGTCCAAGAGCTGAGCCAGATGTCACTAATTTAATTCATCAACCTTGATCTCAAAAAAGAAAAATGTTAATAAGAAGAAACCCACTGATCCAATTAAGCACACAAACAAAAAAAATCCACTTTAAGGAACAAGCAGTGTTCATAAATATTAAAATGAACGAATCTTTTTGGTGGATTTGGCTAAAGGAATCTAATCTAATGCCAGTGTAAATGAAATATTAATAAAGTACAGGGAGATGGGAAGACCAAATCTAATCTCTCTAATCATATCTCAGGCACCACCACACACCTCCCACTGTGGGCCCTAATGAGGAGATAAGCCTTATTCCTACCACTAATTTGGTACAAATATTAAAAGGTTCTTGTCCTTGTCTATTCTCTAACCCCTGTATTGCTGAGATTTCTGGTCTTGCTCCCAATGTCTCGTTTCCCATAGACTGAGCACCTGGCTAATACCCAGAACACAGCTGCTCTGCTTTAAAAAAAAATGTGCAAATTGCACATGGAAGGAGCTCAGGAGAAACCACTTTTATAAAAGAAAATAAGAATAATGCAAGGGGAATAGAAGACATTCAGACCTAGTGGGTTTGTTAATTGAGGATTTTTAATGTCATTTTTAATAAAATGATAATTACTTGCAAAATTTTTCTTGAAGGGGTAGAAGCATTATGCACAAGAATGTCGTAAGATTAGGAGGCAAAATGTTTATCTTGCAAGCATTTTAAGTTTCTCTCTCATGGGCACAGCCTCAACTTCAAACTAGTCATTTAATGTCTTATACTTCTGTTGTCCTTTCATCTAAAAAAAATACAAATAAACACATTAAGGGTGCCAGACAGAGTTAACATGAATGTCAAATAAGCCTACGAATAAAAGGATGTCAGGGTGCATGATATCATTATAGTCCTTTCCTTAGCTGGAATAAATATTTGTAAGATGCACATCTCCTTTAGATGTCACATAGAGAACAGGTCCTTTTTACATCTTGACATAAAAGTTTGTCAGTTATTTTCTTTTACTTGAACAATAACTTCTTTCAGATATAGCAACTTAAATATACCTCTATTTTTCAATAAAACTACATTCCTTATGTCCACCCTCTAATTTATTTAAAACCTGTCACATCATGAGATACTCTTCACTGGAATCATATAGTGAAATACTATAATTTTACATTTTGGAGATACTGCATAATTTGTAAACATAAAGTTGGAATGTTACAGAAATTACCTGAGGAAGACAGCACAATTTCCTCCACTGACACTATTTCAAAAAGTCATTTTCATCATAAATGTGACTATTTATAACTAAAATTTTTGGAAAGATTGTTAAATATCTTTATTTAGTAAATACAATATTTATTTAGCAAATACAATATGCAATATTTAGTAAATACAGCTTGCTACATTCTGAACCAACAAAAAAACAGACAGAAATGTTCTAAACCGTTTTAAAATTTAAACTTTAAAAAGGGAAATAAAATATATAAGTTTAAAAAAGAAATCAGAAACTATGAGAACACAGAGGTGAAGTCTCAGCCATTTAAGAATAAATGCACAATTAAGACCAAATATAAAAAACTTCAAACTGAGGTGCTGTTTTCAGATGCCTCCTTATTTTGCTGATGATGCTTTTTCCTTTACATAAATCGGCGTTTTAGAGTTCCGTATACGCATGGCTTCCCTGGTGGCTCAAATGGTGAACCGGCCTGTAATCCAGGCGACCAGGGTTTGATCCCTGGGTTGGGAAGATCCCCAGGAGGAGGAAATGGCAACCCACTATAGAATTCTTGCCTGGAGAATCTCCATGGAAAGAGAAGCCTGGCAGGCTACAGTTCATGAGGTCGCAAAGAGCTGGACATGACTGAGTGACTGAACAGAGCACATATGTACATAAGCAGTATGAGCAAAGAATATTGTTACTTACTGCCCTCCCACCGAAAGGCTGAGTCTCTGTGAAGTATCCATTTGACCTTGGGAAAGCATTTTCTCCTCTCTAAACCTCATTTTCCTTGCCTGCACAATGGGGATGACAATAGTGTTTGCCTCACAGATCTGTGCCGAGGATTACATGTACTTAAGAACACTTTTGTCACTTACTAACTGCACAATAAATGCTATCTGCCTGTATCATTATTTTATTATTTACCTTTTAATACTAAGCATTTAAAAGATTTTTTTAAAATATATATTTATGGAGCCATTCTGACCATGCTGCTTAAAATGCTAGGATGAGTGATAAAAATCTAACATCCTCTCTTTTCCTCAAAGAATCTTTGTTCTTTCTTTGGCCCTAAATTAATGTCCAGAAATACTACTTAATTTTCCTGTTATAAATCTCAAGAAGAAAACAGCTTGTTACCTTTCCCAAACCACTTACATTGTTACAAGAGAAGGCAAAAATGAAAAAGAAAAATCTCTGTAATGATAGTATGTAATGTACTGTATAATTTCAGTGAAGATAGTTTTTTCATATGGAATGTTCCCAGGGCTCTTGAAAATAAACCACAGTGGTGACTGTGAATACAACTGGTGAATACATACTGGTGAATACAACATGATAACATTAAAACTCTGCAAGGAGATATTAAATTATATAAGACCTAATATACATACCAGACACAACACAGGCATTCACACACACACACACACACACACACACACACACAAGCACACACACACAGAATGATGGGTACACAGTTCTTTTAAGGCAGAGAGGAAACTCTGGCCAAGAACTGCAGACTAAATTAGATATGGGAAATCTCTTGCCTTTGCTCTGAGACTGCCTAACTGCATAGGGAATTTAGTGTCTACATACAAATCTGGTCTACTGAATTCACAGAGAAGGATCAAAAAGTATTGGAGCTGACTAATGAGGTACGGTTGGAGAAGGATAACAAAGCTCCTGGGGGCAAGGGTGATACTGTCAATGAGGCACAGACTGCTTAGTACTTAAGAGTTTGTGTCAACTAGTTTCAGAACAAAGAGTTGCCTGGTGATTTTATGATGGAAAGGTTAGATGCACTGAAATACAGCACATAGTAGATTGCTATAATTAAGAAGAACAATCGCTTAAATACCATGCACTGCTTCAGAGTGAAATTAAACAAAAAATAAATCTTTTGTACTACAGATTGCTACTTACTGAGTCATGTTCCATAAAGGTATGGATGAAATCTGATTCTGTATCTAAGACAAAATGAGGTTATATCCTTGTAACTCTAGTTGAAATACAAATAAAGAATTGCCATATGCAAATAAGCATACATGCATATGGAGCACTCATAACTTATTTTATCATTTATAAAGATAGACATCTATATACAAAAAGAAAAAATATATTAACTGTATCAGTTTTCAGGATGCTTACTACATAGTAAGCATTACTTGTTCAGATTTTAATGTATTTGTTATAGTAATGGATGTCAAATTTATATTAAAAATATTTATCAGTCCTAGCTACTGCCAGTTCAACAAATACCTTAAGAAATAATTCTTTTTCTATTCTAATAATTCATGAATTTTAAATTTTCATTCATAACTTAATATCCCACAAAAGTTTTCATGTATCAGTCAAATTGGTTGAATAAATTCAAGTTATTCTTACATAGCTTTAAACTACTGTAAAGGATTCCTCATAAAATAATCATTTAGTGTAACTAGGAAAGTAGATTCATATGTCTCCTCAATGGCATCAAATGAATTCTTAAGTTATCACCCTGTATTCATTTATTTGGTCTTTTACCTAAAGAAAAATGCTCAAAAGAACAAGTAAACCTTTTTATAAAGTAAGAAAAAAATATTATAAAGGAGTCAATACCTGATCTAAACAAACAGTCTACACATAAACTTTTACAAGTGGCTTAAAGGTTTTTAATCTGATGAAATATCATAAGAGATAGTAAATGACCAGGTCACACTGGTTCTAGATCTGTGTATCTCTCAATCTTCTCTCACTCCAAGGCCAAACTCACTTATGTCTCTCACTACAACCTTTAGTCTCCCTGCCTCCAATTTCACCTCGTGTTCAGCCATTTTTTCCTATGGCCACTGCCATGGTGTTCTACGTGGCAAATGACTTCCTGAATGAAAAGTCTTCAGTTAAGTCTCCATAAAAGGTGGTCTTTATGGATCCTTCTACCCCATCTCCAGACCTCCTTTCCCACTGTTCACTTTATTAATAGGAAGCTTTAGTATCTAGTGCAGTATTTCAAGGATAAATCTCACACAATTTTGCTGCAACACCAAAACATCCAAACAAAAATACATGGCACAAAAGGAATACTGTGGCATTAAAAATGGTTTGGGTCTTCTTACTGTAATAGACTGAATTCTCGAGGTCTAATTCCAGCATTGTATTCAGTCCCTCAAAGTACAGTAATAACCTTGACTCTGCTCTCAGAATTAAAGTTAATTGTGACCATTCTTCTCAGTTTGCTCTACATCTAATGGAGAAAGAGACACAGTGTCTTACATTCAATTTTGCTTTTGTATCATACACCCTATTAACAACAGTACTGCCCTCTCAGGAGGTGAGTAAATGTTTTGAGAGTCAAAAGGTTGGTGGTCAAAAAAGACTTCCAGGAGGAAGTGGTACAGTTTTAAAGAAGAGTAGTGAAGCGGGTGACTGATTCAGTGAATGCCTTATGCAGAAAACAGAGGCTGAAAAAAAAAAAAAAGTATAAGGCATTTCAGGAGCTCTACATGCTTCACCATGGTTGAATAAAAGAAGAATATGGGGGAAGCCTGGCATGCTGCAGTCCATGGGGTAGCAAAGAGCTGGATATGACTGAGCAACTAAACTGATGGCCCAAAGCAGCAAAGCTAAGAATACAGACATCCTGTTATAATGACACAGATACTAAACAAAAATAATTGTATTCTGAGAATTACAGAGTCACAAAAGCTAAAATACAAAATAATCATATTTGTACTTGAGGTTTCAAGAAGCCAGCATGGAAGAAGATTGAAAGTGGACTGGGGAAAAGCCACATGTGAATGGGGAGAAGACAAAACGCTAGAACGGTTAGGCTGGACAGTAATGACAATGGATGGAACTAAAAAATCAGTGCTGGACATGGGGAGTGGAAGAAGACTAAATAATCCACAGACCACAGTGACGGATGGTGGGCAGGGGGAAGGAAGAGCCCTGGTTTTCTGCTTGGATCTGGCTGACACTACTAACAAAGATATGAACATTGGAGGAGGGGCATATTTGGAGACACTGATGTCATGATGTGAGGTGCCTTTTAATCCACTGAAAATGGTTATGCAAAAGGCAATCAGAGAAATGAATCTGCAGCTTAGCCATGGATCCATATGGAAGAATCAGATTTGGAAGTCATCGTTTCAGTGACAGTCAAAACTGTTTGAAGGATGTTCACGGTTACTGATATTAATAAGTGCTACAGATCCTTAAGTACTAAGGAAGCTTTACCTAGCTGACAGAGATTGCCAAAAGGAAATAACATGGACCTAACACTCACAAACAAGTCACCGTTTCCCATGAAAAATAACCAGGGCATAGTGTGCTGTGATACACACCTATTGTTTTGATTTATCAAAAGCCACAAAATATGCCTTTTGAATATAATTTTTACATCTGCATTAAAACAACTGCACTGAATTCAACTGCACAAATTCAGTGTATCTGTGCCCAACAGATCATCCATCAAGTCCATCAAGAAGAAATAATATGAAAAGATATTGGAACCAATAAAAACCCATTATCTTCTAATGCACTGTTTTGAATTTTGCCTTTTTAAAAGAGTTATTGACTTAAATGAAGTACCAAGGGATACAATGCCTGAAACTCTTGTATGTAGAGCACTTTATGCTTGCTGTGTACTTGAAGAATAAGCAACTCCCCTTATGCTCGGTTAGAATGATAAGGCAGTCTATTGTGCCTCCACACTTACACAGAGCCCCCCAAGACTTAAACTTGGTGATTACATGGTCTTATAAGACCATAAAGTTCTACCACAGGAGTCGTGTATGTATTATAAAGACACTTCAAATTGCCGACCACGCTTTTCTTATCGTCATTGTGTGGCTCTCTTCTGCAAATTGCTTGTGCCTTTGACTTTCGTAAATGATTTAAACCTGCATCAGTAGCTCTAAATGAACAAGTGCCAACCACCCTCATTTATCTGATACACAAGAGTGACAAGATTTAATTACTTAACAGCATCTCAGATATTTATTTCTAAAACCAAAACTTCAATCGACCTTTTGGTAAAATTTAATATCACAAGGTTACATACAGATGAAGACTTCAAACCTTCTATTTCATAAAACATCAAATTAGGCAAGTGTAAAGAGGGTAATAAATTCCATTTAATTTTAAAAACATAGCTACCATTTTCTAATATAAACATGAATAATTTATTTAAATGATTTTACTATTCCTACACAAACTGTAGTTTCCTTGACATTAATCTTTTTCGTGATTTTGAAACAAGCCTTTACTTCCTTGTCACTTTGTGTTTCACATCAGACTGATAGAAGCCAGGATACTTTACATTATTTGTCAGGTTCTCTGGCCTATTAAGTAAATCTGAAGTGAAGCTTTTTGATTTTGTTTTCTACTGTAATTTTTTCTTATGTATTCTACTTAAATATCAGTTTCTCCCTGTCTTGTCCCTTTACATGCTATTCCTAAATGTGACATGTCCAACATCTTTTGTTTAAAAGCAAAAGTTTGTGCATTTTGTTGTTTATTTCCATATTCTTTTCTATTTTTAAAATGACATACCTTTAAACAAGGTAGCAATATCTTCTTAGACAAGAAGGTAGCAGTGTGTGTGTGTGTGTGTGTGTGTGTGTGTGTGTGTGTGTGTGTGTGTGTGTGTGAATCACTACGGGCACCAGATCATATAATTTAGATCTCTGTTTAAAATGATACATGCTTATGATGGGCTTCCTGGGTGGCATCAGTGGTAAACAACTCAATTGCCAACGCAGGAGACATAAGAGACTGGGTTTGATCCCTGGGTGGGGAAGATCCCCTGGAGGAGGGCATGGCAACTCACTCTAGTATTGTTGCCTGGAGAATCCCACGGACAGAGGACCCGGGTGGGTTATGGTCTATAAGGTCATACAGAGTTGGACACGACTGAAGTAACCTAGCACGTATACATGCTTATGATATACATAACCAATAACATAATTCATTTAGAAGCATTTATATAACAGCTCTTCTAGACACTGCCAAAACTGAATATAAATATTTTTAGAGAGGATAAACAAACTTTTTATGGCTTTAAAAAGTGCAAATATACTGAGATTGAGACTGGATTTACTGTTTCTTTGTAACACTCTGAATTTTCCTTTGTAATATTCTGACTTTTCCTGAGTGCACATTTATTTCCTCTCTTCCAAAGTTATGCCTAGTGTTGGAACCCATCTTACTATTTCACAGGAAATTTACTTTAAAAAAAAATCATTAAAAACCCTCATCTTATTGTCCAGAATTTAGTATCTTTCATTAAAGTTAACCTTTCACAGGTATTATCAGGTTTTTCTGGAGTACAAAGCTGTGTTCATTAAAATGAAAACTTGCCTGAAACACGCAATCATTGTTTGTTATTGTCATTTATCAACAATTTTCTTTTTTCCGTTAGCTCAGAACAATTTGAAACTTATGCTATCCACATCAAAATACAGACTGGAAGCATACCCTTTTTCCTAGCTTAAGGTATTATTATCTGAAATTTGATTCAATGAACAGCTTACTGGGAAGAGTTCTATGCTTGAACAATATACATACATGAGACATATACATATGTGCATGTATGCCAAGTAACATGGGGATTACGTGGAGACTTGAAATAGTATCTTAAATTTTGAATTTTCAGAAAAATTTTCACACAAAGATTTTTATTTTTCAAACTGCTGTTTGTATTTTGGATCAAGACTGATTCTTTAAACTTCTTACACTTTTTCTGGCAAATGCTTTAATGTCATTTTCTAAGAGTTCACAATTATAGTTTTTGAAATGTAGCTTGTATTTTTGAAATGTAGAGAAACTGTAAATGTGATTTTTGGTATGTATAAATCATACTCAAGATCATGAGTTTTTAGATAAATTTTTGAATTGAAACAGATTACTTGGCACTGTTTTACATTGAAATCTAGACCTTACTATGTATACCAAACACAAAGGAGATGCAAACATGATAAATGCGTAAGTGCAATATTCCTGTATCTACTCCTTAACATGGAGGATTCTTATATATTACATAAACAGATTAAATTTCTGGTAAATATACACTAACAAAACATGAAAATCAAAAGAGGAAAACAACTATGCGCATGCGCCACTCACTGTCACCAAGTGATTCTACAGTTGGAGATCAACAATGTCGCAGTCAGAACAGAATTCTTAACTTTCACTGTGAAGATCTGCCAGTCCCTTACTACTATAAAAGGTCGGAAGTAAGTCTGGCCAAAATCTAACCAAGAGAGATCAAATGATGGGCCACAACTTCTACATTATTTGCACAGAAATTCAACCCATTAAAAACAGAAAATGTCAAACGAGACACTGAACTACTAAGACAAACAAAAATCTAAACGTTCCAAAATAAAATTTCTTATAAAATGTACCTTATTGTTAAGCTGAAAATCAGAAAGGTATATAATATTGCTCTTTGATTGCAAACCTGCAATTTCATTAAAATTTTATGCTTCCTAAGAATTAATAGAAAATATTTAAACTAAGGTCAGTATGGCAATACCATACTTATAGTAATGGTATTTTAATATTTGGACAACTATAATGCAAAAATGTTATGTTTTTAAAATTTATACATTTGTACAATATGCACATTTTATATTTATGTATATATAAGTATGTATCATTTACATATTATTTATGTATATATTTTATACATACATGTTTATATATATACAGCAAACATATTTATGGATATACTTTATAGCCTACTAACCCAGGTTAAATTCAAGTCTCTTCATTTGAATATGTACTATAGCCTAGTGATTACAGAATACATGTTAAGTCAATTTTATTTTCTCATATATTATAAGCAGTATAATTCAGTGAGATGGCAGTTAACATCACATATTGTGGATAATAGTTTACTGTTGAGTTTTATAAAACAAACTAATAAGTTTGGAGATAGTATTTTTTCAACATGTACAATTTACGTATTTTTGTACTAGTTTGCTGACTTGGAAATGAGCACAAATGTAGATTTTAAATTGTCAGAGTCTGAAATGAATCTATCATCCAACCTCCTAAGAGAATAAGCAGTGAGTTTTTGTTTTCCCTAAGCTGGCATAGTTTTAAAATCTGATTCAGGAGGAAAAAAATGAAAAATTAAGAATAAGAGAATGGAACTGACATTTATTTCCTAGCTCAATATAAATCTGTTTGATGAGGGCTTTAACACTTAGCAAAGAGTAACTCTTAACATTTATTTTGGAGACAAAGTTTTAGATTGAAATTTTCAGTTTTTAAACATTTGGGGGAAAAATCCTGAGAAACTGAGAAAGTGAGATTAGTCATTTTGTAAATAGAATGATGATGTAAAGATAATTAGATGAAGAATGATATTTTAGGAAAATTAATTAGATAAAACTATGAGAAAATTATTTGCTATGTGAGCATGTATGTGTGTATTTAAATACATATAATTTCAGTGGATTAAATATCCAAGTAGTTCATTTGTCTAACTTTTGTTTCATTTCTCTACAATTTGCCTATCTTGTCTCATTTGTCTCATCCTACAAACCCAGAGCTTACTGCTGGTAGAATCCAGGTATTGAAGAGGGGGTAGTCTCTAGTACGTGCCCATTCACCCTAGAGATGTAGACTGACAAAAGTTCCTTCCACGTGGTTCTACCCGTCTGATCCTGGGGCAGGAACAGAGTTCAAGAGTCTACTTCAGGCAATTTTAAATTCACCAACTTGAACGTCACAGATAACACTTCCATCATAACCCACTGGCTAGCACTAGCCACGTACCTCCACCCTGGCACAGGTGGGAAGAGGTGCAATTCTCCTACATGTCCAAAAGAGAGATTCAGAATTGCAGTGAAGCAATGCTGTCTATACTCGACCTTGTCATGTAGCACAACACACTGAGGAAGGTGTACTGGTGAATGATGATTTTTAATTTCATTTAAAAAACCTATAAATTAGACTGTAATGGCTTTTCATTTAATAATGACTTTATGTAGAAGAACACAAGAGGAGCAACCTAATAAAAGACTGGTTTTGACCAAGCACTGAGAATAGGTTGGCCACTTATTGAAATTCTTGAAAGGTAAAATGAATATTATGATTATGCTACTATGTGACATACAGCCCTAATAACTAGTCTTTGTACCTAATTCTTAATGTTTACTATATATAATTTATACTATATATAGTCTAGTATGATATTATAATACACTAAAATACACATGAGCTTCAATCATCCAGTAGCCTTACTTTATGTATCAGTTCAGTTCAGTCGCTCAGTCATGTCCGACTCATTGTGACCCCATGAATCATAGTACCCCAGGCCTCTCTGTCCATCGCCAACTCCTGGACTTTACTTAAACTCACGTCCATCAAGTCAGTGATGCCATCCAGCCATCTCATCCTCCGTCATCCCCTTCTCCTCCTGTCTCCAATCCCTTCCAGCATCAGGGTCTTTTCCAATGAGTCAACTCTTCACATGAGGTGGCCAAAGTACTGGAGTTTCAGCTTTAGCATCAGTCCTTCCAATGAACACCCAGGACTGGTCTCCTGTAGGATGGACTGGTTGGATCTCCTTGCAGTCCAAGGGACGCTCAAGAGTCTTCTCCAACAACACAGTTCAAAAGCATCAATTCTTCGGTGCTTAGCTTTCTTCGCAGTTCAACTCTCACATCCATACATGACCACTGGAAAAACCATAGCCTTGACTAGATGGACCTTTGTTGGCAAAGTAATATCTCTGCTTTTGAATATGCTATTTAGGTTAGTAATTTTTCCTTCCAAGGAGTAAGCGTCTTTTAATTTCATGGCTGCAATCACCATCTGCATTGATTTCGGAGCCCCAAAAATATAAAGTCTGACACTGTTTCCACTGTTTCCCCATCTATTTGCCAGGAAGTGATAGCACCAGATGCCATGGTCTTGGTTTTCTGAATGTTGAGCTTTAGGCCAACTATTTCACTCTCCTCTTTCACTTTCATCAAGAGGCTTTTTAGCTCCTCTTCATTTTCTGCCATGAGGGTGGTGTCATCTGCATATATGAGGTTATTGATATTTCTCCTGGCAATCTTGATTCCAGCTTATGCTTCTTCCAGCCCAGCGTTTCTCATGATGTACTCTGCATAGAAGTTAAATAAGCAGGGTGACAATATACAGCCTTGACGTCCTCCTTTTCCTATTTGGAACCAGTCTGTTCCATGTCCAGTTCTAACTATTGCTTCTTGACATGCATATAGGTTTCTCACGAGGCAGGTCAGGTGGTCTGGTATTCCCATCTCTTTCAGAATTTTCCACAGTTTATTGTGATCCACAGAGTCAAAGGCTTTGGCATAGTCAAGAAAGCAGAAATAGACATTATTCTGGAACTCTCTTGCTTTTTGATGACCCACTGGATACTGGCAATTTGATCTCTGGTTCCTCTGCCTTTTCTAAAACCAGTTTGAACATATGGAAGTTCATGGTTCACATATTGCTGAAGCCTGGCTTAGAGAATTTTGAGCATTTTTTTTAGCGTGTGAGATAACTGCAACTGTGCGGTAGTTTGAGCATTCTTTGGCATTGCCTTTCTTTGGGATTGGAATGAAAACTGACATTTTCCAGTCCTGTGGCCACTGCTGAGTTTTCCAAACTTGCTGGCATATTGAGTGCAGCACTTTCACAGCATCATCTTTCAGGATTTGAAAGGGCTCAACTGGAATTCCATCACCTCCACTAGCTTTTTCATAGTGATGCTTTCTAAGGCCCACTTGACTTCACATTCCAGGATATCTGAGTCTAGGTGAGTGATCACACCATTGCAATCATCTGGGTCATAAAGATCTTTTTTGTACAGTTTTCTGTGTATTCTTGCCACCTCTTCTTAATATCTTCTGCTTCTGTTAGGTCCATACCATTTCTATCCTTTATCGAGCCCATCTTTGCATGAAATGTTCCCTTGCTATCTCTAATTTTCTTAAAGAGATCTCTAGTCTTTCCCATTCTGTTGTTTTCCTCTATTTCTTTGCAATGATCGCTGAGGAAGACTTTCTTATCTCTCTTTGCTATTGTTTGGAACTCTGCATTCAGATGCTGATATCTTTCTTTTCCTCCTTCACTTTTCGCTTCTCTTCTTTTCACAGCTATTTGTAAGGCGTCCTCAGACAGCCATTTTGCTTTTTTTGCATTTCTTTTCTTGGGGATGGTCTTGATCCCTATCTCCTGTACAATGTCATGAACCTCCGTCCATAGTTCATCAGGCACTCTGTCTATCAGACCTAGTCCCTTAAATCTATTTCTTCCTTCCACTGTATAATCATAAGGGATTTGATTTAGGTCCTACCTGAATGGGCTAGTGGTTTTCCTACTTCCTTCAATTTAAGAGAGGAGCTACCCCACGCCCAAGGTCAGGGACAGTGGCCTAGAGTAGCTACCACATGCCTGAGGTCAGGGGTAGCGGCCGAGAGGAGATACCACAGGCCCGAGGTCAGGGGTAGCGGCCGAGAGGAGATACCACAGGCCCGAGGTCAGGGGCGGTGGCTGAGAGGAGCAACCCCACGTCCAAGGAGCTGTAGCTGCACGGACGCAGGAGGGCCAAAGGGAGCTACTCCACGTTCAAGGTCAGGAGGGCCGGCCCTGAGGAGATACCCCTTGTCCAAGGTAAGGAGCAGCGGCTGTGCTTTGCTGGAGCAGCCGTGAAGAGATACCCCACAACCAAGGCAAGAGAAACCCAAGTAAGACGGTAGGTGTTGCGAGAGGGCATCAGAGGGCAGACACACTGAAACCTTAACCACAGAAAACTAGCCAATCTGATCACACGGACCACAGCCTTGTCTAACATAATGAAACTGAGCCATGCTGTGTGGGGCCACCCAAGACGGACGGGTCATGGTGGAGAGGTCTGACAGAATGCGGTCCACTGGAGAAGGGAATAGCAAACCACTTCAGTATTCTTGCTTTGAGAACCCCATGAACAGTATGAAAAGGCAAAAGGATAGGATACTGAAAGAGGACTCCCCAGGTTGGTAACTGCCCAATATGTTACTGGAGATCAGTGGAGAAATAACTCCAGAAAGAATGAAGGGATAGAGCCAAAGCAAAAACAATACCCAGGTGTGGATGTAACTGGTGATAGAAACAAGGTCTGATGCTATAAAGAGCAATATTGCATAGGAACCTGGAATGTCAGGTCCATGAATCAAGGCAAATTGGAAGTGGTCAAACGAGAAGGCAAGAGTGAACATCGACATTCTAGGAATCAGCCAACTAAAATGGACTGGAATGGGTGAATTTAACTCAGATGACCATTATATCTACTACTGTGGGCAGGAATCCCTCAGAAGAAATGGAGTAGCCATCATGGTCAACAAAAGAGTCCGAAATGCAGTACTTGGATGCAATCTCAAAAACGACAGAATGATCTCTGTTCGTTTCAAAGGCAAACCATTCAATATCACAGTTATCCAAGTCTATACCCCAACCAGTAATGCTGAAAAAGCTGAACGGTGCTATGAAGACCTACAAGACCTTTTAGAACTAACGCTCAAAAAAGATGTCCTTTTCATTATAGGGGACTGGAATGCAAAAGTAGGAAGTCAAGAAACAGCTGGAGTAACAGGCAAATTTGGTCTTGGAGTACAAAATGAAGCAGGGCAAAGGCTAATAGAGTTTTGCCAAGAGAATGCACTGGTCATAGCAAACACCCTCTTCCAATAACACAAGAGAAGACTCTACACATGGACACCACCAGATGGTCAACACCAAAATCAGACTGATTATATTCTTTGCAGCCAAAGATGGAAAAGCTCTATACAGTCAGCAAAAACAAGACCAGGAGCTGACTGTGGCTCAGATCATGAACTCCTTATTGCCAAATTTAGACTTAAATTGAAGAAAGTAAGGAATAAAGAACATAGAACCATATCTGAAAAAAGAACTATGAAGAAAACTAATCATTATCAAATATTTCTGAATTACTTAAATTGCATTTTAAAAATTCCATAATTTATCAATATTTATTAAAACATTCATCTTTCTTAACTCAATCAATGAAAAAATGTGTACATGTTCTCAGTTCTATGCTAAGAACTTCTAGTAGATGACAATATTCTCATTAGACTTAGATAAAAGTGATTTATATTAAAAGACTGCAAGGAGATCAAACCAGTCAATCTTAAAGGAAACTAGTCCTGAATAGTCATTGGAAGGACTGATGCTGAAGCTAGCAAAGAGTTAGACATGACTGAGCAACTGAACTGAACTGAATAGTTTCTCAGGAAAATAAAACTTGCTGATATATGAGACAGATTTTAGTTTAACATTCATCAAGGAGTGTTCTAGTTATTTTACATGTTTTTAAAATTTTCATAACAGTCCTTTGAGGTAAGTAAGGTATATATTAGATTAGTTTGACAAATGGCAACTTTGTCATGTACTGCTAAAAAGCTGTTTATCTAAATATTCACTGACGTATCAACACTGATAGCTGAAGAGGATAAAAGAATTACATTATTCTGGAATAAATATGTTTTTCTATGAGTCAAAGAAACCCTGTGGCTTAAAACAGATGATTAAATAGAGAAGTCATTTTCAGTTTGAAAGAGACCATTCTTAATACATTCATTTCTTTCAAAAATAAAGTCTTTTGCCAATTCTCCTGGGGACTTATACTCTATACCTAATAATAATGCTGATGTGTATTTTTATATAATGGGCAGTGACTACCAACAATCATATAAAAAAGTACAGAAAGTACAGAAACAACAACTGGTCTTCACAGATCTGGCAGGATAGTAATGAGCAATTTCCTCAGTCATGGTCTAGTATGGATGGATGTAAGATAAAAAAGGCCCCACCATGAACTTCCTCACAGTTCCTAGTTGCTATCATTTGCAAGAAACAATTAAAAACAAAATGATTTTTATGTAAGACTGAAATAACCAGCAAGGACTGCAGTATTTTCTGTCATGTATTATTCATTAGGGTAAAATTGTATATGACTTGATTTGCTCTAATTACAAAAATACTGACTAAATTCCATCTCAATGCAAGCATAACTCATAGCTCCATACTTTAAAAACCTGATCTTGTATCTTGTGACAAAATAGCTTTGAAATCTTTAAACCCATTTAGAATCTTTCTCTTTGAATAATTGGATTTTAGAAATATCTTTTAAATGCCTCTTTATCTCTAGGGAGAAATCTGAGTAAGATCTTATCCATGAAGCAAAATGCCAGATGATTAAAAAATTCTCATCTCCAATTCCAGACCTCTATTTTCTCTTCAGTTGTCAATCCCTTTTTAATTTGCTGCGAACAGTACTGTCAGTCTGTTTTGGAAGCTGTTCTAATTTAATATTTCATTATCTTTCTTCTTCAGCCTTTGAATGGCCTGTCACTTGTTATAGCCATCATAAAAAGCTAGCCAAGTAAATGTCTGATCTCCAGCTATCAATTTATAGAGATTCTCAATTGTGCACATGTCCTTTTTGATGTCTTCCATGTTCCCTTTTTAATATCTTTTTATAAACAATGAGACAATGGATTTTTATTTGTATTCTCCTCTAAACAATTTTTTTAAAAAACAGCAATAATTTGACCTTTAACAAGTCCCTGAATATCTCTGTTCAGTAACAGATTTTATAAAATTAACAGAAAAAATTTTCACAACTTCTGATAAAATATGAAAAATGAATAGAAACTAAGGAACTTTAATAATCATATTATACAATATCTGAGGGCCCCCTTTCTTAGCAACAACACTGAGAAATATATTTCAGTTCCAAGAATTACAGAAAGATCTGCCATTTTTCTTTAGTGAGTTACAGAGTGCTGGGACCTAAATGACTTCTACATGGACACTAATATTATTAGATAACACTGATGCAATACCAAGAATAACCATGTATGCTGACAGAGATTCTTGAAATACTTTTCTGGACTCACCAAACAATCTTCATGAGGTTCCTAGGAATAAAAGACTTTCCAGTGGCCCTTTCTTAAACATTTATCCAAATATGCAACAATATAAGGGAAACTTTGCAAAAAAAAAAAAAAAGTAAAAAACATACTGTAAAATATTAAGAATGATGCAACATTTTATGTCCAGATTTTGGCTGATTGGGTAGCATCTGCTAAGGCTGCCATGCAGCACGAAGAATGCACTATTCTCTTATAGTATTGAGGAGACAAATCCAAAATGACCCCCAAAGCCACAGAAACCAGTAGCAGAACATCTTCACATGGTATAGAGATATGTGTCTGCTGGTTCAAAGGAACTACAGAGAGGATGCCCACATAAGAAATTTCTAAATAACCTGTACAATTTCTCCCCAAGAAAAAAAGTTAGTTTAAATTATTTACTACATAACTACATCTACCTAGCCTTGGCAAAGTCAGCCAGCCAGATATCAACCATTCTCTGTCCTCCCTTGCCCTTAGCACTTCTACCTGGTGGAGGCAAACTACATACAGCTAGGAAGTACCCCATCGCTTCTGCCTCTTTTCCACTGTCAGCTTCCATTAGCCCTAACCTAGGGTGCAGGGTGGTAGAGCAGTAGGGGTTAATAATAAATCAAATTTGGAATTGAGACTGCGTTTTTGCTTTTTATATTTGGAGAAGGCGATGGCACGCCACTCCAGTACTCTTGCCTGGGAAACCCCATGGACGGAGAGGACGGAGGAGCCTGGAGGCCTGCAGTCCATGGGGTCGTGAAGAGTCAGACACGACTGAGCAATTTCACTTTCACTTTTCACTTTCCTGTACTGGAGAAGGAAATGGCAACCCACTCCAGTGTTCTTGCCTAGAGAATCCCAGGGATGGGGGAGGCTGGCGGGCTGCCGTCTATGGGGTTGCACAGAGTCGGATACGACTGAAGTGACTTAGCAGCATACTGTATTTATGTCTAAAAGTGACTGAGACCATCTTATTATCTGTTATCAGGAAAGTCATCTTTATCCAGTCATTTACTGAAAAAAGTGTGAGTCTAACAAAATAAAATTAAATCTTTACAAGAAAATGCCTGGTACAGTTGGACAAGGTGACTCAAGGAGAAAACAAGAATTGTAAATTTTATCAAAAGTATTGTGGCACTTGCCAATAATATAAAAATTTTGGGGTAGTGTTATTATTTGAATTAAATGAAATGTATGCTTATAGTATGTTAATGTTATACAGTAATAGAAATATGAAAACTATCAGTAAAGTGACTTGAATTTTATTTCTTTCTAGCATAATTTCTCTGCACTTTTAAAGATTAATAAGTACTAGGAATCTCCAAAGAGGAAGCTATACAACATTTTCCAAATTTGTTTGGCCAGCAAACCATCACCGCAATTAAGAATCCTGTTATAATTTCATTACCTATAACAGAATTGAGAAAACATGGCATGGTTGAATGAACAATGTAAATACATGATACAGAAGATGGATACAATCACCGTGATAGATGTTCATATGCAAGAACTGAGTCGATCTTGCAGTAGAAGCTATCACAAGGGCTAACTAACGTGGCACTTTATTTTCAATAAGATCTAGGTTTTTTTTATAGATCTTAAATATAATTGTGGTTTAAAATATCCTTCAAATTTCAAACAAAAGACTAGAATGCTTCACAAATTCAACCAGGGGAGAGTATTATAATCACTTTGTAACATACACAGGACAACATTTACTGCACAGACGAGAAAAAACTTTGTCAGAGTGACTCTGGCACCATTTTGGACACACGATACACGATCAAATGAATGGACAGTCAGTCAAGTTGTTACAATATTCTTTTGCCCTCTCTTAAAAAATAACAAAACATAACCACACTTCAGTAACTATAAATTTTAGGCTCTATATCTGCAGAGCCGATGGACCTATAAATTTAGGGAATGTTCCAAGAGAACAATCTAATTATTACTGCTATATATACCTAGAATTACAATTAACTGTCTCTCCAATAAACAGGTAAGTCTATTCACCTATTGAGTTGGCAAGCATTAACTGATTTCCACAGCCCTTCAAAGGGGAAGTACAGAAAATAAGAATTGCAATTAATTGTCTCTCCAATAAACAGGTAAGTCTATTCACCTATTGACTTGGCAAGCATTAACTGATTTCCACAGCACTTCAAAGGGGAAGTACAGAAAATAAGATTCTAAATTAAAATGCCAAAAATAGTTTTGCAAATCCAAATTTAAACAGCCAAATACTTTATACTCTAATGTATGTTTAGAAGTATGACATAACCAACTTAAATTTTCAGCTCATTATACACCAGTTCAGTTTAGTCACGCAGTCGTGTCCAACACTTTGAGACCTCATGGACTGCAGCACGCCAGGCCTCCCTGTCCATCACCAACTCCCAGAGCTTGCTCAAACTCATGTCCATCACGTCGGTGATGCCATCCAACTATCTCATCATCTGTCATCCTCCTCTTCTCCTGCCTTCAATCTTTCCCAGGGGTCTTTTATCTTTTATCAGGGTCTTTTCCAATGAGTTGGTTCTCGGTATCAGGTGACCAAAGTATTGGAGTTTCAGCTTCAGCATCAGTCCTTGCAATGAATATTCAGGCCTGATTTCCTTTAGGATTGACTGGCTGGATCTCCTTGCAGTCCAAGGGACTCTCAAGAGACGTCTCCAATACTGTTATTTATATATATATATATATATATATATATATATATATACACACACATAAAAACTTGAGTTTAAGCCTATTCCAATTTTTCCCTGGAAACAAAACTGTGTCTTAGCCAGCTTGGGTTGCCATAATAAAATAACACAGACTAGGTATTTCCTCTGAGTTCTAGAGGCTGACAAGTCCAAGATCAAGGTGAGTGCCAATTTGGTTCCTGGTGAGAACTCTCTTTCAGGCTTGCAGACTGCTGCCTTTCCTGCTGTCTCCTCACATGGCCTTTTCTGTGCAGGAATACCTCTTCATATAAAACCACCAATCCTACCAGATTAGGGCCCCATCCTAATGACCTCATTTAACCTTGACTGTCCCCTAAAGATCCTATCCAAATATAGTTAGTCACCACTGAGGGTTAGGACTCCAACATGTGAATCCATGTGGGACACAATTCAGTCCACAGCAATTTACAAGATCCATAAAACTGTTATTTCTAATTGGTCTGTTATTCCATAATTCTGAATGAATTAAAGGGCTAGTATCTGTAAGATCAGAAGAATACTATATTCTTTGGCATTTGGGTTTACTTTTGGTCAACATTTTCCTATCAGAAAATGAACACTATATTGCATCTTTAAGATGAATGTATTATAGAAACGTCATTAGAGAAAAACAATGAAATGAAGTGCAAACTTTCCCTTGGAAGAGGAATTTCTTCTCTTTGTTTCATACTTATTAAGCATGATCAAATTATCCTATCCTAAAATTTTATTAGTACCTCATGTCTTCTCATGTTTCTACTATTTCACTGCTATGCTCTTAATGAGGAGTGATGCTAGTTAATTAAACTAAACCTTAAACACACACAGACACACACACAGACACACACACACCCACACCCACAAGATGATCATTTCGTTAGAGAATCAATGGTATTTCTTAAAAGTGTCCTTTTTTTAGCCCTTACCAGATTTCTGATTTCATGGCTTAGGATCATGGCTTTATGATTTAAATAGCATTTTTAAAGAAAAAAGGAAAGCTACTTTGTTAATATGATAACCATGATAATATTTTAAAGTCATTCACTTTTTTAGTCTTTAAACACACAACTCTATAGCATGAACTGATGTATCACCCAGAATTTCAAAAACTTTGTTTTTGGTAATTATCTGCTGAAAAAAAAATAACAGAAAACAATTTATATTATTGTATATTAAACCAAAATCATATTTGTAATAAATAAAAGCACAGACAACAAATACTCTAAAAACAAACAGGTATAGAAGTAGTGGGAATTTCTCAGCTCTCTTTAATCATCAGAGCATTTTTTATCATTGGTAGGAGTATTTTGATAAAATTTTAATTAAAAAATGACTTCAATTAAAAATGATTGTAAATTTTTTCCATTTCTTTAATACTAAATTATATGAGATGTTCACTAAATCTTCTGTGCCAATCATTTCATGATATATGTAAGTCAAATTATATTTTACACATTAAAATTATATAGTTCTGTATGCCAATTATATCTCAAATTGAAAAAAAATAGGTAAATGCTTAATCTGCATCAACTGATACAGAATATAAAAGCGTTATTAGACATCTAAAATACTCAATTATCGAGTCAGTTGTTTTGTTTCCAGGCATTATTCTTTCATTGCTATTTTGCTTGGCAATGTTTTCATTGAATTTTTCATTATTATTCATAAAGTAATACTGTTTTACGATATATTTCTTTTTTTGGTGCTATATCTTTTTTTAAATTGAAGTGATATGAGTTAATTAACTTTTCACATTTCTAGAAAAAAATTCAAAACTTGAAAGTATTTATTTGAAAATTTTATAGAAATGACTCAACATAAGTACTTTCTTTGGCCATAAATTTCAATGTGTTTCCAATTTATTTTATGATTACTGACATATTATTGAGTTGATCTGACTTTATTTTATAATAATTCATCCACTCTTCTTACACATTATGGCATTTTACTGTAAAGTTGCCCCTAATGCCCTTTCATGGTTTTAATCTCCATTTTCTGGGGTTATACTTCTTACTTTAAATATTTTTCTCTCATTTTCCAACAGCCTTGACAATCTCTTTTTAAAGCTTGTGATTTTATTGCTAAAGTATACTGAAACACATTTTGCTACTTGAAATTTAAAATGTATATATTTATCAAGCAAAGTTCAGTTAAGCATAATCACTAAATTCAGCTAATCAGGTGAAAGGGAAAACTTTACAGTATATGTTGTGAAAGATCTAGCATGTGGGAAAATCAGGGTAATTTCTAAACATGTTTCTTACCATCCCTCAGACAAACTGCTGCTACACTTCACAGTGCCCTAGTATTTTATTTTACATAGCAATGGAACCTAGTGTTGAAAAAACAAACATAAGACATTAATGCTGAAAGAAAAAGGCAGTAAACTATTTCAATATATTATCAATATTCTGCATATATCTCTAAAATATTAATTAAAAGATAATAGTGTCAATGAAAAATTGGAATTAGAAAGGAACTAATTCATTGAAGGTATAATCTAATTTGGTACTTACCTGTCATATCAAGAAAATTTATCAATAGTTTTGTCCTTTTAATATCAGTTCTTATTTTATCTTAAGGTGATAATGAGAAATACAGAGATTTACTTATATCCCATGATAAAAATTATTAAATATATAATAATACTTTCTGATAAGGTAAAAGTTCAGGTATAAACTTTGTAGGGTTTCAGTATATTTGCTTAGTAGGCAATAGGTCAGGTATAAATTTTGTAGTGTTTCAGTATATTTGCTTAGTAATTATATATTTGCTACTAGTACATTTAATGAACACATACACAGACATACAGTATCTGAATCAGTGTAATTTTACATATTTTCCTTTACACTAGTTTGTATTTCATAAAATCATCATATATTTATTTTATAGTGAGAAAAATAAGCATTTTAATGTTATATTTGCCTCAAAAGCAATTGTAAAGCTCAAAAGATGTTTAACAGGAACACATATGTTATTCCAATCAAGATTCTGGAAGTGGAACAACCCTATTAACATTTTACTTCAAAGAAATAGATCATGCATTAATTCAAGATTATTTGTTTTGTACAGAAAACAACAGCTAAAACACTACCATGCACATACCTATACATCAACAGTTAAGAAGTTCAAAACTTGCCAGTACTGAGATGTGAATCCCAAACCAGAAGCCTATCACAGGAAATACACCAGGCAAGCCTGAAAAACGCTCAGCGGTTTGCACCAGTGTAAGGATATGTAAGGATTTATGTAAACAGGCGAAATGAAATATGTCTATATATTTTCCCTCTGTTTTTCTGTAGGATTACTATCCCGTTTCTAACTTGTAACACTGAATGATGAGGAGGAAACTAACTTGCATGGAATTTATCTTCAAAAGAAAATTTAAAAGTTGTGAAGAAAGACACAGAAAAAAGGTCTTTTGATATTCTACTGAACTTGAATTAATTCAATACTCTTTAAAGATCTCAGGAAATTTATCTTAGTTTATTAGTTTTCAACTAAAAGTGCTTTTATAATGTTTATTTATGAGGATAAAATTTGTTTGTCACACTATTTTGAGATAATTAAGTTAATTGAATAGAATGTCTCCATCACATAAAATAAGAAGGAAAAATGTATATCTCAAAAATAGATTTACACAATTTTTAAAAATTAACTTATTTTTTAATTGAACGATAATTGCTTTACAGAATTTTGCTCTTTTCTGTCAAACCTCAACATGAATCAGCCATAGGTATACATTTATCCATCCCCTCCCTTTTGAACCTCCCTCCCAATCCCACCCCTCTAGGTTGATACACAACCCCTGTTTGAGTTTCCTGAGCCTTACAGCAAATTCCTGTCGGCTATTTATTTTACATATGGTAATGTAAGTTTCCATATTACTCTTTCCATACATCTCATCCTCTCCTCCCCGCTCCCCATCTGTAAGTCTATTCTTTATGTCCATTTCTCCCTTGCTGCCCTGTAAATAAAAATCCACATATTTTAATAGGTACAGTTTTCCGAGCTACAATCTTGGTCCAAGGTCCCATCATTCCTCCTCAATTCTTGCCTTTTATGTCTGTTCTCAACCAACTATCCAGCATCTACCTTTTTACGAAAGTGTAATTCCTCATCCAAAAAACACCTCAGAGTTCCCTCTCTGTATGGACTTAATCTCTGTTTTCTCAAAACCTGTATGTTGAACACCTAATCTGCAATGCAACAGTATCAGTAAGAGGGGCCTCTGGGAGGTAATTAGGCATAGATGAGGTTATGGGGCTAGAACATTTGTAGTGGAATTAGTGTCTCACCTTCATAATCAGATTGCTGTCATATGAAAAGAGGAAAAAATATGAGATCTCACTCTCTCTGCATGTGCACAAAGAAGTAGTCATCTGAGCACACGGCAAGATGGTGGCCATCTATAAAACAGGAAGCTCTCTGTACCTCACCAGAAATCAAACCTGTCAGCAGGTTGGACTTCCAGTGCCCAAAACGATAAAAATAAGTCTCTATTATATAAGCCACTCTGTCTACAGCATTTTGTTAGAGCAGTCCAAATAGACTAAAACAATCTCAAAATGAAAATCAAAGTATTTTGCAATTATCCACAAGGCTGTATACAAGGAGGCCTCTGCTGCGCTACACCTGCTCCTTCCCACCTGCTACCTCAGCTATGCCCACTCTGGTCTTTAGGCTCTTTATGAACCTACCAGGCTCAAGATCTTGGTGCTTTCTCTTCCCTCTGCCTGCAACAGTATCTAGAGAGATACTTCAGTATCTAGATACTACAGTATCTAGATACTCCAGTATCTAGAGATACTATCTAGAGAACTTCAACTCTCATGCTTACCAACTACAGACTATGTTATCTTATCCACAAAGTCTTCCCTATCTCCATGTTTTAAATATCAACTCCCCAGCTCCTAACCCAGGAACTGCCTATGCTGTGCTGTGCTTAGTTGCTCAGTCATGTCCAGTTCTTTTCACCACCATGGACTATAGCCCGCCAGGCTTCTCTGTCCATGGGGATTCTCCAGGCAAGAATACTGGAGTGGGTTGCCAGCCCTCCTCCAGGGGATCTCCCCAACCCAGGAATCAAATCCAGGTCTCCCACATTGCAGGCAGATTCTTAACTGGGTCACCAGGGAAGCCAAAGAATACTGGAGTGGGTAGCCTATCCCTTCTCTGGGGGAACTTCCTGACTCAGGAATCAAAACGGGGTCTCCTATATTACAGGCGGATTCTTAATCAGCTGAGCTACCAGGGAATAGGGAAGCCCAGGAACTGCGTATAACCCTCCCTTATTTTATGTTTATCTCAAGCTTTTATTATGTTACAATATATCCCATCATTTAACCGTTTATTTTATGCCCTATCTCCATCACAATGTAAGCTCCCTGAGTACAGGGATTTTTTTAATCTGTTTGTTCATTGCTATATTTCCATTATAAACAGATTTTTAAAACAGCAAAAGTAAACTATTAGCACTCTCTAATTAAATAGTGCACATGTCCTGAAATAGACTAGTTGCTTATGAAAGACTATCACACAATCAGCAAAGGCCTAGCAGCTTTCTCTTCTGTAATTTTTACACTAACATAATTTTACATACAGTAGTTACATTTTCTATGACAAAACAAATGAACATTAAGAGAGGCAAGATAGGAGTAGGGGATTAAGAGATACAAACTAATATTTATAAAATAAATAAGCTACAAGGATATATTGCACAGCATAGGGAATATAGGTAATATTTTATAGTACCTATAAACAGAATATAACCTTTAAAAAATTGTGGACCACTATGCTGTACATGTGAAATTTATGTAATGCTGTACACAAACTATATTTCAATGTAAGAAAAGATAAATTAGAACACAGTATTGGTGATTATAGATCATTTAATTTATAAATTGTTAAAGTATATGAGACCTCCAAGGATATTAACACAACTCCAGAAAATTCTCCCGTCTTCCTCAATGAAAATCAGTGTACCTCTGTGACAGAAGTATGTTCATTTTTAAATTTCTAAAATAGAAATTATAAATTGCCTAGTTTACCTCAAAAGGTAGTATAAGGACAAAAGTATCTAGTACCTGAAAGTTACGTAAGTTGGAGTTCCCTACTGTTTTCTCTTAGTAATGTGTATTTTTTACAACTATAATAATTCTACAAATAAATATTAACATAAATTTCAAATGACAAATGACCAAAATATTCTATAAAAGCATTCCCTATACTTGAATAAAAATAATTAACACATTAATAAAGCTCTGTGATTAAAACAAATTGTCAGAATATTCAGCCCTTTCTATCAAGTTCACTATTTTTATACTGAAACAGATAAATGATTAAAAAAATAAGCGTAGTTTGAGTGTCCTCTAAAATAAAAGTATGAACCAGTAAAATCCTCAAAATTAAAAGCTTTCAGACAATATTTTAATTATATACACTATTTGAAAAGTTTAACTATATCATGGAGCAAAAGCAATCATATTGAATTCAAGGGAATTTCAAAAGTAATCACCTTTGGAAAATTAGAACACAAGATATCTTATGAGAATTCAGGGACACAAACTGTCTTTGAATGAAAGAAGAGGCTGTTCCCTTCAGTTAAGCCTTCAATTAAAGTATGCTTTCCCATTTATTAAATTCAGAATCTAGAATGATTCTGTACATCTGATATGTTTTGATGAACTGCATGAAAAATGCCAGTAATTATTAAATTTTCAAGATCTTGTTGACATTTCTGATTTTACTCCTATGTCATTTAGTCACATAGCTCATAACACCGGATATGAATTTTAAAGCAGTGCAGGCCAGGCAAGGTCAGAGTCTTACTGATGAGATTTCAGCAAAAAAGAAGAAGCCAATATTTCTTCAAGATAAATAGGACTACATACACAATCCAAAGATAGAGCTTCTTTTTCTTTTTTTAAATTATGCCATATACCAAAATTTCTTACAATTTCTGAAAATATCTATTTCAATATCCTATCTTCCTGATTTTCAAAGTAATCAAAGTAATACTTTTTTACTTTTTAGCCTCTGACACTATTAAAATCATCCTTTTTAAATATCCACTAACAGTTTATTCCAAATTAGAAACATTTACAAAAAGTCAAAACTCTTCTGTAGGATTTTAAAAGATACCTATACTATGTGACATCAATATGAAGAAAGGATACTTGGATTTACTTTATGTGTCAATTTTATGTTTGTTCCAGCATAAAATAGATGAAGACATCAATGAATGTGACTTCAATGAAAAAAAAAAAAAAAAGAGCAAAAGAAATAAGAAAATGAAGATTCTCATGCAAAATCAGTATTTTACTGACTCTTATGGAGTTACATCTTGGCTCGCAAGTAATATGAGTCAAAATTAAGTCAAAAGAAAACATTAGAATTTTATCTATTACAGTACTGTAAAGTATAAAGTTTAAAATTAGAATTTATATGAAACTTGACTCCATTTTTTATCAGTGATGTGGACTTTCATTAAAGACTCAGCTTGAGTTTCCTCTTCAAAAATTTTTAACAAAGTTATAGTAATAAAACGAGACACTATAATTTACTTTGGTGTATAATTTACTAGACTGGTGAATTAGGTTCTAATGATTTTAGGTTCTAATTACCTAGGGAAAAATGCATTTTTCACTATTTATTCAATATCACTTCATTGAAAAGTTAATCAAAGTTATTTTGCTTTTCTATTCCCTGGATAACCTACTCCTAAAGAGATACCTTTCTCCTCTCTATTTTCAGCCTTTTAATAGTTTAACAACAACAAATCTCTCTACTATAAGCAAGGCAAGCAGAATAGGTTGGTGGGGAAGCAAGGTGAAAAGCAATATGAAAAGTCCCATTTGGATTATTTCATTAGTTTGTGTTTGCATTTAAATACATATTTTATAAGACTATGCCCCAAACTGTTAGTCATGATTAGCTTCAGGAGGTGTTATTGTTTGACACCTTTATTTTCTATTTTAAACATGCATGCCATATTAAAATTTCTTCTACTGTTGGTGACACAGCTTTTAGAAAAAGAAATTTGTTTTTAAAATGTGTGAGGTTGCTGTGGCCCGGATTAGGCTGCTCCAAGATATGCCTCAGTGGCATATTGATTATTCTGAATTAAGAGTTATGTGAGAAACAGCCAACGGAAAATAAAGCATAGAAAAATATAACCATGTCTCTCTTACCCTCTAAAAGTAGGAAATACATCTTCCACATGAAGGTATGCACTCCTATCAGCAGAGGTAAGGAATTCAAAGCTAAGCAAGCTGTACAAACATATGTTGTTACTTCGTTAGTCAGCTACCCCAAACACAAGCTGCCTTGTCTTATCTCTTCACATATTGTTTGTTTGTCTAAAAATGATATGTAATTGGCCTGCTTTGGACACTGTGAGGGTACCATTTCTATGACTTGCTCTACTCTGATCTGTCGTGTCTGACTCTTTACAGCCCCACTGACTATATCCTGCCAAGCTCCTCTGCCCCTGGGATTCTCCAGCAAGAATACTGGAGCACCCATTTCCTACTCCAGGTGATCTTCCCAACCCAGGCATCAAACTCATGTCTCTTGTGTCTCCTGCATTGGCAGGCATATTCTTTACCACTAGCACCACTCATATGTGCAAACTGATTTTAAATTAATCTATTAATCTGTCTTCTGTCAATTTTAGACCAGCCAAAATAACTCAGGAAGAACTGGGGAAGAGGAAGATCTCTCCCTGGACAAAGTTCTGTTATCCTTCTCAAGAATTTAATGGGAAGTTTGAGAATATCTGGATAATCACTATTAGCAACAAAACAGAAACACGATCATGAAAGTCTGCTAACAAATTAAAAACACTCAAGCTGGCCTCCTGTTTGTTCAACATAGTGATACAGACCAGATAACAGCGACGTGATGACCACAGAGTAGCGACATACAAATGCTTTGACTCAGAAATTTTATATCCAACCAGTCTGTTCTTCTAAAGTGAATTCAAAAGAAAGATATAATTTTAGAATAATAAGATTATATCTTGCTGACATACCCCCCCAAAAAAAACAGGTGATAACAATTTCTAATAAAGTGGATGAAACATTATTTTTTAAAAAATAAGAAACACAACCACACAGCTCAGTATTATCTGATGTTGTTGTAAGTTACAAAATTAAACAGCAAACATCAAAAATACTTTCAAAAAAAGAATGTAGCAAAGTAGAAACAAAAAAATATAAAAATCAAACCTGGATCCTAGTTATTTCTAAAAGGACTTAGAATCAATAGGGTTAAGTTGTAAAGAAATGAAATTATGTAACTGCTTACATACACCATATTGTTCCTATCATACAGCAAAATCATATGTTTAATATCTTTAAAGAAATGACATGATGAAAACATGTACTTTTAAAAATATTAAAAAGGTGAAACAAAACGAATGAATAAAATAAAACAGATGATGAGATTTATATTATGAAATTAGTCAGGCATGTACTTAAAAATTCCCTTTTAAGCAACAATCTCAGAGTGAATCCAAAAAACAAAAGCTCTTGGGGCTGGTGCATGGGGATGGCCCAGAGGGATGTTGTGGGGAGGGAGGTGGGAGGGGGGTTCATGTTTGGGAACGCATGTAAGAATTAAAGATTTTAAAATTTAAAAACTAAAAAACTAAAAAAAAAAAAAACAAAAGAAACAAAAGCTAATTTCTTGTATTTGTTCTGTACTTAATTCTTTTCGTCTAAACAAACTTTAGTCTTCCCTGTAGCTCAAACAGGAAAACACCTGCCTGCAATGCAGGAGACCCAGGTTCGATCCCCAGTTCGGGAAAATCCTCTGGAGAAGAGAATGGCAATGCCCTCCAGTATTCTTGCCTGGAGAATCCCATGGACAGAGGAGCCTAGTGGGCTACATTCTGTGGGATCACAAAGAGTTGGACACAACTGATTGACTAACACTACTACTTAATAAAGTTCATTTGTAATTAGTCATAACAGCAAACATTTATATAATGCTTACTTTGAGTTTGGCACTATTGTGGAAACTCAAGTATATTAACTTCCTTTATTTTCAAATGAACTTTTGGGCTAGTAATTTTATCCCCATTTTACAGGTGCAAAAAATGCTTGCCCAGAAAGTTAATAAATTTGCCCAAGGAAATACTGTTAAAATTTAGGTTTGAAATTTAACTTAACCTAGGCTGTCTGTATCCAGAATCCAGACAATTACGTATATACTCTAGACACTCAATACACTTTACAGTGTTTTTAATTAAGGGGACTATTAGAAACACACTTTTTAAAATCTCAAGTGGTTCTTTCGCCTTACCATTTACTTATGTGAAAGGCAGGGTACAAGCAGGAAGGGTAGGAACTGGTTAGAAAAGGATAACATCTAAAACCAGAGTTGCGATTGGGCAAAGACTCTGCTTTCTGGGTCACAGCTCATCTTCCTATGCAATTACGTTGCCCTTAGGAGAATTCCTAGTTAGAACTGTCAGGCTCTGCCCTTATTAGCACATAGGATGTCCAAGGAATATCACTGCCATAAGCTTCCTCCTCTGTATCTTCCTAAAAACTACTCTCCTCCCTTCCTTGCAGTGAAGCCTTCTCACTCAATTTGAAGTTTTTCTTTTTCTTTATGCTGCTAAGCTACTGCTAAGTCACTTCAGTCGTGTCCGACTCTGTGCGATCCCATAGACGGCGGCCCACCAGGCTCCCCCGTCCTTGGGATTCTCCAGGCAAGAACACTGGAGTGGGTTGCCATTTCCTTCTCCAATGCATGAAAGTGAAAAGTGAAAGTGAAGTCGCTCAGTAGTGTCAGACTCTTAGCGACCCCATGGACTGCAGCCTACCAGGCTCCTCCATCGATGGGATTCTCCAGGCAAGAGTGCTGGAGTGGGGTGCCACTGCCTTCATTTATTCCTTTACCCAACCGTTTTCTACCTTGAGTTCACAATAAACTAAGAGGGAGGTATCTTTACATTGTAGGGTAAGGCAGAGATCAGAGAGAGAGAGAGACAGGTAAAATACAGTAAGTTGTGGTAAGAACTGGAGAGTCTGCAATGTACATTGCTCTTTCTTTACCAGTTTGGTGTCTTTGTAAAAATATTTGTGTGCACTAATGCTACATAGTTTTAATTTTTTATAAATGCATGTATTACTTTGGAAGTTACTGATACCAACTGGAAAGACAGAATTATTTGCTAAAAGAGTAGGACACCTCCATGGCTACAGGCTCTCCCGCAATTATTCACATAGTGAGGCCTGATGACAATATACTACTCATGGAAATTAGGTTTCTTCTTTTGCATAAATCAGAGTTTACCATAGACTCTTAAATAACATGTAAATGAGAGCATCAAATTTGCTCCCTTTTTTCCTTTCAAAAATAAAATACATAAGCTAGATTAAAAACATGCTATTCCAAGAGTTGCGCACATCCTTTTACTTACAGCCCTCATAGATGTCAGTGGGAATATGAACGGCTGCGTGCTGATAGGATATTTGTCGCCCAAAATTAGCGTCATCGATAAAAACAGGTTTTATCCTCTGGCTGCCTGGTTCGCTATCATTCTTTTCTGGCTATAAAGAAAAGACAGACAATAAAGAGAATATTACAATGTATCCTAACACAGATATTCTCACATTCACTTCTTCATTTGCCAAATGCATATTCTTGTAAGAATATTTTAAAATATTCCCATGATAATATCAGACACCACAAATTTCCATTCAGCCACTAACAATTCACATTGTATCTTCATGATAGGATTCACATTATAACCTAATTTCTCTCCTAATTTCCTAAAAATTGGAGTCACCCAGGAACATCCTGAGAGGACCAGAGCTTTCCCACGTACAGCACTTATTAAAATGTCAAAATGTTAAAGAATAGAATACAACCAAATGAAAAGTTCCCCCTTGAAATAAATGCACCACTTATGCTACAACTTTATATAAATTCTTGGTTTGATAACTAATCTTACACATGAACACAAGAAATGATAGCGGTGAAGGATTATTTTGTCATATTCCCTTGATTTTTGCATGTTTTCCATGTGTATCAATTTTTGCTTTAGAAAAGGAAAGTACAAATGCTCTGAAAGAAGAGATCTATTGTAACTCTAAGTACAATTGAATCTTAACTTCAACCAAGTTGTCTCCTGAGGTAGGAGCAAAGATTCAATCAATATTGATTCAAGAAAATCCCACAGAGTTTAAGGTTGAAGATTAATTTTCTACCTATTTGAACTATGCTTCTGATTATTAAATTACCCTGGCAAGGTAATTTAGTTTCTCCTCTGGCAAGTAACTAAGAATCTCACTCATTTATCCAAAACGCATATCCCTAAATGTATTCCACTTTCCTAAGGTAATTTCCACAAAACAAAACTGAAAAAAGAACCACAACATTTGACTATTTTATAGCACACTGCAGTAGTACAACTGATAAACCAGACAAAGAACTTAAGTGGACAGTCTCATAAGGGTGGTAGGATGTGGCAAAATCAAACCTTACAAACATGTGATAATATCCAACTTTCTAGATGGCTCTGAAAATTTGGACAGCCAGATAACCCATTAGTATCCCAAGATATTTTAATACTCTCTCTCTCTCTCTCTCTCTCACACACACACACACACACACACACACACACTTCTTGGGGAAACTGCAACATGGGAAAGATTATTTAGACACAAATATTAGCAAAAGGGCTTTAAAAAAATCAATGATTTCTAAAGCTGCAAGTCCAACTCATTATTATATAATGAAATCAATTTAACAGGTCATGACTAAATTATTTTTCAAATGAAACAATGTTGAAAGAAACCATGAAAATACATTCTCTATAATAAGGAGAAGGACTATATTTGACTTCCCTGGTGGCTCAGACAGTAAAGCGTCTGTCTACAATTTGGGAGACCCAGGTTCGATCCCTGGGTTGGGAAGATCCCCTGGAGAAGGAAATGGCAATCCACTCCAGGACTATTGCCTGGAAAATCCCATAGACAGAGGAGCCTGGTAGGCTGCAGTTCATGGGGTCGCAAAGAGTCGGACACGACTGAGCGACTTCACGCTACCACACTATGGTTTAGTTAGATATGACTCTGTGTGTATGTGTGCACATCTGGGTATATGATATTCCGACTGTAAAATTTGTCATCAATAAGCAGAGTTAAAGAAGGATCATTATTTTTAATCCACGTGAAAGAAACAAAGATATAACTGCCCCTCTAGTAACAAACTAAATATACAAAATAAAGAAACAGCAGTGCTGAAAGTCTAAAATTTGACAAAAAGCCTACAAGCAGAAATTACTGATTTATATTATTTTCTAAAACAAAGGTTAGGTGTGTGCAGTGTTAAGAATAAGAAAAAGAAAGAATGATAAGGCAAAGAAACACCACAGAACAAAACACTTAACACATCTACCATGATTCCAACTACTAATAAAGGAAAGAATAAAAATAATAACTGGGATTTGGTCCTGGATTCAGTCATGAATTTTCTTATAATTTAAAATTCATCCTCTATTCTATGATTATCTATGGGCACAACTGACTTGAATAAGAGGATGGAACATTAAAACTAACTACTTCCATTAATAATATGAATGTAAAGAGGGTCTCACCAAATAAATGATGTCATTATGCTTCTCCACTGCAAACATTCTGAATTCGTAAAAAGCCTCAATATTTATTTTAAAGCAGAGGCTTCTAACAGTTTAGTCCTTGAAGAAGCAATATCACCAACCAATGAAGCATTTTAGAATGCAAGTCAGAGGTTCCACCCTAGGTCCAGTCAATCAGAAATGTCAGGAAAGCGTTAGTCACTCAATCGTCCCTGACTCTTTGCAACCCCATGGACTGCAGCCCACCAGGCTCCTCTGTCCATGAGATTTTCCAGGCAACGATACTGGAGTGGGTTGCCATTTCCTTCTCCAGGGGATCTTCCCAACCCAAGGATTGAACCTAGGTCTCCTGCATTGCAGGCAGATTCTTCACTGACTGAGCTACAAGGGAAGCCCCAATGTCAGGAAGGGGACCAGCAATTCAGTAATTCAACAAACCCTCTCAGGTGATTGTGGTACACATTAAAACTCCAAGTTCCCTGCTTTAAACTATTAATAAATTAGACACAGAATTTTTTTCATTAAAAAATTAGAATTGACTAGTAATAAGCATATTAACGGATGTCTCAATTTTTCTACCTTCCACAGGGCAGAGGGTTATTTTAACAGATGCATGCACACAGCAATATGGCCAGTAATATTTGTCAAAGGATATTTGAAGAGAAAACAGTCCCTGCAGATTCTATAAGGGTGCAACTTAAAATAAGTTGAGGTAGTAATACTCTTCTACTCTTATATCAAGGAAATAAAAAAGCACACTGGCACATCAAAACTCTGAGATAAGCTCCACTAAAGAAAATAACATTTACCCTCAGTGTTCTCAAGTTCATGTGATGCTGATTGTTTGTTTGTTCGTTTTCATATAAAACTTATTACAAACCACATACTTACAAAAAAACCACGGAAAGGCTTGGTAGAAAGTAAAGATATCAGAAGAGCTGGTTCTCCTCAGTTGTATTTAATAATGTCTTGGACTGTTTCTTAGACTTCAGCTTTCTGACTTAGGAATGATGCTGGGCTACCTATTAGGTGTGATACCTATTCCATGGGGCATATCAGAGTCACCTGGGAAACTTCTTCCCCCACCAATAAGCAGCAAATCACAGTGAGGAGGATGTTTTTGGAAAGAAACTCTCAGTTAATTCTAATATCCTCTCCTACCTAAATTAAGAACACTCAAACTAAAGAACGGAGAAGGCAATGGCACCCCACTCCAGTACTCTTGCCTGGAAAATCCCATGGATGGAGGAGCCGGGTAGGCTACAGTCCATGGGGTCTCTGAGAGTTGGACATGACTCAGTGACTTCACTTTCACTTTTCACTTTCATGCATTGGAGAAGGAAATGGCAACACACTCCAGTGTTCTTGCCTGGAGAATCCCAGGGACGGGGGAGCCTGGTGGGCTGCCGTCTATGGGGTCACACAGAGTCAGACACGACTGAAGTGACTTAGCAAACTAAAGAAACTATACAGCTATTTTCAGTTATGGAAAAACTGCAGTTCCATTTCTACAATTTTAGAAAATATTATGTTAGTTTTTATAAATACATTTTTCCCAGAAATCCCATTTATATCTTGATAAAATTTTAGATGTATGAAAAGTAGAAAGATCAGGTGATAGATAAGAGATAGCTAGTGAAGTATATATCTGAATTAAGATTAGGAATATGTGGATAAATGCAAATATTTCATTCATTCACTCAAGAAATATTTACTGGTAGAGTGGAGGAGAGAGGATTTAATGATAATTCTTATAGAAATGTCATTTAATATTCAAATCTTGAAACAAACATGCAACAATAGTAAAATGGTCACAATAATCTATTATGACAAATACAATTTAATGTTGTTATTAAGTAATATAAAAGAGTAATTACATCAGGAATTACATATATGCTGTATTTGTTTTTAAATGTTTTTAGGTTTAAAAGTAGATGTTAAGCACAGAGTAGGAAGAGAAAAAATAGCCTATATTTTTAGAGGAATGAGAGGAAAAGAAAAATGAAAGGATCAGTGTATATAGGTAACATTATCAGCACTTTCATTAGTTTTATAGTTTTAATGGTATTCATCCTTGTGCTTTCTCATTGTTTCCAATATAATACAATAAACATGTATTATACTTGCAACTAAAATATTATGTTCTTTCTAGAGTACTATTAAGCATTATACAATTATCTTACTAAGGTGAAAGTTGCTTCTATTTCCTCTGAATCCTCTCACACTTAAAAAATTGTGCTTTAAATGCATCATAATACTGGTTTCCTCAGTGTGTATGCCCAGCAGTGGGATTGCTGGGTCATAAGGCAGTTCTATTTGCAGTTTTATAAGGAATCTCCACACTGTTCTCCAGAGTGGCTGTACTAGTTTGCATTCCCACCAACAGTGTAAGAGGGTTCCCTTTTCTCCACGCCCTCTCCAGCCGCCCTCTCCAGCATTTATTGCTTGTAGACTTTTGGATCGCTGCCATTCTGACTTGTGTGAAATGGTACCTCATTGTGGTTTTGATTTGCATTTCTCTGATAATGAGTGATGTTGAGCATCTTTTCATGTGTTTGTTAGCCATCCATATGTCTTCTTTGGAGAAATGTCTATTTAGTTCTTTGGCCCATTTTTTGATTGGGTCATTTATTTTTCTGGACTTGAGCTGCATAAGTTGCTTGTATATTTTTAAGATTTGGGAGAATGGCATTGAAACATGTATACTATCAGGTAAGATATGAACTGCCAGTCTATGTTCGATACACGATACAGGATGCTTGGGGCTGGTGCATGGGGATGATCCAGAGGGATGATACAGGGTGGGAGATGGGAGGGGGATTCAGGATTGGGAACTCATGTACATCCATGACTGATTCATGTCAATGTATGGCAAAACCAATACAGTATTGTAAAACAAAATAAAGTAAAAATAAAAATTTGAAAAAATGCATTTTAATAAAATATTTGCACTTTCAAACTTCCATGTAGGGAATTCCCAGGTGGTCCAGTGGTTAGACTCAATGCTTCAACTACTGGTACTTGGTTCAATCCTTGGCTGAGGAAATAAGATCCTGTGGGCTACATGCACAGCCAATAAAGAAATTAAATAAATCACCATATAGAGGGCTTTGAAGAGTAACTGAAAATAGTGTACTTCTCAACTTACATATTCATGTATCAAGTCTAGTTTTATTGTGCAGCTGCTAAATATATTAAGAGAAAATTATATTGCTGTTGTCCATGGCCCCCCTTTATTACAGTTTCCATAAACTGCAATAAGTTCATGAAAATATTAAACTTTCTAAAATACAACTCATTTGGTAAAACGTATGAAATTACTGTTTCTGATATCATAATCCATTCTTTACTTGTCTTGGTATACTATGTAATTATATAGTATACTTAATATACAGCAAATACTGGACACAAAGGAATTGGCTAAGAAAAGGAACGTGAAGAAAAGCTACTTAATACATATTGTTTCATGTGTTAGTTAAAAATTTCAAATAAATTTTCCCCCTGGAATTAATATTTCCTTGTTTATCAGATCATATATTAAAAAAATTAAGTTAAAAGTGTCTCTTTTCAACATTTTTCTCCTAAAACAAATCTAGATTCTCCAGACTACCCTATATAAATGCATACAGAGACACTAAGGAGGTAAATTCCAAAATGTACTCAAATTTGCTAAAACACATAAGTGAAACATGAGAAGCATGTTCCTCGGGCTAATCATCTAAATGTAACTTCAGTTATTAAATAACAGATTGGATCACTCAAGAGACAGAGGTACCATCCGGTGCTGGGTGGGTCATTCAGTTTTACAAGCAGTACATACTACTAAAATTAATTTGGAAAGTCATAATGAAAACTCTATGACACACACAAAATAATTCTGCATATTTAATATTTTTAAATGAAACACTAATAATTGATTTTTATAATAAAAATTTGTTTTTTTTAATTTTGTTATCTTTTAATGTTAAAACTATTTCTAACAACAGCAGATCATTCAGAAATTTAAGGTTTATATATTTCACATAAATTGCAGTAGAAACTAGCTTAATCACTATGCACAATACAAACTAAACATGTACACTGAAAAACTTTGTTCACAATCACATTATGGCTAAGTTTACCTTCTCCTGCCCTCTGTCACTTTTTGTGTCCCTATAACCAAAAGAAAATGAAAGCAAGTGAAGGTGAAAGTGAAAGCCGCTCAGTCGTGTCTGACTCTTTTGAGACCCCATGGACTGTATAGTCCCCGGGGTTCTCCAGGCCAGAATACTGGAGTCGGTAGCCTTTCCCTTTTTCCAGGGGATCTTCCTAACCCAGGGATCAAAGCCAGGTCTCCCGCATTGCAGACAGATTCTTTACTAGCTGAGCCACAAGGAAAGCCCAAGAATACTGGAGTGGGTAGCCTATCCCTTCTCCAGTGGATCTTCCCAACCCAGGAATCCAACCAGGGTCTTCTGCATTGCAGGTGGATTCTTTACCAACTGAGCTATGAGGGAAGCCAAGGGAAAATGAGTTAACACTTAATAAGAGTGGAGACTCTCCAAAGAGGTATCACAATGGTTATTTTTATCTCACTAGTGAAGGGGTTGGAGAAGACAATGGCACCCCACTCCAGTACTCTTGCCTGGAAAATCCCATGGACGGAGGAGCCTGGTAGGCTGCAGTCCATGGGGTCGTGAAGAGTTGGACACGACTGAATGACTTCACTTTCTCTTTTCACTTTCATGCATTGGAAAAGGAAATGGCAACCCACTCCAGTGTTGTTGCCTGGAAAATCCCAAGGACGGGGGAGCCTGGTGGGCTGCCGTCTATGGGGTCACACAGAGTCGGACACGACTGAAGCGACAGCAGCAGCAGTGAAGGGATTTAATGAATGGGTTCTTGTGTACTGAACCAAGTTCTTCAAAACCAAAGACTATAGACTTGTATAAAATTCTCCAAAGTCTACATGTGTATATTTTAAAACTTCCACCTCCAAGTACATCCTTTTCTTTTTTACAACTACTTAATAGATATTATTTACAATAGGGCCTTGCCACTTTTACAATATAGATATTTTTGATTCTTGAAATTTTTTGTCACAGTTGTATTACCAGTATCAAATAAAATTTTGGATACATAATGTGCCTCTAGGTGTATTATCACCTAGTGAAAATAATAATCATAGATGTATGATATTTACAGTAGCCTTTCATGGGACACCAAGACTAAAAGGCTGCTCTATACTGACATGTTATCAGCTCTATGGATTAAAAGATGCGACTGGCTCTGTAACCACTATTTACCACTGGAATCTAAGCATGGAGGCTGGTTACCAGTTCTGACTGATATATAGGAAAGCCTCCCTTTCAGTAAATCACTTGCATCAATAAGCAGTGGAGATTCATCAGGGCAGCTGCAGCTGCCCATGCCCAGTTAATGAATAATGAATAGGGAGAAAAAGATGCTGAACCTTCAGCCAGTTATAATTTTTCTGGTCAGGGTGTTAGGCCACACTGAACTGTAAATAATGAATTCAGTTATGGTACAATACGAACACCATCCAGTCTCCTGAGTTAATTGGTTTAAGCTGCTATTTTTCTCCTTGAGGACGCTATGACTCAAAGATGCACTGCGTAAATGAGTAGAACTGAAATGGAAATATGAGTTGGATGACACTGAATATATGACACTAAAATGATACTAAGGATTTTGATATAATATTTGTACATATGCTCTATTGAATCACAACAATAAGAAAACAAAAAAAATTATGAAGAAATGAATAGCATATTATCCACAGAAAAAAAAAGATGAGTTCAGTTAATCATGGCTGATGAAGAAATAAAATTTTCTTCTAAATTCAGAAGACTTCTCCAGGTCATCAAGTAGTTAAAATTTTTAACTCCTTCGATTTACTCTATGGAAAAACTATAACATGGATTCCTCAAAGGCAATTTACTCAATATATTAAGAAAAGAATGTTTCACAGTTAATAAAAAAAGATACACATAACATTAGTGGTCAGAAGAAACTTGAATGAATAATTCTATTTCTTAAAATTAGATGCATTGTTAAGTCTCCATGTGTTCTTCTACTACAATTACGATAAATGAAATAGAAAGAAGAAACAGTCTGAAATAACCTGACTTTGGTGGCAGGGAAAACAGTAAGCAACTGAAATAACACAGAGGAAAAGTTTAAAATCACATAGGGGATATTACAGCAAAAAATACATACATTTTCTAAATATGATGAAATGATTCAAAGATAAATATGAATATGAAACATAAAATGGAACTAAAATGTCAAAAAGGGATAGTGATCACTGTAGTAACTTGCATATTAAATTTTAAAAGCAAAAATAGGCATTCTTCAAATAAAATATACTGAGGTTGCTGATGAAAATTACAATGATAACGTTTGTGCTTAGTCGCTCAGTCATGTCCAACTCTTTATGACCCCAGGACTGTAGCCCATTAGGCTCCTCTGCCCAAGGGAATTCTCCAGGCAAGAATACTGGAGTGGGTTGCCAAGCCCTCTTCCAGGGATCTACCCAACCCAAGGATCAAGCCCAGGTCTCCCGCAATGCAGGTGGATTCTTTACCATCTGAGCCGCTAGGAAAGCCGATAACATTAAGTAGGAATACAGGATCTGAGGATATTTTCAAAGTGAAGTTGATGAATTTTTATTGATAGTTTGCATGCTGGATGAATGCTTGTCAATCACCCATCCAGGACCTAGCACACAGTAAGCATGAAAGCCATCACAACCATAGTACAGGTCAGTGTTATGACAAGAGCTGGAAGCTGATGTAAACTCTGTGAGCAGTATAAATTTGCAAATTATCACCATTAGAAAGGAATGGAATACTCTAAAAACATATACATATCTATTCTATATGTAAATATGTAACCTAAATTTTAGGGAGTGACAGAGAGGGTATTTTCTCTACAAAGGGACTGTGAAATGATTTCTTGCATATGAAAAGCACTATGTGATTTCAAATAGTCTAAAAGGTCAAATAGCACTCCCACTGGAAAGCACGTAGTGGTATATACACATTGCATTATGAAAGATTTAAATGAGGCCAATCTATTTCTAAAAAAATTAAAAGCAAATTTTTATACTGTAAAGATTATGAAAGACAGACATACTTAAAAAAAAATACTGTCAGGGCAAAAGAAGTTTAAAAAAATTGGTAGAGTAAAAAGATCAATTTTTTATCCTTGACATCTGAGGCAAAGACTAACACCTTACAACTAATGTACAAAGAGCCCAGACTCCAGGAAACCAAAATCCTACTATATTTATAAAGAAATGAAAACCTCTCAATGGCTCACAAGCCTCACTCTTTATCCACGTCTCCTGCCCTGTCCTCCTTGTTGTTCATGTTCTTGCTGCACGGGCCTGTTTTTCTGCTCCTTACACACATCCTGCTCTTCCTGGTTTAAGGCCCTTGTGCTTGTTGTTCCCATTGCCTGGTATGCTGTTTCCTGGTCTTTTTTAATAGTATCAGATTATTCTTCAACACTCTTGGAGATTTTCCCATCTAAATTACTGCCCATAAAATCATGGAAGCATCACGTCATATTTATCACCTTCAGAGCAATGTAGATGTGACTGACTCTACGGAATTGCACATTAAGGTCTGTCAAACATTCATTAACACACAAAATTTAAGTCATATCCTAAGATAGAACCTTAGGCTATATCTTAACATGGACAGAATTTGGATAGAATTCATGGCATCTGGTCCCATCCCTTCATGGCAAATAGATGGGGAAACAGTGGAAAAAGTGGCAGACTTTATTTTGAGGGGCTTCAAAATCACGGCAGATGGTGACTGTAGCCATGAAATTAACAGATGCTTACTCCTTGGAAGAAAAGTTATGACCAACCTAGACAGCATATTTGAAAGCAGAGACATTACTTTGCCAACAAAGGTCCATCTAGTCAAGGCTATAGGAGAAGGCAATGGCAACCCACTTCAGTACTCTTGCCTGGAAAATCACCTGGATGGAGGAGCCTGGTAGGCTACAGTCCATGGGGTTGCGAAGAGTTGGACATGACTGAGTGACTTCACTTTCACTTTTCACTTTCATGCATTGGAGAAGGAAATGTCAACCCACTCCAGTATTCTTGCCTGGAGAATCCCAGGGATGGGGGAGCTTGGTGGGCTGTTGTCTATGGGGTCATACAGAGTCGGACACGACTGAAGCGACTTAGCAGCAGCAGCAGCAGCAGCAGCAGCAGTTAAGGCTATGGTTTCCCCAGTAGTCATTTATGGATGTGAAAGTTGGACTATAAAGAAAGCTGAGCACTGAAGAATTGATGCTTTTGAACTGTGGCATTGGAGAAGACTCTTGAGAGTCCCTTGTACTGCAAGGAGATCCAACCAGTCCATACTAAAGGAAATCGATCCTGAATATTCATTGGAAGCACTATGTTGGAGCTGAAACTCCGATACTTTGGCCACCTGATGCGTTGAACTGACTCATTTGAAAAGCCCCTCATGCTGGGAAAGATTGAAGGCAGGAGGAGAAGGGGATGACAGAGGATGAGATGTTTGGATAGCATCATCGAATCAATGGACATGAGTTTGAGTAAGTTCCGGGAGTTGGTCATGGAAAGGGAGGCCTGGTATGCTGCAGTCTGTGGGGTAGCAAAGAGTCGGACATAACTGAGTGACTGCATTGAACTGATGTGTAAATTTACTTACTATTTTCTTAGCTTCAACCTACTCATATGTTCTACCAGCTTTAAAAGATGTCTGTAATTAACAATAATTGAAGTTGAAATTTTAGTAATGGAAGTTGCACTGAACAAAAAGGGAATGACGGAGATGATGCTTCCATTGCCAGCACTAGCTCTTCTTACTGAACTTCATTACCAGATACAAAAGTGATTCAGTTAGTTCAACCAGTGACGGAGGCCTGGCATGCTGCGATTCATGGGGTCGCAAAGAGTCGGACACAACCGAGCGACTGAACTGAACTGAAACTAGTCACAAAAGCTAACATCATCAAGAAGATTATTATAAATATGGGTTTAGATTTCTTAGTACTATATTGGTAACAAATCCCTGTGTTCATATGGCCTGCTGAGGTATTTCCAGTGGTAACAGAAAGTCATCATAATCAAAGGCATTTAGCAAGTAAGTATCTAGATAAAACTTTTTGCTTTTTTCTGGCAATTCTTATTGTGAAACGCCACTTAAACCGACACTTCATAAAACTTCACTTATCTTAAAAATTTGGAAATCTCTTGGGAGGTTTCTCAGCATATAATTTCAGGTGTGTTTGTGTGTGTGTGTGTGTTTACATATAATTTATAAGTAAATAGGTGATCTTTTTAAACTGATATGTATATGCAAGAAAAGGTTGAAGATATCATTCAAAACAATCCAGTCCCCATATTTGTTTACCCAATGTTGTACATAGGGTGAGTAGATAATGCCCACATAATACCACCAAAGTTTCCAAACTTAATTCAGTGAGTTCTAAATAAATACACCATACACTACCCTCTGTAAAGGAAGAATTACATGTGGAATCTAAAAGAGAATTATGCATGCCACTACTCCAAAGCAGCTTAGGACCAATGTTTTTACTATCCTTGCAAAAGCAGCACATGCAGGAGTGTACAAAGCATTACAAAAATATTAAAACAGACTCAATTTTTGGAAGAAGGCCCCAAAAACACATGGCACTATTCCTACAGGAAATAGAATCTGAAATAATCTTCCTTATTATCAGTTTTAACAGTTCCCCGTCCCATGAATTCTAATAAGGCTATATTTCACACAAAGGTGCATGCATTAATTTTAAGGGGTTCATGGTAAATATCACTGGGAATGATGGATCAGATCAGTGAAGATTTCTGATTTAAAGTCTAACCATCTTTTTTAATCACAGAGATTTTATTTTACCTACTTGCAAGTCACTGTTAACAACAGTCAAGGATGAAGCTGGCTGGATAAATAGAAGCCATATACATCAAAATTAAATATGGAAAGAATGATGGATAGGTATAATAAATTAAAATTTTAAATCAAAACTATCTTCAAAAATTTTAATGGAAAAATCTTGATTTATAACAGTTCCATCACAGGGTCCTTCCTGTGCACCACGGATGCCCATGGCATATGCAGGGCAACACAGCCCAGTGACACACGGCTCCTGCTGTGGATCACTCTGACTGCACTCCGTTCAATCCTCTGCTCTTCCAAATACACATCTGTGACAGAGGAAAAGTCACTTAAGCTCACTAAATTTTACTTGACTTTTCTGAAAATTATTTAAATAATAGTATGTGCCACAAAAGATGAGTGTGAATGATAACATTACCTACAAAGCATTTATTTCCTAGTTTAGAGTAAGTATGTGCATGCATGTTAAGTCACTTCAGTCATGCCCACTCTTTGCAACCCTATGGACTGTAGGCCACCAGGCTGTTCTGTCCATGGGATTCTCCAGGCAAGAACACTAGAGAGAGGTACCATGCCTTCCCCTAGGGGATCTTCCCAAACCAGGGATGAAACTCAGTTTCTTATGCTTCTTGCACTGGCAGGCGGATTCTTTACCACTAGCACCACTTGGGAAGCCCATGAAGCTAACATAAGTTTGAGCGACTATTATAATATATATTTTATAATACGATTATAACTATTATTATAATCTAATTCAAACAAAGAACATTGAAAATATTCAAACCATTTATTTTAGATTCACACACAAAAAAGGCAACTCTGATTATACCATTTATTTTACTGAAGCAATTAATATTCTATCTCTATACTATCTCCTATGAGGATTCAACAATAATCATTAGCAGAGCCTCAAATAAAGGCCACATACTATCAGATAATCTTAAAAAGAGAGAGAGAGAAACCTAGACTTTGATTCCTTCTTTAATAATTAGAACATATTTCATCACTGTTTGATACATACCGCTTTTGGTTCATTCTAGAAGCAGACTGATATTTCTATAAAATAAAATGAATGATTGGCCTTTTAAAAAGACATTTAGAAAGGACATTATGTTGGGATTAATTTTAATGTAGACAAGGTCAGTAAGAAAATAAATAGCAACATAAATATGCAAGGGAATTCAGCAGACTAGCCAAATGTCCCAGACAGGTCACATTTTTAATGTAATCAATAAAATAAAATGTAGCAAATAAATCAACCTAATTTATCGACATGGGAATTGTGGGTTGAATTTATTTCATTTGGATTTCAGTCCAAAACATAGATCTTAGAATTAGGTTAATAAGGGTTTGCAATGATCTGCCTTCTCTTTGCTTGCTCTGGGAATCAAGAAAATACTGCTGCATGCTAGCACAACTCAAACCTTCTGCAGAATCTACTTCGCTAAACCTTTAGGAAAGTTAAGGATTTATTGGGACAGATGTTTCTAAAAACCTAAACAAGAACCTAAATAAATTTCAAAACTAAGGAGAGGGCAGTTCCTCATTGGTATAGTGGTATCTCCACCCATCAAAACTAAGGAGAACCTGAATGTGGAATTTCATAACTAACTGTTGAATTGTTAGCTATTTTCCATTTTATTTAGACATTTAATTATCTTTTCTAATCTGGATATATACCACTCACAAGGATTTTACAACAAATTTCTGCTCACATGTGTTTCTAAATGTATTTTAGAAGATTCTATTTCAATTTTTATTTTGTTAAGCATTTTCTTAAGTTTTTCACACAAATATAAGGATATTCTCAACAATAAAATAACTCAAATTAGTACTCTTTAATTATTGTTAACACATCCACATGCATAAATGTGTCCCCATGTGGAACTAAAATCACTTCAAATGAATATTAAATGCATTGTAATAATATTAATAATTATTCATTTAAAAATTACACTCACTAATATTTCTAGATTGCCTACTGTAAGACAGGGAATGTTCTAAATGCTTTATATGCATTAACTAATTTAATTTTCAAAGTAACTATATGAGGTAGGTATAACTATTACCTTTATTTTTCAGGCCAAGAGGGAAAAAACAGAGGCTAGGTGACTGCCAAATCACCAGGCTAGAAAATGGCACATCTGGGATTCAAATGCTTGCAGTGGAACTCTGGAATACAACCTCTTCAGTATCATACTCTATTTCCTCCATATAACAATGTACTGATACATAGTAATTATACACGTATGTATTGTTATTAATTGGGGAAAATAGTTTCATATGGAAGAATTTAGAAGTGAAATATCATCTCTATTTTATCTTAAAATATTTAAGCAAATACTAGATACAGCATAGCTATGTACCTTAGGTACCTTATGTCTACCAGGAGAATTGTGGCTAACCAAATAACCAAATACTTTAGCCCAGTAATACATTTTGAAGTTCCAAAGCAAAAATCCGTATGAATGACTATAGTCATAGTTTTTATGTAATATTAAACAATCCTAAGGGACATTACTTTTGCCCTTATTTCAGTCACCACTTTAGCTAAATCTGGCTGTCACTAAGTTTTTATTTTTATACCCAGAAGGTGAATATAAATAGCATTGATCTAGAGTAGCGTGGAGATTATAAAATGCCCCTGAGGAACTGTCTTATATCAAAGTCCTTGAAAAGCTTACAACATGACAGCTCTCTACAAACGAATTCAGATGTAGCTAATAGAAAGTTACATTCCAAAAAGATAACTGATCACCTTTAAATGCGTGCTTTACCTTTAAGTGAGGCCATGTAGCATCATTATAACGAACAAAATCAATAGACTACATTTGAATATATCATTCTTTATATTCAAATCTTAACTTGGTGATGGACAAATAAACAAACATGGAAGAAAAATAGGAACAACTGGTCTTTAACTCAACATCAACTAAAGTTATGGGCTTTTACATACGACTTACTTCTTTTATGAAAGCTACTTTTTCCTCATTTCCATCTACTCTTATTCTACACACCCTACCCTGCCTTCAAGACCGTTCCTTAAATGTTGGTGTGCTCAGCTATGGACAGCTTATCTTTCACAAAGGAGGCAAGAATATACAATGGAATAAAGACAATCTCTTTAACAAGTGGTGCTGGGAAAACTGGTCAACCACTTGTAAAGGAATGAAATTAGATCACTTTCTAACACCGCACACGAAAATAAACTCAAAATGGATTAAAGATCTAAACGTAAGACCAGAAACTATAAAATTCCTAGAGGAGAACATAGGCAAAACACTTTCTGACATAAATCACAGCAGGATCCTCTATGATCCACCTCCCAGAATTCTGGAAATAAAAGCAAAAATAAACAAATGGGATCTAATTAAAATTAAAAGCTTCTGCACAACAAAGGAAAATATAAGCAAGGTGAAAAGACAGCCTTCGGAATGGGAGAAAATAATAGCAAATGAAGCAACTGACAAACAACTAATCTCAAAAATATACAAGCCACTTATGCAACTCAATTCCAGAAAAATAAACGACCCAATCAAAAAATTGGGCCAAAGAACTAAATAGACATTTCTCCAAAGAAGACATACGGATGGCTAACAAACACATGAAAAGATGCTCAACATCACTCATTATTAGAGAAATGCAAATCAAAACCACAATGAGGTACCACTTCACACCAGTCAGAATGGCTGCGATCCAAAAATCTGCAAGCCATAAATGCTGGAGAGGGTGTGGAGAAAAGGGTACCCTCCTACACTGTTGGTGGGAATGCAAACTAATGCAACCACTATGGAAAACAGTGTGGAGATGCCTTAAAAAATTGCAAATAGAACTGCCATATGACCCAGCAATCCCACTTCTGGGCATACACACCGAGGAAACCAGAATTGAAAGAGACACATGTACCCCAATGTTCATCGCAGCACTGTTTATAATAGCCAGGACATGGAAACAACCTAGATGTCCATCAGCAGATGAATGGATAAGAAAGCTGTGGTACATATACACAATGGAGTATTACTCAGCTGTCAAAAAGAATACATTTGAATCAGTTCTGTTAAGATGGATGAAACTGGAGCCGATTATACAGAGTGAAGTAAGCCAGAAAGAAAAACATCAATACAGTATACTAACACATATATATGGAATTTAGAAAGATGGCAATGTTGACCCTGTATGCAAGACAGCAAAAAAGACACAGATGTGTATAGCAGACTTTGGGACTCAGAGGGAGAGGGAGAGGGTGGGATGATTTGGGAGAATGGCATTGAAACATGTATACTATCATGTAAGAATCAAATCACCAGTCTATGTCTGATGCAGGATACAGCATGCTTGGGGCTGGTGCATGGGGATGACCCAGAGGGATGTTGTGGGGAGGGAGGTGGGAGGGGGGTTCATGTTTGGGATCGCATGTACACCCGTGGTGGATTCAGGTCAACGTATGGCAAAACCAATACAGTACTGTAAAGTAAAATAAAGTAAAAATAAAAAAAAATGTTGGTGTGCTGAGGATTCTATCCCTGTATTATGTTAAGGCAATTCTACATTATTTTTTATGTGTGTAGATGCATGATATAGACAGAGAATAAGACAACAAAGAGAGTGGAATTGGGGCAAGCTGGAAAATGTATGACATCCAAAGGCAATCAAAGTCCTTGGCTTTTGTGTCAGCATATCAAAATATGTCTACAGTTAAATCTGGCCTACCTATTTTCTACAGCTTCACATTACTGGCAAGACATCAGCCCCTTGGTTTCAAAGTCCACTCATAGGTTAAATATATAACTATTCTAGAGAATAGAAAATTTATTTAGAACTCAGATATTTATATCCCATTCAAACATATGAGGACAAATTTATTAATTGATAACTCTATTACAATATTTAGCATTCCAATTAGTTCCTGTATTCATTAGCTATTAGATATTGACGTATGAGATAATAAGCTCACATCATATAATCTCCAGTTGCCAATTTTTCATAATGAATATGGCTTTGTGAACTTTGAGCAATAAAAATATACAACTAAATTGGCATGTTAGTCTCTCAGCCGTGCCCGACTCTTTGTGACCCCATGGACTGCAGCCTGCCAGGCTCCTCTGTCCATGGGATTTTCCAGGCAAGGACCTAGAGTGGGTTGCCATTTCCTTCTCCAGAGGATCTTCCCAAAACAAAGCTTGAACCTGGGTCTCCTGCACTGCAAGCAACTGAGCTACCAGGGAAGCCCTAAATTGGTAAACAGAAAAGTAAAATAAATAACAGTGAGAGTAAACCAATTCAAATTAAAACAAAATGGCATTATGTACACATATAATGTACAAATGTAGAAACATAATGTACTTATGTACAAATGTACACTTGATAAATAAAAATATCATTACATATATAAAGTTGGAGTATAAGAACCAACTAAATCCAACCATATATTGCAAAATGTTTGGTGAGAGTGAATTAATTTCATCATCTACATAGGTCCAACTTCATCTGATAAGCAATAAACTTAAGGGAAAAAAAGCTATAACCACTAAAAGTCCTAAAGTGAATATTTACTTCAGTATTTACTTACACTTCTTAACTGTCTTTCATTTTCTTAAAAAACTAGGAATAAAATCACCTTATGACCCAGCAATCCCACTCCTAGGCATATACCCTGAGGAAACCAAAATTGAAAGAGAAACATGTGTCCCATTGTTCACTGCAGCACTATTTACAACAGTTAGAACATGGAAGCAACCTAGAATGTCCATCTACAGATGAATGGCTAATATACACAATGGAATATTACTCAGCCTTAAAGAGGAACACATTTGAGTTAGTTCTAATGAGGTGGATGAACTTAGAACCTATTATACAGAGTGAAGTGAGTCAGAAAGAGAAAGATAAATACCATATTCTAATGCATATATACAGAATCTAGAAAAACGGTACTGAAGAATTTATTGACAAGGCAACAATGGAGAAACAGCCATAGAGAATAGACTTATGGCCATCGGGAGAGGGGAGGAGAGGGTGAGATGTATGGAAAGAGTAACATGGAAACTTACATTACCATGTATAAAATAGATAACCTACAGGAATTTGCTATATGGCTCAGGAAACTCAAACAGGGGCTCTGTATCAACCTAGAGGGGTGGGATGGGGAGGGAGATGGGAGGAAGGTTCAAAAGGGAGAGGATATATGTATACCTATGGCTGATTCATGCTGAGGTTTAACAGAAATAGCAAAATTCTGTAAAGCAATTATCCTTCAATGAAAAATTAATTAAAAATAAAGACTATATATTTCTATCGCAGAAAACATTTTGGTCACAGTGATCAAAACATATGCATTAGGAACTAAATAATACTAAACACAGCATAAAATGTCATAATCATTTTACTATAAATGAGAATTTTTTGCTCCATTTCAAGTTGAAGAATTTGACTATATTAGGACTGCAAGGATATCCAATGAGTCCATCCTAAAGGAGATCAGTCCTGGGTGTTCACTGGAAGGAATGATGCTGAAGCTGAGACTCCAATACTTTGGCCACCTCCCATGAAGAGTTGACTCATTGGAAAAGACCCTGATGCTGGGAGAGATTGGGGGCAGGAGGAGAAGGGGATGACAGAGGATGAGACGGCTGGATGGCATCACTGACTCGATGAAAGTGAGTCTGAGTGAACTCCAGGAGTCGGTGATGGACAGGGAGGCCTGGTGTGCTACGATTCATGGGGTCGCAAAGAGTCGGACATGACTGAGTGACTGAACTGAACTGAACTGAACTGACAGAAGTCACTCAATTGAAGGGGTAGATGTGGGTACTAACTTCAATATGCCAGGAAGAACAAATTGAAGTTAAGTATAGAAACTACTAATTAACTCCCAACTAGTATTCTCTCTATTCTTTCCTTGGTAATGGAACCTTATATTTTGTTTGCCTAATGCTTATGGGTAGGTGGGAGGAGGATGGGGAATTACACTGCACATTTTCTGGCAACTAGGTAACACTAGTAACTAAGTAGTAGACAACAGGTGCAGACAGATGTGTCTTCTGTAATTTCCAGAGTATGACCTTCAGTGCCATCTGACTCCTTTCTGATGTACAGAATGCAAATATCATTGTGGATATTGCAGCATCCACTTTGGACCATAAAATGGAAAAGCAATTTTGAGGAAAGGAAAAAATCATGAGAGAAAGATTTGCAGGGCCTGGATTATAGAGAGTTTCTCTATTAGGCCTTGCACACACAAAGTGCCATTAGAGCAGAATAATCTTTTGTTTTGCTTTAGCCTTCTCAGGTTAGCATATTTCAGTCTCTCTGTAATAGCTGAAGCAATAGGCCAATCATAAAACACAGTTCATTTTTCATTCACCATCTAAGGGTTTACAAGAGCAATACTATTAACATATCTAGAGCACTTAAAACTACCCCATAATAGTTATAATGAATTATAAAATATAATATCTTACAATTCTTTACAAATTCTTAAAAATTTTATGTGAAATGGCCCGACTCCAGCAAACCTGATGAAGTTAGCAGGACTTCAAGAATATGTAGAACTAGAATGAAATTTTTGGGTAACAGAATTAACTGTGGCATGTCTAAGATGAGAGAAAACCAGTTTGACTGTAAACAGGTGTTAATGCCTATAAGCACTACAATTTTAAGGCTGGATGGGAACATGAATCCAACTAAAGGTACTACACGGTTAGCTTGTTTAGAAAGCCATTCACCCTAGTCAAGTTTAGCCTGTAATGTAATGTAAAACTTTTAATACTCACATCAAGATCATCCTTTGCATTGTAGTAGACAACTTCATTGCTCTATGAAGAAAGGAAAAAGGAATGCTTTATTGATTTGATTAAAAGCATAAAAACATATTGGCTCAAACATTAAATATATTTTATTCACATATGAAATAATAAGCCTCACAGAGTAATCCTTTTATGATATATTCCACAAAGATGCATAAATATTAGCCTATATTTTCTGTAAGAACATATTAAAACACTATATCAGTGACATCAGAAAATCATGTCTTGCAATAGGGCAAAATATCTCAGTGCAAATCTGAGGTCAATTTGTCAAGAAAAAATGGAAAAATCCTTAACACAATAATTTATACATATACACACACACTCTCTCTCTGTCTCTTTCACCTAAATCATGAAATGATAGGATAATTCTAGACAAGTGAATAACTGGCTTGTTAAAATTTGGCTAAAACCATGTTTAAAAAATATATATCAAGTGTTGAAATTATTCTTTGAAGAAAGTGTAACTGCATTATATTGGCAGGAATTTCTTCAGGAGACTCAGATAAGGAATCAAGATTGTCTGTGAATTTAGACAGCAAAAACAGCAGATAATCCAACACTCTAACAGTCTCATATTCTACTAAAGTAGCAAATGAGTGTTAACTTTTCAAGAATGAATGTGTGTGGACATTTTCACTAGATATCAATGTTGCTGAATATGTCAGCATAAGTATAAATTATGGACATAAATTGTGTTACAGAGGAAAAATAGAAAGGAAAGTGGATAAAACAACTATCAAGGAATTTTACATTCTTGTTTTTTCTATCTACAAGGCTAGTTCTATGCAATATAAAAATAATACATATATACTGATTTCTTTTTTTATTTCTTTTCCTGAACTGATTGAAGATGCATATTCTTCATCTTCTGTACGTCTTTTGTATTTTGAGTATCACGTAAAAGTGTACTTTTCTCTGTCTCTTAAACATTTATAAACAAGGACAATACAAAAGTTTATTAACAAAAACACAATTGATAGAATTTTGTTTAATTACTTGGGGAAAATAGACTAAATTAGTGCTTCTTAAAGTATGTTCTAAAGAAAATTATTAGTTCTTAAAGATGTAATAGATTTTTTATAGGCAAAACTATTCTATGGTCATGATTTCAGAATAAATGATACAGTTAAAATTGTCTCTTTTCAGTAGGAATTCATACAGCTTCAGTGTATGAATGCACATTATAATCTCCAAAAGAAGAAAAGATTGAGATCTTGTTTTGTTTTGATTTGGGCAGGGTCACAGATTCTGCCTTTTTATTTGAGAAACGTATTGTGATAATGAAGACTTATAAAATACAGATCTCTCTGAAGACCAAATAACCAACCAAACACTATATAAATAAATGTAAGAATATGTGATTTGTAATACTGAATGAAACTTGGGAGTTTTAATTTCATTTAGCATCATTAACATTTTTAAATTACCATTTAATAGTAGTTTGTTTAAAAAGAATAAGTAGCTAGAGAATTTTCACACACATAAAACTTCTATATCATGGAACATTTCTTACTTATAGTATTAGGTTTGTAACAAAGGTAAAATACAAATCAGAACTCATCACATACATAAATCAAGAGAATCTTTGGAAATCTCCTGAGCCTCAGATCCAATTACTAGTTTATTGATCCTTCATGGAACCCTGTAATTTATACTTAGGAGACAATTTTCAATTTAGATTGTGGATTCTATCAAAAGTTAAAACACTGAATAAGTTTACTTCATTTTAGATATTATGTTTGCCAACTGATTACTTATATCTACCAAATTGGAACATGTGGAAAACAAGGAAAAATAGCATTAAATTTCACGCGGTTCAGTAGCACCCTTTCAACACTCATTCAATACCTATTTGTAAATATATCTGTGCCAAGAAAGACACAAAGAAAGTTAAAGATACCTACCTCTATTTTTAGGTAAAACAAAATGTTCAGATAACTATATAAAATAATTCATTTATCTAGGATTACACTTAGTCCATGGAACCAGAGTTAATGGACTAAAATGATTACTTAAAATCTTTTCTTATGTGTGACACGTGGTCACAGCAACAAAGAGAATTTACTTATTATATATAAGATGAAGAGTATCACACACAGTGTTAGAAGAGGGTAAGGTGTGATAAAGAAACACTAGTTTTAACTCAAGCTAAGTATTTGACTCTATTAAGATAGACTGTGACTGAAGTTGAAATAAAAATTAAAATAGAGAAAAATCTTTTTGAGAATTTCAGTATTTTTCCTTTGTTACTGTATTATACTTTATATAAAACCTTACCACTTGCCCTTTCTTTTAGAAGCTCTATATTGCTGCTAAAATTGTTATTAAAAATGTGTATTGCTAACTGTATGTAACTTTTATGTATGGATTTACAGACAATTTTCTTGAAATCAGAAGACATATAATGCTAAACCTGGCTTTTTAAAAAAAATTTTTTTAAGCAAACTGAAAACAAAATATATTAGGCATAAAGTAATACCACATGCTAAACATCAGTACTTCTTGTGACTAGGTATTTTATATTTCTACATTTAAGGATCTCTTTCTTTATACAAAGCCCAAGTCTAACATGGTCAAAATATCAGTTCAGTTCAGTTCAGTAACCCAATCATGTCCAACTCTTTGTAACCCCATGGACTGCAGCACGCCAGGCCTCCCTGTCTATCACCAACGCCCAGAGTTTACTCAAACCCATGTCCATTGAGTTGGTGATGCCATGCCATCCAACCATTTCATCCTCTGTCGTCCCCTTCTCCTCCCACCTTCAATCTTTCCCAGCATCAGGATCTTTTCAAAATAGGAAAAGGAGTATATCAAGGCTGTATATTGTCACCCTGCTTATTTAACTTATATGCAGAATACATCATGAGAAATGCTGGACTGGATGAAGCACAAGCTGGAATCAAGATTGCTGGTCAAAATATAAACACAAAGAAAAACAAGTGTGTCTTTTTTTTTTTATGACAACAACGTATCTCGGAAGTTCTTAATCAAACACATATGCTTAGACAGGCTGTCACATTTCAATAAGAGAACACAGACCTGAGTGGAATGTGCAACTGATTATGTCTACTGTATTAAAACAAAATTTCTTCTCTTCAATAAACATGACATTGCTTTTGGCTCAGAAGATTTTCTTTAACCTTTAAAAGTACACTTTCCTTTCTTAAACCTCAGACTCTGCATTGATAGCATGCTGCTGCTAAGTCACTTCAGTTGTGTCTGACTCTGTGCGACCCAGAGATGGCAGCCCACCAGGCTCCCCCGTCCCTGGGATTCTCCAGCCAAGAACAGTGGAGTGGGCTGCCATTTCCTTCTCCAATGCATGAAAGTTAAAAGTGAAAGTGAAGTCGCTCAGTCGTGTCCGACTCTTAGCGACCCCATGGACTGCAGCCCACCAGGCTCCTCCATCCATGGGATTTTCCAGGCAAGAGTACTGGAGTGGGGTGCCATTTTGATAGCATGAACACTGCATTATTCCCTTATTTTATCTAATAGAGAGGCTAAATTGATCAACATTAGTAAAGATAAATCACCATAGGGCATCAGGATTTGGGAAAACTGTAACTCTGTATTTAATCTGAATTTAATCTGAAGAGTCAAGTTCTGGCTCTCCTGATTCACATGTGACAAGATGTGGAGGCGGCTGGGCCAGCTGCTTCAATCTGCTATAACTGAGGAATATGTCTATCATACATGGATGGTATGACCATATAACACAAAACCTTCCTAGACATTAAAACAGGTGGGAGTTAAGAATTTCAGATATTTGAGACATTCCTCCTCTGTTGATCAACTCAAGCACGTGTGTTTGCACATGTGTGTGTATGGTTCTTCCTAAATCGTTTACCTATCATATCACTCAAAATTCTTTCAGTCTCTTTTCCAGAAGGTACACAGTTATATCAGTATCATTTAAGACTGCAAAACTATAGTATATAAACTAATTATCGCTGGCACAGATCATAGAATTGAATCATCATCTTTCCCTGCTATCCTTCTAGCTGAACATTTTCATGCAAATTATTAAATAACATCATCTTAGAAGATATTTTACACCACGGGGGATATCCATGGATTTCAGTGCATTATGTGAAATCTGATAGGATAAAGCCTCAAACTAGATTCATAGATTAGTTACACCTTTAGAGAGCTATTTTTCCTAATTTAAGCACCACCAGATGACAGGAACAAATTGTTTCTGATTTTTAACCAAGTAGTTTAGTTATTTATTATCTCCTTGAGACAAATTTACCCAAATGGTTCATGCTAATACAATACTGCTGTTTACTGAAATTTAAAACATCCCCTAGCAAGCAGACAGATAAATGACTTTAGTTTCCTAGTGTCTACTGGGAGTCAAAAATTCAATCTGGACAAGATAGACCATTCCATCATAAAAACATACTGTGAATGACAGTACTTTGCATGCTACTTGCCTATAAAATGCAGCCTCTGATGAATAGTTCATGTTAAAAACCTGAACCATAAGCACAAAGCTTCAATCTGGGAATAAGATGTTGCCAAGGATAAGATTTAAGTGTTCGAACCAAACGTTAGGATTTTATAGCCAATATCTGAAATATATGACACATTTAAAACTCAAATAGATATTAACTTCCTGTCCAAGTTACTAACTTTATTTTATGGGTTATATACTTGACTCTATATATGATCCACAGCATGAAAATTTTGGGGCAACTCTATTGCCTGTTAAATCACTTAAAAAAAAACAACAACTCATTTTCATTTTATCTTTCTTTATTTCCAAATATGAAGTCTATAGGATAAACATTAAGGATGTGTGTGTGTGTTTGTGTGTGTGTGTGCACGTGCTATGCTCAGTAATGTCTCTTTGTGACCCTATGGACTATAGCCCACCAGGCTCCTCTGTCCATGGTGTTCTTCAGGCAAGAATATTAGAATGGTTTGCCATTTCCTCCTCCAAGGGATCTTCCAGATCCAGGGACAGAACCCACTCCTCCTGCATCTCCTGCATTGCAGGCGAATTCTTTACCACTGAGCTACCAGGAAAGCTGAACATAAAGGATACTCTATGTTCCAAAGCAGTTGTGTTAATGATTCTTGCCAAAAAAAACAACACTATTTAGCTCAAATCATTTAAATTTCAAATTTTTTTGATTAACATATCATAGTAACAATTTGACCTGGTAACCAAAACCAGCCTGCCAGTGAAGCAGAGACATGGGTTTGATCCCTGGGTCCGGAAGAAACCCTGGAGGAGGGCTTAGCAACCCACTGCAAAATTCTTGCCTGGAGAATCCCAGGGACAGAGAAGTCTGGTGGGCTACAGTCTGTAGGGTCACAAAGAATCCATCATGACTGAAGGGACTTCGCAGGCATGCATACAACCAGATACACCACTGCTATTGACTGTGCCCAAATCAACCATGGTGCATGAGACGGGATAACCAGCAGCACTGATTATAGCACTGTCTGAATAAAACAACTTAGGAAGATGTTTTGGTGAGGGGGAATGCAGAATGTGTATAATTTTGTGTATCTTCATGTGTGTTTGGGAGGTGGTGTGAATGTAAGTGAAGTTTCCAAAGATAGCTAAACGAAGCTTGAAGCACTAAAGACTGGTTCTTAAAAAAAGTTTTTGTTTTTGTTTTAAATGCCATTATATCTGTTTGGGGTTTGGAATGATGAAAATGTTGTTTATGAAGAGAAAAAAAGAAAAACATGGGCCCAGGTCCATATAGAGATCTGTTCCCGGATCACTAGATTGAAAGCATGTGATAAATCTACACTGATTCACATTATGTATAAGAGACAATAAAGAATTGACATCAAGTGCTGAGCAGAGTGCTTGTATGGACCCCCTACAAATTATCAGCTATTGCTTTACAAATTGAAACATAAAAATCAGGAATATCCATAAAACTTATCTATTAGCTTTATCTGGTAATTACATATGAATGAAAATAAATGTTTATAACTTTATGTTCTTAGATCACATACTATGCTATGAGTCTATTTAACTCATGTAAAGTCCCTTCTTCAAAGATTCCATATAGCAGAATGGTATTACTGTTATTTTTATTTTTAATCTGATAAATGAGGGGATATATAAGAAAGTGTGTTGTCTGTAGCCTATCAGGCTCCTCCGTCCATGGGATTTTCCAGGCAAGAGTGCTGGAGTGGATTGCTATTTTCTTCTCTAGGGAATCTTCCCGACACAGGAATCGGACCCAGGTCTCCCGCATTACAGCCAGAGACGCTTTACCATCTGAGCCACCAGGGAAGCCCCCTTTAATGTGATTAATGAGGGGATTTATAAGAAAGTGTGCTATCCATGGGGTCAAAAGAGTTGGACACAACTGAGCTACTTGATGCTGAGAAAGACTGAAGGCAAAAGGAGAAGAGGACAACAGAGGATGAGATGGGTGGATGGCATCATCAACTCAATGGACATGAGTCTGAGCAAACTCCAGGAGACAGTGAAGGACAGGAAAGCCTGGCCGGCTGTTCACTGGGTTGCAAAGAGTCAGACAACTTAGCAACTGAACAGTAACAATATGCAATCTGTCCATTTATTGTGTTCCTATGATCCAACCTTCTCTGTGATTGTAAGCGTACTCTTTCTAATCCCACATCTCCTTTAAACAGCCATCCTCATCTACTCCTGTCTAGAAAAACTCCAACTTTGTATTAAACCCAACATTTGTTTGTTAATCCTAACACCTAAACTGTGGGATCTTGCCAGCAAAAATTATACATGCTGTCCTCACATCAAGAAAGTTGGTGGTTCTTTGTTTGAAAAACTATAGTAGACGTGTGGGTTTGCTTAGGTCTATAATTTTTGTTTATTTCTTTCAATCACGTGATTCTGATAGCTGGCAAATCATACCACCTTATTTCTCTCACCACAGAAATCAACAGGTGCCTAAATCTATCCAAAAATAGAATCTCATCTCCCTATTCCTTTTTCGTAAAAATACAATTCCTTAAGAGTAGTTATGGCTGCAAATGCTGTAATGCTTAAAGCTTCAGCCTTTATGTGCCAGAGGCTACATCTTTCTGTTGGCTTCTTAATTATAGTCAATATTTTTTTCCTTAAGCTTTTTAGAATGTGTTTTCTAACTACTACAACTGATAGCACCAATACAAATACAATGTGCTTTTTTGCTCAAATTTCCTGTTACTAACAGGCAACAGTATTTGCTTGAATTTTAATTTCTGTTGGTGGCCTTATGAGACTATAACTCTTCTAGAATGAACTCCCCTCTCCATGTCCTGGATGTGAGCCCCTCCTGCATCCAGAAAGATACCATTCCTTCATCCCTTGTCTTTCCTGTGTGCCCATCTACTCTTTAATTACATTCAGTATTTTGCAAATATTTATGAGATAAAAATCCAGAAGTCTTATGGCATAAAACTTCTTTTTTGGTCTAGAAGTTAAAATTCTAGCAGAAGATAAAAGCAAAAAGTGAAGCAGCCAAGAGATGAAAATTTTCTTAGCTCATACGTGAAGAAAAACCATTAATACTTTTCAAACATTTCTCTAATGAACAAAGGTAAAAAATCTCTTAGTGTCAAGTTAATATTCTGTGAGAAGTAGATCAGCAAATTATCTTTCAAAAAAAGTTTACCAATTTCTTTACATCAACTCACTAGCCTTTAGAAACTAGTTGCATGATACAATATGAAATGACTATATAAATTTTGATTATATGCTTGAATACCACAGTTCTATCAAAGAGACAAAAGTAGCGTACTATTGCGAAGATGCTGTTCAATGACTGTAATGAAGAAACAATTATCTAGTCCTCTGAACTCTCAACATGCATTCGGAAGAATAAATATATATTGAGCTTTGTACACATTCCAAGTTCTATGCTAGAAGCCTAAGAACATGTGCTTTTTAGAGAATGTAATTGTTAAGATTAAATAGTGAGTAAGATACTATCAATCTCAATTTTCTAACTTAGAAAACCAAAACTAAGAGTACTAAAACCCAGGATAACAGAGGTCCTCTTATCCCTAATCAAATACTTACTCCTCTCATGTCCTGCTATATGGGAATGCAGAATGACCTACTTCTTAGGGACAGTGAGTCCTTTATATATGCAACATCCACATATTAATAGACTATTTAATAATCATTAAAGCACATTTAGCTGTCATTTGTTCTTTTAACGTTGCTTTATCATTTGCTTTAAAATGTGAACAGAATTTAATACTAATTTCTTTAGCTTACTCAAAAAACTAGAAACTAATTTTGGCCTTTTTTAAAAGAAAGTTTGCTTCTGTTTTTTTTTTTACTGAGCACCATTTTACATTTATTTGTCAGGTAACTGCCATTAGATTGCATATTTGCAGTACAGTTTTAACTTGTCACTATGATGCCTGTAACTTGAAGTATTACATAAGACCTGGCCTACTCCATGAACAAATCAACAAGCACAGTCACCTAAGACCCACCTAAGAAAAAGAGAATAACTTCAGGCATCTTACCCTGTTTAATGACCTAATTACTAGTATGTTCCAGTACTCACACCCCAAGCAACATTTATTATGAGGCTCACGACACAATTGGAACTCCATCCTAGATGGAAAAAAGCACATAATGTTCACCAAAGGAAATGTTCATTCAGCTCAGTTCACTTCAGTCACTCAGTTGTGTCCAACTCTTTGTGACTCCATGGGCTGCAGCACACCAAGCCTCCCTGTCCTTCACCAATGCCCAAAGTTTACCCAAACTCATGTCCACTGAGTCATTGATGCCATCCAAACATCTCATCCTCTATCGTCCCCTTCTCCTCCCGCCTTCAATCTTTCCCAGCAACAGGGTCTTTTCAAATGAGTCAGTTCTTCAAATCAGGAGGCCAAAGTATTGGAGTTTCAGCCTCAGCATCAGTCCCTCTAATGAACATTCAGGACTGATTTCATTCAGGATGGACTGGTTGGATCTCCTTGTAGTTTAAGGGACTCTCAAGAGTCTTCTCCAATACCACAGTCCAAAAGCATCAATTCTTCGGTGCTCAGCTTTCTTTACAATACAACTCTCACATCCATACATGACTACTGGAAAAACAATAGCCTTAACTAGACGGACCTTTGTTGGCAAAGTAATGTCTCTGCTTTATAATATGGTATTTAGGCAGGTCATAACTTTTCTACCAAGGAGTAAGCATCTTTTAATTTCATGGCTGTAGTCACCATCTGCAGTGATTTTGGAGCCCCTCAAAATAAAATCTGTTACTGTTTCCATTGTTTCTCCATCTATTTGCCATGAAGTAATGGGACCAGATGTCATAATCTTAGGTTTCTGAATGTGGAGCCTTAAGCCAACTTTTTTACTCTCCTCTTTTACTTTCATCAGGAGGCTCTTTAGTTCTTCTTCACTTTCTGCCATAAAGGTGGTATCATCTGCATATTTGAGGTTATTGATATTTCTCTCAGCAATCATGATTCCAGCTTGTGCTTCATCCAGCCTAGTGTTTCTCATGCTGTATTCTGCATAGAAGTTAAATAAGCAGGGTGACAATATACAGCCTTGACTTACTCTTTTTCCTGTTTGGAACCAGTCTGTTGTTCCATGTCCAGTTCTGCCCGTTGCTTCCTGACCTGCATACAGGTTTCTCAAGAAGCAAGTCTGGTGGTCTGGTATTCCCATCTCTCTCAGAATTTTCCACAGTTTATTGTGATCCACACAGTCAAAGGCTTTGGCATAGTCAATAAAGCAGAAATACAGGTTTTTCTGGAACTCTCTTACTTTGTCGATGATCCAGAGGATGCCAGAAATTTGATCTCTGGTTCCTCTGCCTTTTCTAAAGCCAGCTTGAACATCTGGAAGTTTAGGGTTCAAGTGCTGTTCAAGACTATCTTGGAAAATTTTGAGCATTCCTTTGCTAGCATGTGCTGCTGCTGCTGCTAAGTCACATCAGTCATGTCTGACTCTGTGTGACCCCATAGCCAGCAGCCCACCAGGCTCCCCTTGTCCCTGGGATTCTCCAGGCAAGAAGACTGGAGTGGGTTGCCATTTCCTTCTCCAATGCATGAAAGTGAAAAGTGAAAGTGAATTTGCGCAGTAGTGTCCGACCCTCAGCGACCCCATGGACCACAGCCTTCCAGGCTCCTCCGTCCATGGGATTTTCTAGGCGAGAGTACTGGAGTGGGGTGCCATTGCCTTCTCTGTGCTAGCATGTAAGTTGAGTGCAATTGTGCGGCAGTTTGAGCATTCTTTGGCATTGCCTTTCTTTGGGATTGGAATGAAAACTGACCTTTTCCAGTACTGTGGCCATGCTGAGTATTCCAAATTTGCTGGCATATTGAGTGCAGCACTTTCACAGCATCATCTTTTAGGATTTGAAATAGTTCAACTGGAATTCCATCACCTCCACTAGCTTTGTTCGTAGTGATGCTTCCTAAGGTCCACTTGACTTCACATTCCAGGATGTCTGGCTCTAGGTGAGTGATCACATCATCGGAATTAATTGGGTCATGAAGATCTGTTTTGTATAGTTCTGTGTATTTTTGCCACCTCTTCTTAAGATCTTCTGCTTCTGTTAGGTCCATACCATTTCTCTCCTTTACTGTGCCCATCTTTGCATGAAATGTTCCCTTGGTATCTCTAATTTTCTTGAAGAGATCTCTAGCCTTTCATATTCTGTTGTTTTCCTCTATTTCATGCATTGATCCCTTAGGAAGGCTTTCTTATCTCTCCTTGCTATTCTTTGGAACTCTGCATTTAAATGGGTCTATCTTTCCTTTTCTCCATTGCTTTTTGCTTCTCTTCTTTTCACAGCTATTTGTAAGGCCTCCTCACACAGCAATTTTGCTTTTTTGCATTTCTTTTTCTTCTTTTTCTATGTAAATGCTCATTTCATCTACATTAAAAATGCAGTTTTTTAAAGCAGGAAAGTTAAGTTGTTTTGTTTTGAGATAATGGTATGTGTATATTCAGTGCTACAATCTGAAATGTATGAACTGCCATTGAACAGACAGATAATGGATAAATGACTATCACAAGCTTATAAAGAACTATTAGAAATCCTGGAGTAAAAATAACAACAAAATGCACATACCCATAAATGCTTGCATAAACACAGGCACATACACTGTATCAGAGTAAAGTATATAACTTCTAAAAAGCCTCAAATGAGTTAAAATAGAGACCACTTTCACTCTTATAAGAAATCAAGGTGGAATTCCAAGTGGACTGTGATTTCAGAGTTTCACGTTTTTGAACTTCTGAGGAAATCAATTCCTATTAAAGATTAAGTGCAGCAACTTATTTCTTCATCTGGTAAATTTTAATAAGAATCTGCTTGTAATCTTTTTTAGTGTTCCAAAGGACATCAATAAATACATTATTTAAACTATAGGATAAAAGTCAAAGTAGAATATAATAAGATAAATGTTATTTTCAACTACCAAATATCCCAGGAAATTCAGACCAGAACTGAACAAACACATCTAAAATGCTGACGACCTAGCTTTAATTTCCTTTAATCTATGATTCAACTGAAGCTTGCGATATCATCAACTAAAACATTAAAATTTAATCCACCAAAATATTCCAGTTTCTATACTTCTCCCTACTGATTTACACAACTCACAGATTTTCTTGACTCATGACCAAAAAGTTCAAAGCACTTGATCTTAACAGCATATGATGTCCTAGCAGTAAATATGTGTTAATTTTTCCGAAGTTAGTACTGAAGACGGAAACAGAACAGGCTCCATCTTGAAAGCAGGACTACATCTTGGGCTGGACTGTGGACTTTGAGCTGTAAGCCCAATATCTATGGAAATGACATACCAACTGGACAAGCAGACCCCCGGATGGAAGAGCCCCGGGGCTCGAACCTAGACTCTCTGACACCTAAAAGAATACCCTAATTATCTGTGGGACTGAATCGAGTCATAAATTCTATTATGCTTATTGGGGTATGACCACAGGCTTATTGGTAATTGTCCACTGCTAACTACCTAGGCTTCAGAGAAGGCAATGGCACCCCACTCCAGTACTCTGGCCTGGAAAATCCCATGGACGAAGGAGCCTGGAAGGCTGCAGTCCATGAGGTCGCTAGAGTCGGGAACGACTGAGCAACTTCACTTTCACTTTTCACTTTCATGCATTGGAGAAGGAAATGGCAACCCACTCCAGTCTTCTTGCCTGGAGAATCCCAGGGATGGGGGAGCCTGGTGGGCTGCCGTCTATGGGGTCTCACACAGTCGGACACAACTGAAGCAACTTAGCAGCAACTGCCTAGGCTTAAAGCATATGAATCACGGGTTAACTCTGATTGTATCTTTCTTTTTCTTTGTTTCAGACTAGTTTCAGGGAATTTGGGGAGGTGGGTTTGGGAACGTACTTAGGGTATATAAGGTTTTCACAAAAACTGGTCGGGGTCCTTGGGGAGAAATTCTGGAGCAGACCAGAATGTACCACCATTCCTAACTGAGATTCTGGAATAAATTCTTTCCACACCTAAATTATAGCCAGGAAGTTTTCTTTGTTGCAGACAACTTCCCCAGCTTTTCTAATTCAGATCAAAGTTAGGTATCCCTGTTAATGTTTCTCACAGTACCATTTTATTTTGATATTTTATTATGATATTTTTATCCTCTATAAATCAGGGAGAACCACAGTAGTTATCATACTGGGTATTCCATGGAGTTAATGAGTGCAAGTCTGATCCAAAGATCAGTACAACCCTTTCTGCAGCCTGAGCCCTGTGAGGTGACAGTCTCCATCAATTCTGCACTCCACAGGTGGCTGGAGGTCCATCACAGTTAGGTACCTATGACCCTTGAAAAAGCCTGTCCTCCTCTGCTCAATATCTTTACCCTCTACAGATGAGGTCTTAAACAAGAGGTTTCTAGCACTGTGTGAGTAGACACTGAGACTAGGTTTAATTAGGGAGGTGATCGCAGAAAATACTGCTAGGAAAGTGGGGAAGTAAGACATGGTGGTGGAGAAGTAAGACATGGTGGTAAAGCAATTCAAAACAAGGCATGCTAGAGAGCAGACACCAGGACTTCCCTGGTGGCTCAGACGGTAAAGCGTCTGTCTACAATGTGAGAGACCTAGGTTCGATCCCTGGGTTGGGAAGATTCCCTGGAGAAGGAAATGGCAACCCACTCCAGTACTCTTGCCTTGAAAATCCCATGGACTGAGGAGCTTGGTGCAGGCTACTATCCATGGACTCGCAAAGAGTCGGGCACGACTGAGCAACTTCACTTTCACTTTCAGAGAGCAGACAGCCAACCAAGTTCCTCCAAGAATGCTAGGACGCTGTCAAACATGGCTCAACACTGTTATATCCGAAGAGTGAGAAGATTGCTAGTATTCACCCACACCAGTCATCACTGGTTGAAAGTGCTGAATTCTGTGAATTCCTGACTCCATAGAAAGCCCTCAAGCAAACATCTATGGATGCTTAGAGTAGGAAGCTAGACAACTGTGTGTGTGCTCTGAAGAGCTGTGGGCAGGAAATCAGCATCTACCACTGCACATAGTGAGTATATCAGAAACACTTACTGAGCACGTGGCTAAATCAACAAATGATTTTAAATACTGACTAGCGAAGGAGCCTGGTAGGCTGCAGTCCATGGGGTCGCTAAGAGTCGCATACAACTGAGCGACTTCCCTTTCACTTTTCACTTTCATGCATTGGAGAAGGAAATGGCAACCCACTCCAGCGTTCTTGCCTGCAGAATCCCAGAGACAGGGGAGCCTGGTGGGCTGCCATTTACGGGGTCACACAGAGTCGGACACGACTGAAGTGACTTAGCAGCAGTAGCAGCAGTAGCTGGCACTGTGACTTCCTGAGGCTTCAATTTTAAATGAGTCACTGGACAGCCATGGTCTCTAGAATTCTTCCATCTATATATTTTGATGTGTCCACTAAGTAACTATTTTTCTTTAGATTACACAAGACCCAGTAGCTGTCTGCCATCTATTTTGCTCAATGAGGCTTTGATAGGTTTGCTTCTCCTCTCATTTGAGCGTAAAACAAAACTCAATTGTCTTTCAATTCTTTAAAACAAAGACAAAGCTATTTCTCCCTCACTTCCCCTCCCCTCTGCCCTGGTCCCCGCCACACTGGAAATGTTTCTGACATATTTCTGTAGAAACATGTAAAAGCATAAGAAGGTTCTATACTGTTATTTTTCTTTATGTCTTGAAACGTCAAGTCAAAGTATATTCACTCATCTCTGAAAATCAGTTAACTGTTTCTGAGGATGGATGTTTTGAGATAGAAGCATCCCCAAACTAGCTTAAATCAACCCCTTGCCTCCTAGCACACCTATTCTGGCACTCTCTTCATTATGGTAGAAAGGAACTGCTCTAGATCAGCTGCTGCTACCCTTCATTAATATAATGGAACGCCATTCAGTTTCATTTAACTGGAGCAGAAATCAGTGTTTTTCTAGGGGATAAATTACAGCTTAAATAATTTGAGCTACCTCTCTGTGAAAATAATTTTGCTCACCGTACAAAAAAGAAAGGTTATTGCAGAAGCAATAAATGAAATAATTTCTGACATTTCAAAGCAATCCATTCCATCTGAATCATACATAACTGCTTTGGAAACATCAACTTCCTAGTAACATATACTTCATTAGCCTAGTTTTAGTAATTACATTTAATTAAGTCATAATTCAAAGAGCTTTTTAAATTCAAACTGTTCACTGATTCAGATATAACTTATCTCTAATTAAAACATGTATGATTGTTAAAATGTTAACTTATGAAAGTCACAATCCAAAAGATTCTCAAGTAATCCAGAAGACTCAACATAGTCCTAAGGAGTATAATGCATTTCACCTGTTGTTCAAAATTTTTAAAGGACGAACAGGGAAAAGGAATTCTGTGGACCATGCTCAGTTCCTCAAATATGATGTTCTTTAGATTGACTGGTTTGATCTCCTTGCTGTCCAACAGACTCCCAAGAGTCTTCTCCGGCACCACAAATCGAAAGCATCTAAAAAGCACTTTTAGAATTCTATTCCTTTGTTCAATTCTTAGTCTGTGGCAGCAAACAAGTAAATCGATACAGCCAAAGTTGTTTTGTCATCTCATTTATTAGCTAGGCAAAGAACTCCAACTTCACAGGGTTGCAATAATAAATTTAAGTTCTGACTTATAACTTTGAAATTTTAAGATGTACATAGATAATATATACTACTAATTTGTAGTATTCAAATTATTTTAGGACTATTTTATACAATTATAATCAATGCCATTACTTAAGTAACCAAAAAATATTTGTTTTAGAGATGTGATAATATAAACAGAGCAGACTAAGAGAAGGTTGAAATGGAAATAAATATTTCCTAACCTAAACATAAATAATGATTTTTGTTGCTGCTGTTGTTCAGTCACTGTCGTGTCTAACTTTTTGAGACCCGCAGAACTGCAGCATATCAGGCCTCCCTGTCCCTCACTATCTCCCAGAGTTTTCCCAAGTTCATGTCCATTGAATCAGTGATGCTATCCAAACATCTCATCTTCTGCTGCCCTCTTCTTTTGCCTTCAATCTTTCCCAGTATCAGGGTCTTTTCCAATGAGTCGGCTGTTCGCATCAGGTAGACAAAGTGTCAGAGCTTCAGAAATTTCAGTGAATGTTCAGGGTTAGTGTTCTTTGAGACAGATCACTGGTTTGATCTTCTTGCTGTCCAAGGGACTCCCAAGAGTCTTCTCCAGCACCACATATCAAAAGCATCAGTTATTCAGCACTCAGCCTTCTTTATGGTCCAGCTCTCACATCCATATATGACTACTGGAAAAACCACAGCTTTGACTAAATGGACCTTTGTTGACAAAGTAATGTCTTTGTTTTTTAATACACTGTCTAGGTTTATCATAGCTTTTCTTTTCAATAATAATACTTAGACAGTTTTTAAACAAGAAACTGAGGGAAAAGAGAGATTGATCAGCTTAAGTACTTGACTAATTGAAGTTATTTTAACCACAAGAGGCTGGTGTCACTTTAGTGGAGAGCAGAAATCTTGTAAAAAAAGCAAGCCAATTACAGAGTTGTCTACACTTTAAACAATGCTTCCAGATGTGTTACTGAACAAAGGAACACACAGACACACTCATCTTTTGATCAGAATCACTTCTCTCCTAGCACATAAGAAACTCAGTATGAAAAATATTTTACATTTAAAGAAGAAAGAAATTTCAAAGTTACTATCTAGGTGAGAAGTAGGAATAGAATATATTAGCAGCCAATTAACCTTTACAGACACAATTTCCTCCCTAAAAAAAATTAGAAGGCTGTGTTTTTTCCTCCAATCTGTTGCATATTTTGGCATCTTTCATTGATTATTTGTTAAAAATAGCTCTTCTAGAAACACCCAAGAGAAGTAAGTAAACTGAAAGCAGATCAAGTGAAATTATCTTCTATATTTCATATTTTAAAGGTAAATTTGTCAACTATATATCAGCAGAATACAAGACAAAGCTAAAAATGATTAACCAAGCTGATAAATACTAACATACATAATGTCCTTCCCAGTCACCAAATAAATGATATAAAAGTTAGTTATATGATTGAAATAGTATCATTTAGAAATCTTTCAGAGACTATGCAAAAACAGACATAAGCATAGAAAGTTGATGAAAGCTTGAGCTAAGAATTTTTATTTAAGAGCTTAATACAAGTATTTAAAATACAATTTTCAAGATAAAACAGAGGATAATCAATCAAATTTGAATTTCAGACAATATTTTTTAGTAAAAATATGTTCTACACTTATAGTAAGAGATATATGTTAGTAATCTGAAATTCAAATATAACTGGGCATGCTATTTTTTTTTTAATGTGCTAAATCTGGCAACCCTAATTTACAATATAGTATTATATAATTTAAGTATATTTTATATTATTACCAAAACTTTAAAAATTAAATGTTGTTGCAGGAATTTTTAGAGGGGAGAAGGATGCTGTATCATTAAACATTAGCTTTGATATGAAATTTGGAACAACAATCTCAAAGGAGTGATATCAAAATTACAAACTGCTCCAGTCTTTAGAAAACTTAACTACCCATAAAGGCCAAGGGATATTTGCTTTGCAAAGTTGGAATAAATGCTTAATCAAATGTACTGTATGCTTCAATGGTATTGTCAATTTTACACATATATTTACCTGATATTGTTCATTTAGTTCTCATTTTGAAATATACTAAGGAATCATCAAAATGTTTATATTGGTAACTTAGAAGCAGTATGTTAAATTTTGAAGGGTGTCATATCTATGATTGCACAGGTCACCTAAACTGATATCCCTGACATGACAAGTCAGGTACATACACACTTGCATTGCAACTATAGTTTATTTGATCCTCCCACACTAGGTCAAATACTTTCCCAGACAGAGGACATTCCTGTTATCAAAGTACAAAATTCTGACATCTTGGTAGAACCTGCAAACTATTTTAAGTGATGCCTAAGTAATGTCCATTCTGCTCCCACCAATCCTTTTGGTTCTCCCTGTCACCAAAGCATGACAGACACTAAAGAATACAGTGGGCAGAGATCTTCAAAGGTGTTTTCTGATCAAACACAAAAAAATTCTTTAAATAGCCACTCTCTGTCTTCCTCCCTCTCTGTTCCCATAACTTCCATCCATAGTAAGTATTAACATATTTGCATGGAAAGACAACAAACAACGATCTAATATCATTCTTTCAAGATTGTTTTTACATTTGTCAGCACAAAACATTAAGTGAAATGTTTTCTTAAGAAATGTGTGAGTTTTGTATGTATGCAAAGGAAAACCCGAGAATCTGAGATTATCAGCACTCATTTCTAATTCTAGTAGAACAACATAATACATAAAACATATATGCATGCTCACATAAACGCTGAAAAGACTTGCACTGAATTTAAGGAGGTATAAAATATGATTCAAAGAATAAATCCCAGTTAATCTTTATAGAGCTGTCTTTTGTAAAACAGGTTAGGAACAATAATAATGATAACATTATGTCATGTTACTGATAATTCAGTATGTAAACACACTATCTCATGCAGTGCTCATCTCAAATACTAAAATATGTATATTATTATAATTTGCAGATGAGAAAATGGAGGTTTGGGAAGGTAAGCCAATTTCTCAAAGTTACTTAGTAAGAAGCAAACAGAACTGGAATCCAGATATATGTTAAAGATTCCATATTTTCCTCTGGAGCAAAAGAACATTCTTCTTTCACTTACTAATTTCACATCATATGCTATATATTTTAAACCTGTGAATGTTTAATAAATATAATGAACCAAACAAGCATCTTTAATATGGAAACACCAAAGGTTAAATCTCTCAATTTCTGAATAACAATGTTCCCTTCCAGTGAGCTTCTGAAATGGTATTTTTCCTATTAGCAAAAGGAAATCAGCTTCACAAAGCTAGACTTTTCTTTAAATTGGTCTTTGTGCTTCTTCAACTCTCCCTCACTGATTATCGCTAACAAGCCAAATTATTGATATAATGCAGATGACATAAGGAGGAAAATGACAAAGGGGGAAAGGGTACAGAAAATAAGGTTTCACCAGCTCAAAGACTGTCTTCATTACTGTTTTCATTACTGTTCACTTCACTAGAGGGCAGCCTAAACAGACAGCTAAAAGTTAAAGAGAAACAGAAATACAGAAGCAAGATATAATTATATTTGGATAGGAACATATCCAGCATGGCATATTGGCTTATATCCTATCAGTATCATGTATTGTAATATTTTATTTGCTCCCTCATCTAATTCTTAAAACATTTCAATTTACTTAAAAAAAAAAAAGTCAAGTTTAGAAACAAACGAATTTTGCATCAATAAAGACTTGGTGCTAATATGTAAGATTTAAATTTTAAACGTATGCCAAGATATCATTACAAAATACCTATTGGAAAGATGATAAAAAATAATTTTACTCAAAATGTGTTGACACACTATGCAGACAAGTTAATTGCCCACACATTTGCTTTAATTCAATAAAACTTGCTTTTAAATTTAGTGACGATCAATGCCAATAAAGCCTATTTAGTGACCTATTTTGTTGTCATCTCTTTACTTTTGGTTTCTATTTACTTTTGGGATCAGGTGTCCCAGCAGGAATCTGCCTGTCACCAAACTGGTACAAATAAAGCTGCTGGGAAGCTTGAGAGCAGTTAAGCTCCTGCCATACCTCAGTTTTTAACACGGGAGAAGCTCGGAAATCAATCTACTAGCAACTCAGGCAACAGTTTGCCCAATTTTTCTGGGTAATCAACTTGCCCTTTATAGTCCCAAATAAATACATAGCCACCCTATTTTTTCTTAAGAAAATATTACATATATATATATATATATATTGGATATATATGTAACATACATACATATATTACATTTTTAAGAAAAATTATATATATGAATATATATAATATACATTTCACATTTATATTAACTGCCCCTCTGAAAAAGTATAATTGAAAAAGAACCATGATTTTTAGTAAAAGAGTAAATAAAGTCATATTTCTCAAAGGAAAAAAAAAACATTCATGTATATAATCTCAAGTAACAGATAATAACCAAACTATTCATCACTAAAAGGCTTCCCAGGTAGCGCAGCAGTAAAGAATTTGCCTGCCAGTCCAGAAGATGCAGGAGACATGGGTTTGATCTTCTGGGTCAGGAAAACTCCCTGGGTGAGGAAATGGCAACCTACTCCAGTACTCTTGCCTGGAAAATTTCACGGACAGAGGAGCCTGGCAGACTACAGTCCATGGGCTCGCAGAGTCAAACATGACTGAGCAGACACACTTTAACTTTAGTCCTCACAGCTAATCATTTAGAATATTTTTTCTTTCTCCTTTTGTAATCGGATGGAGAGGGGGAGTGGAAGGAAAGCTAAGGAAATTTCACTTTCTGATGAAAATATGCTTGCACTTTATAATCAGTTGTGAAAGTGTCTTATATTGTATAGTTTCTGTATTAGCAAATTGACTAGTACCAACATGATTCAACAGACTTTCTCTCAAACCATACAATAGATGTTTATACCTTTGAAGTCTAAGTATTTGATTAATTTAATTTGCTCAACAGTAACCTTGAATTTTACATCTCCTGAAGAACTTGAAAGCTATTGAAAGATATGATTCCTTGGCACACAAGCAGAGCTCTGAATTATAGTACAATTGCCCATCTTCATTCTGCATTCACAAAGCTTTCAACATGGCCGAGCAGTGCTTTTGTAGCGAGACCTTGGCCTTTCTTGTCATTGCTATGTTTTTCTGAGTCACATGGCATGACTCAAGACAATTCATAATCATCAATGAAATACCCTTGACATTTCACTGAGAAAGGAAACAAGAGCAAGTAAGCCAGACAAAGCCTCAGATGCCAGACAATCCAGCATCTGTAGTTCCACAACTCTTGGTGCTTATTCTGTGGCTGTTCAGATGAGAAAATAGAGTTTGATGAAAATGGTGTATAACTCATTTAAAGATTAAAATTATTCATGTTTCCCACCACTTGTCCTTGCTACTCCAAGCTGGTAGCTCATTATGAACCAAAATTTAAAACTAAAATCCTATAATATAGAAGAAACCAGAGATTAAAATCTAGGTCATCAAATGAATGACTTTCTGAATCAGAATTTCAGAGGAAAACCTGTAGAAGTTAGACACTTCTGGAAAGCCTTAAGATTAACATCTATGATACTAAAATAACAGAAACACTGATATTCTCTGTCACGTAGTTTCATTTCCCTTCTAGTCAAAGAAATGGACTTAAGTCAGCTTGAATATACAATGTGGTCATTTTCTCTCAGGACAAATATGATGAAAAAGAATTTAGCAGTCAAACATATTTTTTAGATTTATTACAACTTAAATTCTGTAATCTATTCTCTCCTGAGTATACTGCATGTTCTTTATTTCACAACCAAAACCCCTCAGAACAAAGAAACATTTATCAACTTGGATATGTTGATTCTGTACTGTTTGCCTTATAGACTATCTCATGTTTTTTTTTTTAAATCTTTACAACGATGTTTAAAAAGAAACAATACATTTGCAAGCATAATTGATCTCAATTAAATGGACTAATTATGTGTATGTGAAGGATGTTTCATGATAGCAGGATGCTGTCCACTTGAAACCAAGTCATGTTTTTAAATATAAATATAAATTTAAATTTAAAATAAAAATAAATTTAAATATAAATATAAGTATAAGTCATGTCTTTAAGGAAAACTAAATTGGATTGCTAAGCAAATTTCAGTTATCTCAAATGCTTAAATCTACTTCTAAAGACCTGCGTGAAGGCTTCCATGCATAATTTTCATTAAGTATCAAAATTCTGTGCTAACATTTCCAATATTATCCCCTTTCTATTATTAAAAAAAAAAAACCTGTGGTTTAGACATTATTGTTACTGCTAAGTGACTTCAGTCGTGTCCGACTCTGTGCAACCCCACAGTTGGCATTGCTGCTGCTGCTGCCAAGTCGCTTCAGTCGTGTCCGACTCTGTGAGACCCCGTAGACGGCAGCCCACCAGGCTCCCCGTCCCTGGGATTAGTTAGCTAAAAATCACATAATAGGAAACAACCAAACTAAATATTTCTGGGACCCTGGTCAGCATTTATTATTATTTGCCACTTCTAATATCATAGGTTTTGAATTGTTTCGTGGCTCAAAAAATAATTTTAGACTGAATGTTATGCAACAAAATAACCTATTGAATGAAACAAGCAGCACATTATAAGCTGAGAATCAATAATTCTAATGTACAAACGGTAACTGCAGGGTTTCTATTGAGTATTTCTGATTTCTCTATCTTCATAATGGTTTACATTATATTTTCTTTTCTTCATATTTTCTAATAATGTATTTAAAAGTGGAATTTATGATATCCAGCTGGTATCAAGTAGATAATTACATATACCTATTAATATCTGCAGGAAAACATAAGTCAGACATTCCCCATTTTGACTTTGAAAATGTGATTAATAATACCAAGTTCTCACTGAAAAGCGTAAAAGAAAATAAATCCTGATAAGAAAGAGAAATGACAATCATCATACTGCTTCAAGAAAAGCCATGACTTAATTGTTTTTACCATGTCTTACAGACTTCTTGAATGTTAATAACTGGCTGAAAATGTACAGAGGAACACAGTTAAGACTGTTCATCTTAGTGGGAAAGTTCTATGAGGAGGCCTAAGCCATCTCTAAACTATATTTGGTTCTCTTTTTTTTTTTAAACTTTCATCAACTTCTATCAAATTATTATTTAATGCGAAGATTCTGGAACCTGCACATAGCCATTTTGGAAAAGGGAGGGAAGATAGGAAAACTAACTTAACATGAAATTCTAAAATAAAAGAAAGAATTAAGATCCATGACTCTTTAGAGGGTCAGAGAAACTGTAGATCAATTCTTTAAATTAAAGGGTGGAGGGAGAAGGCAAGGGGGTAAAATAAAAGAAAATAAAAGATACAGGAGTTCAAAATATTAGTTTATAAACCAATATAAGTTGGGAGAGAAGCTGCCAGAACATAGAGAAAAGTGGGAGACACAAAAAAAGATTATTTAGTGAAAAAAGACACAAGGAATCAACAAAAGCACAGATGCAGGTGAAAAGACCATCATTCTTGACAGGCTTCAGAAAACCATGTCAAATGAAATGTAACTGAATAAAAATGTATTTTTTAAAAACTGTAACGGGGAATATACAGTTATGGAAAACAGAAATAGAGATCCAACTTTAAACAATATTCTTGAAAAACCATGAAAAATTACACACAGAAATATTCAAAACTATGCTGAAAGTAAACATGAACATCTCTGAAATGAAATTACAATTTTAATAAGAAGACATCAAACAATCAACAATCAGATGTTTCATTCCTTGTTCAACCTCAAAAACAAAGAACATATCATTACAGAATCAGTGAAAAGAATCAAATCAATTAAGGATGGAAACCAGGGGCTAAAGTCAGAATAGCTTTAGGTAGGTAGGTAGGTTATATGTGTGTGCGTGTGTGTGTGTGTGTGTGTGTGTGTCTGTGTGTGTGTGTGATTTAGTTGCTCAGTTGTGTCTGACTCTTTGTGACCGCGTGGATTGCAGCTTGGCTGTCCATGGAATTCTTCAGGCAAGAATATTGGAGTGGGTTGCCATTTCCTTCTCCATGGGATCTTCCCGACCAAGGGACTGAATCCTGGTCTCCCAAACTGCAGGCAGATTCTTTACTGTCAGAGTCACCAGGGAAGCCCCTTAAGAGTTCTTGATGGCCACGAAAACTGACAGAAGACTGTAAAGCAATGTCCCAAAATTTGGAGTGGGAGAAAATGCATACTTGGTCAAGGGTTTCAAGCCCAAAATGAAATGCTCAGATATTCTCAATCACACAAGAACTCAGGAATTAAGGAATCTCACAGCTCGTCTCGATCCAACTACTTCAAACAAAATGCATTCAATCAAATTATGAATTTAAAGAGCAAAAAATAAGGGCAGTAATGGGAGAATTATGATAAAAGTTATACTGATAGCATTTAATCCATCAAGTTATAGAAGCAGTATTTAACACTGTGGTTATAGAAGTAAGATGAATCTTAGAAGTAATAGTTTAAGGAGATTGGGGGATGGGATGTATGGAGAAAGTGAGAGAACACACAAACATACTAATCTATTCAAACAGAGCATACTCTCTGATTATAAGTCTGTACACTCTGTTATATTGACTATATCAACGAATTTTGTATGTATATCATGAAAAAATACATGAAAAAAGTATAAACAGATAAACTGAACATGATGAGACAATGTAAACAAGGAATAAACCTTGCTATGGAGTTTAGGCAAGATTTTAAGTTTTCTTTTGTAATTATTTTAATTTTTAAATAATGATACTAAAACTTTTACAAAAACAATTAAGGTATTACAACTTTAGGGAAAAAGTGATTGCATAGCCCTGATTATTACTGTTATTGCCATTTTGTTATTAACTAAACCCAACTTCCCAAACTTCCCAGGTGGCACAGCAGTAAAGAATCCACCTGTCAATGCCGGGGATGCAAGAGACATGGTTTCGAGGAGTGGGAAATGGCAACCTGCTCTAGTATGCTTGTCTGGAAAATTCCATGGACAGAGGAGCCTGCTGGGTTGCAACCCATGGGGTCCCAAGAGTTGGCCATGACTGAGCAACTGAGCAGCAATACTACTCAGATTTTTTGAGCTCTACTTGCTTATTATAATTTTTTTTCTACCTCAGGTCTATTTACCATTTAGTCCCTTTTTTCCAACCTTTAGAACTGCATTTAGACTAATTATATTTATTTCCATAATTAGTAAGACTTCCAATTAGTGTCTGTCAAGCTTTCTTCAGTTTTAAGACCCATGAGAGAGAAATCACATTCTAGTTATTTACACCGGCTTACTGCCGAAGGATTCTCAATGTCTTGACTTTACCTCACAGGATGTCACGGAGAACCTTATGGCGAGAACGTAATAAAAGACTTTGGAAAACAAAAAAAGGATTCCATTTGATTCTTAAGGATCCCTAGGAGAGCTGTACACACACTGGCGAAACATTATAACAAAGCAGCTTTTTCTACTTTTATAATTTTTGAATCTAATAATTTAATTAACATATAATATATGGCACACAATACTACAGTTTCCATGAGAGCTGATTCTTACATCCAGGAATTACAAGCTCTCTTGATTACCTTCTCTCTCAGACCATAATGTCTTCTAACAAAGCAGAAGTAGGCACTTAGAAATTGCTATTTTACAACCAAATCCATACAAAACTTCACATTTTGTATCATTAATTTTGGCTAGAAGTAACGTTTGGCTTTTTTCCCCTCTTTTTGTTACCTGTGCTGCCTGGATTTTACTGTTGTTACTGCTACATACACATTTTTCACAGGTAGTTTGAGAAAAGCAGCAGTTATTATTTTCTACATTCAGCTTTGTGTTATTTAAACTACTCTGTTTTGATATTTGCCTGACTTATTAGTTTAAAATTTGTACACTTTGTTCATCTTCTTTGTCTAAAATGTTTGTATCAGAAGGATATATAAAGTTTCATTTCCCACCATCTTATAAAATTGTGTTAATTCTTTTAAAAAATCTCATTCTCTTCTATTGAACTGACAGTCTAAAATCTTATTTAATTATGTATATGCTGGGCCACTAAAACTGTGTAAAACAAACCTGTGGATTTCCCCAGGACAGTAGAGTAGACTTCTGATTCATAATTTGATTAATAATTTCAAGATTATTCTGCCTGTGGGATCCCAGTAATTCAAATAAACATGGTGTTTGTAAAGAAGAAATGAATGGTTGCATGGTATACATAGACTCGGAACAGAATTTACACACGAATCACAGTATGTGAGCAGTTATGGCAGAGGGAGAAACAAAGGACTTGAGTGTGTGCGTGTGCTCAGTTGCTCGGTCGTGTCCCACTCTTTGCAACCCCATGGACTGCAGCCCACCAGACTCCTTAGTCCATGGGAATTTCCAGACATAAATAATGGCATGGGTTGCCATTTCCTACTCTAAGGGATCTTTCTGATCCAGCGATCGAATCTGTTTCTCTTGTGTCTCTTGCATTGACAGGCACCACGTGGGAAGTCCTGAAATAAAGGATTATGACTTAATTTTGGCTAGATGAGAACCTGATCTCATCTGAGGTGGAGAAATTAACAGATGATCAGGATACTGGGTGGTGGTGGTGGGTTGGTGGGGGAAATAGGATGGAAACAACAGCTCTTCTGGGCGTGTTAGTGCCGTGCAAGTGAGGCATTTAAATGGAATCAGCAAACGATCAGTTGCATAAATGAGCCGAGAGCTCAGAAAAGAGATTTGGGTAGAATTCTATATAATTTCAACAAAATGGATGCAATGTCCTGGGAGAAAATATGGGCATTAAAAACAAGCAGGTTAAGACTGTTCCTTAAACTTAGAACAGTTCTAAGACTTTTCCCTAAAGTGTTCCCTAAAATTAGAGCTACAGTACAGAAAGAAGTACTAAAAAAGGAGATTAAGAAGGAATAAATGGTGAGAAAATAGGAAAACCAGGAAAATGGGGTTTCCTGAAAACTAACAGAAGAAAAGTATCCTTGATGAAAGAATAAATAAGAAGTGGTACACTAAAATGATAGGAAAGCACCAAGCACAGAGATAAATGAAAAAGTTCATTAGGTTTGACGAGCTGAGGTAAGTGTGACCACTGAGAACATTCTCACCATGGATGAATTCTGTTGCTAGACTGGAGCTGGCTGGCCACTGGATGAAGACGAAAACGAAAAGGTGGAGCCAGTCTATTTTTTTTTCTTTTTTTTTTTTGAGACTTGAAGACTATGACAAAAGATATGTGGCAAAACTAAATGAGGTGACTTTTTTTTAATGATAAACGGGAACCAGTTTGTTATGCTGATGAGAAAGTAAAACAAACAAACAAAACTGTGGACATCTTTGAATAGCATGAGGAATAAAATCCATTGACAAACTGGCTTGTAAGGTCAAAAGACGACACAAGCATGAACTTTAAAGAAGAAAGCTGATTTGCATGAATGGAAATGATAATTTCTCTAAATTTTCATAGTATTTTCCTATATGTAATCAACTCCAGCACTAAAGTCCAGTTAATATTTTTTCAATCATGTGGATCAATATTCTCTAGGTTTCGTTGTCTTTCCTTTTAAACTTATAAGTTTAATTGAAAGACCTTTTTAAAATGCCTTCTGTCTACTTAAGAGACTTACTCGATAGACTTCTCATTGCAACATTCATACTCTCAACATTATCCAGACCCACGTTTCAACAGTTTTCATGTATTCTGAACACATATAATCCCTCCTTTGAAACACAGTTCTCATGGTCATTTTCTAGGTGACTCCCAAAGTCAAAATGTATCCTACTAGTGACTAAATCCCATGACTGTATATTAATTGCTTGCATCTTATCGCTTTGCTTCTTTATAAAAAAGCTCCAAATTTCATCACTGTAGTGCCAGTCCTTCAGGAACAAAAGCTCTCTACTCCAGTTCTTCAATTCCTGAAGCCTTCTCTTTCCCATGGCAATATGTGCAAATATTAACATATCTATAATGCCATTAAAGTGAACTGTTCCAACATCTAATGCTGCTGCTGCTAAGTCGCTTCAGTCCTGTCCGACTCTGTGCAACCCCATAGATGGCAGCCCACCACGCTCCTCTGTCCCTGGGATTCTCCAGCAAGAATACTGGAGTGGGTTGCCACTTCTTTCTCCTACATCTAATGCTATTCTCAATATAAAACTTATCTCTGAGAATAGAGTTATTACCCTAGGGTCGATCATAAAGTATCTACAGTAAATAGAAATATGTATTAATCTCTGTACTTCCTAAGAATATCTTTAGATACAACTTCTTAAAAAATTCTAAGGTCTACCGGGGCTATTTTAGGCAGTGAATAAACTAGAACTTCATACAATCATAAAGACAAATATCAGTAAGAACAAAAAAAAATTTCTTAGTCTCATGCTGAGTACCTGTCACTTCCAAATGCACTTATTTTTCATAAATGGAATGTAGGTAAAATGGATTTAAGTCAATTTAATAAGCAATCATCTATTGCCTATTAAGGGCAATACATATTTTCCTTCTTAAGCAGATATGCCCCGCCACACTTAATCATTAAGAAGCAATGAGAACTTCTTAAAAAGAATAAGGCTTGAAGGGGATAGAGCCTCCTCTATTAAAATTACCATTTTTGAGACCTTCCAAAGTGCTAAGCATAGTCCCATAAATTATCTCATTTAATTTCAAAGGGCTTTTTGGAAATATGAATGTATTTAAAAATAGAGGACATTCAGAATAGGAAGAAAGCTGAAAAATTATCAGAAATCTATTTTCATACATTCATTTGCTAGAGGAGGACTGTTTTCTACAAAAGGAGAAAAACATAAAGAAGAGTTTACAGGGATATTTATCAGATGAGGATAAGGTTAAGTCTCCTCAAAGACTCCTATGGAAAGGTGTTTCTGCCCTATTTGAGAGAAGAATTAAATAAATGGGCTTTCCTGGTGGCTCAGACGATAAAGAATTTGCCTGCAATGAGGGAGGCCTGGGTGTGCTTCCTGAGTTGGGAAGATTCCCTGGAGAAGGGAACAGCTACTCACTTTAGAATTTTGGCCTGGAGAACTCCACGGACAGAGGAGCCTGGCAGGCTACAGCCCATGGGATTGCAAAGAGACAGACATGACTGAGTGACTTTCACTTTCAATAAATGGGAATATGAGAATTAGCTCCACAGTCTGATGATGAGAAAGGCCTCAGGTTGTTATTTCTGTTAATGGGTTGTATGGGCTTCTTATATATTTTGGAGATAAACCTCTTATCAGATATATGGTTTGCACATATTTTCTCCCATTCTTAGGCTGCTTTTTCTTTCACAGTGTTGATTGTTCCCTTTGCTGTGTAGAAGCTTTTTAGTTCTGTGTAGTCTCATTTGTCTATTTTGGGCTTTGTTGCCTATGCTTATGGTGTCACTCCATCAAATCACTGCCAAGAATAATGTCATGAAACTTTTCTGCTATGTTTAAGTGTCTTACAGTTTTAGATTTTGACCGTTAAGTCTTTAATGCATTAGATAACCAACAAGCATTGGTGAGGATGTAGAGAAACTGGAACCCTTGCAAACTACTGGTGAGAATCCAAAATGGTGCAATCATTACACAAAACAGTATCGTTTCTAAAAAAAAACTAAAAACAAAAAACAGAACTATAATGGAATATAATTTATAAAAATATTGAATTACTATGTTATACATCTGCAGCTGATATAATATTGTAAATAAACTATACTTCAGTTAAAAAAAATGAGGGAAGTCTGAAAATTTCACAACAAATTGAAACTTAATGAGACATGACTATCACGTGTAATTTGGTATCTGGATGAGGTGTGGAACAGAGAAAGGACAAAAATAAAAATGAAGAAAATTTGAAAAAAAAAAAAAAAACAGAACTATCATTTAATCCAGCAATCCCATTTCCAGCTATGTGTCCAAAAGAATTAAAATCAAGATCTAGAAGAAATAATAACACTTTCATTTTCATTGTACCCTTATTTAAAATAGCTAAGATATGGAAATTTAGAAATTTGTTTGTAGTGATGCTTCCTAAGGGCCACTTGACTTTGCTTGCACTCCAGGATGTCTGGCACTAGGTGAGTGATCACACTGCTGTGGTTATCTGGTCATGAAGATCTTTTTTGTACAGTTTCTCTCTGTATTCTTACCACTTCTTCTTAATATCTGCTCTGTTAGGTCCATACCATGTCTGTCCTTTATTGTGCCCATCTTTGCATGAAATGTTCCCGTGGTACCTCTAATTTTCTTGAACAGATCTCCAGTCTTTCCTACTCTATAGTTTTCCTCTATTTCTTTGCAGTGATCACTGAGAAAGGCATTCTTATCTCTCCTTGTTATTCTTTAGAACTCTGCATTTAAATGGGTGTATCTTTCCTTTTCTCCTTTGCCTTTAGCTTCCTTTTTTTTTTTTTTTCCCTCAGCTATTTGTAAGGCCTCCTCAGATAACTATTTTGCCTTTTTGCATTTCTTTTTTTGGGGTGATGGTCTTGATCACTGCCTCCTGTACAATGTCACGAACCTCAGTCCATCGTTCTTCAGGCACTCTGTCTATGACCAACCTAGGCAGCATACTAAAAAGCAGAGACATTACTTTGCCAACAAAGGTCCGTCTAGTCAAAGCTATAGCTTTTCCAGTAGTCATGTATGGATGTGAGAGTTGGGCTGAGCGCCAAAGAAAGCTGAGTGCCAAAGAACTGATGCTTTTGAACTGTAGTGTTGGAGAAGACTCTTGAGAGAGTCCCTTGGACTGCAAGGAGATCCAACCAGTCCATTCTGAAGGAGATCAATCCTGGGTGTTCATTGGAAGGACAGATACTGAAGCTGAAACTCTAGTACTTTGGCCACCAGACATGAAGAACTGACTTATCGGGAAAGACCCTGATCTTGGGAAAGACTGAAGTCAGGAGAAGAAGGGACGACAGAAGATGAGACAGTTGGATGGCATCACCGACTCAATGGACATGAGTTTCAGTAAGCTCCAGGAGTTGGTGATGGACAAGGAAGCCTGGAGTGCTGCAATCCATGGGGTCACAAAGAGGCAGACACGACTGAGTGACTGAGCTGAACTGAAGATGTGGAAACTATCAAAATATCCATTGACAGATGAATGGATGAAAAAATTATGGTATATAAATAGAATATATTATTATTCAGCCTCTCTAAAAAGTAGAGGGCTTCACCGACAGCTCAGCTGGTAAAGAATCTGCCTGCCAATGTAAGAGACACAAGAGACACAAATTCGATCCCTGGATCAGGAAGATCTCTGGAGAAGGAAATGGCAACCCTCTCCAGTATTCTCGCCTGGAGAATTCCATGGACATAGGAGCCTGGGGGGCTACAGTCCATAGGGTTGCAAAGAGTTGGACATGACTAAATGCACACACACACACACATGCACAAAGTAAAGATTCTACAATAAACACAACATGGATGGATTTCAAGGACATTGCACTGAGTGAAATAAAGAAGACACAAAGACAAATAGTACGTGATTCCACTTATATGAAATAACGAAAACAGTTAACTTAATAAAATCAAAGACTGGAATGGTGGTTACCAGGGTTTGGGGAGGAGGAAGAAATGGGAGTCAGTAATCAATGGCATAAAACTTCAACCAAGCTGGAGCAACAGCTATGGGGATCAACCACACAACACTACCCTTAGGTAACAACGTATTGTACCCTTACTTATACTTAACAGGATAGATCTCATGTTGTGTTCTCATGACAATCCATTTTCTATAAAGAAAAGTAAGTATGATATTTTGTTTACAGTGGATGTTTTGTATGAACTTTGACTTTTTAAAATGGTACATTAAAATATTATTTATCTACGTTTTAAAAACTGTCTATGGTTCGGAATAAGGTCATTTACTCTCTTTCTGCACAGAATACCCGAATACTGCAGTTCAAAGGGCTTTACAGTTAGGGATGCACTAGTTGATAGCAGCCTGAACAGAATGGTATTTCTTTCATTAGAGCAATGAAAAGAGCTCAAGTACCAGAGTCAATGCAGCTGGGAGATGCTCACTGAACTAGGCAAACAGCCATCACAGGTCTTGCACCAGCCTGGATGTGAGCACCTGAGATGTATCTCAAGGTTTCTAGTAAATAGCTTCTTTGTTATGGAGCTAGGGAGGACACAGAGCATCTCACAAAAATAATTATGCCAGTGGAGACAACAGAACCAAGAGTTTCTATATAAAAAAAAATTAATATCAAAAGATTGCTATTTTTCTGAAACTGCATTGCAAGCTGGTGGGAAAGCCAATACTTACAGGAGATTTGCATACCTCCAAGCCCAGTATTATGTAACTATACCACAGCTGTGGGCAAACATATTCAGACATTAAAAATGTGCAATTTCAACAAACTTTAAAAATTATTTCTCCAGCAAAATTGACAATAAATGTTTAGAGTAAAAAATAGATATCTCAGTATTTTTTATTTTAAAATTACTTATTCATAGAGTACTGTCTATTATGTACTAGACTATAGTTATTTTGGTTATGCTTTAGCCAAAACTTTTTTATCCCCAAGAAGTTTACATTTCAGTGCTGAAAAAATGTGGTAAAAGGAAAATTATATAGGGAATATATACCTGAATATGAATACATACTCAGCATTAGAGGACCATATAAAACAAACAATGAATCCAAGATTGGTGGATCAAAACCAAAAGGAAATTGGGGAGAGATGAAAGATTCTAGGCAGAAATTTTCAAAAGGTGAAAAGAGGAAGGAAATACTGTCTAAGGAAAACATCAAGTAGTTTACTCTGCTTAGGACTCAGAATTTCAGGGAAAGGGTAATAACTACTGGGGAAATGTTGCAATGGAAAATTTACTAAAGATAAAATGGGGCAAGATCATGAAAGCCCTGGTATACCATTTATTGAAAATGGAAAGTAACTGCAGTTTTTTAAGTAAGAAAATGAATCGTATAAAAGTTTATAGAGCAAATCTTTGTAGACTCTACATTGATTTGTAATGCTGACACATTTTTCTTCATCTTTTTTATTTCTTTTGCGATTGAGAAATTAAGATAGTAAACCTCACCTTAATGCAAATAAGGGGGATCCAAAAACTGTAATAAAATGCAGCTCAACTTATAAAGAAGTTAATAAAACGGGTACATTCAAAAGCTCTCTTGTGACAACTGCAATTTAATATCTGCCGATGATAATAACTGACTCTAACTTAAGTATCAATGAGGATGATTTTGTGTGTTCTTCATGATTATAATTTTTAGAACATGGCAGTAATTCCAGGAATCTCTCCTTAATGTAGTAACGTAAAATCAGCTCAATCCTGGCATACACAGGCAGCAGATTAGCCTTGGAAAATATATAGGACTCCATCCACCTACCCATTTCCCAAAGTCCTCTCTACCTTCCTGAGAGGCGGGACACTTGCATTATTCCAGCACATATTGTCATGATGCTTTACCTGCAGGAGTTCTACTGTATCATCTTATACTATCAAGTCACTTTGGCTTCAAAAGAAATAATAGTGAGGACAGAATAATTACTAGAATATATTAAAAAAAATTTTTTTAACAGTATTGGCTAGATAAATAATGAGTAAATATGTTGCTTCTCTTTTCAATATAAGGAAAAAAAGGGGTTATCAGGATAATGAATCATTTAAAGCCCCTGGTTGTTATTTTCTACTCTGGTTTCTTATAGTCATTTTACCATGGGCTTTTATGTGCATGCACAAACAAAAAGAGTCAGACAACACATATTTGTCTGGATCTTTTCTATTAAATTGGTTTCCCACAATATGGGGGTAAATCAGTTTTGCACTGTGGCTCCTTTTCATCTGTCTTGATGACGAGGAGAAAATTGATAAGACTCAAAAAAGCAGTATTAAAAATTGATTACTTCCCTATGTATGAAGTGTTGCAAAAATACACTGAAATATGAGAGCTCTTGATTCCAAAAGAACGACTCTACCAAAGGCAGAAACTAACAAAGACTAAATCCAGCTACAGACTAAAGTATCTTAATAATCTATTAAATTTATTCATTCTTTCATTAAGACAAAATGCCACTTTGCCCACCATTTTTCATTCCTAGAAAGTCAGCACTTTCATATCCAGCACCTGTACAAATTTAGAAAAGTGTTTCTCTTATACCTGTAACCAAGATAAATACAGTATGATTTCATAGTTCCCATATTCACAACTGTGCTGCAATCAACAGAGGTAAGGCTATTTCATGAAATGCTAAGGATAGATGAAATAATAAATATACAATGCCAGTGCCTATTAATTTAACTCATATAAACACGAAATTCTACACAGTACAACTTTTAAAGCAACATCTGAAAATATTATTAGAGTAAGGTAATTTAAAAAAAAATATATATATATATATACAACTAAAACTAAATTAGCCTGATTAACACTCAATAGCATTCAACTTCACTAGAAAAATTTCTACTGTCTAATTTAGTTTCTCTGTGAAGCTAGAGCTAAAAGGAGGCTCGTCAAATGTTTTATTTACTGGCCAATTTAGCCTGTCTGTACTCAGCCTTCACAGTAGCAAGCTGATGCTAGTAAGCCATACATAAAGATCCCACTTATTAAAATACAAATTAGGTACCCCTTATGTTTATACATGTGTAAGTACAATTAATATTGCAGGCTTAGTTGGAAACAAAATTGCTTTAGTTAACCAACCATTGCAATGCAATCAAATGAGATTTCAGAAGCAATTGGAAAAGATCTGTTCAGTAGAAATAAAAGCAATTATTTAATGCAGAACAATTAATTTTCCAAGCTCCTTTTTCCTTCTCCCACCTGCCCTTAATAAAATAATTTGCCCCATCATACATGACATAAAAAGTCCCCTTTAATGCCAGTAAATTGTATGCAGACCTGAAAGGAAGCTGGTAGACACAGCTTATTTACAAATATTGGTTTGAACTTGTAAATGCATGACCGCATAAATCTTAATCCATTTAGAGTATACGCCTTTTGTTCCCTCAATTGTACATCCAACTGGGAATTGAGTGGAGCTGAGGGACAGTGTGAATTACAGGAGCCCTTTCTTGTTGCCAGCATTTTAGTGCTTCGCCTTTTGTTCTTGTTGTTCCTGAGATTTCTCTACAGTACAGACTACAGAATGTTAATCAACATTTTGCCTAAGTAATGTTAATGAAACCACCCTACTTATACTGGAGGGAAGAACTGGCATATTATATTTCTTTTTGAAATGTTAATGTACCTTTTAGTAAATTATTTCTGCCTTCAAATCATCCTAGTGTTAAATTATTAAAGGGTGGCATTAAAGAAATATTGCACTGATGCAAATAGTTAAATCCCTTAAAAGATAAAAGGCTTACAAAGTTTAAAAGAAGGATCTTTTGGAGTATGGAAGCATTTAACTTCAAATTAAATATTTTTAAATGTTTGGTTAAGAAATTGATAAAATCTGCAGTTGTTTTAGTCTGTGTTCACAAAATAAAGAGAGATTTAATATCGATTTCTAATTTCCAACCACTCATGAAAGTGAACTTGATTTTTTTTCACAGTCTTGAAGGATTTGTTTAACCTTAATGTATATAAATGAACTGTAGCATCGTCTAGTTTATCAGAGAAGAAAAGAAACAAAACGGAGGAAAAGGATCTCCTATCTTTGCAATATTTATTTATTTGAATCCGAAGGCAATCTTCATCCAGGTTCTATTCTTCAAATATAAGATCACTATTGTCTCAACAGTCCTTCACCTGTGTTATTTCAAAGGGAAGGGCACCTGTAAAGACTTACATGGAAAACATCAATTCTCAACATGCAAATTGTGACAGATATGTGTACTGTGAACACCATTTATAGTTCATCAAGAAGGGTACTCAGGAAATGAGTTGACAGGGCTCTAAAGCGCACTAATTTGTTTTCCCTTTAATGGTCTCTTTTAATGTCAATCACTATGTTCATAGATCTTGAATAAATTGGGAAGTAATTTAGAGGGAAATTTAGAACTGAATTTGTTCAAAATTCTCCCACACAGTGATGACTGTTTGCTAAGAACTCCTAAATCTGGGTAAATCATTTACTTTCTATTTAACAATAGAAGATCTAGTGATGGCATTACTGTCATTGTGTACCTGACTTGTTCTCTTGCATGACTTCTCCTAGCCATACTTCTGTATGGATACAGGCACTGAGAGAGTAGATTTTAGAAAGCTATATTTCAAGGTGGATTTTTACACATTTTGATATCTGAAAACTATAATTGTTGATGTATCATAATTTGATTGGTTTATTTTTTTTTCCTTCTTAGCTATACATAAATGGTAAACTGCAATACAATCGATGATGGTTTAGATTAAATAAAACAGTAATGGCTAGCACACATTTAAGAGTTTTCATGTCATCTATTAAGAGTTTTCATGTCATCTATTAAGAGTTTTCATGTCATCTACAATGGTCACCCATTACTTCTATAAGGAAAAATAAATCATTGCCATAATGTTAATTTAGTGTTAATGAGTTTCCTGGGAAAGGAAATTTTATATACTACATTCCTACTTGTAGTTATTTTTATACAGCATTTCTCCCTAGAAAATTTGAAAAGACATACCACTAATAAATGACTGAAATATTACCAAATTCCTTTAATGCAAGAGAAGCTTTTGAGAAAAGCAATCTAATCTATATAGTATGCAATCTGATTTGAATGAACTTACAATTTTTAGATTCTCAGAATTACTCATGATTAAAACCAAAACAGCACCAACTTACTATATCAAGACTAGGCAGACTACAAGATCTAACTTTACAACTATTATGCTTTTACTATGCCACTTCTAAGAGGGGAGGAAAAATAAATAGCATTAATTATCAGTTCATTAAAAGAATATTTGGCTATTTTGGTTTATTCAAGCCACACCAAACAAATGCAAGTTTATTTTCCTTTCATGTAACAGCAATAAACTGCCCTGTAAAATCTTCACTGGATGAGTTTAAAATTTCTCCTCTATAATGAAAAAGATTGCATTTTAACTTAATCATTAATTTTTTTCTTTATATATATTTTATGGATGCCATATTGACCTGTGCACCTATAATAAACAATTGTGGATTAAGCCAGTATCTACATGATACCGATAAATCAAGCAATATGATCAATCCAAATGAAAGAACTTAACTGACAGTAATCAGAGTCTCAACTGAGTAGACTAGGAGTTTACTTAAGAAATATAAATTAGTTGAAAAGAGAGTAAATGTAAATAATATCAGAACTTATAAACACAAAAGACTATTTAACTATTACCCTATAAGTAAATGAAGTGCCATTTACTACATTTTCCTTTGATATACAATATAATCACAGAAACACAAACTAAAAGTGCTAATTTCTAAACCTTAAACCTCAATTCCTAAGCACTAAACAAGTTTAGTGCTGAATTGAAGCACAACTTTCTCACCTTGAAATCTGAGATTTTTGTTTTTCAAAGACAAACGGACAGTATATTCAAGCTGTCATTCTTACTGTAATCATATTAGAGTGAGATACTTTAAATGTGGGGAGGACACAGTTAACATTCCCCAAATGAGTTGTCTGGAATTGTTCTTTAATCAGAAACTAAAGAGATATTCACTATAATTGAAACAACTCAAATATGTAACAGAAGTCTTTTAACTATTAAGGTCAGACTTCTTCAAGGACATACGAAGATAAGACACAGCTAGAGGTGGGAGGAAGGAAGGGAAGGCAAAAGGGAGGGAAGAAGGGAGAGAGAGACGGAAGAAAGAAAAGAGGGAAGGAGGAAGGGTCGGAGGGAGGGAGGCAAAAAAAAAAGAAGGAAATTCATCACAAGAATTTCTGAGATTTGTATAATTCACCCGAATGACTCCTGAAGAACAAAACTAGTTGATCAAAAAAACTTAGACAAAAGTTAGTATCATCTGATATTTGTAAAAGCAAGCCAGAGCAGACAAATGATAATGTCTAGCTAATGTGGAATAAATTAAACAAATCTTAATACATTTATTCTAACTTCAACTGTATTGCCCACCAAAGTGATTACATTATGCGTGTGACTTCTTAGAAAATGCCACTTGTTTTCAACTACTATATTTTCATAATACATACAAAGATAATTCAAATGCTACAGCTTAATGTTATTTTTCTGTTATTAATTTTATAAATACTTTGGAGTATGGGAGAATATTTGAAGGTATTTTTTTTAATGAAGTATAGTGAACTGTTTTTTTGTCCCACAGTCCATCACTAAAAATATATTTTAAATGCAACCGCTAGTTATCAAAACACAAGACATTAATGTAAATATTAATTCAAGTAGTTAAAAAGGGTGCTTACTGCGAAATCCTCTCTCCACTGGTGGGCTGCTTGAACTTTTTCTGCTTCCAAAGCTAGACGCTGCAAAGGAAACAAGATTCTTAGAATTCAAATGACCACATGATTATATAATTGTTATATAATGCTTGGGTTTTCAAATCAATTATTAAGACATAAAAGAAACGTTCCTTATTTGTGATTCATAAATTATAAATGATTTAATAACCTAATTTACTAAAGTTGATATATATGTATTTACTCTTCAGAAATGCAAATAGCATAGCACTCTTGAATACCATTAAGTTCACTACCTCTGCGTCTGCAGTGAGATGCTATCTATCAATGCTATCTGTCAATGACTAGCAAGTATTTAAGAGAAAAGCTTTGATCACTAGAGTATATTAATCTTAGTAAAATCTTGCTTTTAATGAATATCTTTATAACATATATTGGAAAGAAATGACATTAGGAAATCAATAAATATGGGCTAAATTTTATACACACACCTTCTTACTAGCAGTTTTGGCTTTCTTTTTTTACCCAAAAAAGACAAAATTCTAATAATTTTCTCCTTGCTGAAATACACTCTTATCGCTTCTCGGCCTTTTGGCTAAGATCAAGTGAAATACATTCTTAAGAGTTTATTCAGATACCTGTGAGGAGCAAACTATCAATCCACATACTCAAAAATGGCTTTATTTCCCCTTCTTTCTTGTATTCCAAAGTCATTAGAGAATTCTAGCCTGACTTATTTACCTTTAGCACTTTTAAAAGGTTATTTCGTTAGGTTTAGTTGGAGATGAAATACCTATTGTCAGCCTGCTAATGCTTTTTTGCAGATAAATTTTTTTCCTTCATTTTGGAATTGAACCCATGTCTCCTGCATTGCAGGCAGATTCTTTACCAGCTGAGCCACAGGGAAGCCCAAGAATACTGGAGTGGGTAGCCTATTCCTTCTCCAGCGGATCTTCCCGACCCAGGAAACCAACCAGGTTCTCCTGCCTTGCAGGTGGATTTTTATCAACTGAGCTATCAGGAAAGCCCACTGAATCACTTTAAAAGAAAAATTCCCCAGTGTGCTTAAATGACAATGGTTCCAGTTTATCAACTACTAGGGAGTGATGCAATGTAAGAGAATCTACTAAATGTTAGAAATTGTACCAGGGAGAGTAACCCAAAAAAGGTTCTTTTTACCTAACAAAGCCAAACTCCTAAACAGAGCAAAATCATGGGAAAAGTGTATTCAGTTCAGAAAGTCACACTGCATCACAATACATTTAGAAAATCACATACAGTATAAAAATGTTGCTTGAAAAATGAAAAAAAAAAAATGATAAAAGAAATGGAATTGGAAGCAATTTCTTTATAAGAAAACTTTACTAGGAAAGATAGAAAAAAGAAAAGACAGAATGAGGGAAAAAATGCATAAACTTTAGAAAATTCAGAACATATGTCTTCCCCCATTTTTAACAATCCATATAAGAACTAAATTACTCATACAAATGGGGCCAATAATAAACTTAAGCATTTTGTGAATTTAAACAAAAATACTGGATAGAATATAAATAAGTTATATAATTTTTAGGGTAAGAAATATTAGAACTCTAAAATTTCTTGAAGAGGGATATTAAGATTTTTCCTTGCAAGACACACATGAGGAGGCTGCAAATCCAACAAAACACCTTGGGGGACATTCACCCACAGGACCATACATGGTTTTCAAGGCACCAGGTCTCACTCGACCATGCTGGTCTGCACTCTGATCTAACTCAGAATCACATGGTTCATAATATGAACATAATTCATGTTTAATAAGCCATAGTGATAGTAATCATCAGCTAATTATTTCTAGAAAAAAACTAAACAGGTTTGAACAACAGTCACAAACTATAAGACAATTCTCTTAGAGGGCAGAGGCTCCAAATAATCTTTCTTATACATATATATACATATATATACGTGAGAATTATATATATATATATATATATATATATATATATATATATACACACACACTAATTTTATGAAGTAAATGCCATTTATTGCAAGATTGTGAAATAGCTTTAGAAGCCTAAAGACCTGTATTTTTGTAGAAGCAAAAAAGTATTTTAAAATGTTAGTTGGGAGCTGAAAATTTGCTGAATTTTATATCCTCGGCTTGGAAATCAAGAGATATATTATGAAAATGCACTACTACTATCTTCTTTTTTCACAAAGAAATTAATAAAATAATTTTTTCTACCTAGCATTTTTCATGAGAAAGCAAAATACAGAACTTTAGCTACTTAGCCTATCTTAGGAATCGAAACAAATAGTTGCTGATGGTGCCCTTTCTTGTGGCAAAAAACCAGCTAGTCATGACTCACAGAAAACGGACATCTTCTGGACACTGCAAGTCCCTAATTAGCTTTTATTCTGGTAAAGTGACATTTTATATTTTAAAGCCAATGATCTACCATTAAATGCCATGGGGAAATTGTGTTAAGACTGATAAAATCCCTACCTAATAAAATGTGAATGTTTGCTTAGTAGGAAATCTCTGTTTTCATAGTTGCCTATATATATATAGACCCTGTAACAATAACTTGTTCAATCAAAGATCAAGTTGCCAACATCCATTGGATCATCAAAAAAGCGAGAGAGTTCCAGAAATACATCTACTTCTACTTTATTGACTTTGACTGTGTGGATCACAATAAACAGTGGAATATTCTGCAAGAGATGGGAATACCAGATGACCTGACCTGCCTCCTGAGAAAGCTGTATTCAGGTCAAGAAGCTATAGTTAGAACTGGACATGGAACAACAGACTGGGAAAAGAGTACTTTCAAAAGCACTGTATATTGTCATCCCGCTTATTTAACTTATACGCAGAGTACATCATGAGAAATGCTGGAATCAAGCTGGAATTAAACTGGAATCCAGATTGCCGTGAGAAAGATCAATAACCTCAGATATGAAGAGGACACCACGCTTATGGCAGAAAGTGAAGAAAAACTAAAGAGCCTCTTGATCAAAGTGAAAGAATAGAGTGAAAACATTGGCTTAAAACTCAACATTCAGAAAGTAAGATCATGGCATATGGTCCCATCACTTCATGGCAAAGAGATGGGGAAACAATGGAAACAGCAACCGACTTTATTTTTCTGGGCTCCCAAATCACTGCAAATGGTGACTGCAGCCATGAAATTAAAACCCCTCTTGCTCCTTGGAAGAAAAGTTATGACCAACTTAGACAGCATATTAAAAAGCAGAGACATTATTTGCCAACAAAGGTCCATCTAGTCAAAGCTTTCATTTTTCAAGTAGTCATGTATGGATGTGAGAGTTGGACTATTGACAAACCTCAGCACCAAAAAATTGATGCTTTTGAACTGTGGTGCTGGAGAAGACTCTTGAGAGTCCCTTGGACTGCAAGGAGATCCAACCAGTCCATCCTAAAGGAAATCAGTCCTGAATATTCATTGGAAGGACTGATGCTGAAGCTGAATCTCCAATACTTTGGCCACCTGAATGCAAACAACTGACTCGTTGGAAAAGACTCTGATGCTAGGAATGAATGAAGGCGGGAGGATAAGGGGACAGCAGATGATGAGATGATTAGACGGCATCACTGACTCAATGAACATGAGTTAGAGTAAGCTCTGGGAGTTGGTGATGGACAGAGAAGTCTGGCGTGCTGCATTCCATTGGGTGGCAAAGTCAGACATGACTGAGTGACTGAACTGAACTGAACAATAACTTACTTCAGAGAAAGAAAATGTATCACCTCTCATTTAATTTACAATACAGGTTAGTACGGTATCAAACACTAAAACCAGATGTAGCACCAGACAGAAACAAAAAACCGAGATCAGCATAAATACCTGCAAGAAAAAAACTGAAGATTCTGTCATATTAAGATAAGCCAGAAAATTTCATTAAATGGCTTTACTATAAGTAAAACAGCACATATGGATTTAGAAGTCCTTTGGGTATGGAATGATAAGTATAGATACAATGTCATTAAAGTACTAATAATATATACATCCCTACCTACCTGTCGGTTTGAACATGTAAAATAAAAAATAATTTTAAAGATATATTTTAAGAGCAAGTTTAACAAAATGGACTTGAACCTAAGCCTTCCAACTCCAAAGCTTATTCTTATTCCACAAGACCAATCTTTACTTCCCACTAAACCTATCAAAGTGTTAATATCACTTGGCATTCATAGGATATACCCAGACACATAGCAGGATCAAAATTTAAAAAACAAACAAACAAAACAAAACACAGGCAGAAAACTATTTAAGGTTAATGGAAAAACGCCCAGTACTTCTTAGAATTTGCTAAAGACTACAAGAAAAACAGCACAAAATGTCATATGTCAGTTTGGATACTATCTTTTTCTTTGGTCTTGCCCTCAAATCCAGGGAGAATGTTGCTAATCAGGGAGAAAGCCTTTGATATGCAGTGATCTGCAAGGAAAAAAAGAAAAGAAAGAAACAGATAATGGGAGAGGTTTTATCAGATCAGAGAAAGATCAGCTCCCTTGAAGGTCTATTCATTCTCAACCTTCACCTTTTTGTCATATCTTTATCTTTTCCACTAGCACTGCATTCTATCAAGTGATGTGCAAGTTTAATAAAAGCAGTATAATTATACAGCGTAAGAAGAAATAATTCTATCATTCTCCTTAAAAATATCTAAAGATACTTTTTCTTGGGAATATTTTCCAAACCTGTAAGAAATTTACTTCCTAGACTGTATGCTAATTGCATATGAAAGATAAAGTTCTCTGAAACATTTAATTACAAAGAATTTTCCTTTGATAGCTTTGAAAGGAAATCTTCAGGGATCAAATGGTATTTCTGCTAGAATCCAATAATGTTGATACTCAATGTTAATAATATCAAGAACTGAAATAGCATTCAAATAAATAACTAATTCAAAACTATTTCTTTGGTTAGTGTATGTCAAGATTTTTCTTTCTATTAAGTAAATACTAGTTCTCTACAATAGACTGGTAAAAGATGCAAGTATAATATAACCAATGTTCAAGCAGTCAACAAACTGTAAGAATGAGCAAATTATTGTATTACGCCTCTGTTGATAAGTCTTCCCTATTTTCATCCAATGTTCTTAAGATACCTAAAGAATCAGGATAACCATTTGAATGATCTAACCACATCTACTGAAAACAGCAAACAAGTAGAAGAACAGACTTCTGTGTTCTGAAGAAAAGTGTAACAGGTGCCATTGATAACTCTGGATAGTGGCAGTGTTAGTTGCTCAGTCGTGTTTGACTCTTTGTGACCCCATGGACTGCAGTCCACCAGGCTCCTCTACCTGTGGAATTCTCCAGGCAATAATACTGGAGAATGGCTACTGTGTAGCCATTTCCTTCTCCAGGGGACCTTCCTGATCCAGGGATCAAACCTGGGTCTCCTGCATTGCAGGCAGATGCTTTAAAGTGTGAGCCACCAGGGAAGCCCTAGTATGAAAATAAGTTAAATAATTAAACAATTAAAAAATTGTTAAAATAAGCATGCACTTTTGAATCAAACAGATCCAGTTTCCAATTCTGGTGCTGCTGTTCACTCACTATGGAATCACAGGAAATGGACTAAACATTTCTTCAGCATTTCACAACAATATCTACTTTATATATTTTCTATTGATATTTCAATATCTACCATATTATAAACTCAATAAAGTTTTACTTCCCTTTGAATCTTACAAACACAACTACATAGGACACAGTATATTAGCACTATAATCACTGATAACCACTTCAATGTATACATATATGAGTGAAATGAATGAAAACATCTTAATGATCCCTAAGTTTTCACTGTATTTTGATCTGTAAAAAAGCTCTTATCTGTGGAACTACAGAGTGTACCAAAAGCAAACACAATTTAGGGAATATAGCAGTTTTACACAGTAGTCAGTAAAATGAGTTCTTCAGTCTTATTTCATTTTATCTTCTAATAAATGAAATTAGAAACAAGAGCAGATCAGTATATGAACTCTATTTTTCCTTTCTAGTGTAAGATTTAAGGGAGTATCATATATGCAAAACATATAAATACAAGTTGCTGAAATCAAGCCAGTCATTATTTATTCTTTTATTTGTGGCCCAGTGAAAATCAAATCTTTTGGAACATGGCTTCTGGATCTTGTTGTATAGATTTCAGCCAGGATATAACATATTCAGGAAATGCTTCTGAAATTAACTACAAAGCTTCAAGTCTACTATTCCAAAAGGCAATTAGCTCCAAATAAATTGGCAGACTCTTGGAATATATAAGCCAGGGTAAAGGAGATGTCATCTGGTAAGAATAGCAAAACTCCTTTTAGCAATAGTGAAAGTGAATAATACACAACTGGCAATTATCACTATCTTTTTTTTTTTTTTGGCTCTGCAGCACAAACACTAAAATAAAAAGCTGTTGAACAGAAAGTAATTTCTAAATCAGCTCTGTGATACCTGAAAGAGCTGATGCACACCTGATACATACCTCTTTGATACACTTTGATATCTGAAAAGAATCACCAGGTGAACCTGTTCAAATCACCTAGACCACACACAAACCCACTCAACTCCACAACCATTTGAAGATTCTGATTCAGGTATCATTCCCAGAAATCTACATTGTCTCATAGCGAACACCTTTTCCACAGACTAAACCTTGAAAAGGCTCCTCTAGAACAGCAGTACCCAACCTTCTTGGCATCAGGGACCGGTTTTGTGGAGGACAATTTTTCACAAACTGTAACAGTGTGGGGGTGGGGAGTTCAGGATGATTCAGTCACATTACATTTATTGTGCAATTTATTTCTATTATTATTACATTACCTCCACCTTAAATCATCTTAAACCATCAGGCATTAGATCCTGGAGGTTGGGAACCCATGCTCTAGAGGGGAATATTTTAGCTATACTAGACATGTGAATTTAATCACTTTGAAAAACACTGAAACAGTAGCACAAGTTGACAGACAAACAAAAATAACCCACTAGTTCCCTAGCCTTACACTATCCTGACTCCCATCACATACTTAACTCTCTCCATACCTTTGTTGTCTCTCCCTCCTATTCCCTAATCCCCTTTTTCCTTCTCCTCTCTTTCTCTCTCTCTCTCAGACTTTCACTAAAACACTAACTGCAAGTTCATTAGGCACAGGACACATTTCTTTCACGTCTGTACACAGCCAACATTTCATGCCATGTGTAGCAGGGAACAGATTACTCAATTACTGTGTGTGGAAATGTATAAATAGTCACTTTCAAGTACTGTCAAGATTTTATCTCAGTTGTATCAGGATTCATAACTAGGTTCACTACATTATTATCATTCATTATCATGATACTTCAGGAGGTCACAAAACTCGTTCCTACAAGGGAAGCATATTCTAGATCAACACATCACTACTTAATTCTTAATACCTACTGGATCAATTCATCACCCACCACATGATCCTTAAAATTTAGTAGAATTTGGCTATGAATGTGATATGGATCCAAACTTATCCATGTAATTCTACTTCTACTCTGAGACTCTAAAACCAATTTATAATCAGTTGCCTTATTCTTCAAATGTTGAATACAAATGCCGATTCAGAACCCCAAGACATATATCCCTAATGGCCACCAGGTCCACTTTGGCTGCCTGAACCGAGCTACTCCTTTTGATTTTTAAACAATCTTAAATATGTCATCACTGTTCCCTATGAACTAATTCTATATCCAATCACGATTTGGGAGATTCTCTCATGCTTATGCAGATCCTGTGAACAGAAGTGGGGTAGATTCTGCTCTAAATTATCTTCTCAAGAATGTATGTGTAACAAACAGCGTTGGAAGACAGAGTGTCTCCCTGCAGAGCAGAAGATAGATTTATCTCTTCCTCAGGTAATGAAGCTAAAGCTGAAACTCCAGTACTTTGGCCACCTCATGAGAAAAGTTGACTCACTGGAAAAAACTCTGATGCTGGGAGGGATTGGGGGCAGGAGGAGAAGGGGACGACCGAAGATAAGATGGCTGGATGGCATCACGGACTTGATGGATGCGAATCTGAGTGAACTCTGGGAGATGGTGATGGACAGGGAGGCCTGGTGTGCTGCGATTCATGGGGTCGCAAAGAGTCGTACATGACTGAGCGACTGAACTGAATTGAACTGAACAGGTAAATATAAATAATCCCATGGAGCAAAACTTGGGCAGACTCCCTTTAAAAGAGGGACATTTCCCAAGCTCAGGGCTCCTCAACTGTGACACAAGTTCACAGCATAGGCACAATCTATCTGGGCGACTCAGAAATGGCCTGCCCTGGACTTGATGGTAAGGAGTTACCTGTGGGACCTCCCACGCTGGGAGTTACCAAGTCCATTGTATATGACTCAGAGAGTCTCCTGAACCTATGAAATGGTATGGCTAGCTTGTTAGCGTGCACAAAGAGTAAAATCTCAGACCCTTCTCACTTCTCCACACACCATATCTGATTGAGTACACTTCTATGAAAATGCTCACTCGTCCATCTTCCTATCTTCAAACATTCACCATCATATAACTGTTGTCATCTTTATTTTCTCTTCAGTTATTTCCTGAGCATGCATTTTGCACCCCTTTCAAATTATTCCTAGATCAGTGGGGGCAGAGTCACCTGGGAATAGTTCAAATACCCATACTGTTAGATCCCATCTCAGCCCTGTTGAATCAGAAGCTCTATCGATCTGTATTTTACCAAAACCTCCCTGTGATTCTTTTTTTTAAAATTAATTTATTTATTTTAATTGGAGGATAATTACTTTACAAATTTGTAGTAACTTTCACCATACATCAACACAAATCAGCCACGGCTGTACACAGGGTGAAATGATTTGAAAGAACAGCCTACATTGACATGAATCAGCCATGGGTGTGCATGCGTCCCCCATCCTGAACCCCACTCCCAACTCCCTCCCCTTCCCATCCCTCAGGGTTGTCCCAGTGCACCAGCTCTGAGTGCCCTGTCTTATGCATCAAACCTGGACTGGCAATCTATTTCACATATGATAATATACATGTTTCAATGTTATTCTTTCAAATCATTCCACCCTCACCTTCTCCCACAGAGTCCAAAATTCTGTTCTTTATCTCTGTGTTTCTTTTGCTCTCACATATAGGGTCATCGTTAACATCTTTCTAAATTCCATATAAATGCATTAATATACCATATCGGTGTTTTTCTTTCTGACATATTTCACTCTGTATAATAGGTTCCAGTTTCATCCACCTCATTAGAACTGATTAAAATGTATTCTTTTTAATGGCTGAGTAATACTCCATTGTGTATATGTACCACAGCTTTCCTATCCATTCATCTGCAGATGGACATCTAGGTTGCTTCCATGTCCTGGCTATCATAAACAGTGCTGCAATGAACATTGGGGTACCTATGTCTCTTTCAATTCTGGTTTCCTCGGTGTTTATGCCCAGCGGTGGGATTGCTGGGTCATATGGCAGTTCTATTCCAGTTTTTTAAGGAATCTCCACACTGTTCTCGATAGTGGCTTTACTAGTTTGCATTCCCACCAACAGTGTAAGAGGGTTCCCTTTTCTCCACACCCTCTCCAGCATTTACTGTTTGTAGACTTTCTGATAGCAGCCATTCTGACCAGCATGAGATGGTATCTCACTGTGGTTTTAATTTGCATTTCTCTGATAATCAGTGATGTTGAACATCTTTTCATGTGTTTGTTAGCCATCTGCATGTCTTCTTTGGAAAAATGTCTGTTTAGTTCTTTGGCAAATTTTTTGATTGGGTCATTTATTTTTCTGGTATTGAGCTATATGACCTGCTTGTATATTTTTGATATTAATTTTTTGTCAATTGCTTCATTTGATATTATTTTCTCCCATTCTGAAGCTTGTCTTTTCACCTTGCTTATAGTTTCCTTCATTGTGCAAAAGCCTTTAAGTTTAATTAGGTCCCATTTGTTTACTTTTACTTTTATTTCCATTACTCTGGGAGGTGGGTCATAGAGGATCATGCCGTTTTTATGTCAGAAGTGTTTTGCCTATGTTTTCCTCTAGGAGCGGTATAGTTTCTGGACTTACATTTAGATCTTTAATCCATTTGGAGTTTATTTTTGTCTACCTAGATAGCATATTGAAAAGCAGAGACTTACTTTGCCAACAAAGGTTTGTCTAGTCAAGGCTATGGTTTTTCCAGTGGTCATGTATGGATGTGAGAGTTGGACTGTGAAGAAAGCTGAGCACTGAAGAACTGATGCTTTTGAACTGTGGTGTTGGAGAAGACTCTTGAGAGTCCCTTGGACTGCAATGAGATCCAACCAGTCCATCCTACAGGAGACCAGTCCTGGGTGTTCACTAGAAGGACTGATGCTGAGGCTGAAACTCCAATACTCTGGCCACCTGATGCAAAGAACTGACTCACTGGAAAAGACCCTGATGCTGGGAGTGATTGGGGGCAGGAGGAGAAGGGGACGACAGAGGATGAGATGGCTGGATGGCATCACTGACTGGATGGACAAGCGTTTGGGTGAACTCTGGAAGTTGGTGATGGACAGGGAGGCCTGGTGTGCTGCGATTCATGGGGTCGCAAAGAGTCGGACACGACTGAACCGATGGTGTTAGAAAGTGTTCGAGTTTCATTCTTTTACAACTGGTTGACCAGTTTTCCCAACATCACTTGTTAAAGAGATTGTTATTTTTTCCACTGTATATTCTTGCCTCCTTTGTCAAAGATAAGGTGTCCATAGGTGTATGGATTTATCTCTGGGCTTTCCATTTTGCTCCATTGATCTCTGTTTCTGTCTTTGTATAATACTGGCTTGATGACTGTGGTTTTGTAGTATAGTCTTAAGTCAAGCAGGTTGATTCCTCCAGTTCCATTCTTCTTTCTTAAGATTGCTTTGCCTATTCAAGGTTTTTTTGTATTTCCATACAAATTGTGAAATTATTTGTTATAGTTCTGGGAAAAATACTCCTGATAGCTTGAAAGCGATTACACTGAATCTATAGATTGCTTTGGGTAGTATACTCATTTTCACTATATTGAACCTTCTGATCCATGAATACGGTATATTTCTCCAACTACTTGTGTCACCTTTGATTTCTTTAATCAGTGTTTCATAGTTTTCTATATATAGGTAGATTTACTCCTAAGTGTTATACTTTTCATTGCAATAATGAAGGGAATTGTTCCCTTAATTTCTCTGTTTTCTCATTGTTAGTGTACAGGAATGCAAGGGATTTCTGTGTGTTAATTTTATATCCTGCAACTTTACTATATTCATTGATTAGCTCTAGTAATTTTTTGGTGGTGTCTTTAGGGTTTTCTATGTAGAGGATCATGTCATCCGCAGACACTGAGAGTTACACTTCTTTTCCAATCTGGATTCCTTTTATTTTTTTTTCTTCTCTGAATGCTGTGGCCAAAACTTCCAAAACTATGTTGAATAGTAGCGGTGAGAGTGGGCATCCTTGTGTTGTTCCTGACTTTAGGGTAAATGCTTTCAATTTTTCCCATTGAGGATAATGTTTGCTGTGGGTTTATCATATATGGCTTTTATTATGTTGAGGTATATTCCTTCTATGCCTGCTTTCTGGAGGGCTTTTTTATCATAAATGGATGTTGAATTTTGTCAAAGGCTTTCTCTGCATCTATTGAGATAATCAACCAACACCTCCCTGTCCAGCCCCTGCACACTGGCTGGTGGCGGACGCAAGTGTCTGGGGTATTTCTTTGCTGGGAGTTGTGGTTAGGCACGTATTCTGTGGTTTCCCACCGCCCCTCCCCCCAGTTATGTTGCCCTCTGAGATTCCAAAATGCCCCACAGACCCACTGGTGAGAGGGTTTCCTGCTGTTTGGAAACTGCTCCTCCTTCACTACTCCCTCCCCAGGACAGGTCTCCATCTCTGACTCTTTTGTCTCTCTTTTTGTCCTACCTCCTTTCAAAGAGAATGGGCTGCCTTTCTGGGTGCCTGGCGTCCTCTGCCAGCATTGAGAAGTTGTTCTGTGGAAGGTGCTCAGCATTCAAATGATCTTTTGATGAATTTGTGGGGGAGAAAGTGGTTTCCCTGTCCTATTCCTCTGCCATCTTATGTGATTCCTCTGATTCTTATGTGAACTCAAGTTTGAGAAGCACTGTTCTAAAAGAAAAGGTCATAGCACTGTTCTACTGAAGTTTCTATTATCTTAACAGCAAGCTCTAAAAGCTGTAAGAAATAAAACAAGAATAAACTATTTGTTCTAAAGTCTTTTTCAAAAATAATAAACCTTGTAAATCAGATATACAAGAGATGAATACATGAGGCAAAAATCCCTGATTTGATTAACCCCAATCACAAGATAACAATTCAGAAGTCTACTTGTAATTTAGAGCCTTACTTTTACTGATTAATACAGTTTATGAGCTTTGTATCTGAGATTATTAACTTTAATTTCAAAGTATTAAAATACTGAAAATAATACTTGCCAGTTTGAAAAATATGTAAAACAACTGCACAATGTTATAGAACAGAGTGTTAAATGTATATTACAAACTGGAGAAGTATCTTTGATTCTTCAATAAAATATACTAAAATATTATGAATTGAAATTAATAAAATTGAACTTTATAAATGTCTAAAATTGTCTTACTATTTTTCCTTGAATATATTATCAAAACACATTGCCTTAATTTATAACTCACAGTTCTCTCCTTCTTTCTTTCCTTACTTCTTGCATCCTTCCCTTCCCATTTCCCTTCATTGTCTATACAGGACACTGAATGGGCTAAACTTTCTTAGTTCTTTTAAGCCCATCACTCACAATTTGCAGGTACTTTTGTAGGCTACAGGGCTTCATTTTGGTTTTTATATGTTGGTTGGCAAATACAGCATAAACCACAGAAGTGTAGACAAGTGAGAATGAGGAAAACGAGGTACTTCTAAAAAAGGGATCAAATTTTGCAGGAAGCAGGTGATATAAAAGAACTGGTGAAGTATGTAACCACTTTAAGAAGGAAAAGATGTGCAAAGACCACTTTGCACAGTCTTACACTTTGCGTGAGGCTCTGCCTTCCTACAAATCTAGGAATGCACCAAAGTTCACTGAGTTTTACTAGTTTATGAAAATAACAAAACTACTATTTAATTGAACATGATGCAAATTGATATAATTTTTAAAAGATGTAGTATAATAGGTAAGAAGTACCTTTGAAATTATTTCTTGACACTTTGTTTTGACCTTTTTGTTTGTTTTTAAGAAAAAAACAGAAGGTGAATCTAAAGGCTTTAACTCTCTTCAAAGACCATAACTAGAAGCAGGAATAGAAATAAATACACCTGGTCAAAGATTATATGTTTATAATGTACCTTTAGTTTTATATATGCATACATTTAAGTTTATATATTTAGCAATAAACTCATATTAAGTGGGAAAAAAATTATCAAGAAGTGAAAGTCGGTCAGTCGTGTGTCTGACTCTTTGCGGCCCCATGGACTATACAGTCCATGGAACTCTCCAGGCCAGAATACTGGAGTGAGTAGCTGTTCCCTTCTCCAGGGGATCTTCCCAACCCAGGGATCAAACCCAGGTGTCCTTCATTGCAGGTGGATTCTTTACAAGCTGACCACAACGGAAGCCCAAGAATACTGCAGTGGGTAGCCTATCCCTTCTCCAGGGGATTTTCCCGACCCAGGAATCCATCCGGGGTCTTCTGTATTGCAGTTGGTTTCTTTACCAGTTGAGCCAGTAGGGAAGCTCTATTAAGAAGGGTGGACTGAAAAATCTACAAAACTTTTTGTGATATCCTATACTGAAAACTGGATCATGGAAAAAGCAAGAGAGTTCCAGAAAAACATCTATTTCTGCTTTATTGACTACGCCAAAGCCTTTGACTGTGTGGATCACAAGAAACTGTGGAAAATTAAGAAAGAGATGCGAATAACAGACTACCTGACCTGCCTCTTGAGAAATCTGTATGCAGGTTAGGAAGCAACAGTTAGAACTGGACATGGAACAACAGCCTGGTTCCAAATAGGAAAAGGAGTACATCAAGGCTGTATATTGTCACCCTGCTTATTTAACTTATATGCAGAATACATCATGAGGAATGCTGGGCTGGAAGAAGCACAAGCTGGAATCAAGATTGCCAGGAGAAATATCAATAACCTCAGATATGCAGATGACACCACCCTTATGGCAGAAAGTGAAGAGGAAATAAAAAGCCTCTTGATGAAAGTGAAAGAGGAGAGTGAAAAAGTTGGCTTAAAGCTCAACATTCAAAAAACTAAGATCATGGCATCTGGTCCCATCATGGGAAATAGATGGGGAAACAGTGGAAACAGTGTCAGACTTTATTTTGGGGGGCTCCAAAATCACTGCAGATGATGATTACACCCATGAAATTAAAAGATGCTTACTCCTTGGAAGAAAAGTTATGACCAACCTAGATAGCATATTCAAAAGCAGAGACATTACTTTGCCAACAAAGGTCCATCTAGTCAAGGCTATGGTTTTTCCAGTGATCATGTATGGATGTGAGAGTTGGACTGTGAAGAAAGCTGAGTGCCAAAGAATTGATGCTTTTAAACTGTGGTGTTGGAGAAGACTCTTGAGAGTCCCTTGGACTGCAAGGAGATCCAACCAGTCCATTCTGAAGGAGATCAGCCCTGGGTGTTCTTTGGAAGGAATGATGCTAAAGCTGAAACTCCAGTACTTTGGCCACCTCATGTGAAGAATTGACTCGTTGGAAAAGACTCTGATGCTGGGAGGGATTGGGGGCAAGAGGAGAAGGGGACGACAGAGGATGAGATGGCTGGATGGCATCACTGACTCGATGGACATGAGTTTGAGTAAATTTCGGGAGTGGGTGATGGACAAGGAGGCCTGGAGTGCTGCAATTCAAGGGCTCACAAAGAGTTGGACGTGACTGAGTGACTGAACTAAACTGATACTGAAAACTTAAAACGTTTATCCTATTAGTAAAGGATCATTTCTTTTCAGATACAACATCTTTCAGCAATTATAAACAATAAAGCGTTTATAACTGTATTTCCCTTGTCATAATTAAAGAGTTTTAAAACAACCTGAATTATTAACCCTCTAAATCAACTCACAGACAAAAAGAAATTCATTATCTGCCATTGCCCTAAGCTGCTCTTTGAACAAATAACTAGAGAGGGTAGCTACTGCACATAAATTTAAAGTAACAGTAAATGCAGTAGTTTCATAATATTACATAGTAACCAAAGATATTACAGAATGTATTCAGCTATTCTGAACTTAATTTTGAGGTTAGTTTACAGACCACCACAATACTGTAAAGTAATTAGCCTCCAATTAAAATAAATAAATTAAAAATAAAATTAAATTTAAAACTAAAATATGCCAAAAGTCAAAAACATTAAAAAAATTTTGTGCAGGGCTTGTTCAAGAAAAATTTAGGAAACCATAAAAAAAAAGTATTGACTTTGAAAATATGGGCCAAGTTATTTAATTTCTCTGCACTTCTGTTTCTTCATCTGTAAAACAGATAATAGTACCCTTTTGCTGAATTATTTGGGCATTAGATAAGATTTTTGCTAAACAAACATAGCAGTGAAAAATATCCTTGTCAACAAAAGCTTTTAGAAATTAAGAACAGGAACAAGGAGCTTTTTCATTTTATTGAAGTATAATCAAACAATTATATATCACAGTAGTCTAAATAAACTGCAGTGCACCCAAGATCCTGTCAGATTACAGCTGCTTCAGCACCCTCCATCCTTTTAATTTTACAATAATGATTTGCCGACTTCAGCTCTCCTTCTCCAACCACTCTCCCTTTGATTCTTCTGTCAAAGGAGATTTGCTTCCTTTACCGCAGGCTACTCTCTAAGTGCTTGTAAACTATAATTCCTGTTATGTTATCTTAATTTTTTTTTTTACTTTTAAATAATCTACCTTTGAGTTTAATTAACTCACAGGTTGCCAATTTGGTGGGTGGGTTGTTGGCTCAGAAGAGAAAAAAAAAATCTGATCATAGACAGCAGGAAAATTCTGTGTTTTGAGAATGTTGCTACGGAAATACTCCTTTTATTTTCTGCTTTTGCTAATGCATGAGTGGTGAATGTATCACATTGTGTGGCAGATAAAACTGCATCCTGTGTGCTCCTCCCCCACGTGTGTAATTTTTCCTCTAAGGATTTGGAAAATCACTGTGATGTGTAAATCAATCAAATTGGCAAAATATCCAACTTATTAGTCTTTATTTTTTACCATATCAGAATCATCCACTACTAATCTGGAAAAAAAAAAACAAACGCCATTTCTCAGCCTGGAAGGGGGGGGATATGGGGGAGGATGGATACATGTATACACGTGGCTGAGTCCCTTTGCTGTTTACCTGCACCTATCACAACACTGCTTTAATTGGCTATACCCCAGTAAAAAGTAAAAGATAATAAAAATAAATAAAAATTTAAAAAATTAAAATGCCATCCCTGTTCCTCCCTTTTCTATAGAATGTTTTTAAATGGCTATAAAAAATTCAGATGTGATTTTTCTTTAGAATTTAAATTACTTTTAAGTTATGAATTAAAAATTTAACAGTAAATAAGTGAAATGATGGGAACCATAAATTTTATCACAGATACATTTCAAAGATAAGCAATTTAAAATGAATTTATTATTTATTTTTTTTTTGTTTTGTTTTTTATTTTTTAAATTTTAAAATCTTTAATTCTTACATGCATTCCCAAACATGAACCCCCCTCCCACCTCCCTCCCCATAACATCTTTCTGGGTCATCCCCATGCACCAGCCCCAAGCATGCTGCATCCTGCGTCAGACATAGACTGGCAATTCAATTCACATGATAGTATACATGTTAGAATGTCATTCTCCTTATTACCTGAACCTGCCTTACCTTGAAAAAAAAATTCTGTTACAGAATATGAAATCAAGTAGTGTAGTGTCCAACTACAGAAAATTGCCATTTTTGGACTCTTTATTAAGTGATAAAGTCAGAGAAGCAAAATTTTATAACTTTAAAAGTAAAAACCTTAGAAGCCAAGATAATATTGCTATTCACATTCACAGAATTATCTCCACAGTAATATAGTACTGCTCTTGTTCTATGCATGGAAAATTCAGCTTATCGATTAGTTTTTCTTTATCCTGAATGTGAGCCAATGTTTAATTGCTTCATATCCATAACTGTATTAACTTTGAATAAATTGTTTTAAATAAAAAATGTGTTCTATGACACAAAGGAGATTAATTACTAAAAGACAATAGCAATCCTTTGCTTTCAATCAAAAAGGCAGAAAAGCATGGCCACCTAATGAGGATTCAGCTTCATTAACTTTCCTCAAATCTCATTTGTATTATAAAAGACCACCATATATTCAATTCCCAGAAAGGTAAATTTAATCAACCCAATAGTGTGTGGATTTGTTTACACCACTATTGCTCATTATCTAACTGCAATCTCCTGCTCTCTTCAAATTGTAATATCATCTTATTAAATATTCTCTTCTAGTACCCTGGACTATTTTCAATTGAATAAGGGAATCCTCCAACATCCTAAACCCATCACCATGTCCTCTTGGCATTATGATAAAAAATCAAGCCATAAAATCTTACGTTATTAAAGACTGGAAAGGATTTTAGAGGCTATTCCTCTCACAAAGGAATAACAAAACAAATTAGATAAAGACCCTTCTGTCTGGGCACTGAATAAAGCAACCCAAAAGGATTTTTGTTAGAAAGGAAAGTATGCTATCGAATGATACCACAAAATTACAAAATCTGTTCCACTATATATAGTGTAAATATACTCACATTTAGTAAGTATATTGCTAATGAGGGCAATAATAAACATATGCTTAATAAAGAAGATCAAGGTTTTATGCACAACTCAATAAATCAAGTATCTATAGAGATTTGCTTTTCTTTCTTCATCCAGATCTCCATATGACCCCCTTCATATATAATTACTAAAGATTTGTAAACAAGTATCAGAGAGCTAAGGTGTCAAGAAGTTACCTTTTAAGTTAATTCACCTTAACTACTACTAGGAAATATATACTTACACTTTTACTGACTGTATATTTCATACATTTTAAGACATATTTTTGCATCTAGTCAATGTAAGGATATCCTAGTAGGCATATTTATTTAAATATCTTTATAATCTATTTCCAGCCTGGGAAATAACTTTTCAAAAGCTATTAATTTAGAAGACTTCTGCAGTATTAGTTTTCTGATAAAAGCTTTGAGAGCTTCCCAAAGCAATCTGAATTTATTGAGCTGCGTTTCAACAAAAAGGTGTTTAATTAGTTGTCTCACACTTTTCTAAATCTGAAAACCTAATCACCACCTTCAAACTCAAAGAACATAGGCAAGCTGCTTTGAATATTATCCTGTACAAAACTTTTGGTTTTTCTTTCCACTCATTTCCACCTTCTATCCAGGAAAATTTTGACTTTAAAAGTATTCCATAACATTTAAAATCAAAGAAAAAATGTAAAACATCAAAGCATGAATAAACCCAACTAATTTCCTTTTCTCTTGTTAATGGAGCATACATATGTGTGACTGTGTGTGAATGTGTGCCTGTGTAATAATCTTCAAGCATAAATGGGCATTTGAGAGCAGCTAATCAAAGACAAGGACAAAGAAAAGTAAAGAAAATGAAAAAGCTGAATCACAGTATTAATGAATATATTTCAAAGGACAGGCTGCAATAAACAACTTTAGTCAGATATGATTTTCTCTCAATTTGGACTCACATTCATCTTAGAAACCCACAGAAAAATTATCACTACTTACTGAGAGTTTAAGCCCCACAACTCTCCAAAACAATCTCACCATATACTTCAAAGAACTTCTTAAAGTTGTATGTTCAGAAATCCATGTAGGTAAGAAAGCGTGAGTCTTCTTTACCCAAATCCACTTTGTTCTGTGAGATATATGTACATATCTTTAAGCACCAAGATACAGTTCTTGCCCTCAAGAATTTCACAATTTAATGTACAGAAAGAAAAAAGGAAAAAAAGTTTAATGGGATGATTAATGGAGTATCCTAAAGTCACTTAATCAACACTGGGGTTCCAAAGGAAAAATGAGAATGTGACTTTTAATCACCTAGTGCTGAGTGTCAGGTATTGCGCTAGATAATCTCACAATAACTCCATCAACGGTATTATTATCACCATGTTCAAAGTGTAAAAACCTTTTCCCAGCAGGCCTGAGGTCTGTTATGGAACAGGAAATATAAACATAAATATATATATATGTATATTATATATATATATATATGCTTCATTTACTATCAAATACAATCTTTAAAAATGGAGAATTTTTTTTAAGAAATAACGGTCCTGATAGTGTTTGCTTCATAGGAGAGAAGACTGAAAAAAGTTAATTTCAATTTCTAAATCAAAATGGAATATGGGGACTGCATAGGGAAGAAGCAGAATAAGTGTGGCTGGCAGCACAAAAAATTATTTCTAGAAAAACTGAATTTTTCCTAAGGAGACTAAATCCTATGAAAAAGAAATGCATTTTGTTCTGCTGTGCATCTAGTTGGCTTTACATACACAAGTTTGGGAATCAAGCTAAGAAAACCATAATTCTCTGTAGGTAAAATGAAATTACAGTTCTGAGGAAGGTAGGTGAGGAAGGAAATCCTGGAGGGTATTAGGAAGGAAAGAAGACACTTCAAGGTTGTATGTATATGTAGAGCAGATACAATGAGAGACTAGGGACAATTTCTCAACTGGGGACAGTCAAAAAATTTTTAAACAGTTGAGAAGCTTAATTTTCAATTTAGCATGACTTTTGTGGCAGAGTTAATCCCTTACTATAACTTTCCCCTGATATCTTCAGTATGGCACACATGATCACTTTGGGAAATTGAAGAAACATATTTAGCTTCTTTGGGGCCAATAAGGTATGTAAGAAAAAGGCTAAAACCGTGGAAGTAGAATTTGAATGCAAAAATAACATTGTTACTTTTAAAGGCACAAAATCTTGAAGAAGGACTTTCTGAGGGAAACAGTATCTATTAGGTTTGGGAGTTTGGGATTTTGAGATATATGTGGAATCTGGAAATCTGAGTAAGGTTTTAATGTTTCGGAATGAGGAACAATAGCTTAAAAATGCAGAAGTATTGACTGACAGCTATCTTCTCTGTGAAAATATTAAATGTGATCCTACAAGGAGACTATATAGAGAAAGGCAAAGAGAGTTGAGAGTTAATCTTTGAGAAATATCTATTTCTTATGTACAAGGATCAATAGAACCAGTAAAGAAAACAGAATGTCAGCATCCAAAGTGATTCAAAACTGATTCTAAAATGTATAGGTCACAAGCTGAAATAACGGTGGTGTACATATCAAATAATCTCCCTTTGGCAGAGGCCCTGATAGGTTTTCTTATTTCTTTTATTCAGTATGCTCCATTGGCTCTGCATTTTCTACATAGATTTTCGAATGCTAGTAACTTGAACAGTCATTCCCTTTTAAAAAAATTTATTTAAACATCGGAATGAAATACTGTGTGTGCACATGCGTGGGCAAGCACACACACATACACACACACAACCATATAAGGGCATCTAAAATCCTGACCTCTATAAAAAATACTAGTTGATTAATGATATTTTAGTCATAATTTTCTTATTCCATTAAAGTTATCAAGTTTACCTCTGAATCGATAGATAAACTGAAACTACATTCCTAATCTAATTCCTAATCCCTTTTGTGTGATGTTTCTTCTGCTCAACTATATTGGTGAGTGATACGCTGATCTCAAGGGTATACAAATCTTATCCTGAAGCTTTATAGCTAGATTTGGATAGAGAACAGCATTAAGTAGAAAAGCATCTAACTCCTTATAATTCAAAACATCAAACAAGGCCAAACAGGTAAGAGAAGTGTTCCAATAGTATGAATGGTAGACACAGCTGGAAATTTTTCTGAAGTGATTGCAAACAATACACATTTATACATTATCGAGTTTTTTTGATGACTAATGGCCATATGACAATAGAAAATTAATCTCTTTTAACATTTGTGTCCAAAATAGATCCAGGCAAACTGACAAATATCTGGGAAATTTTAGCAGTGTTTGGAATTAACAAAAATTGCTTCACTGTAGTTTGCCAAATTTTTTGAGATGTGTGGGTTTGTAGGAGCATTTTTAAGTCTAATAAAGATTCAGCATGGACAAAATGAAAAGTCTAATTTCTATAGTACATTAAAACAATGAATCTTCACAAAACATGTACTATACCTGAACACATCGTAATATACAGAAATGCATACTACATTGAAATGAGTATTAAAATTAATGCACTGCATTTCATAGTTAAGAGTTTTTAAAATCATTTTAGCAATGTTTTAAAAACCTTGGAGAATGCCTGAGTATTTACCCTTTCCACTTCACCTAAAATTTAACATAGGAACAGTACATATTATTAATACTAAAAACAAATTTATCATGATAGCTAATTATGATATTTATTATGCTTAACTTTATCTTTGATTAGCTGCTTTAAAACCAAAAAACTCATTTGATGTTTGTAAATAAAATCTAAGAATATATATATATATATACACACACTAATATGTATAAATGCTTTGCAAGTATTCCTTATATTTATGCATGTTTTATTGCTTTTATAAGTTTTTTTTTAAGTCACTTTTGTACAACTAACTGCTTTCAGATTGGGCTGGCCTATCATTATAATAATTTGGCATCAAAATGAGGAGACCACATTGCTGCTCTGGTAGCAAATCCCCTTAAATAACAAATTTTGTGTTGAATTAAATCTCTACAACTAACCAACCAGCAGGATTTCAAAGCCGTTGCTGAGAGCAGAGGTTGGTACCAGTCATTAGCAGAGTTTCTGGTGATCTTCCATGAGCTGCTCAGAGGACCTGGGTATTTGCTATCACAAGCAACCTCCAGTTGGGTCTGCCTCCCTGAGTGCTTCTGGGAGTCACGTCAGGGCACAAAGGCTCCTGTGACTGCCACAACTCTGTCCTTCAAGATGACAAACGTAATTATGTTTTGTGCAAAAATAGCAAATACCAAGTAAATAAACTTTCTCAAGTTCACCTAGGATTAGGCAAACGTTTCTACTTCCTATACTGGAACAGCTAAAAAAAAAATAATAATAATCCTAAAATGATTTGCATGCATAGGTGTTTCTGCATTGATTTGCATGCATAGGTGTTTCTGCATGTGGAAAAAACATTCAATAGTTGAGGTATTTACATGATGGATCTCATAGCCATGTTTCCTTAAGTCTGTTTTTTAAAATTAATTGCAGCTAGTAAGCTAAAGTTAAAGCAGAAGCATCAGAAATCTTCTAATGAGAAGATGAGGCAAATAAAATTATGTGATATTTTTATTTGATATATATTATGGCATTTTTAATAGAAAATTAATTTCAAAAACATGTTGAGATCAGATTTGGGGAAAAGACATAATAACAATGTTTGGCAAAGGTCATATCAAGGCGAAGAAATAGAGTAAAAAGAGAATAATATTCTCTGTAAGAAAGGGCTGCAAACCTATAATGAAAAGCAACTCTCTAGTGTATCTAGAGTGTATAACGAGATAAGATACAGTGAAAGTGCTTGATAGATGGAAGGTGAGCAGTACTGTAGTTTTCTATCTGCTCAGCACAAGGAGAGAATGAGACAGAATGAGGGTGAGGGGTAGGGAGAGCAGCAACACAAGAAGTAATACAAAGGTAACTTTTTGAATTTTACTCATCTTAAGCAGAGAAAGTTTTTGCTTCACAATTTTTAAATGTTCCAATTAGTGAACTAGACTCTATGTATTTCCACGTAATTCTGCAGATTTATAATATATCTCAATTCAAAAATCCCATTAACAATTAATTTTCATTTACAAAAAAAAAGACACTACAATTGGTGTCAGGGATGTAAATACCAAAGAGAGTTCGTGCATTAAAGAACTGCATAGTCTCATAAGGGAGAAAGACAAAACCACCATTATCCAGGTTGATGAGTGATTGGATGGGAGTAAGTTGCCAGAAAAACATAAATGGGAACAGCTAATGTCAAATGAGGTGGGGTGTGACATTAGGGGAAGTGCCCTTGAGAAGGTGATTCCTGAATTGTCTTAATATCAAATGGGAATTAATTAAGTAAGGAAGATGATGATGAAGGGTGTTCAAAGTGTTTTGATAAGATAAAGAATTTGGGTTTTGAAGGACTGCTAGATAAACGGGGAACAAATATCTAAAGATTTTGCCTGCTATCAGAACTGGATTATTTTTAAAGGTCTCTAGGACACTATGGTGCAAGTGACTGCCTTCCTTCCTTGCAAGGTCAAATCTCCTTTCCCTAAGTCAGAATATTATCCCCTCTGATTCTGTAATTTCAGATCTTAAGAAGCAAAAACCCTCTTGCCTAGTGAAATCTTTATCAGATTGAACATTGTACCCTCTTGTCCTGATTCAGGTTGAAAGAGCTACAGAGTAACTAACACTATTTACACACCAGACTCTAAGACACTACCTCCTACACTCGATGCAACCCTTAATAGTTTGGCTCAAGGGAAGGAGGAGAAATGATGGCAGAAAGGGTCCCCTTTGGCTGAAGAGTTATAATTTGCTGTGTGTGGGTTTGAAGGAATACCAGGGCTAAATCCGTTTCCCAGGAAATCTTAACCATTTTACAGAAATTCTCTCCCTGGAGATCTCTCAGTGTGATCACATAGAAATGGTGATTCCCACCTCTGGAATGGCGTGTAAGTTTCTCCATCCAATGTAGATTCTGATGATTCAAGTCAGGCTCTTTTAGCTGGGGACTTATTGACTCACTCCAGGTATACTCTTCACTTTTTATTATCTAGCCTCAAGGAGGGACTTTAGCAAAAGCTAGAAATAGATTTTGGAACCACTGTTTTCAAATGTAACATACACAGGCTAATAACTCTCTTTAGAACAGGGATACTTTACACTCATAATCCTCAGCTTTGGAGCCTAGGCAAAATGTCCAGATGAGAAGACTCTCATGTCAACAATCAGTTTTATATGATATGACGTTTAGAACATATCAAAATGCAATGCCACTAAAGAATTCTATGATGGATGTTTGGAAAGATAGATAGAAGAGGTATATCTGAGGTAGAGATTTCTGTTAGGTACCTATCACTAATACAGTAGGGCAACAACAATGGGAAACAAGATTAAACCCAAGGGTACGAGGAATGGTGATGTAAGAAAGATTCAGTGGAAGTGACAAGTAGATTTAAGGGATTAGAACTGACAGAGTGCTTGAAGAACTACCAATAGAGGTTTGAGACACTGTACAGGAGGCAGGGATCAAGACCATCCCTAAGAAAAAGAAATGCAAAAAGCCAAAATGATTGTTTGAGGAGGCCATACAAGTAGTTGCGAAGAGAAGTGAAAGGCAAAGGAGAAAAGGAAAGATATACCCATATGAATGCAGAGTTCCAAAGAAGAACAAGGAGAGATCAGAAAGCCTTCCTTAGTGATCAATGCAAATAGAGGGAAACTATAGAATGGGAAAGACTAGAGATCTCTTCAAGAAAATTAGAGATACCAAGGGAATATTTCATGCAAAGGTGGGCAAAATAAAGGCAGAAATGGTCCTGACCTAACAGAAGCAGAAGATATTAAGAAGAGGGGGCAAGAATATACAGAAGAACTATGCAAAAATTATTATCATGACCCAAATAATTACAATTTATGATCACTCACCTAGAGCCAGAAATCCTGGAAAGCCAAGTCAAGTGGGCCTTAGGAAGCATCAGTACAAACAAAGCTAGTGGAGGTGATTGAATTCCAGTTGAGCTATTTCAAATCCTAAAAGATGATGCTGTGAAAGTGCTGCCAGCAAATCTGAAAAACTCAGCACTGGCCACAAGAATGGAAAAGCTCAGTTTTTATTCCAATTCCAAAGAAACAAAATGCCGAAGAATGATCAAACTATTGCACAATTGCACTCATTTCAAACAAGAGCATGGTAATGCTCAAAACTCTCCAAGCCAGGCTTCAACAGTATGTGAAACGTGAACTTCCAGATGTTCAAGCTGGATTTAGAAAAGGCAGAGGAACCAGAGATCAAATTACCAACATCCGTAGGATCATTAAAAAAGCAACAGAGTTCCAGAAAAACATCTACTTCTGCTTTACTGACTATGCAAAAGCCTTTGACCATGTAGATCACAGCAAACTGTGGAAAATGCCAGCATGTAGATCACCTGACCTGCCTCCTGAGAAATCTGTATGCAGGTCAGAAAGCAATAGTTAGAACTGGACATGGAACAACAGACTGGTTTGAAATGGGGAAAGGAGTATGTCAAGGTTGTATATTGTCACCCTGCTTATTTAACTTCTATGCAGAGTACATCATGAGAAACATCGGGCTGGATGAAGCACAAGCTGGAGTCAAGATTGCTGGGAGAACTATCAATAGCCTCAGATATGCAGATGACACCACACTCAAGGCAGAAAGTGAAGAAGAACTAAAGGGCTTCTTGATGAAAATAAAAGAAGAGGATGAAAAAGTTTGCTTCAAACTGAGCATTCAGAAAACTAAGACCATGGCATCTGGTCCCATCACTTCATGGCAAATAGATGGGAAACAGTGCAAAGAGTGGCAGACTTTATCTTTTGGGCTCCAAACTCACGGCAGTGGTGACTGCAGCCATTTAATTAAAAGACGCTTGCTCCTTGGAAGAAAACTTTTGACCAACCTGGACAGCATATTAAAAAGCACAGACATTACTTTGCCAACAAAGGTCTGTCTAGTCAAACCTACGGTTTTTACAGTAGTCACAAATGGATGTGAGAGTTGGACACATCCATAAAGAAAGGTGAGCACCAAAGAATTGATGCTTTTGAACTGTGATGTTGGAGAAGACTCTTGAGGGGCCCTTAGACAGCAAGTATATCCAGCCAGTCCATCCTAAAGGAAATCACTCCTGAATATTCATTGGAAGGACTGATGCTGAAGCTGAAACTCCAATACTTTAGCCACTTGATGGGAAGAACAGACTCATTAGAAAAGACCTTGAGCTGGGAAAGATTGAAGGTGGGATGAGAAGGGAACGACAGGATGAGCTGGTTGGATGGCATCACCGACTCAATGGACATGAGTCTGAATAAGGTCCAGGAGTTGGTGATGGACAGGGAAGCCTGGCGTGCTGCAGTCCATGAGGTCGCAAAGAGTCGGAGCCGACTGAGTGTCTGAACTGAACTGAAGGAGACAGAATTGAGAGGATTGGGATACGGAGATCCTAGAACTACTGCTGCTATTGGGTTTTTTGGTTTTTTTACGGCCCTAGTTGGTCTGTATTTCCCTCCCCCCACCCCCCCCTTTAAAGAAAGAACAGCAGAAAACAGCAATAGTTGATGGAGGAGAGTAAAGTCCTTAAAAACTTAGAAAGAGATACAAATAATAAAAGATTATTAGACTTGAGCAAAGTAGAGTATTATTTCCCTGGATCAGAAATAAAGGAGATGGATGAATATGGCTACATGTGAGAAAAGGCTGGGCAAAGAAATTGAGGGTGTTCCCAACTGACATCCTCTATTTCATATTTGAATGAAAAGATGTCAGGAGTTTGAAAATCAAGGAAAATGTTAGAATGGGAGGAAAGGAGTACAGAGATGAAATAATGCATTTCTTTTGGTGATTTGAGTAACAGCATTACATGAGAATAACTAAATTTATTGTATAATTTTTTTAAGGAAAGATATCCTTGTCTTAATGAATTGTAGTATTCATTGTAGAAACTGTAGAAAACCTCAATACTAGATTAAAAGAGTCAAGGAAAAATTGTGGCTAATTAATGAAGCATTTAACTATCACATAAATAACTTTATTATAACACATTAGAAAATAGATTATTTCATTAGAGATTAAAACTTGTATGCCAATAAATCTTTACTAAACATCATTTAATTCCAAACACTGTCCTGTGGCAGGATATAAAAGTTAGGAATGCTCAAAGAGAAAATCTAAAATTTAAGAGTAATTTATGAGGTGACTGGAAATAGGATATTTTTCATTTTACCTTATCTATGGTTCTCTGAATAATATCTGATGTCTTAGGTGCTTCAGAATACATTGCTAAAATAAACTGAGTTTTATAATTGAAAATCACTAGAAATATTTAGAATCATGTATGTGTTACAACTTTGTAAACCATAAATCAGAATATATATGTTAGGCATTCAACTGCAAAGATGAGAACTGACAGGCATATCATTTTCTAATATACGGGACAGAAAATTGTAAACTGGATCCCATGGCAAACACTTTCGTATGAACCACACCACGAAACTGGTCTCCCATTAGGGATGGGGTTGCCCTTTTGTCTTCCCATGTGCAATAATCATTGGTTGAAGAATGCATGAAGGAGGGAAGGGGAGCAAAACCTCTAGGGAGAATCTGGTCACTTGAGGGAATTCAAGTATATTTTTTGCATTTTGTGTCTCATAGCTCTAATCACATTTGTTTTAATCACTAAAGATTGTTATTACTCACAAAAATACTTCAAACAATATATTATGTGTCTGAATAATCTGACCAGTATACAAAATCACAGATTTTCCCTAGAGGCCTGAGACCTAAGACAATTATGTGTGTGTAAATGTGTGTGTGTGTGTGTGTGTGTGTGTGTACATACTCAGTCACATCTGACTCTTTGCAACCCCATGGACTGTAGCCCACCAGGTTTCTCTGTCCATAGAATGCTCCAGGAAAGAAGACTGGAATGGGTTGCCATTTACTCCTCCAGGGGATCTTCCCAACTCAGGTATCAAACACATGTCTCTTGCATCCATTGTATTGGAAGGTGGATTCTTTATCACTGCCCCACCTGGGAAGCTATTCTCTCTACATATACACATACATGCTGCTGCTGCTGCTGCTAAGTCGCTTCAGTCGTGTCTGACTCTGTGCGACCCCATAGATGGCAGCCCACCAGGCTCCCCCATCCTTGGGATTCTCCAGGCAAGAACACTGGAGTGGGTTGCCATTTCCTTCTCCAGTGCATGAAAGTGAAAAGTGAAAGTGAAGTCCTCAGTCGTGTCCAACTCTTCACAACCCCATGGACTGCAGCCTACCAGGCTCCTCTGTCCATGGGATTTTCCAGGCAAGAGTACTGGAGTGGGGTGCCATTGCCTTCTCCGATACATACATGCATATATATATTTTTTTAATTAAAAATTTAGTTGATATTCTTCTCCACTCTAGTAGAAATGGTCTTTAATTTTAAACTGAAGTTTAATTAACAATGTTATTAGTTTCCAGTGTACAGCAAAGTGGTTCAGTTATATGTGTGTGTATAATTATTAAACTATATTTATGCATATTTACAGTGTGGATATATATAAATATGTATAGTAAATGCTTATTTATAAGACTTGATAGAACTCTTAGCTTATCAAGACTGCTTCCACTGGACTCAAACATAGAATAAACTTACAGTTATCAAAAGGGATACAAGGGACAAGGGAGAGATAAATTAGGAGTTTGAGATTAACATACACAACTACATAGAAACTAGGTAAGCAACAAAGACCTACCGTACAGCCCAGGGAACTATACTCAATAGCATGTAATAACCTTTAATGGAAAGAAATCTGAAAAAGTATATACATTTAAACACACGTACATACGCCCACATAACTAAACCACTTTGTCGTGCACTGGAAACTAATACAATACTACAAAGTAATTACACACACACACACACACACACACACACACACACACACACCACTTCTACTAGAATGGAGAAGAATACATACTAAATTTTTACTTCCTTCCAGCTAACTATTGTTCCGAACTAAGTGATCTCTTATTCCCTGTAAGTGGGAAAATACTATTACAATGAAAAATCTTAAAAATCTACGATAAAAAGCAGCCACCAACAATTTATCAAAACAGACTTATACAGGTTAATAAATTTATTCCACAGTATTCCATTTTCTAACCTCTTGGAATTGTACGTTGCTTACTTTGTCACTCATAATTTAATATAATACACGGATCTCTGCTATTTTAAGTTTCCCCCTCAAGTAATTTATCCTTTAAGTTTGCTCACTGTAATACCCCTCAGGGAAATTCTGATGTTAATTTCTGGGCAGTTTGTTCTCTATAATCAATTGCAATAATAACTAGGATAGCATGACTATGTCTTTCCATAAGTGGAAGAAGACAAGTGAAATAAGAAAATAGTCATACTATATATTCTTCTTAAGAAACACCAACTAATTTTCAAGTCAGAAATGATTAAAACCCAAATATTTTTCTATGTTACTAGAAGAATGCAGGTAGTCGCAATTATTTTTATATTATATGTCATTTCAAATAACAAGTTTTCCTTAAAAAATCTGATTTTTAAAAACAGATCTACACAAATATAAATTCAACTCATATAATATGTAATTGTTGATGCCTTGAAGTATTAAGAGGTTTAACCACAAAAACCATAGAGCTATGTTGAACCCTGAAACAGTCCCCATAAAAAAGACTAAATCAAATTTAACTAATTCCCTACAGTAATTTCAATATTATACACGCCTTTTCTAATCTTCTTCAATTTGATAGAAAATATTAAACATTTTTATTTTAAAAATCATCTAATTAAAAGAAAGATACAAACACCAATAATGTGCTTCAAAATGGAAATTTCTCATTAATGTCCAAAGAAAACTTTGTTTCTGAGGCATATTGAACTTCTATTAATCATGACCTTAAAATATGTATTTAACAAAATATGAATGTGAATTTTATGGGTTCTTTTTACTTTATTAACTAAATCCTAACCTGTTGCTTCTAAAAGCATATTTTAAAACAATAAGAGTCAATTAATTCCACACAAGCCATATTTATTGTTATTTATTGGCAGATGTCTGTATTATATATATTTTTTATTCAAAAACTATGCTATTACATAATAAACTATCAAAAATTTACCAATTTTTTTATCCTTTTGATGAATGAGGAAGATAGAGGATGTAAGTCTACAATAACCATAAAATTAAACATTTATCTTGATTGTGATAACTTTTTAGAAGTAACAACCATATATATTTTATTTCCTAATTTGTCAAATGGTAACAATACTACCACTATTAACATTCCATAAACCAAATTAGACACTTAGAAAATAAAATAATTAGCACCCTTCAAATCAAATGTTAAATGCATGCCAAAAAAAGTACAAATGTAATTGTTAACAGGACAGTTTCTGTTGCTTCTTTAGACAAAGGCTGAGGCTTATCACCTTCCCTCTCAGTCTCAGAAGAGCAGGAGCAAACCACAGCATTTGGTAATGTAGTTTAATAACGGGATAGCAAATTTAAAAGAGGGTAAAAATTCCTGTCCTAATACTATTTCTAATTTGGAAGAATAACAAATGGAGTATATTAAAATGTATAGAAAGATGCAGATATGTTTTTATGTGTATGTATTATAGCTAAATGTCAAAAGAGGAATGAGGAATTATAATTACTCATTTGTTATTTTACTAGTTCTATTTATAACATTCTTCAGAGAATAAAATTTTTTAACCATACAATCTTAGACTTATTTATTAAACACATGAAAACAGGAATTTAAAAATTCATATAAAATCATAAGAACCACTTTCCCAGCATATGCATGACTGTAAATGTTTCTCAAGAGAGGCATTACAGAATGTCTAGGTAGAAAAGTCCTGGTTGTGGGGAACTATCCTTGGCCCTGCCCACTACACGCCAGCAGCTGTTCTAGTATGATAATCGAAACAGTCCCACACAAAAAGTCTCTTGCTGGGAAAGCAGAGGGAGAAAGTGTGATAGGAGGGGTATTACATCGACCCCTGGTTGAAAGCATGATCAAAAGGCTCTAAATGAAACAGACAGAATTCAGTAAACCTGATCCTCGCAGCTCTGTGATCTTAGGTAAATTACCGCTCTCTGTGCCTTGGTTTATTCTTCTGTGATGTGGATTCAACAAGAGTCGCCCTCAAGCCTTACAAAAATCCTTGTAAGGTGACAATGACCTGAAAAAGCTCTGCATAATGTCGGTGCCACACAAAATTGAAACATTTGGCTTCATTTAACAATTATCCTGTGTGATACTTTTCAGGGTTCATTAAGAAAGATTTGAAGAAGAAGAAGAAAAAAATATGTATTACCGGTATTACTGTCTAATTTGAACACAAACACTAATTTGAAGGCTCTGATTTTTTTCAGTTATCCAAGCCAGAAGCAATTTCGCTCCTGACCTTGTGTTACAGCCTGAATGTGGCTGCAGTCACCTGCAGGTAGCTCTGTCAGCAAAGGAAAAGAAGCTGGTACTTAGCAGGGATTCAAGAACCTCTTTGGGATTTGTTCTGAAAAAAATCCAGTTGTTTTTAACAGTTTTTTTGAACAACAATATGTCCATATTAACTTACTTCTATGGATTTAGTAAATTACAGACTTTTCCAGTCCATAGTTCTTGTTTTTATTTTTTTGCCTTCAGTATTTTTACAAATATATATACCAAAACAAAGAAAAGGAAAAAAAACAAACACAGTACACCATCAGATGGTGCACACAGCCCTCTCTTTTCTTCATTACTGAAGAAAACTCTCAGCCTCATAAGGAGCTTATAAAGCTGTCTAAGTTTTAATAGGAAAAAGCAATATGTCACATTCTAACTTGCTGTGAACTTGTGCCATATGCCTTAAGGGTGAGAAAAGGTGGCTGTCACTTTATAGAAAGATTGGTGCTTCTGTAATAGAGTGACAAAATTCACAGTCTAACTGTGATAACGCAAGAAATACTGAAAAAGAAAAAAAAGAGACTAATTATCAGATTTGCTCCCTAAAATTACTTCTCACTTTTTAAATGTTCAATAAATAAAACATATTATATGTACGTATATAATACATATGAAATAGTATTTGGAGTCTATTCTATGACATAAGCTTATTCTACAGCATTAATGGTTTGATATTTTTAATAATTTATCATAAATAATAGAATTTACACTAAAAATATTACAAGTATTTAATCTACCCAACAATTTTTTCTTTGCTATTTCTATATCACATGGCATAAATCCAAACAGCTCAGATTCAAATAATCAGATTAACTCATCCACAAGCATCCACAAGTAACTTCATGTGCTTTTCAATAAAAACGACTTTCTTTGAAGAAAATTTAATCCCTGAAAATGAGTGACCTATTCTTATCATTCAGATTCTATTAGTTATATATTTACCCAAGAAAATCCCAAATTGTAAATAAAAATGATCTCCAGTGATTGCTTTATAAATAATTTCCCATATTTTTAGTCAATGAAGCAGCTGCACATTCAGACACACAGGGGCATGCACGTGCGCTCATCACACACACAGAGAGCTTTAAAGACAATCCTGCAGGACACATTTCAACCAAACGTATCTGGGGAAAATTAAACTGGGAAACTGAGACCATTCATGGATTCTAAGTATGCTAAGCATACACTCCCTGCCACTACTTTTCATTTGTGAAGGCTGCCATAAATCTATGTCCACTGATCCACTTGTATTTGGCAGAAGGGGTTGGTAGATTATTTATCGAAGGGATTTCTGTCAGGTTGGGATTAAGATGTCCTAAAAATTCCCAAATGGGCAATTCATCACAACACAATTTTAGAAAGCCACAATAGACCTTGGTAGCTAAGTGAAAGTGAGTGATAGGTGAAGCAAAACCCTCAGCCTGATCTAAAGAAAGCAGAAAACATATACCAGCGGTGTCAATCAAACTGCCTCTGAGCAGCTTCATGAATATGAAATAAGGAACAAACAGATTGGTTTTTCTTTTCTTGTTCCCAACAGTTATAAGAAGATATTCCAACGCTAATGAGCTCATTTCTGTACATATGCCAGAAAAGTTCTAATTCTTTCTTACAGTCAACAAAATAAAACAGGCATTATTTCTGAAATAATGGATGTTGTGAAATGGTTTGCTGTTGCCAAATTGCTCCTTATATAGCCAGTGCCACATTTTTGCACAGTAAGAATCAAATAAACCTTGCCTCTGAGCTTCTATAATGAACAAATTAAGGCATATTTTTGGTACCTGCAGACCAACATTGACAACACAATCTAAAAATATCCTCAAGGTAAGTATAAGTATTAAATCATGTTAATTGTGAACTTAACAATTTTTTAAAAAGAGAATTGACATCTATAAAGCAAATGACCTTATGCACCAGAATTCTATGAAATCAGCAATCATTTAGTTAAAATTTATCAAACATGAAATCTATTTTTTTCACAGAAGCTAATGTAAATAAAATGATCCCCAAGAACCATGCCTACTGAATGGCATGAACTATACAAGTTTTCATGTCCTGATGCATTGAGAAGGTAATTAATAACGGATTCATTTTTTGTGTATTAAGTTCAGAATGGGTCTCTTTAAGATTATGTTAAATTTGCAATAGTTTGAAGTTTTAATTCTAATATAAGTATTCCATATCTATTTATTGCCTTGGAGAGACACATTTTTTGTCCATTTTAATTGATATCTATAAAATGTGGACTGGTTTTACAATGAATGATAACTCACAGTTTGCAGATTTTTTAAAAATGCAGTATTATCCTGTGTCCTACAATGAAGGGGACATCCTAGATTTAAAGAGAATTTTTGAACTTAACATTTCTTTGACATCACTCTGAACACTGGCCATGTAAACTAACTCTAACATCCACCATTGGATGTTACAGTTTATTTCCTGGTATTACAGCTTTGCCTGTATGTATTGTCTTCTAGATGGGACTGTGAGATTCTTAAAGCAGAGAATATTCTATAATGGTGTGAGGCACACACAGTTGTTCTACATCTAATGATTGATTTGAAAACCAAATAATTAGTTAACGCTCAGTTTGGAACGTTCTTTTGCCTTTCTGTCCTAACTTGCATAAAACTTCGTCGTCTTGGATCAGCACAATCTGCTATCTTTTCTGCGTCTATAACATTTCCAAACTAGTACATGTTATAGTACATGCTCATGTCCCCCCAAAATTCATGTTGAAATCCTCACCAACAATGTAAGGTGTTTGGAGTTAAGTGTGTTAGTAGGGTAATCAGGTCAGGAAGGTGGGATCCTCAAGAATGGCTTTGTTGTTCTTATAAAAAGGAGAGACCCCTAAGGAGCTGCCTCTCGTCCTCTCCCATTTTCACTGTGTGAAGAGAAAAGAATGCGGCACTTGGCAACCCAGAAGAGAGATCTCACCAGAACCTCAGCAGGCTGGCACCATGATCTCACACTTCCAGGTTCCAGAATCATGAACAATTAATTTCTGTTGCTTATTAGTCACCCAGTCTACGGTATTTTGTTAGAGTTGCCAAAACCTAAGACAGTACATAATCATAGTAAACCAAACTCGCATTAATGTTTCAATTTATTAATATTTGCTACAACCCTCTCCTCTTCTTCTACCTCAGAGGAAAATATTCCTTTATTTTGAAGGAATTAAGGAATTCAAAAGAGATTAAGAGATGAAGGAATTAATCTCTCCTGGCCTATGTTTAGCAGCCTCTCTTTGATTCCTTCCTCTGGCAGCTTATCTACAGGCCTTTTCTCCCAGCATATCCTCAAGGCTTCCCTAACCAAAATAAAATTCTGTGTGCTTTTCCATGAATACGTGAGTAGCAAGGGCTCTTTCACAGCCTGGTGAGAATTAGCTAATGTTCCTCACATGCTGAGCAGTGAATAAATGGACATCATCACTGGTATTAGGTCCTAATAATATTAACAGGATAAATTGAGACACTTGGTCAAACAATGCATAACTATTCTTTCACAGAATTATAATTACAGCAATGAGATACAATCAAAGTAAAGACAGCGTTCCACATAGGTTTACTCTTCAACATAAATACAGTTACATTACCAAAATATTAGATAAGCAAAGCATAAATACCAGAGTATGATGAAATTCACTTTCTAAATTGCATGCCTCTGCTGCTGCTGCTGCTGCTGCTAAGTCACTTCAGTCGTTTCCGACTCTGTGCGATCCCATGGACAGCAGCCTACCAGGCTTCCCCATCCCTGGGATTCTCCAGGCAAGAACACTGGAGTGGGCTGCCATTTCCTTCTCCAATGCATGAAAGTAAGAAGTGAAAGTGAAGTCGCTCAGTTGTGTCCAACCCTCAGCGACCCCATGGACTGCAGCCTGCCAGGCTCCTCTGTCCATGGGATTTTCCAGGCAAGAGTACTGGAGTGGAGTACCATTGCCTTCTCTGTGCATACCTCTAGCAAGGTAATATTTCCAAACACTGGAAGGAAAACTGACACACTAATATGTTTTTATACGTTGCCCTGTATGTTTATAAAAGGATTCTCTAAATAACGTTGTGTAAGTGACAGCTAGTTCTGTCATGATTATTCTATTTATCAATTTACAAATCCAATCAGAAATTTTCATTATTATTTGCTTTCAGTTCAGTACAGTGTAGTCGCTCAGTCGTGTCCAACTTTTTGCAACCCCATGGACCACAGCACGCTAGGCGTCCCTGGCCATCACCAACTCCCGGAGTTCACCCAAACTCATCTCCACTGAGTCGGTGATGGCATCCAACCATCTCATCTTCTGCCGTCCCCTCCTCCTCCTGCCTTCAATCTTTCCCAGTATCAGGGTCTTTTCAAATGAGTCAGCTCTTCCCATCAGGTCGCCAAAGTATTGGAGTTTCAGCTTCAATATCAGTCCTTCCAATGAACAACTAGGACTGATGTCCTTCAGGATGGACTGGTTGTAATTCCATGCAGTCCAAAGGACTCTCAATACTCTTCTCCAAAACCACAGTTCAAAAGCATCAATTCTTCAGCGATCAGCTTTCTTTATAGTCCAACTCTCACATCCATAAATGACTACTGGAAAAACCATAGCCTTGACTAGATGGACTTTTGTTGGCAAAGTAATGTTTTTGCTTTTCAATATGTTGTCTAGGTTGGTCATAACATTCCTTCCAAGAAGGAATTGTCTTTTAATTTCATGACTGCAATCACCATCTGCAGTGATTTTGGAGCCCAAGAAAACAAAATCAGCCACTGTTTCCTCTGTTTCCCCATCTATTTGCCATGAAGTAATGGGACTGCATCCTATGATCTTCATTTTCTGAGCTTTAAGCCAACTTTTTCACTCTCCTTTTTCACTTTCATCAAGATGTTCTTTAGTTCCTCTTCACTTTGTGCCATAAGGGTGGTGTCATCTGCATATCTGAGGTTATTGATATTTCTCCTGGCAATCTTGATTCCAGCTTGTGCTTCATCCAGTCCAGCATTTCTCATGATGTACTCTGCATATAAGTTAAATAAGCAGGGTGACAATATACAACCTTGACTTACTCCCTTTCCTATTTGGAACCAGTCTGTTGTTCCATGTCCAGTTCTAACTGTTGCTTCTTGACCTGCATACAGATTTCTTAAGGGGCAGGTCAAGTGGTCTGGTATTCCCATCTCTTTCAGAATTTTCCACAGTTTATTGTGATCCACACAGTCAAAGGCTTTGGCATAGTCAAGAAAGCAGAAATAGAATGTTTTTTTCTGGAACTCTCTTGCTTTCTCAATGATCCAACAGATGTTGGCAATTTGATCGCTGGTTCCTCTGCCTTCTCTAAAACCAGCTTAAACATCTGGAAGTTCACGATTCACGTATTGCTGAAGCCTGCTTGGAGAATTTTGAGCATTACTTTACTAGCGTGTGAGATGAGTGCAATTGTGCAGTAGTTTGGGCATTCTTTGACATTGCCTTTCTTTGGGATTGGAATGAAAACTGACCTTTTCCAGTCCTGTGGCCACTGCTGAGTGTTCCAAATGTTCTGGCATATTGAAGTGCAGCACTTTCAAGGCATCATCGTTTAGGATTTGAAATAGCTCAACTGGAATTCCATCACCTCCACTAGCTTTGTTCATAGTGATGTTTCCTAAGGCTCACTTGAGTTCACATTCCAGGATGTCTGCATCTAGGTGAGTGATCACACCATCATGATTATTTGCTATGGAGAACATAATTTTAGCCTTATGAGCTTAATTTTCTTTGTGGCTCTTTGAGCTATGTTTTATATGATTTCATAGTATTTTTGTCAAAATTAGTGTTGAACTAGCAGCCATCTGAAGTGTTATGCAAGCCAATGAATTTCTTATCTTCAAAGAGTAGATGAGCCTCTGTGTAATACAGTCAGTGGGGTGGAGGCAAGGGACACCCAGTCAGCCAAATGAAATGTATGGTTAAACCATGAGTGTTGAGGATGTATTTGGATATGCGGCAAAACACTACTAAAATCTAGGTGCACAAGACTGAAGATGTGCAACAGAATCAGTCTTAGACACAAAAAAAAGACAGTATTTTACATTAGTGGAAAGTATGAACTGATGGACTGTTGACTTTCAAAGAAGTTGAGTGATTACCATTTTTGGAAATATTTAACTACAGGGATAAAGTAGTATTTGATGGGACTGGAAAGTTTTGGCATCAACAGAATATTAGGTTAAGACAATGACTGTTGTTGTCTAAACATTAGATATTTCCCAATTGACCTGTAAGAGATAAACTTCAGTCTCCTTTGGAGAGATGTGTGAAGCAATTTAGGATATCCTTTTGGCTGCCTTCCTACATGTGGTGGTTTAGTCGCTAAGTCGTGTCCAACTCTTACAACCCCATGGACTGCAGTCCTCCAGGCTCCTCAGTCCAAGGGATTTTCCAGGCAAGAATACTGGAGTGGGTTGCCATTTCCTTCTCTAGGGGATCTTCCCAGCCCAGGAATCGAACCTGGGTCTCCTTCATTGCAGACAGATTCTTTACTGACTGAGCTATGAGGGACATCCATTTCCTATCTGTACACACAGTTAAAGTGTGAATGAAACTCCCTAATGTGGGTCCACTCAGATCCCTGTTATGGAGAATTTTAGCTGAACTTGTTTCTTAAACAGACAAAGCTAAACATCAATATGACTAACCTTCCTTGAAGTTCCTATTTTATTTTAAAAACTGCAATCCTCATTAATTTCTCTTCAGTCTTCTAAATAAAAGAACTAGAAAGTGAGGAGAATAATTCTTTGAACCTCTGGATCAAGGAAAGCAAATCAATGTGGTCAACTGGGATGGCTGGAGATTATATTTCCACTTCAAAACAGTCATTTGAACAACTTTAAAACTCTGGTTTTCTCTAATATTAGGTTTATTCTGATAGGCTTTCCTAAGTAAATTTCTATCTACTGTTTATCATACCTGCTACATGAAGGACAAACTGACCTCAGAAGGTTAAAGATATACTGAAAGAAGTCATCAGAGAAGAGTAAGTAGCTCTGGAAAACCAGTAACAACACTGAAGTTTCAAGTCCCATGAACCGTCTCTAAACTGGGACTTTGGTGTTGGGGTGGAAGGTGAGAATGTCTCTCTCAGGCCAGATAACTATAGAAGCTAATTTTTAACCTTCCATGTGACTTCACTAGTAAGGGGTTATATGAGCTGTGAACTAGATCGAGAGTTTAGCTATCTGGATGGTCTTGTTTTTGGAACTAGGGCTGAACCTGTGGGTAGTGGGAGACAAATAGCCTCTGACTTTGGAACATAGAAATTGTAGAGCTATAACTGACAGTTCAACACAAGCAACTGAAGATTTCAGAACATTCATTCCCCCTCAGCTAGTAATTCCTCTCTGTTCCTAGGAAAATTTTCACTGGGGGTGGGGGTGGGGGTGGGGGGTGGGGGAGTGGAGGGGAAGTCAAAGGAACAAAGCTGTTCACCAGAATTATCTCATCATTCTTCTATTATGTCTTTTATTCCTATTCAGATAAAGCATGACGACTGAAACAATACTGACATGCTCAATACATATTTGCTGAATGACTGCAGTCAATACTTTGGTATTAGAATTACTAGAACACTAATAGTATGTACAGTGGAAAGCACTAAGATTTTCTATGTGCCAGGCACTGTGCTAACAGCTTTAAAAGGATTATTTATGATGGAAACTCCTCGGGAGTCCTATTAGATATCATTTTTCTAAAACATTTTTATTTGTGTTTATTTTTTGGTTTTCTGTATGACAGAATACTGCTAGCACTTCAATTTTTATAATAAAATTATCTTTCTCCCTTTCTCAGTCCATTTGCTTTAAGGCGGGAGAGTTTAGTTAAAGAAAGTACATACCCAGGCCTAATCAACACTCTATCACCCTGAACAGAGATATGGGTTCAGAAACTGATGATAGGTTTCTAAGAAGGGTTGTCACATTCAGCAAATAAAAATACAGGATATCCAATTCCAGTTGAATTTCATATATACAGAGAAATTGTTTCTTAATATAAGTGCATCCCATGCAATCTTTAACCTAAGATTTTAAAAAATGATTCATTTATTTGGAATTCAAATACCAAGATTTATACTGAACCATCAGACAAGAAGCACTTCATATTTTTCTGGTAAGGCTAAATTTGTAGTACATAAGACTATCATTGAGTGGGGGTGCCATCCTAGGCTAAACACGGAGAAAGTCAGCCTAGGAAGGAAACCTTTACAGAGTAGACTAGAGCTAAAGTTCTGATGGTGTCACTTGAACCCCTGGATTCAACATTGCCTCTGCATGTTGTCTCAATAGGGACAATTCAAAGTTATTATGCGAATATAATTTTACATTGAAACATGAGTTTCTGTCACATTGCAATGAAATATTCTGACCTAATAAGTCATGGTCATTCTCATAAATAAAGAAATCAATTATGATTTTGATAGACTTTTGGTCTCAGAATAAGTATGTGGTAGATTTGGGACTGAAAACAAAATATGAGTATAATATCCTAGTTCTCAATCTTCTAGACTGTCTTTCTAAAAAATAAATATATAACATGATAAACTGCAGAGAGTTCCTTAGAAACAAAACAAAAGAGCATTTACACACACTCCAAGAGAGACACCCTCTAGAGAAGGGCCAGTCCCGTTTAGGCTGGCAGGTTAGAGGACATATCCCTGGCTGTATACACCTGGCTCATATAACCTGAGGCAAATGTATATCTCCAAACTGTACTCAAGAAACTCAGTACTCCCTCCTAAATGGCTGTACTTCTATAAACTCTCTGCTCTCTCTCTCACCCCAAACCACTTCATAGATTCAAAATCCAAGCTCATTAATAGCCAAAAAAATCTAAAACAAAACCTAACTATAATTCAAATTAGAGAGGAATACACGCCTAAAACACAAACTTGATTATGGCAGTACCCTGCTAACTGCTGAGTCACTTCAGTTGTGTCCGACTCTGTGTGACCCCATGGACTGCAGCCCACCAGGCTCCTCCATCCATGGGATTTTCCAGGCAAGAGTACTGGAGTGGGGTGCCAATGCCTTCTCCATGGCAGAACACTGCTTACTGGTAAAGTATACTCCCCTTTACTGACACGCAAGAATTGTCATTGTCTGGCTTTTGTCCATTTCCATGTCTCAATAACATTCTTACTTGTATCTGTTGATCGGTCGTGATGAACTTCTGGAAGTTCCATATAGGACCCATGCTTTTTAGTTTAACGTCCAAATACTTATGCTATTCTGTATCCCTAGAATGCCCTGCTATCAGTTGAAAGGTAAACTAATATAACTCCTCTGAAAAAGCCTTCTTTGATTTGTTTGTTCAGTTCAGTCATTCAGTCGTGTCCGACTCTTTACAACCCCATGGACTGCAGCATGCTAGACTTCCCTGCCCATCACCAGCTCCCAGAGCTGACTCAAACTCATGTCCATCGAGTTGGTGATGCCATCCAACCATCTCATCCTCTGTCATCCCCTCCTCCTTCCGCCTTCAATCTCTCCCAGCATCAGGGTCTTTTCCAATGAGTCAGTTCTTCCCATCAGGTGGCCAAAGTATTGGAGTTTCAGCTTCGGCATCAGTCCTTCCAATGAATATTCAGGACTGATTTCCTTTAGGATGGACTGGTTGGATCCCCTTGCAGTCCAAGAGACTCTCAAGAGTCTTCTCCAACACCACAGTTCAAAAGTATCAATTCTTTGAAGTACAGCTTCCTTTACAGTCCAACTCTCACATCCATAAATAACTACTGGAAAAACCATAGCTTTTCCTAGATGGACCTTTGCTGGCAAAGTAATGTCTCTGCATTTTAATATGCTGACTATGTCGGTCATAGGTTTTCTTTAAAGGAGCAAGCGTCTTTTAATTTCATGGCTGCAGTCACCATCTGCTGTGAGTTTGAAGCCCCAAAAAATAAAGTCTGTCACTGTTTCCAATGTTTCCCCATGTATTTGCCATGCAGTGATGGTACCAGATGCCATGATCTTAGTTTTCTGAATGTTGAGCTTGAAGCCAACTTTTTCACTCTCCTCTTTTACTTTCATCAAGAGGCTCTTTAGTTCCTCTTCACTTTCTGCCATAAGGGTGGTGTCATCTGCATATCTGAGGTTACTGATATTTCTCCCAGCAATCTTGATTCCAGCTTGTGCTTCTTCCAGCCCAACATTTCTCATGATGTACTCTGCATATAAGTTAAATAAGCAAGGTGACAATATACAGCCTTGATGTACTCCTTTTCCTATTTGGAACCAGTCTTTGTTCCATGTCCACTTCTAACTGTTGCTTCCTGACCTGCATACATGTTTTTCAGGAATGAGGTCAGGTGGTCTGGTATTCCTATCTCTTGAAGAATTTTTGACAGTTTATTGTGATCCACACAGTCAAAGGCTCTGGCATAGTCAAAGCAGAAATAGATGTTTTTTTGGAATCCTCTTGCTTTTTCGATGATCCAGCAGATGTTGGTAATTTGATCTCTGGTTCCTCTGCCTTTTCTAAATCCAGTTTGCACATTTGGAAGTTCACGGTTCACATATTGCTGAAGCCTGGCTTGGAGAATTTTGAGCATTACTTTGCTAGCATGTGAAATGAGTGCAATTGTGCAGTAGCTTGAACATTCTTCTTGAACATTCTTTGGCATTGCCTTTCTTTGGGACTGGAATGAAAACTGACCTTTTCCAGTCCTATAGCCACTGCTGAGTGTTCCAAATTTGCTGGCATTGAGTGCAGCACTTTCACAGCATCATCTTTCAGGATTTGAAATAGCTCAACTGAAATTCCATCACCTTCACTAGCTTTGTTCATAGTGATGCTTCCTAAGGCCCACCTGACTTCACATTCCAGGATGTCTATCTCTATGATTTGTTACTACCCCTTATTGGCGATATAATGCTCTTCAACTTATAAAAGAAATCAGTTTATAGGTTGCCTCTTTCATTCTATATTTAACCTCTGATTAACCAGCCATTCACTGTAGGTGTTTTCTGAGGAAGGGGCACAACTTGAGTGGTTTACTCTGGTTGACAACCTCAACTATCAAAGCTCTGAGTAGCTGTGAAAATGAAGAAAATATTCTGGTACCCTAAGAAGCATTTAAAAATTTCCAAAGGGTTTAACCATTAATTCTTCACAGAATATGTCATTCCACCTTTATCAATAGTCTCTTCCTTTCCAGAAGTATCAGAAAGAAATCACTGAAGTTAATAATCCCAAGACCAATTAAAAGAAACTTTATAGAAAGAAGTTAGCCATATACTTGAACCATTGTAGCAAGTAAGAGAGGTTAAAATTTTGCTCCAAAAACATCCAGAATCTGAGCCTCACACTTCTATTTCACATTTCATAAAAGGAAATATTAGTTTCTCAGAATGATTTAGCAATAAGTGATACTATATAACACATAAAGTCTAAATCAATTTATGTATGATCTCCTTTATAACTTTTTTAAAAACTTCCCCTGTAAAACCATTTCATTTATTCAGTATGTTCTGATATATAAGGCATGTAAAATAATTTTATCCAATTAATACTCTTTTAAACTCCTATGCCATAGTCTTTTAATTATTTTTTCTTTGTCATGAGTTAGTCTTTTATGCCAAAATTTCCTTGACAGCAATCATTTTCTTAAGCACTAAAATTCAAAATTTGCTTCAGTTAAAAATAATGTTTTTCTGATTAGTCCTACTAACATCTTTGCATCTTTTTCTTAATAATCAGATTTACTCTAATAGTCAGGAAAAATTCTGTGCAAAATAAACACCATATAGTCCAATTTAATCAGATAAAAAATATGCAAAATAAATTCTGATTGTACCTTTGATTAGTCAAAAACCATTTTACCTCAAATTGCGGGTTTGTGGGTTTTTTTTTTTTTTTTTTTGCTTAATACATTTTTTTTTCCTTTATCACAGATTCCTGGGCCATACTATTTAATTATAAAACTGTGCCTCTTCATTTTCCAGTATGTGCTGTTCTCAGCATTAAGAGATGTTACACTGTGGCCTTCAAATAACTGGACCTCTTTATCCTAAAAAGTTATATATGGAGAGCCAGAGGGATGGTACAGGGAGGGAGGTGGGAGGGGGGTTCAGGATGGGGAACACGTGTACACCCGTGGTGGATTCATGTTGATGTATGGCAAAATGAATACAATATTATAAAGTAATTAGCCTCCAATTAAAATAAATAAATTTAAATTTAAAAAAAAAAAGCTTTCTAAGGCATCTCAAATGAATGCTGTGGGTGAGGGAGCTTTTTATAAACAACATGTTAGTCTAGAACCACCTCATTCCCATGTTTGGAATAATCCATTGAAAGGTCATAAGAAAACCAGAAGTGAGGGCCCATCAGAACAGACATCTGCAAACTATTTTCTGATCTTGAACATAGGCTTGTCCTTACAAAGCACTGCAGTACTGAATTTGTTCTACCCTATTTTAAAAGTAATGGGTTCTTTTTCTTTCTTTCATTCTCCTAATATTCATACCACTTTTTTTGTTTCCAAATACATTTGTTTCAGGTCAAATAAATGTGATGCATTTCCAGTATACTTCTTATATTCTTTTAATTTCTCACCACACAAAGTAAAATTTTCTAGAAGAGAAATAACAGTAGAATATGAAGAAGTTTATCAAAATCAATTTGATTTGCTACATATTCATGAGATATTTCATAATAAACATTCCAAACTTTCCTTTTCTGAAAATCAAACTGCTGACATATTCTTACTTCTATGGAATATTCTGGAACTTAAAGCATCATCATGAGACACTTTACTCTTAACCATGGTTTTATTTTATCAAGTATTTCAGTTACCCAAATATCAGATTTCTAGAAAAATTAAATAACTAGAGTTCAAAGGATACAAAAGTAAAGTACAAAAAGAAACGATGTCCCAAATGTCAAAGAAAACTCCATAAATAAGCAACCAAAAAACCAGGGAATACACTAACGAACAATCAAAAAATAATTGTAAATTTAAAACCTCTTGATCTTCACACTAGCTATAAACTTAAATGAATATCATTAAAAGTTTTATGGCTGAAATACTTGAAAAAGAAAAACAAAACTAGGAAAGAAAGAAGAAATGGAGGGAGGGAAGAAAAAGAGATTCAAGGAATACATATCTTTTTCTAAAAGATGAGGTTGAAGACACTTTAAATCACAATATATGATATCCTTTTTATGTCACACCAGTGGAGAATTATTTTGCAGTCACCTACTTTAAAAGTGCTACTTTCTTTTCCTTTATAATGTCTTTGACCATCTCTATTAAGGACAGAAGCTATCACCTGTCTGACTGGCCTAGCATGTGAGAGATTCCTGTGAGTCAATTTGTTCCTCTCAACAATCTTTTTTTCTGAACTCTTTAAACAATACACTTTGAGTTAATTACAAGTCACACACACAACATGGCAGTACCCTGAAGCTATGAGCTATAACACAGGAGGATAACCAGAACAGCTAGAAATCGAGACTCGTGCCTTATGTTATGCTGATGTCTGTTACATCCCGTGCTTGTTTGTTTTTGTTTTAATATCAGGAAAAAGATATAAAGACATAAATGTCAAAGCCAGGTCAAATAAATCTGATGCATTTCCAAAGTCAACTAAAAATGTAAACAAAATTAAAGAGAGAAAGGAAATTTCATTTTCGGTAAAGATAAAATTGTAATCATTTTATGGCAGCTATTCTATTACTGCCACAAGCAAGATCTACTATCAGTCATGGTGAAGTTTCACACACATACAAACTAATATTTTTATTGTGGAAATATTTTATCAGGCTGGTACATAACCATATGTCTATCTCATTAATTTCAAATGAAAAGAAAGGAAAAATAAATTTAAGGATATTAAAATGCAGAATAGTTTCAGGAGCAAAATATCACTAATATTTCATTTTGAACATTTGTCCATTTCTTTCTTCATCATATTTGACACCATCATCATAATCAACGTCAATCGAGCTAACACACATTATTTTTTCTAATGTGGGAGATATTATGCTACAGCTTTACCGAGACTATTATTTAATTCTCAGATAAATTCTTATAGACAGTACTACTTTTATCCACATCTAAGAGATAAGAAAACTGATGCTTAAGGAGGCTCACTTACTGAAGTTCACAGTTAGTAAATACTGATCTTAAAATAGAGAAAATTTTCTCTAGACCTGGATCTAGAGTTGAACACAACTGAGCGAGTAACACAGCTCAGACCTTGAATTATTAAGCCTGCAATATGCTTCTTCTCGGGGAAATGGCAAGGTTATCTGCAAGTATTTTTTCCCAAAAACTCTAAACTTTATTTTGTATTGGGTTATATCAAATTAACAATGTTGTGGTAGTTTCAGGTGAGCAGCAAAGGAACTCAGTCATACATATACATGTATCCATTCTCCCCCAAATCCCCTTCCATCCAGGCTGGCACATAAAATTGAGCAGAGTTCCATGTGCTATACAATAGGTCCTTACTGGTTATCCATTTTAAATATAGTAGTGTGTACAGGACCTTCCCAAAGTCCCTAACTATACCTTCCTCCCATCAACCGTAAGTTCATTTTTTAAGTCTCTGAGCCTCTTTCTGTTTCACAAATAAGTTTACTTGTATTTCTTTTTAGATTCCACATATATGGGATGTCATAGAATATTTCTCCTTCTCTGTCTGACTTACTTCACTCAGTATGAATTCTATCCATGTTGCTGCAAATGGCATTATTTCATTATTTTTTAATGCCTGAGTAATATGTATCACATTTTCTTAATCCATTGCTCTATTGATGGGCATGTAAGTTATCTGCAAGTCTTTACTTCAAATTGTTTTCTACTTGATAATATTTCCAAAGATGCCCTATTATACAATAGGAGTGGAGGCTTTTTCTGCATTGCAAATTTATAATTTTTTTTTTTAGTTACAAATTTATTAATCACCAAGAAAGAACTGATCAGAGAAGGAAGGTCCAACTTCTGATACTGATGCAAAGCTTCATTTTCTCTATAGCAGGTGAGAACCAGACACAATACAGGTCCATCTGAGTTTCATATCTTTACTGCCTTCTGTTAGAATTTTGTTCTGTTAGAATATTCTGTAGAATATTTTTCTCAAGAACTCTCCAGCAAGTGGCTTATGATATAAGCCAATTAAAATTTTGAACAGTTAGATACTTTGGACTGTGTGTTTTTTTTTTATTTATTTTTAGTTGCAGGATAATTGCTTTACAAAATTTTATTGTTTTCTGTCAAAGTTCAACACAAATCAGCCATAGGTATACCTATAAACCCTCCCTTTTGAACCTCCCTCCCATCTTCCTCCCCATCCCATCCCTCTAGGTTGACACAAAGACCCTGTTTGAGTTTCCTGAGACGTACAGCTTTTTTTTTTTTAACATTTTAAAATAATCGGAATAAAGAAATTAGCCTGTAGTTGTGGAGAAAGGAATCAGGGTAGGCAAGCTTTCCCTAAATGGCCTTCATGGGGTCCTCCACTTCAGGACAGCTTTGTTTCTCTTCTGTGGTGCTAAAATTGATTTTAAATTGAAAATATGGATCAAAAAAGATGTTTCAAAAACTTGTTCACTTGTAAAATAACAGTGTAAGATCCCCTAAGGAATCTACAACTGTGTAAGTGATTTACCTAATATATACTTATCTAAAAAATATAAATGGTTTTAGGACAACAAAGACTTATGAGAGAACTAGACAACCTATAACCATATGGATACAAGTACTATAGGTAAAACATTTTTGATTTAGTAAGAATTTCATTGTTTTATTACTAACAGCCATATAGTGCATACTTCATAAAAATTATTTTATATAGCTTTTCTTAAAACCTGGAGAGAACATGTAATTATTTTTTTCAGTTTCTTTGTCATGTATATAACGGTATCATGATTCTACCTCTGGAATTTTATGCTTCCAATAGTAACAGAAAATCATAAGCTTTTCATGATTATTTTTGCTGTTTATATGTAATACTTACTAACAATTAAAAGACTAATGTCTGTTGCATTTATTTTTAAATAAAGAATTATAACCAGAAGTATAAGTGACTTTATACTTTAACATTTTAGGAATATCTTAAAGGAAAGTTATTTTCTTTGAATAAAAAGGATATATTTTCATAGTTCCCCTGCTGTAAATTTTTATAAATAAGAAAACTGTTAGAAAAGTTCACAGGGTAACTTTAAATCTAGTCATACTTAAATAAAAAGTACAAACTTGATCCTAAAATTAAAACTACATTTTAGTTACAAAAATACCTGAACAACATTCTCATCTATGTTTTATGCTTAATTTTATCTTATTTTGATGAGAACATTGAAATATCAATATAAAAGGTACTTACCAAAAATAGAATACCCATACAAAATATTTTAGACACAGAAAAAGTCTACAATGTTGACAACTGATTTTCATACATAGAATCTTTATGAAAGGATGTTCCCTTTTAATGATATAAAGATTACTGCAGATTTATTTATTGGTTTGTTCTTCAAAAGAAGTAAGCATGGCTTCTGAGAATGGCAGAAGTCACGTCCATTAGTAAAAAACTTTTATAAGCATCTTACTTTGGGTTGCTATAAAAATTACTGTGGACTAGGTGGCTTAAGCAACAGAAGTTAAGTCTGGAAGGCTGGAAGTCACAATAAACATTCAATCTCATGATGTGTTAATACTCTTTAAAATTACTGAGGACTCCAAAAGGTTCTGGGTATGTGAGTTATATCTGTTAGGACTTATTCTACTAGCAATTAAACTAAGAGTCTTTAAATTATAACTTACTGATTATTTCAGTAAAAATAATCGTCATCATATTATATGATTAAATAACATAGTTTCATGAAAATAAACAGATTTTTTTAGAAAACAATGAGAAGAGTAGCAAAGATACATAGTGTGAAAATAAAGGAATATTTTAGTGTGTTTATAGAGAACTGTGGATAAATTTTTGTGATACCACATCATAACTCAACAAATAGAAATTTCTAAAATTTCTTAAAGGTTAGTGCAATGAAAAATCTGAAAGCCTATCAATGAACATTTCCTTCTGTACTACACTGAAATGGATTATTGGTATATTTTACATGGGAAGTATATTTTTTTTTACTCATGAATAATGTGTAACTTGCACTCCCTCTCAAAGGGTTCTGCACAGTCCCAGATGAGCCTCAACCACACTTTAAGAAGCAATGATTCTGAATGTTTAAATACAGACAACTTCTGAAATACTTTCACATTACACACATGCCAAATAAACATTACACTTGCAGTTTGCATATTACACATAAGACTTACTCCTAACACTTTGTCTACAATAGATTCTTGGAATTCCTACCAGAGCTAGGACATGGTCTTAGATTTCCAACCTCAGGGTGAAACAACTATTTGTTGTTAAATCAGCTCACTGTTAGAATTATACTAAACTATTTACAAATGCTAATAGCACATCAGAATGACTGCCAGACAAGTTACAGAATGATTTCTATAACGGTGCTTTTAAAGTCAATACCATGATTTTGATACAGAGAAAAATCCTTATAGTCAAAAGAGCTGAACAATTTTGAGTAATGAAAGGCCTGCTGGCTATAATAAAAATAAGGGTTTTCTTTCAATCTCTCTAGAATACCAATTGTTTTTACCACTATATGAGGAATCACTGCCCCTCTTCAAAATCAGGACCCATTTCTTTAGGTGCTAGTAGAATATCATCCTAATATGAGCAAAATAATTAATAAAGGAGGAAACTGAAAGTTGCTCAGTCGTGTCCGACTCTTTGCGACCCCGTGCACTGTACAGTCCATGGAATTCTCCAGGCAGAACACTGGATGGGGTAGCTGTTGCCTTCACCATGGCTCCCCAGCCAGGCACTGAACCCGGATCTCGTGCATTGTAGGTGGATTCTTTACCAGCTAAGCCACCACGGAAGCTCAAAAATACTGGAGTAGGTAGCCTATCCCTTCTCCAGTGGATCTTCCTGACCCAGGAATTGAACCGGGGTCTCCTACGTTGCAGGCAGATTCTTGACCAGCTGAGCTATCAGGGAAGCCCCAATAAAGGAGTGGTGGATGGAAAAAAGAGAGTTGCTGCTGGCCCCAGAATAGAAAAAGGCAGTCCAAAGATGAAGTTCAAATTGAAAAACAACAATAACTTATAAGAGTCATTATCAGAAGCTAATCTTTCATGGTCAGTTGAGATCTGGGTGGCGAGAAAAAGCTATTCTAGGCTACAGATATATTAACTATAGTGATAGGGACTTATGGCTAAAGTTGTTATGACTTTCTATACTGAAAAATGAACATTTTTATTCCATGAACCAAGTGAACTTTTCCATTGGGTCCAATCTAACAGAAGAGATTATTTATCAAAACTACTTTCTCCACTGTGACAACTTCCCTGCCATCCTGAAGACAAACACCTGCTTACTGATTTCTGGAAAGTGAAACTGTTAGTTGCTCGGTTGTGTTGGACTCTTTGTGATCTCACGGACTGTAGCCTGCCAGGCTCCTTTGTCTATGGAAGTCTCCAGGCAAGAATACTGGAGCAGGCTGCCATTCCCGTCTCCAGGGGATCTTCTGACCAAGGGATAGAACCCAGGTCTCTTACCTTGCCAGCAGATTCTTCAGTATCTGAGACACCAGGGAAGCCCTTCTACTTTCTAGAAAGTAGGTTTCTTTTAAGCTATTATCATTTAGTGTACAGCTAAGCTCTTGAGGGCAGATATCATGTCTTACTCTTTGTATTAAATGTCAAGTTTCTAATTGCCACAGACTAGATACTAAACAAGTGTAATGATTATTTACTCATTAAATAAATATCCCATTAAAATTTGAAAGTTTTTTTCAGGATTTTTTATTCTTCCTAGCTTCTTTTTTGTATTCTGCTTCTAGTGCTTTATCTAAAATGCTACATTGTCACTCAGCTTATTCCGAAAATAGGATTTTACTTTCAATGCGCTGGATCTCTAAACATTAAAAACTCCAAAACCCACTGTACAACATTTTCCATTCTTTTCAACCTGTCAGCCTTACAACCTTTCCTCAAAGTATCCACTACTGAAAATATCTACGGTACACACAAAAAGGTTACTTAGCCAGGCCACGTGATCAATGTGCAGTACTTGTCATTAGTCTTTTTTCCTTTATATCTAAATGTAGAAATAGGGGAACATAGTGAGCATCGTGCTATACTTGTACTTCAGCTGAAGGACCTTGTGGGCAAATCATACCTCTGAATGGTACTGACAGGGTTGTTGTATGGATTAGACAATATACATGGAAAGCATCCCATGCACAGTAGGTATTTAACACATTACTGAGCCTTAAAAAAAAATAAAAAAAACCTTCACTGCCATCAGGCTTGTCCAAAACACCATCATTTCTACTTAAACAACTGCGACTGCTCCTATTTGATTTTTCTGATTCCACGTCTGTCCCCCATTCCCAACACATGCAGTGATCCTTCTTAAAATATAAATCTGATGTTACTCTCTTGCTCAAAATCATCCAATGGCTTCCCTTTCTTGTACCTATTATAAAAGATTGGAAGCAATGTGCATTGCACTCCCACTGCCAACCTCACCTCCCATGGAGATATTCCTAACATGACTTTGCCGGCCGCCTTCTGGTTCTGTAAAGAGACTAGGCACACTCTGGCCTTGGAGACTTATTACATCTAAAGATCCACTGCCTGGAATTCTCTTCCTTTCGCTTCCCTCACTTTACTTCAGCGGTCTACTCAAATGTTCCCTTTTATCACCGCTTCCTAGCAACCTCCCTCAACTCCACTCTGTCACTCTGTTTCATCCAGTCCTACCTGCTGAAGATCAAGAACAGTTTCTGCTACTTGGAGGCCCCTCAAAAGTATCTACTAAATGAATGAATATACAATTAATAATAATTCTTAAAAATTTCAGATACATGCAGAATTGTAAAATTATGGAAAAACACTTCTCATTAACTTAATTTTTTATTTAGCTATTATTACAGGGTTTTTTTGTATTTTTTAACTTGGAGGATAATTGCTTTATTATGTTGTGTTGCTTTCTGTCATACAAAAATGTGAATCTGTCGTAAGTATATTCATGTCCCCACTCTCTTGAACTTTCCTCCCGTCCCTCCTCATCCCATCCCACCCCTTTAGGTTGCATGACCTTTAATTTAAAAATAAGAATAGCTAGTATTCATTGAAAGCTTATTTACCATACATCAGGCATTAACTAATTTGTTCCTCACACAAAACTGATACTGTAGGAATAATCATTGTCCCAGATGAAAAAAACTGAGGTTCAACAAGCTAAATAATTAGCTAAAGGTTACACAGCGAAGGAAGGAATCTGATTTTTAACTCAGAGATTCTGGATCCAGAGTCTATCTGATTCAACACACTAATTCCCAAGAAGAACTTCACAACAGAAATATTTTAAGTCCTATAACATTCATTTTCTTATAGGGTTCATAAAATCATTTTGATCTACTGTTTTATGTGTCAAATGATTTGTTGCAATTCAAGGAGCATTTTTTCCTGTCATGCTGGGAAGGGTAGGGAATAAGACAGGACTTATTTCTCAGTCAGCCCACACTTGATAGTTCACAGAGGTCTGAGGAGACGTAGCTCTCTGTCTCAACAGGAACTGTATGAACTGCTCCTGTTCATCAATCATGCAGTGGCTGTTTACTCATCCCCAGGCCGCATTTCTCTCCACATGGCATCTGGGTCTTCCTCTCAGCAAAGCTACAATGTGCAACGACAGATGAAATTCTGCTCCTGTTTGGATGTGAAATTCAAAACTAAGTTGGAATGCCTCACTGTTGGAAAACAAACGTAGATCACTAATGAGACACAAAGTTTATGCTTGATAAGACTATCCAATGTAAAAATATATTCACTTTCAAATTCATGATGACAAGGTAATACATAGAACTATAAAAAAATCATTCTCTCTTGACTTTTGTTGTATTCTAATTTATAGATTAATTTTTGTCTACGTGACCCTGCTACTTTGCTGAGAGAATTGTTCAAATGTAGAAAAATAAGTTGACAGAAATTAATGCAGGGAGCAATAAGAATTATGACCAGAAGTAGTTATGTTATACAACATAGAATCTATTCTACAGGCTCTGCCAATTATGGAATTAAATCACTATGGATACAGCTAGGAAATAGGAGAATAGAATGCTAATATAAGAATTAAGAACTAGGCTTTTTGTTCTTTACAAAAGATAGCTGACTGGCTTACTTACTCTGTACTTCAATAGGCTCACTATAAAATTTATGTAATCACTTAGATTTTCTGCCTGACTCAAAGTTCAATGAAGAACGGTGCTGATTTTGAGATTCATGAAACGCCAACCAGATTTAAATTCATCAATCTGTAGAAACTGCCCACAGTATTTTGTGTAGGCATTTATATATCAATTTTTCTGTAAAAACTTCCACATCTTACACCAATTTTTCAAGGGAATCCATGACTTAACGGAGTTTAAGAAAAAATAGCCTACTCAATATAATCATGAAAAATAGGTGCTCTTTGATATTGGTGTATTTTATATGCATACACGTGCATATACAAATATACGGAAGAGAAGCTTTATAAGACTTGCAACCAAGATTTCCGTTCGGGTTTAAGTCAACCTACATAAAGGAATATCAACTCATCCTCTACCAGAGCACAGTTTTTAAATTGCTAATTTATCAATGTGTTGAATAGACAGAGATAGTCCTTCTGATCCTATTTTCTATCAACGTAAGTGTATTTCTGAAATGGCTGACAATGACCCATTTAACTGAGCACCCATGCATATTTATCATGGCTCTCCATGTACATACAGACTTGAAATAGGTCTAAGGTTTGTAGAGAAATTAAGTGCTATAAAGATAACAGTTTATTCATCATTTAAAATGAAACCAATTCCCAAATGCAAAACACATGTTAAAAGATCCATCATAATTCTACTTTGGTGTTGTTTTAATACAAAATATATAATTATATTTAAAAAGTCATGACCTAGGTAGTTGTTTAGTTGGTTTACTAGGTGGTCAGTCCTTCTTAGACATCTTTTGAAAAGTACAGGTGAATAAGAGTCCATTTAGGGCCAACTGACTTTCTTACACCAAAGACTCACTGATTCCCATTGATTTAAGAAATATGAACAGCTCAAAATGCCGTCACCAACATGCCAACAATGGCCTCCACAACTCACCAACCACCATTTATTGAGAGCTGACGCACACTCTGCTGGGCATTTCACACATATTTTCTCATTTGGCCTCACAAGAGATTGAAAGGAAGGCTACTGAAGTGCATTTTAAATGAGGTAAAGGATTATTACCTAGACCTCCTTTCTGGGTCAAAGGCTTTTCCTATTACACATTCTTTTGGAGAAAGGGAAGAACTGATTTAAGTTCCCAGACAAGTGTGCAGACTCTGAGACATTCTGTCATTCTGCTAGCATATCATCTCTACAGAGGGATCGATTGAAAAACAGCTGAGCTACAGGGACAATGGAGCAGGCTTTCTGGGTACAGATAAGGAAAGGATACCTTCAATTATCCATCATATTAGAAATCAGAACAGATTCATCGGACACAACTGAAATGACTAAGCAGTAGCAATAGATCCAAAAAAAAGAAAAGAATATCCTAAAGGAAGAAGAAATATGAGATTCAGGGGCTTACTCCTCTAATATTAGACAGAGAAACTGTCTTAACTGTTATTCAGCACTTCTCATTTAACTCCCAAATTGTATGTTTATATACTTCATTACATACTGGATCTTGTAGTCCTTCATTTAGTCCTTCTAAATGAAGCATCACTTGAACCAGATGCAGTGCTCAGTTTAACTTGTAGTATAAAAACTATTTTAGGAGGTTTTCACTTTGCATTCTATAAAACACATAAAATATTACAATTCTTATCTGCACAAGGACAATGAAAAATTTTAGACTACCTTGGAAAGATTTGCTCCCGAAATTTCATGCTAAAAATTAAAACTACCTTAAAAAAAAAAACTTGAATACAGATTAATAAAATTGAAAGATGTTGCTCTAGAGCTACATACAGTCTATAGGATATAAAGAGTTGAAAAAATGATAAAATAGTGTCCCTCCCCCACCTTTGTGGCAGCAAACTTATTCACACTGAAAGAGCTCAGGACCTTTGGTCTGAAAGGTTGGAAAAAGTTAAAAATGACCCAGCCAAAAATACATCATCGTCTTACATGGCTCACAAAGAACAGGAAAGGGTCTTTAAACGCTGAGATATTCAAGTGCAACTGATCTCCAAAAGTATGAGAAAATAAATTGTATAAACTACAAAGTTGAGAGTTTGCTATTGATTCTGGCAAAGGCTCTAGGATAGGTTTTGAGTCCTGAGAAGATTAAATTGCATCAAGTATCTGACTGGTTATTGGTTTAGAAAGCTATTAAGATCTCTTCTGAACCAGAAATTATAGGCCTATCAGTAATAGGGACTGGTTTGGGTTCTCTGGATAAACATGTTCCTAAAATGATGAAGAAAATGTATTAGATTAATACAACTTAATAAAAACATCACATGATAGCAGTATATGGCCTAGGATTATGAGGGACTCCTCTGGATCTGATTACATCTGATTCTGTTCTTATTCCTGTTTCATAATTCTTTATCTGAAATTTTGAGGGCTAGAGTTTAGAATACTTTTAAAATTTCTACAGAGAAACTATATAGATGAATATATACAAATGAATAAGCTATTATATTAAACTTCCCAGCACCCAAGATTTAAGCACAATGAAATGTCAATTGCACTGTGTTTAATACTGGGTTATGGGAGTTCAGTAAATAGCTCTCTATAAATAAGGGCTCATGTACCTATAGTTTTGTGACTTCACATTAATTATTTAATTGCTACAGGCAAATTATTTAGTTACTATGAATGTCAGTTCCCACATCTTGAAAAACAAAGTAACAACAACTATCTTAACGGATGCTGGTGATAATTTAATAAAAGAGTGTATGTAAAACACTGGATAGAAAACCAGGAATTACTACGACACACCCAGAACCAGACACTCTGGAATGCAAAGGCAAGTGGGCCTTAGAAAGCATTTACTATGAACAAAGCTAGTGGAGGTGATGGAATTCCAGCTGAACTATTTCAAATCCTAAAAGATGATGCTGTGAAAATGCTGCACTCAATATGCCAGCAAATTTGGAAAACTCAGCAGTGGCCACAGGACTGGAAAAGGTCAGTTTTCATTCCAATCCCAAAGAAAGGCAATGCAAAAGAATATTTAAACTACTGCACAATTGCACTCATCTCACACTAGCAAAGTAATGTCAACATTCTCTAAACGAGGCTCCAACAGTACGTGAACTGAGAACCTCCAGATATTCAAGCTGGATTTAGAAAAGGCAGAGGAGCCAGAGATCAAATTGCCAACATCCGTTGGATCATAGAGAAGGCAAGGGATTTGCAGAAAAACACATCTACTTCTGCTTCACTGACTACTCTGAAGCCTTAGACTTAAGAGCTGTGGATCGCAACAAACAGTGGAAAATTCTTAAAGATGGGAATACCAGATCGCTTTACTTGCCTCCTGAAATATCTGTGTATGCAAGTTAAGAAGCAACATTTAAAACTGGAGATGGAACAGACTGGTTCCAACTTGGGAAAGGAGTACGACAAGACTGTATAATATCACCCTGCTCATTTAACTTATATGTAGAGTGTGTTAGTTGCTCAGTCATGTCTGACTCTCTGACCTCATGGACTTCACAGCCTGCCAGGCTCCTCTGTCCATGGAATTCTCCAGGCAAGACTATTAGAGTGGGTACCCTCTTCCTTCTCCAGGGGATCTTCCCAACCCCAGGGATAAGACCTGGGTCTCTCGCCCTAAAGGCAGATTCTTTTATCATCTGAGCCACCAGGGAAGCCCCCAGTACATCATGTGAAATCCTGGGCTGGATGAATCACAAGCTGAAATAAATACTGCTAGAAGATATATCAATAACCTCAGATATGCAGATGATACCACCTTAATGGCAGAAAGCGAAGAGGAACTAAAGAGTCTCTGAGCGATGATGAAAGAGGAGCATGGAAAATGTGGCTTAAAACTTAACATTCAAAATACTAAGATCATCCAGTCCTGTCACTTCATGGCAAGCAAATGAGGAAAAAAAATGGAAACAGTGACAGATTTCATTTCCTTGGGCTCTCAAATCACTATGGACTGTGACTGTAGCCATGAAATCAAAAGACATTTCCTCCTTGGAAGAAAATCTATGACAAACCTAGTGAAGTGAGTGAAGTTGCTCAGTCATGTCCGACTCTTTGTGACCCCATGGAGTGTAGCCTACCAGGCTCCTCTGTCCGTGGGATTTTCCAGGCAAGAGTACTGGAGTGGGTTGCCATTTCCTTCTCCGAGTATCTTCCCGAGCCAGGGATCGAACCCAGGTTTCCCACATTGTAAGCAGACGCTTTTACCGTCTGAGCCACTAGGGAAGTCCTAGACAGCATATTAAAAAGCAGAGACATCACTTTCAACAAAAGTCCATACAGTGAGAGCTAAGTTTTTTCCAAAAGTCAGGTACAAATGTGAGAGGTGGACCATAAAAAAGGCTGTGCACCGAAGAACTGATGCTTTCAAACTACAGTGTTGGAGAAGACTCTTGAGTGTTCCCGGGACAGCAAGGAGATCAAACCAGTCAATACTAAAGGAAATCAACCCTGAATAATCATTGGAAGGACTGATGATGAAGCTCTAATACTTTGGTCATCTGATGCAAAGAGCTAACTCACTGGAAAAGACCCTGATACTGGGAAGGATTGAGGGCAGGAGGAGAAGGGGACAACAGAGGATAAGATGGTTGAATGGCAATCTACTGATCACCGACTCAATGGACATGAGTTTGAGCAAACTCCGGGAGACAGTGAAGGACAGGGAAGCACAGTGTGCTGCAGTCCATGGGGTTGCAAAGAGTCAGACGTGACTTAGCAACTGAACAACAGCAACAAATTATTAATTTTGCAACCTTTGCTCTAAACAGGTGGTTTAGTGGTCAATACTAGCCACACTAAAAACAAAAAGGGATCTTTTAAAAAAAAATAGTAATACCTGGGTCCCACACACTATCAGTTGCACTGGTATTTCTCTGCTGGTATGACCAGGAACATGACAGTTTTCAAAGCTCCCTCTTGATTCTGCTATCAGAGAGATTAAAAACCACCATTCTAAATATATCATCACTGGGAATCCTGGATGCTGCTGCTGCTTTTTTTTTTTTTCTTTTTGTAGCATCTAACAACTCTCTGAACAAATTCATCATCAAAAAAGGGAATGACCAATTGCTTAAGAAGATATGTTTGCCAGTTTACATAAATAGTCTTTCCATTAGAAATTTCTTAAATTAGTTCAGTGTGTATGGACTTAGATTACTCGGTGGTTGTTTTCTCACAGTCTAACTACTTTGAGGAAAACGTCTAGCCCCACAAATACAAGTGACTAAGGCTTAGATCCAAAGTGCACCAACTGTGAGGCTCTGGAAGGGCACATCACTTTCTTTAACCCTGTGTGTAAAGATTCCACTTGCACATGGCTCCTTCTTTGATGAGACCCTCTCAGACCCTGTATGACAACAGAGCTCTGACTCACAACTTCTGAAGCAACCAACTTGGGAAACCACACTACAATTCTGCAGCAACTTGCTCAACACTGTCAGAACTTGGTCAAAGTTCTGCCAGCATCTCTATACTCTTGCCCTGTATTGCAACTCAGGATCAGCCAAAGAAAGCCATCGGTGTGCCCAACCAATCACATAAGATGCCCCACATCTGGACAGTTCTCCATAGCTTCCCCTTGCCAACATCTTCCTATCACAGAACACTCTAAGCCCTTCCACTTTTTTTTGTAATGCTGTGCCACTCCCCTCCTTGCCCGTGTCTAGGCCAAGTACAAGTGATGGTGGCTGCCATATAAAGCTCAGAATAGACAGCCTCTGTCTTTCTAACAGGCAAGGTCTTCATTTACTTCCAGAGTTCGGTGGATGAGTAGCATAAAGGCTAGGAACACAGCTCGATTTCCTGTTACATTTTTCCATCCATTCATTTAAACTCTGCATGGAAGGACAACATACACACAGAAAGTCATATCTCCCAAGGATAAAACTCAATGAATTTTTATAAACCAAAGCTATGGTTTTTCTAGTAGTCAAGTATGGATGTGAGAGTTGGACCATAAAGACAGCTGAACACTGAAGAATTGATGTCTTTGAATTGTGGTATTGGAGAAGACTCTTGAGAGTTCCTTAGACTGCAAGGAGATCAAAACAGTCAATTCTAAAAGAAATAAACCCTAAATATTCACTGGAAGGACTGACACTGAAGCTCCAATACTTTGGCCACCTGATGCAAAGAGCCAATTCATCAGAAAAGACCCTGATACTGGAAAGGACTGAGGGAAGAGGAGAAGGGTGCGACAGAGGATGAGATAGTTAGATAGCATCACTGAATCAATAGACAAGGGTGTGAGCAAACTCCAGCAGTAGGTGAAAGACAGGAAAGCCTGGCATGCTACAGTTCATGGGGTTCCAGAGTCAGAAACTACTTACCAACTGAACAACAATAACAAACACACTGGTGTAATGAGCTCTGAGGTGAAAAAACTCCACGTTCTGAGCAGCCCCCAAATACGCTCCTTTGCACTCCCTTCCAGGCACTAGAGTTTCCCCCAGAGTAGCTTCCATGCTAACTGCTAATCCCAGTGCAGCTTGGCTTGCTTGATATTTTATTGATATGGATGGAATTAGGGAAAAGTATCCACTTGTGGTGTCCAGCTTTCTTCACTCAAGGCTATGTTTCAGTTTTGTCCTTATTATAGCATATTTTCACTGCCATATCATATTCCCATGTCATAAATGTACCACAGTTTATGCTTCTATTTTTACTGTCAATGGACATTTGAGTAGCTTCCAGTTTGGTGCTACTAAAAATAGTGCTGATCACTATTTACAATAGCCAAGACATGGAAACACCTAAATGTCCGTTGACAGATAAATGGATAAGGAAGACGTGGTACATATATACGATGGAATATTACTCCATTGAAAAGAATAACACCATCTACAGCAACATGGATGGACGTAGAGATTACTTTAACAGTAAAGTACTGAGCGACTTCACTGTCATGCATTGGAGAAGGAAATGGCAACCTACTCCAGTGTTCTTGCCTGGAGAATCCCAGGGATGGGGGAGCCTGGTGGGCTGCCGTCTATGGGGTCGCACAGAGTCAGGACACGACTGAAGTGACTTAGCAGCAAAGTAAATCAGACAGGGGAAGACAAATACTAAATAGTATCACTTATATGTGGAATCTAACATACAACACGAACGAACATATCTATGAAAGGAAAAAAAAGAAACAGACTCAGAGATCTAGAAAACAGACTTTTGGTTGCCAAGGAGGAGAAGTGTGAGGAAGGGAAGGATTGGAAGTTTGGGATTAGCACATACAAACTATCAGATATTGGATGGATAAACAACCGTCCTACTGTAGAGCACAGGGAACTATATTCACTACCCTGTGATAAACCATAATGGAAAAGAATATGAAAAAGAATCTATGTAGTGCTCGCTTTGGCAGCACATATACTAAAATTGGAACGATACAGAGAAGATTAGCATGGCCCCTGCGCAAGGATGACACGCAAATTCCTGAAGCGGTCCATATTTTTTGATTTGGGAGAATGGCACTGAAACATTTATACTATCATGTAAGAAATGAATCGCCAGTCTATGTTCGATGCAGGATACAGGATGCTTGGGGCTGGTGCACGGGGATGATCCAGAGAGATGATATGGGGTGGGAGGTGGGAGGGGGGTTCAGGATTGGGAACTCATGTACACCCGTGGCGGATTCATGTCAATGTATGGCAAAACCAATACAGTATTGTAAAGTAAAATAAAGTAAAAATAAAAATTAGCAACAAAAAGAAGAATCTATGTATATGTGTATAACTGAGTCACTTTGCTCTATAGCAGAAATTAAAAACCACATTGTAAATCAACTATACTTCAATAAAATTTTTTAAAACTAGCACTGCTGTGAACATTCTTGCACTGTTACATTCTTATATTCGTGTAAGTGAAAGACAGGGAAGCCTGGTGTGCTGCAGTCCACGGGGTCGCAAACAGTCAGACATGACTTAGTGACTGAACAACAGTAAATACTGCAGTGTATGTCTTGTGGCAACCTACATATTTCTATCAAGAAATGTATCTAAGAGCTGCAAGATTATAGTGTATACATATGCCTCACTTTGATAGATATAAAAGTTGGCCTCTAATTTAAAAACTAAACCATGGAAACCACGTACTGGCTCGCAATTAAAACTAAAGGAAGAAATTTAGTGTCTGAATTGATAAAACCCCAACCTTGTATTCTCTATCATGCTATTGTTATATGAAAAGACTGCTTTAAACTTTTACTTCTGAAAAAAAAGAGAAAGAAAAACCCTGCAGATAGTATGCCAGTTTTACTTCTAGAAATATACAGACTAGCTTTTGTGAAATAAAATAATTTACATCTACTGGAAATAAATCTATCCAAGAATACCAGTATAATAAAAGCATCCTTGGCTTTCTTTTTATATAGTATAAAAAGAAAAGAAGCTGCTTCCATTTTAGAGAATCTCAAAATTAAGCAGGACAAACTTCTCCCTTATATAAGCTACTTGAGGTAGGGACCAGGTCAAATTCATCTTTATATTCCTACATTTATACCTCCAACACATAGAAGGCTCTGGTTCAATGCTTATAAAATAAATGAATCCTCAAAAAGAAACATCAGCAAATGTTCCCCTTGAAATGCTCTTTTAATGAAGAGGTAGGACACTTGATAAAATTACTTAAATCTGCCTCCCCAGCTTGCCTTTTGTTGTTGTACTTCAGGCCGCAATGCAAAGTGCAGAGACCCTGCCACAGCGGAAGACTGGAAAGGACTTGAACCAAAAGAAGAAGAAAAGTAATTGTTTGCATTTTACCACTCTGGTTACATAGACTGCTCACCTATGATATGTGTAAGAGCTCTCCAACCCCAAGGCTGGATGGAGGGAGATTCTGCTTAACGTCAATGTAGCTAGAACCGGGCACAAGAAGGAGAAGTCAGAAATGCAAGTGAGCCACCAAATCTGGAAGCTTCAATTCACATTTGTTGCCACATTAACTGTGTCTATTAAATAACTGGCATTAATCTTTTACACTTGCTAAGAGATGATAGCTCAGACGGTAAGGAGTCTGCCTGCAATGCAGGAGACCAGGATTCGATCCCTGGGTTGGGAAGATCCCCTGGAGAAGGAAATGGCAACCCACTCCAGTATTCTTGCCTGGAAAATCCCATAGACAGAGGAGCCTGGCAGGCTACAGTCCATGGGGTCGCAAAGAGTTGGACAGGACTGAGTGACTTCACTTCACTTCACCTCAAGAGATGGTTAGGTCAGATTGCCAATAACATGTTTTGGGGAGAACCAGAGAAAAAACCCTGTAGCAAAACACTTCAATTTTGTAAGATTTCAATATACTACCACCAAAAACCAAAACTACACTGTAAAATAAATAGATACCTGTGTGACAAGAAAAATGTCATTGATCTAATTAAAAAGCAAGTGCTCTGAAGTTTATTATGTACTCTCGCTCTCCACCTGATTGTGCCCAAGTGAAAAGAATGAAAATAACAATGATAAAGGAGCATTATCACCCCTAATTCCACCACTTTAGCCCAAGAGATGTTTGTACTTTTCCTAATGCTTACAGTCTTTATTCAGTTGTACGATTCTAATAAATCATGATGTGCATGTGCCTACACTTTTAAACTTTACCTTTACCCCATGACACACTGTCTGTATTGAAACAAACATCGTATAGTATTTTTTTGTAAAATATAAAATATGCTACTCATAAAAAAAGTTAAAATTATAAATATTCTATTATTGAGTGATATTTAAAATTTGAACAACTTTCTACTATTCTGTGTTTGTGGCTTTCTAGCCCTTTTCCTACTTTATAAACTATTTTTTGAGGACAAATACCCAGCAACAAGAATATGAGGCCAAAGAAAATACATTTTTTATTTCTAAAATACTTTTGCCAGTATTACAAATTTAAATTGTCCTAATGTTAAAATTTAAAATAAAGTAGCACCTCAAATTAGGATACCACACTCATTTAGCCCCAGTTCACATCACAATGATACATATCATCTGCAACATAAGGATTTTTCATCTGGCTAATGCCTTCATAAAGTGATATATGTTTTAAAGTAACATGTCCCCTCTTTGTGTTGCCAGCAAATCAGATAATCCACACACTTCTAACTGTAGATTGAGATAAGATATCCATAGGGAAAAAAAAAAGAATATACCAACTTTTATTGAAAACATAGCATGTAGCAGACCTTATGTTATAGACCTTCTCACGTGTTATCAAAAGCTGCAAAGCATATTGTAACTGTTCTCACTTGTACAAAATTCAGGGTAATGCACTTGGTTTCTATTATAACATCACAAATACACATGGAAAAGACTAAAACTAATATATATGCTTCAGGATTGCTTTCAAGCAGAAATCCTGAAATATTTCAAATCAGGTAGGTAATTTCTTACAACATGGAAGCAATTAATTTAGACGACATTTAGACGAAAACTTTTTCTTTCCTGACTTTCAGCTACTTATAGAAAATAAACCCTTCATAAAATTTATCTTAGATGAAAGAACTAATTCTAAAGCATCTTAAACTAAATTCATCATAAAAGTATGTTCCAGAAAACATTTTATCCCTAACATATCAATATTTTAGAACACAAACATTTCCAGAATTTTCTTCAGGTGCTCACAAATAGTTTTTTTTTTCCTTTTTAAGTTAGTTTACTGTTGAAAAATAGTATCCATACGGGAAAGTGTATCAAGTATAATGATTTGAACAAGAAGGAAGTACTCATGATGCATTCACATCAAAACCAAATCACCAGCATCTCAGAAACGTCCCTTGTGCTCTAACACCAGAGATTAGTTTTGCCTTCACAGACATTTTTTAATCTAGCAAAGCTCTGATAAATTCTTTGTGACCTTTATTGAAGTATCCATTTAATTTCTGCTAGCTCTTTCATTTCTTCACTGAAGACAGAAATTTATCCCCTGAGATCAAGTAAAGCAGACTTGATGAAAATAGTAATATCAAATTGGCACTGATCGGGACAGCCTCTGAAAGTCTATCATTGGCGCATACTACACATTTGCAGGTTCTATTTTTCCCTTCCACTCTTACAATCACACCAAAACCAGAAAGATTATGTTTCACTAAAACAACTCAGAGATAGTAGTTATATTTGCATAACATGATTTATTCCTGCTTAGTTCACTACCATCTGTTTTCATATTTTAAGTAGAAAGATTTATACATGTAACAATCTTACATAACCTTTCACATCTATTTTAGAGAGCAGTTGGCCCAAATCTAGATAATTTTTTCTATGTATAGTCATTTCCAAAAGGTAGGACACAAACTCTTCATATCAGTAAATGTTTTTAGTATAAATAATTTAAAGCCTCATTACACTATGATAAGAACAACTGCTTGTTCCATTTACAATTAATTATTAATTGAAATATGCATTAAGATATATTAAAATAATGTATATATTAAGATGATATGTTAAGATAAATAATGAATATATTAAGATGCCTCCTGATGTTAACCTCTCGAATCCTTTTGTAAAACATAAAGCATACACTGAACACAGGAGAAAAAACTTCAAAAATTTACTTTTCTTAATGTTTATTTTCTTAGAAATGGTTCAAAATGCTTCTTCTAATCAATGATAAAATAGGATTATATGAGAAATTAGATAATTCTTTTAATTAAAATGTTAAGATTTAATTACCAAAAGCATATACATATGCTGTTTCACATCCTACTATTTTATTGTTTTTAAGTATTAAATAACATATAGCTAGCAGATTCATCATGTGAGATATCTTTTTAAACTACCTTATTAATATACCTACACTAAAATATCACAGAAGGTGGTATAAGGAATGTAATTATCCAGATATTACATTCACATAAGCATTAACAATTAACACATATACAAACATATATATTTGTACTATTAATATATGAAAATTAAATATCTGGCCATATGTTAGTTAAATATATGTTCAATGAATTTGTGTCTTTATTATCCATCAAAAGTTTTTCAAGAATTTTTTTTTTTTAGAAAAAGATAGCTATTTTTCAATATTGAAAAATTTTACATTATTTCACCACAAGGGGGCCATAATAATCTTCTTTGAATTTTTCAGACAACCCAGAGAAAACTGAAAGGGGAGTCAATCAATCAATGAAAATTTAAGTCGTTTAAGAAACATTTATTAATGCAAAGTATGATTTTTGAAAGTGAAAATGAATACAAATTCCCTTGCTTTGTCCCATATATACTATTATTTGAAGAGAAAAACTTTTTCTTACTTCTCTTTCCTAAACAGGCATATCCCCTTGCCTCTGGTCTCATAATACAGTTTTACTTTAAATAAAATTAGTATTAAATATGATGGTCTTTGAGAATTACTAATAAAACTGTTACTATTTAACTGCTGCAACATATCACATGGCAAATATTAAACTCTACCCAATATCCAATGCAGTGAGCAGAGTAGAAACTTGGGAATGAGTAAAATTACTAAAACATGTTCACCAGGCTAAACAAGCAAACTAAAAGATGAAAGTAATGTCTAACAATGGTATGCTTTAATTCTGTCCCTCTTCCTTTTAATTAAAATTACTTACAAAACAGATGGACTGGTGAGCTATATTAAGCTACTAAACATTTTGCTCAAATATTCTCTGTGGTGCAATCGGCAAAAATCAACTCCTCTCTGCAGATAAAAATGATATAATGCTCGTCTCCTGAGAGAACAGTTGAGCCAGTGCTAAAAGTAAAGTGGAACTAAACCAGTTATATTTTAGCCCTTTAGCTGGTGCCTTGGGCCAGGTTATCCAGCTTAACCACCAAAGGTAAATGGACTTGAATTAAAAAGACAGGGATGCTTCCTTCCACGCACTGGCAACATTATGAATTTGCTATTGCCAATGATCCTTTGCCAGAAACTCCATCCACTCTCACACATCACTTTAAATTCTGTTCAACCAGAGAAGTGAAAAGTGATGATGATGATGACAATGATAGAAATAACTGAATAACCAAAGATTAATCAGAAGAATACTGACAAAAGATCTACTGATGATTCTTCTAATTTTATCTTTTTTATTCATTCTCACAGATTTTGCCTAAGATGCCAAGAAACACTGACTGTCCAGTGACTCTGCTGGTTGGACTTTTAACTTTGGAGCGATCGAGGCATGACAAGCAGTTAAAGAAACAAGAATGACCTGTGTGTATTCCTAAAACGCCACTGTGTAGGAGGCCCAATGATGTCTCTAGACTAAGGAGATGATATTTCTGCGTCTCATTCCCCTCATCTCTCTAACGAAAATACACTCCCCACCAGCCCTACTGATGACTGACTTGTGCTAGGACCTAAGTAAGAACTTTCCGTGAATGAACCCTACTAACACTCGCAAAAACTTATGGAAAAGCTAAGAAGAGAACAGAAACAAGCAGACTAACAACTGTTAACATTCTCAGTTGTGCAGCACTGTACTAACAAGAAGACACCTGCTTCCTAAGGAAAACCAAGATTTGAAGAGAAAAATGCAGCACTGAGAGAAAAGTCCTCTCTAGAAACTCTGCTGTTACTAGGTAAACCCCACACTTACGGAAAGTGAACACCGACTTCCTAGGCAAGAATGCTGTCTCTAAGCAAACTTTCTGGAGCTTTGGATCCATTCCAAAGCACAGGCTCATTCGGCTTGAATGGAAAATAGAGACAGCATCATTCCAAGAGCCAACCTGCATTAAAAACAGTGCAGATCAATAGTGTACTTGGCATCTGTATGCCAAAACGGTAGGTGCTCCAGGCATGCATAACTAATGCACAAAGTCTTCATGTTTTTCAAAAGACCTTCAACAAGTTGCACTTGACATTCACAAAAGAGCACATGCTCGGTGATAATGCTATTTCTCTCTTTGGTTTTAAATTAAATGTGACACTCATAATTTAATCTCTACACTAACCAATTATATATCAGAAAAATTGACTCCGAGGAAGCCATTTTCTTCACTGATTTAAGTTACAAAGAGGAATTCAAATAAAGTTATCAGAAGCCTTCTTCTCCTCCCTTTCAGTAGTGTTGCCTACATTTCAGCTTTTTCTAAAAGTATCCAACTTCACAATATAACAGAAGCAGAAGAAAAATGTTATTATTTTTAAGTTCTATTTGACTTATGTTTTTAACAATGTTTCCTCAGTAATGGCAGAGTTCCATGACATAAAACTAATTTGCCATCTACTGCAGGTGATTTTTATCTGAATTCTAAAATTTTATATTGAAGAGTGAAACAAAATTACAAATAACCCAGTTGGCTAGAACTTGTAAAAGGAAATCTGTTCCCTCAGCAATGGTGGAATCCACTTACATTTCTAACTAGGTATTTTAAATGTAATTATAAATTTAAATAGTCTTTATTTTAATGGGTTCACCTAAATCATATACTAGCACCTGTAGAATTGAAATTTGTCACATTAATTCTATAGCACTGTGCTTACCATGAATATATTCTAAAGTGTCTAACAGCTGAAAACTTATCGAACACTTTTTTAAATTACAAAGAAACACAGAATCACACTATCTTAAATCTAAAACTAAAGTTCTTATTTTCCTACTCTTAATAAATCTCAGTAATAATAGTCCTTCCCTTTACAGTCTTTTAAAATTGGGGGTAATGTTAGGAACTAAACAGAAAATTTAATAACTAGAAGCTCTAAAACTACCTCAGTGAATTAATTACTCAACACATCAGAGTTGTATGTGTTTTTGGCAAAACATCAGACATATACATACAAACATATCTTTCTGTATGACTTTTTAGAGTTTTTTTTTCTCCTCATGTCTCCTGATATTTTTTCTACTGTGACTCTCATTTATGAATAGGTTGTGTCAAACCCTATGCAATTAAGTACTTCTAATTTTACAACTAAATCGTGAGCAGGTATTAACCTCACTTAAATATTCTGATCTCTAATGGAATTTCTTTCCAAAGTCAAAGCAATTGGTCCAACCAGTGGCTTACATGGAAACCAATTTAAAATTGGCTGGAAATGTCAATTTGAAAAATAAGGAAATATGAACCAGACTTACGACGATACATGCATTACCCACCATTACTGCTGTTCTCAGGTATTTAGGATTATACAGCAACAGTAATTCTTTCCACACACTATCTCCTACGTAATCTGCCATCATCTTCTCTACCGTCCTACATTTTAGACAGTATAGATACTATCTTGTTTTGGGGGGTGAGGAAAGTGAAATCACACAACAAATTCACACTGGAAACAAGAATATTAATAAGGATTCGGGATTATCTGTCCAAAAGTAAAGCATTCAACCACAAAAGTGTGTCTTACAGAACCCATATTTCTTGTGTTCCTCACTAGCAGGTAGGCTTATGCTAACCTTTTGAGTAAGTTTTTATTATCATCAAAACTCACTTAAATATAGTCTAAAAGGAGAGAAGAAAAATCACATCACACCAGTGAGCATTCCCAAATGCATGCTAGAACTATTAATCAGTCAAACCCGCCATGATCAGAACAGATCCAGTCTTCTTCTTCTTCCAGTTTTACTGAGATATAATTGACATAGAGCACTATGTACATTTAGGGTGTATAGCATAATGACCACTTAAATACATCAAGACATGATTACCACAATAAGTTCAGTGAACAGCCATCATTTCTTATCTGTTCAGTTCAGTTACTCAGTCGTGTCAGACTCTTTGCGACACCATGGGACTGCAACAAGCCAGACTTCCTTGTCCATCACCAACTCCCAGAGCCTACTCAAATTTATCGGCATCGCGTTGGTGATGCCATTCAACCATCTCATCCTCTGTCATCCCCTTCTCTTCCCACCTTCAATCCTTCCCAACATCAGGGTCTTTTCAAATGAGTCAGTTCTTCAAATCAGGAGGCCAAAGTATTGGAGTTTCAGCTTCAGTAACAGTTCTTCCACTGAATATTCAGGACTGATTTCCTTTAGGATGGACAGGTTGGATCTCCTTGCTGTCCAAGGGACTCTCAAGGGTCTTCTCTAACATCACAGTTCAAAAGCATCAATTCTTTGGTGCTAAGCTTTCTTTATAGTCCAACTCTCACATCCATACATGACTACTGGAAAAATCACAGCCTTGACTAGACAGACCTTTGTTGGCAAAGTAGTCTCTGCTTTTCAATATGCTATTTAGGTTGGTCATAGATTTTCTTCCAAGGAGCAAGTGGCTTTTAATTCCATGGCAGCAGTCACCATCTGCAGTGATTTTGGAGCCCCCAAAAATAAAGTATGTCACTGTTTTCACTGTTTCCCCATCTATTTGCCATGAAGTGATGGGACTGGATGCCATGATCTTAGTTTTCTGAATGTTGAGTTTTCAGCCAACTTTTTCACTCTCCTCTTGCACTTTCATCAAGAGTCAATAAGCTCTTTAGTTCTTCACTGTCTGCCATAAGGGTGGTGTCATCTGTGTATCTGAGGTTATTGATATTTCTCCCAGCAATCTTGATTCCAGGTTGTGCTTCATCCAGCCCAGTGTTTCGCATGATGTACTCTTCACATAAGTTAAATAAGCAAGGTGACAATATACAGCCTTCACATATTCCTTTCCCGATTTGGAACCAGTCTGTTGTTCCACATTCAGTTCTAACTGTTGCTTCTTTTTTTTTTTTTTTGTTAATTCTTGTGAAAGTCTTTATTCAGCTTTATGTTTTCTTATTTAATTCATATTACCTCCTAAGCTTCTTGATCTGCATACAGATTTCTCAGGAGGCAGGTCAGGTGGTCTGGTATCCCCATCTCTTTCAGAATTTTCCACAATTTGTTGTGATCCACACAGTCAAAGGCATTGGCGTAGTAAATAAAGCAGAAGTAGATGTTATTCTGGAACTCTTTTGCTTGTTTGATGACCCAGCAGATGTTGGCAATTTGATCTCTGGTTCCTCTGTCTTTCTTATAGATAAAAAATTTCTTGCTGTATAGTTGCTAAGTCATGTCCAACTATTTTGTGACCATGTGGACTGTAGCTCGTCAGGCTCCTCTGTCCATGGGATTTCCCAGGCAAGAACACTAGAGTGAGTTACCATTTCCTTCTCCAGGGGATCTCCCCAACCCAGGGATCAAACCTGCATCTCCTGCATTGGCAAGCGGGTTCTTTACCACTGAGCCACCATAAAAGCCCCAGATACAAAGGAAGAGAAACAGAAAAAAATATATTTTCCTTGTGATGAGAATCCTTAGGATTTACCCTTTAACAACAATGTTAACTATATTAATTGTGTTGTACATTACATCCTTAGCACTTACTGACATTAACTGGAAGTTTGTACCTTTTGACTGCCTCTATCCAATTACCTCTCCCTCCCCCTCCTGCCTCTAGTAACCACAAACCTGATATTTTTTTCCATGAGTTTCTTTGTTTTGAAGTACAATTGCCCTGCAACACTATGTTAGCTCTTGTTGTATAGGACAGTGATTTGATATTTCCATACATTTTAAAATGATCACCACAGTAAGTCTAGTTATGACCTGTTACAATACAAAGATATTACATAGTTACTATTTCCCATACTAGACATATCATATATATCACTTGTTTATTTTGCAGTTAGAAGTTTGTACCTTTTAACCTCCCTTGTCTATTTACTTCCTCCCCTCTAGCAACTACCTGTTTGCTCTCTGTATCTATAACTGTTCCTATTTTGTTTGTTCATTTGTTATTTTTTTATATCATATGTAAGTGAAATCATACAGTATTTGTCTTTCTTTTCCTCACTTATTTCACTTAGTTCAATACCCTCTAGGTCTATTCATGCTGTTCCTAATGCCAAGATCTCATTCTTCTGTAACGGCTGAGATATATCCCACTGCACATAGATACCACGTCCTTTTCCATTTGTCTTAGGCTGCTTCCATCCCTTGGCTACTGTGAATATGCTGCAATGAACACAGCGGCACATGTGTCTTTCCTAATTAGTGCATTTGTTCCTCAGATAAATACCCATAAGCAGAATCACTGGATCACACGGTATTAATAGCTGCATTTTGAACTTTTTGAGCAATCTCCATACTATTTCTTACAGTGGCTACACCGCTTTCCCACCAACCATGCACGAGGTTTCCTTTTCTCCACATCCTCACCAACATTTTCTATTTCTTGTCTTTTTAATAACACACATTGTGACAGATGTGAATTGGTGTCTAACTGTTGTTTTAATTTTCATTCCACTAATTTTGATTAATGATGTTGAGAAAGCAGATCAGGTCTTAAGAGAAAACTTCAAAGACCAAAGTCACTGGACTTGAAAATGCTTAAGGATTCTAAGACTTTGAAAATAACATGGACTACAGGTCAAGAGCTAAAACCATCAGGAGTTTATGAACATATAACTAGAGGCCAGGTATGGACACATTAGTCCCACCTCTAAAAGTGATTTCCCAAGTCTTTGCAAACTATTCTTCCCATCAAAATATCTCTCCCATTACAGAGCTCTTAGTATTTACGAATTAGGAAAATAAAAACAAAACCTGCTAGGAAATCAAAAATTCATTGAAATGATTTTCTTTTTTATTTATCATTATGTATCTATGGTAAACAAGAGATTCTGCTGAGGAACCAAATTCATAGGCACACAACACTTTGATATATATTTCACTTTTTCTATATTCTGTCTTTTATAATCTGTTCATCGTTAGGAATTAAGATATGCAATTTTTAGACATCCATTAGATATGAACCTAGGAAACTCTCAATTAAGCTTAATTTAATTGAAAAAGTGTATGGAAGAAAAATTGAAGAAAGGTCTTTAATAAGTCCAACATAGCTAAAGATCATCTCTAACAACCTCGGGGCAGGGGTACACTCATCTGCCAAAAAATGCCTAGGGGAAGGACTATGTCATGGTCTCCTTATATTCACAGAGCCAAGGAAATTAAAGGTACTTGAAGAAATTCAGTTGAACAAATAGCCTGCCAACTGTGAACAAACAGCCAGCTGGCCATGGGTCCTTAGCAGTGAAATATCTTGTTAATGAGAAATCGTCTGGCCTCTGGCCTTAGTCCTTCCCTGTTTGCACTCCTGAAGTGTTTTGTTGTTGTTGTTGTTGTTTTAAGAATACAATGTAGTCCGTTTAAAGTCTTTTTATAGCTGCATGTCATTTTCAAGAAAAATTCCAATTCTTTAACATGACAGTCTGTGTTGCTACTGAAAGAACAGAAGAAAAAGATTTCTCTCTACCATGGTGTTTCTTTAGTCCCATCAAATTACTATTTTGTAGTTGCTGGCAAGCATATTTTCGCTTCAGCAATCCCTAAATCAGGTAGTGGCAATACCGTTCTTAATCCTAGCCCAACACAAGTAACCACTCCTTTCTCTGTACTTCCCAAAATCATGAAAGTAATTCTAACAGCCATAGTCAAAACAAACCATCTACTTACACCTCCACTTACCAGAAGTCTCTGAGTTTTTTAAATGTACAGTTTAGACTTAGACACGGAGAAGGCAATGGCACCCTATTCCAGTATTCTTGCCTGGAAAAATCCCATGGACAGAGATGTCTGGTGGGCTGCAGTCCACGGGGTCGCTAAGAGTTGGACACGAATGAAGCGACTTAGCAGCAGCAGGCTTAGACACATTTGTATCTTCAAGGCTATCACTATGCCAGTCACAGGACAGACACTCATTATATGCTCGCTGAATCGAAAACTGTCATTGCTTAATAACACACATGTAGTTGACTCTGATGGATCTGTCTTTATGGACAGACTAGATGTTGCTTGAGGACAACCACAACAAACTCATTCATCTCATTATTTCCAGAACCCATTACAATATCCAACACAAAACAGATGGGAAACAAACCTTTATAGAGTTAAAGAAAATTACTCAGTAGATGATGTATTAGGATAAGGACATTATGAGAAAACTAAAATATCACTAAGTAATAATCCTTAAGAGGCTCCTTGCAATATGTTAGGAATTAATACATTAAACTGATAAAAAGATATCAATAACAGAACCCAACAGAAGCTCTAGTAACCTGTGTTCATTCTTACAGCAGTATTTTAGTTAAATCCATCTCTTTACCCCTTTTTCTCTCATTTCTTTAAGAGCAACAGAATATTAATTTAGAAATACTATCATGACAGGAGAATAAAAGACACGAAAGAGTATGCTAAGCAGAAAGCTAAATCTTACTGCCTCTAATGACAATAAGTTGGTCAAATAAACCTGTATGTGGGCCATATGTGGTAAATTCAGAGTATGCTCCAAAAAAAGATCAGGCCTATATGAAAACACCGTAAGGGAGCGAAAATTTAAGTTCCACTCAATCATGATTCAATGAACTGATAATTTTAAACTATGCAATAGGCCATATCCCCTCCAAAAATCAAAAGAAGCAAACAAATAAAAAAATGCTACAATAGTGATACCTCCCCCTCATTTTCTCCAAGTTTTTCTTCGTTAGTAATTACAGCAGTAGCAGCTAAAAATAATTGTGTCATCTGGTAGTTTCTTCTAGTAAATTAGTATTTTTTCTTTAAGGCACATTTTAAAAAGCTTTTCACAAAAACAAAAAAAAGAGTCATATTCCTAATATCCACAATAAAGATATCATAATTTATATTGTTGAAGCCAGTGCCAAGGCTTTTCCATTGAGGAGAAATCTAAATCATTTGCCTCATTTTAAATTATATTAGAAGCTTAATAAATGCTGAAAAAAAAATTGCATTTTCCTGCCTAGCAAATGATTTTGTCCAAGGCAGGAAGGCCTGTTGAAGTATTTAGCCTGTCCACAAGGTCTACTCGAACTTGTCTATGTGCTTATGATGTATAAACATGCACGCACACATGCACGTGCGTGCACACACACACAGACACACACACACACAAACACACACACACACACACACACACCAACACCATGGAACAGTTCCCAGTGTCTTGACGTATGTACAAGATCTCAGCCACACTGCTCAAACTCTTTCCACAGTCCGTAGTAAAAAAGATAAAGACGTTAACTGTTAAAAAGTAAGAACAAATGTAAATGTTACATGTTTAACTAAGAATAGGAATATCAAAAATGTAGCTAGGACTGAGCAATGAACACGAACTACAGTTTCAGACTCTGTGGAACGTATGGAATAGAATGGTTAAGAAAGCTGTGGTACATATACACAATGGAGTATTACTCAGCCGTTAAAAAGAATTCATTTGAATCAGTTCTGATGAGATGGATGAAACTGGAGCCGATTATATAGAGTGAAGTAAGCCAGAAAGAAAAACACCAATACAGTATACTAACACATATATATGGAATTTAGAAAGATGGCAATGACGACCCTGTATGCAAGACAGGAAAAAAAGACACAGATGTGTATAACGGACTTTTGGACTCAGAGGGAGAGGGAGAGGGTGGGATGATTTGGGAGAATGGCATTGTAACATGTATACTATCATGTAAGAATTGAATCACCAGTCTATGTCTGACGCAGGGTGCAGCATGCTTGGGGCTGGTGCATGGGGATGACCCAGAGAGATGTTGTGGGGAGGGAGGTGGGAGGGGGGTTCATGTTTGGGAACGCATGTAAGATTTTAAAATTTAAAAAATAAATAAATAAATAAATAATAAAAAATTTAAAAATTAAAAAAAAAAAGATCCTCATCTTTGGAGTCATACAGATTCAAATTTAAATCCCTCCCCTCACCCATCTACCAGTTGTATCACTCAGACAAATTAGTTATTAAGCCTCTGTTTCCTCCTCTAGAAAACTATAATAACATTGCTGACATCATAAGTTTACTGTGGTTATTAAATCAAATGGAATCTGTAAAACAACAGGCTCTCAATATGTTATATTCCTTCTCCATCTCTTAATTTACAATAAACTTCAAGAGAATTTGAATTTCATTCCTGAGCTAATAATTTCATATAAAACTGAGTTTAGAAAAAATATTACCCTTTCATAACAATGCAAAACATATTAATACAATGATCTTTAAAATCTCAGAGTTGAGCATCAAGTATAACTATATTATACATCTGGCAGTGTCAATGCATCAAAGAATTCTCACAAACCATGTATCTTTATTTTCTTGTGGCTTTATATGCTAATTAATTCAAGTATCTTAATAATTTTTCTATTTAACAAAGTACTCTTCCTAAATTTTACGTAAAAGTCACCTTTAAGGTTTTGCGTAAAAGGTGTTTTAGATTATCGTTATAGAATCAGTTAAAAACTGCAGTTGAATTAATAGTATGCAAACCAAAGAATCTAAAGCAGTCCTAAAAACATCTTTAATTTGGTTATTGGATCAGTATTCCAATGCTATCAGTTGTATGGTAGGACTGGAGTGAAGTGAAGTTGCTCAATCGTGTCCAACTCTTTGCGATCCCATGGACAGTAGCCTACCAGGTTCCGCCATCCATGGGGTTTTCCAGGCAAGAATACTCGAGTGGGCTGCCACTTCCTTCTCCAGGGGATCTTCCCAACCCAGGGATCGAACCTGGGTCTCCTGCATTGCAGACAGATGCTTTACCATCTGAGCCACCAGGGAAGCCCACAGTAGGACTGATGCAACTCAAATATATACTGAAAATAATTTTTTAGATTTTCTCAGTAGTAATAGCTCAATTATGAATCAGACATCTTTATAAGCTTTATTAATTAATGAATGCTTGCTTATTAAAAATAAACTGTTTCTATATTTCAAAATTTGACCTAAATACTTTTTATTCTATATTTTGCTCTCAACACTAGGAAGTAGCTTCAGAAAGTATCATGCTAATCTAGACTATATTTTGAATTAATTCAGGGACTTCTTAAGCTCCAGGGAAATGCTTTTCAACCTGCTTAAGGTCAGATAGCTGAAGACAGGCCAATACCCCAAAAGGAAACTTCAGCAACCCTGGGAATACTCACTTCATCTCTGTGGGATCAATTTGGGAACTCATGGGAAAAGCGTTCCCAAGAGTTCTACTTATACCAACACAGTCTCACCTTTTAGATGTTAATCTCCTAATCGTTCTAGAATTGAGAGACTGAGAGATCATCGGGGAGAGAGAGTGTATATGTGTGTGCCTGTGTGTGTGTGTGTGTGTGTGTGTGTGTGTGAGAGAGAGAGAGAGAGAGAGAGAGAGAGAGAGTGTGTGTGTGTGTGTGTGTGTAAGGAGAGGTGGGAAGACCAGGTCAGAAGAGATACTGCTGGACCCAAGTACACATAAGTGAAATAATTCATATGTTTAGTGCTAACATTGCTGTATCAACAGTATGAACTTATATACAGTGGCAAGATTCTAGAAGGAAAAAAATGAAATTAAATTTAAAAGTAATAGGAGAATTGTGCTAATAGGAGAAATACATGCTACTATTTTTAATTTCTCTAGGAGTAAAACTGACTAATTATGCATAGTATTGGTCTACTAAAAATCTTAGTACAGGAAAAAATACAACATCCTGACCTGTAAGAGCAGAATTATGCTCGTACCTCCTCAAGTACGTTTAATCTCAAATATAAGCTTCTAAGATTATTCTTAAAAATCTTCTTCACTCTCTTCACCTTTATAAAGAGGATAAATCTGTCATCCAAAGCCTGCTGTGAGGCTTGAATAAGACAAACTTATTCAGTATGTGACCTAGGGATTAATTATGGATTAATTAATATTATGTGCATATAAACATTCTTGAAGTAACAAGTGAATTTTATTGCCAAAAAAACTAATATCAGAAAGTAGCATATGATACACTAAACTAAAATAATCAGAATTATCTATCTGAAATATTATTATCTTTAAAAGTGAACATTCTAAGATGTAAAACTCTAGAAATTTAAAGTATAGTTAACAATAAACATAGCTATTATAAGCAGTTCTCATAATGTTAAACGTTATTTACTCATATTCAAATTCACTACAACTATTTCACTTTTCTGTTAGACAAATAGTTTTATTTGTGGATCTTAAGTATTTTATATTCATTTCTCCTGGTAAGATTTTCTAGGTTGCATCTTTTTAAATAAAGTCTACTTTTTCACCCTCATACCCTAAACTGACATTAAATTTTTTGTAGTAGTCACTGAAAGAACATGGCTCTCTTAAATGCAAAAGATCTTACTCAGTAAATCAAGTAACAAGGAAGAGATTTTCATGATATAAAATATAAATTTTTTCTGCAGTAAATGAACTCACTGCATTCATTTTTGTTTGTTTGTTTGTTTTGGATTTATACATCTATACACTATAAAGCAAGTTTTTTTAGTTGGCTCATTTCGAATTTATTTTAAAAAATACTTTGCAAAAGCAAGAAAAATATATTCTGTTCATATTTTATTAAGACTGTGCCTTAAAACTACAATTAGTGTCACAGTTAGGAAACAGTTCATCATATTATGAAAGTCAGTCTTCTTTTAAAATCACAAATTAAACGTTGAAGAAAATCTTTAAAGCATCAAAAATTTGTATATTTAACTCTGGACTGTTAGGATACCAAAATATTTTGTTAATTAAATATCTATTTAAAATTTTGCAGGAAAACATTTTAAACTGCTGTTCTGACTTCTGTTTTATACTGAAACCAAACCTTTAACTATGGTATATGGAATAAACCATTGACTTCTTGTTTATTTCACGTCTGCCCCGTCTTGCACCCCATCATCCCTCCACCATCCCATCTCCCGCAAGCACCACTAAAGAATACATTTTATTCATGTTCTCCCAAAGAGAAGAGTCCTGGCTGGTTTCAGTTATAGATCATTTAAAAATTCAATCCTACAGTGGATTTCATGCTTTGTAAACATTTTTTTTTTAAAAAAAAAAAAGCTTGACATATGATTGCTTCATCTTTTCCTGAAATAGGGAAGTAAAATTTCCAATTAGAACAAATTAGCTATACAAATATTTACTTGCTATTGTCAGTTACTACTATCAAAGTATTATTAAAATAGCCAATTGTTAATGAGTACTTGCTATCTGCCAAGCAGATATGGTGTATTTCATACAATATCTCATCCAATGCTCACAATAAATCCAGGAACAATGTGTCAAGATTCCCCTGCAGAGGTGAGAAAGCTGAGGCACCAAAAGGTCATGTCTCTTTACCCACTCTCACCCCACATACTACATGGGTGCAGCCAGAAGAAAACCCACATAGGAGGACTCTGTATCCCCAAACCTTAATCTTGATTCCACATAGCCTTCAGTAGTGAAATCACAGAATTATTTACATTTTCACTCAGGCTTTTGAGTTTTTAAAAGTATGATTTGTGGTTCTTGCATTTAAATATCAAAATTCCCATTTTCAAAGGTGACCAGAAATTTCATGCTGGCTTCAAAAAGGGAATAAAGACAAAAGACTTGAGAATTTTCAGGACTGAACTCACTGTTCTTTGACAGACTAATTTAGAGTGTAAAGCCTTTCATATTTCACCTTGATTTGTATCTGTAAATGAGAGGGAAAAGTATTTTCCTTCATTAATTAATGTGCACATCAGCGAGATAATTTGTGGGTTTTGTTACTTTTTCAAAGGCATTGAGCCTCTCGAGGGAAAACATTTCATAGAAACAAAATACACTCTTGTTATTGGAACTGCCATTTTATCTCAATGGATAAATATTTCATATGTATATTCATTTATTAGGATTTTAATTAGCTTTAAGTTCAAATCCTTCATGACACTAAGGGATGAGGTATCCAAAGCTACACACAAATCCTTTTATTTATCAAAGAGGTTTCTACAATCCCATAAGACGAAAGAGTGAGCTTGAGGAAGAAAGAAATCTAAAATAACTACTGATCATAATTTCTTTTGTAAAATGGTCTTCACAGACATTTATTGAGACACAAATTGGAATTTAGCTTTAATCTTAGTTGTCTACAGTAGACCACCATCACTAACCTATGCTAAACTGAATCAAGCAATAACTACTAGGAGCTGAGCTTAAAGTCCATGTAGAAATAACACAACAGGCCAAACGCCTGCACATCAGTTGAAATAAAAGGAAAATGAAATTAAATGAAGAAAAAGTAAATAAAAATATTTTCCTAATACTATCAACTTTCCAACTTTAACATATATAAACGCACTTTAGTATTATTTTAAAGGTATAATTTTAACTATATTCCACTACTATAGACAAAGGCAATGTGCTTTCCATCAACATCATATGAATTATACTTGGGGGAAAAAATCTATGATCATTACTGCCTATCACACCTGGGAAAAGTATAATAAAATTGAAAATGTAGCAACAGCTTAAAGCTGATTTTCTAACAAAGCTTAAAGCACCCTCTAGCACATACACTTAAACCCAGGAATAGCAACGATTCTAACAAAAACTATGTAATATGTAACCTTGGCAGCATGTCCAAGGCAAACCTTAGGGGAGCCACGGAACATCAATGTTTCATACTGTCAATGATAACTGTTTATTCACCTTCACCACAGGTGAAACAAAATTCTCTGAATCCTCTTGAGCTTACAGACTGCTCAGGTCTGCACTGATGCATAATTTGTTTTTGTCTTGAATAAACCCCTGGATAATTATATATTCATGCAAAATAGAGACTTTTTTTAGAATACTAAACTCTTCATGTTGGTATTTCCCAAGGGGGAAGAAAATTCTTATAATGGAATAACTAGACATTATATAGAGTAAGCTTGGTGAGGATATCTGGTCTACAAATAGAAGGGAACATCAAATGTTGTAAAAAACCCAAGCATTCTTAAATGTTCAGTTACTTAAAATGTTGAAAATTCTTTATCCAGCCACACACACACGCACACATCAAAAAACCCTTCAGTTTTGTAAAGTTCACTTCAAAGAAAATGTTGTCAAGTCTTCACTTTCACAGAGGAGAATACAGAATTTTATTAAAGGCTGTTAAATTAAAGAATAAAATATATATTGATGGCTAGTTATAAAAGCCCTGATAACTTTACCTTCTGGCACAGCATAAGTGAAGTCGCTCAGCTATGACCGACTCTTATATTTAAATATCCCTCTATGACAGTTTCGGAGAAGGCAATGGCACCCCACTCCAGTACTCTTGCCTGGAAAATCCCATGGACCGAGGAGCCTGGTGGGCTGCAATCCATGGGGTCGCTGAGGGTCGGACACGACTGAGCGACTTCACTTTCACTTTTCACATTCATGCATTGGAGAAGGAAATGGCAACCCACTCTAGTGTTTTTGTCTAGAGAATCCCAGGGACCGGGGAGCCTGGCGGGCTGCCATCTATGGGGTTGCACAGAGTCAGACATGACTGAAGTGACTCAGCTTAGCTTATGATAGTTTATCAGTATGTTACTTACTGCTATATGTTCATTCTTTTTTTTATTTTTTTAATATTTTTTTAATATGTTCATTCTATGTGTGTATATATCAAAGTCTGTGGCCTCATCTCATTAAAAGTCAGATGTTACTTGTGCAAAGTCTCTGCTTGAAGCCTGGTCTGATCTATAGGGTATGTGTATTTGTGTGTGTTGGCAGGGCAAGGAGAATGCCAGTGTAGGGAGCAGGGCTGCAAGAAATGGCTTTATTCTTTGATCGGCTGACACGGTAGTTGACATACGCGTATGAGCTCCTCCAATACCAGTTGCTTCATAAAAGTATCTAAACATATTGGAGGGAATATTTAGACAGTTTTGATAAGGGGAAGACAGAGGATGAGATGGCTGGATGGCATCACTGACTCGATGGACGTGAATTTGAGTGAACTCCAGGAGATGGTGATGGACAGGGAGGCCTGGCATGCTGCAATTCATGAGGTCACAAAGAGTCGGACACGACTGAGCGACTGAACTGAATTGAACTGATTTTTATGAAGAGGGCAAACCATCCCTGGTGATACAGACACGAGGGCTGGGAGAGAGGGAGGTGGAGTTCTGGGACCCTTTTGACTTTACCCTGGTAGTTTTATATATCAAGATACTCTACATTCTCACCCCTACGTATTGCTACCTCACAAATACATACACGTACACAGAGACACAGTCACACCAAGGGCATATGAGGTACAGAGATGGTTCCCACTCCTAGTATCTTGTTCCAGATAACTCAGACCATCACTTATCTACCAAAGCAACAAGCTTTGAAAAGAAGGGAAGCCACAATGTGCTGCACTGATCAAGAGGACAAGTTTAGGACTGCCAACCCTATTAGCTTGCTTTCTCCTCTTTTATGTCTCTTGGGGTTTTAAAATAAGGATCTGAAGTGGAAAAATAACATTTCAGTAACTAATCTGGAATTAAACATACTGATCTTTTTCAAGCCTATCTGAATGTGTAATTTAACCTGTAAGTGGCACTAATCCCATCATGAAGGCTCCACCCTCATCCGTCACCTCCCCATTTTCCCCACCTAAACCATCACATTAGGTATTAAGTTTCAGCACATGAATTGGGGGTTAGGGGAGGGGGGAGCCTACAAGCATTCAGACCATAGCTGACAGTTTCCCTAGAGCTGAGTCTTAAAAAATAAATGGTAACTGGGGATTGAAGAAACATTATTAACGAAGGATTTTAGGTAAAGGGACTTGAAGAAAAAAATGGAATTTGATGGCAACAAGAGTATGGGACAATCTGGAAATTCTCCATAGATCACGCAAGTAGGTTAAAGAATATAGCAGGGAAGAGCCTGGAAATGAGGCTGAAAAAGTGTGCAAGAATCAGATAATGAAAGACGACTTTTGCCACATTAAAGAAAGAAAAGACATACCCTTAGCTTTGACCTTCTCCCTCTGTTAGGGTTAGCTTTAGCACAGCATCTTCAGCTTTGCTAACCTCATTGCTGCAAAATGACCAGAAACTGCTGAAATCACACTTATTTTTATCCAGTAGGAGAACTGAGGTCACATTCTCAAAACAATTAAACAATATTCCGAATCCTAACTATTAGAACACTCTATAATCAAGCACAGATCTTGTACTGACTGATATGGGAAGATTTGATCTCCAATCCTGAACAGAGGTAGTTTAAACAATCAAAATCCACTCATAAGTGATGGGTTCTGGGCCTAGATCAGTACAACCTAAATTTTTTGACTGGGTACTATAGGAAAACCTTGAGAAGGGAAAAGGTAGGAAATGGATTTTGAGTAGCCAACAAGCAAATCAGTCTCTAAATCTGCCCCCAATTTCTCTGCATTTAAAAAAAAAAAAACTTAATAAAATCACCAGGGAAATTAAAATCAAAACCACAAATGAGACATCACCTGTCAGAATGGCTATTATCAAAAATAATACAAAGAAATGTTGGCAATGATGTGGAGAAAACAGAATCCTCATACACTATTGGTTCCTCAAAAAACTAAAAACAAAACTACAGAACTACCATATGACCCAGAAACCCCACTCCTGGGTGTATAATTGAAAAAGCAAAACACACATTTAGTAAGATACATGCATTATTTATAACTGTCAAGAAACTGAAGCAACCTAGGTGCCCATCAACAGTTGAATGGATAAAGAAGAGAGAGAGTGAGAGTGAGTGAGTGAATGAGTGTGAGTGAGCATGTGTGTGTGTGTGTTCATGGGATTCTCCAGGCAAGAATACTGGAGTGGGTTGCCAGTTTCTTCTCCAGGTGTGTGTGTGTGTATTCAGTCTCAGAAAAGAATGAAATTTTGTCATACATTAGATTCATTAAAATAACTCCTAAGTGAATTAGGAAATGTCAAGTAGTCAATCAGCATCCAGAGAGTACGAGATGGAATGCAAACCTAGATCTGCCTGACGCCAAATGCCCGACTCCTTAAGGACACTTAACCATTTTTGCTAATGGTTTGTCAAGATTTTTTATCAGTCATAGGACTACAAAGGACATATGTGATAAAAAGTCTAGCAAATCAATACTTTATTTCTATGATTCATTTACTTTTCATTATTTGAATTTATGTCCTTAAAATATAAATATATCAATCTTTATCTACTACAGTTCATTTAATAAACATTATAATAATGACTATTTTCCAAATATGCTGTACCCTATTCTTATTTGTACTTTAAAATGAAATTGTGAGCAAGCTTTGGGATAGTGAAATAAAGATACTGTATACTGTAATTCTGATAAACTTCCCTCCTTTGCAATAACAGTTAACATTCATTTTAGCTCTGATGATATATCAACCATTTTGCTAACTGCCTTATGACCTTGCATCTATGCTTTGAGCTAGAAATCCATGTAATATTCATTTTCCAATCAGAAAAGTAAAGCACAGAGAGTTTAAGTAACTTACTTGTTCATAATAGCTGGTAACAGTAGAGCAAGGACTTGAAAAGTGGCAGGGCTGCCTGACCTTATCACAACTACATCAGTTCTACTCTCTGTCTTAATTAAACATGTATTAACACTCATTAAATATATATTGACTGAATGCCCTCTGTATTCATCAACGAAGATACAGAGTTCCTAAACTCAAGGATTTTCAAAACAGGAAGCATCACGGCACTAGAAAACGTCACTACAGTATTAATAAGAGCTAAGTTGTTTAAGCAAAAGAAGAAACACTCAACTGAGACAAACTGTGGAAGGTACAGAGAATGAGTTGGGAGCAGTGCATATCAGAGAGACTAAAACCTAGAAAGGTTTTGTGGGGAAACACTTGTGTAAGGGTAAGTAGCTCACCTGTTGAAGAAACACTCAACTGAGACAAACTGTGGAAGGTACAGAGAATGAGTTGGGAGCAGTGCATACCAGAGAGACTAAAACCTAGAAAGGTTTTGTGGGGAAACACTTGTGTAAGGGTAAGTAGCTTACCTGTTGAAGAATAAAATAAAGGGTGTTCAAAAGTTAGGACACAGCCTGTAGGCATTCAGGGAGACTAAGTGTGAGAAGCTCCAGAGCAGGAAGAAGGGAAGGAGAGGCTGTGCTGGAACACAGACTCAGGCTGACTTTGCAAATAATGAGAATCTCATTCTAAACGGGAAGAGAAATGAGTATGGAATTTGGTGCTGCTGTTGTTTAGTTGCTGAGTCACGTCCAACTCTTCTGAGACTCCATGGACTATAGTCTGCTGGATTCTTCTGTCCATGGGATTTCCCAGGCAAGAATACTGGAGGGGGTTGCCGTTTCCTCCTCTAGACGATCTTCCTGACCCAGACAGAGATGAAACTGGCATCTTTCGGGCACTGACAGGCGGGTTCTTTATCACTGAGTCACCAGGGAAGCCTTATGGATTGGGGACCGGAAAATGAATTTTTTTAATCTGAAGAGGATGACTGGCAGTAGTGTGGAAAATGAAGTGAATCGAAGGCCAGTGGGAATTAAAAGCAAGAGGACACTTAGAAACACAAATTAGAAAAGATAAACGCATGAACTGAGGTAGTGATGAGGACTAGGGCAAGACTTCTTAAATGTGCTTTAAAAAAGGAGATCTGCAATGAGAGAAAAACTCTCTAAATATGGCATCATATATTCTTCGAATAATACAATGTACAAAAACATTAGTCAAGGACGTAATGATAAATGTTTTTGTATATTGTATCATGTACAATGTACTGGCTCTGAAAAATGGTATCACTTTATAGGAAAATCTGAAATATATCAATAAATATTTTAATACACAAAATAAAGACTACCAAAAGAATCTGGTAGGACATATAATACTGGTATACAAACAAGAAATGTGCATTAATGCTGTGAATGTATTTCATATTAAATCTTTCTCCAGTGTTTTTCCTTTAATGAATCCTATGGTCCCACATAATGTATTTATCATATGATTTTTATACTAGAAATAAAATATACTTACAGTTTATTCTCCAGCCACTTGCAAGGTTTTAGATCAGATTCCCTGAAGCTACTGAACCTTGAATTTAGTATATTCCCATATGGCTAAGTAACATGAGGTCAAATATTGTTTTAAGTGGCAGGTTTTTTGGAAAGGAATGTTCTTCTGACAACTCAATTTGATGAGTAGCTTCACCCTCCCGCTGATCTGTGCTTGGGGAGTATTTCTGATCTGACTAAAAAACAAAATAACATCAAAGGTTGACTACATGAACATATTATTCATCTAACCTTTAGTTTAATAGACCAATAAGGATATACAAATTATATTTTTGCTTTGCTACTTACTAAATGTGTGTGTTAGTCACTCAGTGGTGTCCGACACTTTGTGACCCCATGGACTGGGGTGGGTCCGCCAGGCTCCTCTGTCCATGGAATTCTCCAGGCAAAAATATTGGAGTGGGTTGCCATGCCCTCCTTCCAGGATATCTTCCTGACTCAGAGATTGAACTCTGGAATCCTAAATTGCAGGCAGATTCTTTACTGTCTAAGCCACCAGAGACACCCACTTATCAAGTGGGGACTATTAAAAAGTAAATTATATGTCACTATGGACTTAAAATTCCAATCCCTAAGAAAGGCAATGCCAAAAAATGCTCAAACTACTGCACAATCGCACTCATCTCACATGCTAGTAAAGTAATGCTCAAAATTCTCCAAGCCAGGCTTCAGCAATACGTAAACTGTGAACTTCCAGATGTTCAAGCTTGTTTTAGAAAAAGCAGAGGAACCAGAGATCAAATTGCCAACATCTACCGGATCATCAAAAAAGCAAGAGAGCTTCAGAAAAACATCTACTTCTGCTTTATTGACTATGCTAAAGCCTTTGACTGTGTGGATCACAGTAAACTGTGGAAAATTCTGAAAGACATGGGAGTACCAGACCACCTGACCTGCCTCTTGAGAAACCTATATGCAGGTCAGGAAGCAACAGTTAGAACTGGACATGGAACAACAGACTGGTTCCAAATACAAAAAGGAGTACATCAAAGCTGTATATTGTCACCCTGCTTATTTAACATATATGCAGAGTACATCATGAGAAGTGCTGGGCTGGAAGAAGCACAAGCTGGAATCAAGATTGTTGGGAGAAATATCAATAACCTCAGATATGCAGATGACACCACCCTTATGGCAGAAAGTGAAGAAGAACTAAAGAGTCTCTTGATGAAAGTGAAAGAGGAGAGTGAAAACATTGGCTTAAAGCTCAACATTCAGAAAAAGAAGATCATGGTATCTGGTCCCATCACTTCACAGCAAATAGATGGGGAAACAGTGGTTGACTTTATTTTTTGGGTTCCAAAATCACTGCAGCTGGTGATTGCAGCATGAAATTCAAAGACGCTTACTCCTTGGAAGGAAAGTTATGACCAACCTAGATAGCATATTAAAAAGCATAGACATTACTTTGTCAACAAAGGTCCATCTAGTCAACGCTATGGTTTTTCCAGTGGTCATGTATGGATGTGAGAGTTGGACTATAAAGAATGCTGAGCACTGAAGAATTGATGCTTTTGAACTGTGGTATTGGAGAAGACTCTTGAGAGTCCCTTGGACTGCAAGGAGATCCAACCAGTCCATCCTAAAGGAAATCAGTCCTGGGTGTTCATTGGAAGGACTGATGTTGAAGCTGAAACTCAATACTTTGGCCACCTGATGCGAAGAGCTGACTCATTTGAAAAGACCCTGATGCTGGGAAAGATTGAGGGCAGGAAGAGAAGGGGACGACAGAGGATGAGATGGTTGGATGGCATCACCGAGTTAATGGACATGAATTTGGGTGAACTCCGGGAGTTGGTAATGGACAGGGAGGCCCGGGGTGTTGTGATTCATGGGGTCCCAAAGAGTCGGACAGAAATAAGCGACTGAACTGATGGACTTAAAAAGATCGTATTCTCATTCCTCTCACCTTCTTCCATCTCTAGAATTCAACTTGGCTAGTTCTTATTCCTTCCATTCAAAACTGAATATAAAATAAATAAATTAGTAGTATTCAGCATAAATTCCATAGACATCCTGTGTTTTCCTGAAATATGCTTAATTGGTGGGGAGTGGGAATGCAGGTAGTATAATTTGTAGCTAACTGTGCCATAAAGGAGCTATAAATGATTGCTTGTTTATGTATATCATTTTTTATTGGCTCACTTTTCTTTTGTTGGCACTCTGGTTATAATTCTTTGTCTGCCTTTTATTTAAAAAATTGACATGTACACACTACTATCTGTATTTATTGATTATATTTATTTATTACTTCTTTTTCTCAGCACTGCGTCTTTGTTGCTACATGCAGGCTTTCTCTAGTTCCAGAGAGCCGGGGCTACTCTCTAGTTGCAATGTACAGGGTTCTCATTGCAGCAGCTTCTCGGTAGAGCACAGGCTCTAAGCACGCAGGCTTCAGTGGTTGCAGCTTGCAAGCCTAGAACATGGGCTCAGTAGCTGCAGTACACAGGCTTCGTTGCTCCACGGCATATGAAAGCTTCTAGGACCAGGGATCAAGTCCTTGTCCCCTGCACTGGCAGGCAGATTCTTATCCATTGTGCCACCAGGCAAGTCCCTTCATGGGTCTAGTAGTGGAAGGCAGGAATTATTTAAGATCTAGCTGTAAAGCAGCATTTATGTCTCTTTAGGTTGCATGGTCTCCCTTTGCCTAAATAAGTATATCATTCTCTAAGTTAGCAATATAATATCAGTCCTATGATTTAAAACGATAATGGTCAGAAGTATGGCATTTTACATAGCATTGTTGATATGTGTAATGTTATGCTTATCATTCATGGTGTTGCTAGCATATACAGGAAAAGTCTACAGGCTCAGGTTGTGAGAAAAACTCAAGAGATTTAACAGGTTTTATTTATTGTATTTAAATTGAAGATATTCCAGAATCGGGCTTTCAGCTTCAGATATTTAAAATCTTGGTTTCATCAGTGTACTTCAAGTAGATCTGAAGAAAAATCCAAACTCCCTGATCTATAAGATTCTACTTTGTATTATATACCCCTACCTTTTCCAGCTTTCTTTATATATTAAGACTCTAGTCTGCTCAGAACATTTGGTTTTTTCTGCTTGGAAAACTGTTCTCTCACTTGCTAAATACATTCTCTGAGCCTTTAGTTCCTTTTAAAAGTCATCTACAGATTCCACTTCCTCCAAAAAGCTCCTTCTCTCCCTCCCAGTTATTCTGTATTATATCATTATGTTCGCTTCCTTTATTGTGTTTTTCTCACTGAGAATGTATCTTGTCTACCTCACCATTTCACAGTGTAAGTTTTCCAAGGACAAGCAACTTGCCTGTTTATTTTCTGATTTGTCTTGAGTTTGAAATACAGCTGACCTATTAACAGATCCTGATAAACACTTCACAAGGGAAAGAACTAACTTGGTTCACAAAACTGTGCACGTGTGGTCAGTCACTTCAGTCGTGTCCAACTCTGTGTGACACTATGGACTGTAGCCCACCAGGCTTCTCTGTCCAAGAGATTCTGCAGGTAAGAATACTGGAGTGGGTTGCTATGTCTTCCTGAGGGATTGAATCTGCTGCGTCTCATATCTCCTACACTGGCAGGCATATTCTTTACCACTAGCACCACCTGGGAATCCCCACAAAACTGTGGTATAATATAAAACCATCAATTACTTCTAAGAAATAACACCTTTTGGATCACCATTGTTGGCATAACCTATACAGTAATTTCACTGCAGGCAAAACTTCTTAAAAAGCCAAATGCTAAAAAGCTTTTGATCATGTAAGAAGAATAAGGGGCCTTAGATGAATTAAATAATTAAGGGGAATGGTGAGAATACATTATGCATCTAGGAATAATCTTGAGAATGATACCTAAATGTCAATAGCAATGGTGTTTCATGCTAAGCCCTGTCCAACACCCTGCAACCCCATGGACTGTAGCCTACCAGACTCCTTTGTTCCATAACCAATGGCTAAGTGTCTCCCTCAAAAGGTAATATTTAGACATGGAACAGGTTTTTTTTATAAACTTCCTTCTTTCTTTACTTGAACTACTACTGATCAACTAACTGGCTAACTTAATTAGTAAGTCAGTTAACTAATTTAGTACTTTTATTTTTGAAGTAAGTGAATACATTCAGCCAAGTTATGGAAGCATTCTGGTTTTAGAATTCCTAAGAGTCATGCTTCAGCCATCCACTGAGTATATGTGCCTGTGTATATCAATTAAAATTTGACTATCAAATTTTGATCTTCTTTCCAAGTTGTGAGTTGCTTCAATTCCAGCTTCCAAGTTCTGATAAGAATATATAAAAATATAAATTTATTCTACATCTTCCATAATTCACTGTGTGTGCTTTCTAATATATTTTGCTATAATCACATTAAATTTAGTCACACGGTAATACTGACTATGGAGAGCATGTAATCATTATATGCATTTATAGATGCAAGGAAATAAAGATATATACTGCTATTTTATACACCAAAAAGAGAATAAAGAATATATAATTGTGAGAACTGCTTTAAAAGTACATTTGAATCTTTCAGAGTGACTTTATTGTCCCATTTAGAAAACTTTAATTAGTTATAACCTACAATGAAGACCCTTAATCAAGCCATCCGTTAAAAGATGCTATGATAATACTGCGACAAAAGAAACGCACAAAGAACTGAAGGAATCTGAATCCGTAAGTCACTCAAAATGTGAAGCAGAAAAACCTAAATAAGATATACTTCATAAAAAAATACCTGACTTAGTAGATGCTCCGATTACCATAAAGGGTAATAATATATATTAATATATTGGAAGTTTCCAAAATGTAAAAATCTTACCCATAGTAAGTTCAGATAATTGATTAGGGTTGATGCCAACAATGAAATAGGAGGAACAAATCTAACTCAAATTATTACAATTTGGAAGTATTTTGTCTGTATTTCCCCATACTAACCAGAAAGATTACAGTAGATTGTTATTTGTACTTGTGTTAACCTTTAATACTTTTCATTACAAAGAAAAATAAAAATTCAGTGAGTTTCAGTCCAAAAAATAGTTCGTTCTTCCCTCCTTTAATGACACTCAGTATGGTATCTTACATATGGCATTTTAGTTGAGCAGATCAGCTCCAGTCAGCTCTGCTCCTCGAAGGGACTGGCATAGAATACGAGACAGGATTCTGGCCCCAAGCCCAAGGCAGTCTATATTTTACCACCAATCATATATATTACCCCTATCTTGACACTGAAAACACACACTCTGTGCCAATCGTCTATTTTCAGGGAAAATGCATATGCATCTTGGGATAATTCCCATTTACAACTGGCAACATAATCCAAAGAATTAAATCACATTCCTTGTTTGATTCAAAGCCAATGTAGTGATGCCTAAAATCTAAATACAGGCACTGAATTGCAACAATATCACAATAAAGAAATGAATTAATGAGAGCATAAATTCTATACTCTAGGACTATGTAAACCCTAAAATAAGTTGTAAGAATAGAATAACCTAAATATGTCCTTCTTCTTTTATGGTGTTATTAATATAAGATGCTCTCTTTGAAGAAACTTAGTTTTGAGATATGGTAATTGTTAGTAATTTAGATGAATTCTTACATTTAAAAGAATATACTGTCTTGTGAAATCTAAAAATCTGGAAAGCTCTGGTAAAATCTGGCTATAAAGTAAAGAAAAAATATTTTAATTAAAAGGAACACAAACTTTAATAATATGTTTTGTTTGTAGATTTCTCTTAAAAAGATGGGAGATATTAGAACAGGTATAAACTTGTAAGCTTTGAGCCAAGAGACAGCAAAATGGAAGAGACTGAAAATAAAATAGGAACATAGATTGTGGAGGGAAACCCCAGTTTTGGGAGAGATGGGAAGCAAATAGTTTTAAAAACAGGCTATGACATTAACTTCTGACAGAGGAAAGTACATGTTTCTGGGTTGGAGGGAAACAGCTACAGGTAGAGATAAAGTCTGAAGATATTAGAGCTGAAAGAAGAAGAAAGTCTGACCTCAACTCTCACAACTAAAGTAAATCAAATACTCTCCATTCTGAAGAGTATATACTCACAATGACTTTTCCCCCTCTCCAATTCCTTTAGAGATTACAGTCCTGCAGTCAAATTGACTTACTCCTTTCTCCTTATGAAGAAAGAGGAAAAACAGTGCTTCTGTGAGTTTCATCCAAGATTTCCTGGTCAATCTGAAAACATATAAATCTAGTACAGTTTACACCAGCCTATGCAAACTTTACTGAGTCAGTAGGGTTTATAGAACTAAGGGTCCCAAATCATATCCTGTAGTACTCAGACAAACAATGAATTTCTAGTTTAAAATCTGGAGTGTCACTCGAAACAGTTTCAGATGACAAGATAAAATGTAACACCGAGAAAGCTCCATTGCAAGTATTTAAATATTAATCACATCCCTCTCTTCCAAACACACTGTTCTCTTTTCACTATATACTGAATCATTCATCTGAACCAACAGAGGAACACATAAGCCAATACTTTTGAAAGTGTTTCCTGCTTATTAGAAGAAAACTGTTACTACTCAAATTATAAAATCCTATAACTTATTCCTGAATAAACACTGGGATAGATATAGATAGAAAGGTAGATGATTAGGTGATATACATATAGACAGATATAGATGGATAGATGGACAATTAGACAGACAGACAGACATGCTTAGTATTGTAGGCCCTTTGAGGATTGTGTCATCTTCCATCCAAGAAAGGACCATTATGTCTGGCCTCAACACAAAAGTTTAGGTAGTGCTAAGGTTAAAATACAAAATGTGCCTTTAATTTTATTTTAAATTATAGATATATCAGTGTACTTTTATAAACACACTTGTAACATTCATGTGAAGTGAAGTGAAGTGAAGTCGCTCAGTCGTGTCTGACTCTTTGTGAGCCCATGACTGTAGCCTACCGGGCTACTCCGTCCATGCGATTTTCCAGGCAAGAGTACTGGATTGGGTTGCCATTTCCTTCTCCAGAGGATCTTCCTGATGCAGAGATCGAACCCGGGTCTCCCACATTGTAAGCAATCTAAAGCTTTAATGTGAACCTCTTTGCAATTTTCTGTGATATACATTTGAGTTATTTAGGCCATCAACTTAAATTTGAATGCAAATTATTCAGTCATTGACTTTAACTAAAGGCCTCTTTTGCTACTTAATATCACAGCCTCCCAATCTTGTTGGGGCAGTTATCAGTGTCCCTCCTTTATAAATGAGAACAATTAGGAATTGAAATGGCAGAACACTCTACAGATTTTGAGATTCCAAAGATTCTCTGGAATATATATTATTATATATATTATATATATTATATATTATTACATAATATATATGAAAGTGAAGTCGCTCAGTCATGTCCAACTCTTTACAACCCCATGGAATGTAGCCTACCAGGCTTCTCCATCCATGAGATTTTCCAGGCAAGAGTACCGGAATGGGTTGCCATTTCCTTCTCCAGGGAATATTTCCAACCCAGGGATTGAACCTGGGTCTCCCACATTGCAAGCAGATGCTTTACCCTTCTGAGCCACCAGGGACTCTTATAATATAATTAATAGTAATAATATTAATATATTATATATCATTACTACTGTTATTATTATTATATTCTCTGGAATATATATATCGTCAAATGGCTAGTGAATATCATTTGAATAACTATTTAGAGAATTTTAGGAACTTTTTACAACATGAGAAATACAATAAGTCCTTTCCTATAAATGTCTACTGGAAGATAACATATTGGTAGCAGAACATCTCTGAGAATCATTCAGCTGATAAATTTAGTTCCAAGAAAGCAAGTCTAGAGGTGTGATGTTTGGTTTAATCAATAAGTAGTTAAGAGATAAAGGATAATGAGAACTTTTTGATTAAATACTTATAAGTACACATTAATTCAGTTCTAAATGCTAAAGGGGGTAAAAAGTAAATAGACACAATCGCAACTATCCAGCAACACTGATATTAGAAGGATAAAGAACTGAAAAACTAGAATTGCCTTGGGTCACAAGCTCATGCAGGTGGGAAGTGAGGACCAGGGATCTGCAACAAAGCCCTTTCTCTCCACATACTGCAGTGGTTATGAGCCTAGACTCTGGATGGACTTCCCTGGGGGTCCAGTGGTTAAGTCTGCACTTTCACTGCAGAGGGCATGGGTTCAGTTCCTGGTCAAGGAATTAAGATTCTGCATGTCATGAAGTGCAGCCAAAAATATTTTAAAAAGCCTACACTCTGAAGTCCTATTCATTGGTTTGACTGCTAACTCAACCACTTATTAGCTTTGTGACCTTGAGCTACTTTTTTAACCTCTCCCTACTTTGCTTTTTGGCCCATAAAAATACATATACAGATACATTCACCCCCATAATAGCCAAATAATATCATGATGCTATATTACATACATACATATGATATTATTTGAATATATATGAAACACTGGATTAAATAAACTTAAATAGGTCTCCTAAATGTAGGACCTTTGCTGTTGTTTAGTCGCTCAGTTTTGTCCAATTCTTTTGTGACCCTACGGACTGTAGCCCACTAGGCTTCTCTGCCCATGCGATTTCCCAGGCAAAGATTACTGGAGTGTATTGCCATTTCTTTCTCCAGGGGATCTTCCCAATCCAGGGATCAAACCTGCATTTCCTGCGTTGGCAAGAGGATTCTTTACCATTGAACTACCAGGGAAGCCCATTATATCACATATATACATATGATATCATTTGAATATATATGAAATGCTGGACTAAACAAACTTAAATGAATCTCTGAAATATACGACCCTAATCCCAGGGTTTCATGAGTCTATGAAGATATATAAAGGATGTCCAAAATATAATGGATCATGGCCCCATTTTTCTAGAATCTCTCTAAACCTGGGTGTTATGGAACACGTTTTGGCAATCGCTGCATTGTATAATTACTGTTCCTCTCCTTGGCAGCAAGTATGGCTCTAAGAACTTCATTATCTGTAAACTTCTCAGACTAATCTTTTTTCTTTTTTCCCACATGACTGGTGTGACTGAGGACAGTGGATCAATTTCCTTTGACAAGTGCTGCACTACTGGCTCTTAATTTTTTATCTCCAGATTCTAATTTATGCTTTAGGCAAAAAATAAAGTATGCCCAGGATTTAAGAAAAAGGTATTTCCATTCTAATAACCCTCCCTTAGGCTGATGAAGTCTCCTTTCTGGTACAAATCAATTATGGGATAAGGACTGGTGAAAGGAACACTCTTTTAAGCATTTTTGAAACCTCTCTACCTGTATGTAAGGGTAGTATTCTACATAATCATTTCTAATAAAAAAATCATCTTATCACAGAGATGATAAACATCTGTATAAGGAAGAAAGGACACTGGACATAGAAACAACAGTTCATTGTAAGTGGAAAAACTGAGACAATGATATTTCGGTGTTGGTAAAGCTCAGGGTCTTACTGGTACTTTTCTTACAATGACCTTTGCGCTCACAGAGTTCAAGTAAATTAAACTTTGTTGAACACTTATTTGGAGGTAATGTCAATTCCAAGTGCTAGTGAGGAAGGCGACCAACCTATCCTTTCCATGCAACGTCTCTATGCTAACAAAAAGTAATAAGCTTTTCACTATTATTACTGCTGCTGTGCTACTATTATTTTATCATGTAATTCACTGAACTACATGTAAAAATCTGCTGAAGATGATTCAAAACCTTACGTAAAAGAAAGAACACAAGAAGAGGGAGAGGGATTTGTTCCTCTTACGCGGCAGAAAGCATCATGCTTTGGTCATTTGGCTCCAGACAAACAGCCTAAGCTTAAATCATTAAACCTAGATGCTACTATTTTTAAAACACTGCTACCAAGGTTTTTAAAAAAAAAAAAAAAAAAACCCTAATATTTTTCCTTTAAAAAAGAAACAACAACAACAACAAAGAGATTGATCTTATTCACAGAATTAACTCTGAAATTACAAATGAATATGACTGAAAAAATATCAGATAAGAGTGATTATCTTAACAGAGCATTAAAAAATTCTGCTTAGAGATGTCTTACAAGAGACATTAAAAATGAAACTAAACATACGAATATATTTAATGTTCTTTCAGTTTTAATGCTATTAGAACTAAATGGTGGGCCATTTCTCATGAACAAGAATAAAACCAGAAAAGCAAAGGTATGTTTAATTTTCCTCTTAATGGTATGAATAAATCTATATGGGTATGGTAAACAAAATAGAGATGGTTGCTTCAATCTCTGCAAATGAAACATATCACAATATGCTGCTTTTCCCCCATGACTAGGATAAAGCTATAAAGAAGCACATCATATGGGAAATTTTTTCTGTTAATTTGGAGAATATTCTAGTTTGACGTTATTATGTAGGCTCTCACTGTTTTCAAAAATTGCATTAGGCCCATAAACTCATTCTAATTGGCAGATTTTAAAAAATGATGTTTATGTTTACAGATCCTAATGCTTTTGAGAAAACAGACACCCATTTCCATTTCTTTGCTTCTCAACACGTCGCACTGGTGACAGATGTTTCTGAACTGTTTCAATGTCCCCATCCAAATATAAAATGCACACTTAATGATACCCATGTGTGTGCATTTATACTTCCAGTCATATCTTTATATCTACAAAAATCCTCTTCCCCTTGGCAATTCTATTTCTATTCAATATTAATGAGTGACTGGTCAAGAAATGTCTTGTATTTATATATGCATACACAAAGGATGTTTTTACACATTAAGATGATTATAGATATACACTTAAGTTTGCTTCAGTGTAAACAGCCACAATGTTTTGTTTTTCTGTTTTAAAAGCTTCAACCTCAAGTGCTGATTTTCAAGGCATACAGTATCATTTACTGTGAGAGAGTAAAAGAAATACAGCTTAGTGTCAGCTCGGCTGTCTTTGACTAATCTGCAAGCCACCCACTTTAATGGCTCTTCATAAATAATTCAAATTTTAATTATGCTGCCAGCCTCTGACCTGAAGAGAAATGAAGAAAGTAAAGGAAAAGAATGGACAAGGGAAAGCATGTCAGTTGAATCAAATTTTGCATCCAATTTATGACTTGGTGTCTCAAAGCTCCACTTTATTACTCAAGATGCACCTGCTTACTCACCTAAGATGTTTTAAACTAAAATTAGTGTGATGCAAGACTCAACATTAATGATGGAGTAACTCACTCTAAAAAGAAGCATTTTCTCTCTTATTTTAAGGAGCTTTCTCTCTATCATATGTGTGTACGTACATGTGTGTATAGACACAGACACACGGAGACATCCAAATACATACCTACATTACAGCAGCCTCTCCCAATTAGGTCTCTCCTCTGTGTCTAATTTCAATCTCTCTCTTCTGTCCTGAAAATCCATTGAGGTTCACTGTATTATTAGGCATGTTCCTATCACTGCAGTGACACATCTGATCTCTGTTATATTAAAAAAGGGACATATAAGTCTTCTCCCAAACCCAGGTCTTACAAGTTATTGTTAGAAGGACTGCTGCCAAATTAATGGCTGGCTGAACAGACTTAGGAAAATCTAACTGCATCTGTCATGTGGAAAGCTGGCCAAGGTAGATCTGACAGGCAATACAAGCCTGAATGATCTCCTCCCACCTAAAAACATCTTTTAATTGCATCAGGTCTCTCAATACACAGTTGAGCATCTGCTCATTAGAAGCAAAGCACTATTTCTCAAATTGAAATGCTAAATTTCACTGCATCATTTTTTTTCTAAACATTGCCTTACATTTTTCCCAAAGCAATGCAGACCTAGTAGTATTTAATCTAAGATCTCTGGGGCCAAGCCTAACCAACACATATTAATGATTAATTTTTTTTTTCATTTTTTTGATGCCTGTAGTGTTTTCATCCCTTTATTTAACAATGAATACACTTGGATTTCTTTCAACAACATCCCCAAATCCCATTTGTAATAGGTCCTTTTGGCTTCTTTTATCAATGTACAGATACAAATCTAGAAAATTAATCTGCCTTGAGTTCCTTTTCTTCTCTGAATATCTGCCTGTTACTGTAAGCCCTTATGAAAGATTTGAAAAAGGCTTTTGGGCTCCATGTAAGAGTATAATATAGCTAGTCTCAAGAATAAATTTATCTTAAAACTGCATCTCACACTTCAACAACATGCCATTATTTGCAGCCCATTTTCCATTTTTTATACATTAAATTTTTGATTTTTCAATCATTCTTCTCTTTATTTTCCTTCTCCATTATCCAGGATTTGATCCTGAGAAATGAGAGACAATACAGAATCTTATATTTTTGGTTAGCTATTTTTTAATAGTTCTATTTCGGTCTATATGATGTTAAAAGAATCAGATGGAAATACATTCTACCTCATTAACCCATCTATTAGATCTACATGGTAGTATTTTATTTGTGTGTGTGCATCTAATGCACTGTTTTTTTAATGAAATTATACAGAGACAGCCTTACCATAGCCATTCAATTACCTTTAAAAAGCCACAAAAGCATTTCCATTCAATAAGCCAGTTTCGAAAATGAAAGAGAAATTGCCTGGCCTTTAGATAGGTACATCTCCTTTGTCTACGTGAAATCCAAGGTTTGATTTAAGATTTATAAGTGCAAGGTGCTACTAGTTATCAGCAGACAGACTCCTTCACTGGTGTTAAAAATACGCATGTACTTCCATTGATTTAAGTAAGTATGGTGGTGGTGGTGATTTAGTTGCTAAGTCGTGTTCAACTCTTGTGACCCCTTGGACTGTAGCCCACCAAGTTCCTTTGTCTATGGGGTTTCCCAGGCAAAAAATTGGAGTGGATTGCCATTAATTATATGCTTCTCCAAATGCTCTGAAGTTAGTTTAGAAGAACATTCAGTGATAATGGATCTGAGTTCATTCTCATCTACATCTAAAATATAATAAATCATAACAGTTGTAGAAATCAACTCATAAGAACTATCTTATAAAATCCCAAATATAGCAAGTCAGTGCCTGAAGCTTTCCATCACTGTCTACTGGTAGAAAAGGTCTTTGACTAATTCTTAACAGAAATATGTTTGACCTTTCTCCTTGTCCAAATAAACTGTAAGGAGAACTATACTATCCTAAAGAAGAACCCATCCAGGATATATTCGATTTGTTCTATATCTACATCTCAATCACGGGACAAACTATTTCTGAAATATATTTTCTTCTACCAGATTCATCAACTAGATGCTTCCAATGAATGTATACAGAATCTGGCTACCTTTAAAATTAATGAATTTAGACTCAAATAGATTCAAGGTAAATATTGAAATCCAAAAACGTCCCTATTAAACATATTTAAAATATACACGGAGAAAAAGGATATATCAATATTTTGACTTGCATTTCTCTTGGAGAGAACAAGCACTTCCGTATGTTACTGGTGAGGGAGTGTATGGGAGAGGCGGTGTGTAATGACTTTTCTTTTACATGGCTTTTCTTTGGATTAATTTTTCACTTATTGCTATGTAGCAAGTATGACTTGTTGATATGCTCAGGATACAGTCCCTAAGTGTCACATTAATTTATGGCCTAGCACCAACTGGTATATCGAAATCAAGAAAATATCTCAGAATGATTTGTTTGCTAACAATTCATCTTAAGATATTCAATTATAGGTCTTACTTTAGTATTATTGGCACTCGTCTGTTTCTCCCAATAGTCTGTAAGTTTCCTGACTACAGGTACTAAATAACGTTCTTGGTATAACCAGCGGCTCACGCTTTTCCTGAAAAGAACACAACTTGTGATTTTCCTACGGATTTGACAAAAGTAAAGATTTTAAAGCTAATGGGAGGTGGGACAGATTGGGAGTTTACAAATGACTTGTTCACACTGCTATATTTAAAATAGATAACTAACAAGGACCTACTGTATAGCACAGGAAATTCTGCCTGATGCTCTATAACCTAAGTGAGAAAAGATCCTGAAAAAGAATAGATCCATGTACTTGGATGACGGAATAACTTTTTTGTACACTTGATATTAACAAAACATTGTTGATAAGATATTCTCCAGTATAAAACAAAAATTAAAAAAACAATAAAGCCAACTTCTTTATACATATAGCATCTACAAGCTGCCTATCTGAAAAACAGAAAAATCAATAAACTATTAAGTAAAAACTCTTTTACTACTTGTGGAAAATTAAGTCACCTCAATGTTTTATATAAGCAGAGGGAAAAATCTAGTTTGGGCATAAAGTTATGTTTCTAGTGTTTTTTTAAAAAATTTTAGTGAATTAGTTAATGAAAGTCATTCAGTCGTGTTCAACTCTTTGCGAGCCCATGGATCATACAGTCCGTGGAATTCTCTAGGCCAGAATACTGGAGTGGGCAGGCTTTCCCTTCTTTAGGAGATCTTCCCAAACCAAGGATCGAACCCAGGTCTCTCACACTGAAGGCAGATTCTTTACCAGCTGAGCCACCAGGGAAGCTTTTTTAATTTTAGTAAAACATAAATGGAGAAAGATTGAAATTGATCAAAAGAAATAAACCACCATAATTACACCAAAGTTAAAACTGTCTTATAAAAAATTTCATCATAGATGGCTACGATTTAATGTTTCGATATAATTTCTATAAATGCTCAATAAGTACTTTAGTTGAAAGCATTCATAAAATATAATAAATATGATATTAACTTCTAATGGTTCTTTCACAAAAACAGATGAAACAACCAATGACCTACTGATAATACGGAGAGAACCTGAGGTATACTCTTTGGGGTTTATTTAATCACAACCCTGTATGGACATCACTCAGTTATTCACTCTCCCTCCAAACAAACATGGTTCACCCTGATTTTTCTACACTTCACCCTATTTTTTAACCAAAACCAGACATACCCAAAAATAAGAGTTATGGCTAGAGTCATGTGGACTACGTTTGGACAAAAAAGTTGAAAAACCAGTTTTGCCACAAGAAGCAAGGCGTCTTGCACAGTGGCTTAAAGGATGAAAAGCAAAGAGGAGCTTTAGAGAAAGTGGGAATGAAAAGAGAACTGGAGAGATCCTGAGCCAAAAAGTAAGAGGATAAAATAAGGAGAGTGAACAGAACACTATGACAAGGAACCTTTCCAAGATGGTAAATCTGAAGAGTCTGCTAAACACCTTAGAACAGGAAAAAGACAAGAAGCGGGTGTCAGGAAGCTTCTATCCAGAGTTCCTGACCTGTATAAGAAAGTGAAGAGAGGAACTTGAAAAGAGGACGTGTCCTCAGGCCAGGATTACAGCACAAGATGAAAAACTGCCACAAAGTTTAAGTAGTCTGCAACCGAAAGTGGATGGCCTCTGTACACTCTCCCAACTGAAAAAGACCAGCGTCCACCTGATTATCAGAAACATAAACATCCTTTTCTCAAGGTCACATTCAGAGACTCATCATGAAGTGCATGTTCTCCTCTTTTATCTCGCACCACCAAGTGCAGTCATTCAGTCCTGTTCGACTCTTTATGACCCCACGGACTGTACCCCGCCAGGCTCCTCTGTCCATGGGATTCTGCAGGCAAGAATACTGGAATGGATTGCCATTTCCTTCTCCAAGGGATCTTCCCAACCCAGGGATCAGCAGGCAGATTCTAACATCTGAGCCACAATGGAGGCCTTCTACATTTGCATTAGAACAGCTTTCTTTCAAGATGTCTTCACTTTCTGGGATTTCTACAGCACTGGTCTTCCCCAATCTGACTTTGAAATGCTCCCCCCCATACAGTGCTAAAGCTGCCAAAATGAATTTTAAATAATACCAATACTTATTTTCTTTCTTTATTAGTCATGAGAGGACTACCTTCACTAAAACAACAGCAAGCATGGATTTAAGCCTATAATTTTCACAACGCTTTAAAATGGACAACATTTTCTCCGTCTTACTGGTTAAGTCATAAAAGTCAAGTCCAGACATGTCCACTTTCAAGTGTAGAGGTTTTGCAGGGCACAGGCCATACAAGCCCCATTGATTATCTGGCTTCTATGGGCTTTCCTCATAGCTCATTTGGTAAAGAATCCACCTGCAATGCAGGAGACCCTGGTTCAATTCCTGCATCGGGAAGATGTGCTGGAGGAGGGATAGGCTCCCCACTCCAATATTCTTGGGCTTCCCCAGCTGGTAAAGAATCTGCCTGCAATGCAGAAGACCTGGGTTGTGAAGATCCCCTGGAGGATGGAAAGGCTACCCACTCCAGTATTCTGGCCTGGAAAAACCCAACAGTCCATGGGTCACACAGAGTCAGACACGACTGAGTGACTTTCTCTTCACGTTACAGACTTACTGGTCTCACATCTCATCATTTCCTTTATGCACAATAACCTTATTGTGTACCATCTGAAATTCTCTTAAGCTTTCTCTTCACCTCAGGAGTCAGAATTGTTCTCCCCACTTCTATGGTATTTGTTCATCTATTAAAGTTGTTTGTCCAATGGATAAACAAGGTCCTACTGTATAGCAAAGGGAACTATATTCAATAATTCTGGTAATAAAACATAGTGGGAAAGAATATAAAAAAGGATACATATATATGTGTGTGTGTATATATATATATGTGTGTATGTGTATATGTGTGTGTGTGTTTAACAGAACCACTTCACTGTACAGCAGAAATTAATAAAACATTGTAAATCAACTATAGTTTTTAAAAATTTATTTTTGTCTACTTGACAGTCTTCCTCTAATGGACTGTAAGTTCCATAAGGCAAAGATACCATCGTTAAATTGTATATCCTTAGTACCCAGCTCAGCTCAATGTCTAGAACATAAGAGGTACTTACTAAAAATTTTCTGAGCAAATAAATGACTGAGGCCTACCAGATATCAGGAAGAAAGCGGCAGGAAAGAACTAACCTCTTCATTTACATTCTCCATTCTTCCCAGCCCACAGCCTTAAACTGGGGCTTCTAAGAGACATAAAAAGTAGGCAAGCGAGACGCTATTGTTTTATGTTGTTATAAGGTTCTAAATGTTGTTCTGTCTCTCTAGTTTCCATATCTTGAATTAAAGATCCATCATTGGGCTTCTGCTAATTAAGTTCTTAACCAGTTCTCTTTAGCTATTTCTAACTTTCCCAATTGTTTCTTACGTTTTCAGGTTTATTCACATATATTTATGCTCATTTGAGTCAAGAGCTATCCTCCCCTGTCCCCATGCCTGAGTTAACCACCATTCTAACCCCTGATACTACAGATTAGTTTTGCTTGTTCTTGAACTTCACATATATCAGATTGTGTAGTATGTAGTCTTTTTTTTTTTTTGGTCTGGTTTTCTGGGCTCTTATCTATACCTGGGAGATTTGCAACTGCTGTTGTGTGTAATAGTCCGTTCTTTTTATTTCTGTGCAACATTCCAAAGTATGAATTCACTAAAGTTTATCCAAAAATGTCTTTTGTTGAGGGACATTTGAGTTTTCAGACAAAAACTATTACAAATAATTTTCTATGACTATTGGTAGACACGGGTACTCATTTCTCCTGAGTATATTCTAAGAATTGGCTTGGTCATAGCATTCAGTTCAGTCACTCAGTCATATCCGACTCTTTGCAACCCCATGGACTTCAGCACACCAGGCTTCCCTATCCACCACCAATTCCCGGAGCTTGCTCAAACTCATGTCCATCGAGTCAGTGGTGCCATCCAGCCATCTCCTCCTCTGTCGTCCCCTTCTCCTCCTGCCTTCAATCTTTCCCTTTCCCAACATCAAGGTCCTTACCAATGAGGTGGCTCTTTGCATCAGGTGGTCAAAGCACTGGATCTTCAGCTTTAGCGTCAATCCTTCCAATGAATATTCAGGACTGATTTACTAGGGTGAGATACTCTCAAAAAATTTTCCACAAAGTTTGCTACAAAAATGGGTATCCTTACATCTAAAGTATTTACATTCCAGAAATTGGCATGGTGAGTCTTTAAAAAATCTTTGGCATAGTGAGTCTTCTAAAAAATTTGACATAATGAAACTTTTAAAAAATTTTGGCCATTCTGGTGAACTTGAAAAAACAGACTTCCTTACTGTCTCCATTACTCAACTCATTCTAACTGCTTCTTTAAGGTCTCATGCATGCTTTTACTTTTTTCATTATGTCCTCTGCCTAATTACTCTAATATCTACAATTTGTAGCTCAACTGTATTTTGTTTCATAATCACCTACTTAAACTGGATTTCTTACTTAACTGCAAACTCCTCCCCTCGCTGTACTGCACATGTTAATTTCTTCATTCCTATGCAACTCTGGCTCTATTCCCTACTTCCACTTTATAAATATCGTATTTTCACTACAGATTCAACCTTTTGCTCTTGCTTTTCATGTCAACTGTCCGCATATAAAACTACATCTCTGTTATCATCCTTTCTCTGAAGCATCAATCCTCTGACTTCACTGGCTGTTAACCAGCTACAGCAAGAAAGACTACGATCACCTCAAATTCCTCTGCAGGAAGTAAAGCCACTGCTTTCTCTAGAACCAAGCTTCCCATCTAGAGTTTCCTCGTACTACTCAAAAAAGTACCATTATTCACCCAATCATTCAATCTCAAAATACTAGTCATTTCTTTTTGCTCTTGTTTCTCCCCTATACTGTAGTCTATGAATTATCTTGATTCTCTCTCAAATTTTATTTCCATTCTTTATCCCATAAAATATACTCATTCTATCAAAATGGAGATTTTAACTCTAACTTTATGTATCTTCTTCCATCCATAAATTAATACATTCCAATTGGCCAGATTTCACGCAAGCTTGCTAGTTTTCAATCTGCTGATTTTGGTCCTCAGGCAATCACCACTATCACCACCACTAAGAAAGCAATAGCTAACTAATATTATAAGCATGCTGTGGATATAAAGCTCATTTATTATCCATACTTAGAAGCTGAGCAATGCTGAAGTTTAGAGAGTTATTAATTAGAGCCAAGGAGATAAACATGTTTCAGAATAAAGTAACTGGCTAGAGTAAGGAATATAGTTAATTACAGTATAAAACTCTAAATCATTTTCTTCTTTCCTGACTATCTTAACCTATTTGAAATAAATAGAATTTATAATCCTAGATAGTAGATATAGAGTAACAATTCAAACAGTACACACAAACACAAATTATAAATTTATACAAGTCAAAACTCATTTAAGCAGAAATCCAAATAATGAATTTATGAATCAAAATGTATGACAGAATTTTTCCCCTAGTACAATCTCTAAATGACAGGTATTCTAAACAATATGAATATAACCTAACTTGTAGCATTCCAAACATTTTAAAATAAACAATTACGACAGCAAGGGAATCAGAATATATGATAAGCATGTAAAATAGCCCTTAATGAGTAAAATCTGTACTACAGACAGGGAGATGGTAGCATTGGTTGTCCAGTATTAACTGTAATAATACTGTCAATGTCCTATAATACGCCACTGAGAAAATGGTAAAATCTCTTGAGCAACTTTAAACAATGTCTACAAACTCTTTGACAGCCCCTTCTTCAAGTGCTGAGGCGTGACTTAGTGACGACATCTAATACGCAGAGAAAGTAATTCATCTAGTGAAGAAAAGAATAAGGCAAAGTCACACTGTCAGTGCTCTGCTCAAATACCATATGTCATCCAACCCTTGACTGCCTCTCTGAACTCTTTGAAACTCTCACACTTGTTCATTCAACTCCAGTCATCCTGGCCCTTCTATCCTGGGACCACGAAAAGCTCCATGGACCTCAGGGCTTTTGCACTTACCACCCCTGCCCTCTTCTTGGAGCAGTACCTTCATTCCTGAGCATGGTTCCTTCTTCCAATGCATTTTCCTCTCACATCAACACAGAGGAGCTTTACTGACTATCACATTCTGCCCTGGCAACAAATTAAGAATTATGTCCCTCTGGTTACCAATCTTCAGAACCTTTTTTTTTTTTTTTCAGAGCACTTTTTACTATTAAAAAAAAAAATCTCTTTTTTACTTTCTTGTTTGTTCATGGTCTATCTCCTTTAATTTATAAAATATAAGATTACAGCAGGAAATCTGTCCATCTTGGTAACTGCCGTACTCCTAGTCCCTAAAAATATGCCTACCCAATTGCAGCAATTCAAGTAATATTTTCTAATGAATGAGGGCTAGAGTGAACACCTTGTTGACCATCACCTAGTCTTCATACTGTCTCCCCTCTTGGCTTCTGTGGAGGGACTGTACTCTTTTTCCTTTTTCGTTTCTACTGTTTTCTCATTCACTGAAGTCTGTTACTGCTTGTTTATCCTTACTAAACCACAACAAAGGGTTAAGCAAAGTGGAGACCACAAGACCTACATTGGTAACAATATGTGGGCAGACCTCTCAATGCAACTGCATTCCTACATTCAAAGACTACTAGAATATAAGCTCCATGAGGGAGGTGATTAGTTTCTGTTTGCTGTTTCTAGCTCGTAAATCAACACCTGATATAAATTAGGCACTCAAAAATAAATAAAATTGTTGAATACATATATTTATGTATTATTGAATGAGGGATCACCAATAAATTTTATCCCCTGCATTAGAGGAAACATTGACTGAAACTGCCCACCCTGGCTAGGCACCATAGTAACCATCTGCATGAGCTGTTTTAGGACAGGAGGTCCTGGTAAGGAACACGGAACTAATAAGAGTTCAGGAAAGGTCAAAATAAGACACCACGTGTCCTACCACCTCTCAGAATCCTTCTCATAGGAATCCATCCTGGCAGAGCAATGCATGTTCCACCAGGAAGCACCATGAGTCAGAATGATTGGCCAGAGACAATCTGGAAACTAATCCCATCAGCATGAAACCCAGGACTGTGAGTCACATGGCTGAGCAATTCTCCTGGGTTCCCTTACCCTACTGGTCTCTGCCTGAGTGTCCCTTCCCAATAGTCTCTTGCTTTGTCAGCATATGTGTCTCCTTGGACAATTCATTTCCAAGTGTTAGACAAGAGCCCATTCTCAAGCCCTGGAAGGGGTCCCTCTTTTTGCAACACCTGCATCCATTAAAAAATGACATTAACTTCAGGGAATATGAAAAACAAGCCATATGTAATTCTGTGCGAGGACATACACGCTGTGACTTCTAGCATGTAGCAGTAAAAGTATAAAAGTATACAGAATGAAAATCACTTCTTCATGAACCAATTTCACGTGCAAATATTAAGTAAGTTTTATATGAAATATATACACTGCTGTACAATGCAAGCTTTTTTCATCAAGCAGCCAGTTGTCTGGTGCTACCAATTAAGTCACAGTTTAAATTTATTACTTCATTAAACATTAAAATTTACCCAAGACCTACAAGATCTTTAGCTCTATCACCTAGTTCCCTGAAAAGACCAGGAAACAATACCACATTTAGGAAACAATACCACATTTGAGCTGCTTTCCCAAGTAATCAAAATTTCAATAGCATCCCTACCCCCATTTATAATACTTCTTTAAATTCTGTCCAGCTCAGAGCTACATATCCAGCAGCATGTGCTCATTATTTAACACTTTCTTTAAACTTGCCTGATCTTCCTAAATAGATGGCACAGCTGTGCCCCCAAGGTGAGGGCGGCATCCCCTATCAGGTTGCTCTCTGACTGGATCAGTTGCCAAAGCAGCTCTATCATTATCTCTGGATGGGGTCTTTCTGCAGAGAGCACACAGTTTGTATACGCTTCCCATACACTCTCCAGTGTGGCAAATATCATCTAGCTGGTTTTACACTGTCATTTCCATTGAAAGCCTGTAATTACTTTCCACAAGCAACACTTTATCCTGCCAGGCTGATTAAAGGCAATACATACTGGAAGGCAAAGATCAACAGTGCTCAAGCGATGTATCTTGTGAGTGTGTATCTTGCAAAGCAACAGTGCAGTGGCATGCACACACTAAGCACTAAATAATTGTTTGAAAAGATATAACATTTGCCCTTTGACAGACAATGTAATTACTGATTTTCTGCTGAAACATAATAGATTTTTAAAGAGCAAATTGAGCAGATCATAATGGGCTTTTGAACTGTCACTTATTATATATATTCCACCATAAAGGATATGCTCTTCCAAGGTCTCCACTCACATTATCTCATTTACATCTATACCAATTAAGTAATTGTTTAACTGTTCTAATTTCCTGACAGGCAAACCAATCAAATAAGCAGTTTTACTTTAGCATGTTCTTGAAATGAGTTGAGTCTATTTTGCCCAGGCTGATTCAAGTAATCACAGAAACCTGAATGTCAAATTATTTCGACAGAGGCATGTTTAGAGATACTTAATTGCAGTAAGCTAAACTTTACAATAAGCTAAACTGTCTCAGTTTACTTATTTTTGACTTTCTATGTTTAGAGAATGTCTCAAGATATAAATTATGCTGGGAGGCAGTGCCCACATCAAGTACAGAAATCAAAAACCTATTTTGTCTTTTTTTTTGCCCCTGAGTTTTGACCAACCTCTTTGATTCAGCCAAGCTGATGCACCTGCCCTGGATTTTGAATGAGGTTTGTCACCCAGAGAAGCAGGGACACTGACACACTCAACCTGGCTGTAGCAGCAACATCCAGTTGCAGAGGCAACAACAAGAGCCCCAGGTGACCCATGCTGATGATGGTAGTGTAAGCCACGGTACCCATGTTTGGGGTGGTGGCAAATGTGTCCTCCTCAGCCTGGCTCTGTATGCAATGTCCTTCTGTGAGTTATCCAATATAATCACGCAATAAATACGTCTGCTATTTAAATTGGCTTGCCATTCTCTGTTACTTGAAACTTAAAAATGCCATGAAGACAACTTTCAAGGAATGGACACTTTGATAGGTTATAGACAGACACCATCTTTTTTTTTTTCTTTTAATCAACTCATTTGACCTTTAGAGCTGATTCAAAGTGCTCCTATCTAAGAGTCAATGGTTTTATTGAACAACATATTCACATTTGTCTGCATAGCAGTGTCAGTAGGACTTTATATTTGAACTCTCAACTAATGTTGGAGACATTGGGCAAAGAATCATTAATATGATTACATTAATGGAGTTTGGACAATGATAGGAATTTGACCTAACAAAACTGACCAATCCCTAACGTTAACTGGAGATATGGAACTATTAGTGTGTGTATATACCCATGCATACATACAAACAAAATGTTCAGAATTATCCTTGAAGCTTACATCATAAAAAGGGCCTACCAGGGGTTTCCCTGGTGGTCCAGTAGTTAAGAATCCAACATGCAACACAAGGGACACTGGTTTGATCCCCGGTACAGGAAGACCTCACATGCCACAGAGCAACTCAGCCTGTGTGCCACAGCTACTCAGGCCACATGCTCCAGGGCCTGTGCTCCTCAACAAGAAAAGACACCACAATGAGAAGCCCATGCACAGCAACTAGGAAGTAGCCCCTGCTCGCTGCAACTAGAGAAAGCCCCTGTGCAGCAACAGAGACCCACCACAACCAAAAAACAAAATAAATCTTTTTCTTTAAAACAAAAAAAGAACATAACAGAAATTTCTATATATTTTTAGTTCTTTGATAGCAGGGCTTTTCTCTCTAAACATGTATAACTTTCATACATTCTACTTTTAGTAATGTATCACTTACAAACATAGGAGATTGCTTAACAATTCAAATAAACATTAATGATAAAGTACAAAACTGTAGTTTAATCTCAACGTTTAAAGTTATCTTTGAATAAGCTATTTGTCTATTCAAATGAATAGTTTCATTTGAATAAACATCCAAAATTTATATTAACAAAGGCACTGAAGGGAAATAGGGCATAAGACTTGAAAGGCAAGCATATATAGGTGTCCTGTGTGTCAACAGAACACATGAGTGGGTTCTCAGTAATTTTCAAAGGTTTCTGGAAACCTAAGCAAAACCCAGCTGACTTCCTTTCCAACTCTTGACACACTTCAAAGCCTCCAACCAACCCTTAGCTACCTGTCCCAGTATTTCCATTTATAGAAACTCTGCAGAAAAATCAGCTCCAAAGTTTTCTTCCCTTTTCATGAAAACTTTGTTGTATTTTTGTGGGCAATTACATGATCTTCATATTTGAAGAGACAAAAAAAAAAAAGAATCTTGCTATTAAGGTAATTCCCTTATGACTCATTTACCTATTCCAGGAAGAATCTGCATGTTCAAAAAGGAGCAATAAACTGAATTGTGTATGTTTTGGAAAAAATATAACATTACAGGGCCCTTTGGCTCCTCTTTTCTATTCCAGGCTGTGATCAGCCCATTTCCAGCAATAAAACAGATTGCCAATGAACAACTATTTCTGAAAAGGGGAGAAAACAAACTATATATTTTGCAGTTCATATACAGGACCTGATTTTCAACCAAAGAGCCGTTGTTTCTTAGAAACTAAAATACCTGGCCAATAATGCTCCCTGTTTCCTTAGAAACACAGAGATAAATACCTCTTCTCCAAGTTTATTTTCATCTGAATGTAGACAAATCTACATGAGATTGAAACTAAACGAACTGCTTAAATAATACCCAATCTCCTCTTTGAGAGTTGCTATCATCTTAGGCTTTGGGTTTCCATAACCTACTGCCTTCTTTAATAGCTCTTTTAAAAATCAATTTGTTCATAGGACTTGGGAAAAGTCAGGTTTCCCTGAACAAATAACTATTATAGAAAATGCTTATTATCTGTACCTTGAAGCTTTGTATTTAATTAAAAAAAACATTAAAATGTTATTAGATTGTATATTATGACAAGAATAAATATAGTCCAAATAATTTTCATGGGATGTAGTCTCATTCACAGCCGATAATATCAAAAGTAAATTGTACTGGATAACTAAAAACACAAACAAAATTTCTTGTAATAGTCACACATTTTTTCATACCTTTACTTTAAGCACTATGAACAAAGTCGCAGTGATTAAAAAAGTAAAACATGACACCTGGCATCCACTTCCTAAAATGAATGTAAATCCTTGAATTAGAAAAAGGTCAGGAAATAAGATAAATTAATTTTAAAATAAAATAATTTAACTTGAGTCACAAGTGAAAATAAATGTTACCTATAATTATATTTTTTAATTATTAGGTTTTGGCTAATTTCTAATTTAAGGCATTACTCAAAATGCAAAATATGGACTAGGGGTTCAGGATTAACAGATGTAAAACATTATACAGATACAATAACAACGAGGTCCAATGTATACCACAGGGAACTATATTTAATATCTTGTAATAAACAATAATGGAAAAGAATATGAAAATTATATATATGTATGTATAACTGAATTAATTTTCTATTCAGCAGAAATTAATCAGTTCAGTTCAGTTGCTCAGTCATGTGGGACTCTTTGCAACCCCATGGACTGCAACACACCAGGCCTCCCTGTCCATCACCAAAACCTGGAGCTTACTCAAACTCATGTCAATTGAGTTGCAGCTGCCATCCAACAATCTCATCCTCTGTCGTCCCCTTCTCCTCCCACCATCAATCTTTCCCAGCATCAGAGTCTTTCCAAATGAGTCAGTTCTTCCCATCAGGTGGCCAAAGTATTGGAGTTTCAGCTTCAGCATCAGTCCCTCCAATGAAAAGCCAGAACTGATCTCCTTTAGAATGGACGGGTTGGATCTCCTTGCAGTCTCGAGTCTTCTCCAACACTACAGTTCAAAAGCATAAATTCTTCAGTGCTCAGCTTTCTTTATGGTTCAACTCTCACATCCATACATGACTACTGGAAAAACCATAGCCTTGACTAGATGGACCTTTGTTGGCAAAGTAATGTCTCTAATTTTTAACATGCTGTCTAGGTTGGTCATAACTTTCCTTCCAAGGAGTAAGTGTCTTTTAATTTCATGGCTGCAATCACCATCTGCAGTGATTTTGGAGCCCCCCAAAATAGTCTGTCACTAGTTTCCCCATCTATTTGCCATGAAGTGATGGACCAGATGCCATGATCTTAGTTTTCTGAATGTTGAGTTTCAAGCCAACTTTTTCACTCTCCTCTTGCATTTTCATCAAGAGGCTCTTTAGTTCTTCACTGTCTGCCATAAGGATGGTGTCATCTGCCTATCTGAGCTTATTGATATTTCTCCCAGGAATCTTGATTCCAGCTGTGCTTCATCCAGTCCAGCATTTCTCATGATGTACTCTGCATTGAAGTTAAATAAGCAGGGTGACAACATATAAGCTTGATGTGTTGCTTTCCTGATTTGGAACCAGTCTGTTGTTCCATGTCCAGTTCTAACTGTTGCTTCTTGACCTGCATACAGATTTCTCAGGAGGTAGGCCAGAAATTAACATAGCATTGTAAATTAACTATACTTGAAAAAAATAAAAAATAAAATATGTAAATCTGTTTGCATTTGTGTGTGTGTGCGTGTGTGCATACACCTGCACACATATCCACACATTCATATACAGGGGAAAGAAACATTTGAGTTACAAAAGTACTGAGACATCACAATGTCCAAAATCCAGAGACAAAGGATTCCAAAGAAATAAAACTCAAAGCTCATGTAATCAATAAGGGAATTCTATGACTTTTGTTGTTCGTGTTAGTATCTTGCCAGATCAACTTTGTATCATCTTAATATACCCCAAAGAGTGCACAGGCCTACCACCCTAACCTCAAGGTCTGTAGTTTCCTCAGAAGAGCTTAGAGGTTAATGATCTTCATCATCAACCAAAATTCAGATTGTGCTTTATCCCTCCAACTTTTAATTCAGAAACCAATTTAGGATCAGAGGATTTTAGAATTTTAGAGCTAGAAGGAGCCTTTTATGTCATCTCATTATATCTTTTTACATAAAAATAACTTACTTGAATGAGATCAAACCACAAGTAAATGGAAGACCTAAGAAAAGAATTTAGGCTTCTGATTTGGAATCCAGTTCAGTGCTAATTCCAAGACAAATATGTCGGGAGCCGCGTTAGGCATTACTGACAAAATGGAGGCACAACCCCAGCCCCCTCTCCTCATTCCACAGGCACGGACACGGGATGAAGGAGTTAGGCCTTGTAATTCTGACTTGTTTTTTCCTCTTCTCGCCTGAGTTGACTGAAAAGGAATATTAAGGTGCTTATTGTTCTTGAGAGGAACATGAGAAGGCACAAAGCCTTCTGCAGCTGTGCTCAGAGAATAATTTATAAAGTTAATCATTGACATTTGTTCAAGGACTTTTACGAAAGAGTGTTCCAGGATGAGCACATAGGCCGCAGCTTGAGGCCATGGGAGGGATTGCTATCTGAAGCCTATTTGTGAGGAAAATGTTTATGGCAAAGGAGTTTACTGAATTTAGGGCTTAGAAATAATTAAAATAGTTAGAAGTTAAAGATTTAAGGAATGTTGTAAAGTTAGCATATTTTACTATAGCTTATAGAAGTTAAGAATTTTTAGAGACACTCTAGCTAGAAGCCTTTTTAAGAGATAGTGAGCTCAGGATGTTAGGGGCAAACAGGATTTAGGAAGATAAGTAATAAACTGAGGAATGTAGCATGAGTTATAATGGAATCACAAGTTAGCTATAGGACACGTTAGAGGAAGTAGATAATAGATGATAAGGCTGACTCTGAGAGAATCACTGAAGCAGGAACTCTGTTTGAAGAGCAACAATGATTTATGGACATAATAAATCTGGGTGAGGGGGAACTGAAAATGTCAAGCCTCTGACCTAATGCTTTTGTAAAAGTATAAAAGAGAATCTTAAACTTGAAATATAGGCACTCCAAAAAAACTGAGAGGCTGTCTCATCGCCAACACTGTTCATCTCTTCAGGTTGAATCCCTGACTGATGGAGCTGGACTCCGGCACAAATACATCAACCCAGAAAATGGGTTTTCTTTCATGTGCAAATAACTGAAAACTTAAATTGGCCTCATCAGAAAGGGATTTATTAGATTGTGGCACAAGGAAGTCCAGATGTAAGATGAGTCAATGTTCATCAAGGATTCAAGATCTTATCATCCAATGGGTCCGCATATGTTCTGCAGTTCAGTTCAGTCGCTTAGTCGTGTCCAACTCTTTGCGACCCCATGAATCGCAGCAGGCCTCCCGGTCCATCACCAACTCCAGGAGTTCACTCAAACTCATGTCCATCGAGTCGGTGATGCCATCCAGCCATCTCATCCTCTGCCGTCCCCTTCTCCTCCTGCCCCCAATCCCTCCCAGCATCAGAGATGTTCTTAGAAGAACCAAATTCTGGGTCAGAAAGAGAGATGCTCTCTTCCTCACATAACTACTGAAGAAGAGATTTGAGCTTTGCACTGATGGGATCATGTGTTAATTGACCGAGCCCCGGGTTGTTACAAGAACCAGTCACTGTTTCAAGAGAGACAGTGCCATGTGAATGACTGGTCAGTGTCAACCAAACTAACTGGATGTTACACAGAGAAACAGAGTAGATTGGTTGCTAAAGAAACAGTCTCAATGCCTACTACACAAGACAATGGGGACCTTAACTTCCCATCAGTAGTTACTACTGATTATTATACTTTAAACTATAAACATTCTCAATTATATTGAGCTGAGATTTACATAGATTACTAAGTAACATTCTCCTGAAAACCATTCTAGCCTTAGAACTGATCCCCTGTAGAAACTGAGGGACCACTAGATAAGTGAAGAAAGCTAACTGCAAAATAGTGTGTGTGTGCGTGTGTATAGTATGTCATAAAATTCAAGCCCATATATGTATGTAAATCTCTTTCCATTTCTCTTTCTCCCTCCCCACTCCTCATATCTAGCTATAGCTCTACGTCTGACTCTTATCTTCATCTCTACCCCATTCAATCTTTAATCTCCCACATGGATATATATCCTCTCTCTTACCCCTCTGCCAGCAAGATACATGCTTTAGATGAAACATACAAAAATATTGACACCAGCTATCTTTAGGTGGAAAAGAAGATTTTTTTCCCCTTTATATTGGAAGTTTCTAAATTGTTTATTTAAGAAAGCAAAAAAAAAGAAAAAACCAAAGATTTTTTTAAATGAGTTAAGTAAAGAGGATGATATCTGGAAGTCAAAGAAAAAAGTGGCACAGTAATTTGCATGACTTAAGAGTTGAAGCAAAGTGCCTATGTCTGAGTATACTAGAAGATTATAAGAAGGGTTAATGAAAAAGGAAGAAGAGATACATGTAAGGACATTACCAAGAAGTATCATTACAAGTACTACAGAAATGTAAAACATTAAACATACGCAAAAGGTTATTATTACTAAGGTTACCAGTGCTCTTGTAGCCTGAGCCAGCTCTAAGCACCCAGAGACTGCAAAATCTCTATTCCTCTATTACAGAAAAGACAGAAGATATTTAACTAAGTAAATACTTGGGCAAACTCTAAATAAACCTAAATTTATAAAACAACCAGAGGTTTGCTGCTCTTAAGTTATGCCAGGAGTTGTACCAGGAAAAACACAAGACTAACAACCATGATGGCAATGAGTCTGAGAGGGAGCAGGGGTGGCATCAGTGCTATGTATTTGGAAAGAAGTGTTTTAGAGGTGTAACTGATACATAAGAAGTCACCGGAGTTGTCCAAGTATTTGCTATTTTCTCTCTCACTGTGGGGGTTAATAAAGATCGAAGTTGTTTGAATTGTCTCAACATACATTAGGGCCAGAATGGTCCAGTCCTTCATTCAGCTGACTCTGGGAAACTGCATGGATCAGTTACAGAAATGAGCCAAAGATAACCTCCATATGTTGATCCCTAGGTTGCTTATATCTTCCAAGCAGGCTGAGTTCTGTGAGCTCAAAAGCCCACTAGCACCAAACTCAAAATTTATACAACCATTTAAAAAATAACCCAAACATGTTTTAAGCCTTTTAAAACCTTTGCAAACCCCCTCAAAAATCCTACCCCACATGTTCTAGTAACAACTAATTGTTAGACCCTAAGGTCTTCATCAGAGAAGGCAATGGCACCCCACTCCAGTACTCTTGCCTAGAAAATCCCATGGACAGAGGAGCCTGGTAGGCTGCAGTCCATGGGGTCACTACTAGTCGGACACGATTGAGCAACTTCACTTGCACTTTTCACTTTCATGCATTGGAGAAGGAAATGGCAACCCACTCCAGTGTTCTTGCCTGGAGAATCCCAGGGACGCGGGAGCCTCGTGGGCTGCCGTCTGTGGGGTCGCACAGAGTCAGACACGACTGAAGCGACTTAGCAGCAGCAGCAGCAAGGTCTTCATGGCTCAGAGCTTAAGACACCAACACTACTCTCTGACATGGGGGCTCCCTGCAGTACCGCCAAGTAACACCACCCACATATGGAAATCCCTCTCTGATGCCCCTCTTCTCCAGGAGTTCCTTTGTCCCACTCCATTTGGAAGGTTCTCCTTGTCCCATAAGCTTATGGACAGTCACATGCTATGGATCCCCCTTTTCATGCAGCCTTGTCCAAGTGCCACCCAACTGCTTCCCAAGGTCGTGACTTTTTCCTTGATCAGGTCCCAAATCCTTCAAAACCCCTACACAACCCAGCTCTGGATAATCTTGTAGTCGTAGCCAAGGACCAATTGTAGATGGCAAAGTGTCATGGTATGTAACAGCTACTCTTGAAATAGTTATTTCCTTATGTGCTCTTAACTTATAAAGAACTTTAAATATCTATTAATTTCAGTCTTTTAAGAGTCATGTAATTTTTATAAGGAATCTTAGGTCCAATAAGGGGGTGATGAGAAAGTCTCAGAGACATGCCTGTAGACATATTATGACAGTTTTGGCTTGGAGTTCATATAAGTAGACCATATAACATATCATTTAAATGGAATCCTTTCAAAAAAAGTAAAATTGAGTGGTATATATAAATGCACTGGATTACAGACAGAATTGAACTTCCTTGGGCAACTGGAACACAAGGGTGCCCTCATTAGTTTGGCAATAACATATTAATGAATTTGGGATGGAGCCCACAGGACTCTCTATGCAGAACACGGTTTACAAAGAAGCTCTCCCACTTTATGATGAGTTAAGTAAGTTAAAGAGGTTCAACAAACATAGTTTATAAAATACAAGAGTATTTGAATAAATAATTAGTTCCATTATTTGCAGATCAAAGATGAAAAAAGCCAGAGTCTACTAAATTACTGCTTAGAAGATGAGAGCATTTTTAAAGGTAATCCAACAACAGTATTTTGCTGTTCTCCTTTTGTCTTGTCTTTTTATCCCTCCTCCTTCACTGATCTCCATGCTTCTTAAACCACACCATCATTTCCTACTTTTCCTCCTGTTTTCCCTTCTCTCCCATGTCTTATGGGGAATATCTTACAGCATTATTATGTCTGTTAGTAGTGTTCATGATACTATGTGCCAAGCAGTAGGCCTAGTCATCCAGAGAGCAACAGGAAACACTTTGGGGAAAATGGATCCCGGCTACTGAGAAACTTCACTGTGAGGGCAAGAGAGAATGGCACTTCCCAGGAGTCTCTGCTCTTCCTACCTCTTCTCTGCCCCATCTAGGCTGTTCCTCTCCTTCCTGACTCTGCCAGTCCCCACACTACTTATATTCTTCCTATACGTCAGAAGAAGAAGTGGATTTATAATCACTCACAGGAAATTTTGATCAAGTTTTACTTACATACACATATACTCCACTCAAAAAATTTAAAAAAAAAAAACCTTGTTTCACTCTTTAAAAAAAAGGCAAATATCCTACAATTTTTTGCAATCTAAGATAACAAAACACAATATTATAGAAACATATCAAAATTTTTTTTCCCCAAAGTCTTAAATTTTCTAGTTTGACTCCTAGAAACTCTAGTTTCCCTACGTTTCCCTACTTTCATATTCTGACAACTGACTCTGGTTATTGATGTAGCACAGCCTGGTCAGAGGAGGGCAGATTAGATCATGTCTCAATACTTCATCTGGCCTTAAAAAGCTTTAGTTTGTTCTGATAAGAAAGGAAGAAGGAAGCAAAAAGAAAAATGCCTTATTAAAAAAAATTTTCCCAATAGGTTTTTAACTATCACCAAGTTACTTTATCTTGTTGCCTTACGTGTGTATGTGTGTATGCACACCACGTGTGCATGTGTGTCTGTGAGCTTCCATTTATAAAGATAAAATGGACTACAAGGGCTGCTGGGAACATATTTGACTTGTCTAAAGGTTTCAAAAGCACAGCATGTCCAGGGTATAGAAAAGGTAGGCAGGCACTCTCTGCCTCCTGCACCATTTAACAAGCACACACAGATTAAAAGAGTAATTTCCTCGTGTTTTAATCATCAGCTGGTCTAATTTACAGTTCATTTACAATTCTTTTTTTAATAACCTATGTCTTCAACCTAGGGCAGTGACAATTAGCATCTTTTTTTTTTTTAATGGATTTCCAGAAAGTAGCTTCAAGACCAACTGTCTGCTTACTAACATACAAATCAATTAACACATGGGAAGTCTAGCCTGGACTCTTTACTTGTCTTTTTCCACACTAGAGACTCTCATTTATTTCTAAAAACCAATTTCTTATAAATTTTAATTTTATTTAGACAGACCAAGTAAGTTGTAAGGTCAGGGGCCTCAAGAATGGATGCTACACTTGGCTGGGATGTTCTGGAGAAATAACCATATTGGATTCCATTACATCTCTTCCCAACCACTTTCCATTGAACAGTTGAGTTTGTTTTTCAGTTTTCTTTCTCATACACAATATCTATCCTATACGTTTCAATGCAGTGTCTTTTCAGTGAAAAAAAAAATTATAGTTGAGAAAGAAAATGAATATCAAATTCAGAACTCCCAGGAGTACTGACCCAAATCCTCAAATGATAGCATTAAAATGCACTTTCTACTTTCAGATCTGGGATATCACAATACAATCCTTTAATGATTCCAATGTCATGTATTTTGGCACGATATCTTTGGCAAGCCTTTTTAAAAATGGTGCAGACAATTAAAATAATGAGAAAACAAACTATAAACTATCTAATGACATTACTATAAAGGAGTATAGCTCCAAGAAACACAAAGACTAAGAATAGAACTTGTTTATATTCTTACTTTTACCCTGGCTACAGAATTTCACAGTGTGATGCTTTTCTCAGCTCATATGTGGAACAGAGCACTGGATGCCGGGTGCCTGCTAAAGCTGTCTGCTGTAGGAAATATTATGAATGCTTCAGGTACAATATTCCCAAGAATTTTATATAGGTCATCGAGTGTCAGAGTAAACATTTCTGCAGTTGTCATCTGTACATCCACTTCAATATTAGAAGTTGTTTTTGATATTCAGTATTTCATTTAAAAAATGTTTTTTCCTCGTTCCCTTTGGTCTCATGCCAGTCTTCCAAAAGTTATTCTATGAATTATTTTAAAGAAATTGAGGGGAGGGAGGATTGCTTTGAAGGTTAACATAGAAGAAGGAACATTCACATCAAAACCTTAGGCTCAAAAAAAAAAAAAAACCTTAGGCTCCCTACATAATGAATACACGCACACACACACAACCTAGAATGCTTAGCTTCTTTACCAAGCCACTGAATTGATAAACTTTGTTGAATAGTCTAGGCAGATTAAAAATTAGTCCTACTTAAATATTTGCATCTCATAAATACACATCTGTCTCTTCCAGACACTAGTTTAATATTCCATATCTGTAAGGAATCTAATGCTAACTGAGCAGGCTTTCTTCTGGTATTAATTTTAATTATTTAGAGCAGCATGAAGCTCTTCGTAATTTCCCACCTGACAACTGGGACCCAAAACAGCTGCCTATGGTTTTATGCTACTATGAACATACTGGTTATCAGAGAATCAGTAAGCTCAGGCCTGCGTTCTCTGTGTGTTGCGCTGAGGTTATGAAAATGAACCCTCTTGGAAAGAGGGTTCTGAGAGATCTGCAACTATGAACAATGTCCATGCCACTGTGCAAAGTATGATGACAGTGAGAGATCTCAAAGGAGCTGCAGGAAGACAGGCTCCCTGCTGAAATGAACACAGCCTGTGGTTAAATAATAAATCACAGCCACATAGCCAGCCTGCAACAGCCACTGCCATCAGAAGGGCACCATGATCACACAGCACAAATACTTAGTTCTGCACAGTTGTACATCTTGATAGGGTCCAACTGAAATAGTTATCTATTTGTCTTTTCTAAAGGAAAAGATGAATGGTATTTGTTTATGGTGATGTGAGAACGGAAATGATATTATTTAAATGTATTCAATGCAGAAAAGGACAATGAAATCTAGTTATATATCCCCACATTTAAATATACCCCCTAGCATGACTGTAAGAATCAAATGCTCAACATGTAAATAATTTAACACAAACATCTTTGGACACTTCACATTTTTTTCCTCCTTTTGTGAAAGAACAAAAGGCTTCCTGCACGAACACACAGGATTATATTTGCTTTAAGATATGCCGATTCAGGATACAATGAATCAGATGAATTATTCATTTTGAAATTGCAATTGTTTGTGGATAGAAGTGTGCAGAGGTGCAGAATAAAAAGGTAAGTAAAAGTGAGAATAGAAATGAACAGAGAGAAAGAGGGCACACCATTCTCAAGAATGTAACCAACTACATAATTTATTTTTAACTTTGACTTATGATAATTGAAAACCTTTGATTAAAACAATAAATATTATTCTCAGTGAGTAAAAACATAAGCAAGAAAAAGAACCACCATTTAATCTACCACAGCTGAAATATACTTCAATGATCCTGAATCTCTCTTGGCAAATACTTAGCCAACTATTGGCTCTGAAACCCCAGCCGTTTCTGTGAAAATGCTAATATTAACTGTCTTTCTACCAATGTGGCTGAAAAGAGAGGGGATTGTCTTTCTAATCTTTATAACCCTAGTAGCTAGCAGAGTGTCTGATCAATAACCAATAAATATTGTTGAGTGAATAATCTTATCACTGGCACCAGGAACAGTGACGTAAAATGCCTATCCTGAGATAATTAATTTCCAATGAAAGTATTTTGCATCATTTTCCCCTTAATTCTTTTTTGTTTACTGAAAGAACTTGCATCCCTGTAGTGATTACTGCAATTTAACTTGTAATTACTTTATAACAAATTAAAGCATGAAAAGAGTAGGTGAGTAGAAAATCATTTCACAAGTTGTTGCTACATAACAGGTACGAAGGAGTAAAAATCCAGGCTAAGATAGCATCTATAAAAAGAAGACTCAAGAACAGAGGCAAGCATAACACAGAAAGATGCAAATCCTATGCTATGCTATGACAAGTCGCTTCAGCCATGTACAACTCTTAAGATCCCATGGACTGCAGCCTGCCAGGCTCCTCCTTCCAGGGCATTCTCCAGGCAAGAATACTGGAGTGGGTTGCCATGCCTTCCTCCAGGGGATCTTCCTGACCCAGGGACTGAACCCAGGTCTCTCACATCTCCTGTGTTGGCAAGCGGATTCTTTACCACTAGTATCACCTAGGAAGCCCCAAAGGATGCCTCATATATCTACGTGCTAAGGCACAGAAAGAAGCGTGATAAACTGTTGCTATTTCATTCTTACTAAATGCAAAAATACAGGATTTCAAGAAAATAGATATATCTTTCAGCAGGTTTATAGTACCTAAAACTATACACACATGTTGCAAAGATACAAGTGTCCAAGCCAAATGTGTGGGGTAATACATAATTTTATAAAAGCAACACAAATGCAGTATATTTATTTCCAGTTAGAAAATGCACAGAATATTTTATTGTTAATTAAACTTTATTTTCCCCAAATAATACAGATGCTTCATTTAAAAGTTAATCAGGGGCTTTCTTGGTGGCTAATTGGTAAAGAATCCACCTGGCAATGCAGGAGACACAGGTTCAATGCTTGGGTTCCAGAAGCCCCCTCATGCCATGGAGCAAAAAAGCCTGTGCACCATAGCTCCTGAGTCTGAACTCTAGAGGCTGGGAGCTACAGCTACTGAGCCCACATGCCAGAACTACTGAAGCCCCCGTCCCCTACAGCCTCTGCTCAACAACAAGAGAAGCCACTGCAATGAGAAGACTATGAACCGCAACTTAAGAGTAGCTCCACTTGCCATAACTAGAGAAGACTCAGCACAGCCAAAATAACAAAAATAAACATTTAAATGTCAATAAGCATTATAACTCTTGAAAGAAAAATATTTCTTAAATTCCTGTTACACCTTTTTCAACACACAGTTGATCCCCCAAGTCAAGCATTTTCAATCATATTATCTTTCTTTTGTTATGTACCTTTATTTAAAAATGACATGCTAATATCCATAAAATTCCTCCTATGAAAAATTATGTCATCAGTGACTTATGTCACTTCCCTTTCCCTATCATACATACACACACACACACACATTTTCTTCCTCTGTCAATTTTAACAGTAGAGGAAAATTGATTTTTTACCTAATTCAATGCTCAGTGTTGATACAATTATAATGTAGACATTACTCAAAGCAAATTCTGAAAGAGATGGGAATACCAGACCACCTGACCTGCCTCTTGAGAAATCTGTATGCAGATCAGGAAGCAACAGTTAGAACTGGACATGGAACAACAGACTGGTTCCAAATAGGAAAAAGAGTACATCAAGGCTGTATATTGTCACCCTGCTTATTTAACTTATATGCAGAGTACATCATGAGACACGCTGGACTGGAAGAAACACAAGCTGGAATCAAGATTGCCGGGAGAAATATCAATAACCCCAGATATGCAGATGACACCACCCTTATGGCAGAAAGTGAAGAGGAGCTAAAAAGCCTCTTGATGAAAGTGAAAGAGGAGAGTGAAAAAGGTGGCTTAAAGCTCAACATTCAGAAAACAAAGATCATGGCATCTGGTCCCATCACTTCATGGGAAAAAGATGGGGAAACAGTAGAAACAGTGTCAGACTTTATTTTGGGGGGCTCCAAAATCACTGCAGATGGTGACTGCAGCCATGAAATTAAAAGATGCTTACTCCTTGGAAGAAAAGTTATGACCAATCTAGATAGCATATTCAAAAGCAGAGACATTACTTTGCCAACTAAGGTCCGCCAAGTCAAGGCTATGGTTTTTCCAGTGATCACGTATGGATGTGAGATTTGGACTGTGAAGAAGGCTGAGTGCCGAAGAATTGATGCTTTTGAAGTGTGGTGTTGGAGAAGACTCTTGAGAGTCCCTTGGACTGCAAGGAGATCCAACCAGTCCATTCTGAAGGAGATCAACCCTGGGACTTCTTTGGAAGGAATGATGCTCCAGTACTTTGGCCACCTCATGAGAAGAGTTGACTCACTGGAAAAAACTCTGATGCTGGGAGGGATTGGGGGCAGGAGGAGAAGGGGATGACCGAGGATGAGATGGCTGGATGGCATCACGGACTCGATGGACGTGAGTCTGAGTGAACTCCGAGACATGGTGATGGACAGGGAGGCCTGGCGTGCTGCGATTCATGGGGTCGCCAAGAGTCGGACACGACTGAGCGACTGATCTGAACTGAAGCCATGTAGTGTACTGGGAAAATAGTTTGTTTCTCTTACAACCTTGTAATATCCCTGGAGTTGCATATTGCCAGGTTGTCTGAAGGCAAAGTCAATCCTTCCAACAGGATCAACACACTGAGCAATCTAAAACTCATGTTTTCTTTCGAGATCTCACGGTGAACTTCGCCACCACCCTGCACATGTTTGAACCGAAAACTCTTGGCCTGCCATTCTGTTAACATGTAGTTCACTACATTTCCTATTTTCATTTTCTTGTTTTTTTAAAACATCCATGCATTCCTTCTGTTACTTGCTTCCTCATTTTGTTTGGGAGTATTTACAGCAGTAGCTTCCTAAGAAAGAATGCATGGAAGGACAACTTTATAAGAATTTACTTACCCTATCTCACACTTGATTGATATGCAATCACACTTGACTAGATATGCAATCTTGTACAAAAATTATCATTTCTCAGAATTTTGAAAGCATTTCCCAATGTTGTTCTTCAAAAGTCTATTGTCTTTTGACTATTATTCCAATGTAATATCCCTGATTTTTCTCTCTGGGCCAGATCTATCATCTCTATCATCTCTAATGTTCTCAAACCTCTTGCCAATGACTTTTTTTCATATACTACCTAGTCAGTCTCATCAAACTGGGTTTCTTGATCATCAGTTACAGGGAATTAGGGTTTCCCTGGTGGCTCAGACTGTAATCTGCCTGCATTGCAGGAGAAAGTGTTAGTCGCTCAGCTGTGTCCAACTCTTTGCGTCCCATGGACTGCAGTCCACCAGGCCCCTCCATACATGGCATTCTACAGGCACAAGCACTGGAGTGGGTTGTCATTCCCTTCTCTGGGAGATCTTCCCAACCCAGGGATAGATCCTAGATCTCCTACATTGCAGGCAGATTCTTTACCATCTGAGTCACCAAGGAAGCTCCATGTAGGAGACCTGGGTTCAATCCCTGGTTTGGGAAGATCCCCTGGAGAAGGGAATGGCTACCCACTCCACTATTCTTGCCTGGAGAATCCCATGGACGGAGGAGCCTGGTGGGCTATGGTCCATTTCACCATCACACATAATGTAAATACATAAATATTTATGAATATATGAATATACAATATATATATAATTCATAAGAAAAATCATACATATATACACATAGCATTTCTTCCTATCCATTTCATTTTCCCTTTTTTGGAACTCTTATTTCACTACAGACCTCCTAGACTAATTTTCTAAGATTCTGTCTCATTTCTTTTGGCTTTTCTTCCTAAGAAAGTGTCCTGAACTTTACGTTCCTTACCTTCTACATAATGTTTTTGTTTCTGTTACCAATTTTCACATGTTCTCTGAACATAACACTCCAGTCTTAATTCAGTAATGAAAGATCTCTTATCTAAGGATATTTATTATTGCTTAATTGACATTTTCTTTTGTTTCCTGCACTGTCTTTGTTGTCTCTGTTTTGCTTTTGTCTTTTTCCTTTTTATCCTGTTTTTCATTTTGATGTTCTCATTATATTCAAAGCTTTCCTCAAATATATGTGTTCTGTCTATTCCATGGACAGAGGAGCCTGGTGGGCTACAGTCCATGGGGTTGCAAAGAGTGCAACATGACTGAACAAACACATTCAATAAATAAGATTTGAAGATGTTAAAAGGTTTTCTACATGTAATTGAGATTATATATCTGCATAAATTCTTTTATATTTCAGGGTCTAGAATACAATGTTACTTTACTTAAAAAAATAGCATTAAATGCATTATCTACCCCATTTAATAGTTTAAGAACAATCTTAATAATATAATGTGACATAAATGTCTCCTGACAGCTAATACTGAATAAAGATACTTTCTTTAGAGAGGTGAAGGTTGAAGACAATCTACCACTGGTTTTCCATATGTAACTGTGTCTAATTAGATGTGCATTTCTTCTAATCTTATTATAAAAGCAGTAATAGAAGGAATGTACAGAATTACTGTGTATATCCTTAGTCGCTCAGTCTTGTCCACTCTTTGAGACCCCATGGACTGCAGCCGGCCAGGCTCCTCTCCAGCAAGAATACTGGAGCACTAGAAAACCTTAAGTAAGGTCAATTTTCATTCTCAAAGGAAATTAAAATGAAAAGAAGATTCATTATGATTAAAGAATAAGTAGGATCCTCATTAAAAATAATAACAGATTTCTAAAATGTTGTGGCTACATTTATTCCTGCATTTACCTTCAGGTTTTTAATCTAGCTTTGAGGGCATGCTCATTGCCTCAGTCATGTGTCACTCTGTACAACCGCATAAACCATAGCTCTCCAAGCTCCTCTGTCCAGGGGATTTTGACAGGCAAGAAACCATCAGGGAAGCCCTAATCTACCTTGGTCTTCACCAATATCTGTGTCTTTCAGCATCATTCAGTTCATTCTGTACAACACAAATTCTAAGGATTGTGTTATTTAAGGTGCTGAAAGCAAGTAATAAAGAATTTTACTATCTAACAGAAGAAGTAATAAGCAATCTTATAAATAATTATGTCTTCATTCACCTTCCTAACAACCTTGTTCCCAAATGAGACTCAACATAATTTTCACAATCACTCTTGTAGTATGGATATCTCAGAGGCAGAATTTATTGCCAAGGGGCAGTTTTAATTAGAATCAAGTAGAATACAATTGGAGCTTTAATAATAAGAAGATTTTCATCATTAAATACATTAAAAGAAAATGATAAAATGCATGACTAATTAGAAAATATTATTCAAATTTTCAGTTCAATACAAAGAACATGTACCGTCATTGCAGCACCATAAATATTACTTATAATTACTAAATATTTATTGTGAATTTTTAAAGTGCTCTAATATTAAATAATGGCAGTAAATATCTGTATCACATAAATATTTTCTATAAACTTGAAATCTAACAGAGATGTAGACATTCCCACAGACTACTCATCTTTTTATTTCTGATTTTACTATAAATAATATTAGAGAAAAGGACTATAACTTTAATTTTCACTAAAAGATACACTATATTAGAGTCACATTATGAAATCCTCTGATTCCACTGTCTTCCTTTCTCATATGCTTATATATTTCAAGAGTCGTCATAATTCAGGTTATTCCATTCCCTTCCATAATACTGTTAACATTATAAATATATATGCACCCAATATAGGAGCACCGCAATATGTAAGACAAATGCTAACAAGTATGAAAGGGGAAATCAACAATAACACAATAATAGTGGGAGACTTTAATACCCCACTCACACCTATGGACAGATCAACTAAACAGAAAATTAACAAAGAAACGCAAACTTTAAATGATACATTAGATCAGTTAGACCTAATTGATATCTATAGGACATTTCACCCCAAAACAATGAATTTCACCTTTTTTTCAAGTGCTCATGGAACCTTCTCCAGGATAGATCACATCCTGGGCCATAAATCTAAACTTGATAAATTCAAAAAAATCAATATCATTCCAAGCATCTTTTCTGACCATAATGCATTAAGATTAGATCTCAATTACAGGAGAAAAACTATTAAAAATTCCAACATATGGAGGTTGAACAACACACTTCTGAATAACCAACAAATCACAGAAGAAATCAAAAAAGAAATCAAAATATGCATAGAAACTAATGAAAATGAAAACACAACAACCCAAAACCTGTGGGACACTATAAAAGCAGTGCTAAGAGGAAAGTTCATAGCAATACAGGCATACCTCAAGAAACAAGAAAAAAGCCAAATAAATAACCTAACTCTACAACTAAAGCAACTAGAAAAGGAAGAATTGGAGAACCCCAGAGTTAGTAGAAGGAAAGAAATCTTAAAAATTAGGGCAGAAATAAATGTGAAAGAAACAAAAGAGACCATAGCAAAAATCAACAAAGCCAAAAGCTGGTTCTTTGAAAGGATAAATAAAATTGACAAACCATTAGCCAGACTCATCAAGAAGCAGAGAGAGAAAAATCAAATCAATAAAATTAGAAATGAAAAAGGAGAGATCACAACAGACAACACAGAAATACAAAGGATCATAAGAGACTACTATCAGCAGTTGTATGCCAATAAAATGGACAACGTGGAAGAAATGGACAAATTCTTAGAAAAGTACAATTTTCCAAAACTGAACCAGGAAGAAATAGAAAATCTTAACAGACCCATCACAAGCACGGAAATTGAAACTGTAATCAGAAATCTTCCAGCAAACAAAAGCCCAGGTCCAGACAGTTTCACAGCTGAATTCTACCAAAAATTTCGAGAAGAGCTAACACCTATCCTACTCAAACTTTTCCAGAAAATTGCAGAGGAAGGTAAACTTCCAAACTCATTCTATGAGGCCACCATCACCCTAATACCAAAACCTGACAAAGATGTCACAAAAAAAGAAAACTACAGGCCAATATCACTGATGAACACAGATGCAAAAATCCTCAACAAAATCCTAGCAATCAGAATCCAACAACACATTAAAAAGATCATACACCATGACCAAGTGGTCTTTATCCCAGGGATGCAAGGATTCTTCAATATCTGCAAATCAATCAATGTAATTCACCACATTAACAAATTGAAAAATAAAAACCATATGATTATCTCAATAGATGCAGAGAAGGCCTTTGACAAAATTCAACATCCATTTATGATAAAAACTCTCCAGAAAGCAAGAATACAAGGAACATACCTCAACATAATAAAAGCTATATATGACAAACCCACAGCAAACATTATCCTCAATGGTGAAAAATTGAAAGCATTTCCCCTAAAGTCAGGAACAAGACAAGGGTGCCCACTTTCACCGCTACTATTCAACATAGTTCTGGAAGTTTTGGCCACAGCAATCAGAGCAGAAAAAGAAATAAAAGGAATCCAAATTGGAAAAGAAGAAGTAAAACTTTCACTGTTTGCAGATGACACGATCCTCTACATAGAAAACCCTAAAGACTCCACCAGAAAATTACTAGAGCTAATCAATGAATACAGTAAAGTTGCAGGATATAAAATCAACACACAGAAATCCCTTGCATTCCTATACACTAATAATGAGAAAGTAGAAAAAGAAATTAAGGAAACAATTCCATTCACCATTGCAACGAAAAGAATAAAATACTTAGGAATATATCTACCTAAAGAAACTAAAGACCTATATATAGAAAACTATAAAACACTGATGAAAGAAATCAAAGACGACACTAATAGATGGAGAAATATACCATGTTCATGGATCGGAAGAATCAATATAGTGAAAATGAGTATACTACCCAAAGCAATTTACAAATTCAATGCAATCCCTATCAAGCTACCAGCCATATTTTTCACAGAACTAGAACAAATAATTTCAAGATTTGTATGGAAATACAAAAAACCTCGAATAGCCAAAGCAATCTTGAGAAAGAAGAATGGAACTGGAGGAATCAACTTGCCTGACTTCAGGCTCTACTACAAAGCCACAGTCATCAAAACAGTATGGTACTAGCACAAAGACAGACATATAGATCAATGGAACAAAATAGAAAGCCCAGAGATAAATCCACACAATATGGACACCTTATCTTTGACAAAGGAGGCAAGAATATACAATGGAGTAAAGACAATCTCTTTAACAAGTGGTGCTGGGAAAACTGGTCAACCATTTGTAAAAGAATGAAACTAGATCACTTTCTAACACCACACACAAAATAAACTCAAAATGGATTAATGATCTAAATGTAAGACCAGAAACTATAAAACTCCTAGAGGAGAACATAGGCAAAACACTCTCAGACATAAATCACAGCAGGATCCTCTATGATCCACCTCCCAGAATTCTGGAAATAAAAGCAAAAATAAACAAATGGGATCTAATTAAAATTAAAAGCTTCTGCACAACAAAGGAAAATATAAGCAAGGTGAAAAGACAGCCTTCGGAATGGGAGAGAATAATAGCAAATGAAGCAACTGACAAACAACTAATCTCAAAAATATACGAGCAACTTATGCAGCTCAATTCCAGAAAAATAAACGACCCAATCAAAAAATGGGCCAAAGAACTAAATAGACATTTCTCCAAAGAAGACGTACGGATGGCTAACAAACACATGAAAAGATGCTCAACATCACTCATTATTAGAGAAATGCAAATCAAAACCACAATGAGGTACCACTTCACACCAGTCAGAATGGCTGCGATCCAAAAATCTGCAAGCAATAAATACTGGAGAGGGTGTGGAGAAAAGGGTACCCTCCTACACTGTTGGTGGGAATGCAAACTAGTACAGCCACTATGGAGAACAGTGTGGAGAGTCCTTAAAAAATTGCAAATAGAACTCCCTTATGACCCAGCAATCCCACTTCTGGGCATACACACCGAGGAAACCAGAATTGAAAGAGACACATGTACCCCAATGTTCATCGCAGCACTGTTTATAATAGCCAGGACATGGAAACAACCTAGATGTCCATCAGCAGATGAATGGATAAGAAAGCTGTGGTACATATACACAATGGAGGATTACTCAGCCGTTAAAAAGAATTCATTTGAATCAGATCTGATGAGATGGATGAAACTGGAGCCGATTATACAGAGTGAAGTATGCCAGAAAGAAAAACACCAAATATAGTATACTAACACATATATATGGAATTTAGAAAGATGGCAACGATGACCCTGTATGCAAGACAGCAAAAAAGACACAGATGTGTATAACGGACTTTTGGACTCAGATGGAGAGGGAGAGGGTGGGATGATTTGGGAGAATGGCATTCTAACATGTATACTATCATGTAAGAATTGAATCACCAGTCTATGTCTGATGCAGGATACAGCATGCTTGGGGCTGGTGCATGGGGATGACCCACAGAGATGTTATGGGGTGGGAGGTGGGAGGGGGGTTCATGTTTGGGAACGCATGTAAGAATTAAAGATTTAAAAATTAAAAAAAAAAAGCATCTGACAGTTATCTTCTATCTTTAAAACTACAGACTAGAACTCATGAACTAGTTTTCTCTCTTTATTTTAAAGTTCATATTTATAGCTCAATCACACTATGGAATTTATTTAAACTGAAGTATCCTACAAATGTCTTTCACAATGATGAAAGTGATGGTAGGCACAAATTAATAAGGGAAAATAATGGTAACTGCGAAACTATTTTTTTCTGACCTGTGAATTGGAAAAAAAATCCACTTTTTATATAGACATATCGTTAACATTAAAGAAGTACTACAGATAAAATGAAAGATCATCTTACAATAAACTTCTTTTAGTAGTTTTTTTGTTTTGTTTTGTTTTTAGAGGGACTAGGTTAATGTAGGATCTTTTATTGGTCTTTTTTGTTTACTTTTGTTTTTTTTTAAATCATGATGTTGTAAGAAACAAAAGCAAAGATCATTTAATGTAAAAAGTAAGAATATGCTTATATAACATCAAAGTCTCCTCACTGTTATTTCATTCAAACTTAGTTTTATTATTATTTGAGTAACAATAAAACATGATTCAAAATCATTTCTATAGCTCTAAAGGATTATGACTATAGTAAACCAGAAAATATTAGAGAGATCATTAAGGAAACAAAACTATATTTTCATCATGAAGGAACTTAAACATTCAGAAAATACTGACTGAATATTCATCATACATCAGATACTATTAGAGGCACTGCAGATACAATATTAATAAAAACTGAAAAGAACCCTACTGGACACTACTGCTTAGAAAGACAATTAAAAAACAAACAAACAAACAAAAACTTCAATAACTACCAATTTGTGATCACTGTTTTAAAGGTAATATAGGAGTCTCTAATTCAGAATGATTTAAAAAATATACTCAAACATGGATATTTTGACCAAGTGACCTTCCCAATGAAATCTAAGTTGAGGGAGGAAACAGAATATGGAAATACTCTTAGGTGGGAATGAAGATAAAGACCCATGAACTGAAGCAGTGTGAAAGGACAAGAAGAATGAAGAAAACCAAAGAGAAAGAAACAAGCCAGATGTATAAAGGCTCAAAGGCATTGATAGGAATACAAACTTTATCTAAATAAGTAATATTTGCTAATATTTAATATGTAAGTGGATGAGAATTTGAAAGCTCTTGTATGACTTAACATGCAGATCATACTGTCTTCCTTAAACAAAACTGAAAACACTGAGTTACTCATAAAATTAGAGTTTTACACATAATACATATTAAAAGCCCCAGTGTTTTGCTATATTTTCTGTAACTATGCAGGAAATACCATTTTGGGGGCAGTAATTATTCCTATCTTCTTAAGTATAAATACAAGCAACCACACTTTTCAACAGAGGACCATAACTAAGAGTCAACCAAAAGAAGGCTTTTGAAGTTAGAATATTTAGCATACTGAGATGAAGGCATTCAGAATATTGGTAATTTACATCTAGTCCAGGTATCTGTCTTTGTAGTAGAATAAAATTAAAACAGAAAATGACATTAAATATCATAAGTATATATAATATAGTTTCTAAAATTAAAAATATATCCCTATAATCTCATCCTTGAAAAGAGATCAAAATTAATCCAATATAGTGATAAGGAAGTAGGATCTGGATGACTGGCATTAGGGATTATAAAGAATAGATGACAACTTCCAAATTTAAATGTTATAAAAGAAAAATCACCTGATAAACAACATCCAATATGAACAGTGACTGCATCCATGAAATTAAAAGATGCTTGCTCCTTGGAAGAAAACCCATGAGAAACCTAGATAGTATATAAAAAACAGAGACATCACTTTGCCAACAAAGGTCCTTACAGTCAAAGTGATGGTTTTTCCAGTAATAATGTATGGATGTGAGAGGAGGACCATAAAGAAGGCTGAGTGTCGAAGAAGTGATGCTTTTGAAATGTGCTGAAGAAGACCCTTGAGAGTCCATTGGGCAGTAAGGAGATCAAAGCAGTCAGTCCTGAAGGAAATCAACCCTGAATATTCATTGGAAGGAGTGATGCAGAAGCTAAAGCTCTAATACTCTGGCCACCTGATGTGAAGAACTGACTCACTGGAAAAGACCCTAATACTGGGGAAGACTGAAGGCAGGAGAAGAGGATGACAGAGAATGAGATGGCTTGATGGCATCATCAATTAAATGGACATGTGTTTGAATGTCCATCAGGAGCTGGGAGATGATGAAGGACAAGGAAGCCTGGCATGCTGCAGTCCATGGGGTCGCAAAGAGTCGGACATGACTGATTGACTGAACAACAAAATAACAGTCAAATTTAATCACTACAATTTAATTTACATATTAAAGTTTTCCTATACCTGCATAAACATTGACATGGTAGGAAGGTGAAAGGTTAAAGGAAGTTTGTTAACCTAATAAACTAACTTTGTATGATTATGCGGCAGAAACTTTCAGAGCTTAAGGAAATGTAATAAAAAACATTGAAATGTGTACAGACTCAGCTCCATGATACCAAATTCTTACAATTCACTTAAGGAAGTAATTCAGAATTTGGGAAATGTCTACCTACAAGGATATGCATGCCAGCATTATTTATATACAGACAAGTCAAACCTAAAAATGGAAGACTGTTAAGTAAACGGCATTATATGTTCAAGACAGTTTAGACAGTAATAAAAGCCATGTTATAAAGACATAGTCAATAATAATGGAAAATGTAGAAGGCATGGTGATATGCTAGGGAAATGATATAATATAACGTGAGATAATCACTTGTTATCAGTTTCAAATGATCTTGACTCTACTACTAACTATTCTTGTGATTTTGGAAAATATATTTATCTGAGTTGAGGTAACTCCTCTCTAAAATGATAATTATGAAGATTAAATGAGATAATACATTTGAAATATTTTACAAGAGTCTGGTGAATGCATGCATAAGCATGTAAAATATATTGGCATCAATAGTCCAGAGAACACTGTATTTTTACTTTTAACTTTTAAATATGTATACAGAAATAGTTGAAAAATAAACACCAAAAATGTAAATCATGGTTGTCTCTGGATAACAGGATTTAATATATTTCCATTTCTCATATTTCTTATATTGAACATGTTTATTTGTGAGACCAAAAAAAAAGTTACCTTAATAAGCACTAAATAAAAATTAAAACTATATTACATCAATGACTCTACCAACAGATTAAATATTTTTAAGGAAAAGTAGGGTATATTATTTTCAACAATTTTTATTTATATCTAATGCTGCTTTGAAAAAGCACAGGCTTTCTAAAAGAATCAGATGAATAATACTTATGACATCATATTTTCAATATTAATAATGTTTGGTTTCTTTTATATCTGAATCTCAAGGGATCAAAGGATGCCGAGGTACACAGGTAAATACTTTGGTTTGCTTGATTTTTTTCTATTTGTTATATTTTCCATCTTCGGTTTGTTAAAAAATGAAGAAAAAATCTTTATTTGTAACTTCATTGTTTTATTTTTTACAGACACTAAAGGACTGTAGTTGATTTCAAAATGCTAAAACCATTTATTCTCCCAGTCAGTTATATGTGCTGTTCATTAAAGAATGTGAGAAAACGAGATAATACTGTTTTTGTCCAATTTTTCAAAAAACCAGGATAATGAGACTTTCGGAAAAGTTTGCATTCTAAGTTACTCCTGTAGTCAGCATATCAAATAACCACAGTACTATCAACAATATGTATGAAGAACTGTAAGAAAATACAACATGCGCTATCTTAAAGCTCCTGAGAGAAATTATGCTTGAACCTCTGCATGCCACTTTTGCCTTTAAAAAATACAAAAATCTTAGTTAATTTATATGGTTCAAATTTGGTTAAGGAATAAATATTCACCTGTTTTAATTAGTGATTTTAAACAGCAGACATTCTTTCCCAACTCAAAAAATGTCCAGTCACCCTAGCAGCAGTAATAATGACATTTTAATGTGGTACAGAAATGCAAGAGATAACCTTGTTCACCATACTCATAATAATGAGATGATTCAAAGCAGATATGACTATAGTTATCAAAGGCTTCAGCACCCTCTGTTTCATCATTCCACTTCATATTATACTGTAAGGGAAAAAAAGGAATAACAGCTTGGTTTCTCTTGTTCTACATTTTTCAGCACACTATCTTCTTATATAATATAGTCAGTGAGATACAATAAGATATCACCTCACAGGGGTCAAAATGGCCATAATTAAAAATGCTACAAATAACAAATGCTGTAAAGGATGTGGAGAAAAGGGAACCCTCCTACACCATTGGTGGGAATGTAAATTGGTGCAGCCACTATGCAGAACAGCATGCAAATTCCTTAAAAAAACTAAATACAGACTTACCATATGATTCAGCAATCCCACTCTTGGGCATATACCCAGGGGGAAAAAAAAAAACTATAATTCAAAAAGTTAAATGCATCCCTATGTCCATAGCACCACTATTCACAATAGCCAGGACACAGAAACAACCTAAATGTCCATCCACAGATGAACGGCTAAAGAAGACAAGGTAGATAGACACAAAGAAATACTACTCAGCCACGGAAAGAAAAATGAAATCATGCCATCTGCAGCAATATGGATGAACCCAGAGATTATCATGCTAAGCAAAGTAAGTCAGAAAGAGAAAGTAAGTCAGAAAAAAATATGATATCATTTATATGTGGCATCTAAAAGATGACACAAATGAAACTATCTATGAAACTGACTCACAAGGACATAGAGAACAGATCTGTGGTTGCCAAGGGGTAGAGAGTTGAGTGAGGGATGGATTTAGGGGGTGTGGGGTTAGCCGATAGAAGCTATTTTATATAGAATGGATAAATGACAAGAGAACTATACTCAATATCCTATGATAAACCATAATGTAAAAGCATTTTTTAAAAAGAATGCATTATACACATAACTGAATCACTTTGCTGTATAGCAGAAATTAACACAACACTGTAAATCGATTATTATCATTGTTTAGTTGCTAAGTCATGTCAGACTCTCGTGACCCCATGTACTGTAGCCCACCAGACCAACTATACTTCAGTAATAATAATAATAAAAAAAAATCCTCAGCCTTGTTGGTTCTAACTTCAATTCTTTTTCCCCACTCCCAACTTCTTATAAAGAGAAAAATCCAGCTCCTTAAAAAGAAAAAAAAAAAAGAGAGAAAGGAAAGTTGCTCATTCGTGTCCAACTCTTTGCGACCCATTGGGCTATACAGTCCATGGAATTCTCCAAGCCAGAATACTGGAGTGGGTAGCCCTTCCCTTCTCCAGAGGATCTTCCTAGCCCAGGGACTGAACCCAGGCCTCCCGCATTGCAGGCAGATTCTTTACCAGCTGAGCCACAAGGGAAACATGCCCTTAAATTATACTTATTGAGAACCTCTTTGATAATGAGAACTAAATATAATGGAATGATTTCCTTTGACCAGAAAGCTAAAACAACTGAATCAGGATCTAATATATAAAATCAAAAATAATCTAATTCAGTAATACTCGAACAGGTAATACCACAAAGGGAACGAAAATAGGGTATACCAACATCATCAAGGGCACACTGGCACACCCCAGTCTTTCACTGGTCAATGTCAGTTGAACATTATCCAACTATTAAACATCAGCTGTACCACACACACAACTGGTGTTTCTATAAGCTCCCAAGAGTCTTTTGGAGCTGTTTCTTAAAATGCAAACATTATTTTCCTTTTTAAACACTGTCACTAAATGGAGAGGTTGGAAATTACTATTACCACACAAACACAACAAAAATGTTTTCTGCCAGCTACTTCTGTAATGGACGCCTACTTAACATGGCAATAAAATGCTGGCAGATCACAGGACTGATTCTCTTGTGTGTGTGCAGCTGAGAGCAAAAGTATGGCCTGCCTTGACAGAACCGCCTTAAGTCTTTAAACTGTCCTCCTTCCAGTATTTATTCAGTGTGCCTTCTACCAAGCTGAGAAAAGCTGTTTCAAATCAGTGTCTGAGACTCTTCAGGGAGAGCAGCTGAGGAACTTCAAGGTGACTCAAACCTGGGGACTTTTCTCAAGATAGGCACTAGGTGCCACTTGCTGCTTCTTGATACGCTGATCTAGCTTCCATCAGTAATGGAGCAACTGGTGTGAAATGTTAGCTAAGGACTCGACACCACCATTTAGTGAAGGGAAATTTGATCATAGAACTGCAGCAACAGTAAGCAGCCCTGATTTTCCTGGCCAGATGACAGGCAGACATTTGGCATCATTGAAATTAAAGAAAGAAGTATCCTCCTCCAAATTCCCAACTGATAATATCACTTCTGAATTATAAAGCAACGGTTCAGTTCAGTCACTCAGTTGTGTCCAACTCTTTGTGACCCCATGGACTACAGCACGCCAGGCCTCCCTGTCCATCACCAACTCCCACATCTTACTCAAACCCATTTCCATTGAGTAGGTGATGCCATCCAACCATCTCATCCTCTGTTGTCCGCTTCTCTACCCGCCTTCAGTGTTTCTCAGCATCAGGGGCCTTCCCAATGAGTCAGTTCTTCCCATCAGGTGGCCAAAGTGTTGAAGTTTCAGCTTCAACATTGGTCCTTCCAATGAATATTCAGGACTCATTTCCTTTAGGATGGACTGGTTGGGTCTCCTTGCAGCCCAAGGGACTCTCAAGACTCATCTCCAACACCAGAGCTCAAAAGCATCAATGCTTTGGCACTCAGGTTTCTTTAAACTCCAACTCTCACATCCATACATGACTACTGGAAAAACCATAGCTTTGACTAGACGGACCTTTGTTCACAAAGTAATGTCTCTGATTTTTAATATGCCGTCTAGGTTGGTCATAACTTTTCTTCCAAGGAGCAAGCCTCTTTTAATTTCATGGCCACAGTCACCATTTGGGGACAAAGGGATGACAGACAGTGACTATATTAAACATCTATACATTTGAAGAAGAATGAAAAGTCTAGGAGTTGATCCAGGTTCTTTGTATTTTACTAACTCAGCTGGCCTCCAAGTTCTACCTTTCCTTCTCCCATGAGACCCCTTTCTCCCCTCTAAAGGAGTGATTTTCCCTTTTTAATATATACCATAGCCCTACCCTTCTCACAACTTTATTCTAAGAAATGCTGACTGCCACATGCAGCACCTCATTTGGGTGTGTCTGGAGTTCTGGAAGCTGACTACCTGTTCTCCTACAAATACCCCATTAGAGGACTTTGGAGGTTCTAGCAGATGAGTGCAGCTACTCTTGAAACCTTCACCAAAGAAATGTCTGCCTCTTTCAGAGAAGGTCATCCTCTTCTGTCAGTGTACAGCATCAGGGGAGATGCACTTGGAGCAATGAGGGAGGAAGGGATACCACTCAGTCCACCAGATCAGCAGAATCAACCCTAGTGATCAATGGGCTGACAAGTGTCCACAGCCAGAGGGACCTCATATCCAGTTTCTCACTATTCATTATAATTGAAAGTTGGTTAATTTAAGAATACCTTAGGTTGAGACATGCAAATAGCCCACTTAGCTCTGCATCTCTGCCTTTAACCAATGTTTAGGAGATATTAAAATTTACTCCTTGAAATAACAAGTGAGAAGCACAGCAACAAAACAATGTTGTTGGTTTCATGGGTTACAGTAAGAGAGTGCATATCCACATAGTACTGAAGCTCGGGGTTAGAAACAAGAACCTTTCTAATTTTTATCTTTAGACCACAACTGTATATGCTGCACCAAGTAGACCACCAGAGTTTCCCTAAAACACTCTCAAAATATGCCCACTTTTTGGAGTAAAAGCCCCAGCAGCATGTGGCTTGTAGATACTCTAAAATTGTTGGTTTTCAGATATAAGCCCAAGTAATTACACTGGAATTCATTGGAAAAAACTCTGATGCTGGGAGGGATTGGGGGCAGGAGGAGAAGGGGACGACCGAGGATGAGATGGCTGGATGGCGTCACAGACTCGATGGACGTGAGTCTGAGTGAACTCTGGGAGATGGTGATGAACAGGGAGGCCTGGCGTGCTGCGATTCATGGGGTCGCAAAGAGTCGGACACAACTGAGCGACTGAACTGAACTGAACTGAATTACACCGAGCATAATAACACTTTTGGATCTTATTAGCTCTATCTCCATCAGCAGACAACCACATGTTTTTAGGTAAATACTTAAGGCAAGACAAAAACATTAAGGCTCGGGGCTTCCCAGGTGGCACAGTAGTAAAAAATCTGCCTCCAATGCAGGAGACACAAGAGACATGGGTTTGATCCTTGGGTCAGGAAGATCCCCTGGAGAAGGAAATGGCAGCCCCCTCCAGTATTCTTGCCTAGAGAATCCCACAGATAGAGGAGCCTGGCCGAGGAGCCTGGCCGACAGCAGTCCATGGGCTCACAAAGAATTAGACATGACTGAGCAACTCTTTCACTTTCACTACTTCTTCTATACAGCACATCTTATATAAAATAAAATACAATACATTAATATATAATCCTATTTTGGAACAAAAATACCAACCTAGAGCAACATGACCTTGGATAAAACACTTAAAAAGTTTCTAATTCTATACTTCCTTACCTGATCATATTATATGCTCATTACAAGAAGCTGAAGGTCAAAGGAGGAGGAGAAAAAGTGGAAGACAAAGGGGAGGAACAGGGGAAGAGAAAGAAGTTATGAAACAGAAAATACATGTAAAATACTCAGCAGAGTGCCTGACACGTCATAAGTGAAAACCACAATTATAAAACTTGGCAATGAAATGCATCTGGTTTCAAATCCTTGGGGAAAATATATCTGTTAAATAGTAACAATAATACATGAAGTGAAAGCATGTTGTAAGAATTAAATAAGTAAATGCAAATAAAGTCCTTAGCACAGGGCCTAGTATATCATAAGCACTTCGTAAAATATTATTACTATCTCTCAATATAAGATGTTATATAATGCTATTTACAAAAACAATGTAATACTTAAACTAAAGATGCCATCACTCTCTAATGAGAATATGTGAGAATCAATTTCATTTCAAATAATATAACTAGTCAAAACATAATTATTAATAAAGGCATCATAAACTATACACTTGATTAATCTATTTTGATCTCTCAAGTTAAAAAATACCTATTTTAGAGGGGGGAGTTCATGTAGACAATATTATTTAATGAAAGTGAACTAATATTCTACAAGAGTCAAACCCATTACTGTGAACTAGCTGCAAGCAAAAAATGACCACTGAACATCCACATTTTAAAGAAACATCCAAAGCACACAAATACCATACTGGATGATTTATTTAATTATTTTGCTTTTTAAGAGGTCATATTATGTTGTTACACTAGGGAAAAAATGGTACAGGCAGTGATGGATAGGGCAATAAATTCTCCGTAAACCCTCTTGGAGAAAATGAGTCATTATTATTTATTACAGGACTTTCAAGTCGGCTGACCTAGAATTTTTTATAAAAGGCAGTGTAAATAATCAGGGGTGATTGGTTTGTCAGGCAACAATAGACCAACATTTCTAGGAGTAGCTGTAATTGGGGAGTAATGAGTCCTGGAACTAAATGAATAAATTTAACCAGAGAAAGAGTAGACAGAATCCTATAACGAATACATTGGCTGTCAAGACATAACTTGGATTTTGCTCTTAACTGGGCCTTGACAGTGTCAGTTGCCCTAGAAAACACGGTTTGTGGGCAACAGGATCACGTATCCACAGTGCAGCATTTGGCACTCTGCCTGTGGCTGAGATAATGCATGCAAGTTAGAGCATATGAGCTGGTATGTGTAATCAGCAACTGCAACTCTTAGGCAGATTTTTTTTTTTAATAAATCTGGAAGACAGATGTTTGCCCCAGACAGCCTGTTAATTCTGAACTGATTATGTTGCCAACAACAAAGGCACTAATCTGTAGAGAACAGTATGAGTTTTTGACATTATTATAATAATTGAAAATATATATATCATTTAAAATTAAGTTCTGTGTACATATTTAAGTGACTATACTGGGCCAAATGCAACCTAGTCACTCCTACCTAAGTCTATCAAAAGTTCTACTATCTAAAAACAAAGAAAAAGGAGGGAAGAAATCAGTGGAAAGATTAAAGCTTTCTATTTCCTTAAAAGAAAAATATAAATAATATCCCATAAGCTTTTTTATTCAATCATTCCATTTATATGTCTTAATTCAAATAATCAGTTTTCCCATATACAAAGGTATGACATAAAGAATATTAAATATTGTCTCTATAAAAAATATAGAAACTATCAATAGAAGACTGGTTAAATAATATACTCATATATACAAAGCCGTAAGAAGCAATATAAGATATCATATAATGACATATATTAATATCCACAGACATAAAAATCTTCTTTAAACACTCGTAAGTAACACACACACATACACACACACATACTCTAAAGAGTCCTAAAGGGTAGTCATCACACTATAGAAGGTACTGTTTTAAACTCATAGGGAATTTTTTTTTCATTTTATATTGTTTAAATTATTTATAAGAATATATGATAAATTTAGCAACATAACATATATCAGAATCATCTAACATTCAGAGTGGTATCATCTAACACACAATCCACAGAGAATAAAGCAGTTCTCACTGTACCTGGATCACATGACCAAAAAAAAAATGGCGAACTTGTTATACTATGCTTAATCAGATTACTCCTTAATAAAAGCACCACCTTCAATTGCATCCTCCATGCTTTAACAAAGTTGGAGGATATTTGATAATTTTCAGAATGCAGAAATGAAAAAGAAACCAAAAATGTGTCTATATAGGGGAGTTAAATTACAGTTCATTAGATTACAGAGTACAGCATACTGTCAAAAAAAAAAAACAGAGGTTTTAGCATTCAGGGACACCTGAGTTGAAGATCTCTTCTACCTACTACCTGAGATGGTTCGATTTTGTTAGGTAATACCTCTATCTTTAGACACAACCTCAACACAACACACCTACCTCTTAGAGTTCTGAAGATTAAGAGTTGTTCTGAGAACGTGTGTAAAGCATTTAACACGATGGCTGGCAATAAAGATTGCTCAGCAACTGAGAATCATCAACATGGACCTGCCAGGAACACTCAGCTATGAGGAGCTGCTGATGGGTCCTCCCACCCACAACACTCCCCCTCTACATACACAGAGAGATACTCGTGTAAGGAGAAAGTCAAACAAATTTTAATGTATATAGGAACAGAAAACAAAATAGATTTAAATTAGACAAGGACATCCATGTTAGAAGTAATTTCCTGAATACTAAGCTAAGTAATAATTGTGGAAGCTTCATCGCCAAAAATATCTGAGAGAAGAAATAGCTATCTTCTAAAACTTGGTGGTTTAGACATTCACCTACTTATGAGAAGAGGACCAGAAAACTGAATTCCCCAAATCTTTCAACTTTCATGTTTCTATGATAATTTAATTAAATTAATAGGACATTTCATCATTCTCCCAATAAATTGTGTTCGGGGGGTTTTAAGCAAAGCACAGACAGCTCATCTTTGCAAATGTAGTTCGTGATTTTACAAGCTCTAAAAAAAAATTACTGGAATATATTTAAAAGAATTCCTGTATATACAAAAAAAAACCTGGATGGCACTGGATATCTCACAAAGGGCTTCTGCTGCCTTCTGTTCTCCATTAAAGATGGAAAATTAATTCAGAGGAAGGTTGAAGTTTATGTATTTCTGTAGGAGGATGATAAGGGGTTAATGGGGGCAAGGGGAAAACTAAGCATCAAAAGATTAAAAAATAAAGTTAGTAAGGACTCAGATAAAGTTAAGAACCAGAACATCACGGAAGGCTGAACTCTATAAACAGCAAAAACAGCGTTTACCTTCCTTCAGCAAAGACTACTTGATCAGACTGTCTCCAAATGTACAGCATGTTATGAAGTTTTACTTAAAGATTCTATCATGTGAATCAAAGATGGTAACCTTGGATTAGCATTGCTTCTCTATATTTATTTTTCCCTTGTCAACATCATTCACTAGCACATTTTGATCAAAGCATGTCTATTGTTCTGCTGGGTTGAGTTTGTAATTTTCTGGAACAGAAGTGGAATGAAATACGGATCTTACTCTGACATTCTTTTACAATTATCATAGCTTTCGGAGACTTCTAAGTCTCCAGGTGGAGTTCAATGATTATCACTGTAGAAACAGCACAGCATACATGATTAAGAATCCCAGGTCCGATTCCAGTGCTGACTCTGACCACCTGGGTGTGAGGGCTGGCCAGCGCCGTGGCTGTGGGACCTGTGCAGTCACCCAGCTGGATCCCACAACTGGTCTAAAGCTCTGCGCTGCCGTCTAAATTCTGAATGACTTCTTTCAAGAGGCGCCCCACATTTTCATTTTGGACAAGACCCCACAAATTACATAGTTGTTACTGCCTGTGTGAGATTCCTAATTCAATTCATCTATCTAATTCTTATTATCTTTCATATGATCAACAACCCAACACTCCCTCTTCCCCTAATTTTTGCAAATGAAGTGCTATCAGAGCACACATTACATTTGTTAATTTGTCAACACAATGATACTGCTGTGTGAACATTACTTTCTGATGCTAAATAATTAAGCCAACTCAAGTCTATGAAAATCATATTTCCAAAAGACATTTTTTTTTAATAGAAGCAGACTATCAGTGTTGCCCAGAAGCTTTCCTTTTCTGAACACCTTCCATGAGAAAACTTTTCACTTTCACTTTACCATTAATTCTGCTCTCTGTCTTAAAGGTGTATTTGGCAGCTTTTTTTCCCAAAAGTGCCTTTGCTCAGACAATTCAGTGCAACACTATTTCATGGAATGGACAAGGAAGAAAGTACTGTATAGCAGAGAGCGATTAACAGCAGGAAATGTTTAAAAAACACCTTGCTGCTAACCTTTAAATAATACAAATAATCTTCAAATAATCAGAACAGAATGTTATAAAAATTAAAGTGCTGAGTGTGGTAGTGAGCAGCACCACCATTACGAGTATATGGATCTGTTTACTTCTGAGCATACTTTAAGAGGTTCCAAACACAGCACTTAGTGTTTCCCCATTCCTTCTGTCTGGCCCCAAATTTCGATCATTATCATTACTTGAGATTTAAAATCCATAAAAATGCTGCTAAAGTACGTAACTTGAGAGAGGAAATGTGCTGCTGTATCTGGAGATTTTCATTTAACACACTAGCAAATGGTATCAAGAACGACAGGCATTTCCCATTTAAACCTGTCATCTACTTCAGAAAAATCATATGTTCTGAGTGAGAACTATGACATCATGTATTATGTTTATTTTGTTAAAAAAAAAAACCCTCATGGTTGTAATCCAACCACATTCCCATATACATATACAGAAATTAATTCTTTGCTGTGTAAAGTTGAAAATTTTTTTCAAAATTCCTTGAGTTTTTACTTTTCAACTGTAAAATGAGAACAGTTATACCTATTTTGCTTAATGGACAATGTGTTCGAAATATATAGAAAGAATCTAGCAAACTGCTTGGAATATAACTGATATTTAATAAGTGTTAACTACTTATTTGTTCCTATTAGAACTCCAGAGACTTTCACTCTTCTCCGTCAAAGAAAACCACTCATTCACTCATGCCTCAACCTTATCACCCAGAACTCTTAATTTCTTTCATTTCTATTATTTATCAAAAATTCTTTTTCTCCACTGTTCACTACAGATTATCATAGCAATGTTTACTCTTTTGAACTCACAATTACCAGATCTACCCACGGTTCATGATTTCAAATATTTCAAGTATCATTGACTAATTCTCAAGTACCCATGATATTTAGAAAATTTACTCTTACGAGTCTTAAAACATGGATTGAATAGTCCTTTCATTCTACTGCTGTTCATACTGTGCCAAGCCCTGTTAGAAAAAAGCTGCTTTGACTACACATGCAATCATTATATTTTCAATAAAATATTCTTACAAAATGGGACTTTATATAAAAAGCCAAAGAAAGCAACATGTTCCTTCCCCTCCTCAGCTTCTTCAAAATGAATTTTCTCCAGACTTTCTTCCCTAAAACTCACATTCAGTCTTGAAAAGATTTGATGCAGACACTGGCTGGCTGGATCCACATTTTAATTAAGTACCACAATTCTGTAGAGAGACTTGGTGTCCCAGCTAAAAAAACTCTTATCTATTATTTCCCCTTGCAGCCAAGGGTAACCCAGTAGGATGAACGCAGAAGAAACAGAATGAGACTTCTGGAAATCTCTTGAGCTACCTACATCCAGGTTTCTTGCTTTGAGAGAAAATAAACTTGCAATCTTTTTATATCACTCTAGTTGGCTTATGCAATATTGCTCTTTACAGCATCGGACCTTGCTTCTATCACCAGTCACATCCAAAGCTGGGTGTTGTTTTTGCTTTCTCTCCATCTCTTCATTCTTTCTGGAGTTATTTCTCCACTGATCTCAAGTAGCATAGTGGGTACCTACCCACCTGGGGAGTTCATCTTTCAGTGTCCTATCTTTTTGCCTTCTCACACTGTTCATGGGATTCTCAAGGTAAGAACAGGAAAATGACTATGTCAAGGTTGTATATTGTCACCCTGCTTATTTAACATATGCAGAGTACATCATGAGAAACACTGGACTGAAGTAAAAGCTGGAATCAAGGTGCTGAGAGAAATATCAATAACCTCAGATATGCAGATGATACCACTCTTATGGCAGAAAGTGAAGAAGAACTAAAGAGCCTCTTGATGAAAGTGGAAGAGAAGAGTGAAAAAGTTGGCTTAAAACTCAGCGTTCAAAAAATGAAGAACATGGCATCCGGTCCCATCACTTCATGGCACATAGATGGGGAAACAGTCACTGACTTTATTTTGGGGGGCTCCCAAATCACTGCAGATGGTGATTGCAGCCATGAAATTAAGACACTTACTTCTTAGAAGGAAAGTTATGATCAACCTAGATAGCATATTAAAAATCAGAGACACTACTTTGTCCACAAAGGTCCGTCTAGTCAAGGCTATGGTTTTTCCAGTATGGATGTAAGAGTTGGACTATAAAGAAAGCTGAGTGCCAAAGAATTGATGCTTTTGAACTGTGTTGTTGGAGAAGACTCTTGAGAGTCTCTTGGACTGCAAGGAGATCAGTCCTGAATATTCATTAGAAGGACTGATGCTGAAGCTGAAACTCTAATACTTTGGTCACCTTATGCGAAGAATTGACTCATTGGAAAAGATCCTGATTCAATCTTGGGAAGACTGAAGGCAGGATGAGAAGGGGAAGACAGAGGATGATACAGTTAGCTGGCAACACCAGCTCGATGAACATGAGTTTGAGCAATCTCCGGGATTTGCTGACGGACAGTGAGTCCAGGCGTGCTGCAGTCCACGGAGTCACAGAGTCAGACACGACTGAGCAACTGAACTGAACTGATTCAAAGTACAGTCTTTGTAGCAGACCATCACCTGTTTGCTTATTAGAAATTCAGTATATTTGGCCAGATCTACTGAATAAAAAGGGGCTTCCCAGGTAGCACACTGGTCAAGAATCCACCTGCAATGCAGGAGACACAAAAGATGCAAGTTCGATCCAAAGGTTGGGGAGATCCTCTAGAGTAGGAAATGCCAACCTGCTTCAGTATTTTTGCCTGGGAAATCCTATGGATAGAGGAACCTGGAAGGCACAGTCCAGGGGCCACAAAGAGTCAGACATGACTGAGCTCACGGACACACATACAAATACACATACACACACTAAATAAAAATCTGCATTTTAACAAGAGCCAGAGGTGAACCACATGCACATTAAAGTTTGAGAAACACTGGAATACACTGCTGGTTAAAAACATTTTTGGAAGATAGTTAAAGGAATATTCAAAGACTCCATTTCCTTACTGACAAATGAGACTACTAATGGCACATAGTACACAGCATTATTGTGAGAAATAATCAGGTAACATTACTTGATAAACACTCAATAAGGTATAATTGGCATTAAATTTGATCATCTACCTCAAATCTGTATATTCAAGATATATTTCCAAAGTATTTATTTATGCAATTACATTGGTACCCCATGCAGATAAATTAAAGCTCCTTTAATACAGAAGTCTCCCTGAGTATAAGCCTATAACAAAAGTAGAAGTAAATTAATAATATACATTTATATTAATAATATAATAATCTTATATTCTTATATAATATTAATATATTATATTCATTCATATGCATCTTATATGAATGAATTTATGGATATGGATAAATCATGAATTTATTCATGAATTCATATTCATCTTATATTCATTTACAATACAATATAGAACCTGTTTTTTAATTATCCTCAAAATATTTCTCTTTCTAATAATGTATTTATTTCTATATATTCAAACAATTAAATAAAAAATTTAGTTTGCAAACAAACATGAATCTTTCTCCCTCACATAAAACCTAACAAATTCTATATTTCATTAGTCATTAGGCTTTCTGTACTCTCCCATCATGTGCTTAAGATAGCCAGTGATCCCACAGGACTCAAATAATATACCAGGTATCTAGATCTTCAGTTCAGAATGATAAAAAATAAAGTCTCATTAAGCTTCCATTTTAATCCAGTCAAAGGCAAGATACATCCTACGGCATTCCAAGACCTTCTTCTAAGGACTGTGATGACCAGATTACCTGCTTCCTACATCCAGGGCAAAAAAAATATGTGAGCTGATAAAAATCAATATAAATGGAATCATTTTCAGTAGTCATTAGTGAATATTAATCACTTAAGAAGAAAGTAATTTTTATTAAACTTTTAATGAAAATATATTTACATCTATAAATGATGCTTTAAAGAGGTATTCATATAACAAAACCTGAAGATAATGTTATGAATCTTCTAATCATGAAAATTTGCCTTACCATTACTCATTTCTTAAAAATTGTGCTTCACAGCGGACTCTGTAGACACTTCTCCAAAGAAGACATACAGATGGCCATTAGGCTCACGGAAAAATGGTCAAAATCGCTAGTTATTGGAGAAACACAAATGAAAACTACAATGAAGTACCACCTCACACTGGTGAAAATGGCCATCATTAAAAAGTCTAGAAATAAGCAAATACTGGAGAAAGTGTAGCAAAATAGGAACTCTCATACCTGTTGGTGGGAATATATGTTACTGTAGCCAATATGGAGAACAGTGTGGATATTCCTCAGAAAACTAAAAACAGAGTTACCAGCAATCCCACATCTAGGCATTTACCCAGACAAAACTATAATTCAAAAAGATACATGCATCCCTATGTTCATAGCACCACCATTCACAATAGCCAAGACATGGAAGCAACCTAAATATCCATTGACAGATAAATGGATAAAGATGATGTGGTACCATACATGTAATGGAATACTGCTCAGTCATCAAAAGCAACAGAATAATGCCATATGCAGGAACATAGATGCAACTAGAAATTATTATACTAGGTGAAGTCAGAAAGAGAAAGATAAAAGCCACATGTTATCAGTTATATGTGGAATCTAAAACATGGCACAAATGAACCTATCTACAAAACAAACACACTCACAGATGTACAAGAACAGACTTGTGGTTCAGCCAAGGGAACGGAGTAGGGAGAAGGATGGACTGGGAGGTTGGGGTTAGTAGATGCAAACTACTACATTTAGACTGGATAAAAAACAAGTCCTACTGTGTAGCAAAGCAAAATATATCCAATCTCTTGAAATAAACCATAATAGAATATTTTAAAAGAGGGTATCAGTTCTGTTCAGTTGCTCAGTAGTGTCCGACTCTTTGTGACCCTATGAATTGCAGCACACCAGCCCTCCCTGTCCATCACCAACTCCTGGAGTTCACCCAAACTCATGTCTATCGAGTCGATGATGCCATCCAGCCATCTCATCCTCTGTCATCCCCTTCTCCTCCTGCCCCCAATCCCTCCCAGCATCAGAGTCTTTTCCAATGAGTCAAGTCTTTGAAAGAGGTGGCCAAAGTACATAATGATATCAATTCTTCCAAATTTTGTCTTAATTTGGAATTCGATGGAATACCATTTAAAATCCCAGTAAAAACTGTTTCAAATAATTGCATGCTGAATATAAATTTTAAATAATGTGTGAAAGTTCAGGACTAGTCAAGATCCTTTTGAAGAAGAATATGGTGAGAAGCTGAGCATACTAGCTTGATAAATGGGGCTTCATCAAGGGAAGGTAAAATATTTAATATATGGTCACAGGAGAACTGATCAGAAAAAAAAATCATTTGTATTGTGACCTAAATTGTATATTGATATTAGCTACCTGTGGCTTAAATAGATATGAAAGAAATGGAATCTTTTACAATAAAATACACAAAAATATTTAGAACATCAGAGTAGGAAATGATTTTTTAAACAAAGCATACACCTCAAAATATTTTTTTTAAGTTGACTCTGACAGCATTAAAATTAAGAACTTATTTGATCAAAATATACCATTAAGACAATAAAAAGACAAGTCACAAACTGGAAAAAGAGATTTGCATCACGTGTAACTGAAATGAACTACCATCAACAATATACAATCTATGAATCAATTTAAATGATTAAAATGTGTAAAAGATATGAAGAAATATGTCACTGAAGAGGAAACAAGAATATTCAGAATACAAAACAGATAACCGTGTCATTAGGGATAAGCAGAGATGCCATTCAGCACCTACTCAACTGCCTATAGTTAAGAACTCTGAAGCTTCTGCACAACAAAGGAAAATATAAGCAAGGTGAAAAGACAGCCTTCGGAATGGGAGAGAATAATAGCAAATGAAGCAACTGACAAACAACTAATCTCAAAAATATACAAGCAACTTACGCAGCTCAATTCCAGAAAAATAAACGACCCAATCAAAAAATGGGCCAAAGAACTAAATAGACATTTCTCCAAAGACGACGTACGGATGGCTAACAAACACATGAAAAGATGCTCAACATCACTCATTATTAGAGAAATGCAAATCAAAACCACAATGAGGTACCACTTCACACCAGTCAGAATGGCTGCGATCCAAAAATCTGCAAGCAATAAATGCTGGAGAGGGTGTGGAGAAAAGGGAACCCTCCTACACTGTTGGTGGGAATGCAAACTAGTACAGCCACTATGGAGAACAGTGTGGAGATGCCTTAAAAAATTGCAAATAGAACTACCTTATGACCCAGCAATCCCACTGCTGGGCATACACACCGAGGAAACCAGAATTGAAAGAGACACATGTAACCCAATGTTCATCGCAGCACTGTTTATAATAGCCAGGACATGGAAACAACCTAGATGTCCATCAGCAGATGAATGGATAAGAAACCTGTGGTACATATACACAATGGAGTATTACTCAGCCATTAAAAAGAATTCATTTGAATCAGTTCTGATGAGATGGATGAAACTGGAGCCGATTATACAGAGTGAAGTAAGCCAGAAAGAAAAACACCAATACAGTATACTAACACATATATATGGAATTTAGAAAGATGGCAATGACGACCCTGTATGCAAGACAGGAAAAAAGACACAGATGTGTATAACGGACTTTTGGACTCAGAGGGAGAGGGTGGGATGATTTGGGAGAATGGCATTCTAACATGTATACTATCATGTAAGAATCAAATCGCCAGTCTATGTCTGACGCAGGATACAGCATGCTTGGGGCTGGTGCATGGGGATGACACAGAGAGATGTTATGGGGAGGGAGGTAGGAGAGGGGCTCATGTTTGGGAATGCATGTAAGAATTAAAGATTTTAAAATTTAAAAAAAATTAAAATTAAAATTAAAAAAAAAAAGAACTCTGACATTGCCACTTATTGGCCAGAATATGGACCAATGGGGACTCAAATACTGGTAGTAGAGGTCTAAACTGATACAACTATTTTGGAAAATCAGTGTCATACTTACGTAATCTGATTTTATGAATACCCTATAGTCTAGTATTCTACTATCACATACTGATCCATATTCTTGCACATATGTTTCAAGAAACTCGTTCAAGAAAATGAAGCCACCCTATTCACGGTTCAATCCAAATAATAATTTACCAGCAGAGATTAAATGAATAAATTAAGATATATCTTCAGAAAATAATATTTTACCATGAATAAAAATGAATTAAACCTAAGAACAAACACCTGAAAAACTCATGCAAACATGTTGATGGAAGAAAGGAAGTGGGTGAAGACCACATACAGCATTAGGACTAACATGTTCAGCAAAACATTTATGTGAGGCACAGCTACTTTTAAAGAGCAAAGAAACAAGCAATCAAATATCTAGTGGACCGGCTATCTCTGGTATAGAAGCAGGGTGACGAGACAAAACTACAAAGGCAGGTTTAATGATGCTTGCAATATTCAAGGATTTTACACTGTATGATCAGTTTAAACAGGATTATTACACATGACTACTTATATATGTATAAATAGATGTATATTCTAATTAAATATACGATTTCTCTGTATTAAAATCACCTAATATATACAAGTAACATAATAATTAGAAACAAGCTAATGCATTATTTCAAGTCCACAATGAAACCATGATCTCACCTTTTATGAACATATATTAGATGAACACAGTTTCTCAGATAAAACAAGCATACTAAAGAAAACCTCCAAATAAAGCATGAAAGATAAATAATAAATGAGTAATATAGAATAATAAAATGAGTAGATACAATTTAAACTCACCACCAGGGCTTTGGATCTGTTGCTCAGAAGTTTTTCAATATCCCTGGCTGCAATTTCCACCAGCTGGCGTGCATTATTTGGCTCCACAGTATACAAATCTTGGTATTTCTCATAAATCTGTATGTAGAGGAAATAAAATTAGTAAGAACAATAATTGCTTATTTGGTTTCTATCCTCTCATTAGAACATATTTAAAACCATAAACAACTGATAAGAAAGACAAAACTGTTCCTCGCTTCATCTTGATCTTTTTAGAGTTCCAATGTGTTCAAAATATATATATATACATATACATGTATACATACATATACATATACTTATTTACATATACATATGTGTATATATATGTATATATACATATATATACATTTACATATGTTGATATACATATAAAGATCAATTAAGTGTAAGACCACAAGCTCACCAAAACAGTATATCATGTTAAAAGGTTGTAAAACATCTTGTAATACAACAATTTGTGTGTGCAATTTTGCAAATTAAAGTTGTACCTCCAACCTCAAAGTGAAAAATTGAAAGTGAAAGTCGTGTCCAACTCTTTGCCACCCCATGGACTATATAGTCCATGGAATTCTCCAGGCCAGAATACTGGAGTAGGTAGTTGTTCCCTTCTCCAGGGTATCTTTCTGACCCAGGAATTGAACTGGGGTATCCTGCATTGCAGGCAGATTCTTTACCAGCAACCTGGTATTTACTGCCTTCAGCGTTTTAAAGAAACAGGGAGGTTATTCTAGAAAATAGAAGAATTTAAGCATGGGACATCAAAACTGGAGGATGTGTGCACTGAACAAAAGTCGGGACAAGTGAATAAGATACTGCACTGAGGGAGACTCGCAGCTTTTGCATCACTGAAGCTAAGATGTATGCTACCTAGCAGGCTTATAACCAAAAAGAGAAACACAGTGAATGAAGACCTTCCCCTCCTCAGGTTCATCCTGGTGGCACAGGGAGCTTCACATTTCACAGTGAAGAACAAGGTCACCGAGGTCTACATTAAAATTTGGTTGAAGCTGTAATAGTATAAGCATTTATATTATGAAACCGAATTTTTTTAAAAACTCACTGAATAAGACTATATTGAAAGTAACCTAGACAGCAAGAGAAAACAATTACATTTCTGGCTCACATCAGTATTTATGGAAGGATTTCCCTAGAGTAGCATAAGATGCACCTGGTTTATCAAGCGTGTATACTCCTGGCAGGAAATAAAGATTAAAAGAAAAGTGGAGGGGGGGGTCAGGGAGGAGCACAAAGACAGTGACCTTGTCTGTGGCTGAAGGGCTGGGCTGAAAAGGAAATCCCTTATTCATCCAACAGATGGGTTGCACATGCATGACTAAACCATCTTCAAAGCCAGGGATTGGCAGGTTTTCACTGTCTTATGAGAAGCGAATCCAGGCACAAGCAGGAACCAGTTCAACCCTGCTTTTCACTGGCATAATGCCAGCATTCTGGTTACTACCAACAGGTTCTACGGCTTGGTCCCAGCTGACCATGGATGCTACTGGTAAACACGAGTTTCAAAAGGAGCAATATACATTGGCTAACATTTATTTTTTGAAGTGTGTTGGTTTCACATGAAGTTTCATAGTTTTAAGTGCTTTAAAATATATCAACATTTTAATTAATAAGTTAAAATAATTAACTATAATAAAATTAATTATCTAATATATATTTTTGAAGATTTAAATCAAACTTCTATTGCTAAAATTATCATTTTCAAACCATGAGGCTTTTCCTCACACTTTGAATTTTGACCTTGTAGGTTCTCATCCCAATTATTCAAGGCACAGTAATTTAGTCATATAAAATCCCAAGAGTTAATGTCATTCAAGATTCCTGCACATTACTGGATTTTTTCTACTTTTTACTGATGGACAGATTATTGTGTCCTCTTTTTAAAGACCCAGGTTATCCATGAAGGACTCCCTCCAGTCCAAAGCTCTCTCTTTTGTTTCAGCCTAAGACCTCATCCAGGAACATGACCTCCTAAACAGATTGATTTGAGGTACAAACAGATAAAACTCAAAATCACTTTAATTGATCAAGGATATTTAGTTCTTTGCAGAAAAACCAATATGACTAATTGCTGTGAAAGGCAGGTGTGCTTCGTATCATGAATATATTGTTCATTTATGTATAAAGTCTAACCTCCTTCCTGTGGTATTGGGACTCTAATAGAATTGAAAGTTGGTAAAGATTAGTTCAAGACACAGTCTCTACTTCATATTATGTACTACAGCTAATGGCAATTATAGTCACTGTCTAGGTATGTCAGACATATTAAATGCTATAAAGGATGAATGAATTATAAATAAGAAAAAACTAGCTCAAGTATATATATTTTTTTCTCAAACAGAGAATATTCTCTCAAGTTCAAGTTATACAGTAATTTTTAAAAGCTTAGGAAATAAAAAATAAGGTCCAGAATGCAAATAAACTTTAATAAATAAAGTCAAGGAAGCTTAAGTCTAGAGTCCCAATGTAAATGCCCTGCCATACATTTTTAGGTATAATACCACATTTCAAATGTTTTCATTGTAATAAAACATGAATTAGAATCATGTAACAGCCACCATCAAAAGAAGTGGACTTTGCTTCTGGTTTCAAAGAATGTAATCTTGTTTTTGTTGTTGCATGAGATATTGCAATGGCTCTCAAAGAGAGAGAGCCTGGTGCATGTTTAGTGAACAATTTTCAGAGTAGAAGGTTTCACATGGATTTTTAAGATATTATATTTCCATAACTTACAGGTATTTACAGTTCCTTCCACCACTAAAATAAATCACATTTCTATAATATTTAACATGCTAACTTGAATACTTTAAAGTATCTTAAACATCTTTTTTTCTTCTTCCTAGTTTTTTCTTTTCCTTTATAAAAAAACAATTATCTGCTTTACCACTTTATCCAATGTCTTTCCTGACAGAAAAACAGCATGATGGGAATAACATGAGTTTCTGGCACCAGACAGAGCTACATTCAAATCACATGTCAGCTCCTCACATGCTATGTGACACTGGCTTCTGTTTCTTCTGCTAGAAAGAATGGAGCACATAAAGAGAATTCAAGACAGGATCATTTTCCTCCTGACTGATAACACTAACATGCTTTTAATTTTTTCTATAGTTCAAACCTTCATACTGCTACCCTTGACACTAGTCTTGAAAAAAAGAATATCTGTCATCTTGTACATTCTTTCCTTCTCATCATCTTAACTAGCTGGTTTTAATATTCTTTCACTACAAAACTCACAGGCCAAGATTTGTTGTGATAACAGAAACCATGGTTTCCCTACCTTTTTCACTGAAAATGTCCATTGAGTCTCTTTAAGCCATGGTTCAGCGATAATTTTCAGAATAATACATTTAAAAATAACTCACCTGTAATTATCTAAAAAGTAACATCACTCACTGTCACATCTCTAAATAAACATAACTAATGAAATGTTTCAGAAATCATAATATTAGTATCATACCATGGAATTATACCATGAAATACAGTAATTCCCCTACATATGAATGAACTCCCTTCTGAGAGCATGTTCATAAGTCCAAATAGCTCGTAAGTCCAACTAGCTCGTAAGTCCAACAAAGTTAGCGAAGGTACCCAACTAACACAATCGGCTACATACTGCTGCTTTTACATTTGCTTTCAGGTATCCTGGGCTTGAAATAAAGATACTGTACTACTGTACTATACTATAAAGTACACAAAAGCACAAACACCTAGAGAGAATGCATGCATGGAATGAAGAATTTCACACGTGTGAATTAAGGTGATTCAATCTCATGTGACTGAACATGAGAATGCACTTTTGCATCTTTGAAAGTTTCATCTTGCAGGTTCATATGTAGGCTGCGCTGTGCTTAGTCCCTCAGTCCTGTCCAACTCTTTGCGACCCCATGGACTGTAGCCTACCAGGCTCCTCCGTCCATTGAATTTTCCAGGCAAGAGTACTGGAGTGGGTTGCTGTTTCCTTCTCCAGGGCATCTTCACAACCCAGGGATTGAACCTGGATCTCCCACATTGCTGGCAGACACTTTACTATCTGAGCCACCCAGGAAGCCAAAATCGTCCATGACTTTCAATTAATCATTTTATTACTAGGAACAGTGGGTGTCAGGCTTCAGAATGTAAGCATGGAGACACTTTAAGTCCCATTTCACATTGCTCAGGAGCAAACCACTGCCCAGAGCAGAAGGAAATGAAATCCTCATGTATCGTAGTTACACAAAGGGAATCTGAATGCCACTCTCTATCTGGGACATCTCTTTATTTCAGCAGGATGTGCAGAAATATTCATAGCAAACCCTCTTGGGATGAACAAATAAGGAAGCTGGAAATTAAGGATAATAATCTCTTCTAGGAGATGACCTTGGTATGAGTTCAAGGGGATCCGAACGCAGACTGAATGGCCAGTGGGAAGCAGAGGTCCAGCTGAAGAATAATGGTGAAAACTATCTGGAAAGATTGACCATGTTCTTAGTACCAATAACATTAATATTCATGTCAACATGACAAAAGACAGTAAATACATCAGATATCTTATCATGTCAGTTTCCCTTGTACCTAGAGGCCCAGGAGAAAAGTCAAGAAAATCAGAGAATACTGAAAGGGAGTTGGAACTCTGAATTAACTGAATATAAAACTGATCACAAAAGACTGTTTTAAACTGAAAGAGCCTAACCTTGAAATTGTGAGAATAATTTTTCCCCCATTCTGGGAGAAAGAATGGCAGCTCAGTTAAGTCTTTGTTGGCAGTAAGTTAAGTTCCCTAAAGATAAACATAGTCAAATGTCTGCATAGTAAATCAAAATATGTACATTTTGATAGCTCCTTCAATAGTTGTATATTTACTTCCCTCCATTGGAACTTGTCCTGGACAAGCCATCAAGACCTCTGCCATCTTGCTGAGGGAAGTACTCCCTTGGAAGTCACTGATGAAACAGGAGTCAGGGGAGTTTCCTTACAAATGGGTAGCAATATTTTAATATAAGACCTTGCCATTGGCCCCTGTCTAATAGCATCAAGACATACCAGAACTAAAAAATATAAATAAATAAAAACAAAGGAGAAAAGGAAAGATATATTCAATTGAATGCAGAGTTCCAAAGAGTAGCAAGGATAGATAAGAAAGCCTTACTCAGTGATCAATGAAAAGAAATAGAGGAAAACAACAGAATGGGAAAGACCAGAGATCTCTTCAAGACAATTAAGAGATACAAAGGGAACAATTCATGCAAACATGGGCACAATAAAGGACAGAAATGGTATGGACCTACAGAAGCAGAAAATATTAAGAAGAGGTGGCAAGAATACACAGAACAATACAAAAAAGATCTCTATGACTCAGATAATCACAATGTTGTGATCACTCATCTAGAGCAAGACATTCTGGAGTGAGAAGTCAAGTGGGCCTTAGGAAGCATCACTATGAACAAAGCTAGTGGAAGTGATAGAATCCCGGTGGAGCTATTTCAAATCCTCAAAAATGATGCTATTAAAGTGCAGCACTCAATATGCCAGCAAATTTGGAAAACTCAGCAGTGACCACAGGACTGGAAAAGGTCAGTTTTCATCCAATCCCAAAGAAAGGCAATGACAAAGAATACTCAAACTACCGCACAATTGCACTTATCTCACATGCTAGTAAAGTAATGCTCAAAATTCTCCAAGCCAGGCTTTAGCAATACGTGAACCATGAACTTTCAGATGTTCAAGCTGGTTTTACAAAAGGCAGAGGAACCAGAGATCAAATTACCAATATCCGCTGGATCATAGAAAAAGCAAGAGAGTTCCAGAAAAGCATATATTTCTGTTTTATCGACTATGCCAAAGCCTTTGACTGTGTGGATCACAATAAACTATGGAAAATTCTGAAAGACATGGGAATGCCACACCACCTTGCCTGCCTCCTGAGAAATCTGTATCCAGGTCAAGAAGCAACAGTTAGAACCAGACATGGAACAACAGACTGGTACCACACTGGAAAAGGAGTACATCAAGGCTATATATTGTCACCCTGTTTTTTTAACTTATATGCAGAGTACATCATGTGAAATGCTGGGCTGGATGAAACACAAGCTGGAATCAAGATTGCCGGGAGAAATATCAGTAACCTCAGATATGTAGATGACACCACTATTATGGCAGAAAGTAAAGAGGAACTAAAAAACCTCTTGATGAAAATGAAAGAGAAGAGTGAAAAGGTTGGCTTAAAACTCAACATTCAAAAAATGAAGATCATGACATCTGGTCCCATCACTTCATGGCAAATAGATGGGGAAACAGTGGAAACAGTGACAGACTTTATTTTCTTGGGCTCCAAAATCACTGCAGGTGGTGACTGCAGTCATGAAATTAAAAGATGCTTGCTGCTTGGAAGAAAAGCTATGACCAACCTAGACAGCATATTAAAAACCACAGACATTACTTTGCTGAAAAAGGTCCGTCTAGTCAAAGCTATGGTTTTTCCAGTAGCCATGAATGGATGTGAGAGTTGGACCATAAAGAAAGCTGAGCACTGAAGAACTGATGCTTTTGAACTATGGTGTTGGAGAAGACTTTGAGAGTCCCTTGGACTGCAAGGAGATCCAACCAGTCCATCTAAAGGAGATCAGTCCTGGGTGTTCACTGGAAGGACTGATGTTGAAGCTGAAACTCCAATACTTTGGGCATCTGATGCAAAGAGCTGACTCTTTTGAAAAGACCCTGATGCTGGAAAAGATTAAGGGAGGAGGAGAAGAGGATGACAGAGGATGAGATGGTTGGATGGCATCAGTGACTCGTTGGACATAAGTTTGAGCAAGCTCCAAGAGTTGGTGATGGACAGGGAAGCCTGGAGTGCTGAAGTCCATGCCGTCGCAAAGAGTCGGACACAACTGAGCGACTGAATTGAACTGATATCAGACATGGAAACAGCTAATTCCTGAATTAATAATCTGTGAGGAATCAGATAGAAAAGATCTACATGCACAAGGATAATATATTGAACAAATCAAGTTTTCTCCACATAGGATGACAGATGAATCAAAGTTAAAAGCAGTAGCAAAAGTGAAAAGACTAGAAGCAGAAAAAGTGTGATAAATGATGGCTATGGATGGAGGAGCCTGGTAGGCTGCAGGCCATGGGGTCACAAAGAGTGGGACACGACTGAGCAACTTCACTTTCTCTTTTCACTTTCATGCATTGGAGAAGAAAATGGCAACCCACTCCAGTGTTCTTGCCTGGAGAATCCCAGGGACGGCAGAGCCTGGTGGGCTGCCGTCTATGGGGTTGCACAGAGTCAGACACGACTGAAGAGACTGAGCAGCAGCAGCAGCGTGGTATGTAAAGTAATGACTTCCCAAAGATAAACACATCCTTATCTCTAGAACCTGTGAATATTTTGTTACATGGCAAAGAGGAATTAATTTTGTAGATGAAGTTTTGCTAATTAGTTGCATTTAAAGAGATTATCCTGGATTGTCCTGGAGAGTCCAATGTATTCACAAAGATCCTTAAAAACAGAAGAGGAAAACGCAACCATGCAAGAGAAAACCAAATGGATGATAATGTAAGAAGAAATTATCATGTGTTGCTGGCTTTTAAGGGTGAGGAAAATGGACCATGAGGCAAGGAAAGGACTTCTCTTCCACAGCATTGTTAAGATAATAAATGTGTTATGTCAATAAATTTAGAGTAATTTGTCACACTCACAATAGAAAACGACACAATGAGGTAGCAGTGGAGACAATGCTAATACTCAGCCTTGAGGTCTTGGCTCTAGACCTTCCCTCCCACTGCCCAAACTATCTTCCACACGCCTTAATTTCTTGCTGAAAACCAGACTCTTCCTGAGTTTGCTTAAATGTGGTACCGTTATATTTCTTTTACATGTAGTTCTACAATAAATTCCCCAAGTGATTCACTCTACAAAAACTAAAAATGCTAAGAAGTATTTTTCTAAGTTGTGATTAACATTGTTTATTAAATATACTTTGAATGTCCATTTTATTAGTCATAAGACTCTTTTCACTGAAATGAAAAAATAATATCTATTGTGAAAACTGTACAGTTTCCATTAGACTTTATGAAATAATGAAGCTATCTCAGGACTCCCATTATAGCCTTCATAATTGTTTAGGAGCTTGAAAAGAAATATTAGAAAGAGGAGCTAAAAATATAAAGAATAGATGGCACACACTGTACAAAAACATATATGAATTAGGTGAATAAATGTGATTCTACCTCATAATAATAAAAGGTGGGGGTAAGAGAAAAAGTTAGAATACACACCTCACCATCATTCCAATTTCACTATCTTTATTGACTAAATTCACATATCTTCAATACTGATGCAGGCAGGAAAAGAGGTTCACTACCCCCTCGATGGCTTTAGATAATCATAAAATCAATTTCATTTACTTTTAGTTGAATTCTGCAGTTTGAGATATTTTTTTTTCCCTTTGTAATAGTGTCCTGTGGGCTTCTGAATTACTTGTTTCCTAACAACTTAAGAACATCTTGTTTCTTAAAAGATGTAGTAAAACAAAAGTATGATATAATTGTTTTTCTTGGTCACTTTCAAAGATGAAAGTTCCCTTGAGAAATGTTTACAATTCAAAGGTACAGTCTTCCTTTAAATCTATTATAAATCTAATCATCATCTAAGCTGGCCAGCAGAGAGAGACATTAAGATATGTGAAGAGTCCTTCATCTAAGGTAAAGAGTAACTACTGACACCAAATCTGAATTGATGTTGGAATATATTTTATCAAAACCAAACAAAACCTTCTTCCTTCCTCCATTGAAAACTAGCTGAATTTTAAAAGGTGAAGTATGCCAAAAAAAATATGATTTCCTAATTAACCCCCTAAACTATTCAAACTCTTCCCTCTTGATTTAAAAAGCAAATAGTGCAATCTCAAACAAAAGTCAAGCTTTTAAAATGTGTTGCATCAGCTAACACAATTGGGTAAAAAAATGAATGCCAACATCAACTGTATATTAATCCAATAGCATTTGCGTAAACTTATGAAGATGTAAGCATTCATAAGATGAAAGAATATGTTAATATCATTAAAAGAATCAGATTTGATTGTCTACAACTTCATTTTAAGTAAATTACAGTTCCTTTTTTCTTTCGATAACCTAGTTTTCTGAAATAGGATACTGCCTTTGAAATTTTTACAGCTTCAGTTCTCTGTATTTTTGCTCCCTTTGAGCATATGCAAACATCATTAACATGTAAGTATCATGTTTATGATGTATTTCTTACTTCTCTTAATCACAATGTTAGTATCAAGAGGACAGATTTTTGTCCATTTTGTTCACTGGTTCAGCCCAGCACATAGTATAGTGCCTGGCATATAGCACGCACTCAATAAATACTGATGACATGAATCAGTGAATGGACACTGATACTGCCACTATGTCAGGCTTTTCTAGCAATGTGAATGCTTATTTAACAAAGTCTTCCTTATATTTTAAAAATGCATATCTATTTTGAACCCCCCAAAAAGGCTACGTAAGGTGTTTTGCAGTTATATAATGAAATAAAAACACCTAAATGATAATTAGATTCCAATAATAAATACACAAATAAGGTATTGATCAATATGAGGAAGAGTATTATTACAATTCCATTGAAGAGGTACAGAAAATTTGGCTATCAAAATTCAAAGAAAAGATTACATGGATTGTGACAGTCAAAAGATGGTATTACAGCCATGTTTTAGAGGAAATATGCATTAATAGGAAAGAAAGATATCCAAATGAATGTGATGTAAGGAATTACTGGACAATATTGAAAGGCAAACTGGAACACTATAAGGAAAAGCTTTAAAATTCAGGATATTGGTTTGTATTTTACTGTGTAGTCAAGTGCAAGCTATTTTAAACTGATTCCTAGAACGTCTAGTGCCTATTATCACAATTTATACATAGGAAGAATTCATAGGCTTGTTTATTATAAACATGATCCAAATACTCATACATACATGTATACAGAAACATATTCACATGTTAATCATGTACATATACACACATATGCATAAATACACATATACAATATGTCATGTTGCCACTTCTACCGTGCATGTTTTTCCTGTCATAATTACATCAAACAGGCATTCTACAATCAGACACCAAAGTTTGATAATATTTTCCCTACTTCCACTATTCATTCGTTCCATTTGATACGACATAGTGTCTTAGCTGGGACAGGAACACATTTCAACTGGGACATTATTTTGAGGAAGAATATTAGGAAAGAAGTCAGAGTTAGTGACTCTTCCACAGCATACACTCCTTCTTGCCCTAATTCCTAGTAACAAGAATTTTATGGTGACGCTTTTGAGCAATATATTTAAAAATGTAAGAAAGAACAGAATAAGTGACAACCACAAATACGCCTGTTCACCATCTCCATACTACACATACGAATAGGTGATTATTTTCAACAAAAAATACAAGTGAAATACTAGGGGTCGTTTCTGGAATAAGGAAAACAACCCTAACAAAGACTGAGATGAGCATGAAAAAGATCCAGATCAAGAATTCTTCAGCTTTTAGGTTGGAGACATCGCCCACATATGGTAAGTTTTAAGTTTCTCTTAGAATACTTAAAATAAGAAAAATATGAAGATATGTATAAAACCTACCTACTTAGTCTTCTGTTTGTTTTTGATTCCAGAAATAACTTGTTAAACTATTCTGTTTCCCTTTGAATGTCTGGAGGTATATGTGTTTTGACCAGAAAATTCATATGTAATTAAAACAGATTATATTAGATTTTATAAAAACTAAATTTAAAAAATAATTAACCATAGGCTGAGTGAGAGGCTCTTTTAATATCCCTAACCTTAAACGACCTAAATTCATTTCACTGCCAACAAAAGAATTTTGAAGAGGAGCAGAGTTTAATTTGCCCTTAAACATAATACTTTATTAACGAACAGCTTTTGGAAAGTAAAACTGCTGGCCAGAGATGCTGAGATCCAATTTTTACAACTTTATATTCATTTAAAGAATTCTGGGAGATTTATCCCTGCCTTAAATTCTTCAGTCCTTCTAGAGCAGTTTTGCAAACTCAGCACTGCACCCTGGACATTTTTACTAAATAAGTCTGTTGCGGGGTGGCGTCCTGTGCATTATGGGCTGTTTAGTAGCATCCTCAGTCTCCACACTAGATGCCTATAGCACTCACCCCTCCCCCGCCCCTGGCTATGACAATCACAAATGTTTCCAAGCATTGACAAATGTCTCCTGGGGGACAAAACTGCCCCTGGCTGAGAACCACTGCTCTAGATATAAAGACATTACTGACAGACGTCTTTAGGGGGAAAAAAAGTAGCAGCAGTAGCTCTGTGTTGCATATTCAGAGTGTGCAGTAGTAAATCATTGTCTTTTATACCATTCATCTTCATTCTGGAGAAGAAGCCAACACTTGGCTACAACACTTATGAGCTTTTAGTCTTCCTCTCTTTGTGCAGCTCATAGACAAGCAAAGAACACAACTACTATACATTACTCTCTCCGTAATTATTATTACCAAATCATTTGACTGCTGTTTGGAGAAACAATAACAAATCATTCATCCTTCAAGTACAGCATAATTTAAAGTATTAATTACTGACTGACAATGGAACAGGTTTGTAAGGTAGAAAACATCTGTAATAATCCTTCACTGTTCATGTGTGTGAAACAACAGTACTTGAAAATCTGTTAATAAAATATTGAAAGTCACTTTAAGATTAGAAATTCCCTTAACTGTATTCTGTATCTTTGAAAATGAAGGTAATTAACTACAGTCTTACAAAAAGAATAGTGTCTTACTTTAAAATTTCCAGTACTTAGTTGGGTAAAGGGGGTCCACAATCTCTACTGATAATATAGTCTATAGTCAAATAGAGTTCTTTCTCCTAAGAGAAAAAGAGTGTTTCACTCCTAAAATCATAATAATCTCAGGTTGCTGACATGCAATGGTAACTGATTTAATTACAACACGTCATCATTGAGGAAATAAGGCAAATCTACATAAAACCAGGATATATGAAACAAAAATAAATAGCTTTGCTTAAAAAGTAATTATATTACCTTTATAATCATTATACTGCCTTTATAAAGTAATTATAAATATATAAAGTATATTGCTTTTACAAAGTAATACAAAGCTACATTTTTAAAAGTAATAAGAATTTAACTTCTTCACAACCTCTACTATTGTTTCCACATCTCATGTTATTTTTCCTTTTACCCCTGTAATATTTCTAAAAGCAAGGGAGAACACTACTATCTGCCTCACTGGACAAGCAGGTAAAGAGAAATCGAGCATCATGCTACTACTTAGCAGACCGAGAGCAGAGAAGAAGATTCCCCAATCCTGTTGTTGCCTAGTCACAATAACCAATGATTGATTATATTCTGATTCTAGAAAATATTTTATTTACATAAAGATGACATGACCACAGTGTCAGAGCATCAGTCTGTTAATCCCATAAGTAACTAATGAAAATAAATTTTTCACTTAAAACAGTTATGTAAATACTAACTTAATTAAGAGTTCTGAATGTTCAATATTTAGACAAATTTCATATTTACATTCTTGAGAGCATATTAAAATATGAAGATATTAATTTCAACATAACTTTAAATGACAAAATCATAACAGTGAATCAAAAGCCAGGAAATTCTATGATAATGCCTTTGCAGCCTGAGTCTACTTCAAGAATAAACTTCCAGGAAAAATTAATCAGTAAGCTTCTTAAATGTGTTTGCACATTCTAGCCTAACATGTTAGAAATCCAGATAGAATTTACTTTTAAGAAGTATGTCTTATAAAAACAATATGACAAGCATCATTTCAACTCTCTTAGATAACAAGAGGAACACAATAGTGTCTGTCAACAAAAAGCTGGATTTCCCTAACATCGTTCATTATAAGACACAACACATTAGAATAGAAATAGAGGGGAAGTAGAGAGGAGTGTCCGATAATGGGGTAAAAATTTCAAAACGTACATATTGTTAACACTAGAGGAACAGCCACTGTACCTTACATTGATATAAGAGTCTGGGAGGCTTATAAAGCATCAAGTAAAGCTGCAAGAAAGACCAACATTATATGTTGGGGAGAAGAAACGCACAGGGAAGAAAAGGTAGCCTGGAATTCCTGTGATGTTCAAAGGCTAAAACGCCTCTCCTTTGAGCCATGGGGAGCAGAAGACACTGAGCAAGTTAGCCTTTACTGTTCCTGGGCCCCAGAGCTAGGACTAGGGTGAGGCAACAAAATTTCAGGAGCCACTCACTCACTCTGAAGATCGTACAAGCTCTAGACTCTCAGGATGAGTGAACCTCCCTAAATTCCCCACCCTGAGTGCATCATGTGCCCCATCTTGTTCCAGATTCTGCAAATTCCCCATCTCCACCCAGTCCCTGCCAGAAAAGACAGACCTTGTTATAGGGAGAAACTCTACCTCTTCCAAAATGCACCCTTCACACCTGCTTTCTAATAACAAATGTGTTCTGCTCAGGGATTAAAGTGAGTAAACAAAGACTTTTAAATAAGCAAGTGTAAGTGATAACTATGAATCCCTTCCTTGGACTCCTAAAGGCAAAAGAAGAGATGTGAAGAAAACTTTGCACAAAGGAGACAAAAAACTCCTGGATGACTGTGATTTACTTTACTGTTGGGGTTTGCTTTCCCCCAGGCAGAGGCAGTCAAGTGCAACAACTGAACATTTCTGACAGACAGCAGATTTCGCTTTTGCTTTAATATAATATGTTGTGGATTCAGAATCCCATCTTATAAAATCAACAATGGTTTCTAATCAATTTGTTTTTAGAAATCTTTTAAATAAACCAAAATGTATTGTTATAGAGCCAATTCATTTAGAATATCTGATCATTTAGATATTGGTTGAAATTTAGCTATACTTTTATCATTAAATGTTTTCTCAAATGAAATTCATCATTAAGTTTATTACATATTAAGTATCACTAAATTATATTTAATATTTTACCATTTTAAAATAAATTTAATATTTTAATTTTTAATATATACTATCATTAACTATAGTATTAAATTATATATTACACAATGTTGAATGTTATTAAAGTATTAAATGAAAAAATGGTTGCTAGAGATGTTTTATAAACTTTGTTCCAAAAAATATTAAGACAAAGAATATGCAAAGAATATTAAGACCACTTTAATTTTTAAAAAGTCATCTATTTATTAATATATGATTATCAGCTTCATCCACCAGCATAATAGTAAAATGTTTGTGTTTGTGTGTCTGTATATGAGTTTAAACTTTATAAAATGTCTTTACTTTACTGAAAGAAATTAGAAAAGACATAAATGGAAAGATATCCTGTGTACATGGAAGAATTAATATTGTTAAAATGACTATAGCACTGTGAAATGGAGTATTTCACAGTATTCAAATCAATAAACAAGGATATCACAGTCATCAGGAATTCCAGCCCTCAAATGTGAGTTTCTGAGCCCAGGAAGAACAATGCCATTGAGCTGCCACTGCTCCTTACAATAAGCAAGGAACTACGGATAGATACAATAAAATCAAAGGATGCTGACCTTAGTGAGATACGTATGAAAGGAATGGTTTCAGTAAGCCCAGACTCTTGTGTCTTCTCATAAACAGAAAGCACTAAATTCCTTAACTTGAGATATCTGGTTTTCCTTAATTAATAATAATCTTTTAATGGTCAAACTACCTGCTTTGTTACAAGTTTCTATAACCTAAATTCTACCTGCACCTCCTCAGAACAGTTCTCTCAAGGTCACCTGAGATGCTGTCTCCTGGTCTTGAATTTCTAAAAGATACCATTAAATAAAACATAACTCTCAACTTTTAGATTGTGACTATTTTTTAACTTAACACTATCCAAAGTTATCTTTAGATTCAACACAATCACCATCAAAATACCAAAGGCATTCTTTACAGAAGCAGAAGAAACAATCATAAAATGTGTGTGGAATCACAAAAGACCTCAAATGGCCAAATCCATTCTGAGAACAAAGAACATAACTAGAAGTATCACACTTTCTGCTTCCAAACTACACTACAAAGCTATGGTACTGGGGAAAAAAAAAAAAAACAGTACAGAACTGACATAAAATACATACACAGACCAGTGAAAGAGAATAAAGAGCCCAGAACTGAATTCCAGTATTAGTGTTAACCATTCAGTTGAGTTACTCTTTGTGACCCTATGGACTATAACCCACCAGGTTCCTCTGTTCAAGGAATTCTCCAGGCAAGAATACTGGAGTGGGTTGCCATTCCCCTTTCCAGGTGATCTTCCCAACCCAGAGATCCAACATAGGTCTCCTGCACTGCAAGCAGATTCTTTACCATCTGAGCCAACAGGAAGCCCTAAAATTCCAGCACGTACAATCAACTAATATTCAACAAGAGAGCCAAGAATACCCAAGGGAGAAAGGATAGCCTCCTTGATGAATAATGCTGGTAAGACTGGAAAAACACAAGCCCAATACATAAATTGGACACCCATCACATACAACATGCAAAAATGGACTCATAATGGTTCAAAGACTCAAACGTAAGACTTCATACCATAAAAATCCTACAAGAAAACATAGGTGAGAAGCTCACTGATATTCTTTTGGTAGTGATTTTTTGGACAATGCCAAAAGCACAAACAAGTAAAGCAAAATCAACAAATGGTACTGTATCAAACGAAAAAGCTTCTGCAAAGCAAAAACAAAACAATTAACAAAATCAACAGGTAGTCTACAGAATGGCAGAAAATTGGCAAACAGCCTCAAAATAAGTTAATTAGCAAAATATATAAAAACTAATACAACATAATAATAATAATAAAATGACCCAATTAAAAAAATTAGCCTCAGAAATAGAACCTTCCCCAAAGAGGTCATTAAAATGAGCACAGGCACATGAGAAGATGCCCAACATCACTAATCATCAGGGAATACAAATAAAAACCACAAGATATCACTTCATATCTGTTACAATGGCTATCATCAAGTAGATGCTGGGAGAAATACCAATAATCTCAGATATGCAGACGACGAGATCCACTCCATTCTGAAGGAGATCAACCCTGGGATTTCTTTGGAAGGACTGATGCTAAAGCTGAAGCTCCAGTACTTTGGCCACCTCATGAGAAGAGTTGACTCATTGGAAAAGACTCTGATGCTGGGAGGGATTGGGGGCAGGAGAAGGGGACGGCCGAGGATGAGATGGCTGGATGGCATTACTGACTCGATGGATGCGAGTCTGAGTGAACTCCAGGAGATGGTGATGGACAGGGAGGCCTGGCGTGCTGCGATTCATGGGGTCGCAAAGAGTCGGACACGACTGAGCGACTGAAATGAACTGATGTAGATGACACCACCCTTATGGCTGAAACCAAAGAACTAAAGAGCCTCTTGATGAAAGTGAAAGAGGAGAGTGAAAAAAGTTGACTTAAAACTCAACATTCAGAAAATTAAGATCATGGCATCTGGTCCCATTGTTTCTTGGGAAATAGATGGGGAAACAGTGGAAAAAGTGACAGACTTTATTTTTGCTGGGCTTCAGAATCACTGCAGATGGTGATTGCAGCCATGAAATTAAAAGACGCTTACTCCTTGGAAGGAAAGTTATGACCAACCTAGACAGCACATTAAAAAGCAGAGACATTATTTTGTCAACAAGGATCCATCTAGTCAAGGCTATGGTTTCTCCAGTAATCATGTATGGATGTAAAAGTTGGACTATAAAGAAAGCTGAGTGGCAAAGAATTGATGCTTTTGAACTGTGGTGTTGGAGAAGACTCTTGAGAATCCCTTGGACTGTAAGATCCAACCAGTCCACCCTAATGGAGATCAGTCCTGAATATTCACTGGAAGGACTGACGCTGAAGCTGAAATTCCAATATTTTGGCCACCTGATGAGAAGAGCTGACTCATTGGAAAAGTCCCTGATGCTGCAAAAGGTTGAAGGCGGGAGGAGAAGGAGACGACAGATGGTTGGATGGATGGCATCACCGACTCAGAGGACATGAGTCTGAGTGAACTCCGGGAGTTGGTGATGGACAAGGAGGCCTGGCATGCTCCAGTCCATACAGTCGCAAATAGTCAGACACAACTGAGCAACTGAACTGAAGTCCTGACACATATTGGTGAAAAGGTAATCTTCATACCCGTGGGGTAGTATGTTAGTTCAAATACTATGGAAAACCATATGGATGGAAGTGTCTCAATAAGTTAAAAATAGATCTACTATATGGTCCAGCAATTCTACTTCTGGGAAGAAACCCAAAGTAAAGAACACAAAAGTTGGATGAGACATATGTACCTTCATGTGTACTGCAGCACTATTCACCACAGCCAAGAAATAAAAACAACCCAAATGCCGATGAGTGAATACAAAAGATGTGGTATATAGACAATAAAATATTGTATTTCAAGCCATGAAAAAGGAGGATATTCTGCCATTTTCAACAACATGGATGGATCCTGAGCACATTATATTAAGTGATACAAGCCAGAGAAAGATAAGTACTACAAGGAGATCCAACCAGTCCATCCTAAAGGAAATCAGTACTGAATAGTACTCTTGCCTGGAAACTGGTAGGCTGCAGTCCATGGGGTCGCTAGGAGTCAGACACGACTGAGCAACTTCACTTTCACTTTTTACTTTCATGCACTGGAGAAGGAAATGGCAACCCACTCCAGTGTTCTTGCCTGGAGAAAACCAGGGACAGGGGAGCCTGGTGGGCTGCCGTCTATGGACACGACTGAAGCAACTTAGCAGCACCAGCAGCATCCACTGGAAGGACTGATGCTGAAGCTGAAACTCCAATACTTTGGCCACTTGATGTGAAGAGCTAACTCATTTGAAAAGATCCTGATGCTTGAAAGGTTGAAGGCAGGAGAAGAAGGGGACAACAGACGGTTGGATGGCATCACCGACTCAGTGGACACAGGTGAAATGTCCAAAAATTCAAACATGAGAACCAACACACACACACAGACACACAAAGAAGTCACTCAGTTGTGTCTGACTCTTTGCATCCCCATGGACTGTAGCCCACCAGGCTCCTCAGTCTATGGGATTTTCCAGGCATAAATACTGGAGTCGGTTACCGTTTCCTTCTCCAGGGGATCTTCCTGACCCAGGGATCAAACCCGGGTCTCCCGCATCTGAGGCGGACGCTTTACCATCTGAGCCAAACCAACAACAGAGTGTAAACTAGGGGTTACTGGGGGGCAATGGAATACGATTAATAGTCTCTAAGGGTACAAACTTATAACAAGTACTAAAATAATGATGCAGATTTAATGAATGGTTTACTGACCACAGATAACACTGTCCTATAAGTACATAATATGATAAATATTATTAAAATGGCAAGCATACTAAAAAATATAAAGGAGTCAAAGTAACATAATGAATACCTTCAGTTCAATTCAGTTCGCTCAGTCGTGTCCGACTCTTTCCAACCCCATGAATCGCAGCATGCCAGGCCTCCCTGTCCATCACCATTTCCCAGAGTTCACTCAGACTCACATCCATCGAGTCAGTGATGCCATCCAGCCATCTCATCCTCTATCATCCCCTTCTCCTCCAGCCCCCAATCCCTCCCAGCATCAGTCTTTTCCAGTGAGTCAACTCTATGCATGAGGTGGCCAAAGTATTGGAGTTTCAGCTTTAGCATCATTCCTTCCAAAGAAATCCCAGGGCTGATCTCCAGGCAGTTCAAGGAACTCTCAAGAGTCTTCTCCAACACCACAGTTCAAAAGCATCAATTCTTCAGCGCTCAGCCTTCTTCACAGTCCAACTCTCACATCCACACATGACCACAGGAAATACCATACCCTTGACCAGACGGACCTTAGTCGGCAAAGTAACGTCTCTGCTTTTGAATATGCTGTCTAGGTTGGTCATAACTTTTCTTCCAAGGAGTAAGCGTCTTTTAATTTCATGGTTGCCATCACCATCTGCACTGATTTTGGAGCCCAAAAAATAAAGTCTGACACTGTTTCCTCTGTTTCCCCGTCTATTTCCCATGAAGTGACGGCACCAGATGCCATGATCTTCATTTTCTGAATGTTGAGCTTTAAGCCAACTTTTTCACTCTCTACTTTCACTTTCATCAAGAGGCTTTTTAGTTCCTCTTCACTTTCTGCCATAAATACCTTATATTTACATAATGTCAAATTTAACCAGTAGAAAATAAATAAAAGTATTACAATGTTTTTAAAAATTCTATAATTCAAAGTGCTTAAAAATACACATCTGGAAAATGGCAGAGCCTGGAGAATCCCAGGGATAGTGGAGCCTTGTACGCTGCTGTCTATGGGGTCCCACAGAGTTGGACAGGACTGACGTGACTTAACAGCAGCAGCAGCAGGATGGGGAGACCACTTTCTCCCCCACAAATTCATCGGAAGATCATTTGAACACTGAGCAAATACCACAAAACAACTTCTGAATGCTGGCAGAGGACACCAGGCACCCAGAAAGGCAGCCCACTGTCTTTTAAAGGAGGTAGGACAAAATATAAAAGATAAAAAAAGGGAGACAAAAGAGTTAGAGACAGAGACCCGTCCTGGGGAGGGAGTCGTAAAAGAGGAGAAGTTTCCAAAGGCCAGAAAACCCTCTCACCAGTGGGTCTGTGGGGAGTTTTGGAATCTCAGAGGACAACATAACCCAGAGGAAAAAATAAATAAATAAAACCCACAGATTACGCACCTAACCACAACTCCCAGCGGATAAGTAGCCCAGATACCAATCTGCCACCAGCAAACAGGGGCTGAACAGGGAGGCGCGGGCTGAGTTGCTTACGGTAAGGACTGGGCCTGAATGTCCTGAGGACAATTTGAAGGAGCTAACGTGAGATAGCAATCCAAATTGTGGGATAGCCAGAGAGAGGAAAAAAAAAAAAAAAGAGGAGAGAGAGAACTTTCCTGTGAAAAGCACTAACCTAAGGCAGTGCCGGGCTGCTCACAGAACAAAGGACTGAGCGAATACCAGAGGAGAGCTAGCCAGCTACGGACCGGCCCCTGCCCTGCCAGAGGCAGGGAGGCAGGCAGGCAATAGCCAGAGCCAGAAGCCAAGGGGGCAAACTTGGCCCCAGGACGGCATACTCTCCCAAACTGCAAGCAGGCTCCCAGTTGCTAACCAAGTCTTCCTGGGATCCTGGACGGTTGATATCCACCAGGAGGGTTCCAGCCAGAGATCAGCTCCCCAGAGGAGACGCACAGCACACCTGAGACGTCGCCCCCAATGCACACCCGGGAAACTGAGTAGCTGGACCAGGGAAGTGATAAGACTCACCACCCCACCTGGGGAGAGCACTCACCAAGCACCTGGTCACCTGAGCTGCTCGGACCTGTAAAGGGCACAAAACGTACACCCAACTGAGTCTGTGCCTTTGTGAAGTACCCCAGAACCTGAACTTGAGTGGCTTAGGCCTGGGAAGTGCACACAAGCCAGGGCCCACTTTAGACAGATCCCCTGCAGAGCAACCTGAAGCCCGAGCAGTGTAGACTGGGAAAGTACACACGCTGTGAGTGGGGGCAAGCCCAATGTGGCCCAGAAACTGTGGGCACTCCCCAAACATGCCAGTGACATTTGTTTGCAGTGTTCCTCCCTCCCCACAGCACAACTGAATAGTTCAGTTCAGTTCAGTCGCTCAGTCCTGTCCGACTCTTTGCGACCCCATGAATCGCAGCACGCCAGGCCTCCCTGTCCATCACCAACTCCCGGAATTCACTCACACTCACATCCATCAAGTCAGTGATGCCATCTAGCCATCTCATCCTCGGTCGTCCCCTTCTCCTCCTGCCCTCAATCCCTCCCAGCATCAGTCTTTTCCAACGAGTCAGCTCTTCGCATGAGGTGGCCAATGTACTGGAGATTCAGCTTTAGCATCATTCCTTCCAAAGAAATCCCAGGGCTGACCTCCTTGCAGTTCAAGGGACTCTCAAGAGTCTTCTCCAACACCACAGTTCAAACGCATCAATTCTTCAGCGCTCAGCCTTCTTCACAGTCCAAATCTCACATCCATACATGACTACTGGAAAAATCATAGCCTTGACTAGAAGGACCTTAGTTAGCAAAGTAATATCTCTGCTTTTGAATATGCTATCTAGGTTGCTCATAACTTTTCTTCCAAGGAGTAAGTGTCTTTTATTTCATGGCTGAAGTCACCATCTGCAGTGATTTTGGACCCCAAAAAGATGAAGTCTGACACTGTTTCCACTGTTTCCCCATCTATTTCCCATGAAGTAATGTGACCGGGTGCCAAGATCTTCGTTTTCTGAATGTTGAGCTTTAAGCCACCTTTTTCACTCTCCTCGTTCACTTTCATCAAGAGGCTTTTTAGTTCCTCTTCATTTTCTGCCATAAGGGTGGTGTCATCTGCATATCTGAGGTTATTGATATTTCTCCTGGCAATCTTGATTTCAGCTTGTGTTTCTTCCAGTCCAGCGTTTCTCATGATGTACTCTGCATATAAGTTAAATAAGCACAACTGAACAAATAAGCCTAAATAAATGACCACCTTCGCCCTCTTGTGTCAGGGTGGAAGTTAGATACTGAAGAGACTTGCAAACAGAGGAAACCAAAGGAGAGGGAATTGCTTTGGAAGTGACAGGTGCAACAGATTAAAACCCTGTAACATTGACTACATTGGAAGGGACCTGTAGACCTTGAGAAGAAGTATAAGCTGGAACAAGGAACTATCTGGAACTGAACTGACCTCACACTGCAATCAACAGCTCCAGAGAAATTCCTAGATATATTTTACTATTACCATTCTAGAATTTTTTCAATTTTTTTAATTTTTAAGTTTATTACTCCTTTAATTTTCATTGTTAAAACCTATTACCTTACCAAAAAAAGATGCTATTTTTAAAGCAACTTTCATATATACTTTTTTATAACTTTTGCGATTTTGTTTTGTTTTTGTAATATTGTATTTTCGAGAGTCTAACCTTAACTCCAGACTTTTAATCTTTGCTTTTTGGCATTTGTTATCAATTTTGTACCTTTAAGAATCCAATCTTCAGTACCCATTTTTACTTAGGAGTGTGATTACTGGCTTGATTGCTCTCTCCCCTTTTGACACTTTTTCTCCCCCAGGTCACCTCTATCTCCTCCCTCCCCCTTCTCTTCTCTACTTAACCCTGTGAATCTCCTTCAGCGTTCCAGGATGTGGAGAACACTTAAGGAACAGATCCCTGGCTAGATTGGTCTCTCTCCTTTTGACTCCCCCTCCTCTCCTCGTGGTCACGTCTATCTCCTTCCTCCCTCTTCTCTTCTCTATGTAACTCCATGAACCTCTCTGAGTGTTCCAGACTGTGGAGAGCAAATAGGGAGTTGATTACTGGGTAGATTGCTCTCTCCCCTTTTGATTCCCCCTCTTTTCCTTCTGGTCACCTCTATCTCCCTCCTCCCTCTTCTCATATCATGTAACTCTGTGAACCTCTCTGGGGGTCCCTCACTGTGGAGAACCTTTTCACCATTAGCCTATATGTTTTATCATCTGTGTTGTATGGATGGAGAAGTCTTGAGGCTACTGTAAGATTAAGACTGAAAACCAGAGGTAGGAGGCTTAAGCCCAAAACGTGAGAACACCAGAAAACTCCTGACTCCAGGGAACATTAATCAACAAGAGCCCATCTAAAAGCCTTCATACCTACAGTGAAACGAAGCTCCACCCAAGAGCCAACAAGTTTCAGAGAAAGACACAGCAAGCTAATTCTCCAACAACACAGGAACATAAACCTGAGCACAAAAATACAGGCAGCCAAAAGTCACATCAAACCCACAGACATCTCAAGACTGACTACTGGACACTTCATTGCACTCCAGAGAGAAGAGATATAACTCTACCCACCAGAAAATGAACGTAAGCTTCCCTAACCAGGAAACCTTGACGAGCCACACATGCAACCCCACACATGTGAGGAACCTCCACAATAAAGAGGAACCACAAACTTACAGCATACAGAATGGCCACCCCAACACAACAATATAAACAAGATGAAAAGGCAGACAAATTTTTAGCAGGTAAGGGAACAAGATAAAAGTCCACCAAACCAAACAAAAGAGGAGGAGATAGGGAGTCTACCTGAAAAAGAATTCAGAATGATAATAGTAAAAGTGATCCAAAATCTTGAAAACAAAATGGAGTTACAGATAAATAGCCTGGAGACAAGGATTGCGAAGATGCAAGAAAAATTTAACAAGGACCTAGAAGAAATTTTAAAAGGTCAATCAATAATGAATAATGCCATAACTTAGATCAAAAGCACTCTGGAGGGAACCAACAGTAGAATAACTGGGGCAGAAGATAGGATAAGTGAGTTAGAAGATAGAATGGTGGAAATAAATGAAGCAGAGAGGAAAAAAGAAAAAGAATTAAAAGAAACGAGGACAACCTCAGAGACCTCTGGGACAATGTTAAAGGCCTCAACATTCTAACCATAAGAGTACCTGAAGACGACAAAAAGAAAGGCCATGAGAAAATACTTGGGGAGATAATAGTTGAAAACTTCCCTAACATGGCAAAGAAAATAGCCACCCAAGTCCAAGAAACCCACAGAATCCCACACAGGATAAACCCAAGGCGAAACATGGGATAAAGTTGATCTTTCAATAGAATTTTTTAAGCCAGAAGGGAATGGAAGGACATACTTAAAGAGAAAAACCTACAACCCAGATTACTGAACGCAGCAAGGATCTCATTCAGATATGAAGCAGAAATCAAAAGCTTTACACACAAGCAAAAACTCAGAGAATTCAGCACCACCAAACCAGCTCTCCAACAAATGCTAAAGGATCTCCTCTAGACAGGAAACACAGAAAAGATTTATAAACTTGAACACAAAACAACAAAGTAAATGGTAACGGGATCATACTTATCAATAATTACTTTAAATGTAAATGGGTTGAATGCCCCAATCAAAAGACAAAGACTGGCTGAATGGATAGAAAAACAAGACCCCTATGTATACAAGAGACCCACCTCAAACCCAGGGACACATACAGACTGAAAGTCAAGGGCCGGAAAAAGATATTTCACACAAATGGAGACCAAAAGAAAGCAGGAGTAGCAATATCCATATCAGATAAAATAGACTTTGAAATAAAGGCCGTGAAAAGAGACAAAGAAGAACACTACATAATGATCAAAGATCAATCCAAGAAGAAGATATAACAATTATAAATATATATGCACCCAATATAGGAGCACCACAGTATGTAAGGCAAATGATAACAAGTATGAAAGGGGACATTAACAGTAACACAATAATAGTAGGAGACTTTAATACCCCACTCACACCTATGGATAGATCAACTGAACAGAAAATTACCAAGAAAACACAAACTTTAAATGATACAATGGACCAGTTACATCTAATTGATATCTATATGACACTTCACCCTCGGTTCAGTTCAGTTCAGCTCAGTCGCTCAGTCATGTCCGACTCTTTGCAACCCCATGAATCTCAGCACGCCAGGCCTCCCTGTCCATCACCAGCTCCCAAAGTTCACTCAAACTCACGTCCACCGAGTCAGTGATGGCATCCAGCCATCTCATCCTCTGTCGTCCCCTCTTCCTACTGCCCCCAATCCCTCCCAGAATCAGAGTCTTTTCCAATGAGTCAACTCTTCTCATGAGGTGGCCAAAGTACTGGAGTTTCAGCTTTAGCATCATTCCTTCCAAAGAACGCCCAGGGCTGATCTCCTTTAGAATGGACTGGTTAGACCTCCTTGCAGTCCAAAGGACTCTCAAAGGTCTCCTCCAACACCACAGTTCAAAAGCTTCAATTCTTCGGCGCTCAGCCTTCTTCACAGTCCAACTCTCACATCCATACATGACCACTGGAAAAACCACAGCCTTGACTAAACCAACCTTTGTTGGCAAAGTAATGTCTCTGTTTTTCAATATGCTATCCAGTTTGGTCACAACTTTCCTTTCAAGGAGTAAGCGTCTTTTAATTTCATGGCTGCAGTCATCATCTGCAGTGATTTTGGACCCCAAAAAGATGAAGTCTGACACTGTTTCCACTGTTTCACCATCTCTTTCCCATGAAGCGATGGGACCAGATGCCATGATCTTCGTTTTCTGAATGCTGAGCTTTAAGCCAACTTTTTCACTCTCCTCTTTCACTTTCATCAAGAGGCTTTTGAGTTCCTCTTCACTTTCTGCCATAAGGGTGGTGTCATCTGCATGTCTGAGGTTATTGATATTTCTCCCAGAAATCTTGATTCCAGCTTGTGCTTCTTCCAGCCCAGCGTTTCTCATGCTGTACTCTGTATATAAGTTAAATAAGCAGGGTGACAATATACAGCCTTGACGTGCTCCTTTTCCTATTTGGAACCAGTCTGTTGTTCCATGTCCAGTTCTAACTGTTGCTTCCTGACCTGCATACAAGTTTCTCAAGAGTCAGGTCAGGTGCTCTGCTATTCCCAACTCTTTCAGAATTTTCCACAGTTTGCTGTGACCCACACAGTCAAAGGTGTTGCCTTAGTCAATAAAGCAGAAATAGATGTTTTTCTGGAACTCTCTTGCTTTTTCCATGATCCAGCAGATGTTGGCAATATGATCTCTGATTCCTCTGCCTTTTCTAAAACCAGCTTGAACATTTGGAAGTTCACGGTTCACGTATTGCTGAAGCCTGAATTTCACCTTTTTCTCAAGTGCACACAGAACCTTATCGAGGATAGTTCACATCCTGGGTCATAAATCTAGTCTGGTAAATTCAAAAAAACTGAAATCATCTCAAGCATCTTTTCTGATCACAATGCAGTAAGATTAGATGTCAACTACAGGAAAAAAATATTAAAAATACAAACATATGGAGGCTAAACAACATACTTCTGAATAACCAACAAATCACAGAAGAAATCTAAAAAGAAATCAAAATATGCATAGAAATGAATGAAAATGAAAACACAACAACCCAAAACCTATGGAATTCAATAAAAGCAGTGCTAAGGGGAAGGTTCATAGCAATACAAGCCTACCTCAAGAAACAGGAGAAAAATCAAATAAATCACCTAACTCTACACCTACAGCAACTAGAAAAGAAGAAATAAAGCACCATAGGACTAGAAAAAGGAAAGAAATCAGAAAAATTAGGGCAGAAATAAATCCAAAAGAAACAAAGGAAACCATAGCCCAAATCAACAGAGCTAAAAGCTGGTTCTTTGAGAAGATAAATAAAATAGACAAACCATTAGCCAGACTCATCAAGAAAAAAAGGGAGAAGAATCAAATCAACAAAATTAGAAATGAAAATGGAGAAATCACAACAGACAACACAGAAATACAAAGGATCATAAGAGACTACTATCAGCAACTATATGCCAATAAAATGGACAACTTGGAAGAAATGGACAAATTCTTAGAAAAGTATAACTTTCCAAACTGAACCAAGAAGAAATAGAAAATCTTAACAGACCCATCACAAGCACAGAAATCGAAAGTGTAATCAGAAATCTTCCAACAAACAAAAGCCCAGGACCAGATGGCTTCACAGCTGAATTCTACCAAAAATTTAGAGAACAGCTAACACCTATCCTACTCAAACTCTTGCACAGGAAAGTAAACTTCCAAACTCATTTTATGAGGCAACTATCACCCTAATACTAAACCCAGAAAAGATGCCAGATAAAAAAGAAAACAGGCCAATATCACTGATGAACATAGATGCAAAAATTCTTAACAAAATGCTAGCTAGCAAAATCCAACAACATGTTAAAAAGATCATACATCATGACCAAGTGGGCTTTATCCCAGGGATGCAAGGATTCTTCAATATTCACAAATCAATCAATGTGATACACCACATCAACAAATTGAAAGATAAAAACCATTTGATTATCTCAATAGATGCAGAGAAAGCCTTTGACAAATTCAACATCCATTTATGATAAAAAAAAAAAAACCCTCCAGAAAGCAGGCATAGAAGGAACATACTTCAACATGATAGAAGCCATATATGAAGCAAACATTATCCTCAATGGTGAAAAATTGAAAGCATTTCCCCTAAAATCAGGAACAAGACAAGGGTGCCCACTCTCACCATTACTATTCAACCTAGTTTTGGAAGTTTAAGCCACAGCAATAAGAAAAGAAAAAGAAATCAAAGGAATCCAGATTGGAAAAGAAGATGTAAAACTCTCACTGTTTGCAGATGACATGATCCTCTACACAGAAAACCCTAAAAACTCCACCAGAAAAGGGAACCTTCTTACACTGTTGGTGGGAATGCAAACTAGTACAGCCACTATGGAGAACAGTGTGGAGATTCCTTAAGAAACTGGAAATAGAACTGCCATATGACCCAGCAATCCCACTGCTGGGCATGCACACCGAGGAAACCAGAATTGAAGGAGACATGTGTACCCCAATGTTCATCACAGCACTTTTTACAACAGCCAGGACTTGGAAGCAACCTAGATGTCCATCGGCAGACAAATGGATAAGAAAGCAGTGGTACATATACACAATGGAATATTACTCAGCCATTAAAAAGAATGAGTTTGAATCAGTTCTAATGAGGTGGATGAAACTAGAGCCTATTATACAGAATGAAGTAAGTCAGAAAGAAAAACACCAATACAGTATATTAATGCATATATATGGAATTTAGAAAGATGGTAACAGTGACTCTAAATGGGAAACAGTGAAAGAGATGCAGATGTAAAGAACAGACTCTGGGAATCTGTGGGAGAAGGGGAGGGTGAGATGATTTGAGAGAATACCATTGAAACATGTATATTATCATATGTGAAATAGATCGCCAGTCCAGGTTCAATGCATGAGACAGGGTGCTCAGGACTGGTGCACTGGGATGACCCAGAGGGATGGGATGGGGAGGGAGGTAGGAGGGGGGTTCAGGATGGGGAACACATGTACACCCATGGCTGATTCATGTGAATATATGACAAAAACCACCACAATATTGTGAAGTAATTAGCCTCTAATTAAAATAAATTTTTAAAAATGAGGACAGAATAGTATGCTAAATCTTTCTTCATAAATGTATAGTCAGTAATAAATAATTTTGTAAATGCATAAAGTTCCCATGTAATGTTGTGTGCAGGATAAAATTTGAGACTGTATTATATTTTACATAAAATGATCTTATAGAAAACAAAATACCATCTGTTTCATAATCTGGGAGTCTTTATTTTTCCTTCATCTACAATTTTATTCTTAATTATGTTTAAATATATATTCCATTTTGTATTAGCAGGTGTTTAATACATTTTTATATATAGTTCTTCAAATAATGATACATTATCAGTGAAAGAATTATCCGTGAAAGACTACTAGTTATCCTCCACTCTTCGTTCTTGTCTTCCACTGTTATAGAGGAGGTATATGACCACTCAGCTAAAGATTTCATTTTTCCAATTTCTTTTCAGTAAGATATGGCCCTGGCAGTAAGTTCTGACCACTGGAATGGAAGCAAATATGACTGTGTACCTGCTTTGCTAGTCTCTCTCCCTTTGCATGAAGGCTGGAAAATAAGGGCAACTAGAAGGATCACCTTGGACCCAGGAAGGAAGCCATATACTGAGGATGGCAGAGCCACTATGTTGACCCTACATTGCTCGCCTCCAGACTGTTATATGAGAGGAAAATATATGGTTAATTTATGTCTTTGCTACATTAATTCCATCTATATCTCCAACTAATACAATATTATATCCTTATTTAATAAAACAAATGAATGACATTTGTTGAGTTCTGATTACAGGTCAATGAATATTTTATATGGATTATGTCAACTATCTCAACAATTCCATGAGGTTAAACATCTTGGGTAGATCACAAAGCTATTAACTGAAAGAACCACAAGGTATAACAGTCTTAAAATGATATTTAAAAGAATATGTTATAACATTATATAAAAACATAATTAACTATATTTCTTTCAGTTGAATGACCATGAAGACAAGAAAAACTTTCTGTACCATTCTTAGCAATTCTTTCAAAGCCACTTCCATGCACACCACAATAAGGAAAGTTCTTAAAATTATCCACATAAGTTTTGGTCTAAGAATTTCCTTCTACATTTTTCGTTTTTAAAGAATCTCAAATATAAATGTCCACAAGTGGATATTTGGTGGCAAAGCTTTGACTTCTCCTTTGTATTTTTTATAAAAAGAGCAGTGGAATAAGGAGACATATTAACCTTGTACCTAACTGGGGATCTGCTCACTTTCTCAAAATACATGTGGCAATATAAAAACGTAAAATATTAACATATATTCTAAAGCATAACAAGACTGTCTTCACTGTTGGAATTACATTCCATTTAGTAGCTGTATAACCTAGGAAAAAACTGTAACCTTGCAAACAATTTCTTTCTGCATATTAAAGATGATGATATTCATTTCACAAGGTTGTCCTAAAGATTAATAAAATAATGGTGAGAAGAGCTTAGGACAGTATTTGAACTAATTTAGAAAGAAAACAAATGTAGCCTTTCAGTGGTATTTAAAAGGTTCTAATATTATATTAAGAAAAAGTATAATACATTTATCTCTTTATCCTAATTTTTTCCTCAATTATTTAATCTACTTTTGTGGATAATCATATGCAATTGAAGGACATATGTATTCTTCCAATAAAGTATTGGAAATGGAAAAATCCAATAAAAGATATCTTAGAAGTTGAAAGCATCAGGGTTTAGCAGTTTTATGTAGGCCTATTCACTGTGATCTTTAATAGAAGTTAGGTAGGTATCAGGGCTTCCCAGGTGGCACTAGAGGTAAAGAACCCTGCCAATGCATGAGACTCAAGAAACATGGGTTCAGTCCTGGGTTGGAAAGACCCCCTGACATGGGCATGGCAACCCAGTCCATTATTCTGGCCTGGAGAATCCAATGGACAGAGGAGCCTGGCAGGGTACAGCCCATGGGCTCACAAAAGAGTTAAACATGACTGAAGCTACTTAGCATGCATGCATGCATGCAGGCAGGCACCTGGCAAAATCTCTAACTTTTAAAAGTTAAAGGACTGCATTTATTCAATACTACTTATCAGTCTTCTCTGAGCTAACATTTCATGATGCCACAAAGTTGCAAAAAGATCCTGTTTAGCTATGTTCACTCCCTGTGGTAAAAAGCAAGATGTGTCCTGTGAAGTCAGTAAAAACTAAATTTGGTACTTTTGGAAGATCCATCATTTTAAAATATTGAATTTCAACCCAGAAACCTGCTAAATTCCTCTATTTACTCAACTTTTGTCTGCAGCATGCATCTAACACCCCCAGTCTCAGCAGAAAGCTCACTCTCAACTCTGGTGTCCTTCAGCTAGTCTGTGCTTTGAGTTCTTATGGCCAAAAAGAAATGCGCCTCTTTTGTCCCCGTCATTTACCTTCTGTCTGGATGAAAGGGAAAAGACATATAAACTCATTCATTTACCTTCTTGTCCCCTAATACTTAAATTCCAATAGTAAAGTTTGCTCTTGCCCTCCCTGTTACATACATATGATTTTTTTAATCTGTATTTTCCCTGTGACTGTAATAAGGTGCATGTCTTATAAAAGCAACATTGTAAGGATTTTCTTCCATCTTGTCAATTCTCTTTCATCATCCTAATTCAGACAAGGCTATTTCCTCATTCATCAGTATTCACATTCTTCTTAGCAACCCACACCTCATAAAGCATAATGGAAATGAGATGACACTTATTTTTTCCCTTATGGATTCATTAAAAACTGCAGATTTGGTGAGAGAGGGTCCACATATTAACACCAGAAGTGAAAAAGAGGTCAGCCAAGAAGCTGGTTTTTGAGGCTGGAGAAACACTGCAGGAGTGAAGGAGAGCTCCCAAGAGCAGCTTATTTTTAATTTCAGTTTGTCATGCAATTTTTAACCAGAATCTGTCAATTCTCGTTTATTTTTTCTTATTCCACTAACACCATGACTTTCATAGAGGCTTACTTATTACCCTCCACATTTTCATATTTCAATTTATTCTCCCACAGAGAATCACTGCAGTTCCCAAACATCAGCTTAAATAGTTTTCAGGCATCTTTGCACCTTCAAAAATGGAGATTTTTGATTATTAGGTTGTAAGTTCTCTGAGGAGAGGAACTGTGTCTCCATAAACCCTTGGTAGCCTGCACAGTGCCTGGGACATAGTATGTGTCCAATAAGTATTCATTAGAATTAAGTGTGATAATTGTTATTAACAAAGAACACTTTTCATTTCAAAGCATATTCCTATGTCATGTCACAGATATTTAAGTTTACTCAACATATTCAGTTTGAAAACTACATTTGTTTTACAAAGAGATTCTGGAATAATATATTGAAGTATATGCTTAGCATGTTTTCCTTATGAATTCCTAGTAATTCACAAGGTAACCAACCATTCATTCTAGTTTGCCCCAGAAATGAATATTCACATATATCATACATGAAACCACTTTTACACCATTTCACCTCATTGACCCCACCACTTTTTTTGAAAACAAAAGACCTCACTGCATCACTAGGAACACAGATGAGATAGTTCCAAATTGTTAGATTACTTACATTAAAATGGAAGTAGTGAGACTCCAAAGAAATGACATTTACTTTTTAATAAATCTTATAGAACTTCTATATGCATATGCTCTAACCCAAGGAACATGATCTATTTAAGATGCCACACAAGTATTCATATGTTGCTATCATTTTCAAAAATCACTTTAGAGTGACATTCATAGCCATTTCATAATCATAAGAAAAACTATCTTTTACAAAAGTGTCTGTTTCTCTTGCACACAAGTCTGTATTACCCATCTCAGTGATTCGCTCATGTCTTCAGGCATGGCTGTAAACATTGGAAACCACTTTTGAAAATAAAATCTACGCTCAAAGAATGAAGATATGTTCCCACTGAGGATATTCAAAAGAATCCATCGCAAGCCTCAAAGTAACCACTACAGGTGAGATTCCAATATGCTCTGAAGGATGGAGGAAACAGGATATCCTGATTTGAATTGTAGGAATGAATATATATCATGTGAACTCATGTTAAGTGAGGGTTGTACATAAACATCTCGCTAACTATTAGGGATGTTAATAAATAGTAATACCAGGAGTTTCTCTCAGAATTTCACTATCATATTCCCATGAAAAATTATGTACTATTTAAAACATAGAAATAAAGATTCTTAGAAAAATTGCACTCAAATTAAAGAAAAGATTTGTAAGTTTGGAGGAACTTTACTCACATCGACAAGCTGATTGACTCCACTTGCTGTTTTTGCCAGGGTGACGAGGTCTTCTTGCATCTTATCCACCCATGACTTGATACTGCAGAAATCAGAGGAAAGAATGTTCTATCAAATCTCTGGCAAAGTAAGGTCATGGACTGACATTTGATATGTACAGATTATCCACAGATAATTCTTAAATTACCTTTAAATATTTCTCCTCCCGCCTAGGTCCTACTATGTCTACACCTCCCTAGCCCACTTTTAAGTTATAAGACCAATGAACCTTTAAGGGCAAACCTCTTAGGATGTTAAAACATCAACAACTCAAACGACAGAAATTATAAATATATGCTTAATTTTTATGAAAATTCCATTAAAATAAGTTAATAAATGGAATATTCTAAACTAAACTCTATCTTTTGGTTTACAAGTCTTCTTAAAGTGAAATAACAGTCAGTCACAATTGCATTCATCTCACACACGAGTAAAGTTATGCTCAAAATTCTCCAAGTCAGGCTAAAGCAATATGTGAACTGTGAACTTCCAGATGTTCAAGCTGGTTTTAGAAAAGGCAGAGGAACCAGACATCAAATTGCCAACATCTGCTGGATCATGGAAAAAGCAAGAGAGTTCCAGAAAAACATTATTTCTGCTTTATTGACTATGCCAAAGCCTTTGATTGTGTGGATCACAATAAACTATGGAAAATTCTGAAAGAGATGGGAATACCAGACCACCTAACCTGTCTCTTGAGAAATCTGTATGCAGGTCAGGAAGCAACAGTTAGAACTGGACATGGAACAACAGACTGGTTCCAAATAGGAAAAGGAGCACGTCAAGGGTGTATACTGTCACCCTGATTATTTAGCTTATATACAGAGTACATCATGAGAAACGCTGGGCTGGAAGAAGCACAAGCTGGAATCAAGATTTCTGGGAGAAATATCAATAACCTCAGATATGCAGATGACACCACCCTTATGGCAGAAAGTGAAGAGGAACTGAAAAGCCTCTTGATGAAAGTGAAAGAGGAGAGTGAAAAAGGTGGCTTCAAGCTCAACATTCAGAAAACGAAGATCATGGCATCCGGTCCCATCACTTCATGGGAAATAGTTGGGGAAACAGTGGAAACAGTGTCAGACTTTATTTTGGGGGGCTCCAAAATCACTGCAGATGGTGACTGCAGCCATGAAATTAAAAGACACTTACTCCTTGGAAGGAAAGTTATGACCAACCTAGATAGCATATTCAAAAGCAGAGACATTACTTTGCCAACAAAGGTCCACCTAGTCAAGGCTATGGTTTTTCCTGTGGTCATGTATGGATGTGAGAGTTGGACTGTGAAGAAGGCTGAGTGCTGAAAAATTGATGCTTTTGAACTGTGGTGCTGGAGAAGACTCTTGAGAGTCCCTTGGACTGTAAGGAGATCCAACCAGTCCATTCTGAAGGAGATCAGCCCTGGGATTTCTTTGGAAGGAATGATGCTAAAACTGAAACTCCAGTACTTTGGCCACCTCATGAGAAAAGTTGACTCATTGGAAAAAACTCTGATGCTGGGAGGGATTGGGGGCAGGAGGAGAAGGGGACAACAGAGGATGAGATGGCTGGATGGCATCACTGACTCGATGGACATGAGTCTGAGTGAACTCCGGGAGTTGGTGATAGACAGGGAGGCCTGGCGTGCTGCAATTCATGGGGTCACAAAGAGTCGGACACGACTGAGCAACTGAACTGAACTGAACAGTCAGTCATGCCTGACTCTTGCAACTCCATGGACTGTAGCCCTCCAGGCTCCTCTGGCCATGGAATTCTCCAGTAAAGAATACTGGAGTGGGTAGCTGTCCCCTTCTCCAGGGGATATTCCCAACCCAGGGATCAAACCCAAGTATCCCCCATTGCAGGTGGATTCTTTACCATCTGAGCCATCAGGTAAGTTCAAGAATACTGGCATGGGTAGCCTATTCCTTCTCCATGGGATCTTCCTGACCTAGGAATTGAACTGGGATCTCCTGAATTACAGGTGGATCCTTTACTAGCTGAGCTACCAAGGAAGCCTAAGTCTTCTTAATATAATACTAAGAGTGTGACAAATGAGTATTTGAAAAATTCAAGAAAATAATAAATATTTCAAAATTTCTTATAATTCCAATGCCCAAAGATAGCTCTTAACATTTTGATGCACTCCCCTCCTAGTCTTTTGAAAGCATTTTGTATACTTGAGCACATATTATGTAAAATTCATGTCTTTGACATCAGTCACATGATACTCTTCCATGTCATTACAAGTATTTTACAAATACTGCATTTTAATGGCCACCAAATATTCCATTATCTCTAAATCACTTAATACACTTGACCATACTCCCTTTTAGAAAAAATAAATAAATATATAGCTAGAATGTCTTCAGCTTTAACCACTAAAAATTTCACTGCAACAAATATCTTAGTACATAAAGCTTAAAAGCTTAGTCCTTAGCTAGACTTAGATTTGGAATGACTGAATCAAGACTTAAGTTCTAAAGAAATGGTTTTGAGGATTCAAATCATGGCTGAAGGATCCAGTTCAAATCCTTTCCATGTAGAGTTGAGCCTTGAACAATGTTGGGGGTTAAAGGTACCAAGCCCTCAGCAGTTGAAAATCCACAAATGACCTACAGTCATCCCTCCAGATCCATGGGTTGACATCCACAGATTCAGCTAATGATGGATCACGTAGTACTGTGCATTTACTGAAAATCAATCTACTATAAGTAGACTCACAAAGTTTAAACCCATGTTGTTTGAGGGACAATTGTACATACTTTAGATTAATGTAACAGAGATCTTAAAATAGGAGGTATGGATGTCTAGAGATCTTAGAAAAATTCTAAATTGATGGTCGTATTTTTCCCGCTACTAGAGATTATCAAATACCACACAATTTTCCCCATTCTAATTAATTTGCAATCCCTTCATATATTTTACTTATTCATGCTCATGTTGCAAAAAGTGTATAATCTTTCTGTCCATTCAAATAGAAATAAAACACTAATAAAAACAATAGGAAATAATGATTTACCAGTATTTTAATTTTAATTTTTCTCTCTCTATATATATATGGCATGTGTAGCTACATGTTGCTTATCTCTTCTATTGTTTGGATTTCATTGGCACTAAATGTATTCCCTCCATTTTTTTTTTGACTGACAGTGTTTTCTTTCCTTCTTTTGACAGTGTGATCTAGTTTCATTATACTGCAATAGCAAATAATTCACACATTTAAAATGTTAACTCTTAGATATGTTCATCTTAGAGTGAACATAAACTTTCAAATGAATTTATTTATGGAATAGAAACAGACTCACAGAGATAGAGAATAGACTTGTGGTTGTGAAGGAGAAAGTGGGGTGGGAGAGGGAAGTATTGGATGTTTTGGACTGGCAGATGTAAACCAGTATATATAGAACAGATAAACAACAAGATCCTACTATAAAGCACAAGGAACTATATTCAACATCCTGAGATAAATCAAAAGGAAAGAATATAAAAAAGAATATACATACACATATATGTGTATATATATATATATATGTGTGTGTGTGTGTGTGTGTGTATGCTTCCCTGGTGGCTTAGCTGGTAAAGAATCTGCCTGCAATGTAGGAGACCAGGGTTCAATCTCTGGCTTGGGAAGATCCCCTGGAGAAGGGACTAGCTACCCACTCCAGTATTCTTGTATTCTGGCCTGGAGGATTCCATGGACTGTGTAGTCCATGGGGTCACAAAGAGTTGGACATGACTGGGCAACTTTCACTTTTCATATATTTTTATATACATACACACACACACGTATAAATGAGTCACTTTGCTATATACCAGAAATTACCACAACACTGTAAATCAACTATATTTCAATTTAAAGGTAACTCTTCCAGTAAACTAATTCAAGGACTGAAGCCGGTCTGCCCACAGTAGGACTGACTCTGTCCAGTCAGCATTCACACCAAACTGAGCCTGCCCCCTCCTGACTACTAGCCTTCTCAATGGAATGACAAGGGGCCTGGCTTTGAAAATGTCTAAGAGCAGATGTCAAATCTCTGCTGATTCTACCAGGAAACTCTAAATGTACGGATTCTTTAAAATGCTAGAGAATGAGCTCATCAGTGGATTGACTCTGTGGAAGAACAATAATCCTGGTCCCTCTCCCTATTCTCCAGAAGTTTGTGAGTGGCTCTCAAACATTTCAGAAAAATTTCCCCTGAGGAAAATCACATTATTCATGATTAGTATCTAAAAGGCACTTATGCACATTTTCACTTAGGAAATAGAGTGATGAAGAGTAACACTGAACCACTGTCTTACTCTGACTGACCAACAATCTGAATCTGAAATGGTAGGAGGCTACACCGCCTCTATCAAGGGAACTGGTTCTCATTATTTCAACGCCCAGCCCTGTTCACTGGTTTCACTGCCCTAGTTTCCACTTCTCCTAGAACAGAGTAGAAAAGTGCTGTTTTGAAAATAAACTTTGTATTTCACAAGTGGGAATCACCGGAATTTAACTTAGCATGCATGTCTTCTCCTTAGACAAAAATTTTGACAGAACTACAAGGTCATCAACTTTTTTCAGCTAATTTTGAATGGAACAGTATTAAAACTTGTATGTAGAAGTCTAACTTCTACATGGGAAAGGGATTTAAATTAGGTATATACAGGAGAACATATAAAAGAATAACGAGCTGATTAACTAAAGAAGAACAAGGAAAATTGAAAATCAATCATGAAAAAGGATGGAATGCCTTAGAAGAAAACACAGAGGCTTGATTTACATGTGAAACAAAATAGGTGGTAAATGAAACACATAAAAACAAGGGGTACTTTTCACACAAATGAAAATAAGAAAGAATATTTATTGAATTATGCTGTATGAGTACGATTTTAAAAATGATTATCAAAAAACAAGAAATAAATGGAAAAAGGGTGTAAAATTAAGAAAAATTTATAGTACCATTAAAATAAGTGATGCACACCACATTATTAGAATAACATTATACTTTGTACTACTTACAAGCTGGTGCATTTATTTGAAAAATATTATAAATGCTAATAATTCTTACTACTCTATTAAATAAGTATAAATGTAATCCACTTTTACATCAAGAACAAAAAATTACAGTAACGGATGGGTAGGAGAAAAAAACATAGATATCATCTTCTAAATTCAGAGAAACTATTTCATTTCTCCAAGCAATTACTGAACAAATCCTAAAACCCAGAGAAAATGAATCACCTCTTCTCAAATATAATTCCCAACTTTGACAAATAGTGTTCCCAGCGAAAAAAGAAAAAAAATAGTAAGAAGTGTTACACAAGTCTTTGGCTGGGAAACTGAGAGACAAAGACTATATATGTAAAAAACTTAACTCTAGAATTCTGATTTACGCTAAACTGATCCAAAACGTGCTTTTTATCTTGACACCTGAGTCTGCTGACTGCCAGTGTTCACTGGGGTGAGCCTGTTTTGGCTGAAAAGTAATTCAGGGCCCGTCCAGTCTTCTCTGTCCCACTGACAAGCTGTCAAGAACATTTTATAGGAGCAAAGATTATTTTTTATAGACATAAGGTGTTACCTGGCTTTTCTAAAATGTATAGGCACTTTGCTTTTCAAACCTGGAATGAGAAAATAGTAATGGCTAGGATATAAGCGAAGATTTCATTGATCACAAGGGAAAATATTCACATGGGCAAATTCTCCATCAGTCTTTGTCTTTCCAGGCAAATTGTCAAGCACATGTGTATAACCACCAGGTCTCCGCAATTTCAGGTGGATTCTTTACCAGCTGAGCCAAAAGGGAAGCCCAAGAATACTGGAGTGGGTAGACTACCCCTTCTCCAGCGGATCTTCCCAACCCAGAAATCAAACTGGGGTCTCCTGCTTTGCAGGCAGATTCTTTACCAACTGAGCTATCAGGGAAGCCTTGTATAATCACTGCTGCTGCTGCTGCTGCTGCTGCTGATCACTGTATAATCACTAAGCACTATTAAATGTCACCATAGAGAAAGTTACAGAAGACATAGCCTTTTAAGATGATAAGAAACTAACATAACACTCCATGAGGAAGAATGTGTTGTTTCTTCTCTGTCTGCCCATATAACACAGCACTGTTGGAAAAGATACTAAAACCTGGAGGGGTAGAAATGAAAGATACATATCTTACTATCTGGTTGAGCTTTAAACTGAGTCTGACAGGAAAGAGGCAGAGGAGGAAAAGAATAAGGTGATGTAGGGGAGGAAGAAGTATCTTTTTCTTCTACCTTTCTAAATTCCTGGCTGAGAATCTTGTAACAAAAGACAGATTAATATGTGAAATGCATACAAATTTATCTAATTTAAGTTTTATATGACACAAGAACCTTTAAAAGGAAAGGAAGATCACCTCAAAAAATAGTTAAGCCTAATTAAAAAATGGTTATGTATAATATCTTTATGCTAGATTTGATGAAAAGCAGAAAGATATGATACGGATTTCCCTGGCAGTCTAATAGTTAAGATTCTGCACTTTCATTGCCTAGGGCCCAGGTTCAATGATATGCCATGTGGGAAGCTAAGATTCTACATAGCAGTGTGGCCAAAAAATTAATTTTAAAAAAAAAGATACGCTGGGAAAAAGAATATCAGCTAAGTATAGTAAACTGGGGAAAACAACATATTTCTATTGCTGCCCCATGTCTGAAAAGATAAGGATGCCTTGTTCTGAGTACAGGGAAGACAACGTTCACCAGAGAGGAAGGTCAGGAGGTCCTTCCCAAACATACCACTTCCCAAAGACCTTCAGCTTAAAATACTCAATAGGCCATGTAACCATATTTGGGGGTAGCATATACTCAATCCCATCAGTACCACATGAGAGTCCCTTAAAGTTTACCAGACAGTTGTGTGGGAGGCTGGATAGAGGAGGCTTTCTGCACTAGCTACTTAAATTAAGATATGAAATACAAGTGGAATTTGACAAAATAGAGAAGGGAAGGAAGTAATAACAAAGGCAGAGGGAATGTAAACCATGGCCTAGTCAGCAACCACAAGTAGCCTGTATAGCCAGAGTCCAAGGCTGGTTCAACAAATTATAGAAAGCAGGCAGGAATGGTCGGGAAGAAATTCAAGCAAATAGTTGCCAGACCTAGGGTCTTAAATTACATTCTAAAGCATTTAAACTGTATCCTCAAAATAAAGGAGAGATGATAGAAATGTGAAGTTAGCAAGTAACAAGATCAATTAAGTATATAATGACATTATTTTATAATTCCTGCGATAGCCGAGTGGATGGTAGCTCAAAGAGAAAACAAAAAGTGAGGAGGGAAGGTCAAGACAAGACATAAGAAATGAGTAGTATTCAAAACAGCCCAGTATCAGCGAGAGTAGACAGGGAAACAAAATGAAGACCAAGCAGGGGCTTTCCTGGTCCAGTAGTTAGGGACACTGTACTTCCACTGCAGGGGCACAGGCTCAACCCCTGGTCAGGGAACTAAGATCCTACATGCCAAGCCATGCCATGCCATAGGAGTGTCCAAAAATAGAGAGAGAGAAAGTAGAAGAAACCAGCTCAACAAAATCCTGAAGGACGGCCAACAGGATTTCAAGTCTTACTTGATTTAAATAGTGAATGCAGATGACTCGTGGAATTTCTCAGCTAGACAATGACAGTACAAGAGGAAGAACAAGTTAGAGGAATATTGATGAGTTTTTTTGCTATCGGTTGAGGCAAAGACATTTTTGAGATTGATATATGGAAACTCAGTAGCAACTGAATATACATAGATTTGAAGCTCTCAGAAGTTTCTGTAGAATTGAAAGATGTGGTTGTTACAAAGGACAAAGGTAAACTAATGCATAATTCCCATAGGAGAAGTTTAGAGGGGGAAGAAAACACACGGTAGCTAGAACTCTGTAAGTAACACTAAAAGAGGAGACACAGCAATCTAAGTAGTGGCAAGAGAGAAGGGAATCCAAGAAGAATGGTATCAAAAAAAGTTAGGGAAGGGGAGACTCTCCAAAGAGAGTTACCAAATAAGAAGAGAGAGATTTATCAATCTTATATGTGAGGAGAGAGAACAGTGTGGAACCTAGGAATAAATGGAGAACAAGTAGTTTAGGGCTCCTTTTTGTTTGTTTTTCAGCCATGCCACACCGCATGTGAGGTCTCAGTTCACTGACCAAGGATCGAACCAATGTCCCCTGCATTGGGACACAGAGCCGTAAACACTAGATTGTCACAAGAGACAAAGACATGGTTTCATGCAGAAGGAGAAGGCAAGGAGAAAAGGGGACATCAGAGAGATTTCAGGAGAGAACATGTAACTTACTGACAAGGCAAGGTTTCAAAAGACTCCAAATTCATTCAGCTTTTTCTTGCTCACCCCCTATATTCCAAACATGGTGAGATGGCGGATGAGTGAAGAGATAAGCAGAACACAGGAGAAACTTAATCCATGGCTAGAAAGCGGGTTACTTCTTCCATGGAGACTGAAGGGAAAATGTAAAAGGTTTTAAGTAAATGGAAATAACTGTAATAACTAGGAAAAAAAAAAAAAACTGGAGACAAGTTCTATTTTTTTCTTTTTAATAACAGAAACAGAGACACAGTCCTCTGTTCAGAGAGAGGCAGGAGGTTTTAAGGTAGGGTAGTTTAAAAGTTGCAGGTTTAAAAAGAACAATAGCTGGAGAGTAAGGACCAGTCCTATACTGGAGATCATCAGTTTTTAGCAGTACTACTCAGCTTAACTGAATTTGTCTACCAGTACTAAGCTAAAGAGGGCAAGATGGGAGAAAAAAAGGCATTCAGATGACTATGCAGCAGATACCAGCAGATGGGGGAATAAAGGACTGGGAAAAGTAAATTGAAGGACCTGAAAATTTTAAGATCTCTACTAATTCTAAGTAACAAAGACCACCAAAAATAGTCATTAAAATGTTACAGTATTATATTCATATACAATGCTTATTTTCTTAAACACTTTTCTCATGGAACCAAAAATACTATTACAGAATTTCTGGGAAAATGTAAAAATACTACATTACCAAACTTCAAATTTCTCATTATTTGGGACATTTTTAGACTAATAATCTCACAAAATAATATGTTGGAAGACTAAATGAAGAAAGTGGCCTGAACACATATCTCACTTTAAGTCACCTGAAACAACATATAATTTCTAAAAGAAAAAATTCTTAAAATTATTGAAATAAAACATATTACTCCCAGGAAGCTTAATAGTTTGCTTGAACATCTTTCTCTTAGAAATAAATACATATTACAATATCTGAACAGTTCAAAAAAAGTTGAATCAATGTAGATCTGGTTATAAAGATACAACAGAACTTGACTAATAGGTATAGTGTTTCCATGAGAAAATGCATGGGATTTTTCAAATTGTGATGTCGGGAACACACTTACTCTGCTTATTAGAAACATAACCATGGCTTCGAGTGTTAAATGGTTTAACAGAGGCTTCAAGTAACAAGGATAGGACTAGAGCATGATCTAAGCAGGAGAGTGAGAATGCATGATATTTATAGAGGAAAATGGTGAGAAGTTCCAGAGACTGGGTATGTAGTCAACCACAGAATGGAACACAACTACTTCCTATTTCTCTGCTACCCCTGTATCCCAATTTTCCAATGTTTTTTGAAACCCTGTGTTTTTCAAGCTTCTACAACCCTAAAAAGTCAAAATCTCATGACTTCAATTATCACCTTTACATATGTAATTTGAGCGCCAGTTCTGTCTTAACTATTTGCCAGATTACACCCTTTTGATTTTCCACCATTTTTTCCCAAAAATCTATCAAACTGAACTCAAAATCTTTCCTCCCAATAGCACTAATCTTCCCATGTTCCTTCTACTTGTTGGTCAACCATATTCTCAGTCATCCATGTCCCTGCCATCAATTTCATCATCATATCCCTTCTTCAATCAATCCTTTGTATCTCAGTGTTTTTCCAACACACACTTGATAGCTAAATGCACTGAGATCTTATTTTCTGCTAAAATTCTTGCCTAAGTATTTAACATTCTCTCTTGGTCATCAGAAAAACAGTGCTCATGTTTCATTGATGAGAAAACAAAGTTTAGAGAAATTCGAAATTTAACTGTTCAGCCTTCTAGCTTCTACTTTTCTAAGCCATTTACTTCCACCAACCTCCCATATTTCCATGTGCGTAGATTGTCCTTTTTCACATTCTGCTTTTGCTCTATAACTTCTCCCTGAAATTAAGCCTCTACCATCATTGTGAATAAATTTCACAAATACTTTAATATCACCTTTCACAAACTCCCAAACTAAAACTATGCTTTGTGCTTCTTTTTCTGTAGACTCTCCTGATTACATATACTTTTATTCTCATTTGTCACTCAATCAATATTATACTGCCTTGCATATAGCAGGCACACATATATTTAGTGAATAAATAGAAAAGTGTATTGAAATGTAATCGTAATGTTTTTTAAAATGTACAATTATCTTTACTTAATGCATACAGAGTAAGTGATTTATTTACTAAATTCCCTCTTCTCTCCAAAATTCACATGAGAAAAACATAATCTGCTGAATCCATGTTTCTATAAAAAGCACACACTTTTCAACAAGTAGAATTATTATAAAATATGACTTAACAGTTTAAATATTTTTTTTAATCTCTAGCATGCATATACCTTATATTATAATTCTAAATCTTCCAACTGGATATTAAATTTCACCGGAAAAAAATTAAGTCTTCTAATCCTTCTCTAACTCTACAATAACTCATTACAAAATCAAATACCAGTATATGCTTCCAATTGTTTTATGATGTCTGCAGATCCAGTGTAATCTGGAGAGATTGCTAAAAATTGAGGCAAATATTTTATTGAATAGTTGAGATAATCTTTTATATCCTCTACTTCACTTTACTGTACACAAACAGCACAAATTCTGAAGGCAAATAATATAGTCAAGTTTTCACTAAATTTGAGAAAAAAAAATACTAGTCATGCAATTAATATTGTTCCTTTTGAGATGACATTTGCCTGTCAGATGGCTTTCAAAAGAGTATTGCATAGTTCAGGAAATTTTATTAAAAAAAAAAAAAAGAAAGAAAGAGATGGTAATTCATTTCATTTTGCATGCATTTGAGAAACATCAAATTCAGAACAGCACAAATTACACCCTGCTCCATCTATTGTAAAGTGTAGCAGTTGAGTACAAAGTGTCAAGTTTGTATAGTTATCTATTTAATTGTTTTAAATGTTACAGAGAGAATTTGCCTTTTTACTGGTTGGAATAATACAGCCAAACTGATAGCTAAGAAATGTTGTAACAGGTCCTACAGAGGCTGACTGTCTTCCTTCCTACACTCACATAGTAAGTCCTCAGTTAGAAAAAAAGTACGAACTTCCTGGTATTAGTAATAGAGTATTGAAACAGACATCTTTTCCCTACATCCATCTTGCATTATCCCACTAGTAATTATATAGACAAGAGTAAAAAAGGAAGATATTGATGTGTATATGTCAATCTCAATGTCCCACTTTATCCCCTTTCCCAACCTCCACTTCCCCCTTGGTAACCAGAAGTTTGGTTTCTACAAAAGAACCTCCTGAATAGCACAGGAACTCTGCTCAATACTCTGTATGATCTATATGGGAAAAGAATCGTTAAAGAAGTGGATACATGTATATGTATAGTGATTCACTTTGCTGTACAGCAAAAACTAAAACAACATTATAAATCAACTATACTCCAATAAAAATTAATCTTTAAAAATCTTTTTAAGTTATTGGAGATACACAGAAAATAAATGCAAACAGAAGAGGGCTGGTACAGTATGAGATTGAGAGGAAGAAAAGGAACAGGAGAGTGAGAAGCCCATGCTCTCTGGGGTCCTTGTCCTAAGGCAATTCTCAGCCTATGCTAATATTTTTAAGAAATAATTTTATTTTTAACCCAAGGAAACCAGAAACAATTCTGCCCTGTGGGCCTGGGAAAACATAAAAATATCACAAGGTCTAATAAACTGACCGTTTCAATTGTGTTGATATATAGCTTATTCATAAATTTGAAATAATAAGACCATATATTTCAAAACTGTTCCACTTGCTATAAATATCCCACCAATGCCAAACTTCTCCCAGTTTTGTTATATAATAAAACACCCACAGTGTTCTCATAGTTGGATAAAAAATAACATAAGTAAGCCAAAGATTTAAATAGCCTACACATACTATTTTATTAAATATGCATTTCTTATAACATGGATAACTGTATTATGAAATACTATGTGTGTATGTGTGTGTGAAAGGAACACTTGGTATCTACATTAAACATAAAATTGCTTGTGAGATGCATGTCATGACAGGAACCTTAGTTCCTGAAATTATCCTCTATTTAAACCATTTTCAATAACACTGCTGCTCTGTTTTTAGAAAGCTGTTTAGACTTGTGAAACATCTTACTATTTCATTTTTGTCTGGAGTCAATCCTGAAAGAAATGCAGAGAAGGATGTGATCGTGCTAATCAGGGTGGAAAACTAAAGTACTTGAGAATAGAAGCAAAAAGGTTTTCCCACTAAAAACGGATTCTTATGCTGTTGTGTTCCTCTGCCTTCATCGTCTGTTTGCTTTTCGCTGTCGTGTCTGTCTGTTAATCTGCTTTACAAATATATATACTCATATACACTCATAATACAAATATATACAAATATATATACTATACATATTACTATATGTAATATATGTCCTCTACATATATAATACAAATATATACAAATATATATATACTCATAATTCTCAAAGACCAGATTCTTCACGAGATCTACCCACCATCTTGGATTGATTTTTATTTTATCCCAGCATTTTCATTGTTTCTTTATTTAGCTAATATTTTTGCCTCAGCTGCAGCAATGTGCTGCCAGCTTCCAAGACAACAAATAAGCAATACACTTCAGGGTTGATGTTAGTGTAGTTCCCTGGACTAGCTAGAGGAGAGAGGGTGCTCATACAAGGGATTTGCTCCCTGGAGGCCTGAAGAGCTTTGTTTTTTATGCTTCCACAGCACCCTTAGTTACAACCTGCAGCATTGTCCCTCCAGCCTGGTGCCAAGGGAGGTGTCCCAAATGGCCACACAATCTGCTGGTGTTTCTATGAACCAAATGAGCTGAACTTCTAATTGCACATTATAAAACCTCCATTCACTTTCTTGAGGATCTTCTCTTTCATTGTTTATCTGTATTTTTTCTTAGGGATTGCAGATAGTTCACAAATTTTATTTTACCCTAATTCAAGCATGTAAAGATTATTTAATGTCATAATCAAATTATCCTCATTTCCTTTCTTCTCTGTATTATTTACTGCACATCCACAATATTTCCAATACTGCAAAATCCTTAAATATTTATTATGTTTGGATTCTGACTTAAACAGCCCATCTACTTCCCTTCATAGATCGGTATCCGAAGTGCGGCCAGTTTAAGAGTTTCACAAACATGTCAGTTTTGTCATGTTATTTAATCACATTTTCCGCTAGCCTCAAACGACCTCTCTTAAGTCTCTTCCATGCCTGAAAATCATTTTTCAAGTCGATACTTCAGTTCCTTCTTCTGGGCAAGTCCTCAACCCCTCAGAAACTTTCTTTTTTCTAAGTTCCTAAAAATAGACATAGCCTGTCCTACAAAACATCATACACACTGACATATTGTCTTTCGTTAGTATGATTTTTCCCCAACAATGCTTGATTTCCCTGAGTGGATGGGTCACAGCTTCTCGTTCTGTACTCAGAGAATATCTAGCACATTTCTGAACAGACAGTAAATGCTCAGCAAACAGACAGCATCTAGCACACACCTATGTGCCAACAGCTGTTCTACACACATTATGTGAACAAACTCTTCAATTCTCACAAAAGTTCTATGAGGCAGATGCTATTACAAATCACACTTTACAGATAAGGAAACTGAAGCATAGAGAGGTTATTTTACTTGTCCATGGTCACGGAATTAGTAAGTGACGGAGCTGAGCAATTTACCCTTAGAAGCCAATAGTCTACCATCTTAATAAATGCTAATCGATGTCATTTGAAACGTGGCTTGTTCTCATCTCTTATCTCACCAGACAGCACTCTCTAATTCTCTTCTCATCCTCACTTACAAAACTCTTATGTTTTCACTTTTATACACTTTCATAGGCCTAGGTTCTAAGTGTATTTCATTGATATAAATAGAGGAAATAACAATTACCAAAGTTTTATTTTTACACAGTAAGAAAAGAATTAGTTATATTTAGAAAATAACAATTTAAAAACCGTAACAGAAAACCCAGGCATCTTCCTAAAAAGAAATGTGTGACTATTTATGTAACAATTTTTCCTCAGATTAAGTTTTATCCATACTATCAAATAAACAGCATTAGTTGTTATATTTATAAAACCACGAATTTTGCTGCTTTCATTAACATAATATCATGGCTCCTCAGCATTTAGGTACATAGCCAGACTCTCGTATTATACATAACACACACAAAGATTTGACATGGAGCAGCAGGTCAGATGTAGAGTCAGCCCTGATGTGTTTTTAAATATAAAATATTCTAGAAGCAACATTACATCCTTCAACTATGAATGGAAAACAAGACTCTCTCAGCTGGCCTTCATTGTATTCACACTTAAAGTTCAGATCGCAAACAAATGCAAGAATACAAAAGTCTGGGCCCAGACCAACTTGTATGATGCTCCACTTGTATGGGCTCCACTATGACAGCCCATAGTGTTATTTGTCTGACAGCTATTCCAGGACAAAGTTAATTTATCAATCAAAAAGATTTTCATGCAAATTTATTTATTAATGCACAAATTAGAAAAACAATAACTTTCTTTCTGAAGACCATCAGAAGGAACATTTTAAAAGTAGCCTATTGGTAACACTTTTATTCCTGAATATTTAAGCACAGGATTCTAGAAAAATAAAATTCAAATATGAAATAGTACATATCTTCCCAGCTCAGAAAATACACTACAATTTAATTGCTTTCAACCTTTTTGTCCTCACAGACATGTGGTTCTCTTTGACCCTCTTTGCCTGAGTAGTATGTTCACTGCCCTGGCACTCCTCTCTGATGGTCTGAGAGCACACACGTATTTCAAGCAGAAAATTGCTTCTTGGGTAGAGATTACAACCAGCTGCTCTTCCTGATCTGAGCGCAATAGAAACACAAAGTTGAACTACTTTTTCTAATCAAATAGGTTTTCTTCCATTAACGTAGTGAAATTAACAATGCGAACTGCATTTAACAATGAATTTATGCTTATGGAACAGTGAAAGAATTACAACTTTTGGCACAATCAAATAACTCCTTGCAAAGACTGTCAACCACTGGTGAAAATTTTATATATATGTCAAAGAATACAGGAAAAGAAATCATTTTCAGTCCCTTGGTCACAATTTTGAACATGTATTATTCAAATAATTAATTTTCCAAATTATGTCATAATTGCTATTGTTTAATCAACGACATTGTAAGATTATGACCTTTGATGCAGTATATGTGGAAAGATGGGTCAAAATCCAGGCAATTAAATAGAAAAAATATCAAAGAGGAAAAAGTTTGCACTTTATATAATGAAATCCAATTGAAGCTTCTTTGTCATGCATTTAGTAAGTTTTAAAAACATTGTATGGAATTCCCTGGTGATGCAGTGGTTAGGATTTGGCACTGCCACTGCCGTGGCCCCAGTGTGATCCCCTGGGATCACAAGGAACTGAGATCCTATAAGCCGTGGAGTGAGGCCAAAATACATTTTAAAATGAATGAAAGCCAAGAAAAGGAAAAAAAAAAAAACAAACCACTGTAAAGCATGACTTATGTACGAATAGTTACTTAGAAGTTCAATTTAAATACAAACTAAAAAAAAATTTTCTAGTTAAAATCAATCTTTATTATCAGATAATTCACATTAACAAAAAATTTTAAAAATCAAAGTCTTAGGCATATTTTACCTTATCATACAGTGAACAAGATGGTTACTTGAATTTAAATTATTTCTATACATATAAACACTTTAAAATACAGTGGTTAATCTCTTCAAAGTCTTATTTGTGCTAATGTTTGTAAGGGCTTCCCTGATGGTGCAGAGGTTAAAGACCTGGGTTCGATCCCTGGGTCGGGAAGATACCCTGGAGAAGGAAATGGCAACCCACTCCAGTATCCTTGCCTGCAGAATCCCATGGATGGAGGAGCTTGGTGGGCTACAGCCCACGGGTTGCAGAGTTGGACACAACTAAGTGACTTCACTTCATTTTGTATCTTCCAGGGCTTTCCTGGTGGCTCAGTCGGTCAAGAATCTGCCTGCAATCTGGGAGACCTGGGTTCAATCCCTAGGTCGGGATGATCCCCTGGAGAAGGGACTGCCTAACTATTCCAGTATTCTTGCCTGGAGAATTCCATGGACAGAGTAGCCTGGTGGGCTACACTTTGGGGTTGCAAAGAGTAAGACACAACTGAGCAATGAATACTCACTTTCACTTTGTGTCTTCCACATTTGAAATACTCATTCTACAATCAGAAGGGAAAATGAGAAACTGATCTCATTCAGCCATTTTAGAAACAGGGAGGAAGCATTTCATAAGCCCTCATGCAAAGAGGAAACTTTGGCTCCAGAGGTCTACAGTAAGATGGCACGTCCATGGAACTCATCATCTTCATGAAACAAGAAGGAATCACAAAGAAGCCAGCAGCATGAATTAAAAATCAACATTCCGAAAGAGATGCTTCTAATTTTTTTCATTAATACTCTGTTAGTGTTCCTCATGCTCCATTTAGACACCTCAATGTGGATTTCAACAAGCAGTTTTGAAACAGACCACCCTGTACTGTAATACAAAAATCTAAAGATTTCTGAAGCCAGATCTGTGAATCATATGTGACTCAGCAGCCTCCCACAGGCCTGACATCCCATATATTTTCCCAGAAAATGTTCCTTCTGTAAAAGAGAGGCTGAATGGACACCCTTATTACTATTCAGAAAACACAAAGGAATTTGAGCTCAGGCGCTCCATTAGAATTCACAATACCACTTTTAGGTCACTGTAGTATAGAGGGAAAAAAAGGAAAAAAGAAAAAGCCCATTGCCACATCTCTTGCTATCTAGAGAATTGTCTTTTCAACTATTCCTATTATATTGCCCTCAAGTTCCAGATCATGCTCTCTTATCTCTTGACCACATCAGGGAAAGAGTAACCTCATAGGCATTTATATCACCTTTGAACATCTTGCAACTAAATCTTTAACTCAAGTTATTTTTCCAGTTAATTCAGGCAATAAACATTATTTCAGTTCTAAAAACTGGAGAAGAATACACCTCAGGCCTGCAGTCCATTTTCCTACTTAATGGATGATTTTCATATCATTACCGCTAAAAAATGATCATGTCAATTCACCCAAATACTTCCCAGAGTAGGTGTTCATTATTGTAAGTACCCTAAATACTGCAGACAAGTTCTCTTCCGAGAGCCTGTTCATAAGTCCAATTTGTTCCTATGTCTAACAGACTTAGCCTAAGGAACCCAACTAACACAATCGGCGATATAGTACTGTAGAAGATTTATAGTACTTTTGACACAAATAATACATAAAACCAAAGAAAAAATTAAACATATTTAATCTTACAGTATAGTACCTTGAAAACTACAGTAGTTCAGTGCAGCTGGCATACACGGGCTGGCACTGAGTGAACAGACAAGAAGAATTACTGAACAGAGGAGACAGAGGAGATGGGAGATGGTAGAGCTTAAGAATCGTCAGCAACAGGAGACAACAGGCAAGTTGCAACTTCACTTATGGCTGATGTTGATGGCACAGGTTCCCTGCGATTCAGTTCTATCTACCATCTTGAAAACTGTGATCCAGTGATGCATGAGTTGCTGCTGCTGCTGCTACTACTGCTAAGTCACTTCAGTCGTGTTCGACTCTGTGTGACCCCAGAGACAGCAGTTCACCAGGCTCCACAGTCCCTGGGATTCTCCAGGCAAGAACACTGGAGTCGGTTGCCATTTCCTTCTCCAATGCATGAAAGTGAAAAATGAAAGTGAAGTCGCTCAGTCGTGTCCGACTCTTCGCGACCCCATGGACAGCAGCCCAACAGGCTCCTCCACCCATAGGATCCTCCAGGCAAGAGTACTGGAGTGGGTCGCCATTGCCTTCTCCGATGCATGAGTAGTAGCTCTTTCTTTCTCATCATACATAACACAGTAGCATTGGACTGCATTCTGAATAACCTCTGCAATCTTCATACCATTCTAAATTCAGGGCCTGTGATTCAAAAACTAACAGTGCCTCCTCAACTAAAGAAAATCCCTTTTCCATTTCCTGTGTCGTGAATCTCTTCAGTTACTTCTTCCTCTTGCCTCTTCATCCTTTCTCTGGGCCTCTAATTCCATCAGGTTAGTAAGCTCCTCATGGTATAGAATAAGAACTTCCATGAAGTTATCCACTTGCAGATCTAGCTCCAGCTTCTCACTGAGGGTCATTAAGTTTCTGAATACCTCTCTGAACTACTCCTCTAACTTCTCAAATTCACAAAAATCATGAACAAAGTACAGGCAAAGGTTCTTCCAAATCCCATTCCTGGTGACAGCCAAAACCACATGCCAAGCAAAGTCAATATGTTTTATGGCTTTGTAGATGTAATAATCCTTCCAAAATTGTCACAGGGTTGTTCATGATTCATCACTTGCCTTTACCACCTAACAAAAACTGTAATGTAAACAGTATTTCTTGAAAGTCACTATAACTCCTTGGTCCATTGGTTGAATAGCATGGTAGGGTTCGGTGATGGATGTACTACTTTGATGTTGGGATGAAAGCTGTCCATCTATGGGGGGTGGCCCAGGCTACTCACTGTTGAGTAGCAAAAGAATGTTGAATGGGACATCCTTCTCCAAGCAGCATTTTTCTACATCTGGGATAAAGCAATGGGAAAACCACTCCTGGAAAATGGTCTGTGTAACCCATGTTTGGAGGCTTACTCTTCCATAAAAGAGGAGGAGAGCCCTTGGCTATGTTTTTAAGGGCTTTTGGGTTCTCTGAATGATAAACTAAGAGAGGCTTCAGCTTCATATCACCAGAAGCACTGCCACCAAACAACAGAGTCAGCCTAGCCTTTGCTGCTTTACAAGGTGGCATCAATTTTTCTTTCTTACTGATGTAACTTTGGCCTAGCATTCATTCTCTTCCAGTACAGTCCTATCTCAACCACATTAAAAACTTGATCAGAATAACTCAAAATGCACTGAAGATCTAGATGTAAGACAAGAAACTATAAAACTCTTAGAGGAAAACATAGGCAGAACAATCTGTGACAAAAATCACAGCAAGATCCTCTATGAACCACCTCCCAGAGTAATGGAAATAAAAACAAAACTAAACAAATAGGACCTTATTCAACTTAAAAGCTTTTGCATAACAAAGGAAACTATGAGCAAAGTGAAAAGGCAGCCTTCAGAATGTGAGAAAATAATAGCAAATGAAACAACTGACAAAGAATTCATCTCCAGTATATACAAGCAGCTCATGCAGCTCAATGCCAGGAAAATGAACAATCCAATCAAAAAGTAGATGAAAGAACTAAACAAACATTTCTCCAAAGAAGACAAAGAGATAGTTAATAAACACAAGAAAAGATGCTCAACGTCACTCATTATCAGAGAAATGCAAATCAAAATCACAATGAAGTATCATCTCACACTGATCAGAATGGCTGCCATCAAAAAGTCTACAAACAATAAATGCTGGAGAGGGTGTGGAGAAAAGCCAACCCTCTTACACTGTTGGTGGGAATGCAAACTGGTACAACACTGTTCAGAGAACAGTGTAGAGGTTCCTTAAAAAACTGCCAACAGAACTGCCAAATGACCCAGCAATCCCACTGCTGGGCATACACACCGAGGAAACCAGAATTGAAAGAGACACATGCACCCCAGTGTTCACTGCAGCACTGTTTACAATAGCCAGGCCATGGAAGCAACCAATGTGTCCACTGGCAGATGAATGCATAAGGAAGTTATAGTACACATACACAATGGAATATTACTCAGCTATAAAAAGGAATACATTGAGTCAGTTTTAATGAGGTGGATGAACCTGGAGCCATTTATACAGAGTGAAGTAAGTCAAAAAGAGAAACACCAATACTGTATATTAATGCATATATATGGAATTTAGAAAGATGATAACAATGATCCTATATGCAAGGCCTCAAAAGAGACACAGATGTAAAGAACAGACTTTGGGACTATGTGGGAGAAGAGGGTGGGATGATTTGAGAGAATAGCATTGAAACATGTATATTACCATATGTAAAATAGATGACCAGGACAAGTTTGATGCAAGAAGCAGGGCACTCAAAGCTGGTGCTCTGGGACAACCCAGAGGGATAGGGTGGGGAGGAAGGGGGAGGGGATTTCAGGATGCGGGGGACACATGTACAACCTTGGCTGATTCATGTTGATGTATGGCAAAAACCACCATGGTACTGTAAAGCAATTATCCTCCAATTAAAATAAATTAGTTTAAAAAAAATCTTGCTTGGGTAAATACTGTACATTCATTATCAATAATTTCTCAGATCGGTTCAGGAAATTCCCGGGCAACTACCATATCTGCACTCACTGCCTCATCACTTACTTTTATATTATGAAAGATGGCTCTAGCCATGAACTGCTGAAGCCAGTCATCAGTTCAATTCAGTTCAGTCGCTCAGTCCATTGAGTCAGTGATGTCATCCAACCATCTCATCCTCTGTCAATCCCCTTTTCCTACTATCTTGTATATTTCCCAGAATCAGGGTCTTTTCCAATGAGTCGGTTCTTTGCATCAGGTGGCCAAAGTATTGGAGTTTCAGCTTCAGCATCAGTCCTTCCAATGAACACCCAGGACTGATCTCCTTTAGGATGGACTGGTTGGATCGCTTTGCAGTCCAAGGGACTCTCAAGAGTCTTCTCCAACACCACAGTTCAAAAGCATCACTTCTTTGGTGCTCAGCTTTCTTCACACTCCAACTCTCACATCCATACATGGCCACTGGAAAAACCATAGCCTTGACGAGACGGACCTTTGTTGACAAAGTAATATCACTGCTTTTCAATATACTATTTAGGTTGGTCATAACTTTCCTTCCAAGGAGTAAGCGCCTTTTAATTTCATGGCTGCAATTACCATCTGCAGTGATTTGGGGGCCCCAAAAAAATAAAGTCTGACACTGTTTCCACTGTTTCCCTATCTATTTCCCATGAAGTGATGGGACCATATGCCATGATCTTCATTTTCTGAATGTTGAGCTTTAAGCCAACTTTTTCACTCTCCTCTTTCTTTCACTTTCATCAAGAGGCTCTTTAGTTCTTCTTCACTTTCTGCCATAAGGTTGGAATCATCTGCATATCTGAGGTTATGGATATTTCTCCCAGAAATCTTGACTCCAGCTTGTGCTTCATCCAGCCTGGCATTTCCTATGATGTATTCTGCATATAAATTAAATAAGAAGGGTGACAATATACAGCCTTGATGTACTCCTTTCCTGATCTAGAATCAGTCTGTTGTTCCATGTCCAGTTCTAACTGTTGCTTCTTGACCTTCATACAGATTTCTCAGGAGCCAGTCATGGAAGGCATTAAAAGGTGTACCCTCTGCTTCTTTGCTGTGTTTCTTCAAGTCTTCAGAAATGTTTTCAGCTTTCTCTTGAATCAGCAGTAAGCTGTGTGGGACTCGACACTGATGCTAATCCTACATCCACACACTGATAATTTCCTCCATCTCCTCCATCAATTTTCCATGCTTCTTCAAAGTTATAGTTGACATCATTGGCACAGCAGACTTCACATGTTCCATGGTTTTGTCCTAACCATGCTGATGGTTGAACAATTCATGTTAGAAGAACGAATAATGTCTACCATCTTTTCACCTCACTCCACTCTCTCAATTATGATCACTCTTGTTCCCAATGTTATCACTTGGCACTTCTTAGCAGTATGAGCTATATCATCACTACTTTTATGCTTGCTTCTGGACATCCTACGCTTGAAACAAAGATACTGTAGTACTGAACTCTATACAGAACTATAAAGTACACAAAAGCACAGCCACTGGGAGGGGATGCACACACATGAGAATGTACACCAGATACGTGAACTAACATAACTAGACATGTAAATACACACTCGCATCTTTGAAAGTTCGCAACTTGAAGGTTCGTGTGAAGGGGGCTTACTGTATCTTACTGACAATCTTTTTAAGGGCAGAACTATTAGAAAGTCCTTCTGGTGAAAAAAAATCATGGCATATTTATCTTATAAAATATTAGGCAAGTATCCAAGATACCTTTTATATATGTTTCTATATGGTTTGATTTTTATCAGCACTTTGAAATTTACAAATAAAATTATAAAATTTTCAGAAAAACAATTGTCTTCAGACATGCCTAGCAAAAGAACAATGAATGCAGTTAATAAAGCTGTGGCCATCTGACTGCTCTACTTGTATTTGTCTTTATAATAAGATTTAAACAAAATAAAAAGGAAAACAAAATACATGTATGTAAAGGAAAAAATGAGAATTTATATCTTCTCCTTCCTATTAAAGAAAGAAAAAACAATCAGCAACTAAAGGCAAACAGGTATTGATTATTGAACATCCCATATAAGTTTAATAGAAATATTTTTCTTGTCAAATGGTATGTTCTAGAACCTGGGTTTGGGTTTAGATGTAGACTGGGCCTGGCTTCAGTCAGGTTCTTTGGATTATAGATGTTAAAGAAGAGCTAGCAGCCAGTGTCCAAAAGGAAAGTTGGAGCCAAGAACCAAAGAAGTTGCCCATAGAAATAAAGGTTCAAGTAAGCTGGGTAAAAGGAGAACAGGGACTCTAGGAAGAGGATAGCAACTGGATACAATAATACAGCAAAAGACAAAAACAGAGCACAACTAGGGATCAAAAGAGTGGCCCAATAATTTCACAAAGTGGTTAAGGACTTATCTATGGAATTCCTGTGTTCCTGTCCATCTGTGGATTCAAAGGGAGCTGCTAAAAGCCCTGACTGGGCCATGGTCATGAAGGTTTGTTTAAGCCCTCTACCATCTTTACAAGGGCTTCCCTGGTAACTCAGCTGGTAAAGAATCTGCCTGCAATGAAGAAGAGCCAGGTTTGATTCCTGTGTCAGGAAGATCTCCTAGGGAAGCAATAAGCTATCCACTCCAATACTGGGGTTCCCTGGTGGCTCAGACGGTAAAGAATCAGCCTGCAATGTGGGAGACCTGGGTTCAGTCCCTGGCTCAGGAAGATCTCCTGAAGGAAGGCATGGCAACCCACTCCAGTATTCTTGCTTGGAAAATCCCCATGGACAGAGGAGCCTGGTGGGCTGTGGTCCATGGGGTCTCAAAGAGTCAGACACGAGTAAGCAACTAACCACATCTATTTAAATTCTTACTCTGAGATCCCAAAGTGCATCATGCAGAATGTCACTACAATGGGAAGTTCATTTGGTTTTACTATTTCTTTCGGACAACTGAAGTTTAAGAAGTAAATATACTCATCTTTATGTTAATGCCAGAGCTCAAATTAGAACCTTATTCTTGACTCTCTCAATCAATTCTTCCTGCTGGATTTTTCAAAAAGGCCAAGGGACTATCTTTGGATAAATTCAAGAATAGTATATATACTTTCCATCTAAAGGAAACACCTTTATCAGGACTATGGTAAAGGTGTTCTCATTTCCATCCAAGCTGGTCTTATTCTCTACGTTCACTCTTCTAATTTGACAGGAGGAGAAGTGTGTGCAATGAATGGGCAGGCAACAGAATTAATGGGAGAGACTCTATTACACCCATCACAGTATTTCTACTCTTCATTAGAAAAATCCAGGCGTGCACAGAACTGGGAAACCCAGGGGAAATAACATGCTCCTGATTAACCAACTCTCCCTGAATGTATAACATAGTCACCTGGTAGTGTTCTTGCCTGGAGAATCCCAGGGACGGGGGAGCCTGGTGGGCTGCTGTCTATGGGGTCGCACAGAGTCGGACACGACTGAAGCGACTTAGCAGCAACAGTAGCAGCAGTAGATATGATTACATGAAGGAAAATGAAACAGAAGAAATTGAAAGAGATTCGATGGATTCAAAGGAAAAGAAAGAAATCACAAGAAGAAATGAGGAATAGGGACACACAGAATTTGGGAAGAGTGAGAAGGAGAGTATACAAAAAAAAAAGGATATTAAAAAATCTGCCTATTTCTAAAAGTCAATTGAATTCTAAGAAGATGAAAATTTACTTTTGCACCTCTGAAAAATTTTGGTTTATCACCAAAAACTTTAAGCATTATTTATATTATTTACATAATCACTGCAACTTTTGAGATATAGAATTAATAGTCCTATAAACTGATATAGCCTTTAATCTGGTTATAATGTGATATATGATTATTTTGCTCTATTTCTCATGGAATTATGAAATCAAATCATTTTTAAGACTATGTTCATTTATATGAATTCTTGTTTACATTCAATTTATTGTTAGGAAAAAACAATGTTCATTCATCTTTGCTATTCAAGTATACATCTTTTCAGTGTGGACAAATATTTGAAAAACACTGATTTTTGCTGTGTAGATCAATGACATACTAATAAATGAATGATAATTTGTTTACAGCAATCATAAAATTGGTTCCCTGCAGAGAAGCGGAGCTCATATTTGTGCATCTTCACATCTTAGCTACACTGATATCTGAACATACCTGTGAAAGACTTAAGTTCATTTTACTGCACTGAATACTGAAGTGCCATTGCATATGCTACTTCTACACTTCTGGCCGCCATCTTTCACCTTCTCTTTAGGAGTTTTATGTGGTTAATAAGGGAGATTTAGAGGAGAGCTAAGGTCATATTGTTTGATTTGCATAACCATACATGTTATTTTCTACTGAACACAGTGGATGACACAAGATCTGGGAAGTCAAGCTACTGTGGGGAGGTAGTCTTGATAGTGCTTTATAATCTGGCTGGGGGTTTTACTCCCTAACTTTTCAGCTAATGACTTGGAGATTCTTTAGCACTTGGACCTTCAAAATGGAAAATGAACCCAAATGCCAAGTAACTCCTAAGCCAACTCTCCTCCTAGATAGCTCAATGCTATAGCAGAGATATAAGAGACTTAGATCTCAAACTTGCCACTCTAGAATTTGACACCATCACTGAATAACATGTTCTTATCCACTCTTTCTTCTGCCTACCAAATTTCCTTTCCATGGCTTCTCATTTCTCCTCATTCCTTTAAAACCCAGGGCAAGGACACATTCCCAACCACACTAGCTAAACCAACTCTTTGTCCTGCCTCCTGTCCATTTCAGGCTCTTATTGTTTCTTAAGTATAGTCACAATTAATAGAATGGAGATTAGGTAAACATAATGTTGGCTGACACGGAGACCATAAAGTTTCTATTAATTCATATGGAAAAAATTTACATTTCAAATGTCTGAATTTTCATGCAAAATGTCCATAAAATTATGTCAGGTCAGTTTTGAATGAGAAAAATAAAAGGATCATTGCTTTCCTATAGCAAAAAGTAGACAATCCAACTGGGATGATGCCATTGTATCAGAAACAGCAATGCAATCAGAGTAACAATTTCTGGACACTGTCCATCTCCACCAGGTGGGATCCAGCACTGCACGCCACTGTCAATCTACCCAGCTACCTAAACTTCAGCTGCTTTGATAGTGGGAATGTTTCTCATCATTTGCAGAAACTTCAACACAAGGAACTAAGGAGGGCTTCCCTGGTGGCTCAGATGGGAAAAAGTCTGCCTACAACGTGGATACCTGGGTTTGAGCCCTGGGTCAGGAAGATCCCCTGGAGAAGGAAATGGAAACCCACTCCAGTATTCTTGCCTGCGAAAGTTCATGAATGGAGGAGCCTGGCAGACTACAGTCCATGGGGTCGCAGAATCGGACACAACTGAGTGACTTTCACATACATACATACTTTCCCTATGAAGTTGCAAGTACTGGAATACAAGTGTAATTTTTAGATTCTTTGGAGAACAGCACCTACACAAATTGTGTAGAAATACAATCAGGTTACTATTTAATATTGTCTGACTTTGTCAATGGCTAAAATTACTTTTAAAAGCTCATTAAGTTCTATGGATCAGTAAAGTAATGATACCATAGCTGATATCGTATTCAGTCAAAAGCAGAATCTAAAATTAAAGTAGAAACAAAATATCTCTATTTTTAGACTTTAACCAAATCAATATACCATTTTTATTTTAAATGTCTAGAGACTATTAATTCCAAGGAATGCATTATTTTACATATTTTACAAATGCTTTAATCTAGTCTCATTTTCCTAGGTAGTTGCTTTGGGATTGGCCTTCTATTATTGAATAATAGTAAAACAACAAATTAAAGCCTTACAAATTTGTTACTCAGAATAACCAGAACTTATCATTTCACTCCCTGTCCAGAAATTTCCAGGTACATCCCATTTATTTACATTTTAATGTTTTATGAGCAGCTTCCACAAACTGGCACCTCCTATATTTACAATCCTTTTTCTATCAATATTTTCTCTTTTGCTGTATGTAATAAATAATGATTCTTATATCATTCTCATCCCAGAATAACATGAGTTCAACAAACCATATTTTGTATAAAAATTCAGAAAGTCAAAATAATTTAGGTATAGCTCATTACTAACAACATCACATCCTCTTTTTTCCTAATGTACAAACTCTCTGCATTCTACTTTCTCTACTGGAAACATCTATTCCTTGAAATCCTTCTCCTGGAAAATTCCTTGTTAGGCCAAATTCAAATGCTAACTTCTCAGCAAATCTCTCCTGGATATCATACACTTTACTTATAATATTACAATGGTATTAAATTTCATAGTAATTATTTGTCAACAAGCTCGCCATTAAACTCTTGGCTTCATGGCAACAATCAAAGTGACTAGCTTGACAGCTAGTATGAATTCATTAAATGTTTAATGAATTAATGTTAATTCTACTAAATGATTATCTCTTTGCCATCCCTTCCTCCTTTCCATTCTCAATGCCATTGTTTTTAAGGACTTTTCCCTCTAGTGCATAGACTATTGCAGTAGTCCCCTACCTGGTCAAACTGACTCTATCTTCCTCTGTCTTTCAGTAATTGCAACTTCAAGTTACCACATAAGGATTACTGTGCCCTTTATACAGAGTCTCTCTGAAAAATCACTTGTTCTATATAAGATTTTAAAAAATAACTTTCATTATAATGAAATTCCAGGAGATGCTTAATGTGCAATTTCATTACAAGGCTACAGGCCTGGAATGTTGTACAACTGTTTGTCATTTTCATCCTTTTATTAAAATCCCCTTCAGTACTTTTTCTATGTTTAATAAACATTCTATTATTAGAAACAGAAAATGAAATAAACTGGTCCCCAATTTTATATATTAAACAAATTAATAAGATAAGAAGCTTAAAAACTGTAGTTATTTGATTTGTATTATCATTAGAATACATTTTTGTATACTATAAAAAGTATGCTCAGTTACAGCATTAACTTACGTTTAACTTCCATTTTAAGATAACATTCTCAAAAATATATATAACATAAGTATTAATACAAAATAAACTATAAAGATTAAGATATTATGAGTCAAATCATTCCTCAAAAAATTTGTTCAGTCTTCTGGAAATTAGTGTGAGATTCCTCACTGCATTTAAGATGTGCACAAATTAGTTCTCTAAGCAATAACTTACAGAATTGATACAAGAAAAAGAAATAAATTCAGTAAGGCAAAATGTCACTCAGTATAAAATTATGGCAATATATGATACAAAGTAGATTTTTATTTTCCAATCTTACCTAAACAATAAAAGAAAATAACCTTACCCAGATTTAGAATATAGTTTACAAATAATATTCCTGAGCACTATTAATAAAACCTGAAATATTGAAATTTGTGAAAGGGAGGACTTGTAAAGAACCTACAATGGATGATTAAATTTTACTGTGTCCAGAGTCAAGAGATGACTTCTAGTTTTCTTTATATATTCTTATATTTTACTATCTTAAGATATAATTAGAAAAAAAATTTACTGATAAGAACAATACCAAACAGAGAACTGACCAGATCTGAGAACTGCTGGATTACTAGCCTGCCTTAAAGAGCATGTCTCTTTTGGGAAGAGGCTTCTAACCAAAGTTACTACAATCAACAACTCTTTATTCATTTCCTGAATATCATATTAACCTCCTTCTCCTTTGTTATGGAAAACCACAGTTCACAAAAAAACACTCCAAACACTTTAAACAAGATCAGTCTTCTAGTCAAGCAGGCCTTGACTATCATGATTCATTTTTAAGAACTTAATTTCTGTGCTGTCAATTCTCCCTTTTTAATTGTTACAGGATCTCATACATAATACATAATTTTATCAGAACACGTCATATTGCCTTGTGACACAGCATGAGCTGTCAAGTAAAGTGTAATAATCTTTGGCCTCAACACACCCACTGACATCAATAAAAAATGAAAATTACACCTACAAGCTGGCTAAAAAGGCTTTTATACTGTGATACTCTAGTAACTGTCCAGATAATGTAACAAATACTACTCAGCTCCTTAGACACTCTCCATTCTACTACAAATCTTTTCCTGTTTTGTTCTCAAGAGTTAGATTTATAAACAGTCACTATTATTCACTGAGTAAACCTACACATTAGTCCACGTATATTCTAGAAATAGGTTAAGTGTGATCTTACCATTAAAAAACAAATGCAATTGGTCTTTCATTTGTTTATATCTAAACACACCTAGAAAAAAAGCAAATTATACTTTTAAACAATACAGCATCAACTTTATTTGAGGCAATATCTTCTAATGAAAACCTCCCAGAGAAAAGAAGGCTATTTAACAAAAATTGTATTACCCACGGGAAGCTCCCCTCTGTTGCCAGCTAAAGGTTGATAAGGGTCACTCCACATGAAACTGGACATGAGTGACTCATGGTAAACCAGTTCCAATATATACGCTCACTTTCTAGGCAACATTACACTTCTCCAAGACAGTGTAAATGTTTTCAGGTCAAAAGAACATAATGCCTGTCAAAGTGTTCTGTGTATGTTAAAAAGACAGGTAATTTAGGAAGCGTCTCTGACATTTAAAAGGGAATCATGCATTCACGGTCTCCCTCTCCTCCAACTTGACACCTAATTAAGCATCCATACAAAACAATATAATTGAACAGATGTACTAGTCATTAACAGGAATTACCCATTCTCCTATCAAATCAGAATGTACAGAGAGGGCTCTATTTGTAATAGGTTGACTTAATTGCCTGAGAATTCCCTGGGGAAATATATAAATGGATCAAGACATCTCACATGCACACACACAAACACCGCCCACAGACAAACACAGACACTCCTTCTAAGCTTTGTTCCATGTTTTAGTCATTGCTATATCCATCTCTGCAAATGAGAATTTATGGTGGCTGCATTCAGTACTCGAAGATCAGATAACTAGATGGAAAAATAAATAAAGCTAAATGAAAGTTAACATAATTCAGATTCAGGAATACCTTACTATAAATTTCTTATACAGCAATGCTTTTCATAAAATAGCTGTTTTTCAAAAATTACTAAAAACAGAGCACAATAAACAAAAACATCCAACAAAGCAAAACAAAAAACATACACACAATATACAGAATAAGTGAATCTCCTGGCAATTAACTGTGAAACATTTGTTTCATCACAAGAACCTGATTCACAATTACTGCAGTTGCAGGGTTTTTTGAAGCTCAGAAGTTCTGAAATATGCCAGGCAATTCTCACATCTTCATGCAAAGCAGGGAATCCAGGAAGTTAACACAATCATGTTTTCTTGTCCTTCTGATTAACAGCCCTCTTGGAGATGTATACAGTATCTGCTGACCAAAATAACTCACTTTACCATAAGGAAAGTCTGTCTTAACCAAAAGCATTTAAAAAGGAGGAAAATAAGGCATTTTCATAATGGCTTAAAGATGTAGCTGGATTTTAGAATTTACAAAACAGATTCCAGTATTCTAATCCTCAACAAGCTAAGGGCATTAAATTGATGGAATATAAGAGATTTATCCCTAACAGTATCATATTGGACCTAAGTTTTGTGGGATAACTCAAATGAAAGGTTTGGGTCAGAGATATATAAAATAAAAACAAGGAGCGGAAAAGAGGTAGAAAAACAACTCCAAACTGAATGCTCCTAACACACACACACATACACACATTCAGAGCAGTTAGGTTTGCCACTATTCTGCCATATCCCATCATCCATAATGGAGTCTTCAGAATACAGAAAAGCCTCACCTAGCACCCCATCACCCTATGTCATATTGCAGGCCACTAGAGAATATAAAGGCACTTATTTCAAAGACTACTTGCATTTCAGATTCTAGCAATGCCATGTGAGAACTGTTCCTAGCATTTTCAGTGACAGAGAGATACCCTGGTCACATCACAAAATCTCTCCTATTGGAACTTCAAGCGCCCGATTAAATTCCCAGCCATATTGATCACAGGAGTGTGGAGGTGTGGAGACATGGGAGTGTGCGCTCTGCTCAAGCCTTTTCCCCTACAAATAATTCCCAGTTGTTACAGCTCCACCGCACCACCCTCCTCTCTTTCCAATTTCTTATTATAGAGTTAATAAGCTGCCTGTGTGTACTTTCTTATCCACAAAGATGCAGATTTTTCTGGGCAGGAAACAAACACATGTGGCACAAAGCTTATAAATATACTTAATGCCCCCCCCCCCAAATATTATTGATTTCACTCTAGACTGTCTTAATTGCCTACAGCCCCAAATGCCGTGTCTGTGAGGTCTCTGGGGTGAAAAATCAAGTTACGGGTGATTGCCTTGGGCTCTCCTGGCTTCAGGAGCAAGCTTAATGACTAAAAACACACTGGCTGTCCGTCAGTGGAACAAGGCCACATGTCACTGAATTTGTGTGTCAGCCAGAGCTGGGGTACAGAAAATAGATGTCACAAAGGAGATCTTCAGGGAATTGAGCACCCTACCATCTTATAAAATATAGGAAATCTGTGTTTCTTGACTCAAAACAAAACAAACAAAAAAGTACAGCTCATTTTGTCCAATTCACCAGCATGGGAGGTTGGTAAGAAATGTAGCTGGATCCCACACACTGCCAAATTTAGTTTTGAATTCTTTCAAAATATTTTTCAAGGGGCTAGAAGCTTTTAATGAATATTTTTCCATCTTGCTATACGTCTTAAGCAACTCAATAAATACCTGTCATTCACAAACTCACAATGAAACAAGCTTTAATGCACACAGCACCACTTTAAAGTTTGTCCTACTGCTATAAGAAACATGAAGCAGCTGGAAACTTCACAATGCCAGCATAATACTCATGATTTCCAGTACATGTTGTCCTTGCTTGACTTCCTTATTCAAGGCTAATATCCCCTTCAAAGAGAAATGACCACGAGGTAAAATATAATCTTTGATTATGAACCATATATTCTTGTCACAGTTATTAACAGTGAACAATATATATTCCAAAACAGCAAGTATCTTAGTTCAGTAATGTCAGCAAAGGTTAAAATCTTCTCATCTGAAATGAACAGTTCCATACTTCTTTTCCAAATATATACTTCTGTATCTAATTTAAAAGAATTCATGTGGGTTAGACTCTTAAATCTATATATGCACAGAATTTCCATATACTAGCTAGGATGATTAATTTTCTCCCTTGTAACTAGCCTTCCTAGACACTGATAAGTAAAATATTTCGCTTTCAACAGCATTGAGCTCACCGTTGAGGGAAAGTAAGCTGTAATGAGCAATGTCAGGCTTATACTTTTAAGGCAATCTCAAGCGATGAGGGTAAACGGAAACGAAACCAACACAATTTAGAGGAAAATGCTGAACAACGAAATAGAAGGTTATTAACTTTCTGCCACTTGAATATTGTTTTCTACCCATTCGCATGCTGAGATAATTATATACACATGACAGTATTATACGCACTGCTTGCCTACTTAAAAACTGTTCTCCAACGAAAGTATTATTGATTGAAGCTTTTTGTGCATCATGTTTAAGTCACACACACACAAAAAAAATTGCCCAGTTTCTACTGGAGCTAATCCATTACTCAAATTTTGTCAAGGAAATTCTAGATTACTATGCAAAACTGCCAGGCTCCATTCCTAATAAAAATTGATCCTTTTTTAATTGGGTCATGTAGTCACTTTCAAAATTCTAACATCTCTTCTTTTGCCAAAACCTAACATTCCAGTTATTGATTAAAGCTTCAGAGTTGCTTTGGAAGGTATCAGATTCTCTTCTTCATTTAGATCAGGACTGTTATACTAGACCAAGGTTGTGGCCATCTGTCAGATTCAGCTATCCATATTGGCTTGTCTCAGTCCAGAGTTTATCTACAGTTACTACAACCAGTATGATTCTTAGGGAGTTTGGCAAAATTGTCAAGAATGTAGGCAAAAGAATCCAAGTGAGGGAATATTTTTGCTTTCTTTCCACTGCTTGAAATATTTTTCTCTATCCTTCTGAATGGGATCTCACCCTCTCAGTCTGTCCTACCTAAAAGAAGGATTTCATAATCTCACTGCTTCACACTTGAAATAATGATTCTCCAGTGACTACTATTAGTAATAATCAGCAATCACTATGTTTTAAAGGGCAAGGATTCTTTAAGAGGAAAGATCTCTCTCTGTTGCACTCTTTGCTCTTTGCCACATGATTATCTGACCTCAGACTACATCATTCTCCTTCTCTTCCTGGTTCTAAGAATTCGGATGGAAAAGAAAGCAGAAGTCCTGTGGATCAAGCTTTCTTTTTCTGTCGTGCTTCAACTCTCACTGTTTCCACAAGTACTCAAGCATAATGGGCTCGAATTTTAGATACACAGAGGTTATTTGCAGCTAACTCATTAGCTCCAAACATTGCATGAGGCTATCAATCACTCTGTGAGCACCCATGATAGTACTTTTGCCTGTGAATTATGTGCCTTTATAAAAAAACTTCTCTGAAAAAGCAAAACAAAAAAAAAGTTTGGCAAGAATTCATGCATTTCTAGATCTTTTTTTGTATAACCACTGAGTAAGACCAAAATACTTCTTTTTAACTCCCAACATGATAACATCCAAACTCTACTAGGTGGCAAACAGGACTGACCTTCCTACCTTCTATCATTAAATAAGGCAACTGTAACTATTACATAGTTATTATATAGTTATTACATTAATAGTTATTACATAACTATTACATATTACTATTACATATTACTATTACATATTACTATTGGTCATATCAATCTGGTTCCAATGTAAGATTGAAGAAAATCATTAAACATTTACTTAACATTAAAAAAAAGAAAAGAAAACCACTAATGGTATCTAACTCAAATCCTCTTCCAAACATAGGTAACCTGAGTATATTAAACTATGACTTCATCTTCTTATTTGGGAGTTCAAAGTTCAGAAGAGCTGAGATTCGATCCCCTGCCATGTACAGCCTGTGAGATCATAAGCAGGACAAATAATCTTGAATGCTTATTTTTCTCGCCTGTAAGATTGGAGTTATTTAACCCATACCTTTTAGGAATGTTGTACGGATTTTAAAAAGTGACAGATTAAAGGGATTTAAAAGTATTTAATATATAAGTTCTCAATAAAGAGCAATTATTATAATTGTATTAAAGATGATTAAAGACAAGCTCATTTTTTGAGAGTTTTGAAACCATATTCTGCCACCATGTAACTTTCACCCAGTAGCCTAAATTTCTGATGTTTTCATTATATCTACTTCTGTCATGAATTCTTTTGGTTTAAAAAACACCAAATTATTAGAATATGATTCTCTGTTACTTGAGCATCCTAGTCTCCGTAAAAATAATTTAATTTGTCAATCAGCTTATTAAATAAAATTTCAACTTTAAGACCTGAAGCCAACATACAAATTGTCATCTGACCAGGATAGAGTTTTGGGTCTCAGCAGGGATGGTGTTTTGCTTATAGTCAGCTGGTTACTGGTGCTGCTGGATTGTGTACGTGTCATGTATGTTAAACTCAAGTGCTGCACCTAAGCCAGTTCTTCTCCACTCTGTACTACAGACAGTAAACTTACACTAAGAATTTTTATTTTACTTGTGAAACTGTTTTTTTTTTAATGAGAGTGAAAAAGACGACCAGGGAAAGTAGTACTATTTTTTAGTGATCTGTACCAGTTACTGTTTATTCACAGTTTCTCAAAGTATTTTCTCCAACCATCTGCATTATAATAAATTCTGCTAAGTTGCTTCAGTCGTGTCCGACTCTGTGCAACTCCACAGATAGCAGCCCACCAGGATCCCCCGTCCCTGGGATTCTCCAGGCAAGAACACTGGAGTGGGTTGCCATTTCCTTCTCCAATGCATGAAAGTGAAAAGTGAAAGTGAAGTCGCTCAGTCGTGTCCGACTCCTAGCGACCCCATGGACTGCAGCCTACCAGGCTCCTCTGTCCATGGGATTTTCCAGGCAAGAATACTGGAGTGGGTTTGCCATTGCCTTCTCCTATAATAAATTAGATGCCTTCAAAAGTTACATATTTGTTATACATACACAAGGGAATATTATTGAGCCATTAAAAAGAATGAAACAATGCCATTTGCAGCAACATGGATGGACCTAGGGATGATCATAACACATGAAGGAAGTTAGCACATGATGTCCCATATATGTGGAGCCAAACAACCAAATACAAATGAAGTTATTTACAAAACAGAAATAGGCCCGCAGACACGGAAGGCAAACTTTTGGTTACCAGGGGAGAAGAGCTGTGGTGCGGAGTTGGGGGCGGGATAAACTGGGAATTTGCCATCGACATGTACACACTACTATATTTAGATAGATGACCAACAAGGACCTACCACATAGCACAGAGACCTCAGTTCAATATTCTTAAACAACCTAAATGAGAAAAGAATTTGAAAAAGGATAGATACACGTATATGCATAACTGAATCACATTGCTGTACACCTGAAACTAACACAACATTGTTTTAACTGGAAAAAAAAAATGTTACATGCTTCCATTATTTATCAAGTTAGTTTTTAAAATGTTTTTCTAGGGAGAAGTAAATATATAATAACTTTATGAGAAAAATGGTTTTTGAATTATGTTTCCATGGATTCCTTTGGCCCCTGCTCGGAAATTCATTATTTAGCAGGCATGGAGCTGGAACAACAAATGTGTAATTTTTTTAAATTTTATTTTATATAGGAGTGTAGTTAGTTGATTAATATAAAATAAAACTTTAAAAAATTAAACATTTGCTAGTCCAGCCCCATGCCTGCTGAATAATGAATTTCAGAGCATGAGCCAAAAGAATCCATGGAAGCATAATTTACAAAACATTTTTTCTCATAAAGTTATTAAATATTCACTTTTCCCTAGAAAAAACATTTCAAAGACAATCTTGAAAAATAATAGAAGCATATAACTTTTTTACCATTTAAAATTCATAAAGTATACTCTTAATTACCTCTATCAGTTCAGTTCAGTCGCTCAGTCGTGTCCGACACTTTGCAACCCCATGAATCGCAGCACGCCAAGCCTCCCTGTCCATCACCATCTCCCAGAGTTCACTCAGACTCACCTTCATCAACACAGTGATGCCATCCAGCCATCTCATCCTCTGTCATCCCCTTCTCCTCCTGCCTTCAATCCCTCCCAGCATCAATCTTTTCCAATGAGTCAACTCTTCACATGAGGTGGCCAAAGTACTGGAGTTTCAGCTTTACCATCATTCCTTCCAAAGAAATCCCAGGGCTGATCTCCTTCAGAATGGACTGGTTGGATCTCCTTGCAGTCCAAGGGACTCTCAAGAGTCTTCTCCAAAACCACAGTTCAAAAGCATCAATTCTTCGGCGCTCAGCCTTCTTCACAGTCCAGCTCTCACATCCCTACATGACCACTGTAAAAACCATAGCCTTGACTAGACGGACATTAGTCGGCAAAGTAATGTCTCTGATTTTGAATATGCTATCTAGGTTGGTCATAACTTTTCTTCCAAGCAGTAAGTGTCTTTTAATTTCATGGCTGCAATCACCATCTGCAGTGATTTTGAAGCCCAAAAAAATAAAGTCTGACACTGTTTCCACTGTTTCCCCATCTATTTCCCATGAAGTGATGGGACCATATGCCATGATCTTTGTTTTCTGAATGCTGAGCTTTAAGCCAACTTTTTCACTCTCCACTTTTACTTTCATCAAGAGGCTTTTCAGTTCCTCTTCACTTTCTGCCATAAGGGTGGTGTCATCTGCATATCTGAGGTTATTGATATTTCTCCCAGCAATCTTGATTCCAGCTTGTGTTTCTTCCAGTCCAGCATTTCTCATGATGTACTCTGCATAGAAGTTAAATAAGCAAGGTGACAATATACAGCCTTGACGTACTCCTTTTCCTCTTTGAAACCAGTCTGTTGTTCTATGTCCAGTTCTAACTGTTGCTTCCTGACCTGCATACAGATTTCTCAAGAGGCAGGTTAGGTGGTCTGGTATTCCCATCTCTCTCAGAATTTTCCACAGTTTATTGTGATCCACACAGTCAAAGGCCCTGGCATAGTCAAGAAAGCAGAAATAGATGTTTTTCTGGAACTCTCTTGCTTTTTCAGTGATCCATCGGATGTTGGCAATTTGATCTCTGGTTCCTCTGCCTCTTCTAAAACCAGCTTGGACATCAGGAATTTCACGGTTCACGTATTGCTGAAGCCTGGCTTGGAGAATTTTGAGCATTACTTTACTAGCATGTGAGATGAGTGAAATTGTGCAGTAGTTTGAGCATTCTTCGGCATTGCCTTTCTTTGGGATTGGAATGAAAACTGACCTTTTCCAGTCCTGTGGCCACTGCTGAGTTTTCCAAATTTGCTGGCATATTGAGTGCAGCACTTTCACAGCAGCATCTTTCAGGATTTGAAATAGGTCAACAGGAATTCCATCACCTCCACTAGCTTTGTTCGTAGTGATGATTTCTAAGGCCTACTTGACTTCCTATTCCAGGATGTCTGGCTCTAGATGACTGATCACACCATCATGATTATCTGGGTCGTGAAGATCTTTTTTGTACAGTTATTTTGTGCAACAACTGTATAAACTGATTTTACCAAAAAAAAAATTATGCTTTTGTAATTATTTACACTTATCTGAATTTCTCTCAAAATTGCATTTAGGAATTTTAAGTTTTGTATTGTCTTAAGACACGTTAAAATATTATTGACTACTCAGAAAGTGGTCTGTAGTTTCACACATAATATATCCAGTGAATTGCTCATTGTCTCTTTGAAAATATAAAAGTAACACATGGTATGGAAAGTCATAAAATTAAAAGCAAATGTTTCCTCTCATTCCCCACCCAGTTTTTTCCATGGAAATACAATTATTTTCTCCAGTTTCTCTTTATATACCTCGTTTTGGTCTTGTTCAGAACTTGAAATAATCTGTTTTCACTTCCATTTCTTGATTTTTCAGCTGTAGGGAGTACCACTCACTCTTTCGATGAGCTATATGGAAATCAGTTCACATGTATGCCTTTCCTCTCCTCCACCATAAACCCATCTATCTTTTTCTCTCTCTTCTTCCAACTTTTGCCATAATGTGACTTTCAACTTTTCCATTATTTTCATTTTAACAATTAAATAATATCCTAATTAGTATTATTATTATTGGCACTGGAGAGATGGATTGGGATTCAAGGATTAGCACATGCATTGATAGAAAGATAGATGTGGTTAAAGAACAAGATCCTAGTGTATAGCACAGGGAACTATATTCAATATCCTGTGATAAACCACAATAGGAAAAATATGAAAAAGAATGTGTGTCTGTGTATGAATAACTGATCATTTTGCTGCACAGTAGAATTTAGCACAACATCGGAAATCAACTATACCTCAAAAACATAAGTGTTAAAAAAAAAAAAACTCTATTGGACTATCCATAGGCTTTAGGCAATATTACTCAGACATTAAGTATTAGAAGTGAAAAAATTAGTACCATGCCACATCCCTCCACCACTTAACCCCCACTCATAACCCAGATTCTCTCCATTACAGAATTACTTTTAATTTGTCAGCATTTATTACATTTACATTCTGTTCTCTAACTGCAATTGTCTTCCATTGCATTCCACAAGGAACAGAATGCTTCCATTTGGCATTACAGCATGGTTCACCTTAAATCTCAAATATAAATAAAATATTTAAATAGAAAAAATTAAATAAAAAATAAAATTTAAATAGAAAAATTAGTTTTATGAGTAATTAGAAAGGTATAAGTCACCTCATATCTCAGAGCCACTTGCACCTTCAAAGAAGTACTGCATTCTCCCTGTGGAAATGTGTATCTTTGTAAATAAACTCACTTTGACTTAAAAAAAAAAAAGGTATCAGTCAAATAGGTCTACAACTTTAGCTTGTGCTTTCTGATAACTCATAATATCAACTTTGTGTCAACAGTTTCTATGTATCAGAAAAAAAAACAACAACATAACTCCATGGTTATCGGTTATTTCAAGAATTACTGTGTCTGGCTCTGCAACCCCATGGACTACAGCATGCTAGGCTTCCCTGTCCCTCACTATCTCCCAGAGTTTGCTCAAACTGATGTCCATTTGTGTCAGTGATGTCATCCAACCATCTCATCCTCTGCCACTCCCTTCTCCTCTTGCTTTCCACCTTTCCCAGCACCAGGGTATTTCCAATGAGTTAGCTCACCCATCAGGTAGCCAAAGTACTGGGGTTTCAGCTCTTGCATCAGTTCTTCACAATGAATATTCAGGATTCATTTCCTTTAGGATTGACAGGTTTGATCTGCTTACTGTTCAAGTGATCCTCAAGAGCCTTCTCCAGCATCACAGTTTGAAAGCATCAATTTTGCAGCACTCAGCCTTCTTTATGGTCCAACTCTCACATCTGTATATGACTACTGGAAAAACCATTGCTTTGACTGTATGGACCTTTGTTGGCAAAGCAATGTCTCTACTTTTTAATACACTGTCTGCTGCTGCTAAGTCACTTCAGTCGTGTCCAACTCTGTGCAACTCCATAGATGGCAGCCCACCAAGCATCCCTGTCCCTGGGATTCTCCAAGCAAGAACACTGGAGTGGATTGCCATTTCCTTCTCCAATGTGTGAAAGTGAAAAGTGAAAGTAAAGTCGCTCAGTCGTGTCCAACTCACAGCGACCCCATGGACTGCAGCCTACCAGGCTCCTTTGTCCATGGGATTTTCTAGGCAAGAGTACTGGAGTGGCTTGCCATTGCCTCTTCGAAGCAGCAAGCATCTTTTAATTTCCTGGCTGCAGTCACCATCTGCAGTGATTCTGAAGCCCAAGAAATAAAACCAGTCACACTTTCTACTTTTTCTCCATCTACTGGCCATGAAGTCATGGGACCAGATGCCATGATCCTAGTTTTCTGAATGTTGACTTTTAAGCCAGGTTTTTCACCCTCTTCTTTCACTTCATCAAGAGGCTCTTTCCTGAGCTTTCTGCCATTAGAGTGGCATTATCTACATATCTGAGGTTGTTGATATTTCTCCCTGCAATCACGATTCCAGTTTGTGCTTCATCCAGCCTGATATTTTGGATGATGTACTCTGCATATAAGTTAAAAAGTGGGAGTGACAATACACAACCTTGAAGTACTCCTTTCCCAATTTGGAACCAGTCCATTGTTCCATGTCTGGTTCTAACTGTTGCTTCTTGACCTGTATACAGGTTTCTTTGGAGACAGGTTAGGTGGTTTTGTATTCCCATCTCTTTAAGAATTTTCTACAGTTTGTTGTGATCCAAAACAGTGATCACAGTCAAAGGTTTTAGCATAGTCAATGAAGCAGATTTTTTTTGGAATTCCCTTGCTTTTTCTATGATCCAAAGGTGTTGGCAATTCGATCTCCGGTTCCTCTGCCTTTTCTGAATCCAACTTCTGAAAGCACATCTGGAAGTTCTCAGTTCATGTTCCGTTGAAGCCTATTTTGAAGGATTTTGAGCAATACCTTACTAGCATGTGGGGCTTCCCTGATGGCTTGTGAATTTTTAGAGACTACATTATACCCTGTGGTTTACATATTACACTCAAACTATCTTCGCCTCTTATTCATATTTACTCTTTTCCTGTCTTTAACTTTGTATTATTTTCATATTTTATCATATTGTTTTATATTCTTGTATTTCTATAAATACAAAACATTAATAGACATATTTTTTTCCAAATAGATTTGTTTTGCCTATATCACAAAAGAGAAATATTTAATCAAACCATACATTGGGGAGAGACATAAACTAACTTGAAGAATGCATCCTCTCAATAAAGATACTTTGAAGGCCACGGTAACAGCAATAGTCTAAACTGAAGCTGAGTTGTATACATACAGAGTTCTAGAAAGAAGGAAGATATATATGATGAATAGCCCCATATAGGATTCATTTAAATGTAAGGGAATTTTCTGACTTTCAGATGACCAGAGTTTTCATCTCTTAAATGCATTAGAAGTTGAGTGAAAGGAAAACAGAAGCAACTAGTCCTTATAGGCATTCTCATCCCAGAATCTCCTCTGTCAAGTGGGTGATTTAGACCCTAAAGTGTTCCTTTGTTTTCTTTGTCTGAAGTCATTCCCAGAGTAGTTTGAGACTTGCCTGCACATGTTTCCCAGCAGTGATTCTGGGCTATCCCATTCACTTCTGACCTGCACCTGCTCTTTTCAAGTGTTGTACCAAGAGTGCCTGAGGCCTAAACAGAGGCGTGCTGGCCCATTCACTGAGACTATTCAGAGAAATGTTAGGGGAGGGGCAGTGGGCGGGATGGTGGCCCTCCACAGAAGAAAGGAAAGTGACCCCTTAAATCAGAAAATGACCTTCTATTTGTCATTGGTTGTCTAAGTAATGTAAGGGAACCACCTCCTCTATAATACGCTTTGTGATACCGTAAATGTTACATGGCCTAAAACAGGGCTTCTGAAAAGATTAGATAAATTATTGGTATTTAGAACTAATCAAGTGACATGCTTAGATATACAGAAAAAATACAAAATCTATTATATAACTGGCATTCATAAATATTTATTATGTTTGTTCCAAAAATAAAACAGTAAGTGTATCTAAGACTTTTCTGCCTGAAGACATATAATGGTATTAAGAGATATGAAGAAGACAGGTCTCCCACTATTTAACTGCATTTATTAAAATGGTACTCTGATTTCTTCCAAATCATCAGTTTCAGAGTGGTAGAAGAAAGATTCACACTGATAGTTTACCTAGTAATGTAAAAGTCAGTAGAAATTGAGAAATAAACCATTAGGGATATTTACACATTTGTCAGTTAGAATACAGTTTTGACCAGAAAATAGATCATAATTGATACTAGGGACTTTTCCTCCACTAGAGTTTACAGAACTTGTGCTGCAGCTTCTTTTATTGAGATTTTTGGGCCATTGATCTATTCCAAAACAGAAGAATTAGTGCTAAGACTAAACTATTCCATCCCAAGGATGTTTGTAGGCAAGACAGCCAGCTAGAGCACTGACACTCCGAACTAAAAACTGCTTGCCATTCAATTATTCATATTCGGCCCTTGTTGGGAAGAGAAAACAATAAGGAGAAATAGAGCAGCAAATACAAGAAGGAAGGAAGAGGATTTATAATAGTTATGCAGGAAAGAAGCATCACAGAAGAAAGGTGATACTGAAACAAGGGATATACACAATGTCCTCAGAAATTCTAATAAAAATAGCATCCTTGGTCTTCATACATTCAAACTAAGTTAGTAGCAAATATGTCTGAAAAATTCAAAGAAATGCTGAATGAGCCGAGGCTTTGAGAGTAGGAACAAGCACAGTATTTATACTGCTTTCTGTTTTTCACCTGAACTCGACTCTCTGCACACGTCATTTTTACATATTTGAAAAACAAAATGATTTACTTAAAACTAAACAAGCCAAAAGCAGCTTCTGGAAAAATTTGCAAGTCTATATGAAATACATACTTACCATGCATAGCCAAGTGAGTGCTGAAAATATGAAATAAAATATACAGAAAAAGTATATAGCTCCTTTTCAGTTAGAGTATACACTTGAATCTCTCATTTCTCAAGTTTCACTTGACAAAAGCACTAGAAAATTAATGCAGCAATTAGAGAAAACTCAGGGTTGTTGCTGTTGTTTTCAATTTCAATGGTGTGGACTCAATTGTGAAGCCCTAATCCTTAATGTGACTGACTGAATTTGGAGATGGGATCTTTGGAAAATAATTCAGGTTAGATGAGATCATGCAGGTAGGGCCTTTATGATGGAATTAAAGGCTTTACAAGAAGAGGAAGAGAGAAATGTTCCCTCCTTGCCATGTGAAGACACAGCAAAAAGGTTGCAAAGCTGGAAGAGGGTTCTTGCCAAGAACCAAATCTGCCATCACCTTGATCTTGAACTTCTCAGTCTCTACAACCATGAGGAAAAAAGTCTGTTGTTAACACCCAATCTATGGTATTTTGTTATAGCGGCCCAAGCAGACTAACACAATTAGTTGTAAAATATTTTGGAAAAAACAAAAAAATAGATAACTGACAGTCAAACTGAAAAAAGAAAGAAAAAAAAAATACTTTTGCCCTAGAAAGAATTATATTCTATGGTATGAATTAAATGCTGCATTCAAATACTCAAAATAAAAGAAATGTAAAGTTATTCGTTCAGTTCAGTTGCTCAGTCATGTCTGATTCTTTGTGACCCCATGAACTGCAGCACACCAGGCCTCCCTGTCTATCACCAACTCCCGGAGTTTACCCAAACTCATGTGCATCGAGTTGGTGATGCCATCCAGCCATCTCATACTCTGTCGTCCCCTTCTCCTCCTGCCCCCAAACCCTCCCAGCATCAGGGTCTTTTCAAATGAGTCAACTCTTCGCATGAGATGACCAAAGTATTGGAGTTTCAGCCTCATAAGTTATTTGTCAGCCTTATGTATAAATGATAAAAATACCTGGTTAGTTGAGGAAGAGATTTTTCATATAATCTGAAATCAGTAAAAGTTAGCATAGAAATCAACAGAAAGTAAGTATATTTCACTACTGAAAAAAAAGCAAAGATGGACTTGTTTTCAACTGCAAGACACAAGGGAAAATGGGGCATGATGTAAGAATCAATTAATGCATGTAGATGGAACATAAATCACATTAATGTACTGAAATGCTCCTGCATCGTTATCCTCTACTGAAACACTGGGCTTTGCAAATCTTTCTCTTCTGCCTGCATTACTAGCTTCCTCCTCCTCTTTTCAACATCTACAAAACTTTGCTATTTCACATGACAACAAATCAAAGAACTGCCTGCCTGCCCTCTGGATCGCAAGCTCCCTGAGGCACAGAATCACATTTTGTTCAACTTGTCCTTTGCTGTGTTTCCCTTTCCACTCCTGCTACTGTTGCCCAAAGAGCTGGAGAGTGTCTTCTCTCCCACTGCTGGAAAAGGGAAGATAGTTTAGAATGTCAAAGTGGAATGGGCAAAAACCTACCATGAGAGGATTATTAAATCTTTGAAGAAAGGCAGAGAAAGATATTACAAAAAAAAAAAAAAGAAAATTGCAGGCCAATTCTCACTGATGAACATCGATGCAAAATCATCAACAAAATACTGGCAAACTGAGCCTAAGAATACATTAAAAGGATCATACACCATGATCAAGTGAGATTTATCCCAGAGATGCAAGGATTTTTCAATATCCATAAAACAATCAGTGGGGTACACCACATCAACAAATTGAAAAATAAAAAACTATATGATCATCTCAATAGATGCTTGAAAAGCTTTTGACAAAATTCAGATCATAAACACCCATTTATAATTTAAAAAACTCTATAGAAAATGGGCAGAGTACCCAGTGTGCTGTGCTCAGCCGCTCAGTTGTATCCAGTCTTTGCAGCCCCATGGACTGTATCCCTCCAGGCTTCTCTGTAAATGGAATTTTCCAGGCAAGAACACTGGAGTGGGTGGCCATTTCTTTTTCCACCAGATATTCCTGATGCAGGGACTGAATGCATGTCTCCTGCATTGGCAGGTAGATTCTTTACCACTGAGCCATCTGGGAAACCCAGAGGGAACATACCTCAACATAATAAAGGCCATGTATAACAAACCCACAGCTAACAAACATCACACTCAACAGTGAAAAGCTGAAAGTGTCTCCTCTAAGATCAGGAATAAGAAAAGGATGTCCACTCTTACCACTTTTATTCAACATAGTCTGGAAGCCCTAGCCATGGCAAACAGAGAAATAGAGAAAATGACTTTTCCAAATATATTTCTTTTGCCCTCCACAACTTCATCATTCATCCAAAGTGCCTATGTGTCCCCCTCTGATGTTCATAGTGAGTAAATGAGCAAAAGACCTGATGTTGAAACAATTTTTTTGTGTAGGACATCTGGTTCAAATGGGCTTTACAAACTGAGATGGGAAACTACTGCTTTTATGATAAAATAAATGCTCATTTTCCAAAGAATATACTTACAAATTCTGGATCACTACAGAAAGATACCACCTATACTGGCTATACTTTCTGACTTTTTATTTAAGTTTGTTTTTCATTATATAACATTAACTACATGCTGGCATTTATATTTAGGTTTAGAACTACCAACACATTTAGAAATAAGTGAGCTAAGACTTTTTCAGGCAATTTCAAAATATTTTTGGTTCATGGAATGACTATGTATCCTTGAAACCTTTTGCAAAGTCCCCTGGAGACCACTTACTACCATTAAGTAAGCAGCAGGTTCTGCTTGTTTAAATGGCAATGAACACGGCAATAAACACATTCGGCAAAGGTGAAAAAATTTCTATAGTATTGAATATCCCTCTGTTTTAATCAACCAGATTCCCATTTCTTATTTTGTGCTTTATTCTCCAGAGGAAACTTTTATATCAAATGCAACTGTACATCATGAGAAAGAGAAAAATACATAAGACAATACATTAGAGATACATCTCCACATGAGACTGAGGGAAGAAATTAGTTCTTGTTTCAAACTACATTTTAATATAATAAAAACTCTTTGAAGCCAAGGGAGTATCCATTGAGAACCAGTATCTAGCAGAAATACACATGCAGGTATGAAGAATGAAATAAAATACACTACTACACCTATTCAAAGCCTCTAAATCCACTATTGTTTCAGTGTAAAAAACATACTATGTTAACTTGCCTTTTAATGATGAATTTAAAATTATTATAAAGCAATTAGATTAGTACCCTCCACACACATACACATACAGTGTATAAAGTGGTAGCAACTTAAAGTATTTATCGGGTGGTTAAAGAATAATGTGGTAATTAATTATTGCACTTAAAGACATTTCTTTGAAAAAATATATCATTTGCAATGGCCACATATCCTTTATAAATCATTAAATGTCCCTACTTTGAGAGCTAGTATAGGAATCCACAGTTAGCCCTTCCCCAGACTTTTTTTTTTTATAATAAACCACCATAAAAGTAATACTAATGAAGAACGAAATTTTTTGTGAAATAACCCTTGGATATTGGCTTCCCTGGTGGCTCAGAGGTTAGAGTGTCTGCCTGCAATGCAGGAGACCTGGGTTCGATCCCTGGGTTGGGAAGATCCCCTGGAGAAGTAAATGGCAACCCACTCCAGTATTCATGCCTGGAGAATCCCATGGACGGAGGAGCCTGGTGGGCTACAGTCCTCGGGGTCGCAAAGACTCGGACACGACTGAGCGACTTCACTCACTTCACTATAAGCATATAAGCACTCTCATCCTTCAACTTTTAAATCATTCTTTGTTCCAATCTGTTAGCATGAGTTCGTGTGCCCAGCATGGAGTGAGGCTAAATACACCAAAACCTTGGGAGTTTGGAGCAGAGAAAGATTTACTTCAGGGCCATTCAAGGAGACTAGAAAGCAACCCCCACCCTCAACACCAAATAAAAAAATCTAAAGAAGTTCTTTTTTTTAAAAAAAAAAAAAGGACTAAAAAGTGCTAAGTTCCCCCAAAGAGTTTTGGTAAAGTATTTTTAAAGCCAAATGAGGGAAATGGGTCTTCAATCAGTTCATGTACAATTCTCTGACTGGCTGATGGTGCAGTAATAGAATGGAGTCAAGGAGTTAACATTATCAGTCCTTAGGCTCTGGAAAGCCTGGAAGTATGGTTACCAAGTAGTTAACATCTTTTAGTTGGTGGGAGGGGTTTCATATCTGTAAAACAACTCATGAAATGTGCCTCAAATACTGCTGTCTAGCTAGGTACTTCACAGAGGCACTAAAGCAGAGGATACGACAGAAGCCTCATAGGGTCCTGCTCAGTAACACATCCCCACCTTAAGCAGCATTTTTTGGAATATTATCCTCTTTGTGAAACTTAAGATCAATGCTAGATAAATGAAGACCAGATCTGAGTAAAATACACATATTTTTAGTAATATTGTTAGTTTGTTCTGCACTGCCAAATTTAATCAATGTTTCTACAAATTCACAAATGTTTTCTCATGCTCAGAAGTGCAGAGGATGGCAAATTTTATGAAGTTACAATGTATTGATACGATGATCCAACAATGAAAATTACCATGAAAATATTAGTTTTCACATTGCAAATGAAATTTTCTGAGCTATTAATTAAATTTTCTGAGCTATTCAGATAATCAAAACCTGGCTTTCCCATAATATATTACATGTTTTTCATTTCAAAATACCTGAGAACACAGTATGAATGCTTCTGGCTTTTTTTAGCTAAATGCAAATAAGTAGCAAAGAAAATTAAAATACATTAGAATACCATAAAGCATTCCAGGTGAAGACTCCTCAGTTCAAATTCAAATCAGAGCTAATCTCTAGATCTGACTTTCCACCAGCAGGGTTATCTTCTCATTACAGGAAAACAGAGAAGTATTGATTTTCTGCCTATAAATCCACTTTCAGTCTATGAATTAGCAAATATTCTGTAAGTTTCCTTATACCTTGTTAGGTAGTTAGAGTAGGAAAAAGGAGTCCAAAATGGCAGTGGCTAAACAACAAAGTAAGGAAAGAGCCCACAAAAATAGAACAAAGGAAGGTCCTCAGACCTGAGTGAGAACCTCAGGTGAAACAAACAGCCCCCCTGGCTAGCCCAGTTTACATAGGGCAGACTCAGAGGGAGGAGAAAAAGAGGAGCCAAAATTGAGCCTGGGGCCTCTCTTCTCTTCAGGTCTTTTGGGTCAGCCCGCTCTCTTGCCTCAAGGATATATTTTCCTTTGCTTGCCAAATAAAACTGAGCTGTAACACTCTTCCGTCCGTTGCCTCAAATTTTTGCTGCGGCGGGACAGAACCGAGGAAGCTACACGCTCCCGACATATATGGTGCCGTTTCTTGGATTTAACCTGGCTGAAACAACTTCAGGTTGGCCACTGTGAGGTGGAGGCCAAGCACAGAAGCAGCCCAACTTGTCAAACACGAAGAAAACCCAGCGCAGTGGAAGTGACAAGAAGCTCAGCATGCAAGAACCCAGGACAGCAAAAACAAACTCAGCAGAAAGCTCATGCAGCTCAGTCTCAGATTCCAGAAGACCTCCGGTTGGAGTAGGAAATCCTCCACCCTATGGCTGGAAGGACATATGGCTGACAAAGTCTTAATTCCTTTACAATCTCTCATTTCTTGTTTCCTCAAATCCCCTGGGAACAGGCGAGTGGCAGTGGGTGCCCCAGGGTGTCCTGAAGGCTCTACTATCTGCTGTTGCCAAGGTGTGGGGGTTCTTCTTTCCTTAATCTTCTTTGTGCCAAGAATCAGGCCAATGAAAACTGTGAGCACAGGTCAGGTATTTAGCAGATTTTCCGGCAGGTTATGAAGGGGATTCCTCAGCACATTTTTCCCACTGCTTTTTCCTCCCATCCTTCAGCTCTTCTCTCCATCTATGCCATTTCTGAAAGTTCTGTTTGAAACCATTTACCTAAGATTGGGATGCAAACCCACATGGCAGGGACTCTGTGCTATGCTTAGTCACTTATTCGTGTCCAACTGGGATTTGAGCCCTGCCAAAACGCACGGTGCCTGTTTTCAGGACCTAATGAATCTCAGGTTCTTGATGTCTCATTGAAAAAGCTCAGTGAGAGACAGAGCAATAGGTAACAGGTAGTTTGTTCAGATTTAGAGAGAAGCACACTCCACAGGGTGTGGGCCATCACAGAGGGCAAGTGCAGAGGCCATGGAATGTAGTGTTGTTAGTTTTCCTGAACTGGGTGATTTCATATGCTAATGAGTTGGAGGATCATTCCAAGAAGTGGGGAACCACCCACTCCTCAGACTTTTGACAGTGCCTTAGAACTGTCCTGACACCTCTAGGTGTGTCATTTAGCTTGTACACTGAGGATCAAGGTTTAGTTGAATTTGACTTATCACCTTAGATCCATTTGATTTTAATCAGTTTATGTTCTGCCCTTGGGCTATGTCATTCTTTCAAAAGTTGTGCCCCGCCCCCTTCCCTCCTGTTTCATGCTCTTTTCCTGAGCCCCATCTGGGCCCACAATGTTGCCTCTACAATCTTCTGGAGGGACAACCAGAAAACAGCTGGCCCTTGGGAGCGAAATACTGTATAATATTCAATCCCTCTTGATATTCAGGCCTTCATTTTCCATGTTTCCTACAACATGCACAACAACAGCATCTCAGTGAACCCACTAGGTCTGGTGACAGGCACACAATGCCTGCTAGAACTCCGTCTGTTGGTGGCATCCCTTCAAGAGCAATTGGGCTTCTAGGGGTAATGTTTGCCACTTTGGGAGTTAGCCCTGCAGGCCGTTTGGGCCCAAACCCTTACCACCCTTCTCCTAAAGTTTCAAACATACCCCTGGATCAAATCTCCACTCCATTTTTACGGAACATTCAGTCTGTTGCCTCTTATCAATCTGTTCTTAAGCCACTTACTAACTCCTACAACCAGGACCCTGCCCCCTTGTAGGCAACATTGCTCCATATCACCTATTAAAATATTCCTAATTCAGACTTTATTTTTTGAGGCTCCAAAATCACTGCAGATGGTGACTGCAGCCATGAAATTAAAAGACGCTTACTCCTTGGAAGAAAAGTTATGACCAACCTAGATAGCATATTCAAAAGCAGAGACATTACTTTGCCAACAAAGGTCCATCTAGTCAAGACTACGGTTTTTCCAGTGGTCATGTGTGGATGTGAGAGTTGGACTGTGAAGAAAGCTGAAAGCCGAAGAATTGATGCTTTTGAACTGTGGTGTTGGAGAAGACTCTTGAGAGTCCCTTGGACTGCAAGGAGATCCAACCAGTCCATTCTGAAGGAGATCAGCCCTGGGATTTCTTTGGAGGGAATGCTGCTGAAGCAGAAACTCCAGTACTTTGGCCACCTCATGCGAAGAGTTGACTCATTGGAAAAGACTCTGATGCTGGGAGGGATTGGGGGCAGGAGGAGAAGGGGACAACAGAGGATGAGATGGCTGGATGGCATCACGGACTCGATGGATGTGAGTCTGAGTGAACTCCGGGAGTTGGTGATGGACAGGGAGGCCTGGCGTGCTGCAATTAAAGAGTCGGACACAACTGAGCGACTGAACTGAACTGAATGCCCCTAACAGAACCAAATCACCCACTCCTTTGTCATTATCTCTGTTATTACCTAAAGTGGGTCTATGACAATGAAATGTTTACCTTAAAAAAACCCTAAGATGTTCTTATGGAGGACTAGGGGAGGAAGTCAGTGACTTACATTCCCTCAGAGCAATAAGAGGGTAAGGCTTATGGCTGTTTCACCAGGTTCCAAGTCTCAGGGCACAGATATGGATTGTTTGGCATCAGGTTATCTATTCACATCTGCAGTGGACAAACCAGCAATGAGTGAAGATTATAACCCCTTACTCCTACCCAGCATTGGTCACACTGGAGACCTTGGGGATGCCCAACTCCAGTCTGGGGGTCCCAGGAGGTCGACACGCCTCGACCTGCCCAGGGACCCAATTCTCAGGAGGCTGACCTGCCTCGACCTGCCCGGAGAGTCAATCTCTATGAGACTGTCACACCACAGCCTGCCTGTGGAACTGCACCCTGACCCGGGAATGCTGGCTTTCAGGTTGCAACAGTATTGGGTAGAACAATCTTCAGAAAGACTCACCCCTAAGGAGTCCACCCATAAAAACAGAAGGACTATTAGTTTTTTTCTTTTTTCGTTTCCTCCCTGTCATCACTGTCTTTCACATGGTAAATAACCAATCCACTTCCAGATAGACACCCTTGAGATGCATCCTTGATAACTGGAAGCTGTTTGATCCTCTAACTCTAAGGAGAAGTCGCTTAAAATTCTTTTGTACCACTGTGTGGCCGTGGTACCTCTGGGTGACAAGGAACACTGGCCTGAGGATGGGAATTTAAATTACAATACAATCCTGCAGCTAGACTTATTCTGCAAAAGACAAGGGAATGGACAGAGACCCTCTATGTCCAAATTTTCTTCTGGCTAAGAGATATGAAGGAACTCTGTCTTAAGTATGGGTTTGTTATATGCCCTAAAAGTGAGCCTACTAGGCAAATGGTATTAGGCACAGACAACCAAGAGAAGGAAGCCCCCCATGAAGGCTCACCTCCCATGGCTCCTGAGTTGCCTGGTGTTCCTTCCTTGTATCCAAATGTGCCTCCATATCCAGGAGCACCCCCTCCACAAAAGCCAACTCAAATTTGTCCCTTAGTTGAAATAGGAAGAATTTGGACCAACCCTGGTCCCTAAGCCTTTCTCTCTCTTATAACTAAAGACCTGGGAAGCGATATGGATGACCCAGGCAAATATATAGATATATTCCAACACATTACCTTGGCCATTGACTTGACTTGGAAGGACATCATGGTCATATTTAGTCAAACTTTATCTGACCCTGAGCATGCTAGTGTCTTAAAGGAAGCCAGAAGGTATGCTACAGGGCTTCACATGTCAAATGATAAACAGCCAGTAGGAAAAACTGTGGTCACCTCCTTAGATCCTAATTGGAATTATAATGACCCTGAGCACATCTAGGAAAGGGATCATTTTCTGATCTGTGTAAAGGACTATAAGCAGCCTAGCAAAAAGTAATAAGCTATGCCCAGGTCTCAGCAACAACTCAGGAGCCCAACAAGAACCCCATTACCTTTCTGGAAAGGCTAAAAGAGACCCTCCAAAAGTTTACCAATCTGGACTTAGACTCTTATAAGGGATAGGTGATTTTAAAGGACAAATTCCTGTCCCAATGTGAATCAGACATCAGGATAAAGTTACAGCTGCTATAGCAGCAGGACCCTGCTGCCTCTTTAGATGAGATGGTCCAGACAGCAACCAATACCCTTTGTAACAGAGAACAGGAGAGGGAGGCCAAGGCCCAGGAAAGGGAGAGAAGGAAAGAGAAAAGGCATGCCCAGAAGCCGGTCGCCCTCCAGGGAAGCACTATAACAAACCCTGGGTCCTTGAACAACAAGGCATGAGGCAAATGCCTAATCTGTGGACAGGTGCGACACTGGGCCAAAGAGTGTCCAAACCGTGACAGGTTTCCTAAAATAGCTTGCTACAAAGGCCATCAATTGGGACATTGGGCAGCATTCTGCCCTGGGGACCCAAGAGTCTTAAGGTCAAGTGCCAAGCCTTCCCTCACAATGGTTTAACAGGACTGAAGAGGCCCACTCCAGCCAGCCCGCCTGTCACAAATAACCATCATGGGGCTGGAGCCAAGGCTGCAACTGGATGTGGCAGGTAGGTCTGAGAATTTCTTGATGGACACAGGGGCTACCTACTCTGTCCTGACCTCCTACTCTGGAGCCTTCTCCTTCCAAATCTGTACCATTTGGGGTGCTACAGGAAAAACAATTACAAAAAGATTCACCCAAGCACTTCTTTGTTCCTGGGATGGACAAATCTTTTCCCATCAGTTTTTGGTGGCCCCTGAGAGTCCTACTCCCTCACTGGGAAGTGATCTTTCCCTGCCTTCAAAATCCTGCAGCTATTGCAGTCCTGAAAGAAGATGTGTGAAAACTCTCTTTTGGGGGCAAACTATTTTTACCAGCCACCAAGTGAAACAACTCCTGAATGGGAGAGGTCATTTATAGACATCTGATCAACGAATCCTCAGATATCAAATAGTACTGATGGAAAATCCAAACAAAACAAGAAAAAACAAAACAAGAAAACTACAGGCCAATATTAGTGATGAATACAGATGCAAAAATCCTTAACAAAATTCTAGCAAACAGAATCCAACAACAATATTAAAAAGATCATACATCATGACCAAGTAAGCTTTATCCCAGGAATGCAAGGATTCTTCAATATTCATAAATCAATCAATGTGATTCACCACATTAACAAATTGAAAGACAAAAACCATATGATTATCTCAATAGATGCAGAGAAGGCCTTTGACAAAATTCAACATCCATTTATGATAAAAACCCTCCAGAAACCAGGAATAGAAGGAACATACCTCAGCATAATAAAAGCCATATATGACAAACCTACAACAAACATTATCCTCATGGTGAAAAATTGAAAATATGTCCCCTAAAGTCAGGAACAAGACAAGGGTACCCACTCTCACCACTACTATTCAATATAGTTTTGGAAGTTTAAGCCATAGCAGTCAGAGAAGAAAAAGAAACAAAAGGAATCCAGATTGGAAAAGAAGAGGTAAAACTCTCACTGTTTGCATATGACATGATCCTCTACATAGAAAACCCTAAAGACACCACCAGAAAATTACTAGAGCTAATCAATGAACATAGTAAAGATGCAGGATATAAAAGTAACACACAGAAATCCCTTGCATTCTATACACTAACAATGAGAAAACAGAAAGTGAAATTAAGGAAACAATTCCATTCACCATTGCAACAAAAAGAATAAAATACTTAGGAATATATCTACCTAAAGAAACTAAAGACCTATATATAGAAAACTATAAAACACTGATGAAAGAAATCAAAGAGGACACTAATAGATGGACAAATATACCATGTTCATGGATTGGAAGAATCAATATAGTGAAAATGAGTATACTACCCAGAGCAATCTACAGATTCAATGTAATTCCTATGAAGCTACCAATGGTATTTTTCACAGAACTAGAACAAATAATTTCACAATTTGTATGGAAATACAAAAAACTGCAAACAGCCAAAGCAATCTTGAGAAAGAAGAATGGAACTGGAGGAATCAACCTGCCTGACTTCAAGCTCTACTACAAAGCCACAGTCATCAAGATAGTATGGTACTGGCACAAAGACAGAAATATAGATCAATGGAACAAAATAGAAAGCCCAGAGATAAATCCACACACCTACAGACATCTTATCTTTGACAAAGGAGGCAAGAATATACAATGGAGAAAAGACAATCGCTTTACCAAGTGGTGCTGGGAAAACTGGTCAACACTTGTAAAAGAATGAAACTAGAACACTTTCTAACACCATACACAAAAATAAAATCAAAATGGATTAAAGATCTAAAAGACAGACCGGAAACTATAAAACTCCTAGAGGAAAACATAGGCAAAACACTCTATGACATAAAACACAGCAAAATCTTCCAGGACCCACCTCCCAGAGAAATGGAAATAAAAGCAAAAATAAACAAATGGGACCTAATTAAACTTAAAAGTTTTTGCACAATGAAGGAAACTATAACCAAGGTGAAAAGATAGCCTTCAGAACGGGAGAAAATAATAGCAAATGAAGCAACTGACAAACAACTAATCTCAAAAATATACAAGCAAATCCTACCGCTCAATTCCAGAAAAATAAAAGACCCAATCAAAATATGGGCCAATGAACTAAACAGACATTTTCCCAAAGAAAACATACAGATGGCTAACACACACATGAAAAGATGCTCAACATCACTCATTATCAGAGAAATGCAAATCAAAATCACAATGAGGTGCCATCTCATGCCGGTCAGAATGGCTGCTGTCAAAAAGTCTACTAACAATAAATGCTGGAGAGGGTGCAGAGAAAAGGGAACACTCTTACACTGTTGGTAGGAATGCAAACTAGTACAGCCACTATGGAGAACAGTGTGGAAATTTCTTAAAAAACTGGAAATAGAACTGCTATATGACCCAGCAATCCCACTGCTGGGCATACACACCAAGGAGACCAGAACTGAAAGAGCCATGGGTACCCCAATGTTCATTGAAGCACTGTTTACAATAGCTAGGACGTGGAAACAACCTAGACGTCCATTGCCAGATGAATGGATAAGAAAGCTGTGGTACATATACACAATGGAATATTACTCAACTATTAAAAAGAATGCATTTGAATCAATTCTAATGAGGTGGATGAAACTGGAGCTTATTATACAGAGTGAAGTAAGTCAGAAAGAAAAACACCAATACAGTATATTAATGCATATATATGGAATTTAGAAAGATGGTAAGGATGACCCTATATGTGAGACAGTGTATTGCAAAAACCACTAAAATATTGTTAAGTAATTAGCCTCCAGTTAAAATAAATTAACTTTTTTTAAAAAGAAAAATAAAGAATACCCAGGCCTGACTATATCCCCTTGTGAGGGTCTTAACCCAGCAACCCTCCTGCCTACCTGCGGTCTCTCTCCCCTTTCACTCTTGCCTAGAAACTTTGGACCGCTGGACAAAACCCCGAGAGGGATTGTCAGAAGATCCTCTGACCAATTCTGAGGAAATGTGGTACACTGACGGAAGCAGCTTTGTCTTGCATGGAAAAAGAAGAGCCAGATATGCAGTAGTCTACAATTTTGAGACCACAGAGACTAAGCCACTGACACCAGGTACTTCAACCCAATTAGCTGAGTTCATGGCCCTGACTCAACCTTCAGAGCTGGGAAAAGGAAAAAGAGTAGCCATTTACACTGACTCCAAGCCTGCCTTTCTGGTGCTACATGCACATGCTGCTATTTGGAAATAAAGAGACCACTTGACCACATCCTTAGGGTCTTGGAGGCAGTCCATCTCCCCCCCCAAGGTTTCCGTCTCCCATTGTAAAGTACACCAAAAAGGGAGCATGAAGTAGTGGCACGAAGGAACTAAACTGCCTATTAGGCAGCTAAGAGCACACCATTACAGAACAATGACCTAACAGGGGTTGCCACCTTAGTTCCACAGACTAATTTGCCAGAAACTCCATCATATACTGAAGGTAAGACTCTTAAATATAAGAGTGAAGACTTTCAAGAAGATCTTATGGGTGGTTCCAAAAGGAGGGACTCCTTTTTCTGCCTGGGAACTGCCAATGGAAGTTGGCTAACTCCTTACATGCCACCACTCATTTACGGGAAAAGGCCTCCAAAGATTACTAAAAAGGTCCTTCAGAGGAACAGGCCTCCAAACAACTATAAGGCAAGCAGTCTCCCCCTATTTCACCTGCCAGTTAAACAACCTCCAAATAGCTCGAAGACCCCAGACAGCCCAGCCCATCCAACAACGTGGGACCTACCCAGGAGAGGACTGGCAGATGGACTTCACCAGATGCCAGTTTCTCAAGGATATAAATACCTATTAGTCATGACAGATACATTCACAGGATGGATTGAAGACTTTCCCAGACTGAGAAGGCTGAGGAGGTGGTTAAAAAAAACTGCTCCATGAAATCATTCCAAGATTTGGTCTGCCCAAGTCATTACAAAGTGACAACGGGACATCATTTACTTCTAAGGTCACTCAAGGGGTCTCTAAAGCATTGGGCATTATTTATTATCTCCATTGTACTTGGAGGCCTCAATCTTCAGAAAAAGTAGAAAGAGCCAAACAATTCTTAAAATCAGTGATAAAAAATAATAACCCAGGAGACCTCTCTCAGATGGAAGAAGGCTTTACCTATAGCCCTCCTCCAAACCATATTGCCCCTAAGGAACAGGTTGGTCTTTGTCCTTATGAGACGCTATATGGGAGATCTTTTGTTTATGTCAGTGACCTCTTCCTAGATCCAGAGGCTCAGACCCTCTGGTCTTATGCCATGGCCATTGGGCAATTCCAACAGGATATATGCTTGTTGGGTGTCAACCAGCACCCAAAAGATTCCAAAGAGTCACCACTATATGCTCCAGGAACTCAAGTTCTAATTAAAGTCTGGAAAGATGGGTCCCCAGAGGCTCAACTCCAGCTCACATGGAAGGGCACCTACCCTGTAATACTTTCTATTCCCACAGCAGTCAAGGTACCAGGACACGACTCCTGGATTCACTACTCACGAGTCAAGCTTTGGAAGAAAACAGAAGAGAACACTCAATACACCTGCAAGCCCCTGGGGGCTATCAGATACCTACTCTGGACTACAGATGAGTGTCCTTCTAATGAACACCTCCAAAATTAAGTTTCTGGGGATAAGATTTCTCAGGACAGCTCTAACGAACCAACACAGTTTGGCAGGGATTATACTTCACAATAGACAGAAGATAGATCTCCTGATCCCTAAACAAGGAGGGACTTGAGACATCTTGAATGAGATGTGTTGTTTCTGGGTAAATACCTCCAGCTAAGTTAAAGAAAGTCTTACAGTCTTCAAGAAAAACAGTCCAAAGCCTACAGGACCTCAAAGAACAAGCTGGAGAGTCCTCAGGGTGGCTACAATTTCTCTTTGGGGGATCCTTCTCCTGGCGAGGGGGAATTTGGAGTTGGCTAATGCCCCTACTAATCCTTGTTATCACCATATTGATGCTGCTTATGATTGCTCCATGTATTATCAATTGTCTAACCTGTTTTGTCTCTGCCCAGGTCAACAAACTGCAACATGCAGTGCCAGTTCAACAAGGATATATAAAACTACAGCTAACCACAGAAAATATCACTCACCCTTAGATGGACACCACAATGAGGACTCTGAGGCTTAAGACTAGCAAGAGAGAGAGGCCCAATCCCCCTCACCATCCCAGTTCTGCAGGAAGTAGCCAGAGAGACCTCGACACGCCTATTCCCAAAAAATTGGGCCTCCCGTCTCCTGAAGGGGGAATGGTAGGTAGTTAGAATAAGAAAAAGGAGTCCAAAATGGTGTTGCCTAAAAGATAAAGGGAAAAGCCTGTAAAAATAGAACAAAGGAAGGTCCAAGGACCTGAGTGAGAACCTCAGGTGAAACAAACAGCCCCCTGGCTAGTCCAATTTACACAGGGCAGGCTCAGGGGGAGGATAAAAAACATGTAAAAAGAGGAGCCAAAATTGAACCTAGGGCCTCTCTTCTCTTCATGTCTTTTGGGTCAGCCCGCCCTCATGCCTCAATTTTCCTTTGCTTGCCAAATAAAACTGAGCTGTAACACTTGTCCACCCATTGCTTCAAATTTTTGCTGTGGCGAGACAGAACCAAGGAAATTAAAAACTCCCCTGACAACCTGATATTCAAAAGAGCAGGTTATATTTTGGCTTTGTGTTGGCTTACTTTACCAGTGCCTAAGTGGAGGTGTGATGAGCTCTTAAAGGACAGATTAGAATTCCAGATGCTCCAGCCACCACAGTACTCTGTTCTGACAGCAAAATTCACAGAACTGTGAAAATCAGTTCAGGTGGGTTGCTCATTTTGCACAGCATTTTCCATTTCACATACAGTCCACGAAGTCAGAGGCCCTACGCTCTATGCTTTGTGAGGGAATAAGCCATAGGATGTTGTCTAACAGGCCAGAGAGCAGCCAAGCAACATTCAAGGCCATCAAAGTTCACCAAACTTGAGGCTCACTGGCTTCTCTAGAGCAGTATTTTCTTCTCAGGGGAAAAAAGAGCAAAAAAGACTTGTTTGAAGTAAATGTGAGCCCCTGTATAGAGTGCACCTTTTGAAGACTAGAAAGAGCAATTCCTCTTTTGGGGTCTTCACCTGCCTGGATCAGAAAGCAGAGTCACCAGTCTTTATCTGTGTGCTAATATCCCTGTTTTCCTGAGTAACAGAAAAGTCTGCTGGGAAAGTCTCCCAGGGCTCAGGTAACTGTGTGAACCTGGAGGTAAATTAGAGTTGAAGCTTCAAAGACTCTTTAGGGATTCCTGAAAGCAGGTCTTAAGGACTACATCATCAACAAGAAATAGCCAATTAACAATAAAATAACAGCAGAGGTACAAAATACCACTTCGAGAAAAGGGATTGATTAACTGAGAATGTGTACAGTTTCAGAGAACTGAGGAAGCCTGGTCCCCATCTTTTTACCCCCTTGAGATGTTTACAGTCATGGGACAGCACCTCCCACACACACTTAAACACAACACATACAAAACTATGTCTCTAATGTAGAAAATGCTAATTACTGAATGGATTAACAGAGTTCTAAAAGTGAAGCTATCACTTTAATGCTTGTCACAGAAATTATTTTGAATGTAGTATTATTTTCATTTTTCAAGAACTTCATTGAGATAAAATTTACATACAGTTTCTCACTAGAAATGTAAAGTTTAGTATTCTTTTTTAGTCAAGTCAAAGGATTGTGCAACCATTACTACTGTGTAATTTTAGATCACTTTTGCACCCCCTGAAAGAACCTATGCATCCATTAGTAAGCAATTTTCTATTTCTTCTACCTGCCCTCCCCATACTAAGTCCAGAGTTGTTGCTAATCTACTTTGCCTCTGTAACTTGTCTCTTTTAAACTTTATACAAATGAAATCATACACTATGTAGTCTTCTTTGTCTAGTTTATTTCACTTAACATAAGGTTTACAAAGTTCATCTTTTCTTATTTTTCGTTTTTAAATATTTTTCATAAGACTAAATGTAAGACTTTACATTCAACCCTATATAATTTCATCTTTTTAGTTATGGCTCATGTTCTGATCTATCAAAAATACTTTTAACTTACAACAATCCTTCAAATAGTTATTATTTTACTAACAAAAAATGGTGACAGCATGGTCACTTGTGGGGGATTAAAAAAAAGTGAGAGAGAGAAAGAGACAGTAATTACCACTTATGGGTGCTCAGTCAGTCAGTCATGTCTGACTCATTGTGACCCTATGGACTGTAGTCCTCTAGTCTCCTCTGTCCATGGGATTTTACAGGCAAGAATACTGGAGTGGGTTGCCATTTCCTTCTCCAGAGGATCTTCCCCAGCAGGGTATGAAACCTCAGTCTCCTGCACTGGTAGATGGGTTCTTTACCACTAAGCCACCTGGGAAGCTTTATAAAGCAATTAATTCATGCTAGTGAAGTCACTCAGTCATGTCCGACTCTTTGCGACCCCATGGACTGTAGCCTACCAGGATCCTCCATCTGTGGGATTCTCCAGGCAACAGTACTGGAGTGGGTTGCCATTTCCTTCTCCAGGAGATCTTCCCAACCCAAGGACTGAACCCAGGTCTCCCGCATTACAGGCAGACGCTTTACCATCTGAGCCACCAGGGAATCTCCTTCTAGAATAATTTGCATATAAGTAGCACTACCCATATAACAACAGTACTCCATTTTATAAACAAACTAAAGCTTAAGCCAAGAAAGTAATTTGCTTATGCTCACACAGCAAGGAAGCTGTAAGTCTGGGGTTCAAATCCAGATCTTTCTGATTTTCTGAAGCCCATACTTTAAGCCAGTAGACTCCATGATCTCCCATGACATTCTTTAGTTCCCAGTTATGTAATAATATCCAGGAGCAATACTATGTACATTTTCTATACATATATTACTTCATCTTAGTAGATGGAAAACATAATAAAATAGATATTGTGATCTTCAACATACATTAAAAGAATCTTAAATTCAGAAGGGTTATGAAATCTGTCCAAGTTTACCAACTAGTGTGTGACAGAGCTGGTGTTTATATACATTCTTTTTCATAATGTAGCAACTCCATTTACTAACAATGGTTTCACCTAAGGTTGATGCAATCCCGATACTCACCTTTTCTACCCATGAAGAAACACAAAATAATCTTTGGATTCTTTTCTTCCTTCCCAGGTACTCAGTAGAGAAAAGCAGTGGGGTAAACAAGACAAAAACTCTCCCAAATATCTGTACTTCTAAGGAAGACTACTGGCCCATTAACAAATGTCTCCATCAGTATCTTACCATCTGCTGTTTGTACTGTACTTGTCAATATTGAGCATCACTTGCAGTTCATACGATCATAAAAAATCTCAGAAACCACAGAGTACCAGCGTGAAAAAAAAAAGCTAATTCAAAGATGGTTTTAGAATCAGATAACACATTCACTGCACAAGTATATAACTAGATGGAAACAAGTTATATCCTCTGCATGTTTTCTATGTCCATGAAAATTTATTCAATTTCTAGCACTAGATTGAACAGGACTGGCAAATTACACAGTGTAATCTCCACTTCTGCTGACCCACTTGACGTTTTTCCCACTCATCTAATTCTCAAGTCTCAGATTATCCAAACTAATCTGTTTAAATTCAAAATACAATGAAATTTAATTATCCATGTCATAAAGAGTACTGATATTATGGCAGACTAAGGTAGACTACAGCACAAAAATATTATATTTGGCCTTTAAATACCTTAAATATTTTCACACTATAGATTTTTCTTTTCTTAAGACTTATTTTGTTCCCTGTACAAATTCAAACCAAACAGAAGGTAAAGTTGGTAGTCCCATATGGCAGCATTTAAATGGAGCTAGAAAGATTAACTACCTTCCCACTTGTAATTAGTCATTCCTTGTTTTATATAAACTTTGCTCCCTTTCCTGAAATGTTCTTTTATTTCAGAATGCCCCTGTGAGGGGTGACATATTAAAGCACTATCAGCTGAAAATGAATGAATTTATTATGATTAAGAAAACAGATAAAACAACATTTTTTAACAATAAGTACCTCAGAGAAAAAGAAGATCATCACTGGGTTCTATCCCATATCAGTGCAAAAATTCTGATTATAAATACTGCCCCTTAGATGTAAAGGTTCAAGTGTCTCTATAAGTCATCAGGAAAGAGCAAAGATAGGAAATAAATTTATTATCTTTCATTTTGAAGCATAGTGTTCCCCCTATCCAAGTAATAAATATTCTAGGAGTGATAACAATTTGATTGTATTATCAATAATTTTCATGAATTTTGTAAATATAAAGTTGTAAGCAGTCTTCAAGCTCAGTGGTGAAAGATTCAAATACAATAAAACGACAGCCTACAAAAGAAGCAAAGGGCAGTAATTCTTGAATCACCTTGAAACAGCATCTGCATGTAGAATTTTTACCTATATATGGAGATGCACTATTTTTATGCAATAGGGAAATGCTATTTCTTACAGAAAGAATAATGCTGCATATGTTCTTACATGGAAAGTATACGTATAATCCAAGCTAAATGCTACACAGATGTGCTCGTTATACAATCAACTCAAATAATAGTACTGTATCTACATTAACAAAAATATAGACAAATAAAAAGAGAGGCTAATAGGATATACATTTACATTAGAAAATGGATTTAAAAATAAAACTTAATGATTCCCTCATGGTCCAGTGGTTAAGAATCCACCCTGCAATGAGAAGGACACAGTTTCTTCCTAGAAGATTCCACATGCCTCGGGACACCTAAGAACATGCGCCACAACTACTGAGCCTCCTCTTTAGAGCCCAGGAGCCGCAACTACTGAGCCCATCCATGTGCTTCAGCTACTGAAGTCTACGTGCCTAGAGCCTGTGCTTCACAAGCGAAGCCACCACAGTGAAAAGCCCGAGCACCACGATGAAAAGTAGCCCCTACTCTTGGCAACTACAGAAACTTTGTTGTGTGTAGCAACAAAGAAGACCCACCAGAGTCAAAATATATAATATAAAAAATAAGTAAATTAAAAAAATTTTTTTAAACTTAATCATTTGAGTATTTTATTTCAATGTAATAAGCAACCAAAAAAGATGTACTTTCTGTTCATTCTTAAATTATTTTAATATAAAAAATAAAAACTTGAAAAAACTTTTCCAACACATAAAATCCATTTATCAGAATACCTAATAATAAATGATCTATCTTAGGCATAGCCACCAAATGTTGCAATGTGTGGTGCTAATGGTAAAGAACCCGCCTCACTTGCCAAAGTATGAGATGTAAGAGATGGCAGCTTCGATCTCTGGGTCAGGAAGATACCCTGGAAGAGGGCATGGCAACCCATTCTAATATTCTTACCTGGAGAATCCCAGGGACAGAAGAGCCTGGCAGGCTATGGTCCGTACGGTCTCAAAGAGTCGGAAATGACTGAAGTAATTTAGCACACATGCACATTTACACTAAAACTTTCACTTGTGTCTGACATAAAGACTAAAAAAAAAATTGTAAACAACTATTTATTCTTGATATTCTAAAATGTAAAATCATCATATAAACAGAAAATAACTAGACACCTGACTTGCTGATATATGTACATGTGTGTGTGTACCTATAACTTTCATATTTTATTTACAGATAATCTTGTACACCCCTAATGCAATACCAGTGGGAAAATAGCAGAAAGAACAAACTTAGAATGAGAAGTGAAAAAAATTCTGCTAAAGGTCAGAAGTAAAACATAAACATCTACTGAGCCTTTGGTGAGTGCCAAGTATACAATATGAGGAATGGCAATAAAAAAGATTTCATTTTTACTCAGATAACAGAGAAAATATATTAAAATAAATTAAGTATAGAAGTACATCAATAAAGGCAAGTACAAGCGCAACATGACCTAGAGGAGGGTTTGATTAACTCTGAGATGAAATGGATGATGAGAGGATTTGATGTGGGCTTTAGAGCAGGGGTTCCCAACCTCCAGGATCTAATGTTAGATGATCTGAAGTGGAGCTAATGTAATAATAGTAATAGAAATAAAGTGTACAAAAAACGTAATGCATTTAACTCATCTCAAAATGACCCCTCCCTAACTCCATCCATGGAAAAATTGTCTTCCAAGAAACTGGTCCCTGGTGTCAAAAAAGTTGGGGACTGTTGCTCTAGAGAATACATCTACCTGAATTTAAGTAAGAACTTAGTGATTTTATCATAACCTTCAATCCTCTTTATAGTTTAAAAGAATAGAAAGAAGGAAGGGAGGGAGGGAGGATGAAGAAAACTAGAAGAAAGGAAGATAGGAAGTAAAAAAGGAAAGAAAGGAAGGGAAAAAATAAAACTAAATTTTCCATGCTGAAATCTATCATGATAGATAAGGGCGCTCGAGTGTCAGGCTATCAGTAATCAATCACTTGTCAGCTAGTTCGCTTCACAGACCCTTTTGTGAAAGCAGTGTATCCTGCATAGAGAACATGGAATAGGAGACCACTCTCAAAAAAGCAACAGGCATAACAAATATCTGGGGGATTTTAGGGGCTTGTTTGGTTTTGCTTGTTGGTTGTTGGCTTATTTGTGCTTGTTTTCCTAGAATACTTCCTATTATTTTAAAAAAGGAGATTTCTCCCAAAAAAATGACAAATATATCAAGCTATTAACATTTAGTATATTATAAAAAGTTCCTAAGCCCTTATAATATTGGACTAGACCCATGACCTTCCAAATTAATTTTACATTTGGGAGAAGAAAATTACACACTAGTCACTAATGTAATTAGCTACAGCTATTGCTTATAAAAGCATGAGGAGAAGACAACGTGATAGGGAAGAGGAAAATAGAGCCACGACACCAATGATTTAAGCTCCAAGTCTAATACTTGATAAAACCCAACCATCAGAAGTAAAAGAATCAAAGACGGATTATCTGCGAAAGGAGATGAAAAGGGATAACTAGAACAGAAGAAGAAACCAAGAGGGTCAAGGCCACTTGAAACCTTTACTAGTCAGGACTTACATAAAGCCATCACCTTCCTCTCTGTTTAACTAAATAGAATCAATCACCAGATACTTTACCAGAATGGAGTCCTTACCCTATACACCGGCTCTCTTATTTAGAACAACAATGTCTTGTCTTTTAAACCTCCTTCACCCTCAGCCACAATATAGACACTAATAATGATAATGATGATAAGCATAGCAGAAAGAAGAGAAGGCATCTCCTATTTGCCAAAAGTTATGGTAAATGGTAAATGGCCTACTTTCAAAGCAACCTACGAGTAGATAATATAGTCAGTCCTTTGTAAATCTATTTTTAAAAATACTTATTGAATGTTTATTACACATAGGACACTACTCTAGACATTCAGAATACAATATTGAACAAAAAACATAAAACATAACTCTGATAGATTACACAATCTGGCTGAGTAAACTGAGCTACAGAGAACTTAAATGATATTTGCCCAGCAATGAACACCAGGTAAGTGACAAGGGCAATGTCTATCAATTTGATTCTGGGACTCATTTCCTCATACCATGGACTTTACTGCTTTGGACTTTAACAGCATACTGGCCAGGGCTCGGACGTGGCACTCTACTTTTCAGATTTTATATTTTTCCATTTAATACTATATAAGGAGTAGTTCAATTGTAATACAGTTACATTTTTTTAAAAAAGAAAACCTCTAAGCACAAAACTCAAAAAGCAGGCAAGGTGAAAATACTAACTCTAAAAGTGTTTGAGGAACTAAACTGAATATTGTAACAGTCATTGATATAAATAGTTGATTACAATTAATAGTTTATATGAGTTCATTTATACTCTAAAGGAAGTTAGAATAGCACGCATATCTATCTCTACTTACAATACAACATTTCACATTTTGGTCAGTATTTCATAGTAAGAACATATTTTCTCAGCCTAAAGAAATATTCTATAACAGAAAGAAAGTTGCAATTAGAGTGAAGCAGATGACTCTAACTACTCTGAGTCTCCATCGATGTATTTAAAAATAAATAAATAAATAATGGGCATAACATATATTCCTGGCATTTGTTTGATAGGCTTAAGTAAGATAAATGTAAAAATGCTATGCAAACTGAAGAATGCAGCGTTCTTTATCATTTTCCCCTCACAGAACTACAGAATTATTTGGACTTCCTAATATACTCTATTACTTTGGTAATTATTAAACTTTGCCTATGTACAATTCAAAATGAAATACTCTGCCCTTAACTCCTTAACCCAAACTCAAGTTTTAGTAACCATTATTTCTGAGTTAATACTACCTTCTGAACTGCCATATTGCTCCCTCACTCTCCAAGTTTTTTCTTTCCCACTTTCAAGTTCTATACAATTTTTAAGCAATGCAGAGTGCTAGGTATAACTATATAAGTTCCATAATCTAGGTCTTTATAAAGATGAAGATATTTGGATAATCTTAAATCAGCTAATATTTCTTTCATATTAGCACTTCTCAGGGCTGATTCACCACTTAGTGGCTACACAATATACTTCTTCCCTAGGGATTCCGTGTACGTGCTACTCCTTTACTTCTGAATAATTATTCCTCAATTTGTAATATGTGCATGTGTTCTTATTCCCTTGGTAGTGTCCGACCTTTTGCAACCCCATGGACTGTAGCTAGCCAGGCTCCTCTGTCCACGGGGATTCTCCAGGCAAGAACTACCCTCCTCCATTTGTAATACTGCCCTTCAATTGTGTTCACTGTGTAGAACCTTTTATGTAAAACTCACTATTGTTCTGAAGTTTGGTTTTCCTGGCAGCTATCTTGCTACTTTACGTATTCAAAAATGAAGGAATCGTATCACTTGCACATGGAATCTAAAAAAATGATATAAATTTTTTGCAAAGTATAAATAGGCCCCCAAACAAAGAAGACAAACTTATGATTACCAAAGGAGAAAAGGCATGAGGGAAGTATAGTGAATATATTTACAGACTTTATATATTTGTGTTTATGGGAGTATTTTAGATTGTAAGTGATCATTCTTAATAACAATATTCATTTTGCATAGAATTGAGCATTTGAAAATGCAAACATCTATGCTGATGGAGCCCACAAACTCGTGCAAGAAATACAGGGCAAGGGAGTGATAACAATATAATGTAGTTATAATGAGGTATCTGACAATGAAAGGGCAATATTAGTATTGTAGGCAGCAACAAATTTTCCTCTGATTGCCAAATGTACTGAACATATATTGCCATATTATAGAATGTACTAAGCCCATATGACTTCATTTAATCAGCATTGCTGTGTCTGTGACAGGGGCTTATACGGATGAGACACACAGAGGTTAAACAACTTACCAAAGTAATACAGTAGTGGAGTCAAGATTCACTTTCAAGACAATACAGGGTCTTGAAAGATGAGATGTTTCTCATTAGATGATAAAAGTGGGAAAGAGTAGGCTAGTGCTGGGAATAAAATGTACTAACAGCCAATAGACATGAGTATGTGAAAGAGACACCAGAGGGACAGGATTGGACAGGTGATGAGAGCTGCCCAAGGCCAGGCCTCATAAACAGGCTGCCTCCAACTGCTTTTCTACCTAATGTCATCCATTGAACATTGCATCTATAGGAAACTCAGGTTAAACCACAACTATCAACATACAAGAAAACAAGATTCAGCAGCCTTAGAGCCCCAGACCTAATAAATACTTAGGAGAGAGACTCACAGACAGTAAAGAAGAAAGAATACTGAGCTGGGAGAAAAGGATCAAGATCTCCTCTTGATTTTTAGTCCAGCGAATCAGCTGGTTTTCCACTCCTACAGTTGAACTGTCTTTGCCACAGTACAAACGTTATTCCATTTACAGACACTTATTTCAACAATGGAGTTTTCAAGTCAGAGTCTGTATGTTTTAATTCTTTATTATGTACTATGCGTTGAACTATTACATAAATATATGCATGTGTACATATGTGTGTGTACTTATTTATTCACATTACGGTACTATACCCAGAGATGCAATATGCTATTAGACACAATGAATAAAATGAATAACATTTTAGATTGCTTTACTCATTTCTGAGTGAGGTTTCACTGAAAAATCAAAGTAGTTTGTCTCTTTCCTTCTTTACTTCTATCCTCCCTCCCTTTCATCCGTTTTTGCTTCTTTTCTTCTTCCTTGTTTTATTCATCCTTCTGTTCTGAATTATCAACTAGGAGTTATTTTGATATTGGAACAGAGAACCTTCTACAATTAAGTCACCCATTCAACTCAGACCAATATGGTCAGTCACCAAAATCTTACTGGACTATGACTATTATGAAATTGAGTAAAGTTTTCCATCTCATAAAAGTCATAATCAACATGAATAGGCTCTCTTGCTTCCACTCAATTCTGTTTGTCTCCATTGTGATTTAACAATGCTTTATGTTTTAAATAGCTATGTAGGAACTTAACTTTTCCACCAGATAGTAAAATAATTTAGGAAAAAAATGCTCTTAATAATAGAACAAGTTTAGGTTTACAATTCCCTTTTATAAACTAGTAAAACTTTTATGTAACAGTTTTATTTGTAAATGGGTAAAAACTAAATGCTCTATCTCCCACTCACCTTTTCTTTCTATTTTGTACCCTCCATCTCGAAAAAAGACAAAAAAAAAAAAAAAAAAGCCCAGAATAAGGCACTGAAGAGTTACCATTACAATTCACATCCACGTTCTCTAAAGCTAAATGCACCTAAACTATGAGAAGAGTTGACTCATTGGAAAAGACTCTGATGCTGGGAGGGATTGGGGGCAGGAGGAGAAAGGGACAACCCAGGCTGAGATGGCTGGATGGCATCATGGACTCGATGGACATGAGTCTGAGTGAACTCCGGGAGATGGTGATGAACAGGGAGGCCTGGCGTGCTGCGATTCATGGGGTCGTAAAGAGTCAGACACGACTGAGTGACTCAACTGAACTGAACTGAACCTTCTGTATTTAAATCACATTCTTCCAATTTTCAGGTTTATAGCATCACTCATTCATTTATTCAGGCAACTGTTTTTTGGTACCTAAGATATGCTAGCTTTTATGTTAGGCATTAAAATAAAAGATATATAAAACATTCATTCACTTACTATGCAGACCACAAAATCAGCATAGAAGAGAAATATTTTCTCTCTTACTTACTGAAAATAGTCTTAAACATCATTCTAACCAGCTCTATCATTCCCACCACTGTCACAGGGATGGGATTACACTGAATAGCATGGAATGGGGGCTGACCTAAGGCTATGTAGATGCCACAGAGTGGGGGAAAACTGGAATGAATGAGGAGGAAGTATTTCCAGTGTCCTGCTCAATTGCCTTCCAAAGCTGACAGTGGTTCTTATTATTCCATTTCCTTAAGGGAGAATCTCACATCCCTATGGATCTGAGTACTGGACTATAAAGAAAGCTGAGTGCTGAAGAACTGATGCTTTTGAACTGTAGTGTTGGAGAAGATTCTTGAGAGTCCCTTGGACAACAAGGAGATCCAACCAGCCCATCCTAAAGGAAATCAATCCTGAATATTCATTGGAAGGAATGATGCTGAAGCTCCAATACTTTGGCCACCTGATGCAAAGAACTGATTCATTTGAAAAGACCCTGATGCTGGGAAAGATTGAAGGTGGGAGGAGAAGGGGACAACAGAAGATGAGATGGTTGGCTGGCATCATCGACTCGATGGACATGAGTTTGAGTAAGCTCCGGGAGTTGGTGATGGACAGGGAATTCTGGCGTGCTGCAGTCCATGGGGTCACAAAGAACTGGACATGACTGAGCAACTGAACTGAAGAGAGAATATTTTTCAAACATCACATTGAAGAAAAAGTTATTTATCTATGATTTACAGGCTTTTTAAGGATCAATTAAGGTTCCAGCATCACCCAAATTCAACTATACTCCTTTACCAAATGTAATGACAATAGAAATATTCCAACTCTACGAGGAAAATATATTAAAACTGTAAATACAGAATAATTTTTAATATGTGCAAAGGAATTAAAAAGGGGAGGGGGATTTCCCTCATAGTTTAGTCGGTAAAGAATCTGCCTGCAATGCAGGAGACTCGGGTTCAATTTCTGGGTCTGGAAGATACCCTGGAGAAGGAAATGGCAACCCACTTCAGTATTCTTCCCTGGATAATCCCATGGACAGAGGAGCCTGGCACGCTACAGTCCATGGATGGCAAGAGTCTTACACGACTTAGTGACTAAACCACTAAAGGGATAAAACCTACTGCAGTGAACTGAATTCACTTTCTTCCCCCTTTCTCTACCCTCCACTCCCAACCCCTACACTGAGTCAGTAGCCAAAGGAGGACACCAAAGTACAAAGATGAAAGAAAAGAGTCAAATTCTTGGATGAGAGTTCTAAGTTCTTGAAACCCTGGCCAAGAGAGATGTGAAGGTGGCTGAGGCCAGTGACCTGAAGGAACCTCGGGGTTGCAATAAGGAGGACACACAGAGACATGCGGGGGGACATGCATATCTAAGCATCTGCAGCAGGGACAGAGGCCAAACTCGTGTCACTTCACAGAATGTTAGACAAAACCTTCCTTTCCAAAGCCGGAGGAACTACCTAAGCCATCCTCGGATCTTAAACTGCCAGCCCTGGTTCAAATGGGTTCAAATTGGTTGAGGTCAGTTATAAGTAACTAGTTTCTCTATCATTATTCTTAAGGCTCAAATTCCAAATCAAGTTCAATCATAGGGGAATAAATTTTATTATATTTCCTGTATGCTTGCTTTTGTATGTATCATAGAACTTTCGATTAAAGCCTAACTTTAATTCTGCATTTGCACCACAAGATAACTTTAACACTACTTCATTATTTCTCACCCTCTAATTTTACACTCAGAAAAGAAAACCAGGAGCCTGTGTGCCCTATGTCTCATATAGTTTCTCCCTCTGGTGTCAACAGAAAAGATATTTGCTAGATCAGTAAAGTCCAGAGAGTGCAGTGATTTGCCAAATATGGTCCACTGGAGCACTGAGAATTTAGGGTTAGGTTTCAGCATTTGTTGCTGTCACTCAGATACTAAATCTATATTTACTTGAGGCAGTGAGTGGAGATTTAAATAGAAAAATCCAAAGCATCCAAGGTACTCTCCTTTCCTGACTTAGCTGTTTTTGAGAGTTACTCTCATGGAGCTATAGTCTTTCAAAACTGGTTAAATAAAATTCTATTGGTATTATCATAAATTTTGTAGAAGATTAGCAAAAAAAATTAACTTTCTCTTTACCATTTTATAATTATCTGACCGGTCATTTCATGTCACTGTTCATGGGGATTTCAAACATAAAATATGACTAATGCTGAAATACAATAAGTGTTCTCAATTTAAAAATAAAGATGTATGTCTAAATATGATAATAGTAACATGAAAATAATAGACCATTAATACACATTACTTTTAAATATATTAAAATTAAAATATAAAATTGTATATTAAAATTCAGCAGAATGATCTGAAGACATAGAATCAAGGTTTAAAATCACCATAAAAATTCAGATGTACAGATCAGGTGAACAAAATCATATTTCTAAAATTGGGGAAATTATTTATCAGTAAAGGCAATACAACATTCCTGCCCACCCCCTAAAAAAGCCAAAAAATAAAATCTGGATAAAATATAGAAGCTGGTCAGTAGGAAAATAATGGATGAAGTCTAGGAATTCACACTGTGGCTGGTGGGCCAGTAGCAATGTTGTAGGCGGAATGTAGAAGGGGATTCCAAAGAACATGGCTCAGCATGTATCATACAGCACCAATTATCTAGTCTGTACAAATGGAACCATTTTTCAAGTGTAGGGACTGGAGTTTGAATGGTGTTGGTTGGAAGATACCCCCCAAACTAACATCACAGAGCATCACATCCTCAATCTCTGGGCAACAGTCTGGATTCTTGTGCTTTATGTAAAAGGAAAAGGATGCAGACACTGTAGCTGTGCACATGTGGAGCCAGGAGGGATGTGGGAAATCAATGTACTACTCTCTTCTCAATTTTGCTGTGAACATAAAGCTACTCTAAAGTGTAGTGTAGTCGCTCAGTCGTGTCTGACTTTCCGTGACCCTATGGACTGCAGCCCCCCAAGCTCCTCTGTCCATGGGATTCTCCAGGCAAGATCACTGGAGTAGGCTGCCATTTCCTTTTCCAGGACTCTAAAACATAAAATCTTTTATAAAAATTCTCATTTTGGAGAAAACCTAGCTCAGAAATCATAGATTTAGTGTTCAACACATTGCTTTTCTTTTCTGTAAATCCTTACCTATTTTAATCTTGGAAGCTTTTTTTCCCCATCTCTACTTGGTTAATTTTAGACTTTCCACTTTCTTTACAACCTCACCAGCTAATCAGTTTTAAACTTTTTTCAGTAATTATAATGAATTAATGGTTATGTTTAAGCAATTTCAAATGATAGGTCCATATATATATATATATACATATATATATATATATAAACTAATGTCAACAATCACATATTCTATTTACTATTGCTGGGAGAAATATCAATAACCTCAGATATGCAGATGACACCACCCTTATGGCAGAAAGTGAAGAGGAACTAAAAAGCCTCTTGATGAAAGTAAAAGAGGAGAGTGAAAAAGTTGGCTTAAAGCTCAACATTCAGAAAACGAAGATCATGGCATCCAGTCCCATCACTTCATGGGAAATAGATGGGGAAACAGTGGAAACAGTGTCAGACTTTATTTTTGGGGCTCCAAAATCACTGCAGAGTGACTGCAGCCATGAAATTAAAACACGCTTACTCCTTGGAAGGAAAGTTATGACCAACCTTGACAGCATATTAAAAAGCAGAGACATTACTTTGTCCACAAAGGTCCATCTAGTCAAGGCTGTTTTTTCCAGTAGTCATGTATGGATGTGAGAGTTGGACTGTGAAGAAAGCGGACCACCGAAGAATTGATGCTTTTGAACTGTGGTGTTGGAGAAGACTCTTGCGTGTCCCTTGGACTGCAAGGAGATCCAACCAGTCCATCCTAAAGGAGATCAGTCCTGAATGTTCATTGGAAGACTGATGCTGAAGCTGAAACTCCAATACTTTTGGCCACCTGATGCAAAGAGCTGACTCATTTGAAAAGACCCTGATGCTGGGAAAGATTGAGGGCAGGAGGAGAAGGAGACAACAGAGGACGAGATGATTGGATGGCATCACCGACTCAATGGACATGGGTTTGGGTACACTCTGGGAGTTGGTGATGGACAGGGAGGCCTGGTGTGCTGCAGTTCGTGGGGTCGCAAAGAAGTCAGACACAACTGAGCAACTGAACTGAACTCCTCTAAAAATATTATAAGGAGTCCAATAAGGCAGATATGTTAATGGTAAAAGTATTCTGCCAAATTGAAGAATGTGATTGGCACAGACAGAAAACTACCACAGCTTAATTTAATAGCTGCCTGACAGTTGTCTCCAAGTCTTCGTTCTTTTCTGAGGGATCTGCCTACCACCGTAAGTAGTGTGAACACAAAGAACACGCACACTAGGTGTGTGAGCTTACTTTTCTAGAGCTATGAAAATGTATTTGAAATGTGAAGAGGCAATGGGAAATGAATTTGACATCCCTATTAATGTAGTTTTACTTCAGTGAGAGTTTTTCATATCACTAGATAAATAAAACATGCATACGCAAAATGTCTCATATTTCTGTACCTCCATAAAATATACATTCCTCTATGTCCCAAATATTGGAAAAGTACTGCTATTTTAATATACTTATTAACTAAGTTTTTCTTGATAATCTCCACATTGGCCAAAAAAAAAAAACTAAGAGCTTGCTGCTAGAATTTTGAATCAGGGTTCTTTTTAACAAAAAGGAATGGCACATGTCCAAATATCTATTGAGAACACCAACACTGACATAAAGTTGAGAAATAGCAATAATTATTATGAACATGATAGTTTTTTATGTCTACGCTATAGATAATGTGTGGTGTCCATAGGGTTTCAACCAGTTTCTTGCCTCTACTTACACATAGACTAGGTCAGAGCTTGTACTAAGGAAGACCAGGAAGAGGGTTTAACGCTACAATGAAGTAATTTTACTCTGTACTCTAGACATAATATTGACACCTAATGGTATTTACATAGTTTTTCTTGAAAGAGTATCTGCCACCAAGAAAGACAGTTCAAAAAACATGTTGGCCAAATTTAGTGACTTATTAGATCTTTGCAGGAAGAATATTATACAATTTAATACATAAATTTTCTCTTGCTTAATATAATATTTCTTAACACAACATGTCAAACTGTGAATTCTCTTTTGGTATAAAGAAACATGCAAGGAGTGGTATCTCTCATAGCCTTACATGTCACACATTTCATAAAGAGAAAGTTATATAACATAAGATGAACTTATTTCCAAGCTGAAAGTCAAAAATTGATAATATTTGGAACACTAGGGCTTCCCTGGTGGCACAGTGGTGAAGAATCTGCCGGCAAAGTAGGAGACCTGGGTTCAGTCCCTGGGTCAGGAAGGTCCCCTGGAGTAGGAAATGGCAACCCATTTTAGCATTCTCGCCTGGGAAATCCCATGGCCTGAGGAGCCTGGCGAGCTACAGTCCACGAGCTCCCAAAGAGTCGGACACGACTGAGCACAGCATAGATACACGAGGTCACAGCCTGCTGCGTATTAATTCATGGTGACAGAACTTTTAAGAAGTTTGTTTGAAATAAAACATAAAGGTTCAAAGAAACAAAGCAGACAGCAGAGAAACATTTTAAATGCCCGCTCCTCTATTTTGGCAGCTTTATGTGAGTAGACGGGAAACTTTAAAAATGTTACCCAGACCAATCCTACTGACACTGCCTCTGATTGTCCCTACTTTTCACATATGTATCATGTAGCTAAATTCTGCCTACTCTTACAGCTATCTCTTCTTTCCATACTTCCATTTCTTTAACCGCTTGAGTTGAAACCATCCAGACCACTTCAAAAGCCTGGTGATCCCTGTTTCACCTTCCTCTCCTAGAAGCCATCATTGTTGCAACTGGGCACACAAAAACACCAACAAGGACCCAATTATCCAACAGGCTAGTTCAATCATAAGACATGTAAAGGGTAGATGCTGTGTCATAGTTCTCTTTCTCTCCAAAGTGTGTAGCACAGTATATTATATAGAGAGTTCAGGATTAAAAGCACTCACTAATGCAACTCCATTCCCAGAGACTACAGTGTAGAACATAATATGTATTCACTAGAACAGGTTTTGAATGAATAAGCATTTTTATTGAACTAATATAACCTATACATTCTTGCCAGATAAGCCTCCTAAAATACCTAAAACATATTCCCACTTCAAAAATTTTCAGTGGCTACCTACTTCCATCTGGATGAAATCCATCAAAGGCATTCCACAACCCAGTCTCTCCCTGGTACTTTCCTTCTGTCTCTGCTCATTAATCCTTTCTAGAAGGCAACATGGCAGAGTAGAAAGGCACTGCTTTTGATATCAGAATGGTTACTGAGTTGTGTGTGAGTCTTGACTTGATGGCTTACTGATGTACGATATTATAAACTCTTTGAACTTCACACTGTCCTAAATAAAAGCAATTACTACCTGGCAGAAGTTGTAAACAAAACATAATAATCATAATACACTTACCAGATAGGGCACAGGAAGGAAGAACTGTATGAACTCTGGCTTCTACTGCAGTAGAGTTTCTTTCTCAATCAGATTATAGACTCTTAACCTTTGTTTAGTATGTTCCTCCTGATAGCTGAAACAGAGAATTCGACCTACTATTACTGACACCTAAACTCTGTTCATTCTGTGAGGCCAGCTCAAAAGCTACTCTGGTCTTACATAAGCATCATATTCAAGCACCAAGCAGATGTAAACACAACTGGTAATCAGCCAGTTAAGGGTGGGCCCAAGATAATGTTGTTATTCAGTAAGAAAATAATTATCTATAAGGGAAGAACAGATAGGTCTAAATTAGTGATCTGATCTCAGAACTTTAAGCCACCGACAAAAAGTTCCCTCTCAGTCTCTGAGGCTTTGAAAGAAAAGCTGTAATGGGGAGGACTGCAAACGAGCAACTTGGTAAATGCTGCAAGTGTCATACCTTCTATGAACTCTCTCCCTCTCCACGACAGCATACGCCCAGAGTTGTTACGCTTTCTGCGTTCACTGTAGCACTACTGTACACTGTGGTAAAGCACACATAGCTTTGGAATGTTAATTACTTCTCAAGTTATACTTATTAGTTCACCAGATCACAAATTCTTTCACAACAAAACAATGCCAGATTCTTTAGGCTTTCCATCAGTGTTTTCTACATAGTAGGTATTCAACAAATATTTGAATGACCATTATATGTAGATGATCAGATAATGAAAGCATTGTGCTCTTTTTCAATTAATGCTAGTACATTTAAAAATGTTATTTTCTATAAATCATGCAAGCCAAATATAAATGGTCGCATGTAATTCTGAACGCAACTTACACAGCTCTCCAGTCTTAAAATGTTATTTCTTCTAATAGTCCTTAATACAGGACACTGACATATTGAAGTATGGTACCCAAGATGATGTAGACGTTGGCAAAAGCAAACTAATTGCTGAGTTCTCTAAGTCAGTAGCCCTCAACACTGGCTATACCATAAAATCATCTGGGGAAAAAAAATCTTTTTAATACCAATACCAAGCCAATTATTATAGTCTCTAGGACAGGAACTAAATAATGGTTTTTTGAAAACTTCCCAGGTAATTCAAATATGCATATGTGCTTAAAACCACTGAATCACGCTTAATTTCAATGAACAACATGAATTGCTAACAGTTTCTGAGAAAGTCACTAAGATCTCTTCTGCTCACTATTGTTTCCTGGGTTTTAAATATTTAAGTATTTGAAACACATACTCTTTATTAAGTATTTTTCCACCACTCTTGCACCACTATCTATCCAACACTCTCTTATTGTGATTACCTCAGCCTTAAGAAAAAAGTAATGCATGTTAACAGTCAGATAAAAATTACCTCTCTTAACGAGCTCAATGAGTGAAGAAGCAAGCTACCTCAGGGTGGCTGACGACAGGTGACTGGTCTGCAACATTTAGGAAGCCCCTTACACCTGTCGAGGGAGGCAAAGACTGCAAGAGAGAGGCTGAGTCTGACTGAGCAGGCGCAGAAGGGCAAACAATGCTCCAACTACTGTTGGCAGAGCTCTAAAAATAAAACTACAAAAGCACTGGGAAGGCAGAATGAATTCCTAACACTTGTTCTCTTCTATTTTAGTCTGTTATGAAGCAGGTGACCTCAGCACCAAGCAATGAGTCTGTTAACTTTCTGTATCCCTCACTTTCAGAAATGATCCTCAGTCATGTTGCCATGACTGAATTCATTCCAACTGTTTCATATTCATAATCATAGAGAATCTTTTTTTAATCTTTCAAGACTGCTCTCTCGTAGGATTACACTCTAAAATAAGCATCTTTGATATTCATTTGCCTATCTTACTTTGAAGATTTCTTTCACATGTATTATTCTGGGGAAAAACTGTTTATCTGTTAATATTTTATGTATTCTTTCCGGGACTCTTGGTCTAAGAAGCAAGAGTTAAAAGAGTTATTAACACATCCAGAGAAATAGCAATTTAAATGTCTTCCACTGAAAAATCACTGGCCCAGAGAAAGGAAAATTACAGACTTCCTAATAACATATTTCATGAGCCAAATAAGGTCATCCTTATTTTAAATGCTATTTTAAATGTTTGGTCCAGAATAGTTCTGCATGAGAAGGTAATAAAATGTTGAGGAGGAGAGCAAGTCTGGCATCAGCTCAGAGCTGCATCCCGCGTCCACTGTTGCTGGTCTGAAGCACAGAATTCGGTTGCTCAAGACCTCAGCTGTTTCTTCATTTATTAAAGATGAAAATAATGTCTATCCCTGTTTTATTAAGTTGAGGTCAGAATTAAATAAGACAGTATCATCAGGACACTAGCTCACTGTCTGGCCCCTAGCACTCAATAAATACTATAGATGATGGTTACTGGTGACAATAATCTATTGATACTAGTCAACGAGCAGCAGATGATTGAACCATCAAGAAGCAATACTGTTTTAACTGCTGCTGATGTTATTAAGTAGGCATATACTATTTACATCTAAGAATCCAAAATCTCCAAGCCTTTTTTCTAAACAGGTTTGCCTCTTCCTGTTTTTCTGGCAGAAAGAGCATAATAGAAGTGAAAAATATCTTGGGGAATTTTTTTTTTTTCCTGGCTGGTAAACTTTGCTAGAGGAAATTTTGCATTTTGGTTCATTTCTCACAACATGCATATACTAGAGATGCCTATATTTGATGAAAAGTTGAAATTATTTCATAGAAATTGATAGTGCCTCAAAACATTTAACTCCTAAGCTCAAGCCAAAACAAAAACTACACACACACACACACACACACAATCCATTAATACAGATCCCAGAAAAATCCTGATTCATGATTAATCACTATCACTTTACCTAAATCTCAAACAATGTAATTGAGTTTCCTCCCACCAAGGTGTCATGGAATACATAAGAAGTCATTTTAAAAAAGTAAACTTTGATCAAAATTCTGGGTTCATCTCACAGGCATCACCACTGGACTCTTGAGCTGTCTTCCCAGAGACTGTTCACATGTTACATTTTTGTATTTGTATCTGAAGCTATCTGTGTCTTAACTGTTTCAGCCATTTTCTCTGGTTTGGTTCTCAAAGAAAATAGAAACCAGTTGTAAATCTAGTGAAAACTAGCTTTATTTTTTAAACAGTATATATACTAAGTTGCTTCTCACCTTATTCTTTAGACCAGAAGTCATTAATTATTGGTATAAAAGAGGAAAATTATGCAAAAATCTGTATTAAAAATACTTGAAGTTCAGAAAGTCCATTTAGAGTAAACATCATATACCTCCCTTGAGATTAACAAGACATTGTATTAAACTGGGAAGTAACTGAAATATTTCCCAAGTTCTTTCAGATGTAAAATGATGAGGGAAAAAAGCTCCAAAATGCTTATAAACTACTAGCAAGTATATAAGTATAAACTAGAAGTTTATACTTATTTCTAAGTAAGTATAACTAAGTAAGTTTGCTAAAAGTAAGGTATTTAGTTTGCTAAAGTATTTTAACTATATTCAATGTATCTAAAAAGGAAATGATACTATTTGAATTAGTTTGCATATCTGTTATACAAACTAAACAGATTTACACAGCCTACATGAGTATTTCTTGGATAACTTTTCTGAGCATTTCTCAAGTGGATGGATATTTCTCAATCACTTTTTTTGACTGCAGAACTATTCTTATGTCTGTACAAGAGGAACACTGCATTGACTTATTAATTTTCCTTCTATAATATCTAACATTTGCCCAAAGGAAAATGGGTCATCAGCAAGTTTATTTCTATTCATGCTCTGATTTCTCAGCCAAATAAGTGACAGGTCTGCACTTTCAGGCCTGGGCTGAGACTGTTTCTTCAGACGTCTTCCCATCTCTATGAGTTGCTGGTCAGGCTCTTCTGTCCATGGGATTCTCCAGGCAAGAATACTAGAGTGGGCTGCTGTGCTCTCTCCTCCAAGAGATCTTCCTGACCTAGGAATAGAACCCCTGTCTTTTACATCTACCTGCATGGGTAGGTGGGTTCTTTACCACTAGCACCATCTGGGAAGCCAACTCTGCTTTTCAAACATAAGATGAGCACAGAAAAAGGAAGGAACAGAACCACCAATCTTAATGATGGGTTTAATATTATACAAATCCAACACACTGGCTTAAATGAGCAAAATGAATAGCCTAACGTCACATATCAATATTGTGCTCTACAGCTGGTTCAAAGTATTCCATAATATCACCACATTTGAATGTCACAACCACACAGTGAGCTCGGTAAGAAAGATCATTTGAAAGCATTTTACTGATGAGGAAATGGAGACCGAAGTGTCAAACACTGTAAACATGGGCCCATGGCTAGCAAGAAAGCCTAGGTCACAACCGACCCTATATATACTATACAGCTGGTTACTGGAAACATCAAACAAGCTTCAGGAAAAATGACAAGTGTAAAGAACTACTAAGCATAATAACAATGAAATATAGAGTGTTATCTATCGTAAGGAAGAGTAGCAATGAGTGTTAGAAGTACATATCAAGCGTCTATCCAGGGAGACCAGGGGGCAAAGAGCATCAAATCTTGAAAGAAGACACATGCAGTATTGATTCCGCAGACAAGTGGTTGTGACCCACTCTAGGGAGGTTTACGTGTCCAAAAGGTTTATTATAACAATGTTTTCTTCAAGAAGGTGGACACAGTACCAGCACTGATAGTTCACAGTGAGCCCCACCTCCGATTCTGTGAGACTGTACATGCTGGGAGTGTACACCTCAGGGAAAACGCGTGTTTAACATCCTGGCACTAGCTATCATTTATACTTATAATCACATCATCAGCATCCTAAAAGTGTACACAGTAACAAATTCATACTCTTCTAACAGAAAATGTCCCAACTAGAAGGTACTATTATCATATTATTTTATGAGAAGAAATAAAAGCTTTCCAATTTGGCCTCTGTTTTGGTTTTGGTTTTTGTTTTTTTAATTAAACTAATCTTTAAACGCCTAAGGGTTCTGTTTATTTCTTGGGAAGTCTGTCTGGCAAGAATCATCCTATTCATCCATCACATATTTTCCTAAATCTGGAGCAGACCTGTTGGTGTTGTGCCAGGGAGGAGTACCAGCGTAATAATATGAGATAAAAGTCTCTCTTTGTAAGGGAAGGCCAGAAAAATGCCTTCAGCATGAAGTCTAGGATCTGCATGAAACTCCCTAGAATTTTTACCTCTGAGATCTCAAAGACAAGCTCCGTTGCTGCATACATGTTGTTTCTAGTCTAGTCAGGTGGGTTTTGCACAACTCTTACCCAGTGCACAGGCTGTTTAGGAATATGCAACAGTAGCCTTTGAATATTTTCCCTTAGCTTAAATGTATTGCACTTTATCTTTCATTAGTTCAATCTTAATTTTTAAAAGAAAAAACATCTCAAAGCCAAGCCAGTTAGCAGGCAACCATATATATGTATGGCTAGTACATGATGCTGAAGCTGAAGCTGTAATACTTTGGCCTCCTGATGGGAGGAGTCGACTCACTGGAAAAGACCCTGAGGCTGGGAAAGATCAGGGAAGGCAGGAGGAGAAGGAGATGAAAGAGGATGAGATGGTTGGATGACATTACCAACTCAATGGACATGAGTTTGATCAAGCTCCAGGAGATGGTGAAGGAGAGGGAAGCCTGGGGTGCTGCAGTCCACGGAGTCACAAAGAGTCAGACACCACTGAGTGGACAACAAGTACATATATACACACCCAGTAAAAAAATATTGGGAGTATAAATACATGAAGCATTCATAGTTAAATGTTCTACAAGAATTATTTTTAATGATGTCTCATTTAAAATGAAACCACTGAAATAATCATGGTATCTGATGACAGTCTGAGCCACCAGATACTGAATGACTCAGTGTGATATCCTGACCTCCTCACCAGAGGATCTCAGACGTCTGTACTACTGTACTGAGGCTGCCATAAAGCAAAGCACCACAAAACGGGTGGCGCAGAGCAGAAATCTACCACCTTACAGGTCTGAGGGTTAGAAGTTTAAGATCAAGATGCCAGCAGGGCCACGCGCCCCCTGGAGGCACTAGGGAGGAACTGTTCCAGGCCCCTCGCCTAGTTTCTGGTGGGTCCTTGGCTTTGGGCAGCACGTGCACTGTCCCTATGTTTGCGTCAGGGTCCAAATTTTCTCTTTCTGTATGGATACTTGTCACAGACTACAGCCCACCTTCCTTGCAGCTTGAACTAATTTAAACTGATTACAGCTGCAAAGACCTCATTATAAACTAAAGACACATTCTGAAGCAAAGGTGGTTAGAGCTTCAACACAGGGATTCTGGGAGAACACAAGTCAACCTATGATAGCGTCCCATGCAGGGACTCAAAAGCAGTCTCACACATAATACCAAAGTTAAGAATGTTCTTCATATTAATCGTTTGCATAGCTTGATAATTCACAGCTGTATAGAAAGTTTAATATTGTATAAGTATATATACAAAAGCTTTTCTACTAAGCTTGATAAAAGCTTGAGAAAGAACACCAAAAGAAACAAAAGAAGGAGATGGAGAAAATGGAAACCACAAACTAAATGAAATGGGAGCACTGAAACTGAAATAGAGAAAGTGAAACAAATGAGATAAAAGAAAAAGATCGTCATAATGATTACAGTAGATATACTTTAGAAGACTTGTGAATTTTTGCCTAACTAAAAACTTTGACATTTTGATTCTACTTGTTTGCCTCAGTATGAAAAGAATGTTAGATTCTTATTAAAAAAAAAAAAGATATGCAACAAGGAACAGGTTTACTGTTAGCATAGGGAACTATAGTCAATATCTTGTAATAACATTAAAAGGAAAATAATTTCAAAAATAATATATGTGTATAACTGACCATTTTGTGGTGTACCTAAAACTATACTTCAATAAAATATGTATCTTAAGAAAAAAAATGGATAGCCAACAAGAACCTGCTGTATAGCACAGTGAACTCTGCTCAGTGTTCAGTGACAGCCTGGATACTAGGGGAGTTTAGGGGAGAATGGATACGTGTATACATGGCTGAGTCTCTTTGCTGTTCACCTGAAACTATCACAACACCGTTAATTGGCTATACCCCAACACAGAATAAAAATATTTTTAAAAGATTAATATTCTGTGATACATAATAAATATCCCACCTCTCGATGTATTTAAGAAAAGCATATATTCAGGATAAGAAGAAGCTAGAACAAGTATGTCTCAACTATTTTGTTTTTGATTTTAGAGTTGATATAGCTACAATCCAGACATATGTATATTAGTTTATAAATACTCAATATTTTACTATATGTTACATATACATTAATAATATGCAATCTAAATTTCCTACTAATGACAGCATATACTGGAAGGCATGGTAAGGCACACTGGTGATGGAGCCTGAGCACAACATGACTATATAATTTGGTGTCTGAACCTGGACACTTTGAAAGTGACAGCTGTAGAATTAACAAGCAGGGTGGGTAACAAGCAGAAACCAAATGGGTCCTGGTCAAGCCCAACATGAGGATAAGTAAGAAAAAGAACTGGGCTGAACTAAACTGCTGGAAGGTAGATATCTTTTCCTTTATTAGTCGATAGTAGAGAATGGCAAAGCCAGTGATTATTCTACTCACGTAGGAATACCTATAAGGAAAACACCTATAAGAAGAGAGAAATGTGAGGAAATGCACTAGATTTTCCATAGTATCAGAGTCTAATATGTATTTGTTTTGTGAATAAAATGATATGCCTGAGAAAAGTATGAGATTGGACAATGTGAAAAGGAAACATTGTTAATCACATAAAAGGGGATCTTCCTAGCCTCTCCTAAATATATGTGAGTAGAAAACACTTCTGAATTATTTCAGTTCAGTTCAGTCAATCAGTCTTGTCCAACTCTTTGCCACCCCATGGACTGCAGCATGCCAGGCCTCCCTGTCAATCACCAACTCCCGAAGTTCACTCAACTCAAGTCCATTGAGTAGGTGATGCCACCCAACCATCTCATCCTCTGTCATCCCCTTTCCTCCCACCTTCAATCTTTCCCAGCATCAGGGTCTTTCTGAATGAGTCAGCTCTTCCCACCAGGTGGCCAAAGTACTGAAGTTTCAGCTTCAGCATCAGTCCTTCCAATGAACATTCAGGACTGAATTCCTTTAGGATGGACTAGTTGGATCTCCTTGCTGGCCAAGGGTCTCTCAAGGGTCTTCTCCAACATCACAGTTCAAAGGCATCAGTACTTTGGGGCTCATTTTTCTTTACAGTCCAACTCTCACATCCATACAGGACTACTGGAAAAACCACAGCTTTGACTAGACGGACCTTTGCTGGCAAAGTAATGTCTCTGCTTTTTAATATGCCATCTATGTTGGTTATAACTTTTCTTCCAAGGAGCAAGTGTCTTTTAATTTCACGGCTGGAGTCACCAATCTGCAGTGATTTTGGAGCCCAAAAAATAAAGTCTACCACTGTTTCCACTGTTCCCCCACCTATCTGCCATGAAGTGATGCGACCAGATGCCATCATCTTAGATTTCTGAATGTTGAGCTTTAAGCCAACTTTTTCATTCTCTTTCGCTTTCATCAAAAGGCTCTATGGTTCTTCTTCACTTTCTGTCACAAGGATGGTGTCACCTGCATATCTGAGGTTATTGGTATTTCTCCCAGCAATCTTGATTCCAGCTTGGGCTTCATCCAGCCCAGTATTTCTCATGATGTACTCTGCATATAAGTTAAATAAGCAGGGTGACAATATACAGCCTTGATGTACTCCTTTCCTATTTGGAACCAGTCTGTTGTTCCATGTCCAGTTCTAACTGTTGCTTCCTGACCTGCATGGCTTTCTCAGGAGGCAGATCAGGTGGTCTGGTATTCCCATCTCTTTCAGAATTTTCCACAATTTGCTGTGATCCACACAGTCAAAGGCTTTGGCGTAGTCAATAAAGCAGAAGTAGATATTCTTCTGGAACTCTCTTGCTTTTTCTATGAGCCAAGATGTTGGCAATTTGACCTCTGCCTTACCTAGAACTAGCTTGAACATCTGGAAGTTCACGGTTCATGTACTGTTGAAGCCTGGCTTGGAAAATTTTGAGCATTACTTTACAAGCACGTGAGATGAGTGCAATTGTGCGGTAGTTTGAGCATTCTTTGGCATTGCCTTTCTTTGGAACTGGAATGAAAACTGACCTTTTCCAGTCCTGTGGCCACTGCTGAGTTTTCCAAATTTGCTGACATGTTGAGTGCAGCACTTTCACAGCATCATCTTTTAGGATTTGAAATAGCTCAACTGGAATTCCATCACCTCCATTAGCTTTGTTCATAGTGATGCTTCATAAGGCCCACTGGACTTCCCATTCCCAGGATATCTGGTTCTAGATGAGTGATCACACCATCGTGATTATCTGGGTCATGAAGATCCTTTTTGTATAGACCTTCTGTTTATTGTTGCCACCTCTTCTTAATATCTTCTGCTTCTGTTAGGTCCATACCATTTCTATCGTTTATTGTGCCCATCTTTGCTTGAAAAGTTCCCTTGGTAGCTCTAATTTTCTTGAAGAGATCTCTAGTCTTTCCCATTTTATTGTATTTCTCTATTTCTTTGTCTTGATCTCTGAGGAAGGCTCTCTTATCTCTCTTTTCTATTCTTTGGAACTCTGCATTCAAATGGGTGTATCTTTCCTTTTCTCCTTTGCCTTTCACTTCTCCTCTTTTCATAGCTATTTGTAAGGCCTCCTCCAACAACCATTTTGCCTTTTTGTATTTCTTTTTCTTGGGGATGGTCTTGACCCCTGCATCCTGCACAATGTTACAAATCTTCATCCATAGTTCTTCAGGCACTCAGTCTATCAGATCCAATTCCTTGAATCTGTTTGTCACTTCCACCATATAATCATAAGGGATTTGATTTAGGTCATACCTGAATGGACTCATTGGAAAAGATCCTGATGCTGGGAGGGATTGGAGGCAGGAGGAGAAGGGGACAACAAACGATGAGATGGCTGGGTGGCATCTAATGGACATGAGTTTGAGTAAACTTCGGTAGTTGGTAATGGACAGGGAGGCCTGGCGTGCTGCGATTCACGGGGTCGCAAAGAGTCAGGCACGACTGAGTCACTGAACTGAACTGAATGGTCTAGTGGTTTTTCCCTACTTTCTTCAATTTAAGTCTGAATTTAGCAATAAGGAGTTCATGATCTGAGCCACAGTCAGCTCCCGGTCTTGTTTTTGCTGACTGTACAGAACTTCTCCATCTTTGGCTGAAAAGAATATAATCAAGTGACCATCTGGTGATGACCATGTGTAGAGTCTTCTCTTGTGTTGTTGGAAGTGGGTGTTTGCTATGACCAGTGTGTTCTCTTGGCACAACTCTGTTAACCTTTGCCCTGCTTCATTCTCTACTTCAAGGCCAGATTTGCCTTTTACTCCACGTATCTCCTGACTTCCTGCTTTTGCATTCCAGTCCCCTATAATCTTTTTTGGGTGTTAGTTCTAGAAGGTCTTGTATGTCTTCATAAAACCGTTCAATTTCAGCTTCTTCAGCATTATTATTGGCCGGGGCATAGACTTGTATCACTGTGCTATTGAATGGTTTGCCTTGGAAACGAACAAGAGATCATTCTGTCGTTTTTGAGATGGTATCCAAGTACTGCATTTCAGACTCTTTTGGGGTCTTAACCCCATTTAACCCAATCAACTAAAAAGGTAAACTATTTGTATTTTTTTAAAAAACAGAAATAAAAGAAGCAAAGAAATTTCTTTTGACTGAACAACAGAAAAAAAAAAAAAAAGTATCTTGGACCAGAGATTCTGGGTTTCCATTTTCACTTATTTAATAGCATTCCCTCCTAACCAATGTAGACAGTGATTTACAGTGGGATTACTGTTTCTATACTACACCACTTTGTGTTGCCCTTCTTGTAAGTACACTGTCCTAAAAGAGAACAATCAGCACGTAGCTTTTCTCCAGTTACAGAAAAAAGTAGATGACCTGGTATTCATTTCATAGTCATCAAGATATTTTTGTGTGTGATCAGTTCAGACCAGCACTATAAAATTTCAAAGCTCCATATAAGACAGAACGCTATACAGTATACCTACAAATAGAACTGAGCAGTGCCATGACTTTGTCCCAGTAGTACTTGTACTCTTTCAGGGACTTTGTCAATTGTTCTCCCCTGGAAAAAATGGAGTACTTTCAACCACAAAGAATCTTCATTAGTTTACTATGCCACTTTCTCAGGTGAAACAAATACCCAAAAGGAACGTGTATGTCCATGCTAATTACACTTTGCCCACAGGCCACTCTGGCAACTGTCCAGCATTTCTGGTATCTACAAAGCATTTTATTCAGTGCGCACAAGGACAGGAGAGATTGTCTCATTTCCGCTCCCGACTCAGCAGGAAAGAGCAGACACCAATATGCTTCTGTTAAAGACAAGTTTCACTACAAAATTTTCCTTCAGGAAATTCAGAGATCTCCAGGAACAGGAGAATTTTACCCTTGCACAAGTGACTATATGTTAAATAATTACACTTCCTGCTTCACCAAGCACTAAATTTAACAGCTTAACTTAGAAAATATTTTGAACTAGCTAATTTACCCTTTTAATGGCACACTTATTATCAGGAATCAATGAATAAAACTCACTGGTGTGACAAACTGTCAGCAAAATGCAAACACCACCTAAGCATTGTGGGAGTGGGCCAAAAATAGACAGCATGCAAGAGGAATACATATCAGGGGCCAATTTATTGTGCAGATGCCATCTAGATCAGTGGTTCTCAACCAGGAGTGACTGCGCACCCAAGAAGACATCTGACAGTGTCTGGAGATGTTTTTTTTTATTACTATGACTTGAAGAATTGCCACTAGCCTCCAACAGGTAGACCAACAATGCTGCTAAGTACAAAGCACGCCACAGACCACTGTCAGAAAGAACTATCTAGTCCAAAATATCAATAGTGCCAAGCCTGAGAAACCCAGCCTTACAATGTATGGGAAAATTAGTGGTTTTTAAAAATAAATTCCATGTGGTAATACTATTTTTCCTAGGTACATTTTAATAGACTTCAATAGTTATTTTCACTGAAGCTTCTTTGGTTTCATTTTTCTAACTTGTCAAAATTATAATTTCGAATTGTTCCCAAATACTATAAAATTATTATGAAATGCTAAGAAAAATACTATAAAATTAAAACAAAATAGTCTAGCCTTTATCATACTGTCTGAATTTAGGAGAAATGAAGATTGGTAAGAAATATAAATGAATCAAAACTGAACTGCATGTAATATCAAATGCCAACTTCAAAAACCTCTTAATTTCCAGTTTTCACCTCAAAACCAACTCATGGTCTGGTTTTGTTTTTATAAAACACCACTTTTAACTCACCACATCATTAAGGCCAGAAACAGACCCACACTTATTGAAAGATAAAAGAATGAGAAACGCTTTCAAAAATGTACCTAAATGAATATAAAGAGGAAACCTATTGCTGTATCTTGAAAAATGCTAGAGTATCTTCTCTGTGATATACTTTACAGAATAATTGCTTTAAGCAGTTTGAGGTTCTTGTTTCCATATTTTCAACAACAACAATTTTGGAGAATACATGCTTTTGATAAATTTGTATTATGTTTTACATGGAGCAGATTTTCAATCTTCAATTCAAAATGTAAAGTATTCAGAAAAATCAGAGTAGGAAGAAAGTCATAAGGCCACAGCTTCCTCTAACACTGGCTGTATCACTTATTTCTTTATGATTCAGTCATCCCTTATACTTCTTCAAGTGCAAGTCCTTCAAAATACCTTTATCTTTTTATTCCAATGGTCTTCCCTTCTTAATTTACCACACTGGGATTCCACTAACCATAATTATGCAAAATAGCATTCTTGCTTCATTATTATAAAATACCACATATATTCAGAGTAGTTCTACACTAGCTATGTCCAGCTTCTTATCAGCACTTTATTATGTGCCACAGTTCAGCTCAGTCACTCAGTCGTGTCCAACGCTTTGAGAACCCATGGCCTGCAGCATGCCAGGCCTCCCTGTCCATCACCAACCCCCGGAGTTCACCCAAACTCATGTCCATAGAGTCAGTGATGCCATCAAGCCATCTCATCCTCTGTCGTCCCCTTCTCCTCCTGCCTTCAATCTTTCGCAGCTTCAGGGTGTTTTCAAATGAGTCAGCTCTTCGCATCAGGTGGCCAAAGTATTGGAGTTTCAGCTTCAGCATCAGTCCTTCCAATGAACACCCAGAACTGATCTCCTTCAGGATGGACTGGCTGGATCTCCCTGCAGTCTAAGGGACTCTCAAGAGTGTTCTCCAACACCACAGTTCAAAAGCATCAATTCTTCGGCACTCAGCTTTCTTTATAGTGCCACTGATAACTATCTACAAAGACTTTAGAATAGTATCAGGAGTTCTAAGGGGGTAGTATCTGAAGTTACATAGAAAACCCCAAGAAATCATGCGCTCACAGCTTTTTCCAGGACTCTACGGCAAACCACTGGTGAGAAAACTTCCAGAAGCTGAAAGCCCAGATGATTTTTACCTGACAGTGTTTGACAGCTGCAATCACAAAGTCAAAACAGAACCAGAGAAAACTCCTCCCTTAAACTATGATTTGCATTTATATGGTCTACATAATGAGGATATACCACTGGTAATAGACTCCCTTTAAAATCACCTCTATGGGAAGATTCTGTTTATCCCATGTTTCAGAGAGAAGAGGTCCTTTGAATTCTTTTAAAGTGGGGGGCAGGTCTCAAATGTTGGATGGAGCATAAACCCAAGGAAGAGCTTGTGTACACCTGTTCCATCAGGAAAGGAATAAATATAGTGGTAGAGGGATAGGGAAAGAGGCAGATAAGACACAAAGGCACATTCCAACACAGTAGGTTACTGCCTCCATACTATTAAATATGAGTCCACGTCAGTTCCTTCGGATAGCCCGCCTGTGGGTTAAAGGGGACTTAGTTATATGTGCTTCTAAGACTTTCACCTACTGTGTATTTTCTGCATCTTTTACACTCTTATTTCTCCCTGCCTACCCCACATCCCAAATTACTTTTAGAAAGACAAGGATTTCACAAAAAGGCTTACATAAGGAACTCGAAGCACAGGAAAAGACAGAGCCAACAGAATGAAAAATAATCATCTATTTTTCATTGTTTTATATCACAACACATCTGCCTCTTCCTTTTTGCTTAATAAGCATTCTCTGTAACCTTCGGACTCCTTTCATATCCCTAAGTTTTATAAAGCACATATACATACATAATATAGCAGTTTGGCTAAAAAAAAAAAAAAGCAGTCATATTTTAACTCAATCTTAGAACATCAACTTAAATAAATGGCCTCTGGTAAACAAACCTAAAACAGCATAATTATCATTAAAACGGACTCAATGTTAGGGTTGCTGATCCTGCTAAGTCGCTTCAGTCATGTCCGACTCTGTGCAACCCCACAGACGGCAGCCCATCAGGCTCCTCTGTCCCTGGGATTCTCCAGGCAAGAATACTGGAGTGGGTTGCCATTTCTTTCTCCAATGTTAGGATATTTCTAAATAATAACATTTCCAATATTATTTCTAAATAATAATCTTTCATATCCTGAAAGATGATGCTGTGAAAGTGCTGCACTCAATATGCCAGCAAATTTGGAAAACTCAGCAGTGGCCACAGGACTTGAAAAGGTCAGTTTTCATTCCAATCCCAAAGAAAGGCAATGCCAAAGAATGCTCAAACTACCGCACAACTGAACTCATCTCACACGCTAGTAAACTAATGCTCAAAATTCTGCAAGCAGGCTTCAGCAATACATGAACGGTGAACTTCCAGATGTTCAAGCTGGTTTTAGAAAAGGCAGAGGAACCAGAGATCAAATTGCCAACATCTGCTGGATCACTGAAAAAGCAAGAGAGTTCCAGAAAAACATCTATTTCTGCTTAATTGACTATACCAAAGCCTTTGACTGTGTGGATCACAATAAACTGTGGAAAAATCTTCAAGAGATGGGAATACCAGACTACCTGACCTGCCTCTTGAGAAACCTATATGCAGGTCAGGAAGCAACAGTTAGAACTGGACATGGAACAACAGACTGGTTCCAAATAGGAAAAGGAGTATGTCGAGGCTGCATATTGTCACCTTGCTTATTTAACTTATATGCAGAGTACGTCATGAGAAACACTGGACTGGAAGAAGCACAAGCTGGAATCAAGATTGCCGGGAGAAATATCAGTAACTTCAGATATGCAGATGACACCACCCTTATGGCAGAAAGTGAAGAGGAGCTAAAAAGCCTCTTGATGAAAGTGAAAGAGGAGAGTGAAAAAGTTGGCTTAAAGCTCAACATTCAGAAAACCAAGATCATGGCATCTGGTCCCATCACGTCATGGGAAATAGATGGGGAAACAGAGGAAACAGTGTCAGACTTTATTTTGGGGGGCTCCAAAATCACTGCAGATGGTGACTGCAGCCATGAAATTAAAAGATGCTTACTTCTTGGAAGAAAAGTTATGATCAACCTAGACAGCATATTTAAAAGCAGAGACATTACTTTGCCAACAAAGGTCCATCTAGTCAAGGCTATGGTTTTTCCTGTGGTCAAGTGTAGATGTGAGAGTTGGACTGTGAAGAAAGCTGAGCGTCGAAGAACTGATGCTTTTGAACTATGGTGTTAGAGAAGACTCTTGAGAGTCCCTTGGACTGCAAGGAGATCCAACCAGTCCACTCTGAAGGAGATCCACCCTGGGATTTCTTTGGAAGGAATGATGCTAAAGCTGAAATTCCAGGACTTTGGCCACCTCATGCGAAGAGGTGATTCACTGGAAAAGACTCTGATGCTGGGAGGGATTGGGGGCAGGAGGAGAAGGGGACAACAGAGGATGAGATGGCTGGATGGCATCACTGACTCGATGGATGTGAGTCTGAGTGAACTCTAGTAGTCGGTGATGGACAGGGAGGCCTGGCGTGCTGCGATTCATAGGGTCGCAAAGAGTAGACACAACTGAGCGACTGAACTGAACTGAAAATAAAGAGAGGCCATTACCAGAAGGATAAAAGGTGTTTTCTTGGGTGTTACAGAAGGAAAGAAGACTGATTTGTCATGCTGTAAGTTTCTTAAGTGCAAAAATACCTTGTTGCTATTTACTCAAATGCACCGGAATATTGAGGGTTTCAATATTCACTCACATAACAAATCACCAGTCACCGGCATAAGTTTCTGCAAAAATTTCCTGGTCAGTAATGTGTTAAGTCAGCAAGTTCCAATTTCACTCAAAAAATAAATTTACAGTGAAAAAACTATGCTCATAAATTACTATATTGTGGACTTCCTGTCACATTCTTTTCTTATTAGTATTTTTAATACAATATTTTGCTATGCCAAAAACACAGAAAACTCTATGATTAATATGTATATATGAACATCTTCTAACCCAGAAACCATCATAACATAAACAAACGTGGGCTCTCGTACGCAAACATCTTAGGAAAGAATATACACTCAGCATTACCAAAATATTTTTAAGGGTAAGAATCACAAAACTATCAAAATGAAAACTGTTGAACTTGAATGCTGGAAACTCTGATTCATTCTAGTCTTCCCTGGAAGTAAGTGCCTTTCTAACCAGTTTCTGGTACTTCATTTGCCCTTAAGGTATCGCTTTTAAAATATGTTCTGAGGTGTTTTCACCTACACTAGGTGTGCCACATCTAAGTCAAACTTCTCAAAGTAAGCTGCCAGCTCGTTACTCTTAAAAGTCATCATAACATGGAAATTCATAAGCATCACCTGGCAGGGCTGTTAAAAAGCAGGTTCCTGGGCCCACCTTAGAACCTGAGTAAATTCATGACTGATACAGATGGTCTGTGGAGCACACTGACAGATGCTATCTTCTTCAATACAGTCTAGAGTAATGTGGACTCACACAACAGAAAATTCTACAAGAATGAGACTTTCTCTAATTTCCATACAAGAGTAACTTTTCATTCTCTTTTATTTGGGGGTTTTGTTTGTTTGTTCTTAAGTGTTTATTGCAGTATAGTTGCTTTACAATGCTGTGTTAGTTTCTACTATACAGCGAAGTGAATCAGCTGTATGTATAAATATATCCCCTCTTTTCTGAAAGGCATTAAGTTTATTAAAACAAAGACTGGAACAAAACTTTAAAGGACATTTTTAAAAGGACTTCAACTTCATCATATCTTCTCCTAACTTTTATTTTCATTGAGAAATTGTACAAGGTTAAGTTTATATTTTTCTAGGTTCTGGCTGGGAGACAAGAACCAGGTAATCCCATCCTCATTTCTGATTCTACCGCTAGAACTTCAGGATCACTAAACAAATGTTGAAACACACCACTTTAAATACAAGTTTTAAAACAAGTTTATCTGTAAATAAAACTTTGCTTCTGTCAAATGAAAAATCATGGATGGAGCATAAAACCAAGAAAGAGCTTGTATACACCTGTTCCATCAAGAAAGGAAGAAATATAGTGGCAGACAAATAGCAAAAAAGAGGCAGATGGAGACAAAAGCACATTCCAACACAGTTGGAGACTGCCTCCATACCACTGAATATGATGCTTGTCAGTTCTAAGCAGCTCATCTGGAGGAAGGGCTGCTCAGACTGAATCAGATCACGTGTGCACAGGTGTGCCTGAAATGAAATCTAATTTAAAAACTGAGGATGGTCAGGGAAAAGAAACAATACTGCAGTGACTTTCATTTCTGGGCCATCTAAGGTCAACAGAATAACCTCTCAGATAAAAATAAAATAAAAATTTTATTTAATTTTAAGCAGCAAAGGTTCTGTTTTTCTTGTTCATATAGTCTTTAACCATATTTTCCCTACCTATTGTTTCATGCAGCTCTAAGAAACAGCCCTAACTAACCACTAACCAAAGCTGCTCACTATGAAGATAATACTTTATTTTCAGATGTGACATTTAAAAGGCAATGACATCTGGGTCTAAATTTCTAGCCATATTTTTGGCCAAATTGCAAATATATTAAATTATATTAAAATATTCATGTATGAAGGTCATCTTGGCAAGATATTTTAAATGATATGCACATAAAATGTAATAATTGATATTTTATTGCAATAATTAGCTATAATGGTTACCAAGGTGTTGGACAATTTCATTGGTAAGATTTCAGCTGATTTCTTAAAATCAATGGCCTTTGTAATGTGCTGAATTGAACATCCTTTTCAAGAAATCTTTCTTCAAACTACACAGAAACAGCTACAATTTTTACTATGCGAAATCCATGAAGTTTTAAGAATTTGTCAACAAGGTATTTTTTGTGAGCTTATCCTGAAAGTCATTTAAAAGAGATTACCATTCTGGGAAGTTTAGCAAGAGTTTGTCTAGCACTGTTAAGACTGGTATTGTTCTTGACCTGACATCACAACTGTTAGCTGAAAGAAGCAACATCTTTATAAAAAGATCTAGTGTAATTCAATTCGTTTTAAGTAATCCACTAAAGAACAGAGTAAGAATCCTTTAAGACATTCTTAAAACATATAATTCTGACTTTTTAGGAAGCTAATTTCTCAGCAGTCTGGAAAATTCATATAAAAATCCTTGAGACAACTGTTCAGGAATAAGTGTATAGAGAAAGATATTACTCAGAAGGACTGCAAGAAAAGACAGAAAATAAAGAACAGCTAATCTTATTGTGCCAGTCTACTGATATAATTTAATATGTCTCAGTTTTGTTAGGTAAAATCATATATGTAACTTAAGGACATCTTTGGTAACAAACTGTCAGAAAAATCTCTAATTGAACCAACAGAAAGCAAAAATATTCTTGTCCAATAAAGCTTTATAATGTACATGTCAACTTTAAAGTGCACAGATGCATATGGAGTAAGTGAATTCTACAAAATGAAAAAGCTCTTGAATTCTCATTACTTACTAAGTAAACATTTGAACCAAATGGCACATTGTATTCTTTGAAAAAAAAATTAATTGCCTTTTGCAAGAATCATTTTGATTCTGGATGTTATTCAACACAGTGAAAACGTTTATACGTTTATACTTCAGCAGACACTGAAATCTGAGAAATAGGTAGACATTTTTATATAGCCTCAGCCTCAGAGACCAACTACACCTAATACATATAATTTTTTAAAGACAAGGTAAGGAAGGGGGAAAGGAAAAAAAACCTCACCTACCTCAGGAATGTTTAAGATGTTTTCATCTTGATTCTGGGACATAAAATCTTTGTGCAGTAACAATTTTGTGTCCCTCTGTTTTTGAATATATCCAAATAATTCCATAATCCATCAAGGGAATACTAGTTATCTCCACATGAGTCCTGACTTAATGAAATGGTCCTAAAAAGGGTATGCAGCCCATTTAACTTCATTACAGTACCAAAATATTTGCTTTACTGATAGCAAATGTTTATACCTATGGCAAACAGTAAATGTTCTAAAGAAAACACATTAAAAGTCAAATAAATTTGCTTGTGAAGAACATAAAATTCCGGTAAGGAACTACAGCATGTAACAATGTGAAACTGGCAGCTCCTTCCAAGCCAAAGTATTACGATGACTTCGATAAAAAATGCCATTTCTATCTAATAGCCAAAATAGAAGATAAGCATTAAAATAGGTCATATCACTTAAAAAAAATCTTTTAATATGAAAACCTTCAATTTGGGGAGTTTTGTTTCTTTTTATGCCACTTTAAACTGAAAACATTTAGTTACCTTAAATAGCCAAATCAATTTAACTAGAGTTACTCAGATTACACGCTGCAAATCCAGCTCAGGTAAAGTACAGAAATGGAGGGTGTTTAGACACTTTGATAACAGTCTGAAAAAGTAATGTTATGACTACCAAATATAATTGTTTAAAAACAAGGATTCATACCTCTCTAAATCTTATTTTTCTACTGATTTTCATTGTATGCTACAAAAATACACATTTGCAATGAATATGAAATTTACAAAAAATAAACAAACTCTGTTCCTTTAGAACAGTTAGTGTGAAAAGCACTGAATTAGACAGACAATTACTTTGGCCAGAATCCCATCATGTTAGCAAATTAATTACTGCTAGAGGTATAGCAAGACAAATCCTGAATAAATCAGACAATCAGCAGTACTTCTAAAACAAAGTCAGTAAGCATGCATGGTCCAGAGCAAAGGCACACCTACATGCAAGATAAGAGGGGCCTTCTTTTTTTCCAGGTAAACTTATTATTGAGAACCCAGTACTTAGATACTGTGAAGAAGTATCTTATAATATTTTCATTGAAAAGCAGAAGCCACAGCTATTCACCTGAATCTAGTCAGTGAAGAGGAGAAATCACATATGGATGCTTTCAGTGACATATGATCATTCCTGCATTAATACTCTGTAACTGGGGCATTAGTTAGAAAACATGACCATACCATAAATACATATAAGCAAAACTAGATGCTGATTAAGTTTACAGAATCACCTAGTTTATACAGGCAGGGAAAGGCACACAATTTAGGGAGAGAGCTAAGCTTTCATGAATTAGAAGTAACTTGATCCTTACATTACAAAAGAACTGTCTTACAGTTTTTCCACACATTTATTAACGATAATTGTGTAAACTGGCTTAAACCACAGTACAGAGAATCATTTTCTTTGTAGAGGGTGAAAAGTTCAGCTAACTAACTACACTAGTGTAAGCAGTTAATAAGCTTTTGGGATTTGCTTTCCTGACTCCTGATGGGATGGATCAGCACCAATGAGGCAAAGCACAGATTGCCTGAGGCAAAAATGATGATAATTATGTGCTTCTCCAAAGTTTGTGAACATCTTAAGTGAAAAGGAGTAAGCTTTCCCATTTTCTAGCTTTCAGTGTTTATGTGATGGTTGTCTAATAATAGAACTCAAGGGAAGAAGAATTCTGGGACAGTTCGCACGCGTCATCCACTTTCCTGGTGTAGGGATGGGACCTGGGATCAAGAAGGGCTCTCACTTCCATGACTGTTACATGGCTAAAGCGAAGGGATTCTATAGATACAATCAAGATTGCAAACAGTCTAACTTAACTAATTGAAGGTCCTTAAAGAGGGATTGGGACCCCTTTCTGATCAGAGATCTTACTGCTGGCCTTGAAAGAGTAAACTGCCATGTTGTGACAAGACCTTTGAGAGGTCCCTGCGGAAAGGAAGTGAGTGGCCTCCAAGAGCTGAGAGCAAACAGGAAGTGGGGAGGTAGTCCCGCAACCACAAGTAAGTATCCACAACCACAAAAGCCTGAAAAAAGAGCAGAGAGTAGCCCTGGAAAGGAATGCAAGCCAGTCAACACCTTATTGCAACCACGTGAGACTTTGAGGAAAGGAACAAGCAAAGCCACGGCTAGACTCATCACCATGGAAACGGTGAAAAAAGAAGTGCCCATTGTATGAAACCACTGAATTTGTGGTAATCACGGCATAGAAGACATCAAACTAAAATAAACACATGAGTCTAGATTACTTAATTCTAAACAAAGGATTCATTTTCTCTCTCAATCTTCACCTAAAATGCTTTTACAAAGATTCTGTATGGTTTGTTTCATTCACTATACTTTAAACCAGTGGTCATGGTCTGTTTAATCTCCTTTGTATAGTCTGATCCACATCTTTCTTGCATAAATCATGAGGATTAAACTGTTTCTCTAACTTCTCTCATTTAGGAATTTCCTTACTACGCTGCTGCTGCTAAGTTGCTTCAGTCATGTCCGACTCTGTGCGAGCACATAGACGGCAGCCCACCAGGCTCCCCCGTCCCTGGGATTCTCCAGGCAAGAACACTGGAGTGGGTTGCCATTCCCTTCTCCAATGCATGAAAGTGAAAAGTGAAAGTGAAGTCGCTCAGTCGTGTCCAACTCTTCATGACTCCATGGACTGTAGCCCACCAAGTCCCCCCGTCCATGGGATTTTCCAGGCAAGAGTACTGGAGTGGGGTGTCACTGCCTTCTCCATTCCTTACTATGAGGAAAGCTGGTCAACTGGGCACAAGGCAAGGCCATACTTCATGTGATTCTACACACATACCTCTTTCAAACTTTAAGATGTATAATGAGCCCTAATATTAATTCTTCTTGAAAAAGTAGATATTTTAAACAGTACAATATAATTGAGTTCTACTCTTCTAAAAACACTCACAATATTCATTTATTCCATGGGTAATATATGATAACGTGGTTTTTGCTCATCGTAAAGAAAAAGAAAGCACTATTCTATGTTACACACAATTATTACTGATACTTTAAAGTTACCATTTTCAGACAGTTTGCAACCATTACTAGAAATATATTATCAAATGAGAACATCTAGGGCCTCCTTCACAGAACCAAAACCTCATATATCAATAGGCCACTAACATTATTTCTCTGCACACAAGAATGCAAGGTCGCTGACCTCCTTATATATTCATTTGTGGGCCCTTCAATCAAATAAAGAAAGGAGTCTGAGACCATACCACGCTTAAGTACAAGTAGGGATAGCACAGAGAGTTAAAAAAGGAGGAAAACATCAAATTCTACCACTTTTGCTATCAGAAAGATTATCAGAGAGAAAACTAAAATGTGGGGGCTGGAGGTGAGAACTCTTCAGAAGCATCCTCACCAGTAGTGGAATACTTGGGTACCAAGAAACATCTCATTTATGCTCAACAGACACGTGAATGCAAATACATGACAACTAAACCCATATGATTGGGCAGTGAGTAATTATAGAAAGTGCTAAAGCCAGGAATTCTTCCTTACAAGACATTGGTGGAGGCAAAAAGGAACTCAAGTCACCTGACTCCACTAAATTCTCTTGCTTCTAGTCAAATTACATTTTTCAGTGCTTTTTGTTTGTGCCATGCTTCATATGAATTAGCATTCTTAATTCTCACAACAACCTTATGAAGTTTTAGCAACGAAACAGTTAACTTATTCAAATGGTAGAGCTGATCTCTGAACCCACACTATTGGCCAACCAGGCAAATTCCAGGAGGGAATTAAGCCCTAATATTCAAAAGCATCCATTATTAACTTCACCCTATACCTTTGGAATGGTCACTAAAATCATTATCTGTTCTGTGGTTCAGATGAGGAAACCTGGTCAGGAAGGCTACAACCACACCACAAATGATCACTTTCTAAACTTAGAAGTACTTAATAGTCACCTCAAAGAACACAGCTTCGATGGCACTCAGCACAGAACCAACATCTAATATTTATAAACTATGTATATATGTGTGTGTTTATACACATTTATAGTTTTTTATATATATAGTTGATGCATTTCTTTGTAATTAAGAAGAAAGATTAAAATGCAATACAGAAGAAAAATACAGAAAAAAAACATAGAAATGAAATTGAAAAACAGACTCTGAGCAACCTTCTGAACTCAGGTTTTAGATCCTTGTGTTTATTATAAAAGCAGAAAATCCCAGGAGCCAATCTAAATCACTTATAGGGAAAAAAAGCCAGAGGTATAGGACCAAATCCAAAGTTTGCAACCTTCAAGTCGCCCCTCTGTCACGATCATTTACACCCAGGGTCTCAGCTGGCTTTTACACACCACACAGACAGGTCGCATCACCTCTGATAACTTAAGGAGATAAATGACCTCATCTAATTATCATGCATGGTTTGCTCTGTGATGAGCTACCATTCCCCTATGTTTATTTATTACCATCAAGTATTACTATAAATTTTAAACAATTACTCACTAGCAGATCTTAACATCATGGATCAACCCCCTGGGAACTGAGCTACACAGGCACAATAAAATTTCACCTCATGAAAATTGATTCTGGTTTCTATATTTACATCGACAGGAAAATCAGGTGTTTTGAGAGACAACCAAGCTTTCTACATGTTTAATTTAGAGCAATCTGCACACCCCTCATTGTGCCCATCCTCCTGAGGCTTCACATGGCCCATTTGTTTCTCTCTCCTAACATTTTCACAGATGCAAATTTAAGTCAATTCTAATGTAATGGTAAAGAAGGGTTGGTATTTTTACAGTGACAGACATCATAAGAATTTTACACATTCCTTTCTGCAGCAAATGTCAAAAAGACTGCCATAAGAAGGCAGGTTCCTGGCACTGGAACACTTACTGTTTCAATGGTTATCCTCAAGTTGTGCTCATTAGTCGTTTGTATTAAAACACAGTTTCATCTAAAACATCTCTCCCCTCCATAAATCGATCAGAAATGTGCAGCAGAAATTTAAGCGTTTTATTTCTACCAAAATGGGAAAAGTATTTGTGAAAGGCTAGCCTCCATTTATATTGTAAAGTGAAGGGGTGGGGTTCAATGAGTTTAACTATCATCAGTTGGATGAGTCAGATGAAAAAAAATTGGCCTTTTTCAGTATGCTCTTGGCAGATTTTTTTTTCTGACTTCTGTGTTGGTTGCTAAAAATGCAACTGGTCTCAATTTTACTATTCTGTGCTCGTTCAGTTTTCAGGGTTGTCTGGAATCGTTTCTATAAACATCATAGATAGACTGCTTTATTCACTTTCAAATATTCTGTCTTGAAGCTGATAACTTCCGTCTTTGACAATGAGAGGTTATCAGTGGCAAAATTATGACGTTTAAAAATAGACTGAACCTCCTGTGGCACAGAACTCATACAACAGGTGCTGGCTGAAATGCCAAGATGAAGCACATCAAATCCCTTGAGGTCCTGTTTCTTTCGGTCCCTTTTAAGATATAGGTTGTGTCCTGAACCTAGAGACAAAACACTTCCCTCACTGCAATCCGCTGCATCTCTTCTCATTTCCTCTTTATCATTTAAGGCTACACTACTTGTAAGAAGACACATTTTTAAGGCCAGCTAAGCATCCCTTTTCTCATTCATTTTAGTTTTTTCTGTTGACCCAAATGATGTACTAGTACAATAATTTAACTCACTAACCCTCAGGCATCAATTCATGACCTCTTGAAGGCAGAAAAAATAATATGTGGTACAAATAATAAAGCCTGGCTCTAAAATGGTCCTTCAAGGTTCCCAACACATCCTCTCATGTGATGCCCATAATGGGATACCATGATTCAAGATTAGCTTAATATTACCCTTGATCTGCAGATAGAGGAACTGGACTTACTGTTAATTCTGCTCTACTTTACACTGACTCTTTTCCCCTCTTAGCCTCCTTGCTAGAATATGCAGCCAGCCACAAATTGAACAGGTAAGATAATGGATGCAAAGACATCCAGGTTACTGCCAGGGAAAGCCAGCAAAGTATAGCAGGTAAGCGTAGGACTCTGAAATCAAGCTGCTTGGGGACAAACTTGATTCCTGAAAACACTCAGAAAACTCCTTCATACTCAAAACTTAACATTCCTCACCTATAAAATAGGGATAATATTTATCTTAGGGGAGTCACTTAAAGGTTAGATGGATTAAAAAATAAGCAGAGTATTAATTCACAGTGCCTGGCATTCGAGAGCCCAAAAATAAAATTATAGAAAGCAATATCACAATAACTGAAAGATAGCTGTGAGTAATTATTAGTGTCCAGCCATTCTGCAGGTAAGAGACATCAAAATTAGTTCCCGCAAACTGTGACTACCTATGGAAGAGAAAAAAGAGTAGAGTCACAAAATGGAAACAAATATGCACCCTGATTCTCCTCCTCTCTTGTTACAGACCACAAGGGTAGTTTTTTCACACTGCCGTGGGACCATTGAGATCAAGACTGATTCTTAGATCTGCCAGCATTTGTGATCCTAACCATTCATTCAGTCATCTTGGAAACTCAGAGAACTGCTGAGATAGCAGTTGCTAGTGATTTTCAGACCTTCAAGACACCTGAGATGCCTCTGTATGGGCTGACCAGGGACATGCTCTGCTGGAATATTCTATCAGTGGTTTGCTGTGTTATCAAATGCACTTTTTTTTAAAACAATCTTGTTTCAATTCAAATTTCCGGCCTCTGCTAAAGAATGGACATGGGGTTGGGAGGTGGAGGGAAGCACAGGCAAAGCAGGGCTGTAAACCAGCTATAAATTGTTCCTGCTGCTGCTGCCACGTCGCTTCAGTCATGTCCGACCCTGTGCAACCCCATAGACGGCAGCCCACCAGGCTCCTCTGTCCATGGGATTTTCCAGGCAAGAATACTGGAGTGGGGTGCCTTAGCCTTCTCCATAAATTGTTCTTATCTGCCAAAAAATCTATAAGTGAATAATGGTAAATTGCCCCAAACAAGAACTATTTGCTTTTTTTGTTTGTTTCCTCTTCCTGATGTTTATGAAACATCTTTCTATTATAAGCATATACACTTATTAAAACCAATGACATTTTGCAAAACTACACAGATCTTTAGGATGATCATCCCTACTTTAAAAGGAAAGAAAAGAAAAAGAAACAAACATTGCTGTGTCCAAAGGAAACACAGTGACATACTAGAGTCTTGTTACTACCAAGAAAAGAAAAACTCTGGTCTGTAAATCTCAAAATGTGAACATTACTAATGTGCATTTATTACATTTCTGAATGTCATGCCTTCTTGAGAATGGAATATATAATTTGGAACAATCCTCCAAAAACATCTCCAGTTTATTAAAAGTGCATCTATCCTATATTCCAACCAACTGTTTTAATTCTCAGGGCTGTTTCATATTTCAAAAGTTACTTTGTAAGACATTGTTTTTAGTCTTGATCCCTTTCTCACCTGCCTTGGTCAGAACATTCACCCATCAATCATGGCCTCTCTCATCCCTTCCATCTCTCTGCCATTTGGTCTCCTCTGATATGCTCAAGTTTCCCTGTGGTAACACTTATTTAGTTGTCTCGACCACCTCTCCCACCCAGCAGATGCCTTCTTATAAGAACTGCCTCTTCCTCTATCCACGGAACTAGCAATTGGCCTGTTGCAATGCAATACCTCCTAACGAGATTTGACCAGGATGTGAGAAGTGACCCAAACTGAGGCAACCAAAACCTTTTTAAATCCCATCTCCTGATCTCAAATGAATGGGCTATTGATGACTATCTGACCCATATTCAGATTACCAACACATCGTCTTTAGCAGGCTATGTTTTGGACTAGGATTCTAGTCTCAAGCTGGTTCAAAGTTTCAATGGGAAAAAAAATGTCCATTCAACAAAATGAGCTCCAGGAAGCAGATAAAGCCTTAGCAGGGAAAGGGAAGAGTAATGAGTCAAAGAAAACCAGAGGTTAGAAAAAGAGATGAACCTGATAAAAAAAACTCCACCCCTTTCTGCAACTGGGGGCATATTCCTTCTGCTGATTCCCATGACTGAGCATCCAATTTTGCTACCTTTGAAAAATATTTCTCTTTTTGGTTCAAGATACTCCTGTAGTTTTCTACTACCTGCAATCCCAAGTAACCTATTATAACGCCTACTCTTTAAGCAAAACAAAAGGAAGCCAAATCCCTTCCATCTTCCTCTAAAGTTGCTATCACTCTCCCTTTCCTCACACTGCCAAGTTCCTTGAAAGAATCTGCACTTGCTGCCTTCATATTCTCACTCTTCACGGCTTCCCTGGTGGCTCAGACGGTGAACAATCTGCCTGCAGTGCGGGAGACCCAGGTTCAATCCCTGGGTCAGGAAGATCCCCTGGAGAAGGAACAGGCAACCCACTCCAGTATTCTTGCCTGGGAAATCCAATGGACAGAGGAGCCTTGCCTAGGAAATCCCACAGACAAAGGAGCCTAGAGGGCTACAGTCCATGGGGTCACAGAGTCAGACATGACTGAGCAACTACCTCACACACACCAACTCTTCAAGGCACGGAAGCCATGCTTACATCCAAAACATGCTACTGAAATTGCTGTCATGTCAGCAAAGGTCTGGTGACGTCCTTAAAGCGCCCACTGTCGACCTCTCTGCAAAATGAAACTGTAGATCAAGATTCATCTTTTGAAACTCACAGTGCTTATCATGCTGCTGCTGCTGCTGCTGCTAAGTCGCTTCAGTTGTGTCCGACTCTATGTGGCCCCACAGACGGCAGCCCACCAGGCTCCCCCGTCCCTGGGATTCTCCAGGCAAGAACACTGGAGTGGGTTGCCATTGCCTTCTCCAATGCATGAAAGTGAAAAGTGAAAGTGAAGTCACTCAGTCGTGTCTGACTCTTCGAGACCCCATGGACTGCAGCCCACCAGGCTCCTTGGTCCACGGGATTTTCCAGGCAAGAGTACTGGAGTGGGTTGCCATCGCCTTCTCCCAGTGCATATCATAAAAGATACTGAATAGGTATTTTCTAAGCATGTTACCTCACTCACCATCAACTTGCTATTCTTTCTTCATTACCTTTTAAAGAGCTTGGAGGACTTCCCTGCTGGTCCAGTGGTTAAGAATCCCAGGGACATAAGTTCAGTCCCTGGTCCAGGAAGATTCCCACATGCCATGGGGCAAGTAAGCCCACATGCCACAACTGCTGAGCCCACACTCTAGAACCCATGCACCTCAGCTACTGAAGCCTGTGTGCCCTAGAGACCATGCTCTGAGACCAAAGCCCGCGCACGGCAACAGAGAGCAGCCCCCACTCACCACACCTAGAGAGAGCCCGCGGACAGCAGTGAAGACTCGGCACAGTCAAAACTGAATAAAACTTAACAAATAAAGACTTTAGAGCCATCTTTAACACTCTCTCTTCCTGATTCCCCCAACCCTGTAACCAACAGCACATGAATATGTGCCTCTACATTACCTTTCCCGATTCCCCCAGCCCTACAACCAACAGCACCTGAATATGTGCCTCTACACTGCGTTTCGTCCCTGCTTTGCTTTCCCACTGCCACTCTTCGTCTTTCGGCGTCTCTCTCTCTAGGATGCTGCAAGAATCTACTAACTGCTCCCACTGTCCCTTTGAATAATGGTCCTCTTTAATCCATCCTCCACATATTATGATTTAAAACCCATGATTTTTATTTTTAATTACAGAGTCTTAGAATGAAAACCAAATTTGTTTGAGAAAACAGAGCTGGGCTACCACACTGCCCAACTCCCCTTCGGGTCATGTGAGAAGATAACTCTGATGCAAAAATTGTATAACCTAGCCTCAGACTGATGGTTCAGTCTCAACCTCTCTTCACGCCCAGGAGTCCCATGCCTGATGTGAAACAACCCATGGGTACTTCTTCACCACACTGTGTGTTTTTCCCTGGTCATGCTCTGTTAGATTCCACTGCTTCACAGGCAGCCTGGAGTTGGGAATGTCTTCCTTGGGTATGCTCTTCCTCAATCTGGACTCCCAGCATGTAACTCAGTGAAGTACATAATTTGCTCTGGATAACAGTAACTGCATTAATTGTTGAATTACATTACATTTGATGTCAAAAATCTGTGAAGTTGTTAAAAGAGACAGCATATACCAAAATTATTCTTAAAAAATAAGATGTACTATGTATCAGAGGTCTAAATAGTCTTCAGTGTACTACCTAGAAGCCTATAACCTTCAAGATATTTCATTTCTTATAATCTAACGGAAGAAATTTACTAAGATAATTTTCTTGATTATTTGTATTTAAGCTTTTGATAAAGTATTACACCAATGTCTTATCCAATGAACCCCATTTTCCCAAGGCTCTATTAAAAAATAAAAGAATGTTTAATTGCTTCTATTTTTTTTTAATCTAGACAATTTTATCGTCTTTGGTTTCTCAGGTGAATTTCCAATATATGAATATTTACGTCAGTATATTCAAATATGTGAAGTAAACAGCATTTCCAGGATAACCAAGCTCACATGGAAAATGCTGGGTGGGGAGAAGAAAACAAAACCAAATAAAATAATCAACAGCCACCTTTAGCATCTTTAATGTAATTTCACACCTCATGTATCTAAGGGTTCCTTTGTCTGCCTCCACTTAAATACATACCATTCCTCACAGCATATTCACCACAACGCCTTTTGATTACTTTTTTAAAACAGATTTTTTTTTCCCCTGTATGCCTAAGTGCATTTATTTTTCTGAGTCATTCCTCCTTTGACCCTCAAAATAAAACATTATTAATGTCTGACAATCCTTTTATATAGCCTGACAGTATGTACCTTAGTCAGAGAACAATCTCATCAGCACTTCTCACTCTTTCCCCAATTATTCCCAGAGTATATAGGCAAATGTCAAAAGCAACAATCATCCAAACCATCTGACAATTCTGATGAAAGTACTTATAATGTATCACAGATTTATCTACACATCGAAACCTCTAAACAATATCCCTACAGAGAGAAAAATCTAGTAGTAAAAGGAAGTCCCCTGCAACAGAGAGTGAAAATTCAAGTCTGAAGGACCTAAATTGAAGGTCTGGTTACAGGTAACCTGATGGAAAACAAATCAAAAACTTTTTTCTCCAATTGATTTGACATTATGTACAAATAAAAATCAAGTATGACTAATACTAATTGTGTTGGGGGGGTGGTAAGGAAGAGAGAAAGAAAAATTGGCAACTAATTATCTGAATAAAAGAATACAGGAATTGTTTTTCATAATTTGCCAGGAGACTACTGCAATAAAATTTTAAGTACTCAGGGAAAAGAACTTCAGATAAACAGATTATTCCCAAGTCTGAATCATTTAAAATGGGCAACACCATTATTTTCCATTGCTATCATTTCTAGCTTAAGTTGTTCTTCCATTTATGATATAGAATTTTAAATGTATCCTAATTTTTTAAATCCAACAGAAGCATATGGTTAAAAAAAAATCAGCAGAAGCAAATGTTAAAATAACATTGAGCCAGAAATATCCCACATTCATATTCAAAGAGACCTTTAAATATTGCTTCATACATAACAGCCTGATTCTGTATTATTGAAATTAACGGTAAAAGTGTGCCAGTTTGTTGAGGCCACAATGTCAATCTTTTCCTAAAGATCTTGTTAGAATCTATGTAAATGGCAAATTTTAAAGGAGCAATGGAATTCAATTACCACAAATTACATAAAGCCTATAAGAAAGAAAAGTTTAGGTTTTACGAACAAAATTTTAAAACCTGTGCACATTTATCCTTCAACTCTAAAACATGGTGCGCCAAATGTTTAATTCTTAAAAATCTCAAGTATCCTATATCTAAGTGGTAGAAATAAAATTGCTTAGATGCAAAGACCTTTTAATAAGCACTCAACAGTTCAAGTGCAATAGTCTCTTCCTCCTTTTGTTTTGTCTAAAAGACAGTAAGCCTATCTTCAAAACCACACTTCTTTTGTCACTCATCAATTGTGTTAATAACTTGTCTAACAGGACCTGAACATTTTGAATCGCTCATCTGATTCTCTTCATGAAATATTTTTAGATGCTGCTGTTATAAAATTATTCTGAATGAGATTTACTCCCTATGAACAGTGTGGACTGGCAGGGAGCTTTCAGCATGAACCTTTGTTAATAAACTTATCTTACTGAGGTTCTACTCTAATAAGCCACTTGAAGAATTAAGAAAAAAAAAGCGGGTGTGTATACACACATATGGAGATAAATAGATACATAAAGATATAGACAGACATAAAATACTATGTATTAAATACAATATTATCATAAGATAAACTATACAAATTATATAATGATGCAATGCTAATATATTTTAAACCCTCAAAAAAAAAAGGTGGTAATACAGTATTTTTCACAAAGTGCTACCATTTTCATCTCAGTTGACACTGAAGTCCATCATTTTTTTTTCCTTAAACTCTGTAAACAATAATGACACAGTAATTTCCAAGTTTTGTGCACACAGAAGAAAACAAACCATGTGTAAGCCACATGGGTGACTATCTCGGTGCCGCTTCAAGTTTACTGGAAAGCCACCATATGAAAGCCGAGGGAACAGTGGTAGTACAATGCACAAATAGTCCAGGAAAAGAAAGACTGGCTGGCACAGTGTGACACAGTGCCTGATACATAGCATGTGCCTTAGGTAAACATGCAATAGATGTCAGAGAACAGAGATCAGTTACACATTATCAGCAACTTACATGCTTTCTGAAATCCTATGACAGACAGTTCTTTTATTACGAATGATGGAAGCTGTCACCTGAATAGCAATGAAATGTTACTTTTTAGAAATACTGAAACAAATTCTGATTTTTTTTCCCCAAACTTTCATCCAAATATGCTCATGTGAGGGTTGTTTATGTCCACACATGGAATATACCGAATGAAATCAATAAACAGGATAATTGCCTAAAATACTTCAATTTAACCACGTAAATCTCCACTTTAAGGTCCTCAACAGCTTGAAGACACACATTAGGTACAAGATATGAATTCAGAAGAACAGATTATTTTCTTGGATATCTGCATCAGTACTGAAAACTAACAAGAAATTTCTGTGTATGTGTTGTATATAGTGATACTTCAGAGAACACATTAATTAAATAATACAGTGATTGGGGGCAGGAGGAGAAGGGGACAACCAAGGATGATATGGCTGGATGGCATCACAGGCTCGATGGACGTGAGTCTGAGTGAACTCCGGGAGATGGTGATGGACAGGGAGGCCTGGCATGCTGCGATTCATGGGGTCGCAGAGTCGGACACGACTGAGCGACTGAACTGAACTGCTGGACATAATTTCTGTATTGATTTTAAAATTTCTAAGTGCATTGTTATTTCTTATGAATATATACTTTTAAATATAAACAGTAAATCTGAATACATAATTTGCATGTGTTATTTCTGTTCTGCAAACCTTACAACATATCAATGTAGGAGAAACATTGGAAAGTTGTCTACAAAGCAAGATTTCTTTGAAGGAAGAGAATGGTAAAATTTTATCTATTTTCACAATGAACAATTTGCTATAGTCTCTGTCTGATTTTATATTTCTTTTTAAAATTAAAATTGGTGAAAGCCAAAGAAAAATAATAAAGGCACATTTTATTTCCTTTTATAAACCATAATAAGCTTAGATTCTTGTACCTTTCTAAAATGTTTAGACTATATTCATTTCAACCTGTCTAATGTATATTCAAATGCCAATCCAAACAACTACACATATACCCACTAAATTTAATATGTTACAACTTATCTGGAAAAATGTATCTATCGTTGCATACTTTAAAGATACACCTGTGGAAAAATATTGTCATGTGATGAAACTGATGAGAACAAATCAAAGATCTGAGAAAGGGATTTATTAATGTTCATCGTTTTTAGGTTTTATTTTACAATCTAATATATTAGCTCATATTTTATCATAAGGTACATTTTGTTCTATATATAGTATGCAAATTAAAATTGCTAAGCCCAAATAAGAATAATTATATCACTTCTAATACATGAAAAAGATATCCATTCCAATGAAAATATTTATTTTTAATAGCCTTTAAATATAAATTTGTCTCATAATATATAAAAAATGTATAAACTAAGTAGTTAAGCCCCAAGGTACTATTCTTTTATGAGATGCCATATTTCCTATAGATCCTGTAACTCTTACCAATATATTTATCCCATTATATAGTTTAAATATATTAAAAACCCCCATATGCCAATGGGCTCTCAGCCAATTATTATGGACATATTGGCATTTTGATATGATGATATAAAAGTTTAAAATGAACAGTAGTTATAACTATGTTTCTTTTAAAAAATTGGATTTGTAAATAGATTCTAAAATTAGAACTGACAAATTCAAATTAACATTACAATACTGGCTACCATACATAATACTCTTTGAGTTTTAAAATAGAAGTGTTTTCACATATGAGCCAAATTATTTCTAGAACAAGGGAGAACTCCCTTTTAGAAAACTACATTTTAAACTATCAATATAACATGTGCATACTGTAACATGAAAATTATGTATTTTCCATTTATATACAAACCAATATGCATGACGTGGCTGCAACCATATGGCATATTTATGTTTCACACCTTACTAAAACAATCATTTCCAAAAGAAAAACCTAAACTAGCAAAAGAACTGTATCAAAATTCCTCCCCTTGTCTGGAAAAAAAAAAAAGCTATTTTAGTGTTAATTCTTAGAACAATTTAATCACTATTTTAATTCAGAATATGCTATATGAGAATGTATGTTAAACCAGAGAAAATTAAAGAAAATATTTAAAATATTTGTTTTTATAATAATATTTAAGCCCTTTATTGTAAAAATTCTAAAAAACAAAAAACTTTGTATTACTAAATCAGATCCCACTCCAATAAGTGCATAATGAATTTTATACTGTTAGTGGCATATTCTTCCTCTTCTGATAAAAAATTTATTACATTATGTTTTCTGGAAAAACTAGACTGATCAAGAAAACCAAAAGAATTTACTAATGAAAAATGTATATAGACAAGCACAGTAATTGTCTTTAGTGATGCTATAATCTTTGTACTGAGTTTTTAACGAACTTGGAATTTTTTCCAAAGATTGAGATTTATCCTCATAAATACGCCATATGAACTCTTTGTGCAAGAAAAGCAAATGGCACTGCATCACGATATAATTAATGCTACACTTTTTTTAATTTCATAAAGTTTATTCAGAAATCTAACATGAAGTACATCTTCCTCAGAAGATAAGGAGAAATGACTGACTTTTCAAATTAATAATTAAAGATGCAGAAGCTTTATAAAAATAGTATTTCCTACAAGACACTGATATATACAAAATCTTTTAAGTCTTTCTTTTTTACAAAATAATTAGTTTCAAATTATTTGAAAATATCTCAAATTTTCATTGTTAGAAAATAAATTTAAAATCCTTTGAAAGAAAAGAAATTGTGGCTTTCTAATTCCTATTTTTGCCAACTATTCACTTTCTTTCTTATCTTTAGTGAATTTCTGACCATGAAAATTTAGCTATTTTAATTTTGGGAAAACACTTATTGCAGCTGTCCTTCTTACAACAATAATTTTTTACATTAATATTTTACCATGGTCTGTTCAGGAATAAACGACTGTATTTTGTTGTATCTTTAAAAGTCATAGTTTTCCCCTATGGTGTGATGATGCATTCCCTCCAAATGATAGAAATATTGATAAACTGCCAGTTAAAAATAACACTTTAAAAATCTGTAAACTGAACACACTGACTCCTTTTTAAAGGGCCACTTTTTTGACACAAAACGCAAGCGACTCACTTCAGTTTTCAATTTATAGGCCAAGCTACAAAAAGACTTAAAAAAGAACATAAGTGTAATTTCTTAATCTTTAGTGTAATTCTTACTCTTTTCATGTTTCAAAATATCCGCTTGGAATATGCTGCCAATTAAAAGAAGATCTACAGATGGCATTTACCCTTTTGCTTCATAACAAAAAGGATCTGCTATTATTTTTACGGAAGATTATCTAAAAAAGAACATGACTGTAAATCATGACAAAAATATTAGACACTCCCCTTCTCCAGGTTAGGATGAGCATCCTTCGGGTTCTTGCACTGACACCTAATGCAATAAATACTTTAAGCTGAATCTTAAATAATAACTGCAGGGTTTCAACTAGTGAAGCTTTAAGGTCAGTATCCACCAAAAACTCCAGTTTTCAGCACTCTGCCAACAAAGGACAGCAAATAATTCCCAACAGCAAAAATACCGGGAAGGCTACCTTGGGCTTTGTTTTTGTTATGTAAAATGCATTAAAGTGACTCATCCACTTACCATTACCTACTCTTACAAGCTTTAAAGTAGCTTCAACAACCAAAATAAATGCCTTCCCAGAATGCCTAATAGGCTATTCAGCACATTTAAAAATATGTATATATTTTTATGTGCCACTGACTTTGATTCTTTTCTCCAACACGAGAGAATTATTATTTTTCACTCCCTTCCTGCCGTGTGACTATACAGCTACCTTCAAACACTCTATTTCCAGAACAGCAGCGAGGTTTTCTTAAGCTATTTTAGAAATGTTAAAAATAAGAAAAAAAAAATTGCAGGAGACTGGAAAACGCTCAGTCCCTCCCCCCCAAGGAATAGAGGGTTCTATTCATTCTAACAACAGGCACCGCGTGTCTGCCGACACTGTTACAAATAGAGGGTGAGGGAGGTTGGATGGCAGGGTCTCAATTCCTGCGAGCCCCTGGGGGTGGACAGCACCCCTGCCGCGAGGGGCAAGCACTCCTCATATCAGAAAGGCTGTCAAGTGCGCCCAGTAATTTGGGACCTAAACGAGTTTGGATACCACAGCAATTAGCATCTCAGAGGCCAAGTGCGAGAGAAGTCCATGCTACCCAGGCCAGCCTGCAGTTACTTATTTGCAAAATGCCCTACCCAAACACAACTTTTTACTGGAGTCGGTTTGATGAGAGCGGGTATGTGGCTGGAAACTTTTTCCCACAGTGCAGCTAAACTCTTTTAAGTCCAAGGAATCCTTTCAGAGATCGGCTGAGGTGCCGCAAGTCGCCAGCAGACCTTTCCTGGGACAGCCCGGCCCCGCCGAGGATCCCGAGACGCCGGTTCCGTGCGCATTCCGGCGAAGAGCCGCGCGTACCTCCCGCTCGGCCTCTCCAGATCCGAGCCCGGCTCGCTCCCCACCCCCACGGGCAGAAAAGCCCCCTCAACTCGGGAACGGAGCCCCCGTCCTACTTCCACGGCACCTCCTGGCCCGCACTCTCCGCCCTGCTGGCCCGGCCCGAGCACTTACGTGACGGCCGAAGGGAACGGCTCCTCCGACGAGGGGCCGATCAACAAAGATTGGAAAAGTGTCAGAGTCAAGGCCAGCAGGCAGCCAGCAGCCATCTTCGCGATCGAAGATCAATCTGGCTTCCCTCCGGAGCCGGGGGAAGGACCGGTGCTGGAAACCGCGGGAGGAGAAGGAGCCAGGTCCGCCCGGACTAGAGGCGTCTGCGAGCCGGCGCGGCCGAGGCTGGGGCTGGGGCGCGGGCTGGCGTGGGGGTGCCGCAGGGGCCAAGGCCGGCGCGGGGGAAGGGGCGGCGGGCGGACCCACTAGCGCGCGTCGGCAGCTCCGCGCCGCAGCTGCCTCGCCTCAGCCGCCATCAAGGGCGACTTTGGAAACAGACCTGGGCGAGCCCGCCGGCGCTGGCGCGCTCTCGCTCCCTCTCGGTTTCCTCCCTGATTTATTCCCCCGATTGCCGGGGAGAAGGCGGGGGGCGGAGGCGGGGGCGGAGAAGGGGTGACGGCACTGGGGAGGGTGGGGGTGGCTGCAGGAATGGGGGAATGGCAGGCGGAGAGACTTGTGGCAGAGAGAGAGGCTTCGTCTGGCTTCTCCCGGCAAGTCAGAGGGAGGTGGCTGGGGGTGGACTGCGGGAGGGCTGGGCGTCAGAGCACTCGGGCGGAGACGAGCAGGAGCGGCCCTCCATACAAGGCAGAAAGGAACTCCCAAAGTCGGCGCCGGCTTGCTCCCGCCAGCCGGCGTGCGGAACGAGAGCGGGGCGGGCCCCGCGGAGCTCCCCGGGGACCGCTAGCCGCTGGGTGGGTACCCACAGGGAGCCGGGGCTCCGGGCCAGCACTTGGCTGGCGTCTTCGGGGGTTATTTTTCCCAGGCAGGCAGTGTTCCCCCGGCCCTTCTCTCAGGCGCAGAATCCACTGCCTGCCTGAAAATCGTGGGGCAGTGATTTGACAACGAATGTAGGAGGGGTTTATATTTGCATTTTAAAACACCACTTTTGACTCCCAACCAGGTGGCACTATTTATTTGCCCTGGAGTGCCAGAGGCTAGAGTCTCCGGCGAGGCTGAGTGCCAACTGTGGCAGCGCGGCCCGACGCCCAGGTACCTCTCACCTGGCAAGACAGAGCAAGGCAAGACAGACCTGGCAAGGTCCGGGCTGAGGACAATCAGAGAAGGGCCGATGCTGTAAAATCGTCCTAGTGTGGCCATGTGTTAGGTAGGACTGAGGGGTGGAAGGACAAATTCTATACCCGAGGAGCATTGTGCCGCGAGAAAAGCATTGTGCTACTTCCAAAAGTCCCTCAAATGCCCTGATCTGGCCTGTGGTCTGTCCTGCCCTGACAAGGTTGCTGCGAAACAAGTTCACTTGCTCTGGATGAAGGCATGAAAAGGGTAAGCAGAAACAGGTGGCAGTTTGCGAAACGCGCCTAAAATATGGAGGAGGAATTGAGGGAGAGAGCTAGAGCAGCACTGCAGTACAGACTGGTTTCACCTGCATCCGCAGGCAGGCGTGCCCAGGCCTTCTATTAGAAAAAACAGGTGGGTCTTGCGTAGGCCTCTTGGACCACACAGGCTTCCTTCAGGAAGAAGCTGGTGCGCCAGATGAAAAGGTTTCCCTGAACACCTTAAATTATTAAGCCCCCTCTAGTAGTGTATTAGAGCACTTTGACACCATTTCTGATTGGGGGGAAAAAAAATTACCATCCTGCATATACCTAAAAGTTGTCATTATGGGGAGGACCGAGATTTTTAATTAGCCCTTCTCTAGTTTCTTGAGATTATGAAAACAGAAAGACCCTTATTAATTTGGAATTGATTTGCCATCTCTCTAAAAGCAATCTGCTCAAACAGAAGACTATTAATACTTAATAGCAACATTTTAAAATGTGATGTGATTTTATGATTCTTGACCCAGTGATGTTTGCTTCCTCCTAACCTCTCGCGTGTGTGTGTGTGTGTGTGTGTCCGCGCGCGCCTGTTTTAATTCTGTACGTATCTATCTTGCTCTCTGTTTCTTTCCTCTTATTCTGAGTGACCTCACAAAAGGCACCCCACCGTGACTTGACTTAGTTTGTTATATGCTAAACCAAAAGAATGTGGCGGCCGGAGCAAGCAAATGAGCGATGAAGTGAGATGGGCTGGAATAGGGCTGAGAACTCAGCTCACAAAGATAGTTTATATAACCATAGATAGCTTTCCACTCCAAAATTAGATAACTAAATAGTAAAGTCCATCTTTTTTTCTTCCAATTTTTAATGATTCAAAAGCAAATTTTCTTCCCCAGCATGGGGATTAAGAATGGCAGAATCAGATGCCTCTTACTGTCTACATGATACGTTGGTATAATAGCCACACTGCAGAAAAATATTTTAATAAATTCTGAAATAATTATTTCAATAATGACTTCAGACTTCCTACTAAGGTACACCATTTCCAATTTTATATCTTTAAGAGAAAGAGCTTAAGGAATAAAAGAATGTCATAAACTTCTCGAGAACGTAGTCAGCCTTCATTATTAACTTCGTTGGCCTTTGAGCCAAATCTCAATTCCTTTGGATCACTCTGATGAAACACCATGTTCTCTCATTTCTGAAGCTGTTGAAGAAAGATATTACATCTACATTTCTTTCTGATGGGGTTGATTGTCAACTGTAAGCCTAAATCATTGCTTAATCCTCTGTTGTGTTCATTGCTTTTTATCAATCTAAACCTTTTTAATGAAGATATTCAAAATGTGGCTTTTGTTTCTTTCCTAAGAAACTAAACCAAGGCGATTTTCACAATACAGCATTATGTGTCAATTGATTAACCATAGCAATTCTATAATGTACAGTTTCTGTCCGGTTCTGTTATTTTGGAAAATTTCATGAAGATTAGATCATAGCCTATCAATTTTAATAAAATTTTGCTAAGTCACCAAAATTTGCCATTCAAGATAAAATGTTTATATTCCATAAGGATTGATGATAAAACTTGAATTATGGGCCTTACGTGAGCAAGATGTAAGAAACCAGTATCTACTATTCATTTAGGAGGAAATATTCTAAAAAGAAAGTAAAGATTAATGAAAAGTTAGATGTCTGTATTTAATCATTCCTTTAATAAAGTTTAAAGTTTTCATGCAGAGCGTTTTTACTCATAACATATTTATAATCTGTCACTTTTAGCTAACCATCAATTGCTATAATATGTAAATGTTTAATTTGTTCATATAATTTCATTTTTATTAATTAAGAATGAACAAAGAACAATATGAATAGGACAGCCATAAAATGTTCCCTCTTTCTGCCTTTTTGTGTTAGGTTATACTATGTGTATTGCTAGCATAAAATTCTATTTCTGTTGGATGTTCCTATATTTTTCTATGTATGTATGAGCATGCTTTCTATTATTTATTTTTCAGTAAGTCAAATCTAATTTCTTCAACATTTGAGATTAAGAAAAGGACAAAGAAATTCTAAAAATGGCCTCTCTTCCCCTCACTTTCCCCCCTCTCGTGTACAAACACTAGAAAGGAAAATAATCCTCCTTAGTTCAAAAAGTTTTAAAGAAAATGATGAATTTTTAGTTTTTTGTCATATCTCTAGAAAACTAAGGGAAAATTTGTGACGAAAGACCTTTTTATATGCAAATAGAGTAAAAGACCTGGTTCTAAGATCAATATATATGGAAGAATCACATCAGAAATACTTCTGATTTGAGGTCCTGTCATGCTGCCTTGTACAGATGTGTGCTGAGGAAAGCAAAGTTGAAGACAAATGGAAAGAAAGCTTCCGCTGTTTGTGTCCTTGGGGAATGTTTTCAGGAGATGGGAATATGAAAGAAAGCAACTCAGAAGCATCATTTCCCAGGAGAATGGTTAAGAGAGTGTGTAGTGGTTTTTAAGTCAGCGTTCACATTCAGTACTTTTAAACCGAAGCAGCACATAGAAGCCATGATACAAAGCAACATGGAATAGACACTTAGATGAACAAATACGGTCAAATATTTCCTAAAATCAGGACAAATATTTAGAAGACATTTTTCCTTGGCCTAAATAATACCCCTGTTGACAGATACCACATTAAGCTTTTGAGGAAATACCTTTTCTAAAATGGACACAAAGTAACAGTTAAAAGTATTTGTTGGAAGTTTATCATTTGTCCACCGGAGTCTCTTGCTAGCAAATTTATGCTAACTTAAGTATGTAGAAAAATAAGCTGTTGTATTTAAAATACCATTGTATCTTCAACAAGCAATAGCTTTAGGCCATTCTATTTTTCAGTCTCTGCTAATCATAGAATTTTTCATTCATTTTTGTTTTATTTTTCTCTTCTTCTTCCTCCACCATTAAACACAAACGCATCTCAGAAAAAGTCAGCATCTACAGTATGACTTTCCATTAAAAAAAAAACAAAACTCAGACTCCAAAATCTATATTTCATAGTAAGATCCTTCTCTATAAATAGAGGTGGAGTTTGTTGTTTGAACTATAATTTATAGCACAAAGTATATAGAATCCACTTACTTAGGCCTACAAATGAATGTAGATAATTCAGTTATTTATCTAAGTATTCACTAACAACAAAAACACAATGTGAAGTGATTAATAAGAAGTAGGTAGTAACATTTGAAATAATCATAACTAATAACTCTTGGTGCTCTTTTTTTTGTTTTGTTTTTTAATTTCATGGATGTAGCCTTCCATGAGAAAGAAAGGAAAAATCATTTTTTATATTATTTTTCTGACACTAGGTTTTTAAATATACTTTATATAATAAAACACAATTATAACCCAGCATATTTCTATAAACATTTTGATATGTTAGGGATCAAATTCACTTTCTGTACACATAACATAATTAATTAGATGAGTGTCCACAGAAGCACCACAAAAGGGTGTTGCTAGGAATTTCTACTGAAATAAGCATGGGATAGAAAATAAAAGACCAATCATTTGAGTTTGGAGCCACATATTTTAGATTTAGGTGATTAAAATGCCAACTGTTAGTACAAAGAAGATAAACTTAGGAGTTAAAATCCCATATTCCATTGATAAATAACAATGGTATGATGTCTTTTTTACTCCCTTATTACAAATGGGAGATATAAACTTCTAATTTGGGTATCAAGAAACATTGGAAAATCAATAGAGCAAACATTTTTATATGATAACTATTTTCTTCAAGATATATAAGGTGGTGGGATATAATAGGGTTTATGGTAATTTGGGGAAGAAATACTGTAATGCCTAATAGACTGAAGGATATTGTCATATGCTATCAAATATTCTATTGCTTTTTCATAATTAAATCAGTAATATTTCAACATTTTATACCTCTAAAACTAAGAACAGAACAATACTAAAGATAGCTTGCACTGTGTACAACCGGAATTTATATGAATTGATTTTTCTTTCTTATTCAAATTCCTTAGATTTTATTCTAAGGCTTGTTCTTAAAGAATATGGTACTCTCAGAATGTCCATAACCAGCTAGAAGAGAATTGATTTCATAAATTTGCCAACCTGGGTGATGATAGTCCAAAGTAAAATGGTAAACTAAATTCTGAGTTTCAAGCTGAGCCTAATTACTACCTGGACATTACTGCCAGTCTTTCTGTTACAGAGATCAATCTATCTTTTGCCAGGATCTCATTCATTTTATGGACAGAATTAATGCTGTCAGAATACATGCAGATTAATTTTTTGTAAGTTAAATGCATAACTTTATCAAATGAATAACTTCAAAATAAATATCTTTGTTTTTATAATATTTTAATAACATTTCACAATCTAGCTGCCATTGAGAGTGAAATACTTTAATTATGTCATTCATGTGAGTAGTAGTCATTTGTATTAGAGACAAGCATGTTTTGGTTGAGAGGACTATGTAGCTTCACTCATCTCTATATCTTTCTCTGTTAGTATCTAAAAATTCTCTATATTCAAGACCTGATGGTTTTCAAAAGATTATGAGAGTACTTTTGGATTTCTTACTTATTGGACTGATTATACATTTCCTTTAAATTTCTTTTTTTTCCCTCAAAATGTGTACAATATTTCCCTTTCAATTACAAGGAAATACTTATCAAAGATGAACTGTCATAAACTTAGTTAAATCTTGGTGACAAAACTTCAATTCAGGCCTTAACAAATGTCCATGATTCACCCCTGTTCAACAGAACGAAGTTCTGCTATTCTCTCCCCTTTTCTTCCCCAAGTCAACCAACCAGCCCCACTCCGCCCCTTCTCCACCCCTTCTTTTGATCTTTTTTTCTTCCCCTACATACAATAGTTGACTGTCTTTAACACAATACCACAAGAGGGACTTTCTTTTTTTTAAGTAACAAGGAGAAAAGTGGGAAAGAAATCAAGTGATGCACAGAGAAGTTATCCAGGGAAGAGAAAAATGGATACATGAAGAGCAATGTGAAAGGAAGAATGGGTTTATTCCTGTAACACAGATGAACACAATGCAAAGAAGAAAGAAGTAGAGCAGAGACAGAAACTTATAGGCCAAAACTGAGAATAAAACTTGTAGCATTCATGACACAAACGAGTAGGGCAAATCACTAATTTCAATATTTAATCATCCAAAATTGTTACTGCTAAACAAATATGATACATCATGAATGTACAAAAATATGAAAAAAAAAACAATTCTTTTTCTATTTGTTTCTTTCTTTTTCTACTTTAAAAGTAGCCAGGTTATGGACTTCCCTGGTAGTCCAGTGGTTAAGAATCGCATACCAACAGAACCTGTGCTCCGCAACAAGAGAAACTACTGCAATGAGCAGCCCAATTGGAGAGTAATCCCCCCTCACCACAACCAGAGAAAACCTGGGGAAGACAGTGAAGACTCAGCACAGCCCAAAATTAATTAAGTTAAAAATTATCTCAATAAATCAGGGATTTTCAAGGGTCAATTTAGGTAGGCAAATATGATGAAAAAAAATAGATACTGGAAATATATGATAAGGTCTTTATTTCCCCCAATTTTTGTTCTTTTTAGTAGCTTTACTGATAATTAAAAAGTCATATAATTCACCATTTAAAGGATGTGCTCCCACACACACACACAAACACACACAAAAAACAAAAACAGAAATACAGATCAATGGAACAGAATAGAAAACTAAGAGATAAACCCACGTACCTATGGTCACCTAATCTATGACAAAGGAGGCAAGAATATATAATGGAAAAAAGATAGTCTCTTCAATAAGTGGTGTAGGAATAACTGGACAGCTACATGTACAAGAATAAAATCAGAACACTCCCTAACACCATACACAAAATAAACTCAAAATGGATTAAAGACCTAAGTGTAAAACCGGATACTATAAAACTCCTAGAGGAAAACATAGGAAGAACACTCTGACAGAAATCACAGCGAGATCTTTTTTGATCCACTTCCTAGAGTAATGTAAATAAACAAATGCGCCCAGTTAAAAACTTTTGCACAGCAAAGAAAACTATAAATGAGACAAAAAGACAACCCTCAGAATGGGAGACAATATTTGCAAATGAAGCAACTGACAAGGGCTCGATCTCCAAAATATACAAACAGACCATGAAACTTAGTATCAAAAAAAAAAAAATCAAAAAATGGGCAGAAGACCTAAATAGGCATTTCCCCAAAGAAGACATACAGATGGCCAGAAGGCACATGAAAAGATGCTCAACATCTCTAATTATTAGAGAAATGCAGATCAAAACTATAATGAGATATCACCTCGCTCGAGTCAGAATGGCCATTATCAAAAAAATCTCCAAACAATAAATGCTGAAGAGGGTTTGGAAAAAAGGATACTCTCCTACACTGTTGGTGGTAATATAAATTAGTACAGTCACAATGGAGAACAGTATGGAGATTCCTTAGAAAACTAAAAGCAAATCACCAAGCAGTCCCACTCCTGGACATATATGCTCTAAGAAAACTATAATTCAAAAAATGCATGCATCCCATTGTTAGCACAATTTACAATAGCCAGGACATGGAAGTAACCTAAATGTCCATCAAGGATGGATAAAGATATGGAATATTAGCAATGAAAAGGAACGATATTGGGTCATTTGTAGAGATGTGGATGGACATAGTATCTGTAATACAGAATGAAGTAAATCAGAAAGACAAAAACAAATATTGAATATTAATGAATATATATGGAATCTAGAGAAAATGATACAGATGAACCTATTTCAGGGCAGAAATAGAGATGCAGATGTAAATAACGAACTGTGGACACAGTGAGGGGAGAGGGAAGAGGGGAGTGGAATGAATTGGGAGACTGGGACTGACATCTGTCACTGCCATTTGTAAAACAGATAGCAGTGGAAGACTGCTATATAGTGCAGGGAGCTCAGCTCGGTGCTCTGTGGTGACCTTAGATGGGTGGAATGGGGGCGTGGGGTAGGAGGGAGGGCCAGGAGGGAGGGGATATATGCATACATGCAGCTGATTTACTTTGTTGTACAGCAGAAGTGAACACAACATTGTAAAGCAACTATACCCCAATTTTAAAAATAAAGAGTATGGTCGAATGGCTTTTAGTTTTGTAGAAAGGTTTTCACTATCATTTCTATTTTTAAAATATCAGTTATTACATATTTAAACTAGGAGAGTATTTTATGAGATCTGCAAGTATTAGCTATGTAGACATGTAGCATATGTTAATCAAAGTAACATTGATGTTAAACAAATTTTAACAACCCTGATACTTAAGTTATACAAATTACTGCTAACAGCAACAGGATATTTCCAAATATAGAACCTTAGCCTATATTCTTCACATAGTCCACCTCAAGCAACTAATCACTATAAAAGTTTCTATTTAAATTTAAATGATAAAAATAATCACTTTGAGCTCACTCTGATAGAGTCATAAAAACAAATTATAATTCAGATTGACATATGCACCTGCTTCTTCATTTCTATCATTTAAGTATATAATATACAGTTCATTTTGTTTTACCATGTTTACATTGAGAATAGTATTTATGATACTGAAGGATATGAGGCTGTAAATGGCACTTGCATTCATCAGATACATCAGCTCTGCTTCTACATTGAATCTCAGGCTAGAGCTATTTATTGCTTTATGTACTGTTTTTCCATAAACAACAATACCTCAGTAGCACACCAGGATACCTTCATAGTACTGATTTTTGAGCCTTTCCATGGAGATGAGAAAAGCAGAAACATTTTATAGAGATGAAACAATCTCACCCTGATCAAATAAATAAGAAGCTTTAAAAACTGAATATGAAAACACCAGAAAAAAGATCAATAAAATTCATAACTAAATGCATTTTATTTTGATAATTTCTATGAGATCCTCAAATCTACCATATGTGGAAGATTTGTCATTTTATTGCTCAATAAAATCATAACACTTACTGAACTGAGTGCTTTCTCTTAGAAGTATTGTTAAAAACTTAAAGTAAATGGCAAAAACCACTACAATATTGTAATTAGCCTCCAATTAAAATAAATTAATTAATTTTTAAAAAACTTAAGTAAAAATACTTTCTAAGCACCATTATAGTAATAGTAATCTGAAAATACATACAGTCAATCTCCAACTTATAAATATGTTTCAAACAATTATATTTATATCAGTATTTTGAAACCCAGGTTGCATTTTCTCATAGAGAGATGTGAATTTTAGTTAGCAACCTGAGCAGGTATTTAAATTCTCACTTAGCTTCAAATGCTGTGTATAGAATTACCACTTCTAGTCACAAAGTCTAACAGACCTCAAATACAGTTAAATTAATAACCTTGGAAGTACCAGTTGATTAATGTGGATTTATTTTCATCACTTAATCTCATTAATAGCATTTAGAGTAATTTACCCCCACTCACAACTAGAGAAGGCCCACGTGCAGCAACAAAGACCCAGTGCAGCCAAAAATAAAATAAAGAGTAATTTATTATATCCCATTTAGAAAAAAAGCCATGTCTTCCCTTTCACACATGTAGCATATATACATGAGTACATAAAGAACATAGTATATTGTTTGATGTAAACTAGGAACTTAGATGTGTCTTTATTTATTTGTTCATATTATATTCTTTCAGTCAGTCATCTATTCGTCATTAAGAACTTGCTAAGAGCTATATATTCTAATAGGAATCATCAGTTCAGTTCAGCTCAGTTCAGTTGCTCAGTCATGTCCAACTCTTTGCGACTCCATGAATCGCAGCAAGCCAGGCCTCCCTGTCCATCGCCAACTCCCGGAGTTCACTCAGACTCACATCCATCGAGTCCGTGATGCCATCCAGCCATCTCATCCTCGGTCGTCCCCTTCTCCTCCTGCCCTCAATCCCTCCCAGCATCAGAGTCTTTTCCAATGAGTCAACTCTTCTCATGAGGTGGCCAAAGTACTGGAGCTTCAGCTTTAGCATCATTCCTTCCAAAGAAATCCCAGGGCTGATCTCCTTCAAAATGGACTGGTTGGATCTCCTTGCAGTCCAAGGGACTCTCAAGAGTCTTCTCCAACACCACAGTTCAGAAGCATCAATTCTTCAGCACTCAGCCTTCTTCACAGTCCAACTCTCACATCCATACATGACCACTGGAAAAACCATAGCCTTGACTAGACGGACCTTAGTTGGCAAAGTAATGTCTCTGCTTTTCAATATGCTATCTAGATTGGTCATAACTTTTCTTCCAAGGAGTAAGCGTCTTTTAATTTCATGGCTGCAGTCACCATCTGCAGTGATTTTGGAGCCCCCAAAAATAAAGTCTGACACTGTTTCTACTGTTTCCCCACCTATTTCCCATGAAGTGATGGGACCAGATGCCATGATCTTCGTTTTCTGAATGTTGAGCTTTAAGCCAACTTTTTCACTCTCCTCTTTCACTTTCATCAAGAGGCTTTTTAGCTCCTCTTCACTTTCCGCCAGAATCATAAGCTTCGTAAATTTATATATTTCTACTCACCATCCAGGAATTGAGTGAAATGTGTGTGTGTGTGTGTAGGTGATACATACATTAGATGAGATATCCACTTATTTTCTAGCCTTAAGGCAAAGTACAACATGCCCTTTAGTACTAAAAACAAAGTTTTAGAACTTGAAACTTATATCCAGAATACTAGGTCAAAAACCATTGTAAATTATACTATGGATGGGCAACAGCTTTGGAAAAGGTTAAGCTTAAAGTTACCATATGCCCAACAACTCAATTCCCAGGTATTTCTCCAAAAGGGATGAAAATTTATGTCTGCAGAAAAACATGTACCTGAAGTGTTCAGAGCAGCAATATTTACAATAGCCAAAAAGCAGAAACAAGCCAAATGTCAATCAACTGAAAAACAGATACATAAAATGTGGTATATCCATCCATTCAATGAAATATTATTTGACAATAAAAAATACTGAAGTACTGATCATACTAAACATGGATAAACCCTGAAAATATGTTAAATGAGAGAAGCCAGTTACAAAAGGCTAAATAATGTAATTCTATGTATTAATACATGACATGTCTAAAATAAGCAATTCCATAATGGAAGTACATTACTGCCACTTCAGACTAAAGTAGGTTGTTAGGTGAAACGGGGAGTGACTGCAAATTGGTATGGGGTTTCTTTTGGAGTAACGAAATGTTCTAAGATTGTGTAAAACATTTGATTGATTGTGGTTATGGAAGCCACCTTTGTAAATATACTAAAAACCACTGAATAGTACATTTTACATGGGTGAATGGCATATCAACTTTACCTGAATTACAGCTCATATATGCTATATAATCTGTGTGTGTGTATGTGTATTTACAACATTGCAAATTTTATACAAAATACTGCCTTTAGTTAAGTATCTGGGCTGTGAAAGACACTCTGACTGTATTATGAAAGAAGCAAAACAGAAGATAAATGAAACAAAAGTATTACATGCAAGAAAAAGTAATCAAAATATGGTATTCTGTGTATTTAAAGTAAATCTGGTATAACTGAAATTTCTTCTAAATATCCTCCTAAGAGCCAAGATCAATTCCTGGGAGGTGTGAATTCATAGAGAAGAGGATTTATCCCTCCTAAGAATTTCAAAGGACATATTCAGTCCGTAATCAGTTTCCTGAGATAGAGGCTGGACCGAGATGTTACGGAGAAAAAAAATCCTAATGACAGGAGAAAGCTATAGTGATAACACTGAAGGTACTGTACCATTCACACAAATCAATGGTTCTCAAATTTGATTAGGCATCATAAACACCTGGTTCAGTTCAGTTCAGTTCAGTCGCTCAGTCGTGTCCGACTCTTTGCGACCCCATGAATCACAGCAAGCCAGGACTCCCTGTCCATCACCAACTCCCGGAGTTCACTCAGACTCGTGTCCATTGAGTCAGTGATGCCATCCAGCCATCTCATCCTCTGTCGTCCCCTTCTCCTCCTGCCCCCAATCCCTCCCATCATCAGAGTCTTTTCCAATGAGTCAACTCTTCGCATGAGGTGGCCAAAGTACTGGAGTTTCAGCTTTAGCATCATTCCTTCCAAAGAAATCCCAGGGCTGATCTCCTTCAAAATGGACTGGTTGGATCTCCTTGCAGTCCAAGGGACTCTCAAGAGTCTTCTCCAACACCACAGTTCATAAACACCTGGAAGACCTGTTAAAACATAAATGCTTCCAAGCCCTGAATTTTTTATTCCATAGACCAGAATGGGGCCTGAGAATCTCCATGTCTAACAAATTCACAAGTGATAGTGATCTCGCTGGTCAGGGAAATTCTGCTGCTTACTCATAAATTAAATGTTTGTAAGTGGGAAGTGATGTGAGGTGATTCAGGAAAAAATAAAGGGGATGACATACTGAATACAAATTCTGTAAGTTGATAAACCAACTCAGAGCAGAGTTGCCAATACCGGTGGATTATCTTGGTACCTGGTAAGAGGGATGATTCAGTAAGGGAGTTTTACTACCAGATGATACCCTTAATACCAATTCCTGAGCTAAATTGCCATCAGGTCTCCTGCTTCCTTTCATGTTTCAAATTAACTGATATTGGCATGCCCCTACAATAGCTCTAACAACATGTGAGGCCAAGTTGGAAGGTCACCCTTCAGTATGAGAGTTGTAATATGTCAAAGACCTCACTCTTCCCCAAACATATACCCTCAAAACCACCTCTCTCCCCTACTTAGCTTAACACAGTTATCAAATTTATTACATTAGGTTAATTAAGAAGTATATTCAAATGCACAAGCTATTAGGGTGGAAATACCACTCCCATTGAGAGGTAACAAATATTCATTTGTTCTTATCAAAAATTGTTTTATCAGCTGAACTAGTTATCACCTTGAAAGGAGATTTCCAAGCTGTATGAGAAATTATTTTTGTTTTGGTAAGGAAAGTCAGTACAGATTTAAATCACTGCAACCATTTCACTCTGAAATGATATGATTATGATATTTTATTTAATTTACCATGAAAATAAATTTGTAAGAACAATAATCAACAAGAAACATTATTAACAAAGAGTGCTTTAAACATAGTCTTATTATTAGTTGTTTCTCAAATCTACTTTATGTGACCCTAAAGGACAATTTCATAAGACCTAGAGAAGGCAATGGCAACCCACTCCAGTAATCTTGCCTGGAAAATCACATGGACGCAGGAGCCTGGTAGGCTGCAGTTCATGGGGTCAGCAAGAGTCGGACACGACTGAGCGGCTTCACTTTCACTTTTCACTTTCATGCATTGGAGAAGGAAATGGCAACCCACTCCAGTGTTCTTGCCTGGAGAATCCCAGGGACGGGGGTGCCTGGCAGGCTGCCGTCTATGGGGTCGCACAGAGTCGGACACGACTGAAGTGACTTAGCAGCAGCAGCAGCAGAGCCTCATATAGGTCACAGAATCCTTTCAGAGAGCAAAAACTAAAAACAAAATCTTTATTGGATTAAAAAAAAAAAAAGGAACTGTCCTTAATGCCTTGGGCAGAAAAGTAATCTGGATGCTCCAAAGAAAATATGGTTATGAAATTAAAAGGATTTGATAGAGAAAGTACAGAGCTGTAATCCAGTCTTCCACTTCCTTCAGTTCCCCAGGTTTTCCAAAGAAATGTGTATCATCTGGAGATAGATGTTTGTTCCCTACTTGTATTATGTCAATACGAATAAACAGGTAGGCACACTAATATGGAGACTGGCACTGGTAAATACATGGGTTGTGTTACTGTAAGATTTGGAAGTTTAAATTGGATTTTGTGACTTTTGAAAACCATCTGCAAAACCAAAATATATATAAATTGTAACTATTTGATTATTCACTATTACATTTAATATGTATTATGTGACTCAGCAAGGTAATTCTAGGGATTAAATTAAACTATAAGTAACATTATTAAAGTATCTTGATATCATAAAAAAATTGAGCCCCTGAAATGTTGGGGCTACTTTAGCTGTAGTTTATAAAACTGAATAGGTTGATTCTTACTATGATATACTCAACATTTCCAAGTGTTATCACCTATGAAATTTGGTTCTGCTTACTTCTTTTATATAAAACAATAATACTGTTGTTAATACACACACACACATATACATGTTTTCCTTTAATACAAAATTTTTCACAGAATGTTGGAGTTGATATGATAGGATCATATTCACATATATCTTAATATAGCCAAGACCCTTAAGAATATAAATTGGGGATCATGCTAGATTCTATCAATGTATTTTATCCTATTCTTACTTCTAAAGGAATATTCAACAGAATAGGCATTTTTATACCTAAATAATCACATATTTGGCATTCATTAAAATAGTCACAGAACTAATTATCTATGAAATCATGCTCTGTAAAATTTTGGTATTTCAATGGGGGGGAAATGAACATCCTCTTAAGTTAATGTTTTGGTTTATGAGATTAAGGTGTATTTTGTTTTTTGTTTGTTTTTCTAACTAATTATATAGGTAATTCTATATTAGGTTAACATTGATTTATGTGAGAAATATAACTTTACATCTAAGGACTTCAAGGTTTTTTGTTTTGTTTTTGCTCATTTAGTAATCCATTGCAGGCTTGCTTGTCACCAAGCAGATTGTACTTAGTGGTAACTAAAGGAAACAGGTTCTTTCCTGTTCATAGCTCTTGTTACCCAGAGTCCTGGAGTCCTTTGCATCCAATCAAAGGTAAAAAGGCAGACTGGATAAGGAATCTCCACTTCTTAACAGCTACTTCTCTCATTCCTTTGTGGTAACTGGTCCAGTGGCCATGCCTACATGAAAGCGGAGGTTGACAGATGAAGATCTCTGTCAGAGCAGTAACTTCCCATAAATACAACAGAAGGTGGGGCACAAATTTTGATGACCTGTCTCTCCCGCAAGAGAGCCAATGTCAAAATAATGCAGAATGAGAAAGATTTGACCATCCTCCAGTAGCTTTTAAAATGTAAGAAGAACATGCGCTAAGGAATTCAAGGGTCTCTAAATGCTGAAAGCGGGGGCTGGGGGGTGGAAACAGACTGCATCCCAGAAGGAGTTTAGGCTTACCAGTATTTTATTTTAGTCTAGTGAGAGTCATTTTGAATTTCTGGCCTCCGAAACTCTAAGATAATAAATTTGTGTTAAGTCTCTATATTTGTGGTAATCTATAATCAGTTCAGTTCAGTTGCTCAGTCACGTCCAACTCTATGCAACCTCATGAAACGCACCATGCCAGGCCTCCCTATCCATCACTAACTGCTGGAGTCTACCCAAACCCATGTCCATTGAGTCAGTGATGCCATCCAATCATCTCATCCTTTGTCGTCCCCTTCTCCTCCTGCCCTCAATCTTTCCCAGCATCAGGGTCTTTTCAAATGAGTCAGCTCTTCGCATCAGGTGGCCAAAGTTTTGGCGTTTCAGCTTCAGCATCAGTCACTCCAATTAACACCCAGGACCAATCTCCTTTAGAATGGTCTGGTTGGATCTCCTTATAGTCCAAGGGACTCTCAAGAGTCTTCTCCAACACCACAGTTCAAAAACATCAATTCTTCGGTGCTCCGCTTTCTTTGTAGTCCAACTCTCACATCCATACATGACCACTGGGAAAACCATAGCCTTGACCAGACGGACCTTTGTGGACAAAGTAATGTCTCTGCTTTTTAACATGCTGTCTAGGTTGGTCATAACTTTTCTTTCAAGGAGTAAGCATCTTTTAATTTCATGGTGCAATCACCATCTGCAGTGATTTTGGAGCCCAAAAAAATGAAGTCAGCTACTGTTTCCATTGTTTCCCTATCTATTTGCCATGAAGTGATGGGACCAGATGCCATGATCTAAGTTTTCTGAATGTTGAGTTTTAAGCCAACTTTTTCACTCTCCTCTTTCACTTTCATCAAGAGGCTCTTTAGTTCTTCATTTTCTGCCATAAAGGTGGTGTCATCTGCATATCTGAGGTTATTGATATTTCTCCCAGCAATCTTGATTTCAGCTTGTGCTTCCTCCAGCCCAGCGTTTCTCATGATGTACTCTGCATATAAGTTAAATAATCAGGGTGACAATATACAGCCTTGATGTACTCCTTTTCCTATTTGGAACCAGTCTGTTGTTCCATGTCCAGTTCTATCTGTTGCTTCCTGACCTGCATACAGGTTTCTCAAGAGGCAGGTCAGGTGGTCTGGTATAGCAGCAATAGATTTTGGATCTCAATTCCTATTACAATAAATTAGCAGGTCATGGAAACTCCAAAAAAAATTTTTTTAGGCCAGACTCATGTTTTGTTCTTAACAATAAAATTCTCTAAAAATTTAGAGACTTCAGATCTAATTAGTTCCATCAATACCCAAGTTACCATTATCATACTCAAAAGTTCTTAGACATCATACTCAAATCAGCTTTAGTCCTTTTCTTTTCTTCCTTCTCTCTTTATTTCTCTCTCTCTTCCCTTAATATAAGTTGTATTAAGACCACATGACCGCATGAGATTATAAACATCTTTGGACTGAAATACTCTTAATCTCTGCCATAGGGCTGAACTTCTCATTCTGTTCTTTCATAAGCCCTTCTTATCAAATTCCTTCAAGTCACACAAAAACCATCCATTATCTTTATTATGGTTTTTTTCTTCCCCTTATCTCTTTTCTAGAAAGAACTATAGGTCTGGTAGCTATGTAGTTTCCTTATTAAATTTTGCTAGTGATACCCTGATGAAATCTGCATAATATGTGTCTCTTTTCCTAGTCTGTTACATCAGTTTCTTTGCTGATCACCTCCTGACCACTGAACCAATGCTGCATATTTTAGGCTTTGGTTCTGGTATCACCCCAGCTCAAAGAATCCATAATTGCATTAGTTTGAGAATGTTCACTATCTCACCAATAACCCCATATGTTTCAGTGGTTCGCCAAAAAAAAAAAAAAAAACCATGGGCATTCTTGTTTTTCTCACTTTGCTAACAGTACAATATGGGGATTCACCTAGATGTTTTCAAGTTGTGGTCCCAACCTCCCTGAAACTCACAGTCACCAGCAGGAGATGAAGAGGAGAAGGCAGGCTTTTTTTTTTTTTCTAAAAAGATTTAGTATAAGAGCACGTCACAGAATTTCTGTTCACTTTTCAGTGGAGAGACATGATCCTCTCTAGATGCAAATAGGCTAAGAAGTCTAGTCTCTTTTCATAGCATGGCCTCTCTAAAGTCAGTTTTATACTATGAAAGGAGAGCTACACATTTTGTTAGACAGTGAACTGTTTTTGCTACTAATACATATTCATCATATTCGAAAAAGAGTATTTTAAAGTTTTTCTTATTTATAAAAGCTTTGCTAACTAGGACGATGTCCTCAGCCAGGATGGAAAACCACTGGTTTTGAGGTATTATGCTACATCTCAGAGGAGAAGTAGCAAGCAAAAATGTTGATTCTTTCAAGAATGGTGTACTTGAATATGTACGGATAGAAACTTCTGGATAACACAAGGACTGTAATAGGTTCTGGGGGAAAAAAATATTAAAAAAAAAAAAAAAGCACAAGGATCCCTTTTGGACCTTACAATTTTGTCAAGGAAAAGCATTAAATAAGTCACACATACAATTACAAGAGCTGAGAAGTGCTACAGATGAAAAATCTAAAGTACTATAAGAGAATCCAACAATAAGACTTAATACCAGTAAGTCATTTCTCAGAGAAAGACATACAGAAGAAGAATGATCGTTAGGTAAAGAGTGGATCAGAGACATCCCAAAGAAAGGATAATTGTGTGAAGGCGTGGAGGCACGTTTCCCATTCTGATAGAATGAGGCAGCTTGTAGCATACCAGTCTCTTTTAAGAACAACTTAAAAAGTCACATAAAATGTTCAGAAAGCACCAAAGATCTTCAAAACCAACCATGGTAAAGAGACCAGAAGTTTGGAGAAATGGGAAATGAAGAGGGGTGAGCTAATATTCCTCAGCAAATGTCCAAGAGTATGGACTTTTCTTGGGCAAAAGATGATTGTTGAAGGATAGGGAAATGACTACAGATCTCAGCAGTCTGGTAAGGTTGGGGGTTGGGGGCGCTGTAAGGAGATCTCTGGGGCTAAGATCAAAGATCCTGATAAGAAGAGACGTTTGGAGAATTGTGCTTGACACACGATCAGTTTAATAAACTAAGATGAACGCTTCTGAAAACCCTAAGAGAGGTTGCAATTGTTTCACTGTGCCTAGAGGATAAGAATTGGAGTTCTAGACTGCCAGAAAAAGATTTCAAACATTCATTTTAAAGCCCTAGGGGAATATGCTCCAGGAGAAATCCAGAAGTCAACAAAATACCATCAAAACTTCAACCCATAAGTCTGTGATTATATTGAGGAGATCAGTCTCAATATATTTTCTTAGAAAAGAAAAGAAGATAACATAATTTAAAATCTCCATTTTTTTCAATGCCTAATGTCCAGTATTTAGTCAGACATTTTTCTAGAGATGCTGTAAGATCAAATCACATAACTTAACATTTAGAAAATTTAAGAAAATACAAATAGATTTACAGCATTCTAAATAGTAGATATATCAGATAATCGCATTCAAATATTATTAATATACTCAAGAAAACAGAGAAGACCATGCATAATAAAAAAGATTCAGAACATTTTTTCTAGAAAATCAAAAACTAAAAGGATCAAATGAAAATTTTATAACTGAAAAAGAGGTGCATTTAACAGTGTATTAAATATGCAAAAGACAAAACTGAGGAATTGGAATACAGACTTATCAAAACTGTCCATATTAAACTATCCAGATTAAAAAGAAAAGTATATGTATAGACATGCAAGACAGAGTGAAAAAGGTCTAACACACATGTAATTGGAGTCTGAAATGGAAAGGACAGAGAATGGTTGAGAATTTCTAAAATTGTGGAAAGATGCCAGCTCAGCTATCTAGGGGAGAAGGCAATAGCACTCCACTCCAGTACTCTTGCCTGGAAAATCTCATGGAGGGAGGAGCCTGGTAGGCTGCAGTCCATGCGGTTGCGAAGGGTTGGACATGACTGAGCAACTTCACTTTCACTTTTCACTTTCACGCACTGGAGAAGGAAATGGCAACCCACTCCAGTATTCGTGCCTGGAGAATCCCAGGGACAGAGGAGCCTGGTAGGCTGCTGTCTATGGGGTCGCACATAGTCAGACACGACTGACGCAACTTAGCAGCAGCAGCAGCTATCTAGGAAGCACTGTGAAACTCAATTAGTATATTTAAAAGGAAAATCACATTTAGGCACATAGCAAATTGCTGAAAATGAAAAAAACAAACAAACAAACAATGAGACATTTTTGAAAGCAGTTCAATGAAACAGGCAGAAAGAGTTTGTCACATTCAAGGAAACAAAATTTTAAAGCTAAACTTGTTGGTCTTCAGTTAGTAAATAAATAAACAAAGGAGTGATTCAATATGAGGCTGTAAAAGGAAGAAATTGGAAAAGTTATAGAGAATCTTGAAGGGTTTTAGATTTTATCTTAGTATAATAAAAAGTCACTGAAGGACTTAATTGGGGAATTGAATGATCAGATATGCACAATTAAAAGCTTTACCTTTACAGTTCTGAAGAGAATGGATTAGGGCCAAGTATAAATAAGGGAGATTAGAAATCTGGTTACCAGAATTAAGAATAAAAATATTAAAGTAAGATGGAGGCACATTGGGAACAACTAGGCACAATTTCAAAGAACAACTACAAGCAAAGTCTCTAAGCATTGAGTGAGATTTTGTAAAAATGCCTCTAACCAGTGGTTGTTAGGATACTGGCAAGGCTGAGATTACCTGACAGGGTCCAGTGAACACTGATGAAACCAGTGGGAAAGTAAAGGCTGCCAAGGTGAGGATCTAGGGACTTCCCTGGTGGCTCAGATGGCAAAGCATCTGTCTACAATGCAGGAGACCTGGGTTCGATCCTTGGGTCGGGAAGATTCCCTGGAGAAGGAAATGGCAACCCACTCCAGTACTCTTGCCTTGAAAATCCCATGGACGGAGGAGCCTGGTGCAGGCTACTGCCCATGGGGTCACAAAGAGTCGGACATGACTGATCAACTTCACTTCACAAAGGTGAGGATCTAGCAATGTAATATTCCTCACAGATCCTTGGAAGATATTTTGTTCATTATTTTATCTATATAATTTTAGAGATGCTGAGGTTACATATAGTTACTATGGTGGGAAAATCTAAATGAATTAATGGAAATTAAGGAAACTAATCTATTTGCCTTTTCAGTTTTCATTCCAATCCCAAAGAAGGACAATGCCAAAGAATTTTCAAACTACCGCACAATTGCACTCATTTCACATGCTAGCAAAGTAATGATCAAAATTCTCCAAGCCAGGCTACAACAGTATGTGAACTGAGAACTTCCAGATGTTCAAGTTGAATTTAGAAAAGGCAGAGGAACTAGAGATCAAATTGTCCATATCCACTGGATCATAGAAAAAGCAAGAGAATTCCAGAAAAACATCTTCTGCTTCATTGACTATGCTAAATCCTTTGACTCTGTGGATCATAACAAACTGTGGAAAATTCTTCAAGAGATGGGAATACCAGACCACTTGACCTGCCTCCTGAGAAACCTGTATGCAGGTCAATAAGCAACAGTTAGAACTGGACATGGAACAATGGACTGGTTCCTAATTGGGAAAGGATTATGTCAAGGCTGTATATTGTCACCCTGCTTATTTAACTTATATGCAGAGTACACCAATGTGAAATGTAAGGCTGGATGAAGCACAAGCTAGAAACAAGATTGCCAGAAGAAATATCAATAACCTCAGATATGCAGATGACACTACCCTTATGACAGAAAGTGAAGAGGAACTAAAGAGCCTCTTGATGAAAATGAAAGAGGAGAGTGAAAAAGCTGGCTTAAAACTAAACATACAAAAAACGAAGATCATGGCATCCAGTCCCATCATTTCATGGCAAATAGATAGGGAAACAGTGGAAACAGTGACAGACTATTTTGAGGGGGCTCCAAAATCACTGTAGATGATGCCTGAAGTCATGAAATTAAAAGACTCATGCTACTTTGAAGAAAAGCTATGACAAACCTAGACAGCATATTAAAAAGCAGACATGACTTTGCTGACAAGGGTCTATATTGTCAAAGCTGTGGTTTTCCCAGTAGTCATGTATGAATGTGAGAGCTGGACCATAAAGAAGGCTGAACAACAAAGAACTGATGCTTTTGAACTGTGCTGTTGGAGAAGAATCTTGAAAGTCCTTTGGACTGCAAGGAGATCCAACCAGTCCAAACTAAGGGAAATCAGTCCTGAATATTCACTGGAGAGAATGATGCTGAGCCTGAAACTCCAATACTTTGGCTGCCTGATGTGAAGAGCCGACTCATTGGAAAAGACCCTGATGCTGGGAAAGATTTAGGGCAGGAGGAGAAGGAAGTGACAGATGGTTGGATAGCATCACTGAGTCAATGGACGTGAGTCTGAGCAAACTCTGGGAGATAGTGAAGAACAAGGAAGCCTGGAGAGCTGCAGTTCATGAGGTCGCAAAATCGGACATGACTGAGCAACTGAACAGCAACAACAAAGGAAACTAGCAAGTATTCAAGTCATGCACTGTGTCATATGTCTGTATATGTTCAGTTCAGTTCAGTTCAGTCACTCAGTCACGTCCAACTCTGCATATCTATGTCTATTCATCTATATATGTACATATGTATATGCCGTCTCACTGAATTTTCACACCCACCATATGAAGGAGGTCTTTATTTTCCTTACACAGGTGAGAAAATTGAAACTAAGTCTAAACGGTTTGTTGAGGGAAACAGGGATTATGAAACTTGTTTAGCAAGGCACACTGTCAAATAGCAGAACTAAAAATAAACAGAGGTCACTGACTTAAAGCCTGTGTGGTGTTTTTACTCTATCTTGCTCTTTAGAGCTTCACATTCTTATTCACACTTTTCAGGAAATACTAAAGAGGGAATTTAGGTTCTAGAGGAAGTTAGACTGGTAAAGGCATAATCATTGCCTTTAATCCCATTGTAGATGGGTTGTAGAACCACAGGATAGAATAATAAACAGAAGGTGACTTAGTTTCAGTGATCATTATGATTATTTTTCCCCAACTTGGTGAGTCACATATAATTTTATGATGACTTCTGCTGACAAGACTGATAAAATATTAATAAGCATATATAATTCCACAGAATAAGGTCATCACAGTGATAGAAGAAATAAGAGACAGTTACAACACATGGTGACATTTTGGAAAAATATATAGTACCTTGTCATTCTTCTCTGTAATAATTTGTAATTGTTCCTGGGTATTAATCTCTAAGCTTGGCATCATCCTGAGTAAGCTTTTAGTTAAGACTGAGATAAAATTATGGGAAATAGTTTTATCCAATTTTAATCTTTAATGAAAGATTATGTGACACACAGAAAATCCTATACATCACATAAGACTTACTCTTTGTTTTGGAAGAAGGAACTGAAATAGAAATGCAGTAATGCACAAGAATGCCTTTATTATAAGTGATCTAATACCTTCGCTACAGATTCCAAACAGTATCTCATGAAGATGACTACTCTTGAGAACGGGCAGGAAACTTTACCTTAAAAGGTGAAAATAGAAGCTTGAACAGACTTTCAATCTTACAGCCTCTCACAGTCTGCCTAAAATCTATTAGTCCAAACAAAGTTCCCATAAATGACCTAGTAGAGTCTAGGACAGACTGAGGAGGTTCATGGAAGTGTTACCAGATAGACTATGAAAAATCAATCACTCATCTGGAGACCATGATTCTAGAAGACTTTATGATGTTAAGAAATTTATAACTATGTCTGGTAAATGGATGGTTAACTAGACTTATTGTGATGATCATTTTACAATATATACAGATATTGAATCATTATGCTATATGCCTGAAACTGACAGGTTAAATGTCAATTAGACCTCAATTAAAACAACCAAAGAAGAAGGAAGCAGCCCATCTGGAATGGGATTAAAATCCCCCTTCTGCCACTTATCAGCATGAAACCTTTTCAAGTTTACTCGGATTTTATTTGCTTAGTTTAGCAATGTGAAAAATGGAAATAGTAGACCTATCCCATGAAGTTTTGGAAATGATTAAATGAATTAATGTACATAAACTGAGAACACTGTCTGGGAAATAACTACTACTCCATAAACATTAACTACTATATCATCATCGTCATCATCATTTTAATGTTATTGTTAATATGTCAGCATGACCAACATTTTCCTGTTATTTTCAACTTTCCCTTTGGGATTTCTGTTTTCTCAGACTGCTCAACTAGTTTACTCCACTCTTGGTCATTATATTTTATCTTTATTTGTCCATGCTTTTTCCTTCCTCTCTTGCTTACTTCTTTCTTTTCCTTTATAACTCCATGTTTTAAATTATTTTAAATTTAATATTTGATATGCACAAAATAGTAAAACATTTATTATGGATTGTAAGCTAAAATCAGTAATAAAAATTGAACACTTCCATTCCTGCCACTCAGGTTAGGAAACAAAGTATTACCAGAATATCTTGAAAGCCCCTCCTTGTCCCATCCTAGTTCCATCAACCCTTCTCACTTACCATGAATTCACAATTATCTAACTTTTAGTTTACCATAATCTTTCTCTAAGCTTTTTTTTTTTTCTTAATTTGGCCATGCCACACAGTTTGCAGGATCTTAGTTCCCCAGCCAGTGATGGACCCTGGGCCCTGGCAGTGATAGAGCTGAGTCCTAATAACTACTAGACCACCAAGAAACTCCCAATTTTTATGTAATTTTATCTATGTCTTTATTTAAAATTAATGTATTGTTTTATGGTACATGTTTAAATTTTATATAAATGGAATTTTACTGTATTTAGTCTTCCATATCTTATTTCCCTATTTAATCTCATGACTCCAAGGAAGATTCATGCTAAGTTTAGCTAAAGAGCATTCATTTTATTGCTAGTTAACATTTCATTGCATAAATTTATCACAATTCTTTGAATTATTTTATTGTTGATAGATCCTTACATTCCTCCTACTTCTTTATTCTCACAGTGTTCTGTGAACATTTTTGCACCTGTTTCTTGCCTCGTGTATTTGAGAATTTCTTCAATATACAATCCTAAGAATGAATTGTTGAGTAGCTGGGAATGCACAATTTTACTAGACAATGTCAAATTATTCTCACAGTAGCTACCATGCTTTGTGACCCAACTAACAATGTGTAAGAATATAGGATATTCCAGAGCCTCACTTACACTTGATAGTATCTTTTTTTTTCTCCTGCTACAGCAAGAGCTTAAAATGAAATTTACCTAGAATTCAAAACCTAATGGTCTACAGTATTTTGCTAAGTTTAAAGACATGTATTGTTTTATCATAGCCAGTTAAGTTTCATCTTTGAAACTTCTCATATTTTTACATAGATGAGAACATTGGAAATAATAGTTTGTAAAAACAGATTTTTTTTAGTTTTTGTACTATACCATAATTTGACTGTGTGGATCACAATAAACTGTGGAAAATTCGGAAAGAGATGGGAATACCAGACCACCTGACCTGCCTCCTGAGAAATCTGTATGCAGGTCAGGAAGCAACAGTTAGAACTGGACATGGAACAACAGACTGGTTCCAAATAGGAAAAGGAGTGTGGCAAGGCTGTATATTGTCACCCTGCTTATTTAACTTATATGCAGAGTACATCATGAGAAACGCTGGACTGGAAGAAACACAAGCTGGAATCAAGATTGCTGGGAGAAATATCAATAACCTCAGATATGCAGATGACACCACCCTTATGGGCAGAAAGTGAAGAGGAACTCAAAAGCCTCTTGATGAAAGTGAAAGAGGAGAGTGAAAAAGTTGGCTTAAAGCTCAACATTCAGAAAATGAAGATCATGGCATCCGGTCCCATCACTTCATGGGAAATAGATGTGGAAACAGTGTCAGACTTTATTTTTTGGGGCTCTAAAATCACTGCAGATGGTGACTGCAGCCATGAAATTAAAAGACACTTACTCCTTGGAAGAAATGTTATGACCAATCTAGATAGCATATTGAAAAGCAGAGACATTACTTTGCCGACTAAGGTCTGTCTAGTCAAGGCTACGGTTTTTCCAGTGGTCATGTATGGATGTGAGAGTTGGACTGTGAAGAAGGCTGAGCACCGAAGAACTGATGCTTTTGAACTGTGGTTGGAGAAGACTCTTGAGAGTCCCTTGGACTGCAAGGAGATCCAACCAGTCCATTCTGAAGGAGATCAGCCCTGGGATTTCTTTGGAGGGAATGATGCTAAAGCTGAAACTCCAGTACTTTGGCTACCTCATGTGAAGAATTGACTCATTGGAAAGGACTCTGATGCTGGGAGGGATTGGGGGCAGGAGGAGAAGGGGACGACCGAGGATGAGATGATTGGATGGCATCATGGACTCGATGGACGTGAGTGTGAGTGAATGCTGGGAGTTGGTGATGGATAGGGAGGCCTGGCGTGCTGCAATTCATGGGGTCGCAAAGAGTCGGACACGCCTGAGCGACTGAACTGGACTGAACTGAACTGATAATTGGCCCTCCCAGGATCAAACACATAAAGGAAAAAAAAAAAAAAAGATTTAACACAGCAGGATATGGTTAGACAGTTGGAAACATATCATTGCTATATGAAGATGTTTTCAAGTTGGAGGGCATTCTCTATTAAAAGATTAGGGATTAAGAATATAGAGATGAAAATTTTTTGCCATGACTTTGGAAACAGTTTTGAGTCATGCCACAAAGCTTGGTGTGAAGGGTGACTTCTCTCAAACCATTTGCATTCTATGGCTCTTCAATTCCAGTGACAATGGCTAAAATATTCAGATGAAATAAGTTGCACTTTCTATTGAAACTATCTGTATATATGATCTTAATAATGCTTGAGAAAGAATGAAATCTATTTATCTATATTTAATATTATCATAGAAATTCCTGTAGTGTCCAATGTTAGAGAAGTATAAAATCTCATCTCATTAGCAAAAAAGTATATATATACACACACACATACATTTATTATATATATATATATATGCTGGGGGGTGAGGGTAGGCAAAGACTGTTTGGGAAGCAAGAGTCTTACAAAAATGATCAGGCCCACAAAAATTCCATTTGAGCTGCCAAATTTGCATTAGTCCCGCCCACAGTTTGAAATGTCACCCCGCCCTCTCTTTGCCATCTGCACCACCACCTACTGATTCCTATGTCTCTAGTCTTAGAGAACAGAAGCATCTGCCTATGACAGGCACATTTAGATTTGCCCCCCAAACACAGATTCAAATGAAAAATTTAAAAAATATATTAAAGAAAAGTCAGGATGTATATTTATTCTAGAGTCAGAATTGTACCATCATAAGTGTTTCAGGGTAGTTTCTTTTTCTCCCTGATTTCTTTCATTTTATAAGCATATAAAAAAGCATATAAAAATATTATCATGATGCATTTAAAATTACTTTGCTGGATTAGTAACATACAACTTCTGCAAATTTCTTTACTTGTTGCTAATTAAAGGATGCAGGTGTTTTCTACTGATTACTTGCCATTTATTAGCTGACTCCTTCAATAACATATTTGGCCATATGATAAATTTATGATCAATAAAATGTTTTCTGTATTCCTGAAGACCATGATCTACAGTGGTAGCAATCCAAAGGAAATATAATGAGTGGCATATATGAACATTTAAAATTTTCCAGTAGCCAGGTTAAAGGGAGTAAAATTAGTGAAATTAATTTAAATAATATATTTTATCTCAATATATTTGAGATGTTAAAATTTTAATAGGTAATCAATATAAAAACTTTATTGTGATATTTTACATTCTTTTTGGTACTATGTTCAAAATGCAGTACATATTTTACATTTACATCTTAATTCAACCTGGACTAACTACATTTCAATAGTTTACTAGTCACATGTCATTGGTGGCTGCTGAACTAGGCAATTCAGTTAGCAAATAGATGCTATTCATTCATAATTCCAGCCTGAGGAAAAAAGCAAATAAAAACATTGCAATCAAGGTGCGATACAAGTGATGAAGGGTATTTACAGAGAGACCAGCTAATTTTAAGAGACTGGGAAGGTTTTCCAAAAAATTTTTAGGCCAAACAGAGAAGCACAAAAGAGAGAATTTCCAGATCAAGTGAATAATGTGTGATACATTGAGGCTCTTACGTAAGTCCAGGAAAGGGAAGGACATGGCCTAGACATGGCAATTGATTATATAGAGGACTAATGTTCAAGATGCAGTGAAGAAAGGTACAAATTATATGGTTAGGAATGAGGGCAAAATTTTAGCCAGAACATGAAGAATGAATAGTTTTAAAAATGGATGAGGATTGGGAAGAAGAGGAGGTTTCTCAGGCAAGGTGTAAAGCTTAAAGCTGTGAAAACAGCATGGCAACATGGGAAATAAGAGGTAGTTCCTTTAGGCTGATGATTAGGGTGTTTCTGGAAATGGCAGGAAATGAATCCTGAGTGCTTTGGGGACCCGATCACAAAGGACATTGTTTGCCAGGATCAGTAGTAACTTTGTGCCGCAGACTTGCTGTTATTGAAGAAGCAAGCCACTGTCATGATTAGGCTGGCGCAGTAGAGCCGTCAGTCTGCATTGGACAGGTCCTATCAGTGAGCAGGAAGACTGTAGGGAAATGCCATTTAGGAGGCCCATGATCTCTCAGAACTGACTTATTTCTCTTATCTGAAGAATATATGTAGTAATATTGGAATTCTTATTCGACTCTTGTGGGCTTCCCTGATGGCTCAGATGATAAAGAATCTGCCTCCGAGGCAGGAGACCTGGGTTTGATCCCTGGGTTGGGAAGATCCCCTGGTGAAGGAAATGGCAGCCCAACCCAGCATTCTTGCCTGGAGAATTTCACATGCAGAGGAGCCTGGCGGGGCTACAGTCCCTGCCGTCTCAGAGAGTCAGACACGACTGAGTGAGTTTCACTTATTTGACTTTCTTGTTCATTTTGGCATATGGATCATCATGAAATTTCAGACTTTTGATTGGCACCATGTGTTAGTCAGGTTGGGCAGCCATAACAAAATACTATAGATTGGGTGGCTTCAAAAACATAAATTTACTTTCTTGTAGTTCTGGAGGCTTGGAGTCTAAGATCAGGGTGCCAGCATGGTTGGGTTCTGGTAAAAGCTCTCTTCCTAACTTGTAGGTGGCTCCCTTCTCGCTACGTCCTCTCATGGAAGAGAAAGAGATCTGATGTCTCTTCCTCTTGGTACCAGGACACCACTCCTACTGGATAAGGGCTCTACCCTTATGAACTTGTTTAACCTTAGTCACTTCCTTAAAGACCATCTCCAGCACAGTCACATGGGGAGTTAAGGCTTCAGCATATGAATCGTGGGCTATAGCACAGCCCAAGTAGACCAAAACACTTAGCCTTGCATCCTAGATAGTGCCCTGTTTCCTGGCAGGGCAACAGGAAAAGTCCAAAATCTGAGAATGTCAGCCTCAAACCAAGCTCAAATCTCTAATTTTTTTCCTTCGTAAACCTATAAAGTGAACTGTTACATTTTCTTATATCCCAACCTATCATATTTTAGTTTCCAGAGTCTTGTAAAACAAAGAAAATTCTTGCTTCTTCATCCCTATATTGTTGCCTTGGTAACCTGGTACTTTATGACTTTAGCCTTTGTCACTTTGCCTTTTCTCATCTTAAAATTCCAATGAAAACCAACATTTTGATAATAGAACCTAGTATCCTAGAAGCTGGACACACATGAACACTGCTAAGTATGTTTGCAGTTCTTTACTTGGACCTGATTGATATTTAGGTTCTGACTAGGTCTTGATAAACTGTATGAATTCTTCAAGGTCCATTTTATTTGCCATCTACTAAATATTTTTCACATTTCATTCATTGAAAATGAGTTCTCTTTCATTTGAACTCTACATAACTTACTGGTATATTTTAAATAATAAAAGCATTCCTTGTCTAAGTTTGTCTTATATTTTCTATAACAGGATTGCAATTTGCAATTGATGCACTATAGTCTGGTTGGCAGTGAAAAGAATTGTAAAGGGAAAGCATTGGTGTTATGGTAGTAAAAATATATATGTTTGCCTTCCTTTGATCATGGTCATAAAGGAGCTTGCTGATGAAAGGACATTTGATCAAAGAACTCAATGAAGTAAATGAGCAAGCTAAGGGACCACTAAATGTCAAACCCATAGAATGGGTTCTTAGACCCTAATGCAGGCATATCTTGTCTTGACAAAGGAATAATCATGAGGTCAGTGAGGCTCTAGCAGGGTGAGCAGTAGTTGGTGAGTGCATCAGAAATGTGCTAAGGACCAGATGAAGACCACAGTGAGAGACTTGGATATTTTATTGTGAGTGCACTGTGAAATTATTGTAGGGCTTAAGCCAAGAGACATAATATGACATATCTTGAAAATATCATATTGACAGATGTGTGTATGTGCAGAATAGACAAAGTAGGCAAAACTAGCATCAGGAAAAAACAGTTAAGACATTATTAGGCAAAAGATGATAGTGGCTTAGATTCAAATGAGAGCAGAAGACATGGGTGGGAAGCAATCAGATTTTGAGTGTGCTTTAAATTCAGAGATGGTCAAACCTGGTAATGGACTTGAAATTAAGTATTAGTTAAAGGGTGGAGTCAAGAATGAGGTTGAAGACTTTCAACTAAACAAGTGAGTAAGGTGAACATTTATTGAGATAGAAAAAGTAGGAAGAGGAATAAATGCAAGGATAAGGAATATGATTTCCATTCTAGGTATGCTAGTTATTTATTTATTTATTTTAATTGGAGGCTAATTACTTTACAGTATTGTAGTGGTTTTGCCATACATTCACATGAATCAGCCATGGGTGTACATGTGTTCCCCATCCTAAGCCCCACTTCCACCTCCCTCCCCATCCCATCTAGGTATGCTAGTTTTGAGGGGGCATGTTCGTTTCAAGATTTCAATTTGTCATCCAAATGGAAATGCTGAGTAGACAATTGGGTATACATGTTAAAGTTAAAAAGTGAGGTCTGGACTACAGATAGACATTTTTGAGATTTGGACTATGGCTAGACATTTGTGGCAAAGAGGTAGCCACAGATTTATACACTGTTCGGAGGATCCTTACTGGCTTCCACTGTGGGTTGGTTGGTCTCACCAAGTTTTTAGTGAGATGGGCTCTGATCCTTTGTTGCACCCTGCTAACACTCTCTAAAGCTCTGCATTTCAAGCATTTGTGCTTGCTTGTGGAAAACCTCTGTTTCTACCTTTCACACCAACCTTCCATTCCCCTGGGGTACCTCCATCTAGATAACTCCTTTCCTTCTATGCTGGGGATGGATCACATAGGAGAATTCTCCAGTTATCTTTCAACCTTTTCTATGACTGCCCAGAAAACTGAGCTATTGATTTCAAATATTTTCCATTTCCTCTGACACTTGTTTTGATATATCTACAGTGTTTTTCAAACTCACACAATCTCATGGAAAATAGGAAAATATTTTTCTTTTTTCTCTCTTGTAATTTCTCCTTGATGTCTACCTTCGAAACCTCTTTAAAACATTTTCTTCCACAAATGCCACTTCACTTTCTTGATGTTCCTCTATCTCACAAGAGCTCTAACACTCCAGCTGAGAGGGCTGAGATCTTAGTATGCTTACAGACACTTAAAGAATATAGAAAATCAGGACTTCCCTGGTGGTCCTATGGCTTAGACTCTGTGCTGCCAATCTAGGGGGCCTGGGTTTGATCCCTGGTCAGCTAAATAAATCCCACATGCTGCAACCTGACACAAATAAATAAATAAAATCAATATTTTTAAGAAAAGAACATATAAAATCCCTTTCTTTGTCAAAACACTTGGAGATTAGACAGCTTCTTACAAGACAAATACCCCACAAACTACTTTTGGTCTTAAAAGCTGAGCAGTTACGTCTTTCTCTTTCCTTAACAACCCTAATTCCTTACCCCCTCTGCCCTCCCTGCCCTAACCAACATACACAAAAATAGCTGATGAGGAGATTACGGAGGACAGAAAGGTAAAAGAAAAAAGCACTGTAACATATTTTAAAGGATTTTACATCTATCACATGAGCGTGTATGAAATTTTTTCAAATTCCTTTTAATATAAGTTCCATTGAACACTGATTTTGTTTTACTCTTTTTCTTTAATTTAAAAATATTTACTGAGTACCTACTATGTCAAGGCACTATCCCATGTGCTATACAAATAAGGATTAACAAGATAAAGATTTCCCTAGCCTCACTGAGTGCTAGGAAGAAAACATAGGACAATGGGCTATCTAATATAGCAGTCAGGATGCTTCTTGTCTCAAGTTACCAGAAAAAAGACTTTTTTGGTCACTAAGGACATTTATTATCTCACATAATATGAATTCAGGGGCTAGAAAAGTTCCAGGATGATTAATTCAAAAGCTCAGTTGCCTTATTATTTATAGAAATGCTTTCTTCTTTGCCATTTTCAGCACGTTTGCCAGTATTTTTGCCTAGATATCCTCAGGATTTCAAAATAGCTGAGAGTGTCTCAGATGTTAGATATCCTGGGGTAGTAAAGAGAGCATTCTTTTTTTAAAAAAAAAAAGAGATACAATTTTCTAGAAGCACAATTCCTTGGCCCCATCCAGAGCTTCCTGTGAATTGTTTGATAGGCTTATGTTTTAAAATAACTGAGTCATACCAAAAAAAAATAATAAATAAAATAAAATAACTGAGTCATGCCTTGGCATTGGGAAGGGTCTAGTCTCCCTTGAAAACTTTGTTCTAACAATTTTAGTGAATGTGAAGGTTCTGTTACCAAAGAAGAAAAACTTTTTAATAAGCAAATAAGAGTGTCTGCTACAGTAAATGGCTAGTTTGGAAGGAGTGGGAGCTCCAAGAAATCTCTCTGAGATAAAATCGAACCAAGATGTGACTGATGAGAAGGACACAGCCACGTAGAAATCTAGGGGAAGAGTATTCTAGGCAAAGTGAAGACCAAGAGAAATGTACCCAAGATGGGGGAGTTTGATGTGCTTGACAAACATATGAAAGACAGTGTGACTGAAGTTCAGAAAATATCAGGGAGAATGCATGAGAAGAGGACCAAGAAACAAGCACTAACTAAAGCTACAAGATCTTGGAGGCTACTAGGAGGTGGTTTTATTTCTACTGATAACTGGAAGTCATAGTAAGATTTTTAAGCCGGAGAAAATTTTAAGCCATTTTAAAATGGCCGGATCACACTGTTACAACCCCAGCATTTACTTAGTGCAAATACTGATACACAATATTGTGGAAGGTTCCTCTATCCACAAAAATATTGTAAACTTTATGTTTATTTCATTGTTGTGACTAACATCTTGTCAAATGTAACATTTAGCTTTTAAGGAAAAAGGTGAAAAGTCAAAGTGTTAGTTGTATCTGACTGTTTATGACCCTGTAGGCTGCCAGACTTCTCTGACTATGGAATTCTCCAGACAAGAATACTGGAATGGGTTGCCATTCCCTACTCCAGGGGATCTTCCTGACCCAGGGATCAAACCCAGGTCTCCTGCATTGCTGGCAGAGTCAGAAACAGAATCTACATCTTTCATACTTAATCCAGTGTCAAACTGGTTGCCATATAGGGATGAATTACAGTGAGCCAAGAGTAAAACATTTTAAGAAGCTAATGAACAGGCAAGAAATGGTAATAGCTAGGATAATAGTTGTGTGTGAAAGATGGTTAAAAAGCAGTCAGATGACAGGTTTATGTTGGGATGATGCTGATGTGATTTACTAATGGATCATTTGTCAAGGATATGGAAAAGAGAATCCAAACATAACTTCTGAGTGTGGTTGGAGCTTGAGCAAACAAGCTGATATTTGGAGGGAATTATTAAGAAGAAATTGATCCCGTTGAGCTGGGGCTTATTAAAAACTCTTTTTTTGGATATGCTGAGTTTGACATACCAGTTGTATCCTAGTAGAAATATAAAGAGAGAGTTGGATATACAGCCTAGATATCTAGAAAGGGTTCTCAGCTGGCAATTTTAATTTGGGGGACTGAATGAGATCACCTAGGACAAAATTAGATGGAGAAGAGGGCTAACAACTTTATCCAAAGTCATGTAAATGAAAAATATTTCCAGCCATATCAGTAAAGAAAGGATGTTGCAGCCGTCAAGCCATCACAATACAGCTGCCCTGATGGTGAACCCTGATGGAACCCAGGATGGACACAAATGGGCTGCCCACTGCCAAATCCATCTAGCAGTCAGCCACTGCAACCACCCTCGCTGGTGCACCCTGATGAAACTCAGGATGAGAAAACACTGGATACTTGCCCCAGATAGCTTAAGTGCATATGAAAGGAATAATTTCAGTGAGCCAAGAATCTTGTATCCTCCCATACACAGAAGAGCACTAGAGTCCTTAACTTGAGATATCCAGTTTGCTTTAATTAACAATAATCTTTTGATATGCTTGCTACCTGGTCTTTTTTTTTTTTTTTGCAAAAAATTCTATATATCCTGACTCCCTCGACCTTATCTCTTTGGAGCAGTCCCTCAGAATAAGCTGAACATTTTATCTTCCAGGACTATAAGTCCTCAGAATGTCCACCAAATAAAATATAATGCTCAACTTTTAGATTGTCTTTTTTATATCAGCAGACAGGCACACTAAAATGTAGAGTTTTGTCAGATGGATAAAATTTAGTAAAGTAACCTAGACAGTAGCTACTAATAAGGTAAGAGTAAAATCAAGGTATTGTAACATCTTGGATATCTTTGAAGGAAGTGCTTCAGGACTGAGAGGTAGTCAACTTTGTCAGTGCTGAAGAGTGGTGCAGTAGAAGGAATTTGGTTTGACCAATGATTTAGCAAAATGAAGGTTGTTGGTGACGTTGACAATACAGTCAACTCTTATTTAAAGAGTTGAGTTAAAACAATATTTTGGGTTTGCTTTATTTTCTACCTCACTATTATCCCAAATTCCAATTGTGATTGACACCTGAAAGGTAAACAGTTTTAATATAACACAATGTAAAAAATAACACAATATTTTCACTGTATGCCACTTTAATGATTAGTCACTCATGAAGAGAAGTGAAGTCTCTCAGTTGTGTTCAACTCTTTGTGCCCCATGGACTGTAGCCCACCAGGTTCCTCCATCCATGGGATTTTCCAGGCAAGAACACTGGGGTGGGTTGCCATTTCCTTCTCTAGGAGATTTTCCCAACCTAGGGATTGAACCCAGGACTCTGGCATTGTAGGCAAACGCTTTACCATCTAAGCCACCAGGGAAGTCACTCATACACAGATTGATTTAACATACAGTTGGGACTAATTCTCCACACATCTCTTTGGTTTCTGTACCTCCTGACAGCCTTTGTTCTGAACTACCTTCCCAAGGATGTCTGAACATACAGGGAATAATCTTCGAAACTGAAGAGTCTCTCTTGGAGCAAAAATCTGGTTTATTTACTGTTGCTGCAAATATATATAATGTCTCCTACTGGGGCAAAGGTCGGTCAGACTTAATATTCATTTGAAAGGACTTGTTCCCTAAGCTCAGGATTCCTCTCAGTAACTTAACCCACAATGTATATGAATAACATTTGTGCTCAGTTGCTCAGCTGTATCTGACTCTTTGCAACTCTATGGACTGTAGCCCTCCAGGTTCCTCTGTCCATGGGATTTCCCAGGCAAGAATCCTGGAGTGGGTGTCCATTTCCCACTCCAGGGGATCTTCCCAACCCAGGGTTCCTGCATTGGCAGGTGGACTCTTTACCACTGTACCATCTGGGAAGCCCATGAATAACATCTACCCTGCTTCAATACCCTGCTGAAATTGGGACACAGACACAGACCTCAATACTCTAATATTAGCTCATATAACAAGGAATAAAGTCCTCTGTCTTTGACACAGAAGTCTCATGTCTTTGTCAGCAACCATGAAACTGTGGCATGCCAACTTGTACACTTGAAAGTATGATAAAATTTCCAGTCTATTTGATACATATATGTACCGCAGTGATCTAAGCTAAAGGTCATGAAAACAATGATTTCTTTCTAGCTTTTGATATTTAGTCCCCAATAACTCTCCATTTAAGTTTTTGCTCTATGAAAACTTACAAAAACTCAGCACTATCAAGCTTTAACTAAGTGATTTTAACTGTTATTTCCTCTAGAAAAAGAGCTATTAGTTGCAAACATTTGGTAAAATGAGGTATCTTGAAAAGACACAGGGTGTATATTATAATAGGATTTCTAAAACTCTCTAGAGATTATACCAATGTTCAGGGTTTATATTCTACTTTTTTAAAAATTAGAAATACAAATGAAATTATTATGCCTTGAAGTTAACACATTTGTTTCTGTGAAGGGAAAAAAGTACTGCCATTCTGTGGTAATAAATATTGCTTCAATAATATATGATGATTTATTTTATCCATCCTCACATACTCAGAATAATAAATTACAGAGCTAGAAGAACCTCAGAGAGCATAATTTCTAACTTTTACTTTTGCATATGAAGAAACAAAAACTCAGACATGCTAAGGGACTTGCTTTTGTTGGTTATAATACAGGAATGAATTGAGACTTCTGATTGTCAAATAATTTCCCCTTTCACAGGTTGTTCCCTCTTTTCCCTCTTAATCCTGCAGTGCCAAGAAAAAGGAACATTTGGAAAAACAATGTATTTTGAAGAGAGAAATAATGCAGCAGGAAAGTGAGAGAAAAAGTTAAGACTCCTCAGTCTCCACTGGCCTGCTATTTCCAGCAAATCCTATTTAAAACAACAAACAAACAAACAAACAAAAAAAACCCACTCATCTGCTGGATGGCATCACTGACTCAATGGACGTGAGTCTGAGAGAACTCCGGGAGTTGGTGATGGACAGGGAGGCCTGGCGTGCTGCAATTCATGGGGTCGCAAAGAGTCGGACATGACTGAGCGACTGAACTGAACATCTGGAATTTCACAATTTTGCTTACTTAAAAAAAAAAAAATCCTACTGGCTAGGAATTCAGAGAAATCACGAGCAAACGATCAACACATAAGGGATGCTGGACATGTTACTGGCATTGCAACAATCATTTATTCCTTTGATTAGCTCCCTGGACTGGTCAGTTGAGAGAATAAGCCAAATTTGTGATTATTTATGATAAAAACTTAGGTGCTTGATATACAAACATTTTTTTCCTTTACAACATGTTTTTAGGCTTACATAGAGATAGAGTAAGAATTATTTTCCAAGTGGAGACACTACAAGACGTTTTAACAGACTGAATCAATTTAGATGGGGTCTAGTTTGTCTACATTTAATTTTTTTGCAGAGTAGATACTAATTGAAAATTTATATTTTTCTCTTAAGCACAGTAACAATCTTTTATTTCATGTTCCAAAGTTGATTACAATTCCTCTTGAATATACTGAAAAGTATATCAAGAAACTTCCACATCATTTTTTCCTTTTATGTGTACTCTTGTTTACAACTCTGCTTGTGGAGCAGCATAACTTTAAGAATGATTGATTTCTATCTCTAACCAACCTTAAGAATTTTATTTTAAATCAACTCCAAAGAGTTTCTAATTTTACTCGTACCTAGGAGCTGTAAAGCTACCCCATCTAGTCAGCAACAGAAAAAATATTATATCACAAGTTCTCGATATTTGGCTGGTAACTAGCAGGTTTATCCACTGCCAGCTAAACAGTGAAAACGATTTTTTACAGACATCAGTCATTTCCATGTTTAAATGAGAAGCAACAGCATGGAGAGTCTGAGCACAGCAGTGAACAGCTGTTATGACAGAGACAGTTTTCTTTTAAATTAGCACCACCAATATATCCTATTGCCAGTTAGACCACTTCTGGTGTTTCCTAGTTTCATAAGACTTTTTAAGGTATTTGAATTTGTATAGTTAGGAAACCATGAGTAATGAAAGATTTCCTTATCTAAACCAACATATATTTGAACTCATCCTGATTTCTTAATCAACTGATCTTTCAAAGAATATGCAGAATAAGTAGTCACAGTACATCTAACAGAGTTTGAGTTTATCAATCATGTTTATTCCAAGACTGAGTATACCAACATGTTTATTCCTTAACTTGCCAATAGATGTCACTTACTATTTAATAAGTGAGATTCAGTTTCACAGCACAGCTAAACTTAGATGTGGTTTTGTTAGGGGAAGCAAACTGGCTGAAACCGCCGACCCTGGCCAGGCACCATAGGAACCATTTGCAGGAGTTTTAGGACAGACGGTCCTGGTAAGGAACACGGAACTAATAAGCCACCACCAACCAGAAGAGTTCCGGAAAGATCAAAAGGAGAGACCACATGTCTGACCACCTCCCAGAATCCTCGCTGGCATCCATCTTGGCTGAACAAGGCATCAGTTCAGTTCAGTTCAGCTGCTCAGTCGTGTCTGACTCTTTGCAACCCCATGAATTGCAGCACGTCAGACCTCCCGATGGTGTCCATCACCATCTTTCGGAGTTCCCCCAGACTCACATCCATCGAGTCCGTGATGCCATCCAGCCATCTCATCCTCTGTCGTCCCTTCTCTTCCTGCCCCCAGTCCCTCCCAGCATCAGGGTCTTTTCCAATGAGTCAACTCTTCGCATGAGGTGGCCAAAGTACTGGAGTTTCAGCTTTAGCATCATTCCTTCCAAAGAAATTCCAGGGCTGATCTCCTTTGGAATGGACTGGTTGGATCTCCTTGCAGTCCAAGGGACTCTCAAGAGTCTTCTCCAACACCACAGTTCAAAAGCATCAATTCTTTGGCACTCAGCCTTCTTCACAGTCCAACTCTCACATCCATTCATGACCACAGGAAAAACCATAGCCTTGACTAGACGGACCTTTGTTAGCAAAGTAATGCCTCTGCTTTTGAATATACTATCTAGGTTGATCATAACTTTTCTTCCAAGGAGTAAGCATCTTTTAATTTCATGGCTGCAGTCACCATCTGCAGTGATTTTGGAGCCCCCCCAAAATAAAGTCTGACACTGTTTCTATTGTTTCCCCATCTATTTCCCATGAAGTGATGGGACCAGATGCCATGATCTTCGTTTCCTGAATGTTGAGCTTTAAGCCAACTTTTTCACTCTCCTCTTTCACTAATCTAGAGCCAGACATCTTGGAATGTGAAGTCAAGTGGGCCTTAGAAAGCATCACTATGAACAAAGCTAGTGGAGGTGATGGAATTCTAGTGAAGTTGTTTCAAATCCTGGAAGATGATGTTGTGAAAGTGCTGCACTCAATATGCCAGCAAATGTGGAAAACTCAGCAGTGGCCACAGGACTGGAAAAGGTCAGTTTTCATTCCAATTCCAAACAAAGGCAATGCCAAAGAATGCTCAAACTACTGCACAATTGCACTCATCTCACACGCTAGTAAACTAATGCTTAAAATTCTCCAAGCCAGGCTTCAGCAATACATGAACCGTGAACTCCCTGATGTTCAAGCTGGTTTTAGAAAAGGCAGAGGAACCAGAGATCAAATTGCCAACATCTGCTGGATCATGGAAAAAGCAAGAGAGTTCCAGAAAAACATCTACTTCTGCTTTCTTGACTATGCCAAAGCCTTTGACTGTGTGGATCACAATAAACTGTGGAAAATTCTGAGAGAGATGGGAATACCAGACCACCTAACTTGCCTCTTGAGAAATCTGTATGTAGGTCAGGAAGCAACAGTTAGAACGGGACATGGAACAACAGACTGGTTCCAAATAGGAAAAGAAGTACGTCAAGGCTGTATATTGTCACCCTGCTTATTTAACTTATATGCAGAGTACATCATGAGAAACACTGGGCTGGAAGAAACACAAGGTGGAATTAAGATTGCCAGGAGAAATATCAATAACCTCAGATATGCAGATGACACCACCCTTCTGGCAGAAAGTGAAGGGGAACTAAAAAGCCTCTTGATGAAAGTGAACAAGGCATGCATCACCAGAAAGGACTCTGAGTCAGAATGACTGGCTAAAGACAACCTGGAAACTGATCCTATCACCATAAAGCCTGAGACTGCAAGCCACAGAGCAGTTCTCCTGGGTTCCCATATCCTACTCCTCTCCACCTGGGCACCCTTTCCAGTAAAATCTCTTGCTTTGTCAGCACATGTGTCTCCTCGGACAATTCATTTCTGAGTGTTAGACAAGAGCCCACTTTCGGGCCCAGGAAGGGGGTCCCCTTTCCTTCAACAGTTTCATTATTCATGAAGAGACAAACCAAAATGGATTTCTCAGAAAGCGTTCGTCAGTTAAAGTGAGTCTCTTTAAGTTCATCATACATTATCCTTCCATCTTAAAAGCTGTGACAGAAAGTGCAGTGTTCTGTCTTGTGGCCACTGTATACTTAATTCAAAGGTTTGCTTATTCTGTCTTGTAAAGTCCCTTGCTTTCTTGATGGTATTTCGATGGCTCACTCCCAAGATAATCTTGCCAGCCTGTCATTTCTTTATGATCAAATATGAGTGAAGATACCTTAATAATGTTTTCCTGGCTTTCTTTAGGAAAACCTTTACCCATAACCACTGTTTTTATACTCTCACTCCCTTCCTAGTTGCTATGATTCACTCATGTTGGTCTGATGCCATTATACTATCCAGAAAAAAAAAAAAAATCCACAGCATTAACACTAAGTGACTGCATATGTATGTGTATTCATATTTATCTTTTAATATTTTGTATATCATGGACCATTTTTGTATTGAAGTACATAAGGGTTAATCTCTTATTAAATTATGTTTAGTCAATTTCTAAAATATTGATAGATGATAAATATATAGCACTTAATGAAACACTGTTATATTTCACCTGTGGAAATATAGGGGCTTTTTCAAAATTAAATGATCAAGGGAATTCCCTAAAATGAGAATTAGGAAATTATCTTAGCTAAACTATTTATAGTTTACCAGGATCTTAATAGACAATTATCCGCTCTAGACAACTTGCTTTTAAATTAAGCCTAAATTATCTGCAATAAACTCAAAGCCTAAATTATCTGCAATAAACTCAAAGGATAAAATAAGGATAAACTCAAAAAACTCAAAGTTTATATATCTACAATAAACTCAAATTTACCTATTTTATTTAAACTTACCTATTAACCTTATAGGAGGGCATGGTCACAAAGAGTTGGAGAGATTAAGCATGCTGCTGCTGCTGCTGCGTCACTTCAGTCGTGTCCGACTCTGTGCAGCACCATAGACGGCAGCCCACCAGGCTCCCCCATCCCTGGGATTCTTCAGGCAAGAACACTGGAGTGGGTTGCCATTCCCTTCTCCAATGCATGAAAGTGAAAAGTGAAAGTGAAGTCTCTCAGTCGTGTCTGACTCTTAGCGACCCCATGGACTACAGCTTACCAGGCTCCTCTGTCCATGGGATTCTCCAGGCAAGAGTACTGGAGTGGGGTGCCATTGCCTTCTCCAGTGACTAAGCATAGCACAGCAGTAATCTTAATTTTCAAATCTGAAGCAAATTATTCAAAGTTAAACTGTCTTTGCAAAAGCATGCAGGCATTCTTTATCTCATACCTGTGCTGAGCTGTTCTTACTCACTGAGTCATGTCTGCCTCTTTGCGACCCCATGAAGTGTAGCCTGCCAGGCTCCTCTGTCCATGGGGATTTTCCAGGCAAGATTACTGGAGTGGGTTGCCCTGCCTTCCTCCAGTGGATCTTCCCAACCCAGGAGTCAAACCGAGGTCTCCTGCATTGCAGGCAGATCCTTTACCAGCTGAGCTACCAGGGAAGCACTACCTACTCTTATAATTGGCCTATTCCTTTTCGACTCCTAGTAATGTTAGTCTGTCCTAAACACTTCTGTAAAATCAATCTTAAACTACAGGTATTGTACATTATTCTGTGGGAAAGCATTCAGTAAGTCAGATTTTCTCTTAGATGGAGGACAAAAGTCTTAGACATTCAAAACCCTTCATAATCTGAATCCAACCTTCTTCAAAACTTATTCCCTTCTGTACTCTTTCATGGATTTTAATAGCTTACAGAACTAAACTGCAAGTTATTTACTACAAATAGTTATAAGCTGTCACATGCTCCTTTTTAATCTTTTGATATATGTTTGTTGAGGTAACACTAACTGAAGCAGTAATAATAAACACACCATTGCATTTTTTCCAATTTGCAAAAATGTTGTCTAATATGTAGTTATGTTTTATTTCTTAAAAACTCTGTGATGGGACTACCATAGTTGGAATTATCTTCTATTTTTACATCAAGAAACTGAAGCTCAAAAAGTTGCATCTGCTTGATATCACTTAAGTGGCAGAGTCAGAAACAGGGTCCACATCTTTCATTCTTAATCCAGTGTTTGTTTTTTTCACACTAGGAAACTGCCTCAGTATCATGTTATCATATAAACACCTTTTAGCATCATCAACCTTACTAGTAAACAAAAAAGAAAAGACAGGTGACGAATCAAAATATAAATGTAAATCAATATCACTAAGTAACTTTTAAAATTAAATAGTTACTAATATAGCTTTAACAGAGTAGCTAAAGCAAATATGAAAACAAATGAAAAATGTCAGTCAGTTCTTCTGACCATGGAGTAATATATACTGTATAGATGTGGCATGAAATTAAAAATCTATATGGTTTGATAATTCAGAAAACAGGATTTTTAGATATGACATATCATTGGGAAGTTTTATGATCCTAGGAATTTAAGAAATAGAAATGAATAATAAGCAAAAATGGGCATAAACTTTAAGACTATATGGTGAGATATGAGGATTTGATGACTTTTAACAGTGTGTTGTTTCCACGTAGCAGAACTTAACTGTTTCTAAGTAACTGAAGCCAAGGGGCTTCCCTGGTGGCTCAGCGGTGAAGAATCACCTGCTAGTGCAGGGACATGGGTCTCATCCCTGGCCCAGGAGGATCCCTTGGAGAAGTAAATGACAATACTCCAGTATCCCTGCTTGGGAAATTCCATGGACAGAGGAGCCTGGTGGGCTACTGTCCATGGGGCCGCAAAGAGTTGGACATGACCTAGAGACTAAAAAAAACAAAATTGAAGCCCAAAATTTATCAGTGTATGAGCAGCTATACTTCCTAGGTTAAAGTCTTGACCTCACCATATACTGGCATGAGATTTTGAGCAAGTTAATGAATCTCTTTCTTAGTTTATCTGTAGAACAAAGAACGATACTACCTACCTCGTAGGTTTGTCTTGAGGACTGGATGACTTAATTCATCTAACACACTCAGGATAGTTTTTGGTACATTTAAAGAGATCATTATTGACTCTAAACACTGCCTGCTTCAATAATGCCAATCATCAGCACGGTCATCAGGTTCATCACCAAAAACAGTAATAAGTCTATGAAATTAATACTTGTACAATTTGAAAAGGAAGCATATACCTAGAAGATTACAGATTTTCCAACAGCGCTTTCAGGTTAAAAATAAAAGAACCAAATGATACCTGGCCTTGAGTCTTAACCAAGTCAAATTTAAAACATCTGATTTATGACTAAAGTGGAGACAATCTGAAGAAGCCTGTAAGCCTTTCTGGTACTTATAAAGTACATTTAGGATTTATCATGAATTCCAACCAATCTACCATTTTTCATAAGTGTATTGCCAGATTTCCCTTCAACCACAGAGTGCATAGTTATCCTTCAAACATTTAACGTAATTACTGGTTTATCTTATTAAATTGACTCTATTGGATTTATCTAAGTAACAAATGATCAAAATAACTAGAACATAGCTTTTGGTTCGTTTTCAAATAAATCCCTTTCAAAATAAGGAACAAAATGTCACACCACCAACAAAGGAGAGCTATATTTCCAATTATGTGGCTCAAATCAAAACATTAAGTCATCTGTGTTTATAAATTATCTCAAAGTATGACTATTTTCCTACGATAAAATTCGGTGAAGGTAAATAATACTTTAAGGTGGAATAAATGGTCATATATTGATTAAATAAAGTGTTGTTTTGCAGAAATGTTTTCATATGGAATTGTGACTGTTTTTCATTTCACCCTCTAGTGGCCTTAGGCTAACACTGCATTATCTCTTTTTGTCAATTCACAGTAATCTCTGCTGTCTTTGGCAAAGAATTGTTCAATGTTAAATAACATCTCTAAATTCATGCATAACAGCTTTTTAGCGTATGCTAAAATACTACTCTTATAGCCATAGAAAGGAAATGAATTTATTTTATTGTCTTAGTGATGTTCATCTACTCACTCTTTTCTAATTAGAAAAGTAATTTTGCTGAGTATGCCATACCTCCAAAATCTGCTCTGAAGATTCTCAGGGAAGGAAAAAGTAATTGGCTTTCTCCTGAATATTCCTCATCTTTGACTCAATTTAAAAATCATGAGGTGGTAAAAAAAGACCATTACCTTGACAAAAGAAGGAAAAATGCACACCTTTAAGCAATCTAATTTTTAAGTTTGAAATATATATCAGTTTCTACATAATGGCTGAAGTGAAGTGAAGTCGCTCAGTCGTGTCCGACTCTTTGCGACCCCATGGACTGTAGCCTACCAGGCTTCTCCATCCATCAGATTTTCCAGGCAAGGGTACTGGAGTGGGTTGCCATTTCCTTCTCCAAATATAATGCCTAGCCGATGGAAAAATGTGCTATTTTGGTTTCTGTCTTTAAGATTAACCATTTATGTTGATATGAGGTGTTTTTATCAAAATGTCAACTAAGCAAATGTGAAATAGTCTTATCTGAATCATGGATTCCCTCAGTGACCCTGAATGTATGTAAAAAATATTTGTAAACAAACCATGCAAGTAACTTTCCATTAAGACCCAGTAGGGAGAAAATGATGGTCTATGGGAGATTTAAATTTGTGAAGTAGCACTCTTTTTTCTCCCAATAACTTTATGGGAGAATTCAGAATTCAAGTATTTTATTATTTGATACCAACACTGATAATATGATCAGGTCACAATATATTTTTCATGGTTTTTGGATTAAAAAAATGTTTGTATGTGGATCATTATTGTTTGTTTTACAATATTATTTCTGTTTTATGTTTTGGTCACCAGGCATGAGATCTTAGCTTCCTGACTAGGGATCAAACCCATCAAACCTGCATTGGAAGACAAAGTCTTAACCACTCAACTGCCAGGGAGTTCCTATTCCTCATATTTTTAATTATCCCAATAACACTAAAGTTTGCCCACCTTTATTTATTACATAATAAAGTTTGAATTTTAATGATTTTTCTCATCACTTGTTTGCTGTTCTGACTGAAAAGAAATTAAATATTGCCTACAAAATTTGTGGTTGATAATACTTGATAACTACATGCATAATTTTTGGAGCAAATTTAATCATACAGAAGACTGTACATTATTGAACCTTTGCTTCTGTGCTCTTGGCACAGAATCAAGACATGACAAGAAAAAAATAAGCAGTTTTAGAAATTAGCTGGAGTTTCATTAAAGTTGATGAACATCTAATAAGTGTCAAAGCAGGCAAGACCTTTGCTTTCAGGTATATTCTATTCTTCTAATGTATGGAATAATAATATAAATAAGGATATGACTACAAATTCTACAATGAAGGAAAAGTAAGGATATGTTGAAGATCAGAAGTATGTGAGTTAGATTTGGACAGGTAGGTAAGCCTTTGCTGAGGAAATAATATTTAAATTGAAACCTGAAAGGTAAGAATCAGAAAAAAAGTGAGAAACAAGCTTTTCAGGCAGCAGAACTTAAAAGTCCTAAGGTAGGGAACACTTAGGTTGGTAGGTGTATAGGATACTGTTGGTAGGAATGTAAGTTGGTGTGGTCACTATGGAAAACAGTAGGAAGGTTTCTCAGGAAACTAAGACTAGAATTACCATACGATCCTGCAATCTAACTCCTAGGCATATATCCAGACAAAACTATAATTCGAAAAGAGCATATGCACTCCTATGTTCATAGAAGCACTATTCACAACAGACAAGACATGGAGACAATTTAAATGTCCATCAGCAGAGGAATGGATGGAGAGGGATGGAATATCACTCAGTCATTCAAAAAAAAAAAAAAAAGATAATGCCTTTTGCAGCAACAAGAATGCAACTGTCGATCATACTAGTTGAAATAAGTTAGAAAGAGAAAGACAAATACCATACGGTATGGTATACCTTATATGTGGAATCTAAAATATGACAGAAATGGACCTATCCGGGAAATAGAAACAGACTCACAGACACAGGGAACAGGCTGTGTTGTTAAGGAGCGGGGACTGGGGCAGGGATGGACTAGGAGGTTGGGGTTAGCAGATATAAGCTATTATATACGGAATGGATAAACAACAAGGCCGTACTGCATAGCACAGAGAATTATATTCAGTATCCTATGGTAAACCATAATGGAAAAGTATGGAACCAAGTGTGTGTGTGTATATATATATATATGTGTATATATGTATATATATATACATACATAAACGTATAAAAACTGAACCACTTTGCTGTACAGCAGAAATCAATGCAACATTGTAAATCAACTGTAATTCCGTCATTAAAAAAAAGTTTTTCCTAGGTTAAAAAAAAGCCCTAAAGTTGGAAAATAGCTAAAAAGTGAATTACCAAGTCATATTTACAATTAATCCTTACACTACAAAACTGTACTTATATTCTCTTCATGTTTTTTTGTGGAATTTTTTTGGTGTATGAACATCCCTACATTATCACATAATTTATTCACAATATCTGTGTAAACTGGGTAATTCAGTAGGTGAAAATTATGATCAGTATTTATGTATATGTATACATATATGTATGTGTATATATTACATATATTTGTATATTTGTATGTATATATATGGTGAAGTGAAGTGAAATGAATGAAGTGAATTTGCTCAGTCGTGTCTGACTCTTTGCGACCCCATGGATATAGCCTACCAGGCTCCCCTGTTCATGGGATTTTCCAGGCAATAGTACTGGAGTGGATTGCCATTTCCTTCTCCAGAAGATCTTCCCAACCCAGGGATTGAACCCGGGTCTCCCGCATTGTAGACAGACACTTTACCATCTGAGCCACCAGGGGAAGTCCCTATATGGTAGGCATGGTTAAAAGAATTTTACTATTAAAAGGACTTTTTCAACTTTTCTGTTTCTTAAAAAACGAAGAGTACTACTGACCTATATAGAATGCAGCATATTCAAAAGAATATGGGCTGAGTGTGGGCTGTCTCATACAGCCAATACGTTTTGGAGAGCATCAGCCAGATCTTTTTGTTTTTGTTGGTGGTATGCTTGTTACACCTCTATTACTTCATACAGTAACAACCTTAGCAATAATGTTTTAATCCAGAAGACTTGAACTATAAGGTCAGATAAATTCCCAAGATAGCAAACCACCACTCTAGAATCTTAGGAGTGGCACACAAAATTTTATAGAAAGACATGATTGTTCAATGACAAGCCCATTCTTTCTTACTTCTTAAAACAAAGGCGCCTAAATGTAAACCAGGGCTTATTATCTAAAGTTTGTTTTATTTGTTTTTTTTTTTTTTTACACAAGATATACTAAAAGTAAAAGTAAGACCTATGTCTTGGTCTTTACTGTGGTTATAGCTAATTTTTAATGATGCCCTCTCTGACTTTCAGAAGTGTCCCAGATTAAGATCATGAATTACATCATTACCTTACCTACAAGACATTAATGGGTCCAAAGCATAACCCATCAACAATAGCATGTCACGTTGAAATCCCCTAACTATTATGAGAAATTGCCTGCTACCAGTCAATGTCACGAGTTACAAGCCACAAAAGCTCTGTGGGAAAAGGCAAAAAAATGAATTTCTTGGAAGCATATTATGAGAAAACTGAAAAGCCAGTGTCCTAGTGCCCAGGAAGTAGAACAGCTCCTGGAGGCTAGGTAACAGAAACTAACGGACTATCTTTTTAGGGTGCTACAAATTGGGGTATTTTGCCTCAGAGTTCCAGAGTTGGTGGCACTCTGCCAAGATTTCAGTTCCAAGGACAGGGAATCTGATTCATTTGGGTCATGTGTCTCTCTCAACGTTAGAGAAGGTCAGGGTGCTTTCACTGGCAAATCCCCTACAATGGAGAATGAAAAACAGGAGTGAAGTCAAAGGAAAGGGTGCTGGGCAGGAAAACCACAAAAGCCTGTTTATATATACTGTTGAGTAGCACTGAAGAATCATCATCACAGGGGATGTTTTAACAGTGAGAAATCCTCTTTCAGAGACATGAATTCATTAAGATTGATAAAGATGTTCATATCACTTTAGCCAACTGTTTAAATTTTTTACGTATTTGCTTTTGCAAAAATCTCTTCTCAGGTCAAAGAAAAGAGGCATGTAATGAACAACTGCTGTTTTCAGCTAAACAAGTTCATCACTTTTTAACTGATCCAGATCTTAAGTTTATGTTTTGATTTATGGATGTAGTGACTCAGAACCCAAATGAAAATATTAATACACTGTTTGAGATCCATACTTCTCAATCTGGCATTTAATATCCTCCACAAGAAAACCCAATCTTACTTTTACTGCTTTTTCACATATATTCAAATATCCTGGGAAATATATCAACTTGCCAATTCCAAACACGTATAGCCCGTGCTTGATCCTTTGCTGATACCACCCTTCTCCTTATCATACTCAGCTGTGACATATCCTTGTATGTCAACATGCATTTACTGTGAACAACTTTATTTGCCCATCTTAGGTTAGAGATATTTATCTCATGCCCTAACTGCCTGGTAATTGCACTGTCTTGCATAAATTATATATCATGTGAACATGTCTTATACTTTCCATAGTATCATAAATTTCTTAAATGCAGAAGTTCTTTATCACACACACACACACACATATATATATATATATATATATATATATATATTTATCCACACCAGTGGACCTTGACATTTGCAGATTAAATACTAGTCTAGATTTTAAGTAGCAATAATCAATGTCCAGATAAACCTAAATAATTGCTTTACTCCCTGAGATTTAAATATATATGTTCAAAATAAAACATTATCCTACCTTCTTTAGTAGGTTTATTTTAGAAAGTCTCCATACCTTTTAAATAACACTGGGATCTAAGCCAGTTAGGCCAATTAGCTCATATCTGCTTACAGATGCAGACTGGGTACACATCTCTTGCATGACTCTAGTTGATGTAATTCAATATACTTTTATGACCTAAAAAGAGAGTGATGGTAATTTAAAAAATGACTAGTCCTGTGAATCCAGGCATTTGAATCATTCAGTTATTTTCACTATTTGTATTAAATACGAAAGAATACATTCCTCCAGATAGCTTATAATAGATGAGCTCTGTATACTACTGCTAAATTTCTTACAATATAGAGTTGTTGACAAACATCAAGCATTTGGCTGGTTTTATATAAATCTTTGAAAGAGTTTGGGAAAAATTCAAAAGCAACATGCAATTCTTTTATTAAAAACATCTATTACTGCCCCAAATTTATTCCTGTAACTATAGTCATGGTATTCTTGTGTTCTAGAATTTTTTTTGCTAAAATATAGTACTATATTTGATGAAGATGCCTTCCTGCCACCTATAATGGAGTTTTCTGGTGCCCCAAAACCTCTTTTATTCTACATACACAAACATAGCTCAAAGATTTAATTTAGCTTAATTAAATTTAATATATAAAATATATATAAATATATATGTTTTAGGGCTAGCTTTACATATATATATCTAGCTTTATGATACATATATATATCATAACTTTGTCCTTTGCTCTGAATTGGTGGTTCTAACTTTTATAGTAGTAACTTTAACATGACATTGAAAATCTATAATTTTTATCACAAATTTCTAGTGTTTCTTTATCAAATGCTATTCCCATGGCTTCAAGAATGTTTCAGTTAAAGTTTTAAAGTCTAAATGGAGTCTAAGTTTCTGTCTAAATTAAGATCTACAGATCCTTTGAAGCTATATGCACTTATTTGAACATCCCTCTAAGCAGTCACTTCATATAAGTATAGTTCTTTGTGATTTGACATATACACATGGAACTGTTTAGAGCTGTGGCATTGTCAGGTCAAGAGTGTCCCCAGTTCTATAAATGTAAGTGACAGTGTAGGTATTGGAAAGTATAGTACTCATTTAATCTTCTATCAAAGCAAATACATATGCTTTAAAAGTCCAGGGTTCTGTAACATACAGAAATGTAGCCAAGATCACACTGTAACCACTCCAATATTTACTAAGTGCAAATATTGATACACAAGATTGTGGAATGTTTCTCTACTCACAAAAATATTTTAAACTCTATGTTTATTTTCATGACTAACAACTTGTCAAATATAACATCTTGCTTTTAAGGAAGAAGGTGAAAGAAGTCAAAGTGTTAGTCACTCAGTCATGTCTGACTCTTTGCGACCCCCTGGTTCATAGGCTGCCAGACTTCTCTGTCCATGGAATTCTCCAGGCAGGAATACTGGAGTGGATTGCCATTCCCGTCTCCAGGGGATCTTCCTGACTCAGAGATCAAACCCAGGCTTCCTGCACTGCCGGCGGATTCTTCACTGTCAGCCAATATGACTCTCCAAACATCACAGCATCTTACTGACCTGCCCACAGAGTGCCCAAGTAGCATTTGTTTTCTTTTCATAAAATCTCTCTGTACACATCACTGTATCCATGCTTTGGTGTCCAGCTCTTGTGTGTGTCTGTGTGGGGGTGGGGTGGGGTCATTATAGGTATGATTGATTGAATCACTTGCCGCATGACTGAACTGATTCTCCAGGGCCTTCTCCTTCCTAGGGGTCAGGCTAATGATATGTGTCTCAAAGCCTCAGTCCTCCAATCACACAGTTTGTTCTCTATGGCCTGAACTGCCACCTTTCTGAGTCACCTTGCCAGCCTAAACTATGCTGGAGCCTACTGTAAGTTACCTGATTGGCATAATTATCAGGGCCCAACACGAAAACAAAGACATTCCTATCACTCAGGAAATCCCAAGGATTGAAAGTCTGCCCCCCAGGAACAAGGGAAGAAGACCAGTCAAAATTTTATCATACACTCCCTTAGCTCAAATCACCAATATCTCTTGCCTGGACTATGCAACAGCCCCCCAAATGGTATTCCTCTATTCTTCTACTTTCTTTCAGCCCATTCTCCAAACATTAGTTAAAGTATCCTCTCCAGTGGCTCCTTAGTTCACTCATTGTAGAAGTTACCGTTTTCCATGGTAAAGGAGTCTGACACGATTGGCCCCTGATCACATATCTAAACTCATCTTCTCTCAGTCTCCTCCTTCACTCTTTTCCAGCCATGAAAAGTTTGTAACTACTCAAATTTTCAATACAGTCCTAGAAAAAAGTTTTGCACTTATTCCCATGGCTCTCTTCCTTTATTTTACCTCCACATGTGTCTCACGTGTGGTATAGTTACACTCATTTGCATGTTGCTCAGAAAAACTCCACTGGGTACTGCATAGTCTGAATACAATACTACAGTGCTCCAACTGAGATTAAAAAGTATCAGCAATTCAACAAATTTAAAATTTTAGATTCAACATGTTTTAATAAAGGGGCTTAAAAAATTTGACTTTCCAGCTAATACATTTATTATTTTCTTTAACTCACAATACTGAATGTACCACGCTAACGAAAATTAATCTAAAAATATTTACACCAATAAATGATTGTTTAAATGGCTAAAGACTCCTTTATTAACCAAATAATGAATTATTGAGGATAGTTGGCAGTTCTTCTTTGTGATGAAAATATTTCACACTTCTCATTTCAGCTTCTGCGTTGGATTAATATACTAGTATCATGAGAAGGTAAAGCGAAACTCGTAAAGCAAGGGTTGGCACACTTCTTCCTCTAAAGGTACAGAGACAAAAAATTTTCAGTGTCGTGTGCCATAATGTTTCTGTCATGACTATTCAACTCTGACATTGTACTGCAAATGTAGCCACACACATGTTAAAAACCTGGTGTGATTGTGAGCCAATCTAACTTTGCTTACCAAAGCAGGCAATGGGTGAGATGTGCCCTATGAGTCACAGGAGAAATAAAAAAGGATATTAGGTAACTCCTTATTTGTGTCAGACAGAATTTTCTCACTACAAGGCTAAAAAAAAACTATGAAAATAAATTGGATGCTGAAGGTCATCTGAGACGTCCATCAAATAGTCTTACTGTCCTCACTGATAATAAATAAAAGTTATACATTTAGATATAAAAAATAAATTTCTTTTTGAATTTCTACTTACAGGAAGATGGAGTAGATTCTTTTTCTCTTATCTCCCAGTAATTACAACTAAAAATCATGGACATTATATATAAAACAAAAATAGCAATTCTCAAAGGTAGAGAGAAGAGGCAGATCAGCTAGATATCTTGGGACCAGAAAAAAGAAAGCATGATATTAAAAGCATGGGTTTTCTTTCAGCCCCATATATCCCAGACTGCATGCTGGAAAAGTGGTAACCTGGAAATACAAACAGGGGCAGACAAAAATAACTCCAACAAAAGCTTGTGCTCTCCAGCCCAAAGATCAGGAAATGGGCAGCTTAGCCACAGAGAAATATTTTAAACAATAAATAACTACTCCAGCCAGACATCAGAGAAAAAAACTATGGTTCCAACTTGGCCTCTGACCCCAGCAAAGGTTGAAGAAAGTTGTCTTTAGACTGTAACAAATTTCAGCAACCCACTTCTGGAATGGTGCCAGAGAAGACCAAGTTGGAAGCTAAGACTTCCTCTCCACTGAGCAATAAAGAACTCCTTTCCCACAGTATCCATGGAGATCATGGGGAGGAGGGCCTCCCACCACTACCTGCCTTGGCTAGGCATCCCTTCTCCTCCCTACCAAGGTGAATGGCAGGTGAGGATTGGTGAAGAATTAGGACTTTCCCCAAAACCCTGTGATACTGAAGTCACTCCTTCTCCCCTGATATCACTGGAGGCCAAGATGCCCACTCACACTCTGTAGACAGGAAGCATTCCTAGGCAGGGTCATGTCAGCAGAGACCTAGAGGGGAACTGGAGTTTCATCCCTACCCAGCAGGAAAAGACACTCCCCAGACTCCCTGGAAGCTGAGTAGGAAATTGGACATCTATTTGGCAGTTACAGGAGGGCATCTCTTTCTTCCCCTGCTCCAGCAGTGCCAGAGAAAGCCAACTTCTTGGCAGAGATTTGTGTGAAATCCAGAGTCTCATAAACTTAATACCTTATATGTACAGCTTTTAAGTTTTCTAACATCATATCTCATATTGATAAATAGGAAAATCACAATTTGAATTTAAAAAGAAAATAAATATAAACCCTGAAATGACACATTAGAAATATGTAAGATTTTAAAGAAGGAATTTTAAAATGCTTCAACCAGTATTATAAAAATGTTGGAAACAAATGAACAAATGGACAGTTTCAGAAAAGAAAGTCTCAGCAAAGAAATAAAAGGAAAAAAGAACCAAATGGAAATTTTATGGCATGCAGTAACTGCCATAAAGAAAACTCAACAGCAGAAGAGAGAGGATTGAGGAAAGAAACAATGATGTCTAAGATGGAATGATATATATTAGCTGTTGGAAGAACAGAAAGAAAATAGATCCCATATGATCCAGCAATCCCAATCCTGGGCATATATCCAGAGAAAACCATAAATCGAAAGGATACATGCACCCAATATTCATTGTAGCACTGCTTACAATAGCCGGAACATGGAACCAACCAAAATGTCCATCAGCAGAGGAATGGATAAAGAAGACGTGGTACATAATACAGGGTACAAATGAGCCCACTTGCAAAACAGAAGTGGAGTCACAGATGCAGAAACCAAACTTGTGGTTACCAGCGGAAAAAGGTGGGGGGAGCAGGAAGGATAAACTGTGAGACTGAGTCTGAGATGTACTTATTGCTATATACAGAATAGATATAAGAACCCTGTGAATAGCCCAGGGAACCCTATTCAATGCTATGTAATGACCTTCATGGGAATAGAATCTAAAAAGAGTGGATGTATGTGTATGTATAACTGACTCACTCTATTGGACAGCAGAAACACAACACTGTATATCAACTGTACTTCAATTTGTTCTTCAATTGCTGAAGTTGTGTTCAACTGTTTCGTGATCCCATGAACTAGCCCACCAGGCTTCTCTGTCCAAGGGATTTCCCAGGCAAGAATTCTGGAGTGGGTTGCCATTTCTTACTCCAGTGGATCGTCCCAACTCAGGGACTGAACCTGTGTCTCCTGTATTAGCAGGCAGATTCTTCACTACTGATCCACTAGGGACTTAAATTTTTAAAAACTACACCGCCCGCCCCACCCCCCGCCCCGCCCCGCCCCGCCCCGCCCCGCCCCGCCCCGCCCCGCCCCGCCGCCCCCATCAACACCACCTTGGGAACTTGTGGGATAATAACGAAAGATCTAACATTTCTATCATTCCAGGAGTCTTGGAAGGAAAGTAGAAGAGAGGGCAGGGCTGAAAAAGTACTAAGACATAATGACTGAAAAACAGGATCTAGAATAACAAGGAACTTTCAAAACTCCATGCTGCTGCTGCTAAGTCGCTTCAGTCGTGTCCGACTCTGTGCGACCCCGTAGACAGCAGCCCACCAGGCTCCCCATCCCTGGGATTCTGCAGGCAAGAACACTGGAATGGGTTGCCATTTCCTTCTCCAAGGCATGAAAGTGAAAAGTCAAAGTGAAGTCGCTCAGTTGTGTCTGACTCTTAGCGACCCCATGGACTGCAGCCCACCAGGCTCCATAGCAGAAAACTAAACTCAAAAAGAAAGTGAACAAAAGACATGAGAGCTAAGTTAAGGTAAGTCTCAAATAGTTTAATTTCCTCCCAATCCAGCTGGAAGTCTGAGAGTGCATAAAACAAAAAGAGGAACTGCTTCACTCATTTTGGATAACGTGGAGTTTTTGAGCTCATAGAAACTGTACTCATTCAAATATACCCCCACAGGGTAGATACATGACTTAAAGAGCTCTCTTTCTGCATATCAATTACTTTTGGTGACAACACCTTTAAAGTGGGCTGGTTTCCCCTGTGTTTCCTTTTAGAGGATTGCATTTATTGGCTATAAAAGGCTGATGACAATACCAAAAAGAACAGTGGTGCCTACCATCACATTTTGCTGTGACTTAATGGAAAAAAAAATTATGCAGAAATCTTTATTTTATACAAGAATACCCAAGACTATACGACACAGCTCTGGTTTTATATCATACATCTATCGTATCAGTGTGAATGCAGAGCACTGCTAGAGACTGCATGCAGGGTGATTTTTGTGGCGAGCAGCTATTTGTCATATATTATTTAACACTGATTTCTTTGCTTAAATTCAGTCATACATTTACTTCTACTGACAACTCAGTGTATAGCAGCCCTGATAAACTCTGTGGGAGGTAAATATTTGATTTTCACAAACATAGTCACAAACATAGCAGGCTAAATAATTCCATAAGGATTCTCTGACAGTATTCTTAAAGTTACTACATATAATTATTTAGAATTCAGCTCTAAACAAGAATTTAGTTAACAAACACACCGATAGTTTTCCCTTATTTATAATAAATGGTCTAAGTTAGAAGAAATATTTATTATATATATGACCAAAATATATGTTTTTTTTTAAAGAGACAATCACTGTCTCATATGCAACTACATACTTACTCCCCTTTGGGCTACTGAGACTTCTTTCAATACTCAATACTCAACATATTTATCAAATGAATGAATTTGTATCAGTAATATTCACTTTCCTTGAAATATTTACCCTACATTTAGTTACCACTTTTAAGGACTATATTCTGCAACTTTACCACTAGAATGAAAAGTAACTCACTTCTTACTATGCTTTGAGCCTTGATTTAAGAAAAAAAAAAGGGAAGAGAAAAGCAGTTCTCGGCAGCCTAAAACTGGTCTGACATTGACATTGTCAGAAACTGGCCTGGTGCTTACCGCTAGACCATGCTGTCCTGTTGAATATTGGACATTCTTATAGAACAGCAACATCAGACAAGACCACACTGAAACAAAACAAGGTCACTTAGTAATTTTATTTAAACAGACCCAACAAGGTCTCTATGTCACCTACAAACTAGTGAACACCTCCCTTTTCCAAGAAATATGAGTAACATCTTTTTAACTAATTACTGTTTTATTATTCTAATTGGCTCTTACTATAGATTTTTTATTGAGATATTCCATTTTTAAATTGTCCCCACTTTCCTTTTTCTAAAATCATCTCTAAGTCAGATGTGACCTGGATTGTCAGAGGGCTTGAAGGTGTTCGATAACACCTCTCTTTTACCTTTTGAAAAACTGTAAACCTACCAAATAGTTGAAAGAACAGAACAAAAACAACCATAAACCCTCCATCTAGATTCAGCTGTTAACATTTTGCTATATTTGGTTACCTGTGTGTTATGGTTGTGCATATGCATATATATTTTTAATACATACATATATATATATATACTTAAACTGCAGATTTATTCCTAGTTAACTATGTTTCTCCTAAATATAAAAAGAATTTCCTAAATAACACAATACGATTGAGTTAGGCAAAATCATGCTTCCCTCCTACTCCACCATTCCAGAGTTCTACTCTTAGAATTTATAAATTACCTAACAGTGAAAAAGATACTTTGTAGATGTGATTAAATTAAAGACCTTGGAATGGGGAGTTATTCTGGTTAATCTGAGCGGGCTCAGTCTAATTACATGGATCCTTAAAGGTACAAAGCCTTTCCTGTTGTGGTCCGAGGCTGGTGTGATTACAAAAAGAACAGTTAGAGCGATGCAATATTTGCTAACTTAGAAGATGGAAGAAGACAGCTCCCCAGCCATTGAATGCTGGTGACCTCTAAAGGCTCAAAGAGCCTCCAGAAAGGAACATAGTTCTGTCAACACTTCAATTTTAGCTCAGCTAGACCCATGTGGGACTTCTAACCTACAACTCTTAAGATAAAGAATATGTATTATTTTTAACCAAGTTTTGGGCAATCTGGTACAGTAGCAATTTAAAAAATTCCACCATTTTCACCTGTAAAAAATTAACAATAATTTCCTGTAATCAATACATAGTTCACATGAACATTTTCTCTAATTGTCTCCAAAATGTCTATCAAAGCTCCCCCCCCATGCAGATCCAGGATCCCATGAAAGTTTACATGTTAACAATATTGTTCTGTCTCTCTAGTCTCTGTTATCTAGAACGATAGCCTTTTCTTTGTTTCTCATAACACTGACTGCTTTACTGAAGATTCCAGGTCAATTGGCCTGCAGAAGGTCCCTCATTCTGGATTTGTCTGGATCCTTTTCACATGATTGGATTCCAGTTAGATTACTTTTGGCAAGGATTCTTCATAGAAAATGACATGTACCTTCTATTGCTTCAAGTCCTTGCAGGGATTAAGTCATTTAATCTTCATAACTGTCCCATGAGATAAGGACCACTATTTTCCCTATTTTAAAGAAAAGGAAACTGAAGCACAGAATTAGTAAAGGCAACTTCTCAAGGCCACAAAGAATTTATAGAAGTCTTAGGATTCAAACGCAGAATTTTTGAATCTAGAGCTCTTATTTTTAGCCATCACTCTCCTAGAACCCATATACTCTTAAGACAGCTAGGGTGATACAATAGTTCCTCCAGAAGCTGCAGAAGGCAAGGAATATTCTACCAAGAGCTAGTACAAAGGAATTCAACCCTGTCCATAACTTGGGCTTTAGTCAATGATACCCATTAGACTTCTAAACTATAGAACTGTCAATGGTAAATTTCTATTGTTTATAAGACAGGAAATGTGTGGCAGTTTGTTATAGTAGATAAAAAGTTCATACAGAGATTAAAGGAGATGTGTAAAGGCAATGATCATAGTGCTTACCTGAAGTACAGGCCTATTCCCTAAATATTATATATTTTTTTTATTATTGCTTTTATTATTTATCATTAATGATGTCATTCTGAATGTCTGAGAAAACTTCAAAGAGCAGTTGTAGCCTAAATTGGTCTTGAAATATTGATAAGCTATAAATACTAGGAATTTCTAGGTAGAAGGAAAAATGTTGGTAAAAATATGACAAAGGAATAACAGGGGGTTTACTAAGTGCTAGGTTTTGTTGGTCCTTCAATAACAAACTTCATCCTGTTAGAAGCTTTTACAGTTGTTGTTATATTGGAAAATTTGATTTTAAGAGTTTAATCTGCTATGTAATTAATTGACAGAGGAAGTTTAAGAAAAAGATACTAATGCTAGTACTGAGATTACAGCATGAACTAAGGGAGCAAGTAGAATGAGGAAGAATAGGATGAAGAATACAAGTTCCTGAAGGCCAGCATTGTGCCTTCCTTTCTTGGGCATATCTAAGAGAGGATGCAGCCTCTGATCACTGAATATGTACTAGTTTAACAAGTGGAAAAAAGGTAGGAGAAAAGCTTACAAAGAATGGCACATCTCCAACTTAATTGTAAATCTTCCAACTTCTGGGTTAACATCTAACATCATTCTTTAAGTCTCAGGGTCTAGATCAGTGTTTCCACCAAAGCTCAAAAGAAGATGTATTTTTGAAGAGGTGATAATCCGATCTTTAAGTGTGGGCAAACAAAATATTAGCATATAGTATCAGTTCAATTCAGTCGCTCAGTCGTGTCCAACTCTTTGCAACCCCATGGACTGCAGCATGCCAGGCTTCCGTGTCTATCACCAACCCCTGGAGCTTACTCAAACTCATGTCCATTAGTTGATGATGCCATCCAACCATCTCATCCTCTGTCATCTCCTTTTCCTCCCACCTTCAATCTTTCCCAGCATCAGGATCTTTTCCAATGAGTCAATTCTTCGCATCAGGTGGCCAAAGTATTGGAGTTTCAGCTTCAGCATCAGTCCTTCCAATGAATATTCAGGACTCATTTCCTTTAGGATGGACTGGTTGGATCTCCTTGCAGTCCAAGGGACTCTCAAGAGTCTTCTCCAACACCACAGTTCAAAAGCATCAGTTCTTCAGTGCTCAGCTTTCTTTATAGTCCAAATCTCACATCCATACATGTGAGAAACCATAGCTTTGACTAGATGGACTTTTGTTGGCAAAGTAATGTCTCTGCTTTTTAATATGCTGTCTAGATTGGTCATAGCTTTTCTTCCAAGGAGCAAGGGTCTTTTAATTTCATGGCTTCAGTCACTATCTGCAGTGAATTTGGAGCCCAAGAAAATAAAGTCTCTCTCTGTTCCGTTGTTTTCCCATATAGCATACATTGTATACTATATGTATACTATATACAATGTATAGTATACATTGTTTCCCCAAATAGCATACAGTATACACGATCCAGTGATTTCTATGGCTTCCCAGAACCTGAATTTTGAGCTTATCGCTTCTTGACCAGTGTATTTATGCTGTACCACAGTTGTCTAATTAGAAATATTAAGCAACTAGTATTTATTAACATTTTTTTAACCAGAAAATACATCTATCTCCAACATTACTGTGCTTATTAACCAAATGTTTCTTATAATGTACATCTCAGAAGGCAGACACTGAAGATATAAAAGTATTTGAAATAATTCAGAAAAAAATTACAATTTCTATATCAGCAAGGATTAATATCCTTTTGTTCATTCCTAACAAAAGAATCATGAGCTGTTTCCACCCATTAAATCATTTAATTCTATACTCAGTCCTGTAAAAGTTTCCAAATGTCATGCAGCTTTAACATGGTATTTGTTTGTGTGCATGTGCATATATTGGGAAAGGTGTATTTGCTAATAAATTTAAGACAGCATGGCTGCATTTTATAAGGCATACAACCTGAGAACTGTGAAACATTGTCATGGTTACCTGCACAGCAGCAGGATGTATGTGGGTGAAAGACAAGATTCAAACAGCGTAAGAATAGGCTCTTTAACAGAGACCGAAAATTATGGACAAAGAGGAAAATGGAGAAAGGTAGCAGCAAGTGTGAGCAGACCAGGATTCAGCTGATTTAAAACAGGCACTGATTAAATAATTCTTTTCTATAGTTATGATCTGATAATTTTGTATATATATATGTGTGATTGCTCAGTCACTCAGTCGTGTCCAACTCTTTGCAACTCCCTGGACTGTAGCCAGTCAGGCTTCTCTGTCTTTAGGATTTTCCCAGGCAAGAATACTTAAGTGGGTTACCAAGTCCTTCTCCAGGGGATCTTTCCAACCCAGGGATTAAACCCATGTCTCCTGCATTGGTAGGCGAATTCCTTACCTGGAAAGCCTGATCTGATAATTATTTGCTTCAAATCACCTTATCTCAGAAATTGCTTTCTTCACAGGACTGAAGAACATGAGAGGAAATTTAAAAGATACTATAGTTAGAAAAAATTTTTAAAGAAAATGATGAATGTTTTCATTAGGGCAAGATGAATGTTTTCATTATGGTCCTCTTACTTCAGGTATTTTGAGATTATTAATAATCCATCTTACAAACAATACCTTCACCAAGAATATTGTCAATTTTTGCAATTAAAGCACTTGGCAATGATATCTTGTTCTTTGTGAATCTTCTCCTGAAAAATAAAATTTCTTTCAATACAGTTGAAATTTGTTGACCTTTGAATAATGCACAGATTAATATGCCTACAATTTATACTTGGTCCTGGTATCCACATTTCCTCAGCATCTACAGAGTCAACCAACTTTGAAAGGTGTGGCACTGCAGTATTTACTATTGAAATATATTCATGTATAAGTGCACTCTTGCAGTTCAAACCCGTATTGTAAGGGTCAACTTGTAGTTATTAAATGTTATTTGCTTAGATTCCTCAAAATCTACTCTGATATGTCTCTTGTAAAAATTTGTTTCATTTTGTTCCTTACTTTTTGATGTTTTCAAATTGTGGTGCTGGAAAAGGCCCTTGAGAGTCCCTTGGACCGCAAGGAGATCAAACCAGTCACTCCTAAAGGAAATCAACCCTGAATATTCACTGGAAGGACCGAGGATGAAGCTAAAGCACCAATATTTTGGCCACCCAATGCAAAGAGCTGACCTACTGGAAAAGCCCCTGATGCTGGGAAAGATTGAGGGCAAGAGGAGAAGGGAGTGACAGAGGATAAGATGGTTGGATGGCATCACTGACTAAATGGACATGAGTTTCAGCAAACTCTGGGAGATGGTGGAGGACAGGGAAGGCTGGTGTGCAGCATGCAGTTCGTGGGGTGGCAAAGAGCTAGACATGACTTAGTGAGTGAACAGTAACAACAACTTTTCAGCAGCTTGGTCAAAGTAAAATATTCTCTTATTATTTTACAGTCCTCTATGAATTTACAGGAAAGAGAAAATGATTATAAAGACCTAGTTTTAAAATCTAGATAACCCAATATTAAATTCAACAAATATCTAGCTAGCCCTTAGCAAGCACTAATCTAAGTAGTGGAACAACACAACTAATAAAATATGATCTCTGACATCTGGAATCTCACAATATTGAGAAAAATGTCACACGCACAAAAAACACAAGCAGACAAATAAAATAAGGCCCGAGCTAGGCTGAGGAACAAAGGCACTGGAGGCTAGAATAAAAAGAGCAATTAAAAACAGACTAAATTTGTCAACAAAGAGTATTCAAAACATAACTAAGACACAAGATTTCTTTATTAGTCCTATAACAAATGTGAGAATTGGCATTTAAAATAATTTTCTAAATATCATCCTTTAGTAATAACAGACAGCTAGAAACATCATGTAATCCAAAGAAAGAAGCAAATCTTTTACGAAAGATGTCGATCCCTTCAATCCTGTTGTTCTATCTGAACTTTCCTAGTTCTGCAAATAATCTTAATTTATATAATTTTAATGACTGGAAATTATTTTGTTTCTCTTCCCATAGATTTACAATTTAAAAATATATATACATAATATAAACATAGGTTAAATTACTCAATACAATGAAAACAAGTTTTCTGTCAAATACACAACTTCATGACATAGGATCAGATTTATGAAGCTGTTATTTTCATGAAGTTTAGTTAAGTCTCTCCTTCTAATAAATATTTTAGTATCATCATCTCTGTGGTTTAAATTGATGCTAAAGTGTATAAGGATAAAACTGTTAAGAAAGGAGCCATGGTTTTCTTATTCCCAGAAGAAAACCCTCAAGCTGAAGAAGCACAATTTTTCCCCAATTAAAACAGAGCCAATTATGTTCTGTGATGTATCCATGCCTCCTTCCAATTCTTCTATATGCCCATGGAGTAAAAGTTTCCACTTATCTGTGTCAGAATTTACTAATGTGGATTCCATACAGTGCTTCATCAATCAATAGCACTTTAGCTCCAAGGGTAAAATGAGAACTAAAATGTGTTTCACTGGTTTTCAAATAATATCACTTTTATGACATGTTAAAGAGCAGGCACTAACTCATATTAAGTTAGGGAGTTCAAAGTAAGAACCAATAAAAGTAAACAGCCTCAAATGATGGTATAATTTAGCTCATAAAAATATTACAACTGCCTTTCGCTGTCCATTTCCCTAGAATTAAAAAATAAATCTTTTAAGAATACGAATCTAAAATCTCAGTCTACTGACCCCAAATCTGTAAACGTGTTGTGAACATGCTGTGAACAAAAGCAAATCTATCACTGCACAGGAGGTGCTCTCTAATTTTCATAATTGGAAAACGATTCAGAGAGCAATATGAACATTTACAAAGGAGAGAATCTTTTCTTATAAGCTGTTGGTGTGGCATCTCTTTAAAGTGAATTGAGCTGTCATTCTTTTATTCTATAAATAAAACCTTACTGTTTTAAAGCCAGCTGGTTTACCCCCTCAGAATACAATTTATAATGGAAAAAGGATTTTTTTCTTGAAGAATGAGATTTTCTTATTTAATAACAGTATCTTCTAATTCTTGCTTTGTCTTTCCAGAATATGCAATAAGAAAGAATTCTATGATAACCAGAAGAATGTTTTTCAACTAATAAATATTTTACAGCACGCTTGGTATTAAAATTTTAGAGGTGAAAGAAATTTAGAACTCTCTTGATCTAGATGCTCAATTTTACAGGTGTTAAGTTTGAGGTCCATAGAAGTTCACTGGCCAAGATCTCCTGTGAGAGTCAGAAATGACACCAGGACTGAGACCTTCTGTTAAATTTTTATTTCTTTTTAGAGATGGAAAACCCTTGAATCAAATATTTGATTACTTTTAAAAAATAACGGAGCAACAATATCATAATGATTCTGGGTCAGCAGGGTAGACTAAAAACTTATGCTTAACTCCTCTCTCTCCCCATATAACAGAACAATGATAATAATAGAATTCTTAAAAGTGTATTCTACTATATGAAAGTAGAGCAGACAAGAAGTTTAATCAAATATCTAGAACAGTAAGTGGATTAAAGCATGCCAACAGACAGAGAAATCCACTGTACAATTCTGACAGAGGAAGTGAAGAGGAGGGAGTCCAGATTTGAACATGGAAATGTCATGAATTACTGAGCTCTAGGCATTTGGCACTCCTTTCCCAAACTTCCTGCTGTTAGCTAGTACCCAATACAACTTCTAACAGAGTAGAGTGCTCTAATTAACTTAATAGAATTCTACTGAGAAGTAAAACAAGTATGATTATTGGCATCCCAGCACAAATTTCTTCTAATCCTGGAATTCAAGGCACACATAGCATAAATGCCATGTCCCTGACACTATCTTTAAAAGAATCAATCAATATAATATATGAATATATAAAATGTGCCCCTTCCTCTTTCTTATAACTAGGAATTGATACCAAGATATTACCCACAATATCATTATGAACTGATAATCAAGATGTTTGAAAGTAAAAGATCAAAATGAAAAATAAAAACTAACTTGAAGGAAACTAATTTACACAACTGAAGATAACATTTTAAAAAATCGTTTCTTGTCTTTAAAGACATTCACTAAGATATTGCATCCATGAAAAATAATCAACGTTATGGAAAAGTAGCAAATAAAAAACCTTTTGGAAATAAAATGTACAATTGATGAACATAAATCATATATTAAATTTGGAAAATAGAGTAAATAAGTTCTCCCTGATTGTAGATCAAAAGAATATAGAGCAAAAAAAAAAAAAGATGAAAACTCTAAGACATAAATGATTAATCTAAATGTCTCAATATCTGATGAAATTTAATTCAGATTGAGTTTAAATTAGAGAAAACAGAACTGTTGGGAATAGAGGGAATAATGAAAGAGAAAACATATACCAGGGACAAAAAAAAAAAAGTTCAGATCAAATACTCCCTCAGAGGGTTGATGCAGATGAATGAAAAAAGATTTAAGAATAAAGGCAAGATCTCTGATGCCTGTGGGGGTGTGTGTGTGAGAGAGAGAGAGCAAGAGAGACTGCATTAGCATAAGAATAAGAGAGATCAATTAAAGGATATACTTTGGCAAAATAATGGATTCACTATACTGGTTCCAAATTGGGAAAGGAGTATGTCAAGGCTGTATATTGTCACCCTGCTTATTTAACTTATATGCAGAGTACATCATATGAAATGCTGGGCTGGAAGAAGCACAAGCTGGAATCAAGATTGCCAGGAGAAATACCAATAACCTCCCATACACAGATGACACCACCTTTATGTCAGAAAGCAAACAAAAACTATAGAGCCTCTTGATGAAAATGAAAGAGGAGAGTGAAAAAGTTGGCTTAAAACTCAACATTCAGAAAACTTAGATGATGGCATCTGGTCCCATCACTTCATGGCAAATAGATAGGGAAACAATGGAAGCAGTGAGAGAGACTTTATTTTTTGGGCTCCAAAATAACTGCAGATGGTGACTGCAGCCACTGAATTAAAAGACACTTGTTCCTTGGAAGAAAAGTTATGACCAACCTAGACAGCTATTTAAAAGCAGAGACGTTACTCTGTGGACAAATATCCGCTTAGCTAAAGCTATTGTTTTTCCAGTAGTCACATAATGGATGTGAGAGTTGGATCATTAAGAAGGCTGAGCACTGAAAATTGATGCTTTTGAACTGTGGTTTTGGAGAAGACTCTGAGAGTCCCTTTGACTGGAAGGAGATCCAACCAGTCAGTCCTAAAGGAATTCAGTCCTAAATATTCATTAGGATTGATGCTGAAGCTGAAGTTCCAATACTTTGGCCACCTAATGCAAAGAACTGACTCGTTAGAAAAGACCCTGATGCTGGGAAAGATTGAAGGTAGAAGGAGAAGGGGACAACAGAGGATGAGGTGGTTGGAGGGCATCACCAACTCAATGGACGTGAGTTTGAGCAAGCTCTGGGAGATGGTGAAGGACAGGAAAGCCTAGTGTGCTGGAGTTTGTTGGGTTGAAGAGTCCAACACGACTGAGTGACTGAATAAGAACAAGAATGGTTAAGAAACTGGCTCTAAAAAACTGGCTCTAGAAGTTAAGGCAGGTCCTAAGGTGACAGTTATACAGCAGGCCTAAAAGGTATAAAAAATTAATAAACAGAAATCTTAAATTAAAAGAATAAGGGGACTAGAACTGAGTTCTCATGCCCGGCTACAATAGCAGAGCCCAGTAGGAAGAAGAAAAACTCCTTCCCTGGCAACGACTCAGCCAATGAAAAGTCATGGACTCTTTGTTTATGGGGTCTTCTCAACTTCCTCGTCCGTCTATAAAACAGTCCTCCATTTTTCTGGTAACTTGCACATTCACCACAGTGGTAGTTTAATCCTTAAGTTTTGTCTGACTCTTATGACCCCATGGGTGTAGCCCACCAGGCTCTTTTGTCCATGAGATTTCCCAGGCAAGAATACTGGAGCAAGTTATCTTTTCCTTTCTCAGGGGATCTTCCTAACCCAAGGATTGAAACCATGTCTCATGCTTGGCAGGAGGATTCTTTATCACTGAGCCATCTGAAAAGCCCATGTAGGTCTATAAATGTACATCTTACATACCCATTCTTGTTAAAGTGTCTATGAAGCACTTATAAAAACTGACTATAAATGGTTTTCATAGTTTGAAATCTCCAGAAGCAGAAGATGAGACAGGAATTTGGATGCCTGTCATTTATTGCAGAGAAGGCAGTGGCAACCTACTCTAGTACCCTTGCCTGGAAAATCCCATGGATGCAGGAGCCTGGTAGGCTGCAGTCCATGGGGTCGCGAAGAGTCAGACACGACTAGATGACTTCACTTTCACTTTCATGCATTGGAGAAGAAAATGGGAACCCACTCCAGTGTTTTGCCTGGAAAATCCCAGGAACGGCAGAGGCTGGTGGGTTGCCGTCTATGGGGTCGCACAGAGTCGAACATGACTGAAGCGCCTTAGCAGCAGAGGCAGTGCTTCTCAGAAGCAAGCTCTGCCTGGTTACCCCTTCTTGCCCTGCACCCTGATGATTCTCTCCAGGCAGTAAACTAGAGCTTTTGCAGAGTTCATCTTGTTTGTTTTCCTTGTTGCTAATCCTCCATGGCATTTCTGCATGCTCTGTGACAGTTTTTGTCCGGGACTATATTTTCAAAGATGTTTGTATAACAAACATAGTTTTCCCTCTGGGGCAGAGGAGAGATATCTGACCAAGATAATAAATACAATGTCTTCCTCTAGGGCATGGGTTGGCCAGGCTTGCTTGGAGTTTCCTGATATGATTGGGAGTCTCCTAAGTTCAAGATACTTCTCCCTAGTGTAATGCACCACCAGTGGGTATACAGGCAACGCTTGTAGGAACTGAATTCTGGAAAATCAGTTCTAACTTGTTACTGTTGCTATAAGAATCACACTGTCCAGATCCATTTTGGCTCGCTGTCTTCCTTTCTATGGCAAATCAACCTAGCAGCTGCCACCATGCCCCTGCTTTAGGAACTGCTGGACTACGTGACATTGCCTCTCTCTAGTGTCACCTTCCTGTGCTGTCTGATGTCAAAAGTCTGAAGATCATTGTTTAATATATTTTACATTGATTTTCAATTGTTTCAGATGTGAGAGTAAATCCAGTTCCTATTACTTCACGGTGAAAGTGAAGTCGCTCAGTCGTGTCCGACTCTTTGCGACCCCATGGACTGTAGCTTATCAGGCTCCTCTGTCCATGGGATTTTCCAGGCAAGAGTGCTAGAGTGGATTGCCATTTCCTTCTCCAGGAGATCTTCCCGACCCTGGAATCGGACCCAGGAATCAAACCCAGGTCTCCCGCATTGCAGGCAGACGCTTTACCGTCTGAGCCAGCAGGGAAGCCAAAAGTCAAAAGCAAAAGTCCCCTAAGATAAATTTTTCAAATAAAACTAATAATAATTAAAAGAGATACTTGGCAAACCTACTGAAGGTAAGTCAGAGAAAACCCAAATTCAAAGAACTAGAAATGAGAAAATTTTGTAACATGTTCAAAGACTAAGCATTATAGAATAATACTCATGGTGGATACTGTTTCTTGGCTGACCTAAGATATAGTCTCAAAGTTTTGCTCTTAGGCCCTAGGGCAGTCTCTGTGACAATAAGTGGTAAGTGGAAGTTGGCTTGGCTAGTGCTCCCAGGAGAAAACAAAATTTTTTTTCTGGCAAAATTAATGGTCCCATCCATTGTTTTTTCTCTTCTCTCATTTTCCTATCCAGTAAATAGATGATGCCTATACTCTGAGAATAAACCATGCTTGAAAAGGTGACAAAGCAGAGAAATAGAAAGAATCCAAATCATGATGATTCTTTAGCAACTGCATTATTACTGCACCACTCATCTCAAGATTTTTATTTACATATTTATTTATTTTAGAAAAACAAATTTTTATTTTATCCAGTAATATTTCAACTTTCTGTTATTTGCAGTCAAATGCATTTCTTATAATAACTATAAAATATCTGATATGTTACCCTTTTTGCAAGCTCAAAGTAATGCTGACAGTTTCATAGAAGCTGGCAGAAGACACAAGACTACCAAGTTATAGACAAAGGATAGCGGATTACCCCCAGCAGCATCAGAAGCTAGAGCATCATCATTTTCTTGTGCCAATTTCTCAAGTTCCCAGCCTCTACAAGTGTTACGATAAGGGTTCTCACCACACAGTGGGTTGTGTTACAAGAGAGAAAACCTCAGTCTTCTGTTACACGCTGCAAGCAAACCTGCTCAATGTTTGCCCCAGAGGGAAGCATCTTAATTACACTGGGTAGCAAAAAGAAAACAAAACTGTCCTCTGCTCTGAAAGACTCTCTATCATCCAAAGCTGTTTCCTAAGTCTAAGAAAAAAAGATAGTCTAAGGAAAAACAACAACAACAGCAACAGCTCACAATCCATGTAGAAAACATTATGAATAATTGCCAGCGAATGCCTTTTCTCGCAAGATGTGCACAACTGTGACATCAGACAATTATTTTTCAAAATTTGTAACTGCCGTGGCTTAGAATTTTGTCCTCATTATTCTGTCCTCTGAGAATTTTGAAATGACTAGATCTCTTTTAAAAAATTTATACATTAAATAAGTTTAAACTTGAAATTATTGGAAAGACTATTGGTACAGGAAAGTGAAATCAGTTAATGAAAAGTTATCCACTCTTTCTTTTTTCCCTTCCCTTCCTAAACAACTTGGTCCCAAGTCTATTAGGTATGGCAGAGAAAAGTAGGTGTCTGTAGTGGAGTGGGAAGGGGAGAGTCCCAAAGTGGGGTGTCAATCCAAGCAGCTATAGGAGTTGCTCACCGTGGAAAGTCAGAACCCAAGCAGGGGAAGGAGGATATCACTTCACGGAACTGTGGCCTGGAATGAAGTGTCAGAACTGAGCAAAATAAAGATGGCATCTTTATAGGAGTGTCGCCTAACAAGGTAGGGTGTCACAGCCCAAGCTGGGTGTGGAGGGTAATGATACACTAGGCTCAGAGAGGTTGAGTTGACATTCACTCCAGGGAAATAGGGAGAATGCTGTGAAGAGTTAGATGCAAAAGGAAGAGGGATGCTTCTATGTGGGGAAAGAGTGGCGGGGAAATTCTGAAATAGGTCATGAACAGGGGGTCAAATAAATAAAGACAGTAAGTACCATGAGAACCACATTTTTCAATATCCTAGAGGAGAGTTAGGGGTGTGCATGGGCAACGAATGAAAATGTGGTGTCGACCTGGAATTGCATGTGTTAGTGTGAACTAGAGTTTCCAATATAGAGGCATAGACAGACAAAGCAATAAATAGAGTGCACGTTGTGTGTGTGTCTGTGTGTGCGTGCTTGGGTATACACTGAAGAAGGAAATGGCAGCCCACTCCAGTGTTCTTGCCTGGAGAATCCCAGGGACGGTGGAGCCTGGTGGGCTGCCGTCTATGGGGTCGCACATGCATATACTCTGTAGCTCTGTTCTCTGTCTGGAACTAATGACATTTGAATAACGTAAGCAAACAGAGCTCAGATTTGGCTTCTCAAAACCATTTATACTAAGAGCAGTCAGGGCTCCTGGAAGAAATGGTAATATCATGTTTGGTCAAGGAAATTACAAGATAAATCTAGAATATCTTGTGCCAGAGACTAGGCATTGCTCAAAGAATGATGGGAACATGTAAAGAGGACACAAGAGCTGGCTTGAGATGCTCCCATTGGTCTCATATATTCAGAAAGAATATAAACAGTCCAATAGTGATAGTTTTGAATTATACCATGAAAGTGAAAGTGAAGTCGCTCAGTTGTGTCCGACTCTTTGCGACCCCGTGGACTGCAGCCTTCTAGGCTCCTCCATCCATGGGATTTTCCAGGCAAGAGTACTAGAGTGGGTTGCCATTTCCTTCTCCAGGGGATCTTCCCAAACCAGGGATCAAACCTGGGTCTTCCGGATTATAGGTCGACTCTTTACCGACCATGAATCCATACCCAAAATAACTTAATAAATACACAGAGAACATATTTACGTGGCCTTAAACTATTTCCACACAAAATATCTACTAATTTAAAAAGAAAGGGTAACCTGACAATGGACAATTCTGGTAGACATCACCTTATCAAGGGGTCAAAGTGAGCCACCAACAGTAATGGTAAATATTGAAACCATTTGTCACCTGAAAGGATGCTAAGAGGAGGATGCAGCCACTTCTGTTACAGTCCTGTCAAAGATCCATACATGAAATCAATCATAAGAAAACATCAGATAAATCCAAATTTTTTTCCATTAAGTTGTAAGAATTTATTTTAAATAACCTACAGTTGATTAAAAGGGAATTCATGATAAAAATAGAAGATATTTGAGGAAAGACATGGGAAATGGACTGCACACACACTAAACTAACAATGCCTCTAAAACCAATGATTATAGCAAAAAATGTCTTTGCATTAAAATTCTGCTTTTTATGTGTTTTTAACCCTATTTTTTACACAATTACAAAAGAAAAATAAAAGCCCTAAAATCTTGATTATTTTTCCTTTTTTTTTTTTTTTGGACTAAATACTCATTTTCCTCTAAATTTTTTACCTGTGGAACTTTTATACAATAAAATCTTTCAAGTGAAAGACTGGGTTTTAAATGAAAAAGATGGGTATCTGAAAGGGCATAGAGAATGCTCAGAACAAAGGATGATGGGAAAATGGTTTCAGTCACTGATTATTTATTATCCTTAGACTTGCTCACCCCTCTTCCCTCCCCAGCCCCAATCTACACGATCTTTAAGATCAAGAAAAAGTTTTAAATATTTTAAAATAATTAAAAAGAAATAAAAATTCACATTTAAAAAGGAACACTCAAGTCAAGAAATATTGTAAACTACCCTGATGGCTCAGATGGTAAAGAATCTGCCTGCAACACAGGAGACCTAGGTTTGATGTCTGGGTTGGGAAGATTCCCGAGGGAAGGAATGGCTACCCACTTCAGTATTCCTACCTAGAGAATTTCATGGACAGACAAGCCTGGTGAGCTATAGTCCATGCGGTTGCAAAGAGCTGGACATGATTGAGAGACTAACGCTTTCACAGCAATACCAAGGTCACCAAAATCAAGTAAACATTGAAAAATCCTCCCAGAGTGAAGAAGACTAAAGAGATATGAAAGCTAAGTGTAGCCAGCAGTTACAAACTGAACCATTTTGTAGAAAAGATATTTTTGGAACAATTAGTGAAACTTGAATGGTATCCAAGGATTAGATGATTATGTGTTAGTTTGGATAGGGGGCATGTTTTTATTTATAGGAATTACACAATATGGTATTTGAGGGTGATATGCTATCAGTTTGACAAACTAACTTTTAAATCATTCATCATAAAGTCTCACTCTTCTAGTCTGAGAAAGATAACTATCATTGGCTATCACTTAAATGTGGAATCAAAATTCTGATACAAATGAACTTATTTACAAAACAGAGAAAGACTCACAGACATAGAAAACTAACTTACGGTTGCTAAAAGGGAAGGAGGAGAGGAATAAATTAGGAATTTGTGATGAATAGATACATACTAATACATATATGTAAAAACAGATAAGCTACAAGGTCCAACTGCGTAACACACAGGAATGTATTCAGTATTTTGTAACAACTTCAAATTGAAAAGAATAAGAAATATATATATACACATATATGTCTGAATCACTTTGCTATATACCAGAAACTAACACATTGTGAATCAACTATACTTCAACAATAATAAAATCTTAGTCTTTTGTAAGTTTTGTGATTATTTCACAATAAAAATATTAAAAACATAAAAATATGTTGATTCAGAAATACTCTTAAAATGATTCTGAAACCAAAACGTTTGATTCTATACTTTCAAAATAAATTATTTCATGTTTTAATGGTATATGTGATTTTCACACTGTAACTGGTACAGAATCTAGGCATAATAGTTCAAGTTGGTGTATGAAGCTAACACTCTGACACTCAAATGTCAAACAATATAGTATATATGACAGAAAACATTTCTGTGAATGTAATACAAAATCCTAAATGAATACCACCATTCCAAATTTCAGAGTACATCATGAGCAATTAGGGTCAAGAGTAAGAACAGAAGGTTTATATAAAATGTAATGATGAAAAGCATGGGCTAAAATATGAAGTAAAATATCATGGCCTTGAATTCTTGAGCTGGCGCTTGCTAGCTGGGTGAATTTGGCTAGGTTCCCAAACCTCTTTAAGCCTCAGTTTTTTCCTTAAAACCTAGTTCATAATGTTGTGGGAAATCATTCAAATAAGCTTACATACACACACACACACGTGCACTAATTATTTTTAAAAGTAGAAGATACATCAGTAATTATCTAATTAGAAAAAATTAACAGTAGCTGCCTTTGCTTCTAACAGAATAGTTAATGAAGTATAATACCTAATATGCCTAATCTGGGACAGAATTCTCTTTCTCACACCCACTCCTAGCAATAAAAATTTTTTCTTTAATAAAATAGAGAATATAAGACTATTTTAGCCACCTGTTGCTACATAGTAAATTACCTCAAAATTTAGTGGCTTAAGACAATAATAAACTTTTATATCACTCTCAGTTTCTGTGGATACAAAATTCAGAAGAGATAAGATAGAGGAGCTCTGCCTCAGAGCCTCCTGTGACATGGTAACAAGATGCTCTTTGAGGCTGTAGTCATCTGAAAGCTTAAACAGGGTTCAAAATTCTGTTTCCCATGTTGCCAAAACAGTATGGCTATTCAGAAGAGACTAGCAGTTGGAGAAAGCCGGGGTTTTGTCTACATGAGTCTCTCTTTAGGGCTGTTTGAGAGGTCTCATGACATGGTACATGGCTTCCATTAGAGTGAGCAATCCAAGAAAACAAGGCCAAAGTTACAACACCTTTTATTAACTAGCCTTAGATATCATTCCATCACATTCACAGCATTCACACAGAGCAAACCATTCATGGTGGAAGAGAATTATACAGGATGAGAATATCAAGAACGAAGGACTGGAAGCCATCTCGGAGCCCGGCTATCACAGGACATTAAACCAACAACCAATACCTCGTTTAGGACAACACCTGGAGTGGACAACTTTTGGCTGACTCCACAGTCCTCCCGTGAACCTCCTTTTTAAAGTGACATCTGCTGCTGCTGCTGCTAAGTCGCTTCCGTCGTGTCCGACTCTGTGACCCCATAGACGGCAGCCCACCAGGCTCCCCCGTCCCTGGGATTCTCCAGGCAAGAACACTGGAGTGGGTTACCATTTCCTTCTCCAATGCATGAAAGTGAAAAGAGAAAGTGAGGTCACTGAGTCATGTTCAACTCTCAGTGACCCCATGGACTGCAGCCCACCAGGCTCCTCTGTCCATGGGATTTTCCAGGCAAGAGTACTGGAGTGGGGTGCCATTGTCTTCTCCGGAAGTGATATCCATGATCCATAAATAAAGAAAGATGCATCAGATACCTTCTGCTTACTGGAACTGACTCAAGGCCATGACCACATTTATTTGGTCACATGACTCAGAGTAGGCCAGGCAGTATTTGCTGCCTATAAATTTGCCTTGGGAGAAGAACTTTCTAATGTAAGCCTGGCTATCTTCTTGAAGGAAGTATTCGGCTCTGGCAGCCAGCAGTCACTTTACAGTGTGAGAGAGAGAGAAAAAAAAGAAACTCTGAACAAAGAGAAAATGATGTGAACAGGAGAAAGACTACCTGCTGCAGTAGTTACTAGTTGGCTGCCCATGGAACATCTATTTTCTCTTTCTGAATTATTAGCACATCTATGTCTCCTTTAGGTGGCATGAGAGATGCTCCTATCACTCCTGTCTTATGAAGCAAACCATATAATCAAGGCAGGGCTGATCATCACATTCCATCTTCTGGAAATAAAAATGGCCTGGTGCCTTATGAGCATAGTAAGCATTTGGTCGTAGTGAATCTTAGATTTTTAAAGACACTTGCACTTTCTTAAATGAATAAGGATGCAGGTAGCCCTAGGATGCACTGCCATATTGGAATCAGGCTTAGCATCAAGCTGGCACTGAGAAGGGCACAAGGTAGTGACAGGAAAAACTTGACCCTTATTAAAGTATTTGAGAAATTATGGTCAGCTTTATATGAATCCTTACCCATCTCTAGACTTCTCATTTATATGAGCTAACAAAGTATCTTTATTTTTTGAATGCTAGAGGCATGTCTATTTTGCAGCTATCGGAATGTAATAACACCTTTTTTTCCCTCAAAGATTTGCTGGGATACAACAACAATAATTCCCAGATCTTGAAAGTAACTAATGTGAGAATATTTTTAGATCTGGCAGTGTTTTTAAACATTTCTTTTATTTACAGAGCTTCTTTCTCTTTTATGGTTTAGTAGAAAAGTTAGGGCTCTGATTATGTAGGCTTCACCCACAATCGGGATGTTTTTCTATTTATATGATCATCAACTTAACAAAAAGTCTTCATTCTTCTTTCTGGCTTTCTTAATATAATTTGAGTTCATGTCCACATTTCACATAAGATGGATTTTTGGTATTTCTATGTGTTTTTTTCCTCCTCAAACTTTTAATTAAAAAAAAATTCAAATCCACAGAAATGTTAAAAGAAATGACAAAGAATACCCCTAAATTCTTTGCCTAGATTACTGACAAACTGTTACTGGTTTGCCACATTTGTTCTCTTCCCCATTTGTGTGTGTTAATGTACGCGTGTGTATAGACACACATATATCCACAGGCACACACAGATTCTGTTTTGGTTATCTATTGCTGGAATTTGCATACCCCAAAACTTAGGGGCTTAAAACACAGTTGATTATTACCTTTCACTGTTCTGTGGGTTGCTGGGCTCAGCTCAGTGGTTTTTGTTCCAGGTCTTTTATACGGCTGAAGTCAGTTGAAGTTTTTAGCTAATTGAACCCTCGAGATGGTCCACTCACATCACCTCCTGTACTAACTACATTTTCTTATTTTCTGTATTCTCCATTTCCCACAGCATCATTAATCATTTATTTATCAAGAGAAACTATTCCTTAGCCCACATATTCATAGTTCCATAGTTTCAAGGTTCAGGAACACAGGTCAGTGGAAAACTTCCATGAAAGCAACCCAAAGAAATTCTTACATTCAGAATCGCTTATGGACTCTGAAGGATACCAGCCTTCCTCATCTCCTCAAAATCATCTATGGAATCATAATTTCTGTAGAAATCTGCATATGCCTTCCTTATTGGCTCAGGCACAGCAATCTTATAGAAAGCTTCAATTTACTGGGAGACAACAAATGCTTGTGCCATAACTCTGAGGTTTCATCAAAGAACCAGAAGCCATGGTAGTTATTCTCCTGAACAACAAGGCTTTTCCAGACAGATGGAGAAACAGAACATTTTCTGTATTATTGGTATACTGGCCTCTGAGGCGTTGTTGACTGGAGAGAAAGAAACTGCCCCTCCCCGGGTTGGCCAATTCTGGGAGACAGCTTATGACTCACGGGAAGCATGCCCTTTGTATGCAAATGACTGGTCCAGAGCCCTTATTCTTACTGCCTCTTCTATACTGGCTCTTACACTCCAGGAGGCAGTCTTCCCTCTGGTCTAATCATCCCAGCACCAGTACCAGATCAGTAAAGACAGTCCCTAGATGACAAAGCCTGCTGAAATTATTCAAACTAGCCAATCCTAAAACTTCTTACCCGGTTTGCCTTGCCTTCCCTCTGGAGATCATAATAAAGATTCCATCACTTTAAGATACTTTTCCGTCACTCATTCTGCCTCCTGACCCACCCTGGTGAATCCCCGTGTGGCCCTGAATTGTACAGTGCATCCTTTCCTTTTGAGAATTCTGAGCAACAAACTATTTTTTTTTCCAAAGGTAGTTGTTTCCTGAACTGCTGGTCTTATCATAGCTGAATAATAACCAAATCTATACTTAAAAACACCTCTTAGGTTTCTCACAACATGGTGACTGTCCATAGGATGTAGAGTCTTCCAGTCTTTTGATGCTTGGGCCCAGAAACTAGCGCCGTACCACTTCTGCCGTGTTCTATTGGCCAGAGCAAAGACAGAGTCTTCCTGCATTCAAGGAGATGGTACACAGACTTCACCTCTTACTGGAATGAACAGAGTGTGTGGCCATCATTAGTCTGCCATAGTCCATCTTAGGTCTATAAATTATTTACATTTCTTTCATATGAAAATGTACTTAGCACCTTTACCTTCCCAAGAACCCAAAGTCTCATGAGTACAGCATTAGCCTAAAGGTCCTATCGTCTAATTCAAGTCCAGGTGCCTGTGAAGCTACATGGATGATATATATTGAGCATGGCTGCTTTCAATCTGAAGGCCTATCAACCAAAGAGAGAATTCACCTGCTGTCTACAAACCCAACATAAAATGGTGAAGCTGAGATACAATAATCACAGCAGACACTCCCATTGAAAGGGAGGGGAGAGTGGGAAACAGAATCTTAGTACTAAGTTACTCATCCTCTGCAATCCTCAATGCCAGCTAAGCATTTGTGTTTCCATTGATTAGAATACAGTCCTATTCCCTGGGAATAATTCTACAAAACTCCTGGATCCATCATCTGGGCTCTTGCCTCGTTCTACTGGCTGGTCATTTCGATAAGAAATAGCCTGTACTTGCAACTGAATAGATTTCTGGATTTTCTACTTGCCCTTGGAAGGTTCAGGAGCCAAAAGGCTGTTTTCGCTTTGTGGTATCTCTGCTCATACTTTTGTATGAATCATAATGGGATTCAACCTATTATTTAAAAGTCATACCTACAGATCTCTTCAGATAAGACTCTCTTTATTTTGTATCCAAAGTGAAGCTTCTGGTGGACAGTGCCCTTAAGGTTCCCAGAAATCTATTGTTTAATCAAGACAGACTACAAGGAAATGTCTTCAGAACCTCAGAAAGTTTGTTTCACTGAAACGGTCAACTTGTTCTTTCTCTTACAGAAATAGAAGGTTCTCCAGGGTAAGTATCCTGGATTGATCTTTGCCCCTAAGTCCTGTTTTATGTTGTGATTTTTTTTTTCTGGGAAAGGTTGGGGATATGAAACAATTGTATTTTTAAATCCAGAATGTCCTCGCTGCTTCATGTTATTTTATAGATTCCCTAAAACCAAACAGACTCTTTGTTAGTCCATCCCTTTATTCATTTATCACAGACAGTATATTAATTTCCTTGAACTGCATAATAAATTGCCACCAACTGGGTGGCAACAGAAATTTATTCTTTCACAGTTCTGATGGATAAAAGTACAAAACCAAGTGTTGGTAGGGGATCATGCTCTCTCGAAAGATTCTGCAGGAGAATCTGTTCCATTTCTTTCTCTTTGCTCTTGGTATTGCCAGCAGTCCATGGTGTTCCTTGGCCTATAAACACATCACTGCAATATTTGCCTCAGTTGTAACATAAGATTTTCCTTTGGGTATCTACGTGTTTATGGTTTCTCCTCTTCTTCCAAGGACACCAGTCACATTGGACTAGGGCCCACCCTAATAACCTCAGTTAACTTAATTACATTTGAAAACACTTTATTTCCAGATAAGGTCAAATTCACTAATTTGAAGTTAGTACTTTAAATATCTTTTGGGTATGGGGACGCCATTCAACCTATAGAAGGCAGCCACAAACAGCCAGTTGCTGCTTTCTCAATTCTTGGAAATCTTTGCAGCTAGGTCGACAAACTAACTAGGTACACGCTCTATTTATTTTTTTAATTGCAAGTGCCAGTATTACCAAACTTTCCTTTACACTGCAACAAGGATTCCCTTCTCTCCATCTCACACTAGCATTGTCAAGCCCTTACTAACCATCTTCCAACTTAAGGCTCTTCCAACTTTAACGAGCCTTTCCCGAAGTCAGTGCCACGTGTTTGGTGCTTTTGGGTACAGAAGTCAGTCTCCCTCTGTCTCCTCCACCATATACTCCCAGGTGCTCTGCACACACACTTACACACAGACATCATGACTCTACACATCATCTCTCAGTACTTTGGCAAGGTTTTCCTAAGAAATGGGCTGTTCTCTTTTATTACCACAACTACTTAATTCAAGAAATTTAACTTTGATACAATCTGTTTACTTAATATATGCTTTTGTAAACTAAAATTATGACGAGAAGAAAAGTATCTTATATCAATATGCAAAGTCCTATCCAGCAATGTTTTGAATGAACTGATTTGACTTCTGATACTTTACGATTCTTCTAACTCCAAGTGTTTTAGTGACTACATAGTGTTGATTATACTACTTCATTAAAAATGCTAAATAAAATGTCATTTATAAGCTTCAGTTTTTAAATATTTGGCATGTCAAAACTCCACTTTTTCATGTAGTAACTTTGAAATGAGACAATTAATCTATATGCGAGTTTATTCACTGCAGATTTCTCCTATAGGGAGACTGTGTGAGTGTGCACTAGGTTGCTTCAGTTGTGTCTGACTCTTTGGAACCCTAAGAACTGTAGCCTGCCAGGCTCTTCTGTCCAGGAAATTCTCCAGGCAAGAATACGAGAGTGGGTTGCCATGTACTCCTCCAAGGATCTTCCCCACCTGAGGATCGCTCCTGAATCACTCATGCCTTCCGCATTGGCAGGCGGGGTCTTTACCACTAGCACCATCTGATTAGCAAAGATTGTACTGTTTTGTTTCACACTATTTTCTTGCAATGAATGGATGGTAAATAGAATATTAAATTATATATGCACATTGAATTTAAGAAATATGACAGAAGCATTTTATAAAATTTTTACCATATAATTAAAAAACTAAGTTGCATCTCATATCAAGAAAACCTCAAAGAAGGTAAAATGTGTCCAGATGAGGAAGGGACCTCAAGTCTTAATATTTATCCTTTATTCCTTCATATTTTTATTGAATCCTCATAAAGGAAAGAATCAATAAGTAAATGTAAGTCACTGTAAAATTAAAAGATTCAAATAGTACTCATTTTTAATAGAAACTTTAAATCATAAATACCCATGATAATGCACTACATTTTTGATAAAGTATTTTTAAGTTCAGTTTTTCCTTAAAATTACCCTTCATATCAAGTCACTATGGAACCAAGAATTACAGGTAGAAACAAATAAATATATATATCCCTGCATTAATTCAGCTCCAATTTAGGGGAGCATTTCAGACATGCTGAATTCATTAGAAACCCATTTCCACACAGCTAGTCCACTTTAGGTTAAAGTTTCAAAGCTTACTTTCTTCTGAGCCTAAGACCTAAGACATTTTATATTAATCTTCAGAAAAGACAAAAGCAAATCTGGAGTAATATATGTCTCAGAGAAAGCAGAGAATTAAAATGGAATTCACAATATCCATATAGAAGGGTATTGTTGCATGATGTCTGATCATTAGTCTACTGTGTCTTAAATGAAGCAGGAATAATACTGAAGGTTATTAATCATTCAATTTTCACAGCAGTGCACCAGCATGAATTTATTTAGCACAGCCACTTACACTGTTTTGATACATTAGGAAAAACACTTGTTTTGGCTAACTGGCCTTCGGACCCCCACTTCCACCAGGATGCTAGGTTAACCTATTATTATTTCATGTGCTATGTGGTGCAGAGTGAACACAGCCTGGTTTCAGATATACTAACCAAGTTCCATTGTGTCATCCATGTATTCCCTTTAATCACTCCTCTCCTTCTACAGCTGCTTTAAAAGGATGCATCTTCAAAGAAGGTAAAGAAAGACATTGCATCTACAGTAGCATTTTCTACACAAAGCCACTGTGGAATCTCACTGTCTGAACAGCTGATAGTTTTGAGGGTTGAGATGAGAGGCATAGCGCCCTGTGGCAGGATTGTCAAAAATACCTTTTTTTTCTTCATTTGATTATCTCCAAGTAAGTAAACTCATTAGAGTATGACTGAGAATTGTTCACTGCCCAGATTCCCTCAAGATAAGATGAAGTCAAGATAAAGTAATTTCACAGGAAAATAATCTAACAAACATGGTATCATTCCCTTTAGAACCACATCACAGCATTCATTAATAAATAAACACGAACCTAGAGCCTGTTATACAGAGTGAAGTCAGAAAAACAAGTATCATAAATTAAAGCATATATATGAGTCCAGAAAAATGGCACGAATGAACCTATCTGCAGTACAGAAATAGACACAGATGTAAAGAATGGACTTGTGGACACATTAGGGGAAGGAGAGGGTGGAACAAACTGAGAGATTAGCACAGACATACATACACTGCTGCTAAGTCGCTTCAGTCATGTCAGACTCTGTGCGACCCCATAGACGGCAGCCCACCAGGTTCCCCCATCCCTGGGATTCTCCTGGCAAGAATACTGGAGTGGGGTGCCATTTCCTTCTCCAATTCATGAAAATGAAAAGTGAAAGTGAAGTCGCTCAGTTGTGTCTCTTAGCGACTCTTAGCGACCCCATGGACTGCAGCCCACCAGGCTCCTCGGTCCATGGGATTTTCCAGGCAAGAGCACTGGAGTGGGGTGCCATTGCCTTCTCTGATACATACACTTCCATGGGTAAAATAGATAGCTAATCTGTATGCAGGTCAGGAAGCAACAGTTAGAACTGGACATGGAACAACAGACTGGTTCCAAATAGGAAAAGGAGTACGTCAAAGCTGTATATTGTCACCCTACTTATTTAACTTATATGCAGAGTACATCATGAGAAACACCGGATTGGAAGAAACACAAGCTGCAATCAAGATTGCCAGGAGAAATATAAATAATCTCAGATATGCAGATAACACCACCCTTATGGCAGAAAGTGAAGAGGAGCTAAAAAGCCTCTTGATGAAAGTGAAAGAGGAGAGTGAATAAGTTGGCTTAAAGCTCAACATTCAGAAAATGAAGATCATGGCATCCGGTCCCATCACTTCATGGGAAATAGATGGGGAAACAGTGTCAGACTTTGTTTTTTTTTTTGGCTTCAAAATCACTGATGGTGACTGCAGTCATGAAATTAAAAGACGCTTACTCCTTGGAAGGAAAAATGACCAACCTAAATAGCATATTCAAAAGCAGAGACATTACTTTGCCAACTAAGGTCCGTCTAGTCAAGGCTATGGTTTTTCTGTGGTCATGTATGGATGTGAGAGTTGGACTGTGAAGAAGGATGAGCACCACAGAATTGATGCTTTTGAACTGTGGTGTTGGAGAAGATTCTTGAGAGTCCCTTGGACTGCAAGGAGATCCAACCAGTCCATTCTAAAGGAGATCAGTCCTGGGTATTCTTTGGAAGGAATGATGCTAAAGCTGAAACTCCAGTTGACTCATTGGAAAAGACCCTGATGCTGGGAGGAATTGGGGGCAGAAGGAGAAGGGGACGACAGAGGATGAGATGGCTGGATGGCATCACTGACTCGATGGACGTGAGTCTGAGTGAAGTCCAGGAGTTGGTGATGGACAGGGAGGCCTGGCGTGCTGCGATTCATGGGGTCGCAAAGTCGGACACGACTGAGTGACTGAACTGAACTGAATTGAGGAAGCCACTATGTAATACAAGGAGCCCAGCTTGGCATTCCCTGACAACCTAGAGGTATGGGATGAGAGGGTGGGGTAGGATAAGGGGGTGGGGTGGAAGAGAAGTTCAAGAGGGTGGGGATATACAGACACTCAAGGCTGATTAGCACTGTTGTATGGCAGAAGCCAACACAATTTTGTAAAGAAAGTATCCTCCAATTAAAAAAATATATATAGACAGATGCTTTTACTTAGAAGAAAAATCCAACCGAAAAGCCGTTTCTGGGTTTCTAGGACCATTTCCTATTTCTCTTTTCTTTTCAAACTTCTTCCAGTTCCTCATGCTTCTTTAATCTTACTTACTCTCACCTTTTATGTGACTTGTGAAATGAGAAGCCTTCACTGAGGAACTCTGAATTCCTCCCACAAGTAACCTACCTACATCTGTACACAGACACACCACCTTCACTGTTGCTGTGGATGAAACTTCCTTGCTTTTATCAAAGATGAACTTTAACTTCTCCGTTTGAGTTCTGGACGCCATCACCTCTCAGCTCAGCAACTTTGTGCCCGTCATTACTCTTCTCCTTATATCAGTGGTTTCTTCCTATCTCTTGGATAGTTCCACCAGCAGGCAAACATGCTTGAATACCATTTAAAATCTTAAAATAAGTAATCTGCTTTGTCCCACATCCTTGTGAGCTGCCTCACAGTTTCAGTTTTCACAACAAAACATCTTGAAATAGATGCCCAGGATCACTGTCTCCACAGTTATCAACATTTATTATTGGCATTTTTGCCCTTCTTGCTTCTTCTAATTCTACTCCTCACCACTGCTTTTTTTCACTGACAAATTTAAAAACAAATCTCAAACATCATTCCCTATTGCTCATACTTTTGCATACCTCTCAGATAGTCAACTCTAAATAAATATGCTATTAATTCTATACCTAACAAAGTAACAGTCATCCTAAATGACCTAACGCCTCATTACTGCTCATTTTTTTTTTCAGTTGTATTTTTTAAAAAAGTGTTCCTTTATCCTTTTAAACTGCTGTTTTTTGATGAAGCAGTTGGATCACGTATACATGGGTTTTAACTAATTACATTTTCTTGGTTTCATTGAACACATCCCTATATCTCTCATGGTTCCCCTGAGATGATAGAGAAATTTAATTAGATTAAGCTTTTATATATATATATATATATATATATATATATATATATATATATATATTATGACCAACCTAGATAGCATATTGAAAAGCAGAGACATTACTTTGCCAACAAAGGTCTGTCTAGTCAAGGCTATGGTTTTTCCAGTGGTCGTGTATGGATGTCAGAGTTGGACTGTGAAGAAGACTGAGCACTGAAGAATTGATGCTTTTGAACTGTGGTGTTGGAGAAGACTCTTGAGAGTCCCTTGGACTGCAAGGAAATCCAACAAGTCCATTCTGAAGGAGATCAGCCCTGGGATTTCTTTGGAAGGAATGATGCTAAAGCTGAAACTCCAGTACTTTGGCCACCTCATGCAAAGAGTTGACTCATTGGAAAAGACTGATGCTGGGAGGGATTGGGGTCAGGAGGAGAAGGGGATGACAGAGGATGAGATGGCTGGATGGCATCACCGACACAATGGACATGGGTTTGAGTGAACTCCGGGAGTTGGTGATGGACAGGGAGGCCTGGCATGCTGCGATTCACAGGGTTGTAAAGAGTTGGACACAACTGAGTGACTGAACTAACTAAGTAACTAACTAACTAACTAACTAACTAACTATATATATATATATATATATATATATATATATATATATATATTCCTCCCCCTCCCCCCGGTTGAGGTGTTAATATTGGCTATGATGGTAACACTCCCCAGGATTCCCACCTCAAAAAATAAAGTTCTTCCCCCCCTCCCCCCGTTCTCCACTTTAATAAAATTTATTTCTCTGAGCTCTTAACCATGCTACTTCTCCCATCTTTTACGTTATGTTCAACAGGTATCTTCTCTGCTACATCAGATTAAAAGTTGTTAGAAAGAAAACCGCTCAATATTCAAAAAACCGCTCAATATTCTACCAGTGGCTTAGTAAATGTTCCCAAATAAACACTTGGACATTTTGTTTCTGTTAAGTCGGAAGTGATGTCATTTTTCCTACCTGAGACTCTTCTATCCCTTCTCAGGAAAATTGCTACATTGACCTCTCTATTCTAGTTCAACTTCTTTTTTTTTCTGCCTTTATTCCATTAGTATTTTAAAAAAGTTTCCATTTAGAAAATAATGAAAGAATTCTCTTTTAGTTCCCTAACCCTCTCCAGCTATCTTCTTCATCATGATTCATAACAAAATAAGTTGAAAGCATTTTCTACACTTGTAATGAATTCTTTCTTACCTCCCACCCACTTCTCAACCCATTGCAATCTGGCTTCTTCCTATCAATAATCTCATTGAAATTGCAGTTGCCAAGGAAATCAATGATTTCCCCAACACTAATCAGAGGAACACTTCTTAGTTCTTATGTTGATTTAGTGCCTAGAAGTACTTGACAGTCTTGATGGCTCCCTTCTTCAAAACTTTCTCTATTTTGTTAAAAGACAAGGTGACCTTGGCATTCCTAGAAAAGCAACAAATAAAATCAAGCACTCTCAGCTACTCAGGAGCCACCCTAAAATAAATGATTTTACTAATTGCCACTTCTCTTGGTGGGACACAATAACCACAGAGGATATAATTGCTACTTCTGGAATATAATGAGAGCAGAGGTCCTAATGCCCACTTTCTTTGTAGAGAGAGTTTTAATCAAATAGTTAACTACTTAGGGCTTCCCACACAGCGCTAGTGGTAAAGAACCTGCCTGCCAATGCAGGAGACATAAGAGATGTGGGTTCAGTCCCTAGGTCAGGAAGATCCCCTGGAGAAGGAAATGGCAAGCCATGCCAGTGTTCTTCTCTGAGAATCTCATGAACAGAGGAGCCTGGCAGGCTACAGTTCAAAGGATTTTAAAGACTGGGATATGACTGAAGCAACTTAGCACACAACTACATAGGAGGAGAATCAGTTTTGAAAGAAGTATATATACCCTTTTTGACTCACAGACTTAAAAAATGAATTTATGGTTCCCGGGGGAGAGAGAGAGTTAGGGAATTTGGAAAGGTCATGTATACACTGCTATATTCAAAACAGATAACCAACAAGGACCTACTGTATAGCATGTGGAATTCTACTCAATGTTATGAGCCAGCCTGGATGAAAGGGAGATTTGGAGGAGAATGGATACATATATACCTATGGCTGAGTTCCTTTGCTGTTCACTTGAAATCACCACATCATTGTTAATCGACTATACCCCAATACAAAATTAAAAGTTTGAAATTTGAAAAAAAAATTTAAAAATTAAAAAAAAAAAAGAAGAAGTATACTCTTTTTATTTTGTTCAGGGCAAATAATACCTCACATTTTCTGTCTATAAAGCAAGCTAATTAGAAAAGTGAATAGGATCTGTAAATAGAATTCCTGACCACCATATTTAAGGAATGGTTCTGCAGTTGATATGACAACATTAAAAAACAAAACAAAACAAAAAAACACACCTTGAGTCACAAGGAATTAATTAAAAGTGGATTATAATAAAGAATACCAGGGCTAGATAGGTCTTCTTGGGCAAATTATTTTTATATTATAACAATTAGCTAAATTCCAATAATTCTACTATACACTAGCATCCTTTTTCTCATTGCTCATTTGTAAGTAGAACATTTTCTAGTCAAATTCATTAATTTCTTAAAAAATATTACTGAACAAAATTTCTCAATAAAGATACCTTGTGATTTCTTTTTTAATAAACATACTCTAAAGAAGTGGCACTGATACCAAAAAACAACTAATGCAATTTCAATTAGATTTTAGATAATAATTTGCCATCCTTGTTAAGTTTGTTGGATGACCACTTTGGTTTTAGCTCCACAGCATTACAGAGAATTTTATCAATGCAATCAACATAGATGTTACTGTCTAGACTTTATGTCATGTATGACCTGACAGCACACACGGTAATACAATGATACTAGAGAAAAGTCCAGTTTTTTAATATTACCTGCTAGCTATCATAGACGGAGAAGGCAATAGCACCCCACTCCAGTACTCTTTCCTGGAAAATCCCAGGGACGGGGGGAGCCTGGTGGGCTGCCGTCTATGGGGACACACAGAGTCGGACACAACTGAAGTGACTTAGCAGCAGCAGCAGCAGCAGCAGCAGCTATCATAGAAAACTTGGCTAAAAGTCAGGGTAAGTATTACTTATAATATATGTTAAGACCAGTTCTGGTTTTTTTTGTGCATAAATTAACAAAATATTTTATTATTATCTGGCAGCACTTTCTACTGAGTTTTTATTAAATGGGTTCAAAATTGAAATCTTTTGGATCAGTTATTTCATAACTGGGCAAATTATTACTACAACACAGTGTATGGTACAGCTAACCATACTATTAAATTCTATACCTTGAAATAGATATATCTTTACACTTAAGAAAGATACAGTGGTTATATAAGGTGTACATAGTATATAAAACCCATAAATTCAGACCAAGAACTCTGAAAGCCCAAGGATCTGAGGGCTTTAAAATGTAAAACTGAGGACTTTTCTGGAGGCCCAGTGGATAAGAATCAGCCTGCTAATGCAGGCGATGCAAGAGACATGGGTTTGATTCCCGGGTCAGGATGGTCCTCTGGAATAGGAAATGACAACCCACTCCAGTATTCGTGCCTGGAAACTTCCATGGGGAGAGGAACACGGCAGACTACAAAGAGTCAGAGGCAGCTGAGTACATACACACAGTGGGATAGATTTCAGAGTACAACTATTTAAGTGACCTCTTCTATAGGTGTAGTAACTGAAACCCATATAGCCTAGACAGTTGCTTAATTTCATGTAACGGGCAAAGCAGGAGTAAATGGAGAAGGCAGTGGCACCCCACTCCAGTACTCTTGCCTGGAAAATCCCATGGATGGAGGAGCCTGGTAGGCTGCAGTCCATGGGGTCGCTAAGAGTCGGACATGACTGAGCGACTTCACTTTCTCTTTTCACTTTCATGAACTGGAGAAGGAAATGGCAACTCACTCCAGTGTTCTTGCCTGGAGAATCCCAGGGACGGGGGAGCCTGGTGGGCTGCCGTTTATGGGGTCACACAGAGTCGGACACGACTGAAGCGACTTAGCAGCAGCAGCAGCAGGAGCAAAACACATTTTTTCCCATTTTAGTACACTTCCATAATCTGAACAGGTGACAATTCTCATACATACTTCTGGTTAAAATTCTTTTTCTTCTGCTAAATTTATGTTTGTTCATAATATTCATCCATGTTGAGGTGGAGGGGAGTAACAGATTCAATACAAATAAAACAAAAGCAGCAGGAAGTGAAAGGAAAGGGAAGCCCTTGCACAAGTGTAGCTAATGATCCAGTGTTTGAAATTTTAAAGTGAACTACATGTCGCATGAGTGAGAGGGTCACATCTTCAAACGACAGAGGCCAGTGTACTTCCTGTCCCGATGGTAATACAAATGACATCTAAGTAAGTGAAACTCTGGGTCATATTTTGCTCTGAATTTTAAGAATGGCATCAAGAGCAAATCACATGAAGGCTAAAAAACTGCATGTGTTCTCTGTTTATTGATTTTTATGTTAGGCACACAATGACATATGGTGAAGGGGGGATTATATTACCATTTTCTTATTTACTTACCTTGGGGTCTAACAGTACAGATTTTCTTAACAAATACATTTCTCTGAGTCATTTGTATAAATATACTTTACAACATTATAAAAAAGACATCTGTTTTAGGGTGGTTTTTTTTTTTTGAGGCTTGCTTTCTTTGAGGTATTTGTTGCTTTTAAATATCAGGGGAAATACTCAAAATCAATTATATTTCATTGCAAGACATAAAAGGATGAAAGATCTTTTGTATGGTTTGAGAGTGCAGTGATTTTTCTATAGCAATGCTGTATGGCCTCTTTTGATCTGGTCATGTATAAATTAAGACTGAAATTCCATTACACATTTCTATATATTTCCTAGTCCAACCATACTGAACCACTAAGTTATTATTTAAATTGTACTTTGCTAAGCACTGCTACGTAGTGTGCTAAGCACTTTACATACATAATATGAAACTTAAAAAACTGGCAGAGGTATTATTATAATCATTTCACTGCAGAATAAACAGAAATCTAAACAAAGTCAGGCAAGGCTGCAGTATCACTGTTTGTAGCAGATGCAAGATTTCTAATCTCCACGTGATCCCAAACCTTATATTCTAAGCTGATATATAGCCTCCTCCTCACTTCTCATAAACCACCATGCTACTTAACACACTCATGTCTTTACAACCTCAACTTCCCTAACTAGAAATAGCCTTATTCTTGTTCATCAGAAAAATCCTGTATATCCTTCCATTGAAGTCACAGATCAAGCTTTTCTGGTCACTTCAGTCTCTACCATGATACTTAACATAGGAAGCTGTAACTGCTTGTTTCCTAATAGGATTTTCCTTGGGCTCTGAGTTCCTTGAGAGTAGAGATCACGTATTATACATCTTTGATAATACACTCTATCACAGAGCTTAGCTCTGGAAAAGCAACATAGAATAAACACCCACAAGAACACGGTATCATTATGTATCTCTGACACTAAACGCTACTGTATAAAGAATGGCTGCTATACTCCATACGTGAAATATTTTCTTGTTAGCTCACTGAGCACATAATTAAATCCTGTAAATATTAAATCTGTTCTTTACACTTCCTCTTTTCTTCCCCTTTTCTTTTTCTTTTTAACTTTAGGTGCAAACAGTGTAATTTAACCCTTATTGAATTTACATGGTGGGAGATTTGAGAACAGTTTTTCTAAGATAGCCAACTGGTGCCTGTTGGGAAGCGGGCCTCTATAGGGCAGAGAACTCCATGCACTAGCTGCCTTCTCTCTTTTTTGCTTTTCATCAACTTCTTACCCTATAAATCTCCTAAGGCCCTGCCTTCAGCTTAGGATGGCAATAAATAACCACTTGATCCATTTCTACTCTGGGAAGAGTGACAAGGGAGTAGTGCTCACAGGGCTTAAGGGCTTGATAGTGAGGCCTGGAGGAACAGGAACCTCCATGGAAATCACAGCACCAGAGGTCGTGTCAAAAATTACACTTCTCACGCTGGAACAATTACTCTCCTGTTAACATATGTTTTGTAAATTATGTCAAAAGGATGCCCATATCTAGCCAAGATCTTATACAAGTTTACCCTTTGTATTAGAGTTTGGGCTCCAGAATGTGGGAGTAGGAGATAAGATATCAAATCCCTACACGCTAACAAAATCTTAATCCTCATTCTATTAGCTCTCCACCTTTAAAAACTGCCAAAACTGCCTGGTCATTAGAATCACCTGAGAAGCCATCTTAATTATAATTCAGAACATAAATATTGATGCTATGGAAACTTTATTTTTAAATAAAGCTTCCCAATATTCTGGTAATATTATAGGTTTGGAGGTATTGTCTTATATCCTGAGACCAACCAAATTATTCTTATTAGTGTTTACTACTTCTATCCCCTATATTAAAACATACTTCTTCCATCATTTATTCTGAGACACCAAGTCTCTTGAATTATGTTAGTAATAAGGATATAATTTGAGGTGCGAATACTGAAGTAGTTTGCCATTCCATTCTTCAGTAGACCACGTTTTATCAGAACTCTCCGCCATGACCAATCCATCCTGACTGAGAACACTCTACACATGGACATCACCAGATGGTCAATACCAAAATCAGACTGATTATATTCTTTGCAGCCAAAGATGGAGAAGCTCTATTCAGTCAGCAAGAACAAGACCGGGAGCTGACTGTGGCTCAGATCATGAACTCCTTATTGCTAAATACAGACTTAAATTGAATAAAGTAGGGAAAACCACTAGACCATCCAGGTATGACCTAAATCAAATCCCTTACAATTACAGTTACCTGGTGTAAGAGGAAATCATGATACACTAGAGAAGACATGTCCTCACAAAGCAGATGATATTTGGCTAGGCTTTGAAGAATGACTAGATTCTGAAAAAGTGTACTGAAGCAGAAGAAAACAGTAAAGTTTGGGAACATGATATGAGTGTCATATTTACATGTATGTATTATTTTAAACTCAGTGATGGTGCAATTAATAGTTTTCAGATTAAAAAAAAAGAAACACCCAATTAAATACTGCTTCTTTGTGTGTGTGTGTGTGTTTTCTTTTTTTTCCTTTGTGTGGTTAAAAGTAGTCAATCTGGACTAAAAACATGGTAACTGTTTTAGATTCAAAATGACTTTCAGGCCCCTAAATTACATCCAATAGAAGATTTAGTATATGTGTTATTTCATTAGAAGGAAAAGGAATGAGAGAAAAAAGAAAAAAATACTGTAAATATATATATACGGAAGAACTGTGTGTTGCTGGCAGATTCTAGTGTTTATAAAAGTAGACATTTAATTGGTGAAACTCTTTGCAGAGATAAAAAGAAAAATTGAATCAGGTAGGTTCATAGGAGATCCTCCTTTGAAATTTGCTTGGAAATAGGTATCGCGAAATTTCAGTACCTTATGAGTATAACATAATTAGTAAGATTAAGCATTTTCTATACAGCCAATAGATATAACTTCTGTGTCAACAATGAAAATATAAATATGGCATAGACAAGAAACAGAGAGTTGAAACAGAAGCCCATGAGCTACATATCTGAGTAAAAATAGAAAATGCATTAAACAAGGGAGACTACTGGTGTTTGTTGGCAGAATTGTTTTATACTTTTATCCCAGTTTTAACTGTAAAACACTCTCATTTTAAAATAAGACACACACATGCAAATAAGACATAAACATACAATATTAAAAAATACTTTCTTATATTCTTTAAATTGAGCTCCAGTTAACATCAAATTATCATTACTTATGTTTAGTACCTTTTCTGAGAACAAGCTTCCTTTACACATGTAATTTATACATCACTCAAAGAGAATTCTAGGCTTTTTAATAATAATTTATGCTACTCTTGGTGATATAACAAACACTGAGTTCTTACTAAAGACCTTTCTTGACTTTAATAGTTGCCATAAAAATTAGGAATATTTTAGTTACTTGTGTCCCACTTTTAAGTCATTCCTTCACAAGTATTAAAAATAAATCTGTAAAGCAATCACAGTCAAAACTATTATGTTTTTCTCTTGAAATCCTTATTAGATCTAGTTTTTCCTAAGAGGGAAAGGGAGCTGGAATGAACTTCAAAGGATGGAGCAAGTCTGACATATATATAAGTACTACCAAGACTCCCTGTGGTTTTAAAAGAAATTTTAATGGCTGGTATTAATTCTTGACAGTTTTATTTCTAATGTCATCTGGTTGACATAAAAGAGCCACTGTCAATTTAGAAAATGAGGAAAGTAAAATGAGAAAAGCAGTGTAATCTAGGAATGAAATCTAATGCACTTAAAGGTGACTTTTGTTTTTAATTGAAAGGACAAAAATAACTTGGCCTCTGAAAACATTGACTTTCCAAATTTCAAATTAATAGTTACTACATATTTTATTACATCTTTTCTCCCTGTTTTACATAAAAATGCAGTCATGCCTCTTTAGAAGCTCTCTTGTTGACGAAACATTTCATTTTTGGCACTTTTGATTACATGAGGTGATGTGCCTGACAAATAGGTTTCAGTTTCTCTGACGTGCAAATAGAATCCATTTCTACTTTGCTCTTACACACTTTTTGCAAAATCATTAACAGTAAGTGAGGGTGGTCTGAGACACCTTAGGTTCACAATGAATAGTCAATGAAACAATATGGGTAGGTCGTTTAATACAGTTGTAATCGATTGCTGCTGTTGCCTTCCTGGCCAAGCTGTTGTGCAGGAACAGATTTTTAATTAAATAAATAGCTGGGTCGACAGGCAGGTGCGCCTGGGCAAGCAACCTGCCCCGGGATTTGGTTTGCAGCAGTTGCTTGGCAACACAACACAGGCAGCCTCTGAACAACAGCTGCACCCTCTGTTAACAGCGAGCAGATGCTCACACCTCAGAGAATGGCTTCAGAAATAATGATTTGTGAAGAATAGTATGTGGAGCTCTCTAATAAATAGGAAAAAAATATCCGAATGATAAAGGTCAAAGATATTCTGGTCTGTTGTAATGAACATGAATTTGGATCTGGTGAAATTATCAGAAAGCAATAAAGATAAAATATTATCATGGCTAAAAAATAAGCTTCAATTCTGTATGAGATAAAGTGAGAGGTTTTTCATATATATTATCTTATTGAATTCTCAAAAAAAGGGAGTGTGGCTGCATTTCAGCAGATGAGACATGAAATTTCAGAGAATTTAAATCACTTAAAAATGTAAAGTTTTCACTATTATTTTAGTGTGCTAATTTAAAGTTGTGCTGAAAGTAGGAAGCAAAGTTGGAAGGTTTAACATATCACAAGAGAAAATACACGAAACATAGTAACTGTTACTACTAGCAACTGGTGGCCATCTCTGTTTATAATGACATTTCTCAAGCTGTGTCTATAGGCTCATGCTTGAATTTAATATAACCAAAAGTTTCAGTAATTTGATTTGCTATGGCCAAATTAAAAATAGTATAAAAAGAAGGTCTGGAAATTCTTAATTTCTGTACTCATAAGGTTGTATAATTAGGTTGTGACAAACCAGAACCTCCTACTATTTTATTCTTATCTGATTATTCCATGTCATGAACACATGGCTCCAATTTTAATGTTTCTCTTGGTACAAATTCAGTAGAAGGGAATCATTAGAGGGCTGTCTATTTGCATTTTGATAGAATTTTAAAATTGCTTCAACATTTATTTTAAAATTTATAAGATCTGTATTTTACAAGAGGCTTAACAATTTTTTTTAGGCAGTTTATGAATATTTTTCCAGTCCAGCATCCTATGCACATATGGGATACAAGGACCAAAGTACAGATATAAATTACATAATCACACAGAAAAACCTGTCTTTTTTCACTACGGCACCCATATGTACAATGTGCTCCTCTTTTCCCTTACCTTACAAGTAATGAAGTTAAGTAATGAGGGAACTCTGCTATAAAAATACATAAAGTCAAAATTTTCATTTTGAATGATTTTCTTTAGTAAATTAAGTATATTTTCCTTCAAAGATATGTTTACATATAAAAACACATCTTCACAAATAGTCTTTGATCATCCTAATATTTGTCTATGAACATGTGGATGAAAGATATTGACTCATTTTCCCTTTCAAAACTTTAAAAATATAAGTTATTAAAGCAGTCTTTTATGCTTTATCACATTTTTGAATAGGTACAGTTCTTATAGAAGAAAATAAAAACAACAAAATCCCTCCCCAACAATTAAATATATAATTTTGTGCTACAGCAATAAGATTAATTTAATATAGAATAAAGATACTAAATTAACCCTTATTGGGTCAACAAATACGTTTTGGGTAATCTAGATAGTGTTTATTTCCTGTTCTTTTCCAAGATACAAACAAACATTATGAATGAGAGAATATGCATATGAAAAGTTGGATGCCCTTAAAATTAAATTCCTAAGAGAATAGTACTGTTTTTATCTTTTTAAAGAGGGCTATGTTTACTGATTAGACACGTTGTTGAATTCCAGGAAAAAACCTCCACTCTCATTTATCCTTAAGACAGACCTACAGAATGACTGTCATCCAAAAATCTTCAAATAATAAATGCTGAAGAAAAGGGAACCCTCCTTACACTGTTGGTGGGAATGTAAATTGGTACTAGGTAGTCACTACGTGGAACAGTATGGAGGTTCCCTGGAACTAAAAATACAACAACCCCATATGACCCAGCAATCCCACTCCTGGGTGTATACCCCAAGGAAACCACAATTCAAAAAGATACATGCACCCCAATATTCACTGAAGCACTATTTATAATAAACATAAAGCAAACTAAATGTCTATCAGCAGATAAATGGATAAAGAAGATGTGGTATATATATACAATGGAATATTAGCCATAAAAGTGAATGAAATAGTGCCATTTGCAGAGATGTGAATAGACCTAGAGGCTGTCATACAGAGTGAAGAAAAAAATATCATGTAATATTGCTTATATGTAGAATCTAGAAAAATGATACAGATGAACTTATTTGCAAAAGCAAAAGTAGAGACACAGATGTAGAGAATTTACGGTTACAAAGAGGGAAAAGAGGGGTGGGGGGGTTGAATTGGGAGGTTGGGACTGACATATATATACTACTATATATGTGTGTGTTAGTTGCTTAGTCGTGTCCAGTACTTTGCAACTCCATAAACTGTATAGCAACTGAACTCTGTCCATGGAGTTCTCCAGGAAAGAATACAGGCGTGGCCCTCAGAATGGGAGAAAATAATAGCAAACAAAGCAGCTGACAAAGAATTAATATCCAAAATATACAAGCAACTCATGTAACTCAATGCCAGAAAAACACAACCCAATCAAAAAGTGGGCAAAAGACCTAAACAGACATTTCTCCAAAGAAGACATACAGTTGGCTAATAAACAAAAGGAAAGATGCTCAACATCACTTATTATTAGAAAAATGCAAATCAAAACCACAATGAGGTATCATCTCATGCTGGTCGGTATGGCCACCATCAAAAAGTCTACAAACAATAAATGGTGGAGAGGGTGCGGAGAAAAGTCAACCCTCTTACACTGTTCATGGGAATAAAAACTGGTACAGCCACTATGGAGAACAATGTGGCGATTCCTTTAAAAACTGCAAATAGAATTGCCATACAACCCAGCAATCCCACTGCTGGGCATAGGCATACACAACGAGGAAACCAGAATTGAAAGAGACACATGTACCCCAGTGTTCATTGAAGCACTGTTTATAATAGCTAGGACATGGAAGCAACCCAGATGTGCAGCAGTAGACGAATGGATAAGGAAGTTGTGGTACATATACACAATGGAGTATTACTCAGCTATAAAAAGAACACATTTGAGTCAGTTCTAATGAGGTGGATGAACCTGGAGCCTATTATACAGAGTGAAGTGAGTCAGGGAGAGAAAGACAAATACTGTATATTAACACATATATTTGGAATTAGAAAGACAGTACCAATGATCCTACATGCAGGGCAGCGAAGGAGACACAGATGTAAAGAACAGACTTCTGGACTCAGTGGGAGAAGGCAAGGATGGGATGATCTGAGAGAATAGCATTAAAACATGTTTACTAGCATATGCAAAATCGATGGCCATTACAAGGCAGGGCACCCAAAGCTGGTGCTCTGGGACAACCCCGAGGGGCAGAGTGGGAAAGGAGGTGGGAGAGGGGTTCTGCATAAGGGGGGCCACACATATACATGTGGCTGACTCATGTTGATGTATGGCAAAAACCGTCACAATATTGTAAAGTAATTATCCTCCAATCAATAAAATTAATTAGTTAAAAAAAAAGAATACTGCAATGGGTTTCCAGTATTTCCTCCTTCAGGAGATCTTCCCAACCCAGGGATCAATCCCAGGTCTCCTGCATTGCAGATAGATTCTTTACCACCGAGCCACCTGGGAAAAGAGGTAACTAATAACCTACTGTATAGCCCAGGGAACTCAGTATTCTGTGGTGAGCCAAACGGCAAGGAAGTCTAAGAGAGGACGTATGTATATCTATAACTGATGCACTAACACAACATTGTAAAGCAACTATACTTCAATAAAAATTAATTAAAAAAATTTTCTAAGGAAGTATGACTATATTTTAGCAGATGAGACATGAAACTCCAGAGAATTTAATTCACTTATAAATGTAAAGTTTTCACTATTATTTTAGTGTGCTAACTTAAAATAGCGTTGAAAATAGGAAGCAAAGACAGAATGCTTAATATATTACAAGAGAAAATAATGTAGTAACTGTTACTACTAGCAACTAGTGGCCATGTCTGTTTATACTGATATTTCTCATCCTGTGTCTATAGGCTCATGCTTGGATTTAATACAACCAAAAGTTTCAGTACTTTGAATTGTTATAGCTAAATAAAAAATAGTGTAAAAAGGTCTGGAAATTCTTAATTTCTGTACTCATAAGGATGCGCAATTAGATTCTGACAAACCAGAACCTCCTACTATTTTTTCTTATCTGATTATTCCATGCCATGAACACATGGCCCCAATTTTAATGTCTCTTTTGGTACAAATTAAATAGAATGGAATCATTAGAGGCCTGTGCATTTTGAGAGAATTAAAAATTGCTTCATTATTTAAAATTTATAAGATTTGCATTTTACAACTAATACTCAACTCAACTCATTCGCTCATCGGTGTCATATGTGAATGAAGACAAGGGATAAGAAACGCCCTCTCCAATTGCCTGTTCAGACATTTTTAGATTAAGTGGATCACGTAGAGTTTTCTTCAGCATCAGAACCAGGTTCTGCAGGTAAATTTATTAATAATTAGTAAGGGGATTAACTGTCCTCACAGTTAACCTTCTTCAAGGAGATCAGTATGAATCTTTGACTTATAAAACCAACAGAAAAAAAAATAATATAAAGGACTTTATTATATAAGGTCTAATGTGAATAAGCGGAGAAGGCGATGGCACCCCACTCCAGTACTCTTGCCTGGAAAATCCCATGGGCGGAGGAGCCTGGTAGGCTACAGTCCATGGGGTCGCAAAGAGTCGGACACGACTGAGCGACTTCACTTTCTCTTCTCACTTTCATGCATTGGAGAAAGAAATGGCAACCCACTCCAGTGTTCTTGCCTGGAGAATCCCAGGGATGGGGGAGCCCGGTGGGCTGCCGTCTATGGGGTCGCACAGAGTCAGATATGACTGAAGCGACTTAGCAGCAGCAATGTGAATAAGACTATCACTACGAAAGAGAAAAGTGAAAATCTGCCTTTGTATTATAATTTAAGGAGTTCTGTGAGTATATCCTAATGTGAGGTAATGAGCATATTCTGGTATTACTGCTAAAAAGACAGTTCAGTTTAACCATAAAAAAAGAAAGATAAAGTGAAATTGAGGGGTATTTCCAACATAATCTACCAGTATCCTTCAAAAAAGGTCTTGAAATAAAAGAAAGAATGATGAGTTATTCCAGACTTAAAGATTACAGGGAAATTATAATTAAATTCAATGTGTGATCCTTAATTAGATCATGGACTAGAAAAAAGACATCAGTGGGGGAGCTGAAAAAGGTCTATGATTAGAAAATATGAATAGTATTGTATCAATATTAATTTCCTGATTTCTTTCATTTTACTGTGGTTTAATAAAATATCAACATTTAAGAAATCTAGTGGAAGGATAAACAAAAAAATTTTAGGCTATTTTTGCCTAATTGTATATATGATTAATTTCAAAGGAAAAAATTAAAAAACTAGTTTCTAACATCAAGTCATTGTTGGATACAAATCAATATCTATTAAGAAAGAGTCCTATATTAAGCTCTTTTTAGCATCAGTATCACTTTCTTGGTAATTATGACTGATGTCACTAAGGATAAAAGGAAATATATATATATACATGTGGATTAAACCAGATTTTCTGAAAGTAAAATGGGGAATTATAAGTATTGGTACAACAGGAGTAAACAGGGAGTGTTCAGAGCGTGCTGGAGTGTATGGTTATCCTATTTAGAGAAGAACTTTCTGGGTTTACTGAGAAACACACTATAATAACAACAACTCATCCATCTTACCCATTTTTGTATTCCAACTACTTAGCAGAGTGCCTTGTGTATACTAAAAAGTCAATACATGTTTATTGAATCACACAGAGGCTTGGCAAAGAAGTCAGCTTCCTATAGGGGGAAAATGGCATATTTTATGTTTCACAGTTTAATGTGGGACTGGCTGACTTTATTTACTGAGTTAGTAAATGAAGTTTAGGAAAATATCTTTCTCACTCTATTGTATTTTTAAAATTATTAATACCCTTGGTATTTATTACCACATATTGATAAAAATCCCAGACCCAGACGACCCTGTCAACTTAGCAGGAGGCTCAGAAAGAAAGGATGAGCAGTAGGACATTCAGTAGAAATGCTAGAAATTTCTGTGTGTGTGTGTGTGTGTGTGTGTGTGTGTGTTTTAAAGGGTGGTTTTTTTTGTTTGTTTGTTTTTGTTTTTTTAAGAGGAAGCACAAGCAACGAGTCATTATTGAATAGAGAAACTACTTTGTAGATGGCAATCTAATTGTTGAATGTGCCTGCTGGTGGTGCAAATGAGAAAATCGTTGAACACTACTTGTTCCCAAATTCTCTCTCATGACACATAAACAAAAGCCTCAACATTCAATCAAGCAATTCATTCAGAATCCAGTGCTATGTCAAAAAGATGGCCAAATGCTACTTATTAAACTGCTACTATCTTTCAGTAATTAAGAATATGCTTTCCTATGTTTCCTCTCAGTAAAAAACATTCTCATATATTTCTTTAATTACATGTAATTAAATTTATTTTTAAATTAAAAAAATAAATAAAATATATTTATTAACTATATTTCTGTCTTTCACAAATAATACCAGCAAATCTTTGGGCTGCTTTAGACTGCATGAAGACAACACAGTCCATTCCCCTGGACAGGTTAGCATTCTCAGGCATGAATTCTATGTACAGTTATTACTAATTTCAAGGAGTGGGTGCCACTTTACCCTCCCTGACTAACAGTCTCAGATTAAGGAATAATTAACAAAGCTTACATATTTGTGATAACATTACATAATGAGAATGGGCAAAGATTTCATTTTCTATGTTCACCACTTGAACCAATAATGTTATATTCCTGTAAGTGTGAATATTTATTTATTTTAAATACAAAATGATTTATGGAAAGTCTGGGTGAGGATGGCAGGGTGTCATTAGACCATAGGAGCTTAGCAAAACCTTTACAAGAATTTAAAAATTTTATTTAGGAAAAAGTCTCTTACTTAAAAACATGATAAAAGAAATATAAGTATTTATACACTACTTGCTCAGAAACTTAGTCATCTCCAACTCTTTGTGACCCTATGGACTGTAGCCTCCCAGGCTCCTCTGTCTATGGGATTCTTTAGGCAAGAATGCTGGAGTGGATTCTCATTTCCTCTTCCAGGGGATCCTCCTAGCCAGTGGATCAAACCCATGTCTCTTGAGTCTCCTGCATTGGCAGGCAGATTCCTTACCACTGGTGATACCTGGGAAGCCTGTTTAGACACTAGGATTATATATATCTGAACTATGAACATAGGTTGCTGATCACAGACTCTAACTAAAAAAAACAATCTTCAACGATATTTTTACATTTCAGAAAAATGGCTTCTCATTTCCACAAGGAAAAAGAAATCAGAAAACAAGCTTAAGTATTTATTCTCTACCTTGAATAAGTGGATCTCTAACTGAAATTGAATAAGAAAGGTAATATTTAAAGACACTCTTAAAGAGATGGGAATACCAGACCACCTGACCTGCCTCCTGAGAAATCTGTATGCAGGTCACTAAGCAATAGTTAGAACTGGACTTGGAACAACAGACTGGTTCCAAAATGGGGAAGAAGTACATCAAGGCTGTATAAATATACATGTTTATATGCAGAGTACATCATGAGAAATGTCAGGCTGGATGAAGCACAAGCTGGAAACGAGATTGCCAGGAGAAACATCAATAACTTCATATGCAGATAACAAATTCTAATGGCAAAAGTGAAGAACTAAAGAGCCTCTTGATGAAAGTGAAAACTTTGGCTTAAAACTCAACATTCAGGAAACTAAGATCATGATATCTGATCCCATCACTTCATGACAAATATATGGAGAAACAATGGAAACAGTGAGAGACTTTATTTTCTTGGGCCCCAAAATCACTGCAGATGGTGACTGAAGCCATGAAACTAAAAGATGCTTGCTCCTTGGAAGAAAAGCTATGACTGACTTAGATAGCATATTAAAAAGCAGAGACATTACTTTGTCAACAAAGGTCAGTCTAGTCAAAGCTATGGTTTTTCCAGTAGTCATGTATGGTTGTGAGAGTTGGACTATAAAGAAAGCTGAGGGCCGGAGAATTGATGCCTTTCAACTGTGGAGTTGGAGAAGACTCTTGAAAGTCCCTTGGACTGCAAGGAGGTCCAACCAGTCCATCCTAAAGGAAATCAGTCCTGATTATTCACTGGAAGGACTGATGCTGAAGCTGAAACTCCAACACTCTGGCCACCTGATGCGAAGACCTGACTCATTAGAAAAGACCCTGATGCTGGCAAACATTGAAGGTGGGAGGAGAAGGGGACGATAGAGGATGAGATGGCTGGACGGCATCATCGACTCGATGGACATGAGTTTGAGTAAGGTCTCGGAGATGGTGATGGACAGGGAAGCCTGGTGTGCTGCAGTCCATGGGGTCACAAATAGTCAGACACAACTGAGCAACTGAACTGAACTGAACTGGAAGTTGGAATGGAGGGATGGCGGAGAGTGTTAATTATGCTACACAAATTTTCCAAGACATGAAGAACGTTCATTCATCAGAAGCAATGCAACTGAAGGTTTTTTAAAGCAAAATATTTTCTTCATTATTTAAGATGTCTTCAAAACCTTACTCCTTTTATTCATATATTTCTCAGAAAGCATAGCATATCTGTGATCCTAAGCACTAGACAGTAGTTGAGGGGTTGAGCATGGTAAGAAGGGATTAGAAAATGGAAAGGAAAGTTAGATATTGTTACTTCCTTCTTTTTAAAGCCCAGACAAAAAGGAGAGTAGCGAGTTTGAAAGAGTCTATATTCCTTGAGATAGATAACATGCAAATAAACAGGATTTTATTGCTATTAAATTTTTCTGGGCCAGGTACAAGTCATGTATGGAAAACTTTTCCATTTTACTCACAGTTCAAACATGAAGAAATGGTTAAAACTGGGTCATTTGTTATTTAAACTTAAGTACCTTCACTTTTGCTGCCAACCATTTCCCACGTTAGGTATAGTCATAGTCTCATGAGACATAGCCCCACCCCCTAGTCTTAGTAAATATCAACTGCAACTTCAATGTATAATATATCACAATGGGTTGTCTTTATAAGTCTTTAAAAACATTATTTCCTAGTGATCATAATACAGAAGCACATAAACAGAGGATTTGAAACGAGTTCCCTCTTGGATACTCAAGGCTTTTAGGTAAACAGGTGCTTGTTTACAAAAACCACAGAAATCACCTATAAAGCTTTCAAAAATACTGATGTCCAGTATTGTTTACTGGACAGACCAATTAAATCAAAGTCTCTAGGCTGGAACCTGTGAAACAGTATTCTTTAGATTTTTAAAAATTCCTGAGATGCTTGTATTGAGCACGGGTTGAGAAACAGTGACGTAATGCTTTATTAAGGATTAGGCTCTCTTTAGTAATGGGTTCTTGGCTCCCCACTTGCCCCCACACCCTAGGTGTGTGATCTTTGCCTAGTGTCCTCATTTACAAAATAAGGATGGAGAAAGAGTGACTATGTTATGGGACTGCTGAACAAATTAAATAAGTTGAGATTTGTAAAGTAATTAGGACAGTAGCCATGACTATATAAATTTCTATTAAATAAGAAATTAAAATTCTATTAATTAAATAGAAATTAAGAAGTTATATTTATATTAAGTAAATGTGAAAAATAAATCAGGCTTTGGGGGTTAACAGGAAGAAATTCCAGGACAGCAAGGGAGTCAGAGCTTTCCCAGCAGTTCAGTTCAGTTCAGTTCAGTCGCTTAGTCATGTCCAACTCTTTGTGACCCCATGAATCGCAGCACGCCAGGCCTCCCTGTCCATCACCATCTCTCGGAGTTCACTCAGACTCATGTCCATCGAGTCTGTGATGCCATCCAGCCATCTCATCCTCGGTCGTCCCCTTCTCCTCCTGCCCCCAATCCCTCCCAGCATCAGAGTCTTTTCCATTGAGTCAACTCTTCGCATGAGGTGGCCAAAGTACTGGAGCTTCAGCTTTAGCATCATTCCTTCCAAAGAAATCCCAGGGTTGATCTCCTTCAGAATGGACTGGTTGGATCTCCTTGCAGTCCAAGGGACTCTCAAGAGCCTTCTCCAACACCACAGTTCAAAAGCATCAATTCTTTGGTGCTCAGCCTTCTTCACAGTCCAACTCTCACATCCATACATGACCACAGGAAAAACCATAGCCTTGACTAGACGGACCTTTGTTGGAACAGTAATGTCTCTGCTTTTCAATATACTATCTAGGTTGGTCATAACTTTTCTTCCAAGGAGTAAGCGTCTTTTAATTTCATGGCTGCAGTCACCATCTGCAGTGATTTTGGAGCCCCCAAAAATAAAATCTGACACTGTTTCTACTGTTTCCCCATCTATTTTCCATGGCATGATGGGACCGGATGCCATGATCTTCATTTTCTGAATGTTGAGCTTTAAGCCACCTTTTTCACTCTCCTCTTTCACTTTCATCAAGAGGCTTTTTAGTTCCTCTTCACTTTCTGCCCATAAAGGTGATGTCATCTGCATATTTGAGGTTATTGATATTTCTCCCGGCAATCTTGATTCTAGCTTGTGTTTCTTCCAGCCCAGGATTTCTCATGATGTACTCTGCATAGAAGTTGGAACATCATTAAAGGTTTAGCTTGGGCTTGTTCAAGAAATCCAATCAAACAGAAATGGGAATATTTTGATGCTTTATTTAGTTGTAAATGACTAAAACCGACTAAGAGTGTTGACACACATAACTGAAAAGATTAGTGGGCTCAAATGAAATGATCAAGATTTGGAAACACTTTCTTCTCTTTCTTGACCTCACTTTCCTTTCCAGGCTTCATTCTGAGGCACGCTACTTCTCTTAATGGCAGGAGTTACACCTTACATGCATTCCACTTGGTGGCTCAGAAAACAAAGATATTTCTTCCCCTGTAAGTCCAGGCAAAGTCCCAAGATTGAGTTTCACTGGCTCTAGTTTGCCCCACTCAGAATGTTGTTAATGTGTCTTTGTTTTCCTTACATCAGAGCCTCTTGGTTTGAGGTTAATGGTAAATAATCACTGAGCTTGGGAGAATTTGATGCTCTGATTAATTAAATTTAAATCATAGACTCATTTTGGGAGCCAGAGCTGGAATTAACCCTACACAAATCAGAAGAGTAAGAGATTGACAATCCCTTACAGAAAAACAGGATGCTATTCCCAAGAAAGGTTAAATAGATTTGGGGCAGATTAACAAGAACAGGTGTCAGTATGCGTGCATGCTAAGTTCCTTCAGTTGTACTCAACTCTGTGCAACCCTATGGACTGTAGGCTCCTCTGTCCATGGGATTCTCCAGGCAAGAGTACTGGAGTGAGTTGCCATTTCCTCCTCCAGGGGATCTTTCTGACCCAGGGATTGAACCGGCATCTCTTGCATCTCCTGCATTGACAGGCGGGTTTCTTTACCGCTAGCACCACTTGGGAAGCCAGGTGTCACCATGATTCAGTTCAGTTCAGTCGCTCAGTCATATCCAACTCTTTGCAACCCCATGGACTGCAGGACGCCAGCCCTCCCTGTGTATCACCAACCCCCACAGCTTACTCAAACTCATGTCCATCGAGTCCGTGATGCCATCCAACCATCTCATCCTCTGTCATCCCCTTCTCCTGCTTTCAATCTTTCCCAGCATCAGGGTCTTTTCTAATGAGTCAGTTCAGCTTCAGCATCAGTCCTTCCAATGAATATTCAGGACTGATTTCCTTTAGGATGGACTGGTTGGATCTCCTTGCAGTCCAAGGGACTCTCAAGAGTCTTCTCCAACACCACAGTTCAAAAGCATCAATTCTTCGGCACTCAGCTTTCTTTATAGTCCAACTCTCACAACCATACATGACTACTGGGAAAACCATAGCTTTGACTAGACAGACCATAATTAAGGTATAATATTTCTAGGTCCCCAGAGACTTCTTTATTAAATTTCTATGTTTAGCTAGATTTGAAACCTATGGATTGGCACACTTAGAGACCTGGGAAGGATCGTCTCCCACTGTCAAGTCTTCCTGCTTTCTAATTTTTGAAATTCTTTGGAGAGAATGAAGAATTTATGCTAAGACTTAATATGCAAAATAACCCTGGGATAGAGAACACACGTATCTAGACTCAAATTAAAATATAACTGACTGATATGAGATGCTCTCTGAGGTGGTTTTTTTTTTTTTAATGGTTTTAATGGCAAGAGAGGAGAGAGAAGCCAAGGAACAATAAACAGGCCCAGAAAGGTGAAGCCTTGGACACTCTGGGCAAACAGCCTACTTCCCATGGCTGCCTACTTCCCAATCTAAAAAACTAGATTCTCAGCTCATTACATTCTGACATCTTGGAGTGCTAAATGCAGTTCAAAATTTCAAAATCTGCCTAAAGTACCTTTGATTCAAAATCAATTCTTTGGGTGGTTATAGATGGGATGGATTGTGGCCGCCAAAATAATCCCTCAATTCAGTGAAGGACTTGATTGTTTGACTTAGGTAGATTAAATAGTGTGGTTACTGACTAATTTTTTTCACATTTAAAGACGCTGGGACATCATGCAGACAAGTGAGTTTTATTTTTAGTTCAAGCAACTGCCAGAAATGGTACTGTAACTTTAAGATTTAAACACTTATCTCATCTGGGAAACCTGGCCATTGGAACACTATGCCAGATTTCGCTTCCCGCACACCCTCTTTGGAGCGCTGTGCTTGCCTGCCCCACTTTTGACCTCCATCTGTATTTACTGTTGGTTAACAAGTGTCTACTAAGTGATAACTATACATCTGCCCAGTCCTCCAGGTAGACTAATAACGTGATTTAAAAAAAAAAACAACAGCATTTTTATGACCTCTGAAATGAACGTGTTTAAATCTCTGTCTTTAAATTTGGTTTCCATTTTTTTTTCCTGTGAATCTGGACTGTTGATTGTATCCTCCTATTTCTCTACCTTCTGCTTCTGTTTCTTCACTTTGCTGTCTAGAAATATAGGAAGGTATCTTTGCTTCTATGACATCAGAGTCCTTGGGTTTCCCCTAACTCCTTTCTGCTGGCTCCTTTTCCGTGTTCCTGATCTAACATGTAAGTGTTCTTTTAATCAAATTTATGTATCCTTCTAAGCTGGGTTAACTATCCCTTCTATGTGTTCCCATAATACAAGAATTACACTACATTGAAGTAAGTTGTTTACATATTAGTACCCTTATTGAACTTAAACTTGAGAAAAAAAACTAGATATTAATCACTGTTTGAACTCTACTACCCAGCCCCACCAGTACAACTGCAAATAACCTCTTCATCCATGATATAATATATCCAAGACTCTTTGCCTGAAGGAATTGCATAACAGGGAACTTCCGGCCACTCCAGGTATACATTACGGTAAAGTTAGATCTGATGCTGTGTGGTAGCTGTTCCTCAAACTAGAAGACGATGATGGTCTTCTTCTCTAGGCCTATGGAATCAGAATCTGTCAATCACCAGATGTTTGTGATGTTGTGCACACCAAGTCAGGTCCTTATACCTAACACATTTAAAAGGAAGTTAAATCTCAACACAGATGGATTCTGATGCAAAGAAAATAACTATAGATCAGGGGGTATATGAATGTACATGGATAGTGATAACTATTACACCATTTCAGTAAAAAAAGATTCTGTGCGTCCTTTAAGAAGTACATACTCACCTGACCAATAAACTTACTTCCAGAAAGATGAATGCTGATGAGAATAATAAAATATGGAGAGAACAGTCATACTGGAAGGGAGTATTGCTGAGACAATATTCATGGATAGTCAAGAACAGATTGGGTCTTGCACAGGTAGATGGGTTGGCCACTGTTAAGAGCACAGAGAGTCTTTTGTGTAACAAGAGAGAGGCACACTCTGGGCAGAGACATAAGTGAGATTGCATAAATCCTTCTCTGTTCGCTTCTGTTTTTACATTGGAATAAGCAGCAGGTCATTAGTTGAGGGTGAGGAGGTACTTGAAATTTGAAGACAATTCTAAAATACGATAAAGGATTTTCTAACAGAATAGGACAACAGTGAATGACTTCCACCTTGCTAAATCCACTGTTGCACAATTTAAATGACAGACAGCAATTTACATAGTGTATCACTCCTTTTCTCTTAAGATATTGCCTTCACATACTTTCCTGATTTTCTCCCAACTTCCTGACCACTCATCTCAGCCTCCTTTGCTGGCCCTATAAACTCTATGAAGTGCCCCACAGCTCAGATAATTAAACTCTTCTATTTAACACTCCCTAGATGCTCTTATCCATTCTTCTGATTTAAAAACTAAAAAAATAAAATAAAATAAAAAAATAAAAAATAAAAACTCTCTACGTGCAGATGGCTCTCCAATTCATATCTCCAGCCCAGAATTCTCCACTGAACTCCAGGTTAATATAAGCAATTGCCTGCTTCATGTCTTCACTTGGAATTTTGCTCTACCTCTCAAGCTTAACATGTTCAAGATGGAATCCCTGACATATCTCCACTTGCTACTAAACTTCTCCTGGGTTCTTTCCAATCTTAGTAGCTGGCAGCTCCAGTCTTGAGTCTTTTGATTATTCATACACAAAACTTGGAGTTGTGCTTGACTGGTCTCTTTCAGCTCACCTCATTTACAATTCACCAAAAAAATTTTTTTGTCTATAATTTCAAAATATATCCAGATATCCAAATACATCACATTTTCCCCAGACCAATTGCCACCGCTCTGATCTGTGCTACGGTCAACTTTAGCTTTTTAATTAGCTACTTTTTTTAGTTTACTCTTTCTCTTCATCCATCTATTTTAGTTACATTACCCACCTCAGTGCTACTAGAATATACTAGGCATGTTCCCAATTTAGAGCTTTTGTACTTACTATTTTCTCTGCCTTTAAAACTGCTTCACTGTTCTCCTTGTTAGCCATATGGCCTATTCCCTCACTCTCTCAAAGTCTTTACAGATGCATAGAAAAAGTATGCAAGATTATATGTCAAATGTTATCTTTACTTTTTATAGAATACACACATGTTAAACTAGTTCTCTTCACATGGTGGAATTTAAGGTGATTTTAAAATTTATATTTGAATACATAAATATTTTTTTAGTTCAATGATAGTAATGAAACTAACACATTTCAAAATAATGCTTTTTTTTCCACATGGAGTTAAACAGTCTCATGAATTATAAAGTTGCTATTCACTTCCACCCTCACTGATGTAACTATTTGGGATAAATATTATCTGCTTTATTCCCATCCCACTAAACTTCTCTCATCCATTACTCGATGCAACTTTGTACATACATCAGTGAGGATTTAGAGAGTAACACTTGAGGTCTATAATTGCCTCTTAAATCCTGTATTCACCTTCTACTGATTCTATAAACTGGTATAAACACATCTGGAATCACTTACACTGTGGTGACTCCTGCAGGGACGACTGGGACAGCAATGATGACAGTAACAGCTGATGCTGCTGAAGGCTTCCTCAGACTCCATCAAAAGCAGCATCTTATTCAGCCATCACTAGGAACAAAGGTAGTGGAGGGGATGGAATTCCAGTGGAGCTCTTTCGAATCCTGAAAGATGATGCTGTGAAAGTGCTGCACTCAATATGCCAGCAAGTTTGGAAAACTCAGCAGTGGCCACAGGACTGGAAAAGGTCAGTTTTCATTCCAATCCCAAAGAAAGGCAAAGCCAAAGAATGCTCCAACTACTGCACAATTGCATTCATCTCACAGGCTAGTAAAGTAATGCTTAAAATTCTCCAAGCCAGGCTTCAGCAAATACATGAACCGTGAACTTCCTGATGTTCAAGCTGGTTTTAGAAAAGGCAGAGGAACCAGAGATCAAATTGCCAACATCCGCTAGATCATCGAAAAAGCAAGAGAGTTCCAGGACATCTATTTCTGTTTTATTGACTATGCCAAAGCCTTTGACTGTGTGGATCACAATAAACTGTGGAAAATTCTGAAAGAGATGGGAATACCAGACCGCCTGACCTGCCTCTTGAGAAACCTATATGCAAGTCAGGAAGCAACAGTTAGAACTGGACATGGAACAACAGACTGGTTCTAAATAGGAAAAGTAGTACGTCAAGGCTGCATATTGTCACCCTGCTTATTTAACTTCCATGCAGAATACATCATGAGAAATGCTGGGCTGGAAGAAGCACAAGCTGGAATCAAGATTGCAGGGAGAAATATCAATAACCTCAGATATGCAGATGACACCACTCTTATGGCAGAAAGTGAAGAGGAACTAAAAAGCCTCTTGATGAAAGTGAAAGAGGAGAGTGAAAAAGGTGGCTTAAAGCTCAACATTCAGAAAACGAAGATCATGGCATCTGGTCCCATGACTTCATGGGAAATAGTTGGGGAAACAGTGGAAACAGTGTCAGACTTTATTTTGTTTGGCTCCAAAATCAGTGCAGATGGTGACTGCAGCCATGAAATTAAAAGACGCTTACTCCTTGGAAGAAAAGTTATGACCAACCTAGATAGTATATTCAAAAGCAGAGACATTACTTTTCCAACAAAGGTCCGTCTAGTCAAGGCTATGGTTTTTCCAGTGGTCATGTATGGATGTGAGAGTTGGACTGTGAAGAAGGCTGAGCGCCGAAGAATTGGTGCTTTTGAACTGTGGTGTTGGAGAAGACTCTTGAGAGTCCCTTGGACTGCAAGGAGATCCAACCAGTCCATTCTGAAGGAGATCAGCCCTGGGTGTTCTTTGGAAGGAATGATGCTAACGCTGAAACTCCACTACTTTGGCCACCTCCTATGAAGTGTTGACTCATTGGAAAAGACCCTGATGCTGGGAAGGATTGGGGGCAGGAGGAGAAGGGGACGACAGAGGATGAGATGGCTGGATGGCATCGCTGACTCGATGGACGTGAGTTTGAGTAAACTCCGGGAGTTGGTGATGGACAGGAAGGCCTGTCATGCTGCAATTCATGGGGTCGCAAAGAGTCGGACACGACTGAGCTACTGAACTGAACTGAATTGAAGTGATTCAACCTCAGACTAGCTCCATAAAAGAGGTAGTTGGCAATCCCCTTTAAAGAGAGTTTAGATATGAGATTAATTAATTTGCCCAAGATTACATAACAAGTAGGCCTTCCCTGGTGGCTCAGATGATAAACAACTGCCTGCAATGCGGGAGACCTGGGTTCAGACCCTGGGTTGGGAAGATTCCCTAGAGAAGGGAACAGCTACCCACTCTAGTATTCTAGCCTGGAAGAATTCCATGGACTGTACAGCTCATGGGGTCATAAAGAGTCAGACATGACTGAGAGACTTCCACATATAACAAATAAAACATTTGGAATTCAAAATGAGGACTGATTTCAATGACTTTGGTCTGAACACTACCATGCTTCACATCAAGTTGCTTCAGTTGTGTCTGACTCTGTGAAACCCTATGGACTGCAACCTCCCAGGCTCCTCTGTCCATGGGATTCACCAAAGAATACTGGGATGGGTTGCCATGCCCTCCTCCAGGGGATCTTTCTGACCCAGGGATTGAACCCACATAACCCATCTGTTATGTCTAACCTGCATTGGCAGGCAGGTTCTTTACCAATAGTACCACTATACAACAAAAAGGTCATCTCTGTGATAATAGCTTCCAAAAGAGGACAAGATTAATTAAATCCAGAATCAGGCAGCAGAGAAACCTATCAGACGGATTTTTTCACTAGGCACCAGAAGACTCCTAAATCTCCTAAGGTTTCCTGTTAAAATGAGCTGTAAAATGATTGGTTAAAGACACAGAATATAAGGCAATATGAACAAACATTAACTTCTGGCCCTTTTAATTTTACCTAATTGTGTATAATTTTTCAAGAAGTCCTTTCTATATCACAGCTTTTCCATTATAAAATTAGTGGGTTTTGATTCATTGTTCTCTGATAACATTTTCAATTCAGCATTTTAAAAATATTTTATAAATGTTTGCCTCGACTGTGGAAACACACACACAACAATTCTGTATTCTAGTTGGAGTCTCAACTAATTTTATAGTGAATTATTAAAAATATGAGATTCGATAAATAAATTTCAGATTCCTATAATGTCAATAAGAGTGGTGGTGAAGGCTATCATGTAAATTGGAGTTCCAAGGGATGACCTTACATATTTTCAACAGATAATGCTTAAACAAAAGCACGCTACCAGGACTTTGATAATTACTATTCTTTCTCTTAAAATGAGGTTAGAAGAATAGAGTGGTTTGTCTTTAGAAATATTTGTCTTATGTAGTCAAAATCTCATGAAGTAGATTCTTAAGAGTTATAAAGGGAATGTTGAATGTTCCAAGCTTTTTGTAATGTTAGAGCATACTGTCCAATGGAGAACTTTGACCATTTGAACACTCTGAACATGGCACCACTTGGCTAACCAACATCAAGTTGAATGTAGACAGAGATTGGCACTGCCATAGTAATACATTGTGAGCTGATGTACTGGGGAAATCACACTAAATTTTTCTTAAATTTTAAAAACTGCTATCATTATTTAAAAATTTAGAAAAGTAAATAGAATGCAAAATAAACTTTAACTAGTCTAATGGCCAATAAAAGTTATCTGAACATGCAGGTTGAAGAATTTAGCATTTAGAAGAATTTGGCATTAGCTGAAGTTAGGAAGTTTTATCAGCCCTAATAAGGAAAATAACATCTTTAGAAACAGTGAGGAAGAGGCATTCGTTCTAAGTACAGCAAAACCTACCATAACCAAAAAGTCTGCCTTAAAAATACAACTGAATAAAACATAGGTTGCTTTTTTTTTTTTTTTTCGCAAGTGCCCAGGCCTGACTACTGAAGCTAGCCCGTTTCCAGCCTTCCGCTGCAGAAGCTAAAGCCATTCATTCCCATCCCTGTTATGGTTTGGCGCCACCTGGTGGAAGTAAAGCTCTCTGTTTTAAGTGGTCAATAGAGGATCATCATTTTCCGTTAGAGAACTGGTGAAAGTCAGAGAAGCCTTTTCAAATACTGAAAAAAGTTATTTAAATAAGAATCAAAGAAGCAAAGCATACAGATCTATGCCCTAGGCCAACACTTTAGAAATCTGAGGAAGCAAAGTGTGTATTAGTCAGTTTGGGCTACTATAACAAAATAACACAGAATGAGAGCTTCCCTGAAAGCTTCCCTGGTAGCTCAGCTGGTAAAAAAATACACCTGCAAAGCTGGAGACCCTGATTCGATTCCAGAGTCAGGAAGATCCCCTGACGAAGGGATATGCTACCCATTCCAGTATTCCTGGGCTTTCCTGGTGGCTCAGATGGTAAAGAATCTGCCTGCAATGCGGGAGACTTGGGTTTGAACTCTGGGTTGGGAAGATCCTCTGGAGGAGGGCATGGCAACCCACTCCAGTATTCTTGCCTGGAGAATCCCCATGGACAGAGGAGCCTGGTGGGCTACAGTCCATGGGGTCATAAAAAGCTGGACGTGACTGAGTGACTAAGCACACACAGAATGAGAGCTTTAAACAGTAGACATTTACCTCTCAGAGTTCTGGAGGATGGGAAGTCCAAGGTCAGGGAACCAGCACAGCGGAGAAGTTCTCTCCTTACACGTACACAGCTGCCTTCACACCCTCCAGGACAGCGGGAGGCACAAACCCCATCATGAGGGACCCAACCTCATGACCACATCTAAACTAACTACCTCCCGAAGGCCCCATCTACAAATACACCATCACATTGGGGGTTGGAGCTCCAAATTAGGAATTTTGCAGGGACACAATCAATTGGTCCCTAACAGAGTGAGAAACATCTTACAAATTGGACTTATCTGTCTGGACAAAATAGCAGTTGTGGTAATGATATATAGATTTTTTCTATTCAATTTTTAAGAAAACTTCCATTCAGTCGCTCAGTCGTGTCCGACTCTTTGCGACCCCATGAATTGCAGCATGACAGGCCTCCCTGTCCATCACCAACTCCTGGAGTTCACTCAGACTCATGTCCATCGAGTCTGTGATGCCATCCAGCCATCTCATCCTCTGTCGTCCCCTTCTCCTCCTGCCCTCAATCCTTCCCAGCATCAGAGTCTTTTCCAGTGAGTCAACTCTTCACAGGAGGTGGCCAAAGTACTGGAGTTTCAGCTTTAGCATCATTCCTTCCAAAGAACACCCAGGGCTGATCTCCTTCAGAATGGACTGGTTGGATCTCCTTGCAGTCCAAGGGACTCTCAAGGGTCTTCTCCAACATCACAGTTCAAAAGCATCAATTCTTCAGCACTCAGCCTTCTTCACAGTCCAACTCTCACATCCATACATGACCACTGGAAAAACCATAGCCTTGACTAGATGGACCTTTGTTGGAAAAGCAGTGTCTCTGCTTTTCAACATGCTATCTAGGTTGGTCATAACTTTTCTTCCAAGGAGTAAGCGTCTTTTAATTTCATGGCTGCAGTCACCATCTACAGTGATTTTGGAGCCCCCAAAAATAAAGTCTGACACTGTTTCCACTGTTTCCCCATCTATTTCCCATGAAGTGATGGGACCAGATGCCATGATTTTCATTTTCTGAATATTGAGCTTTAAGCCAACTTTTTCACTCTCCACTTTCACTTTCATCAAGAGGCTTTTGAGTTCCTCTTCACTTTTTGCCATAAGGGTGGTGTCATCTGCATATCGGAGGTTATTGATATTTCTCCCGGCAGTGGAGAAAACTGAAGGAAACTTCAGACTAGCTAAATATAGAAAGCAATGATTGCCATTTAAAACCTTGTATATGTGGTTAGACAATGTACTGGAATATATAGATTCTGGGCAATATTGGTTTTTGTCTATTTTCAAGTTTCTTCTTATTCCACCTTTATTGGGAAGATTTGCCTCGCTTCACTCCTCTAGGTCTCAGTTTTCTTATGTGTAAAATTACAATGTTAGATTAGATACTCTGTGTTCTGTGCTAGGGTTAATACCATAATAACTATACTGTTATCACAAATAACATATTTGGACAACACTTTATGCTTTAGAAAATGCTTCCATATGTTATCAGTTAACTCCCAATAGCCTCAAAAGCCAAAGTTTGTAATAAGTCATTTTACAAATAAGAGGGAACAGGCTTTAAGCAATTTTTCTAAGTGAGAATAATTGGTAGGTGCTGGGGCTAAGATTTAAACCTGAAATTTCTGATTCCAAATTTCATGTTTTCATTACCAGGCCAAGTATTTCCTCATCTGGGAGGTCAGTGATGTATCTAATTTTCTACTCTCAAAAAGATCCTCAGTACTCATGTGGGATATTCCATATTTCTCTGCTCCCGCAGTCCCTCTCTTTTGAAAGTGGCAAGTTTCTGAGCTATGGAAAAGGTGCCAAGGGTCCTATTTAAGAGAGATGATACAAGGGATTCTAAGCAAGTACAACCAGGTTTGCACAACATCCTAATTGCTAAATTAGCCTCCTACCTCCAGAAAGGAGGTGATGGAGAAGACTCTTGAGAGTCACTTGGACTGCAAGGAGATCAAACCAGTTAATCCTCAAGGAAATCAACACTGAATCATTGGAAGGACTGATGCTGAAGCTGAAGCTCCAATACTTTGTCCACCTGATGTGAAAAGACGACTCACTGGAAGAGATCCTGATGCTGGGAAAGATTGAAGGCAAAAGGAGAAGGGGGCAGGAGAGGATGAGAGAGTTCAATAGTATCATGACTCTGTGGACATGAATCTGAGCCAAATCCAGAAGATATCGGAGGATAGAGGAGCGTGGTGTACTGCAGTCCATGGAGTCACAAAGAGTCAGACATGACTTAGCAACTGAACACCACCACCTCCAGAAAGGTCCAAACAACTTGAGAGATGGAGGAGAGATACCAGGAGAGGCAGTCAGAGGACTATTCCAGCAGGACTGCAGGCTTTGATACCAGATGAAACTGGGTTCATGCCTTGCCTTCCGCTATCAAGGTATGTTAATCTTGCTTAACTCTGCTGACTGATTAGAGTATAGATCTTATCTGCAAAATACCTACAACATGTGGCACTGGGGAGGCTGAAATGCCACAAATGTATAAAAAAGCACCTAAATCAGTGTCAAGAGCATTGATGACATCTGACAATATTAAGTCTATTTATAGATACCAGATAGTTCAACTGAAATTAGTTAATTAAATCTCCACGTGCATTTACTATTCTGTCACCTAAAAACATTCTGGACTATTATTTTTTAAAAAAGTTTTAATGTCACCAATACAGTAACATCAGTTCAGTGCAGTCACTCAGTCGTGTCTGACTCGTTGCGACCCGATGAATCACATCACGCCAGGCCTCCCTGTCCATCACCAACTCCTGGAGTTCACTCAGACTCATGTCCATCGAGTTGGTGATGCCATCCAGCCATCTCATCCTCTGTCGTCCCCTTCTCCTCCTGCCCCCAGTCCCTCCCAGCATCAGAGTCTTTTCCAATGAGTCAACTCTTCGCATGAGGTGGCCAAAGTACTGGAGTTTCAGCTTTAGCATCATTCCTTCCAAAGAACACCCAGGACTGATCTCCTTTAGAATGGACTGTTTGGATCTCCTTGTAGTCCAAGGGACTCTCAAGAGTCTTCTCCAACACCACAGTTCAAAACCATCAATTCTTCGGCGCTTAGCTTTCTTCAGTCTAACTCTCACATCTATACATGACTACAGTAACATAAGTAATCATAAATAATGTTAAACTGTATGCTTTGACCTTAGAAATCCAAATACGCAGTGAAGAAATCTGTCCACTAAGCAAATCTTTATAGAGCATCTACTAATGCTCAGTGCTGGGGAACAAAATAGAATTTTTTTTGTATCCTGTCATTTATATTTTATCTACACTTTTACTTAATTATCTACATATAGTAGACTGTACTTTTTAGAAAAATCTTGCCATTGATAAGTCCAAATTTACTTTTAACTTTGGTATAAACTTTCCTTGACAACTCTAACTCCCACAAGTATAACAAGGCAATAGATATGTTTGGCAGAGCAACTATTTATGTCCTGTCTTCTGTGTTGCCAGGGTGATGGTAGCAATATCAAAAACATTGGAGGTGGTTGTTATTGGCAAGGATCCTAACTTTCATTTCCAAATGGAAGAACCGTAAAAAGCAAAATGTAGGCTGGGATGTGGGCTGTAGACTGGTTATGGCTATGCATAAACTAGATGAATGGGTTATTGGTGATTAACCAAGTGTGGGTGCTATTCTTGGAAAACTAATACCAATAGGCAATATTTCCTTAATATTTAAAAATTAATGACATTTGGTCATTACATCAAATACTTTTATTAAAAGCTAATACCATATCATTGCACAATATTACATTTTTTTGTCCACGTTTCTGTCCTTTCATGGAAAACAATTCAAAAGGTTTACTGAACTTTTGGTTCCTCGATATACATTGAAATGTTGCTACGGTTCAAATTCAGTTTCTAAAGGATTTTTTACACATATTGATTATATACTCTAAAGGGAATAAATGATTATATACTGACCCTGAAAGAAAAAGTTATCTCTTACATTGCCTGAATTTTTGGTCATATTTGAAAGCACCACATATTTGAAAGTACCAGAGAGTAAGTAGTTGGTGAATTCTCTCCCTCACCACCTATTTCAATCTTTTAACTCCAAGCCAACTAATACATTGGCAGCGAATGAATTTAAAAAGAAACTTTTTGTAATGGATGCTGTGCATTGACCCAAACTCTGGGTGGCAATAGAAAGTACGGTGTGGAGGGAAACAAACGAAGGTCAAGACTGAAGACACAGAGACCAAGACTACATTTCTTTGGTTTCTTTGCTGCTTGGTTTTTTGTTTGCTTTCTTTTTTAGGTTTCAAATGTATTTCCTTTCTTCAATTATATTATAATGACCAGCTGAGCGCTTAGATGACAAACTGATTTAGAAACAATTCTGTATTAGAGCAACTGTGATGGTCGCTTATCTCTCTACCCCTTTAGGATGTCTCTACGAGGTTCCATTCTAGTCCATCCTGTGATAGCAAGCACTCATATGACAACACAGAAAATGGTTCTGCTAGCTACCACAATATTACCAAATGTGTCGTAGAAATCCAGTGAGTATTTTAAGTGGTTCTTTCTTGCCATAAATTTCTGAATGCTTAGATTTTTGAGACTACAGTTGACCCTTGAACAATGAGGAGATTTGGGGTGCCCATCCTCTGTGCAGTCAGAAATCTAGGAATAACTTATAGTTGGCCCCTCGTGTATATGGTGTCCCCATCCGAAGATTCAACCAATCACATATCTTGAACCATAGTATTTACTACTGGAAAAGAAATCCACATATAAGTAGACTTGCACAGTTCAAACCTGTGTTGTTCAATGTTAATTGTACTTAGTGCATTTCTGGCCAAGGAAAACATCATCAAGGTATGATAGAATTGCAATTGATTGCATCTGTAAGGAGACCTGGTAGGAACTGGGAAACTCCAATGCTTTCCTTATAAAGTTCAAGATTCTGCTTCTATTAAAAAAAAAAAAATTCTGGAAAAGCCAAATGGAACACAGGCATAAAGCAAAGTACGGGTGGCTGGGGGGCTTTAGACCCTGGTGGGTGCACAAGCACATCCCTGTGTTCACCAGCCTAGAAGCTCCACTGCTGGTTCTCTTGATGCAAATTACATTTTGCCTATTACATGCAATGTTGTAATATTTGAAAGGCAGGACTAATATAGAGACATTCTGTATGTTTGATCTGGTTTGTTTGTTTATGCCACTAATCAAAGTCATATGGATACAAAGTTTGGCAGCAGCTTTAAAACTTTTCTGGCAGAGTCTTAGTGTCTACTTACTAGCTTCTTGGGTTTTGAGAAGCATTGTGCAGCCAACTCTGAAGATCGAGGCTGGTGTTCACTTCTTAAACTGTTTCAACAATTTTTCAATTACCAAATCCTCTGTTAAGTCGCTTTCTGTGCAAAATACCTAAAGTAATTTTGGTTTTCTATATCAACCTTGTTGAATATACTCTCATGTTCTTCTCTGCTTAAATGCTTTAATATCTAACACTCTTTATGGGAATCTAAGTACTTAACATTACACGAAATGGGCTGTATAATGATAGATTTCTCACAATTATACATATATATCTTTTTTTAAAAATAAAGTCCCTTTTTTAATTCCCAGATTCATTTATTCACAATCCTGGTTAGATGATCATAGGAGGTTTATCATATAAAGGAAGATAGATAAATCTACCTTCCTTCAAATTCTCATTCTAATCCACCATTATACGATAAACCTCCTATGATCACCTAACGAGAATCGATCTCATCCTTCCCTAGCTGAACTCATCAGCATTTGTGTTTCTTTAGGATCTTGTTAACCCAATACTCAATACCATTCAATTTCAAATGAACATTGAGAAATCTCTCCCCCAATTTATATCATCCATTTATTTACCCCCAAATTATCAAGTGTTTAACCACAAGCCAGTCATCAAGCTAGACACTAGAGTGAGGTATGAATACGTAGTCACTGTCATATTAAATTTTTTACCTTAATAAGGTAGAGAAGTACTAAATAGACCTAAATGAATATTAAAGTGTCTATTCTGATAAGTTCTATAAAAAGCAGTGCTATGTGCCTATAGAGGGGATATTATCTGGTTTGAGGGATAGGAAAAGCTACCTATGGAAGTGACATGAGGTAATACCTAACGGATGGTTAGACATTAAGTGGAATAGAAAGGAATACTGGCAACACAGCATGTTAGTAAGTCTTGCTAAACAGGCACTTAAGAAGGAAATGGAGTCCCTGCTCCTTCAACAGGGAGCCCTCATCTCTGTGTGATTCTTATGAAGCCTCCTTAATTTCCTTTGGATGCGGAGGAGACACCTTTCCTCATACAGAAAGAATGCCGTCAAAGAAAACAGGTCCATTCCACAGGGCTTGCTACCCCCGTGCCTTCTACGTGTCTCTTCTCCAGGTTTTCCACACACACACAGCCACCCACATGTACACGCACCTGGGAGAATGGTTGTATTAACTATTAAATGTGTATAATACACATTTATTACTTATCTAGGCCCAGTTAATTTCCTGTTATCTATGCCTGTGCTGGCATTTAATCTTCACAATAATCCTATGAAGTAGGAATTTGCCAAGGAGGACACTGCAGCACGGAAATTATCCAGTAGTATTACTAACTGCTAGGTATAAGCACATTGAGCATTTACCTTGCTAAGTGTAAGTGTTGTGAGCACTATTTTCTAGTTATTATTATTCTCATTTTATTGGGGAGGCTTCAGGGAAGGGAGATTAAGTAACTTGCTCATAGATACACAGTGTGGCCAGGTCTGGATTTGAAGCAAGCCAACTCAATACAGCACCTGTGCATTAATACTAACCACTCTGTAGTATTACAGAGTGTAATATGTAGTAATGTAGTATTACATTAATACTAACCACTCTGTAGCTTTCCAGGGCTGGTTCTTATCCTGCCTGGTAAACCCTACAGAGAGGATTCTGAACTCCATTTTTGGAGTATCTCTTCAGAAAGTGAGTACCTCTTCAAATGCAAGCTTTGGGTTCTAGTCACCAATTCTGGAACAACTGGAAAATGCCTAGTCGGTCATCCTATTATATATGAGAAATTTCCTCTGTCATTTAATAAACTTCTGAATTTCTGTCTCTTCTAGGGTAATATATACTGAGAAATGCATACAAGTTTATATTAAAAGTAAATAAAATATAATTAGGGTCTTAAGTTGTTTTAAATAAGTGTATGTAAACAACTGAAACTTGTGAATAATATATTATTTTAGATGACTCACCACATCACTTACTTTCATTAGTTTGTACTAGTGAGAATCAAATTATAGTAGAAAGATAAGAGTTAATACATTTGAATCAAGAATGAACAAGAAAATATCACCAAGGTGATTTTGCTAGCAAAAAGAACAGCATAATGAAAAAAAGAAATCTGCTGTAGAAGTGACTTATAGAAATATGATCTTACCACTCTTTTATTGATTCCTTTGCCATTGCATGAAAATGTAGAAGCAGGGTTTTAAACAGGTCCTGAATTGAATCTTAGAGATGTCTCTGGAAGAGTACTAAGGTGTCAGTAAACACCCCTAAACTTTATGTGAAATTTGTGTTTATTTGTGTGCATGTGTTTTCTTCCTGGGGGAAAGAGTCGGCAGCTTTTTACCAGCTTTCCAAGTGGTCCCCTCAAAAGGTTAAGAAACACTGATGCAACACAGTGATATAATTATGTAATTGTCAATATTAAATACATTCAAGATAATATATTATATTTATAATTACTAAAAGAAATCACTCATCACTCTCTATTAAATAAAAAAAAATTGTGGTTTTAAAGACCGACTATATAAACCACTAAAATAAGCACTGATATATACAGCTCTGCACTGGATGAAGGTAAGATGGGCCCCATGCAGATGGACCACATGGAACTGTTACCCAGCAGCAATTTTTCCTTCTATCAGTAGCCTATTTTACCTTCAATCTTATATCCTTTAAAAAAAAAATCTGAGGTGATTACAAGTGATATAAAGTTCTCAGATCTAATAACTTTTCAAGTTTAAAATATTCTTATAAATAAATAGTTAATAAAGGTGAATTCTCCTTTCTCTCATCTGACTCAGTTCAGTTCAGTCGCTCAGTCATGTCCGACTCTTTGCGACCCCATGAATTGCAACACTCCAGGCCTCCCTGTCCATCACCAACTCCCGGAATTCACTCAGACTCATGTCCATCGAGTCAGTGATGCCATCCAGCCATTTCATCCTCCGTTGGCCCCTTCTCCTCCTGCCCCCAATCCCTCCCGGCATCAGGGTCTTTTCCAATGAGTCAACTCTTCACATGAGGTGGCAAACAGGGCATAATTATTGGGGTCTCACTGGTTATAGCAGAGATATTGCAACAGAATAATCTGATGGCTAGTTACCTTCATTGCTCAAAACTGGTCCTTCTTCCTTAGGCAGTTTTAGAAAGTCAGCTTATAATCATATTGTTTGTTTACAAGGTTATTTTGTTATTGACTAATTTGTATGAGTCTAAAAAAGTAAATTTGTGTGATTTAGAATTTTGAAAATTAAAGGCAATATGTACATGTACATACACAAAAATATATAAGAAAATTTTAACAATTTAATACATTTATATAGTTAATATCATATCTGTCTGATAATACACTTATTTTAAGAACTATTTTATTTAATGAAATTTTAGAAACATAGATCAAATTGGATCATACACTTGATCATGTATAATATACTTGCATTTTCTTATCTCTGAATAATCTGCCCAGCATTTGGATTATGTTGCTAAAAATGTCTTCATATATTTAATGCACCTTGAAGTAAAACATCCTTTGAAAATCCTAATATTAGAAGATTTTCTAAAAGACTGAGGGACTACCCAAAATGAACATATATGAGAAAATTAATTGACTTTAAACAAAATAAAACAAACACCAAAAGGGAAGGAGAAGGAAACAGGAGATGAAGAGTGCAGCCTTTGTGGCACTCTGCTGGTGGTCCTCTAATTCTGTACTTTCATCCTGATGTATGACTGGTCTATATTTCTCCAGGTCTCTAGAGACTGATTTATCTCAAATGGAGTGGGCTGGAAGAACTATATGTCAACTTCTAGATCTAAGTTTTCAGATTCCCACATTCTCCTGCCAATTCCACTCAGACTGGACCATGACCATGATATCAACATCATAGAAAAAGAGCTTTCAACCTGTAACCTAAGGGCTAAAACTAGATAGAACTCACTGTACTCATGATATTTGGATAGTGAAGATTTTTATCCTCATTTTTATTAATTTAAGATTTTCTTCTGTTGAAAACAGAGACAATACACTGTAGTACATGCAGCTTTGGCAAAAACAGAAATTACAGGTATCTTCAAATCATTATAGTCAGTGCAGATATTTTAAGATATTGCTTATGTCCACAATTGCTTCAAAATTATGGTACTTATACCCATAATACAGACTTTTTACATCATAATTTAAACTTTTAAGGAAGTATACATTTATATATTTTGATTATGGTGTTTTAATGTAATTTGTTCCCTTTTAATCTGATGTATTTTATTTTATGCATGTTTCCTTTTTAATCTGATGTATTTTATTTTATGCATTTATGATAAGAAAGTCCATACACTTTAGTAGATTACCAAACAGGTCCATAACACAAAAAGTTTGAGAACCCTGACTGCCCTGCAGAATGGGAGAAGCAAGAACATGGAAGGAACTCAAGCCCCTGAATGGCCACAAGGGAAAAATAACTCCCTGCAGAACTTCCTGGCAGCCTAAAAAAGGCAATTCAAATTTTCTCATGAGGGAAAGAAACATCTTTGCCATATAAGCCAATCTACTTTTCAGTCCTTTTTGTGGCAGCACTCTGCACATAACTAACACATCCTTTATTATCAACTTCTGTTTAGTTATTAGAGGAAAGAGACACTTTATAACTTTTTACTAAGAATTAAAAGAATAAGGAAAAATATTTTTAAGAATTAAAATAGCAATTATTTTTTATATAGAATTAAAGAATGTTTGGGTTTCCTTGGTGGCTCACAGGGTAAAGTGTTTGCCTGCAATGTGGAAAACCTGGGTTTGATTCCTGGGTTGGGACGATCCCCTGGAGAAGGAAATGACAACCAACTCCAGACTGGAAAATCCCATGGATGGAAAAGCCTGGTAGGGTCCATGGGGTCACAAAGAGTTGGATATGACTGAGTGACTTCACTTCACTTAAGAGTGTTCAATGTTTTAATACAATAAAATACCTATGCAAACATTGAACTTTAAGCTATAAAAATATAAGCAAAAATTTAATCCATTTTACTTTGGTATATGGTGTTAGGAAATGTTCTAATTTCATTTTTTAACATGTAGCTTTCTGGTTTTCCCAGCACCACTTAAAAGATACTGTCTTTTCTCTAATATACAGCGTGGCATGGCTTGTCATAGATTAATTGACCATAAGTGTATAGGTTTGTTCCTGGGCTCTCTATTCTGTTCTACTGATCTATAAATCTGTGTGTGCACGTGTGTGTGTGTGTGTGTGTGTGTTTGGGCCAGTGCCATACTGTTTTGATTACTATAGCTTTGTAGTACAGTCTGAAGTCAGGAAGAATGTGACTTTCAGTCTTTCTTTCTCAAAAAAAAATGTATAAAGTTTTTTAAGGTCTTTTTTTTCCCATACAAAATTTTAAATTAGTTGTTCTACTTCTGTGAAATTAATCTACAACAAAGTAGGCAAGAATATATAATGATGACAAAAGTTTGTGCAACAAGTGGTCCTGAGAAAACTGGACAGTTACATGTAAAAAATTCAATTAGAACATTTTCTCACAACACATACAAAAATAAAATCAAAATGGATTAAAGACTTCAATTTAAGGCCAGAAACCATAAAACTCCTAGAAGAAAACATAGGCAGATTCTCTTTGACATAAACCATAGTAATGTTTCTGGATCTTGTTTCTAAAGTAAAACAAAACAAAATAAAACAAAACCAAATGGGATCTAATTAAACTTATGAACTTTTGCACAGCAAAGGAAACTAATGAGAAATGGAAAAGGCAACCTACTGAATGGGAGAAATCATCTGTAAATGATATGACCCATAAGAGATTAATATCCAAAATATAACAATGGTTTGCACAATTCAACATTTAAAAAAAAAGCAAACTCAATTGAAAAATGGGCAGAAGGTATGAATAGACATCGTTCCAAAGAAGACATACAGATGGCCAATAGGCACATGAAAAGATGCTCAACACTGTTAATCAGAAAAATGCAAATTAAAACCACAATGAGATATTACATCATACCAGTCAGAATGATTATTATAAAAAGAATACTAATAACAAATGTTGGTGAGGATGTTGAAAGAGGGAACCTCTGTATACTGTTGGTGGGAATGTAAATTAGTGCAGCCACTGTGAAAAACAGTGTGGAGTTTTCTCAAAAAACAAACCAGAATGAGCACATGACCCAGCAATTTCACTCCTATTCAAAACAAAAACACTAATTCAAAGTGAAACATGCATCCCAATATTCATAGCAGCATTATTTACAATAGCTGAGCTACAGAGGCAATCTGTGTCTAAGACCAATAAATGAGTAAAGAACATATATATATATGTTATAAATATATATATGCACAGTGGAATATTATTCAACTAAAAAAAGAATGAAAAATTTCCATTTTCAACAACACAGATAGACTTGGAGGGCATTTTGCTAAAGTGAAACATGTCAAAATACAAATACTGTATGGTATCATATAATTCAGTTCAGTCCAGTCACTCAGTCGTGTTTGACTCTTTGCGACCCCATAGACTGCAGCAAGCCAGACCTCCCTGTCCATCATTAACTCCTGGAGTTTACTCAAACTCATGTCCATTGAGTTGGTGATGCCATCCAAGCATCTCATCCTCTGTCGTCCCCTTCTCCTCCCACCTTCAATCTTCCCCAGCATCAGGGTCTTTTCAAAAGAGTCAGTTCTTCACATCAGGTGGCCAAAGTGTTGGAGTTTCAGCTTCAGCATCAGTCCTTCCAATGAACATTCAGGACTGATCTCCTTTAGGATGGACAGGTTGGATCTCCTTGCAGTCTAAGGGACTCTCAAGAATCGTCTCCAACATCACAGTTCATAAGCATCAATTCTTCGGCACTAAGCCTTCTTTACAGTCCAACTCTCACATCCATGCATCACTACTGGAAAAACCATAGCTTTCACTAGACAGACCTTTGTTGGCGAAGTAATGTCTCTGCTGTTTAATATGCTGTCTAGATTGGTCATAACTTTTCTTCCAAGGAGCAAGGATCTTATGAAGCATCATGAGTTTCTTTACAAAGAAGTCATACCTCTCTGTACTCCTGGAAGTAAGATATGGTATCCTTGTTTCAAATCCTTGCTGCTATTTGAAACTGTTAGTCTCTACTTTTTGTCAACCTGATGAATATGAAATGATGCTGTGGATTTAACTCAAATTTTGGTTACTAATACAGTAAGTATTCTTATTGAAATTGAAAAATTCTTAAATATGGTATAGTTTCCTTTTTAAATCTTGATTAAAAAGTTTGCAATTCTTGCCATTTTAAATTCTGCTTAAGAACATCTTTCTTAACACAATTTCATGAGGGTATTCTCTTATACTGCCATCTTAAATATTTTGTCCTGTAAGTCTTTTCATTTGAAATTATTTCTGAGATATGTGAAGTAGGTATCTATTCCAGGATTGTTTATTAAATAATCCATCCTTTCTTTGCTTATATGGTTTCCATATTTCTTTGGGTCTATTTATGAATTCTCTATTCTCTCCTTTTGTCTAACAGTTGCCAATATGATACTACCATTATTAGTATAGCTTTAATATAGTCTTAGTATCTCTTAGAGAATCTCTCTCTAGTATATATATATTCTTCAGTAATGAGTTAGTTTTTTTGGCTCACTTGTTCTTCCACATGCATGAATGAATTGAATTGAAGTCATTTAGTCGTGCCCGACTCTTTGCGACCCCATGGAGTGTAGCCTACCAGGCTTCTCAGTCCATGGGATTTTCCAGGCAAGAGTACTGGAGTGGGTTGCCATTTCTTTCTCCAGGGGATCTTCCCAACCCAGGGATCGAACCCAGGTCTCCCACATTGGAGGCAGACACTTTACCCACTGAGCCACCATATTTTAGAATAAATCTGATTTTAAAGAAAACTTCACTTAAAATTGCTGTAACCCCTTATCCAACATTTTAAATCATTTTCTTGTCTCTACTTTCTGTTCACAGTAAAGGACTATCTTCTAAGATACTACATGGTTTATTTATTCATATGCCTATTGTTACTTTTTCTCCCTCTCACCTAGCCATCTCCCACCAGCTAGACTATAAACTCAAAATTGGCAGGGTTATTTTTGAATTTGTTCATTGGTACATCTCAAGTATCTAAAATAAATCTTGCCCAAGTAAAGACATGTACTCAGTAGATATTTGCTGAGTGAATGAATTTAACTTGAATTTATGACTTATCTGAAGAAAGCTGATATCTTTACAACATTCAGTTTTTTTGATTCATGAATATGATGGCTCTCCTCATCTATAAAGATTTTCTTTAAATTATTTTAATAAGGCTTCATAAGTTTCCTACGTGATGTTTTCACAAAATTTATTAGATTTATTCCTCTAAACCTTATATATTTGCTATTGTTGACACTATTGCTATGTATGTAATGTTATTGATATATATTTTTGTCTAGTCTCTATTAAATGTAAATATAAATATATTTAATATTTATAATAATATAAAGGTCAATATAATATCTGTGTAAATATTTTCTGCCAGGTTTATTAAGGTATAGTTTTCATACTGCAAAATTCACCATAAGTACATAATTCAATGAGTTTTGATAAATGTACATAGTTATCACCACCACAATTGAGATACTGAAAACTTTCAATCACTCCAAAAGGTTTCTTTCAGCCTCATTGCAGGCAATTCCATTCCCTTGCCCCTAGCCTCTGGCAAACTCTGATCCACTTTCTATTACTACTATCTTGCCTTTTCTAGAATGCCATATAAACAGAATCATGCAGTATACAGTCTTTTGTGTCTGGCTTCTTCAGTATAACGCATTTGAAATCCATCCATATTGTACCTTTTAGCAGTTCTTCCCTTTTTAATGCTGCTCACATTCTATGGATTTAATCCACTTGCCTTTTGATAGACTTATGAATTGTTTCTAGATTTTGGTTATTATGAATAAAGCTGCTATGAATATTCACCTAATGGATTTTGTTTTGATTTCTGTTGGGTTAATTTCTAGAGTGGAACTGCTAGGACATGTAAAAAATTCTTTAGTTTTGTAAGAAATTAAAAAACCTGTTTTCCAGAATATTTGTACCATTGTTTTTTCATTCCCACCAGTACAGTGAAAGAACTCCTGTTGTTCTACATTTTTACCAGCAGTTGGTATTGAGTCTTGTCCATTCTAGTGGGTATATCAGGTTATCTCCTAAAGATTTTAGCTTACATTTCCCTAACAGCTAATGCCATTGAGCATCTTTTCAAGTTCTAATTTGTCATTCATATTTTCTGCTCTTGTAGAATATCTCTTTAAGTCTCTTGCCAATTTTTTAAATCGAGTTTTTGGTTTCTTATTATTGAATTGTGAGGGTTATTTATGTATTCTGGATATAAGCCCTCTTCTTTACAGCTCCACAGTAGCCTTGAAAATTATCAGCCTCAAAACCACAGAGCTATGAGAACCAGAAACCTTGCAGTCATTGGACAGGGGAAGCCTGGATTTGAGGCTTGGCAAGAAGGCCCATGGCCGAAGAACTGTCATTAGGTAACCTTACATCTCCCTGGAAAATACCTGTCTATGGAGTGCTGTCATTATTTGACCTGAAATGGAACTCACTTGAAGGATATATCTGGTATGGGACTTGTGTCTAGAACATATAAAAATAACCTACAACTCAATAGTAAAAAGACAGTCTAATCAAATTTGGGTAAAGAATTTGCATAGACATCTGTTCAAAGATGATATATAAATGGTGAATAAGTAAATGAAATGAGTATCTACATGAACCATTAGGAAAATACAAAGAAAAACCATGATGAGAGACTTCTTCACATCTAGTAGGATGACTAAAAACAAAAACACAGAAAATAAGTGTTGATGAAGTTGTAGAGAAATCAGTCTTCAACCACTGCAGGTGGGAGGTGGGGGTAAAATAGTGAAGCTACTTTGGAAAACAATTTGGTAGTTCCTCAAAATGTTAAATAAACAGAGTTACCATACATATAATCCAGCAATTTCACTCCTAAATATATAGCTAAGAGAAATGAAAATGTGTGTCCATCCCCGGGTGGGGAAAATCTCCTGGTGGAGGACATGGCAACCCACTCCAGTATTCTTGCCTGGAGAATCCCATGGAAGAGAAGCCTGGCAGGCTACAGCACATAGGGTTGCTCATTGGACACGATTGAAGCAACTGAGCATGCATGCACATCCATATAAAGGCTGGTATACAAATGTTCATAGCAATATCATTCATAAGAATCAAAACATGGGAAAAACTCAAGTGTCCATTAACTGAGGAATGGATAAACAAAGTGCAATATATCCATACAATGAACTATTATTCAGTAACATAAAGAAATGAAATACTGATACATGTGAACACTGACAATCCTTGAAAACATTATGCTAAGAGAAGTCAGTCATAAAAGATCACAAATTGTATGCTCTCGTTTACATGAAATACTCAGATTAGACAAATCTATAGAGACAAAAAGCACTGCCTATGACTGAGCAGAAGATTATGGAGAGTGACTCCTAATGCATTCTTTCTGGAGTGATAAAAATGTTCCAAAATTCAGTTGTGTTGATGGTGATGTAATTGTGAATATGTTAAAATTCACTGAATTTCATTCTCAAACTTATAAACAATGAAATACCATTTTGACTAAGCTGGTAAATTTTAAAAGCCTGCTAATGCTACCAAGATCAGGGAATATCCAAAGCCTAATGAGCACTCCCATCCACTGATGTTGGAAGTATACATTAGTGCAGTCACTTAAAAAAGCAATTTTGCATTTAGCCATATTTTGCCTAGATATATACTGCAGTGAAACTTTTGCACATATCCACTAAAAGAATCACACTGCTCATAAGAGCCTTGTTCTTAAGAAATTAACATGGAAAACAGAACAAATATCCACAAGAGAATGAGTAAATACAATACACCATATGCCTACAGTGACATACTATGTGCCTGTGTAAATGACTGAAATATATCTCACATGTTAATATGGCTGATTACCTAAAATATATTTCAATGAAAAATTAAGTCACAAAGTACAGACTGGTTTCTATTTGGTTTACAAAGCCGAAGAATTGATGCTTTTGAACTGTGATGTTGGAGAAGACTCTTGGGGGTCCCTTGGACTGCAAGGAGATCCAACCAGTCCATTCTGAAGGAGATCAGCCCTGGGATTTCTTTGGAAGGAATGATGCTGAAGCTGAAGCTCCAGTACTTTGGCCACCTCATGCGAAGAGTTGACTCACTGGAAAAGCCTCTGATGCTGGGAGGCACTGGGGGCAGGAGGAGAAGTGGATGACCGAGGATGAGATGGCTGGATGGCATCACTGACTAAATGGACGTGAGTCTGAGTGAACTCCGGGAGATGGTGGATAGGGAGGCCTGGCATGCTACGATTCATGGGGTCACAAACAGTCGGACACGACTGAGCGACTGAACTGAAATGAAACTATGGTGAAGGTAATGAAGATAACCCACCAGGCTCCTCTGTCCATGGGATTCTCCAGGCAAGAATACTGGAGTGGGTTGCCATTTCCTTCTCCAGGGGATCTTCCCAACCCAGGGATTAAATCCAGGTCTCCTGCATTGCAGGCAGACACTTTAACCTCAGAGCCGCCAGGGAAGCCCAAAGATAATGGCTGCTGCTGCTGCTGCTAAGTCGCTTCAGTCATGTCCGACCCTGTCCGACCCCATAAACGGCAGCCCACCAGGCTCCCCCGTCCCTGGGATTCTCCAGGCAAGAACACTGGAGTGGGTTGCCATTTCCTTCTCCAATGCAGGAAAATGAAAAGTGAATGTGAAGTCACTCTTTGGGACCCCATGGACTGTAGCCTTCCAGGCTCCTCCACCCTTGCGATTTTCCAGGCAAGAATACTGGAGATAATGGCAACCTCCTTCAAAAGATCCAATGCATGCACTGCTATACTAAGTGCCCCTAACCCTGCAGCAAGCCACCACAATCCCATGCCTCCGCTGAAGACTCCTGGACACTGCCGAGCAAGTCTGGTCAGTCTCTTTTGGGGTCTCTGCTCCTTTCTCCTGGGTCCTAGTGCTCACAAGTTTGTCTTTATGCCTTCAGTTCAGTTCAGTTCAGTTCAATCACTCAGTTGTGTCTGACTCTTTGTGACCCCATGAATCGCAGCATGCCAGGCATCTCCCGGAGTTCACTCAGACTATTGTCCATCGAGTTCGTGATGTCATCCAGCCATCTCATTCTCGGTCGTCCCCTTCTCCTCCTGCCTCCAATCCCTTCCAGCATCAGAGTCTTTTTCAATGAGTCAACTCTTCCCATGAGGTGGCCAAAGTGCTGGAGCTTCAGCTTTAGCATCATTCCCTCCAAAGAAACCCCAGGGTTGATCTCCTTCAGAATGGACTAGTTGGATCGCTGTGTAGTCCAAGGGACTCTCAAGAGTCTTCTCCAACACCACAGTTCAAAAGCATCAATTCTTCGGCGCTCAGCCTTCTTCACAGTCCAACTCTCACATCCATACATGACCACTGGAAAAACCATAGCCTTGACTAGACGGACCTTAGTCGACAAAGTAATGTCTCTGCTTCTGAATATACTGTCTAGGTTGGTCATAACTTTTCTCCCAAGGAGTAAGCGTCTTTTAATTTCATGGCTGCAGTCACCATCTGCAGTCATTTTGGTGCCCCCCAAAATAAAGTCTGACACTGTTTCCACTGTTTCTGCATCTATTTCCAATGAAGTGATGGGACCAGATGTCATGATCTTCGTTTTCTGAATGTTGAGCTTTAAGCCACCTTTTTCACTCTCCTCTTTCACTTTCATCAAGAGGCTTTTTAGCTCCTCTTCACTTTCTGACATAAGGGTGGCGTCATCTGCATATCTGAGGTGACTGATATTTCTCCCGGGAATCTTCATTCCAGCTTGGGTTTCTGTCAGTCCAGCATTTCTCATGATGTACTCTGCATATAAGTTAAATAAGCAGGGTGACAATATACAGCCTTGACATACTCCTTTTCCTATTTGGAACCAGTCTGTTGTTCCATGTCCAATTCTAACTGTTGCTTCCTGACCTGCATACAGATTTCTCAGGAGGCAGGTCAGGTAGTCTGGTATTCCCATCTCTTTCAGAATTTTCCACAGTTTATTGTGATCCACACAGTCAAAGGCTTTGGCATAGTCAAGAAAGCAGAACTAAATGTTGTTCTGAAACTCTCTTGCTTTTTCCATGATCCAGCAGATGTTGGCAATTTGATGTCTGGTTCGTCTGCCTTTTCTAAAACCAGCTTGAACTTCAGGGGATTCATGGCTCACATATTGCTGAAGCCTGGCTTGGAGAATTTTTAACATTACTTTACTAGCATGTGAGATGATGCAATTGTGAGGTAGTTGGAGCATTCTTTGGCATTGCCTTTCTTTGGAACTGGAATGAAAACTGACCTTTTCCAGTCTTGTGGCCACTGCTGTTTTCCAAACTTGCTGGCATATTGAGTGCAGCACTTTCACAGCATCATCTTTCAGGATTTGAAAGAGCTCCACTGGAATTCCATCACCTCCACTAGCTTTGTTCGTAGTGATGCTTTCTAAGGCCCACTTGACTTCCCATTCCAAGATGTCTGGCTCTAGATGAGTGATCACATCGTCATGATTATCTGGGTTGTGAAGACCTTTTTTGTACAGTTCTTCCGTGTATTCTTGCCACCTCTTCTTAATATCTTCTGCTTCTGTTAGGTCCAGACCATTTCTGTCCTTTATCGAGCCCATCTTTGCATGAAATGTTCCCTTGGTATCTCTAATTTTCTTGACGAGATCTTGTCTTTCCCATTCTGTTGTTTTCCTCTATTTCTTTACACTGATCTCTGAAGAAGGCTTTCTTATCTCTCCTTGCTATTCTTTGGAACTCTGCATTCAGATGCTTATATCTTTCCTTTTCTCCTTTGCTTTTTGCCTCTCTTCTTTTCAGAGCTATTTGTAATGCCTCCCCAGACAGCCACTTTGCTTTTTTGCATTTCTTTTCCATGGGGATGGTCTTGATCCCTGTCTCCTGTACAATGTCATGGACCTCATTCCATAGTTCATCAGGCACTTTATCTATCAGATCTAGGCCCTTAAGTCTATTGAGAACCCCATCAACAGTATGAAAGGCAAAATGATAGGATACCAAAAGAGGAACTCCCCAGGTCATTAGGTGCCCAATATGCTACTGAAGATCAGTGGAGAAACAACTTCAGAAAGAATGAAGGGATAGAGCCAAAGCAAAAACAATACCCAGTTGTGGATGTGACTGGTGATAGAAGCTAGATCCAATGCTGTAAAGAGCAATACTGCATAGGAACCTGGAATTTCGGGTCCATGAATCAAGGCAAATTGAAAGTGGTCAAATAAGAGATGGCAAGGGTGAATGTTGACATTCTAGGAATCAGCGAACTAAGATGGACTGGAATGGGTAAATTTAACTCAGATGACCATTATATCTACTACTGTGGGCAGGAATCCCTCAGAAGAAATGGAGTAGCCATCGTGGTCAACAAGAGTCCGAAATGCAGTACTTGGATGCAATCTCAAAAACGACAGAATGATCTCTATTTGTTTCCAAGGCAAACCATTCAATATCACGGTAATCCAAGTCTATGCCCCAACCAGTAATGCTGAAGAAGCTGAAGTTGAACAGTTTTATGAAGACCTACAAGACCTTTTAGAACTAACACCCCCAAAAGATGTCCTTTTCATTATAGGGGACTGGAATGGAAAAGTAAGCAGTCAAGAAACACCTGGAGTAACAGGCAATTTTGGCCTTGGAGTACAGAATGAAGCAGGGCAAAGGCTAATAGAGTTTTGCCAAGAGAACACACCAGCTATAGCAAATACCCTATTCCAACAAAACAGGAGAAATTGCTACATATGGACATAACCTGAAGGTCAACAGTGAAATCAAGTTGATTATATTCTTTGCAGCCAAAGATGGAGAAGCTCTATACAGTCAGCAAAAACAAGGCCGGGAGCTGACTGTGGCTCAGATCATGAACTCTTTATTGCTAAATTCAGACTTATATTGAAGAAAGTAGGGAAAACCACTAGACCATTCAGGTATGACCTAAATCAAATCCCTTACAATTATACAGTGGAAGTGAGAAATAGATTCAACGGATTAGATCTGTTAAACAGAATGCCTGATGAACTATGGACGGAGGTTCATGACATCATATAGCAGACAGGGAGCAAGACCATCCTCAAGAAAAATAAATGCAAAAAAGCAAATTGGCTATCTGAGGGGCCTTACAAATAGCTTTGAAAAGAAGAGAAGTGAAAGGCAAAAGAGAAAAGGAAAGATATACCCATTTGAATGCAGAGTTCCAAAGAATAGCAAGGAGAGATAAGAAAGACTTCCTCAGGGATCAATGCAAAGAAATAGAGGAAAACAATAGAATGAGAATTTGGGGAAGGCAATGGCAACCCACTCCAGTGTTCTTGCCTGGAGAATCCCATGGACGCGGGGGCCTGGTAGGCTACAGTCCATGGGGTCATGAAGAGTCGGACACGACTGAGCGACTTCACTTTCACTTTTCACTTTCATGCATTGGAGAAGGAAATGGCAACCCAATCCAGTGTTCTTGCCTGGAGAATCCCAGGGGCAGGGGAGCCTGGTGGGCTGCCATCTATGGGGTCACACAGAATCAGACACGACTGAAGCGACTTACCAGCAGTAGCATCAGAGATCTCTTCAAGAAAATTAGAGATATCAAGGGAACATTTCATTCAAAGATGGCCTCAATAAAGGACAGAAATGATATGGACCTAACAGGAGCAGAAGATATTAAGAAGAGGTGGGAAGAATACACAGAAAAACTGTACAAAAAAGATTGTCATGACCCAGATAATCATGATGGTGTGGTCACTCACCTATAGCCATACATCCTGGAATGGGAAATCAAGTGGGCCTTAGGAAGCATCACTATGAACAAGGCTAGTGGAGGTGATGGAATTCCAATTGAACTATTTCAAATCCTAAAAGATGATGCTATTAAAGTGCTGCACTGAATATGCCAGTAAATTTAAAAAACTTAGCAGTGGCCACAGGACTGGAAAAGGTCAGTTTTCATTCCAATCCCAAAGAAAGGCAATGCCAAAGAATGCTCCAACTACCGCACAATTGCACTCATCTCACACGCTAGTAAAGTAATGCTCAAAATTCTCCAAGCCAGGCTTCAGCAGTACGTGAACCGTGAACTCTCAGATGTTCAAGCTGGATTTAGAAAAGGCAGAGGAACCAGAGATCAAATTGCCAACATCCATTAGATTATCAAAAATGCTAGACAGTTCCAAAAAAATCTACTTCTGCTTTCTTGACTATGCCAAAGCCTTGACTGTGTGGATCACCACAAACTGGAAAATTCTGAAAGAGATAGGAATACCAGACCACCTGACCTGCCTCCTGAGAAATCTGTATGCAGGTCAGGAAGCAACAGTTAGAACTGGGCATGGAAAAACAGACTGGTTCCAAATAGGAAAAGGAGTGTGTCAAGGCTGTATATTGTCACCCTGCTTATTTAACTTATATGCAGAGTACATCATGAGAAACACTGAGCTCAAAGAAACACAAGTTGGAATGAAGATTGCCGGGAGAAGTATCAATAACCTCATATATGCAGATGACACCACACTTATGGCAGAAAGTGAAGAAGATTGAAGAGCCTCTTGATGAAAGTGAAAGTGGAGAGTGAAAAAGGTGGCTTAAAACTCAACATTCAGAAACTAAGATCATGGCATCTGGTCTCATGACTTCATGGGAAATAGATGGGGAAACAGTGGAAACAGTGTCAGACTTTATTTTGGGGGCTCCAAAATCACTGCAGATGGTGACTGCAGCCATGAAATTAAAAGATGCTTACTCCTTGAAAGGAAAGTTATGACCAACCTAGACAGCATATTGAAAAGCAGAGACATTACTTTGTCAACAAAGGTCCATCTAGTCAAGGCTATGGTTTTCCAGTGGTCATGTATGGATGTGAGAGTTGGACTGTAAAGAAAGCTGAGCTCCAAAGAATTGATGCTTTTGAACTGTGGTGTTGGAGAAGACTCTTGAGCGTCCCTTGGACTGCAAGGAGATCCAACCAGCCCATTCTAAAGATCAGTCCTGGGTGTTCATTGGAAGGACTGATGTTAAAGCTGAAACTCCAATATTTTGGCCACCTGATGTGAAGAGCTGACTAATTTGAAAAGGCCTAGATGCTGGGAAAGATTGACGGCAGGAGAAGGGGATGACAGAGGATGAGATGGTTGGATGGCATCACTGTCTCAATGGACATAAGTTTGAGTAAACTCCAGGATTTGGTTATGGATAGGGAGGCCTGGTGTGCTGCAGTCCATGGGGTCTCAAAGAGTCGGACACGACTGAGCAACTAAACTGAACTCCTCTGATTCTAGATGTATTTCAACAACACATTTATACATATATATTTGAAATATATATATGCATATAACATATATTTGAAAATATATTTCAGATGTCTTTTTTAATGTGTTTGTGTTAAGAACAGCGTAATTAGCATTATTTAAATATTTTGTTGAGAGAAACAAAAACATTACAAATTTAAATGCTGAAAGAAATGAGACTATTTTTTATGTCATTTCCTATTACCACTTCGATTACTTCTCTTGTCTTTTAGAAGTTAAAGATTTTCTTGATCATTACTGATTTTTATTTCATATTTTTCATCAAGGAATGACTGTTGTTATACATGGATTTTTGTGTTTTCAGGTTAAAACTGCACTCAGTGAAATATTACTTCTCTCTAGAGTTAAGTCAAAAGGGGAAAGATCAATCTCTAATAGAATGATGTAGAGAAACCCTGGCTGGAAAATATCTGGTAGCCGAAGCAGAAGCGCCTCTCTGAGGGCTAAAGGTTATCTTTTCTCACCAAGCTATCTATTCTCCACCACTAATGAAATTGAAAAAGAACCTTTTAAAACTATTTTCCATCTTTCTGATACAAATTATTTATACTGATGTTAATAAACATGGGCATTTAATATATATTTATATATTATTATTTAATAATTTTGCTATTGAAATAGTGACTCCATGCATAAATTAAAGGTGTGCAATAAGATCTTAAACAATTTTGTTTCTTCTTTCACAGACTTATTCTCTCATTGTGTAATTAGAATAATGGAATTTTGAGGACATCTTCATCTCCATTTGTCCATCCATTTAAAAATTAATCATGTATTTTTGGTATTTTTCATTTATTTACTCAACCATCTATTAAAAAAATATATATATTACTTATGTCTTCCCTGACACTATACTTATTTCTGGGGATACAGTAAGAATAACTGGTTAAAAGAACACTGCTTCCTCAAAATCTAGGATCTGTCTGCAGAGATAGATAATTGTGATTGTCACTTATACATTGTATTAGTAACTAGTGCTACATTGTGGTGAGTGATACAGAGGTATTTGGTGGTTTCGATGAAGAACTTTCAGTAGAACTCAGAAGAGTGGGCATTAATAAAGGAGACAAGCATGTAAAAACCATACAGTAGCAGCACTGTAGGTATAAGAACAGAGAGAGGCTTCAAGAAGAAAGAGTAAGGAGGAACGTGATATAGTGAGCATAGAAAGGCTAGGAGATTTGAAGTCAGGCAGGACTTGATTAAACTATGGATAAAACACTAGAAAAACACTGAGGCATTAGGCAATAGAGACATTACCTGACTTGCGTTTTGAGATCACTTAGCTGCATTTTTCAGCACGTGTTCTGCAGTTATTCAGTCAACACTTTTAGTGAGTTGCCATTTATCGTCATAACTGCTGCAGTGTTCCAAAAATCCACCTCCATTATCTGCCTGCCCTCTTTTATGCATCTGTGTTTCAGAACTCAGAATAGAATTTAAGTTCTTCTAAGATGCATTAGACTTTAAATTCTTCTAAGGTCTAATGGGCAATAAATACCTATAAACATCCACTTACCATACAACATGGTAAGAGCTCAAGGAGAGACATAAAGTGCAAAAGGAAACAGCAGAGGGAGGCAATTAATCCACCTGGAGAGACATGGAAAGCATACAGAGAAGAGAGAGAATTTATTCTATCTAAGGTGTCTGAGAGGTTGCCTTGTTTTGTTTTTTAAATTAAAAAATGGGAACAGCATCCTGAGATAAGAGAATTTTGTAAAATCACAGAAAGTTCCTGGGAGGTGATGAGAAATTTGATATATGGGAAAGGACAGAGGGAATTTGGGAAAGAAGCTCAAGATGGATTCTGAGAGATATTTTATGACAAGATAAAACAGAGATTCCATCCCTAAGGCGCTAGGGAGCCAAAGGCAGGGTTTAAACTGGGAGTGACTTTGAAGGTTAATCTTAGCACTGTGATATCTGCTTACAGGATTAGAATTCATCTTTCTGAATGTCCAATTACTTTATGTAGCTGCCAAAACTACTTTGTGGGCAGCTCCCAGCTTAACCCCCACCCCTCACAAAGAAGGCTGAGAAAGAATTGATGCTTTCTAACTGTGGTATGGGAGAAGACTCCTGAGAGTCCCTTGGATTGCAAAGAGATCAAAGCAATCAGTCTTAAAGAAAATAAACTCTGAATATTGGAAGGACTGATGCTGAAACTGAAGCTCCAAAACTTTGGCCAACTGATGCGAAGAGCTGACTCGTTGGAAAAGACTCTGATGTTGGGACAGATTGAAGGCAGGAGGAGAAGGGGACAACAGAGGATGCAATGGCTGGATGGCATCACCAACTCAATGGACATGAGTCTGAGCAAACGAAGGGAGATGGTGGTTAAGGACAGGGAAACTTGGCGAGTTGCAGTCCATAGAGTCACAAAGAGTCAGACATGACTGAGCTACTGAACAACAACCACCACCTACTTTATATTGTGTGTACAGACCATCACACTTACATGCTCCAGTTCAGACACCATCAATTTTGCTCCCTGCATTTCATCCTCATTCCTGTTAGCAGACTAGGCACATGGAACAGCGTTGATGCTGACCTAGAGGCCATGCTTTCTTCTCTAGTTTGACTTCCAAGTTCAAAAAATTTTGGCCTTCTCTAAACACCAAAACTTTTCTGCTTACCCAAACATCTAACCTTAACAACTCAAACATACCTGTATTTCTGTGAGATCGTATTTCCTCTCATACTTAATTAATTGTAATTTAAAAGACATTTGGTTCATAAACATATATCACTACCTATTTTATTAAGACAAAATAAGTATAACTTCTAAGAAAATAAGATGTAAACATTGATAGAATGGGAAAAATGAATGTTCTAGCACAAGGGCAAGTGCCAGTTTGTGAATTATATATAGTGATGATTCATGGGCATAACCATCAATCTTAAAGAACAGAGCACATCTATCTTGGGGGACTGTCAGGAGCATATGGAACCTTCAGGGGCTGCAGTGACTAATGAGTATTCCTATGTTGGAGTGAAATTCAGCTTCCTATGTCTCCATAAGTATATGACAAAAACTCCCATTATTGTGGTACTCCACCATCCCCCCCCCCCCCACTAATTTGTTATGAGTTCCAAAAGATAAAATTATTGCTAAGTAAATCAGAGATGGTTAGGCAGCCTCACCAACCAACTTCATGGACGTGAGTTTGAGCAAACTCCAGGAGATAGTAAAGGACAGGAAAGCCTGGTATGCTGCAGTCCATGAGGTCCCAAAGAGTTTAACACAACTTAATGACTGAACAGTAAATCCGATATCAAGTGATTTATTTAAATATTCAGTTCAGTTCAGTTCAGTCGCTCAGTCGTGTTCAACTTTTGCAACCCCATGGATGGCAGCACGCCAGGATTCCCTGTCCATCACCAACTCTCGGAGCTTACTCAAACTCATGTCCATCGAGTCAGTGATGCCATCCAAGCATCTCATCCTCTGTCATCCCCTTCTCCCACTGCCCTCAATCTTTCCCAGTATCAAGGTCTTTTCAAATGACTCAGTTGTTTGCATCAGGTGGCCGAAGTATTGGAGTTTCAGCTTCAGCATCAGTCCTTCCAAAAAATATTCAGGACTGGTTTCCTTTAGGATGGATTGGTTGGATCTCCTTGCAATCCAAGGGACTCTCAAGAGTCTTCTCCAACACCATAGTTCAAAAGCATCAATTCTTCGGTGCTCAGTTTTCATTATAGTCCAAATCTCACATCCATACACGACTACTGGAAAAACCACAGCTTTGACTTAGATGGACCTTTGTTGGCAAAGTAATGTCTCTGCTTTCTAATATGTTGTCTAGGTTGGTCATAGGTTTTCTTCCAAGGAGCAAGCATCTTTTAATTTCATGGCTGCAGTCACCATCTGCAATGATTTTGAAGCCCAGAAAAATTAAGTTTGTCACTTTTTCCATTGTTTCTCCATTTATTTTCCATGAAGCGGTAGGACCATATGCTATGATCTAAGTTTTCTGAATGTTGAGTTTTAAGCCAACTTTTTCATTCTCCTCTTTTGCTTTTATCAAGAGGCTTTTTAGTTCTTTTCGCTTTCTGCCGTAAGGGTGGGGTCATCTGTGTGTCGGTGGTTATTGATATTTCTCCCAGCAATCTTGATTCCAGCTTGTTCTTCTTCCAGCCCAGCATTTCTCATGATGTACTCTGCATAGAAGTTAAATAAGCAGGGTGACAATATACAGCCTTGACGTACTCCTTTCCCAGTTGGGAACCAGTCTGTTGTTCCATGTCCAGTTCTAACTGTTGCTTCTTGACCTGCATATGGATTTCTTAACAGGCAGGTAAAGTGGTGTGGTATTCCCATCTCTTGAAGAATTTTCTAGTTTGTTGTGATCCCCATAGTCAAAGGCTCTGGTGTAGTGAGTAAAGCAGAAGTAGATGTTTCTCTGGAACTCTCTTGCTTTTTTCAAAAATAGAATGATCATAAAGGTTACAGTCTCTGTGCACATGCATGTCTACACCTGTGTGAGTTTAATGTACACAATGGAAACCTAGTGAATCCCCTGTCCCTTTGTGAACATTTGAACCAGTCTTTTTTTTTTTGGTATTGATTTATAAAACACAGAGATGACTTTTTTTTTTAAAGTAATGCTTAATAAAAGAGGAGGCTGGACAAAAAGATAGAAAAAGGTTTCTGATATGGGAAGATGTTATCTGACCCAATATCTCCAATTTTGAGCTGGATAGCTACCCATGAGCTTGGTTAAACATAAAAGGTTCAACCTAGTACAGAGGCTGGTAAGGAATAGTGAGGATGAGAACTAATTTAAATCCTTCCATGTCTCTAACACTCTTACATGGCTAAGACAGAAAGCCCATATTTAAAAGCTGATGTAGTACTTTCCCCTCCTTTGGGAAGCAACAGCACTCTAATCAAAGTGAAAAGAAAAAGAAAATTTCCTCCTTGCAGCGAAGGAAGAGACGGGCCACGGGCAACGGACGCTGTTGTGCTGCTCTGTTTTCAGTAAAACTGAGCTGAGAGGAAACTGCCTTGGTTTTTGTTACATCAGCTCCTCTGGATCCCACTTGCACAAAGCTTTCAATATCTAGCCAGCCTCGGGGGACTCCATTTCTCACAGCTACTTCAGGATCATTCTTTGTACTAAACCAAACAGGTAACTTGTAAGTCTTGAGAGCCATGGTACCAGGTGGGGAGCAAAAAAAGAGTGAAGGGTCAGACTCCGGGAGTTTTCAGATTCAGTCATGAAAAGCCCACTAAGCAGAATTAAATGCATCCACCTCCTAAATTTTTAAAACATGATTTAAAATACTTTGCTTTAAAAAAGACCTTTTGGAGTTGTTTTGTATGCAGAGAAATTCAGAAAACAATGACCAAAACAACAACAACAAAATTTAAGCTCTCATGGTGGATTTGAAAGCTCACATCCATCATGTTTAATTCTGTCTACTAGGAGGAAGGCAGACCATGCTGACAGGCACAGCACAGATTTTATTTGGCCTCTTCCCATTTTCTTCTGTGTGTCTACAATTTGATTTTTGCTTATTTCTCCCAGGGATTTTTGTTTTCCAATGAATAATTAATTATAGTCTATGTCAATTTTCCATGACTATTGAATTCTGTAGAAATCTTCCTACAATAGAGCTTTCGATCTGTAAAAAGTGGTTTGGTACATATTCTGCTTTTCTTGCAATTTTAAGGTTGTCTAAATCCATATGAGATTTGTCATTAAAAATTCAATTAGGTATCACAATTAATCCCTGATACACTTTCCCTGTTACACTGTCATTTTTCTCATTTCAACCAATACTCCAAGAAACTGTTATTATAGCTTGAATAGTTAATGTTTTATTAATTTGACTATGATTCAACAGCCACTTAGCCCCCATGATATACTAGGTTATAAAAAATATGTAGCTGTGGTCTGTTCTTAGGAAATTTTTAACCTTTATTTTATGGAAACATTCTAATAATTTCTGTACTTAAAAACAGCCCATAAATAAATCACTGTATACATAATAAAATCAAAGATTTTAAAACAAAATTGAGAGAAGAAACACAAAATCCATTTATGGTTAATCCTTACTCTAATATATGGTAGATGATTCTGCAACTTTCCTCAATCATCTTAAATACTTATCATTTGTACCTGAAGAATAGTTTCATTCACAACTAGTATATCCCATATATTGAAAACAAATTCTCCTTCCTCAAATAAAGGGTTTTTGTTTTTGTTTTAAGTATCCTTTTGGGTTCACTTTTTAAAAATTTCTCCGATATTTTGACCTTTGTAAACCATTTAAAGCTTCGATTCCTTCCTTAGATGGGAAATCGAAACTGAGTCCGGTATAGGTTCAGTTGATTCTGAGGAGGAGACAGTCTAATTCATTTCATCACGGGCTCACTGACTTTTCCATACAGTTGAATATACAGTTGTACTGACTTGGATTCAGTTAAGCTCATTAAAATACGCAGACTCTCATCTTTTTTATTAGCATATGTTTCTTTTTTCCTGATTATTTCTCAAATCTATTAATATTGATAACAATCCTGATATTGTCAAAACATTGTTATATTTGCTTGGAATTCACAGTCATGCACTCTTTCACTTTTCTTACGTTACCATTCATAGAGATAGAGTTCTTCTTCCTGTGACCTCAGTTTTCCTCTCCCTCACCACTACTTTCTCCCTCCTCCTCTTATTCTTCTTTTCATTTTTTACCAAAATAACTATTGATTTTTTTTCCTAACTTCCATAAAGTTTTTCTTTTAGTGACCATTCTAAGTAAAAGCTCAAATCGCTAACATTTCACAGCAATCATTTGTTGTGCAAATTAATTTGACTACACTCTCATTCAACAAAATTTCTCGAGCACCTATTGTTTGTCAGGCAACACTGAGTAAAACAGAAACAAATCTGTGTCTTAAGGAGGCTTGTATTCTAGTGAGACAGACCATAAACAACAACAAAAAACCCCCACAGCATATTGAAAGGTAAAAAGGTAAGTAAAGCAAGGGAAGATGAGAGACTGAACTTATGGGGATGCGGGTTTTGATTCTATTTTTTTTTTTTTTCATTGCTCATTGTTTTATTATTTTATTTTTTTTAACTTTTTTTAATTTAATTTTATTTTTTTTAATTTTTAGTTTTTTCTTTTTTAAATTTTAAAATCTTTAATTCTTACATGCATTCCCAAACATGAACCCCCCTCCCACCTCCCTCCCCAGAACATCTTTCTGGGTCATCCCCATGCACCAGCCCCAAGCATGCTGCATCCTGCGTCAGACATAGACTGGCGCTTCAATTCACATGATAGTATACATGTTAGAATGTCATTCTCCCAAATCATCCCACCCTCTCCCTCTCCCTCTGAGTCCAAAAGTCCGTTATACACATCTGTGTCTCTTTCCCTGTCTTGCATACAGGGTTGTCATTGCCATCTTCCTAAATTCCATATATATGTGTTAGTATACTGTATTGGTGTTTTTCTTTCTGGCTTACTTCACTCTGTATAATCGGCTCCAGTTTCATCCATCTCATCAGAACTGATTCAAATGAATTCTTTTTAACGGCTGAGTAATACTCCATTGTGTATATGTACCACAGCTTTCTTATCCATTCATCTGCTGATGGACATCTAGGTTGTTTCCATGTCCTGGCTATTATAAACAGTGCTGCGATGAACATTGGGGTACATGTGTCTCTTTCAATTCTGGTTTCCTCGGTGTGTATGCCCAGAAGTGGGATTGCTGGGTCATAAGGTAGTTCTATTTGCAATTTTTTAAGGAATCTCCACACTGTTCTCCATAGTGGCTGTACTAGTTTGCATTCCCACCAACAGTGTAGGAGGGTTCCCTTTTCTCCACACCCTCTCCAGCATTTATTGCTTGCAGATTTTTGGATCGCAGCCATTCTGACTGGTGTGAAGTGGTACCTCATTGTGGTTTTGATTTGCATTTCTCTAATAATGAGTGATGTTGAGCATCTTTTCATGTGTTTGTTAGCCATCCGTATGTCTTCTTTGGAGAAATGTCTATTTAGTTCTTTGGCCCATTTTTTGATTGGGTCGTTTATTTTTCTGGAGTTGAGCTGCATAAGTTGCTTGTATATTTTTGAGATTAGTTGTTTGTCAGTTGCTTCATTTGCTATTATTTTCTCCCATTCAGATGGCTGTCTTTTCACCTTGCTTATATTTTCCTTTGTTGTGCAGAAGCTTTTAATTTTAATTAGATCCCATTTGTTTATTTTTGCTTTTATTTCCAGCATTCTGGGAGGTGGATCATAGAGGATCCTGCTGTGATTTATGTCTGAGAGTGTTTTGCCTATGTTCTCCTCTAGGAGTTTTATAGTTTCTGATCTTACATTTAGATCTTTAATCCATTTTGAGTTTATTTTTGTGTGCAGTGTTAGAAAGTGATCTAGTTTCATTCTTTTACAAGTGGTTGACCAGTTTCCCCAGCACCACTTGTTAAAGAGATTGTCTTTACTCCATTGTATATTCTTGCCTCCTTTGTCAAAGATAAGGTGTCCATATTCTATTTTATTTTTTTCTCTTGGTTTCCTATCAAGTGCCACCTTCTCAAACACAAGATCATTTTGAACTGAATGTCAGATTACACATGAAAAATCATAGAATAATTTGAGGCTCTAATTATAATCTCTGTGAGGGCTGATCTGTTTTCATGCTACTCTTATTAAAGGACAAGATGGCCTTTTAGGTTGTGAACAAAGCCTCAGCAAGTCTTGGAGTCCTATTTTAACTCCTCTGCCCTGTGAATCAGTCAGGATTTCTGCTCGGCTTCTAAGCATCCCAGCTGCCGCTTGCAGACCCCACGTAGAGTACCGTGGTTGGAAGTGAAATGGGCAGCAGGTGGGAGTTGCTGACAATTTTAAATAGTTGTCAGAGGCCCCTGCACTGACACTACTATAAAATGCAGCGTCTTAGATTTTAAGCAGCAACAATAATGTGTGAAACCGTGAAAAAATAGCTGGGGCTTCCTTGAAGGACTCATCCTTTTTCAGCCAGATCTTACACTCTGAGAGGAGGGTCACCTCCTGCCTGCAGCTGTTACTCTGCGGTCTGTTCAGGCCTTGTGGACAGAGGTCAGATGCAGGAACTCCTCAGTAAGGAAGTGCCAGCCTCATCGAAGTCGTTTAAAACTGCTGCTTCTCATAAACTTTAGGTCTCTGCTCCACAACACTTCAAGTAAAATTAGTATCTAAAACTAACTTCTAGACACTCAAGAAGGTAGGAAAACCTCCTTGTCCACTGTGATTGTCTTACCTTATCTAGTGACCCAGTCCCAGTTGGAAGAGTAAAACCTATCTACCATTTCCTCTTCTACTCTGTTAACTGTTTTTTTTTTTTTTTTAAGAGCAGGTGAAATTTTATTTTATTGTATTCTATTTTTTTTTTACAAAGAATATATATTTATTTTGTTGAAGTATATTTGATTTACAATGTTGTGTTCATTTCAGGTATACACCAGTGATTCACCTCTATATATAACATATACAAATATACATACTTTTTAAGGTTCTTTTCCCTTATAGGTTATTACAAAATATTGAGCCTAGTTCCCTGTATTGTACACTAGATCCTCATTGGTTATCTATTTTATATATAGTAGAGTGTATTTGTTAATCCCAATATCACTCCACCACCTGTCTCCTTTAGTAACCATAAGTTTGTCTTCTATGTCTGTAGGTCTATTTCTGTCTTATAAAAATGCTAGTTCACTTGTATCTTTTTAATTGTTTTTTAGATTCTACATGTAAATTGCTATAGCCACTATGGAGAACAGTATGGAAGTTTCTTAAAAATCTAGAGTTACCATATAATCCTGCAACCCACTCCTGAGCATATTTTCAAAGAAAACTAATTCAAAAAGATGCATGCCATTTCAGCACTAATTACAGTAGCCAAGGCATGGAAGCAACCTAAATGCCCATCAACAGAGAAATGGATAAAGATGTGGGACATATATACAGTGGAATATTAATCAGGCATAAAAAGAAGCAAAATAGGGCCATTTGCAAAGACATGGATAGACCTAGAGATGATCATACTATGTGAAGTAAGAGAAAGACAAATATCATATATCACCTACTCTGGAAGTCTTTTATCCTTTCCTCCTTCCGCAGTTTTTCAGGAACAGAAAAGACAAACTTTCCTTTTCCTTGAAAGTATCACTATCACTTCCCGGCAAGTGATCTCTATCACTTCTCTATGGGGCTTCCCTGATAGCTCAGTTGGTCAAGAATCCACCTGCAATGCAGGAGACCCCAGTTCAATTCCTGGGTTGTGAAGATTCGCTGGAGAAGGGATAGGCTACCCACTTCAGTATTCTTGGGATTCCATTGTGGCTCAACTGGCAAAGAATCTGCATGCAACGCGGGAGACCCGAGTTTGATCCCTGGGTTGGGAAGGTCTGCTGGAGAAGGGAAAGGCTTACCACTCCAGCATTGTGGTGTAGAGAATTCCATGGACTGTATAATCCATGGGGTCACAAAGAGTCAGACACAACTGAGCCGAATTTCACTCACATCTCTAGCACAGGCATTATGTCCAAAGAGTTGGGCGCTGTCTGTAGAAGAAACCAGGTCTTCCTATTTAGCAAAATCAGTCAGTTCAGTTCAGTCGCTCAGTCGTGTCCAACTATTTGTGACCCCATGAATCGCAGCACGCCAGGCCTCCCTGTCCATCACCAACTCCCGGAGTTTACTCAAACTCATATCCATTGAGTAAGTGATGCCATCCAGCCATCTCATCCTCTGTCGTCCCCTTCTCCTCCTGCCCTCAATCCCTCCCAGCATCAGGTCTTTTCCAATGAGTCAATTCTTTGCATGAGGTGGCCAAAGTATTGGAGTTGCAGCATTAGCATCATTCCTTCCAAAGAACACTCAGGGCTGATCTCCTTTAGGATGGACTGGTTGGATCTTCTTGTAGTTTAAGGGACTCTCAAGAGTCTTCTCCAACACCACAGTTCAGAAGCATCAATTCTTTGGCGCTCAGTTTTCTTCATAGTCCAACTCTCACATCCATACATGACCACTGGAAAAACCATAGCCTTGACTAGACAGATCTTTGTTGGGAAAGTAATGTCTCTGCTTTTCAATATGCTATCTAGGTTGGTCATAACTTTTCTCCCAAGGAGTAAGCGTCTTTTCACTTCATGGATGCAATCACCATCTGCAGTGATTTTGGAGCCCCCCAAAATAAAGTCTGACACTGTTTCCACTGTTTTCCCGTCTATTTCCCATGAAGTGATGGGACCGGATGCCATGATCTTAGTTTTCTGAATGTTGAGTTTTAAGCCAACTTTTTCACTCTCCACTTTCACTTTCATCAAGAGGCTCTTTAGTTCCTCTTCACTCTCTGCCATAAGGGTGGTGTCATCTGCATATCTGAGGTTACTGATATTTCTCCTGGCAATCTTGATTCCAGCTGTGCTTCTTCCAGTCCAGCATTTCTCATGATGTACTCTGCATATAAGTTAAATAAGCAGGGTGACAATATACAGCCTTGACGTACTCCTTTTCCTATTTGGAACCAGTCTGTTGTTCCATGTCCAGTTCTAATTGTTGCTTTCTGACCTGCATATAGATTTCTCAAGAGGCAGGTCAGGTAGTCTGGTATTCCCATCTCTTTCAGAATTTTCCACAGTTTATTGTGATCCACGCAGTCAAAGGCTTTGGCATAGTCAAGAAAGCAGAAGTAGATGTTTTTCTGGAACTCTCTTGCTTTTTCCATGATCCAGTGGATGTTGGCAATTTGATCTCTGGTTCCTCTGCCTTTTCTAAAACCAGCTTGAACTTCAGGGAGTTCACGGTTCACATATTGCTGAAGCCTGCCTTGGAGAATTTTGAGCATTACTTTACTAGCATGTGAGATGAGTGCAATTGTGTGGTAGTTGGAGCATTCTTTGGCATTGCCTTTCTTTGGAACCGGAATGAAAACTGACCTTTTCCAGTCCCGTGGCCACTGCTGAGTTTTCCATATTTGCTGGCATATTGAGTGCAGCACTTTCACAACATCATCTTTCAGGATTTGAAAGAGCTCCACTGGAATTCCATCACCTCCACTAGCTTTGTTCATAGTGATGCTTTCTAAGGCCCACTTGACTTCACATTCCAAAATTTCTGGCTCTAGGTGAGTGATCACACCATCATGATTATCTGGGTCATGAAGATCTTTTTTGTACAGTTCTGTGTATTCTTGCCACCTCTTCTTAATATCTTCTGCTTCTGTTAGGTCCATACAGTTTCTCCTTTATAGAGCCCATCTTTGCATGAAATATTCTCTTGGTATGTCTAATTTAGCAAAATACCTCACCATAAAATCAAATCTTGAAAATATTATCCTGTAAAAGGCAACACATTTTTACTGCCATACTCCACCCGCTTGTTATCTTGAGTGATAATCCTCAAGATAGGGTTTACAGATGGATCCTTATCTAATGAGGATCCTTAGCTAATGAGGATCCTTATCAAATGATGGAAATTAAAACATCAGCTTAATCTTTACAAAGATAAAGTAGGAAAGCTCTCTTACTAAACAATGCCCTCATAAGTACAGCTCTGTGTGTGTGTGTGTGTGTGTGTGTGTGTGTGTGTGTGTGTGTTAGTCACTCAGTCCTGTCTGACTCTTTGCAACCCCATGGACTGTAGCCCTCCAGGCTCCTCTGTCCATGGGATTCTCCAGGCAAGAATACTGGAGTGGGTTGCCATTCCCTTCTTCAGGGGATCTTCCCAACCCAGGGATCGAACGCTAGTCTTCTGCATTGCAGGACAATTCTTTACCGACTGAGGCCTCTTAGGCTTGTTCTGATTTCGCCATTTGGGTTCAAGGGACTATTTCAGCAATTAAATGCTAATACCCAGTGCAGATTTTTTTTTTTTTAATCACCAAAGGTCAGTCAGAAAGTAGTAGTTTAAAATAAAGCATCAAGCGTTTAGTATTCTAAAAAGAAATGCTTATACAAACATTTTTTCCCCCATCTGATTCAAGATTTCATAAAACCCCACTGAGTATAACTTGGTACAAAGGAATTAGGTGCCTTGTACTGATTGATTTGTCTTCTACAGCCCCTAGGACTATGATGACTAGTCACTGGCAGAATGCTGGTGTTAAGGGTAGACTCACCACATCTTTTCTACAAATTTTAATCATGTCCTTCCTATGGACAGCAGAGCCTGGTGGGCTACAGTCCATGGAACTGCCAAGAGTCACATGACTGAGCACACACACACCACTCTAATGTAGTATTAATCCCTATCTACATCAGAATTTATTATTTAAACTTGTTATGGGGGTAATAAGGCATCCATAGACTTTGACATGAAATAGACTACAATTAAAGTGACATTTGGGAAACTGGGCAGTGAGACTTGGGAAGTAATACTTCTGGGGCAAATGTATCATGGAATCTAGTGATTTCTGTGAAGAGAGGTACTCTTTCCATGTTACTTTAAGAACATGAACTGAAATAGACTGCCTGGGTTCAGATGCCATCTCTGTCATTTTTTAGCTATCACAAAATATTCACTGTGGTACAGCGCTAGAGATACTCTCTTGGTGAATAATAGACTTGTAACTGCAGCTCCTTAAGATTGTTCCAATCATACCATTTCCATTTAGGAAATGATTTCACCAATCATATTCTAATAGGTTCTGGGAAGATCTAGATTTAGTACACACTTCTATTTTTATATTTCTCTGTTCCCTAGTTCCCTCTCTTGTAAATTGGAGATAATGATAATGACTGTCTTATTGGGTTGTTTGAAAGACTAAATGAATGTTTAATGTTTGTAAAAGCACTTAGAAGAGCCTGGAACATACTACATATTGAATAAATAAAAAAAAATCAACATATGCCCAGAAGCTACTTTTCTATTAAAAACTCAGTATTATATAAAACACTTTATTTCTATAGTGGATAAGACAGAATTAAACAGAACAGAGCTAAGAGCAGAAGACAAAGCTAAAAAAATATATGAAGAATATAAACAATTTCTTTGATAATAAACTAGACAAAGAAAGTCTCAGGGGTCCATGTTAACACTCTCTTAAATTCTAAGAGTGCACAGATTTTACCGTAGCTAGAGATAAAAGTAGATAGAAATTCTGTACACAAAGTCTAAACTGTAAACAGTTCTCTGTGCATTTGTTAGTAAATACCGCAGCATCAAGCAGCAATGACAACAATGCAGACAGAGCAGGATATGAGCCTCGTGGGACTTTGCAAAGGCCAGGAGGTGGTGCAGAGCTGAAAGATGAAAGAAGATAGAAATCTGGGTAGGGATAGATTGGACAGCTTCGGGTTTTCACTAGATCCTTATGAGAAGCTTGCAGAAGTTAAAACCACATGTATAAGTACTTCTGGTTTGAGGTATATGTACACATGTATACGGACACAACTTGGCAACTAAACCATCACCACCATATGAATATATACACACATCAGCATACACACACACACACACACACACGATTAAATGATTTTCATCTCATAGAGCCCTTTAGTCACTTTCAGTAAATTCTCTTGAATAACCAACATTAAAAAGTAAATTATTGTACCTAACTGCATAGATAGGGGTCTGAATTAGGAAAACTCTAAAAATAGACAGTCAGACACATGCATGCTTAGTCACTAAAACATGTCCAACTTTTTGGGACCCCCATGGACTGTGGCTCGCCAGGCTCCTCTTTCCATGGGATTTTCCAGGTAAGAATACCGGAGTGGTTTGATATTTCCTCCTCTAGGGGATTTTCCCAGCCCCAACCCATGTCTCTTTTACTCCTGCATTGGCAGGTGGATTATTTACCTATGAGCTACCTGGGAAGCCCAGACAGTCCAAAGCCCAGACTTTACAAAATGATGCTCTTCTAAATAATAATAACTAATACCATGTGGAATTATAACGTTGTACATGTTCATAGGAACTTTAAAGTATAGGAAGGAATTCATGGAGAGGTGCATTCTGAAATTAAAACTGAAAAAAATATTTTTTTCTTGAGCATTAAACTATTTGTCAATTTGGCTATGATTAACTCTTCAAACCGCTCAAGTGGAAGACATGCAAAGAAAACCTCAAAACTCATTAAGATTATGTATATGCACCTTTATCAACAGTCAGCACCACAGACTAAATATCTTTGTTCTATTTTCCTGTTTTTGCATATTCCTTATGTCATTGTCCAGTTAGAACTGGACATAGAACAACAGACTGGTTTCAAATCAGGAAAGGAGTATGTGAATATTGTCACCCTGCTTATTTAACTTATATGCAGAGTACATCATGAGAAACGCTGGGCTGGAGGAAACACAAGCTGGGATCAAGATTGCAGGGAGAAATATCAATAACCTCAGATATGCAGATGACACCACCCTTATGGCAGAAAGTGAAGAGGAACTAAAGAGCCTCTTGATGAAAGTGAAAGTGGAGAGTGAAAAAGTTGGCTTAAAGCTCAACATTGAGAAAAGGAAGATCATGGCATCCGGTCCCATCACTTCATGAGAAATAGATGGGGAAACAGTGGAAACAGTGTCAGACTTTATTTTTTTGTGCTCCAAAATCACTGCAGATAGTGATTGCAGCCATGAAATTAAAAGACACTTACTCCTTGGAAGGAAGGTTATGACCAACCTAGATAGCATATTCAAAAGCAGAAACATTGCTTTGCCAACAAAGGTCCGTCTAGTCAAGGCTATGGTTTTTCCAGTGGTCATGTATGGATGTGAGAGTTGGACTGTGAAGAAAGCTGAGTGCCAGAGAACTGATGCTTTTGAACTATGGTGTTGGAGAAGACTCTTGAGTATCCCTTGGACTGAAAGGAGATCCAGCCAGTCCATCCTAAAGGAAATCAGTCCTGAATATTCACTGGAAGGAGTGATGCTGAAGCTGAAACTCCAATACTTTGGCCACCTGATGCGAAGAGCTGACTCATTTGAAAAAACCCTGATGCTGAGAAAGATTCAGGGCGGGAGGAGAAGGGGATGACAGAGGATGAGATGGTTGTATGGCATCACTGACTCCAAATGGATATGAGTTTGAGTAAACTCTGGGAGTTGGTAATACACAGGGAGGCCTGATGTGCTTCAGTACATGGGGTGGCAGGGAGTTGGACACGACTGAGCAACTGAACTGAACTACTATATCACTGTCATTTGTATTTTGACAACTTTTTAGAGATTCAGTGATATCATTTTGATTCTTTCTGAAGAGTTCAGTAATACTTGAAGAGCCCCATGCATGCTATGAATTGTGTGATCTTGAGCACAATACAGGACCTGCATTTCAGTTTCCACTTGTAAGACAGGAATGTTAATAACACCTAACTCACAGGACTACTGGGATTCCCAGGTGGTGCTAATAGTAAAGAACCCTCCTGCCAATGCAGGCTACTTGAGTTCGATCCCTGGATTGGGAAGATCCCTTGGAGTAGGAAACTGCAACCTCACTCCAGAAAATTCTATGGACAGAGGAGCCTGGTTAGCTACAGTCCATGGGGTTCCAAAGAGTTGGACACAACTGAGTGACTGAGCTCACACATGCATGCACAGGGGTATTAGAGGGATTGAATGAGTTAGTATACTTTAAGCACTGAAATATTTTAAGGGCTATTGTTACTATGAAATATGATTTGTTAATACACAATGCCTATCTGTCAATCACTTTTTTCATTCTCTTTATTTCAGTTTCAGTTCAGTCGCTCAGTTGTGTCTGACTCTTTGCAACCCCATGAATCGCAGCACGCCAGGCCTCCCTGTCCATCACCAACTCCCGGAGTTCACTCAGACTCATGTCCGTCGAGTTAGTGATGCCATCCAGCCATCTCATCCTCTGTCATCCCCTTCTCCTCCTGCCCCCAATCCCTCCCAGCATCAGAGTCTTTTCCAATGAGTCAACTCTTCGCATGAGGTGGCCAAAGTACTGGAGCTTCAGCTTTAGCATAATTCCTTCCAAAGAAATCCCAGGGTTGATCTCCTTCAGAATGGACTGGTTGGATCTCCTTGCAGTCCAAGGGACTCTCAAAAGTCTTCTCCAACACCACAGTTCAAAAGCATCAGTTCTTCAGCGCTCAGCCTTCTTCACAGTCCAACTCTCACATCCATACATGACCACTGGAAAAACCATAGCCTTGACTAGACGGACCTTAGTCGGCAAAGTAATGTCTCTGCTTTTGAATATACTATCTAGGTTGGTCATAACTTTTCTTCCAGGGAGTAAGCGTCTTTTAATTTCATGGCTGCAGTCTCGTTCTATTTGATTATTTTTTTTGTGACAACTAATATTGATTACGCCTTCCTATTTTTCTTGTATTATCTACTTTTCATGCACCATTTTTCTTTGTGTTCATTCTTCCGTTAAACAGATACAAACATTTATATACTTCTAAAACAGACATAGAATGTAAAAATAATATTATCTATAAAAATGAATACTCTGTTTTACTACATATTAAAGTGAATGAAAAAACTCCTAATTTCCTGTTCTATTCACCCTAACTTTCCAGGATCATTATCTTCCCACACACTTGGAAATGACTTTTCTCTTGAGGATTGTATGTTCAGGCCCTTTTATAGATTTACTAGGTTCCACCTGTCATTTTCATCATCACTGTAATTGACATTTTCATTTTTACTGTTATTTTATTGTTCAAGTTATCAGAATTGACCATTAAGAGCTGGTTTAAGTTAGGCATTGATTTTTTTTGCACTGCCCCTGAAAGCTTTGCAGGGTCTTTCAGAGAATGATCAGCACTATCCTGATAGTTTCCGCGCTGGCACAGGTAACCAGTCATCCTCCAGAAAGCACTGAATCCTTAGAGGGGTGAAAATAGGATAGAACCAAAAAGTGGATACTGGAAATGCACTGGAGGAATTAGAGTCAGAAGAAAGATATACAGAAAGAAAAATGCAGCTCTTGGCCTACTAGTTATTGCACAACTGGAATATAATTTCCATAAGGCCAAAACTTCTGTCTACGGTTGTGTTTATACTGCTCATTCCATTTTTTCCCATATGTTACGCTGCCATCCCATACTTTTATGTAAGTGTCTTCTAGTAGATACTTCTAGTGTCTACTACCAAAATTTTCTTCTGCTCTGTTAACAAAGTAACAATTTTCATTATATTTTTAAAATCCATGCCCTTAGACTATTTATTGCCCTAAAGGCATAAGTTGCATTTTTGGCCATCAGTCTACCAGTGATAAAAAATTTTTCTTTGATATAGTTTCAGTTTTAAATGAAAGAAACAAAGTGCAGAGAATCTTTTTTTAAATTAATTAATATAAAAACCTTTTGATCTTATTTAATATTAACATATAAAATGGTCAAACTATACATTACATTAAACATTTTTTGCTTCTCTTGCTTTCCTTTTATCACAAGCTCAAAATCTTCCATGTTCTAAATTTATATACCTATTTTTGCCTTATTAAAGAACTAAGGTTTTGTTGATGAATAGATAACAAACTATTACATACTAAAGTGTACATACACTGATACATTCAGTCTCACTGATACGTGAAACAATCCAGAGATGTGACAAACCCTTGGAAAAGAGGGTCCCAGTTTGTCTGAAACTCCAACTCTTAGTAAAATTCTCAACATTTTAAGGCCCTGGAGACAAACTAGCATATAAATTCACAGATTTTGAATGTGAATTGTAAAGTGACTCTATAAGTCAGTTCCTATGAAGAAAATCTGCCCGTCAAACCTGTATCTAACCATTTCCTTTTTAAAATTTAATTAATTAATTTATTTTTGGCTGTGCTGGGTTTTCACTGCCATGCAGGCTTTTCTCTGGTTGCGGTGAGCAGGGGTTACTCTGCAGTTGTGGTGAGCAGGGATTACTCTGCAGTTGTGGTGAGCAGGGGTTACTCTCCAGCTGCGGTGAGCTGCGTTACTCTCCAGCTGCGGTGTGCGGACTTTCTCATCTCAGTGGCTTCTCTTTTTGCAGAGCACGGACGGCCCTGTGAACATGGGCTCAGTAGTTGTGGCTCTCAGGCTGTTGAGCACAGGCTCAGTAGCTGCACAGAATTTAAAGGCTCAAGAGACAGTTTTCTATGACAGGTTAACCTGGGGAATCCTCTAATGCACATTAATTAAGTCTCCTTTATGTACGGTTGGGTAGATCCCCTGGAGGAGGAACTAGCAACCCACTGCAGTATTTTTGCCTATAGAACTCCATGGACAGAGGAGCCTGGTGAGCTATAGTCCATGGGGTTGCAAAGTCGAACACAACTGAGCGACTAATCCTACTAAGACTCAGTCGTTGTGGGGCACAGGCTTAGTTGCTCTGCAGCATGCAGGATTTCCCGGATCAGGGAGTGAACTGTTCTCCTGCTTCGGCATGTGGATTCTTTACCACGGAGCCACCAGGGAACCCCCAATCATTGTCATTTTAAATAAATCGCATGAATTCAGAGTAAACCTACTTATAAGATTAGGTATGAAAACTATAGTATCTTGTTACATTTCCTTTAGGGAAATGAACTTTTGCAATATCTCTGAAGGAAAATTTGGTAAGATTATTACTATAATAAATACAGAAAAAAATTTTTTTCAGTATAATAGTTTGGCAGCAATTAGAGCGCTAATCACATATCAGAAATAAGAGCCTTGAAATCAGATTTTAATTAAAATCCTGGCTCTAGCATCCACATCCAGTAAAACTTAGGGCAAGTTTACCTAACCGCTATAAGCTTTGTTTTCCTACATTTGAAACAGGTATACTGTTTGCCTCTTAGATTTACTGTGAGAATTACATGAGGTAACATTTAAAGCAACAGTGAACGTGACTAACTAAAGAAGTTATTACTAAATTAGTTTTCTTTATAGATTTATTGTATGATTCTAAAAGGCCCTTCTTCCTTGGAGTAACAGTATTATTACATGTAGATATTTTCTTGATGTCTAGTGAACTGTGATGCTCCTCAAGACCTGGCATTTTTGGAAGCAACTAATGCTCTTGGAAAGAGCAGAAAATAGTATTGTAAACCAACTATCCTATGGTTAAAAAAAAAAAAAAAAGAGTCTGCAGGTGGCAGTGGAGGAGAAGGAGGATTTTGAGAGCTCCACCTATATCTCACTATATGGTTAGCTATAGCAGGTTCTCTCTTAAAAAAAAAAAATTCCCCGATATTATTTTGAACCTGACTTTTCCTACTGAGCAGAGTGGAAAGACACATGGGACTATTCCATCTTCAAACCTGAATAGATAGTTCATTATTCTTATTTAGGGCTTTTCAAAACTTAGACAAAGAATTTCTTGTTTACTGAGACTTAGTAAGATGTTGCTACTTGAATTTATGGAAAAGCTCTTTAATGATGTTATTATTAAGGGAAATTAAATGACATCAATTTCTTCAGTGTAGTTAAGGTCAAATTTCAAGGACCACCATGAACCTTTGTTTGGCAGAAATATTTATTAAACAATGATGGCCCCCATTAGTATCACAATGAAAGGGGCTTATATGGGGAAATAATACCGCAGGTTTGATCATTAAATTCTTCATTCTAATCTAGAAATGTTTAACACATGGCCCTGGCGCCCCTTAGCGTACAAATGGATTATTACAGTTACACTGATACTCTGGCTCGTCCCTAACTATAAGTGTAATAAATCTTTCAGATCTTTGAGAAAAAATGCTAATATATAAATCACAATATGCACGTTAAGAATATCTGCATCACCACTCACTTTGTGATGTATTTAACAATCTTTACTGCTTCTGTATTGACAGACTTCTCCTATTCAATGAACCTGATAAATTTAGAGCCTGATAAATGCTGCAGTCTGGAACAACCTTGATGCCATATATTAGCGTTATTGCTGTGCCATGTGAGTAAACCAGGATAAAATAGATTTCCTCACTGTGTGAATGTGGTCTAGACTGTTCATGCTATACAAAGCCATAACTTTAAGGTTTTTTCCCCCTTATTTGAAATATGTGGTCTTAATTTAGGTTGACAGAGGACGAGATGGCTGGATGGCATCAGTGACTCGATGGACATGAATCTGAGTGAACTCCGGGAGATGGTGATGGACAGGGAGACCTGGCGTGCTGCGATTCATGGGGTCGCAAAGAGTTGGACACGACTGAGCGACTGAACTGAACTGAACTGAATTTAGGTTGAAAATATTCTACTGTGCTTTCCTAATTAAAAAATCAGATTGTGATTCTATATGATCAGTAACAAGTAAACTGGATTAAGAAGAAAATATTAAAATCTTGGCAACTCTAAATATTTTTCAATTCCAATAGCTTGTTGGAAATTTAGCCAAGGAAAATTTTATCAGTTTTTAATCTACCTCAAATCAACGATAAGTTCTTATTGCTCTGAGTTTTATAATTGATTTACATTGTTCCTTACAGTTCTTATTAATGCTCTTCATCAAGTATTTCCAGCGCTCTGAACATGCAGAATTGCAGTTCTCTGATCCAGTAAATTTAGGCAGTGGTCACATATCTTGCCTTGGCCACCAATGTGTGGGTACTATTACACATTTTACTTTGGGAGGTAAGATTCAGGAATAAATTACTTAATTCCCCTCCCTCTTTTTCTTTCTCCCTTCACAACCATTGAGAAAGTACTCCAGATGGAGGCTGCCTAGTGTCCCAGGAGGAAAATGATGCTGGGTAGAGACCTCAGACGACCTGTTTGGAAATGGAGCACGAATGAGAAGTTAAACCTTTGTTAACTTTAGACTATAAAGATTTGGAGGTTGTTCCAGATTGCAGCATCATGTAGCCTATTGTAACAGACATGCTTCTCTTTTTAGATGCACTTACTTTTTAAACTGACTCTTTTGGTGAAATTACTATGAATTACTGATAGCTTTCGTAAAGTATGCTTTAAAATAGAATCTACAAGAGAGGGAAAAAAAGTACAGAAAAAATAATAAACCCCACCTCTTGTGAAAGATATAAATTTATAGAGCCAACAAAACTCAAGCTTCAAGCAAAATTTGTAGGCAGGAAGTAAATGGGCCTATTTGGAAGCTTCTGGAAACAAGAAGAAATTTTTAAAAAAAGATACAGAAAATACACAGGTGATTTCAGCAAACCTTGACTGCATACAATAAAAAATAATGCCATAATGTATTAAAAGACAGTGAAATGATATGACAATAAATTATAAGTTTAGAAGGAGTCAAGTACTCTGTGGGAAGAGGGAATAAGTATATTTTCTAATGCTAAGTTTCATATGTAGGTAAATACTGAAATAGATACACAGAGTATAATCTTCATAATAGGAGGGGAGATGAAAAAGATGACAGAAATAATCAACTTAGAGTTCTATAACCAGAAAATGTATCATACTTATATAAATTTCATATACAGGTATTTTCAGATAAGTCAAAATATCATCCCCACTCCTAATTTTCCCCTATTTGTTTCTTTAATTTCAAAAAAATTCTAGAAAATGTACTCTGCCTAAAAAATAGTGGGGTGGGGAGGTAAGAAAGCAAGAACACTATACGGAGTTGTATTAGTTTACTGGGGCTTCCCTGGTAGCTCAATGGTAAAAAATCCTCCTGCCAATGCAGGAGACACAGGTTTGATCCTGGGTCAGGAAGATCCCCTGGAGAAGGAATTGGCAACCCACGCCAGTACTCTTGCCTGAGAAACACCATGGACAGAGCATCCTGGCAGCTACAGTCCATGGGGTCATCAAGAGTCTGATATCACTTAGCAACAGAAACAACAGCAAGCGATAAGTTTACTGGGACTGCCCTAAAAAGATGGGTTAGCTTAAACAACAGAAAAATGCATTTTCTCACAGTTCTTGGAAGCTGGAAGTCCAAGACAGAGAGAGAGAGTTGACTTCCTCTGAGGTCTCTCGCCTGTTGCTGCCCCTTCACATAGCTCTCCTTATGTGCACAGGTGTCCCTGGCTTGTCTTTGTATCTTTGTCTCCTCTTCTGATAAGGACACCAGTCAGATTGATGAGGGTTAACTTTAACAAACTTATTTTCACTTTACTACTTCTCTGCAGGCCCTATCTCTAAATAACAGCTATATTTTGAGAAACCAGAGGTCAGGGCTTCAAGATAGGAGTTTTGGAGGAACACAATTTAAACCACAGCAGGGGTCTATGAAACAAGACTAGTTTAAAAAAAAACCAAAACACATTCTTTTCAGGGATGATACTTTAATGAACTTCCCAGTATGACAGCTTCAGCAGGCCAGAGAGTATCCAGTTCATCTTGAAACAGGAAGCTACAAGATTCCCACAGTGATTTTCACAGTAGAAACAGTAAACTCAGATTTAGCTGAGTGCTTAACAATGTTGAGAGGATGTTACTCTTCTGCGGATATCTCAAGGTGAAGTGGTAATGTGTACACAGAAAACTAAGCAAATAAAGAATGTGGCAGTTATAAAATCCCTGCAGAAGAAAAGAGTTGCACAAGAAAGGAAATACTAGCATAGTGTATTACATGCCTAATTACGAATAAGATTTCCATAGTTATAGTGATAGAAACACCATTTCTTTTTAATGAAAACTGATAACTATCAAAAAGATGAACAGGGAAAATGTAAAAGGAAAATTCTCAGCTTTTGTAACAGAAAGTCAATACATAATACCTAAAACTGAAAAAAACAATTCAACAAATGGTTGTATAGCATGTTATTAGATATATAAAAGAACCCCAGAGTTTAAAAAGTTTACTTCTGGGAGTGAAATAAAGGAAATAACTAGATAAGTAGAGGTGAGCTTCCCTCATAGCTCAGTTGGTAAAGAATCTGCCTGCAATGCAGGAGACCCTGGTTTGATTCCTGGGTCAGGAAGATATAGTCCACGGGGTCACAATGAGCAGAACACGACTAAGTGACTTTCTCTTCACTTCAAGTGAAAGGCGAGGCAGGACACTACCTTTGCATTAATAGAAAATTTGATTTATTAAACTATTGAGCTTGTTGTTTTAGTTGCTAAGTAGTGTCTAACTCTTTTGCGACCCCACGGACTGTAGTCTGTCAGGCTCCTCTGTAATACTAGAGTGGGATCTAGTATTCCTTCTCCAGGGGATCTTCCTTCTCCAGGGGATCTTCTCAACCCAGGTGTTGAACCCAAGTCTCCTGCATTGCAGGTAGATTCTTTACCACTGAGCCACCTGGGGAAGTCCCTGTTATACTATAGATGTATCACAACTTTATACATAATTAAATAAGATTCAAAACAATTTCTATTTAAGAACTCTATGCCAATAATTGCCAAACTAAATTCTAGTTCAAGTATGTCTCTGGACCTGTCTTACTGCCTTTTGACATCCACATTGCCTGGTTCATAACTGCCTTCTTATTCCTCAGCCTGCTGCTGCTTGCTCAACACCCACTCCTCAGACCCTCCCCTCTTCTTACATTATTTCCAAGCAGGAAGTAGCACAGTTACTCAGCCAATCACCCAACTCAGGAAACCAAACATCATGATTCTCTGATTTACTCCCAACATATAACCACTGAATTTTATCAATCCTACCTCTTTATAGTATTGGAAATCTGTTTTCTTTTCTCCATCTCTGTTGAATCTTACTTAGCCCTGGTGTTATTAAACTCACAGTTAGATATGAATGTGTCGAGTACTCTCTTGTCTTTAGTTCTAATCACATACTGATCTTTCTGCTTGGGCGAATTTTCTGTCTGTCTCTTTTAGGGATCAGCAAAAGCACTGGCTCTTCCAGAAAGCTCTTCCTGATATATTCATCCCATTACTTGTTTTTACCTAGGTATTTTATTTGTGCCCATCCTAACTACTGACACAAAGGAGATACTTAAATTTGTTTAAAGGATGAATAAATATACCATATGATTCAGCAATCCTACCCTGGGCATATATCCAGACAAAACTGTAATTCAAAAAGACACATGAATCCTTACATTCACAGCAGCACTATTCATAACAGCCAAAAAATGGAAATGACCTGTATGTCCATCGATAATGACTGCATTATGACGTGGTATGTATATACAATGGAATGCTACTTGGCTATATAAAAAAATGAAATAATGTCCTTTGCAGCAACATGGATGCAACTAGAGATCACCAAATAAATGAAGTCATAAAGAGAAAGACAAATACTAAATTGTATCACTTATACAGTATGTGGAATCTAAAATATAACACAAATAAACCTATCTATGAAGCAGTAACTGAATCACAGACATAGAAGTAGACTGGTGGTTGCCAAGGGGGAGAGGTGTTGGAGAGGCATGGAGTGGGAGTTTGGGATTAATAGATGCAAACTGGTATATATAGAACAGATAAACGACAAGGTACTACTGTATAGCACAGAGAACTGTATTCAGTATCCTGTGATAAAGCATGCTAAGTCACTTCAGTTGTGTCCAACTGAGCAACTCCACGGACTGCACCCCTCCAGGCTCCTCTGTCTAGGCAAGAATATTAGAGTGGGTTGCCGTGGCCTCTTCCAGGGGATCTTCCCAATGCAGGGATCAAACCCACATCTCTTACAACTAACCTGCATTGGCTGCTGGGTTCTGTACCACTGGCACCACCTGGAAAGCCCATGATAAAGTATAATGGAAAATAATAGGAAAAGGAAAGTATACATACGTATAACTGAGTCATTTTGCTGTACAGCGGTAGTTAACACAACATTGCAAATCAACTATCCTTAAATTAAAAATTTCAAAGAAAGAATGAATAAATAAATGGATCAAATAAATTGAAATTGATAAATTCTAAGAGAACAGGTCTTTTTCTTTGATCACTGGGGAGCAGTCATTTCCAGGTTACTGAGGTACGGGAAGAAAACTGCATGTCTTTTCCACCTAAGTTCTATATTGCCCAGAAAAATTTTAAACTATTTTAACGAGAACTCCAAATGTTCTATCAGCTGCAAAGTCAAATATGGTTTTTATGTGAAGTTGGAAGCTGCCTGTCAGTGTAGGTGTTTTCTTCTAACACATAGCTATTGTGAAAGAAACGTCTTTCTGCTAAGGAGGTTAAACTTAGTGGGAGCACACTGTCTGCTTAGAAGACAACCATGAGAGATTTAGCTATGCCTTTTCCCCCTTTCTTCGCTTAGTGGAATGACTGTCGGTGCCAGGAAAGACCTCAACCCTTGCTCTTCTAGGATGTCAGGGAAATGCATATTCATCTAAGATGGCTAGGGACAGGGTGAACTTGAGTGGCTGTATTTATTTTTAGAGGAAATTTATTTTAAGATAAAAAAATTCTCCCTTACATTATGATATAATTTTGACAGCTCAGCGGGTAAACAGTCACAAGAGGTTGTTGAGTGGAAAAATTCTAGTAGAGCTAACTTTAGGAAGAATTTTGAAAGAAACAATTGTTGTATAAGCAACATAATTACCTTTGTCATCTCCTTCAACTTTTCAGAACTGGAACTTTCTAGCAGCCGAGCACGTAACTGGAATGAATCTAATTTCCTCATATGCATTTATAAGTAGGAAGTGGAAAAATACAATTATGCAGTTGTGTATTTACTCCATTTTCTTTTTCTGTGAGTGTGATGTGGTAGAAAACAACTGCACTGGGAAAGAGAAGCTGTCTGTTCTACCTAGGTTCATTCCTTACTTTGTGACCATAAAACAAATTATTTTAGCAATTCAAAGCTCAATTTCAATTTCTACAAAATGAGGATAAGATGTCTTAGCAAATACCAAATTTTAAAAAATATATCAAATTTATATGGAAGGATATTACAACTATTAAAGGTACTTTGCAAATGTAAAATATTATTTCTTGGATAATACATAGTGTACTATTTTGAGAACATTTTAGTAAGAAGCACTATAATTATATGTCATAATCAATTTATAATTTATAATATTTTATCAATAAATTAATATATTTCTTATTTATAATTTGATGTGTTAAATTCATATTGTATACATTATGGTTACACATTAAATTATATGTAATTACATACTTATTATTAAAGTTTTCAAATAGAAGAATAAGCTGGTTAGAGAAACACTGTATTCAATAGAGATTTATTGTTTACATTGTTTGCATATCGTATAAGAAGAGTGAACACAGAGTAGAGTAACTCTAGAGCAGGTAAGGGCTGTGCTATTAAAGTGCTTAATAGTATGATTAGGAGTTATGACATGATTTGCTGTCAATAAAAAGAATCATTTTTATTCATGCTTTTATTCATTGAAATCTATTAGTTCTCTAATATATTTGAACTACTGCTAAGTAATTAGCTCTGTGTTAGATATTGAGAATAAAAAGATAGGCTCACTCAGTTTCTGTTATCTAGCCATGCACAGTCTAGAAGGGATAAGAAAAAAATTGCAATAAAATACACATGCTATAGCATGTTATAAAATCATAAATTCAATAAACCATAATGGAAAATAACATGAAAAATAATGCATACATATGTATAACTGAGTCAGTTTGCTGTACAGCAGTAATTAACACAACACTGTAAGTCAACTATGTAAGTAATAACTTTGAATAGAGCAAAGACAGGTCCAGAAATGAATGCTACATAAGAGAAAGGCCTAAAATGTGAAGGATAAATAAGAGGGAAAGGTGAAATAAACAGAAATCTAAAGTGATAAAAGCAGAGTAGCATAAATGGCATAACTAAATCTGGGTCTGAGAAGCTGGCTGGGGCCCAAGGTCAGGGAGCATGACAAGGAAAAGCTGACGATTAGTGAAGGAAAGGAAGCAGATCATGAAGAGCCTATAATGCTAAGAAACTGAAACTTTGTTCTGTAGACAGTGGACTATCCTAGAGAGTTTCAAACACGTGTGCAAATCAGATTGCGTGTTTCCGTGTGTATGTAGGGTGGAGAATTAATGGGAAATCTGAAAGTAGTGTGGAGAATTAATTCCGGTCTGAAGAGGATAGATTATTGTAACGGATTTTTGAAACATTGAAACTGTGAAATAAAGTGATTTTCATGGGGAAGAAGGCTTGGAGGTGATTTGGGTGAATATTTTAGGATTACAGTAATAAAATACTAATGAAATGTGATGGGAAAGTCAACATCCAAGGTGGGTTTGAGGTATTACTGGTGAACAAACTTACTTTTAAGATATGTTGAGTTTTACCTTTAGATCATTTAAAAGGAAGTTTTTACTAAATTACGTCAGTGTAGTAAGTCTAGCCTCTGTAGAGAATTAACAGGAATGCTGCTACTGCTAAGTCGCTTCAGTTGTGTCCGACTCTTAGCGAGCCCGTGGACTGCAGCCTACCAGGCTCCTCCATCCATGGGATTTTTCCAGGTAAGAGTACTGGAGTGGGGTGCATTGCCTTCTCCATAACAGGCATGAGAAAGGGATAAATATTAAAATTATTTTATAAAGTTGATATTCAAATTTTTGGATGATGGTTAAAGAGCTTAAAAAGGATGCTAAGCCTGGTGCTTTTTGATGACCTAGAGGGGTGGAATGCAGGCCGGGGAGGGAGGCTCAAGACGGAGGGGACATAAGCATAGTTATGGCTGATTCATGCTGTTGTGTGCCTGAAACCTACACAACACTGCAAAGCAATTTTCTTCCAATTAAAAAAAGTATATATAGGTAAGAATAAATATAACTATGGGTTTTCCAGGTGGCACTAGTGGGAAAGAGCGCTAGTGGGAAAATGCAGGAGACAGGAGACTCAGGTCAGAAAGATCCCCTGGAATAGGAAACGGCAACCCACGCGAATATTCTTGCCTGGAAAATTCTATGGATGGAGGAGGCTGGCAGGAGAAGAGTCAGACACGTATATATATATACACATATATGAGGCAGCAGAGTCAGACATGACTATTATATATATATATATATATATATATATGTGAAGGCTGTTGAATGTTAAAGCTTATAGGAAGAATTCTGTTTCCTCACAATTGTCATCAGGTCAAGGAATAATACTGAAATATTTCATGACTTTAAAGTGTTATTCTTTACTGAAATGGAATTAGTGGTATTCACTTGTTAGTCATAAATGCATAGCAATATTATGTCAGGATATCCAATAGAATAGAACTTTTACATAAAAATTCCTGGGTATAAGTTGTACAGAACTTTCTAAATCTCAGGGTTCTATTGATGAGAACACAGCTGAAGGATAATACAGGCAATCTGAGACAATTTATTGCTGCTTATGTCTTAGGTTCTTCAACTTGAAAATGAGGATATTAGGAGAATATGACAGTGATGAATAGTTCTTTCCTGTTCTACACACTCAGGCAGGGTTGAATTGGCATCCAGGCTGTGCCACTTATTGGAATGATCCTGCATCACTAGCTTTAACCATCTTACTACATTTAACCATTTTATGATATTGGTGGTTTTGAGGACCAGACAAAGAGACTGGAGGTATCATCAAAATACTAATCAGTTCAGTTCATTTCAGTTCAGTCGCTCAGTCCTGTCGACTCTTTGAGACCCCATGAATTGCAGCACGCCAGGCCTCCCTGTCCATCACCAACTCCCGAGTTCACTCAAAATCATGTCCATCGAGTCAGTGATGCCATCCAGCCATCCCATCCTCGGTCGTCCCCTTCTCCTCCTGCCCCCAATCCCTCCCAGCATCAGAGTCTTTTCCAATGAGTCAACTCTTCGCAGGAGATAGCCAAAGTACTGGAGTTTCAGCTTTAGCATCATTCCTTCCAAAGAAATCCCAGGGCTGATCTCCTTCAGAATGGACTGGTTGGATCTCCTTGCAGTCCAAGGGACTCTCAAGAGTCTTCTCCAACACCACAGTTCAAAAGCATCAATTCTTCAGTGCTCAGCTTTCTTCACAGTCCAACTCTCACATCCATACATGACTAGTGGAAAAACCATAGCCTTGACTAGATGGACCTTCGTTGGCAAAGTAATGTCTCTGCTTTTCAATGTGCTATCTAGGTTGGTCATAACTTTTCTTCCAAGGAGTAAGCGTCTTTTAATTTCATGGCTGCAGTCACTAATAGCTAAGCAAAATAATAAAAGATGGGTGACACTTAGGTATCTAGACATGTTTGTTTAAACTGTTAATAAGGACAGCAAATCTTATCTATCCATTTCCATTTTAAAAATTTACTTATGTGAAATGAGGACACATCCTTTTTTTAAAAAAAGAGAAATAAGAGGGAACAGTCCTATCACTTGATCTCTCATTTTAAAATTCAAGCTTAAAGACAGGTTTGTTGTCATGATTCAGTCTTGATTTTTGGAGAAAAATAGGTAAGGTTTGCATATATTCTATTACTAAAGTTACTTTAGTTGATCGGTTCCCAAGAATGTAATTACCTTCATGGCACAAAATATATCTTTCTTCATGTCACTTTTTAGAAATGAAATATACAATATTCAATATGCATGCACATTATTTAAGAACAGAAGGCAATAAGCAATAATTTTTTCATCTTTAATTGCTGGCAAGATACCTCCTTTATCATTTTGGCCTATCGGCCGTGCTGTATCATTCTATGACTTTATTGCATCATTGATTTTTGTGCATGTGTGTTTTATTTATTTTTTTAAAATATAAATTTATTTATTTTAGTTGGAGGCTAATTACAATATTGTATTGGTTTTGCCATACATCAACATGAATCCACCATGGGTGTACATGTGTTCCCCATCCTGAACCCCCCTCCCTCCTCCCTCCCTGTACCATCCCTCTGGGTCATCCCAGTGCACCAGCCCCGAGTATCCTGTATCATGCATTGAACCTGGAGTGGTGATTCATTTCATATATGATATTATACATGTTTCATGCCATTCTCCCAAATCATCCCACCCTCTTCCTCTCCTATAGAGTCCAAAAGACTGTTCTATACATCTGTGTCTCTTTTGCTGTCTCACATACAGGGTTATCGTTACCATTTTTCTAAATTCCATATATATGCGTTAGTATACTGTATTGGTGTTTTTCTTTCTGGCTTACTTCACTCTGTTTCATCCACCTCATTAGAACTGATTCAAATGTATTCTTTTTAATGGCTGAGTAATACTCCATTGTGTATATGTACCACAGCCTTCTTATCCATAGACAGCCTTCAGAATGGGAGAAAATAATAGCAAATGAAGCAACTGACAAACAACTAATCTCAAAAATATACAAGCAACTCCTGTAGCTCAATTCCAGAAAAATAAACAAGCCAATCAAAAAATGGGCCAAGGAACTAAACAGACATTTCTACAAAGAAGACATACAGATGGCTAACAAACACATGAAAAGATGCTCAACATCACTCATTATTAAAGAAATGCAAATCAAAACCACAATGAGGTACCATTTCATGCCAGTCAGAATGGCTGCTATCCAAAAGTCTACAGGCAATAAATACTGGAGAGGGTGTGGAGAAACGGGAACCCTCTTACACTGTTGGTGGGAATGCAAACTAGTATAGCCACTATGGAGAACAGTGTGGAGATTCCTTAAAAAACTGGAAATAGAACTGCCTTATGATCCAGCAATCCCACTACTGGGCATACACACCGAGGAAACCAGAATTGAAACAGACATGTGTACCCCAATGTTCATCGCAGCACTGTTTATAATAGCCAGGACATGGAAGCAACCTAGATGCATCATTGATTTAATGTTTCTGTAAATGCGCCTATTAGTGGATAAACTTGAGAATTATGCGTCTACAAAAAATTTGTCTTTCTATACAACTTACTGCTGTTGTTTTTTTCTTTTACTTTTGCAAACATTTAAGGTGTTTTCTCTAATTTTTTTTTGGCCCCACTCCACAGCATGTGGGATCCTAGTTCCCTGGCCAGAGATCCAATCTCTTCCCTCTGCATCGAAAGTGCAGAATTCCAACCACTAGACCACTGGGAAGTTCCCTTAAGACTTGTTTTTTGTTTGAGGGGGGCTTTTTTTTTTTTGATATGGAACATTTTAAAAGTCTTTATTGAATTTGTTACAATACTGCTTCTATTTTATGAATTGGTTTTTTGCTGCAAGGCATGTAGGATCTTAGCTCCCCAGCAAGGGATAGAACCCACAACCCCTGCAATGGAAGGCAAAGTCTTAACCTCTGGACTGCCAGGGAAGTTTCAATATTTAAGCTTCGAAAAAATATGATTTTAAAATCATATGCTTTACTTTCATTCTCTAAAAAATATAATTTACTTCCATTATATTGACATAAAACATATGATCTCATCCTCTTTATTATTTTTCCATTAATGTCCCTTTTTAAAAAGTAATTTGAAAAAAAGTAATTTGATATTAAATACCTATACATATATTTAGCATTATTTTCAGAATTTTGATAAAATATTTTTTATATTAAGGTTTTTGCAGTCTCAGTTTTTATTTATTTTAATCAGCTAATAATTTTTTTAGTCTGTGGGCTCTAGGTTGCCAACCAACCTCTGAGTTAAAGGATGCTTCAGCAAAATTTGAATATTATTAAAATAGTTAAGAAAATGTTACAGCAATTTTCACTGTCGCTATATGATTTAATGAATAACAAAAATGAAACCCAATATTATTATCTATAGATGTGTATGGAAAATTCAGTTCAAGCTGGTTTTAGAAAAGGCAGACGAACCAGAGATCAAATTGCCAACATCCGCTGGATCATCAAAAAGCAAGAGAATTCCAGAAAACCATCTATTTCTGCCTTATTGACTATGCCAAAGCCTTTGACTGTGTGGATCACAATAAACTGTGGAAAATTCCAAAAGAGATGGGAATACCCGACCTCTTGACCTGCCTCTTGAGAAACCTATATGCAGGTCAGGAAGTACCAGTTAGAACTGGACATGGAACAGACTGGTTCCAAATAGGAAAAGGAGTACGTAAAACACTGGACTGGAAGAAGCACAAGCTGGAATGGAGATTGCCAGGAGAAATATCAGTAACCTCAGATATGCAGATGATACCACCTTTATGGCAGAAAGTGAATAGGAACTCAAAAGCCTCTTGATGAAAGTGAAAGAGGAGAGTTAAAAAGTTGGCTTAAAGCTCAACACTCAGAAAATGAAGATCATGGCATCTAGTCCTGTCACTTCATGGGAAATAGATGGGGAAACAGTGGAAACAGTATCAGACTTTATTTTTGGGGCTCCAAAATCACTGCAGATGGTGATTGCAGCTATGAAATTAAAAGACGCTTACTCCTTGGAAGAAAATTTATGACCAACCTAGATAGCACATTGAAAAGCAGAGACATTACTTTGCCAACAAAGGTCCATCTAGTCAAGGCTATGGTTTTTCCAGTAGTCATGTATGGATGTGAGAGTTGGACTGTGAAGAAAGCTGGGCATCAAAGAATTGATGCTTTTGAACTGTGGTGTTGGAGAAGACTCTTGAGAGTCCCTTGGACTGCAAGGAGATCCAACCAGTCCATTCAGAAGATCAGCCCTGGGATTTCTTTGGAAGGAATGATGCTAAAGCTGAAACTCCAGTACTTTGGCCACCTCATGCGAAGAGTTGACTCATTGGAAAAGACTCTGATGCTGGGAGGGATTGGGGGCAGGAGGAGAAGGGGACAACAGAGGATTGAGATGGCTGGATGGATCACTGACTCAATGGACGTGAGTCTGAGTGAACTCCAGGAGTTGGTGATGGACAGGGAGGCCTGGCGTGCTGCAATTTATGGATTCGCAAAGAGTTGGACATGACTGAGCGACTGAACTGAACTGAACTGATTGTAACTTTTCATAAACTTGATGCTTAATTATCCCAACTACAAGTCAATGAGTCATTGTTGGCAAATGCAAGAAGACTTTATGCAGATAAATCTGCATACCATTAATATTATTATATAGTTTTCATCCTAGAATGGTAATCATGCTACTGATTTCTTTTCAGGTCTTACAAGGATAGGTATTTTGTTTTACTGTCCCATGGGTGGAAAAATTATATATGAATATTTTACAAAGTTTTCCAGAGACATAAGTGACTACAGAGAGGCTTCCCATGAAGCCATGGAGTGGTTCAACCGTGATTCCATGAAAAGTCCTGAATCCATAACCTTCTTACCTGGATACATGGGGAAATGACCACTACATAAAGATTCAGCTCCAGCCTTAGCAATGGAAACTGTGTCTTTCATCCTCAGAAATTTAAGGACTATTCCTAATTCAGAAACTGAGGAGATTCAGTGTTAAGCTTCTCTTTTGTTTCTGCTTTCATGCCAGAAGTACAAACTCAGCTACATAGTTATACTGGATTTTTACCCTTGCCCCAGAGGTTTGGTCTCAATATGTTGCCCTTCAAATTTGAGTGTGACCTCAAGTAACCTAGCCAGCTCCTGTTTCCTCTAGTGCTTCAGCCAAGATTGCAGTTGGCCTGTGAACCTCAGCTTTGACACCAAGTCACTGCTGTCTATCTTGGACCTTTGGACACTGCATTCTGGTCTTGGGTCTCCAGAGTCTGGCCAACAACAGAATCTTTATTTTAGGGCCTTCCTAGTGCATAGAAATCATGTTTCCCAAATGTCTGCTCCTCATCTGGGGCCAGTAAATGAGTTTCTGTATTGAAAAAAATTAAGAAAACTATATTGAAAAATTAGTGTTTAATATATTTTATTTTTAGTTTCATCCTTCCCAATCTTGATGTTAAAATACCCTTTAATTTGCGGTTTAATACTGGCATTTAGTGTTTAATATTTAAGTCTCCAGTTGAAAAAGCAAGCTGATAATATGTTTGCCTAAAGTTTTGAAATTTTACAACTTCATAAAAATCCCAAACGTCGGAACAGAGGACAGCCTGAACAACAAATAGCAATTACTTGTCTCTAGTCTGCCCAGATGCTCACAGCCTGTCCACTACCCCGGGTTGCCAATTATTCTGCTAATTGGCAAGATTTCACCTTGTTCTATAGCCTGAAGAATTCTCTGTCCCCAAGGATGGCTGTTTGGTGAGGTGTTATTTTCTATATTTTATCAATCTAGATACTGATGACTACAGGGCTCCAGTGACAGGGCTACCTGCTCGATCAAAATGGTGGCTAAAATGAATACTAGCAGTTCAACAAGTGACTACAAATCAGAGTGACTGAATCTATTCATCACATCCAATTCTGTTACAGGAAATAGGCTTGATGAAAAGCAGTAACTTAATCCACCAAAAACAATGTGCTGTGTCCATCAAGCAAGACATCACTTTCATATTTTTCCTTTGGAAACAACTCTACCTCCATATAGAAACTTTCTAGATTTGTCTGAACATCTCTTTGTGCTTTGCCTCCCTGTAGACTTGTGTTGATCTCATTTAGGCATTTAAGAGAGTACCATATTAGATTTTCATCCACCAAGTGTTAACAAGCTATGGAGGTTAACATGCATTTACACGCACATTTGCACTGTGCTCATTAGGCATGGTTTATTAACTATTATCATGATAAGTGTACTAGCTAAGCTTACAGAGGTGTTTCAGTGTTATGTAGGCAACTGCAAACAGTTTTAACAGGCTCTATTTTGGAACCATCTCTCTGCTACATTTTCCCACTTATGCAAAGACATTATATAACAGGCGTCATCTTAGATGTATATTATGCAACCAGGTCACTACTCAAGAACTGAAAATACCACAGAGATGAAAATAAATTTCAGAGTAAAAAATGCGTTAGGATGTGCCAACACTTCCAATTCCCCAAGTGCCTGTGCTTAATCACAATCAGCTTTGTAGTAGAAGACCGAAGGACAATTGCAGAAGTGTTGTTTATCTGCTTGGAGAGGATTCATTACCTCCAGCATTATTTGACATGAAAACAGATGTACCTCTGTCGCTGCTTTGACCTCTCTAATAAGATGAAAAACTAGGCTGATACAGTTATTGATCAGAGTGAAACCCATTCCACCGGAAATAGATGTACATGTACAGCAGTATAAACGAGGATTTAACATCTGTTCCCAGTAGATTGGCTATTAATCTGGAATCTAAAATGACACAACTAGCTGTTTGGCAGTGCTACCTCTTATTGTAGGTATACGGATGAAATCACTTCTTGTGTTGCTCAGCAGGCAATGTTTTATAAATATGGGTAACTGTATATGAAACTTGTAAATCAAATATCCCAAACTTGGTTGGCATTCTACGTGTATTGAATATTGGAAGTGTTTATCATTTTGCAATTAACTTGTCTTGTTTTCTAAAGGTATCAAGAAGCATTTGTGAATATTAGTGGGTACCAATAAGTATTTTGTACTGATTCAGATGATCTTTCACTATTGTTAATATTTATATAATCTTACTAAAAATGTTACATTAATAAAATGTCAAAATAAAACCTGCATGTAATGAACTACAAACAGCATTTTGAATAAGTGTTTTAAACAAACACATGACTTTGTTTAAGTTAGCTAGAGGCAATTTTATAAACCCTGACAGTTCTAAATCTTTTCCCAAGTTCTTGTATGGGTTTATTTTTTCAAGACTCTTAAGTACTAAAAAAAATAAAAAGCAACTAATGAATATTTAGTACAAATTATATATATATAGATGACCAGGTAAGGACCATGAATCATTCGGTAACGAGTCTAATTCAATTCAATTAAGGTGTGTACATGTCTCGGGAAAAGGACAGTGGGAAAGCAGGACAGAATGATGGGGTCTGAATATATTTCCATTTCTCCTGAGTTACTCTTTCCTGTCATAAAATAGAAATAAATTCATGTTTTAAAATTTCAGTTGGATGAATACCACACACACATATACCTCAGACTGTACTTTCTGTCCATTTAGTCAAACTTATAAAAGAAAAGAAGAATGTGTTTTCTGGGGCAAACAATTTGTACCAGGAATGCACAAATCGATAGATTTTAAAAAATGATCTCAACAGAACTTCTGTGCCAACTCATATGATACAAATATTAGATGTGCCATACTGAAATTGCTTTTTTCCCATAGAGATTTACTGACAAATTCAAACCCTTAGACATTTTAAATGTAGAGTTTAAGCAGTGATAAATGTCATTAACCATTCCTCTGTTATTTGGCTCATCCTTTTGTCTACGGATCTATGCCCTTTTATTAGATGTCATAAAGAGAAGAAAGTTCAATTTGTTCCTCTTAGTTTAATTGTTTTTCATACAAAAGAAATGAAAATTGAATTAAAAAATAATTTTTTAAAATGATAAAAAAGAATTAAAAAATAGAAATGAAAATTGACTAATTGAAATTCCATGTGATGAAATTGTTTATAAAGTTTTAAATTAAAAAATGAATAAATTATAAAGACAATGCCCTCAGACTCAAAAGGTCAGTGAAATCTTGACACAGTTAAACATTTAAGAACAACGTTTGGATGATTTTTTCATAGGTAACAATTATTCTACCTTTGAAAAACAGTCCATTAATTTGAAAGTATAACACCTATTACATAATGGCTACAACAGTACAAATGGACTAAAGAGATGTCACCCCTATGCAAGTTCACCCCTATGAACATACTTGTAGCACAGACAATTTATTATCAATCTTCTTAACTACTGAAATTCTTCTTACAGTTGCTTAACTATAGTGTTTGCTAAAAATTTTAGGAGCTTCCCAGGTGGCTCAGTGGGTAAGAATCCGCCTGCAATGCAGGAGACACAGGTAGACGTGAGTTCAATCCCAGGGTCAGGAAGATCCCCTGGAGAAGGAAATGGCAACCCACTTCAGTATTTTTGCCTGGAAAATCCCATCGACAGAGAAGCCTGGTGGGCTATATAGTCCATAGGGTCCCAAAGAGTAGGACATGACTTAAACAAGTTAGAGGTGGTAAAAAAGAATTGAATAGAAGGAATGCTAAAATATCCTTGAGCCCTTTTCTTTCAGATAAAGGCATAAGGGTCATAAACCAGATATAGTATCTTGATGTTATCAGGATTATTACCTACCACTTGTAATGATTAATATACCTATACCACATTAGTGGAGAAAAAAGTTTTCATTTACATTTCTCATTTGATCTTTAAACTGATCTTAATAGGTAGATAGGTAAATAAAGCTGTTTCTCATCATCAATTAACAATATGGAAAATCAGTTTAAGAGACTTGTCCAAGATCTTACGTTGAGCAGCAGGAGAGCAGAAACTCAACCACTAGGCTTCTGATTCCAACTACAGTGTCTTTCCCTATTACGCTAAGCTGCTAATACAGTCAATTCCCAAATTTAGCTTATCTGCCTTGGAATTTATTAAATGACATTCAGGCACTGCTCTCACTTGTGCCAGACCTTCATTTCAATAACATTCTGCCACTTTTAAATTCAAGGAGTCATGTGAGAGAATCTGTGACATTTGTGACTATTAAGCAGAGAAAAGTCAGGTGCAAAGAAAAATTTCAGAACACTATTGTATTAATATTACAAGTCTAGACTTTGAGCCAGGATACTATTAGAAAGCTGAAGTACTTGGAATTCATACATTTTCATAATTTTACAGAAACACCTAGATTATTATTTAAAAAAATTTTCTCACCCCTTACCCATCACCAGTTTTTTGGAAAAGCTATCTGTTGAAATCCTCTTTTAACTTTTCCTCCACCTCCACAGAAACTTTTAAGCTCTCTTACTGCAATGTCTCTCTCACAGAAGCTTTGTTAGTGACCAAATGCACTACCTGGACAGGCTAGCAGGATTGATGATAATAGGCTGAAATTCAGGGAAAACATCCCCTGTAGATGGCATTTTATTGATCATGAGCATCATAAATATATTATATTCAATTTTATGTTCTTAGTGCCTAGCAGACTGACAAGCATATAGTGAAATAATAGTGAATGTTTACTATTAATGAGTGAATATGTAATAAGTCATATAAATTGCATTGTCAAGAGTCAGTAAGTAACTGCCAGAAAAATTACAAGATATTATTACAGAATCCATAGTAATATCATAAGCAAAATTTGAATTGACCATTTTCTTTCACTTTTTTCTCCTGTGCATATTGCATGCACAGAAGTCAATAAATTATAGATTTTTATCACAATAATTCTGACATTTTGAGAAGATGTTTCTATGACTATATCCCTAAACATAATTTTTTTATGTTTGCCTAATGGTACACTAAAAGGGTACAAGTATTTACCTCAACATTTCTCCATTAGATGCCATTTAGGCTGCTTCAATTATTTTGTAATTTTTAAAATGACTATCTGTTTATAAATATATCTGTTTAAAAAGCTTGGATTATTTCTTTAGGATAGATTCCTAAGAAAATAATTTAGAGTAGAAGGATAGAAATAATTTTTAAGGAGAAAAATTTTTTAAAAATCTAGCTCAATTTAATTTTCATAAGTAGTACTTGAATACACCAATTTCTCTGTTCACTAGCTATTATCATCTTTATTATGTTAATGTGATAAAAAAATGTCAGCTTATTCAGTTAACTGACCTGTCTTTTATTCTTTTGAGTTTGAACATTTCTGTTGACTAATCAATGATCAATATTTTCTTTTATAATACAATGTCTTTCATTAACTTATTCAATAATATTTACTGAATGCTTTTTCTCTATCAAACACTAGTTAACACTAAGAATTTAAAGTTGAAAGGAAAGTCCTTACTTTCATACTGTTTGCAGTCTAGCCTGGTAGGCTGCAGTCCATGGGGTCGCAGAGTCGGACACAACTGAGCGACTTCACTTTCACTTTTCACTTTCATGCATTGGAGAAGGAAATGGCAACCCACTCCAGTGTTCTTGCCTGGAGAATCCCAGGGATGGGGGATCCTAGGGGGCTGCCGTCTCTGGGGTCTCACAGAGTCGGACACGACTGAAGCGACTTAGCAGCAGCAGCAGCAGCAGCAGCAGACAAAAAAGCCAAAGGGAGGCAAAAATTAATTGCTGATGTTCATTTCTTCCTTTTGTAATTTATTAAGTAGTTTCCATTATCTGACAAAATATAATCCAAGAACTTTCTCCTTGAAGTATAGATAAAAAAGTAGATAAAGCACACATTGTTAATATGAACTACAATTATAAAATGAACACAAAGCTGCTGAGACACAAAGCACAGGAATTTGATAATGTCAAATGAGCCTCTTAGTAACACAACATTGCCTATATATGATTTTAAAATGCAGATAATCTCTTCTCCTTTATAAAATTTCCAAGTCTTCTTTTGTGACATTTGATTAAAATATTTTTTCTGCACAATATTGTTTCTTTCCAAAATTCCTAACTATTATCACATCTGTTTAAAATAACAGCCATCAGCATTCTGTTCATTTTATTCCATGATCACTTTTAGGACATTGTCATTTGAAAAGTTAGGATAATTATGTAACATATTTAAGTCCATGGATCAATCTTGGAACCCATTGGAGCTAATAGTTAACATTTGTGTCATTGTCTGTAATTTACAAAATACACTCAGGATAATAACATCTTGGAATCTGCAGCAAGACTTGGGAGAAAAGATGATGCGTCACAGTCCTCTTCCAGCAATACTGTTATGGAAAGAGCTAGAAGCCTCTAGCAAGATATATAACACAGTTATCATAAACTTTCATAGTTATAACAGTTATCATAAACTTTCTTCCCACCTATCCTCCATTTTTTCTCTCTAAATATCTTTGGGCCTCACGATTACTCTTTCCTCTTCAATTAACATCTTTACTACAACTAATTAGAAAATTTCTACCAATATCTAATGTGCCTAATGTCTCCCTATATTTTTCCTCATCTCTACTTTCCTTCATGCTCTGGGCAAACTCATTTCTGTTTGCTCCCACAGCATTTTGTAACTTCCCTTACACTATCACTAATGGTAATACTGTTAAATATTTTTTGTTTCTTCCTCTCCCTCCCTCCGTCCCCACTCCCCCTCCAACCCCGCCTCGCCAAGAATTCAGCACCTAGGACCACTCCTGATGTGTGCTGGGTGCTTAAGTGACTGTCGGCAGGAAGCATGATAACTGAATTGATTATACAAGTTTAGAGCACGGCAGGTTAGGGCAGAGACAGTTCATGTGAACCTGTCTGTAGTGCTGAGTGTGCTTAGTCACTCAGTCGTGTCTGCCTCTTTGCGACCCCATGGACTGTAGCCCTCCAGGCTCCTCTGTCCATGGGATTCTTCAGGCAAGAACTAGAATGGGCTGTCATTCCCTCCTCCAGGGGATCTTCCCAACCCAGGGATCAAACCCAGGTCTCCCACACTGCAGGCAGATTCTTTACTGACTGAGCCACCAGGGAAGCCCTAAGTGTACAGATTCTGGGGAAGACAGGAAAAGAAAATGGAGTAGGCTTACCAATAAACTTAGTCAGGATTCCATCTTTAGGAGTTTGTCCGAAAAGCCCTAAGAACTTAATTATCATTAAGTCCCTTTCATTTTATCTGAAATTCCATTGTGTTAACTTGTTCTACAGGACATTTAAACACACCTCATAATTTGAAATATTTTGTATGAATATAATAAACATAAAATATTTTATTCCCCTGAAAGTGAAAGTGAAAGTGAAGTTGCTCAGTTGTGTCCAACTCTTTGCGACCCCATAGACTGTAGCCTACTAGGTTCCTCTGTCCATGGGATTTTCCAGGCAAGAATACTGGAGTGGATTGCCATTTCCTTCTCCAGGAGATCTCCCCAACCCAGGGATTGAACCCCGGTCTCCAGCATTGTAGGTAGACGCTTTACCATCTGAGCTACCAGGGAAGTCCTTTATTCCCCTATAAAAGGAATTTAGTTTCTATCACTACTTTTAATTTTTGATGAAGAAATAGTTGTTTACACTGCACTTACTTTTGTACAACAGAACATTTAAAAAGTGGAGGAATATTTTATAAAACTCTGGAAAATTTATCTTACCTTAGACTATAGATTATTACTGTTAAAGGTAACAAAGTAAATCTATCTCATATATTTGTTCTTTGGAGAAAAATTCTAACAAAAAGACAGGTCCACAATACCTTTTCAGAAATTCCAAGAATCTTATGTATTTTGGAACTTCATATAGCTTGGATTTCTGAAAGGTAAAATATTGATAATACTCAGTAACATTTAAGTCCTCAGTGGGGTCTGAAGCAGCACTCCATAATCAAGTGCATTAATATTTGTGCAATGAATCATATATTCAAAATAAATAATATAAATAAAAACTAAACAGACTTTATTTTCTTTATTTTTTTTTCCTGACAAAGTTTATAGCTGCATGATCTATGGGAAAAATTTTGACTTGAAGGACTCTCTTAAATTTTATGACCATGGATAAGAGATTATAAAATTGAACTGTTTAAGCTTCTATTATAGACTGTTTATGTGAAAGTAGAAACAAACAACAGTGAAACATAATTCCTAAGTTTATATACTCAAGCTTAATATCTTAAAATCTCTATCTAGGTACCATATTGAACTGTCATAGTTTCTAAACTTAAACTTGAATGAATAAGCTCGCATGCATAAAAAGTTTCTGTTTGCCAATGCTCATAGAACATTCACATATATTGATCCTACATTGGCCATGAGATGAATATCAATGCATTATAAGGCTAACAAGCTGTAGAGAATGTTTATTGATCATGTTTATTATTAAACTATAAACTACAAAAAGAAACCCTAAAAAAAACCAATTTCTATCCTCTTAATCAGTTCAGTTTAGTTCAGTCACTCAGTCATGTCCGACTCTTTACAACCCAATGGACTGTAGCATGCCAGGCTTCCCTTTCTATCACCAACTCCCAGAGCTTATTCAAACTCATGTCCATCGAGCTGGTGATGCCATCCAACTATCTCATCCTCTGTATTCTTCTCCTCCCACCTTCAATCTTTCACAGTATCAGGGTCTTTTCCAAGGAGTCAGTTCTTTGCATCAGGTGGCCAAAGCATTGGAATTCCAGCTTCACCGTCAGTCCTTCCAATGAATATTCAGGACTGATTTCCTTTAGGATGGACTGGTTGGATCTCATTCCAGTCCAAGGGACTCTCAAGAGTCTTCTCCAACATTATAATTCAAAAGCATCAATTCTTCGGTGCTCAGTTTTCTTTATAGTCAACTCTCACATCCATATATGACTACTGGAAAACCCATAGCTTTGACTAGATGGACCTTTGTTGGTGAAGTAATGTCTCTGCTTTTTAATATAGTGTCTCGGTTGGTCATTACTTTTCTTCCAAGGAGCAAGTGTCTTTTAATTTCATGGCTACCCCATGGACTGTAGCCCACCAGGCTCCTCTGTCCATGGGATTTACAGTCACCGTCTGCTGCTTATTTAACTTATATGCAGAGCACATCATGAGAAACTCTGGACTGGAAGAAACACAAGCTGGAATCAAGATTGCTGGGAGAAATATCAATAACCTCAGATATGCAAATAACACCACCCTTATGGCGGAAAGTGAAGAGGAGCTAAAAAGCCTCTTGATGAAAGTGAAAGTGGAGAGTGAAAAAGTTGGCTTAAAGCTCAAAATTCAGAAAATGAAGATCATGGCATCCAGTCCCATCACTTCATGGGAAATAGATGGGGAAACAGTGGAAACAGTGTCAGACTTTATTATTTTGGGCTCCAAAATCACTGCAGATGGTGACTGCAGTCATGAAATTAAAAGACGCTTACTCCTTGGAAGAAAAGTTATAACCAAACTGGATAGTATATTCAAAAGCAGAGACATTACTTTGCCAACTGAGGCAAACTAATCAAGGCTATGGTTTTTCCAGTGGTCATGTATGGATGTGAGAGTTGGACTGTGAAGAAGGCTGAGTGCTGAAGAATTGATGCTTTGGAACTGTGGTGTTGGAAAAGACTCTTGAGAGTCCCTTGGACTGCAAGGAGATCCAACCAGTCCATTCTGAAGGAGATTTCTTCGGAAGGACTGATGCTAAAGCTGAAACTCCAGTACTTTGGCCACCTCATGAGAAGAGTTGACTCATTGGAAAAGACTCTGATGCTGGGAGGGATTGGGGGCAGGAGGAGAAGGGGACGACCGAGGATGAGATGGCTGGATGGCATCACGGACTCGATGGACGTGAGTCTGAGTGAACTCCGGGAGATGGTGATGGACAGGGAGACCTGGTGTGCTGCGATTCATGGGGTCGCAAAGAGTCGGACATGACTGAGCGACTGAACTGAACTGAAAAATTAAGTCTCTCACTGTTTCCATTATTTTCCCATCTATTTGCCATGAAATGATGCGACCAGATGCCATGATCTTAATATTATTATTATAAAAATCTTTCCCTAATAATTCTTATGCAAAAAAGGAAAAAACACCAAGAAATTACAATTTTCCTATAAAAACGATATGAATCTCTGAATATAGGAAACTATAGCAGAGCTTGTCGGAAAAGATATAGACTAACAGTCACTGAATTAATGAAGAAAATGTTAAATAAATGAATTAAAACATTATATCTAAAAAAGAAAAATTAATAAAAACAAAAGCTAAAATAAGCAAAGGGTATAATCTGTAAAGATAAGAAATTAGATAATCTATAGGAAATAATCTGGGAAATATGTTTTTTTCATGAACAGTAAAATTATTTGCAAACCTAGTTAAAAGTAAAAGGAAGCAAATATACAAAATAAGGAAGAAAATGGATAGAAACATACAGTGGAATTAACTATGAGTTGTTACTTTTTCAAGATCTCTGAAAACATCAATGGAGTATTACTCAGCCATTAAAAAGAATACATTTGAATCAGTTCTAATGAGGTGGATGAAACTGGAGCCAATTATACAGAGTGAAGTTAGCCAGAAAGAAAAACACCAATACAGTATACTAACACATATATATGGAATTTAGAAAGATGGTAATGATAACCCAGTATGCGAGACAGCAAAAGAGACACAGATGTATAGAACAAACTTTTGGACTCTGTGGGAGAGGGAGAGGGTGGAATGATTTGGGAGAATGGCATCAAAACATGTACACTATCATGTAAGAAACGAATCGCTAGTTGAGGTTCGATATAGGATACAGGATGCTTGGGGCTGGTACACTGGGATGACCCAGAGAGATGATATGGGGAGGGTGGTGGGAGGGGGGTTCAAAGTTGGGAACTCATGTACACCTGTGATGGATTCATGTCAATGTATGGCAAAACCAATACAGTATTGTAAAGTAAAAAAATAAAAAATAAAAAAAAGTGAAAAAAAAAGAAAATATAAATGAAAGGATAATTTTCTAGAAAAATACTAATAAAACTGACTACAGAAGAGATAGAAATTCAGACCAACTTTTATTAAAGAAACTGAAAACATAATCAAATAATTCCAATTCTCTCAAAATATTAAACATTGAATTCTATAAAATACTTAAGGAAAAATCTTGATAGACTGTTTAAACCATTTCAAAGCATAAAAAAGGAAAACTTCCTAATTCTTATATGGAACAGACATAGCTTTAATATATAAAACATTACAAAAAAAAGAATAAAGCTGGAGAATAATTTTAATTTTATCTATTAATGAAAAAATGAAAACCTAAATAAAATACTAGGAAAAATAATACAGCCAACTGAAGCTAATGTTACAAAAGTGAATTTGCTTCACCACAAGAGAAAAATCATAGAATCTTCTGCACTGACATGCAAAGGCATCTGAACATTTAATGTGCATCCTTAATAACAAATAAACAGGTAATTTCTTAATATACCATAACAAATATTCAATGATCAATACTGAAAAAAGTTTCTTTAAAATGAGCTACCGAAAAACAATGTCTATCATAAACTCATTTAAAATTGTGAGGGCTATACTGGCAGACTTTACTAGAAAAGATGAAATAAAATTACATTTCTGCTTACAACCAAGAAATATAATGAAAAATTGACCCTTGCTGTCTTGTGGAAGACATACTCTAGGATTATCCCAAATGAGTCATACCCTTGTGTAGGGAACAAGGTATAAAGAAGGTTGAGAAGTGCTTGCAAACGAGACTCTCAACCAGGGCTGAACATTCTTGCAAACGAGATGTTCAGCTAAGAATCCTGTTTGTTCCCATGGGAAAAAAACATTTCTTGCACACAAAGATGTTTCTCTGATTCCTCAAAAGGAGCGGACCCTGAGACAAAACAGATTCTAAGTTGATACAAAAGTTCCCCAAAACAAAGTCTTAGCTGCAGTAAATAAGTCAAGGTAAGCTAATCAAAAAGGATCCTGTCCTGAATGCGCCTGACTCTAAAATTCTGCCCTAGACATAGTTGCCATGTTCTAAGGGACACAAGTAAATACAGGTGGCTTCTGATAACTGTGACAGGCCCCTGGGTAAGAGTTGACAAGAAAACGGAGACCTCAGGCCTAGAGCCACAAGGAGCTTGAGTTCTGTTAACAGATACAAGAGCTTAGAAGAGGACTCCAAGGTCCAGGAAAGAATTTAGTTTCACCAACACCCAGATTTCAGGCTTATGAGACCCTGACGAGAGGACCCAATTATGCTATGCCTGGACTTCCGACCTAGGGAAACTGCAAGATAAGTGTATGTGTGTTGCTTTAAGCCACTTAGTTTGTGGCCATTTAATATACAAATCCCTTACGATTATACAGTAGAAGTGAGAAATAGATTTAAGGGCCTAGATCTGATAGATAGAGTGCCTGATGAACTAGGGAATGAGGTTCGTGACATTGTACAGGAGACAGGGATCAAGACCATCCCCATGGAAAAGAAATGCAAAAAAGCAAAATGATTGTCTGGGGAGGGCTTACAAATAGCTGTGAAAAGAAGAGAGGCAAAAAGCAAAGGAGAAAAGGAAAGATATAAGCATCTGAATGCAGAATTCCAGAGAATAGCAAGAAGAGATAAGAAAGCCTTCTTTCAGTGGTCAATGCAATGAAATAGAGGAAAACAACAGAATGGGAAAGACTAGAGATCTCGTCAAGAAAATTAGAGATACCAAGGGAACATTTCATGCAAAGATGGGCTCAATAAAGGACAGAAATGGTGTGGACCTAACAGAAGCAGAAGATATTAAGAAGAGGTGGCAAGAATACACGGAAGAACTGTACAAAAAAGATCTTCACGACCCAGATAATCACGATGGTGTGACCACTCATCTAGAGCCAGACATCCTGGAATGTGAAGTCAAGTGGGCCTTAGAAAGCATCACTATGAACAAAGCTAGTGGAGGTGATGGAATTCCAGTGGAGCTCTTTCAAATCCTGAAAGATGATGCTGTGAAAGTGCTGCACTCAATATGCCAGCAAATTTGGAAAACTCAGCAGTGGCCACAGGACTGGAAAAGGTCAGCTTTCATTCCAATCCCAAACAAAGGCAATGCCAAAGAATGCTCAAACTACTGCACAATTGCAATCATCTCACATGCTAGTAAAGTAATGCTCAAAATTCTCCAAGCCAGGCTTCAGCAATACGTGAACCGTGAACTTCCTGATGTTCAAGCTGGTTTTAGAAGAGGCAGAGGAACCAGAGATCAAATTGCCAACATCTGCTGGATCATGGAAAAAGCAAGAGAGTTCCAGGAAAATATCTATTTCTGCTTTATTGACTATGTCAAAGCCTTTGACTGTGTGGATCACAATAAACTGTGGAAAATTCTGAAAGAGATGGGAATACCAGACCACCTGACCTGCCTCTTGAGAAATCTGTATGCAGGTCAGGAAGCAATAGTTAGAACTGGACATGGAACAACAGACTGGTTCCAAATAGGAAAAGGAGTACATCAAGGCTGTATATTGTCACCCTGCTTATTTAACTTATATGCAGAGTACATCATGAGAAATGCTGGGCTGGAAGAAGCACAAGCTGGACTCAAGATTGCTGGGAGAAATATCAATAACCTCAGATATGCAGATGACACCACCCTTATGGCAGAAAGTGAAGAGGAACTAAAGAGCCTCTTGATGAAAGTGAAAGTGGAAAGTGAAAAAGTTGGCTTAAAGCTCAACATTCAGAAAATGAAGATCATGGCATCCAGTCCCATCACTTCATGGGAAATAGATGGGGAACAGTGGAAACAGTGTCAGACTTTATTTTGTGGGGCTCCAAAATCACTGCAGATGGTGACTGCAGTCATGAAATTAAAAGACGCTTACTCCTTGGAAGAAAAGTTACGAACAACCTAGACAGCATATTCAAAAGCAGAGATATTACTTTGTCAACTGAGGCAAACTAGTCAAGGCTATGGTTTTTCCTGTAGTCATGTATGGATGTGAGAGTCGGACTGTGAAGAAGGCTGAGTGCCGAAGAATTGATGCTTTTGAACTGTGTTGGAGAAGACTCTTGAGAGTCCCTTGGACTGCAAGGAGATCCAACCAGTCCATTCTGAAGGAGATCAGCCCTGGGATTTCTTTGGAAGGAATGATGCTAAAGCTGAAACTCCAGTACTTTGGCCACCTCATGAGAAGAGTTGACTCATTGGAAAAGACTTTGATGCTGGGAGGGATTGGGGGCAAGAGGAGAAGGGGATGACAGAGGATGAGATGGCTGGATGGCATCACGGACTCGATGGACATGAGTCTGAGTGAACTCCGGGAGTTGGTGATGGACAGGGAGGCCTGGTGTGCTGCGATTCATGGGGTCGCAAAGAGTCGGACATGACTGAGGCCTGAACTGACTGACTAATACACATGTGAGAAAAGAATAAACAGAAACTTCCATTAAATAGAGTTGGAAGACCAGAAAGGGGAGCTCTCATGCCCTGTCACAGGAGCAGAGCCCAACAGGAGAAAGACTGCTCTTCTTTCCTTGGTAAGGACTCAGCCAAGGAAAAGTCCTAGGCTCTTTGTTTACTTCTGATAAAGACTTAAAGAGAGCCTCAAAAAGGTTTCTACTGGTTTTTATTAATGTAACTGCTTCCCGAAACAAAATGCAAAATGATTTTAAGGAACACAACAAAAGTCAGCAATCAATAATAACAACAAAACCCACAACATCAACAACACAATATCTGGTATCCAGTAAAAGAAAATTACCAGGTAGGTGAAAGAAGAAAACATAAAATATACTCCATAATTAGGAGAAAAAAATCAGTAATAGAAACCAACTATGAAATAACAGAGATGGTAGATCTGGCACAACGACAGGCGGGCACTGAAACAGCGTTGTACAAATGCTGTGTTCGTTCAAGGAAGCAGAGGAAAACATGAGCACAATGAGTGAAATGAAAGATATTTTAGGACACAATGCAATCTCTATAAATAAAAGATACGATCACTGAAATGAAGAATATACTGAATTAGGCAGTGCAGGAAAACATATCAGTGAAATTGAAGAAATAGCAACTGTTTAACACTCAGCACATGAGGAACTTGGTTCCCTGTAAAAAATCCATGTAATTTTTCAGGTCTGACCACAGGCCGTTATGGAGACAAGCCACATTGGGAAAACTGTCCTTCCCACACCAGACTTGGGCATCTTCGTTTCTGAACAGAGTTGAGGTCAAGGACTCAGCTGGCTGGCCATGCTGTTTGCATATTTGCATTCCTAGTCCAGGTGCTTTCTCTCTTAGATATCTTTATCTGGGGCCTTGAGCAGAGGTCTTCAAGTACTTCTGCTCAGTCCTCCTTTCAGGTCAGGGGAGAGGTTGGGCCTTAAGGACAGAAGGAAACACTGAAGACATTTCACCCTCTACTCCAGTACCCAGTCCTTCTCCACCTCTAGCCCTTCCCTCTTGCCTTCTTTTCTACCCCAGTAAACACAAAATTGCCTAGGCCTTTTGTTGTCTGGGTTGCGCTGGGAGGCATGGGTATAGGTCAACAGTGAGAAAACAAGTCTGCAGTAATCCAATCCACTTTAACCTCCAAGAGGTGTATTCTATGGGAGATAATGAACAGAAGTGGAAACTTTCTCTGGCTTATCCTCTTGCTTACACCATGACAGTAAGTGCTGAAGGCCTAACCCTTATTTTGGGCTAGTTGCTTTCATGAGCTACTCAACACTTGTAGATCAGCTCTCTTCCAGCTTAGCAGAGTTCCTAACAGCACAGAAATGAAAAAGACTGAAAAATAATGAAAAATATCTATGCCCTATGAAAAAATATCATAATCATACAGTTTAACATCATGTAATTGGCAACCCAGAAAAAAGCGTAGAGGGTGGTATGCAGGAAAAAAAAAAACCAAAAAACTAAACTAAAAATAATAGCCCAGATTTTCTAAATTTTGAAGAAAATCATAAATCCACAGATCCAAAAAGTTTGAGTCCCAAAAAATTTTGAAAAGGAAGATATAAACTCTCATATGTAAATAATATGATTTTATACTTAAACATTTGATAAAAATGTATTTTAACAACATAACCCAGTAACATGTTACACAATTAAAAATTAATAGCCATATATTTGGAAGAAAAAATTTTTTACAGTAGTAAAAAAAAACAACTAAATTATCTAGAAATAATACTTGAAAGATTTTGCAAAACCTAACTTCTGAAAGTGAGGAAATAAATATTGATTTATTCTAAATATATACCTTATTCTACAGAATATTCTTGAGTAGAAAATCTCTTTATAAAGTAATGCCAATTTTCTCTAAATGAATTCCAATGAAATAACAAAATAATTTTTAGTTGATAAGAGAAGATTACTGAATTTCATAAAAGATGGAACACATGGGAAAAAAGTAAGACAATTCTATTATTGCATAAAGCCATACGAACTAAAAAACAATTTCATATTGAGGCATAAACATAGTAAGAAATGGAGATTTTAAAAAATAGACATAAATAATTAGTATGTGGCAAATAAGGCATTTCCAATCAGTGGAGTAAATATTGATCAATAAATGGTCTCAAGGAAGTGTATAAACTCTTAAAGGTTAAGGGGAATGGCTATAAAACAAGCTGGATTTTTTCCATGTTCCTTTTGCCTGTGAGAATTCCAGAAGAGTCAAAGATTTAACTGGGAAAAAATATCTTCTAAAATTTTTTTAAAGATTAAAAAATAATCATGAGCATGAAGGTCTTTCTAAACATGACTCCAAACATTAGACTATTAAAGAATTAATTTGATCACCTAAAATTCTTAATGTATGTATAAAATGACTATTATAAACATAAAACATGCCTCTATGTGTTTTGTAAGAAGCAAGCATTTTACAAAAAGAATGATAGAGTTTTATAATATATTAAAAAGTTCAAACATCAATAAAACTACTGGTTAACAATGGGAAATAAAGTACATAAATAGGTACCATATTCCTTAAATTTATACATATATCTGTATATATATTACTATATACCTTAAATTTTTAAAAATATCTTTAAAAACTCTTTGTAAATTAGTAAATTTCAGATTAACAAAATTATTCAACATTAACCATCACAATGGCTGAGAGTCATTCTTATAATTTATTTTCTAAGTACAATAGAATTTTGTTTTTTGACAACTGAGTAATTATAGGTTTAAAAATGAGTTATTTGGAAAGTCCACTACATATGCGATTTATAATCTGAAATTTTAGTTTGACTCAATTGACTTATTTATACCGAGCCTAGCTATCTGCACAGAATTTACAACTTCTATTTTGATTCATTGATTCCTAATTTATTTAGCTTACCTAGTAACTTAATAGTGGGATAAAACTACATGAAATGTGTGTGTGCATTTGTATAAGCTATTGCCAGTGATACAGAAGAAATCTAAGAAGCTACAACTGGGCAATTTGATTTTTAAAAATCAAGAAGAGGAATTTCTTTAGTTTTACTCCCTAAACGAACAGTATGTGAAATGACAGAACTACTTGACCATTTTCCCCTGACTCCATATAAGGCCTTGGCTAAGAACTTTTCCATGTCCTTACGCTACACATAGCATTGTCTACTCAAATTTGGGGGATTCACGAACGTTTTGAATTCATCTTTAACACTTAATTTTTGTCCCTCCTGTATCAGGCACTGTTTCACTTCTTGGTTCTCTGAAGTTTTGTTTTGTTCAGTGCTTTGTTCAGCTGCCTGTAGAGTGAATGCTTGTGAGGAAAGCACCAGCTTTTCTTTATATAGTTTGAGAATCATCTGACGGAAGCAACAGAGTATCTCTCTGGAATCAATTGTCTACAAGTTTAGATGTTCCATGAAAATACCAGTGCGGAAAGATCGCCAAACATATAAGTAAAAGACTTGCTATCTTAAGGCACTCTTTTATACATAACAATCTAGCAAGAACAAATTCGGAATGACGCAATGCTGCCGTAGCTATAGCACCGAGCTGTACATACCAACCACTGCTATGGGACTGTGATGACTTCAGCCCTAGCAATGTGAAGAAGGTAGCTGTGCAAAGTAAAATTATTTGATGCATGACAATAATATTACTGAGCATTTATGCACTGAGTAAAAATAAAAACAAGTTTATGAATAAAGGTACTCACGATAGCATTACTTATGCTATTTTTTTAAAAGATGGAAATAATCTAAGGAGATGAGTCCATAATCATAGAATCTCAATATAATGTAACATTGTATAAGCCTCTTAACATGGAAACATTTTGAAATATTAAAAAAACAAAATCATACATAATGCTATTGACCGCAGCTCATTAAACAACTGAGGCATCTCCAGGATCAAAACGTGTACTTAGCTTTACTCTCAGAAAGAAAGGAAAGTGAAGTCACTCAGTCATGTCCGACTCTTTGCAGCCCCATGGACTGTAGCCCTACCAGGCTCCTCTGTCCATGGGATTTTCTAGGCAAGCATACTGGAGTGGGTTGCCATTTCCTTCTCCAGGAGATCTTCCTGACCCAGGAATTGAACTCAGGTCTCCTGCATTGTAGGCAGACACTTTACTCACAGAGCATATTTTCAATATATATGGCACCTCAATATAAAAGAGTTGGTGTATTAAGCAATACTTATTATGAAGAAGGGCTTCCTTCATAGCTCAGTCGGTAAGGCATCTATCTGCAATGCAGGAGACCTGGGTTGAATTCCTGGGTCAGGAAGATCCCCTGGAGAAGGAAATGGCAACCCACTCCAGTATTCTTGCTTGGAGAATCCCATGGACAAAGGAGCCTGGTGGGCTACAGTCCATGGAGTCACAAGAGTCAGACATGACTTAGTGACTAAACCACCACCATTATGAAGAAAAATGTCTTATAAATTGGATACAGATTAGACAGAAAGATACAGTCAACCTATTTTGTCTCCATTTTATTGCTGTGATTTACTGCTTTGGAGAGGTACTACTGTGGAAGGTCTACCTTAGGGATGAAATATACTTCACTTACTTCTTACAGACTGTAAGACTAGATAGCTTCACAGACCACTGATGATGTAATTCCATCTCCACCTTCATACCAGTTTAAGTGTGCCAAGTAGCAAAAACAGTCTATACACATCACCTGAAATAACATTGTTACTGAACATGAAAACTGAAATCTGTATTCAGATAATCTGGATCCAAATATATGTTTTGCCAAATTAGTGATTTTTCACAAGGAATCCTCAGGTCGTCCTTAAAAGGCAAACAGCTAATGCGTTTATCATTAATTCATTGGGAAAATTTGGTTTAAGCAAATTTTAAACTGAACTTTTACTCCATATGTTATAATATACCTGTGCCAGGAAGTAGTTTGAATTACTCCAGATCATGCGACTGAACATTTTTCTGTTCAAGCTCAACAAGTTTATTAATAATTTCTTCTTAATAGTGTGCTTGCTCTTAGGGAACAAATAATGACAAGAATTCTGCGCTGCTCCTTCAACAGGTATACTCGGGGCTGAATCTGTGATTTACATTTCAGTCTTTATTCTCTGGCCTCTCAAGTATAATTTGCTCCTCAGAAGAAAAATTCTTCCTGTTCCTCATGGGCCAGTGTCTCATAAAACCCCGTATGAGAGGAAATCTGTGACCCACCATGGTCTGGCGCTAGATCAACCTCGACACACCTAACAGCTACTCTTTCACCTTCATCTTCACCAGGGCAGGGCTGCCAGGGCTGCCACAGAGTCTCCCATGAGTGAGGCAGCAGAGGAATCCAGATTCGACTTTTCAGTTGAAAAATATGTGCCTCAGCCTCTTAGCTGCTTAGTTACAGAGGCACAGATGCCACCCTGAAAGCTTAACAGAAGGTGGGAAACTTTATTTTAAAGCTTCATCTGTGCAGGAAAACAAAGAAAGAAGACACAACCCTTAGTTTATTAAGTTTGTTTATTAACCTAAGCAGAGTGGCAAAGGGCTGAGTTAAAAAAATCCTCCTAGAAGCTTGCATTGTATTCTATTTACCAGTTATTTATAGGTTGCTCATTAAATGGACATGTTGTTCAGTTGCTAAGTCGTGTTGGACTTCTGCAACCCCACGGACTGCAGCCCACCAGGTTCCTCCTTCATGGGGTTCCCCAGGCACCAATACCGGAGTGGTTGCATTTCCTTCTCCAAAAGGAGCATGGACTCACAGATTTAGGAAAGATGGACTCCATTTAACTTATTAGGTCTGAATTACCAATGTAATAATATTTTATTACCTATATTCTAGTAGGATAAATTCAATTTTTCTTATTTAACTGTACCTCCACTATATATATGTATATATGTATGTATATATATCAGCCATTGAATTATAGTCAAAAGGCTTGTATAAACATTTTTTCACTGCTCTTTTGAAAATTATTAAATGTGTAGGTAAACTATACAGTAAATATTTGTTTTCAATGGAAAATGGTATGATGTTTATGCCTAATGATTATGAATTTTAATTTTTAGTGTAAACTTCACAATATTCTGCCTATATCAACATTTTTGTGTTTGACATTTTAGCAATGATGTGTATGGAATGAGTAATTAGGGGAGAAGGGCATCTGCCTGGCCAGATGCATCAGATAAACTCATTCTGGCCATAAATAAATAAAATAAAATTTCACAACTGGATCATTTTACCTTTTAACTAGCTATGAGATCTCTAGATTAATAATGTACAGGCTAGCACATTTATTCCATGTATTTTATTGAGCATCTGCTCTATGGTAGATACTGAATAAGATATCAAGATTTTGAAAGACCACATTCCTTTCCCAATGAAGCCAAGAGAGTCTAGTGGGTGGGCCTAAGAAAATCTGCCAAACCATCATGAAAATACAGTATCATTGGGAATATGATAGAATTAGGTACAGTTTCCCAGAGGATTATAGTGAACAGTCATTCATTGCTTCATATAAGTTAGGAACTTACCATCCCCCCATATCCATGATATTTATTTCTGCATAATAAATAGAGATGCTTCCATGTGACCTAAGGAGGTGATAGGTATTTCATAGAGGACACAATTTATGCAAAAGCAAAGAGACAAGAAGAGCCACATGTGGTCTGAATGTTCACAGTGGCCTGAGTGCAGAGTCCCTCTGTGGGTATGGTGAGAGGTGAGGTTTTTTCATGAGAGGTTAATACTTATACAGTCTTACACATCATATCAAAGAAATTAAGTTCATCTTGCAGAGGAATCTGCAGGTTTGGAGAATGAATGAACAGACCCCTTTTTGAAATGTGTTCAGAAGATTGGAGAAAGAGTATGAGTGTGGGACTGACAGGAAACAACGAAGAGTTAATACTTGTCAGGATTCCAACAAACGGCACCCTCAGCCTAGGATAAACCAGGAAGGGTGTGCACATGGAATGATTTCAAAGGCATGGGCAGAGCATAGGGGCATCAGGAAGGATGATGCCTGAAACAAGCACTTTGAGCAGAAGGATGAGGAGAATGAAAGGTTATAGGAACCTGGGCAAAGAGTTATGCAAAGAGGAGCAGCGACCTGTTGTCACAACACAGGCATCCTTAAAGACATGGAAGGAACCAGGAGATTCAATACCCCCAATCTCATTCTTCCCCAACTCTAATCTCCTACTAAGGCTTTCTGTAGCCAAACCCAACTGAAACTAGGGGGCACAGCCTCCCTGGGGACAAGACCAGTAAAGAAGGCAAGGAAGTCGATCTTTGGAGGATAGACAAACAATATCCAATATTGTAGTGATATTAATTTAATAACATAAACAAAAGTGTTGGGAATAAAGAAGATGGTAGCATTTGAAAAATTTATAAAAAGCATAGTAACCAGGATGTGACCTAATGGTACCAAATGGAGACAAATAATAGGCAAATATGACTCTAAGACTTCTAGTTTGGGCTGAGGAGATGTAAGTGATGGTGTTAGTGATGTACTTCCACACACCTTGTTACCCCTGCTGATTTGGACTATTTTCACTCCTAATTCTAGACTGTTACTCTCCTATCTTCTTTAGCCTCATCCTCTTTCAAAGTTCATACTAGTAATCCAACTATGACTCTTTTTGTTCTATAATCTAGTAATGCTAATGACCTCCCAGTCACTCCTATGGGTTCCTGAACTCTGAGTTCTAGCCCGCACTTAAATCTGCATGGATTAGACTCAGTTCAGTTCAGTTCAGTCGCTCAGTCGTGTCCAACTCTTTGCAACCCCATGAATTTCAGCACGCCAGGCCTCCCTGACCATCACCAACTCTCAGAGTTCACTCAGACTCACGTCCATCGAGTCCGTGATGCCATCCAGCCATCTCATCCTCTGTCGTCCCCTTCTCCTCCTGTCCCCAATCCCTCCCAGCATCAAAGTCTTCTCCAATGAGTCACCTCTTCGCAGGAGGTGGCCAAAGTACTGGAGTTTCAGCTTTAGCATCATTCCTTCCAAAGAACACCCAGGGCTGATCTCCTTCAGAATGGACTGGTTGGATCTCCTTGCAGTCCAAGGGATTCTCAAGAGTCTTCAACACCACAGTTCAAAAGCATCAATTCTTCAGTGCTCAGCCTTCTTCACAGTCCAACTCTCACATCCATACATGACTACTGGAAAAACCATAGCCTTGACTAGATGGACCTTAGTTGGCAAAGTAATGTCTCTGCTTTTGAATATACTATGTAGGTTGGTCATAACTTTCCTTCCAAGGAGTAAGCGTCTTTTAACTTCATGGCTGCAGTCACCTTCTGCGGTGATTTTGGAGCCACTGACACTGTCTGAATAAATAAAGTCTGACACTGTTTCCGCTGTTTCCCCATCTATTTCCCATGAAGTGATCAACAACTAAATCTAGTATCAGCTGTTACATCTCTGGATGATATCTGGATCATGGCATCATCCTGTACTTTTGAGGTTTAGAAAAACTCTTAATTATATCCTCTTAATTACATCTAAGAAATATTGTACAGAGCTAACTGAAAAGCTCTTCCAGTCCATTCCTTGTATATGTCTTACATATTTGTCTAAATACATTAATTATACTATGTACATGATACATTGGTATCTCAGAGGAAAGAGATTTTTTTTTTTTTGCTTATCAAGGTTAGGCTTCACAAAGAATGTCAATGTAATACATAACTCAAACACTGAACGATTACAAGTCTGTTAGTTTCACAAAAAGCAAAAGGATCTTCTATGAACAGAACATTATGATCAATCATATGAAGGTATAAATACTATGTATAGTAGGAATTGGAAATAGTTCATTGCTAGATAGGATTATAAAGTGAGAGATGACAGACTCTTAAGGTAGAAAGCATGAGGAAATTTTATATTAGGTAAATATGACTTTATAAGGGCTACTAGAATAGTACACCAGGAAAAGTAATTCATATTATCAATTGAATGAATTCAATAATAGATTTTTAATAAGCTCTGTAATAGCCATTAATATATAAAGAGGTATATATAATAGTAGTATATAGGAACATGATCTTATCTACTGTATTTTTTCAGCTCATAGGCTGGGTGGTTTAAAAACTGAAATTTATTTTCTCAAAGTTCTGGAGACTTGAAAGTCCAAGAAAAAGGTTTTGGCAGGATTTGGCTCCTGGTGAGAGTCCTCTTCCTGGCTTGTAAATAGATAAACTTTAGGTGGTTTTCCCTCTGAGCATGAACAAAGGCAGCAACAGCCAAATCTCTAGTGTCTCTTCTTATAAGGACACTAATCCACTGGATCAAGGGCCCAGCTTTATTATCCTATTCAACCTTAATTATTTACTTGAAGTCACATTGGAGGTTAGGGCTTCAACATTTAAATTTAGGAGGAACACAAACATTCAGTCCATGACATTTCACTCCAGCACCCAAATTCATGTTTTTCTCTCAAGCAAAAAAACATTCATTCCATCCCAACAGCCTTAAAAGTCTTATTCTTGCATCAACTCTAAAGTCTAAGGTCCAAAGTGAAATGAAGTCGCTCAGTCGTGTCTGACTCTTTGCGAGTCCATGGACTGTAGCCCACCAGGCTCCTCCGTCCATGGAATTTTCCAGGCAAGAATGCTGGAGTGGGTTGCTATTTCTTTTTCCAGCGGCTCTTGCTGACCCAGGGATCAAACCCAGATTTCCCGCATTGCAGGCAGACGCTTTACCATCTGAGCCACCAGAAAGTGTCATTTAAATATCATCTATATTCATTCGGATAAGAGTCCCAATGTGATTCAATTTGAGGTGAATTGCCTTGCCTGTAAAGACCAGGCAAGCTGTATGCTTCCAAGATACAGTGACAGGACAGACAGGCACATGGTGGACATTCTCATTCCAAAAGGAAAAACCTAGGGAAAAAATGGGGTGATAGATCCCAATCAAGGTGAAAACCTAGCTAAGCTGAATTCCATTAGCTCTTAAGGCACCAGAATATTCCTCTGGCTTGATGTTCTGCTCTCCAGACCTACTGTGGGGGCCACATCACCCCTTTGGCTGTGGAGCAGCTCTGCCCTGGTCACACTGGGCCAAGTTCTTGCCCTGAGGCACTCAGTATAGCCCCACTACTTGAAATGAAGGACCCAGCCTTGTCCCCAAGCCCTGGAGGAAGTGGTGGGGGCAGTAGCCCTAAGATCTCTCAGTCCCCTTTGTATCAATCTTTTTCTTGAAGGATAAAGCATGTTTAAAGCTGAAGAGCACTATGGTCTCATCCAGTAGACTCATTCTACGGCCTTTCCTATGAGTATGCACAGAGGATGTGAGCTCTGACGTGTTTTTCAAAGGGCACCCACCCTATCAGATTAGGCCCTACCTTTATGACCTCATTTATCTTCATTTCCTCACTCTAAATACAGCCAGACTGCAGGTGGGGGCTTCAACATTTGAATTTGGGGGATACACAACCAGTCCATATGTCTTTCTATATCTAACCTATTGAAACAGAGAAGACAATTATTCTACAAAAATAAGCATCCACTTAATTGGATACATCAGCCAATTCTGTCAAATACTAAACCTGACTGTCAGGTTTACTAAATAGAAAGTATACTTTTTATTGTTTATGATCAAAGCATATAGAGTTGGTTTTCAAATTTCTTGCATTCTTTTTTGGACAGTTGAATTCTAAAAGCTTTTGTTATTTTAGTCAAAAAATTTCCTTAGCAGATGTCCACAACAGATTGTGTAAAATGAGACCACTGATAAGTGGATGCTATTGAGCAGAGGAGTGCTGCTCTTCCTAAAGAATTTTCCAGACCAGGCGGCCAGTGAATGAGTCCATTATGAACAGTTTAAACATCTAAAGTGCTGAGCAATGCTAACAGCCCTAAAACTTATAGCATATAGTCTTACAAATAACTAGAGTTTTATAAAATGCAAGAATAGATTTCATTTCTCTCTTTGTACCAGAATCACTGAATTTCAAATCAGACATATAGCATCACTACTACATTCTCCTCAACTCATAGATTTAACTATGGAGTGCTGTGGGTTATTCATCCTGTATCTCTCACTATAAATTCACAAAACTTACTTGAATGAAAAATGTGTTGTCTACTATAGTCTAGTCATTCTGTCTTGCAAGCCAAGCACAGCATTTAATGCCAAATGTGGAACTCTGATTGGAGCTCAGAGTAGCTTCAACATCAGCTTCTAGTTTATCCAGACAGAGCTAGTTTTACCCAATGTGTCATTTTTATATTAAATGAACCATTTCACCATTAAGTGCTAAAGGAAAATGAACTTGCTTTTATTCCTTTGTGAATGAATTTATGCTCTCCATGATGCATTAAAAAAGTATGTAGAAAAATTGAGGGGGTTTAGGACCAAGATACTCACTTTCAGAGAATATTCTAATGTCATTGTAGAGAATAATTTCTTACATTTTAGTTTTTTTTCCTATTTTTGTTTATCTAGTATAATAACTTCCTGAAATTGACCATAAAACATCAAGGTGGCTTTTTTTTTTTTCTTTCAGTCAAATTAGAATAACTGAACACAGTTTCTCCTTTCAGGAGATAAATGTTGTGTTCACACAGTCTCTCCCCTGGTGGAGATTCTGGAGTTTAGAAGTGTGGGTTAGTGATTAACGATCATCCAGGAAGTACTTCTAACCACTGCTAATGAGACCTCCATGCCTCTTTCGGAGTACCTTAATCACGGCACTGTCAACTGTACGCTTGTCTCCACCATTAAATAAAGCTCTTCAGGGCAGGAATATATCTTATACATCTTTACATTCCTAGGTAGGGCCTAGGGTATTTATTGGTACACAGTGAAGAGCAAACATTTAATTTTAAGAACCAATATTTAAAACTGTTCAACAATACTTTCTTCCAAGTTAAACAGACCTAGATCTGAGGAACAACCACCAATGGATAGCTGTGTGATCCTAGGCAAATGTAGGCAACATCTTTGTTTTCATTTCTACCATGATTCCCCTTCTTTCTGTGGTGGAACCCTAAGTTTTTCCCTCCTATGAGAGAAAGAGGATATTCATCAGATGGTCTGACACCAGCCCTAGTTGGAAAGATGGTCACATGACCCAGGCTAACTAAACTGTACTTGTCTCCAAAACAGGTGCATCGTCCAGACTTTTCCAGGTAAACCTGGGGCTTCTTAAAGCTATGGTGGAAGAGAGAGCCTCTCGTTAAAGGACAGAACTAAAACAATTCAGTAACAAGATTGCTGTCCTTTAATCCAGGGAAAATGATCCATAGATTGAAGTACAATGCCTCACAAGTCGGAGAATTCTGTTCCCAAGGGATCTGGGGCAAGAGTGAATGTTACAGAGAGTTAAAAGAGGCAACATTGAAACAGGCAGGGCTTGGCCAGGAGTTTGGGGATCTTCTAAGGCTACCAGGTCCTGTTTTCTATAGCAAGGGAAGCTAAGCTAAATTAGAAGATTATGTTTGGTATATGTTAGGATTCCATGACCATTGTTTCCCATTAGTACAGGCTAACACTGGTTTAGAGTTGTGATATGGACCAGGCCACTAGGGCACCCTCCATCTTGTGGGTCACAAGAACCAACTTGATCATTCTTTTCAGATAGGAGTTAGCAGAAAGGGTGAGGCAGAGACAGGGTATACAGCTGCCCTCCCAAAGTAATGATATAGAAATAACACAGGTCTTGACACCATTATTTGAACTCCATGAATACAGACCTTGCCTGGATCTATCTCTAGAACTTTCAGCTATGCAATTCAGTAAAATCCATTTTTTTAAAAAGCACTAGATCTGACATTTAATGGAAAGGATCCTAATTCATCAAGTTTTTTAAAATCTTGAAGATATAGTGTCCACATGTATAAAAGGGGGGTAATACAAAATTTACAGTTGGAGTAAGAAATCTTAATAATAGTGTAAAATTATACACTATATATTCATAAACATGATAGTCAATACTTTTAGAGCTCTATTTTCCAGATGTGTCTGAAATGCTTTACACATATTAACACGTTAATCCACTGGACAATTCTTTGAGTTAGGCATTTTGCAGATGAAGAAATTAAGGCACAGAATTGAAAGAACTATTTACAGCCCTAGAGCTCTTAAATGGCAAGGGTGGGGATTCAAGCCTTAAAGTCTGGTTCCAGAGTCTATGCTGTTAATCACTGAGCTACATTGTCCTTGGGCAACGTTTATAAAGCCCAGTGCTTTTCACAAAGTAAGGTTTTCACAGGCTTATTATCATTGCTCTATTTTGTAGGTCTGCAGTGAATACTTCATTTCTACAGCCACTGTTGCACCTTCCCACAGCTGATGCTACTTTAAAGCAATGCTTCTTAGTTGGAGTTTGGCATCCAAATCACCTGCAAAGCTTGTTGAAGCTCTGACTGCAGGACCTACCTAGAGTGCTTCTAATTCCAAGTAATTAGCAGTTTTAATCAATGTTATGTGTTGCTGCAGCAGCTGATCCACCCACCACCACCTATATCCCCTGAGAACCACTGCTGCAAAGTTGCCTTGCAGACTTTCGTGTTGATTGTTTCAAGGAAGAGGAGGGATCTGGGGAGATAGTTCGTCTCATAACTAAGGGGAACACATTTTAGTATTTCTATGACTTGAAGGATTAAGCAGGTTCCTAAAGTCTCCTAAATAACTGAATTCCAAAAATTTCACAGGGAGCTGCAGCAAGCATGTGTGTATAAAATACCAAACATGAGGTCAGAGTTCATGCAATAAAAGAAGCAATATTATTCAATAGCAACTAAGGGTTTTAGGGGCATTTTTGTTTGCAGAACAGGACTCCAGTTCTTTAAAAAAAAAAAAAAGACAGCTTATTTTTTTCCCACTAGGATATTCCTCTGGAAACAGTATAACTCACATGACTCATAATCTAGATAAGAATGTCTTAAAAACACATTCCATACCCTAGGAAATTCTCATTCCAAAGTTCAATAAATTTATCAGAACTTAACATCTGTATTTTATTTCATGTCTGTGCTTTCTGAATCCCTCAATTCCACTTTATATCCTCCAGTTTCGTTTCGGCTTTAACCCAAATGTGAGACTCAGTCTGTTTTCCTTAGATTGACCAAAACCAAACAGAAAGTCACACAAATGTATATATGGACCTGAGCAAAGACTAAAAGAGAAAGCTTTGCATTTTAACCAAAGAATTTGTTTACCAGTTTCTCACTGACTATCAAACTCTCTTCACCACAACAAAACCAAAGTGTCTACTCTCATTACATGTGTGTGTTAGTCTCTGAGTCATGTCCAGCTCTTTGGGACCCCAAGGACAGTAGCCCTCAGCCAGACTCCTCTGTCCATGGAATTCTCCTGGCAAGAATACTGGAGTGTGTTGTCATTTCCTTATCCAGGGGATCTTCCTGGCCCACAGATCGAACCCAGGTCTCCCTCATTGCAGGCAGATTCTTAACCATCTGAGCCACCAGGAAAGCCTGCTCTCATTACTTAAACAATTTCTATTTTCTTTTCTCCTGTTCTGAGACAGAAGCAGGCAAATTAAGAGAATGAAAAAGGATGAAGGAAGTGAAATAATGGCAAATTCTCATTCTCTTATGCAGCTTTTTGGTACGACACTAAAACTTCTTTAATGGGAAATTTGACTCGAATTCCCAAATAATGGGTATCACTAATGGCACATCAGCTTAAATTCATGCAAAGATACAAATGACTACACCTGTATGCCCAGACTTTACAGCACTATAAACAGAAAAAAATCTAGCCACATAAATAGCCCCAAATTCCTCTTTTGACACCAAGCTGCATAGTAGGACCTCCCGTTCTATGAACTGCACAGTTTTGCAGTGATTCACGAGACTTCCCCAAAGTGAAAATAATGTACACGCCGAGAAAGAGCACCTTCTGAGAACTCTCACTTTTCTCCAACATTGCTATCCCATACATCCCTCAAATATTCAGTTCTCCTGTTCTCAGAACATATGGGAAGTAAAGGGAGTTCATGCAGGAGGAGGCAGGTTCGCCTCTCATTAAACACTAAGCCAACTGTTATCACCTGAGCACCAAAGTAACAACGCTGTTCTCAGAAAGCCTCATGAAAACAACGACCATATATTCTGCTCTAATACTTCTTTTTTGTTTAAATTTATTTATTTTTAATTGGAGGATAATTGCTTTATAGTATTATATTGGTTTCTGCCATAGATAGGGTGGGAGGTGGAAAGGAAGTTCAAAAGGGAGGGGAAATACCTGTACCTACAACTGATTTATGTTGATATATGCCCTAATACTTTATCTTACAGGGTGATTCCCAATGGGAACAGAGAAGAAATAAGACACATTACTCTAGGAAACTGCAAGCTGTACCACCCATCTCCTTACTCTGAATAGCAGAGAAGCTCTTATGGGCAGTGTTACATTCCTCAGGAGTGCACGAGTGGAAAAAATCAACACTAGACTCCTTGCAGGACAGTGTTTCTCATACGTGTCTGTAGAGTAAATTTACCTGAAGAGCTTTCAAAAAATACTAATGCCCTGAGAACAAGACCAATTAAATTAGAGTATCTGGAAGTGGCAGTGGGCCTGAGATTTTGTTGTTTGGCTTTTAAAATTTCTCTTAGCATCTGCATTCATTATCTCAGGATGCTATAACAAAACACCATAGTCAAAGTAGCTTAAATAACAAAGCTTTCTTACCATTCAGGAGGTTGAGAAGTACCAGATAAACCTCCTAGCAAAGCAAGTTTCCTTCAGAGGCCTCACTTCTCAGCTTGTGAGTCGTTGCCATCTTGCTTTGTGCATATGTGACCTCTCTGCACATGGCAGGTAGGGAGAAAGTGCTCAGGCATCTCTTTTCATGAGGGTGTGCCTGCGAGTGTGCTCAGTTGCTGAGTCGTGTCTGACTCTTTTGCGACCGGATGGACTGCCCACCAGGCTCCTCTGTCCATGGAATTTTTCCAGCAAGAATTCTGGAGAATAATGGAGTCTCCTGCATCGGCAGGTGGACTCTTTACCACTGAGCCTCCAGGCTAGCCCTTTCATGAGCACAGCTATCCAATTATGAGGGACCTGCCATGGGACTTCATCTAACCCTAATTACCTTGCAGAGACTCAGCTCTGAATACCATCACATTTGGGAGATAGAGCTTCAACATATGAATTTGGAAGGAAAACACACATTCAGGTCATCACAGCTTCCCAGGTGATTCCAGTATGCTGCTAGAATAAAATAACTCTTGTAGGGATGTCAAGCCTACTATTGAACTGTTATGTGTTTTTAACTCTTCTTTGGCCCCTCAAAACATACAGTGCAAAGATTCACCTGAGGAAGGTACTTTACATATGTTTGCTAAATAAATGAATTATGCCATATAAAAGCAGAGGCCTTATAGTATTCTTTGTATGGCTTTACTACTTAATGAAAATCACTAGCATAGAATTTTGACTCTTACTCTGGGCTTCTCGACTTTCACTACCTAATTTCCAAAAAGATAATTTTACATTACTACAACCATAAATAGAAACATCAAACAAAATTGTCAGCCTTGTAAAAGGCAAACTTAGTGTTTGGAGAAATCATGACAGTTACACGCATGTTGACAGTTACTTGAGTCACAGATCAGTGAAAAACAAATTTCAAAATCATGTTCTCATTCTTGAGTGGTCCAAGAAATATCACATAAACATCACACAGACCACAATTGTTACATCAAGAGAGAGGAAAAGTATCCATACCATTATTTCTCAAATGAGAATTTTTTTTGGTATATATAAAGCTAGAGTTGGCTTTTAGTGTATCAGAGGTTTCTTGAATTGTTTCTAAACACCATGATTGAGTGATGCTATATTTTAAATCTTGTCCATTAAGTAACTAGGGATGGCTTAGTGTGTGTCTCAGTCATATACAGGAGGCTTATAAGACGTTTGATACTCTTTCCTGAGCCTAGCAATGCTGTGATGAAGAAGTGACAGCAAAAGTCAGGTACTTTATGAACGCAGTATTTTGGTTCCTGGTTTTAAATAACTTCTGCTGCAAAATATTACCTTCCTCCAATTAAAAAAAAGAGAAAACTATTAAAAACTTTGGATATGAATTTAAGCATTATTTTTAGCTTCCTAAAATATATTGTTTTAATAAACTCTTCCTACTGCTGAATGCCACTATAAAGAATTATCTGCCATTGTTCACTTGTTCAAAAGAATGTATTAACATTTATTACCCCAAATGTCCTCATTAATATTTTATAGAATGGCTGGCACAGAAAGTGGCATTAAATCTCTGAGATGCTGCTGTCTTGTTTAGTCTATGCCTTTACTTGAATTTTGAAGCCACAGTATAGGATCAAAGTTTGTAGGTGATTCCACTGGATTTTAGACAAATTCAGACAACAGTCACTTTTTAATTTATTCTTTGTTACCGTCCCCCTTCTAAATATAAAGTATGTTAATTAGTGAGGAGATAACAATATTTGAGCTTCAAAAAAAATAGATAAGTAACTATTAATCTTTTAAAAGAACCCTTGCACATGGATCCTATGTTAAACACTGTTGCTACTGTGGAAGTTTGGCAAAACTTCTTCCCCACTGCATGTCTATGCTATAGAGCAGCACTTTCCCACAGAAAGTTCTGTGATGATGAAATGTCCTGTGTCTGCTGCACAGAGGATTATGGAAGCCACTATGCACATATAGCTTTGAGCGCTTGAAATCTGCCCACTGTGACTTTGGAACTAAATTGTGAATTGTATTTTTTTTAACTATTTGCAGCAATAAGACTGGTCCTAGAGATTATCATACTAAGTGAAGTCAGAAAGATAAAGACAAATAGCATATCATACCCACTTATATGTAGAATCTTAAGAAAATGGTTCAAATAAACTTACTCACAAAAGAGAAATGGACTCACAGACTTAGCAAACATATTTGTGGTTACCTAAGGAGAAAGGTGGGGGGAGAGATAGATCTGAAGAGTTTGGGATTAACATATACACACTACTATATATAAAATAGATAACCAAAAAGGACTTACTATAAAGCACAGGAAACTCTACTTAATATTCTATAATAACACAAATGGGAAAAGGATTTGAAAAAGAATATATACATATGATTCAATTATATATAACTGAATCATTTTACTTTGTACTTGAAACACAACATTGTAAATCAACTATAGTCCAATAAAAATAATTAATTTACATTTACATTTAAATAATCACATGTGGCTTAGGGCTATAAAATTGGGCAGGCTGGCTATAGAAGTTAAAAAACTAAGAATTCATCTTCTCTGTATCCCTTTACAGTTGAGTGTGGCCATGTGTCATAGTTATGATTAATGAGACTGTATCTCAGAGGGTAGTCATGAGAGCAGAACCACTTGATATATAATAACAGTGATGATAATGATATGATGATAATAATAATGATGATGATAATGGTGATACACAATTGTTGGAAGGGCTGAGTATCCTAATTTATCAGTTAGGAATTTATTCTACAGCAAGAAACAGCTTTCAGGAAATCTATAAAGGAGGGTATTATTATCAATGGAATAGATCTGCCATTGAAAAAATGACAATGATTCCTTCTGAATCTCAACTAGGAAGAATTCAAATAATGACGAGATGAATCTTCCATTTCCAGAATCCCTTTCAATGACAACTTTCCATTTCTATTTTGGACCTGCTGATGTTAGGTTTATTGTTGTTGTTGTCGGTTATTATTTCTCTTGCTGCTATCTTCTTTCTCCCTGAAATACTACTTTAGAGCACCATCACTGGCTACATTGTAACAGGAAGGAAATAACTAGCTAATGATATTCAATAAATGAATTCTCTAGATTACTCTACTTTTAGGATCATAACTAATCTCTCAAAGTAGTACATTCAATTAGAAAAGTTGAATGTTGGCTTATTAGAAGAACATAATATTCTTTGAGTTTGTTCTGAGAAATAAGACATTTAGACACAGCTGAACGTCTTTAAATAATGTTTCAAGGGCACTAGGTTTCTAAAGAGGCAATAGGTATGCACAGTCAGTGACCAAGTGGATAATTTAGGACATTGTCATTTTCCTGATTAGAAATGTTTGATGGTTTCCCTTTGACCAAAAAGATAAATCCTGAATTTCAAAACATGTGCATCAATATGACCTTAAATTGTCCATGGTATCTCCTTTTCCTGTCTCTTCACCATTAAAAGAAAATGCCCCATGCTCCCATGTTTCCCTGCCTTACACTCACTTCCTTTAGCTTGATTCTTTTTCTGCCCTTCTGTTCAGGGTTTTAACTCTAAGAGGATCCTCATTGTCCCCTGTCTATTACCGCTTCTATCTCAATGTCTTATGTTTAATACCATTTTCCCCTTCTCTACCACTGAAATCTTTGTTCTAAGAAAGCGTGGAAAGTTTTGCTAATCTCTTCTATCACATAATGTTTGGCATGTGATGTATGTTCAAGAGATGTTCGATAAATTACTTTATCAATTACCTTACACCAGAATAGGCTCCAGGTAAAAACTGAAAACAAACAAACAAACAACTTAGAGGGCTCATTCCTTCCAGACAACCAAAGCTTTATTCCTAGGTCAAGTTATATGTTTATCACAGGGCATGTTCTGCTCTGTGTCATCTACATTCTGGGGGAACAGGCCCTAGGCTTAAGGAACAGCTTATCTGAGACATTGCTGATTTCAGGAGCAAGCCAGAGTAGAGGCACTAGACCTCACAGTGGCCCTTAAAGCTTTTTCTAGAAAGTGGTCCTTTCATTCACAGTTCATTAGCCAAAGCAAACCCAGGAAATCCATAGGATGAAAATATAAAATCTTTTTATAGGAAAGGAAAAAACATTTTTAATCATAATACAGTTTAATACAATTACCCATGCTGCTGCTACTGCTGCTAAGTCGCTTCAGTCGTGTCCGACTCTGTGCGACCCCATAGACAGCAGCCCACCAGGCTCCGCCATCTCTGGGATTCTCCACGCAAGAACACTGGAGTGGGCTGCCATTTCCTTCTCCAATGCAGGAAAGTGAAAAGGGAAAGTAAAGTTGCTCAGTTGCGACCCCATGGACTGCAGCCCACCAGGCTTCTCCATCCATGGGATTTTCCAGGCAAGAGTACTGGAGTGGGGTGCCATTGCCTTCTCTACAATTACCCATAATGACCCCAAATTGTTAATCACTTAATATATCAAGCATAGTGCTAAATATTGTACTTTATTATTGTACTATTATTCCTCAGAAGAAACTTGAATGCCCCCTAGAAGTCAAACACGACTTGGCAACTAAACAACGGCAACAACAAAAAGAGGTCAAGTAATTTGTCAGGTCACACAGCTATAAATGGCAGAGCCTAGTGGCAAAGATAGGTTAATCTGAAGACTAAACATTTGAGGCTTTGTATTGCTTCCCAGGTGGCTCAATGGCAAAGAATCCACTTGTCAATGCAGGAGTCACAGGTGACATGGGTTCGATCTCTGGGTCATGAAGATCCCCTGGAAGAGGAAATGGCAAACCACTCCAGTATTCTTGCCTGGAGAATCCCATGGACAGAGGAGCCTGGCAGGCTACAGTCCATGGAGTTGCAAAGAGTGGGACACATTTGAGAATGCATGCAATGCTTCCCCATAAAAATTAATAAATAAATATAATTCTCGAGAAAAAGAGCAGAGCTAAGAGCAGCAGTCTGCCTATTTAAATCATGGTTTTTATGGCTAACTAACTAGATGATAAATTAAGACTTCCCTGGTGACTCAGATGGTAAAGAATCTGCCTGTAATGCAGGAGACCCCAGTTCGATTCCTGGGTTGGGAAGATCCCCTAGAGAAGGAAATGGCAACCTACTCCAGTACTCTTGCCTGGAGAATTCCATGGATAGAGGAAAACGGTGTGCTACAGTCCATGGGGTCACAAAGAGCTGGACACAACTAAGTGACTAACACTTACTTAGATGATAAAGTACAGGTTCTGATGCAGTTTTTCACACATTTTTATCTAGGGCAGTGGATCTCAGCCAGGGCTAATTTTGTCACTACTGGCAAGGGGCAGGCTGTTGGTACTGCCATCCAGTGGGTAGAGGCTGGGGGATCTGGAAAACATTCTGCAATACACAGAAGAGCCGCACAACCAAAACACCATTTGGCCCAAAATGTCAAGAGTGCCAAGTCTGAGAAACCTTGGCCTAGGGTACAGATAAAAATATAGGTCACCCTGGGATATGAAAAACTTAATTCTTCAAGTAAATAATTATAGATAGTCATTTTCTGCCTTGATCAGAAGCTTATTAATTTGTCCTTCATATCAATGTAAACAACCCCTAAATTTTTGTGTTCACATTTTTCTATAAATCATCCACAACTGATTTAGAAGCAATTCAAGCTCAGTACAAGCAATTCAAGTTCAAATGGAAGAGATCATTCAGCAGGAATGTGACATTTGGAGGAAAGGCTTAGAGCACCACAGAGTGGGGTGGCCAGCCAAGGAGCAGAAGAGGCAGAGCTGCTGAGAGGTCAGTTGGCTCTTGGAATTTAATCACTTTGGATATAGTCTAGTGACATTTTCTCTCTCCTGGTCTCACAAATTGCACTTTATGTTAATTGGCTAACGGCTCAAGTGTTTTAGTAACAAAAATTCAAATAAATAATCAGTTCCATCAGTGTCCATTTGTCCTCCTCTTTTGAACAAGAGTAACTGAAATTTGCATAGTATTGACAGTATTCTTTCCTTATTACATTAGACATTTTTCTTATTCATTATATACCCCTTGGATATTTCTAAAAATTTTCACATTACTGCAAAGTTTAAAAGAGCGTTTTCTAAGGTATTTTGTGACACATCTAGGCCTTATTAAATAGCTTCACTAATTTTGCAATTTATATTCTGATCTTTCTCTTATTTATTTTATTTACTCATCAAATGAGTCAAGGGGTGTCATCAGATAATGACAAAATAAGTACAAGTTTTAATAGCGCTGCAAGTGTTTTTACATGGTGACAGGAGGTGAAGAATCGAGTAGTCAATACTGAATCAATGTCCAAAATCCTTACCTGGCATGTTGTTCATACAAACAAAATTGATCTGTTTACGCATGGCAGCTATAGTGAGGTTTTGAGAAAATCCACTAGTACAAGGGTTGTCAAGTTCTTTCTATAAAGGAAAGAATTTCTTTTCAGACTTTTGGGGTTTTATGCATCTACTTAATTCAGCCATTGTAGCACAGAAATTGTCACAGAAACAATGCAAACAAATGAAGCTGGCTGTGTTCCCATCAGTTCAGTTCAGTTGCTCAGTCCTGTCCGACTCTTTGCAACCCCATGGACTGCAGTATACCAGGCTTCCTTGTCCATCATCAACTCTCAGAGTTTACTCAAACGCATGTCCATCAAATTGGTGATGCCCTCCAACCATCTCATCCTCTGATGTCCCCTTCTCCTCCCGCCTTCAATCTTTCCCAGCATCAGGGTCTTTTCCAAGGAGTCAGTTCTTTGCATCAGGTGGCCAAAGTATTAGAGTTTCAGCTTCAGCATCAGTCCTTCCAATGAATATTCAGGACTGATTTCCTTTAGGACGGACTAGTTGGATCTCCTTGGACTCTCAAGAGTCATCTCCAACACCACAGTTCAAAAGCATTAATTCTTCTGACCTCAGCTTTCTTTATAGTCCAACGCTCACATCCATACATGACTACTGGAAAAACCATAGCTTAGACTAGACGGACCTTTGTTGGCAAAGTAATGTCACTCTCTGCTTTTTAATATGATGTCTCGGTTGGTCATAACTTTTCTTCCAAGGAGCAAGCGTCTTTTAGTTTTGTGGCTGCAGTCACCATCTGCAGTGATTTTAGAGCCCCTCAAAATAAAGTCTGTCACTGTTTCCATTGCTTCACCATCTATTTGCCATGAAATGATGGGACTGGATGCCATGATCTTAGTTTTCTGAATGTTGAGTTTTAAGCCAATTTTTTCACTCTCCTCTTTAAATTTCAAGAGGCTCCTTAGTTCTTTTTTGCTTTCTGCCATAAGGGTGGTGTCATCTGCATATCTGAGGTTATTGACATTTCTCCTGGCAGTCTTGATTCCAGCTTGTGCTTCATCCAGCCCAGCATTTCACATGATGTACTCTGCATAGAAATTAAAAAAGCAGAGTGACAATATACAGCCTTGACGTACTCCTTTCCCAATTGGGAACCAGTCTGTTGTTCCATGTCCAGTTCTAACTGTTGCTTCTTTACCTGCATACAGACTTCTCAGGAGGCAGGTCAGGGTATGGTATTCCCATCTCTTTCAGAATTTTCCACAGTTTGTTGTGATCCACACAGTCAAAGGCTTTGGCACAGTCAATAAGGCAGAAGTAGATGTTTTTCTGGAACTCTCTTGATTTTTTTAATGATCCAACAGATGTTAGCAATTTGATCTCTGGTTCCTCTGCCTTTTCTAAATCCAGCTTGAACATCTGGAAGTTCATGGTTCACATACTGATGAAGCCTGGCTTGGAGAATTTTGAGTATTACTTTACTAGTGTGTGAGATGAGTACAGTTGTGCAGTAGTTTGTACATTTTTTGGCATTGCCTTTCTTTGGGATTGGAATGAAAACTGACCTTTTCCAGTCCTGTGGCCACTGCTGAGTTTTCCACATTTGCTGGCATATCGAGTGCAGCATGTTCACAGCATCATCTTTGAGGATTTGAAATAGCTCAGCTGGAATTCCACCACCTCTACTACCTTTGTTCATAGTGATGCTTCCTAGGGCCCATTTGACTTCCCATTCCAGGATGTCTGGCTCTAGGTGAGTGATCACACCATCGTGGTTATCTGGGTCATAGAGATCTTTTTTGTGTAGTTCTGTGTATTGTTGCTGCCTCTTCTTAATACCTTCTGCTTCTGTTAGGTCCATACTATTTCTGTCCTTCATTGTGCTCATCTTTGCATGAAATGTTCCGTTGATATCTCTAATTTTCTTGAAGAGATCTCTAATCTTTCCAATTCTATTGTTATCCTCTATTTCTTTGAATTGATCACTGAGGAAGGCTTTCTTATCTCTCCCTGCTATTCTTTGGAATTCTGCATTCAAATGGGTATATCTTTCCTTTTCTCCTTGCTTTTAGCTTCTTTTCTTTTCACAGCTATTTGCAAAGCCTCCTCTGACAACCATTTTGCCTTTTTCATTTCTTTTTCTTAAAGCAAGAATCAAAAAAACACTGGTTGGTAGAAATTGCTCTGTGAGAAATACTGAGAAATGTTCGTCTGATAAAATCATACATATAACACAAGCTCTCTAGGCAGGTAGTCAGAGCTCTCTACTGTCTGACCCAAACTCTATTTTCAGTTTTTTCTTTCTCCTATGTCTCTTTGCATACCTCATGTGCTAAGTCGCTTCAGTTGTGTCTGACTGTTGTGACCCCACAGACTGTATGTAGCCCACCAGGCTCCTCTGTCCATGGGGTTTTCCAGACAAGAATACTGTAGTGGGTTGCCATTTCCTTCTCTAGGTGATCTTCCCAGCCACGGGATGGAACCCTCGTTTCTTATGTCTGCTGCACTGGCAGGCAGATTCTTTACCACTAGTACCACCTGGGAAGCATACCTCATTAGCAACCTCAATGAACCATTCCTGATCCCTATGAAAGTTATTAATTCCATACCTGTTTTTCCTACCTCCCTTAATATTTATCATTATTTCACTGTAAAATTTTGCTGTCTAAGTGATGCTTAATACTGGAGGATGATCCTGTCATTGTTTGTCATTAACTCTGGCAAGTAGTTTTATGCATCTAACACTGGAGAGTCATGGAAAAAGAATGGAATTTGGGGTTGGACATATATAGGTTCGAATCTCAGCTTTGCCACTAAGTTTTATGACTTTGTGCAAAATACTTTTCCTTTTTGAAGTTTATTTTTTTCCATTTGTGACCCTGAATAATTAATGCCTGCATTGATGTATGGTGGTTAGGAATAAATTAAATAATTCAATGTGGCAAATTGAACAATTCAATGAGGTAGTGAATACAGGTGTTTAGGGAAAGTCAGGTGTACCCCACTTCCTCCCACTTCTAGGGTGTCATAATTGGGGCTGGTGCATGGGGATGACCCACAGAGATGTTATGGGGAGGGAGGGGGAAGGGGGGTTCATGTTTGGGAATGCATGTAAGAATTAAAGATTTTAAAATTAAAAAAATAAAAAAAATTAAATAAATAAAATGTTTCTTAATAAACATTTACTTATGTTTACAGGAGAGTCACTCAATAAAATGTACCTATTCTTATTGAACATACTTAAGGTAGTAAGACAGAGAAAATAAAAGGCCAGGGCAATGAAACAGAAAAGAGTTTTCTTTTTTTTTTTTAAATATACAGACCTAAACACCTAGGGGGATTAGATAATTAGATTAATGGTAATTGTGGCATATCAGAATTTTATGTACAGGGCTTCCCTGGTGACTCAGTGGTAAGAATCCTCCTACCAATGCAGGAGACACAGGTTTAATCCCTGGTCCGGGAAGATCACCGGAGAAGGCAATGGCACCCCACTCCAGTACTCTTGCCTGGAGAATTTCACGGACAGAGGAGCCTGGTAGGCTGCAGTCCACGGGATCACTAGGAGTCAGACACGACTGAGCGACTTCACTTTCACTTTTCACTTTCATGCATTGGAGAAGGAAATGGCAACCCACTCCAGTGTTCTTGCCTGGAGAATCCCAGGGACGGGGGAGCCTGGTGGGCTGCCGTCTCTGGGGTCACACAGAGTCGGACACGACTGAAGCGACTTAGCAGCAGCAGCAGCAGCAGGGAAGGTCACAAAGGCTGCAGAGTAACTCAGCCCATGCTCCACAACTACCGAAGCCTGCATGCTCTGGAGCCCGTGTTCCCCACAAGAGAAGCCCCTCAGTGAGAAGTCCACACGCTGTGACTATAGACCCCACTAGTGGCAACTAGAGAAAAGCCCCATAGCAACAAAGACTCAGCACAGCCATAGATAAATACATGTTTAAAAAATGTATCATTCAAGAAGTGGTATGAAAACTATTACAAATTGGAACAAACAATCAAAAAAGATGTTTCCAATAGCACAAAGGAGTAAACATTTAAAAAAATGAAGTTATAGAGATGAAGGATAAGGATAAGGGATAGTTAAGGAGTTTGGAATGGACATGTACATGTAGCTATATTTAAAATGGATAGCCAAAAAGGACTTACTGTGGAACTCAGCTTAATGTTACATGGCAACCTGGATGGGAGGGGAGTTTCGGAGTGAACATACATATATTGTTGAGTCCCTTCACTGTTCACCTGAAACTATCACAACATTCTTAATCAACTTACCCCAATACAAAATCAAATGTTTAAAAGATCTTTAAAAATTGACAAATGAAAGCTAGGTTACTAGATACATAAGGTTGTGCTTAAAAAGCTGCTTTACCCAAAATTATTATGAATATGTATTTCTGCCTATTACCCATAGTAAAAATAGAAATAAAATTGGAAATTACAGGGGGAAATTAGGCTATTAAAACAAATGAAGAAAGTGTGAGTGAATCTAGTCACAATATTGGCACACAGAAAAGTTTTCTGAATAGCTTTAACTAAAGGATTGAAAAATTTGATCTTATGAAATTAACAACAAAACTTCCAGAACATAATAGATTTCACAACCAAAATTGAAAAATTAATAACAATGTAAAAATCATTTTATGTATATAACCAAATAGAATTTTCTTAATTTATAAAGAACTTATGCAAATCAGTAAGAAAAGATGAACAAACTAAGTTTTGAAAAGAGCAAGGCATTTTTTCAAAAATATAAACAACAATAAATTGCATGTAAAAAATGCTCAATTTCAGTATCAGTGGAAAAATGCAAATTATGAAAAAGTATTCGTTCGTTGGTGAAGTCACTCAGTCGTGCCCAATTCTTTTTGACCCCATGGACTATACAGTCCATAGAACTCTCCAGGCCAGAATACTGGGGTGTGTAGCCTTTCCCTTCTCCAGCCTTTCCTAAGCCACGGATTGAAGCCAGGTCTCCCACATTGCGGTGGATTCTTTACCAGCTGAGCCGCAAGGGAAGCCCTTGTGGAAAAGTATATCATTCTGCTATTACACTGTCAAACTTTAAAATACTTTGATTTTTCCAGTGGTGGCCAGAGTGTGAATAAATGGTCCATCACGTACTTTGTTGTAGGGTAATAAATTGCTCCATTCTTTCTGGAGGACAATTTCACAACATCTATCAAAATTTAAAATACAAATACCTTTAGCCCATTGGTTGAAATTTAATCTATTAATATCCTTACAAAAGCCTGTCAAAATTTATGTACAAGGATATTCAGTACAGAAATTTTCATAAGAGCAAAATGCTAAAAACAAACAAAATGCTATTTATCAGAAGAGGACAGATTAATATATTACAATATATGTATATGATGGTACGCTCTACCATATGATAAATGATAAAATATTGATATATGTTCTAGTGTGAACAGATCTCTAAGATGCATGTTAGTGGAAAAAAGAAAGATACAGAATTATATATTAAGATCCTTTTTGTGAAAGTAAATTCAAAACTAATTATGAGTATGTAAATAAATATATATTTTGTTGAGGGAAACTAATCATGTTTTTGTTAAATCACTAAGTCGTGAATGACTCTTTTTGTGACCCCATGGACTGTAGGCCACCAGGTTCCTCCATCCATGGGATTTCTCAGGCAAGGATACTGGAGTGGGTTGCCATTTCCTTCTCCAGGGGATCTTCCCTATCCAGGGATTGAACTCTCATCTCCTGCATTGCAGGTGATTCTTTACTGCTGAGCCACCAGGGAAGCCCAAAGGAATCATAAGAAACTGTTAATAGTGGGTGTTTTGAGGGGAGGAGCCTGTGGTAAGCATTTTGCAGTTTCCTGAAAAACATAATTTTCTAACTTTATGTAATACTTTACATTACTTGTCATAGGAGTCAAGAGGGTAAGAATATGGTACTTGAAAGTTACTGAGAGTAGATCTTAAGCATTCTCACCATCAAAAAAAAAAGTTAACTTTATGAGGTGTAGAATGTGTTCATTATATTAACCTTGGTAATCATTGCATAATATATATGTGTATTAACTTATCACATTGTGTACTTTAAATGTATACAATTTTATTTGTCATTTATACCCAATTATTACCCAGTAATAAAAAATAAAATGGTAAGAATTTGGGCTCCTTTAAATATTCTTCTGTAGTTTGAAAAAAAGATACACACATGTTTTTAAAGGTTAAGCTAGTCTCAAGAAAATTGTTTCCAAGGAGAGTATGTGGTTGGTATCAGAGTGTGTTAAATACAAGGTAGATAAAGAAAGAACAAGATGCCAAACTCCAAGAAAATGATCATTTAACAGCTCACTTGATATTTTAGTTTTTTGGTCAATTTTTCTCCTCTCAACAACTATTTCTTAAAATATTTATGAGCTCCCTAATGTATTTTGTTGAGGAATTACTAGTTCTACATTCTCTCTATATTTTTTTCATTTTTGTTCAATTTTGTAGGACTCCATTGAGAAAATGTGGTCTTTTATTCTTTACATCTGCTAATTTATATTTATTCCATGTTTTCTCCCAGAATCTTTAAGGCAAGATTCAAGTGTATACATAGTCAACACCATAATGGGAAGGGTAGAAATAACCTTCATTGAAGTGTACAGTATATTTTAACCAATAAATGGCTTGGGTAGTTTAAACCATCAGGTTGGTACTGTGACTACAGACAGACTCCCCAAATTGCATATTGCAAATCTAACTACACTTCATACATGTAATCAACACTGCTTTCAAAATATTTTTAAAAGGCCAATTGTATAGCTTGTTGTAATGTTGCGAGATGCTGGTGAAAATTTATAGGGCAGATTCAGCCCTACTTATACTTTTCCTTGGTGCTGGTCCAAACTATTGTACCTGTCTTGTCATTTTTTCCCCCCACTTCTCACATCAGCTTTCCTAAAGGCCATTACATTTCTTAAAATCTTTATATTAACATCGGTTACATTTTTTTCTCAGAAAATGGACAGTCTTCTATTAAGGGAACTTAATGTGGGGTAGAATGGGGAGAGGATAGATGAAGTCTATGTGAAGTTTAAATTATTAATTAAAAATGTAACTTTGACTCAGTATGCTAAAAAAATCTTTTTGTAATAGAAATTACTTTCCAAGACTTCAACTTTTTTCTCTAACAGTTGTATCTCACTTCCAAACTTCCTTTGATCAAGAAAACGCCTTTCACTATTGTTATAAAAGTTTCATTCATGATTTCATTTTCTTTGTTGCACTTGAAAATTGAAAGTTATAAAGCTATAACCTTAAGATACATTGACGCTGTCAAACTGGAGGCCATGTAATTTATTCTTTGCATTCTTCCATGGTTCTTAGCATGTCAAGGATGACTAGTCACTTTCATTAAGCACTATGACTCGGGTATGAAAATCCAGATATTGCAGGGCTTGTCAGAATAGCTTAGCTCATTTAGCATCTTCTGTGCCATTTATTTTAAAGTTTAAGAAGTAGAAGTTCAGTTCAGTTCAGTCGCTCAGTCATGTATGACTCTTTGCCACCCCATGGACAGCAGCATGCCAGGCCTCCCCGTCCATCACCAACTCCTGAAACTTACTCAAACTAATGTCCATCAAGGAGGTGATGCCATCCACCATCTCATTCTCTGTCATCCCCATTTCCCGCCTTCAATGTTTCCCAGCATCAGGGTCTTTTCCGAGGAGTCAGCTCTTCGCATCAGGTGGCCAAAGTATTGGAGTTTCAGCTTCAATATCAGTCCTTCCAATGAATATTCAGGACTAATTTCCTTTAGGATGGACTTGTTGGATCTCCTTCCAGTCCAAGGGACTCTCAAGTGTCTCCTCCAACATGATATTTTGAAAACATCAATTCTTTGGCACTCAGCTTTCTTTATTACCCAACTCTCACATCCATACATGACTACTGGAAAAACCATAGCTTTGACTAGATGGACCTTTGCTGGCAAAGTAATGTCTCTGCTTTTTAATATGGTGTCTCAGTTGGTCATAACTTTTCTTCCAAGGAGCAAGTGTCTTTTAGTTTCATGGTGGCAGTCACCATCTGCAGTGATTTTAGAGGCCCCCAAAATAAAGTCTGTCACTGTTTCCATTGCTTTACCATCTATTCGCCATGAAATGATGGGACCGGATGCCATTATATTAGTTTTCTGAATGTTGAGCTTTAAGCCAATTTTTTCACTCTCCTCTTTAAATTTCAAGAGGCTCCTTAGTTCTTTTTCACTTTCTGCCATAAGGGTAGTGTCATTTGCATATCTGAGGTTATTGATATTTCTCCTGGCAATCTTGATTCCAGCTTGTGCTTTATCCAGCCCAGCATTTCACATGATGTACTCTGCATATAAGTTAAATAAGCAGGGTGACAATATACAGGCTTGATGTACTCCTTTCCCAACTGGGAACCAGTCTGTTGTTCTATGTCCAGTTCTAACTGTTGCTTATTGACCTGCATACAGATTTCTCAGGAGGCAGGTCAGGTGGTATGGTATTCTCATCTCTTTCAGAATTTTCCAGTTTGTTGTGATCCACACTGTCAAAGGCTTTGCCATAGTCAATAAGGCAGAAGTAGATGTTTTTCTGGCACTCTCTTGCTTTTTCAATGATACAACAGATGTTAGCAATTTGATCTCTATTTCTTCTGCCTGTTCTAAATCCAGCTTGAACACCTGGAAGTTAACTGTTCACGTATTGCTGAAGCCTGGCCTGGAGAATTTTGAGCATTACGTTGCTAACATGTGAAATGAATGCAATTGTGCAGTAGTTTGAACATTTTTTGGCATTGCCTTTTTTTGGGATTGGAATGAACACTGACCTTTTCCAGTCCTGTGGCCACTGCTGAGTTTTCCACATTTGCTGGCACATTGAGTGCAGCACGTTCACAGCATCATCTGTGAGGATTTGAAATAGCTCAGCTGGAATTCCATCACCGCCACTACCTTTGTTCATAGTGATGCTTCCTAAGGCCCACTTGACTTCCCATTCCAGGATGTCTGGCTCTAGGTGACTGATCACACCATCGTGGTTATCTGGGTCATAGAGATCTTTTTTGTATAGTTCTGTGAATTGTTGCTGCCTCTTCTTAATACCTTCTGCTTCTGTTAGGTCCATACCATTTCTGTCCTTCATTGTGCTCATCTTTGCATGAAATGTTCCGTTGATATCTCTAATTTTTTGAAGAGATCTCTAATTTTTCCCATTCTATTGTTTTCCTCTTTCTTTGCATTAATCACTGAGGAAGGCTTTCTTGTCTTTCCTTGCTATTCTTTGGAACTCTGCATTCCAATGGGTATATCTTTCCTTTTCTCCTTGCCTTTAGCTTCCCTTCTTTTCACAGCTATTTGTAAGCCCTCCTCAGACAACCATTTTGCTTTTTGCATTTCTTTTTCTTGGGGATGATCTTGATCACTGCCTCCTGTACAATGTCATGAACCTCCATCCATAGTTCTTCAGGCACTCTGTCTATCAGATTTAATCCCTTGAATCTATTTCTCTCTTCCACTGTATATTCATAAGGGATTTGATTTAGGTCATACCAGAATGGGCTAGTGGGTGAATTTAACTCAGATGACCATTATATCTACTACTGTGGTCAAGAATCCCTTAGAAGAAATGGAGCAGCCATCATAGTCAACAAAAGAGTCCAAAATGAAGTACTTGGATGCAGGCTCAAAAATGACAGAATGATCTCTGTTTCCAAGACAAACCATTCAGTGTCACAGTAATCCAAGTCTATGCCCTGATCAATAATGCTGAAGAACTTGAAGTTGAATGGTTCTATGAAGACCTACAAGACCTTCTAGAACTAACACCCAAAAGAGATGTCCTTTTCATTATAGGGGACTGAAATGCAAAAGTAGGAAATCAATAAATACCTGCAGTAATGGGCAAATTTGGCCTTGGAGTACAAAATGAAGCAGGGCAAATTCTAATGGAGTTTTGCCAAGAAAACGCACTGGTCATAGCAAACACCCTCTTCCAACAACACAAGAGAAGACTCTACACTTGGACATCACCAGATGGTCAATACCGAAATCAGATTGATTATATTCTTTGCAGCCAAAGATGGAGAAACTCTATACAGTCAGCAAAAACAAGACTGGGAGATGACTGTGGCTCAAATCATGAACTCCTTATTGCCAAATTCAGACTTAAATTGAAGAAAGGAAGAAGTAGAGATCAGGGAGTTATTGAATAATAGCACAATTATAGTTAACAAGTGTAAACAATAATAAATTGTCCTTGGTGTTTAGTAGTGTTTATATGAAAGTCAGCTTGGAATACAGGGCACAAAATTAAATGTCAAAGTTAACTTGGCAGGTTATGTGGCCAAGTGAACCTGAACCAGGTTGAACTTAGTAACTGGGAGGACTGAGGGAAATAAGATCATAGTCATGGTCTGAAGGGGTTATCACTGCTCAGGAGGAGTGAACTGTTGCCATGAAAAATGGTGGGCGCAGTGTGGCCAGATCTGATTTTTAAAAGAGAAAGCAGAAAACAGAGTTTGTTTGAATTCTCCTGAAATTTAAAGGTTGCCAAATATATCAAATTTACTTAAAAACAAATTTACCTAAAGACGATACTTTCAAGGATTATTTCTACAGCTCATTCCCAGGGAAGTTTCTCTGACCATGTAGAGTACTTCTGGGGGCTTCCCTGGTGGCTCTTCCCTGGTGGTGGTAAAGAATCTGCTTGCAATGTGGGAGACCTGGAGTCAATCCCTGGGTTGGGAAGATCCCCTGGAGAAAGAAATGGCAACCCACTCCAGTATTCTTTTCTGGAGAATCCCATGAACAGAGGAGCCTGGTGGGCTACAGTCCATGGGGTCACAAAGAGTCAGACACGAATGAGTGGCTAACACTTTTACTTTCACCTAAAACCAAAACTAAACAATACTGTGTGAGTCAGTGTCAGCTCACTCACTGGTTACTGGGTGCCAACTGGTTAAAATCTATTAAGAAGAGAAGAGTTCATCCCCACAATATGGTTTCCGTACAATATATTTACATCAAGTTTCCAGGACTAAACATTTATTTGCAGCCACATATGTAGTTAACTGCATATTTTTGTGAAAACAAATGGACTTTGACCAATGATTACTGTTTTCTTTACATTTAGATTACTAGTTAAACACCTAATTAATATTTCAGTCAGTCTTATTCAGTAAGTTAAAAGCTGATTGGGAGAATGCATAGTATGTAGGGTAAGAAAGTACAGGTGCAGGAAGGCCTTAATATTTTTAAAATCAGGGATATTGATGTCAGGGACATTACAAAAGCACTGGAAAAAGTGAGCATTCAAACACAAGTTAATGTAATATACTAAGCAATCCATCACTGCAAATTAATAAAATGTAGTTAACTGTTAGGTGAGTTAGGTTTCCATTAGTGTATCAAAGCAAGTTCATTTTTAAGGAATGCAATGCTAGTGATAAATAGAAAATACAAAGAGGAAATACAAAAGAGGAAATCTTTCACTGTGTCCTGGATATAAATATACACTTGTGATTTTATATGGATATGTGTTATATGTCAATGAATGACTCTCATATTCATCACCAATATAATAAAAAATGACATCAGCTTAATCACTTAGGCTATAGCCACACTTCCTGACCTTATAGGTCAGCTTTACTATTTGTGGCTTGTGGACTTGAGCTTGTTACTTCAGCTACCCCTCAGTTTCCCCATATCATAAGGTTGTTACTGGGAAGATATAATAAGTACTTGCAGCTGGGAATGTCACATTGTGAGCACTCAATAAACATTAGTAAAGCATTTCTCAAAAGTGTATCATGATTGGCTGATGGACTGCTTCATTTCTTGATTCTCCAAATTTTTTATCTGCTGAAGTAGGTAAGTATTAGCTGAAGTAGGTTAGGTGATTCAGTGAAGTCGATTAAGTATTGGGTTTTAAAGCAAGAATGAGAGAAAGATGTCAGTTCTGTGCTGGAAGTGCTCAGTTGTTAGTAGAGGAAGTAGAAACGTAAGTGTGCCCAAACTTTCCAGACAACGTGAGTTACGTTAATAGAGAACTTTCACAAAACATTAAGGACTATACAAGAGCCTGCAATAGTTAAAGAAAACTTAATACAGAGGTGATATTTTAAGCTGAGTGAGTCTTACAGGGAAAGCAGAAGTTTTCAATGGAGAAAAGAAAGGAATCCAGAGTGAAGGAGGAAGCAGCATGTGTATATTGTTTCAAGGACACGTTGACATTAGTAGGAAATGGAAAGTAGCTTTGACGCAGTGGGCAGTTGAGATGCCTGGGTCATCTTGAGAGTCATCGTGGTACTCTTGTGGATCAAATTAATTTGCACACAAAACTCCAAACTTTTATATGGAGTTTCTTATGCACCAGTCTCTAAGTATTTTGCTTTTAATCCCCACAACTTTATGAGACTAGTATTGTTGTTGTCATTCCATTTTTACAAATAAGAACAAAAAATTGAACAATAATTATGTTCAATTGCTGTTCGGACAACACACAAATATTGTAGTAAACAGTAGAGCTGGGTCCTGAGCTGGGTCACCTGACTCCATGCTCATGCCTACAGTAATATGATGCTCATATAGTCAGACTTTCTCAACATAAGCTTAGTGGGATATTTAAAAAACTTTATATCTTTGAAGATATTCATTTTTACACATAAGAATATAGGAAAGAAAGTAATGGTTAGGTCATTTTAAAAAAACAACAATTTTATGACTTTCATTTCAGAAAAACTAGTTATTTTCTAGAATTATTTATAATTCTGCATAATGAGTTATATATATATGATTAACTTGCTTACTTTTTATGCTACTCTCATGAATATCTTGATATTTCACAAAAGAAGATATGAGATTTCAGAAATTGTACCCAAAATTAATTATATTGATGAACTTATTACTAAGACTACCAATAATATATTACATCACAAAATATTTAATAAAATGGGATTTATAGTCAGCAAAATACCAACACCACTGTGAAATGTAATAAAATATTAGCAAGTGACATGGTTATCTATCCTTTTCTTTTCTTAATATGAAGGACTTCACACAAGCAAAAGCAAATACCAAGACAATTAAGTTAATTAAGCTTCACATGCTAGGCTCCACTTTTTTCTCTTTCCAAAATAAACACTAAGGTAGACTGACCACCTTAGTCTTTCTCTCCTATAGCAACTTCCTAAAAATTTTTCAGTCTTGGTAATAATTTAATTTCCCTGCTGTTTTCCCCCTATTCCATATTTCTGGGCTTTAACAGAGAATTAGAAAAGCATGCGGGTAGGACTTCCCTGGTGGCTGAGTGGTAAAGAATCTGCCTGCCAATGCAGGAGACACTGGTTTGATCCCTCATCTGGAAAGATCCCACCTGCTCCAGAGCAACTCAGCCTGAGCACAACAACTATTGATCCTGTGTTCTAGAGCCTGGGAACCGCAGCTACTGAGCTCATGTGCCACAACTACTGAAGTCGCCCTAGAGCCTGTCCTCTGCAACAGGAGAAGGCACTGCAATGAAAAGCCCACTCATGCCAACAAGAGAGCAGCCCCGGCTTATGCAACTACAGAAAAGCCCAAGGAGGAACAAAGACCCAGCAGAGCCAAAAATCAAATAAATAAATAAATAAATAAATAAATGAAATTAATAAAGAAAAAAAAGAGAAGTATTCAGGTAGGGATCACTACAAACGGTGTGGGCTACAGTCTCTCCTGGAGCCTCTATGCAACACTGCCTGGTGACTTTAGATTTTCCATCTTTTTTAAAGCTGTTCTCACTGAGGTTATTTTCTTCCCTTATTTCTTAAGTTCAACCATCTCTCCTCTCACCATCAGAATTCCTGACCAAGGAAATATGAAGCAAGAAGCTTTGCAACTTCCGATCACTTACCTACAGATTCTCATTCATCCACAGCCATCCTTGCCTCCGTGGGTGCAGCACTGGTCTCTGGCCCAGAGGTCCACGATCCATCTTCTCTGGCATGAGCAAGTTTCCTGCCGAGTTCTCCAGGTTCTGTGGTTCACCATTCACTCTGCCTTCCGTGTCCACTTGCAATACCTGGGCACAGTCCCCATGATGGTCTGCTTCTCTTCATCATCAAAGAGGTGTGTGTGAATTAGATTTCTTTCCTCTTTCGTGCACTGTGCATTTAGAATCTTTATCATCACCATATAAAGGTGAATTCAAGGATAAGCTATTCTGCAAGGAAAGATCAGAGTAATCAGAAGAAACTATAAGAGAGGAAATTATGTCACATGTGACATCCCCCGCCCCATAATTTAAAGGCAAAGCATTTAAGAAATACAATTTTCTAAAGAAGATCCTAATTCAAATAGAAGCAATACAATTCTTACAGAAATCTAAAATTTGGAATCGTGATGTATGCGGGCATTGGGACAGAGTCATTTAAATGTCATCTCTGTAAGAAAAGGATCTAGTTATATGTTTATACTAAAGGATAACTCCTCCTATTCTTTTTCACCCAAGGCTTGATTGTACAACTTTTCTTAATTTCTCTGGTACTTTGTGAGCACATTTTTAGTAAAAACCACCCAGTGAGTTTCATTTACTTACATTTGAAAGAGGCCTAACTACTAGCCTGTGACATGGACACTGAAGAAAAATTAGGGGCAAAAGAAAAGACAAACAATAAGTATAAGAAAAGCTGCTCAGTATCATCAGTCATTAGGGAAATGCAAATTTAAACCAAAACAAAATGTTACTATACACCCACTAGAATACAAAAAATTTAAAACTTGGAAAATACTAAGTATTGGTAAGAATATGAAGTAATCGGAAATTTCATATATTGCTTGTGGGAGTAGAAAATTGCACAGCCACTCTAGAAGGTTCTGCAGTTTCTTGTAAAGTTAAACATACCCTTAGTATGTAATTGAGCAATTTAATTCCTAACTACTTATCCAGGAGAAATGAAAGCACATGTACAACTGAAGGCTGCACACTTGTATTCATAATAACCCCAAACTGCAGACAACTAAATGCCCATCAGCAGGTGAATACAATGAACGCCTGATATATGTATAGAACAATAACGTAACATCGTCATGCTAGGCGAAAGAAGCCATATACAAAAGTATACATGCTGTATCATTTCACTTATTTGAAAGTTTAGAAAAGGCAAATTACCTCAGAAAACAAGTGACCATTTGCTCTAGAAAACAATGAATTAACTTCTAAAGATAAAAAGTAACTTTCTATAGCAATGGATATGTCCTATATCTTGATTGTGATAGTGATTACATGACAATGCGTATCTGTCCAAAACTCACCAATCTGCCTACTTAGCTAGATTTTATTGCATGCGACTTCTTTCTCAGTAAAGGAAAAAATAGGAAAAGAAAAATAGGAGCACAATTAAGTTATGTCTTTGGATTAATTGCCTAAGATGTGCTTGCTAGTTTTGCATCATTCCAGCACGAAAATAATTAAAAGATTCGCTTGTAGATGTCTGTGGTTATGTCCTAGTACTTCCAACAACACTTAGTAAAGCCACATTAAACATTGTGATTATTAAATAAATACCCACAAATTAGACTAAGATAAATTTTTTTCCTTTCAACTAGTACATATAGATATCCTAACTTATGTTATATTGATAAAACTGTTTATCAAGCTATTTGTTAACCAGAATTTTTTGCTTTTTGTTGATAATGTTCTATATACACTCATACACTTTAAAAGGAATTATAAAGGGGATAACAAATCTACCTCTTGGTCTGCATCTGGGAAGGGTAATTTCACAGTTAAGTAGGGAACCCTGGAAAGTTGTATGATTTTCATTGATCTCTACCCAATATGTTTATTTTTTTTATTAATGAGAATTCTCATTATCAAACATAAAGAGAAACAAGTCTAGGTTTTTCAGTGAAACCCAAATATTACTACCAGAATAAGATGACCAAATAATTCTCTCAAAGGCAGTTTAAATGAGATTAGAAGTTAATGTTTTTATGAGTTGCATATTTACCAAGATAATTTCAAAAGTTTCCTGTGATTTCTATGCATTTTCCTTTAGAGAACATTCTTGGATGAAAATCTAGTTTTTCTGTAACTGAAATTGCTGAGTATCACCTGTAATATAAGACTTTATAAATATTCTATCCTGATTCCTCAAAAGATTTAGTTGAAATTTTACCTATGATGACAGATGGGATAAGGAAGACAGGGCAACAGTCTTTACTCTGCACATATTCTGAGCAGAATGGATTTATGTTCCTATTTTCTACCAAGGACAGAAGATGCTAGGCTTCTATCATAAATCTATTTACATTTGGTGCTGAATGTCTGAGTAGATTTGAAAGAGTCATTCTGTTTCAGTGTAGGAAAAACATGGGATGCTGAAAGAATGTTATCAGTGGTGTGCTAGCAGATGCTTAAAAGCCAACTCTCCGAAAAAAAGAAAGCAGAAGCACAAAACCCAACCCTAATTTGTAGCATTTGCTGATATTCTTGATGTAAATACTCCTAACATTTGCATTTCAAGTCACCAACATCATGTCAAATGGTTTATAAATTCCTAAAACACCAATGCTTGTGACAGCCATTACATGCTGATCTCAGAATATAAGTGAATTAAACATTAAAATTTATTTTTAGCAATGAGTTTTAAGCTCATCAATGACCTAATCAAAAAAGAATGACATTTCTCCTTTAAAGTGAAAGCAGAAAATGAGCTTTAGCCCTCACTGTACCAAAGAGATGCTACTTTATTACTGTTTTAAACATAGAATAAAAAATATAAATAATCTTTGGGAAAATGGTGCAAAGTATCTCCTTTTTCATATGGCAGATTGTTTTGGGTGTGATCTTTCTGCAGGTACCTATATACTTTGAGATCTACATTTAGAAAAATAAATCATGGAATTTAGGAAGTGAATGGAAACAGTCTTTATTTATTTTTTTAATTTTATTTTTACTTTATTTTACTTTACAATACTGTATTGGTTTTGCCATACATTGACATGAATCCACCATAGGTGTATACAAGCTCCCAATCCTGAATCCCCCTCCCACCTCCCACCCCATATCATCTCTCTGGATCATCCCCATGCACCAGCCCCAAGCATCCTGTATCCTGTATCGAACATAGACTGGCACTTCGTTTCTTACATGATAGTATACATGTTTCAATGCCATTCTCCCAAATCATCCCACCCTCTCCCTCTCCCTCAGAGTCCAAAAGTCCGTTCTATACATCTGTGTCTCTTTTGCTGTCTCACATCCAGGGTCATCATTACCATCTTTCTAAATTCCATATATATGTGTCAGTATACTGTATTGGTGTTTTTCTTCCTGGCTTACTTCACTCTGTATAATCGGCTCCAGTTTCATCCATCTCATTAGAACTGATTCAAATGTATTCTTTTTAATGGCTGAGTAATACTCCATTGTGTATATGTACCACAGCTTTCTTATCCATTCATCTGCTGATGGACATCTAGGTTGTTTCCATGTCCTGGCTATTATAAACAGTGCTGCGATGAACATTGGGGTACATGTGTCTCTTTCCATTCTGGTTTCCTTGGTGTGTATGCCCAGAAGTGGGATTGCTGGGTCATAAGGCAGCTCTATTTGCAATTTTTTAAGGAATCTCCACACTGTTCTCCATAGTGGCTATACTAGTTTGCATTCCCACCAACAGTGTAAGAGGATTCCTTTTTCTCCACATCCTCTCCAGCATTTATTGCTTGTAGACTTTTGGATCGCAGCCATTCTGACTGGTGTGAAATGGTACCTCACTGTGGTCTTGATTTGCATTTCTCTGATAATGAGTGATGTTGAGCATCTTTTCATGTGTTTGTTGGCCATCCATATGTCTTCTTTGGAGAACTACCTATTTAGTTCTTTGGCCCATTTTTTGATTGGGTCATTTATTTTTCTGGAGTTGAGCTGCATAAGTTGCTTGTACATTTTTGAGATTAGTTGTTTGTCAGTTGCTTCATTTGCTATTGTTTTCTCCCATTCAGAAGCCTGTCTTTTCACCTTACTTATAGTTTCCTATGTTGTGCAGAAGCTTTTGATTTTAATTAGATCCCATTTGTTTATTTTTGCTTTTATTTCCAGTATTCTGGGAGGTGGATCATAGAGGATCCTGCTGTGATTTATGTCAGAGAGTGTTTTGCCTATGTTTTCCTCTAGGAGTTTTATAGTTTCTGGTCTTACGTTTAGATCTTTAATCCATTTTGAGTTTATTTTTGTATGTGGTGTTAGAAAGTGATCTAGTTTCATTCTTTTACAAGTGGTTGACCAGTTTTCCCAGCACCACTTGTTAAAGAGATTGTCTTTACTCCATTGTATATTCTTGCTGCCTTTGTGGAAGATAAGGTGTCCATAGGGGTGTGGATTTATCTCTGGGCTTTCTATTTTGTTCCATTGATCTATATTTCTGTCTTTGCACCAGTACCATACTGTCTTGATGACTGTGGCTTTGTAGTAGAGCCTGAAGTCAGGCAAGTTGATTCCTCCAGTTCCATTCTTCTTTCTCAAGATAGCTTTGGCTATTCGAGGTTTTTTTGTATTTCCATACAAATCTTGAAATTATTTGTTCTAGTTCTGTGAAAAGTACCACTGGTAGCTTGATAGGGATTGCATTGAATTTGTAGATTGCTTTGGGTAGTATACTCGTTTTCACTATATTGATTCTTCCAATCCATGAACATGGTATATTTTTTCATCTATTAGTGTCCTCTTTGATTTCTTTCATCAGTGTTTTATAGTTTTCGATATATAGGTCTTTAGTTTCTTTAGGTAGGTATATTCCTAAGTATTTTATTCTTTTCATTGCAATGGTGAATGGAATTGTGGAAACAGTCTTTAAGGTGATTGCAGTAGTACATAATTTCTAGGATTAACATCATAATAGTGTGTCAAGTGATCAGAATAATTCTTATGTATAGACAATGCCAGAAGTAAAAGGACGTTAGTATTCAGCTATGTCTCTCAAAATGTACTCAATGCATATAAAATTACTATTTATAATACATTTTTAAAATTCCTATCAATCAAAAGGAAAACACAAGATACCCACTGGAGAGAAAAAATTCCAATCATATAATCAGAAAGTTTTCATAAGGCAAATTCTTCTTCTTATTATTTTACACATAGAAACTGAAATACAGAGAGGTTAAATGATCTACCTAAGGTCACACTGTTGGTCAGTGATGGAGCCAGGACTCAATCCAAAGTCCAGGCTTTTTTCCATTTGACACAGCATCTGAACAAATGATGCTTTTGAATTGTGGTGCTGGAGAAGACTCTTGAGAGTACCTTGGACAGCAAGGAGATCAAACCAGTCAATCCTAAAGGAAATCAACCCTGAATATTCATTGGAAGGACTGATGCTGAAGCTGAAGCACCGATACTCTAGCCACCTGATGTGAAAAGCTTACTCATTAGAAAAGAACCTGATACTGGGGAAGATTGAGGCCAAAGGAGAAGGCGGCAGCAGAGGATAATATCACTGACTTAAAGGACACAAATTTGAGCAAACTCTAGGAGACAGTGGAGAACAGAGGAACCTGGCATGCTGCAGTCCATGGTGTTACAAACGGTCGAAACAATTTAGCCACTAAACAACAACGAACAACTGAACAATATCCCTTTAACATTTATGATTTAGGATCATCTATGCATCAGTTGTTAGCAGAAAAGACTTGTTTACATTTCCTCAAGTAATCTGGGAATATTAAAAATGGGAATAGTATTTTGCAGCTAAATCTCATTGGGACCTAGAAAAAGCCGCTGCTGCTGCTAAGTCGCTTCAGTCGTGTTTGACTCTGTGCGACCCCAGAGACGGCAGCCCACCAGGCTTCCCTGTCTCTGGGATTCTCCAGACAAGAACACTGGAGTGGGTTGCCATTTCCTTCTCCAATGCATGAAAGTGAGAAGTGAAAGGGAAGTCGTTCAGTCGTGTCTGACTCTTCGTGACCCCATGGACTGCAGCCTACCAGGCTCCTTGGTCCATGGGATTTTCCAGGCAAGAGTACTGGAATGGAGTGCCATTGCCTTCTCCGTAGAGAAAGCTACATACCCACTTTTCAGGGAAGAGACAAGAAGTGCTACAGCCACACCTCATCGGAAGCTACACCATTCTGAATTCAATACGACTGTGACTTTCACATCATCTTGCCACCTCTAGAGAAAAAGTTCATTGATTTCTAAAACTGTATTCTAGAACCAATTTGACCCCACTTGCACAAAATGTAGAAAAAGAAACTCTGTTGAAGCCAATCAATTAACATTGTCCCTATATAAGCAGAGCTGTGTGCCAAGTTATCTTCATAAAAGACACTGATTATTAAGCAGAGGGAGGGAGTGGGAGAAATTAGGGCTTCAAGCTTTGGTAACTAGAGGGATATGAGTATCATTCATCACAATAAAAAGTATAGGAGAATGATAGGATGATGATTTCAACGTTGGGAGACCTGAGTTTTAGTGCCCACAAAATACACACTAGGGGCTACTCATTAGCAAGACAAATTTAATGGTCCACAGGTCAGGTGAGTCCCTTAGACAGGGACCCATCAGTGTACTTGTCATGGTTAAATTAGGATGTCTCTTACTCAAATGATAACTTAGTCTCAAATCCCTCCTTATTTTCTTTTTAAAGCTGTGTTTTAATTAAATATTTAAATTAAATCCCAATGCATTGTTTGGGGTGAAGTTTTAATTAAAAGTCAGTACACTGTGGTTTTCTCATGTAAATTTGTAGCTTGAAGGCTACCTGGCAAATAAAGAAAGATAAAACAGAAAATGTCTTTGAGGTAAACTCAGCAGAATCATAGATGCAGTTCCTCTGAGTACCGCTGCATTGAAAATCCCTCCAGAGATGGGAAAAAAAACATTTCTGTCTGCAACGCTGCACATTCCCTAAACTATAGTCTTTTGAAGCAATCATTAACATCTGCATCCTCAGTGTATAGTGCTTTATGCCTCACTGTATGTGACAACATTAAACACTGTAAAAGGGGTAATTAGAATCAAAATGGAAAGTTCTATATATCTTTTGAAATACATCAGATGTAGTTCGTCCTTGAAACAGAGAAAGGGCACAGTAATCAAGTGAGCTTTTCTCCCTTCTAAAATATGTACACAGATAGAATAAAAAAGTCTCTACATTGCTAAAAGACACACTTAATAACTCATTTAAAAATGCTAAAAATATGAAAATTCAGTGCTTTATAGAATCCTTAATTGAAAGAATTTAAAAAATACTTTATATTTACTTATTAATTTGTCTTTGGCTGCCCTGGGTCTTTGTTGCTGCGCATGCTTTTCTCTGGTTGCAGAGAGCGAGGGCTTCTCTCTAGTTGCGGTGCCTGGACTTCTCATTGCAGTGGCTTCTCTTCTGGAGCATGGGCTCTAGGGTGTGTGGGCTTCAGCAGTTGAGGCATATGGGATCAATAGTTGTGGCTTCTGGGCTCTAGAACACAGGGTCAGTAGTTGTGGAGCTCGGGCCTAGCTGCTCTGTGGCATGTTCGATCTCCTCAGATCAGGGATCAAACCCGTGTCTCCTGCATTGGCAGATGGATTCTTTACCACTGAGCTACCAGGGAAGACTGAAAGAATGTTCTTAAGGTAATGGCTATCTTAGCAAAAGAAAAGATACCCAGTTCTGTTAGGGGAAGCACACTGATTGAAACCGCCCACCCTGGCCAGGCACCATAGTAACCATTTGCATGAGTTGTTTTATGACAGGAGATCCTGATAAGGAATATGGAACTAATAAGCCACCACCAACCGGAAGAGTTTGGGAAAGGTCTAAAGGAGACACCGCATGTCTGTCCAATTCCCAGAATCCCTCTCGCTAGCATCCATCTTGGCTGAGCGATGCGTGCGCCACCAGGAAAGACTCTGAATTAGAATGATTGGCCAAAGACCACCTGGAAACTAATCCCATCACCATAAAACCCGACAATGTGAGCCACGCGGCAGAGCAGTTCTCCTGGGTTCCCTTATCCTACTGCTCTCCACCCGGGTGCCCTTTCCCAATAAAATCTCTTGCTTTGTCAGCACATGTGTCTCCTTGGACAATTCATTTCCCAGTGTTAGACAACAGCCCAGTTTCGGGCCCTGGAAGGGGTCCGCCTTCCTGCAACAATTCCATAGAGAGAATGATCGAAAATTATAAAGTCAAATATTTAGCAACAATTGTTTCACTATACATTCTCCTCCAGGACCATTAACTGGGAAGCAAATAATACTTTTTAAATTGTTTAAAATAAGAAATTCATTTTCTACATGGTCTCTAGTAAATTTTTCTATCAACTAACTATATACTAAATAGTGTAAGAGTTTCATAGGAATATTGAATACAAAATATAAATTTTGGGGAAATGGTTATAAACTGTGACTCTACTGAATATAAAGTGATCTTTTTGCTCCAGCAATGGGAGATGGAGGTTTAATTTAAAAGATCATTCTTATTTTGATGAGGATAAATGTGTGCTTTAGCTTTGAGTTTAGGGAGAGCTTAACTGGTACATGTTGATTACGCTCGGGGCTTGATTTCAACTACATGCTCTAAACAACCTCCACTAGAAAACTACTACACAGTTAAATGCATGCACTATTTATAAATAGCTTTTTATAAAATACTTTAAAATGTATTATAAAAATTAAATTTTAATTACTTTAAATTACATTTTAATGCTTGTAAACATTAAAAATCCCATTAAAAATTAAATATATTTCTGATAAATAGGCTAGTTATTGTGAGAAATACTTCCAAAATTGTTCAAATATTCACGTTAGAGACAGTCTGGGGGCCTCCCTGGTGGCTCAGTGGTAAAGAATCTGCCTACAATGCAGAAGATTCGGGTTTGATTCCTGGGTCAGGAAGATCCCCTGGAGAAGGAAATTGCAACCCATTCCAGTATCCTTGCCTGGGAAATGCCAGGGACAGAGGAGCTTGCCAGGCTACAGTCCATGGGGTTACAAAAGAGTTGGACACAATTTAGCGACTACAAACAACAACAGAGATGACTAATTCTCTAATGTACTTGGAGATTCAAAGCCATGATTCCATTGAGAATTAATTTACATTCTGCTTCGGGAAACAAGATGTCTTTCACTTCTCCATCATACAGTGTTAAGTTCAGTTCAGTACAGCCACTCAGTCGTGTCCAACTCTTTGCGACCCCATGAATCGCAGCTCACCAGGCCTCCCTGTCCATCACCAACTCCCAGAGTTCACTCAGACTCACGTCCATCGAGTCAGTGATGCCATTCATCCATCTCATCCTCGGTCGTCCCCTTTTCCTCCTGCCCCCAATCCCTCCCAGCATCAAAGTCTTTCCCAATGAGTCAACTCTTCGCATGAGGTGGCCAAAGTACTGGAGCTTCAGCTTTAGCATCATTCCCTCCAAAGAAATCCCAGGGCTGATCTCCTTCAGAATGGACTGGTTGGATCTCCTTGCAGTCCAAGGGACTCTCAAGAGTCTTCCTCAACACCACAGTTCCAAAGCATCAATTATTTGACGCTTAGCCTTCTTCACAGTCCAACTCTCACATCCATATATGACCACAGGAAAAACCATAGCCTTGACTAGATGGACCTTTGTTAGCAAAGTAATGTCTCTGCTTTTGAATATGCTATCTAGGTGGGTCATAACTTTCCTTCCAAGGAGTAAGCGTCTTTTAGTTTCATGGCTGCAATCACCATCTGCACTGATTTTGGAGCCCCACAAAATAAAGTCTGACACTGTTTCCACTGTTTTCCCATCTATTTCCCATGGAGTGATGGGACCAGATGCCATGATCTTCATTTTCTGAATGTTGAGCTTTAAGCCAACTTTTTTCACTCTCCACTTTCACATTCATTAAGAGGCTTTTTCGTTCTTCTCCACTTTCTGCCATAAGGGCGGTGTCATCTGCATATCTGAGGTTATTGATATTTCTCCTGGCAATCTTGAGTCCAGCTTGTGCTTCTTCCAGCCCAGCATTTCTCATGATGTACTTTGCATATAAGTTTAATAAGCAGGGTGACAATATACAGCCTTGTGTACTCCTTTTCCTATTTGGAACCAATCTGTTGTTCCATGTCCAATTCTAACAGTTGCTTCCTGATCTGCATATAGGTTTCTCAAGAGGTAGGTCAGGTGGTCTGGTATTCCCATGTCTTTCAGAATTTTCCACAGTTTATTGTGATCCACACAGTCAAAGGCTTTGGCATAGTCAATAAAGCAGAAATAGATGTTTTTCTGGAACTCTCTTGCTTTTTCCATGATCCAGTGGATGTTAGCAATTTGGTTTCTGGTTCTTTTGCCTTTTCTAAAACCAGCTTGAACATCTGGAAGTTCAAGGTTCACGTATTTCTGAAGCTTGGCTTGGAGAATTTTGAGCATTACTTTACTAGCGTGTGAGATGAGTGCAATTGTGCGGTAGTTTGAGCATTCTTTGGCATTGCCTTTCTTTGGGATTGGAATGAAAACTGACCTTTTCCAGTCCTGTGGGCACTGCTGAGTTTTCCACATTTGCTGGTATATTGAATGCAGCACTTTCACAGCATCATCTTTCAGGATTTGAAGTAGCTCAACTGGAATTCCATCACCTCCACTAGCTTTGTTCGTAGTGATGCTTTCTAAGGCCCACTTGACTTCACATTCCAGGATGTCTGGCTCGAGGTGAGTGATCACACCATCATGATTATCTTGGTCATGAAGATCTTTTTTGTACAGTTCTTCTGTGTATTCTTGCCACCTCTTTTTAATATCAGCTGCTTCTGTTAGGTCCATACCATTTGTCCTTTATCGAGCCCAATTTTAGCCTCAAGTCTCTATGGGGATTAAGGAGCAGGCACCGGAAATGATTAACAAGGCTAAATTGAAAGATGGGCAAAGTCCTGCTTTAGAAACTTTTTTAGCACTGAATTTAAATTTGTAACCAGCATCATATTTTTATATCAGTGAAATAAAATTTGTATATTATGGCAAGACAAGAAGAATTTAAACAATCTTTTCTCTGCTCCTTTGGGTCTCGTCCCTCCTCTTTAGTGTGTGTTTTGTATTTGCATTAACCAGACCTCTTTAGGAGATAACATTCCTTCTCCGTCTTGTAAAGATGACCCACTACTGCTTTTGTATATGCAGATCTGGTTTGTGTAAACTATCACTATGTCATTTGACAGCAACCCTATGCCTCAGAAATTATATATATAACTGTGCTTTGACCTCAGAGCTTTCTTTAAAAAATACTGTATTAAGGTATAGATTTAGGTATAGCAAAGATACAGCAAAGCAATTCAGTTATACATACACATATGTTACATATGTTAGGTTTTTATAGTATATTAGATTCTTTTCCATTAGATTATTACAAGATACTGAATATAGCCCCTTGTGCCATACCGTAGGTCCTTGTCTACTTATTTTATATATAATAGTGTATATCTGTTAACCCCAAATTCTGAATTTATTCCTCCTACCTTTTCCGCTTTAGTAACTTTAGGTGTTTCTATGTCTGTGAGTCTATTTCTGCTTTATAATTAAGTTCATTTGTATCTCGCTCTCTCTCTTTTTTTTAAGATTCCACATATAAGTGATACCATACCATTGTCTTTCTCTGTCTGACTTAGCTCAGTCAGTATGACAATCTCTCGGTCTATCCATATTGCTGCAAATGGCATTATTTCATTCTTCTCTACGGCTGAGTAATAGTCCACTTCGTGTAAGTACCACATCTTTATTCATTCCTCTGTCAATGGACATTTATGTTGCTTCCCTGTCTTGGCTAAGTATTTGTAAACTGTGCTTCTATATACATTGAGGTGCATGTGTCTGTTCAAATTATAGTTTTCTCCAGATATATACCCAGAAGTGGGATCTCTGGATCATATGGTAATTTCAGTTTTTTTTTTTTAAAGGAAATTCTATGAAAAAACTCTGTGCTACCCCATGGATGGTAGCCCACCAGGCTCCTCTGTCCCTGGGATTCTCCAGGCAAGAACACTGGAGTGGGTTGCCATTTCCTTCTCCAATGCATGAAAGTGAAAAGTGAAAGTGAAGTTGCTCAGTCATGTCCGACTCTTCACAACCCCATGGACTGCAGTCTACCAGGCTCCTCCGTCCATGGGATTTTATAGGCAAGAGTACTGGAGTGGGGTGCCATTGCCTTCTTCACACAGAGTTGGACATGACTGAAGTGACTTAGCAGCAGCAGCAGCTATGAAAAAAAGTGAAAGTGTCAGTCACTCAGTCATGTCTGACTCTTTGTGTTCTCACGGACTGTAATCTGCTAGGCTCCTCTGTCCATGGAATTCTTCAGGCAAGAATACTGGAGTGGATAGCCACTCTCTTCTCCATGGGATCTTCCTGACCCAGGGATCTAACCCAGGTCTCCTGCGTTGCAAGTGGATTCTTTACCGTCTGAGCCACCAGGGACTTCAGGGAACCTCTATACTGTTCACCATAGTGGCTGTAACAATTTGCATTCTCACCAACAGCGTGGAAAGGTGCCCTTTTTTCCACACCCTCTCCAGCATTTACTACTTGTAGACTTTTTGCTGATAGCCATTCTAAATGCTTTGAAGAGATAGCTCATTGTAGCTCTCACTTGCATTTCTCTAGTAATTAGTATGTTGAGGATCTTGCATGTGCCTATAGGCCATCTGTATGTCTCCTTTGGGAAAATGTCTACTTAGGTCTTCTACTCACTTTTTGATTGGATTGTTTGTTTTTTTGATATTGAACTGTGTAAGTTGTTCATATATTTTGGAAATTAAACCCCTGTTGGTTGTATCATTTGCAAGTATTTTCTCCCATTCTATAAGTTGTCTTTTTGTTTTGTTCATTGTTTCTTTTGCTGTGCACAGCTTTTCAGTTTATTTCTATATACTAAAATGAATATATACAGAAATAAAACTTAAGAAAACAATCCCATTTACTATTGCATGCAAAATAATAACATATCTAGAAATAAACCTACCTATGGAGGCAAAAGACCTGTACTCCGAAAACTAGAAGATGCTGATGATAGAAATTGAAGCCCACACACAGATGGAAAGATAAACCATGTTCTTGAATAGGAAGAATCAATACTGTTAAAATGACCATATGATCCAAGGCAGTCTATAGATTCAATGCAATCCCTATCAAATTACCAACACCATTTTCCACAGAATTAGAACAAATAACTTAAAAATTTTATGGAAACATGAAAGACCCTGAATGATCTTGAGACAGAAAAATAGAGCTGGAGGAATTGGGCTCCCTGACTCCAGACTATACTACAAGGTCACTGTCATGAAAACAGTATGAAACTGGCACAAAAGCAAATGCATAGATCAATGGAACAGAATAGAAAGCCCAGAAATAAAACTACACACTTATGGTCAATTAATCTATGACTAAGGAGGCAAGAATATGCAATGGAGAAAACTTATTCTCCAATAAGTAGTGCTGGGAAAACTGGACAGCTACAAGTAAAAAAATGAAATTAGAACATTCTCTAAAAGCATATACAAAAATAAACTAAAAACATATCAAAGACCTAAATGTGCCATACCAAGTAGCTTCAGTCATTTCCAGCTCTTTGCAACCCCACAGACTGTAGCTCATCAGGCTCCTCTGTCCGTGGGATTCTCCAGGCAAGAATACTGGAGTGGGATACCATTTCCTTCTCCAGGGGGTACTTCCCAATGCAGCGATCGAACACAAGTCTCCTGCATTGCAGGCAGATTTTTTACCATCTGAGCTACCAGAGAAGCTTCAAATGTAAGAAGACCTAAACGTAAGATGGGATACTATAGAAGTCCTAGGGGAAAACATAGTCAGAACACTCTTTGACATAAATCTCAACATCTTTTTTTATCTGACTCCTATAGCAATGGAAACAGAAGCAAAAATAAATAAGTGGGACTTAATTAACCTTAAAGTCTTCTGCACAACAAAGGAAACTAGTTTCTTCAAACTATTGATTAAACTTTTTCATTGACAATATAAAAACCACCTTGAAGGTTAAAGAATAAAAAAGAAATTTAAATTTTAATATTCATTCAGAAGAAGCCCTTAAACACACCTGCCTGATGCATGTTGGTACTATAGACATCTTGGTTTCAATGAAGAAAATTTGCAAAGATCCTTACAAAGGCTTCCTTTTAGAAATCCAGACAGAGAGAGCCTAGCCATTCAGTTGATGATCGGGGGCTGCACTTCCTAGTATGATTTCCTTGTTACTACTGAGTATCTCTGTCTTTGGTGTGCCTTTCAGACATTCCACGGAGACTTGTTTATTCAAAGTGTGGACCAAAGACCAATAGTTTTGAGAAACTTGTTAGAAATGCAAAATCTAAGGCCCCACTCAAGGCCTAATGGACAAGAATCTGCATATTTAACAAGATCTCTAGGTGATTTATTTGCACTGAGAAGCACTGTTTTAAGCTCTTCAGGAGCTCACCAGCCACCTCCTTCTCATTGCCCTTCCTCTTTGAAATAAAATATTTCTGAAAGCATTACTTCACTCCTCTACTAAAATTACCGAGTTCCAGTTTCCCTTCTCTGTGTGTGCTTTTTTAAAATTAATTTTTAGTTGTTGCTGTTGCTGCTCAATCGTTTTCTCTTTGTGGCAAGCATGGGCTACTCCTCACTGTGGTGTGTGTGCTTTTCACTGAGGTGGCTTCTCCTAATTTGGAGCACAAGCTCTAGAGAGTGGATTAAGTGGTTGTGTTGCATGGGCTTAGTTGCTTCTCGGCATGTGGGAACTTCCTAGCCCAGGAAGTGGATTGGAAGGCAGATTCTTAACCACTGGACCACCAGGGAAGCCCTCCTTCTGTGTTTTAAAATTTTCCTTCTAAGTTGCCGAGTTTAAGTTTCTTCTCCTGGGGAGTAGGAAGGATGATATCAAGTAGGAAGGATGATATTTGCCTTGGAAGGGGGCGAAATGACCTTGGGTTCCTTGGACTCTCAAGTTCCAATTAATGTTTTTTCTCAAGTATCTATAATAGTAAACATATCTTGGACTTTGAGAATTATTATCCTTCTGAAACCCCCAGTTTGTCTATCAGTTCAGTTCAGTCGCTCAGTCGTGTCCGACTTTTTGCGACCCCATGAATCGCAGCTCGCCAGGCCTCCCTGTCTATCACCAACTCCCAGAGTTCACTCAAACTCATGTCCGAGTCAGTGATGCCATCCAGCCATCTCATCCTCTGTCATCCCCTTCTCCTCCTGCCCCCAATCCCTCCCAGCATCAGAGTCTTTTTGAATGAGTCAACTCTTCGCATGAGGTGGCCAAAGTACTGGAGCTTCAGCTTTAGCATCAGTCCTTCCAATGAACACCCAGGACTGATCTCCTTTAGAATGGACTGGTTGGATCTCCTTGCAGTCCAAGGGACTCTCAAGAGTCTTCTCCAACACCACAGTTCAAAAGCACCAATTCTTTGGCACTCACCCTTCTTCACAGTCCAACTCTCACATCCATACATAACCACTGGAGAAACCATAGCCTTGACTAGACAGATCTTTGTTGGCAAAGTAATGTCTCTGCTATATTAGACATGATATTCCCATCTTGCACATAACTTAGACCCTATTTTACTAAAAGAGAATTTCCACCTGACCCTACCTCCAAAGATGTAAGAGACATGGGTTTGAATGCTGGGTCAGGAATATCCCTTGGAGGAGGGCATGGCAATCCACTCCAAAGAGGGTCTTCTGAAGGAGTGGTTACTTACATGATGAGTTTCTTCAAATGCTTCCTTTTCTGGCACATTTCTTCCAGTTTCATCATATTAAACTGTAGAAAATCCCTCTTGAATACAGTAACCTGTAATTATGAAAACAAATTGAGTTTTAATGACTTACTGCCTAAGAGAACACCTTATACTGACAATTCAAAATGGCAGCTCATCAGGAGAATGAGAGCAAGTTTGTATTGCTTCCTGCATTGGACACTGAAGTTCTTAGGGCGGGATATCAGAAGCAGAGTGTGCCTTTGGATTGGCTAATTTCTTAACAGGAGAATGGATGGAAGTGAGGTGAAATTCTAAGGGAAGAAAATCTGTCAGGAGAGTCATTAAACACACTGTGCAGGTGTAATCTCAGAATCGATGAGAGAGGTAATTCTCTTTCTAGGAAGGTGGAGAAGAAAGGCAATTAAACTAAAATGTTATACTTTTCACAAATTAAAATTTCTCTCCTGCAATTATTTTTTGTATGAATTATACTTCAACAGAACTTCAAAAGCACAAGACAAAATACCAAATGAAAAGGCACCTTGCCCTCAACAACTAAAAGCTTTGTTAAATCAGTTCTATCCCTGTACTATGTGTCTGTGAAAACAACTTGTTTTCACATAACTGAAATATTTCAGAATAGGAAGATAGCTATATAAATCCTTCATTTAATGGATGTGAAAAAGAGAAATAAACTTTCTATTGACTACTGTGAATCCATTTGTTTTTCTTTTCCTTTGTATACTAATGACTACAATTTAGTATTCACAATGCCCAGTTCTGAGTTTTCCATGGTGTGCAGCAAAAACAGACTCAGCCTGTGTTTTCCTGTAACATCATTTCATGGGTGAGACACACACAAGTCAGATAGTCATACAACTGGACGTATAATTACAAACTGCGACAATGCTGCTCTTTACTGGATCCCTGTGATACTGGAAAACAGCGTTGGTTAAAGAAATCCCTGGCTCCTTCGTCTAGGAATCTGCTTCCTGCAGAGAACCATACTTCCTCAGATGACTCTGATAAGATTCATGGATATACTCCAGTGTTTACCCACATCGAAGTCAAATATAGATGCTCCAAATTCCTATTCTTTGCCTCAGAAATGATTCGCTGAACTGCTTGTCCCCACTGATGAATGGAACAAAGTGATTGTTAAACCTGTTTCAGCTTCTCTTTTTCCTTCATGCACCTGAACTTTGACCCATCGTCAGGCTCAGGCAGTATACAACAAGTCTTAAGTATCCACTGGCCTCAAGGCAAACATTCTTTGATGTGCTATCCAACCAAGTCACCTTTCCACTCTGCTTCCCCACACTGCTTCTTTCCAGCCTTGTCTCTTGCAAATGTGCTAAGCTGCTTCAACCATGTCCTACTTTTTGAGACTCTAAGGGCTGTGGCCTGCCAGGCTCTTCTGTCCCTGGGGGCTCTCCAGGCAAGAATACTGAAGTGGGTTGCCATGCCCTCCTCCAAGGGATCTTCCCAACCCAGGGATCACATCCGTGTCTCTTCACTACGAGTGCCACCTGTGAAGCCCTGTTTCCTCTTCACTGTAAAACAGAGACCCTTTTTGCCTAACCCTAGAGAAGCTAGGCTTCAACAGTATGTGAACTGAGAATTTCCAGAGGTAGAAACTGGATTTAGAAAAGGCAGAGGAATCAAAGATCAGATTACCAACATCCACTGGATCACAGAAAAAAAAAAAAAAGGAATTTCAAACTACTCTGCTAGTTTGAAAAAATAAAAAAGGAATTTCAAACTGCTCTTTCAATCTATGCTTCTTCACTGACTATGCTAAAGCCTTTGACTGCGTGAAAGTGAAAGTGCTAGTCATTCAGTCGGGTCTGACTCTTTGTGACCCCATGGACTGTAGCCCACCAGGTTTCTCTGTCCATGGGTATTCTCCAGGCAAGGATGCTGGAGTGGATTGCCATTCCCTTCTCCAGGGGATCTTCCCAACCCTGGGATAGAAACCAGGTCTCCTGCACTTTAGGTGAATTCTTTACCCTCTGAGCCACCAGTGACTGCTTGGATCACAACAAACACCTGTAGAAAATTCTTAAAAACATGGGAATACCAGATTATGCTACCTGCATGCTGTGAAACCTGTATGCAGGTCAAGAAGCAACAGTTAGAGTTGGCCATGGAACAACAGACTGGTTCAAAATTGGAAAAGGAGTACGACAAGGCTGTATACTGTCATCCTGTTTATTTAACTTCTATGTAGAGTGCATAATACGAAACGCTGGGCTGGATGAAGCACAAACTGGAATCAAGATTTCCAGGAGAAACATCAGTAACCTCAGACATGCAGATGACACCATCCTTATGGCAGAAACTGAAGAACCAAAGAGCCTCTTGATGAGGGTGAAAGAGAAGAGCAAAAAAGCCAGCTTAAACCTCAATATTAAAAAAACTAAGATCATGGCATCCAGTCCCATCACTTCATGCAAATAAATGGAGGAAAAGTGGAAACTGTGACAGATTTTATTTTCTAGGGCTTCAGAATCACTGCAAACAGTGACTGCAGCCATGAAATTAAAAGATGCTTACTCTTTGGAAGAAAAGGAAGGACAAACCTAGACAGTGTATTAAAAAGCAAAAACATCACTTTGCCAACAAAGGGCCACATAGTCAAACCTATTTCCAGTAGTACAGCTTTTTCCAGTAGCCATGTATGGACGTGAGAGTTAGACCATAAAGAAGGCTGAGTGTCAAAGAACAGATACTTTTCAAATGGTGGTGCTGGAGAAGACTCTTGAGAGTCCCTTGGACTGCAAGGAGATCCAACCAGTCAATCCTAAAGGAAATCTACCTTGAATATTTATTGCAAGGACTGATGCTGAAGCTGAAGCTCCAATACCTTGGCCAACTGATGTGAAGAACTGACTCATTGGAAAAGACCCTGATGCTGGGAATGATTGAGGGCAGGAGGAGAACAGGACGACAGAGGATGAGATTGTTGGATGGCCTCACCGAACTCAATGGACATGAGTTTGAGCAAACTCCAGGAGATAGTGAAGGAAAGGAAAGCCTGGTGTGCTGCAGTCCATGGGGTTACAAAGAGTCAGACACGGCTTAGTGCCTGAACAACAACATGTTGTATATTAGCCATACATTGTTGAGTAAATTCCATGTAGGATTTTGGCACAGTCCAACTGAAATGTATGCAGTTTTTTGTTATGAACAAAGATGCTATGAACACTTTTTCCTTGGCCATGCTGCACAGCTTTCACAGTCTTAGTTCCTGGCCAGAGACTGAATTAAACCTGGATCACTGCAATAAAAGCACAGAGTCTTAACCGCAGGACTGCCAGAGAATTCCCTGAACAGTTTCGCATAAGACTTTTTGTGAATATGTTTTTGCTTATGGGTTATAGGTTAAATCTAGGTTAATTACTATTATTATGTAAGAATTAACCAGATCACTTTTAAAGTAGCTATGACATGGATTATCACGATGGTGTGGTCACTCACCCAGAGCCAGACATTCTGGAGTGTGAAGTCAAGTGGGCTTTAGGAAGCACTGCTGCCAATGAAGTTAGTGGAGGTGATGAATTCCAACAGAGCTATTTAAAAATCCTAAAAAAAATTATGCTGTTAAAGTGCCGTGCTCAACATGTCAGCAAATTTGGGAAACCCAGCAGTTGCCACAGGACTGGAAAAGGTCAATCCTCATCCCACTTCCCAAGAAGAGCAGTATTAAACCATTGGATGGTTGCTTCTTGGCAGGAAAGCTATGACAAACCTAGACAGTGTATTAAAGAGCAAAGACATTGCTTTGCCAACAAAGGTCCATATAGTCAAGGCTGTGGTATTCCTGGTGGCTGTGTACAGATGTGAGAGCTGGACCATAAAGAAAGCAAAGCACTGAAGAATTAATGTTTTAAAACTGTGGTAGTGGAGAAGACTCTTGCGAGTCCCTTGGACAGCAAGGAGATCGAACCAGTCAATCTTAAAGGAAATCAACCATGAAGATTCATTGGAAGGACTGATGCTGAAGCTGAAGCTCCAATACTTTGGCCACCTGATGTAAAGAACTGACTCACTGAAAAAGATCCTGATGCTGGGAAAGATTGAAGGCAGAAGGAGAAGAGGGTGACAGAGGATGAGACGGTTGGAGGGCATCACCAATTGAATGGACACGAACTTGGGAAAACTCTGAGAGATGGTGAAGGACAGGGAAGCCTGGAATGCTATAGTTGATGGGATCTCGAAGAGTTGGACACAACTTGGTACCTGAATGACAGCAACAATAATATCATTTTAACACTCCCACCAACACTGTATGAGTTTGTGTTGTTCCACACCCTGTCAGCATTTGTTAAGCCACTTTTAAAAATTTTAGCCTCTCAAGTAGGTCCACCCATATTTAAACAAAAATTATACAAATTTACTTTTTCATTTCCTATTTAATTTTTCCATTACTTATGTGTGCCTCTTATACTTCTATTTCTAAAATCTTCCTTAAGGAGGCTTGGAAATAATACCACCATGTATTAATATATAGGCAAAATGTACCTTATTTGTATAAAAATGAGACTTTGTAAATTAGGGAAAACAACACTTCTGTATAGACACAACAGAATCTTCAATTTATCACTCTGGAAAGGAAATTAGGATTCTTTCTCTCAACCAGAATCCTTTCCAAAGCAACACTGTTAAGCAGACATGTATATTTCCCGTCACCACCACCAAAACAAAATGACCTACTTTACACGGCAGCCCATTCCGTGTTCTGACATTCATGCTTAGTTGTCGAACAACTCCAGTGTGATTTTAAGTTTTTGTGATCTAAGGTTGATGGACTTAAGGCTCTATATGTAAAGCAGTGATTTTTAAAATTTGTCGTTCTGCAGTTGCTCAGTCATGTCCAACTCTTTGTGACCCCGTGGACTGCAGCACGCCAGGCTTCCCTCTCCTTCACTGTCTCCTGAATTTGCTCAAACTCATGTCCATCCAGTCGACGATGCCATCCAACCATCTCATCCTCCATCACTCCCTTCTCTTTCTGCCCTCAATCTTTCCCAGCATCAGGGTCTTTTCTAATGAGTCGGCTCTTTGGATCAGGTGGCTAAATTATTGGCACTTCAGTTTCAGCATCAGTCCTTCCAATGAATACCCATGGTTGATTTCCTTTAGGATTGACTGGTTTGATCTCCTTGATATCCAATGAGCCCTCAAGAGTCCAGCAAAGTTCAAAAGTATTAGTCCTTTGCATTCATCTTTCTTTATGGTCCAACTCTCACGTCTGTACATGACTGCTGGAAAAAACCATAGGTTTGACTATATGGATCTTTGTTAGCAAAGTTTTAAAATTTAACAATTTTTAAAATAGTTATTATCATATAATAACAATGCCCATTAAATAAGAACATAATTTATTTTTCTGAGACAAGAGTATTATTTCCTAATATCCTTTTCCACTTACCATGCCTAGTATGTTAAATATTTTTAAATTAAAAATTCCCTGAAATGGGAATTCTCTTTTAGTTGTTAGGTGAGCTGCTGCCCAATTCTTGAATCTGAGAAAAGGCAATTTGTTTTTCTGAAAAAAGGGAAAAAGTCCTGAAATGCCAGTGCTTTGGTTGTTAATGTTGTACTCTTTGCAGATTAAAAAGTACATTAAAATGCACTTTGCATGACTTGTCCTGTGTTCTCTCAACATATTTATAACAGCTGAGTTAAAGTCTTTCTCTGGGAAGTCCAACATCTGAGCTTCCTAAGGTATGGGGCTTCCCTGGTGGCTCAGAGGTTAAAGCATCTGCCTGCAATGTGGAAGACCTGGGTTTGATCCCTGGGTCGGGAAGATCCCTTGGAGAAGGAAATGGCAACACACTCCAGTACTCTTGCCTGGAGAATCCCATGGACAGAGGAGCCTGGTGGGCTACAGTCCACGGGGTCGCAAAGAGTATAGCTTCTCTTGGCTGCTGTTTTTGTGTCTTTTTTTTTTTTTCTTCTGATATACAGACCACACTTTTCTGATTCTTTACATATCTGAAGTTTTTGTTAAAAGTAGATACTGAAATAAAATAATGCACCACGTCTGGAAATTAGATCCCCCTCTCCCCACTCAGGTTTGTCATTTTGCTATTTCTTCTTGTTGTCATTGTTTTTACTTTTCCTTAGAAAATTTCCAGTATTAATTCTTTAAAGTCTATATCCTTTGTCATGTATGGCCACTGAAATTTCTGTTATTAGCTTAGCATCAAGGAATGACTGAACAAGAGTCCTCTAAATGATTTGAATGAGCAAATCCCTCCAACATTTGTCAAGGGTGTGTGTGTGGGGGGGGTGTATGTATGTTTCTAATGCTCCAGCAAACAATTTACAAGGGATGCGTGTGTGTGTGTGTGTGTGTGTGTATGTATGTGTGTGTGTAGGTATGTTTCTAAAGCTCCAGCAAACAATTTACAACTGCTCCTTAGTCTTGACTTCCAGTCATGCGGAGCCCTCATAGTCAGCCAGAGGGGAGAGATTAGACCCTTCTTGGGTCTTTTTTGATCATACACACAGTCCCAGCTGTGGATGTGGACACAGAAATTTCCAGGAACAAATCAGTCTTTCACAGCCCCTAAGGACTTCCAAGTTCTCAGTTTTTACTTTCACGGTCTTTTGGTCAGTGTCTCATTAGTCCCAACCTGCAATGCTACCTCAGGTAGTGCCAGCATTTAACAATTGCCACTGGCTGTTTTCTGCCAATGTCCTGGGGTTAGTGCTATTCAGCAGAGGGATCTCAGAGTTGGGTCAGATGAAAACAAGCCCAGAACATGGAGCTGTTTAGCAAGCCACCAGAGATGTCAACAGTGACAATTTTGAGGGGATCGGGACTTTGAGACATTCCAAACCTTATGGGTTCCCTTCTTCTAAGGCTTGTGAGGCCACTGATTTTCGCAATTATTGTAGCTTTTCATATTCAAGCTTACCACAGAGGAAGGGAGAAATGATGGGATTGGGCCATGTTGAAAGCTGTAAAACTCACTGTTTCTACTAAGTTTCAACTCTTTTTCTTGAATAAACAGTCCTCAGCTTGTTGCATAAATTTAATTAATTTCCAGAATTCTAAAACTGTTTATTTTTGACAGTTTTGGCCAGTGTTCTCACTGTTCCGATGGAAGAGTAGATTTTCTGGAGCTCTTAATTTGCCATTCCAGAAGATAGCCCTCTCTCTTGCAAATATCATTATTACAAGTTGAAAAATACTACCATCTCATGACATTAATGAATCAATTTACATTTTTCTGAATGATCTTCTAATCCTCACTCATATGAATGCATTTACTTAAGTATAATAATGTCAAACTTTGGTCTTTAGAAAAAAAGTAGCAGTCATGAACATTCTGTGTTCTAAACTTGCATCATCTTATATTACAGACATCTTATAATTTCAACACTCCTTTACTTCTCAGATTGTCTCCAATTGCTTGATACTAGAAAAAAAATTCTGAGGTATTATTTTTGTGTATGTAACATATTTCTTACCCTGGATATTTCTGCTATGAAAAATTCCCAGGAAGCTGAATCAGCAGATCAAGGGATTCTTCTGTAACTATTTAAAAGTACAACATACTATACAAGTCAGGACTGTGTCAATAGTTATTTATTGTTATATATTTCCTATTTTAGTTTTTGCCTGAGTGCTTGTCTTATAAATATCTCTCATATCTTTTAATTTTATGAAATTAAAAGACACATAAATTACAATTTCTTTGTTGTACACTTCACATGCATTCATACATCTTATCTATTTTTACTTTTTTGTAACATTTATAACCACTAGGATTAAGCTAATTGAAATGTATTACACTATTTAGACAAAAATAATATTTATTAATATACTATCTATATTAAAAGCTTCACTCAGTAATTGTAAATGTCCTTAAGACAATGTTTCTAAAACTTCATTTTGGTTATTGTTCAATTGAGAAGTGTTGTTCAACTGCAGATTCTGAATCAGTAGATCTGGAGTAAACCAATAGTCTGCTGCTACTACTGCTAAGTCACTTCAGTTGTGTCCGACTCTGTGTGACCCCATAGATGGCAGCCCACCAGGCTCCCCCATCCCTGGGATTCTCCAGGCAAGAACACTGGAGTGGGTTGCCATTTCCTTCTCCACTGCATGAAAGTGAAAATTGAAACTGAAGTCGTTCAGTCGTGTCCGACTCTTAGCGACCCCATGGACTGCAGCCCACCAGGCTCCTCCGTCCATGGGATTTTCCAGGCAAAAGTATTGAAGTGGGGTGCAGGTCATGGACCATGCTTTGAATGATAAGGTTTTAGGATGCTTGTCTGCATTTATATTACAGACCAGACCTTTAAGAGGATGAATTTAGTCACGTCATTTGTTTTAGCCCTGATCCGCTGGATCATGGAAAAAGCAAGAGAGTTCCAGAAAAACATCTATTTCTGCTTTATTGACTATGCCAAAGCCTTTGACTGTGTGGATCACAATAAACTATGGAAAATTCTGAAAGAGATGGGAATACCAGACCACCTAACCTGCCTCTTGAGAAACCTATATGCAGGTCAGAAAGCAACAGGTAGAACTGGACATGGAACAACAGACTGGTTCCAAATAGGAAAAAGGAGTATGTCAAGGCTGTATATTGTCACCCTGCTTATTAAACTTATATGCAGAGTACATCATGAGAAACACTGGGCTAGAAGAAACACAAGCTGGAATCAAGATTGCCGGGAGAAATATCAATAACCTCATATATGCAGATGACACCACCCTTATGGCAGAAAGTGAAGAGGAACTAAAGAGCCTCTTGATGAAAGTGAAGGAGGAGAGTGGAAAAGTTGGCTTAAAGCTCAACATTCAGAAAACGAAGATCATGGCATCGGTCCCATCACTTCATGGGAAATAGATGGGGAAACAGTGGAAACAGTGTCAGACTTTATTTTTGGGGGCTCCAAAATCACTGCAGATGGTGACTGCAGCCATGAAATTAAAAGACGCTTACTCCTTGGAAGAAAAGTTATGACCAACCTAGATAGCATATTGAAAAGCAGAGACATTATTTTGCTGATTAAGGTCCATCTAGTCAAGGCTATGGTTTTTCCTGTGGTCATGTATGGATGTGAGAGTTGGAATGTGAAGAAGGCTGAGCGCCAAAGAATTGATGCTTTTGAACTGTGGTGTTGGAGAAGACTCTTGAGAGTCCCTTGGACTGCAAGGAGATCCAACCAGTCCATTCTGAAGGAGATCAGCCCTGGGATTTCTTTGGAAGGAATGATGCTAAAGCTGAAATTCCAGTACTTTGGCCACCTCATGTGAAGAGTTGACTTATTGGAAAAGACTCTGATGCTGGGAGGAATTGGGGGCAGGAGGAGAAGAGGACGACAGAGGATGAGATGGCTGGATGGCATCACGGTCTCGATGGACGTGAGCTGGTGATGGACAGGGAGGCCTGGTGTGCTGCGATTCATGGGGTCGCAAAGAGTCGGATATGACTGAGTGACTGAACTGAACTGAATCTTGTCTTGGAAATCTTCACCTTTGTTGTGGAAATACACTGGAATTAGGACCCAAACAGGGAATAGACATTAAGGATTCCTGGTGTGTCCTCCTGGATTAGATATCCTCACTAGTCAGCTTCTTATACTTCTAAAGACAGCATTCTTTACTTTTTCCCATATCTCTGTTCTTCAGTAGCCTAGTTTAGAAACATCACAGTTGAAAACTAGAAAAAAGACCTTCTTATTGCTCACTGGTAGTTAAATTGTGTCAAGAATATAAACTGTTTCAAAGAACAATATATTTTAGTATTAGCACTTACTTTTCTGATTTTTAAATTTATAATTGAAACTGGGATCATAGCATACTCCCAGGAGGTACTTGCCTCAGAACAGAAGACAGTATTTATACTTCTAAAGCCTTTATATATGCTCATCACCTTCTATTCTTTTCTAAAAAAAGAAAAATGCAGACAGGTGGCTATTTATGTTTAATAAATGGATTAAAAACATAAAGTACATTTATCAGCATGTTAATTATCAATAGGATTTAGAATAATAGTTTATTCACTGTTTAATTTCTGAACCATTACATTAAAATTATTTTTAATGGAACTAAATAGTATTTGAATTAGATTAAATAATTTCATTTTTAGTTAAAAAATAATTACTTTGTGTGGTTGAGTAATATAAAGTAAACATTGCAGTATTAAGTAGGTCACAGAAATCCATTTCTAAATAAACCACAAGAACCTCACAAAAACCACATAGGATATTGAAGGTCTAAAAAGAGAACATCCAGAAATAGGGTATTCTAAAGGTTAGACTGAACTAAGTATGGAACAGATAAGACTACATTAGTCTCCTGAAATTTCCTAGGATGTCTTGAAATTTTGTGACCTTAATCTTAAAGTAGTCCTAAACTGATGACCTTCCACACTTGGCAGAAGCAAATGAGGGAAGTTATGTTATTTACTATAATATAGGCTTCAAATGATTTCTATAAATAAATGTTTAGGTACAATGGGGCTTTCCTTGTAGCTCAGCTAGTAAAGAATCTGCCTGCAATGCAGGAGACCCTGGTTCAATTCCTGGGTCAGGAAGAACCACTGGAGTAGAGAATGGCTAACCACTCCAGGATTCTGGCCTGGAGAATTCCATGGATTATGTAGTCCATGGGGTCACAAAGAGTCCGATATGACTGAGCAGATTTCACTTTAATTTTTCACTTGAGGTATAATACCAACACAGGAAAAAAAAATCAAAGATAATTAGGCAGAAAAAATAAGTAGATCTCAGGAGTGAAAAACATCAAAAAATAAAAATAGCAGCAGTACCACAAACAACCCTTCAATTGCTCAAGACACTGGGATTTTCATATTCAAATTAAACAATCATGTCAAGTATATTTAAAGAAGCAATAGACAGGCTTGACGATTTCTGCTGGAAACAGGAAAGTAACCAAAGTGACACAGAATTATTTAAAATGAACCAAAAATTTATGGGAATAAAAATAAACAAATATTTTATAAAATTTTTTTAAACTTTTTTTTTTTTTTAATTTTAGGGAGGAGATCAAGACGGTAGAGTAGGAGGACATGGAACTCTCCTCCCACAACAAATACATTAAAAATACATCTACATGTAGAATAATTCTCACTGAAAACTAACTGGCAACTAGCAGAAGGACTCTTGAACAAACAAGGCTGTAAGAAAGACCCACACAGAATCAAATAGGAAGGGAAGAGAAGAGATGAAGTGGGGTCCTGAGTCCCTGGCCAGCTTCCCCAGTGTATGCCGCAGACTGAGTCCTGGGCCGACCTTAGCCCTGCTTCCTTCACAGCAGCATTGCACACTGAGGCGAGGGCTCCCACGGCCCAGGGGAGAGCTCATGGCTCTCCTAACGGATTAGTCTCTTACGGTAAAATAAATAAATAAAACAACTGGAAAACAAAGCAGGGCTTCCCTAGCGATTCAGTGGTTAATATTCCACCAGCCAATGCAGGAAACACGGGTTCAATTCCTGGTCCAGGAAGATCCTACTTGCTTCTGAGCAACTAAGTGCGTGTGCCACAATTACTGAGAATGTGCACCGGAACTATGAAAGCCTGGGAGCTCTAGAGTCCACGTTCTGCAACATAAGAAGCCACCTCAGTGAGAAGCCTCCACTGGGCCGCAGCTAGAGAAAGCACAGCCACAGCAACAGACACAGCACAGCTAAAAAAAAAAAATTTTTTTAATTGAAAAAAAGAAACAGAAGCAAAAATAAATAATTAAACTGAAAAGTTTTTACACAGCAATGAAACCATCAATTAAAAAAAAAAGACAACCTATCGAATAGGAGAAAATATTTGCAAATGATATGGCCAATTAGGGGTTAATATCCAAAATATATGAGAAGCGCATACATCTCTGTTTAAAAAACCTTAATTATAAATTAGCTGAAGGCATGAATAGATGTTTTTCCAAAGGAGATACAGAGATTGCCTGCAGGCACATGAAAGAATGTTCAACATCATTAACCATCTAAGAAATGCAAAAGAAAACCAGAAGGAAATGTCATCTCACACCTGTCAAGATGGCTATCATCAAAAGTCTACAAATAACAAATGTTCCTGAAATGTGGAGAAAGGGAACTCTAGTACGTTCTTGTTGAGAATGTAAATTGGTGCAGCCACTATGAAAAGCAGTATAGTTTCCACTGAATACTAAGACAAAAAAAAAAAAAAAAAACAAACCAAAAACTATGACATGGTTAAGCAATTCCATTTTTTATTATATACTGAAGAAAACAAAAACAAGAATTTGAAAAGAGACACATGGCCAACAAGGATCATAGCCGCATTATATACAACAGCCAATATATGGAAACAAATTAAGAGTCCATCAAAAGATGAATGGATAAAGAAGATGTTAGATACACACACACACACACACAGAGGTATATTACAAAGTGATAAAAATCAATGAAATTTTCCCACTAAAAGAAACATAAATGACCTAGAGATAAACACAGTAAGTGAAATAAATCAACTACAGAAAGACAAATACCATATGATATAACTGACCTGTGAAAAATAAAAATTGATACAAATGAACTACATTTGCAAAACAAAAAAGACCCACAGATTTAGAAAACAGGCTTAGGGTGACCACCAGAGAAAGGGGGACAGGAAATGAAGTAAGGAGGTTGCAACTAACAAATACACATGAATATACCTAACCTAGGTAATAAACAAGGACCTACTGTAAACCACTGGAAGAATCTATTCAATATAGGAATAAGCTACATGGAAAAACAAAATGAAAAATAGTAGATGTATGTCTCCATATAAACAAATCAAGCTGCTTTTCATCTAAAACAAAAAACCCACAAAAGCCTAAACAAGTATAATCCAAAAACAAAGTATACTCTAATATAATATACAATTGAAGTTAACAACAAAATTAAAACAAACAACAACAAAAAGAATGCCTATAATAATTCTTCTTGCATAGGAAACACAGGCTTGTTCATATTCTGGAGACTAATCAGACTTGCTTCCCAAGGCAGGACTGCCATGGAGCTGAGGGATGGGCAGGATGTGCCAGTTTATAGGGCTCCCCTTGGACCTGCAGTGCCTGGTCCTCAATGAAAGGGCAACAATCACTCCAGGATGATTCAGGACCTAAAGCAGTTAAACCAAGCACAATGTACGCAAAGAATGGTGGATGCTCGGGGCCCAAAGAGCACTGAAAAGTCACCTGGTCCCAAGGACTCCTGATGCTGGGGGTCCCACCTCCAGGCTCTTTCCTAAGACTCACTGAACCTGTGGCGGCAAGAAACCCCAGGACATCACTGGCAGGTCTTGGACTTGATAGAAGGGTGTACTTTAAGGGGGGAGAAGGAATGAACCGAAAGATCTCGAGTGTCTGTTCTCTCACCCTCCACTCTCATTTAAAACCCTCGAAAAGAACTGTCACCAAGGTTCAGATTACCCAGCACCCTGAGTGGGTGAAGAAATTCTGCCACTTAGTGGAAATAGTTGAGAACTATAACTTAGAAACCAATGCCTAGGGGCATTTACTATTCCAAGCTCAGTTTAGTTCAGTTGCTCAGTTGTGTCTGGCTCTTTGCTACCCACGCATTGGGGAAGTCACCAGGAAAGGTAAACTTGACCAAAAAAAAAGTATAAAAAAAAAATAAAAAAGGATACACAGAAAGTAGTATCTCTTGCAAACAAAAACAGACTAATTGATTTCTAAAGCAAATTTTGGTGAACAGAAAAGAAATCCACTTGACTGACAAGACAAATTACAAAGTGAGAGTTCCAACAAACTCAAATTGCTACAGCTGACAACAGGAAGAACCTCCTGTAAACCACAGGAAACTCTAGTCACTATGCTACTATTTAATATGGAGTAAAATCTGAAAGACATTCAGGTTGAATAAATACACCTGAATCCAGCTATTTTATACCTAAAAGTAATGCAACACTTTTAACCACTGGAGAACAATATAATGTAAACATTAGGTGAAAAGAGACAAAAAAAGAGAGATTCTACCCCAAAAAGTCAGCCAAGAAAAAAGACACTTTCTGACTCCTGCAGAACTAGAAGTCTATTTTTCCTACACAAACTGGCATGAGGCTGAGGAACCTGGCCAAGATATGCCCACATAAGGCCCCATGGCATTGACAGTGCCTGGTCCCCTCTGCATGTGAGACAATGTGCTCAGGAGCAGTGGGTCACTAACAACTCGAGACATACAAACAAACAAAAACCAGGTTTTAATTGGCACCGATCAGAAAGGCGAAGTGAAATATGGGTAAGATGAAGAATTCGCAGAGGGGGTGTGGGAAAATGGGAGCCCTGATTGGAGTTCAGAACACTGGACTTGGTCCCGGGTTGTATGAGACCACTGCGGGTGGTCACACTCAGGCATCAACAGGGAGTGGTTCACAGGATCACTGCATACCAGGAAACATTCGGAGAAAACCATAGTCAAAAAAGACAGACTCCAGCCTTCTGTGAAGAAGTAATTACAATCGTCGAAAACACACAACCATCAGAATGTCCATGGTGGCATGAATTGAGGAAAAAAACCATGTAATCCATAGAGTAAAGCATCTTCTGATCCATGGAAAGGAACGGAATATCGACAGCAGCAGCCACTTGATTTTACTTGCACCAGGTCATACGAAAGGACGTCGATCAGGCAGAGAAAGAAAGCAATACATGAAGTCATCACTGAGAGGCGGAATCTAACATTTGGTACACATAAAACACACCCTTCAAACAGAAACAGACTCACTGATGGAGAATCAAGTTCGCAGTGACCATGGAGGACATCTGCTTGGGAATGAGGATAAACGAAGAGGCTGGGTGGACATGCACACTCCTGTACCTGAAAGACCGGAGCCACACACCTCTGTCAACCATGGGAACCTCTTCTCAGCGCAATAGTGGATTAAAGGACAAAAACAAAACAAACAATAAAAATGGAGGCCACCTGGATAAACCTGGGCTAAGGATATCTGAGACGATTGCCATCCCTGTCAAATGAGCAGCCTGGTTTCTCTGGACAAAACTGGTCTGGGCTTGAGGATGTGCCACCTAAGAAGGTCCCAGGAGATATGGAGGGCGGGCTGGAGAGGACCTCTCCCCACCATTTGGGAGGAGCTCCGGCAACTTGGCTCAGAGGTTAGAGCGTCTGCCTGCAATGCGGGAGACCAGGGTTCGATCCCTGGGTCAGGAAGATCCCCTGGAGAAAGAAATGGCAACCCACTCCAGTATTTCTGCCTGGAGAATCCCACGGACGGAGGAGCATGGTGGGCTACAGTCCATGGAGTCGCAAAGAGTTGGACACAACTGAGCGACTTCACTTTCGCTTTCACTTTCCGGCAACTACTAAAGAAAGGGATCGTGGATACTCTACGCCCTAAGACCTTGGAAAGTCAACTGGTCTCAAGGATTTCTTCTCTTAAGGGTCCCACCTTGAGCAGCCTGCCTTGAGCTTCAGTGAACTTAAGACCCAAAGGAACCCCTGGACACCTTTGGCACTGCTAGGTTAATCGATAGTGTGCTCTTTTGACCCCAAATACATAAAAGTGCGGAGCACTTCAGGGGGCTGTTCTCCCATCATCCGCTCTGATTTCCAACGCAGGAAGAGGATGGTCTCCATCTCTGCATCTCCCAGGAATGAGTGAGGTGGAAGAAATGCTGCCATCGTGTGGACACTCTTGGGAACTACAACTTGGAAATGCTCCAGTGCCTAGTGGCATTCCCCATTCACAAAGCCTGTGAACGCTTCTAATAATATGTGCCCTGCGGAAACGTCCTACTGGGAGGTAATCCAAACAGCACTGAGAAAATGGCACCCGTTCAGTAAGGCACCCCGAAAAGGGAAACTTCACACACTTGCTTAAAATGATAAAAAGAAAAAGGACACACTGAAAGGTCCATCTCTTTTAAACAAAATCCGACTTCCTGATGTATACAGCAATTTCAAGGCGATCAGAAAAGAAATCTGTTCGAGTGTCAAGACCGCTTAGGTGGTGATATTCCCATACACGCTCAAACAGCTGCCACAGACTATCAGGAAGGACCACCTGTACACCACAGGAAAGGCGAGTCTCTATAGTACTATTCTATACAGAATCAAATCTAAAAGATACTCCAGGTTGACCACATATAACTGAATGCAGCTATGTTACCCCTACAAGAAATAAAATGATTTAATCACCGGAGGACCACATAATTGAAAAACGAGGTGAAAGCTCAAAAAAAAAAAAAAAAAAAGAGCCTTTCTAGCCTAAAAATTGGGTGAGGAAATCCAAGCCTTTAGGATCCCTGTAGGCTTAAAAGCCTATTTTTCCCAGACAGGACCGGCACGGGGATGAGGATGCTAGTCAGGTTATGCCCGCTTAAAGCCCCATGGCATCGACAGTGCCTGGTCCCCTCTGCATGGGGGACAAATGCCCAGCATCAGTGGGTCACTAACAAGTAGAGACATGCAAATCTAAACAAAAACCAGGGTTTAATTGGCACTGATCAGAGAGGACAGGTGAAATATGTCTACACTGAAGAATTCTCAGAGTGGGACACCTGACTGGAGTTCAGGGAACTGGACTTGGTCCCGGCTTGTATGAGACCACTACGGTTATTCTGTAGGAATCGAAATTGACTGGTACATAGGATCACTGCATACAGAATTTGAAAATTCGGAATAAACCCTAGTCGGAAGAGACACACAGACTCCAGCCTTCTGTGTGGAAGTTATTCCAATTGTTGAAACTGGAAACCACCGGAATATCCAGAGGGGGGATGAAATTCGGGGAAAATCGTGCTATACATGAAAAATCTTCTAATCTATGGAAAGGAAAGGAATATTGATCCCAGCAGCCACTTGATTTCACTTGCACCAGGTCATACGAAAGGACGTCGATCAGGCAGAGAAAGAAAGCAATACATGAAGTCATCACTGAGAGGTGGAACCTAACATTTGGTACACATAAAATACACCCTTCAAACAGAAACAGACTCACTGATGGAGGATCAAGTTTGCGGTGACCATGGAGGACATCTAGTTGGGAATGAGGATAAACGAGGAGGCTGGGTGGACATGCACACTCCTGTACCTGAAGGACTGAATCCACAAACCTCTGTCAACCATGGGAACCTCTGCTCAGCACAGTAAATGTCTGCCTGGGGAAAGAATCTGAAAAACACCAGATTACTGAATCAGGCTGCTATACACCTAAACAAGCCAAAAATCGTGAAATAACTGGTGATCAATATAATCCCAATAGTGGTTTAAAGGACAAAAAGAGAAAGAAAAAAAGAAGAATGGAGACTGCCTGGATAAACCTGGCCCAGGGATATCCGAGATGATACCCATGCATGGGAAAGGAGCAGCCTTGTTTCCCTAGACAGAACTGGTCTGGGCCAGAGAATGTGCCTCCTAAGAAGGTTCCAGGAGATGTGGAGGGCCAGCTGGACGGGTGACCTCTCCCCAGCCTGGGGAGGAACTCAGGCAGCCGCTAACGCTTTTGGCACCCAGGGATCGCGGATGCTTACGCCCTAAGACCTGGAAAAGTCACCTGGTCTCGAGGATTTTTTCTCTTAGGGGTCCCACCTCGAGCCGCCTACTTGAGCCTCAGTGAACTTAAGACTGAAAGAAACCCCCGGGCACTTTTGCCACGGCCAGGACTGATCGGTAGTGTGCTCTTGGACCCAAAACACATGGCGGCGCAGAGCACTTCAGGGGGCTGTTATCCCACCATCCACTCTGATTTCCAGTGCATCTTCCAGGATTGGCAGTGTGGTTGAAGAACTGCTGCCTCCTTGTGGACACTGTTGGGAACTACAACTTGGAAAGCAGCGTTGGAGCCATTCCCTAGTCACAAAGCCTGTGAAGATTTAAATAATTATTTTTGTGTCCTGAAGTTTTGAGCTGCTGATATGTAGTCTAAACAACATTCAGTAATCCAATCTGTTTGAGGAAGGCACCCTAAAATGGTAAACTTTATACACAGTCCTTTTCAAAAAAGAAAAAAAATTAAGACAGAATTATGTATCTCTTTCAAACTAAGACTGACAGATTTACAAATAAAATTCAGGCTGACTAGAACAGTCATCTACATGAGTGCCAAGGCAGATAGGAGACTGGATTTCCATACACACTCAAAGAGCTACAGCAGACGATCAAGAAGGACCTACTGTACACCACAGGAAACTCGAGTCACTACAGTACTTGTATATGGGTTAACCCACGTATATGGGTTAAGAATCTGAAAAATACTCCCGGTTTATTACTTATAACTAAATCCAGCTATTTTTATGCCTAAGAGAAATACAACACGTTGAAGTCATCATGGACAATATCATTGAAAACTTAGATGAAAGAGGAGAAAGAAAGAAATAAAGCAATTCCGCTATAAGAAACCTCGGATAAGGAAATCCATGGTTTTCTGATGGAGACCTGGAAGCCTGAGTGAGTCCTGTAGACTTAGAAGCCTATTTTTTCTTAGATAAGAAAGGCTTGGGCTTGGGGAAGCTGGGCACTATTATGCCTCCCATCTCATGGGATGGACGGTGCATGGGGACAACATCCCCAGGATCAGTGCAGGTAGAGACATGTAACCAAGTAGAGACATGCAAATCTAAGCAAAATCCAGGTATTAATTGTCACCGATCAGAGAAGCCACAGGAAATCTGTCTATGATGAAGAATTCCAAGAGTGAGTGTGGGAAAATGTGAATTCTGACTCTGTGTTCAAGGCACTGGAAGTTGGTCACAGTGTATATGAGACCACTACGGGTATCCCACAGGACACGAAATGGACAGGTACATATTGGCTGCGCATCCCAAGTTTGAGGATATATTTAGAGAAAACTACTGTTGGAAAAGGCACGAACTCCAACCTTTGCTGCAGCCTTAATCACACTCACTGAGACACGCCAGGATGTCCATGGTGGGAAGTATTGAGGAAACGCTGTTTCCCCAGTAGATAAGGCATCTTCCGGGTCCTGGGGAGGGATAAATAGTGACACGTGCAGCAGGATGGCTGCACATGCAGATGGTCCTACAGAAGGACCTGCATCAGGCAGAGGAAACAAATGCCCAAGATGGTCACCGACAAGTAGAGACTAAATATGGTGCCAGCGAAGTGCATCTTTCAGACAAGAGACTCACCGAATTAGAAATGAAATTCATGGTGAGCGCAAAATAAATCCAGTTGGGTTCCACACAAATTGGGAGGTTGCTCTTGACATGCACACTCTTATACCTGGAATACTTAACAAGAAGGACCTCCTGTAAACCACAGGAAACTCAACTCTAACACAGTACCATTCTAGTTGGGAAAAAAAATCTAAAAAATGCTACCTGTTGGCTCCATGTAAGTGAATGAAGCTGCTATATACAAAAAACAAAACAAAACAAAAATCCAAATTGGTAAAATAACTATAGTCCAGTATATTAAAAAAACGTTGCCATCTCTGGCAACTGAGTCACCTTGTTTCCTTAGTCAGGACTCTCATGGGGTTGAGGGACCTTGGCAAGATATTCTACTGAAGAGATCCCATGGGACCCGCTGGGCCTAGAACCCTCTGGACAGGTGACAATCTCCGAGGGATCAGTGGGAAAGTCTGGGAGCTAATAAAGCCTAGTGCACCCGAGGATTTTGGTTCCTTGATGCCCTAAGATCTTTGAAAAGTCTTCTAGTCTTTAGGCTTTTGGTGCTAAGTGACCCACCTCAGGCCTCCTCATTTGACTCACTGAACCTATGACACAAAGAAACCACTGGATATCTTTTGCACGCCTTGGCCTTACCAGTAGTATATTTTTAAAGGGAAAACACGTAAAGGGCCAAAAGACTTCGAGGGGCTGTTCTCCCATGGTCCACTCTTGTTTACAACACAGAAAGGGGATCGTCTGCAGGGCCTTGTCTCCCTGCTATAGGAGGAGGTTTTTTTAGAAATGCTGCCCCCCTGTGGAAATACCTCGACTACAACTTGGAAACCGGTGTCTAGGTGCATTTTCCATTCAGAAAGGCTGTGAAAATGTAGTTTATACCTGAGCTTTAACAATGTCCTGCGTTTCAGTTCAGTTCAGTCGCTCAGACATGTCTGACTCTTTGCGACCCCATGAATCGCAGCACACCAGGCCTCCCTGTCCATTGCCAACTCCCAGAGTTCTCTCAGACTCACCTCCATCGAGTCGGTGATGCCATCCAGCCATCTCATCCTCTGTCGTCTCCTTCTCCTCCTGCCCGCAATCCCTCCCAGCATCAGAGTCTTTTTGAATGAGTCAACTGTTTGCATGAGGTGGCCAAAGTACTGGAGTTTCAGCTTTAGCATCAGTCCTTCCAAAGTACGCCCAGGACTGATCTCCTTTAGAATGGACTGGTTGGATCTCCTTGCAATCCAAGGGACTCTCAAGAGTCTTCTCCAACACCACAGTTCAAAAGCATCAATTCTTCACATTGAAGAGAGCATCAGCTCTCTTCACAGTCCAACTCTCACATCCATACATGACCACTGGAAAAGCCATAGCCTTGACTAGACAGACCTTTGTTGGCAAAGTAATGTCTCTGCTTTTCAATATGCTATCTAGGTTGGTCATAACTTTCCTTCCAAGGAGTAAGCGTCTTTTAATTTCATGGCTGAAATTAAATCACACCATCTGCTGTGATTTTAGAGCCCCCCAAAATAAAGTCAGCCACTATTTCCACTGTTTCCCCATCTATTTCCCATGGAGTGATGGGACCAGATGCCACGATCTTCGTTTTCTGAATGTTGAGCTTTAAGCCAACTTTTTCACTCTCCTTTTTCACTTTCATCAAGAGGCTCTTTAGTTCCTCTTCACTTTCTGCCATAAGGGTGATGTCATCTGCATATCTGAGGTTATTGATATTTCTCCTGGCAATCTTGATTCCAGCTTGTGCCTCTTCCAGTCCAGCATTTCTCATGATGTACTCTGCATATAAGTTTAATAAGCAGGGTGACAATATACAACCTTGACGTACTCCTTTTCCTATTTGGAACCAGTCTGTTGTTCCATGTCCAATTCTAACTGTTGCTTCCTGACCTGCATATAGGTTTCTCAAGAGACAGGTGGTCTGGTATTCCTATCTCTTTCAGAATTTTCCACAGTTTATTGTGATCCACACAGTCAAAGGCTTTGGCATAGTCAATAAAGCAGAAATAGATGTTTTTCTGGAACTCTCTTGCTTTTTCCATGATCCAGCGGATGTTGGCAATTTGATCTCTGGTTCCTCTGCCTTTTCTAAAACCAGCTTGAACATCAGGGAGTTCACGGTTCACGTACTGCTGAAGCCTGGCTTGGAAATTTTGAGCACTACTTTGAGCGCAATTGTGCGGTAGTTTGAGCATTCTTTGGCATTGCCTTTCTTTGGGATTGGAATGAAAACTGTCCTGCAGTAGATAATTGAAACAAAAGTCTCTAAAGGGCACTGTTTTGGGAAGCCACATACAAATAGCAAGATTTACATACCCTTGTTTTTTAAAAAATGGACACAGAAATGTGGTTAAGGTTGCTTAGCACCTAAAGGGAAAATGTTTGTTGCTCAGTCACATCCAACTCTTTGCTACCTCATGGACTGTAGCCTGCCAGGATCCTCTATCCATGGAATTCTCCAGGTAAGAATACTGGAGTGGGTAGCCTTTACCTTCTCCAAAGGATCTTCCCGACCCAGGGTTTGAACTCAGGTCTTCTATATTTCATGTGGATTGTTTACTATCTGAACTACCAGGAAATGCAAATCTAAACAAGAACCATGTATTCTTTGGCACTGAGCAGAGAGGCCATGATAAAAGTGTCTAGAAGGAAAATTACAGGAGGGGATGTGGACAAAAAAGGAATCCTGGCAAGCTGTTTGGGACACTGGAAATTGGTAACATGCACTATGAGAACACTATGGAGTTTCCTTAAAAAACTGAAAATAGAGCTAAGTGAATGATCCAGATATCCTGCTTTGGGGCATATATCCAAATAAAACCATAGTTGGAAAAGTCACATGGGCGCCAACCTTCACTGTGGCCCTATTTATATTAGCCATAATAGGCAAGCAGCACAATATCCATGGCTGGATTCATTTAGGAGACACATTATGTATACAGAGGGCATATTACTCGGCCAGAAAAATCATGAAATAATGGCATTTGCAGCCCTATGAATTCACTTGCTGATGGTCATACTAATTGAAGTAGATCAAGTATAGAAAGATATAAGATATCAATGATAGGTGGAAACTAAAGTTTAGTACAAATGAACTCCATTTTTCAAACAGATTTCGAAAAATGAATTTATGGTGATTAGAAAAGAAAGATAGGTGGGTGTCTGGAGAAATTAGGAGTTTTGGATCAATATGCATAGGCTATTATGTACAATACATAATCAAGAATGCCCTATTGCAAACTACAGAAAATACGACTCAACACTGTAATAACCTGTAGGGGGAAAGAATCTGAAAAAACAGTAGAAATATGTCTCCATATACCTGAATCAGTCTTCTGTAATCCTAGAACAAACACAACACCATAAAACAACTCTAGTTGAATATAATTTAAAAATGAAGTTAAATTACATGGAAAAAATTAGGAATGTCTACTCTATTCTTCTTGGGCCATAGAAACTCATGCTTGTTCACATCCTTGGAGCCTGAGCAGCTTTGTTTTCCAAGGCAGGACGTACGGTGCTGAGGGAGCAGGGCAGGACATGCTAGCAAATGAGCTCCCATTGGGACCTGTAGGGCCTATTCCCCTCTGGATGGGTGACAGTCTCCAGGATCATTCGGGATCTCTGGCAGCAAAACCAAGCACAGTACACCCAAAGGGTGGTGGACCCTCTAGGCCCAAAGGGCTCTGAATAGGCACCTGGTGCCTATGACTCTGATGTTGGGGGTCCCACCTCCACCTCCTTTAGACTCATTGCGCCTATGGCCAAAAGCACCCTCGGGACATTGGCAGTCCTTGGACTTGTTGAGAGGGTGTCCTTTAATGGGGAAGAAGTAAAGAGACACAAGATCTGGGGTATATATTCTACCACAGTCCATTCTCCTTTACAATCCAGGAAGAGGACTTTCACAAAGGCTCTGGTTACCCCAGGGATGGGAAGTGGGGTTGAAAAAATTCCTCCACTTTGTGGACATTTTTCTGGAACTACAACTTGAAAACCAGTTCCTTGGGCCATTTTCCATTCACAAGCCCTGTAGGGATATAAAAGACTCCTTAAATACCCTGGGAGTAGGTAATTGAAACAGAATTCATTAAAGGGCACACTTTCAAGAAGCAAAAGGTGAAATTCACACACACTGGTTAAAAAAATAAAGGACACTGAAAGATGCTCGAGGTCACTTAGCAGTAGAGAAATGCAAATTGAAACAGCAATGACGTGTTACTTGTCACTGGCTGAAAGGCCACCATAAGAAAGCCTGCAGAGAAAACCTGCAGGAGAGTATGTGGATGGAAAGAAACTTCACTTGATTTTCGTATTGGTAACAGGGACTATGAGAACACTATGGAGGTTTCTTAAGAAAGTAAAAATAGAGCTACCATCTGATCAGGCCATCCCACTCTTGGGTGCATCCAGAGAAAACTATAGTTGGTTAAGACAAAGGACCTCAAGTTTCACTTTAGCGCTGTTTACAATAGCCAATACAGGGAAACACCAAACTGCCCATGGTCAGATGCAGAATGATACGTATATGGAAGGGAATATTACCCTGCAATAAAAACGAATGAAATAATGCCATTTGCAACCACATAAGTCCACTCGCAGATGGACATACCTTGTAAAGTAGACCAGGTAGAGAAAGACAGTGACATAACAAACCACTAATAGAAGGAAACTAAAAATTACTACGAATGAACTACATTTTTCAAACAGAAACAGACTCATAGATTTAGAAAATAAACTCATCATGACTGTAGAGGAAATGTTGGTAGGTGTTGGATAATTTAGGAGGTTTGGATTAACGTATACACACTCAGGTGTATAAAACAGATAATCAACAAGGACTTTCTATAAAGTACAGGCAGGAAACCCTACTCAACAGAGTAATGACTCATATGGGAAAATAATCTGAAAAGTAGTAGATATCCATCTACATATAACTGAATCAGTGGGCTGATTGTGTAAAAGGTGCACAATGTTGTACCATAAGTGAAGTATATTGTAATGTACACTAAAGATTAACTTTTTAAATTGCCTATCTATTTTCCTCCTGTCTTGGCTGTCGTCCCTGGAGCCTGAGTGTACTCATTTCCCAAGGCAGGATTGTCATGGGGCTGAGGGAGCTCGGAAGGAAGTGCCAGTAAATGAGCTGCCCTTGGACTGTTAGTGCCTGCTCCCCTCTGAAAGGTGGGTGCCAAGTTGCTTTAGTCATGTATGACTCTTTGTGACCCTGTGGATGGTAGCCCGTCAAGCTTGTAATCTCCATATCCAGGCGAACCTCCAATAGCTAATCCAAGCCTATGCACCCAAAGGATGGTAGACTTTCTGGTCCTGAAGGGCTTTGAAAAGTAACCTGGTCTCCATATTTCTTGGTGCTTGGGTTCCTTTCTCTAGCCCCCTACTTTGAGTTGCCCTACACAGGGACTTTATTTTGGGGGGCTCCAAAAATCACTGCAGATTGTGATTGCAGCCATGAAATTAAAAGACACTTACTCCTTGGAAGAAAAGTTATGACCAACCTAGGTAGCATATTGAAAAGCAGAGACATTACTTTGCCAACAAAGGTCTGTCTAGTCAAGGCTATGGTTTTTCCAGTGGTCATGTATGGATGTGAGAGTTGGACTGTGAAGAAAGCTGAGCGCCGAAGAATTGATGCGTTTGAACTGTGGTATTGGAGAAGACTCTTGAGAGTCCCTTGGACTGCAAGGAGATCCAACCAGTCCATTCTGAAGGAGATCAGCCCTGGGATTTCTTTGGAAGGAATGATGCTAAAGCTGACACTCCAGTACTCTGGCCACCTCATGCGAAGAGTTGACTCATTGGAAAAGACTCTGATGCTGGGAGGGATTGGGGGCAGGAATAGAGGGGACGCCAGAGGATGAGATGGCTGGATGGCATCACCGACTCGATGGACGTGAGTCTGAGTGAACTCCAGGAGTTGGTGATGGACAGGGAGGCCTGGCGTGCGGCAATTCATGGGGTCGCAAAGAGTCGGAAACGACTGAGCGACTGAACTGAACTGAACTGAACACAGGAACAACATCACCTTCAGAGAACAGCAGAGAAGACCTGCAGGAACTGTGATTTGTTCAGGATTAGGGGGTGAAGTGTAATGGAGAAGTAATGAGACAGAAGCCCTTGGGTATTTGTTGTGGCGCACGGCAGTCTCATTCACAACTCAGGAACAGGCCTTTCCCTAAGGCTCTGTTTATCACAGTAACCAGAGTGGGGTTGAAGAAATGCTGCCTCCTTGTGGCTGTTTCCCATAACTACAACTTTAAAACCGGAGCATATGAGTGTGTTCAGTTGCTTAAGTTCAGTTCAGTGGCTCAAGTTCAGTTCAGTGGCTCAGTCGTGTCCAACTCTTTGCGACCCCATGAATCGCAGAACGCCAGGCCTCCCTGTCCATCACCATCTCCCGGAGTTCACTCAGACTTACGTCCATTGAGTCCGTGATGCCATCCAGCCATCTCATCCTCTGTCGTCCCCCTTTCCTCCTGGCCCGATCCCTCCCAGATTCAGTCTTTTCCAGTGCGTCAGCTCTTCGCATTAGGTGGCCAAACTATTGGAGCTTCAGCATGAGTCCTTTCAATGAATATTCAGGATTGATTTCCTTTTGCATTGACTGTTTTGATCTTCTTGCAGTCCAAGGGACTCTCAAAAGTCTTTTCCAGCACCATAATTCAAAAGCACCAATTCCTCGGTGCTCAGCCTTCTTTATGATCCAACTCTCACATCCATACACGTTTACTCACTATTAGAGAAATGAAAACACTACAATAAGGTACCAGCTCTTCTTCATCAGAATGACCATCGAAAGTCCACACACAATAAACGATGGAAAGGGTGTGGAGAAAAGGGAGACCTCCTACAGGACTGATGGGATTGTAAATTGGTAACAGTCACTGTGGAGAACAGCACAGAGGGTCTGTAAAAACCTAAAGGAAGAGGCTCCATATGATCTGGCAATCCTAGTCCTGGGCATATACGTGGAGAAAACTGTAACTGGAAAACACACAGGAACCCCAACTTTGATTGCAGCACTACTGACAAAATCCAAGTGATGGAAACAACAATATCTGCCAACAGATGAGTGGATATAGATGCTGTGGCACGTATATACAATGGAATATTACTGAGGTGTAAAACAGATGAAATTGTGCCACCTTCAGCAAAGTGGGTGATTCTAGAGGATATTATGCTGAGTAAAAGAAGTTAGGCAGAGAGACAACACTCTTATCATTGACACATGGAATCTAAAAATAAAAGAAATGAATGTACTTAACAAAACAAACAGACTCACAGCTATAAAAAAGAAACTAGTGGTTACCAGTGGGAATACACAGATGAAAACATCCTTATGGCCAAAAGCGAAGAAGAACTAAAGAGCCTCTTGATGAAAGTGAAAGAGGAGAGTGAAAAAATTTGCTTAAAGCTCAATATTCAGAAAACAAAGATCATGGCATCTGGTCCCGTCACTTCATGGCAAATACCTGGGGAAACAATGGAAACAGTGACAGACTTTATTTTTGGGGGGGCTCCAAAATCACTGCAGATGGTGACTGAAGCCATGAAATTAGAAGATGCTTGCTCCTTGGAAGAAAAGCTATGACCAACCTAGACAGCATATTAAAAAGCAGAGACATTACATTACCAACAAAGGTCTATCTGGTCAAAGCTATGGTTTTTCCAGTGGTCATGTATGGATGTGAGAGTTGGACTATAAAGAAAGCTGAGTGCCGAAGAATTGATACTTTTGAACTGTGGTGTTAGGGAAGACTCTTGAGAGTCCCTTGGACTGCAAGGAGATCCAAGCAATCCATCCTAAGGGAAATCAGTCCTGGGTGTTCATTGCAAGGACTGATGCTGAAGCTGAAACTCCAATACTTTGGCCACCTGATGTGAAGAACTGACTCATTTGAAAAGACCCTGAAGCTGGGAAGGATTAAAGGCGAAAGGAGAAGGGGACGACAGAGGATGAGATGGTTGGATGGCATCACTGACTTGATGGACATGAATTTGAGTAAGCTCCAGGAGGTGGTGTTGGACAGGGAGGCCTGGTGTGCTGAGGTCCATGGGGGTCGCAAAGAGCTGGACATGACTGAGCAACTGAACTGAACTGGACTCTGAAATATTGAGTCTCTATGCTATGTACCTGAAAATAATATAATATTTTAAAGCATCTATACTTCAGTTAAATAAACAAATGCATAAGCAAAATAATACTTCTGTTTAATAACAGATCAGACATAGCTAAAGAGAAAATCAGTGAAATAAAATTTATATCAGAGTTAAATATTCAGAGTTTAGTACAGACCCTTATGGCTCAGTTGATAAAGAATCCACCTGCAATGAGGGAGACCTGGGTTTGGCTCCTGGGTTGGAAAGATCCCCTGGAGAAGGGAAAGGCTACCCACTTCAATATTCTGGCCTGAAGAATTTCATGGACTGCTTAGTCCATTGGGTCACAAAGAGTCAGACACAACTGAGTGACTTTCATTTTACAGACACAAGAATGAAAATACAAAAAAGTGGGGAAGTGATATAGAGGATATAAGGAGAAAATATGAGTTTAATTAGAATCTCAGAAGGAAAAAAGAAAGAATAGAATTAGTCAACATTTAAATTATAACAGCTGAGAGTTTTCCAGTACTGATGATAAATGAACTCACACTATCAAGTAGCAAAAAAAATCCAAATCCAGGTAATGAAAGGAATTCTATAGTTAGACACATCATGAAAAAATTGGAAAAAAAATAGAAAATCCTTAAAGCTGCTAGACTAGAAATGACAGATGACTTTCAAAGGAGCATCTGTTAGCTTAAGAAAAAGCAAAGTTATTTATGGGGAAAGAAATGAGATCTTGAACATATACAGAGCAACCAGTCTTTGAATGAAAGAACATGTACTCTGCTGTCACAAGAAAGAATAATATGGTTGTAGTTAAAGGAATGCTTATAGATTCATGGGAGTGGCGAGAAAGTCCCCATCAATGAAGCGTAAGTCAGAAAGTAGAAGACTAGATAATACATAATAGGATTGTAGGCAGTAATGGGAAATTGTGGGAAAGTGATGTATTAGATTACAACTATCACTTGAGTAAAGCAGATCCCTGGATCACAGAAGATTTGAGATATCCTTGCAGTGGAGTGGAGCAGACGGCAGGAGGCAGGAAGCTGGTTGAACTGGCAAATGCCAATCTTGATGCATTTTGGAATACGTTCACTTTTTTCAGCAACTTCCACAAATCCTTAGGGAGGAGAACCTGGCAAAATATGCTAGTTGCAATCAGAATTTCTGGAGCTCTGTTTCCAGAAAAGCATTTAATTCATTTGTGATTTCACAGACTGGTTGAATGTAAGATCTCTAGTTTATGTGTGTAAGTAAATATATACCCAGGATTGCAGGCTATGTTCTCTGCTACCCTCACTTATTAATTTCAGACTCCTGTCTGTATGGACATAGATCTGCTCTATAACGTTGTCTTTCCCATGCCTGAGGAAAGTCAGAAAGTTTTATCACATTTTTTTTCAGATTCATCTTTAATGTAAAGTTGTGGAGAAGCTCAAAGGCTATGTGTCTGCATGCTAAGTTGCTTCAGTCATGTCCAACTCTTTGCAACCCTATGGACTGTAGCCCCTCAGGCTACTCTATTCATGGGATTCTCCAAGCAAGAATCCAGGAGTGAGTTGCCATGCCTTCCTCCAGGGCCTCTTTCCCACCCAGGGATCAAACTCGTGTCTCTTACGACTCGTCTCAGCAGGCAACTACTTTACCACTAGCGCCACTTGGGAAGCCCTTAAAGGCTATAAAAAGGGCTCAAAGGCCATTTCCTGGGCATCATTTTACTTACTTCCTTTTGTGAAAAGGCAATATTCAAGCACTTTAGAATATATGAATTAATCTATTGATATTATCACTAATTTGAAAAAATTAGTTTTTTTATGAGCTTATATTCTAGTTACAGTTTGTATTTGAACAGCTAGGCAAACAGTTCTTAGCAGAATAAAAAAAAGAGATAAAGGGTAATTAATCACTGAAAAAATGGTATACGAATATGTCCAATGAAAGCAATGGTGGCAGTTTTTACATCCCAATGGAGGATGTAAAGCAAATGTAATGTTACTGTCATTAGCCTTAAGTTGCCAAGGAAGAGAACCTTTTGATATATGATGTACTTCCAGTTGGGGACTAGACTAAATTGTTACAAATCCAACAACCCTCAACGTAAAATGGGGCTTCCCTGGTGACAGTAAAGAAGCTGCCTGCAATTCAGGAGACCTGCGTTCAATGCCTGGGTCAGGAAGATCCCCTGAAGAAGGGGATGGCAACCCATTTCAGTATTCTTGCCTGGAGGATCCCATGGACTGAGGAGCCTGGCAGGCTCCAGTCCACGTGGTTGCAGTGGATGCAACTAACACTTTCAAGGTAAAATATCATTTAAAAGATCAGTAACCAAGTTTTCCCCAAGTTATTTTTTTTTATTATTGTGATATTTAGATTTCTGCTGAACATTCAGCTCATACACACATTTAGAGTTGTTCATAACTCCCTGGTGTCTTCCCATGGGTTGTAAAACAATATATTTGTTATGCTGCACAGAGTAGCTCATCAATAGTTAATACCAGTTTGAGGGCTGAATGGAGTTATTATTTCAGTGTTTTATTCATTCTTGCATTTCTAGCATTTAGATCAGTGTCAGACCATTTAGACATGTAATAAATATTACTTGAATTAAATTATTATATGCAGTTTAGTCATATAAAGACCCTTTGAGACAAAGTTTGGAGCATAAAGATTTAAAAAGATCTTTACCTAAAATTGGAGTAATGACTGCTGTGCTCTATATTATTATTTGTATCTATGTAATAGTATATGGTTTTTCCAGTAGTCATGTACGGATATGAGAGTTGGACTGTGAAGAAAGCTGAGGGTCGAGGAGCTGATGCTTTTGAACTGTGGTGTTGGAGAAGACTCTTGAGAGTTCCTTGGACTGCAAGGAGATCCAACCAGTCCATTGTAAAGGAGATCGGTCCTGGGATTTCTTTGGAAGAACTGATGCTAAAGCTGAAAGTCCAGTACTTTGGCCATGTCATGCAAAGAGTTGACACATTGGAAAAGACTCTGACACTGGGAGGGACTGGGGACAGGAGGAGAAAGGGATGACAGAGGATGAGATGGCTGGATGGCATCACTGACTCGATGGAGAGTCTGAGTGAACTCCGGGAGATGGTGATGGACAGGGAGGCCTGGCGTGCTGCGATTCATGGGGTTGCAAAGAGTCGGACACGACTGAGCGACTGAACTGAACTGAACTGAATAGTATTCTCTCTACATAATCCCTATATTATACAATTTAGTATGGCTCTTGCTGCTGCTGCTGGTAAGACACTTCGGTCGTGTCTGACTCCGTGTGACCCCATAGACAACAGCCCACCAGCTCTCCCGTCCCTGGGATTCTCCAGGCAAGAACACTGGAGTGGGCTGCCATTTTGTGTGGCTCTTAGGAAGCCTTATTTGTCACTATGTCCAAGACTTGTCCTCAGTTTTTAAAGACTTTTAAAATTTGTAAGTTTTGGCAAGTAATTAAATTTGGAGGTTGATGCATTGTAGCCAAATTCTCACAGACATGTGTGTCTGTATGTATGTGTCTGTGCGTGCACTGTATTTGATGTATCATTTACAAGAAATATAACTGTTAAAGGAAGCTTCACAATTTTTGAACAGGGAATAAAGGTATTTTCATATTGATTTCTACTTTGTGAGTATTGGTTATAATTAGGGTATCACTTTTGCTATGTTAATAGATAATTGTATCCAACCAAAGTATCTTGAGTCATCATTTCCTTTTAAAGGGAAAATGCTGCATAATTGTCTGAGCAATAGAAGCAAAAATAAGTCTAGAATAATCATCTAATCTCTTGTTTCTAATTCATGTTGATCAGCAAATGATACTGAGGCTGAAGCTCCAATACTTTGGCCACCTGATGGAAAGAACTGACTCACTGGAAAAGACCACAATGCTGGGAAAGGCTGAAGGCAAGAGGAGAAGGGGACGACAGAGGATGAGATGGTTGAATGGCATCACCGACTTGATGGGCATGACTTCAACCAAGCTCCAGAAGTTGGTGATGGACAGGGAAGCCTGGTGTGCTGCATGGGGTCACAAAGAGTCCGACACAATGGAGTAACTGAACTGAACTGAACTGATAGTGAGTTCAGTGAAATAAGGTCGGAAATAATACCTTATATTCACAAAACATGTTATATTTTACAAAGCGTGTATACAAACGTTACCTCAATTTAGCTATTAGTCCAAATCTTTTTGACTGGGATTAACCCAGTTTTATATTTGTGTCACTGAGGCTGAGAGATTAGGTCGTAGTTAGACTGTGGCTCAGATCATGAGCTCCTTATTGCCAAATTCAGACTTATATTGAAGAAAGTAGGGAAAACCACTAGACCATTCAGGTATGACCTAAATCAAATCCCTTATGATTATATAGTAGAAGTGAGAAATAGATTTAAGGGACTAGATCTGATAGAGTGCCTGATAAACTATGAATGGAGGTTCGTGACACTGTACAGGAGACAGTGATCAAGACCATCCCCATGGAAAAGAAATGCAAAAAAGCAAAATGGCTGTCTGGGGAGGCCTTACAAATAGCTGTTAAAAGAAGAGAAGCAAAAAAGAAAGGAGAAAAGGAAAGATATAAGCATCTGAATGCAGAGTGCCAAAGAATAGCAAGGAGAGATAAGAAAGCCTTCCTCAACGATCAATGCAAAGAGATAGAGGCAAACAACAGAATGGGAAAAACTAGAGATCTCTTCAAGAAAATTGGAGATAGCAAGGGAACATTTCATGCAAAGATGGGCTCGATAAAGGACAGAAATGGTATGGACCTAACAGAAGCAGAAGATATTAAGAAGAGGTGGCAAGAATACACGGAAGAACTGTACAAAAAAGATCTTCATGACCAAGACAATCACAATGGTGTGATCACTCATCTAGAGCCAGACATCCTGGAATGTGAAGTCAAGTGGGCCTTAGAAAGCATGACTACGAACAAAGCTAGTGGAGCTGATGGAATTCCAGGTGAGCTACTTCAAATCCTGAAATATGATGCTGCAAAAGTGCTGCACTCAATATGCCAGCAAGTTTGGAAAACTCAGCAGTGGCCACAGGACTGGAAAAGGTCAGTTTTCATTCCAATCCCAAAGAAAGGCAATGCCAAAGAATGCTCAAACTACCACACAATTGCACTCATCTCACACGCTAGTAAAGTAATGCTCAAAATTCTCCAAGGCAGGGTTCAGCAACACATGAACCGTGAACTTCCTGATGTTCAAGCTGGTTTTAGAAAAGGCAGAGGAACCAGAGATCAAATTGCCAACATCCACTGGATCATGGAAAAAGCAAGAGAGTTCCAGAAAAACATCTATTTCTGCTTTATTGACTATGCTAAAGCCTTTTGTGTGTGGATCACAACAAACTGTGGAAAATTCTGAAAGAGATGGGAATACCAGACCACCTGACCTGCCTCTTGAGAAACCTATATGCAGGTCAGGAAGCAATAGTTAGAACTGGATATGGAACAACAGACTGGTTCCAAATAGGAAAAGGAGTACATCAAGGCTGTATATTGTCACCCTGTTTATTTAACTTCTATGCAGAGTACATCATGAGGAATGCTGGACTGGAAGAAGCACAAGCTGGAATCAAGATCGCCAGGAGAAATATCAATAACTTCAGATATGCAGATGACATCACCCTTATGGCAGAAAGTGAAGAGGAACTAAAAAGCCTCTTGATGAAAGTGAAAGAGGAGAGTGAAAAACTTGGCTTAAAGCTCAACATTCAGAAAACGAAGATCATGGCATCTGGTCCCATCACTTCATGGGAAATAGATGGGGAAACAGTGAAAACAGTGTCAGACTTTATTTTTGGGGGCTCCAAAATCACTGCAGATGGTGACTGCAGCCATGAAATTAAAAGACGCTTACTCCTTGGAAGGAAAGTTATGACCAACCTAGACAGCATATTGAAAAGCAGAGACATTACTTTGCCAACAAAGGTCTGTCTAGTCAAGGCTACGGTTTTTCCAGTGGTCATGTATGGATGTGAGAGTTGGACTATGAAGAAAGCTGAGCACTGAAGAATTGATGCTTTTGAACTGTGGTGTTGGAGAAGACTCTTAAGAGTCCCATGGACTGCAAGGAGATCCAACCAGTCCATTCTAAAGGAGATCACCCCTGGGATTTCTTTGGAAGAAATGATGCTAAAGCTAAAATTCCAGTACTTTGGCCACCTCATGCGAAGAGTTGACTCATTGGAAAAGACTCTGATGCTGGGAGGAATTGGGGGCAGGAGGAAAAGGGGATGACAGAGGATGAGGTGGCTGGATGGCATCACCGACTTGATAGATGAGCGTCTGAGTGAACTCCCGGAGTTGGTGATGGACAGGGAGGCCTGGTGTGCTGCAATTCATGGGGTCACAAAGAGTTGGACATGACTGAGCGACGGAACTGAACTGAACTGAGTAAAAAGAAAATGTGAAGAAGTCCCAGGGCTGTTGTTGATCATTTTCTGCATGTTAAGATGAATGCCATGGACAGTAAAGTTGATAGACAGTGTGTGTCACATAGAATTAGAAGGCATTTATAATAAAGTAGGAGTTTAGGGAATTGCCCGACATTAGTGGCTCAGGCAGTAAGTGAGAATGGTATAAAGCAAAATTGCAATAGGAATGTAATGGAGATAAAAACTGAATGAATCACTTTTCTAAAGATTGCTATTTTTAAAGCTACACAAAATGAACTTCAAACTATCAAAGTAAGCTTAGGGATAACGGTTCTTAAAAGTCATGTCATATATATATTTGTTCTTTGACCCTTAAAAAGTCCTTTATCTATTTCAACTGAACTTAAATATTCTTTGATGCTGTAGCTGAATTAATGGGCATTCAAATTTCGCCACCTCCTTTTGTGATTTTTCTACTCATATTCTAAACATAATTTTCTTTTGACCTTTTGTTTATGAAATAAATATCCAGCATAAACTTTGGAAAATGAGTTTGGGTTCAATTCATATTCACCAACTAGATCATACTCATATTGGTGCTGGGGTGTTTTGTTTTTCTCACAATTTGTGAGTGAATGCTAGCATAGAATATTATTCAAGACATTGACAAGAAGATGAAAATACTATGAGACTACTCAAGAGCATTTCAGAGCTAAGTATCATTGTTATAATTCAGATCTAAATTGTCCCATATTCTCCCTCAGAAAAGTAATCATTCCCTAATGTTCTAAATGCAATAATTCCCCAAATAGGAGATTAATTTATATGATAATTTTATAAATCTTTCATGATGCAAATCTTCGCTCTCAAAAAATAATTCCTGAATATGTTTCCAATCTGAGTAAAAGTTTCAAGTCTCTGTAAAAACACTTGAGGTGAAATCTAATAAAAGAATATTCATGCATCACAGAGTTTTTGAATATTTTTTATTTCCCTTGATTCCAACTTATACTTCTAGTGTAAATCTATGAATAATTAGAAGGGTTAGAATTTTTAATAGTGTTTTATATCTCAGAATATAATTATCTATTGTTAATAATTTGTTGCTTACCAAAGTCTATCTAGCCCAGTATTGTTTTATTTTAATTTCTTACCATAAATTGACATAAGAATAACTATTATGGAATAAAGAATTTTACAGGCAACAACTAAAAGTAGATTTGGCCAAGGACTCTTGAGGACTGAACACCAGTTCCACTATATCATTACTTATTAGTGAAGAAAACCTTGGGAATAATTCAGTTCCCCACTAAAAAAATTATGTCTATATCTATATATAGATACACATTTAGATATAAAGAGATATGGATATATGAATATGTATATCTCAAAAAGCTTATACCTCATAGATTTGTTGTAAAAACATCTAAGTACCCAGAATATTCTAGGCAGTTAATAAATGCTTGTTTTAAAATAGCAAATATAATAGCTAATCTTTACTAAATGTTTAAAATGTGCCTGGCCCTAGAGACGGGGTGATGAACCTAACAGTCAAAATAGTTCACCTCTCGGAGTTTCTATCTAGTAGGGAGTAGGGAGACCATAACCAGGTGAAACAATAAAGAGGATTCAAACAGATGATCTGAGTGATTCGTCTATAACACATGGAAAGGATGGAAGAAATGCTGGAGATGGGCAAGAACTGAAAGCTTTTCTAAGGAGATGCCATTTGTCTAGAAGCTGAAAAATTAAAAAGTAGACTACATAAAGAGCTTGCATGAAGACCAAAATGTATTTAGCTAGCTTGAGTAACCAAAAGCCCGTTTGTTCAGTTGCTCAGTCGTGTCTGACTCTTTGTGACCCCGTGGACTGTAGCCCTCAAGGCTCCTTTGTCCATGGGATTTCCCAGACAAGAATGCTGGACTGGGTTGTCATTTTCTCCTGCAGTGGATCTTCCTGACCTAGGGATCGAACCTGCATCTCCTACATTGCAGGCAAGTACTTTACTGCTGAGCCAGCAGGGGAGTCCCCCAAAGCCAGTTTGAATCAAGTGTTGTGAATGAGGGATTGTTTTACAAGATGGGATCTGAGGGAACGGCAGGAGCCCAGTCACACATATTGTGGTAAAGTTATAATAAGGAAGTTGGGTTGTATTAATATTCTAGACTGTTTGGGAGCCACTGAGGGTTTCTAAGTAAGAGACGTATTGTGATCAGAATTTGAGTTTACTCTGAGTGTTGTGTGAAGAATGAAACGTAAGGAGGTAAGAGGGGAAGCCGGAGATCAGCCTGGAATTAAATTGTCCTGGTTCAATATGATGGTTGTTTGAATTAGAACACTGTCCGTAAAGACAGAATAACCAAATGATTCCAGGTACAGTTTGTTTTGTTTTTGTCTGTTGTTTTTTCAATGCTTTATTTATTGATTTTTAATTAATTAATGTATTTGGCTGTGTCAGGTCTTAGCTGCACATGTGAGATCTAGTTCCCCCACCAGAGACTGAACTGCAGCCTCCTGAATACACGCATGGGGTTTTGGCCACTGGACAACCAGGGAAGTCCTTCCAGGTACATTTTGGCTGTAGAGCAACACGAACTGCTGATAAATTAGCTGTCGGGGAGGGAGGCTGAGAAAAACAGAGACAACAAGAATGGCTTACATATTTGTGGCTTGCACCATTAAATGATTGATGGCTCCGTTCCTTAAGATAGAGGGTCACTGGAAGAGAAGAGATGGGAAAATTTAAGAGTTTTTTTTTAGCACCAACTAAGTCTGAGATGTCCACAAAGGATTCAAATAGACATGTCAAGTAAGACATACAGAGGAGAGGGCAAGAGTCTGGGTTAAAATTTTAAATGTGCAATTCATTAGCATGTAGATGCTATTTAAAGCAGCAGGACTAGATACATTTACCTAGAGAGAGACTAAACAACTTTTTGTTAGTGATATAATACAGTGTATTGTGATTTCATACAATACTGTAGTAATACAAACTCAACTACTTCCAGAGCTTAACTGGGAGGATGGGAGGTACTGGACAGAAAACAAAACATGGAATTATGAGAGGAAGTAGTTGCTGGTTGAACTAACAGAAAGGAATTGGTTTGCCAAGTAAGATTCACTAAAATTAAGTATCTTACTATTAAGCTTCATATAAATAATGAAGAAGAACAGGGAAAGCAGAAATTGTTCTGGTGTCCAGAGTATGGGTCGTCAGCTTCTTCCTTCATGTCAGATCTGCCTTTCAGCCCAGAGTAACAGATGAACAGTCTGAGCAAGTTGTGCTGGTGACCTCAAACAACAGGAAGCATTTTAGGCTATGAAATATACCCATTTGTGTGACTGCATGGTTACATAGTTTATATAACATTCTCTAGGAAGCTGTGCCTTATAAAGTCATAGACTGAAGCTTATTCTGCCAAAAGTCTTCATTAGATAAAGATTTTATGTCTAGAATACAACAGTGATTTGATCATTAGTCAAGCGTTAGCATATTTAATTGACTTTAGACAAAACCATCTGAGATCTTTCTTTTCTGATAACATCTCCCACATACCCCCAGTAAAGCAAGAGAAACTGACCATAGGCTAGTGGCTCAACTCTTTCCTTCCCACCAGTATCCTCAGGAAACAAGGTGTGACCATGGGAATGGGTGACACAGGTGAGACAGAGGGATGTGTTTTTGGGGAGAAGGCAAACATGTAAAGGAAGGAGGAGGATAGAGTGCTGGCTTTGTCCTTCATGTGACTGAGGTCACGGGAGATTATGAGAGAAGCAGGATTAGAGTGAAAGAGTACAGTAAGGGTCTTTTATTAATGAGGTAGAATGACTGGAGGGTTGAAAAATGGTAAAATTAAGGAGGTTAAGGAAAACTTGGGAATGTAGATGATAGGGACAGATTATGAAGCACAAGCATGGGTTGGACTATCTGGCTAGTTCTTTCTTGTCAGGAGGGTATTTAATATTCTTACATTTTGATAGGACTAGTCTTGAGATCCTCTTAAAAGGCCAGTGATCCATTTTGGTTTTGTCCCTAGATGGGGAAACAATGGAAACAGTGACAGAGTTGATTTTCTTGGGCTCCAAAATCACTGCGGATGGTGACTGCAGTCATGAAATTAAAAGATGCTTGCTTCTTGGAAGGAAAGCTCTGACAAACCTAGACAGTATATTAAAAAGCAGAGATGTTGTTAACAAAGGTTTGCATAGTCAAAGTTATGGTTTTTCCAGTAGTCACGTATGGGTGTAAGAATTGGACCATAAAGAAAGCTGAGTGCCAAAGAACTGCCTGTGAACTGTGGGGTTGGAGAAGACTCTTGAGAGTCCCATGGACTGCAAGGAGATCAAATCAGTCAATCCTGAAGGGAATCAACCCTGAATATTCATTGGAAAGACTGATGCTGAAGCTGAAACTCCAATACTTTGGCCACCTAATGCAAAGAGCCACCTCATTAGAAAAAAAACATGATGCAGGGAAAGATCAAAGGTGGGAGGAGAAAGGGATGGCAGAGGATGAGATGGTTGGATGGCATCTCTGACTCAATGGACATGAGTTTGAGCAAGCTCCAGGAGAGATGAAGGAAGCCTGGTATGCTGCTGTCCATGGGGTTGCAAATAGTCACACATGACTGAGCAACTGAACAACAACAACAACAAGGGCCTTGAGGCCACTTAACTCTACTTCTTCTACATTAAATTTAAGCAAGGAGATTAAGATAAAAGAAAATTGCTATTTAACATTTCATGGGGGTTTGGTTTTTTGTTTGTTTCTTTTCGTAACATTTGTGTTTACTCTAAAATCTCACTTAAAGGTGATGAATTTTTAGTTGTCGTCTAAAAAATATTTGTGAACTTTCATTTACTAATTCAATTAACACAGTAGGTCAAAAATTATAAAGTACTCTTATAATACGTTGCTTAGAAATTACTTTAGAGCCTGAAATGCATTCTTTTTAATTAGAAAAAACTCACATGAAAATATCAGAAGTGGAAAGCGATTCAAAAATAAATCTGGTTAATAAAATATGAACTCAAAGTGAATGATATTGTTTATAAGGGAAATAAAATGTGACTATAACAGGGACACTTTAAAAAGAGATGTTGACCCACTGCTGGGCATACATACTGAGGAAACCAGAATTGAAAGAGACACGTGTACCCCAATGTTCATCGCAGCACTGTTTATAATAGCCAGGACATGGAAGCAACCTAGATGTCCATCAGCAGATGAATGGATAAGAAAGCTGTGGTACATATACACAATGGAATATTACTCAGCCATTAAAAAGAATACATTTGAATCAGTTTTAACGAGGTGGATGAAACTGGAGCCGATTATACAGAGTGAAGTAAGCCAGAAAGAAAAACACCGTTACAGTATACTAACACATATATATGGAATTTAGAAAGATGGTAACGAGAACCCTGTATGCGAGACAGCAAAAGAGACACAGATGTAAAGAACAGACTTTTGGACTCTGTGGGAGACGGAGAGGGTGGGATGATTTGGGAGAATGGCATTGAAACATGTATACTATCATGTAAGAAATGAATTGCTAGTCTAGGTTTGATACAGGATACAGGATGCTTGGGGCTGGTGCACTGGGATGACCCAGAGAGATGATATGGGGAGGGCGGTGGGAGGAGAGTTCAGGGTTGGGAACTCATGTACACCTGTGGTGGATTCATGTCAATGTATGGCAAAACCAATACAGTATTGTAAAGTAAAAAAAATAAAATTTAAATTAAAAAAATTAAATTAAAAAAAAAGCAAAAAAAAAAAAAAGAGAGAGATGTTGAAGATAATTCAAAAAGAGATACTCCAAAAATATTTTTAGGAATTATAATATTAAAATAAATGTTTGGCAAATTAAGGAGGAAAAAAGTTAAAGTGTTAGTTGCTTAGCTGTGTCCTACATTTTGTGACCCCATGGTATGTAGCCCACCAGGTTTCTCTGTCCACAGAATTTTCCAGGCAAGAATACTGGAGTGGGTTGCCATTCTTTTCTCCAAGGGATCTTCCTGACCCAGGGATGCAACCTGGGTCTCCTGAATTGCAGGTGGATTCTTTACCATCTGAGCCAATATGTATTTAAATAGAAAACTTCTAGAGTTTGTTAAAACATTGATTTAATGCATGTGACATGAATGATGTCCCCAAATCTGTATTTTTTTCACAATCTCAAATTTTAATCTGGTAAACACTCAAGTTGTTCTTTAGGAGCAGTGGGCTGGTCAGCTTACCACACTTTCATATTTTTGTTTTCTAAGGATAAAACAAGCCCACATGGCTTCACACGTCCATTTTGAAGGACACAGCAGGCAGCCTAAACTTCTGCTCCCCTTGGTTCCCTTCCCAGGTCTCATCGTCCCTTCCAGGCAATGCGGAGGTAGGCAGAGGTAGATTTTATACGCATGGCAGAGTGTGTGACAGGAAATGACCTGGAGACTAGGGAGATCCTGATCCTGTGTAGGGGCTACTGGCAGACCTGCATCTGTCTCCTACCTTCTAAAGGGGGACATTGTCTTCAATGGATGCTCTCTAGGGAGGGAGACTTTTCGCTTTGTTACCCAGAGATGTAAGCCAGCCTGGTGCCTGCTTTGGAGCAGTTTTCCAAACATCCCTGAAAGAAACTGCCCATGCTTTTTGCCCAGGAGAGCTGCACAGAGACCAAAATCAGCTCCCACACACCTATGAGGAAAATTGTAAAAGAAGGCATAGCTGGTACTTAAAACAGTCCAGGGTAGAGTATCTCAAACTACTTCCAACTTTAAAATTTCTTACCCATCTAGTGCTTTTTAAAAACCATGTTCCAGTCCCAAATGAAAACAAATAAAAAATGTGACAAAAAAACACTAGAATTAATAAAAGGAATGCTATTGCTTTAAATTATTGCTGGATATACAATAATTCAATCTTTCTAACATTGTCAGAAAATGACTCATTCCCCTTCAGTGAGTTTTCCAAAAATTAAAAAAGAATGCTTCAAGAATAAAATATTTCTAGACATTTCTCAAAATTTAGTTTCCTGTTCTCTTTTTAATATTTAGCAAAACTGGGACTTGAAGTTTCCCATGGTTTTAGGCTCATAAACTTCTAAGTGTATGAAACTGAATGAGGTAAGTTTCAGAGACTTAATAAGGCCTTTGTACCATCTCCTTGGATGTTTAGAGGTTTTTTTCCATATATTCCTGGATTTGATAGTGGTTTACAGAGGGCTGAATTTGCCTCTTTACCTGAATAGCTCTTTCCAGATGTCATATTCCCTTATTGTTTTTAAACACTAAGACTCATCACTCCTTGGCCTTTTGGCTAAGATCAAGTGTAGTATCAAGACTCACCAATATTTAGTTAAAAGATACAAGAAGCTGTTTAATTCATGGAGAATGGCTAGCAGCCACACTGAATGCTGACAGAGAGCACCTGGAAGCTCAGAGATTAACGTAGAATTACTTATCCAGGAGAAGGCAATGGCACCCCACTCCAGTACTCTTGCCTGGAAAATCCCATGGGTGGAGGAGCCTGGTAGGCTGCAGTCCATGGGGTCACTAAGAGTCTGACACGACTGAGCGACTTCACTTCACTTCACTTAGCCAGGAAGTTAAGTCTGCTGCAGACTAATCTAAGCAATACCACACCCTCTCACAGAGCTTTTAAACTGGCCTCTACTATCACAGGCAATAGAAGACTTAAGATTACTTTTTTAAACATTTATTTTTAATTTTAAACAATTCTTAAAACAATTTTTTAAGTGGAGTATAATTACTTTACAATGCTGTGTGTTTCTGCTGTACAAAAACATGAATCAACTAGAAGTCCATACATTCTGTCTCTCTTGAGCCTTCCTCCTACCCCTTCATCCCACCTCTCTAGGTGAGCACAGAGCACAGAGCTGAGATCCCTGCTATATAGCAGCTTCTCACTAGTTATCTATTTTCCACATAGTAGTGTATATATGTTGCTACTCTCAGTCCATCCCACCCTCTCCTTCCTGCTCTGTGTCCACAAGATCATTCTCTTCACCTGCATATGCCCTGCAAATAGGTTCACCAGTACTGTTTTTTTTCTAGAATCCATATATGTACAAGCATGCATGCCTGCTAAGTCTCTTCAGTCATGTCCGACTCTGTGAGACACTATGGACTGTAACCCACCAGGCTCCTCTGTCCATGGGATTCTCCAGGTAAAAATACTAGAGTTGGTTGCCATGCCCTCCTCCAGGGGATCTTTCCAACCGAGGTTTCAGATCTGCATCTCCTGCATTGCAGGCAGATTTTTACCACTGAGCCATGGAGGAAGCATCAGTTCAGTCACTCAGTCATGTCTGACTCTTTGCGACCCCATGAATCGCAGCACTCCAGGCCTCCCTGTCCATCACCATCTCCTGGAGTTCACTCAGACTCACGTCCATAGAGTCAGTGATGCCATCCAGCCATCTCATTGTCTGTCATCCCCTTCTCCTCCTGCCCCCAATCCCTCACAGCATCAGAGTCTTTTCCAATGAGTCAACTCTACGCATGAGGTGGCCAAAGTATACATATGCATTAATATACAATGTTTGTTTTTCTCCTTCTGACTCACTTCACTCTGTATGACAGAGTCTAGGTTCATCCACATTGCTACAAAGAACCCAATTTCATTTCATTCTATGGCTGAGTAATATTCCATTGTATATATGTACCACAACTTCTTTATCCATTCATCTTTCAATGGACATCTAGGTTGCTTCCACATCATACCTATTATAGATAGTATTGCAATGAACACTGGGGTATATGTGTCTTTTTGAATTATGTTTTGTTCTCAGGGTATGTGCCCAGTAGTGGGATCGCTGGGTCAAATGGTAGTTTTATTCCCAGTTTCTTAAGGAAACTTCATTCTGTTCTCCATAGCAGTTGTGTCAATTTGCATTTCCACCAACGGTGCAAGAGGGTTTCCTTTTGTCCACATTCTCTTTAGCATTTATTTACATATTTTTTCCTTTCATTTAATTTATAGATTTTTTTGGATGATAGTCATTCTGATTGATGTGAGGTTATGATTACTTTTAAAAATAACATCTATTATCTTTTTTCTTCTGTAAAGATGCATTGTAACAGATTTGAAAATTAAAAGAATAAGCAAAGAAATGAAAAATCCACCCATAATCCTATTACCCATATAGGACAAATGTTCACATTTTGGCTTAGTTCCGATGATGGGCTTTTCTCTTTTTCTCTTTGTAAGCATCTGTGGATCTAACATTGTTGTCATAAAGCTCATGTTTTGCATCCCATCTATCTCTTTTTTTTCATTTATGATGTCATGATCATTTTCCCGTGTCAACATTTTTTAGTCATTTTCAATTCCTGAACTTTCTCTCCATTTCTGTGTTTTTAAATCCATTTCTTTCCTGGCCATCCTTCAAACCCAGGTTGAATGGACTGCCTCCTTGAGTTCCCTGGTCTCCTGCACACAGAAAAGTGTTTGGTCTGAACACTCAGGACACTTTGGTTTTCTATTTCTGATCTCTGCTGTTAGATGGTATACCTTCTGAAGTCAAGATCAAGGTCCTTCACCTCTGTATCACACACACTTTACATGAAGGGAGTAGAAGATCACTAAAAGTTTGTTGAATGAATGTAGAATTGATAACCATTGTTTCAAAATCTGTTCAAATATCATCTTTTCACAATAATTGCCTCCATGGCAAAATACTGTCTTCCATTTCGGGACTCCTATATCATTTTTCTTTTCATCATAACTGCTATTTATTTATGTATTTTTTCCTTATGAAAATAAATCTTCTTGAGGGCAGAGCCAATGCTATCTTTAATGTCACAGCTCTCTTCTGAGGGGAGGGTAGAAAATCTACATACAGGAAATTATCAAGTATTTGAATTGAATCAGGAGGATATGACCTATCAAATTAAATCCTGTCTATGAAATCAGTAATGCAAACATATTAATTTTATTATGAATAATTATTTTCTCAAATGAGGACATCTAGAGGGGGAAAAAAACCCCATAAAATAAACAGCACCATTTAAAATTTCTGTATGAGAAGATTTTCATAAAGATTTCTGGTATTACACTTATATAATGTATTCAAAACTTACATATTTAGAGAAAATATTGTTCCTTGCATGCATGCAAAGTTGCTTCAGTGATGTCCAACTCTGTGCAACCCCAAAGATGGCAGCCCACCAGGCTCCTCTGTCCACAGGAATCTCCTTAGTATCTTATTTTGTCATCACCAAACATGTCAACAACATATATTTTTTGTGATTGTGATGGCATGTCTGTTTATTTTAAGAAACTCTAGATCATTCTTCAAAAGTCGCTTTTCCAAGACTCTTTCATGACCAATTTGGTTTCCTTTCTTTCTCCTTCTCTTTTTTTAAAAAATTATTTTCAATACTTATTTATTGGTTTGGCTGCATTGGGTCTTCATTGCAGCATGTGGGGTCTATAGTTGCAGCATGTGGAATCTAGCTCCCCAACCCGGGATCGAACCCAGGCTCCCTGTATGGGAAATGTGGATCCTTAGCCACTGGACCACCAGGGAAGTCCTCTCCTTCTCTCTTTTTATGAAGTCAAAACAAAGGTATTATTTTGGCCAGATTTTTAGAATTTATCCTCTGAAAGATAAGTGTAAGTTTATGCCAGATTGTGTGATTTTCCCTCTTGTTCTACAAATGCACATTTTTGAACCTGTAATATAAATATTATGGTTCATGAAAACTGAAAAAATATGGCACTCTTTTGACCTGTTCTCCTTTTTCTAAAAATAACTCATATTTATTACCTTTTCTTATTGAAATTTTAATATCTGGGTATTACAGTAATAAAACTGTTCGCTACATATGCAATGGGTGATACTGTTATGTTAACTGCCTACTTTATATTACAGTTATACATAATTTTGACACCAATGAAGGTGATTGAATATCATAATAATGTTTAAAGGAGTTATACCATTTTTCAGTTTTATTTCAGGTAACAGAATATTTTATCCCAGGCATGTGATAACCATAGTATTTGAATATCTAGTCCTATATATGGTATTCAGGCTGTCCTGTGCCAATAAAAATGCCCTTGAACTAGAAATTGAGGTTTTTCAATCCAGTTTCACTATTATATCAGAAGCCATTTGAATATAAGCAAGTTTTTATTCTAAATCCAGTTGCTTTTTCTGTAATACTCCCCTCAAATACTCGATAACTATTTCCTGAACATCTGCTATATTCAAAACGCTGTGAACAAAGGGTTTAAAGTACAGACTCTAACAGAATTGTGGTGTCAAAGTAGAATTTTCAAGAAGTTAAATATATAACTTTCATATGAACATAAAGTGAGTACATGTCAAATATTTAATTCACTAATGAATGATAGAACTTGCATGATGGTAAGGATGGTTCAAAAAGAACTAGAAAGAAGGAAGTATTCAGAGCAGCTAAAGAAAATTAATGCTTAAATAAGATTACTTATTTGGGTAGAAACCTGGTTAACACCCTATAGGGCAATAAAAGTGCATTGGTATAGGACAAGCATCATATAAGCCTACCAGTTATGACTATCCTTACGGAGTTGTAAATTATCTAAACCAAGAGTGAAATAGCAAGTTCAACAAAGGCACATACTCTAAGAAATCAGATAATCCTTGGCTTGGCCTGATAATGCTCAGCAAAAACATCGAACGAAAATACAGCAATTTCTTTAATTTATTTATAAGTTTTGGATAGTTTTCTTAGTGAGAGGAAAGAGAGATCAGTAACTCAGATTAAAATATGGCCCATACTTAGTGCAGGCAGGAGTAAGTTACTATCAAATCACAGTAAAACAGTACCAACAAGGGATGGGAGGACAAGAGGAAAGGTATTTTCAAGGAAGATGCTGAAATGCTAAGAACAATTTTCTTGAGATCTGAAAAACAGGTAACAAGGCAATAAAGGATCCTTCAGGAAGAGAAACAGATTCATTGATATTCTGCCTTTGATTCTTGAATGGCTGATGTGTGTTGCATATGAGACCAAAAAAAAAAAAAAACAACCAGGAAAAAAAGAAGCTATTCTGAGTAATGAGCATATGCAGGGATGGGAAGCAGACTTTTTTTTTTTTTAATAGAAAGATTAATCCGACTCAGAAAGTCTGGAGCAAATAGAAAACAAAGAACAAAGCCTTCATATCAGGAGGAATGTTCCTACTATCTTGGGAAAGGCAATTGACTGGGGAACGGTTTTGGACCTCATGACCACATATTACCTGGCCATTTTCATAAGGTAATAGTGCTGGTACTACTTATGATTAACTTCTCTTGTCATGGTTTCCCCACGGGAACAGCTTTTACAGTTTGATGGCTTGATTGTAGATTCCACAGGGGCATTTTATCATATATATAAGTGTGCTTGGTAACAGACCAACCAAAATTCATCATCTGACTCTAGTGTAAGAGGGGAGAATGCTTAACCCCATTTTACACTTTCCTCTTCAATCATAAATCCTGGAATAATCAATGACATCATTAAATTTTTATTTGATTATACTTAAATCATTATAATTTCTGTTATTTTCAAATTCATATTTTTTCTAACATAAGAAAAAACTTTGTTGAAATTCTTGCTATGTCAATTTTTGGCAAAAGAAACCTTATAATTAATAATTTAAAGTTCTTTTGTTTCAAATATCTCTCATTATCTTTTAGTCTAGGACTTTAGAAAACCAAGCAAAAAAAAAAAATGTTAAAAGGTATATAGTCACATGATTGGATAAAACTATATTCATTTATAATGGTAGCTTATGTAAAATTATGCATAATCATCTATACATTTTATATGAGTCCTTAGAGATCATTTTCAAATCCATTTTGATTAAAGATGTGACTGTAATATTTGGTCTTGCCATAAATGAACATATCTACAAAACAGAAACAGACACACAGATATAAAGAACAAATTTGTGGTTGCCAAGAGGTGGAGGAGGTAGGGGAAGGAAGGAGTGGGAATTTGGGATTAGATGATGCAAGCTAATATATATAGGATGGATAAACAACAAAGTCCTACTATATAGCACAAGGAACCACGCTCAGTATACTGTGATTCAACATAATGGAAAACAATTTGTAAAAAGAGTATATGCATGTATAACTGAATCATTTTGCTGTTCAGTAGAAATTAACACAACAGTTTAAATCAACTACACTTCAGCAAAATATAAAAATAAAAAGTTAAAAATAGTCTTGCTTATTTAGAAAATCATCTGTGATCTTATTTGTGTATATTTTCCCCTCTCATTTGTTTTCCAAGCTTTCCTATCTCTCTATTATGTGTCCTAACTTATTTCTTATGAGAAAGAGAAACATGGCCTCTGACAGCTAGAAGCTGCTCTTGAACCATCAGTTAGACCCGGGTCTTGTTAGCTGCTGATCTCATGTCTTGGTATCCTCCTGCTGATTATAAACAATTTTATAGGACACCAATCAGACAATGACAAAGATGTCAGTAACATATGTTACTATAATGGATGAAGACAAAATAAGACCATTTCATACATATGTCTAAACACAGATTAAAAACATGAACATAATCAAAAGGACAAAAATGAGCAAATATCCTCCTTTTCTGAGTAACATGAATAAGTGCTACTTCTATACTAATCAGAATTTTAGCCACATTCTACTCTTCCATCATTCCAGATAAGATTCATTAAAATACCTATAGCAGACCCACTCCAAAATGGCTCAGTTATCCTACCTTCTAGTTCTCACCCTTATGTATTTTTTCTCTTGAATGTAGGCAGAATCCCTAACTTTTGTTTAACCAGTGTAATATGATAAAGATAATGAGATTTTATTTCTATGCTTACATTTTATAAGATGGTAGAAATCCCCATCTTTCCAGCAGACTATTTACCACCCGTCCCTGCTGACTTTGATGAAGTAAGTCACCACATAGAGAAGCCTGTATTGCCAGCAACTAAGGTGGCCTCTAGTTGACAACCAGGAAGAAACTGAGGCTCTCAAGTATCAGTCAATTCAGTCATTAAGTCGTATCCGACTCTGCGACGCCATGGACTGCAGCATGCCAGGCTTTGCTGTCCATCACCAACTTCTGGAGCTTGGGCAAATTCATGTTCATTGAGTCAGTGATGCCATCCAACCATTTCATCCTCTGTCATCCCCTTCTCCTCCCACCTTCAATCTTTCCCGGCACCAGGGTATTTTCAAATGAGTCAGGTCTTCACATCAGGTGGCCGAAGCATTGGAGTCTCAGCTTCCTGATCTCCTTGCTGTCTAAGGGACTCTCAAGAATCTTCTCTAACACCACAGTTCAAAAGCATCAATTCCTCAGCGCTCAGCTTTCTTTAAAGTCCAACTCTCACATCCATACATGACTATTGGAAAAACCATAGCTTTGACTAGACAGACCTTTGTTGGCAAAGTAATGTCTCTGCTTTTTAATATGCTGTCTAAGTTGGTCATAACTTTTCTTCCAAGGAGCAAGCGTCTTTTAATTTCATGATTTCAGTCACCATCGGCAGTGATTTTGGAGCCCAAGAAAATAAAGTCTGTCACTGTTTCCATTGTTTCCAAATGTATTTGCCATGAAGTGATGGAATCAGATGCCATGATCTTCATTTTTTGGAATGTTGAGTTTTAAGCCAGCTTTTTCACTCTCCTCTTTCATCTTCATCAAGAGGCTCTTTAGTTCTTCTTTACTTTCTTCCATAAGGATGGTGTCATCTGCGTATCTGAGGTTATTGATATTTCTCCTGGCAATCTTGATTTCAGCTTGTGCTTCATCCAGCTCAGCATTTTGCATGGTGTACTCTGCATAGAAGTTAAATAAGCAGGGTGACAATATACAGCCTTGATGTACTCCTTTTCGTATTTGGAACCAGTCTGTTGTTCCATGTACAGTTCTAACTGTTGCTTCTTGGCCTGCATACAGATTTCTCAGGAGGCAGGTCAGGTGGTCTGGTATTTGCATCTCTTTCAGAATTTTCCACAGTTTACTGTGATCCACACAGTCAAAGGCTTTGGCATAGTCAAGAAAGCAGAAATAGATGTTTTTCTGGAACTCTCTTGCTTTCTCTATGATCTAAAGGATGTTGGCAATTTGATCTCTGGTTCCTCTGCCTTTTCTAAATCCAGATAGAACATCTGGAAGTTCATGGTTCACATAATGTTGAAGACTGACTTGAATAATATTGAACGTTACTTTGTTATTGTGTGAGATGAGTGCAATTGTGTGGTAGTTTGAACATTCTTTGGCATTGCCTTTCTTTGGGATTGGAATGAAAACTGACCTTTTCCAGTCCTGTGGCCACTGCTGAGGTTTCCAAATTTGTTGGCATATTGAGTGCAGCACTTTCACAGCATCATCTTTCAGGAATTGAAATAGCTCAGCTGGAATTCCACCTCCACTAGCTTTGTTCATAGTGACGCTTCCAATGGCCCTTGACTTCGCATTCCAGGATGTCTGGCTGTAGGTGAGTGTATGACAACCCACAAAAAGCTGAATCCCACCAACAACCATAGGAGGAGCAAGGAAATGGAAGCTCTCCCTATCAGGCCTTGAGATGAAATCACATCCCCAGCTGACACCTGGATTATAGTCCTGTGAAAAATTCTAAAACAGAGAATCCATCCAGTCTGTGGCTAGAGTCCTGACTCACAGAATGAGACAAATGTGTGCTGTTTTCAGCTATTAAGTTTGTAGCCATTTGTTATTCAGCATTAGTTGGCTAATACAATAGCCAGTTGTAGAACTGCCTCCAATTCATGACAACATTCAATCCACAGCAAAGATCCACTTCCTCCAAGCTGTCCTGAATCACCTAATATAAACCCCAACTTTATAAAGCATTCCAAACTCATTCTCATTGAAACATTGCGCATTTTTCCATGTTGCAAAGATTACAACTCTCCCCAAATTTGTTCAAGCACAGATGTGTTTGTCTTGGGCTATTAAGCACTGACACTTGTCCTCTGTCTTTCAGCATTGAGCTGTTTTTATCAGTGGACCATTGACCTGCCAAAGACCAACAGAGGCACTTACTGATAATTACAATGAAACCAAGTTTGGTAGTCCTACAGCAGAAGCCCTGCTTGATAGAATCTTAGTACTATCTTAAAGTGAAAAATTTAGGGGAAGAAATTTATGAGGTTTTAGGGCCTTGGCAGAGAGGGCAATGGCACCTCACTCTAGTACTCTTGCCTGGAAAATCCCATGGACGGAGGAGCCTGGTAGGCTGCAGTCCATGGGGTTGCTAAGAATCGGACACGACTGAGCGACTTCACTTTCACTTTTCACTTTCATGCATTGGAGAAGGAGATGGCAACCCACTCCAGTGTTCTTGCCTGGAGAATCCCAGGGATGGGGGAGCCTGGTGGGCTGCTGTCTATGTGGTTGCACAGAGTCGGACACGACTGAAGCGACTTAGCAGCAGCAGCAGCAGGGCCTTGGCTATGTGATTTTAAAGTGGCTCTTGCAAGGTGGAGTGGCAAGCCACTTCAGTATTCTTGCCTTGAGAATCCCATGAACAGTATGAAAAGGCAATATGATAGGATACCAAAAGAGGAACTCCCCAGTCATTAGGTGCCCAAGATGCTACTGAAGATCAGTGGAGAAATAACTCCAGAAAGAATGAAGGGATGGAGCCAAAGCAAAAACAATACCTACTTGTGGATGTGACTGGTGATAGAAGCAAGGTCCGATGCAGTAAAGAGCAATATTGCATAGGAACCTGGAATGTCAGGTCCATGAATCAAGGCAAATTGGAAGTGGTCAAACAAGATATGGCAAGGGTGAACGTCGACATTCTAGGAATCAGCAAACTAAAATTGACCGGAATGGATGAATTTAACTCAGACGACCATTATATCTACTAATGCAGGCAGGAACCCCTCAGAAGAAATGGAGTAGCCATCATGGTCAACAAGAGTCCAAAATGCAGTACTTGGATGCAATCTCAAAAATGACAGAATGATCTCTGTTCATCTCCAAGGCAAATCATTCAATATCACAGTTATCCAAGTCTAAGCCCCAACCAGTAATGCTGAAGAAGCTGAAGTTGAATGGTTTTATGAAGACCTACAAGATCTTTTAGAACTAACACCCAAAAAAGATGTCCTTTTCATTATAGGGGACTGGAATGCAAAAGTAGGAAGTCAAGAAACACCTGGAGTACCAGGCAAATTTGGCCTTGGAATGCGGAATGAAGCAGGGCAAAGACTAATAGAGTTTTGCCAAGAAAATGCACTGGTCATAGCAAACACCCTCTTCCAACAACACAAGAGAAGACTCTACACATGGACATCACCAGATGGTCAACACCGAAATCAGATTGATTATATTCTTTGCAGCCAAAGATGGAGAAGCTCTATACAGTCAACAAAAACAAGACCAGGAGCTGACTGTGGCTCAGATCATGAACTCCTTATTACCAAATACAGACTCAAATTGAAGAAAGTAGGGAAAACCACTAGACCATTCAGGTATGACCTAAATCAAATCCCTTATGATTATACAGTGGAAGTGAGAAATACATTTAAGGGACTAGATCTGATAGATAGAGTGCCTGATGAACTATGGAATGAGGTTCGTGACATTGTACAGGAGACAGGGATCAAGACCATCCCCATGGAAAAGAAATGCAAGAAAACAAAATGGCTGTCTGGGGAGGCCTTACAAATAGCTGTGAAAAGAAGAGAAGTGAAAAGCAAAGGAGAAAAGGAAAGATATAAGCATCTGAATGCAGAATTCCAAAGAATAGCAAGAAGAGATAAGAAAGCCTTCCTCAGCGATCAATGCAAAGATGTAGAGGCAAACAACAGAATGGGAAAGACTAGAGATCTCTTCAAGAAAATTAGAGATACCAAGGGAACATTTCATGCAAAGATGGGCTCGATAAAGGACAGAAATGGTCTGGACCTAACAGAAGCAGAAGATATTAAGAAGAGGTGGCAAGAATACATGGAAGAACTGTACGAAAAAGATCTTCACAACCCAGATAATCATGATGATGTGATCACTCATCTAGAGCCAGACATCTTGGAATGTGAAGTCAAATGGGCCTTAGCGTCACTATGAACAAAGCTAGTGGAGGTGATGGAATTCCAGTTGAGCTATTTCAAATTCTGAAAGATGATGCTGTGGAAGTGCTACACTCAATATGCCAGCAAATTTGGAAAACTCAGCAGTGGCCACAGGAAAAGGTCAGTTTTCATTCCAATCCCAAAGAAAGGCAATGCCAAAGAATGCTCAAACTACCGCACAATTGCACTCATCTCACATGCTAGTAAAGTAATGCTCAAAATTCTCCAAGCCAGGCTTCAGCAATATGTGAACTGTGAACTCCCTGATGTTCAAGCTGGTTTTAGAAAAGTCAGAGGAACCAGAAATCAAATTGCCAACATCTGCTGGATCATGGAAAAAGCAAGAGAGTTCCAGAAAAACATCTATTTCTGCTTTCTTGACTATGCCAAAGCCTTTGACTGTGTGGATCACAACAAACTGTGGAAAATTCTGAAAGAGATGGGAATACCAGAACACCTAACCTGCCTCTTGAGAAATCTGTATGCAGGTCAGGAAGCAACAGTTAGAACTGGACATGAAACAACAGACTGGTTCCAAATAGGAAAAGGAGTATGTCAAGGCTGTATATTGTCACCTGCTTATTTAACTTATATGCAGAGTACATCATGAGAAAGGCTGGACTGGAAGAAACACAAGCTGGAATCAAGATTGCCGGGAGAAATATCAATAACCTCAGATATGCAGATGACACCACCCTTATGGCAGAAAGTGAAGAGGAACTAAAAAGCCTCTTGATGAAAGTGAAAGAGGAGAGTGAAAAAGGTGGCTTAAAGCTCAACATTCAGAAAACAAAGATCATGGCATCTGGTCCCATCACTTCATGGGAAATAGATGGGGAAACAGTAGAAACAGTGTCAGACTTTATATTTTTGGGATCCAAAATCGCTGCAGATGGTGACTGCAGCTATGAAATTAAAAGACACTTACTCCTTGGAAGAAAAGTTATGACCAACCTAGATAGCATATTCAAAAGCAGAGTCATTACTTTGCTGACTAAGGTCCGTCTGGTCAAGGCTACAGTTTTTCCTGTGGTCATGTATAGATGTTAGAGTTGGACTGTGAAGAAGGCTGAGCGCCAAAGAATTGATGCTTTTGAACTGTGGTGTTGGAGAAGACTCTTGAGAGTCCCTTGGACTGCAAGGAGATCCAACCAGTCCATTCTGAAGGAGATCAGCCCTGGGATTTCTTTGGAAGGAATGATGCTAAAGCTGAAGCTCCAGTACTTTGGCCACCTCATGCGAAGAGTTGACTCATTGGAAAAGACTCTGATGCTGGGAGGGATTGGGGACAAGAGGAGAAGGGGACAACCCAGGAGGAGATGGCTGGATGGCATCACGGACTTGATGGACGTGAGTCTGAGTGAACTCCGGGAGATGGTGATGGACAGGGAGGCCTGGTGTGCTGCGATTCATGGGGTTGCAAGGAATCGGACATGACTGAGCGACTGAACTGAACTGAACTGAACTTGCAAGGTGAAAAACTTGTTGGGACTTGGCTGAGTTTATGGCATAGTGATTTTGGACTGATACATACAAAAAGACACAGCTCTTAAAATGAGCCTTGAACAAAGCCTTTTGTTTTGTTAACTATGCCGTTTTAATTTATTCTTTGTTATCTTTTAGGAGCAAATATTTCCAGGATCCAATATTTAAATTGCATTTACTTGTCCTCAGTATTATTCAGCAGAGGGACAAGGAATTTTATAGGTTTCAGATTTTCAAATCATTCTATCATGAACCTTACTGCTAGTTGTAGGTAATGGTGCACTTAATAGGACTTAATTTCACTTTTAACATAGATTGAATCTGTTCTCTTGCTAAAGAGGATTGACCTAACCCTAGTTACCCAGCATTTAACTTGTATTTACATCTCTTTCCATTTCTTTCATTTCCTACTTTTATCATAGGGTCCTATAAAAACGTAGCAGTTAGGAACACAAAGGAAAAGTTCTTAATCTGTTCTTTTTTGGGGCAGGATCTTGGTCTCAAGATCTGAGTTGTGAGTACACTTCTCCCTGGGCAGAGCACGCATGTCCTGTTTCTTTTGAGGAATACTATTAAAAATCCTTCCAAGGGGCAGCATTTTAAAGAATTACCATTTAATAGCCTCACATCTTCTATCCTATGGTTATACTTAAAATTTTCTCATATTGAAATAACAGCCTATTTGACAATGTGGGACATTTCCTACCAATTAAAATCTCATTAAAAAAAATCTAAACAAGACTAAAAATCTTTCAATATGCATTGTCTTTTGATAATGTATCAAAGTTATGTCCTCTTAATAGCAAACCAGTGTTGCCTTAGTTCAAGGCAGGGGCTCCTCTTTCTGTTCTACAGCTTTCCATTTTACCAAATCCTTATCTGCCTCTCCTTTGGAATTTTTCTTTTCCACTTGCTGACCCAACATAGAAAGGCAGTTTCTTCCCTTCCTAGTCTAATCAGGAAAGTAATTGCAAGCATATGAAGTGTAATCTATATATTTTTTTAATAGAAAAGTACCCTTTTATTGAGAAGTAAGACAAGTGTATTTACAATATTCAATTGTTAGATCATATAATCTGTGAGACTTTTAAAAGCAGCAGTATTCCAGGAATTACAATGTATAAGGGGAAAATTAAAACATTCCAAATATGTTTCTGTTACAGAAAATAGATTTGAACATAGCCAGAAACACTTAAGGCTAAGTAGTATTAGACCTTTTCTTCCACCTTTATAGCAATAACTGATGCTTTTTTTTTTTTTTTTGTCACAGAAGACTAATTTTGGAAAGGAAGAAACCATATGATGTACAGTGTTTTCTGTCAGAAAACAAGTTATGTTTAAAAATAGAGCCTCATCAATGGTTCTAAGAAACATACAATGCTGCCAAGCAGTCCCAAACTCACATTTGAAAAAACAAAACTGCTCCAAGCCTCTCATTCTTATTAGGAGATTATCACATCCTTTATACACTTCTGTCTAATGTTTTCTGAACAAGATTGTTGAAAAAGAGATCTCTGCTACAGTGCAAAGAACATTTTGATAGAAATTCATGTCTACAAAGGAGTTAAATAATACAGATGCTCCTTACATTAACAGATACTGTTCTTGCTCTAAAAAAGGTAGACTTATCTAGCCACTGTAAATAATATGGGTCAGTCAAAAATATGTATAACAGAGTCCCACAGGGCAACTTATATAAGTCAGTCCCCCAAGTATGTAGATCTTTGACACTCTCCAAGCGAGGATAGTACTTTTTTGAAGAGCATTAGACAACAAAAGGTTTCTTATCATTCCATGAACTATTGAGGTAGGAGTCTCACTTTGTCAATATCATCTATGTGCACAGATTATGTCATAAGTCAAATGCCAGTACCAAAAAGACAGTAATCAACAAGGCTGACCTGTAAAGACTATCTACCAAGTTGTTCTTTCTTTAGATGAGCAAGGATGGGACTTCCCTGTGCATCAAGAGATTTAACTACTAATAACACAGGCAATAATATATCTTGTAGACATGTTTGTAAATAAAAAATCACAAATTTCAATGATTTTATGTATTAAAAAGCTCTGCAACTGTTAAAAAAAATGAGCAAATAGTACAATCATTAACAGTAAAACAAATAATACTATGACTCTTGAAATGGCTTCCTACATCTACAAAAGGGTGCCTCCTTGGAAAACTACTCCTGAGGAAACAACCACGGCTTCCTACTTACTGCCTGTCGAGCAGCAACAGTGGAGAAAACAACACATCATTTTTGTAGTGTCATGCTTTTCAGAGCTATAGCCAGCTTAATTACGGTAAAATAACTTTAGCATGTGAACTCAGAGATTCTCTCCACGAATTCAAGATGAAGAGAGCGAGTATGAAACACACAGTATGCATACTGATTTTTATGTTAGGAAAAAGCTAAAAATAAGGGAAAAATTGGCTTCTGTGAACAGCCCTTTAAAAAACAGCTGTAAATTTAACCTTATAACATGTTACATCTTAAAGTAAAAATTACCAGTAGTTATTTCAATGTATGAAAAGCAAAATAATAAACCACTGCTAAAATTAAAAAAAAAAATAAAAGGAAAAACTGGATCATGACACGGAAAAATCTCACTTGGGTTGTATCACTTAGTATCTTAAAGAACACACCATTCAGTGAAACAAGCTTTGTAACAGACTCTTTCATGGCTGAGATGGCTTTCTGTTAAATGCTCATGTGTCATGAAAGATACAGATGCTCAGATGAGAGTCCCAAGGAATATCAGGATTTCCAGAGTGTGTTGCTGAAGGAAAAAGTGCTGAGTGAGTTGTAACTTAGAAACTGTAAGATAGTAAAGAATGACCTTTGCAACATTCCAACAAAGAACATCTACATTGGATTTTCATCTGGTTTTAAAATATTAAGATTCAGAAGAACCATGAAAGTTTTATTTTAACCATATTCTTACTAAAAAAAAAAAAGGGATTCATACATCAACACTGGGTTTTCCTGGTTTTAATAGATTAAAATGACATAATCAAATCTAACTCATGCATCATTTTCAGAGACACAGTGCAACTGGAAATATTTTTGCCATTGCAGTGGACACTTCTAAAAAGCAAATGCCTATGGATATGCTTGCATCTTGAACATAAGAAGGAAAGAAATAGGGATTACAGTTCTCTATGGATGGCTGTGTTTCACACATTGTAGAAAAATAATAAAAATGGCCTTTAAAAGTTTCAATATGCATGTAACATAGATTTCACCTCCTTCAGTTTGCTTGCTGACCTCTTAGATGACTTGGTTAGAAGCCTATTTTCATCGCTTGTTAACTGTTGTTGGTACTTTGTAGGCTATACCTTTTAAACTTCTGTAAAGAACATTACAAGCTATTTCAGGTAATTTAATTTTGTGCTGAATATTCTTCAAAGGATTTTATAAATAATACAATATTTTAAATGAGTCTTCAATTCAGTGGTTGTTATACCATATTGTTGCTTTCTCCGACTTTATCTACAAACGATCTAATTCCAGGTAAGTTCAAGAGAGATCCAAGGACTGGCACTGTTCTAATAAAGCCAACAACCACAGGAAAGAAGCGCCTGAACAAGAGAAAGAATCCATAAATTTCAAAGATCATGCCTATCAAAGGCCAACCAATCAGGACCACAAACACACCACCCAGGAAAAATCCTGTAGCTTTCATTTTATGTTTTTGGAAGAAGAATCTGAATGTTCTTTCTAAACCAATTACAAAAGCCAAGCCAGCCACAAATAAAACATTTCCAATAGCCAGCAGTGCTTTGTCAAAAAAGATGATCATTCCAAAGAACAGGAAGAACACTCCAAATCCTGTTAATCCCATTCCAATTTTCTGTGTGTCCGTTAACGAGATCATGGCTGCAGAGGTGAGGGAGGCAGCAATAGCATCTCGGAGCGCCCTGGGTGTGGAGCGAAGTGGAGAGAATGAAGCCGGGAAGCAGCCCAGGCAAGAGCTGCCATGTCTCTATATATCTTGATTATGGGGACAAAGCAAAACATAAAAGTAACTTGAGCTTTACATTAACCATTAATTTAAGGCACAGTAAATGCCAAGAACAGACACACGTAGCATCAGTCACAAATGTGAAGCAATCAACTGCTTTAACTCAATGCCAGCCCAGGAACTGAACCCTCATCTTCTGCATTGCAGGTAGATTCTTTCCCTCTGAGCCACCGGAGTATCATCATAGGCATATAATAAATAGTTGATTCATTTCAGTCAACAAATCAAATAAATTCAAAAGATATGATTATGTGCCTATTACATGCCAGTCACTTTTATAGGTGCTTGTGATATATCAGTGGCAGGGGGAAGAGATCCCTGCCTCATGGAGATTACATTTGTAATAGATATACCTAGACAAATATATATATATATATGTATATACATATATATATATAATAAAACATGTAGCTTGATAGAATGTGATAAAAACTATTGTCAGAGAAAAAAAGAGCTTGACAGTAGTTAAAGCAGTAAAAACAGATTTTATTCAGAAACTATTGTAATTGAAGAAAAGAAAATCCCTCACTACAAAGCTGGCTACAGTTCTGAGTCCTGCAAGGAAAGTGGGAATTTATAGCCAAGTAGTGGGGCAGAAGGGCCAGTGGATGGCAAATTACAAAGAGGAAATATCAGGGATAAAGTGGGATTTCTGGCTAAACCAACTTGATAGGATTCTTGTTGAGGGCAGGCCATGGATATCAGATATTATCTGGGGGATGGTAGAAGATGAGGAATTTGACCAGATATTGAGGATGATCAGTTATTGATGGTGGAGTATTCTTGCTAAACTGTCTTAGCAGGATTCTTGATAAAATTGGGCACTTAAGGAAATAGGGCCTAGTCAAAAAAGGGTTCACAAGAGTCTGCCTTTTTTTTTCTTTTAGTGTTTGGCTGCACCACATGGCTTATAGGATCTTAGATACCTGACTAGGCATTGAACCTGTGCTCCTTGCAGTGGAAGTATGAAGTCTCAACCAGTGGACTGCCAGGGAATTCTCTGGAAGAGCCTGTTTCAAGTTTCATCAAGGAGGGAGTCTTTGTCAGTATGTAAAATGAAGACAATAGAGAAAGGTAAGCGGAATGAGGTGGTGGGAGAGAATAGGAGGGAAGATGTTACTGTATTAAAATGCTCAGCCATCTATAAGATAGAATTTGCCAAACTGTATCTTCTGCTTTAGCTCCTCCCTGAAGCACCTAGATAACAGTACCTGCTGCACATTCCCTGAGTTATTTTATAGGTGTGAAACCCTGCCCCCCCCACCCCCCACCAGATGGAAGATGTGAACTATGTGGCGACCGTCAGCACATAGCCCCTAGGCCTTCTGGTACCCAAGAATTCATAGTGTTAACCCCTGAGACACTGCCTTGTTACCCCACCATCCATCAGTCAGAGACTTGTGCACGAGCTGATCACGTGTCCTGTGACATCGTTCCTTCACCTGGCTTCTTAAAATGCTTTACTGAAACCCTTCAAGGAGTTTGGGGTTTGGGGGGCAGGAGCCACCCATCTCCTTGTATGGTTCTGCAATGAATTTCTCTCTGCTCCCCACTCCAACCTTTCAGTTTGTTTGGTTTCACTGTGAGGTGGACACATGAACTTGTGTTTGGTGACAAAGTCATATCTCGTAAGAGAGTTTTTTGTCAGAAGAAACAGCCAGAAAAATGTTTAAGGATAATTCTCAGCATGTTAGAAAACTTGCAAGAAAGCCAGTGCGGCTTGAGCAGAGTGAGCAAAGGAGAGAGGAGTGGAAGCAGCAAGAGAAGTGGTTTCTTCACTTGTTGCTTCTAGAGTTAATAGCTTCTCTGATCAAATTTTTCTATTTAAAAATTCACTTCCATGAATAACTGCAGCAATAGCAGTTTAAGAGGGAAATTTATAAGGATAAACACCTACATGAAGGAAAAAGACAATCTCAAGAAAACAACCTAACTTTGCACCTCAAGGAACTTGAAAAAGGAGAAACTAAGACAAAGTTAGAAATAAATGAATTATTTTGGTATTTTTTATTTTTCATAGTAACGCTAATGATAAATGGCATTTATATTATTAAACATGTTATTCCATGGTAAATGGATCTTATTAGGAGTTATAAAAGATAAATGGACAAGATCCAATTATATGCTGCTTATGAGAGACTCACTTCACTTTTAAGGACACACACAGACTGAAAGTGAAGGGATGGTAAAAGATACTCCACCCAAATGGGAACCAAACAAGAGCTGAGATAGTACACTTCTAAAAGACAAGATAGACTTTAAGACAAAGCCTAATAAGAGACAACAAAGGCCATTATATATTTAAAATGACACAGGGGTCAATCCAACAAGAGGATGTAACATTTGTAAATATTAATGTACCCTAAAAGGAGCAACTAAATATATAATATTAATGAACCAAAGGGGAAAAGGACAGCAATACATTAATAGTAGAGGACTTTAATACCATACTTTCATTAGATATATAATATCCAAACAGAAAATCAACAAGGAAACATTAGACTTAAATAACATGTTAGACCAGGTGGACTTAACATGCACACTATTCCATCCAAAAGCAATAGAATACTCATACTTCTAATTTACTCAGGGAATAGTCTCTAGTATAGATTATGTATTAGGCCACAAAACACATTTTAGTGAATTTAAGAAGGTTGAAATCATATCAGGCATCTTTCCCAATAGTAATGATGTGAAACTAGAAATCAGCTATAAGAAGAGAACTGGAAAATTCACAAATATGTGGAGACTAACTACTGAACAACCAGTGGGTCAAAAAGAAATAAAAAAATATTTTGAGACAAGTGAAAGTGGAACTACAATAAACCAAAAACTTACTGGAAGCAGCAATAGCAGTTTAAGAGGGAAATTTATAAGGATAAACACCTACATGAAGGAAAAAGACAATCTCAAGAAAACAACCTAACTTTGCACCTCAAGGAACTTGAAAAAGGAGAAACTAAGACAAAGTTAGAAATAAATGAAACTGAGCCTAAAAAGACAACAGAACAGATCAATGAAACTGAGTTGATTCTTTGAAAAGATAAACAAAATAGACCTTTAGCCAGACTCATAAGGAAGAAAGAGGATTCGAATAAATAAAATCAGAAATGAAAGAGATGTTACAATTGATACTAAAGAGATACAAAGTCTTATAGGGGACTACTACAAAAATATGCCAACAAATTGGACTGTCTAGAAGAAATGGATAAATTCCTAGAAACATACAACCTATTAAGATTAATTGCTGAATTAATAGAAAATCTGAGCAGACCAGTTATTAGTAAGGAGATTGAATCAACAGTCAGACACCACTCCCAAAACAGAAGTCCACATCCAGATGGTTTCACTGGTGAATTCTACCAAATATTTAAAGAAAAATTAATACCAATCTTTCTCTTACCAAAAAGAGGAGAGGAGACAACACTTCCACACCCATTCTATGACACCAGGATTACCCTGATGTTAAAGCCAGATAAGGACTCTAAAAGGAAAGAAATTTACAGGCCAATACCCCTGATGAATATGGATATATAAAAATGTTTTATATGGGGCCTTTATTTACTTAAAATATTTTATTTCTTTGTTTATTCATTCATTCATTTATTCGTCTGCATGGGGTCTTAACTACAGCACATGGGATCTCTGATCTTCACTGCAGCATGTGGGATCTTTAGTTGTGGCCCCCTCTTAGTTGCTGCAGGTGGGATCTAGTTCCCTGACCAGGGATGGAACCCTGGCCCCTTGCATTGGGAGTACAAAGTCTTAGCCACTGGACCACCAAAGAAGTCCCGAGGCACTTATGATTAAAGCTGCTACCAGTATTAAAAAAAGAAGAAATCAACTTTGAAAAATTCAATTTCAGAGTAAACGTTAAATAGATAAATTACCAAGTTCTAAAAGTAAAGTTCAAGGCAATGAGAAACATCCTGAGACCCCATCCTGCTGCTGCTGCTGCTAAGTCACTTCAGTCGTGTCTGACTCTGTGAGACCCCAGAGACTCCCCCGTCCCTGAGATTCTCCAGGCAAGAACACTGGAGTGGGTTGCCATTTCCTTCTCCAAGGCATGAAAGTGAAAAGTGAAAGTGAAGCCGCTCAGTCATGTCCGACCCTCAGCCACCCCATAGACTGCAGCCTTCCAGGCTCCTCCGTCCGTGGGATTTTCCAAAGAATCTCCGTTAATGTTGGCTAGTTCCAGATTTAGGTTAAGTTTTTCTGGTGACTAGTGCCATCTAGTGGCAGATCTTGGTATAGCACACGAAAGTTTTAAAACTAGATCTATCATCTTGAGAAAATATCATTTGTCACACTGGTTTAAAAGGAACCGAAATTATAGGTGCATTGACAACACATAATAATTAATTAAACAGCTAAAGCTTGTTAAAATATTCCAAAGGTAATAGGATATTTTTCCTCTAAGCAATTTTAATCCAGTTAGGTTTTGGGAGTGTCAAGGAATCTAAGATAGAAGGTTATATCACCACCTGGAGGCAAAACAACTACAGCAAACAAAACGTGTTTTGAAAAAAACACAAAAATGAAAATCCTGGTATCTGATATCTAGGGTGAGAGAGATCTGAATACACAGAGCCCTATAAACATTTTAGCCATAAAGGAAAACATTCTGGTAGCTGTTGTCCCTAGACTTCAGTTCATATTTAAGTTTCAGGGGGGTTAAGTTGGTGAGGTGAAACATTACATGCCTTTTAAAGAGTTGAGATCAGTTATTTTGTAAGTGATTTTACTATTGCCATATAATATTTGAATTGTTAATAGTTTATATGCATCACTAACATATACATCAGAATTTTTAATATTTTAAATTTGATAAAGCATTTTATATCCATTTTACTATACTGTGTAGCCTAAATTTCACTTAGATATTTCTGTAACAGAGCATAAAATAAATTCTCCACATATTTGTGTTTTTTTTTTTTTTACAATAAAATGAAAAAGCATTCACCTCTTTATCATCTGCCTAAATCCTCAAAATCATGGTGGAAGTAGTACTGAAGACCCTGAGAGAATATTTTAATTTTAGAACCTTGACTTTAAAATCCTGAGGTAAAAGAGGCAGTGCTGAAAATAGGTGATTTAAAGCATCTTTATAAGCAGAGCAGTTAAACTATCAATCAGTAGTTTTAAAACTTGTTTAACAGTAAAAAACCAAAAGGGACAGTTTACTCAGTCCCCATTTAGACTCATGGAATTAGAATTTTCAGGTTAGGCCTCTGAAAAATTATTTTTTATGAAAATGTACCCCCTAGAGATTACTATCTTGCTACCCCATGAAACATAGCTGTAATTCAAATATAAAACCTAATTAATAAAAGACACAGCATTAAAAGATCAGATAAGTAAAAATCCCTGTTGATCTAAAGTGTTGGTTCTTGTATCTGCAGAGGATAACTGTAATTGTATCTAAGTAATGACTATGCCAAAGCCTTTGACTGAGTGGATCAGAACAAACTGTGGAAAATTCTCCGAGAGATGGGAATACCAGACCACCTGATCTGCCTCCTGAGAAATCTATATGCAGGTCAAGAAGCAACAGTTAGAACTGGACATGGAACAACAGACTGATTCCAAATCAGGAAAGGAGTATGTCAAGGCTGTATATTGTCACCCAGCTTATTTTTTGTGCAGAGTACATCGTGACAAATGCTGGACTGGATGGCACACAAGCTGGAATCAAGATTGGTGGGAGAAATACCAATAACCTCAGATATGCAGATCTCAATGACAGAAAGTGAAGAAGAACTAAAGAGCCTCTTGATGAAAGTGAAAGAAGAGAGTGAAAAAGTTGGCTTAAAACTCAGCATTCAGAACACTAAGATCATGGCATCTGGTCCCATCATTTCATGGCAAATAGATGGGGAAACAATGGAAACAGTGGCAGACTTTATTTTTCGGGCTACAAAATCACTGCAGATGGTGACTGAAGCCATGAAATTAAAAGACGCTTGCTCCTTGGAAGACAAGTTATGACCAACCTAGATATTATATAAAAAAGCAGAGACATTACTTTGCCAACAAAAGTCCATCTAGTCAAAGCTAAGGTTTTTCCAGTAGTCATGTATGGATGTGAGAATTGGACTATAAAGAAAGCTGAGCGCTGAAGAATTTGATGCTTTCGAACTGTAGTGTTGGAGAAGACTTGTGAGAGTCCCTTGGACAGCAAGGAGATCCAACCAGTCCATCCTAAGGAAAATCAGTTCTGAATATTCATTGGAAGAACTGATGCTGAAGCTGAAACTCCAATACTTTGGCCACCTGATGGGAAGAACTGACTCATCTGAAAAGACTGGCAAAGATTGAAGGTGGGAGGAGAAGGGGATGACAGAGGATGAGATGACTGGATGTCATCACCAGCTCAATAGACATGAGTTTGAGTAAGCGCCAGGAGTTGGTGATGGACAAGGAAGCCTGATGTGCTGCAGTCTACCGGCTCTCAACGAGCCGGACACAATTGAGTGACGGAACTGAACTGAATGACAGGACAGTGAGCATTAAGTCACTGTATGTAAAACACCTCACGTGGTGCCTAGCACAAAATAAGGCCTTAGATAATTTTAGCTGTTATAACTGCATTTTATCATCATTATCACAGAGTGATTTCTATTCTTATAATTCATGTATCATTTAACAAAATTCAAATAATAGTAAAAAAGAGAAATTTATTCACAATAGATATCTAATTTCTACAGTTATTAAAGCTGTACAGAAGTGAAACTGAAACAAAAATAAGCTGCACTCATACTTTTTATAAACCTTGAACATTTTTTGAAAAAAAATTTTTTTTAACTGCAAAGAGACTACCACCTTGTGGCAAAATGACTGTAGAGCAAACAACCATTTACCAGCTCCTACCTTAGTCATCATGGAGTAAAAAATTATTTATAAAAGTGAGGAAACAAGTGTAATTCTACAAACATTCATCAACAAATGTAAATATGTGAATGGATAAATGAACAAACAAGCAAACTCATCCTTAAACATAAAAGTAAAATTGAGAAACACAATTCTCACTTGAAAATTGCAAATCTTTTAGAGATAGGAAGCTGCCAACTTACTGTCTTGTCAGATGTTGAAGTTGTGCTGGACCCACAGAGCAAAGTGAAGAGCCAAAAATTGAGCTGTGAAGAGCCAACAGTGTCGCGGCACCGGGTGTCTGGTCCAGGTTAGAGGCAGCTCCCACCACACCTCAGATAACTCACTGTAGGTAGAACGGGGGGCAAGTGTGCCAGCCAGTTGATGCTCACCACAGTACCTCCGCAGATAGGCATGTTATACCCAGAAGGACCATTCCTGAAACCCTAAGTATGTTTTTGAAATCCTCTCACGAAAATATTTCAGAGTAATTTGACATGGAATCCCATCTTTCTGGGGCTTCCCAGGTGGCACTAGTGGTAAAGAAAGGAAAGTGAAGTCGCTCAGTCGTGTCCCACTCTTTGCGACCCCATGGGATCTTCCAGGCAATAGTACTGGAGTGGATGCCATTCCTTTCTCCAGAGGATCTTCCCGACCCAGGGATCGAACCCAGGTCTCCCGCATTGTAGACAGACGCTTTACCGTCTGAGCCACCAGGGAAGTCCAGTGGTAAGGAGCCCACCTGCAAATACAGGCGACGTGGGTTTGATCCCTGAGTCAAGAAGATCCCCTGGAGAAGGGCGTGGCAATCCACTCCAGTATTCTTGCCTGGAGAATCCCATGGACAGAGGAGCCTGGCAGGCTACAGTCTATAGGTTATAGGGTCGGACATGACTGAAGCGACTTAGCACGCATGCACACCTATCTTTCTACCTCCCCTTCCCATCTTGACCATTTTCAAAATGATGGGATAATTGATTTAGAATGTCAGCACAACTTTCCTAAGATTTTATTTATTTAGATTATTTTACTTTTGCTGTTTGAAATGAATGTTCGAAAAATCATTTATCTAATCTTCCACAAATGTGAAACATGTCACAATTTATTTCTCCTCTGACAATTTTACCAGCTCAAGTGTAGCTTCTGCTGCTTAGCGACTTCTTCTCACTAGAAGAAATTAATTTTAAAAAGCCGTTTTGTGTAAAATAAGCAGTTGCTTGTAAGATCAGCATTTTCCTCTTTTTTTCTTTAGTGAAAATTCTCTGAACTCACCTTGACATTTCCTACTTAATTTTCACCCACTGTTATCCAATTATCACTCTGTTAACATATACACCCAATAATGGCTTCCTTAATTTGCTTTAGCATGCTAATAATGAACTGAAGATTACTCATGAATATAGGGATGAGGAAGGGAATATTAACTAATATACATTTCTGAATTAGAGAACCATGACAGTTCATAGAATAACATAATTAGAAAAAATGTTTCAATAAAAAAATACATCTTAAAAAGTAAAATACAGGAAGATTAAACCTGGTAAGAACATGAAAAAGGAAAAACTGTATAGCATAGGGCACTATATTCAATATCTTATAATAACCTATAATGGAAAAGAATCTGAAAAAGGACATATGTATTATGTTCTTTTATAAATATATATAAAACAATATTAATATATGTATATATAAAACCAAACCATTCTGCTATACACCTGAAACTAATACAACACTGTAAATTAACTATACATCTATAAAAAATAAAAGTATATTACAGACATTAAAAATAACATGAAAGACTCCTAGCTCTTATACTTGGTTATGTGATGATACAAGACCTCAGGGCTTCCCTGGTGGCTCAGGGGTACATAATTCACTTGCCAGTGCAGGAGACATGGGTTCAGTTCCTGGTTAGGAAGATTCCCTGGAAGAAGAAATGGCAACCCACCGCAGTATTCTTGCCTGGGAAATCCCATGGACAGAGCCTGGTGGGCTACAGTCTATGGGGTCACAAAAGAGTCGGATAGGACTTAGCAACTAAATGATGACAACAACAAGTCTTCAACAAAGTTTATTAGTCAATAGTAATGCACTAAGCCATCTAAATATATTGGTCAAGTTGAACCTTACAAATGTGGTCTTTAATGAGCTTCTCAGATAAGAAGAAAGAAAACATGGGATCAATTCAGTGCGTAAGCAGCCACTCTGAGGAGACAGGAGAGGTTACCTTTGAGAGTAGTATCACCCCCTGCTACTAACTCATCTCTTCTCGACAATCACTACTCAACACAGTGTGACCCCTCTCACTGTCTAGAAATTTCCTCATTCTTGCCTATATTGACAGCCTCTTACCTGGTTACTGTCAGTCACTCAGTCGTGTCTGGTTCTTTGCAACCCCATAGACTGTAGCCCACCAAGCTCCTCTGTCCATGGTGTTCTCCAGGCAAGAATACTGGAGGGTGTAACCATTCCCTTCTCCAGGGGATCTTCCTGACCCACGGATCAAACTCAGGTCTCCTGCATTGTAGGCAGATTCTTTACCATTTGAGTCACAAAGGAAGCCTCTGGTTACTGAAATAGGGATGAAAAACTGTTGTTTCCTCTGCCCTTCTAAGTTCGTGACTGAGACTCCTCTGACAAGAGACAGGTTGACAAGAGAAAAGCATACAGATCATGACTTCTTTAGCGGTGTAGTGGTTAAGAATCCACCTACCAGTGCAGGGGATGTGGGTTCAATTCCTGGTTGAGGAACTGCGATCCTCCATGCAGTAGGGGAGCTGAGCCAGCACACCCCAACCAGAGGGAAGCCCGCACACTGCAAGGAAGATCTTGCATGCTGCAACTGAGACCTGACACAGCCAAATAATTTTTTTTTTTAAAGCAAACCTTTTTTAAAAAAAGCATGTAAATTTGTCTATTGTAAGTTTCATGTGACACTGGAAATGTCACAAGGAAATGAAAACCTGAAGAAGTAGTTAAACCTGAAAGTGTTTAGGTTAAAATCTGAAAGTGTTTGGTTAGAAGTAGAGAGGAAAGTCTTGTAAAAATATGATAGGACAAAAAGGAGTATGAGCTGAACATGGCAAATTAGGGGGAAAAGCAAAGCCTATTCAGTTTAATTTCTCTTCACATCCTGGAGACTAGAATGGACCTCTCCTCTAGGTATAGAAAAGGCACCCCCCTCACATAAGGGTCTTATCTTCTCCTTCAGGAGCAGGTCAGAGAGTCCCTTCTACACATGCTATTTCTCTGATTTCTTCAGCTTAAAATATTCGGTATGCTCGGGTGTCATATTTGGGGTTAGCTTTTCCTGAATCCCATCAGTAGTTTCACACAGTTTTATAACAATATGGCATCGAATTGGCAGCTCTAATTCCCAAAAGTAAATGGTTCTGTACACTTCTTCAAGGACACTGAGGATGTGATTTGAGATGAAATCTATAGGGTGATTATTAGGTGGGCAAAGGGAAAAGCCTTGGCAAATGCTGTGGGGGTAACATGGAAACAAGGGTGATTTGAGACAGTGCAAAGTCAGAGTGGCTGCAACAGAGAAAAAGAGGGGAGAGTGATGAGAGGAGAGGTGAGGCAAGGACACAGCTGCATCAGCCTTTGTAGGGTCCTTCTAAAAGCAATGGAAGCTCTATTTTTATTATTTTTTTCTAAGATTATTTTTAAATTAATTTTTATGGAAGGATAATTGCTTTACAGAATTTTAATGTTTCCTGTCAAACCTCAACATGAATCAGCCATAGGTGTACATATATGCCCTCCCTTTTGTAACTCCCTCCCATCTCCCTCTAGGTTGATACAGAGCCCCTGTTTGAGTTTCCTGAGCCATACAGCAAATTCCCGTTGGCTATCTATTTTACATATGGTAATGTAAGTTTCCTTGTTACTCTTTCCATACATTTCACCCTCTCCTCCCCCTTCCCCATGTCCATAAAGTCTATTCTCTATGTCTGTTGCCCTGTAAATAAATTCTTCAGTACCATTTTTCTAGATTCTGTATATACGTGTTAGAATACAGTATTTATCTTTTTCTTTCTGACTCACTTTAGTCTGAATAATAGGTTCTAAGTTCATCCACCTCATTAGAACTGAGTCAAATGTGTTCCTTTTAATAGCTGAGTAATATTCCATTGTGTATGTGTACCACAACTTCTTTATCCATTCACCTATCGATGGACATCTAGGTTGCTTCCATGTCCTAGCTATTGTAAATAGTGCTGCAATGAACAATGGGATACATGTGTCTCTTTCAATTTTGGTTTCCTCAGGGTATATGTCTAGGAGTGGAATTACTGGGTTATAGGGTGGTTTTATTCCTAGTGTTTTAAGGAATCTCCATACCACCCTCATAGTGGCTTATCAATTTACATTTCCACCAACAGTGCAAGAATGTTCCCTTTCCTCCACACCCTCTCCAGCATTTATTGTTTGTAGACTTTTCGATGAGGGCCATTCTGACCAGTGTGAGGTGATATCTTATTGTAGTTCTGATTTTCATTTCTCTAATAATGAGCAATGTTGAGAACCTTTTCATGCGTTTGCCGGCCATCTATATGTCTTCTTTGGAGAAATGTCTGTTTTGCTCTTTTTCCCACTTTTTGATTGGGCTGTTTGTTTTTCTGGTATTGAGTTGTATTCACTGCTTGTATATTTTGGAAATTAATCCTTTGTCAGTTGTTTCATTTGCTATTAATTTCTCCCATTCTGAGGGTTGTCTTCTCACCTTGCTTATAGTTTCCTTTGCTGTGCAAAAGCTTTTAAGTTTAATCAGGTCCCAATTGTTTACTTTTGCTTTTATTTCCATTACTCTAGGAGGTGGGTCATAGAGGATCTTCCTTTGATTTATGTCTTCAAGTGTTCTGCCTATGTTTTCCTCTAAGAGTTTTATAATTTCTGGTCTCACATTTAGGTCTTTAATCTATTTTGAGTTTGTCTTTGTGTATGGTGTACTTCCCTGGTAGCTCAGACAGTAAAGCATCTGCCTACAGTGCAGGAGACCCAGGTTCGATCCCTGGGTTGGGACAATCTCTTGGAGAAGGAAATGGCAACCCACTCCAGTATTCTTGCCTGGAGAATTCCATGGACAGAGGAGCCTGGTAGGCTACAGTCCATGGTGTCACAAAGAGTTGGACATGACTGAGCAACTTCACTTTCACTTTTGTGTATGGTGTTAGGAAGTGTTTTACATGTAGCTGCCCAGTTTCCCCAGCACCATTTATTGAAGAGGCTGTCTTTGCCTCATTGCATATTCTTGTCTCCTTTGTCAAAAATAAGGTACCCATAGGTGTATGGGTTTATTTCTGGGCTTTGGATCTTGTTCCGTTGGTCTATATTTCTGTTTCTGTGCCAGTACCATACTGTCGTGATGATTGTAGCTTTGTAGTATATTCTGAAGTCAGGAAGGTTGACTCCTCCAGCTCCATTCTTCTTTCTCAAGACTGCTTTGGCTATTTGGGGTATTTTGTGTTTCCATATGAATTGTGAAATGTTTTTTTCTAGTTCTGTGAAAAATGCCATTGGTCATTTGATGGGGATTGCATTGAATCTGTAGATTGCATTTGGTAATATTGTCCTTTTCACAATATTGATTCTTCCTACACAGGAACATGGAATATCCCTCCATCTATTTATGTCATCTTTGATTTCTTTCATTAGTGTCTTATAATTTTCTGTGTACAGATCATTTGTCTCCTTAGGTAAGTTTATTCCTAGGTATTTAATTCTTTTTGTTGCAATGGTGAATAGGATTGATTCCTTAATTGCTCTTTCTGATTTTTCATTGTTAGTATATAGAAATGCAAGTGATTTCTGTGTATTGATTTTATATCCTGAAACTTTGTTAAATTCACTGATTAGCTTTAGTAATTTTATGATATTATCTTTAGGGTTTTCTATGTACAGTATCATGTCATCTGCAAACAGTGAGAGCTTTACTTCTTTTCCAATCTGGATTCCTTTTATTTCTTTTTCTTCTCTGACTGCTGTAGCTAGGACTTCCAAAACTGTGTTGAATAACAGTGGTGAAAGTGGACACCTTTGTCTTGTTCCTGATCTTAGGGGGAATGCTTTCAGCTTTTCACCATTGAGACTAATGTTTGCTGTAGGCTTATCATCTATGGCCTTTACTATGTTGAGGTAGGTTCCTTCTATGTCCATTTTTTGAAGAGTCTTAATCATAAATAGGTGTTGAATTTTGTCAAATGCTTTTTTGCATCTATTGAGATGATCATATGGTTTCTATCTTTCAATTTGTTAATATGGTGTATCACACTGATTGATTTCCATATATTGAAGAATCCCTGCATCTCTGGAATAAACCCAACTTGATCATGGTATATGAGCTTTCTGATGTGTTGCTGAATTCTGTTTGTTAAAATTTTGTTGAGGATTTTTGCATCTATGTTCTTCAGTGATATTGGCCTGTAGTTTTCTTTTTCTGTGTTGTCTTTGTCTGGTTTTGGTATCAGGATGATGGCGGGCTCATAGAATGAATTTGGAAGTGTTCCTTCCTCTGCAATTTTTTGAAAGAGTTTTAGGAGGATAAGCATTAGCTCTTCTCTAATTGTTTGATAGAATTCTCCTGGGAAGCCATCTGGTCCTGGCTTTTTTGGGGGGGGGGATTTTTGATCACAGCTTCAATTTCAGTGCTTATAATTGAGTTGTTCATAATTTCTATTTCTTCCTGGTTCAGTCTCCGAAGATTGAACTTTTCTAAGAATCTGTCCATTTCTTCCAGGCTATCTATTTTATTGCCATATAGTTGTTCATCACAATCTCTTATAATCCTCTGTATTTCTGCATTGTCTGCTGTAACCTTTCCTTTTTCATTTCTAATTTTGTTGATTTGATTCTTCTTTTTTTCTTGATAAGTCTGGCTAAAGGCTTGTCAATTTTGTTTATCTTCTCAAAAAGCCAGCTTTTAGTTTTAGTAATCTTTACTATTGTTTCTTTCATTTCTTTTTGGATCTTCATGATTTCTTTCCTTCGATTAATTTTTTTCTTCTTTTTCCAGTTGGTTTGGGTGTAAAGTTAGGTTGTCTATTCAATGTTTTTCTTGTTTCTTGAAGTAGGATTGTATTGCAATAAACTTCCCTCTTAGAATTGCTTTTGCAGCATCCCATAGGTTTGAGTTGTCATGTTTTCATTGTCATTTGTTTCTACAAATTCTTTGATTTCCATTTTGATTTCTTCAGTAACCTATTGGTTATTTAGAAATGTGTTGTTTAATCTCCATGTGTTTGAGTTTCTTACAGTTTTTTTTCTTATAATTGATATCTAGTCTCATAGCATTGTGGTCAGAGAAGATGCTTAATATGATTTCAATTTTCTTAAATGTACTGAGGTTTGATTTGTGACCCAAGATGTGGTTTATCCTGGAGAATGTTCCATATGCACGTGAAAAATAGGTGTATTCTTCTGCATTTGTATGGGATGTCCTGAAGATATTAATGAGATCCATCTCATTTAATGTATCACTTAAGACTTGTGTTTCCTTATTAATTTCCTGTTTTGATGATCTGTCCATTGGTGTGAGTGGGGTGTTAAAGTCTCCTACTACCGTTGTGTTACTGTCAATTCTAAGGTTATTTTTTAATGTGGACTATTTTTAAAGTCTTTATTGAATTTGGTTACAGTATTGCTTCTGTTTGGTGTTTTTTTTTTTTTTTTTTTTTTGCCACGAGGTATAATGGGATCTTAGCTCCCCAACCAGGGATTGAAAGTCGCACCCCTGCTTTCCTTGTAGCTCAGTTGGTAAAGAACCTGCCTGCAGTGCAGGAAACCTGGGTTTGATCCCTGGGTTGGGAAGATCCTCTGGAGAAGGAAATGGCAACCCACTCCAGTATTCTTGCCTGGAAAATCTCACGGACAGAAGAGACTGGTGGGCTGTAGTTCACGGGGTCACAAAGAGTTGGGCACGACTGGGCAACTAACACTTACTTACTTAAATTAGTAGGCAAAGTTTTTTGTTTGTTTTGGGGAACCTCCGTACTGTTCTCCACAGTGCCTATACAGATTTATATTCCTATCAACCCTCTAGTAGGGTTACCTTGTAGAACTATGACAAACCTAGGCAGCATGTTAAAAAGCAGAGACATTACTTTGCCAACAAAGGTCCATCTAGTCAAAGCTATGTTTTTTCCAGTAGTCATGTATGGATGTGAGAGCTGGACTATAAAGAAAGCTGAGCACCAAAGAATTGATGCTTTTGAACTGTGGTGTTGGAGAAGACTTGTGAGAGTCCCTTGGACTGCAAGGAGATCCAACCAGTCCATCCTATGGGAAATCAACCCTGGATATTCATCCAAAGGACTGATGCTGAAACTGAAATTTAAATACTTCAGCCACCTGATGTGAAGAACTGGAAAAGACCCTGATGCTGGGAAAGATTGAGGGCAGGAGGAGAAGGGGATGACAGAGTATGAGATGGTTGGATGGCATCACCAACTCAATGGACATGAGTTTGACCAAGCTCTGGGAGTTGGTGATGGACAGGGAAGCCTGGAATGCTGCAGTCCATGGGATCACAAAGTTAGGACATGGCTGAGCAACTGAACTGAACTGAGAGCTACCATATGATCCAGCAATCCCACTCCTGGACATGTACCCAGAGAAAATTGTAATTCAAGAAGACACAGTTATGCCAGCCTTCAATGCAGCACTATTTACAGTAGCCACAGCAGGGAAGCAACCTAAATGTCTACTGACCGAGAAGATATGGCCCATATATTCAGTGGAATATTACTCGGCCATAAAAGAGCAAAATAATGCTATTTGTAGCACTATGAATGGGCCTAGAGATTATTATACCAAGTGACATAGCTCAGATAAAAGCAAATGTGATATCACATAGGTTGAATCTAAAAAAAATGGTGCATATGAGCTTATTTACAAAAGAGAGAGTCACAGATGTAGAAAACAATCTTACGGTTACCAGATAGCAAAGAGAGGGAGAGCTACACTGGGAGATTGGGATTTACATATAAGCACTACTATGTATGAAATAGATTACTAATAAGGACCTTCTGTGCAGCACAGGAACTCGACTCACTACTCTGTAATGGCCTAAATGGGAAAAGAATCTAAAAAAGAGTGGATATAGGTATGAGCATAATTGATTCACTTCACAGCAGAAATGAATACAACATTGTAAGTCAACTATACTCCAATAAAAAGTAAAAAACAAACAATGGAAGATGATTGGATCTTAACTTTAGGGAGGAATTGATGAGAGTTCCCTTCCAGGTAAAAGTTTTTCTTCAGGTTGTTCCTTCAACTGCAGCCCATCCCTGGTTGTTTTTCCTCCAAAATTCATTGCTCAGAGGGAAGGTGATCAGTGAACTGGGTGAACAGGCTTATTAGGATTAGCTAGACCAAACTGAGTCACTTTCCTATAAATTTAAACTAATTAAAAATAATATTCCAACTATTGGAATGGAATATGAGAAGCTATCATGGTGGTTGAGGATCTATCCTGAGAAACCATTCATTAGTTATGAGATTCATAAAATTATTATAGATTTTTGACTTGGAAATAAAATTAGGTTATCTCATAATTTTTAAGTCATCTATAGGGTGGCTTCTTAAATTTACCAGCAGACATGCTACCTTTTCGCTCAATATCTGAAGCCACAGATTTTTGTCTATTCTAAAACAGCAAAAATATTAAATATGAGTAAATACTTCTACTCAGTAAGGTTTGTATTCTTCTTTCCTTCCCCTCATACACTGACAAACTTCCTGATCTATTAAATAAATGTGAATTTCAGGGATGTACAGAAAGATCTGGGTGTGTCAGATCTGTATTTTTGGAAACTCACTATCTGGTATTCTGAACACTCTAGTTCTAATGAGTGGAGAGAGGATGTTTCTCACCACCAAGCAGTTTTCTGAATGCCAACTGGGTGTCCTACACTTCAACTCAATTCTGATACTACATACCTGGAAGTAGCACCAGATTCCACAGGCTATGGGTCAGTTCTACCACACTGCATGGCCAGCAACAGGCCCCCACCTCCTCCCTCTCTCTCTCTCTCTCTCTCTCTCTCTCTCTCTCTCTCTCTCACACACACACACACACACACACACACACTTCAGACATGAATCACAAGCCCAGGTTGTCATCTGTGCTTCTCACTGATTGGCCATAGATTGACAAGCAACCTCCTTGGTTTGAGGTTAATTTGTTTTAGTGGTTCACAGAGCTCAGAGAAACTTTTTACTTATCCAGTTGTGAGTTGGCTATAAAAGGATATGATTCAGAAATAGTCAGATAAAAGAGATTCCCAGGACAAGTTATGGAAAAGGGCATGGAGTGTCCCTGCCCTCTTTGGGTGAGACACTATCCCCAGGTCTCCATGTGTTCACCAACCTGAAAGCTCTTGGAACCTGTCCTTTTGAGTTTTTATGGAGGCTTTGTGACATGACTAATTAAAACAGTAGCCATTGATGGCTGAACTCAATCTCCAGTCCTATCCTCTCTCCTGATTTTGGAAGCTGAGGGGTGGAGGGAGGAAAGTAAAAGTTCCAGCCTTCTAATCAGCCTTCATAAACACATAAACAATAAAATATTAAGGACATCATTAGAAAGACAAATTCCATTGAGATAAATTTTAACTGTTCGCCATCTCTGTCTGCTGGTAATCTTAGTATCTTTTACATAAATCATATTCAAGTGAGAGAATGTAATTTTAATAATAAATCATAGAATTGGATGTATGTTAGCAACCTGGATAAAAAAACAATTTCCCCAAGTAGCAGCCAGAAGTGTTCCCTCCAAACAGGACAGAGGAATCTTTGCTGGGGAATTTGAGCAGCCCCAGAGGAAAGCTGTAAATATGCCAACACCAGAAATTCCACTAGGAAATGCTCCTGCCAAATATACAGGCCAGAGTTGAAGAGCCCCATCAGCTATCAGAGCTTCCATTTGGGTTCTTAATGTACCACTCTTAAATACAGGCAAAAACATAAGCAAAAAAACAGGTAGGAAAAAAGGAAAGAAAATGTGAGTTAAGCAGAGAGAAGAAAAAAATCATTAAAATAGCATAAATATCATTGGAGCAAAAAAAAGTTATTGCATTCGTAAACTAAAATGAATGCTTTGAAAAAGTAACATCCAAAGACTAAAAGAGATATTTTTACAATTGAAAATATGAGAGCAGAAATGAAAAACTGAAAACAAGACTTGGAATATAGTTAGCAATTCTCCCTTGTGTGTGTGTGCTTAGTTGCTCAGTCACGTCGGACTCTTTGTGACCCCATGATCTTCCCAACCCAGGAATTGAACTGGGGTCTCCAGCATTGCAGGCAGATTCTTTACCAGTTGAGCTATCAGGGAAGCCCAGCAATTTTCTCATAAATTAGGGCTCAAAAGCCAATAAATTGGAAATTCGGTGGGGAGGGGGAGCAGTTGAAGAGAGCTGAAAAAATTTTCCGAAAAGAAAAGTGCATAGAGAGGATAAAATCAGGAATAGAACAATTTTCAAAAGATTAGCAAATCTAGAGAACATGAGTTCCCACTCAAAAGGGATTCACAATAGAGTGCCTAACATAATGGATGGAAACAGTCAATCAAAGTACATTCCTGTGAAATTAGAGGAGTATTGACAAGGGGGAAGCTAGGTTTCAAACACAGGATCAAGAATTTGAATGATTTTAGTCATTTCTGAGCCTAGAAGACAGTGGAGAAATACCTTAACAGTTTTGAAAGGCACTGGTTTCCAATCTAGTATTCTATACTTTGCCAAACTATTAAGTGCAAAGATGATAGAATAAGAGAATATTCATGATGCAAATTCTCAAAAAAAGTTCCACAGACAAAGCTTTATTAGAAATATGACAAAAGATATACTCCCACCCAAGCAGGAGGCAAAAAATAAATACCTTCTTCAGCCTAAACAGAAGATGGGATCCAAAAGAAAGGAGAGCCTACAAAAGAGAGGTAAAGGGAGTGAATATGATCGTGAAGAGTGTCTAGGACCAGAGGTGGGCATGGAGAGGAATCAGTTCAGATTGTAGCAAGTGGGAAGATCCCAGGAAAGTTATTTTTTATTAAGAAGAGAAAAGAAGTTTATTATATAACAGAAGGAGCAATTGGGGTTAAATTAGTGAAGAGTATATAAACTAATAAATAGAACTCAAAAGAGATAAAATATTAGCTCAAAGTTGAAATGTTGTACAAAAGCAAAAAGTGATCAAACGAGTCCCTCCACAATGCAGGAGACCTGGGTTTGATCCCTGGGTTGGGAAGATCCCCTAGAGAAGGTTTTGTAAATAGCAATCTCAAATAATGGTAGGAAAGGAAAAGGAAGTAAAAATAGAAGAATTTGGGAGACTATAACAAAACAAAATGCTGTGCCTTTTTTCTATGGCTTGAATATGTAGCAACAAAGTTATATCATATTTATAAATAGAAGGCTTTAAAAATTAAATATATACATAAGGAAATAACGTAAGCCCCACTGGCCTAGCCAACCTAGGTGGAGCTTCACCTAGGTTATGGTGCTGTTAAGTATCCTCACCTAGCTATAGTGAAGATACTAACTACAGCTTTTGGACAAGTCTTAGGAGGGAAACAAACCTTACAGTTGTTTTAGCTTTATCATTATAGGATCATACTTCTTTTCCTTTTAAAATATGTTAAAGATACAGAAATTTTCTCTTATTACTGTAAATGCTACTCTCCTCTCTCTGCTTTTCATATGACAGTGACATGTTTTCAATGACCACAGTGATTTGTGTACTTGAATAAGTACTTTTACTTAATTGCCTGATTCTGTTCATGATGCTTCTTTTTAAAATTAAACAGTTTTCTCATGTGGGGGGAATTTTCATCTTCTCTACATTTCACTCTTTCCGGAGTATCAGAAAATTACAGTCTTCCTATTTTATTGTAGACAGGTTTTGGAACATGACTAGACAGACTTAAATATTAGCTCTGCCCTCAGCAACACTGCTCAGATTATGTTGTCTTTCTGAGTTTCAGTTTCCTCATTCTAAAATGGCAGTTATAATGCCTACACTGTAGGAGTTTTGCAAAGATAATAATTTGTATAGCATACTAAGTATTCAATAAATGATTACCATTGCTATTGCTTTAGGTTAGTTGGGAAAGGAAAACAAATACATCTTATTATATCCAAATTTTCTAAAAGATATTTCAAATTGATAGAGGTTGTGTTCTTTTTTTTTTTTTTTTTGACCTAAAATACAGTGGAATAATATTTGTGGTGTCCTTTTGAGCTGCAAACAGCCTATTTCCCGTTTTCCACAGAGCTCCTTTGGGGATGTTTTAGGACAGCCTGAATGGCATATTGGTGGTGTTAAAGGGTATAAAGTATTGATTTTGAATTACATTAAATGCAATTTTCTTTAAACAGGGGACCTCTGCCTCCCATGCCCTCTAGGTACACTCCTTGCATAAAGACAAAAATCTCCACAAAATATTGAGAGGTAGAAGTGGAGAAGGGTCCATTTGTATGGGATGATTGTATCTTTTACCGGTGTAACTACATGTAAATGAAGAGAAAACTAAAGCTCCTTAAATCTAGATTTTGCTATTAAGGATAAATGATGCAAGCAGAAAGCTGACTAAGCTGTCAGAAAAATCTAAGTCTCATTAGTCATTTAAGAAATAAATCACAAATAGATCACAATAAAAAGGTTCTCATCTGAGGGACTGCTGAGCATACACTTTGAGCATCTTCTCCATTAGTGAGAGCATCACTGATGAACAAGTTCTTGGCGCACTCAGTATAACCATGTAGTATTGATCATATATCCTTAAATGAAGCTGTGGGGCTCCAGCAGAGGGCAGAATTCACAAAGCCTGCAGCAGGGCAAGTTTTCTCTGTTATATCTATTTATTCATTTGTCTATCTGTCTGTCTATCTACCTTTCTATATACTTGTCTATCTATCTAATAATTTATTGTCTATCTATCTCTCTAGAGATGGATCTGAAATTTCTAGTTTGTTTCAACCTCAGCTCCCCATCCCCCCTCCCCTTTTGCAGTGAGCTCAGTCTGGTAGTTGGCAGTGCAAGCAAATATATACTTCATGCTTTTTACCCTAGAAGATGGCAGTGAGAAACAGGAAGCTGGCTTTCCACAGAGAGATTAATTATTGAATAAACTGTTTAAAAATATTTACTGAAAAATGATTATTTTGTTAAATTGTTTTTCTTTAAAATTCTTGGATATGTTTCTTCCTTTATGGATATGAGCTGCCTTATTGAGTCCAGAATGTGTAGGGAGGAAAATCATATTTTTTAATGCCAAGTTAGCAACCTATCTTAGGAAGGAAAAGTGACTGCAGTGAGAAAGCACCCAGAGCTTGATAAGAGTTCTTAATAATGAATTCTAAACACCACACACACACAAACACAGACACAAACCCAATCACTGAATAATAATAAGCTTTGCTTCTCAGGCAAGTATCTTAAAATATATATGTTGAATTTTTAAAATATTCCTGATGTCAAAATATTCAAGGAATGTGAGGAAACTGGAGAAGGAATGGAGGGACCAATGTCCATTAGCAGCATTTCTTTATAAATCTCCTGATCTCAGAGCAGTTTCCATACAAATGTCCCTCTGCGGGCAAGGTCAGCCCGCCCCCTCTCCCCCACCCAACATCCAGGTTCAAGTGAGGCTAAATTTCATGACGACTGGAAGAAAAATGTCCCTGTTAGCTCTCTCTCACTTTCTGACTCAAGATCCCACCTTTTGGTTTTGATGTTTCTGAAAAAGATGGGTTTGAGTTTTTGGCTTTACCTTGTATTTGGCCCTTAGCCCTGAAACAGACCTGTAGTATTAATACATAGGAGGCTTCAGATATTAGCTGAGGTTGGATAACATACAACATATTGAAGGCAAATGAAACTTTTAACAGTGACCTTTGATAATGCTATTAATGATAATGATGAAAAACAACACTGTGCAAATAGAAAAAGGAACAAAAATATAGGAAAAATATATGAATAGAAAGGTCAATAGGCTAGATATGTTTCAACAGAGATCCTAGATCTTAATTAAAAAGAAAAATCCATCTCAACTAATTTTGGGTTGCACCTCGCAGGCCTGTAACTCGTGCACTTGCCCAGCTTTAAGACTGAAGAAAGAGCTGAGTTTGTAACAGAGATGTCTGTTACATCTACCTTTAGGGCCGCAGTCCGCAACCTTTTTGGCACCAGGGACTGGTTTTGGAGAAGACAATTTCTCCATGGAAGCGGCTGAGGGGATGGTTTCGAGATGATTCAAGCACACTCTGTTTAGTGTATACTTTGTTTCTCTTATCGTTACATCACCTCAGATCATCAGGCGTTAGACCCTAGAGGTTGGGAACCTCTGGTTTAAGGGATGGGGGAGCTCATAAGTCTGAAACAGGTTCCTAGAGCTATATCCCACCATGCGCAACACAGGTCCTGGTGGCAGTGTTCTTTCCTGCAGGGGCAGGGGGAAGAGGAGCATGCCCATTATAGGGGAGCTTAAGTCAGGAGGGCCCATTAGGGAAAGCAGCAGTTTGATAAGAAACTGCTGATTTGATAATCCTTATAGAGGATTATATAATCCTTGGGCTACAAGGAGATCCAACCAGTCCATCCTAAAGGAGATCAATCCTGGGTGTTCATTGGAGGGAATGATGGTGAAGCTGAAACTCCGATACTTTGGCCACCTCATGCGAAGAGTTGACTCATTGAAAAGACCCTGATGATGGGAGGGATTGGGGGCAGGAGGAGAAGGGGATGACAGAGGATGAGATGGCTGGATGGCATCACTGACTCAATGGACATGAGTTTGAGTGAACTCTGGGAGTTGGTCATGGACAGGGCGGCCTGGCGTGCTGTGATTCTTGGGGTCGCAAAGAGTCAGACACGACTGAGCGACTGAACTGAACCGAACAACCTGTTTGATAAGGACAGTTGCTAGCTGGAGCCTGAGGCAAGCATGTGGAAGATGTCAGTCTCATGAGTAAGGTGTAGGGGAAGCAGGCACTGGTCAAACAGGGGATACAGAGAGCAAGAGAACAGCTGTCTTGTGTGACCTGACCACAGTTACATATCTGAATGAATCTAGGTCCTGGGATTTTACTTTTACCTTGGGAGCATATACGCCTTCTCTTTCCATTTTATGAGAGTACCAAACAATTGCAGAGGCAGTGGCTCAGCATTCCTTTGCAGAGTGTGCCGCTGCTAAGTCGTTTCAGTCGTGTCCCACTCTGTGCGATCCCGTAGACGGAAGCCCACCAGGCTCCGCTGTCCTTGGGATTCTCCAGGCAAGAACACTGGAGTGGGTTGCCATTTCCCTCTCCAATGCATGAAAGTGAAAAGTGAAAGTGAAGTCACTGAGTCGTGTCCAACTCTCAGCGACCCCATGGACTGCAGCCCACCAGGCTCCTCCATCCATGGGATTTTCCAGGCAAGAGTACTGGAGTGGGGTGCCATTGCCTTCTCCACATTGAAGAGTGTACTAAGGGGAAATTTTAAGCTCTGCTAAAAGGCTGCTGCACCATCATTAAAAGCCAGCATTAAAATTCAGGGACTAACAGCATGTCTACACCAGCCTCAAACATTTTTTTCATACCTTTAAAAGGACATCAAGGAGTTCCCTGGTGGTGCAGTGGAAAAGAATCTGCCCGACAATGCAGGGGCCATGGTCTCTGCTTGTTTACTTAGCCTACCCTCAGCTGGTCCAAGCTTTCCTCAAAGCTGTTCTCTGGTCTAAGGCTCTCTTCCTTCCCCAGCCTTCCTTTTCTTCTCTGTCTTCATAGTTGTCACCCTTCTATCTCAACCTGAAGGCTTTCCCTGCCTGCTTCTCCTCCCTATTGCCTTATCCTTCACAGTAAACACCCCAAATCCCTGGCACATCCGGTCTTGCCTGAGGGTCTACACCAGATATCTTCTTCTTGAAAGACCCTAAGTGACACAAATTGTACACAGTGTGCTGTGAGGGTATAGGTGGAGAGATGTGGTTTGGAGTTGGCAAGTGAGACCTCATCCCGAGTGAAGTACAAGGCAAAGAAGATATGAAAGTGAAAGTGTTAGTCGCTCAGTTGTGTCCAAGTCTTTGCGACCCCCTGAACTGTAGCACCCACCAGACTCCTCTGTCCGTGGGATTTTCTAGGCAAGAATATTGGAGTGGCTTGCCATTTCTTTCTCCAAGGCATCTTCCCCACCCAGGGCTCGAACTTGGATCTCCTGCATTGCAGGCAGATTTTCTACCATGTGAGCCACCATAGTCCTTGCAGTCAAGCGTCAGCCCAACTGCTGATTTCATGAGTGGCAACCCAGGAAAATGTCCCCATGGAGAGGACTGTCCTTGCTGGTATGATGATTAAGGCATTTTAAACAACTATTTAGTACTAAATTAAACTGAGGCCTTATAGAAGGACAATGGTAAATTGAGGGCAGTTAACAGAGTCGGACACGACTGAAGCGACTTAGCAGCAGCAGCAGCAACAAATAATTAAAATGAAACAGTTGGAGGACTGCTAGGGTAGTCTACGTAGAGGCCTTTGTTTCTTGCTTTGGAAGGGCAGATGCAGTAGGAGAGTTGACCCAGATTTTGTATTTAGAACTGCAGAGCTCCAGAGATGTTTGAAAGTGCAGCAGAGACAGTACTGATACCCTAAGGTCAGAGCAGTGGTTGGGAAAAGCTGAACCCTGGAAATGCTGACCGAGATGGCCTTAATGCTCCTCTCACCTTAATTAAACTTTAGATAGACTTCTTCCTGTCTCTAAGCTCCTGAACTCTCTTTCTTTGGAACATTCACTTCAGAAAATGTGTAATTATATATTTTTTGCCCTTTTCAGATGTAAATCCTTTTACAAACCTCTTGACTGCTTTACAATTCAGGAAGGTCTTTCTGGGATGACCTGGGAGCCATCCTTTTCAAATCTAATCATCAGGAAAGCTAGTACATCATTCCCCAGGCTCTGTGGGAGGGTAGGAACCTAAGCTCCATAGGCATCAATTATACAGATGGCCTAATAACAGAGAAAAACAGACGTGAACTCAGGGATAAAATGTGCTAGACACATCCTATTGGTCAACCCGTGCCCCTGACATCCTCCAGCATGCATCCACAGCTCACCCTAGAGCTTGAAAACCCTCCTACCATTTGTTTCCACAGAGCTGATGTTAGACTGAGTTCTGATCCCTCTTCTCTATTTCAATAGCCCTGAACAAAGTCTTCTTGTGCAACTTTTTGTTTTAACAACATCCCTGAGAAGAGTAGCTCTTCAGGTCCCTCTGACCATGGGGACTGGCCGAGGGGAGGAGGCTGCCCCCCTCATTAAGCAGCTAACACCTCTCCTGTAGGAAAAGGCTACAAGACAGCAGCCACCCTTCTCCAAAGTTGCCCTCTCCCCATCCTGGCTGCGAGGGTGCTGATTATGATTAAATTCTAGCACCATCTAGTGAGAGACATGGTGAACTTGATAAGGAAGGAATGAGATTATGCACTGAGGAAGCTTTCAGTGGTAGCCAAGGGATACCCGTAGGGCGAGGTTTTGAGGGTGTTTGATCAAGGGGGCCAGAATTAAGAACTGAACAAAAGCAATATATTGACTTGGCAGCATTTTCCTGGAACGTTTGACTTTACACCTGGGTAAGGGCCCCAGAAAAAGGAACACTCGCTGCTAAGAGTAACTCTTAAAAACTAAGAATAAGATGATTCACGCCGAATACAGTGCAAATGCCTCTGTTGCCTGACAGGTTGTAGGGGAAGAAGATGACGACTCAGCAATGTGGGCCTGATGGAATTTGTATGAGTTCCGAAGGCCCGATAGAGAATCCCAGCACTTAGGGCAATGCAGCATTCAGCAGGGCAGTCAGGAATGCATTGGTAGGGGTACAAGCATCCATGAGAAGTTCAGTGACAGCTCATCCCAGAGTGACAGGGCAGAAACTAGGAGGAGTGCTCACAGAGCTGGTCTGATCAGTATCCCTGAGGATCACAAGCCTTGAAGTAATTGAGTCTAGGTGGCGATGCTTAACTACCGGAAACAAGGGGTCCATAGGACTGGAGTCATAGACAAAAGGGGCGGGACCTTCAGGGAGTTATGGAGATTGCTAGTAAACATGCCACCAACACACGCAAAATAGATAGCCAAGAAGTGTGCTGTTTAACATCTATGATCAGAAACAGGCTAGAAGGGAGGAACAGGAAGCTGAGGGCTACTGTCTCAATAAAAACTCACAATTCTCTGCTCAGTTCTCAAACCTAAAACAATCCTGAGATCCAGAACTTTCTGACTGAAGAGATGACCATGTGCAAGTCTGTACCACCTCAGCAGGTGCACACTGTTCTGAGTGCCCTAATCCTTCCCCATAGAGACTTATAGTCATTTACTCATGTGATTTAGTGCACTGGGGAGAGGGAGCTAACCAGAGGACTCTAAGCCACAGAGGCTGAGTTGACACTGATTAGGAGACTCAGTGTCTCATCATGGGCCTCCAGTAACAGTGGGAACCACAGGAGTCAGGGAATAAATGGAATCCTGCTATAGTCTGGCTCAGAGCGGATCCATTGCGACAACAGACATAACTGGCTGTCATTTCTCTGTCTCCAAATATATAATTGAGGTGCCAGTTGGAGGCTGGAGTGTTCTTCATTTTGAATCCTTGAATTTATTGGAAAGACCACGTGCAAGATTCCAAAATTATTTCCTTCTCCCTCCTCCCAGCCAAGACAGTAAATCAAAGCATCCCTGGAGAATAGGAAGAGATAGCGGAAATTAGCATCACATTAGAGAGCTAAAGGATGCCTGGTCCTAACTCCTTTATTCTGGCCCTCAGAGAAAATGAATGGATTGTGGAGAATGACTGTAGCCCATGTAAGCTGAGACAAGTAACAGCGCTGGTCATGGTTGCTATGCTACACGTGGTATTGTTGATAAATGCTGACCAACAGGATTCAGGTGCATGGTACACAGACATGGGTTTTGCAAATGTACTTTACAAAACATTCTTTTTTTTTGTTTTGATCAGAAAAGATCAGGGAAAAGCTGCATTTGTGTGGAATAGACAAAAATATTTATAGTTTTCCCCCAGGATTATATTGCCTCTCCCACTTCTCTGTCATGATATATTCAAAAGGAATCTAAATCATTTGGACATGTCACAGATTATCACATTATTGGATTGATGCCATTACATTGATGAAAAACTGGTAGCTAATACATTGGAGGCCTTGTTAAGACACATTTTAAAGAACAGCTGTTTCTGTCAAGCATTTAGTGGTCTAGTGGTCAGGGGTATTTGTAATATCCCCTGAAGGGTAAAAGACAAAATTACTAATTCCTATAGTAGAGAAGAAACCACAACACATAATAGGACTCTGGGGGATTTGGCTAGAAAACATTGTGCACATAGAAATGCTTTTGCAGCCCTTAAGTCCAATGATATGGAAGGCTTCCAGTTTTGAATAAAGTCCCAGAGTAGAAAAGGGTTCTGAAGCTGTTGTGGGCTATGGTACTAGTGGTCCCACTACTTGGGCCACATCATCAACAGGTTCTATATTGTTAGAAGTGTCAGTGGTGAGAAAAGATGGAATCCAAGTTTACAACAAACCCTAGTGAGAGAATCCTAATGCCTACTACTGGGGTTCTGGAACAAGACCATGTCATCTACAGTGGAGAATTCCACTTCATTAGAGAGTCATCTTCTGGCATGATACTTGGCCAAGGGGCCCAAGTGGGAATTGCCCATAATGAGTTACTTTAGACTCACAACATCATAGAGCAGAAGGCTCAGCAGTGTCCATCTTAGGTCAGAAAAGATGCATTTGAGATTGAAATTAAGAGTATGGGCAAGCTGCATGAGCAGGTGGCCCAGACTCTATGTCATTCACTAGTGCCCCTTTGTAGATGAATTTTCTATGAGCAATTGAAAAAAGGAGGGAAAGGCCTAAGTTTGATTTCTGAATGGGTAGGCTCAGTATAGGAGTGCAAACTGAATCTGGATAAACGTGAGGATGACAGTGTTTCTTGATAATAGTGGAGACAGAAAAATCTTTCCAGTGGGTAGAGGGGCAAATGGAGAATATGATCACCCGCTCTTTGTAGAACTGACCTTAAGGGAGAATACATGTTTATTTCTGTGCATTTGCTAATGGCCTAGTAGAGTGGTCAGGGGTATGAAACGAAAAGACCAGAAGATCAGAGACGAGAAGGTCTGGGATTGCTATGGATGGATATGTGGGAGCTGGCTGCTGCAAGTGTAATGTTTGAATATGTTAATGCCTAACAGAAAGCATCCACCAAAGAGGCACTGAACAATGAAGTAGACAAAGTGATTTGGCCAACTGACATTGGCCCCTTTGTCAGTGACCATCCCAGAACTGGCTTTCAGGGTACGTGAATGGAACAACCACAGTCCCCACACTGGTATTTCTTGATCACGCTGCTGCTGCTAAGTCGCTTCAGTCGTGTCTGACTCTACGAGACCCCACAGACTGGACTATGCAGCCCACCAGGCTCCGCTGTCCCTGGGATTCTCCAGGCAAGAACACTGGAGTGGGTTGCCATTTCCTTCTCCAGTGCATGAAAGTGAAAAGTGAAAGTGAAGTCGCTCAGTCGTGTCCAACTCTTAGCGACACCATGGACTGCAGCCCACCAGGCTCCTCCGTCCTTGAGATATTCCAGGCAGGAGTACTGGAGTGGGGTGCCATTGCCTTCTTGATCATGAGCAGAGATTAAATAATGTTTATGCTCACTGCTTTGTATTTTAATTGCTCCATTTTGATTTAATGTCTTTTAATTTGTCTTTCTATTGTGCCTAAAATCAAGAATTATAATAATTATACAAACAAGTCATGAGGTTTACCAGAAAATTACCAATACCAAAATTATGTAGCAAGATAGGATTTGGCCAGAAACACAGTAAATTCCACAGAGAGGGAATTCTTACTTTATTAATTATACCTATTTAGATTCAGATATTGACTCAGACTTTGCATAAAAATCTTTTAAAATGTGGCTAATAATAGTGATTTGGGGAGGGGGATTTACATAAAATGGGAGCAAGTGAATCAGCAGAAAGGTTTTGTTTAATATGCAATTGTATTCTCAATTTTGTTACATCTGAGGGGAACCTTGTGGATTATGTATCATTGAACCCTTTAGTCAGGGAAAATAAGGCTTTGAGAAAGGATACAGTATCATGGCACCAATTAGTGATAAAACTATGGTTAGAATCCAGCTATCCTGAGAGTCCAGTGTTTTTCCACTAAGTCATATAGTCTCCTGTATTTAGAATAGTGTTATTTGAAAATATTGTGATTATGTACATGAAATTCATACTCTTTGAAACAACTGCTCTCTTAATCTATCTTAATGAAGGCCTTGAATAAGTCCTGCATTTGTTTCATTCAAAAGAAGAATTAAAAATGCAGCTTGAGAAAATGGTGATAATACTTTGTACAAAAAGTGATGACAGGTTGAAAATTCTCCAAATTATGAATTTATCCCAGCTCTTTTCTTACATATTTAATGCTAAATATTTTCTGCAAAATGTAAGTAACCTATTCTACCCCAGAACACTCTTTTTTGATGATCAGGCCCCATCTTGAGATTGTAGATTTTTCTATCCTAAACTTATTATTTCATTTAAAATTTTAATTTGCTTTTGGTCAGTTTAATGACTCAATAGCTCACTTTCAGGATTATTTCCATTTCAGATTCTCAACTTCAGATTATTTCTGGAGCACTAGTCAATCAGCATTTCACATTGATTTTTTTTTTAAACTTTTTGTTTTCTTTGTCAGATTCCTCATCAATGCAAGTATTTTCATCACTGTGGTGATAATTTGGAGATCATAGGGTGACAAAAGTTTATCTGAGAATAATTTTCTCCTTCTCTATTACAAATTCAATAGTTTTTAAAAGATTTTTTATTATGCAAAACATATTTCATGTAAGAGTGAGCATTTGCAAGAAAAAAGGTCTACTTGTCTAAGATTTGACTGAATGCTAGAACCAGAAAGTAAGTCTAACATAAAGCCAAGAAGATTTAAATGATTTCCTCCCTCTCCTACTCTTTAAAATACTGAGAGTCATGAAAGTCTTTTACTGTTACAGCAATACCATCCGGGCCTCAAAGTCCTTTCTCCTCTTCTTGCTTTCCTTACCACAATTTCTGACAAGCCATCCCCTCCCTCCTAACCCTCCTCATTGTAAAGTCCGAGAGGGATGTAGTTCTCTATCACTGTTTCTCCTTTTAGTCCACCTGGTATTTATCTGTTCTCTTTCCAGAGAAAAGGAAAGCGTGTCTGTGTGCATGTGTTTCTGTGTGTTTCTGTGTATGTTTGTGTGCCTGTGTGTGCATGTATCTCTGTGTGTGTGTCTATGTGTTTCTGTGTGTCTCTGTGTGCCTGTCTGTATGTCTGTTTGCATGTGTGTCTCTGCGGGTATCTGTGTCTCTCTGTATGTGCCTTTGTATGTATACCTGTTTGCAAGTGTGTGACTGTGTGTATCTTTGTGTGTCTGTGTATATATATGTGTGTGTGTGTGTCTCTGTGTGTAGGAATTGGCGGGGCAGTGAGTAGGTAACCTAAATGGCCTTAACATTTCATCCATCTCCACCAAGCTCTAGACAGGCTGTTTCTGTCTCTAACTTCCCTGGTGGCTCAGAAAGTAAAGCGTCTGCCTGCAATGTGGGAGACCCAGATTTGACCCTTGGGTCAGGAAGATCCCCTGGAGAAGGCAATGGCAACCCACTCCAGCACTCTTGCCTGGAAAATTCCATAGACGGAGGAGCCTGGTAGGCTACAGTCCATGGGGTCGCCAAGAGCTGGACACGACTGAGCGACTTCACTTTCACTTTTCTGTCTCTAGGCCCCTGACTTCCCTTTCCTTAGAGCTTACTTTAATTTTAATTTCTTAATATAATCTTGATATACAAAAATACATATTTAGTGAATAAGATTCAGTGAGTTTGGATGTATACAAATATGGAAACCATCACCAAAATCAAGGTAATAAACATAATTCATTGCCTCCAAAGTTCCCTCATGTCTCCCTTTTTAGGAGATAAGAACACCTAACATGAGCTTTACCCACTCATGTTTTCAAGTGCACAATTCAGTATCATTAACCATAGGTACTACACTGTGCAGCAGATTTCTAGAATTTACTTATCTTGTACAACTGAAACTTTATACCAATAGAAAAACAATTCCCTGTGCAAGTGGTGGAACCAGATAAAAAGTCTTTGCCATAGGTCAAGTGTGAGAGAGAATCTGCAGAACAACAGGATGAGTTTTTTTCAACGACCTGATTTTGAGGGAAAGATAATAAGAAAAGACGCTGTCAAGGATGTTGTCCATTTTCTTGGTATGATTTAGCAATAGGAACCACTGCGAAGTTTCAGAAGAGACATGTTACAGTCAGATACAGATTTTTAGATAGGTCTCAGGTGACTGTGCAGGGATCCATTTGAAGGAGAGGAGGTGGAAAACCATAAAGAGGCCACGATGGGACTCCAAATAAGAGGTGATAGGGTATAATGACACATAACTGAATTAAATATTCTAGGCAGCAATAATTTAGTCTGCAAGTCAGCTATTAAAAAGAAATAATTCAGTAGTGTATGACTTTCCTTTAAATATCCATAGCAGATGTGAGTAGTCCCTTTAAGGGAATATTGGAACCACTCAAAAGCTCTAATCAATTGACAATAATATCCTCTTGAATTTCAGAGGTAGAACATAAATTTAAATTCTCCAGTTCAAGGGAATAAAGCTGGCCCCCACATAGGAAACTTTTCTTCATTGAAAGCAGAAATGTCATCTGAACCTCATGAGGTCAGTTTGAGCTTGATAAAGTATTACACAGGGAATGAAGGAAAATTGGTCAATTTTGAAAATAATCAGTTATTATCTCTGGTTCAGCTATATTTTTTAAAAAAACTTTTATGTGCAATTCTGTACTTTTTGAATAAAATGGTAATCTCTTATTTTTGAAACATTCTTTGAAGTATACAGACTAAAATATGTTTAGAAATATATTATTTGCAAAATTTTCAATTGGTAAATAAAAGGCAGAATCAGATATTGCCCTGCTGGAATCGTAATACTTATTTTAGAAGCATCATTATTACCAAATCAGAATTTATGGCAGCTCATGCAGTCTGATTCCAATACTGCATCAGTCTCTTTCCAGCTATTCTTTACAGGTGTAAGCTATGCTTGGGAAATATAGTTTCTCAGTATTTTTGAAATAAGCAATGTGTTTTCACAATACCTATTTACAATATTCCCTTAGCCTTAACACTTAGTCTCTCAGTTCAACTAGCAAATTCTATTCCCCTTCTAAGACTTTACTCATGGGCCCCTAAAATTTCTCTTATTTTCCTAGGAAGAATTATTCTTAGTTAATTTTTTACATGTTTCTTTCCCCCAATCCAAACATTCATTTTTACTTTCCTCCTTAACAATTATACCTTCTAAGTTCTGGCATTTCAAGTCACCTTGCCTGAGACCTTCACTCCCTTGCATGTCTGTCTTTTAATTCATCTAATTAAAATATACAGTGTCTATTCTCTTACAAATAAGCCAAGTCAAGACTGAGGAAAGCTGTATGGCAAGGAAGTTTGGTGTCACTATGGGTTGTCACTAAGCTCAAAAGGGCCCTCAATATAACTGTTTCCTTCTCTCCCTGCCTGCTTCCTCTATTACTCATTTCCAGGACTATATTAAACCTCATTTAATCTTCAAACATTTAAGCTCTATTCATTTCCTCTTCACTCTTAGGCAGATAACTTCATATCTCACTGAGAAAAACACAGCCATCAGGAGGAAACATCACCACTTCCTATCAAACTTACAATCTGTCTACTTCTGCACTAATGATCTCTTTTTCTTTAATTTCATTAGGGTAGTAGTTTTAAACTGGCTCCACACTGATAATAGGATCTGGGGAGTTTTCAAAAAATACTTCTGCCTAGACTCAAACACCAGAGATGGTGGTTTAAATAGTTTGGGTTGGAGCTTGACTATGTTTTTGAAATCTTTTCAGATGATTCTAACGTTGTTAGGGTTGGAAATCAATCTTTGAAAAATTTTAGATTCTATCTTCTCAAATCATATACTCAAATCCATTCATTCCTTCTTTTCTATATATAGAGGGAGTATAGAGAATCACTCCCTTTCCTCTTAAAAATGAAACCAAATGAAACCAGATCGACCAGCTAACCAACCAAGCAACAAAAAAACAAGGAAATTTCTCCGTCATACCTGTGGTGAGGAGTTTTCTGTATCAGCTTAGCTAGGCTGTAGCAGCCAGTTACACACCCAAACATGACTGGGCACATTTCTGTGACGGCATTCCGTAGAGATAGTTAACATCTCTACACAGCTGACTCTATTTAACGTGACTATCCTCAATTACCTGAGTAAGCATGGCTGATTTCATCAGCTGAAAGTCTGAAAAACTTCAAAAGCTTTTCTCCAAAATGCAGAAATTCTACCTGTGGCTTGCAGTGTCCATTTTCATCCAAGAGTTTCCAGCCTACGTTTGATACAATCCAGAGGTCTAAAAAGAATTAAATATTAAACACACACACACACACACACACAAAATAACCACACCTGGTTCAGGACTTCTCTGGTGGTCCAGGGGTTAAGAATTCACTTGCCAATGCAGGGGACACAAGTTCAATCCCTGGCTTGGGAAGATTCCATGAGTTACAGAGCAACTAAGCACAGTCGCCACAACCTGTGCCGCAACTAGTGAGCATGTGCTCTAGAGTCTGTCCGTGAGAGCTGCAACTACTGGAGTCCGCGCTCCTAGAGCCCGCATTCTGTAATGGGAGAAGCTACTGCAATGAGAAGCCTGCAAACCACAAAAAAAGTAGCTCCTGCTCGTGTCAGCTTGAGAAAGCCTATGTACAGCCACAGAGATCCAGGACAGCCATAAACAAGCAAGCAAGCAAGCAAGCAAACTGGTTCTGCCCCATTATTCCACTCAAACAGCCTACACATGCTGTAATTAACCTTGTTTTTCAAAAACATTTTCCAAGTGGCTATTCAATTGACATACGCTTGGGAAGTTCAGGCTTTGTTTTTTGCAGCTCTGCTTTACCTACTCTGTTAGATATGAAGTGTCCATTCCTGCATGAGTCGACTTGTCTCATTATTATGTTCAGTTCAATTTATAAATACACATGTTGGATTTTATCAAATGTTTTGTACCATCTTACGATTCTTACAGTAATTTAACCCATTTTCCAATATGAAATAATCTTGCATAACCGGGATAATTGAACAAGGTCATAAGTCTATTACTTTTATACATTGCTAGACTGGGTTTATTAAGTTTTGACTTTTGGTATTGAAAGAGCCTCTTAATGAAAGTGAGATGAGTGTGAAAAAGTTGGCTTAAAACTCCATTCAGAAAATGAAAATCATGGCATCTGGTCCCATCACTTCATGGCAGATAGATGGGGAAACAATGGAAATAGTGACAGACTTTATTTTGGGGGGCTCCAAAATCACAGCAGATGGTGACTGAAGCCATGAAATTAAGACACTTGCTCCTTGGAAGAAAAGTTATGACCAACCTAGATAGCGTATTAAAAAAGCAGAGACATTACTTTGCCAACAAAGGTCCATCTAGTCAAAGCTAAGGTTTTTCCAGTAGTTATGTACGATGTAAGAGTTGGACTATAAAGAAAGCTGAGTGCCGAAGAATTGGTGCTTTTGAACTGTGGTATTGGAGAAGACTCTTGAGAGTCCCTCGGACTGCAAGGAGATCCAACCAGTCCATCCTTAAGGAGGTCAGTCCTGGGTGTTCATTGGTAGAACTGATATTGAAGCTGAAACTCCAATACTTTGGCCATCTGTGATGTGAAGAGCTGACTCACTAGAAAAGACCCTGATGATGGGAGGGATTGAAGGTGGGAGAAGAAGGGGACGACAGAGGATGAGATGGTAGGACGGCATCACTAACTCGATGGATGAGTTTGAGTAAATTTCAGGAGCTGGTGATAGACAAGGGAGGCCTGGCATGCTACAGTTCATGGGGTCTCAAAGAGTTGGACATGACTGAGCAACTGAACTGAACTGATTTTTTGTACCTGATAATGGCAATTTGGCCTTACTTCTCTTTTAATTACCATAGGCTTGTTTATTTTATTGATCTTTTCAAAGTACCAAATTGTTGGAAAGTAATTTTTTACTGCATAATTAATGCAAATATTCCTTACTTTTTACAAATAAGGTATAATATTAAATAAAATTAAAATAAAAGTTTATTTGGAGTTAGTTGAACAGAAATAAAAATGTCAACATTTTCCAATTGTAGTTCTACTGTTACTTTTAATAGAGAACTATTTTGGCTGAATTTTCTACAAAATTTGTAGACTATAGATTTTCAGCTCTTAAAAGCCTAGATAATTCATAGTCAAAAAGTCAAACTCATTAGTAATTTATCTAATTATAATCTTTTAGATTTGGAATTATTAAAAAAGAAGTCCCAAGATATATTTCATCCAAGAATACTCTAGTTTACCATAAACATATTATATACTACTGTTGATGTTAGTGAAAGTTTGAGAAGGTAGCACATTAGATAAAAGTTGATCAATCAACTCGCTGTATTCCTAAATTTTTTTTATAGAGATAAATAAGAAGAAAAATAAAAGTAAAAATTCAAGTTCAGTAGATTTCCTATAATGTTTTAAGGTTAAAGAAATGATATAAAATGTCCTTGCCATAGAAAGAAAGTTATTAAATATGTAAGTCCACTCAAAGAGGGACCCACTGGCTCAAAAGGGTAAATTTAAGGCTTAATAAGAGTAACAAGTTCAATGAATTAAAATGTATCAAATATGTTAAAAGTTCAATTTCTTGATCTGGGTGGTTGTTTTAAGGGTGTCTGATATAGTATTTTATTAAGTTATACATTTAATTCTGTTTTCTGTATTTGTGCTGTTTAAAACGTACTTTTTAAACTGAATGAATGAACTCATCATATAATTTTCAGAAAAAGTATTTCAGAAAGTTCTATCTCTGTGTTAAGTACCAATTTATCAAGTTGATAAAAACAGCCAGCCAAAGTTGATATTTTCAATATTTATTAGTAAGGCTGAGGCCACAGCCTTTATACAGCACAATTTGCATAAGTTATCAAGATACATCTTGTATACAATCACAAAACCAAGACATATTTTTACATAGAGTAAAACTCAAGACAGATTTACAAGCATTTCTATACAATTCTCATGTATTTCAGTTCAATTTATCTAGCCTTTAGCCCAAGAATTTTTGTTGGTTCATTAGATTTTTGAGAGATTTGGGTAGAACAGAAAAAAGAACACATTAGCAAATCACCAACACGGCATGCAACATGTAGTTAGAAACAAGACATATCTCCAAGTACTCTATTTTTTATTTTTAAACCAATTTTATTAGGTTTTTATCTTTTCAGACAAGAAACTTATTTCCTTTAACATCAGATGTGTTTTTGATAGGATATCAGCACACACATTAATTGGTAGTGGGAGCACCTGAGCACATCACCAACAAATATACATACACAATCAAACAAGAATCATATTCACATGCTGAATGCCACAGGGAATTAATATTTCAACTTTGTCTAGTATACCAAATGGATAGTTATGTACAGGGTAACGAATTAAGAAAATGCTCTCAATCTGCCTATCAGAGAAGGAATCATTTGATTAAATGATCTTTATTTAAAGGGAGTCTTTAATAATAACAACAACATGGAACATACAGAAAACCTCAGTGTGTCATATTCAATGAGAATATCTGTTTCACTCATTCATTCTGTGTCACATCAAAGGCAAGTTATTATTAAAGAGACAGCTCATAATTATTCATTGAGCTTTCTTTTACTTCCAGCTCAAGCTCAAAAAGAGGGAAAATCACTCTGTCACACATAGAGTTATAAACACATACATAGCTGTAGTTGGCTGCTTTTGGAATATTAGACATTGTAGCAATGAAAATAAGTTTTTAAAAATATTGTTAGTTATGATTTAAATAATAAAGTAAAAAAATACTATAAACATCTTTATGATATCTTAATGAAATGAAACACTGATCAAATCATTTCTAATAAATTGGGCACAATATAGTATATAATTTCATTTTACTTCACATCACCACCAACCTAGTTCACTACCTCTATCACCATGATCATCACAACCGTTCCTATAATAAGAATCAGTATCAGCTGGTTACCAGCTATAATATTCCCACAGTATGACTATTTTAATGTGTGTGATCCACAAAATTAAATCCACTGATATGCTGAAAATATGCATTTATTAATGTGATTAATTACAATATAGGCAACATTAAGGAGCAAAGACAATCACTTCCCCTTAGTCTTGGATACTCTTCTTTTAAACTGAAATGATAAATAAGGAGTTCAGAGTCATCAAAGTCTCCTTAACCTCAAGTAAAACAGGGAAACACAAACTTCTTAGTATTATCTATGTCTGTAATGACCATTCTAGACATCCCTGTCTTGTGTAAAAATTCACTCTGTGCTTTTGCTTCACAGCTAAAGGTTTCTTAGGGACCAAATTTTAAACCAAGAAGCAACTTGTGTCTGATGACTCAATGAAATTGTGGGAAAAATTAAGATGCTCTTCAAGGTATAAGTGCTGTAATTGGACTGATCACATGTTATTTAGAGATTACAAACTTTGTCTCTATTAGGATAAAAAAAGCTAATCCCAATAAAATAAATGAAATAAAAAGTGGAAAATCATGTGCTGTGATATATACAAAAAAGTAAAAAACACCGAGCCCTATTTGCAATTAAAAAAGAAACAGTTTTGTTGTAAGAAGGGTAATCAATATCAGAAGAAATGCATTTGTATAAGGTTCAGTGTTGCATAGAATAATTCCAGTACAACGCAGGTGTTTGGTCAGCTGCAAACTTGGCACGCTTGGCAGGATCTTACACTCTCTGAAGAGGGATGCTGGTGCACAAAAAGAAGCCCTGTCATGAACTCTCTCGATTGGCCTGGCCACATCACCAGTTCTTGGAATAGAGGGGCACCTGTCTTGTTAAGACTCCTACTCTCTCATGTCAAATAGCTACCAAGGTATGATCTTTGTTTTGGTGGCACCTCCTTTTATGTATTTTAAAAGAAATGGCAACTGTAATGAAGTAAGCTAACTGGTCATGAACCTCTCATGCACACTTCTGGGTGTAAGCGGTTGCAGAAGAGGACCCATGGGAGCGAGAGTTTCCTTTTAAGGACAAACAATAGAGCCTTTTTATGTCAGAAGGAGATCTTCCTGAACCCTTTCCTTCCCCAATTACGTGATGATTATACGCTCCCTAAAGTGCTAAATTCTGCTGGAAATATCCATGGCAACCATCCGCAGATCTAGTTGTCTCTAAAAATAAATTTCTAGGAATATCAAATCCTTAGTGATTCTCTCACCACATGCTCATTTTACAGCAATAATCAATGATAAAATTGCATTGTTAGGGGAGGGAGATTACAAACTAGAGGGAAGAAAAGTGACTGTTACCTTTTCTAGACTGGAAAGGAGTGAATTCATATATCTCTATAAATATAATAAAGATATGTAACATGGGGTTTATTATAAATTATTTAATTTTTAGTGTCTTAAATTTAATCAATTTCTCTCAGATTTCAAGTATGTTTTTCTTTAAAAATGAGAAAATTCAATATCTGAGCAATATTTTCATAGAAAATTTCTCTAATTCTGCTAGAACCTCACCCTTGAATAAAGAAGCAGCTTTTAAACTCAGAATTCACAGAGAAGCAATTTATTTTTATGGGTTTGGGAATAGGATAAGATCAGTATACTTTATTTAATTTATGATAACCCAATTTGTAAATGATTTTTATTAAGTTTTTAAACTTAAAAAATGTTTAACCATTTTTGGTTAAATGAAAGCTTATATAAGTTCATATTTTAAGAAAATATTGGTTTTGGAGTTAATATACTGCTTTTATCCATGTCTTTGCTTGCCATTGGTTTTGAAGATGCTTTTTTCACATACAAAATTGGGGAAAAACCTGCATAATGCCTATTCCTCACTTATGTGTATAAAACTATATTTGGAAATGTGCTTTCATCTTTTCTCATAGATCACTTAGTTTGATCATCCCAACATCCCATTAGGAAGGTTAGGAATATGTAATTATATTTTCCCACAAATAAGAAAACTGAGGAAAACTGAGTTTAAGTGACATGTGCATGGTGACAGTTAGTGGCAGAACCAAGGCCAGAAGCCAGGCTTTGAATCCCAGCTGAGTTCATCTCCTCTAAGTCCATGTAACTTCCTTGTTCATGCTGTTGGTTGATGGGGAAGAGGATGTTTCATTTTAATGACTTAGATGTTGGTCCTTTTACTCTATATTATTAAAGTAGCTCAAAGAACACTTTCACCTTAATATAACATTGATTTTTCACATATTTTCCCAACACTGATGAACTTGATTACTAGGATACTGTCACTAAAGTAGGAAAATAGAGCACTAGGGAGAACTTGAATTTGGTGTCAGGGTTTTCATTTTACAATCAGTTAACACAGTAAGGGAAAAAGAAACTGTGGAAGAGCAGGAAATGACACCAATTAATCAATGTCACAGATTAGTATGATTTGTTTGCCAGAGGAAGAAATTTCTCCCTGTGCATTTATTACTCCAGAAAAAGAAAATATGTGGGATAGTACATTGATTTGCAACTTCACAAAGCACTAGTTATCATGCTTTCTATAATATGTCAATTTAATCTAGGTCCTTTGGTATGCAGATTGAAAATGTCTTAGATTAAGGGTTATTTAAGAGATTTTGATGTTTTCAACCAAGGTTCCAACAGTTTATGGGACAATATTCTTTTCCATTAGCCAGTCATGGCTTTACGTCTAGATACATGTAATTCCATTTCTACTTAGTATTATTTTCAGTATACATTATTTCAAACTATACAAATGTGCTTTTACAACATGAATTCCAAAATTGGTGTTGTTCACCCTTATAACATTTAGACACAGAGAAAACTTATACAACATGATCTAAAAGCTATAATTTCTAAATCTCTGGTCCTCCTTACTTCTTTCTAGTCTGGACACACACTGTAGGTGTATCCTATGTCAGAATCTCAAAACAGTTATCTGAGAAGATGAAGAAGAAAGACTTTTGAAAACTGAGATTTGTTTTCCTTCCTTTCAACCAAGCTCTTCTGCATAAAGGATTATTTTTGCCTGCATTAGAAACCATATTAATCTTTAAGTCTCAGCCTTCAGTTAGCTATAGCTCAACTCTACTCAAAAATGTTTTGCATTAAGTAATCAAAATTTCTCTCACTGTTTTTCATGACAGCCACAAGAAATCCAAGGTTTCAGAACTCCTTTTTTTTTCTTGTCTTCAATATATGGACTTTTTCTTTTGAGTTTTTTTTCTATGTTCCACAACCATACATGTGCAAAGGTTTCAGTATGCTTTTGCTTTTTGTTCCGCTTCTCACGATTACCCATGAAAACAGCTTAGAACCAATAGCATTCAACTATAGTCACGATTAAGATTATTTAAAGCACTTTCTATACCCTGAGCAGACATATTTCTTCAGTGGGTTTGAGTAGGACTGACCAAAAGTTTGTGCCAGTTGACTATTCTTTTTCTGAGATCCACTTTGTCTAGCCAGATACAGGCTTCGCCAATCAAGGTCTTTTTCATAAACTTCCCTCCATTGGAAAAAAGTAAAATCTAGAAAAAATAGTCAAAATTATATATCTATTTGTGTGTACATTTTCAACTTCTTTTATGGACATTTGCACATCAAAGAAGTAACAGACAAGAAAGGGTGAGGGTGAGAGGAATTAGCAGACATCCTTGTAGGAGACTAATAACTAAGATGACCTCAAAAGATCTGCATAATATTAATTAATTCACATCAACATTTCCCAAAGGCAGAGACCTATCCTGAAGGACAGAATTCTAAATGAGATATGTGTTACCAGCTAATTCTAACTCAGTTTATGCTTAAATTGATAGAAAGTTTCAGAAAAGAACTTTACTAGTTTATGAAAAACCAACTCAAATACAAAATTATTTGAGTGGTAAGTAAATAAATAAGAGTTTATAAGGCAGATAGAATATAACATTGATTTTAAATACCATTTAATTTACTGGGGATTTTACTATGGTAAGCTCTTCTAAAGTGGTTTCTTGTCACATGTAGAATTTACATTAGTTGAAATTCCACGGGATCTCAAACTCAAGAATTTTTTTTTTCTTTTCTTTTTTAGGGATCAGTTGAAAGAAAGGTAGAGACAAGGTGGAGACAGCCATTAATCCTTGACAATTCTCTTATGCTCTGTCTTTCTTTTTGGAGTCTCCTTCAGATAATTCATCTTTATTCCTGGCCGAAATTTACTTTTATGTTTCTGACTTCAAAATCTACTCTTCTATCTTTTCAAGCCTTTGATTTTGTGATTTCAAATTGCCTAATTATGTATTTCATTTGGACCTGCCCTCATCAAATTTATCACATATCAGACAAACTCATGATTTTTTTCTCCCTCTAACCCTTTAACTACTCAGCTTCTGTGCTTGACACGTCTGTTCACACAGACTTCAGAGTGTCTTTTAATCTTGTTATTCCCTTTAACTCTAATGTCAGTTAATCCTCTCAATGCAGTTTTTGCTTTGTAATATGTCTTACATTAGTCTCCAGCACAGGCCTTTATTTAAGTACCAGAACCGTGGTCTTCTCTTCCCACATTTTCATCATTACCCTCCCTCCTCTTTCTCCTTTCTCCCTCCTTGTCTCTACATCTACCAAAGGCGTACTGTGTACAAGCATTGTGCTAGGCTGCAGAACAGAGAGCAATGAAAATCCAGCTTCGCACCAGAGAAGTTGATAGCACAGAAACAGTGGCAGGTAAGTACATAAATGGTTGCACAAAACTGGGAGTAATGGCCTAATAAGATAAGCAAAACATGCGAATAAGATGTGATGAAGTATACCACATCATCAGTAAAGAGATAATTTTACACTGAAAGATGTGAATATTGTAAGAGATGGAGAGAAATGAAGAAGGGAGTACTAAAGCGGAGGAAAAATATAAGCAAACAATCCAAGAATTTGAAGATTCTGGTGTGACTGAAGTAAAGAGTGAGTGGAAAAGTATACAAAGAGATGAAATTAAATGGAATACAATTAAATAAATATAACTCACTTTAGAGGATTCTGAATGGGTCAGGATAACAGTGAATCATTGGAGGGTAAGCTAGTCGGTGTTTTTAAAAGATATCTCTGCCAGTAGAGTGATAAAATGAATTAAAAGCATAAGATAGTGATGGCAAGTAGGCCAGGTATACTGCTGAAATGATTTGCATAATAAAGATGAAGACCCAAAGAGGATTAGTGGCTGTGAGTGTGAAAAAAAAAAATCTGTATAAATGAAACTGAGTAGGTAGGATAGAGGCTAATTGGATGGGGTGAATGGGTTGTGGAATTTTCAAGGGACCCCAGAAAGTTACCTCTAAAAATTAACTTGTAAAATGTCACATAGTATATGATTGGCATATAAATACTGAATAATTAAATAGGAAATAAGTACAATATAGGTGAAAATTTTAAAATAGGAACGGTATGAGTTACCTGAAGAGAATGTCCAGCAGGACTTAGGCTGAATCTAAAAGTTTCATTGAATGAAGGCTCTCGATCATGTCTACATACTCTTGTTTTTTTCTTGATCACCTTTTTTTGGGTAGATATGTTCATCACATATAGTTTCACATATAAATCTGAAAATAAGAATTCAGCTTGTTAAGTGTCCATTAACAATACATTTATACAATTAGCATTATAATTGTATACTGAGAGCTTCCTTACATTTTACGTAAAGCCAGTAGACTGTGAACAATTTGTTTCAGACAACATAGAGCAATTAAAATATACCTAATTAAAACACACCAATTTTCTTAGCAGTTTAAATGTTTACTTGTATAATAAATATATCACTCTAAGTTTGTGTTGGAAAAAAATCTAATTTTTAACCAGTAAAATATCAATTTGCTCTACATAAGATAAATTAATTCTTATTTCATTTTTTTTCAGATATATTTGATACACAGTCCAAATTTTAGTTAGCATTTTCTAGGGCATTTAGTTCATTCTCCTAAGGAGTTCTTAGCTACATTATATTGCTTATTATCACAAAATTAGATACCTGGTAAGTGATCAGGAGATTTAAATTTGTAGGTAATATTTCTACACTGTAGGATTTCAACTATTAGTTGTTCCCCATCTGTCTTCATTTCTTTCTTCAATGCAATCTTGATTTCTCCCATTACCTGAGTTTTAACTGGAACGATTTAATTAAAAAGTTAAGGAATACGTCATGTCATTTATTAACATGTTCATTCAATAATTTTTCTGTACTTTCAATTATTGAGTGTTTATCAAGAGCTAAACACCTTATCACATCCTATGGATACACAGATGAACAGAATACAGTCCAAGCCCTTAAGGAGTAGAAAGTCTCACGGGAAAACTAATAAATTATAAACTTAAAATGAGGTATGTTAAGTATAATGATAAGCTAGTAACATGAGAGGTATGGGGGAAATGTAAGTAGATGTCACTCAACTGTAGATTTTTAGCCCAAAAGAGGTAATAGATAAGACAATAGGAGACTGTAGAAAGATAGTCATACATACAAATAATAGAATTCCAATTTATAGCAAACATTAAGTCAAGTGAAATACAAGAAGCTGTCTGCCAACAGTTGCTCATTACCTACCAGGCTTACAAAGGAACACTTGCTAACACAACTAAATGTTGTTGTATATTATATCTACTTCCATTCTATTTTCTTTGTAAGAGAAGTGGCCAACAAGAATATATAGTAATAAAATTACACTAGGGAAAAATACGAGTGATTTAAATGAATTCAAGATATTCTTTCTCTAGTATTTATCTTGGATCTTTACATTACTGAAGAAGCAATTAATGCTAGGTCAAATTCTATGTTGATTTCAATGGATTTTTTTTTCCTCTATTGATTCACACATTTATTCACTTACTCATTCACCAACAGATATTTTATTTCCCATTCTACTTTGTGATAAACACTCTGTTAGGAAGAATGGATACAATGGTAAGCCAACATACACGTGCTTACTGGTTTTATGGTTTTTCAGTATATTGGGAAGAAATACTTCCGTGAAATAATTTCATTGGTAAACATACAATTAGAAAGAGAGATGTTCTGATGCATAAAAGCATGGTTATGAGAAAGTCTAGGAAAGGACTTCATGAACTGAAACCAGAAGAATAAGAAAGAATTAACTAGGTGATATGGATGGAGAAGAACATCCTAAAGAGAAGGAACAGTGTGTCCACAAAAGGCAACATCACTGGACCAAGGAACTAAATAAATATTCATGGGATTATAATATACTGTTAAGTGGTACTATGTTTAGAATTTGCATTTTATCTTTAGAACAATTGAAATCCAGTGAAGATCTTTAACATGGATGTAGATCATTTGTTCTCATATGTTTCAATCTCAGGCTTTCTTTATATTACAAAAAGAAAACACTGGTTCTCAAAGAACATCAAAGTTTCTAATTAAAAAGTAAAAGTATATATTTACAAATATTTATTCATTGGTTCCATTAAAATGATAAGAATATACCTGTATGTAGGGATTTTAATGAAAAATAACCATAATTTAAAAAAAAAACAGTGAGGCGTTCCATTTTATTTTTTTTTCAGATTTTATCAGTACTTGTCTTAATAGAGGATGGCTGAATTCTCATACTTGTTTCTACATTAAATCCAGTTCAATATGTCGTGTTAGCTGAAATATATTATTGTTTTACATATATACATAGTTGGAAAAGGAAGGAGTGAGTATTTTAGTATCCTTTTCAGATAACTGCGGACAATCTTTGATACTACCAAAACATGAAAAGCAGTGTTTCTTTTTTTTAAAGATGAATGGAAATGTAGAATCTGAAACCATATCAATGAACTTTTTCTGTGCCTTTACTTTAAGATACTGTAGTCTGTCTTGCACCTTGAATGGATCATTTAACTCTACCTGAATTGGTAACATCATATACTATTTATTTTGTAAAATAATGGTCTACTGAGTCATATAGGTCTTCAAGACTTTGACACAATTCATACAATATTAAAAACACTTTTGTTAATATCGCCACCCATATCATGAAAAAAGTCTGAATTATGAAAAGCTGTCAAGTTCAGGGAAGCAGATAAAAGTTTTCGAAAATTTCATTTTTACTTAAAAGTTGATTTTTGTCATTGACAACAACTGCTGTCATTGTTGTCTTAAAGTGACAAACTCACTTTGTTAATTTTTTAGAAAATGGCTGCTGACTATACCATGGACTTTTTAAAGTGAATGCTGCCAAATTTTTTTTTTTCATTCAAATCTCAAGACAGAGAGCAAAATCTTATCAATCAGGGCAACAACTTTATCTGTAAAACAGTTATATTTCTTTCCTCCAAACCCAAAAGAAATCAGACAGAACTAATACTGCTCCATTCCTCAAACTGTAACTGGGATGGAGGGGAAAAAAGAGTATATTCTGAGTGGTAGGGAGGGAGTCAAGGAAAACACTCCAACTATTTGAAGCTAATAGGAGTTGAAGTCAGAATTGATCACATCAATTAGCATGATGAAAGGAAAGAAAACAAAACAAAACTAATTTTTCTGGAAAAAATTCAGTTATAGGCGGTATTCCTCTTTTGTAGGTTCAGAAACTCCAACTTGCCAGGCATATAAAATCTGTTGTTGTTTTCACTTTTTCACTTCTGAAGAAAAGTGGAATTAAAAACTTGTTAACTAAAGTTCTCAGAGCATCACATTGCCGATTTTTTTCTTGGGAGGTTACATTCACATGCTGCATAGTGTGATACTTGTGAAGCTCTTGTTTTGGCCACCTCATGCGAAGAGTTGACTCGTTGGAAAAGACTCTGATGCTGGGAGGGATTGGGGGCAGGAGGAGAAGGGGACAACCAAGGATGAGATGGCTGGATGGCATCACGGACTCGATGGACGTGAGTCTGAGTGAACTCTGGGAGATGGTGATGGACAGGGAGGCCTGGCGTGCTGCGATTCATGGGGTCACAAAGAGTCAGACATGACTGAGCGACTGAACTGAACTGACTGACTGACTGACTAAAAGTAAAAAAGAGACATGTCTACTGAGGTAGTCTCAAAGGATGCATGCATTAATTATGAGTTATCACTATCAATCATGCTTGTCCTTTCATAGCTACAAAATGCCTTTGTCATTGAAATCAAATGCATGGATGGTGACAAAAACCTCTGTGTCCATTCTCTCCACAGGTTGGGGTTGTTTGGTGGATGGGAGGGACAGCAACGCCAGATCATCTTGAGCCTTTGAACCAAAGAATACAACACACACAGAGAGGACATGTGAGGGTGTTTTGTAATTTTGTTTGGAACAGAGAGCAAAGTAGCAGTAAAAATTGCTTTGACCAGCCTCCAGGTCTCTTAGTTTCCCAAAACTTCCATTTTAGCTGTATTAATAGAATAGAAATTAATCCTACTCCAGAGAAGATATTTATCCTACAACATGGCACATAGCTCTGATTAAGAGTAGAGAGAACATTGTCTTTTCTCCACTGTATATTCTTGGCTAGATTTTGTAGATTAACTGACTGTAGGTGTGGGTTTATTTTTGGGCTATTTGTTCCATTTATCTGCATATCTGTTTTGGTGCTAATACCAAATCAAATCTCTTTTGATTACTGTAGCTTTGTAATATTGTCTGGAGTCTAGGAGGGTTATGCCTCTTAGCTTTGTTCTTTTTCCTCAGGATTGCTTTGGCAATTCTGAGTGTTTTATGGTTCCATATAAATTTGGGATTATTTGCTCTAGCTCTGTGAAAAATGTCATGGGTAATTTGATAGAGATCACATTATCTCAGTAAATTGCTTTGGGCAGCATTATCATTTTAACAATATTAATTCACCCAATCCAAGAGCATAGAATATTTTTCTATTTCTTTGAATTATCTTCAGTTTCCTTTATTACTGTTTTATAGTTCTTACCGTATAAGCCTTTAATTTCCTTGAACAGGTTTATTCTACTTTAAAAGGGATTTTTTTCAAAACTTTCTCTTTCTGATATTCATTGCTAGTATAAACAAATGCAACAGATTTCTGTATGTTAATCTTGTATCTAGCTATCTTGCTGAATTCATTTATCAGTTCTAGTAGTTTTTGTGTGGAGTGCTGCTGGGAAAGCTGGACGGCCACATGCAAATCAACGAGGTTGGAACACACCCTCATACCATACACAAAAACAAACTCAAAATACACCATACAACTCCTACAAAAGAACACAGGCAAAATATTTTCTGACATAAATAACACTAATGTTTACTTAGGACAGTGTCCAAGGCAATAAAAATAAAAGTGAAAATAAGCAAATGAGACCTAATCATACTTACAAGCTTTTGCACAGCACATGAAACCATAAACAAAATTAAAAGACAATCTATGGACTGGGAGAAAATATTTGCAAAGGATACACCTGAAAAAGGTTTAATTTCCAAAATATACAAATAGCTCATACAACTCAACAACAACAACAAAAGCCCAAAACAGCCCAATAAGAAAGTGAGTAGCAGACATAAGCAGACATTTCTCTAAAGAAGACATACAGATGGCCAACAGACACATTTGCCAAAGTAAAAACAACACCCAGCTGTGGATGTGATTGGTGATGGAAGTAAGTCCAGTGCTATAAAGAAGAATATTACATAGGAACCTGAAATGTTAGGTCCATGATTCAAGGCAAATTGGAAGTGGTCAAACAGGAGATGGCAAGAGTGAACATAGACATTTTAGGAATCAGTGAACTAAAATGGGCTAGAATGGGTGAATTTAACTTAGACCATTATATCTCCTACTATGGGTAAGAATCCCTTAGGAGAAATGGACTAGTCCTCATAGTCAACAAAAGAAACCAAAACGCAGTACTTGGGTTGCAATCTCAAAAACAACAGAATGATCTCTGCTCGTTTTCAAGGCAAACCATTCAATATCACAGTAATCCAAGTCTATTCCCTGACCAGTAATGCTGAAGAAGCTGAAGGTGAAGAGTTCTATGAGGACCTACAATACCTTTTAGAACTAACACCCAAAAAAGATGTCCTTTTCATTATAGGACACTGGAATGCAAAAGTAGGAAGTCAAGAGATACTGGAAAAAATAAAACAAAACAACAAAAAAGGAGCTACCTGGAGTAACAGGCGAATTTGGCCTTGGAGTACAAAATGAAGCAGGGCAAAGGCTAACAGAGTTTTGCCAAGAGAATACACTGATCATAGCAAACACCCTCTTCCAACAACACAAAAGACGACTCTACACATGGACATCACCAGATGGTCAATACCAAAATCAGACTGATTATATTCTTTGCAGCCAAAGAGGAAGAAGCTCTATGCAGTCAGCAAAAACAAGATCAGGAGCTGACTATGGCTCAGATCATGAAATCCTTATTGCAAATTCAGATTTAAATTGAAGAAAATAGGGGAAACCACTAGACCATTCAGGTATGACCTAAATCAAATCCCTTATGATTATATAGTGTAAGTAACAAATTTAAGGAGTTAGATCTGATAGATAGAGTGCCTGAAGAACTATGGATGGAATTTTGTGACATTGTACAGGAGGCAGTGATCAAGACCATACCCAGGAAAAAGAAAGGCAAAATGGCAAAATGGTTGTCCGAGGAGGCCCTACAAATAGCTGAGAAAAGAGAAGTGAAAGGCAAAGGAGAAAAGGAAAGATATACCCATGTGAATGCAGAGTTCCAAAGAATAGCAAGGAGAGATAAGAAAGCCTTCCTCAGTGATCAATGCAAAGAAATAGAGGAAAACAACAGAATGGGAAAGACTAGAGATTGCTTCAAGAAAATTAGAGACACCAAGGGAACATTTCATGCAAAGATGGACACAATAAAGGACAGAAATGGTATGGACCAGACAGAAGCAGAAGATACTAAGAAGAAGTGCCAACAATACACAAAAGAACCATACAAAAAAGATCTTCATGATCCAGATAACCATGATGCTGTGTCACTCACCTAGAGCCAGACATCCTGGAATGGGAAGTCAAGTGGGCCTTAGGAAGCATCCCTACAAACAAAGCTAGTGGAGGTGATGGAATTCCAGTTGAGCCATTTCAAATCCTAAAAGATGATGCTATGAAAGTGCTGCACTCAATATGCCAGCAAATTTGGAAAAGCCAACAGTGGCCACAGGGCTGGAAAAGGTCAGTTTTCATTCCAATCCCAAAGAAAGGCAATGCCAAAAAATGTTCAAACTACTGCACAGTTGTACTCATCTCACATGCTTGCCAAGTAATGCTCAAAATTCTCCAAGGCAGGCTTCAGCAATACGTGAACCGTGAGCTTCCAGAAGTTCAAGCTGGATTTAGAAAGCCAGAGGAACCAGAGATAAAATTGCCAACATCCATTGGATCGTTAAAAAAGCAAGAGAAAAACATCAACTTCTCCTTTATTGACTATGCCAAAGCCTTTGACTGTGTGGATCACAACAAACTGTGGTGAATTCCTAAAGAGATGGGAATACCAGATCACCTTACCTGCCTCCTGAGAAATCTGTATGCTGGTCAAGAAGCAACAGTTAGAACTGGATATGGAACAACAGACTGTTTCCAAATCGGGAAAAGAGTACGTCAAAGCTGTTTATTGTCACCTTGCTTATTTAACTTCTATGCAAGGTACATCATGCAAAATGCCAGGCTAGATGAAGTACAAGCTGGAATCAAGATTATTGGGAGAAATATCAATACCCTCAGATATGCAGATGACACCACCCTTATGGTAGAAAGTGAAGAAGAACTAAAGAGCCACTTGATGAAAGTGAAAGAGGAGAGTGAAAAATTTGTCTTAAAATTCAACATTCAGAAAACTAAGATCATGGCATCTGGTCCCATCACTTCATGGCAGATAGATGGGGAAACAATAGAAACAGTGACAGACTTTATTTTTGAGGGGCTCCAAAATCACTGCAGATGGTGACTGAAGCCGTGAAATTAAAAGATGTTTGCTCCTTGGAAGAAAAGCTATGGTCAACCTAGATAGCATATTATAAAGCAGAGATATTACTCTGCCAAAAAAGGTCCTTCTAGCAAAGCTATGCTTTTTCCAGTAGTCATGTATGGATGTGAGAGTTGGACGATAAAGAAAGCTGAGTGCTGAAGAATTCATGCTTTTAAACTGCGGTGTTGGAGAAGACTCCTGAGAGTCCCTTAGAGTGCAAGGATATCAAACTGGTCAATCCTAAAGGAAATCAGTCCTAAATACTCATTGGAAGGACTGATGCTGAAGCTAAAACTCCAATACTTTGGCCACCTGATGCGAAGAACTGACTCACTGGAAAAGACCCTGATGCTGGGAAAGACTGAAGGCAGGAGGAGAAGGGGACGACAGAGGATGAGATGAGTGGATGGCATCACTGACTCAATGGACATTAGTTTGAGTAAGCTCTGGGAATTGGTGATGGACAGGGAAGCCTGGCGTGCTGCAGTCCATGGGGTCACAAAGAGTAGGACATGACTGAGCAACTGAACTTAACTGAATAGACACAGGAAAAGATGCTCAACACTGCTTGCTAATTATTTAAGACATGCAAATCAAATGTACACTGAACAGAAAGGCCACTATTAAAATGTCAACAAATAACAAATACTGGAGAAAGTGCAAAGAAAAGAACACCCTTCTACTTTGTTGGTAGGAATGTAAACTGGTACGGCCACTATGAAAGCAGTACAGAGGTTCCTCAAAAAACTAAAAATAGAGTTACTGTATGATATGGTAATCCCATCTTGGGCATATTTGTGGACAAAACTACGATTCAAAAAGATACATACACCCCAATGTTCATATCAGCGCTATTTACAGTAGTCAAAAGACATGGAAACAACTTAAATGTCCATGGACAGAAGAATAGATAAAGAAGATGAGATCAATATATATATATACAATGGACTATTACTCAGTCATGAAAAGAATGAAATAATGTCCTTTGCAGCAACACAAAGGGCCTAGAGATTATTATATGAAATAAGGCCAGAATGAGAAAGGCAATTACCATATGATATCACTTATTTGCAGAATTTAAAATATGACACAAATGAGCTTATTTATGAAACATAAACAGACTCATAGACATAGAGAAATGACTTGTAGTTGCCAAAGGGAAGGGGAATGGGAGGGGAATAGACTGGGATTAGCAGATGCACCCTATTATATATGAAAGAATAAACAAGGTCCTGCCGTATAGCTTAAGGAACTATACTCAATAACCTGTAATAAAACATAAGGGCTTCCCAGGTGACTCAGTGGTAAAGGATCTGCCCGCCAAGCAGGAGATGCGGGTTCAATTCCTGGGTTGAGAAGAAACCCTGGAGGAAAAAATGGCAACCCACTCTAGAATGCTTGCCTGGGAAATCCCTAGACAGAGAAGGCTGGTAGGCTTCAGTCCATGGGTCACAAAAGACTTGGACACGACTTACAGATTAAACAACAACAATAAACCGTAATGGAAAATAATATGAAAAAGAAATATATATATATAAAACTACAAATATACATCACTTTTGCTGTACACTAGAAACTAACACCGGAGAAGGCAATGGCACCCCACTCCTGTACTCTTGCCTGGAAAATCCCATGGACAGAGAAGCCTGGTGGGCTGCAGTCCATGGGGTCACTAAGAGTCGGGCATGACTGAGCGACTTCACTTTCACTTTTCATTTTCATGCATTGGAGAAGGAAATGGCAACCCACTCCAGTGTTCTTGCCTGGAGAATCCCAGGGACGGGGGAGCCTGGTGGGCTGCTGTCTATGGGGTCGCACAGAGTCGGACACGACTGAAGCGACTTAGCAGCAGCAGCAGCAGCAGAAACTAACACAACAGGCAAATCAACTATATTTCAACTAAAAAAAGGGAATAGAAAGAAGAGGGATATAGAGGGCATAGCTAAAAAATGAGATGACAAAATGATAGGGGGGGTGAAAATGGGGATAACAGAGATAAATGCAAATAATCCCATTTAAAATCTATTAATACATTAGACACATCCTGGGAACGAAATGAAATAAGATAGAAATCAATCCTATTGGCACAGAATGAAGAAAGGCTTAGGATGATACAGAGAAAAATGAAGAGTAAAGAAATTTCAGAATAATGATAGATATGTTAGAACCAAAAAATATGATCTGTTATAATTAATTGCTCCAGAAAAAAGTAAAAACTAAATTCAAGAGAACAGAAAATAAGATCTATTTAAAATATAAATGTATTTACTTGAAACAACAGAAGGGTGAACATCTGGGTCAAAAGCCTATTGTGTTTTCCTGGAGATCCTAAGTTCATATTCTGATATATCCAACTTAAACTACTTCAAGTATACAGAAAAAGCATTTTTAAAAATCCAGGGGAAAAACTAAGTTCCCCAAAAAAGAAACAGATTGCATTTCTAAAGTATTTCAAAGACTATGTAAAGGATATAGAACCTGTAATAATAGCGACAGAAAAAGAGATGAAAGAGAGAGAAAGAATGGGAATGAATGGAAAATTTGAAGATGAAATCCAGGAGACCAATACATAATGGAAGAGGAAAGTGGAAAAAAGTATAAGAGTATTGATTTCCTTTGTGCAGAGAGTTAATACAATTTAAATTTGAAATGTATTAAAATACATAATTACTTACTCTTATTTGTTTATTAAACTTAGTGAGGTTTTTTATAGACTATGGCTAAAATTTATTGAAATATTTTACATGACTAAAATACTTATTGAAATTAAGCTAGTCTTATTTTTACTATATTACTTTTATTAGATTAAAAAACAATATAATCATTTTTGACAAAGAACAGGAATAATTCAATTCAATTTTAACAAAATTGTATGTGTGTCCCTTTATCTCTTTAGTTAACTGAAGAAAGTGTAACTGTAAAATTGGTTTATTTTTATCTTCCACAGCTTTCTTTTTTTTCACACTCTCTTGTGCTGTATTCTCCTTTAAGATATGCAGTGTTCTTTCAACTTTTCCGTTTTCTTAGAGTTTACATATATTTTATCTTTGAAAAGCTGTGTTTTTTGCATCTGTATGGAACATTTATGTACATACTTATATCTAGATCTCCAACTAATCTGTATTTTTAGTAAAGTATATTTTAAGAAAACATTGCAATTAACAAAATACAATCATCATTTCACAGCAAGAAATAAGGTTGATGTAATCCCGATTTTACAGATGAGAAAACAGTGGCTTGAGTATTTTAAGTAACTTGCCAAATTTAAAGTGCTAGGCAGAAATTTAAACTTCTGGTTTTAAGCACAGGTCTCTATTCTCTCATGAACACCTTATGTTTTCTTATGAATAATACTTTTAAAAACATTGGCTCATTTATGGAAATATTCATATAAAATATTAAAAACATATTATCAGAATGAAAGAATTTTCAGTAGTTCTTTTGCTATTTTATCTTACCTGGACATAGGACTTTAGAAAGAAAAGAGGCATAGCAAACAATTATTTTAGTTGGTTAAACAATAGCTGGAAGCTACAGTCTTCCTTTACACACTAGATCAGTTATGCAGATTATTGATATGAAAGGACAAAGCAGCAGTAAATACTTCCAGCCCAGGGAAGTCCAATACTTCCAGCAATATTCATTAATTATATGAGATTCTATATGTAACTGGCTTAAATATACAAAGTAATTTCAAATAAGTAAATTCATTAAGAAAATATTTTTTAGCTATATTATTCATATTTTTAACACTTAACTGGGTAGAGCGCACTCTGAGGTTCACTCTCTCCCAGAATTGTAAGCATTATATTGCAGTCTGAGCACCTTTTGCCACCAGGAGACCATTTTAGGCAACAATCTCTTTAGAGGCAGTGTTTGCATTTGCAAATTTTCATTAGTAAATACCACATAACAATGCTTCAGGTTATTGGTGTCAGCTACTGCAATATGAATTGGTGTTAGGCAAGATTCACATTTAGCTCTGACTGTCTAACACCTCATAACTTGTTTCTTAGCTCCTATCACTCATTCCAAACCTAAGAAAAGTTTAATATGAAATTAAGATGGATTTTAAATACTAGGAATTCTGGCTTCTAACCCCATGAGATGGCAGGCCAGTCATCAAATATCTCTGCTTTGTATTTCTTCATATCATAAAGTAGAAGTACATAATAAGCTTATTTACAGACTATTTATAATATCACTTTGCACTTTATAGAATAATATATTTTTAGACATTTTCTGATGTCATCTAAAGATTATTTAGTCCTAGCCCTCTTCTAAACATCTTCCACCCTAGATAAGTTTGTCTGTTTACTTGGAGATTCTAAACCTACTCATTACAGAAAATCTTGATAATGTGCTAATACCTGTCAATAACCAAAGTAGTGGTGCATATTATCTCATGTATAATTATATTGCTTTTCATTTCACTTATTTTTACCCAATCAGTATCAAGTCTAAATGATGAGCTAAAAAAAGTTACCACAACAAAGGTAAATTAACATAATGCCTAAAATGGTAATTATTCAATAAGCATTAATTCTTATTTCTCAACATTTAATGCAAAGGAAGACGAGTTCTAGAAGTAACCGACAGTTTAGACCTAGCATGTGTTATCTATACCTGCGAACTGCTCAATCTATTCGTAGCAAGCAAACAAAACAAAAATATGTGTCTTGACATAGTCATAAAAATCAATACTTTGTAAAAGGAAATTTCTTTAAAAAAATTTCTTCTACTTCACTGAGCCTGTTAGAGAGAGGAAGCAAGCTAACTATAATTAGTTCTATTCAATAGTCCTCTATAATTTCCAACCGTGTATATCAACCCTGCCCTAGAGTCTATGATAAATTTTACTTCTATGTTGAAATTATACCTCTCTCTTCCAAAAGTTCAAATGGTACTCACTAATTTAACGGTGGTACCCAATAATTATCTAAAATTGGCACTTCCTTTTTCTTTACACCTTGTCCTTGAGTAGCAGGAAAAAGCTACAGATCTTTTAACAAGTCTGGTAATCTTATATGTAATGAATTTTATCTCCTAGTAAATCACTATTTTCTAGACGCTGTATTCAAGCCATTCATATGTTTTAAACTTAGTTCTCAGAAACATGTTTTCTGGACAAAGGCATAGAACATTTTATATGTAGGACTGAGGAGTGAAGAATTATAGTTTTAAAGGCGTATCCTAGTAATTTAATGTTTGAAAGGGGGAAGAAGCAAAATGGAACTAATTTCTTCCTTCTGTAGTACATTACGGAGAAGGTAATGGCACCCTACTCCAGTACTCCTGCCTGGAAAATCCCATGGTTGGAGGAGCCTGGTGGGCTGCAGTCCATAGGGTTGCTAAGAGTCAGACACGACTGGGCAACTTCATTTTCACTTTTCACTTCCATGCATTGGAGAGGGAAATGGCAACCCACTCCAGTGTTCTTGCCTGGAGAATCCCAGGGACAGGCGAGCCTGGTGGGCTGCCATCTATGGGGTCGCACAGAGTCGGACACGACTGAAGCACTTGGCAGCAGCAGTATATTAAATTCTATTTCAAGTGCCCTCATGAAGCTGACTCTCCATAAATCAGCTTGCTCATCCAATGAAAATGATACCACATAGCAGCTCCATTATCTGACTCCTTTTCTACCTCCGTATATAACAGATGATCCTAAATTCTTGGATCCAGTCCTTTTTACAAAAACATACCACTAATAAAGTGTTAGAGAATTTCCAAGACAGGATTTGTAAATGCTTCACAAAGAGATATAAATAATTTCTTTATAAAGAAATTCAATATAGTTGGTTTTCCAAACAAAATGAATCCTCATCCTAAACATATTTTAAGAAATATAATTTTCTGCTCTGTCACAGTTTAAGTATACACTCATTTATAACCAAGTGAATAAATACTACTATGATATTTTAGATGACAATACAAAGTGAATAATTTTAAAGTAATGTATGTAAAATTTAGTCACATTGTCTCATTTGTCCTAAACCATTTGAAGTAGACAGAGGCATCACTAACTTCACTTTAAAGAAAGGAGACTGCAAAGTTTAGGTTGACTAATTTGCAAAAATCACAGAGCTAAAGAAAGATGTTTCCAACAAGACACCCCAAGATTACTGCCAAAATCCTGATTATCTATTATGTGAGTGATGATGCGCCAAATTCATGTGTATCCTTGTGACTGTGTATATGTTGAGGGGAGGAAAGTTTGGATTTTTTTTTTGGCGGGGAGTGGCTCAAGATTTGTGGGAAAGTTGTACTGGAAAGACTAGGTACAGACAGGGTGAGCATTTGCTCACCCATTTCCACTTCCCTGGTGGCTCAGAAGGTAAAGCGTCTGTCTACAATGAGAGAGACCTGAGTTCGATTCCCTGGAGAAGGAAATGGCAACCCACTCCAGTACTCTTGCCTTGAAAATCCCATGGACGGAGGAGCTTGGTGCAGGCTACTGTCCATGGGGTTGCAAAGAGTCGGGCAAGACTGAGCAACTTCACTTTCCTTTCCAAAGTATTAATTTGTGACTCATATACTTCTCAATTTGTTACATGTAGGGAGTTACAATTTACTCGAATGGTATATCAATAATGTATTCAATTTATTAAATAACTCTCCTATTTCAGGCATATTAAATCTATAGACTACTTCCAGCTTTCAAGTGTGTAGAGTGTGCCTTATTTACCCTTTTTAGCCTAGAAAAGATACCTAGAATATATTGGATGTTTAATGGATGAATCTGTAAAGTTTTTTCTAATATTTACAGCAAACCTATAAAACCTGTATCATTTTCATTTAGCTCTTTGGAAAGTGACTTAACAGGCTTGAGGTAAAACCTATGCTCTTCCCATTAAATTAAGCTGAAGCCACAGATTTGGAGATTCTTCTGAGATTTTTTCAAACTTATGGTTTCTCCCCAAATAAATGCTTTTTGTGAATGTATTAATTGCATTCTCTGTTTATATGCATATACAAGCCCCTGTTACTCAAAGTCATGGAGAGACATCCTAGTATATGGTCATGTCTCAAGGCTGAGTGCAGCTGAAAGGGGCATTTTGTTATGTTTTCATTAAATGTTTTTTTCAGAGCAGAAGCATTCTGTAAGCTTTCATTAAGGGCTTTATTTGAAATAACCCAGATTCAAGGAGATATTTTATACAACAAGGCAGGCATTTGGGCCTAATGTGATATAAGAGTTTTGAGAAAGTAGGACAGAACTGCACATTCTTTCCATCTTCTTACATAAAGAAAGCCTTTCTTTCTGAGACAAAGCCAGAAAGAACATCATTTTACAAAGAAAAACATAGATTCTTCTGATTGATCTCCAGTGTTTTGGCATTTTTTGGTCCCTATGGTACATGCTCCTTAGCATCTCCTTTACTGTGACTGAAAATAACCAGAGTTCTTCAAAAAACAAAACAAAACAAAACAGCTTTTGATTAAAACCTCCCATCCATTATCTTGTATAAGACCAAAAAAACAAACAAACCAAACTAAAACAACAAAAAACATTAGCTGTTAGAGAAAAGAAATTGAAAACCTAAAAGGACATTACATTTTAAATATTTGTAGTTATGAAACACCTCTCAAATGCATCAGGAAAACAAGTCCTAAAAGGAATGAAATAGGAGAGCTGGTATGATTAGTGTTAGCTGCTCAGTTGTGTCCGACTCTTTGCAACCCCATGAACCATAGCCCACCAGGCTCCTCTGTCCATGGGATTCTGCAGGCAAAAATACTGGAGTGGGTTGCCATTACCTTCTCCAGTGTTCTTTCCTCACTGGAAAAGACCCTGATGCTGGGAAAGATTCAAGGCAGGAGGAGAAGGAGATGATAGAGGATAAGATGGTTGGATGGCATCTTTGACTGGGTGGACATGAGATTGAGCAAGCTCCAGGAGTTGGTGATGGACAGGGAAGCCTGGTGTAGTGCAGTCCATGGGGTCACAAAGAGTTGGACATGACTGAGAAACTGAACTGAACTGAACTGAACTGAATGTTCTTTTCTAGAGATGCATTAAGTTTAAGAAGACAGGCATTGTTTAGACCTCCCATCTAAACTTCTCTTGACCTTTGATCTAAAACCAGGCAGATTACCCACTTAGGAGAAGTGGGTATATTTTCTATTTACAGAAAAATCTTAACATCATCATGTAATGATTTTAGAATATAAAATCAGATAATAGCATAATGTTAGGGACACTAGAAGCTCCTATGAGAAAAACAGTTTTGTTGGTAAGAGTGAAGCTGCCATCCCATTGTAGAATAATCTCCAGTTTCTCACAGCAGTGGGTGGTGATCAGGCAGTCAGGTAACCTCTGCAAAAACCTGAGAAAACCACCTAAATGACAGTTGATTATGAGAGTCATATGCTTACATTGGCCCACTAGTTTATTTATATCATTTTGCTTTGTTTGTCGGAGAAGGCAATGGCACCCCACTCCAGTACTCTTGCCTGGAAAATCCCATGGATGGAGGAGCCTTGTAGGCTGCAGTCCATGGGGTCGCGAAGAGTCGGATACGACTGAGCGACTTCACTCTCACTTTTCACTTTCATGCATTGGAGAAGGAAATGGCAACCCACTCCAGTGTTCTTGCCTGGAGAATCCCAGGGATGGGGGAGCCTGGTGGGCTGCCGTCTCTGGGGTCGCACAGAGTCGGACACGACTGAAGTGACTTAGCAGCAGCAGCTTTGTTTGTGCTTAGATTAATTCTGCCACTATTAACACACAGTAATTTTTATCCTCCTGTCAGTTTCAACTGATTCCCCACTTTATGTAACTAATGTTCATTCTATAAACCATTTCTCATTCAGTTTTTGCCATAAGCACTTTGTCTCCCTCATCCTTAACTGGCATGCTAAGCAAAAGAATATACAATAATTCTATCTCAACTTTGTGTTCTCAACCTACTTGTACTGTATGTGTACATATTTGCTGCTCCAATTCCCCTTTTCATCAGTCTTACCTTGCTTTGCCCCAAGAACACTTGCTTAAACTTCACCTAATTCACAATATTGTGCAAAATTCACAATCAATATTGTGATTCAGTTACACATATATACATTTTTCAGATTATTTTCCATTATAGGTTATTACATGATATTGGATATAGTTCCCTATATTGTATAGTAAATCCCTTTTGTTTATCTATTTTATATAATACTGTATATATGTTAATCCCAACCTCTTAATTATTTTATCTCCCACTTGACTTTCCCCTTTGGTAACCATAAATTGTTTTCTATGTCTGATTTTATTTCTGTTCTGTATATAAGTTCATTTGTATTATTTTTTAGATTACACATTTAAGTGATATCATATGACATTTGTCCTTGTCTGAATGTCATTTCCTTTTCCAGGGGATCTTCCCGATCCAGGGATCAAACCCAGGTCTCCCGCATTGCAGGCAGATGCTTTACCGTCTGAGCCATCAGGGAAGCCCATAATAATTTCTAGGTCCTCATTTAAGCAAAAGAGAGAAAGGGAGAGAAAAGCCCTTGTCATAAGGGCCTGGGGGTAGTTCACAGAGTCAGAGGAAAAAGCTTTTAGGGGTGCTGATGGTACACAAAGAAGACTTCCCTAACAGAGTCAAGTGGAGTTTGCTCCTTCCATACGTTCTTAGAAAAGTCAAGGTGAAGACTGAGCCTCAAAGGATAAACATATGTTTTCCAAGACAAAGCCATTTGAGAAGGGGTGATCATAGTAAGTAAACAGCATGAGCAAATGTAACCAATTTTGGTATTACAAGATATAAATATGGTATGCGTACATGCTAAGTCACTTTAGTCATTTCTGACTCTTTGCAATGCCACGGATTGTAGCCCACCAATCTCCTCTGTCCATGGGATTCTCCAGGCAAGATTATTTGAGTGGATTGCTGTGCACTGCTCCAAGGGATTTTCCTGACCAAGGGATTGAACCTGCCTCTCTTATGTTTCCTGCATTGGCAGGAAGGTTCTCTACCACTCGTGTTACATGAGAAGCCCAAATACATTATCAGCTCACTTCCATTCAGTTCAGTCGCTCAGTCATGTCCGACTCTTTGCAACCCCGTGAATTGCAGCACACTAGGCCTCCCTGTCCATCACCAGCTCCTGGAGTTCACTCAAACTCACGTCCATCAAGTCAGTGATGCCATCCAGCCATCTCATCCTCTGTCATCCCCTTCTCCTCCTGTCCCCAATCCCTCCCAGCATCAGGGTCTTTTCCAATGAGTCAACTCTTCGCGTGAGGTGGCCAAAGTACTGGAGTTTCAGCTTTAGCATCAGTCCTTCCAATGAACACCAGGACTAATCTCCTTTAGGATGCACTAGTTGGATCTCCTTGCAGTCCAAGGGACTCTCAAGAGTTTTCTCCAACACCACAGTTCAAAAGCATCAGTTCTTCATATAACAGGATGTAAATATAAAGGATGTAATATATCCAGTCAAACACTAGGACGTGTCAGGAGATAAACTGCAGAAGTCGAAGGAGGGGCTCGTTGTATTATTATTTTGTCGTATTATTAATAGACTCTTTCTAGAGGCAGGTGGCTCTGTCATAAAGAATCCACTGGCCAATGCAGGAAACACAGGTTTGATCCTTCCTTGGTCTGGGGAGACCCCCTGGCGGGGTACAGTTCATAGAGCTGAAAAGAGCTGGACTCAACTGAGCACATGTGAGCAATGAGAGTCAGGCAGCCAAGAGGGGTCCACAGAGACCTTTTACACAGGAGAGTGAAAAAGCCATATTAGTGCTATCAAAGGTGATCTTGCAAATGATGATACTGTAGGTGAAGAGAACAGTTAGGAGACTAGAAAGTTCTCTGAGTGAGATGTGATGAAAACCTAAAATTGGGCAGTCACTGGAACAGAAAAGAAGGAAGACATTTTAAAAACACGTAAGAGGTAAAATCTTCAAGAATTTGGCAATTACCCAAATAAGGAAATGAGACAGCAACTGGAAGAATAAAGTGACCAAATTTAAAATATAAAATGTAGGAAGCACCAAAAAGGACAGAAATGGTATGGACCTAACAGAAGCAGAAGATATTATTAAGAGGTGGCAACAATACACAGAAGAACTATACAAAAAATATCTTCATGACCCAGATAAGCACGATGGTGTGATCACTCACTTAGAGGCAGACTTCGTGGAATGTGAAGTCAAGTGGGCCTTACGAACCATCACTACCAACAAAGCTAGTAGAGGTGATGGAATTCCAACTGAACTATTCAAATCCTAAAAGATGATGCTGTGAAAGTGCTGCACTCAACATGCCAGTAAGTTTGGAAAAGTCAACAGTGGCCAGAGGACTGGATAATGTCAGTTTTCATTCCAATCCCAAAGAAAAGCAAAGCCAAAAAATGTTCAAACTACGGCACAGATGCACTCATCTCACACGATAGCAAAGTAATGCTCAAAATTCTCCAAGCCAGCTTTCAACAGTATGTGAACTGTGAAATTCCAGAAGTTCAAGCTGGTTTTAGAAAAGTCAGAAGAACCAGAGATCAAATTGCCAACATCTGTTGGATCATTGAAAAAGTGAGATAGTTCCAGAAAAACAGCTATTTCTGCTTTATTGACTATACCAAAGCCTTTGAATGTGTGGATCACAACAAACTGTGGAGAATTCTTAAAGAGATGGCAATACCAGACCACCTTACCTACCTCCTGAGAAATCTGTATGTGGGTAAAGAAGCAACAGTTAGAACTGGACATGGAACCTCAGACTGTTTCCAACTGGGAAAGGAGTACATCAAGGCTGTTTACTGTCACATCGTTTACTTAACTTCTATGCAGAGTACATCATACAAAATGCTAGGCTGGATGAAGCATAAGCTGGAATCAAGATTGCCGGGAGAAATATCACTAACTTTAGATATGCAGATGATACTGCCCTTATGGCAGAAAGCGAAGAAGAACTAAACAGCTGCTTGATAAAACTGAAAGAGGAGAGTGAAAAAGCTGACTTAAAACTCAACACTCAGAAAACTAAGATCATCGCATTGGGTCCCATCACTTCATGGCAAATATATGGGGAAACAGTGGAAATAGTGTCAGACTTTATTTTGGGGGGCTCCAAAATCACTGAAGATGGTGAGTTAGCCATGAAATTAAAAGACGCTTACTCCTTGGAAGGAAAGTTATGACCAACCTAAATAGCATATTCAAAAGCAGAGACATTACTTTGCCAACAAAGGCCTGTTTAGTCAAGGCTATGGTTTTTTCAGTGGTCATGTATGGATGTGAGTGTTGGACTGTGAAGAAAGCTGAGCGTTGAAGAATTGATGCTTTTGAACTGTAGTGTTGGAGAAGACTCTTGAGAGTCCCTTGGACTGCAAGGAGATCCAACCAGTCCATCCTACAGGAAATGAGTCCTGGGTGTTCATTGGAAGGACTGATGCTAAAGCTGAAACTCCAATACTTTGGCCACTTCATGCGAAGAGTTGACTCACTGGAAAAGACTCTGATGCTGGGAGGGATTGGGGGCAGGAAGAGACAGGGAAGACAGAGGATGAGATGGCTGGATGGCATCACCAATTCGATGGACATGAGTATGAGTAAACTCCGGAGTTGGTGATGGACAGGGAGGCCTGGCATGCTGCAATTCATGGGGTTGCAAAGAGTTGGACACGACTGAGCGACCGAACTGAACTGAACTGAAAATCACTGCAGATGGTGACTGAAGCCATTGCTCCTTGGAAGAAAAACCTAGACAGCATATTAAAAAGCAGAGACATTACTTTGCCGTCTAATGTCCATCTAGTAAAAGCTATGGTTTTGCCAGCAGTCATGTATAGATGTTAGAGTTGGACTAAAGAAACCTGAGTGCCAAAGAATTGATGCTTTTGGACTGTGGTGTTGGGGAAGACTTGTGAGATTTCCTTGGACTGCTAGGAGATCCGACCAGTCAATCCTAAAGGAAATCAGTCATGAATATTCATTGGAAGGACTGATGCTGAAGCTGAAACTCCAGTACTTTGGCCACCTCATATGAAGAACTGACTCATTTGAAAAGATCCCGATCCTGGGAAAGATTGAAGGCAGGAGGAGAAGGGGATGAGAGGATGAGATAGAGGATAGGTAGAGGATGAGATGGTTGGATGGCATCACCGACTCAGTGGACATGAGCTAAGTAAACTTGGGGAGTTGGTAATGGACAGGGAGGCCTGGCGTGCTGCAGTCCATGGGGTCGCAAAGAGTCAGACACGACTGAGTGACTGAACTGAACTGATAATTACTTTCCTCCTTAGTGTATGTCCTGTACACACACTCACATACTCATCAGGATGCAGAAGGATCTGATTCATCAAGCTTTCTACATTTGGAACAAGAGACCAACGTCACTATATATAGACAAATTTAAGTGAGTAAAATTTGTGTTCTCCCTCATTCAAACTCCATTTTACTCTTTAATTCATCTTTAAAATATACTCTGAAGTGCTTACCAGATGGCCCTTTAAAGCACAGCCAATTTCTTTCTTTAGAATTCTGTGGAATGTAGGTTTGCATTTTATTATTTCCCTTCATCACTTTTTACACTGACCTCTGTTAACACTTTTCAACTTCTTCATTTTAAATCATAATTATGTTTAACTACTGATCACTTACAGTGATCACCACTACATCACATTACAGCTACAGTGATGTAGCTTTAAGATGCTAGTGCCCAAAGATGTTTTATTTGCACTTTGATTTTGAATTATTTTTTGAACAAAACCATCCATTCCTATTTGTCTTTTTAGAGAGGTCTCAGAGTGGTCTATCCCCCTTTTTTCCTACTGCTGATTTTGTCTATATTTTAGTCCTTATCCTTTCTTACTTGGACCACTGAATTGCCTCCTAACTGGTCCCCTGACTGCAGACATGATCCCTTGTAATCCATCCTTCAGAACAGCAAATCTGATCATGGCGTTTTCCTTTGCTTCCAGCTGCCTGTCTACAGCATAGAGTCTAAATCCCTCCTGACAGCGTCTGATACTTGTCAAATTATGTGAGCTGTGATTACCTTTCAAGCCTTGTCTCTCCAACACAGAGCTCTGCTATAGTCACACAGAAGTGCCTACAGGTTCACCAAGAATTCACATTCTCTCACCTTACAGAGGTTTGAACAGCAAGTTCCCTCTTATTAAAAACCTCACTAGCGCTCTTCCTATTAGATTACTCATTACTTTTATTTCAAGAAGAATCTAAAAAAAAGTATTCCCTGCCAGGGAGGCTTTCCTTACCCAACCTAAAGCAGAGTGACAGTACTGACATTTATCTACCTCTGTCATAACTCAGCCCAGCTGTACGTGAATATATCTGTCTGCTGCAGGACACCGGTTCTTTCTAGGGGAGACTCAGCACTAACTATCTTCTGTTGAGTCAATGGGGCTTTGTGAGAAAAGCACAAGCAATAAAAATGAGGAGTTATTATACTTACAAGTAGATAATCTAGTTTTTAATTGAAGCAATATCATTTCTGTGGTTCCAGGGTAGTAAAGTTCTTAAAAGCTTGTCCATCAACATACAGGGCTAACATTACTTTTTAAGACATTTGGGTATAGCAGGTATATTAAAAGAATCTTAAATTTTAAGACTCTTTTAAGTTTTAAGATATTTTATATAAATATCAACTTCAATTTCACAAGTGTATTACTAGGTTTGATTTATCCTTCAGTCTCTCAGAGTTTTAATGTCTTGACTTAAAAATGTTTATTTTGTAGGTATTTTGTATAAGTCTCTGTGCTAGACCTTGGGAATATCATAAATATTATAATATTTATTTTAGAGGGTTATTATGAAAATAGGCCACCAGATTTTTACAGATCCCAGCAAAACCTTTAACAAATAAATGTCAGTTGTAATGTTGCTGTGGTTATAGCTGTTAAGGAGAACGTGCTAGGGCTTTTGAGGATAAGTCTTCAAGTAGAATGGATATATATATATATACACACACATATATATAATTCAATAGCGAGGATGTTATAATAAAATGTGCATGGTAAAGCCATGTTACTTTGTTACTGTCATTTAGTACTTCATACACCAATCACAGTTGTCTGGGCTTTAGAGAGCAATGCAAATTACAGAAATCACTGCTACTGCTAAGTCACTTCAGTTGTGTCCAACTCTGTGTGACCCCATAGATGGCAGCCCACCAGGGTCCCCCATCCCTGGGATTCTCCAGGCAAGAACACTGGAGTGGGTTGCCATTTCCTTCTCCAATGCATGAAAGTGAAAAGTGAAAGGGAAGTCGCTCAGTCGTGTCTGACTCTATGCGACCCCACGGACCGCAGCCCACCAGGCTCGTCTGTCCATGGGATTTTCCAGGCAAGAGTACTGGAGTGGGGTGCCATCGCCTTCTCCAACAGAAATCAAAATGGTATATTATTTAGTGGATAAGAAAGTATCTGCTTTTGATTATAACAGTCGAAAATTTCATTTGCTTGATGCAAGAAAATACTCAAATGCAGAAGATGACTTGGGTAGATAGCAAAGCATTTTTTTAAAATAAAAGATTTAAACAGACAAATGCTTCTTTCCTACAATTGTACTGTTACAAAGCAAATAATAGAATATATTGATGTTTTTAGAAACTAACAGTCAAACAGTAAAGAAGTAGTGTGCACTTTCCTCAGAATATATTATCTCATGTCTGTGTTATTTTTTTATCTTTAAAATTGGTTTATTTAGGGAAAGGGCCACTTGGTTGAGCAAGGGCTACTTATGTGACGTGTCAGTCTTTATTTTTGGGAAGTTCTACTATTTTTTTTTTTACTCAAATATAGGGTTTTTTTTTTTTTCTATAGAAAGTTATATAAATTTCCAAATGACTCTCTGGATCAAATAAATCAGAATGTTTCAATTAGAAAAAGTAACTAATAATCTAAATAGTGGAAAAATGAATTATCATCAATGAATTTTGTGTTTTCCAGAACTCTGAAATTTTCTTTTTGCTGGCTAAATGAATAAAATGCTAAAACTACTTGGTAGTTTGAATTCTGCAGCATTTTTGTCTACAGAGATTTTGTATTTTATTGGTATCAGTTAAAGTTAGGTGTCTTAAATGTGAAAAAGCTTGCTCTATATAGCATTGGTGCTATGAGAATATATTTAGTGAGTATGTAAAATAGAGTACTTAGTTGTAGTAACTCTTACTAAAAGCTTTCAAGAGAATGGATAGTCATTACTATTTAGGCTAATAGTAGGAAGTTATTATTACTCATAACTTTTAGCAGAATGGATATTCATTACTATTCAGGGTAGTTTGTGCCAGGTTGCTTTAGTCATGTCTGATTCTTTGCATTCCCATAGACTGTAGCCCACTCCATGGACTCTAGCCCACCCCATAGACTGTAGCCCACTCATGGACTCTACCCCGCCCCATGGACTGTAGCCCACCAGGCTCATCTGTCGATGGGATTTTGCAGTCAAGAATACTTGAGTGGGCTGCCATTTCCTTCTCCAGGTGATTTTCCCAACCCAGTGATTGAACCCTTCTCTCTTATATCTCCTGTACTGGCATTCAGGTTCTTTACCACTAGTGCCTGGGAAGCCCTAATAGAAGGAAGTTATTTGAGGATTCCCTGGTGGTACAGATGGTAAAAAATCTGTCTGCAATGCAGGAGACTTGGGTTGGATCTCTGGGGTCACAAAGAGTCAGACATGACTCAGCAACTAACACTTCAAATCACTTCAGGAAGTTATTTATTGTAAACCATACCATTTTTTCCCTCATACTTATAAATATGGTTTGATCACTATCCCTAATTTTTATTTCCTCATATATCAAAAGATTGAATTATTTTACATAATTTTATGACTTCTTCATAAAAAATCAATTCTCCCATGGCCCAACTCTTTTTACTTTGACCGAACTTTTCATTTCCCCTAACCCTTAGTACAGAGAAGGCAATGGCACCCCACTCCAGTACTCTTGCCTGGAAAATCCCATGGATGGAGGAGCCTGGTAGGCTGTGGTCCATGGGGTCTCAAAGAGTCGGACATGACTGAGCGACTTCCCTTTCACTTTTCACCTTCATGCATTGGAGAAGGAAATGGCAACACACTCCAGTGTTCTTGCCTGGAGAATCCCAGGGACAGGGGAGCCTGTGGGCTGCCATCTATGGGGTCGCACAGAGTCAGACATCACTGAAGTGACTTAGCAACCCTTAATAACCCTGGAGAAGGAAATGGCAACCCACTCCAGTATTCTTGCCTGGAGAATATCATGGACAGAGAAAGCCTGGCAAGCTACAGTCCATGGGATGGCAAAGAGTCAGACATGACTGAGCAACTAAAACAACCCTTAATAAAGTTACAGAGAAGAATCTACTGTCAACCCTTTATATCTGTTTCTTTGGTTCTTTTACATTCTTATTTCTCAAAGTAATTTTGTGTTGCCTTTATAATTTATTTATATTTAAATTTTGGTTTGTCAAGATTTAGTCTTCCCTCATCCGGACGGAGGAGCCTGGTAGGCTACAGTCCATCGGGTCGCTAAGAGTCAGACACGACTGAGCGACTTTACTTTCTCTTTTCACTTTCATGCATTGGAGAAGGAAATGGCAACCCACTCCATTGTTCTTGCTTGGAGAATCCCAGGGACGGGGGAGCCTGGTGGGCTGCCGTCTATGGGGTCACACAGAGTCAGATACGACTGATGTGACTTAGCAGCAGCAGCAGCATCCTTCCAATATAATTATGTCACAATCATGATAGAACTAATATTTGGCATGCACATCAATGTGACTTATATTGCTCACTTCTGAGACCAGTGAGTATTTCATGGAGTTCTTAAAGAATTTTCCCCCTAAAATTATTACTTTGTTTTACAATTTGCTTAGCTTTCTATGTACCTATTCCTAAGTGTTCCCAAAGTTTCCACGTGTATTAACCCCTCTGAAGGGCATTTTTCACTTAGCTAGATACTAACTCCTGTCAATTCCTTTCTTCCCCTTCCACACTAACACCTCACTCATCATCCACCTATAGTTAGAACTGTCAATATTTTTCCAGACCATTTTTTCCACATATTCTCTCTGCCTACTGCATAACTACTGTCTTTAGAGTCTCCTCATTTCATCATTGATATCCCCACCATTCTTTTCCCTACCCTTCTTGTCTCTTGGTTCCCAAGTTGTGTGTGTGTGCATGTTGGGTGGTAAGTGTACGCATGAGTGTGGTTTATTCTCTATGTTGGTGGAACATATCTTCAAGTAACTTCCAGATAGGTAGCATGGAGACCTAAAATTTTCTGAGAACTAGACATCCCAACGGAGAAGGCAATGGCAACCCACTCCAGAACTCTTGCCTGGAAAATCCCATGGACAGAGGAGCCTGGTAGGCTGCAGTTCATGAGGTCGCTGCGAGTCAGACATGACTGAGCGACTTCACTTTCACTTTTCACTCTCATGTATTGGAGAAGGAAATGGCAACCCACTCCAGTGTTCTTGCCTGGAGAATCCCAGGGATGGGGGAGCCTGGTGGGCTGCCGTCTCTGGGGTCGCACAGAGTCGGGCACAACTGAAGTGACTTAGCAGCAGTAGCAGCACACATCCCAAACTGATTTTATTCAATCCTTACACTTAATGAGTAGTTTGTGGATAGAAGTTTAGTTTATATTCTCTTCTACTTTGAATTTCAAGGGCATTACCCATGACTCTCTTCGAAGTGTCTGTTATTGCTGTTGAGACACTGTATGAATGCTTATCCTTCCTCCTTTGTATGTAATATATTTTAACTACGTAAAATACATAGTTATGTATTTTAATGTATTATGTAATGTATTTTAAACAACTATAAGCTAGTTATTTATAGAAACATTTGGAATCTGCTATATATCTCTTGCTGTTTTGAGTATAGTAACTTTGTGGAAATTTTTAAAATCAGATAGAACAAGATTTAAAGTTGTTTTATAAGCTGCATAATGCCTATAATGTAATTGATGTTAATTTTAGTTAATAGGCCATAATCAGCAACAATGTTGATTATTTTCCTTTCCAATAATTGCAGACAGTTTTATAAATTTAAAATATTTTTCATGCAAAAGTGCTCTAACCATTAATATTAAAAAAGGATGGAAAGTACAATTGGCAAAAGTCAGGTGATACTAGAATATGTATCAGTAGATTTTAACCTTTGCCAGTTAATTAGTTGACTCTTGGTGAATAGTTTCATTGTTCTGGGTCTCTGTTTCTATAACTTTAAAGTGGAAATCGTTATTGTTTATTTATATCCCCTACTGTTTCATGAAAATGAATCAGAAAATGCATTCATATTTTAAAGGCATTTAGAACAAAGTAAAATTATGTATCTGTAGTATTTATAAGTCTTTTTTGTTAATTTTCTACATCTATGCTAAGAGAATATTCTTGGTTTATATTCATTCACTACCCTTTACTATGTTTTAAAGTCCTTGTTTTGATTCAAATGTCTCTCTCTCATAAATAAATCAGAGCACTAACTCCCAATGCAAGTATTTCAGGGACTTCTAGGCAATGAAGACATTTCCAGAAAATATTAAAAACTGCCATTACAGATATTAACTTCAGAAAGTCTAAAATGTTCTGGGCTTATATTTAGCAATTGCCAATTCTTTGATTTGTGCTTATGGCTAAGAAATGGTCAAGAAATATTAAAGACATTTAATTCATTTCTAATGGTCAGTTAATAACCTCTGGTGATGAATCTGTCTCAGGTAAAGACCCTGAATTAGTTTTTATTTCAATAATAGACTGTTTTTAGAATATGCTTTATATGTTAAATTCCCAGTGAGTAATCAAGGACTAGAAATCATTACCACTGAATTTTAAACTCAGGTGATTTAGGAAAGCATAATAAGGTCTGGGAAAGCCATTCTTCATGGAGAGGAGGTATTACTATACAAGGGATCACATGAGAATTATTCTGGGAAGAAAAATGGTTTGAAACACTGTAATAAATTATATATATATAATAAATATACTTTTCAAAACAAACTAGAAAATGTAGGACCCTGAAAACATCTTTTCTGTTGGAATGACAAAGGGAAAAAAAGAGAAGCCATTTTAGAAAACATGAGTTTAAAAGTCTTGGGAAAAAGCAGGCCAGGAGTGATCACTCACATGATAACAGGCGATGATAGGGGGCACTGCAGGCGGACTCTTTACCAGCTGAGCTACCAGAGAAGCCCCAGGGACAATGACAGCTAGCGTATACTGAGTATAAGCCAGTCACGGTACCAAGTACCTTAACTATTTCCATCAATCCTGGCAGCACACACTCATGGTAGATACTACTGTTAGTCTTACTTTTGTAGACTAGGAACCAGAGACTTGGAAAATTTGAGTAATGTGTCTAATACCATACATATAAAAATAGTTATGTTCATATTAACGTTTAAAAATATATACCTTGTCCATGAGTAAGAAAATACTACATGTAAAGATGTCAATTTCCTCAAAACAGTATCTGAATTTTAGTATAATTCCAACAAATATTCATGTGCAACTTCCTTTGCTTCTCAACAAAGAGTTTTTTTTTTTTTTAGCCATTGAGAAATGGCTAAAAGCGGTCTAATTTAGAAAAACCAAAAATAAAACAAGAATAACAACGAGACAGGCACTGACAGATACAAATAGGATGAAAGGTCAACAAAAGTTTCCATTAAGTCCATTACCAGACACAAACATTCTTGAAAACTCTGAATATGATTGATATGGTATTTCATACTAGTTAGGAAAGGAAAGCTTATTACCTTATCCCCTTATCACATGGATAAAAAATTTTACTTAATTCAATATTACCTTTCACACCACAAAACAGCTAGAAGAAAACAGAAATAATTATGTACCTAGTATCCTCCTTGTGGAAAAAGAATATTCAAGCAAATGATTAAAGAAGAAATAAATAAAATTATAAATTTGATCTCACATATTTTGGAATACAAGTTTAGGAATAAAAGTCAGGGATTTAAATTGCCATTTTAAAAGGCTTGGACACACCTTTTGTTCACATTTATGTTACTCATACCCATGGATTGAACAACCATGGATTGTGTTACAATCTAAGCTTCGTCCCCAGTGCTTACCCTAGTGCCATTAACAACAGTATTTGCTGAGAGACTCCTTGGATGTTCTAGTAACATCTGCTACTCTGTTCTAGTTGGGGGTCTTTCAGAATGATTTTGTATTTTTGTCTCTGCAAGCTAATTTTTAAACAACCCAGTTGGACAAGGAAATGAAATTAAATGAAAAATTTACATAGAGCATTTGTATATTCTAATCTACAAAGCCCTGGAGGGATAACTATCATTTACTCCATTTTCTTTTTCCTGTTGGAGAAAATATTTGGAGAAAGTAATTAAACAAAACAAAACACAACACTTTTTTTGTATGTGTTTATGAAAACAAGGCAAGACAGAGGACTCCAGTTCTGAGACCTATATTTTTTCTTGGTCAGGAAGTCATTTCTGTTCTACACTTGCTTCATGGACTTTACAAAATATGTTCATACACCTAAGAAGGACTCATATTAATCACTGTTACAGTTACATGTAAAAGAGACACCTATATAAAATAGACGAGATACCAGTTAAAATGAGATTTGCATTATTTCTATATAAACCCTTATGCTTAATAAAACTTCCAATATTAAATCAAGTCTTTAGCTCTTTCCTAAACCGCTGCCCTCCCTCCACCACCACATCCTTCGGTTGACATCCTTAGGTGATGTGCTTTCACATACTCAATTATTTGAAAATACTTGTGAGTAGAATTTAGCATGTTACGAAAACAGTAGAGGTTTATTTGTGCTGGCCCACTGAAAATGAAAATTGAGTGATCAAATTCAGGCTTCCAAAGATACTTAAGAGAATAAGTAATTTATTAGGGTTATTTGTTCTTTAAATGCACGCAGCCAGGCAAATGAAGCCTCATACAGAGTTGGGATCCTAACGCCTCCTGTTTAAGCTTGTGAACATCTGGTTTCGGAGAATAAATGGGTCATGTCAGTCATTATATGTAATGTACGTGGATACCCACCAGCAAAGAAAAACATAATTAGAAATTTAAGAAATGTGGCAAAGGGCCAAATTGTCTATTTTGAGTGTATTATAAGTTTTCAAGGTAAGCTGGGGAAACACCAGTACAATTGGAAAGTCTAATTGATTTGATCTAAATCTTTAAAGTGGTCTTGCATAAGCTCTCCCAAGAAGTGCATATTTTATTTGGAGGAATATCACTCTTTTGGATCAGATCTAAATGGCTTTGTCTTATATCCACTTCTAATTTAATAATAGCTACAATTTAAAGAATATTAATCATGTGCCATACATGGTGCTTATTTGCTCTTTACATTGTGCACTTACTTAAACTATGGGCATTCAATTATTCATTAGCAGAAATAGTTCACAAAAATTACTATTTTCCACTACAACTTAGAATTTCAGAACCTTTGATTGATCTTATATTCTGACACACTGAATTAATCTCACACTAGGATTAAAATTTATGAGTCAGTGCTGTACAGAAGATGAAACATTATTAGAAAAAAATGACTAAGAGGAAAACAGATTAAAAAAAAATCAGAACTCATAATAAGTTGACTTGTTCAATAAGTAGTACTTAGAATTCAACATTAATATTAAAACAAAAACATACAAACAAACAAATAAATCTGTATAGCAAACAGATTCAACCAAAATCCAGGATAGTAAATTTTATCTTACCTTCAGTGTCTGCTAGTCCTATGCCTACTCCTGTCTGTTTTATAGGCTCTTGCCCATTCTGTCCCATCTTTCCTCTGTTTAGAAAGGAAATAAGAGTTTATATACTTCAATTATGATCTTAAATGCAAACGTGAAGTCTAAGTTTGAAAAAATAGAATGTGACATTATATATTCAGACCTGCAACAAATTACTTGAAGGGCAAATATAAACATAATAAATTGATTCCCATCATGTTAATTTTAAAGTGGATATTTGTTCATTATTCCTATTTAGGCTAAACATTGTACCTCAAAATTCAGTGTTCTATTCACGGATTCATTTGTCAAAGATCAGACCATCATGAAATCTTCTAATTTTGTTTTGGAATGGGGATTTTTTTTTTTCTTACCATTTTTAACTCAAGAAGGAGGGTTTTTTAGATCTACACTTTGTTATGATGAGTTGTATAGATCTTTTGGTGAGAAGGGAAATTTTGAATTGAATAACTTAAAATAATATTGAAACAATATGGATGTTTATTTCTTTCAGATCCTTCCTGAGTGTAGCTTATTGGCTTTTGAAGTCATCCTGCTTGGTCTCTATTTCTGGCTCTACTACTTTATGCTGTCATTTAAGGTAAATCTACTTATCTTGTGAAGACTATTTCTTCTTTTGTAATTTAAGGATAGTAACACGAGTTACCCTTTGGTTGTGAGAAAATCACATGGAAAATGAATATAACTGCTTAGCACAGTGACTGAAACAGCATAATATTCAATATATATAAAGTGCTGATAGGTAGTTGCATACATAATGGCTTTAGAATTCAGCCAATGGCTGCAAACCAGTTTTAGTTTTGGCCTTCAACTTCTTGGAAGGCCAAACAGATGAAGAACTCAGGAGACTATGAGCCCTGTGAGTTCAGAATATTGATAATGTAACTGCCAAAAGACTATAGGCACTTCTTGTTTCTTCAGAGAAAAAGTTACATGGCATACAAAAGATTCTGAAATTGCCCTTATATGTAATTATATAAGATGTTCTAAAAAGATGGACTAAAAAGGTTTAAGTGTTTTAAAAAAAGGTGCTTGATCAAAGAAATGTCTTGATATTATACTTTCCAGACAATAATTCTAACATGGCAGTATTTACTAACAATTCATTTTTATTCTCACAAAAATATTTAATTTGCCAACCAGTGAAAATGTAACCATACTTATTTCTTAAGAATCCAATTTTATCTTACTTGAAAACTGCTCTAAAGATCCTCTTATCATTTTAGTGAAATGGTTCTGTACATAATGAAAGAGGAACTGACGTAAATTCAACAATTATTTTACCTTGAAAGCCAGTATATTGTTCCAGTATAACAATCCTAGGTCAAAGTTTTAAGCACACATTTTTAATAATTGATATTTTGAAGGATAAAGTTAGAAATGTTAGAAATTATATATATATATGTCTGCATCTGAATATGTACAAAAGTCTTGATTAAGCAATGTGCAAAACTTCAGCTTGTGTAATTACTTCAGTGAGATCACAACAGAGTTGATAAGTTAAAAAAATTAACTTTGCAGTATCTGCTACTATTACACAGGGAGAAAGCCTAACAGTAGCAATCTTGCCTTTAGCAGTACCCTGTATTAGTAGAGCTGGCCACAACACAACCTGTTACTCAGCCATACGCAGGTGAAAGTGAGAAACGATCTAGCAGTGCTAATCTAGTAGATCAGAGTGCTAAAAAATTACCATTCTATTCTATGCCAGACTTTAACAAAATAAGTATAATTTTCAGTAATTGCGACAAGAATTTTTTGGGTAATTTTTTACTTGGTCTTGAGGTTTAGATTTAATATTTTAATGATGCTATTCAGCTGCAGTACTTGCTTCTATTGAAAACTGATTTTCACATTTGGTATTTAGCCAAAATATATATTAGGTGCATTTCTAAGATTATACAGAAAACTTGCAGCACCGCAAAAGCTAAATGAAGTACAAAGGAAATATAACTGTTGGTCATATAAAGGATACAATGTTTTGAATTCTCAATAAATAACCTTCAGCTCGGAACATTCTGACTGCACAAATGATAATGTTTATTTGTTAAACAATCACCAAGTAGTTATTGAACACTTATGCTAGCCCAAGCAATAATTGTGTTAGATACAAAAGGAGATAAAAGAACCACCAAATACTGATTCTTACATATCTCCTGTAATGCTTTAGAAAAGAGAACTTTCTTTGTCCTCATATGGCAAAACAATAGTTTCCTAGCTTTTGATTTACAAAAGAAATAGGAAAACGGGAAAAAACAAAATTGAAATGTGGTCTGTAGGTAAAAAAAAAAAAAAAAATCCACTTTAGACATTCAGATATTGAGGAAATAATGTACTTATGCTCTGGAAGTTATAAATTTTGTCATCGTGTTAAATCATATATCTTGAAAGGTACAGATAAATTGGAAGTCATGTGTGGTGCAAACCCTTTACTGACATACGATATTCACAGCTTGGAGACAGGAATGCAATGACTTGCAGAAATTCTCTTCTGTTAAATTGGATCATCAATGTATGGACCTACGAGATTGTATCCCTTTTAGAAATCATTGCCAATAAAAACGAACTGATTAAATACAAATAAGTCCATTGAATCCACAACCTACATCTTAAAAGAGTAGATGGATAGATAATCCAATATTGAGTCAAGTAGGAAAAACATATCCTGAAAATCACAAAATAAACATATTTTTCCACTGTACAAATCTATTTTACCCTATTATTTTGCTTTTATAAACTTGAGCCATTATCTAAATATTAGAGCTCTTCTGGGGATCAAAAGGAAAGATTTCAAAAAACCTTGACATTAAAACAAAGAGAAGTAAAAGTTCCACTCCCAGAGAAGATTTCACTCAACAGAGAAAATTTAACAAGGCCCAGGGCAGTGGTTCACAAACTCACTCTGTAAAGGGCCAGATAATGAAGGATTTGAATGTTCTCTGCTGCAATCACACAATTCTGCCCCTAGAGCACAGACAATATTAGGTAACACATAAGCAGGCTGGTGGGGCCGTATTCCAATAAAACTTAACATATGGACACAAATTTCAAATTCACACAATTATCATGTATCACAAAATGCTATTCTTCTGGGCTTTTGGGAAACATTTAAAAATGCAAAAGCCATTTTTAGTTCTTCCTAGACCTTACAAAACCAGGCAGTGGGCTAGATTCACCCTGGCCTAGAGCCTGGAGCTGTGGCCCAATGGCATTTTTGAAAACTTATCAACTAGTTATTGGAGAAAGTCAGGGAGTTTAGATTTTGATATTGGAATAGAGATAACATATTTACCTTGGATTTATCTTGGATGCTACTAAATTTTGCCACCAATATGACTAAAACCATTCTAACACATTCTAAACACAATCTGCTTTAGTTTTGCATTTTATTTGCAATATGATTTTCTCGAGGCTTAACATTTTATAAATGAACGTTATTCTAAGAGTATCTATTTGGGGACCTATATACGGCTTATTACTTGTTCTAGAAAATATGGTTCCACTTCAAAATATTCCATTTTAATGGTAGAAGAATTTATAGTTGAAAAGTTATTAGTAGTCCAATGTGTTTCTATTTCAAATATAATATATGAGCTCTTTATATATATTTAAATGTCTCCTGATTCAAAATAAATTAATCTATACATTATATGATTACAGCATCCACATACTACTGCTGCTGAACTTCCTTCAGCATCAGTTCAGTCCAGTTCAGTAGATCAGTCATGTCTGACTCTTTGCGACCCCATGGACATCTAAGTTATCATTTTAGCAGTGTTTTCTATTAAATATTGAATGTATTGATTAAGTTGTCCTGGTAGTGACCAGCATTCATCCTTAGAATTCACTAAATTAATCCAATCTTTCCTGAATGGTCTATTTTTCTGTTGGTGCAAAGAGTGGAAGTGCTTCAGAGATACTGACTCAAACTTGGATAATTATCTAGTTATTTCCTTTTCATTGGTAAGAGAAGCTTACTCATGATGCTGTTAACTTTGTAGTGGAAAAAAAAGAGAGCCACTTACATCCTTGGAATAGGAAATAGATTAGTCTCCCCTGCAGCGCTGCTGCTTCCTTCACTGTCCACGCTATACCCACTGCCAAAGCTGCTGCCCGAGGAGCCAGTGGACACGGAGCTTTCTGCAGGCCGGTGATTGGTGGGCTTGGCTGCATGGTGTGGGAAGAGTCAACGCCACAGTCAATCAGTGAAACTCCAACTGATCTCCAAATGCAACTTAAACGTTTTTCTCCATTTACATTATAAAGAAACAGCTCTGGCAAAAATTCTGCATTTCTTAACCTTGCTTTCGTTCTCTTTTCCTTAATCAATAACTTACAGTGGCAACACTAAAGCCCTTGATTGTTTTTGTTGGACAAAAAAGAAAAACAAAATCAGTTCTAGGGATAAACCATCAGATTTTTAGACTGAGTTAAATATTATTATTATTTGTTGTGATTTATTTGTACTGTATTACAATAATACTATGGCAAGCAAATAAGAATTGTGGCTATTTCATAGAGAAAAGACTTTAGGAAGACTTGGGTAGATAGAAGTGACAGAATACATGAAAATTGCAATATTTTCCATGTTAATAGCCAATAATTTAAGAAGTCAAGGTGCAAAATAGAATAGATCTTTTTAGGAAATGATTAAAAATTCTGGACTTGTTTGTATGTAGCCCTACCAACTGCCTCCAGCAGGTTTTAAACTTTGAAGATATTTATTTTCCTTTAGTCATGTCCTAGTTTATGAGTGGGAGTTGTTTTAAATAACCCATGAGTTTGATTTTTGAACATAAGAATGCATATTCCCATAGAAGAATTATAAATCTGTATTATAAATTATGCAATAAGTGAATGGCAATGTTAGCAGAGTTCTAGATTAGAGATTTGGGAGGAAATTTTGATGCCAAAGAAATGAAGAGAAAGAGTTTCCTCTTTTTTGTGGGGGTTGGGGAGATGCTCTAGGCAGATTTTTGAAACTATCATTTTTCTTCTGCTGTGTGGTCAGAGTTTTAGGAGTGTGAGCTCTGATCTCACAGAATATGGTTTTGAATTCCCAATCCGGCTGAAGTAACTCTAGGAAGTCTGTTTCCTCATTTGAAAATAATGGAGTCAATAAAGCCTCCCTCATAAAATGATGGTAATCAGGAGGGAGATAAAGCTGGAATACAGTAATGCACACTTTTTTTACTGTGATTTTCTTTGCTATACCCGTCAGACCTCTTCCTCAGGGCTTTATCATCAATGGCTGTTTCCCAGTCTTTGAGAGTATCTGGTCCCTGACAATGAATTCACCTTGATTCTCTTCTAATTTTAGATGTACTTTAAGCTGCAAAACTATTTAGATTCTCTCTCCTCCATAAATACTCTTCTACTGTTTAGTCAGGAGTTTCTTAAGCAGTTGGATGGATCCACATCACTTAATAAAGAGTTGATAATCTTTTATGATCTTATATTATCAACATTTTTCTTAAAGAAATGTACAAAAGCACAATGGCAATCTGGCGGTGCTTTAAGCGGTATATACCCCTTCCAAAAAATAGAAAACGTAGATACTGTGAAGGAAATCATTTGAGGGCAGGAAACTATCAGATTAGCTAGGATCAAGTCTTTCAAAGGTTTTAAGTTTTTTTCTCACTTCTTCCTTTCCATTTCTGAACAATCAGTTTCTCTAAAGCCACCAGAAATGTTCATACCAGCCACCAAATGTTAGTGATGGTAGGATTCTTTTTCCAGAATAGAGAAGGAAGAAATATTTGATAATTAGTCAGCTGTATGTCAGGTGTGTATTAAATTGGGAATAGCTAGTTAGAAAAGTGCCTGAATCCTGTTAAGTAACCAGTCACCAGTGAATTAAGAGTAACACATAGGACTAGATTTCCAGGAAAAGAATAATAATCATAATGCTTGTTTGATATTCTCTTTAACTTATGTAGAAGAAATCTGGCTAATGTGTTAAAGACTTTTTAAAAAGATAAAGTTATAAAATGCAAGGGTAATATGACATATAAAATTATGAACACAATAAAGTAGATTAAACTGTATAATCAACTGCACAGTGAGTCAGACAAGTCAATGGATTATAAACGAGGAAAAGCTATCACACTTTTTGATTGTCAATAGATGATTTAACTAACTAGATTGTTAATATTTTTAGTATGACACTGAATGTAAGAAAGTGATTTCATCAACTGGAAAATCTCAATATATTACTTTCAAAGACAAACCTTAATTAATAGACATTATTTTTAAACTCAATTTACTAATTTAAAACTTTTTTTTTTAATCCCTGAGCAATCTCACAAATCTCACAATACATCAAAATATCCAAAGATGTCTTATTATTTACATTTCAAAATCTCTAATCTTTTCTCTGGCAAACTTTGATTTTTACCTGATGAATTTCTAGCTCTAGTCCTCTTCTGGGATATTTGAGAAATGTGAACAGAATGTAAAACAATATAATCATAGGAAACGAAAAAGGCTAGAAATAAATTTAAGGAAACAGTTTTTTCATATTGCCTAGGCAAATGGAAATTTCATGTGGAAAACCAATTAAAGTATTGCCAATATTTTAAATGCAAACCAGTAATATTTAAACAAAGAAAGTTAAATATAGGGAACATATACAAATTTCAGAATAAGTCTAAGTCCACCTTTGTAAAATGAAATTACATGTAAAGTTAAATCTAAAGAAATTTTGGGTATTTAGATGAATAACTCGAATGTTTATGTTTGGCATTATTTTAATAAAATGTCTGTGCATGACTGTACTTTTTTTTTTAACCTGATATGTAGAGATAGCTTGACACAGTTAGTTTCTGAAAATGAATTCAATTATAATGCAGAATATATCTTCCCTGTACAGGGCTATATCTATATTGCATAAAATGAGGTTAAAATATAGAAACGCAGTTTTGATGATCTGGTGCTAAGAGTCCAAATATTTTAATAGTTCCTTTTCAGTTACTTGAAACAACACATCTATTTACTAATTTTCTCTAATTGAATCAGCTCCCACATAAGAAACCATCAATTATATTAAACTGAACTAAATCTGTATTTCTGCAAACCTCCAACAGTAAATCCTAAAAGCAATGAATAAAGTGCTTAAGGACTTTCTATTAGAGGCCAGATTATAATTTCAAGACATCTCATGATTTCAGTCAAATTCTTTAGTTTGCTTTATCAAATCTGTTTCATTTACTTTATTGGCTGTTGTTTTCCACAAGTACCTCCCATGACTTTCCTTTGTATACTCTTCACTGAAGCCCATTCAGACCACTCACTTTGAATCGCTATGATTTGGTTTCTCTTCTCCTGAGCTCTAGCCAAGTCTCTTTCCAATTTTGTTATACCTTCCTCTGACCCTGTCATTTTCTCTATCTAAATGATACTCATCTGGAAAGGTACAGTTCAGATGGAACCTGTTTCATACATTTCCTTCATCTTTATACTCAGAAGTGAACTCTCCTATATTTAGACTCTCACAGCACATAATTTATATAGCTTTTACAGCAATAATCATTTTCTATATTTAATTGTAGTTGTTAGATTCATGCGGTTATTGGAAGAAGAACCTACCTATATTTGTTCCATGATAGCCTTCTTAAAAGCTTAATCCTGGAACTATGCTGAAGCAATATTTAATAAATTGATAGTAAAAATTATAATAATGATAATTATATTAATAATTCTTTCCTTTAACCAAACAACTTAAAATATCTGAGTGATATAGAAGATTTCTCACTTTTTAAAAATTCAGTTCTGTGTTGATACAAATCAAAAATATCAGAAACACCACAGTATATATATATTATATACATATATATATTTACCCCATGTTCTTTGTCAATGAAACTTTGGGTAATCTTTTTTTTTTTTGGTTAACTTTTAAAATCAGAGATTCAACTTTAATCTGTCATACTGCATAGAAAAATGTGATCACTTGATCAGATGTTTTGTCATCCCAAATACCCCCAAACTGGTTTGATTAAAAGAAATATTTAATGATAACACATGAAACATTGGAGAGCATAGCCTTGTGAATTCATAACAGACCATGAATATTATATATATATACACACATATATATACATACATATATATATTTCTAAACTGGAGTGACAGAATAATACATATGGTAACATTCCATGGGAGGTACTAGAGGGTGCACTTAAGCTGACTGCAACTCTTGGTGTACAGACAGGAGGTAGGCTCTGGTTTATATTTCAGTATAATGTCTCTCTACATTTCTTGTAGAAAATAATACTTGAAAACAGTAAAACTAAATATGACTTTTCATAATATTATGATTTCAAAATTAACAATTTAAAAAATTTCTTCTTCATTCTTCCAACTCTTTAACAGAATTTCAGAAATCATGTATTATGCATCTGTGTATTACATATGAAAATATTTATTTCACATTCAATTTGAGACTTTTTTAATAATGAAAAACACTTTTGGAGCCATTTTCTTAATGAATTACATTTTGGGAGGCCTATTTTCTTTTTGAATTTTTACTTGTATTTTCAAAAACCAACTAGAAAAAAGCGTGTATCAAATAAATATGTGATGGTATAAGTCTACACTGCTGCTGCTGCTGCTGAGTCTAGAAGAATAAATACTAGCATGTTGAATCATTTTGGGACTCATTTATTGAGGGGGCATTTCAGGTAAATTAATTTTATCTTCTGTGAGGCAATTCAATCTGTTTTGAATTATTCTCTGACCTCTTCATTTTCTGTGGCTGCTAGGTGGTTAGACATCATTTTGTTTGATTGCTCCTCTGTGGCTGACCTTTATTAAATAGGGTAGTGTCTCTTTGACTGCCCATCTGTCTTCAATTAGCTTGCTCTGTTGATTTCCCCGCTACTATATATACATCTTTTAAAAAATGCAGAACTATCACTGTACCTACCACATGATGGCAGCACCCGTGTTCAAAGTGTCAGATCAAAACTGTGGATGACTTTATAATTGCACAATCTTGGACTCTAAAGTTAATTAGTTCCAGAACCATCATCTTGTTTATAGAAAAACTAAGACCCTCCTTTTTATCTTTTTTTTAAAGTTTAAGTGACTTTTTTCCAGGTCACACATTCATTAATGAAACAGAATCAAGACTAATCAAAATTAATGAAAGCGCTCATCCAGTTTTCTATAATATTGAATTTCTCAAATTAAGGGTTGTCTATTATAGAATTCAGTGCTTGGAATGTATGAAGCCTGTGCTATTCTTTCACTGATTTTATATCCCTGGTCTAGCTCAAAGGTGTTTCTAAATACTTCAGGAGTAACTTATTATGTAGGTAAGCCTATAATTTCCTATTATATATATTATTATTCCTATATGCAGTATATTATCTTCATAGATACAGTGTATAGGGCTTTAGGATCAATTGTTTGGAATTAAGATAAATCAATCAATAATTCTTTTATTTCAATAGTATAATGATGAACTGAAATAACTGCCTATTGCTGAAATGATATACTTACAGCATGCATTTTCTTTGTTGTTCTTCAGCTAGTATTATATTTACATTAGTGACCTTTTCTATTTTATCTCCTTTACCTTTCACTCTATTTATCTATCTATTATTATTGTTGCTTTTGTGTTATTTTTACCAAAGAGATCTTGCAGCTTTATCACATTTGCTGATTGGATTTGGATGGAGTCCAAATGTCAGATTTTAGTTTCCACTGTTACTAGCGTTATTGGTAGGTTTTCCCTTGAATTATGTCCGGTAACATTTTTAGCTTTCTACTACCATCCAGGAGTATTAATTTAAGAAGAGATATTGCATCTTACAAGGACTTAGAAACTTAATATAATTTTTTTCTGATTCACTTCAATATATTCATTATCCAATTAGGGAAAATTTAGAAAAAGACACTAGAAAAATGGCATAGGTGGTTTAATACAATTATCTGTATTTGTAACCTCCAAACTGTAATTATTTACATTTGTTACCTCCAAATTATAAGTTTTCACAAATAAAAGTATTTAAAATAGACACCTCTCATTTTTATATTGGTCATTTGTAAACTCATGGATAAGGGCAGTGGAAGGATGTCACTGCAATATTTTCTAAATGAAAAATTATTGGTGATTTTATTACTTCTCTCTCAGGGTTGCTGAAGATAAAATTAACACTAACACTGGGTTTGGTCCTTCAGATATATATATGTATGCATATATCAGAAAGTTATAACAAGCTTATAAAAATCAAAATATGTCCCTTAAAATATTCCATATTATTCACATAGTAGCTTCTTTCAGACAGGGAGATGATGTGATTCCTCTATTATCTTTCTGAAGACAGAACGTAAAGCTTTTAATCCTGCTTGCGCTCTTCCCTCTCCATATGGTCCAGTGTACTACTGTGCCTGTATTTATGCTATAATGTTGCCTTTTAGTGTGTCTTACTTACTAAAGGTGTTTTTGTTTAAGAACATGTTTTGGAAGAAACTACTTAAAATAAAGTTTAAATGTGGATCAAAATTTCAGATTAAATAATGGATAAATGTTTGATTAAAACGTCATTAAAGTTAATTCATCTTATCTTAAATAAATTTAGTTTATAATTCCAGCTATGTCCAAACAAAATTAACAAAGAATTTATCAAAGACCAAGTTTTTGTGCTAAGAAATGCTAACACAATTAAGATCTTTACCCTTAAATAACACAATAAAAATCTTTAAAAGATTCATAGTAAGGAGAATCATATTTGAAAGAAAAACTATTCAAGGGCATCAATTTTTCAAGGGCAACTCTATTTTACAATATTCTCTTCTGAAACTTAAATATCCTGTCTCTTGCAGTTTGCTTGAGAAAGTAATTATATAGTCATCTTTGAAAAATGTTCTTCATAATCCTGAAACTGATCACTAAGATTATGAATACTTGGATAACAAGGATGTTATTCTAAAATAGAATCCAAATATTTTGATTTATATAAAAATCCTGTCCAAAGGAGACATTTCCAGTACAAACAAATAGAAATTAATAATAGCATACTGATTTATATGGCTAATGCTACAACAAACCCTCAGTATTATTTTTCATGATCATTCAAATACAGTCAGTGGCCATAAAGAGGAATCTGGACAATTATCTGATAAATACATGTCCAGTCCCATGGAATTTAGTCTTTAATTAATTTCATTAATATTCCTACCTTCTCCAAATAGATTGTTTTCTCTCCTCCTATAGTTGGTTGTGTGTTAAGTTGCTTCAGTCATGCCTGACTTTTTGTGACCCTATGGACTATAGCCTGCCAGGCTCCTCTGTCCATGGGATTCTCCAGGCAAAAATACTGGAGTGGGTTGCCATTTCCTCCTCCAGGGGATCTTCCTGACCCAGAGATCAAACCTGTGTCTCTCACGTCTCCTGCACTGGCAGGTGGCTTCTCACCACTAGTGCCACCTGGGAAGCCAGTAAACTGTAAAGATCATGAGAGAGAACCAGACCAGAACAAAACAATATTCTACTTTCAGATATTTATTTCTACAAATACTATTGTCTGGTTACATATAAACAAATCGACCAACTGCATTGTTCTTCAATTTCAGTTTAAGATAGAGAAAACTCATGCTTTTGCCATTCTTAAAATTCTCCCACATATCTTTAATTGGTTAGTCAATAAATATTACTCCAATGGGAGATTCATGGGACAGTGATTTTTGTCTATTGTGTTCACTAAAAATCACTAACTCTTTGCAGAGTTTCTGAAACATGCTATTCATTAAAAAAAAAGTGTGTATGAATGAGAATAAATGATGAGCAACTAATCTGAGTAACCCAGATAATATTTTCTATAAATGATAAATATATATTTTCAGAATTCCCTTTTTAGATTTAATTATTTTAAAAAATACTTAATTATATCCTTAAGGGTTAAGGATTAGGTAAGGGTTAAGAAACTCAAGTTTTACTTAAATTTGAATCAAAGTGATGATCTTCAATGTTTCTATTGTTACTTAATGCCCCAAATTAATTTTCAATGTGTAGAACTCCTAATATAGATGGTACAAGAGAAGATAAAAGAAACAGCTTATAAATGATTTTTTCCCAATAAGTTTATATAAATAAGGACATGAAATAAAATGTATTTACCTTTACAATACTCTGACTCTACCATAGGCTAGAAACAACTTGATTAAAGTTGATAGACAATTTATCAGGCAAACTTCAAAATTATATGGGCATATAATCATAATTTAATCTAAATCATGTCCAGTAAATTAATTAAGATAAAATAAAAAATAGTCAATCTTAAATTACAAATTAACATTAATGAAAAAGGAAAGTAAGGGTTCTGAAATGCACTATAAGAAATATAAGGTATAAAAAACTTAGAGACAAATATGATAATTCTATCTTGTGAGAAACTTCTAATTATCCTACTTTCTTGACCATTGGAAAAATTATGATTATGCCTGTGTATGGAGCAGTGGTTCTTAAACATTTTGGTTTCAAGATCACTTTTACATTCTTAAACATTACTGAATTCCTCAAAGAACTCTGTTTCATGTGAGTTATATCTATCAATATTTATCATATTCAAAATTAACAATAGTTTAACATAAACAATTGAGAAATACATTTTCCATTAGCCATCAACGCAATGATATTGTGCCTTTTCATGGAAATGTAGGAAAAGTTCATGCGTATTACAAAAAGAATGAGAGTGAAAAAGGCAAATAACATCTTAGCAGTCTTAAGAATTTTTTGATCTTGTAGAGTCCTGAAAAGATCCCTGGAATACCTAGTGATCAATGGACACACTTTGAGAATTACTGGTCTAGCTCTACAGTGATGCAAATGAAGTATGAACTGTGAAAATGAAAGAAACAAAGCAGTTAGCACAAGCCTTCTTCAACAATCATCTTAAACCAGTATACTCATGACAAGCATTCTATGGTGACTTTTAGTTTTACTTTCTATACTAAAAAACATCGAGTTGTATCACCTTATTTGAAAAGATTTATTATTATTGATGTTATCATCCTTTTAATTTCTCTAAACTTTTGCAGAATTTGTTTACCCAGAACTTCACAGCTTTAGAGGAAGAAGGTCCTTATTCTTAATAAGGAATAAGGAATACTATGTGAGTCATAAAAATTTGCTTGTCTCCTCTATTAAAACAAAAAATCTACTTTATGTTACACAGAAACCCAGAGTAAATAATGAAATTTGGCAGGCATAAAAAAATGCAAATTCTTCCTCTGATGGATTTTCTCTACATAAAGTCTCTTCAGTTTTCTTGTACATTAATAGTTGGATGGAGCCAAAGTAGCTATTTAAGAAATGTCAGTAGCAATGACAACGCTTCACAACAAATTAAAAGTATAGAAAGAATATATATATTGCTATACAGAAAGAAATTTGACTTGTTCAGTATTAAAAAATACACTTTCTCTCTCTCTTTAGATTCCAAGCTCATTTCACAGTTAGATATAATCTGTATGTGTAACTGAATAACTTTGCTGTACACCAGAAACTAACATAACATTGTAAATTAATTATACTTAAAAAATTTTTAAATAAAAGTAAAAGCTATAAGAACTCTGAAAAAAAAATTACGTGCAAGAACTTTAAAAAAATGCAGTTTTTAGTTTGAAATGTCTCAAGGAGGAAAAGTTGATTTTGTTTCTGTGTTGAGAATAAAGCAAAATTTATTCTATTGTCTTTCTCATGTTTAAAAATAGACACCTACCTAACTTTCATCAAACATTTTCTTCTTAAAAGTGTATCTGTTCTTGATGGATTTGTAGTATTATTTGATTTGTTTCTGTTCAAATGATCAATTGACTTATTTTTCAGTATTTTAAAACACATTGAGGTATAAAGCTATGGTTATATCTATATTATTCCTAATTATGCATGTAAAAACCTCAATACCCCAATCAAATATTGCTGATATGTTTTCATTTAATATCCAAAAGTGTTTATTTGGTACCTCAATAACTGAAATATATATTTATACATTCAAAAAGTAATAAAATAAAAAAGGCTATTTTTCAAAGTCTGACTCATTATATGTAAAGATTCCTTCACCCTATACCATCCTCATATCCCAAAGATTATCTTGCACAACAAGAATGGGTGGAATATCACATTTTATATAATATAACATACTCAGATGAAAAGTGGAAAATAAATCAAGTAATTCATGGATAGATATCTGCAATTAGGCAACATTGGTAAGTAGCTACCTAGTGCCTTTGGCATTCCTCTGCCTCTCCCCTGGTTCCATGACCCTTCCTACCTACCCGGCTAATAACGTTCCCAGCCCCAAGCTCAGATTGTACCCTCTGTTCAGGATCTCGTACTGTGTTCCCATCAGCCTTCTCATGCTCCATGCTTCTCATTTCTTTCCTCCATCAGCATTTACTTGCCTGTCTCATTTCCTCAGGGTCCTGTTCTCTGCTGGTAATTTGATAAATTACCTTTTTGAATATAAATTTGCTCAAACCTAAAGTAAAATAATTTGCATTTTAAAAACTTAGGTTAAGTTTGTTAAAAGACATGTCATAAATAGCATTTAAGGGACTTTGGCATGTTAAAAATTAGGCCTTTCTCTTCTTGGATCATGTTAATAGTCCTGCTCAATCAAACAGGCCCATGGTTAGAGCATGTGACACCGCAATGCTGAAGCCAAGTTTGATACTTCGGCCAGTTGGTCTTACTATTCATGTCAGATGAAATGAACATGTAAATCCTCGGTATGAACCAGTAATTCTTTACATGGATGGCTTGATGAACTCATGGCTGCTACCAGAAAAAAGCAAAAGTATCCAATGATGACAGGTCAGTGAATTCACCTTTGGTAAGGAAGGTCCACCCACAAGAGGCAGCGTCATGTGATCAGAGCTATATATTTACTGTCTGTGACTCTGCATGAACAGCAGAGATACTTCAGGCAATAAATGTTAAATGATTACAGAGTTTTCAAAATGCATAATCAATCAGTTTAAGAAAATATGGAAAACTCTTTAAAAACACAAAGCTTTAGAAGAACATTTTGATTTTCACAAACAACAACAAAACAAAACCCTTGCCCCAAGAGAAACAGGCCGAAAAATTTGAAAGCTGAAATCCAATTTGATACTCTTAGATTTCTATTGGCTGTGTTCATATCAGTACAGTTTGTTTTCATTTTAAACTATCCCAAGTTTTATTTTTAAAGCTCTTCTCTTCTGCCTTTCTTTCTTATTTTTGCACAAACACAGTAAACTGAAGAATATAAAGTCTGTTTTTATTAACCTCTTGCATACATTCTAGACGATTTCACCTCCAAATGATCTCATTCTGATTTCTTTTCTGATCTTCACTTTCCTTTGGGACCCTTTCCTTTCCAGAAACAGAGAATGCCAAATTCCTTCTGACCAAAAGTGACCATCTACTTCTGGCCAGAACAGAATGGACCACTGATCGGCTGCTGCCCTTGTAACCAACACTTCCCTCCACTCCCAGTTCCCACCCTGTTTCCCAACCCAGCCACCCACTACCACTTGCCCAAGACAGCAGGTCTCAAAAAGAGATGGCTTAGTCAGAGTTCACCATGGCAACAAGGAAACTCTTCTTTGACAGGTACTGCAAAGGAGCCTTATGGAAAGTGGAGTTTCCAGCAGCGGTCTGTGGAAGTAGCTTCAGGCTTTTCTCCTGAATTCAGCCACAGCAAGGGACCCTCAATCATAGTTCCCTCACACAACTCAGTCAATGATTTCTCTTTTCAGCTAGTGTCTCCAAGCTGTTCCAACAGTTCTACTGCCCGGGGTGGAGGGATATTTCTACCCATCTTTTATCAGTGTTTCTAAACTTCAAGCTCACTTAAAAATCTCAGCATCAAACAAAAATAGCTCAGGAATTAAAAAATGTCCCTAAAATGTAATATATTCAATAGCAACTAAAGTTAATTTTCAAGGTTTTAAGAACTTTTGTTTTAGTTGTGGTATGGTTTTAAGAAACAACCTATTTTTAAAACTCTCTTCCCAGGTTGGTGTTACTTTCTAAAACAGCCAGGCCTGTATTCAACCAAACCAACTGGCTTGGGAAAAAAAACATCTCCAGGGATTTCTAAACACAAACAGAGAGTTGTTTAGGTATCAGGATGAGCTGGCACAATCTGCCTAGCCCTTCCTTTCAGGTTTCCTAGCATGCGACAAAACCCCGGAGGGAGAGAAAAAGTTCCTTCTGGCTCACTCTGTAGTTCATAGTTGACCCATATTTTATGCTACTTCAAGCGGAAATCTGCTGAGAAGCTCACAAAAAATATATGAAAAGCTCTTTAGGGACAATTTCGCCACCCTTGATAGAAATGACTACAGATGTGCACACAGCCTCCTCTGCAGAGACTGCTTACTGCTGCACTCGGCTTGTGCAGTGAGAAGGTTTTATTTTCCTGGTTGGTGGCAGCTTAATTATCAGCCTTCAGAAAAGAGGATCAAGTAGGTAAGCAAGTCTAAATTGTATTCCGCCATCATTTCTAGCAACCTCTAATCATTGGTAAGGACTTGAGTGTAAATAGCAAATAAGCAAATGACCATGGTTTTTAGTGAAATCAGGAGAGGTGGATTTCAAAGGAGCCAATGCATTTAAAAAGCAAAAGCTTAGGCACAGTTATAAGACCAGGCTTAGATTGCCGATTCTGACAATTTTCAGCCAAGTGTTCTTTATCAGTTATGTCGCCCCCTGACTCTCCAACGGCTCACTCAGAAAACAGAAATGAGAATATCTACAACGAATCCCTCACCTACTAGGCGTGATAAAATGAGAAAATGGGTGATGAAGCACTTTTTACGTGAAGAACTACTGCAAATATACGAGAATATTCATTCGAGTATTATTCAAAGAAAGAGAAGCACGTTTTGCTAAAAATTTCAAAACTCATATCTAAAAAAAAACTCAGACAAAATATCATATAGAAATACAAGACAATTAAAAACAGAGTGAAATAAGGGAAGCATTTGACTACTGTGACATTTGTAATTATGAAATATTTGCAGTAAGAAAATGAAGAAATCACTTGACTTATTTATTTGATGAAGAAAAGGTGAGAGGTGGAATTATAAGTACTCTTGGAAGGTACTAGTAAGGCTAACTAGAAAAGAGAAATTGTCCTTTGGTGACAATCTATAAACTGGGCTGAATAAATGTATATTCAGAATTATCTTTTAATATTTAAGCTGTTTCCTTAATTCCCTGCTAATTCAAGAAATATCACCGTTCATGTCCTTTGTACTGCCACACAAATCTTCCACTGCTCCTAAATATCTGATTAGTCGGGACAAAAGCGTCTACAATTTTTAAGTTTTCTGAGAATAAAAAGAAATGCAAAAAGAAAAGTATGAGGCCTAATTTTAGTTTGTGGAAAGTACAGAATAATAAAATCAAGTGTTTAGGGCTGGAAGGGACTTAAGGACAGCTAACTTTTTTTTTTTAAACCTTTCTTTGATATATGTTTTTGAATTACAATTAAATTTACATTTGAATTACAATTAAGATCATTCAATAATCACCCTGGTTTGATCCCTGTCACTGTCAGTGAGTGGCATTCTTTCTTGGGGAAAATCTTACAAATGTTGAGGTCAAGTTAGGAACTGATATTAACTTGCTTTCCTTCCTAACAGAGCCATGGAATCAAGTCCAGGTGCCTGCCCAGAGCAAGGCTTATCAGATTTGTCTTCCTCTATCCAGAAAGCTGAGCAGATTGTGAAGTTAATCAGATGTGGGAGGAAGAAAGAGTGGAAGCATTGACTAGAATAGCCCAACCCCATCATAGAATAGCCCAACCCCATCATTTATTTACATGTTTATGTAAACTCTGGTATGTTTATTTGGTAACAATTCCCCATCTATCTTATAATGTTTCTGACATGAAACTTTGTCCTGCAACCCAATATACTATCATTATAGCTCTCACTAGCAATGAAGCAGAAACTCTGAATTCCCTATTGCAAGGAATCAAATGAGAAAGCAAAAACTGACACACTCATTTTAAACTGTATCATATAACAATTGCTCAGAACCCAGCAGGTTATGAATGAAATAAATATACTTTATTTATTACACAGGCACTTGTATATTCACATGCCCAACACAACCGATACACTTGACAACTATGGAAACATGAATGGAAAATGTGTTTGTAGGATCAAGAGAGAACTTTTACCACGTAAAGGTGAATGAGTGCATTAACATTTTTCCTTTACTTTCCTCTAGGTATTTCCAAAATTCACTGAATTTTTTAAAAAAGTTACACTTAAAATAATATTCAACAAAAGCTTATCTACATTCCAACTGGTATGCTAATTCAAATTGTGAGTGGTTTAAATTTTTATCACAGTGCAACATATTTATAGTCATGCTTAAACAGGTTAGGTTAGTAGCATGCATTCCATTCTGCAATATGAGTACTGTTAATCTATTTCCCAACAAAAGTCAAAAGATGCTCAGTGCATAGAAAAATACAAATCACTATAATCAATATATTATGAAACTGATCTTGGGACTTACACGGTGATGATGAAGTCCTGAAATGCCATGCCCACAAAAGCACATTAAAAAGTGGATAAACATACTTTATCAGACAATTTCTAAAAATTAAAAGATGAGGGCCTTAAATTTGGGGGATGTTCTTGCTGTGTACTTTGAATAGCGCCTTTCTGCTCACCTCCTTCTGGCTTGACTGGTCCATCAGACATCACCTTCCTGAGGGCTAGCTGGCTTTGGTCTTGGTTGCCATTGGCTGGTGGAGGCAGATTATCAGACTGAGTTCTTTGAATGGGGAAGACTCCTGCTATGCTGTGTCTGTGCTGCTTCCTGGCATGATTAGACTGACCGCTTTTATGTGCTGCTGTGGCAGTGTGGGTGAAATGGAAACCCAGAGTATGTATCCTCAGATGGAACCAGCTTGAATGTCATTCATGCAAACATAAGTGATGTTTTGCTCTACTGAAATTAAGTTATGTTTTCAAATGTCGAAATGACATCACATGCACAGCACTAAAGGGGGTTAAAACTGGCTGTTTCTTTGGAAATGATGATTTTGGGAGATGGGGAGAACATTCATTTATCTCCATTGTTTGGCTGATGCCTCTTGGAAGTAACTGTGCCCCGGCATTTTCAAAGTCTCTGTACTTACTAAGTTCTTGTATCATTGTTATCAACTGAAATTACAGTGATTAAGATGGGTGATTTGTTATGCTTTAGTTGATATCTTGACTTCAAAGGATTTCCAATGGTTAAAAAAAGAATAATCCTATAAATTTTTTGGAATCATAAACAAAGTGTGATCCAACTGAATGGGCCCAACTGTGCTCCTTAATGAGGCGACGACGTAGTCTCATCACATATGTTTGTATATATATTAATACTATGTACTTTAGCGAATATAAGAAACATGATTTTCTTCATAGATTTTTTTTCAAAAGTCTAGGCAGTTTCTCACACAGAAATCTTCATCATTTCACATGCACGATTTATTAAACTTTTTAAGATTGATATGTCTTTTCCATTTCTCCTAGGTTCTAGAAGTTGACTGTTGGTCATATTACTCTTCTGTCTAAAACTGTTTAGTGTTTTTCAGAGGTGAGAATCTCATTGCTAGTCTGCTTCAAACAGTTGTGTGTGCGTGCTTTTTTTTTTTTTTTTTGATGTAATGCCTGGAAAATTGGCAGTCACTTGTGCTTATCATTTCTGTATTCTAAAGGCTATTTACAGGCACACAAAAAGGACACACAACATGGCTTTGCCTGCAAACATCACAGACACAGCTCCCAAATACAATGAGCCAGGTTGGACGGATGGTAGAGACAAAGGAGAAACAGCCAGTTTTATTTTTGGTCTACGTAAACTAAAAAAAACAAAAACAAAAACTAAATTAAAAAGAGCATATTTATGTATTGATACTGTCCTACACAGACAAAGGGACAGAGAACAGAGGGAGTAAGGAAAGCCAAAAACAAAGCAAACGGGGGAAGACAGCAGGAAAGAAAGGCAACAGATGAACATTAAGCTGCCATGCTGAGGAATTTATTTGCGTCTTTTACTTGGTTGAAGGCGGAGTTGTTGCACAGCGGCTTCAGCAGCGGCTATAGCCGCCCCCGCATCTTCCAGGTGGGTCTGAGTGACGCTGGTTTTGCTTTGACTGCGAGATGGTCCATGAGAGCGGAGATGGCCTTCGGATGAGGATTTCGAGCTACCGGGACTACTATGGGATTTCTCAATGGTGGGAACCTGCATGTCTGGTTACAAAAAGGTAAAATACGAGTTAAAGTTGCTCCAGCGTTCCTCTTGTCAAGCTTGGTTCACACAATTTGAAACCGTTTAAGACTGATGTTAATTCTGTTTGTTTTTTGGCTCATCTGTGCAACTGCTCACCATACAGCAATGTGATTCAACATTTGGGAGACAGTTTTGGGGAAGAAAGGCAAGAGGACGATCATCTTGGGAAGAGAGGTTTGAGGAGAGGAATACATTCGAAGTAGTCTCATGTAAATGAATATATTGACTTACAGTTTTACCAAGGAACTCTGCTAATTCTAGTGGAGACCAGGGAAGAAGCAATAGGTTGGCACTGCCGCAGAGGAGTTTTAAGTAAAAAAGAGTTAATTCCTGGAGGAAGGGGTGTGAGTCACTGGGATACTTGGAAGTGGAGATGGTATTACCATCATCTCAGGTGATTTTAATGAATGTACATATAAGATCACACATTTACTATGGCAGCTATACAGAGAGAGGCCTTTATACTGATTATCTTTCAGAATGGCAATCAGGGCAGAGTTAATCTGGCTACATGGAATCCAGAAATGATATATAAAATTCAAAAGTAATCTATAAGCACATATTGTAATCAGTGGTTTATCATATTAACTCAGTGGCCTTTGGACATAATCTCAGTTTACCATCTTGTAGAACATGACCCAAATTGCAAAAAACCACTTTTCAATTATGTTGTACTTCCTGAGAAGAGTCAAAAAAGGAAGGAATACTCAGATCCAATATAAAAATTTTTATTTAATATTTATAAATAACTCAGCATATCCTGGAAAGATACTCCATGGTTATCTCATACAGGCAGAAAATCAGTTTATGATGAAGATTAACGCTGTGTTGTAGGATAACTGGTTACTGAACCTCCCAACGGAAAAGTTTATTCAAATGAGAAAACTGTGCATACTGCCAAACCCAGTGTATGATGCTGCAATTTAAAAAATAATTAAAAAAAATCATAGAATGCATTTGAATCCACTATTTAGGAAAGATTTAAGTAATTTTCAGCATATCAATTGTTTTGATGACATAAGGAAAATGTTTTTGATATAATTAAAAAGCAAAATGGAAAGTTGTATGTACTATAATGTATTCATTACATTTATAATGAATAAGAATGTATATATGAAAAATAGGGATATAAGCAATTAGAAGAAATATGCAAAAATGATAATGATGATTACGTCTAGTCAATGTACTGTTGAGGATTTCTATGTTTTGTTTATGAAATACCCCAATATATTTAAAAAAATCATATTATCCTGGATCTTGAGAGCTGGAAAAGACCCAATAGCTCATATAATGCAACCTTCTCCATTTTACAGATTCAAAAACAGAGAACCAGAGTGGTGAAGATGACAAAGGCATCAACTTAATTATGGGCTGATTTGAGACTAAAGTCCATTTCTCCAGATTCCATATCCATCACTCTTTGCACGATATTGTATTAAATATTTCCCAGTAGAACCCAACCTTTCAAAAATATTAAATATACAGGCACTTATATTCAGAAAGATACTGAGTGAACAAATAGACAAGAGTTTTGCTACTTGAAATATTTCCTACCCTTGGATGGGTCAGGGAAGATACCATGGCTTCTGCTTTTGATGACAGATGGCTTTGGGGACTGCTGGCTGCTCTGACTGGAATGGGACTTGCCATGATCAATGCTTTCAGTCTGTTCTTTGAGTGGATACCACCTAGGCGTGTTATCAAGGTGAGATGTGCTAGATAAATCAATCAGTACCTGAAAAAAAATGCAGTAAGTGAATGAAATTTATGGATTAAGCTACAATTCATTTGTTAATTTCTTCTGTGATCTGAAATTTATTCAAGGACATACGTCAAGAATATAGTATATCTTTTAGTATGATGAGGCTATCTTCCTCATTTTTCTTCATCCATGGTATTGGGAACAATGTCTTGTGCATATTAAATGCTTTACAAATGTTTGGTTAAATTGAACTGTATTACATCTCTTACTATTAATTAAATTATTTGGAGATGATGCAAAAAGAGAGATTACAAGTCAATTTCTATATGAAATAAAGTTTTCTTTTGTGAAATGGACACATTCAGTCCTAAACTTGGCTAGCAGTTTTCTGGAGATTGTTTACTTTTAGTTACCAGGGGGACAAAATGAAAAGAATGGCTAATTTTCAATTAGCAACTTATTCCATCTATTTTAAAATATATCAGCTCACATTTAGAACAGGGATATGACCAACAATTTACGAAAAGAAGGCACTGTGTCATGGCTTAACTGGCAACGTTTTCTTTTTCTTAGTGGTACATAAACAATGGTGCATTTTACAGTAGTTGGCATTTTAAATTTGATCACTATAAAAAAAATGAAAACCAGCACAATGGATATATGCCTTAGGTTTATGTGAACAATAAATTATCAGGACATCAGTAAATCAGCTTTTTGAAATAGGCTCATAAATCAGATATAACAGTACATTCTAGAGTAGTCCTATCTAAAACCAAGATTAGTCCAAGTGGCTATTCCACGTGGAACCTGTAGGTGAAGTTCAAATTGGAAAGAGGTACAGATGTAGGAACCAAACAAGACCTCGTGTCACTTAAGACTATGCAACTGTTGTCTACTGTTTCTATCAAAAGGATATCATATTTTCTAGGTATTATATATTTTTGGAGAGGATTTATTTTTTTAACAATAATTCATAACTTCTGCTTTAAGCAAAGATCACTAAACAGAAATCTGTATTTTTATTTTTAAAACATTATTTGAAAAAAAGTCACAAGATCTGACCATCCTGCCAGATTTCATGATTAGGTTACATTTTTTTGTGATTTACAAAAAATTTGTTTTTATTGTTTTCTTTGACTTCTAGCTTTGCTTCTTAAAATATTTGGAGATTTTTCTGTGAGACACTTAAATAAGAATATAAATTGTCATATCAAGTCATTCATACATGCAATGAGGAACAGCAATTAAATAACTTCAAAAAGCATTTGAAAAAGTTCAGCTCATTTTATAATAAATTTATCCCATATCTTTAACATAGTCATTTGGATTCACAACATGATTATATAACTTTCTATCAAACAATTAATATTTCACCTTGAAAACTAATTATAAAGTACATTAAGTGGTAAAGTAAAAATTAATTCTCCAAATATTCATCTATTCAAAGAGTCAGTTTGAAAATTAATTATATTCACCAAAGAATTTTATCCAGAAATGGTTACTTTATACATTTAAGAAATTTCCTTTCCATCAGGATTTAAATAAAGGCTTATACTGAAGCAAATGAAAAATAAAAGAAACCATAGGCTCACCTCACCAAGAAAGTCATTGGAAGAAAATCTATCATAATCCCAGACTGTCACCTCCAGTGTTTTCTTCTTGAGCTACAGTTCAAATCAAAATGTTATTAACCTCATTCTCATTATAAATTTTTATTATACTCATATAACAGAGCCTTTTATTTTTATTCCTTGTACTCTGTCTATTTAAGTAAAAATAGTTTTAATTTTATCTAAAACTGTATACTTACATTAAATATTATGTAAACTGTCAATCATTTTGTGGTCCAACCGAGTGTTTGATCATAACGTACCTCACTGTTTTGCAAACAAAAGGGTGATTTTTACTTATTTCCTGTTATCTACCCCCTTCCATTATTAAAAGTACAAAGAAGAATCTATGTATACTCTTTAACATGTGAGATTCATAGGTCATAAAAATGTCTAGGTTATTTAGATAAAGTATTTGGATTTTAGTTTTTTCTCTCAGTAAATTGCCAAAACACATTAGTAGCATTATCTTATTTTTGCAGGTGAATTTAACTTATTTTCAACTCAAGAACCCAGATTATAATTGATATCAGGCTTCAGTTTCACAGTGAAGTTAGAAATCTTCCAGAGGATAAATTAGTAGTCTCACTTTGAAAGAGAACTCATTTGTAACTTGTTTCCATAGATGTCTTCTTTCTATTTTATTTGTATTCTCTTCTCTCTTAATTCATCCTTATAAGCCATCAGTTATTTTCTGTAAATCATGCATAGTTATGAAGATTTTCACAAACATATTGATGCAGTTTTGCCTAGAGTCATTCTGTTTCTGGTGATAA